>NC_134240.1:114593873-116993873 GCF_965152275.1 Natator depressus | reverse complement strand
AACACAAAAGAAACTTACATTTGTCAACCCACTGCAGGCAAAGCAGCTGAGTAATCCAATGAACCATGTCAGCGGGTGCCTTTCCCCCCTTGCCTCTACAACAAATAAGAGTCTCATAGACTGATAGATTTTAAGGTCAGAAGGGACCATTATGATCATCTAGTCTGACCTCCTGCACAACTCAGGCCACAGAATTTCACCCGCTCACTCCTGCAATAAATCTCTCACCTATGTTTGAGCTATTGAAGACCTCAAATCATGGTTTAAAAACTTCAAGGTGCAGAGAATCTTCCAGCAAGTGACCCGAGCCCCATGCTGCAGAGGAAGGCGAAAAAACCCCAGGGCCTCTTCCAATCTGCCCTGGAGGAAAATTCCTTCCCGACTCCAAATATGGTGATCATGAGCACGTGGGCGAGACTCACCAGCCAGATACACAGGAAAGAGTTCTCTGTAGTAACTCAGGTCCCACCCCATCTAACATCCCATCACAGGCCATTGGGCCTATTTACCATGAATAGTCAAAGATCAGTTAATTGCCAAAATCATGTTATCTCATCATACCATCTCCTCCATAAACTTATTGAGCTTAATCTTGAAGCCAGATAGGTCTTTTGCCCCCACTGCCTCCCTTGGAAGGCTGTTCCAGAACTTCACTCCTCTGATGGTTAAAAACCTTCGTCGAATTTCAAGTCTAAACTTCCTGATGGCCAGTTTATATCCATTTGTTCTTGTGTCCACATTGGTACTGAGCTTAAATAATTCCTCTCCCTCCATGGTATTTATCCCTCTGATATGTTTATGGAGAGCAACCATATCTCCCCTCAGCCTTCTTTTGGTTAGGCTAAACAAGCCAAGCTCCTTGAGTCTCCTTTCATAAGACAGGTTTTCCATTCCTCAGATCATCCTAGTAGCCCTTCTCTGTACCTGTTCCAGTTTGAATGCATCCTTCTTAAACATGGGAGACCAGAACTGCACACAGAATTCCAGGTGAGGTCTCACCAGTGCCTTGTACAATGGTACTAACACCTCCTTATCATCTTCACATGATGCATTCCACATTAGCTTTTTTCACGACCATATCACATTGGCGGCTCATAGTTATCCTGTGGTCAACCAATATTCCAAGGTCCTTCTCCTCCTCCGTTACTTCCAAATGATGCGTCCCCAGCTTATAACTAAAGTTCTTGTTACTAATCCCTAAATGCATGACCTTACACTTCTCACTATTAAATTTCATCCTATTCCTATTACTCCAGTTTACAAGGTCATCCAGATCTTCCTGTATGATATCCCGATCCTTCTGTGAATTGGCAATACCTCCCAGCTTTGTGTCATCTGCAAACTTTATTAGCACACTCCCACTTTTTGTGCCGAGGTCAGTAATAAAAAGATTAAACAAAATTGGTCCCATAACCGATCCCTGAGGAACTCCACTGGTAACCTCCCTCCAGCCTGACAGTTCACCTTTCAGTAGGACCCACTGTAGTCTCCCCTTTAACCAATTCCTTATCCACCTTTCAATTTTCATATTGATCCCGATCTTTTCCAATTTAACTAATAATTCCCCATGTGGCACCATATCAAACATCTTACTGAAATCTAGGTAAATTAGATCCACTGCATTTCCTTTGTCTAAAAAAATCTGTTACTATCTCAAAGAAGGAGATCAGGTTGGTTTGGCACGATCTACCTTTTGTAAAACCACGTTGTATTTTGTCCCATTTACCATTGACCTCAATGTCCTTAACTACTTTCTCCTTCTAGATTCCAAAACTCATCTTCCTCCTGCAAGCTGGCTTTATTAACAAAGAAATTAATTAAATTCAGTGCATGTCTTCTTACTCTGCTTAGCTAGTCCTAGGGTTCCTCCTTCAATGCTAGTTAGACCACAGTCTAGATCATCTCTAGATAACCACTCCCACCTTCTTTATTGTCAGGTGATGTAACAAACCACCTGCCTCCATGAATTAGCAGACCCCATTTAACCCTCTCCCAGCAGGATCAACACCTGTTACCAATGTGGAACCCGAGGGTAACATGCCTTTATGCAAATTGTTTCTTACATGCCTTTACATGCCTTTATAGAAATTTACATTCCTTTAGCCTCCTGATCATTCACTTATATAGACCTACAATCCTTTTGTCTTGTGGACTAACAGCAGTATTTCTGTGAGCTGAATTTCAGATAAGCCAAAAGAATCCCATTAAATCTGAGAACTGGAGAGGCTTAAAACTATGCTGATAAAAGGGTCACCCCGGCAACAGATTGATCTGAGTGATAGATTCTGAGCACAGTTAGATCAGTCAATGTTACAGGCTGAAAGTGATGCAGCTAAACCACCGTTTTCATTTCATTTCTCACTGGTCAGCTTCAAGCTAGTTTATGAGAGGCAACATTTCACTACTCCCCGACACTGACTGAAATATGAGGCAGGATGCTCAGATCTGAGGCTGTTACGAGGACTGGAATTAGAGAGGTCAGCAAAAATCAGTGGTTTAGGGCAGGGGTGGCCAAACTCACTGACCCTCCGAGCCTCACATGACAATCTTCAGACGTTCGAGAGCCGGGGTGTGCCTGCCGGGGCTCAGGGTTTCAGCCCTGCGATGGGGTGGTGCGGTAGGGACTTCTGCCCTGTGTGGCTAGAGGGGTCTCAGGGCTTCAGCCTAATGGGGCAAAACTACCGCGGCTCAGGGCTTCAGCCCCACTCCTGCTGAAGCCCCAAGCCCTAGCAGGTGCCTCCTGCAGGGCTGAAGCCCCAAGACCCCCCTCCCTGCTGGCATAGGTGGAGGAACTGGGGGTGCTGCTACACCCCCTGGCTTGAAGTGGTTTCCATTATATACAGGGTTTACAGTTTGGTTCAATGGCTCTCAGCACTCCCACTACAAAAACTGTTCCAATACCCCTGCCTTCTGGGCAGAAGCTCCTAGCCCCACACCCGCTGCAGGGCAGAAGCCACAAGCTCCCCCAGATAGTCTGGTAGGTGGAGAATGGGGGGAGGCATGGGGGGGCTCCAAGAGCCGCACTTTAACTGTAAAAGAGCCACATGTGGCTTATGAGTCATGGTTTGGCCACCCCTGGTTTAGGGAAGTGAGACAGCTGTACACATGAATTTAATGTTTATAATGCCTATGCACTCTAGAGTGATTATTCCCATTATTTGTATTGCACCTGAAATTGTTCTTTTCATAGGGTGCAGTAACATGGTATATGATGGAATTACCACAAGAAATCTAGATCTGTTATTATTTCAATGATCCCAGCATACGAAGTGAAGTCTAGCTGTATGGTCGTCGACTTTTGGTCAGAAGCATAATTTTACACAACCGTTTACTTTACTCAGGTTAGCCAATCAGAAAGGGAAACTCTGCATTTCCTTTTTCTTCCACTTTAGGAGAGCTATAAGAAAACGCACATAGACTATTCTGCTACTATTGATGCTCTCCAGAAATGAAAGGCCCTCAAGGAAGCAGGTAAGTATCCTATAAAATATACCCGGGTATTCAAAAGCAATGGCCCATTCAGAAGCTGCAATGATTGCTAGGCTGACCAGACAGCAGGGGGTGGGGAGGAATAGGTGCCTCTATAAGAAAAAGCCCCAAATATCGGGACTGTCCCTATAAAATCGCGACATCTGGTCACCCTAATGATCGCCCCTCCTTTCTATATCTGCACCACTATCCTTCCTGTCTCCCAGGCTCATAATGATAGCCTGCTAGTACGCAGGGTGTTTGCACGGGTACATCGAGAGGGCCCGTGAGGAATCTGTGGTGTGATAGGCTGGTTCATGTTTGCACAACACTGCCCTCTGCTGGGCTGAATGGGCTGCTGCTTTGCAGAGCCATTCCCTGAAATACTTCAACAAGCGGCACTTCTCCTACCTCCAGCGGAAAGAAGGTAGCGCACGCAGAGTTGTGCATTCAGGTTCCGGAGTAACGTGACCAAAGCCCCAAGTTATTATATTGGGGAACCGGCATTAAAAAATGGTGCCATTTAAACTCCTAGCCAAAAGCCGAAGACCATTGTGATTTGTTTTCACTGCCTGTGCTGGGAGCACAGAAATAATACAGGACCTGGACTTCTTGTGGTATTTTCATGATGTGTCGGGTTATTGTGTAACCCACGGGTGAGTGTGTGTTACAGGTCCATGACAGTGCCCAATCCACAGAGAATATGAATCTGGTACAGCCCCGTCTACAGTGCTTTAGCAGCCCCTCCTTTTAGCTCTGGAGGTCCCTGGTTCAATGCCAGGTGTATTGGACAAGATGGCAGCTGCAACAATTGCACCCCATGAAAATCTCCTGTGCTATACGGCTAGGGTTGCCAACTTTCTGATTGCACAAAACTGAACACCCTTGCCCACCCCCTGCCCCCAAGCTCCACCCCTGCCCCAACTCACTCCAGCCTCCCTCCCTCTGTTGCTCGCTCTTCCCCACCCTCACTCACTTTCACTGGGTTGGGTTGCGGGTGTGGGAGGGGGCTCCGGGCTGGGGTAGGAAGTTGGAGTGCAGGAGGCGGGGGGTGCAAGCTCCGGCTGGGGGTGCGGGCTCTGGGAGGGAGTGAGGGTGCGGGAGTGGGTTCTGACCTAGGGCAAGGGGTTCAAGATACGGGCTCCGGCCAGGCGGCGCTTACCTGAGGCGGCTCACGGTTGGCAGCACAGTGGGGCTAAGGGAGGCTTCCTGCCTGCCCTGGCTCCGCGCTGCTCCCGGAAGTGGCTGGCATGTCTGGCCCCTAGGCGGAAGTGCGGCCAGGTGGCTCTGTGTGATGCATGCTGCCCGTGTACACAGGCGCCGTCCCTGCAGCTCCCATTGGCCATGGTTCCTGGCCAATGGGAGCTGCAGAGCCGGCACTGGGGGTGGGAGGGGCAGCACGTGGAGCTTCCCTGATCGCCCCTGCGCCTAGGGGCTCCAGGGACATGCCGGCTGCTTCTGGGTGCCGTGTGGAGCCAGGGCAGGCAGGGAGCCTGCCTTAGCCCCACTGCACCACTGACCAGACTTTTAATGGCCCGGTCAGCAGTGCCTTTTTGACAAGGCATTCTGGTCAAAAACCTGATGCCTGGCAACCCTAGATACGGCAGAAGCAATTTTCATGGGGCAACAGCATGTGAGGGGATGTTGCAAGGGGATAAAGCATTTGGGGTGGTCATCATCGCACTTTCAGGAGTCAATCCCCAACTCGTATTAAACTTAGTGAATCCTGTCTCAGAGAGAACAATTCTCACCGTTAAGGACAACGTTCTTGCCTCCAGCTCAGCAAGTCCCAACTTTGCCATTTCAAAAAAAAAAAGAAATCTATATTTTTTTCCAATGTACTCCCTCCTGCGAGTGCCAAATAACAAACACAGATGCAGGGAAAAGGTATTAAATTGTTTTGATTGCATTTCTTTTAAATATACAATATATCACTTCAACTCCCAGAGGCATTCAGCGAAAAGCCCACAAACAAATTCAAATGCAAATAACCACAAACACAACACCCTGCAAATAGCCCCAAGTAACTATGCTGCTGTCTCCATGTAAGGATTATGCCTGGATTCATTTAACAATGAATCTGCAGACTCTTTAGATTTCTCTTTTTCTGTGTAGACCATAGCAGGATTATTAGTATTTTTTTTTGATAGCCAAAAGGCGACTTGTATAGTTATTTGCTGTTAGTTATTGAATACAGAAGACGACTGAGGCGGGGTAGTGCATACGGGTAAATGATGAAATGCTTATTCTAGCCGCACTGCGTGACTGTAATAATTAATGATAACACTAGTAATGATGCTGTTCAGATTAGAGGGTGAGCATTATTTACAGTGTAGTCTCTCTTTGCCTTTGTTACCCATCTGTGAAATGGGGATAATAGCATGGACCTACCCTGCAGGATTTGTGGTGAGCATACATTTATGAAAGACTGTGAAGTGCTCAGATGCAACTCTAAAAGGGTGCCCGATCAGTTCCGTGGCTTGCTAGATTTCTCTCTCTATCAAAACCGGCTGCTGAAATAAATGGAAATCTCTATACCTTCCAGGGAAAGATTTGATGAGCATTACATTCATGCACTGAGCACTTGACTGCCTTGTATATAATTTGCTGCTGGTCGGATTACCTGAGAGGAGCAGATTTGTTTGCAGTGCGTGCAGCTTCAGGTATTTTACTGCTCACACACCTTTCAGCTTCGAGTGGAGCTGCGGGGGCTAGCGTTCGCACTGAGACATCTGGAAGGGTATTCCAGTCCAGCTGTGGACTAATAATATTCTCCCCAGCCGGGTATATATCACCAAATGATGTTAACACCAAAAGACCAACATCTGCATCAGGTTAAAATGTGAGGCTGTCATTGTTTTCCACCTGGCAATGGAAAGCAGCAAGAACCTCACCCAGATCTTTGCTGATTTAAAATACCCCAAGTCACACTGAGGTTGGCAAGCTGCCAGTGCCAGCTGACACGCTCCCAGCTTTAATATTTAAGAATAACTACATGGAGTCTGTTGACAGGCTGCAAAGAGCGAGTGGGAATGGGGGAAAATGTCTTAAATCCCTGTTTCATTTACTCTGGAGTCTTCTGGGACCATATTGAAAGCAGTTATCTGTCTATCACGGTTTAAAATCCGCACAGCAACTTGCTACGGTAAGTAACATCTAACAGCTAGTTCACTAGGGTGTTGTGTGTGTCTGGAACTGTTGAAAGGTAAAACACAGGGAGACCGGATGGGGACTGCAAAAGACCATGGTGGAGCAGTTGATGGGGGACAACAAGAAGTGCCCTGGGCTAATGGCTGTAGGGACATTTGGGAGATTCATGCTTGGTTTCAGAAAGAAACTCACTGCTGCAGGATATTGTTGGAGGAAAAGGCTCAGGAGGGCACTGAATTTAAGACAAGAGTAATGACCTCAGTGACACTAATGAGGATGCAGATGACAACAGGTGTCAATCCTCATACATCAGGACCTGACTTGATCACCAGATTGGGTCAGGAGATATTTTCATAGAATAACAGAGTTGGAAGGGACCTCAGGAGATCATCTAGTCCAACCCCCTGCTCAAAGCAGGACCAATCCCCAATTTTTGCCCCAGATCCCAAAATGGCCCCCTCAAGGATTGAACTCACAACCCTGGGTTTAGCAGGCCATTGCTCAAACCACTGAGCTATCGCTCCCCCCCAAAGCCTGACATTGCATAATTCATTGAGGGGAATATTGTCCATGGCACTGTAGGCTCCAGAATGGGCCTCTGTCAAGGACAGGATGGACTAGAGAGAACGGAACATTCCTCAGCTCTGCAGTAGCAAATATCTAGGGCCAATATTTTCAAAAGTGTCTAGTGATTTGGGGTACCTTAGCTTTTGGGGCCCAACCTGAGACCCAGTAAAGGAGCCTGATTTTCAGTAATTTCTGAAGATCAGGCTCCTTTGAGGGGTAAAAAGAGGACACCCAAAGTCACAGACACTTTTCAACCTCTGCTCCATAGATTGTGGGTGACGTGATGCAGGGGAGAAGAAGGGACAGCTGGGTTAGACAATCTTAGGCAAGTCACATCACCTCTCTGTGCTTCAAATTTTCCCTTCTGTAAAAGGGGGATAACACCTACCACACAAGGGTATTGTGTGGCTTAATTCATTAAAGATACAGCACTTTGAGATCATTGCATGAAAGATGTCCTACAGCATAAGAATCATTATCTCAAACAAACTGCTCTCTAGGAAATGTACTGGGCTGTACACCAGGGGCAATCAAAATTTCTACAGCTACAGTGAAGCCTAGAACCCAGAGGCACCTGTTCCTGAAGTGCAGGCTCTTAGTCAGGATAACGGAGAATAGCTATTAGTAGTCGAATAATCCCTAATACTACCTATCTCTTTTATAGCACGTTTCATCCAGAAATCGCTAAACATTTTACAGAAGGGGGCAGGATCACTATCCCCATTTTACAGATGGAGTAACTGAGGCACAGGGAGAGGATTAACATGCCCAAGCTCAGTTGGGGCTTATGACACGCAGTTGAGCAGTTCTGATTCAGTCCCGTAGAGGGTAGCAGTCACACAGCCTGTTGATTATAGTCTTATGTTCTAATGTTTTATGCGTTATTGGTTTGACTCAACTGTCTACCATTAACCTCTTTATTGCTATTTCCGTTCACTCTGAATGGTCGCTGCCTTTCAAAAAAATCACTATTAACTATATGTAGAGGCTGGTTGATGCTTTTGCAATACTTGCTCTTTAGTATCTGACGCTGAGCTGGCAGCAAGCTGTCTTTCAACTCCGTTGCCCTCCACTGCACAAAAGTCATTCAAAGGAAAACCTCAGAAGGATCAACTCCCTCCCATTGGTATAGAAAGGGTGCCTGGTTGATTGATGATTCAGAGAGGTCAAGGGCATCAGCGTGTTGCTGTGGGGGATGTTATGTCACCCGTACAATACAGTGCTGTCAGCAGCCCGACAGAGATGTGCTGAAGAGCGGGGTAGCTCCATTTCTAATCTGGTTGAAATCAGTTAGGACAGGTGATGTATTGTTCTTTTAGCACCACTGTGACGGGCCTCATCCTTCATGCCTGGCACTACCTGAAAATCAGGTAGATAGATTCCATCCAGCCAGTGGTGTGAGTATCTGGGGAAAGCCAGCATCCTCCAGCCTGCAAAATAGCATCTGATTTTATGAGGGGGGGGAAATATGCCAGGGCCCAGCAATGACAACAACGGCAGATTTATATACTGCACGAGCACCAGAAGGGCCCCGGAGCACCCTGAAAGCTTTCACAAGGGCTAGATTGTACCATTAAAGCACAGGGCCGATTCGGGGGTGGTGGGGAGCCGTATCGCCCAGGGAGAGCTTTGGGGAGCACTCTGCCTCAGGCAGGAATGGTACTAGCTGGAGCTCCGCGGTAGCATGCATGTGGAGTGCGCTCTTTAGGCTACCCTTTAAGCTAGTGCAGAGAAGGGGCCTGGGCAACAGGGGACATCCCTGAGTCTCCACTCTCACTCTTACTGAGTGATGCAGAGGATGCTAGCAGGGAACTCAGGAGAGCTGTGATGCAGTGGCTCCATTTGCAGCTGCATGTGCCCTCTTCCCTCCTTTCGTGCCCATGCAGGGGCCAGCTGCAATATGGCCCTCTAGATAATAATCGCTCGGACTACCACTGAAGTCAGCTTCCTCTGGGGGTGAAAGGCACGAGCTCTTTGACTGTGTGGCAATGCTGCACAGCAGTAAGTGAAGAAGGGCCTTGTAGCCAACAGATGCAGGAAGGGAC
The DNA here is from genome assembly GCF_965152275.1 of Natator depressus. Lineage (NCBI taxonomy): Eukaryota > Metazoa > Chordata > Testudines > Cheloniidae > Natator > Natator depressus. The sequence goes on along the minus strand of NC_134240.1, from coordinate 116,984,643 downwards.
CTTCTGAGTAGGTAAAATATAACCCAAACTGGAAGGGTGTCCGCACACTGGGGCAAACTCTTCCAAATGTAGCATGCAGTCTTTAAAGACAACCAGGGACCAGATTGACAGTTCCTTCTGTAAGGTGGAAATTCTGTTAAGACAGGGGCTTAGCACCAGGCTGGAACACTGGTCAGAAGGCCAGATTCTGATCTCAAGCACTGTGGAGTTAGTGTGGATTTACACCAGTGAAAGCAAGATCAGAATCTAACCTAGTGCGAAGCAGGGAGAATACCTGTGCCTCAATAAGAGAGAGAGTTCTCTGTGTCACTGTTGCAAACAGCTACCTGCTTGGGGAAAAGGGATTTGCCCTCATCAAATATAGCTTGCTGATTGTGGAGAGTTTGTGTGTGTAGGAACCTCAAGATACAAGGCAATAGGGGACAATGTCCATGTATAAGGTGCTGCTGTCACCTTGCATTGTGCTCACTGAAGTGCAAGGAGAGCTCTTCAATCTACATCTAAGAACATAAGAACGGCCATACTGGGTCAGACCAAAGGTCTGTCTAGCCCAGTATCCTGTCTTCCAACAGTGGCCAGTGCCAGGTGCCCCAGAGGGAATGAACAGAACAGATAATCATCAAGTGATCCATTCCCTGTCACTCACTGCCAGCTTCTGGCAAACAGAGGCTAGGGAAACCATCCCCGCCCATCCTGGCTAATAGCCATTGATGGACCTGTCCTCCATGAACTTATCCAGTTCTCTTTTGAACCCTGTTAGAGTCATGAAGAACACTCAGAATGCCAGCTCCTACAATGTAACCAAAAAGTTGAGCTTTCCAGAAGCTGTCTGTGTCTTGCTATTAGACCCTGGGACAAAGAGACCAATATTCATGGGGTTTCCTTTGTCTCCCTTAGGTAAGGAATGGTATCAAGGATTCACTGAGTTGAGCTATATTTACAAGGTGCTTGAGAGAGGTACAACTGCCACCCTATACAATAATACATTGACGTTCTCCTCTGCCTGAAGCCAGATTTCTATAAAAGGATGAAATTATGGCCCCTCTGCTGAGGCTAAGAGGGCTGACCCTGAGGAAAGACAGCTAGAATGTCATGCACTTGTGATATGGGAGAACACAGTGGTCTTCTGCTTCTGCACTGCAAAAGCACAGAGATGACCATGCTGTGAGGGATGGAACCATGGCGCTAGTGTGCAGACACCAATGCCTCCTGAAGGAATATTAGAGCACCTTCTTTTGCTATGCTACAGGCACCATGTGCTGGAGGAAACACACACAGAGCCCGGGGACTTGTGGTAAACTCAGTGCAATAATGGACACTCACCTCTGGGATTCTTTGTTTCCCTCCAGTGCTGGCCCCGTGTAGGCAAATTTGGTTATCACAATATTTCCATTATGATTATTATCATTAATATTACAGTTGTGCCTAGAGGACTCAGATGAGGTTGGTGTCCTGTTTTGCTAGGAGCTATACAAACATGTAGGAAGAGATAGTTCCAGCTATAGAGCTTGCACTGTAAATAGAAAGGACAGAGACAAGGTGGGAGAAAGGAAATATTATTATCCCCAGTTTACAGATGGGGAACTGAGGCACAGATAGATATGAAGTGACTTAGCCAAGGTCACCCAGGAAGCCTTCAGCAGAGCCAGGAACTGAATCCAGATCTCCTTAGTTCCAGGCCTGCATCATGAAGACATCCAGTCATAGATTGATGCAAGCGATACATCTGGGACACAATCAGATCAGGTAATGAAACTGTTGGAATGAAAATGTACATTTCATTTCCTTTTGGACCGATCGGTCTCGCCCCAGTACATAAGGGGTGACATCAACTCCTTCCTCATTTCTATGCCGAGGGAAAGGATTCTGAAGCAGCCAATCCCCATCCAGAGGTCGTACGCCCACCTCCTATTTGCTGGCCGTGCATCTCGCTAGCAATGGAAAGAGAGGTACCCAATAATAAGGAATAAGTCACTGGTGATTTCATGAAGGCCAACCTTTTGAAACTATCCTTTCCTCTTTTGATGGGAATAGAGTGAAGTGAGGCAGGAAATGAAATCAGCAAGGATTTCTGGAGAAATCGGGTCTCCTCGCTTCTGAAGCACACGTCCAATTGCTATGATTATAATGCAGAGGTAGAAAGGGTCTGTTAACGACAGTTAGAGCTAGTGGTGGGTGAACTCCTCTTAGACGTTCAGGTTTGTTCTGGAGAAGAACACAAACAGTTGGGGTTGTGATCCAGAGCCAACTGCAGACTGTGGAAAGAATCACATTAGCTTTACTAAAAAGAACAGGAGTACTTGTGGCACCTTAGAGACTAAAAAAATTATTTGAGCATAAGCTTTCGTGAGCTACAGCTCACTTCATCGGATGCATTCAGTGGAAAATACAGTGGGGAGATTTATATACATAGAGAACATGAAACAATGGGTGTTACCATACACACTGTAAGGAGAGAGTGATCACTTAAGGTGAGCTATTACCAGCAGGAGAGCGGGGGGGTGGGAGGAAACTTTTGTAGTGATAATCAAGGTGGGCCATTTCCAGCAGTTGACAAGAACGTCTGAGGAACAGTGGAGGGTGGAGCGGGGGAATAAACATGGGGAAATAGTTTTACTTTGTGTAATGACCCATCCACTCCCAGTCTCTATTCAAGCCTAAATTAATTGTATCCAGTTTGCAAATTAATTCCAATTCAGCAGTCTCTCGTTGGAGTCTGTTTTTGAAGTTTTTTTGTTGAAGAATTATCACTTTTAGGTCTGTAATCGAGTGACCAAAGAGATTGAAGTGTTCTCCAACTGGTTTTTGAATGTTATAATTCTTGACGTCTGATTTGTGTCCATTTATTCTTTTACATAGAGACTGTCTGGTTTGGCCAATGTACATGGCAGAGGGGCATTGCTGGCACATGATGGCATATATCACATTGGTAGATGTGCAGGTGAACGAGCCTCTGATAGTGTGGCTGATGTGATTAGGCCCTATGATGGTGTCCTCTGAATAGATATGTGGACACAGTTGGCAACGGGCTTTGTTGCAAGGATAGGTTCCTGGGTTAGTGGTTCTGTTGTGTGGTGTGTGGTTGCTGGTGAGTATTTGCTTCAGGTTGGGGGGCTGTCTTTCCACATATAGCAATTTTATATCCCCTCAGCCTGAGCCCTGCATGCCCAAGTCACCAACCCTGGCCAGCTGCGGATGTTTTATTGCAGTGTAGACGTACCCTCACTGAGAGGTGAATTGGGATATAAAATGCCTTGAAGACCCAAATGTCTTTTCTAGAGAGATCAACGAAGTCAAAAGGTGAAAAGCGCCCAGAGAGTGGAGTGGGCCAAATTCTGCTCTCATTTAGCGTGTAATTCACCATATACACACCAGGCCCTTACGCATCACTTTGTCCCTGTTTTCAGGGCTTACGAGGGACTCCAGTGGTGCACGGATCTTGTGCTGGCTGGATAAATCCACAGTGAAGTCCCCTGAGTGGCTCTGGATTTGTACCAGCGGGGTTCAGATCAGAATCAGACCCACCGTGCTCAGTGTCTCTGGAGCTAATGACTCCTCTCGTCTTTCTGCATTCGACTCTTGCAGCCTCCCCTCTTCCGTGTCTTGCGGTTGCTAAGCAACCTTGCACAGAGTGGTGGGCGGAAGACCAGTTACATGCATCATTTTTGTCTTAAAGAGGCAACATCTCTGATGTATGTGAAGGATCTGGTAGTAGTTAGTACCATTGCAACTAAGTCTCTCGCCCTCTCCCCCAGTTTTAGCTACTGCATATTTTAGAAGATGCTGGGAGCGGCTGGGGATGAATCAGAGTCTGACCCTGGTGGGGAAGGAATAAAGCAAAGTTTAAAGCCCATCTTATTTTTTTGTGCATTTGCAGCTGGCTCGGAATTGAAAGCATCAGCGGGGTCGCCCACGGTCTCTGAATTCATCATCTGATGAGCTGGAGGATATTAATGTTGGTTCTGCCCGGGGGGGCGGGTGTTATATCTGCCTTAGGGGAAAATAAATCAGACCTTTACCATAGATCTGATAGATCTCTTGCAACGATTGACCCAGCCAGTGTATGTGAAGTATGGATCTGGATTAATTCTATAGGGTGACAGTAGTAGCTGCTCCATTGAGATAGAGCTTGCATTCAAAACCCTTATTTTAGCTTAAAACTTTCTTCCCTTCCCAGGATGATTTGCTTTGTGATTTACTGCCATGAAGGCCAACACTGAGTATTGAACCAACCACCCTTAGGCATGATTCCCTATAGCTTGAGCTAAAGAAGCCAGCTCAATCTCAAAACTGTAATAGACCCATATTCTCTGAGGGTTGGGCACAGAGGAACACATACACACTCACTCACCAGTGGGGTTATGTTACAAGTTCTGAGCCCAAAGGTAATTTTTTTTGAATACGGATGTTTCTGTTCCACCCTTATAGAGCTGGGGCCAAGCCACAATATTCAGATGCAAGCTAGAATCTGGATTGAGTTCCAAAGTTATAGGCACACTGGTCTGATCCAGTATGGCAATTCTTATCTTCTGAATCTGATACCTGGCCAGTATCATGGAATTCTGTTCCCAGTTCTGCAACTCACTGCATGGGCTTGGGTGAGTCACTGTGTCTTTCTGTCTCAATTTGTAAATGTGGATCATACACATTGATCTACTTTGCAGGGGGGTTGTGAGGGTTCGTCAATGTCTGCACAGGGTTCAGATGTGCTTTGAACATAAAAGTGCTAGGGATTAACCTTTATGGGAGCTGCAGCCATTAGGAAATACAAATCCAAAGAGTCCTAGTCCTGGCAAGACTTAATAAAGCTGTCTGAAGAGTAAACAAACTGACTCAGTAATATATTTGTGAATGAACAGATGACCTGTAATTCAGTTCTACTCATGGGATCATTCTAGGCATCCGACACTATTCAAATGATCAACTACTGGGCACTCTGGTAAATGTTCTGATGTTCCTGAATCCCAAGTTTCATGAACTTGCACCATGTCTGCATCAACTATTCATTAATTCCCGTTCATCATCCTCTTTTCAGGGAGTGGACACAGTACCCTGGGACGAATCACACACCATAAATAGTGAAAGTGAAGAGTTTGCAAGCAAGACATATGTTATTGGTCTGAAATAGTCCGTGAGTGCCCAGTATCACGACAGCTAATGGGCTGATTTGGGGAGAAAAAACTCAGATTGGCATTGAAAAGATACACTTTAATTAACTGTACTTACCATGCATCATAATTCCTAAGTATGACCTTGGAACATGGAACCTTGCTTTGTTAGGAAGAGCAATAGTCAGCAAAGCCTTCCTTTGCAGCAGCATCTCTCCTTAACTTTCCCACTTCTTCCCTGCGCAGCGATTTAAACAATTCTCAAGCTAAAGATATAACAAGCAAAGGTAATGATAGAGCAGGTCCACCCTGGATGAATCAAGAATGGGAGCCAATAAACAATTATGGGGTCGCAGCTGGGTGATTGAAAGAGAATGTTAGCAGTACTAAGACTGACGGAAAAACAGATCCTACTTCAGCTCAGCATGTAGCCCTACTGACTTCCAATGCAGAAGCTCCTTATTCACTGTTTTGCTGGAATGCAGACTTCATAAATAAGGACAATCCTTCATTTCAGTTTTACTTACTTTGATGCCGTCTTGTATTCTGCACAGTATGCATCAGACTTTGCAGTAACACATGAAGCTGCAAGCAGTCTTGTGCAACAGGGGGGCTGATCCAAACCCTATGGGAGGGCTTGCATCAGGGCATAGCAATTGTTATTCCAGACGGTGCTAAAGCAAACTCCCCCTTGGTTTGAACAACTCTACATTTTGGATCTGGATTGGATTTTTTGCACCTTGCATCTTCCTTTTGTGTATTTATAAAAACAGACTTCAATACAGACTAACACGGCTGCTACTCTGAAAGGTGGAGATCGTTTTCCTGGAAATTGATAGAAAATGCTTCACTGAGACCATAAAGAGTAGGAAAGATTCGCAGATCTGCACAATGGCACCCTGTGTTTGGGATTAACTGGAAATGGGAAGATTCACTATAGATGCCCATTATCTTCACCTCACTGCAAACCATAGCAGGTTCTACATAGAACCTGTGTGTTACAGAAGCAATGACTGCAAACAGTATCTATGTCTATACAATGCAGTGTGACTGCGGTAACTCAGCACACTGGGCTGCATTCTGAGGCCCTTCCCAGAGACCTTAGCCCGCTTCTTTTCAAACAGCATGGGAATGCCAACTGTCACTCAAATACCAAACATTCTCAAGCGTTGCTCTCCTTTGGAATGGAAAGACCATGCTGTACCGTGGAAGTGAACTGTCTGGTCATCAGAGGAGACCCACGGCAGACCTCTCACTTTGGGGCAGGATGGGCCACTCTTTTTGCACAAGGGCATCCACTGATGTCAATAGCATTCACTCAGAGTCTGGTAGATGACCGAACATGAGTAGGAGGGGGCGTACCTGCCCTCTGGTCTCTAGGCAAGACTTCTACCAAGTTAAAGGAGAATTTGCCTACTCCATGGAGACTTCAGAATTGCCCCCCATATTGCCAAATGGACTGAGCCAGGGCTGGGATCTGGCCCCTTTTCCCCCTCTCAGTGTTGTGACCATTTAGGATAGCTGTCTCTTTTCTCTGGAAGAGGGATTTGCTCTCCAAGATCTTGTGTTTCTCCCCCTACCCATCTGATCTCAGCGGTTTAATATCCTGAGGCAGCCATTAGAAGCTGGGGCATTCTGTCATGCTGGCCCTGGAGTAGTTCCCTCTATTGTATTTTAACTCTCCACCTCCTTAGCCCCCCCAGTAATGTTCACTTCCAAGTTGATTTTGGAACCCCCGGTGTTTGAATGGGTTTGAAATTGGCCGGCCACTAACGTCAGATTTCCCAGAACCTCAGACAAGGTTCCGCTAGAGTTCTGTTGTTTCAGTAGACAAAGGCTGGGAGGCAGAGGCTGCAGGGAAGGGTGTCTTACGGTGGAAGCCCAGGTCTATATCCACCTATATATGGTGGCACTGCAGCTGAGATGCTAGAAGTTCACCACTGCCTAGTGTCAACGTGGGTCTCTCCCACTACCTGGATTTGATTCGACATGCAAGTGGAGGGCTGACTCCAGGACACATGCAAGAGGAAGGGGTTCTTGGAGGACTTGTCTGGACAGAAAGCAAAATGCTAATGCATCAGAACCGACGGGGTGGTGATCAGCCAAACCTGCTCTCTGTTTCACCAGCTCAGCTGGCTGATGACTCCTAGCGTCTACAGGATTCACAAAACCAAGATAAAACATGAGTTTTGATAAAAACCAATCTGGACACCATCAAACAGACAGTTCCAGGTTTGGGGATACGTGGTCACTCTGACCCTGAAATGACTCTGCTGACTTCAGTAGGGTTACTCTGGATTTCCCTTGGAAGAGCTGAGGTTGGAATCGGGTGTTTCCTGAACTGTGATGTGGTGCATTTGCAAGGTTTCAGACATTGCTGCATATTAGGATGTGGGAGGGATGGGAAAGAGGAGGTTCTGTGCAGCAAAAATAAATACAGAGCTACAGACATCCTGCTGCGCCTCAAGGTTAATTGGTTGTTTAGTTGTAGATGCTGTCACAATAGATCAGCTATGTCCCACTGTAATCAGAATGAACACCTTCCAGTAGGCTCGTTATTTGACAATAGAAAGCTATTATTTTAATAATAATGGCTGAGGTAGGGAATGTTCCTTTGTGCACCACAAGCAACCACAGCAGTGGCAGCGGGCGCCCTCTCGGGTTGCTAGATGACCTGTCTTCAAAGGGAAAGTCCTGGGTTTTTTTGCAATAGCCCATTCTATTGCAGACTCCCAGGTGACCTTGGGCAAGTTACTTAGGCCCAGGTCCTCAAAGGTATATAAGCACCTAGCTGCCACTGAGTTCGATGGAAGGCCTTGATTTAGGAGAGCCTGCAGGCACTTGCTTAACTTCAATCAGATGAGAGGCCTTCAGTGGCAGCACGATTAAAAAAAAAGTGAACTTCAACTGCGGTCCTCCCTCTTGGTGAGGATAGGCAGTGCCTCATGGGAGAAGAAGTCTAGCTGGGGAGCCCAGCCCACAGAGGAGAACTGGGACATGACAAAAAACAACTGAACTAGAAGTTCCAGGAGGCACTGTGACAACCTGTCAGAATTTAAATGTTTCCGTCTTCAGCCAAAGGAGTTTGGGATTTTTGATGAAAAATTGAAATTTTCCATTGAAAGCATGATTGAAAAACGAACAAACAAACAAATCAAATTTCCCACAGAAAAACAGCTGTGACAGAAAACTGTGGATCAGTCCTCACTGGAGGAGGCATGAGGGGGACTAGTCTGGGGAAGAGAAGAAAGGCTAAGCGGGGAAGAGAAGGAGACTGGTAAAGATCAGGGGCCAGGACTAAGGGCTGGGCTACTAGGAAAGAACTTATGGGGCCCATGGGGAAGGAGAGAAGAGATCATGTGCTAGAGGAGAAGCTGGCAAGCAGGAAAGGCCAAGGACAAAGCCGCTGCATTCTCCATGCCCATGGAAATGATTCAGGAGTTCTGAGCATCTTACTCCTCCCCGCTTCCCCCTGCAGCTGTTTTTTTGGCAGTCACTCAGCTTCTCAGTTAAGATTTGTACATTATTGCATGGGCTGATAATGGTTTGCTAGAGAGACGGCCAACTTTCCTAGCGATTGCTCCAACCTGCCGGCAGAGTCCTAGTGGGTGGGAATGAGTTGTTTTCTTGCGAGCTGCTTTGATGGGTTTTTTGCTTCTCAAACTGAAGTCATTTCAGGCAAGAGTGTTTTGTTCTTTTCTTTTCTTCTGTCTCAAGCTGTATCCCCTGCTATGCCCCTTCCCTTCACCCCCCCTGGGCGTTAGTCCTTATGGATGTATCCCAGGCCCCTCTTTCCTGGATTATGGCTAGGCTGCGGATCAGGCCCCTCCTCCCCTAGAGTTTCCCAATTAGCTAGAGGTCAGCTCAGAGATTTCTTCACTACATGTGCACACCTGGTTTCATTCCATATAAAATGGGGCAGAGAGCTCCCAGCATGGAAGAAAGTCTAACAGCATCTACAGGAGACCCGCCAAAGCAGGCTGTGTTGGCCCAGGTGTTCCAGTTCAGACCAGCCTCTGCCGTTGGGACAGCTGTGGACACTGCCAGTGGAAATGAAATCTCCTTTCCCCTGCTGGAAAAGCTGCTTTCCCTCTGTGGGAGTGAAGACTGCTTGAGGCACAGCTGGCATTGTGGGCAAGAAAGGTGCAAACTGTATCTCTTTGTGCCAACAGGGCAGGGGTCTAACTTCCGTTGACTTCAGTAGGAATTAATTAGATGCCTAAACATAAGGACATCACAGCTGTCATACTGGGTCAAACCATCATCCATTTAGCCCAGTATCCTGTCTCTGACAGTGACCATACCAGAGCTTTAGGAGGAATGTACTGAATAGGGCAATTGTGGAATAACCTACCCGTCTTCCCTACCTGACTTCTGGCAGTCAGAGGCTTAAGGTCACCGTGAGAATGGGGTTGTGTCCTTGACCATCTTGGCTAATAACACTAATGGACCATGAACTTATCTAGTTCTTTTTTTAACCCACTTGTACTACTGGCCATCACAACATCCCATGGCAATGAATTCCACGGGTTAATTGTGCACTGTGTAAAAAAGTACTTCCTCTTGTTTGTATTAAACCTGCTGCCTATTAATGTCATTTGGGTGACTCCTGGTTGTTGTATTGTGTGAAAGGCTAAACAACACCTTTCTATTCACTTTTTCCATACCATTCGTGGTTTTATAGACCTCAATCATATTGCCCCTTAATTGTCTCTTTTCCAAACTGAAGAGCCTTAATCTTTTTAGCCTTTCCTCATATGGAACCTGTTCCAGACCCTCGATCATCTTTGCTGCCCTTCTCTGGTCCTTTTCCAGTTCCACTAGATCATTTTTGAGATTGGGCAACCATAACTGAACACCATATTCAAGGTGTGGGCACACCATGGATTTATATAGTGGCATTATGATATTTTCTGTTTTATTTTCTTTCCCTTTCCTAAAAGTCCCTAACATACTTTTAGCCTTTTTGACCACTGAAGTTTTCAGAGAACTATCTATGGTGACTCCAAATCTCTTTCTTGGGTGGTAACAGCTAATTTAGAACCCATTATTTTATATGTAAAATTGGGATTTTTTCCCCCCAATGTGCATTACTTTTAATTTATCCATGTTGCATTTCATCTGCCATGTTGTTACCCAGTCACCCAGTTTTGTGAGATCCCTCTGCAACTCCTCATGGTCAACTTTGGAGTTAATTATCTTGAATTTTTTTTTTATTTCTTGCAAACTTTTCCACTTCACTGTTCACTCTCTTTTCCAGATTATTAATGAATACATTGAGCAGCACATCTCCAAGTACAGATCCTTGTGGGATCCCAGTGCTCACCTCTCTTTTGTGAGAACTGATCACTTATTCCTGCTCTTTGATTCCTATCTTTCAACCAGTTACTGATCCATGAGAGACCTTCCCTCTTAGAGCCCCATGACTGCTTACTTTGCTTAAGATCCTTTGGCTCACTGGACTGTAACTGCCAGGATCTCCTCTGGAGCCCTTTTTAAAAATTAGTCATTTTCCAGTCTTCTAGTACAGAGGCTGATTTCAGAGATAGGTTACAGACCAGAGTTAGTTGTTCTGCAAATTCATATTTGAGTTCCTTTAGAATTCTTGGGTAAATACCAGCTGGTCTTGGTGACTTATTACTATTTAGATTTACTCTAAAACCTTTTCTCCATTGACACATCAGTTTGGTACAGTACTTCAGATTTGTCACCTCCAAAAGACTGTCTCTGATGTGGATATTGCCCCTATATCCTTTGCAGTGAAGACCAATGCAAAGAATTAATTTAGTTTCTGTGCAACAGCCTTGCCTTCCTGGCATGCTCCTTTAACACCTTTGTTGTCCAGTGGTCCCACTACCTGTTAGGCAGGCTTCCTGCTTCTGATAAACTTTTAAAAAATACTGTTAAAAGTTTGCATCATTAGCAATTGCTTCTCAAATTCTTTCTTGGCCTGCCTTCTTATAGTTTTCCATTTTACATCTCTAAGGACCTGAGCTCTTGATCTTTGAGGATCACCTGGTTAGAAATTTCTAACCTAGCCAGAAAGCTCCAGTACTCTGTATTTCTAATTCTCCTTTCAAGACCAGCCTGTGGTATCTTGAAACAGACAGACATTTGCACTGCAAGGAAGTGGGTAAGGGCAACTGAAAGGAGAAACCCAGGGAAGCAGGGCTCTCACTGTAATCACCGATCAGGCCTCTGTATAAAGCCATGAACAAGAGTCTGATCAAATGCAGATGCGGATAATCTCTAGGGGAAAGCCACCTGCCAAGGGAAGGGAATGCCTCATTAACAGCTCTTGCTGCTGTGCTCACTCTCACAGGGTCAGAATACCTGAGCAGCAGGTCTACTAATGCTGTCTCATCCCACTCCACTGCATCTCTGCTTTACGCTGCTTTTTGTTATCACAAGGAAACTTTGTTGCTCCGCAGAAAAAAGCAGAGGGACTCCAGTAAAGCACAGGCTACGGAGACTGCAAAGCGCTTATTTCTGTAATAGAAAGAAGCCTAAATGAGCAGTTATGGTGTGATTTTTTTGGAAGCACTTTTCTTGATGAAATCCAAGTGCAGTTAAATTAGTCTTATAATGATCATTGAGAGAAATGGGGGGCGGAGGGGCAACCAAGCAAGCACTTTAAAAGCAGAACAAAAAAACTTTTTGCAGAATTGGTAAAGAATATTGGGGTTTTAATCCCTCCACACTGGCCAGTGCACAGTTCTAGTGGCAGGTTTTACTGGCTTAGAATGTTCTAATTCAGATCAGGCCCTGCTGATGGGAAAAGTATGGACACACCCAGTGGAACAGAAACCTGCCTCCCCATATAAGAAACAAAGGTGACCAACAAGTCAAAATAAAATGGGTTGTTCTGGGAGATGGTCCTGACATATTCCCTGCCCAAAAATGTTTCTGTTTTTTCCCCACTGGCATTTTGAACATTCCCCAACTATTCTTCATTCTGTGCTTTAGCATCTACTTACCTAACCCCCCATGACAGCCGGATCCAAGCACCTCACAGACATGAGCCCACTTTTCCTCAGACCACTCCTGTGAGGTACAGAAATGTTATCAACTCCCCGCTTATAGACAGCTAGGGTGTAGGGGAGAGAATCAAACCCTTGCCCAGAGTAAATCGGTAGCAAGGGTGGGACTTGACCTCAGATTTCCTGAGTTCTAAGTCAATGCTTTAGCCACACAACCATTGCTGGCCAGCCTACTTCAAGGGGCACGTATTGAAGCTTTTTCACTGCATCCCTTGGGAGCGTATTCCCCAACCCAGTCGATAGGAATGTTTTTCTGATGACCAGTCTGACATTTTGGAAGAAGACCCCCTCTCCTCACCCCCTTTTCAAGTATGCAGAAGAGAGGTTATTTTCTAAGCCTTCAAATATATGCTCCAATGCAGGTTAAAGAGGCTCCACTCCAAAGCAGAGGGTGGGATATCTTTAAGAAGCCACCTAGAAGGACCACTCCATACACTTCATGTTCTGCGTATCACGCAGTTGAAGACAGTCACAGGACAGCTTCACTTATTTAATAAAATCATTCCTACATTCACCTGTCTGGTTCTTGTGAGCTCATCTGAAGCCACCCAGATCCCAACATGCCTGTACTAACATACCTGAGGGATCACACCCCACATGTACAAAGAGTGGCAGCCACTTCTGAGTTGGAACATAGTTGCCATATAACAGTGCGCAGCAATGTTCAAGAGGACTGGATGGCGATAAAGCAGACACCATCGCCCAGTTAAAACAGTGGTGAGAATTTAGCAAAGGCACTGGAATTTGGCCAGGACACCTTGATAACTGTGAGAGTGAGAGCAATTTAGTGGCTATTGCAGCTAGGATGCGATATGCAGACTTGACCTTAGGACTGCAGCTGTAAGAATTGAGAATCCAGGGCTTCCGCAACACTATTTGTCCACACATGGCACAGATTCACTGAAGCATTTCCTGTGAAATTTGTTGCAGCAAGAAGGTTTACTGGCTAATATTTATACGTGATTTAAGGCCCGTCTCCCCACATTTGTCTCCCCCCAGCAAACACACAGAGCAAACCGGGTTTTCATAACAGTTAATTCTTACTTGCTGCTGCTAATAAGGACTAAGCAAATGTTCTTAACTATTCTCTGAAAATAAATGTGCCAGCCTTACCAGAGGTCATTAGAATTCTATATACTGTATTTCAGTGGTAATTTATAATGTAATAGCTTTAATGAACAGGGCCAAATTGCTCTAAAATTCTTAAGAGTGTTCTTGAATCAGCCATTGCTCAGAGTCTCTCTCTGTACTTCCTCAAGCTATATGGAGAGACTAATAATAAATCATCCTGCATTTCTAAAGCACCCTTTTATCCTGAATTAGCCCAAAGTACTTTAAAAACCCTCTGTTTATACAGGAATAATTTCACCCACCACTGAAATGAAATGGAATCACCCCTGGAGTGGGACATGACAGCTGTTTAGCAGCAGATACTACAACAGGTTAGGCTAAGTGGAGGATTCTGTGTCCAGTTGAAACTGGAGAATGGAATTTGGCCAGGACAGCAGGGCCAGCACCTCCTACTATTGCAAAAACTGTCCTGAGATTGCAAATGACTATGACTTGAAGAGTCCCCAGTTTTGGGTCTTACCACAAAGATGGTATGTTCCGAAGCAGTGGTCCCAAGCACCATAGCGGGTCTCCTATGTAGGTTTTGTCCACACTATGGCTCGGAGTGAACCTCCCAGCCTGGGTTAACAGACGAGCACTAGTGGGGCTTGAGCTAGCACGCTAAAAGTAGCAGCGTAGACACTGTGGCTCTGTGGAGGCGTGGGCTTGCCACCCGAGCTCAGACCCAGAGAGTTAGGTGGGCTTGAGCGTTCTGACTGCTGCCCAAGCTGCAATGTCCACAGTGCTAACTTGAGCCCAGCTCGCGTGAGTCTGTCGACCCAGACTGGGCAGCTTGTTCCCAGATGTGGTGCAGACATATCCCTAGACATCACCCATCCAGGCTCCTGAGCTCATTGACTGGGGTAAAGGAAAGGTCTCTCTTTCTTGGCATGGCAGGGGTGAGTTTCCTGGTCACCATTACGACAGCAATGGAGTTCTTTGCAGAGGACGCAATTTCAGCTGGAAGGAATGGATGGCTGAAGGTTATTGATGATGACTGCTTAGGCAGCTCAGTGATTTTTCAGTGGAAATGAGTCATGGCTTGGCAGCTCCAAGGAATAACCCCCCAAAATAATTAAGGAATTAAACTTACTGGAAGGGAACCTGGTGCAGAGTCAATTTTTATGTCTCTCCTTTCAGATTTAATATTCCTTTTCAGCACGAAATAAAGCACCATGAAGCTTCCATGCTCCAATGGCTATACATCGCTCTGTACCCATACTGCCTTGTCTTACATTGTGTTGGTTTTTCTTGTGCTTTCACAAGCCCTCAACAGTCAGGACCTGTTTTCTTGGTATGGATGTTCCTGCTGTACATCCTATTGGGTTATCAGACTGACTGCAATCAGGAGCCAGAAGCATCTCAGTCCAAGTCTGAAACCCCCATGCATTGCTCAGACTCAGGGAGTTCCCAAGAAGCTGTGTTCCACAGGCCCCCGGGGAAGATCCCAGGGTCTTGTAGCTTTGAAACTGGCTCCATTGTACTCTGGATCCCCCCGCCATGGTTGCAGAGGTGGGGCAAGGGCTAATCCTCAGCAGACTCCAGCAGATGCAGTGAACAAGATGAAAATGGAGAGGTTAAGAGAAGCCTATTGAAAATGTCACAAGCTATGGGGAAGTACACGGAACATAGTTGCAACAGGTATTGAATCTGTCTTCATATCCAATCTCCCACCCTAGTCACCATAGTTCTTTCAATCAAATACATGCATTTTTATATTCATACTTTTCTTTAAAATTTTAGTTTTATAATCCAAAAAATAAATATTCACTTTCCCCAACTGCCCCTTGGTCCCATCATTAAGCATTGGTCAATTTCTTGTGGGTATTATGTCAGAAGTGGGCCTTTTGAAGATACTACAAAGAGAGGAGGGTGTCAGGCTATGCAAAATAGAATTGCACTCTCCTGTTTTGTGTAGCCATGGGTAACAATAGGACAGCAAGGTTTGAAAGAACCTGAGGCACTGATGGATTTTGCTGAAAAGCATGGAGACCTGCATGGGTTCCTACTGCGAGGTACCCCCACAACAGGGGTGTTGGGTAGAGAAGAAATCTCAGCACTTTGCAAGGTTGGTATCAGGGCTGGGGCGTGGGAAGCTCAGTCTTGGGGTTAGTGTCAGGCATGGGCCCTGGGGCTGGGAGCCAATTATCAGGCATCAGGCTGGGCTAGAATGCCAGAATTGAGAGGCAAACTGGAGGGCAGGGTTCAAGACTCACCAAGAGTCAGGATGAGAAGGCAGGAACAGATAAACACCAGATAAGCAGTCCATGGTGGGGTGAAGCGCAGTTGTTCAGAAAACTTCCTGTTTCCTCCTCTGGCTTAAATAGGGGCTGCGGCCCAATCAGGGGCCTTGGAGCTCTCCGAATCAGAGCATAGCTTTGTGCCCCAGTTGGGCTTCATGGACCCCAGTTCCGGCAGCTCACAGACGGTGGAGTGTGATGACTCCCAGGACCTCATTGGGGCCTGACACCTGGTGATTGTGGAATGCGGGCTGTAAAAACCCACCATTTCTTCCAGGGTAATTTGGAAGGTGATTCTATTTCAGCTGATCAAGACTGCAGGGTCCAAGGAAGTCATAGAGCCAGTGTAGCTGTGAAAAGAGTCAAGTGTGCAACACAGTGGCATGAAGAACTCCAAAGGATAATTACTGGAAGGGAACTCAATTAGCCGGAACAAACAACTGATTTTTCAATTAAGGGAAAGCCTGTAAATCATTACAAAGCACTTGTCATACTGCATTTCTCTTCAATGCCATAGTAAGTGCCATCTTTATAAGCTAGGGAGTTAGGCCAGTATGGAATAGTCCTTTATTTTCCAACAGACATATTGATAATTCTGATGACTTCCCTGCACTAGCTACTTACCTTGAACAAACACTCACTTCTGGACTCATTCATTTCAGTAGGTGGTAGGTGTGTGGTAAAAAGAGGGGAATAATACAGGCAAGATTCTGCATTGAAGTATACTGGCTTGCATTCATTTGTGCCTTTGACCCTAAAGACCAGTTATTCCCAGTGAGGATCCCAAGCTCCTTTGGTATGTGGACTATAGAATGGGGATGGGCAAATTCTTTTTTTATTTTCTTTTTTTTTCTGAATCCACTCAATCTGCATGGGGTGGAAAACTTGATTTGCACTTCAATAATAAGGGCGGGGACACCTTCGATTTAGGAGAAAGATAAGGAGAAAGAAGGACACGCAAAGAAAAGAAATCCAATTAAAAAAAAGAGGGCAAAAATGGAACAGGTGCAGTGAAACAAAATGGAGAGAGATTGTTGGGGGGAAAGGAAGTGGAGAAGAGGAGAGAGAAAAATTATAAAGTAAAAAATTAATATAGCATATATTATAGGGTGAGCTGGTAGCTCTGTATATAGCTAAGGTTGCCTGACACGTCTTCTTATAACTGCTTTCAGTTGCTTAGAACTTTGCCCATTCCGGCTTGATCTTTCCATTCTGTGTGTCTCCCTCATGCTGAGCCTTTTTGGAAAGTTTCAGCAAAAATGGTGTCGTTGTTCCTGAAAACAACATTGTTCGGGCCACGTTAACAAAATCTTACAACTGTTTAATTGAGAAGCTCTAGCACCCTCATAGTTTGAAGCAACGGCCTGAAATTTGGTAGTGGGTCACCCTCATGTCAGGAATGTACTTTTGAAGTTCTTGTGGAAAAATGCTCAAATTCGGCCCACTGGTAAACTTTTGAAAAATATCAGTTTGCACATGCTCAGTAGAGACTTGTTAGTATGGCAGCTAAAATCTCGATCTGCACTGAGCATGCTCAAGCCCAGAGATACAGGGGCTGAGCAATATTTTCCTGACAATTGCTCCTCCCAGCTGCCATGGTCCATGCCAGGTCCAGGTCCGGGCACTGGAACTGAAAGTAGGGAAACTGTCTTCTCTTTGCCGCCAGTGATCCCCCAACTGGTGTCCAGGCAGTGTGGGGGGAAAAGCTGCCCAACATGAATGCAGGTGGTATAAGACCTGAACCAGACTGGGGTGGTGGAGTGGGAATAGCTTGGGCAAAGGAGCCTGTGAGGTAGAGAATGGGACTGGGAGCTGTAGGGGAAGGGAGATTGAGATTGGCTGGGCAAGAGAACTTAGACTGGTGGAGGAGAAATGGCAATGAGGGATGGGGAGACATTCGGGAAGACAGAGATTAGACAAGAAGGTGAGGGGCGAGGGAATTCGTGGATTTAAACTATCTTTTCGATATCCCTTCCTCCAATATAAGTCCAGAGACTCACTCATCCCTGCATAGAATGCAATAAAATACACCTGAGTTATCCAGCCCATCCATTTGCATTAGTGCAGGATGGATTAAACCAATACATGTTTTAACACCACTGGAGAGGCTGACTCAGTGAATTCCTCCACTGGCTCATTGACCTCATTCTATGAAATTGTTCCCAGTCTTTAACATACATTTTCCCTTTTGTAGACATGACCCATGGCTCCCTAGGTCACTTTTGTCCACCTGAAATTATTCTTCCCCTGACCTGACAATATTTTTCTATGTATTCATAGACAGGTATAATGTTCCCTCCCGGTAATCCCACACCTTTGTCACCTTTCCTCTGAGCTGTGCATTTCTTTTCAACCTTTTCTGTACTGGGACAATTCAGACTGCAGCCTCCATCACCTGGGAGAGGTCACACGATGGTCAGTCCAAAATCGTGAGACTATTTTCCCTACAAACGACAGGAGCTCAGGCTAGTCAAGTCTGAAAGGGAGGAGAGTTTTACCCATGGCACCTTTCAGCCATGCAAGTAATAGTAAGCAGCGTGCTCTTGAAAGAGCAGCCGGTGACGGACCCTGCACAGCAGATCTGGTACTCCTGAGAAATGTCCTATTGATAACACTGAAGAAAGGTCCTCTGTTTATCCACTGAACAATACATGCAGCTGTTCTGCAAGCCTCCCTCATCCTACTCCCTGCCAGCGTATGTCTGGATTCCCTTCGAAGGACCACCTCTAAGAGTACGTTCATCTTCCATGATCCACTCAGTCCTTGGCCTGTTTGCTGAGGCTGTCAACAAGGGTGACAATGAGTGACAATTCTGGTGGCGGCCCTTGCAATGTGAACATCTGTCCACTTGGAACCGGACGCAGACCCACCAAACCATTTCCTGCAGGCTGCCAGGCAACTTTGTATTCTGGGGGGCTACAGAATCGTTTATCTTCATTAAGCTAGTGTGCCTGAAACGAATAATAAATACAGGAGAGTCTGGAAATGGCCGTAAAGAAAAGGAAATGTCCTGCGAGTAAACATAGCGCGAGCAGAGAGGGAGAGGGGAAGAGGATCATGAATGTGTTTTATTGTACACCAATACTTAGGCTCCTTTATGATGGCATCCAGGCATTTGAGTACCCCCGGAGGGGTCCTAGCTATGTGGAATTAGCCCACTGGCACTTTCCTGAGCAACTGAATCAGGCCATTCCTCTGTAATGACACTATTATGCACAGATGTGCCAAGCCATCTGGATGTGTTAAAGTGAAGGTAGCTGGCACAGAGTGCGATCAGCAGGTTTGCTAACATCCCAGGTGTTGGCTGGGTTGGCACTCACACTCATGCCATTGTATTGTCAATATGTCCAGGAGCCACAGCTGTTTCTCACTGCATGCGTGGAGAAGGAGAGAGACTAATTCACACTGAAGTCAGGTTTCGAGGTTATACCCTTTCTTCTGCGTGCATCCAATTCTAGAAGGATCCATGGGTCTTTTCCACTCTCATGTTTTAGATGTTCCTAGGCTACAAGGTCTAAAAATCCCCAAGGCCTTTACAAAGGCAGCTTTTTCCAAAACTCCACAATGTTCAGCCTTCAGAGGGCAGGCAGAGAACATGCAGCCAGGGAATTGTTGGCAGAAGTTTCCGAGGAACTGAACTGCAGTGAGAAACCAATCTCTATTTAATGAGCTTAATTTCCTGTGAGGACAAGAAAAGCGGAGGACAGGATCTCCCATAGGGCTTGTCTACATGGGGAGTTATTCCAGAATAACTATCCCGGATTAACTCCCTGGGTGGACACTCTGATTCTGGAATAAAAGCATCCATACAAGGAGTTATTCAGGAGTAACTATTCCACTTTAAATTCTCACCTTACCTTATTACCAAATTAATTTTCCCATTGAGACAAGCCCGTTGTCCCAGTTAGTCGGACCTATCACACTATCTCTTGAACAGTCATTTTAATGCTGGATTTTCAATGGAATCTAAAGACGTTAGGTTCCCAATTTACACTGGAATTCAAGGGATTTGGTTGCCTGATTTCCATAGGCTACTTTTAAAATCCCAGCAAAAATAAGCAGAAGTAACTTATGAAAACAGGCATTTCCAAAGTGATCAAAAGAGAGTTTTAACTGTTTCCAAAGTGACTTGCATTATATCAGACTCCAGAGTCAGCCAATGCTACTGGGAGCTTCTCACATGCTGACTGTGATAGGGTCTTCTGTGAGCAGCTTAGCAGCTAGATCACTGGGTTTTTTAATCTGTAATGCCAGAAGGGATTGTAGGGGGACCCAGACCCTCCCTCTCTACCAGGTCCCAGCCCAGGCCCTTGTGTAGATCAACCCCTAAACACAGAAGATGGGGTCTCCCTCCCACGAGAGAGTCAAGACCCACTTCCCTAGGCTACTTCCTACAAGTCTCCTCAGTTTGGGGGCATGGCCCTGCTAGTCCAGTGAATGCTGGGGTTTATTTGCAGCCTCCCCTTGGCAGGGGAGCCCTTACTTGCCTCAAGTGGCTGTGCTGGCTGGCAGGTCACTGATCCATCCCTTCAAGCAAGCAGACAGAGAGCTCCTTCCTCTTTGCCAGTCAGCCCCTAACTGAGCCTGGCTCCCTTCTTTTCTTCCCCTCCAGGCCTGGCATTGGCTGCAGGTATAGTAGGGGTTGGAGCCTAGCTGAACCCAAAGGTTTTCTTTAACCCCCGCTGTGCCGGACAGTGGTCTCTCTGCTCCCACACACTGACTTACAACCACTGTTGTTAATTTTCAAAAATGTGAAGACTTTTTCCTCCACTATATATATATATATATATATATATATATATATATATATATAGGAGGAAAATGATAGATAGCTAGATTGATCAGGAGAATTGTTACTGCTTCTTGACCAACTTCTAGAGAAACAAAAGTCACACCATTTTTGACCCGCTCTAGTACTGAAATACATGTGCATCTTTTGCCTGGCTGCAGGCAATAGCTCTCACTGGAGATTCATAAGTAAAAGCAGCAGGTCTTTGTATCAGCTAAAGTCTCTGAAGTTCTCCTGTGCCTGGTTCTACTAACAAAAGTTGAAAAACTGACTAGCAATAAATCTCTGCACTCCAGTCAGAAGCAGAGACATCACTGACCTTAATTCACTAAAAACAAACACCTACCCCGCACCCCTTTCCCTAGCGTGGTCTATCAGTTTATGTAAGAGTCAAGAAAAGCCACCCAGTGCTTGATTTAATAGCTGTGCAATTTATACAAGCATAGTAGATAATATGCAGTGTTGAAGCTGTGTTGGTCCCAGGATATTAGAGACAAGGCGGGTGAGGTAATATCTTCTATTGGACCAGCTTCTGTTAGTGAGACAATCAAGCGGTCGAGTTACACAAAGCTCTTCTTCAGGTCTGGGAAGAAGCTTGCCTCCTTCACCAACAGAAGTTGGTTCAATAAAAGATGTGACCTCATAGTACATAGTGGCAGATAAGGAGACATTCAAAATGTGGAGGACACAAAGAAAAGATATGCCGCCTGAGCCAAATGTCCTGGTATGTTCAAAGTGCCATACAGACGGTAACTAACCAATCCCAACTACACAAATAAGGGCCTTTCCAGTTTACAGATGGGAAAACCAAGACAGAAGTGAAGTGAGCTGCCCAAGAACATAGTGAGTCAGTAAAGTCAGGAATAAAACCCAGAATCCTGACTCATTCCTCCACATCACATTGCCTTATGAACAACCACAACTCCTGCAAATACTTGCAGTCATTTACACATCCTGTTAGCCTTCATGTGGCCAGGCTAAATATATTTCTCTCCTTATGAGTCAAAATATAAAATTATTCTTTTTTTTTTTTGGTGGCATGGAGCAGCTACAGGTGTGTGTGTGTTTGTGTGTGTTTGGAGTAGGCAACAGAGTGTCTGTAAGGCCAGAGGGAGTGATCAGGGACCCGGACCCTCCCTTCCTTCTGGGTCCAAGCTGGTAGTGAGATAGTAAAGGAAACAGAAAAACAGACTTTAAATTCAGGTAGGAGCAGCAGCTCATTGTGCGAAGCAGATCTGCTTCCTGTAGGAAAGTACCAGTGTTCATCCTGCAGCACTGGATACATTAGCAAGTGGATGGTGGGCTGTGGGGGAGGTGTTCCGGGTCCCGGGAGCAGATAACAGCTGTCTGAGCCACATGCTGTCACACGTGCAATACTGCACCTTTTCCTTTTTTAGTATTGAACATCCATTGCTCGCACACATTCCCACTGTCAAAAGAGGGAAACAAAACCCCAGCGCAGAACAGCACTGTGAAGGCCCCCAATCAAGTGATCAGAGAAGGCAGTGTCTTGTCTTGCCCAGGAGGGCGGTACCTGCGAAGTCACAGTATAATTCACAGATGTGTAAGCTGGGATTTCGTGGTTTGCATAAGATCACAAAGGGAGCCAATGGCAGGGCCAAAGGACCTGGGATCCTGATTCTTAGCCCCGCCTACTCTAACCACATAGATACTTCAGGCCACATCTTCAGCTGGTGTGCATAACTCCACTGAGTTCAGTGGAGCTCTGTTTACAGCAGCTGAGGATCTGGCCATTAGATTGTGAGCTCTTTTGGGCAGGCACGGTCTTTGAAGTATGCGTGTACAGCACCTGGCACAGTGAGGACTCGATCCCTGATTGGGGCCCCTAGACACTACACAGTACAAATCAATCATACTAATAGACTTAGCTACAGCGGTGCAAATCTGGAGCGATTCCATTGGTTTTAGCAAAGCTCTTGCAATTTACACTGGTGTCACTGAAATCAGAATCTGGCCCACTGTTTTGCTATTATTTAACAAGAGGCAATCTAATAATAAAATCGAGGAAAGCTTCTAATACGCCATCTTCCCCAGACAGAATCTCAAATGTGGCTTGGGTTACAGCACCAGCTCATGCAGGGGGGTAAGTTGTTCTTAATTTTTGAAGAAGCCCAGCTCCTATAACTCAGCCTAGGGAGAGAAGATTTTCCTAGGGGCTTTGTCAGCTCTCTGCATCTGTTTGGGGGCAATTCCTCAGAGTCGTTTATGTGAAGTGCAAAACGAATGTGTCTGTGAAAACCATTGTAACTAAGGAAATTTTCTCCAGTACAGGTCTGAAAACAAAACATAAACAGAGCTCTTGGTAGAGCAATGGCAGGCACAGCGCCACCTTGTGGATATAAGGAGAATTCTCTCTAGTTCATAACAGTCTGCTATGCATGAATCCTCAGTTGAAGCTCTGGGATGTTACCCTGTTCAACTGGCCTTCAAATATACTGAACTATAACTAATGGGCTGCTCTTTGCCAAGCACCTGTCTATAAACAGCTTTCAGAACTGCAAGTCTCGGCTGAAGTAGCCTAATCCAGACATGACAGGAGGGACGTGTAATCAATCCATACCTCCCTGGCAAAAGAAGAATCTCCTAAGGGCTGTTAAAGTAGAGATGGACCCAAGTCACAAAGGTCATGGCCTGGAGCTGAACTTTCCAAGCATTTGTGGTTATTCAGTTCCGGGTTTCAATGAAGCCCATAATATAAATTGCAGTTTGAGGTGCAGACAGAGTATTGGGTCATCTGGATTTGACATTGTTTTGAACCAGGACTGATCCAAGGAACTATGCTCCAGGAGAATAGATAGAACCTACAGCACTCTCTCCCAGCCAGCTCAGCGTTCCACCCCGTCCTTTATCTGCATCGTTTCCCACTCCAGTAGGGTGTCCCTTTTTTAGCTCAGTTATTTGCAGTGTGAAGAGACAAACAAGTGGACAGAAACTCTTCAATCAGTGACCTCCGTGTCCCCAAAGCTATTATAGTGTCTCCTGAGATGTGGAAAGCTAGCTGACCGCCTCCTCTACTTATGCCTAGGTCATCTTGAGCTTGTGCCCATATCTAATGCACCCAAGAACACTGTGTATGTAAAAGGAAGGCATGATCACGGCCCCTAAGAGCTTATATCTAAATACATGTGTGTATCTACGCAAGATTGTATTGACTCTTGTTTTTAACGTAAGTGATTGGTGACTCTCCAAACTGGTGACTCTTTGGTGGTCCCCAAAGTTCAGATACTTCCTTAAAGCTTGCCCAGTATTGAAGGAATCCACCTTTGGTCTCCAAAACAGGTTGGGAATCTTCACAGATTTGATTCAGATTTGACAGAAAACAGATTTCTGGTGCTTTCTTATCCCAGTTTAATAGGAAAAGCTGCATAAACAAATCTTTCTTTCATAATGTTTTGGTACCATTACTTGTAGACCTGAGCTCAAATCAGAATGCCGAGGCCTGAAAATGGTGTTGTGTATTCATCATGTTTGATTCAATTTGGTTGCTGTGGATTAACATTTTGGTTCAGTTCATATTTTATCTGAAACCGATCAGCCATCCCAAGTGCAATTCCCTTGGAAGTGGAACAATTAAATTTATCTTTCTTGTTTTTTAAACACCTTCTCTGTCATGCCCTTTATTTAAGGTTAGGCCATTTGTACTTCCAGAGCGGTTTGTGAGGTTTGGTCTGCCCCCTGTTATGTTTCACACCATACAAACAGAAATTAGATAAAAACATGCATACTCTTGCAGGAAGGTTGCAATGTAACACTACTTATTTCTTAGAATCTAGAACATCAAAGAATCCCCCAAAACAGAGCAAGACAAAACAGGCTGCTCTGAAAAAAAGACACCCCACCTTGCTTTAACCTGGCTTTTTTCAGACTGATCATCTGCTGACTGACTCAGACAACCCAGACCACATGGTTTCCTTCAGAGCCCTCTAGCCTGTAAGTGGGACCCAGACCTCCCCACCTTCCCCACACTTTTAAAGTGATAGCTTGCAATTCCAGTCCTCAATACACCACACTCACACACACACACACAAAGACTTGCTATGAATGAGAGGTTTGGCAATGAAGTGAGGAGACGAATAAAAAAACAACAACCAGTCATCAATGGCCTACCTGACTGATGGAGACACTGGAGTGACAGATCGCTGGTGGCACTTCTCTGCCACTTTAAAGCAGGGTTGTTCTTTTCTGTGAGAATGCTCAAGCTTTATTTCCCCAGGCAAAGACCATTGACCTCTCCTCTTTGATTCAGATGCACAGAGAGGGCATCACTGATGGGAAACAAAAGCAAGAGTGATAAGAAGGAGCCTGGGCTGCAAAGGCAATGAGGCTGTAAATCAAAGTCAAACTGCAAGTGTGCTGGGGCCACCTAGGTTAGAAGAGTTTCCCCCAACAGCTTGGGGAATGTTCACTCAGGCCCTGCACAGAGGATTCCCTGTGGGATGAATCTGCTAGGGGATGGGGAGGTCGCATTAGCAGATTGTGGCCACAAGTGCCTTTATGCCCCAGCGAGGAAGTGGCTCTGCAATTAGTCAGCACATGTCCAAGAAATGTCTGGTGCTAGTCTGGGAGGGGCATGGTGGGAGGGCACGTCACCTTCAAGAGCTTTTGCCAGATGGAATCCATCGCAGCCCCTGATCGATTTGTAAGTTGCTTCCCTGTGACATAGCCCACCTCCCCAGAGGAGTGGTGGTGAAACATCACCCTCCATCTTCTAGGGTGAATCCCAGCAGAAATGCAACAGGCCCCACTGGTGCAAGGAGGAGTAATTTGTGGTATCTCATAGCATCAGCCAGGACGGTGGAACAAGCCAGGATATCCGGAACAGAATCAATAAAGCCAGGAACAGCTGCAGGAACTTAAATACAGTCTGGAAATCATCAAAATGCAACACCAAACTGAAGATTTATCAGAGCTGTATACTTTCAACACTACTTTATAGTGCAGAATCCTGGGGAGTAACAAAGTATGACGGGTCCAAACTGTCTTCATTCCATACAACCTGCCTCAGAAAAATCCTCCCTATCTTTTGGCCCAGAACAATCTCAAACCAAGATCTATTGACACAGTGCAGCCAAGAGGATCTGAGCACCATCATTGCCAGGTGGCGTTGGAGATGGATTGGCCATGTGCTTTGGATGGAAATTGATTCCATTACCAGAATAGCAATAAGATGGACACCTGAAGGCAAGTGAAAATATGGCCACCTGAAAACAACATGATGAAGAGCTGTGGAAGCTGAGCTGAATAACCTGGGGCACAGCTGGGGAACCATTGAAAGACTTGCCAGAAACAGAAGAAGTGGAAGAACCTTGTCGCTGCCCTAAACACCAGAGGCATGATGGCTACTAACTTACTAATAGGATTGATGGATTAATAGCTGTAAAGCATTTTGAACATACAGCTCTATGCACATGCCCCAGACCTATGGAATGGGGTGGGAATCTTACACCTGTAACCCTAAAAGTATTCAAAATAGAGGAAAAGCCTATGCTGAGAAGGATGATCACAATGTATTTTCGGATACCCGCCCTGGCTCCACATGTTATCAGGAACTAGTTAAAAATCCTCTACAGCTGGAAATGGAAAAGTTAGAAGTGGGATTGTTAGAATTAGAGCTGTCAAGTGATTAAAAAAATTAATCTTGATTAATTGCACTCTTAAACAATAATAGAATACTATTTATTTAAATATTTGTGGATGTTTTCTACATTTTCAAATCTATTGATTTCAATCACAACACAGAATACAAAGTGTACACTGCTCACTTTATATTTATTTTTGATTACAAATATTTTCACAGTAAAAACAAAAGAAATAGTATTTTTCAATGTATCTAATACAAGTAGTTTAGTGCAATCTCTTTATCATGAAAGTTGAACTTACAAATATAGAATTATGTACAAAAGGTAACTGCATTCAAAAATAAAACTATGTAAAACTTTAGAGCCTACAAATCCACTCAGTCCTACTTCAGCCAACTGCTCTAACAAACAAGTTTGGTTACAATTTTCAGGAGATAATGCTGCCTGCTTCTTGTCTACAAAATGTCACCTGAAAGTGAGAACAGGCATTCGCATGGCACTGTTGTAGCTGGGGTCACAAGATATTTACATGCTAGATGTGCTAAAGATTCATGTGTCCCTTTATGCATCAACCACCATTCCAGAGGACGTGCATCCATGTTGATGACAGGGTTTGCGCAATAATGATCCAAAGCAGAGTGGAACGACGTATGTTCATTTTTGTCATATGAGTCAGATGCCACCAGCAGAAGATTGATTTTCTTTTCTTTCATGGTTCGGGTTCTATAGTTTCAGCATCGGAGTGTTGCTCTTTTAAGACTTCTGAAATAATGATCCACACCCTGTCCCAATCAGATTTTGGAAGACACTTCAGATTCTTAAATCTTGGGTTGAGTGCTGTAGCTATTTTTAGAAATCTCAGATTGGTACCTTCTTTGCGTTTTGTCAAATCTGCTGTGAAAGTGTTCTTAAAATGAAGAACATGTGCTGAGTCATTGTCCAAGTACTGCTATAACATGAAACATATGGCAGAATGTGGGTAAATCAGAACAGGAGACATACAGTTCTCCCCCTCGGGGTTCAATCACAAATATAATCAATGCACTATTTTTTTTTAACAAGCATCATCAGCATGGAAGCATGTCCTCTGGAATGGTGGCCGAAGGATGAAGGGGCATACGAATGTTTAGCATATCTGGCATGTAAATACCTTGCAATGCCAGATACAAAAGTGCCATGTGAATGCCTGTTCTCACTTTCTGGTGATATTGTAAATAAGAAGCAGGCACCAGTATTTCCTGTAAATGTAAACAAAATTGTCGTAGCAATTGGCTGAACAAGAAGTAGGACTGAGTGGACTTGTAGGCTCTAAAGTTTTACACTGTTTGGATTTTGAGTGCAGTTATGTAACAAAAAAATTCTACATTTCTAAGTTACACTTTCACAATAAAGCACTTATATGAGGTGAATTAAAAAATACTATTTCTTTTGTTTATCATTTTTACAGTGCAAATATTTGTAATCAAAAATAATAATATAAAGTGAGCCCTGTACACTTTGTATTCTGTGTTGTAATAGAAATCAATATATTTGAAAATGTAGAAAGACATTCAAAAATATTTAATACATTTCAATTGGCATTCTATTGTTTAACAGTGCAATTAATCGCGATTAATTTTTTAAATCGCAATTAATTTTTTGAGTTAATCACGTGAGTTAACTGAGACTAATCGACAGCCCTAGTTAGAATAATAGTCATGATTCATAGAGCTGATTAGGAAATGATTTTTGTTCCCATGAAAATATTGTTCAAATTTTGTTTTCATTGAAATTTTTCTTCAGAGTGTTTGGGTTCTCATTGAAAATCAACTGCAACTTTTTAACTGAAAAAATAAAAAGGCTAAAAGCCAGGACGGTTCAGTTTTTGGTTGCTGACCACCTAAAATTTTCCATATTTTTTCCCCAAATCTTGAAAAAATTACTTGAAGATAGACATTTCCCAGGGAAATGCAATCCAGAATTGCAACTGGCTCCAGTTACTAGTGCTTTGCACAAACTTATTCTCAACAATCTTCAAACAATTTTCAATTTTGCATACAAATTTGTCCAGTATTCAGTCACCTCTGGAGACAGTCGAATGACATTCTTCACCAAATATATAATCCAGGATTTTCCCCCGCTAATCATCAACTACATTATTTGTGGATATTTTTCTCATTATTCAACAAACTCTGCCCGGGAACATAGGACTGGGAAAGTCATCAAATCCAGTCCTCCTGTCATATAATCCCATTCATAAACATCAAGCTATATCTTAAAACCAGTTAAGATTTTGCCCCCACTTCACCTGTTGGGAGGCTGGTCCAGAACTTCTCTCCTCTGATGGTTAGAAACCTTCTTCTAATTGCCAGCCTAAATTTATTAATGGCCAGTTGATATCCTTGCTTAGAGGGCTTGGTTGGATTAAGGTCTCAAAAGTGTGTCAGGGCTAGATCCTCAGCTGGTGTATGACGTAGCTCCACTAATTTACACCCATTGAGGATCTGGATGATAATTCATTAGAAGAATTATAACAGCAAAATAAAGCAGCTGTCAGATTTCACCCCACATCGTGGCTTCTTCATTTACCAAGGGAATCCCTGCACCTACAGTCACTTTGCCCCTCCACAAGTGGGACCAATTATTTGACCATACATAGTGACAGGTTCCATTCATCGGAGCCTTCTTCTCTGCAAATCCTGCCAATTGAAAGTAGCTTTCCTGGATCTCTCTGCCCCATCCACTCTGCACTTCTTTTCCAACACAGCTTCCCTGCTTTGCTTGTGCCTTTCAGCTCCTGTCTCCCTGCATTTCTAGCCCTATGACTGAATGCTTTAGTTTATTCACTAAGGAATGATTTTTACACTGCTCCTTTCTGTAATTCACACCATCCCCTGCCTGCTGTCTAGTATTATTTAATTCTGTAAATCTGTCCGTGATACAAGCCTCTATACACCACGTCATATTGTATTGGCTTCTTGCATCTTTAATAAAGTTGTTCTCAAATAATGTTTCAATAAGTGAAATGTACCTGCTGAGATGAGATGTGGCAAATCCACATGACAAGCAGCAGCACTTAATGAGACACAAGGAACAGAGAGAGAGAGAGAGAGAGAGGGTTTGGGAAAATCCCACCTTGGTTTGTACTTAGAGCTGGGGAGGGGTGGGGAATGACAACCCACCTAATATTCTCTGCATTCAGTGACTTCAACTCTCCCCGTTCTGTGCTTTCCCCCCGACAAATGTCAAATGTAATTATTTCTAACACTTCTCCAGAAATGCATTAAGACTAATTCCACAAGAAACTCTCAAACCTCTAAGAAGTAGTGGTGAGAAAAACCCAGAAGGATTTTGTTTAGCACAAGTGAGATTTATGATACGAGATGTGTGTGTCCATGCTAAGGGTCTGGGCATTTAAATGTAGATATCGATCTTCCCCCCAAAGCGAATGCTAGCGAGGAGAGCAAGTGGAACTACTAAGGGATTACTGAGAGATGAAAACAAGGTGTGTGACAGGGTGAGACACAAAGTATTCAGGTTTGGCTCTACCAATCAAGCGTTCGTCACTGAGGGAGGGGAGAGAGAAGGCTGCTTAACTGTAATGGGATGAGATGAGTGTTTTATTTCTTGCAAGCATACGGTATTCTGTATCTGCTAAGAGCCTGATCCAAAATCCATTCAGGTCAAGGTGAGTATGTCCATTGGCTTCGGTGGGTTCTGGATCCAGTCCCAAAACAGTCGTTCTTGCAGTTATAAAGACAGGCAGTACAACTGGCCCTTCCTACCCCACTACACCACAGCCAAGATACTGCCACCAACATCAGGCTATAGACACAGTCCCAGCCAGTGTGTACACACCAGTACATGCAGAGAGTAACTCCATTGACTTGATTTGAATAGTATTCATCTCTGGAAAGGACAGACTTGAAGCTAAGTCACTAGGCTAAGACTCCAGTGAGCTGGGTTCAATGACTGGGTATGTCACGGTCTCCCTGTGTGATGCCGGGCACATCATTTCATTTCTGTATGCTTTGTTTCCGGAATCCTTTTCATCTCCCACTCTAAGCTGCTTGGATTGTCAACTCCTTGGCAGGGACTGTCTCTCCTTTGGTGTCTGTACAGCCCCGAGCACCTGGCCTTGCTTGGGACCTCCACCTGTGAGCATAATAGAAATAAACAGCATTTATAATAATGGATGTACACAAGTGTAACTGAGAACAGAATCTAGGCCACAGAGACCAACAGATGCTGGTCAAGAAACTCAGGCCAGGCCTCCACGGAGGAAATTTGTCACCACACGAATGTAGTTACCACTCCAGTACCAACCCAGAAGGTAGACGTGTTCCACAGCAGGCAGCTGGGCTGAGACCAGCATGAATTAATCTGGCAACACAGCAAAGAGAGCAGCACTGGCTTTCACATGGCGGCAGTGCCTCTTGCAGAGGTGTGACGCTATTAGAGAGAATGGATGGCCTAGTGGTTAGAGCGCTAGCCGGAGACCTGAGTTCAAGTCACTGCTTTGCTGCAGACGTCTTGGGTGACCTTGGCAAAGCAGTTAGGCACTCCGTTCCCCATCTGTAAAATGGGGGCTATAGCACTGCCATACCTCACAAGGACCTTGTGAGGATAAATGCATGAAATACTGTGAGGTGCTCAGATACTGTGGTAAGTATTTTAGATAGCTATAATGCACCACATGTCCTTTTGGGAGACAGAGGGCCAATGCCATGGCTGGACAGGACACAGGTATCACAGCAATTGAGAGTTTGACTAGAGCAGAAAAAGCTCATCCCCTTCACCTTTGTAATGGGGAAACCTGAACATATGGCTGAAGCCGGGCTTAGAAAAGCACGGTGAAATAAGCAAGTCATTAGTATGTTGACTGGGTTTCCTTCTCGTCTTAAAATAATGGGATTTTCACTCAGTCAGAACTGTCGGGGCTGAGGGAGAGGGGAGGGGAAAAGGCTGAAGCAGAGGCAGATTGCAGGTGTTTAATGCAGATTGCATTTTTTTGATCCATAAGATGTTATCAAGCCCACCCACGAAGTGACACTCTGCCTTTCCTTCAGTTTTGCCCTATTACTTTTGGGATCTGGGGAGAGCTTGCATAATCTCAGCCAGCCGTGCCCTGTCAACTGCCTTTGGGGTTGCTCTCCTGCAGGCTGTGTGTGTGTGGAGCTGCTCAAGGTGTCTGGGTTGTGTTCAGATTGTTTCACACGGTCCCTCAGGAAGTTCAGCGCAGAGGATAACGCTGGGAGACACAGCACAGATAAGACAGCGTCTCCTAACGTCAATGATCTGGAGGGAAACCTGGAACTGAGTCAGGCCTGTTTAATTTCTGACCATTATAAAATACCCAACCTCATCACTCGCTTGACCTGAGAGTAACTTGGGAACTAGAAATGAGGAGAAGAGATCAATATTATACTTCTTGGGCTTTGAGCAATTCACTCCTGGGAATGCTCATTTCTAAAATACTGCCTGCAAGTAGAAGCAGCAGAGAGCTCTGTCACCCAGTATCAAACCTCTTGCCCTGGCTAAAAACAATTGGATGTTCTCCACATCTCTAAGCACTGGAGAGTGAGTGTTAGTTCTCCTGGAAGAGAGGGGCTAATTGCTCATGCCTGCCCTGTAACAGCTGCGACTGCCCGTGTTCTGGACCTCACTGCAGCTGTGCATTGCAACCCCGATCCTGATCCACATCTTCCATTCTGGTCCTAGACCTGGGCCCCCCAGACAGCGCTGACTTTAATCCCAAATTATAACACTAACTACTATCCCAGACCTGGTCCCTTCTGCAGCCCTGCTAATATGCCTCATTCCTACCCTTAGCTCCCAGTGCTATTCTAATCCTGGCTCCCTCTGCAGACCTGCTAATGCACTTCCACCCATCTATTCCAAACTTGGAGCCCCTCACATCTGCAAGTGCATCTCTGGTCCAGAACTGAAGTCCCCCTGTTAGTCCAGTTCTGAAACCATGCTCTGTTCTCCCGACAGCTCTGACCAGTACCCTAACCACTGGACCAGCTTTCCTCTCTGATACATCTTAGTCCATTGCTCTCCTGGGCTAGCATAATTGTACAGGCTAGTCTAGTTTATATATATAAGCCTCATCTTTTCTTTTCTTTTTTTAGCCTTACCAACACATTTGCCTTAATACTATTCTGCAGTTGTGACTGCCACAGGTTAATTACACCAGGGTTATCATATTTCAGGTTCCCCAAAAGAGGACACTGCCAGAGGGGGGCGGGGAACTGGAGGGGAGTGTGTGCAGTTGAGGTTACTGGAGGGAGTACCTGCGGTGGGGGTACTCACTGGAGGGGTGGAGCAGTGTTACTCCTTGTCATGATGGCGGGGTGGCTGGCGGAAGCCCAGGATGCAGCAACAGCCACTAGTCAGTGCCTCCCTGTGGGACCCCTTCCCCAGGGTTGGGAGCTGGGGCCTGGGTGAGAGGGATCCAGCAGCTTTGGCTGCAGGGGAATGGACCAATCAGCTGTGGATGCAGGGGAGGGACTAATCGGGAAGCGGACCAATCAGGGCTTTTTCTGAGCTGCAATGTAGGCTCTGCAAAAATCCTGGACATTTCCTGTTATTTGAAAAATCTGCCCGGACAGAGAACAGACCTCAAAAAAGAGACGATGTCCAGGAAAACCTGGACGTATAGTAACCCTAATTAAACCTCTCATTCAAATGATTCCTTTGGATTATAATTCTTGTTACAATGGCTGGCAAAATAATACCATAATGGTCAAAAAACTGGGAAAATCAGAATTAAATGGGAAAAAAAATAAAGGTGAATGGTTATCTTAAAAGTCTAACAAAAGCTCATTGCCAATATCAGCGTACTTAGATCTTCCCAAATCCCAAAGTCTTATGGGAGCATTACACATTTGTAGGAGCCATCTTTTGTCACTACTTGAAATCTGGAGTGAAATTAGATGGAAGGTGCAGTTTCCATCTGTTCCATTATCTCTTGACACAGGCATATGTACAGAATTTCCAGGCAAGATAAATTGGTGAGCCTAAATTAGCCAAAAGAAAACAGAAGCAAAGCCAAGTAAATGCCTGTAATATGGATGGGACACTAGAATCTCAATGGAGTTTTTAAAGTATAAGGGTCAGGCATAAAAAAAATAAATACGTCACAGTGCAAGTACCGCTGAAAGCTGAGTTTGTATTTGATCTCTCTCTCCCACACAGAGATGGAGAAGAAAAAAAATATTTCACCTCTAAGGACTGAGAGACGCAAACAAAGCAGATTCAAATATAAGAACAGCAAGACTAGACCAGGAATGTGTTAAATCCCAATGCTACTGCAGCCTATAGAGTCAGCTGTGCAGTTTGGGGACCTGTCTATGGGAATTTATGATTTCCAGTTTGATTTTATGAACTCTCCGTATGTTTATACCTTCATTGATGCATTTTCCCTGAGTCCTCTTAAGAGGAGGGGCACCTGGGTATCTGTCTGTGAATGGAACAGTCATTAAGTTACATCAACAATTGACAGGTTTCAGAGTAGCAGCCGTGTTAGTCTGTATTCGCAAAAAGAAAAGGAGGACTTGTGGCACCTTAGAGACTAACACATTTATTTGAGCATAAGCTTTTGTGAGCTACAGCTCACTTCATCGGATGCATTCAGATGAAGTGAGCTGTAGCTCACGAAAGCTTATGCTCAAATAAATTTGTTAGTCTCTAAAGGTGCCACAAATACTCCTTTTCTATCAACAATTGAATAACCCTGCCCTAGCAGAACAATGGAGAGTAATCAAGAGTCATTAATCTGGGTGATCTTCCACTGAAATGGAAAAATCCTAGAATAATGAGCTGGCTGCAGCAGGGGGTGGGGAGGTGGGGGGTGGATGGGGACCAGTTTTCCCAGTCTGGACTGCAGATGGGCTGTAACCAAGCAATGAATCACCTGACAAAGGTCTTGAAGCTGCTCAGAGACATCACCTGACAGGGGAAAATGGAACATTCAGAACATAAAAAAAGTACAGTCAACCTGTGGAACTCGTTGCCAGGCCATGTTGTGAAGTCCAAAACTTTAAGTGCATTCAATAAAGAATTAAATAAGTTCCTGGATGACAGGTCCATCGATGGCTATTAGCCAAGGTGATCAGGGATGGAACCTCATGCTCTGGGTGTCCCTAAGCCGCTGAATGCCAGCTGCTGGGACTGGATGACAGGGGATGGATTACTAGACAATTTCCCTGTTCTGTTCATTTCCTTTCAAGCATCTAGCATTGAACATGGTTGGAAGACAGGATACTGGCTAGATGGACCATTGGTCTGATTCATTATGGCTCTCTCATTGGCCATATAGATGAGAAAAAACAAGAATACAAAACGGGGCAGAAGAAGAAGGAGAGTCCTGTGAACCTGATAGGACTAACACTCAAAGGGCTCTCAGAGTGATAAGGACACAAGAGGGACCATTTTGTGTACAGGTGTTTATTATTTCCCATAGATCCGAATATCTCTTGTACTTTGCTTATGAGTAAAGTGTGATTGGTTTGGAAATTCCTTTACAAAGTTAGAGTGTGCCTTCCCTTTTAACTGTCATCGTCTCCGAAGGCTTGGGAGGGCCAGCACTGATTTCAGGATGTAGGCAGTTGGACTGTGAAGTCTAATCTCTCAGAAAGGTATGCAAGATAGAGGATCTGCACCCTAAGTGTCAACTGTTCCCTGAGGTCCAGAAACAGTGCCTGGACTCTGTCCTGACCCAGCTAGCCTATGAGCATACGGGACTCCAGGTTTGAGTTTATTTCAGCAGCTGGGTGAGTACCCATCTGGGGGATCTCAGCCAGGGTTGTAACGCATTACGTTAACCACCTGAAGTAACAGAGGACTTTAATTTTGCTCTATGGATCTGAAAAATATATATAATGATAACCAGAGATGGAGCATCCGGATTAGGTTTAGTCTGGGATGTGGGCTCGTGTTCCTAGGATGGTTGCAGATTTGGATTCAACAGCTCTAAAATCTCAAGAGATTTTGAAGAAGGCTGATAGCTATAGGCTAATAAATGGAAGCAAATCCACATAACCTCCAGGGTATGGGAATGACTTTCCAAAGGGGTTCTATTTGGACAGATGCTTTAGCCTGCTCTGGCCCCTACTTGCTTCTCTGGTGGCATACAGGGGTCTGTGATGCAGCTGACTGAGGGACAACTCCCTCAGTGCAGACACAGCTTCGGGCCATCTTTCTTCACAAGCCCAGGGTAGGAAGTGACCCTGGGCAGGCCAGTAGCACACAGCACTATGAGAATTCTGGGCTGCACTGCAGTCCATAGGCAGTGTAGCGTGGGATGCTGTGATTTAAAGCCGACGCTGCTCTGACTTAGACCAGAGGGCCATTTTGGTCCAGAGCTGTCCAAAACCCAGACAGTGTAAAGGTCGTGTAAAGCTACCTTTGTCTCCCCTCTTCTGGGCTACATCTCCTGAGGCACCACACAAACATGACCCCATTTTTTTAACAAGTGCTTTCTATTTAACCTCTGGATATGTCATGATGTCCTTCTGTTTGTTGTTCTTGCCTTAACTGAGTTCCTGACCCTGCGATCAGAGCGGCTCCCCCTGCACAGGGACAAGGACCTGCACCACTGGAGACAATTCAATTTATTTCAGGTATTTATCCGATCTCCGTCACCATAGTATCTGAGCACTTTGCACTCTCTAATGCATCTATTTTCACACTATCCCTGTGAGGCAGGGCAGTGCTGTTATCTCTATTTTCCAACCAGGGAGTTGAGGCTCAGAGAAATGAAGTGTCTTGCCCAAGATCACAGGAGTCCGTGTCAGGAGTAAGGCCCTCAGCTGCACTTGCACAGTGCTTCTGGTGCCCTAACAAGCCAGTTAGGCTGCCTGCTGGACCACCCTGCTTCATTGGCCGAGGATGCCAGCAGGCCGGTTCTTAAACCTAGCAGCGGCTGCAGCTCGCTGGCTGCTCAGTGCCCATGTCCACGCACTCTTTGGCTCCCTGTGCTCATCTCTCCAACCTTTGCTCCTGATTTGCTCCTCTACTGCTCCAGCCCAGATCCTGCCCTGCAGCAGGCCTTGTTCCCATCCTGTTCCAGCCTTGCTCCTGCCTTCCCTGACTCCCAGTAATCCAGTTCCGACCCTCAGCTTGGACTCCTGAGTCCGACTCTTCCTCAACCCCTGGATCTGGCACTCAGAGTCCAACCACTAGGCCTGACTCCCACTCCAACCACTGGGCCTTACTGCCTATCATCCAGTCTGCTGACAGTCTGTAGGAGAGCAGGGACCTGAACCCTAGATTCCAACTAAACCATCTTACCTCTCAAATTAGGTGTAGGATAAAGGACCTTAGATTGTAAACTCTTTGAGGCACAAACCCTTTGGTTCAAAAAGCCACAAGCATACCCATGATGTGATAAAAACCATCTCATACAGTTTTTTCCATTTCAGTTTGAAATTGCAAAAGAGATTCTAGTTAGATTTTGACTCTTTTTAAACCTGAAATGCAGAACAGGTCTCCCAATCTGAACCACAAGCATAGTGTGGTTTTTGGATCAGGGGTGCTAGAACCCGACACTCACAATTCAAAGGGTTTTAGACGTGAGGTTTCATTAGGCCCACGTATTTTTGGTTTTCACCTTAATGTTTATCTGAATTTATGCATATGTCTTGTTAGTATTGGATAGCACCTGTGTGTAACACATATTTGTGACATGCAACAAAAAGGAATACATCTAGTTATAGTACAGCTGCATTTGGTGCTTTCTATTAATGGCTAAATATAGTTTTCATCTTCTTTAAAAAGCAACATTCACAACGGCTGTCAATACATATCCCAGCCACTGACTCCTGCGTGGCTAGCAGAGCTGGTCAGAGAAACTTTGACAGATCCATCGGAATGTGCTGTTCCATTGAAACTGAACACTTAACAAAACTGGGTTGATTTCACTGGAATTTCATTTCAGAGAAAAACTGGAGTGGGGGAGGGGGAATCTGACAATGTTGAAGCATCCTGTTTCAACATTTTCAGAACAAAACATTTCAATGTTTCATTTAGAAATACATTTTGGTTTTGAATTTTTTTGTATTTTATATAATAACAAAAACTGAATTTGAATGGAAATTGTTTGCTGCAAGAAGTGATTTGATCTGCCTCTAAATAGTAATGAAACATTTTGATTATGTCAAAGCAAAATATTTTAGATTACCGCAAACAATATTTTCCCTGAGTTTCCTTCGTAGAGAACTTCTAAATTTTCCTTTTTTTATATTTGGAACGAAGCCAAGTTTTGAAATCTCAAAATCCTTTGTGAAATGGATCTCCTGTCTCCACATATCTCGAGTTATTATTGCAATTTCTTCTCCTCCATTCTCCTCTTTGGTAAGCATCTGATATGGCTGCTGGGAGTTTTTACCATTTACCTTACTTCATGGGCCATCTTTTAGTGAACACGTTTAAGATGCTTTATTTCATCTATTTACTCACAACGTCTCTGAGACTGCAAGATCAAGAGAATGCTGCAAGGCATTTTGTAGCCTGATCTAGTCAGCTGGAACTACTTTGCAGATGCACTGCCAGCTGACTAAATTGGCCATGTGATTTGACTGAAATGGGTTAAGCCTAATGATGTTGTCTAATGACCTTCTGACCCAGCCAGTGTCCCACATCACCAATGGCTTGCTGAGAGAGATGATTTGGTCTTCTGCATCTAACTAATTTCTAGAATCCAAAATGGCTCCTGATCTTGAAGATTACTCAGCAAAGTTTACAAGAAAGTAGCTTTGAACTGCTAGCTCTGGGAGATGTGTCTCTGTTTCTCAATCATTCCATACCTATGCCTTTAAATAATAATAATAATTATCACAATAATTCCATACCTATGCCTTTAAATAATAATAATAATTATCACAATAATTCTATGTGACAGGGTCAGGCCAGATGGCTACAGAAGAGTGATAGAAGGCAGATATATTAGCCCCAGGTTAAGTAGGTCCCCTTTCCCTGGGTAAGGTAACAGGGACGGTTCTAGAACTATCAGGAACCTTCTGGAAACAATTAAGATAGACAGGCTGATTAGAACACCTGCAGCCAATCAAGAAGCTGCTAGAATCAATTAAGGCAGGCTAATCAGGGCACCTGTGTTTAAAAAGGAGCTCACTTCAGTTCATGGTGCGTGTGTAAGGAGCTGGGAGCAAGAAGCGCTAGGAGCTGAGAGTAAGAACGCGTACTGTTGGAGGACTGAGGAGTACAAGCATTATCAGACACCAGGAGGAAGTTCCTATGGTGAGGATAAAGAAGGTGTTGGGAGGAGGCCATGGGGAAGTAGCCCAGGGAGTTGTAGCTGTCGCACAGCTGTTCCAGGAGGCACTCTAGACAGCTGCATTCCACAGGGCCCTGGGCTGGAACCCGGAGTAGAGGGTGGGCCCGGGTTCCCCCCAAACCTCCCAACTCCTGGTCAGACACAGGAGAAGTTGACCTGGACTGTGGGTTCACAAAAATGGCCAAACTGAGGGCTGCTGTGAATCTCTGAGGCGAGCAAATCCGCCAATAAGCACAAGACCCACCAAGGTAAAGGAGGAACTTTGTCACAGCAATCAATATCAGGTTAAAAGAAATTCCCACAGTGAGCTTGTCTGTTCACAGACAGACCTCTATTATTAGTCTAAACACTCATCTGCCTTAGGCTTAGATCCTACCTTAAAATTTTATAGCAGTTGCTTTTCATCGTTTATTTTAAAGTCTTTTTTTGTTTGTTTGTTTTACCAGCTTTTCTCTGCTCTGTTAAGGAGACTCATTTGCACATGGACACCCAGAATACTATTTGTCTTCTGGGGCTCATCTGCAACCAGCAACGATGGCCCCAGCTTTGGGAACAAAATTAAAAGCTGGCAGGATGCAGCAAACTCCTTTCTGGTGAAGCCAGGACTATGGAATGTTTGCCCAAGGTTCACTAATTGCAAAACTTTCAATATGGCACATGCCCATGGGGAAGTGGTAAGGTCCTTTGTCTGGCTCACTTCGTTCTCACTGTACCATGGTTCTAAGCATGGATCTTTGGGAACCGTGAGCTCGGGTTGGGTCAAGCATAGTTCCACTAAATATAAAATATTCCAAACGCACAGCAACTATTAGTCTGTAGTTTTCAGTCATCACCATTATTGACACAGATTGGAGCTTTGTGTGTGAACAACTCCAATGCAGTCAGATCCTTTTCTGTCATGTTTTAATCCCTTTGGGCCAGAGAAATCTTGTCCCTCTGCTGTATTATCCCATACAAAATAAACCAGTCCTACCCTTCCCAAGTCAAATACTTGAGCAAGAAAACTTACAACTCATTTGCCCAAGCAGTCACGTGAATAAGCTTCCAGTCACTCCAGGAAGCACACACACATGGGGTTTATATGGAACTCATTGATCTCTGTGTGTTTTGCATCCTCTTCTGTGCCCCACCAACAAAGGACAGGAGACTGTTACATGCCCCAGCTGCAGGTGATTTTCTTTTCTCTCACGCTGCTCTTTTAGGTCAGGATGTCCCCAGTTCCATCCTCAGTAATGACCAAGATGGCAGGGCTCACACATGCACAGCCGAAAGCAAATTTCATTTTTAATTCCAAGCAAATAATTGTGGAAAATTGTTGGTATGCTCTCCAACTCTAATTTCCATAGGCCAGATTATTGACTGGTTTAAACTGGTGTAGCTCCATCGCTGTCAGTCGAACTATGCTATTTTACATCAGCGGACAATCTGGCCACATCTCTTCATTGTGCTGAAGTAATCTATGTTGTTGAATGTCATCCTCTGGAAAGAGGATTGTGTGTGTACAGGAGTCAGTTCAGGAACAATTTTGTCACTTTGACTCTCTGTTGTCCTGAAAAACAATCAGAGATGCAGAAAGCATCTCTTCCAGCAAAGATGGACAAGCAATAGAGAGGAGCTAGGGCCTTACTAATAAATCTAAAAGATGGCATCTTTTTCTGTAATATCTGTGTGTTTGCACTGGCTGGCGCGTGCTTTTAAAAGGTTTGGGGCACATGACGTGTGTGTGTGTGTGTGTGTGTGTGTGTGTGTGTGTGTGTGTGTGTGTATGCGCACGTGTGTGTGAGAAAACTTTAGAGCCGGTCAACATTTTTTAATTTTTTAAAACTATTTTAGTCAAAATTCTGAGGGAAAAATTTTGATGAACTCTTTGCAAGCAAAAAGTCACATTTCTTATCAGTTCTAGTAAATTCCAGATGTGAAAAGGATGTGTATTGTGAATTTGACAGCTGAATAGATATAGTTTGGGGTTTTGAAGTGAGCTGTAGCTCACGAAAACTTATGCTCAGATAAATTGGTTAGTCTCTAAGGTGCCACAAGTACTCCTTTTCAGTTTGGGGTTTGTTATATATTGCTTAGGTAGCTACATACATTGTCTAATCAGGGAACAGAAAGAATACCATGTGGTTTATGTAACTAACAAGCGCAGTGCAGATTACCCAGTTGATTGTAATAGTCACAATTTACATGATCTCAAGGTACAAGTATTTTTAGCAGAAAACCAGTCTCAAATAATTTTTGAACAAGAAACAAATTTGAGAATTTCCAGATCTCTTCATGGGCAATTTGAAATCACAGAAAAATGGCAAAATTCTTGAGAGAAATTGCTGTGGGTTGGTTACATCAGAGATGCCAAGACCTGAAGGGGTAAGGAAGACTGAGCTATCATCTCATCCCTAGCAGTAATCTGCATACTAAGATGGAGGTGTCTCTTGGATGGAGGAAACATGCTTGTCCTGTGCATAGAGAAATTCGGTCTTAAGAGCCATCCACCAGTGACCTGCATCCCACTCCCTGATTTTTCATTTTTTTGTCCTCTGTAATGTGTTAAATTCTGGGCTTTTTGACCTCTCCCACACTGGAGGGGGTGGGCCTTTCATAGATTTGTGGGTTCCACTCATCCAAACACATGCATAGTTCAAAATGGAGTGGCTGCTTTTGGTAATGACATTCATGGATGTGGCGATTTAACAGGAGATGGTATGTTCATCAGTCAAGCCTCCATGATAAGTAAGGGGCTCCGAGTTTGGATGGGCCCTTTCTGAATCTCTGCTGGCAGGGTACTACATACTTCCTCAGACAGAAAGCTGGTATGGTTCATGTTAACTCTGTCATCCCCCAACACTTGCTAATTCATGCTTACAAACTTTCCCCACCCATATTTCTGGAGCTAGGGGATTAATTTATCCTAGGAGTCCTGGAGTGCATCTCCATATCTGATGTGGGTAGATACCCAGTGTATCACGTTGAGGCACAGATACAGACCAGGCCCTTTCAAATTCTTCCTGTACATCAGGTATCTTTCTTTTCCACATAGAAGCGCCACATTCTTGAGTGTGTCATAGTGTGACCTCCTCTGGAACACACCCATGTGGCCTCCAGGTGGCCCTTCAAGCAGCTCCTGCCTCAGTTTCCCCCTTCAAGGGGCCTCTTCAATAACTCACAAACCCTTTTGCCTATTCGCAGCCCCTTTCCAGTTCTGAGTGGGTAAATTAACAAAGATTCAAACTAGAATTCTCAAGTCCATCCGGTCACCTCCTTACCAGGCCTCTCCCGGGCCTTTCCTGAAGCCTCCGAACTCCCAGCAGACTCTCTGTCCTGCTCTATCCCCCATTCTGGTCTCCCTGGAGATCCTCTTTCTGCAGCTTCCTGCTCCTCTTTCTAGGGGAGTCAGCTGATCCCTGCTCAGGTATGCCACCTGAGTAACTAGGGTTGGCTGGCCCTAGGCCTCTAACCCTTAAAGAGGCAAGACACCCTGTTACACCATGGAATTTGCCGTGTCTGAGACTCTGCAGCACAGGAGGAATTTGAAAGGGCAGCACTGTTTTGGGACTCAGAACAAAATGCTCATGCTGTTAAGTCCAACGCAGAGAGATTTCCTGGCCAGCAAACATGCCCCATGCCTGTGGTCTTCTAATGGGAGGCAGGAACATAGCACATCATGAAAACATCAGTAGCCAGGCCTTTGAAGAGACTATTTATTCTCCCTCACTTTAGTCAATGCTCCTTTATGTCAGATTCGACCCTTGTCCCTCTTTGGATATGTCTACACTGCAATAAAGACTTGCATGATGGTCATGGTTGACCCAGGGGGCTCAGGGAGCTTGGGCTGCGGGGCTAATAATTGCAGTGTAAACATATGGGCTCGGGCGGGAGCCTGGGTTCTGAAACCGTGCCAGGGGTTGGGGGTCTCAGAGCCCACCTGAATTGCAGTTTTTAGCCCTGCAGCCTGAGCTCTG
This sequence comes from Natator depressus, assembly GCF_965152275.1. NCBI lineage: Eukaryota > Metazoa > Chordata > Testudines > Cheloniidae > Natator > Natator depressus. The sequence goes on along the minus strand of NC_134240.1, from coordinate 116,942,523 downwards.
CAAGCCTGAGTCAGTCGAACCTGGCTCTGAGACTTGGCACGTTTTGGTGTGTGTTTTTATTGCAGGGTTGATGTGCCTTTAGAGGTCTCATTCTCCTAACACCCAAAGCCGTTGGAGTCTAAGTTGCTGATGCAGGAGAATGGAATGGAACATGGGCAAAACTTCCTAGATGTGAGCTGGCAGTCTGGGAGTTTAAAGCGAGAAATTCAGCTAGTCCCCAACTTTGTTAACAGTTCTGACCTGATATTTTCCCTCTCCTGCCTGAAGGAAAAATGCAATCACCACCCACATGTTTATAGGGCACAAAATAACAACTTGGCCATGACATTTTCAGGTCAGAACTGTTCAATTGTTTATATTTAAGAGGTTAAGGGAGAAAGTGCCGCATGTATGTTTTCCCCCCCATGCGGAGGATTTGATATCACTTCATTGCCTCCTATTGAAGGCAAGCTGCATTCTTCTGCCATTTGAGTGACAAAGCTGCCAAAATGGTGATGAATATTCCTTTCAAGGTTGATAAAATAATCTCTCAATATTGGCCACCATCCAGGCACTGGGGACTCTTTGAATGCAATTTACACTATGTGAGGTTTTATTTATTTCAATTTTAAGTGAATTGAGCTTTTTCAGATAGAAAATGAAAACCTAGAATTGGCTCTGTATGAAACTGCCACATCGGAGAGGTAGAGAAAGCAGGAGTGGCTTAGCCAATCACAGATGCACTGGGTGTTTGGTTTAATACCATGGTATATTCTGCATGATGAAGCGGGGAAATCAATTCCATCTACAAAGAGTTGGGGGCAAGGGGGTTTAAGGGGTAAGGGCAAAACCTTGATTCAATCTGGTGAAAGCATGATGCACAATGGAAGCCACGTTCTCCACCGGTGTAATTCAGTAGAGCTACCCTGATTGATGCCAGTTGAGAATCTGGCCCAATCACGTCCTGCATCTCTCTCCTTTTCAATATATTAAGCTCTGAAACATGACACTGAAATGAGGCTATTACAAGTTCCATGTTGATTGTCTCTCAGTAGTTTCCAGGTCAAATTTGCTTATTTTACAGGGAAACATGATGTTATTCTTCCTCTAGCCCTGGAAACTCACCCTGGGATCTTAAAATTAAGTTGGTTCTTCCTGCCTTGCTCAACATCCCCAGTAATAAAGACAGTAAATGCCGTATGTTTCCCTGAGTTACACCTTATTTTGGCTTGTGTGTTCTTTCCCCTTGTTCAGAGACATGCACAAGGGGGGCGGGGGCGGAAAGCAGGGGCATGCCCCCTCCATCAGTGGGGGCACAGAACTCCTCTGGGGCTGGGCCAAGGAGAGCCAGGGCGGGAAATGAAAGTTCCTCCAGCCCTGGGGCCACACGGGGGAGATCCAGCTCCTCCGGCTGTCTGGGAGAGAGTGAACTCCACTGCCCTGAAGCCATACCGGGGAGAACCAGGTCCTCCAGCGCTGGGAGAGTCTGCTTCTCCAGCCACAGGGGGCACACAAAGTGCCCCTCCAAAAGCAGCCAAATTTTTATTCCCGTGCACGCTCCGGCCCTTGTTCTTAATTGTGTTCAGTATCTGGTCACTATTAACCTTTTTAGTGAGGTCTGAAGCAAAACAGGCATTAAAGACTCACAGGAGCAATAATAAACGACTTGAGCCTTTTCCCATTGCAATCAATGGCAAAATCCCCCAGGAGGAGGATCAGGCCTGACAATTTTCCAGACCCGTTTATTTAACAGAGACCAGCTCTTGAGATAAGAGGCCTCATGTTTACTAGGTTGGGATGGTTATGTGGCTCTTTTGCAACAACAGAAATATTTTGCTGATTAAAATCCCTTATTTCCTACCGCTTGAAGGTAATGTGAGCCCTGCACATTGAGATCTTTTGGTTTTGCTCCCAATTTCCTAGGCATTTGCACATTTCACTCAGGCCCTTCACTGTTACTAATGGAGGGTTTTAGTATATTTAGAAATGCGGCAGCTCCCATCCCCACCGAGATGCCGCTGTCCCAGCGAGTCATTCCCACGTTAAAACTTCTGTGCTAGCTCTGCTCAATTTCAAATTGATCTGAAAGACTTTTTAAAAGAAAAGTGAACCTCAAAGACTGGGAGCTTTGGCAAATCCTCCTAAGCCAGGCTCAAAAATTAATTGTAATTTGCATTCTTGGGCCTGATTCTCCTCTCACTTGCACCAGTGGAATAGGATAAATCACATTATTAATTACTATTATTACTAATTATTCGTATTACTGTAGCACCTTTTGTCATGGAACAAGACGCCATTGTGTTAGGTGCTGTATAAAGAACATCCTCCCTCTATTCTAGTCTGGTTCTTAGCACATGCCCATTGTTGTTTTATCTGGGTATCTTTCCATCGTGCACTGACTGTCAGGAATCAGAGCCTGCAGCAGAGCCAATCTCTGGGCTACCTAATGAGCAGTAGGCAGAGTGATTGGCTGGAAGACTCAGCAGGCCAGCTCTTAAGTCCAGCAGTAGCAGCAGTTCAGTGGCTGCTCAAAGCTAGGGTGACCAGACAGCAAATGTGAAAAATCGGGATGGGGGTGTGGGGGGTGATAGGAGCCTATACAAGAAAAAGACCCCAAAATTGGGGCTATCCCTATAAAATCAGGACATCTGGTCACCCTATTCAAATCTGCAATAGTTCTTGTGCTTGCCTTAGCCCCAGTCCTGCCCCACTGTAGGTAACCTGCTTCTGACCCTTGGCTCTGGCTCTGACCCTGGGCACCATTTCCTGCTCTAACCACTAGGCATGACTCCTGTTCTGACCACTAGTCATGACAGCCCATGCCCTGGTCATGAGCCATTAACCCCTAAACAGGCTGCAAACCCAGAAACATTTGAGTTCAATTTTCAAACCTTTGGGCTCAAAATGAGGCTCAGCATGTCCCGCCCCACTCCTCAAGTTCATAGCTTTGCAGATTTTAAGGCCAGGAGGGACTGTTATGATCATCTAGCTGACCTCTGCCCCTTTTCTGCTTTAACCCATCATCTTCTGCCTTGTATCCTTAGCTGTTTCCCAAGACTGGGTTTGACTGGTGACTCAGTTTACCCAAGTTCTAATTTTACAACAGTGACAGCCAAGGTTTTCTGCCACTTGGCCCATTGAATTTGGAATCCTCATCCCATCGCTGTTAGGGCAGCCTCATTGGGCATTCAGAACTAACCTGAAGAGGTTGTAACTAAGGGACTGACTGGGCTGAAGCAGTAGCTTTCGCACTGATGATGCGCTGTGCCCCTGACAGTGACCAGTCCCTGGGCAAATACATAAAGGGAGGAAGAGAGGGAGGTAAGAAGGGCCCCTCCAACCCCGCCCCTTGCACAGTGAGCAGCCAAAATGGATATGTCTACATTGCACAGTAAGCCTAGGCTCTAACTCAGGTTTGAGCCTAAGCCCTGTTTTCCATCCACACACAAATCAGGCTGACGTGGGTCAGGAAGCACTCAGGACCCAGGACTCTGCTAAGTCGGATGGGTCAGAGCCCAAGTCTCATTGAGACTTAGGTCCAAGCCCTGTCATTTTGCAGTGTGGACATAGAACAAGCCACAGACCTGAGTCAGAAAGTCAGCACGGTGCAGTCTGGACACATTAGCATGGCTGTGAGACCTGGGTCCAGCAATTGTATTTCCTCTCTAGCTCGGGCATGGGAACACCAAGCCCACAAGTCCAGGTCCCACACACCTGGGCTTAGTGTGCAGTATAGACATGCTCAGTGTGGTAGGGGAACTCACTCCCTGTCCCCTCACAGCACCTGTATGGATGCTAGATACCTGAAAGGGATGGGGTGGGGTCGTGGCTTACCTATGGGAGAAGGCTGAGCAGAATTCCTCCTGGGGGCTCTGTCTGCAATATGGTGCTGCCATTCAGCACCCCTGAGGGCACCAAGGGTCACAGCCTAGCTCTACACAGAGCTCTATATAGAGGTCACTTGATCCACCAGGGAAAGGAACCTAGTTCTGGGATGGAATGTAGCACCTGCTGGACACTGGCCAGCAAACTCTGCATAACTCATAACACTAACACTTTTTGTCTCCCTTCGAGGGCTAGTCCGTGATACGAGTCTGCTACTGCATGGGGTGAAAGCCTGGCCCTGCTTTGACCCCGCCAAACTCTCATCCATATCAGTGTTTCGTGCCTGGGAGGGAGGGGGGAGAAGCGGAGCGGCGTGCTCAGGGGAGCAGGCGGAGGCGAGCTGGGGCACATTTCGAGGGGCGGCATGGCCGGCGCCGGAGCACTGCCCCTGGAAATGTGCCACCCCAAGCACCTGCTTGTTTTGCTGGTGCCTAGAGCCGGCCCTGGCCGTTGAGGCTCATGCTTTGAGATCCAGAGCTCCTAGGTTTAGTTCTTCCAGATGGGCCAAAGTCACACCTGGAGAACGGGTCAGGAGAAGAAGGGAAGAAGAGTACCATGGCCAGCAGGGGAATGAAATACCACAAAACTGGGATTTGACTGGGACGTCAGAATTAACGCACTTCTCCTCTTGCAAAAATATGTGGTGGGGATTTTTAAGGACCATGAGCAGTTAGGCCTGTGCTTTTCCCCATCGGCAGAGGGACAGCCCATCCACCAGCAGAGTGCCCCTGAGCAGCAGGCCGAGGCATCACTGCCATCCTGCTTCACAAGACTGAATAGTTCATATCAATTCCGGCAGCACCCTGGGGTTCCCTTGGAGTTCTCTTCTCCCAGTCCTGACCTTTCTCGGTGTCTGAAATCTGAGAAGATCACAGCCTGAGGAAATACAGCTGCAGGCAGAAATGCAGGTGTGCTGCTGGTCTGACAGTTCTTAAAATAGTGAGGGACAGCTTGTAAATCAATGAAGACAGTGGGACTCCGTGGGTGTGAGTAACGGGTGCTCAGTGTGAGTGAGGGGCTCACACTCTGTCACTATTGTGTACTATTACACTCGCTGCTAAAGGCCACAACTGAGATCAGGACCCCACTGTGCTAGGCCCTGTACAAACACATAACAAGCAACAGATCTGATCCCTCAAAACCTTATAGTCTAAATAGATGCTAGGCAGATGTATCATTAAACAAACACAAATCACTGGGCTCAGTGCATGGGTAACTGAGGGTTATTCTATGGCCTGCGGCATACAGGAGAGCAGACCTGGTGATGTAATGGTCCCTTCTGGCTTTAATCCATGTCTTGAATTTGAAAGAGGGCTCACTAAGGCACAGAGAGATGAAATCTGGGCATTGAAACCAGATCTTTTGAAACCTCAGTCAGCTCCTTTAACCACTGGCTCCTCCTTCCTGGCCCTAGCGATGTTTATACGCTTTTTGGAGCAGGGATGTTCTTTTCCCATGTGCTTGTATATCACTAAGCACAACGTGGCCCCAGGCTCATTTGTGCTTGCGGGGTGGGGCGGAAGCTCCCTGTGAATGTGGGGTGGAGGGATAGGACGGGGAGGGAGGGGGGCTATTGAGACTCAGGGGGGGAATCAGTTCCTGCCTGGGGAGGGAAATCCTAGTTGTTCCTCCTGTCATTCCTATGGCAATTCCTTGGCAGCTGGTGACCTGTGAGCCTCCCCCCCTTCCCTTGGCAGATGGCTCTCATGTGCTAAGATTCAAGTGCCGATGTCCTGTTCTGTCCCCCCGCCCCACCCTGCCAGCTGGTGCACGTGCTTCTGCTCCTCCCAGAACCCTCAGTGACTGGAAGGTGGGATCAGGCTGGGCCGGGGAGTCCTACCTGCTCCCCGGCGGCTGACCTGATTTTGCGTCCTATGACAGCTGCTCCAGCTTCTTCTCCAGGTCCCGCTCTCACCTTCACCAGATGTTGTGGGGTTGGAAACATAGTTCCACCCCCTTGATATTGCCATTGGCAGGGTGCTGTTGGCCTTCTCCACCCCCACCTGGTTCCACCGCTGATGGGGGCTTGTAAGCCCTTCTGACACACGAGGCATCAATGCTCTGTGTTTTACTGTGATTCTCATGGGAAGGGCCCTCTACAGATGTATTCTGTTGCTGTTATTGGTATAGAGAAGTTTGATATGGAATAATGAAATGGATATTCCTTCAAACTTCCACAGTGAGAGTCAGGCCTGGAACTCCAAATGCCAGGCTAATACAGACAACTCCTAAATTCACTGGATTACTTCCTCTTTCACATAACATGGTACAGTGAAGTCACGAGGAAGAGTTCTTTGTTTATTTTTTAATGATACATGTACATGATGTCCCAGTTAAGCTTGACAGCTTATTAATTATGAAGTCTTTTCCCAAGGAGAACCTGAAACCATCACACAATGCACATAACAGGACAACCCAGTTACAGTGCTGTACAAGGTAAGTACACAGTAAAGCACGTCAATGCCGAATGTGACGGTGGTTTCAGCAGCTAGATATGATTTTCATAAAATATGCCCAGATCATTTTCTGAAATGTAGTTACAGGGGATGGACTAGTTGGGACCCAGAGGAGGGAGAAGGCCAAGCCTAAGCCAGCAACTTCACATACCCAGAGAAGGTGAAGAGTCGCAAAGAATCATTGCTTTTTGATGGTCCTTTCGTGGACTCATATGAAACGAATTTGTGGACTCAGCTAAGTTCCCAGTGGATGTGAGTTATCCAAGTTGCGAATTCATCACCACCAAAGTTAGCTCCCCTGCTGGCAATCTTGACCATGCTCAGTAATTTGTGGATATGGGCCATGAACGCCCTTCTGAAGTGAGACAGTTGGGTGGAGCAATGTGGGGTATGCTCACCTGACCTTTACCTACACTGCACTAGTTCTGTGACTATCAAAGGACATGAAGGGCAATTCCTTAGGCGCTAAAGGAGGCACCCAGCTCCCATGGGTTCTACCACTTGGGCTGTCAAGGTAGCACCGTTCTGTGAGACACAAGTGAAACCAACCTACACCTTTGCTTTGCAAACATACATTAAACCCTCACAATTCCTCCCCAGGAGGCAGATCAGTATCACTAGACTAGTTTTATAGGGGGGCACAGAGCAGCGGACCCAGGGCGGTGTCTGCTCAGCCGGTGTATACCATCATCACTCCGGGGACCCTAATGAAGCATTGGCGGTTTACACTAGCTGAGGCTCTATCGCAATGAATCAGTGTCAGAACCATGATCAGGATCACAACCCTGTCCCACTGCTCTGCTCTCACTACTAGTCAATGCTCCTTTAAAGACAGCCAGGGCCGGATTTCTAATTAGGCAAGTAGGCTCATGCCTAGGGGTGCTGGCGTTCTAGGGTTGCCTAAAAGTGAAAAGTGGGTTCAAAGTTAAAAAGTTAATACATACAGCTCCCCTGCGGTCAGCCAGGCTCCTGGCGTGGGTTGGCCGCCCAGCATGTGTGGCTGGAGCAGGGTGAGCGTCTGAGTCAGGCCACCTGGGGGTGCTATGAGCCACGGCCTAGTGGGGTGGTTGCTGAAGGAGCTGGGAGCATCCCAGCCCCTTCCCAATCTTGGCCGCCCCGCTGCCTCCACCCCGTGCTGGGGAGGGAGTGGGAGGGACATGGCTGACGCCCCATTCACGTGCATGGGCAGAGCCGGAAGGGCTGCGGAAGGAATGGAAGACACCCAGGGACCGCTTGCCATGGGAAGAGGTACAGTCCCCCATCTTGCACCCCGCCTGGGGCAGGTGGGCTGTGTCCTGGCTTGGACTGGGAGCACCGTGAGTGGTGGAGGGTCTCATGCCTTCCCGGGAAGGCTATGTTTATATTTCTTTTCATTATTTTTTTTTACAGAAAACATAAAGGTCAGCTGTAGGCCAGGGGTCGCTGAATGTGCTCTGCATAGGGCCCTGTAAGGTGTAAATCCAGCCCTCAGGACACCAGAGTCTCATGAGAGAGTTGAGGGTTAAGCTTGTTTATTTTGTTCCTTAAATTCTTTTAAAAACCAAGCCACTAATTATTATGGCTACTTTATCTTCCTCATGGCAGGGACCTGTGTGAACAAAGGAGAGACGTGTTCCATACAGAAAGAGCTCTCTGATTGCAAAACTGCTCCCAGAACACAGAAGTGAACAAACAAAGAAACATTCTGAGAACTGACCCCTACGGCCACACCAATTTCAGCCTCATTTACCCTCCAGTCGTCTATTTCCAAGGCCATAATTAACAGATTCAGGCCACTAAATTGCAGGAACACACACATCTGGGACACTATCATTTAGTGCAGAGCTTATAGGAGTAGACGGCACCAACTGTGCTCTTCACATCCAAAAACATGGCCCCAGACTCATGTCCCCTAGCTAAAACATAATAAGATAGCGTGTGACCAGCTGGGGAGAACAGGCGAGGTTACATCACACAGAACAAAGCACTTGTGTGTGTAATTATAGTAGTTACTCACACATCTTGCATCCAGGCTGAAGTCAAAAGGTCTTAATTAGCCAAGCAGCAGCCTTCAAGATAACAGAACTTCTTGAAGACCTGTTCTTATTTCAAACAAACATTATTGCTGGTTGTTTGTACTGTTGGCTAATGAAATCAAGCAGTTATCATGGCTAATGGCTCAGCTAACACCTTTGTCAGCTGGATTCTTCTGTTCATAACACCCATATTCTAAGCAAAGTTCATCATAAAGGCTTGAGATTTGCAATTAATCATTTGATGTGCCTTTTAGACTGAAATATCTATCCCAGAAGGTACATATTTCTACAGCATTTGTAATGTATCTTTCTCAGTTTCTTGTCTCCAGGCATGTAGAAACAGGCCTAGTAGTCACTGCTGACTATTGACAGTGCAAAGTTGATGTCAAGCTGTCTGCAGCGACTCAAGAGCGTGAGTACTAGCATCAGGGCAGACTATTGGGAAACAGAGCACAAACCCAAAATGGGTTGTGAGTTCTATACTTAGATTTCACCAACCAATTAAAACTCCTGAGGGACTAGGACAGCCTTCACATGGACTCACAGACATCCCCTGGGGTACTCCAATCTGTCTTGCCACCTTGGTGAGCCTACCTTTGTGATAGATGGTCCCTTACACCAAGAATCACAGCAATATTCAGGTTAATCCCAATCCCCCCAAACCAGTCACTTACCCCAGGTCAATTGCACTTTAGATCTCACACCAAAGACAACTGTCTTGTAGCCAATCCTATACTTTTGTAGCAGGCAAGCAGAGAGGAGGCTGCTGGACTGTAATCCTGTTCTATGTTCTTTACAGAATAAAGCCTTGTTCCTGGTGGTTTGTCTGAGAGGATCTGGTCTGAGGTGAACACACACTGACACACAACGCAGAGCACACAAAGGAGCCTCATGCCCAGTTTCCCAAAGTTGTGTAAAAAGTCTCAAGGCAGGCTTCCCCTATCTGGAACAGCCTCATACTGGGGCCAGTGAACAGGGGAGGGGGAGCTGCACATGACTGTCTTCATGAGGGGGAAGAGCAGAACAACAAGGCCTTTTGTTCTCTTTAATGTTCCACAGTAGTCCATCTGATGTCGATAGACCTTTGCTGCTGGGCAGGACATGACTCCTTCAGTTAGAGACTGGCACTTCACACTAGTTCATGTCTCTCTCCTCTCTGGTTACACACAGTTACAGAGGCTTACAGTACCAACATTCAAATATGACCTTACAATGTGGATTACAGATATGTAAGTGAGATCAATGCATGCAGCAACTCACAGACATTCAACAAAGTCTAAACACATTCTCATCATTCGAATACCTACTAACACGCAGGTGAGCCAGATTGCCTTCTGCCACGTGTTTGTCAGTGTTCAATTGAGGATATGGGGACCTTGGTATGAGCTGGCATCTGATCTGCCAGCATCACAGTTGAATTCTCAGAGTTTTCTATCTAATTCTATCTAATAGGCAACAGTTTTTCTTATGCTCAAAGAAGGGATGAACCAGCCTTGATTCTGCTTCATGAATGAGCAGCAGACCCAAGTTAAGACACGGTGGTGACATGGGTTATTTATTGAGTTAGTGTGAGGCTAAGCAAGCTTTAGGTCAGCAATAAAGATCTATAATTCAAAACAATGAATATTCCATCTTGCAGCTTGGAGTGATAGCTCAAGGTAATTGTAATCCACTGGCCTGTGTGTATTACGTGTCCCCACACAGTGCCCAGCTCACAGAGGATGTGGGGTTGTTGCAGCCACCCACCACAAAGCCTGGCTCTTTAAACTCAAGATGTAGCAGCTCATAATTTCAGCTTTAGAAGTCCCTGGTTCAGTCCTTAGTGTGGCCAAGATTTTGACCACTTCACGCTTCTATTTGACTCATAACTTCTTAGCCTATGGCCTAGTCTCCAAAGGGAAGTGTTGGTTGACCTTTGGTTGAGACATACAAAACAAGAGGAGACAGAGCACTAAGAAAGCTGCTGTGGGAGGTAATGCTGTGCCAGAGAGGGGAACAGACTAGATGAACTCATTTCCATGATTCAATTAAATGGCTCAGAAAGATCTATTAGTTTCCCAGAGGAAGTGGTAGAAGCCCCATCATTCGAGTCACTGAAAAAGCATTGGATGGGACAGTCCTTCAGTGGTGGGGGTGGAGGACAAGTTGTCGTTCCCATCTCTGATTCAATCTGCGGTAGCATTTACAGACATAAGTCTCTTGCCTGCTATTGCAGCCACTGGATGATCTGGCCACTAGAACACTGCATATTACACAGGGGAGGGAGTGCCTTTTCCATTGTCACCTCCCGCCCCTAGCTTGAAGAGCCACAAATAATGCAGGATTAGTACTGCTGGCCATATTTTCATATTTGATCCTTCATTACTAGAACAGCTGATCAGAATTTTTCCATCGGAAAAAGCCAATTTGATGAAAGCAAAACATTTTGTGAAAAGGTGTACCCTTTGTCAAAAATTTGTTTTGAAACGAAAATGGGAAGAAAGCACTTTGGTAAGGTGGAAATGGGTTCACTCACCACTCTGGCGCCTTCTCGTGGTCGATACGGGAATTAGCTCAGGCAGCCAGTGCGCCTTGCTCTGGTGGTGCTCCGCCCATCACCTCTTCTGCTCCTGGACCCAGGTCCCTCCAAGGACTGCAGTGTCCTCTTCAGTGACCTATCCCTTCGGCTGTGCCACACTTGGTGCTCCCCCCTTCCGGGGGACGTCTCTGCAATCCCTGTCCAGCCACTTCTCTCAGTGGCCACTGCAGTCTACTGTCTAGCCACTTCCACGTGGGGGATGGGACTCCAGATCTGCCCACTACTCTGGGTCCCAGCCCAGGGACCCTGTAGAAGGCAGCTGCTTGCCGCGCCCCACTCCGACTCCTCAGTACATTTCCCTGGGACACTTCCTCATGGCCCCAGCACCCTCTTTGCCCTTGCTGCAGGGCCACAGCCTGCCAATCCCTGCAGCCCTCCAGGAGCTGCCTTTAGCTCCCTGGGTCTCTGCCTGCAGCACTGCTCTGTCCAGGGTCCTATCTGCCTTCAGCCTGCAAGGCAGCCAGTCCTCCTCCCTCCTCAAGCTCCAGGGTGTGAACCTGCTCTGCCCTGCAGCTCTTCTTATAGGGGTCTGCCAGGCCCTGATTGGCTGCTCCCCTGAGTCCTTCTCTGACTGGCTGCCTCTTGCACAGCCTCCCTAGGGCTCTATTAACCCCTTATATTATAAATTTTTAAATTTAAAATAAAATTAGAATGAAACATATGGATCAACCCAAAGTGGCTTGGCATTTTTCAGAAGTTCATTTTGCAAGAAATGTCACAACTTTGTTTTTGTTCCATGCCAGAATGGAAAAAACTTCAGAACTGAGAAATTCCCTCCAAACCAAAAATTTAGTTCCCACACAGCTTTATTCACCAGCCCTAAGAGGCACTGGGTCCTGCCATTGGCTATTTCGTTGATGACAGATCTCTCTTATCTCTTGTTCACAAAGGACACAACCCCTTCTTGTCCTGGCTTTTCCATATTAATCACCAATCCAGATCCTGGACTGACAAGGAAGACTAATCCAGGCCCTTACAGAGTTTAACAATCCAAACAGCCATGGGAAATAATACAAGAATCCAAAGACCATGCTGTGCATAACTTCAGATCCAGGGTTTCATCTGAAGCTAGTAGGGGCTTCTTCCCTGTCTTCGCAAGATTACAAATCCCTCAGTGATCTAGAAGTAAAATGCTTCATTCACAAGATGCATGGCAGGAAAAGGCATTTCAGTATAATATTGTCTTGGTGGGGCTGTTCGAGTCACAATGACATTGGCTGTTGCTGAGACGAGCAAATCTTTGACTAGACCCAGATTTCAGAGCGAGAGTTTGGAGATATTTTCAGACAGGCCGGAGAAGCCTTAGTAAAGAAGGAGCAGGCAATGATCTCTTGGAGTGACACTTACTCTGACAACACTGGAAGCATACCCACTGGGAAGGTTGTTGCGTGATATCAGTATACACAGAGGGGCAGGTACAGCCAGACAACGCCGTTCTCAGAGATTTGAATGACAGTGCCCTTTTACACTTGCAGAAGCGCTTTTTAAAACAACAACAACCCAATAGCACCAAAGGTCAGGTGGAACTTTACAAACACAAGTCTCCGAACACCCTATGTGGAAAGCGTCATCCCTACATTACGGATGGGTGAACTAGGGAACAGAAAAATTAGGTTTAACATATCCATAGTCACATAGGACTACTCATCAAGGGAACTCGGAACCTTTTGTTAGCAGCGGGGTTAGAATTTAGACCTGTCTGCTCCCAAATCACAGGCCTCCTATCAGTTGAACTGCAGGAGATTCACCCCAATTGCGAGCAGAAACGGGCCAATGACAGTTCTGACTCCATCCAGTAGGAGTCAATGGTGGTGCACTAACAGTGATCTGGTTATGGTGGGCCATCTGGCTATCACCACCAGGCTGGACTATTGTAATTCGCTCTACCTGGAATCAGAGAAATTCAGGAAAGTGATGCACCTGTTCCATCACGTGTGGTCAATCTCCTATGCAGTTCAAGCCAAAATAGTGTGTTACAGGACTTCTTTACATGGCAGAAACATCTTTTCAAAACAGACACAGTCACTTAGGCTAACAGACTTAACCTTGCAAAATTCTTAACAACACTAGGTTCCTGTAATTAAAGATAGTCCCTTTTTACAGGAAAGATTTTTAAAGGGCAAGTCTGTATATGCCGTACCAACCAGCAATTTACATTTCTTTATCTGATTTCTACCTCTGGAGAATTAACTTTTCTCGCATTAGACAGTCTTCCTACACACTAATTTCTTTCACAGTTAGGCTGACTGTGATATGAAACATTACATGGCTGCACTGCACTGAACTAAAAAAAGGGTGTGCACCTCTATATGTAAGACCCTGGGCATCGGCGGGTGGGATTGAATCTGGGAGGAGCTAAATGCATGAGCCTCTACTGCATTAGCTATAAGCCACATGGCTCTTAGCTAAGGCTGTAGCAGACCCGTTAATCTGGAAATATAGAAGCTATTTTAGTGATGTTTTCTTTGCTTCTCTAGGGTGTGACCCAAAGTCTTGTTAAGTCAAGTTGAAGTCACTTGACTCAGGTCCACAATCACTAATGAAACTTGAAATGTCACTTGCTGAGCAGACTTTGATCCACACCCCTGTACCAGGTGCATATATACGTATGACATTGACACCCCGATGAGTGGACAACAAAGTTAACAAGAGACCTGCTGCTACTTTTAACTAGGAGTATTCTCCTTTCATTCATGTGAAAGCAAAAGGACAAGGGTGACCTCCCCGGTGTTGTTGTACAAAGTAATGGTGTCTGTTGTCCGCAGCACATGGATTCATCTCCTCTTGGCCTGGTTTACATTCACGGAGGTGGCTTCTATCAAACACGGGTTGCCATGCCCTGTAGCAGTGAGGCAGAAGGCAATGAAAACTCCATGTGCCCCAAAGAAACATTCTGAACCCATGGCTAGTGGCAGAAGATGTTGGATGTGCTTTTTATATGGGTATTCCCCCTACATTAACACTGTCATTTCAGTTCAGCGTTTAGGGGCTCAGTCCTGCAAGGTGCTAAGCTCAAGGGTGAGGGTGCCCTGTGCCTACTCCCAGGATAAAACTCGAAGTGACTGAAAGCAAGGGTGCAAAGATAGAGACATGCTGCCAAAGTCCATTGTACCATTTATCGGATGGAAACTAGGTGAGCTCCACTGAAGGCAATGTCTGTTGAAGGCAATGGAGCTCTGCCAATTTACATCAGCTGAGCATAGGGCTCTTAACCATTTTTGAAATATTTTTTTTTAAATCAGCACAAGGAGTCTCCCTCCTGTTCCTTTTTTTCCTTTTTCTTTTCTTTCTTAAGGCAACCAGACAATTTATGAGGTTTAGCATATTACTAAGATATAAAGGTCACTTTGATATTGGTAGCCCTGCCGGCAATTTGAAGATGATTTTTGACATGTATGTCTACAGGCGTGTATATACATCTTGCATTTCTTGGAACAACTTTGCCACTCTCTATCCTGGTGAGTGTCATATTTTTGTAGGTTAAATCTCAGTACGAGATCCCATTGTCTTTGGCAATCCAGCAAGAAACAAAGACAAAGAAATTATATTGTTAGAACGGAGAGCTGCAAATTGGCTGCTTTCTCTGTATGTCATCCCAGAAACATTTTTAAAAAATTAATAGACGTTACTAAAGAGAGATTCCTCACAAAATATTTAGTCTCTGCACATCATTTTACAGATGACATATGCCAAGAATGTACAGCATAGTCATTTACTGTGGCATATTAATTTGACACCCACAGGAATGTGTTTTGCAATGGACAGTATTCTTTTTTGAGGATTTTACAGTATTTTTTATGAACGTTAATGATTTATCAAAGCTCTTCCTCCCCCTCTGAGATACAGAAGTATTTCAATCCCCATTGTACAGACAGGTAAATGGAGGCATGGACCGGTTAAATGAATTGCCACCGTCACGCAGGGAGTGAGTGGCAGAGTGGGGATGACAAAACAGATCTTTTGGCTCCCAGTCCAATGTCCTACATAGAATCATAGAATATCAGGGTTGGAAGGGACCTCAGGAGGTCATCTTGTCCAACCCCCTGCTCAAAGCAGGACCAATCCCCAACTAAATCAACTACCCATTGGACCACATTGTATAACTCAATTGCTTATTAAAAATAGCCTAAATTTAGTTCCTTGTTGTAACTAGTCAACAACAGTCACTGCCAGAGACAAGTCCTCAAAGGGACAGGACATTATTTTGGTTTTGAAATGGACAATGGCAAGAGAGAGTTAATCCATGTTATGTATTTAGAGAGTTATGTTTGGCTTTAGGGCCATTACTGGTAAGTTCATCCATTAGCTTTTTTCATCTGCATGCCACTCCAGTAGATAATGGGGAAAAGTGTCATGGTCTATGCATTTATTCTCATAAATACAAAAACCTGAGTGTATTTTGCTGTACACTTCCAGCTTCCCAGATTGAGCCCAGAAGCATATTGACAAATGTAGCATTGGGCAGCCCAGACAAGCTGTTCCCCTCAACCATTTCTGCTGGTGGAAAAACAACAAATGGAGACATTGCTCTGCAAAGATGGTAAAAGGTCAGGCTCAGGCTACCACAGGAAAGTTCATGGCTTAATAATTGCATCCTACACCACCCACCAGTGGTGGGGCAGATTCTCAGCTGATGTAAATCAGGGTTGTTCCATGGATTTCAGTAGAACTACCGGGATAAATCCTCAGCTGGTGTGAGTCAGGGAAGCTCCATTGACTTAGTTACTGGCCCAGATTCTCAGCTGATGTAGACCAGTGTAGCTCCATTGACTTTCGTGGAGGTTGTAGGTCAGATCCTCCAGTGGTGTAAGTCAGAATAGCTCCATTCAAGTCAACAAAATGACATGAATCTACTACTGTTGAGAAGCTGGCTCATGGTGTATATCCAGTTCCTTAATATCCCTGCGATGAAGGTGCCTTCATCGCTCTCCTCTCATATCTGATTGCAAAGAATTTTTCCTATTGTCTAGCCTAAACTTTTCCTTACTCAGCTCCAGGCCATTGCTTCTTTCTCCCACCATCTTCTGAAGCTGTGAACAATTCATTTCCTTCATTTATGCTGTTGCCATGAAGGTATATATAGACTGTGATCATGTCCCCTCAAGTCCTCCACGCCATATAGATTTAGCTCCCTCAGTCTCTCCTCATGTGTCTTCTCCTCTAAGCTTTGTACCATTCTGGTTGCTCTTCCTTGTATTGCAGAACTGAGTACAATGTTCAGTGTAGTCCATCCTATTTAGTGAAGAATTATTAAGTCCCTGGTGTCAGGCAACCAGGATGAGCGCAGTCTGCCCTAGTGGTCAGAGCAGGCATCAGAAACCAGGCATTGGAAACAGGGACTAGGCTCAGAGTCAGAGTCAGTAGCTGGAGCCAAGGGACACACCAGAGGTCAGGAACTGGAGCAAGGAGGGGTTCAAGGCAGGGGCAGGACCAAGGCAAGGTTGGGTGCAAGTCAGGAGCAGCAGGAACAAGGTAACACAGGAACAGTCAAAAAGGTGGGCATGAGCATTTGGCAGTCACTGAACTGCTGCTGCTGACTTAAGAACCAGCCTGCGGCTGTGACGGAACACACCCACATTCACACCCTAGACACTATTGTAATAATCTTTGCACAAAGTATGCCTTGTGAGGTGTCATTTGAAAACTCACAACGTACTGATCAATCATATCATGGTAAAACGTGCATAGAAGCTTTAATGTATAAAGTTTTACATTTCCCCTGTATGATGTTAAAAATACAGGTTCAGATTCAGACTCATGTAGCACCAACCTGACCTGTCTGGAACAGTGGAGTGTATGCTTGTCTTAATTTGCATTTAAGCAAATGTCATCAAGCAGAAAAGGGGAAGGGAGAAAACAAAGAAAGCTCACACAGGTGAAAAAATGCAACAGGGAACACCCTTCCTTCAGCAGACTGCCTGTTTCCTGGTTCTCAGCTGGAAATGCTTCTCAAGAAGGGGACTGAAATTATAAAAAGGAGGGGCAAACAGCTCAAGTGACCCCTCTCTCTTTCTCCCTGCCCACCTTATTCTCTGCACCAGGTAACACAAAGGTAACAGTTGTTAGAGTCTGGAGGAGGGGGCCTGATCTGAAGAGTTTGGTCAGTAATGCTGCTAGAAACATGTGGTGAGAAACTTTGCTTGAATCTAATATAATTTAAGTCAGGCACTAGAAAGTGTCTTATCTTTATTTTTCTTTTAACCGTTTCTGACTTTAATGCCTCATTACTTTGTACTCACTTCACTGCTGGTACTAGCCCAGTGGGGGCTCTAAGAAGCAATATTTTTGCTCCCGCCCCAGGCATTCTAAAAAAGTGAATAGGGGGCCCCCTTGAGCTTCTCCTGGCTCTAAGCAATTGCTTAGTCTGCTTATGTCTAGCGCCCAGCTCTGATTCACTTGACATCTACCTCTTTGTAGTTAATAAACTTGTTTTAATGTTTTAATTAATCCAGTGTGTTTAAGTTAAACTGTCTGGTTAACTATTTGAGATAACAAGCTCGTGTATGTTATTCCCTTAAAGGACTTAATACATTTGAACCATTGTGTGGAGGGCTGGGCAGTACAAGACATACATTTTGGGGTGGAAATCTGGAACTGGGAGTGTGCTGGGGTCACTCTGCAGAAGTAACCCAGGCTGGTAAAAGCCAGAATGTAACCCAAGTGTGGCTGGCAGATTGCATTTACACACTGACACTCAGGGTGTGGGTTGCATTCAGAAAGGCTGTTTGTGAGGAGCACATGTAGGAGCTACTACCAGAAAGGAATTGTTAAGCACCTAAGGGCAGGGGTGACACAGTGCCCGCACTGGATTGTACCACGGTATGTCAAACTCATCCCTCCAGTCAATCCGGTGGCATGGCCAATCAGGCAGTTTGCTGCAGGCTAGCTATACAGGGGAGGCTTGCTGGAGACTAACTCTCTTACAGGCCCTGATTCCTGACACCTGGTTTATCCAGTGATGCTAAATCTATGCTGTATTTATCACCAGAACCTTTTTTTTTTTTTTTTTTTTGGTTATACAGATGAAATACACTGGCCTTTTCGCAATGTCATTACACTAAGGACTAATATTTAGTTGGTTAATTTCCTCTGCCTTGGTGTATAATTGTACCTTAATTATTAATACTTGTATGCATATTGAACATTTAAAGCACCCTGTAAGTGTTAACTGTAACATTCTGTAGCTCAGGAGAACACCCTACACCCCCATGTTCATCCTTATAATATGTTTGTGTGGTATCTAATGCAAAGTTTGTCATGTTGGGTGTCTTCGGAAGGCTCGTGATGTACTGAGCATTGTTGTTATGGTAATGTTATAGTAATCGTTGTTATAGTAATCTTATAGTAATGTTATAGGTTGTAACTTCTTGTATATAGTTATGAGGCTGAAAATGTGTCCTCATGGCTTAAAGCAAGCCCAGGCAAAAACTCTCCAGAAGCAATGGGGCAGTTCACACCTCATCAGGGCATGTATAGGACAAACCCAGCCCAGCCTCATAGGAACAAAGGACACTGGCCTAGGTAACAACAAAGGACCTGTTGGACTCTCGAGTGAGTCACCCCCCTTTCTTTGGTCAGTTTGGGACTGTAATGAGGTAATGCTCACTTGACTCTGAAGGGTGGGGGACAAAACCAAGAGAGAAGAAAGGACATGGTAAAAGGGAGAGACGTTTGCCATGCTCTTCCTCTCTCTTCCACCTCCATCTACAGACATCACCACCAAGCGACTGAAGCACTGATCAAAGGGGAGAGCCTGGCTGAAGGGCAACCAGCCAGCCTGTGGTTAGAAGCATCTAAGTTTGTAAGAGCATTGAAAGTGTTAAGATAAGCTTAGAATGTGTTTTGCTTTTGTTTCATTTGACTTGTTGTGCTTTGACTTATAATCACTCAAAATCTATCTTTTATAGTTAATAAATTTGTTTTATTCTACCTGAAGCAGTGCGTTTGGTTTAAAGCATGTCAGAGATCCTGCTTGGGATACAACTGGACACTGCAAGACGGAGGTTCCTAGGGTTGTGTCTGGGACCAGAGATATTCACTAGTGTTGTTTGGTTGCACAATCCAAGGAGCAGCTTACTTGCCAGAGGCTGTGCGTGAACAGCCCAGGAGTGGGGGTTCTCACAGCAGAGCAAGGTAAGGCTGGCTCCCAGAGTCAAGGATTGGAGTGACCTAGCAGATCACCGGTCCATATAACACCAGAGGGGAACGTCACACTAACTATCAATTATTTTACTATTATTATTTTATTATATGTATTATGTGTATAGTGCTGAAAGGACCAGGTTCTCAGTGATGGTAAACTTACATAGCTCCAATGAAGCCACCAGAGCTACGATGATTTACATATGATGAAGTGTGATAAAGTGCAGGTTAATTTGGTCAGTTACCCCAATAGGCTTCACCTTGGGGAGATCCAGGGCTTGAACTAATGATGAAGCCCAGCTGGGCAGGGATAGGCTGAGCTTGTACAAAGCCAGCAAGCTGAGAACAGAAAAAGGTTGAATTTAAAAGAGGAAGGGCATCAAATTTGGATTAATGAAAAAAGAGGAAGATTTTTTTGAATTGGGCCCTAGAGTTGAGGATTACAACATACTTCAAGGCCTGGATAGGACTACGGAAGCAGTTTTGTTTGGAGTCCTAACTGGTCATTGTGGCTTAACCAAATATCTTTTTTGAATAAATAGACACAAAGATGAACTTTGTGCACTCTGTGAGGTGGAAGAAACAATTCATCACCTTTTATGGGCATGTAAGGGCTTTGATAAAGAAAGAGAAAAGCTTTTTGAGGCATTCAAACAACTTAAGCTAAAAAAGAAATTGCATTATTAGCTAGCAAAAACATCAGGGAAATGGAATGTTATTTAAATGGTGCTGTTCCATTACCTGAAAGTCACAGGGAAGAGTGTGAGGATATAAACCACTAAGTATTGAGGAATTATAGCTGGTGGCAGTGATAGACTATTATCAAGTCTCCTTTGCCAGAAAAAGGAGAAAAGAGGGCTGCAGGAGAAGTAATCTGCAGTCTCTCCCTGGGAGAAGGAAGGTGTGTTTGGGGCTATGAATTAAGTCATCTGCAATTACTCCCTAGGAGGATGGAGTCTGGACAGGAAAATCCAGAAGGGCC
Source organism: Natator depressus (assembly GCF_965152275.1). Lineage (NCBI taxonomy): Eukaryota > Metazoa > Chordata > Testudines > Cheloniidae > Natator > Natator depressus. The sequence continues at coordinate 116,922,486 of NC_134240.1, read as the reverse complement.
GGGGGGTGGGGGGGGGAACAGGGGATAAAGCAGGAAGGTAAGGAGTCCAGGGAAATAGCCACAGGATCTGGGAGCAAGCAAATCATAGTTGCTGGATATAGGGTACCTGGACTGGAACCTGGGGTAGTGGGTGGGCCCAGGTTCCCCTACCAGCTGCCGGGAAAATGGCATGGGACATGGCCTTGGACTGGAAAAGCATGAGGAAAATCAATCAAGTGGGAATTTCATACCCCAGAAGGGGAAGACAACATAGTGAGCTGACCAGAGGGCTGAGTCATGGTGAGTTCTGGGAGGGGGGTGTTCAGTGTGAGCAACCATTGCGGGTGGGGGGCAACAGACCTGAGTGGAGCTAATCCTCAAAGGGAGCCAACAGAAGGTGCCCAGTGGTGAGTATACCCTGTGATAAGAAGTCTTGCCCCATCTGGCTCTTACACTTTAAATAAAGGCTAGAGAAGTGGGGGACAGCAAGTGAGCGGCTCTGTGGATAGGGTTGCCAGTTGTCCGGTTTTTGACCGGACCACCCAGTCAAAAAAGGACCCTGGTGCTTCCGGTCAGCATTGCTGACCAGGCCATTAAAAGTTTGGTCGGTGGCACAGCAGGGCTAAGGCAGGTTTCCTGTCTGCTGTGGCTCCATGTGGCTCCCGGAAGCAGCGGCATGTCCCTCCTCTAGCTCCTACACTTAGGGGCAACCTGGGAATCCGCATGCTGCCCCCACCCCAAGCGCCAGCCCTGCAGCTCCCATTGGCCAGGAACTGCAGCCAATGAGAGCTGCGGGGGCAGGGCCAGCAGTCAGGGCAGTGCGCAGCACCACCTGGACATGACTTGGTGTAGTAGCTGAAGGGGGGACATGCCACTGCTTCTGGGAGCTGCTTGAGGTAAGCACTGCCCAGAGACCGTCACCCCTGACTGCCTCCCGCCCACCAAACCCTTTGGTCCCAGCCCAGAGCACCCTCCTGCACCCCAAATCCCTCATCCCTCATCCACAGCCCCACACCAGAGCCTGCACCCCCCAGCCGGAGCCCTCACTCCCTGCACCCCAACCCCCTTCCCCAGCCTGGAGCCCCCCACGCCCTGGACCCCTCATTTCTGGCCCCATCCCAGAACCCGCACCCCCAGCCCAGAGCCCGTATCCCTCCCATACCCCAACTCCCTGCCTCAGCCTGGAGCCCCCTCCGATGCTCTGAACCCCTTGGCCCCACCCCCCAGCCTGGAGCCCCCTCCTGCACCCCAAACCCCTCCTCCCTGGCCCCACCCCAGAGCCTGCACCCCAGCCGGAGCCCTCACACTCCCCCAACCCCCTGAGCCAGACAGGTGAAAATAAGCGAGTGAGCGAGGGTGGGGACAGCAAGTGACAGAGGAAGGGGGGATGGAGTGAGCAGGGGGCAGGGCCCCGGAGGAGGGGCAGGGCAAGGGTGTTTGGTTTTGTGCGAGTAGAAAGTTCACAAAGCTGCCCTGGGGAAAGAAGGATTTACAAATTCATGAGTTTGCTTTGATGACTCTCCAGACATCTTGCTGGTGGTGTTGCACTCGTATGTGTTGTGGGGAAGGTTATTCTAATGGATGTCCTTATATTTTATGGACCTGCTGAACTGCATCTCACTCAGTCTGTCAGATCCCACAGTCTGATCTCTTTAGGGCACTTTGAAGCTTGGATCGGTCCTCCTTGCCTCAAAAATCCACCTAAAATGATAAAATTTCACTATGCTGGCAAAGAAAACGCGGGTCCTTAGTCTAGTATCCAGTATTCACATCACAAAACACAGTCATTTTTATGTGCCTCCTTTTCCTAGCAGACTCAGAGAACTCAAGGAGTCCTCCTTTCATTCTGCAAGCTGTTCCCTACAAGGCAAAATTGGGACTCACAAGTAGGCAGCAAACTGCACTGGATGAAATATTGGCTCAAGAGGCAGAAGACATAAGTTCTATTCCTAGCTAACTACCTGTTGAGTGATTGCGGGCAACGCACTTGATGTCTTTGTGCCTTTGTTTTCCCTCCCATGCTTTGTCTATTTAGACTGTGAGCTATTCCAGGCAGAAACTCTCTCTTACTATAAGTTTGTACAGTGCAAAGGACATTGGGGTCTCGCTCCATGTTTGAGCCCATAGGCACTGTCATAGTACAAATAATTAATAATAAAATATTCACAGAGAGAGCTGGTGACCCTTTTGGACCCAAACTTTTTTGGGGGTGAAAAATGCAAACCCAGCGACACTGAAATGTTTTGTGAATTCATGTAGATTTCACCACATTGTTTCACTCTGAAGAAAATTGAAATATTTCATTTTGATATTTTGGAAGTGAAAGATTTTGAATTTTTTATTTGAAATCACGCATTTGGGAATTTCCTTTCATTTTATTTTTTAAAAAAACATTAAAAAATGAAACAATTTTGTGGCAAATCATGTTTTTTTCAACCTGAAATTATTACTAAAATTATTATTTAAGTCACTGCCATGTTCAAAAATTTGATTTTTGGTTTGACTCAAATAATTTTTTTTTTAATTGCCGGTGACTGAAAAATCTGTTGTTCACTCAGCTCTTTTCACAAATATGTTAGACAAGGACATGAGGGATATATGTACCCAGACATCTTTTACCACCCTCTCGCATCTGATTCTGTGGTGATAAAATGTCTGAGTGAAAACGAAGTCCTATCTTGTAGCATTTCCTTATTGTTTTCTGGGATTCAAAGTATCTGAAGCAGTGAGATCTTAAGTCATGAAGCAACGACATACCTATTCCTCATGAAATACTCCTGTCTAGAAGAGCTGAATGCAGAAGGGGGGACAATGTAGAATAATGACCTAATCATGGTTCTTTTTCTTGGTATGTACTGTCATAACACTAATTCTGATGAACCACTCTGTTATTCATGTAATTGTCACAAGTACTTCTATAGAATTTCAGCTTGGATTCAATGTTAATTAACTAGGTCATTAACTTAAAGTGTAACTGCATGAAGATAATAGAATAGGTTATGACCCAGAAGGGGGAAGAAAAGACATCTCAGTTGCTGTGAAGGTATAAAAAAGCATTAAATGATCTCCTTTCAACTCTTTCTTCTCAAGCACTGTCAAGTTTCAGAACCTGGGGCATTAATATATCTGTTAAAAATTCCATTTAACAGCCTGATATACATGGTTTGATTCTTATTTCAACTCCTCCCTCATACGTAATGGGTATCAATTGCAGGTATTCATTTCATTACACTGCCAAAGTGTAAAGGGGCCTTAGTTTAATTCAGAATCAGATCCGTAATTCTTTCTGAATTTTCAAAGTATGGACCAACTTGGATTTTTGTTAAAAAGCACCAGCTCCTCCAACTAACAGTTGCAGGTGTGAGAAGAAAAGTGTTGTCCACGGGTTGGAACATGAAGCTAAGGACCGTTGGAGTCTAGTCCCAGTTATGGTCCTTAACTTCTCTGTTTATCAGGTCATCAAACTATATTTTAATCATCGAAGATGAGTGAATAATTCACGAAATAGGCCACATTTTTTCCCCTAGTGTAAATGTGCCAGTGCATCCGTTTGCACCAGCAAATAATTTGGCCCAATAAAATTAGCCTCTTCTTTGTGTGTAGATCACAATTTACTCCCTGAATTTTGTTACAGGTTTTCTGCTGGGTGGATCCATTGTGAACAGTTTACAGCACCAGATCCTCCATAGTCACAATTTGAGCTGGGTTGGTTTAATATTTATAATCTGGAGGAAGGCTGGAACGAACAACTGTGGATTTCACTTTCTCAGAGGGAGGAAGCATTCGGTGGGAGGTAAAGGATAAAAAGAATTAGGGAATTTTAGCAGGTTTTAAAGCTTTTCCTTTTTGGGCCTGTAAAGGGGCGAGCCGCGGCTCGACCCTCTCCGGGGCGGCGGGGAGCCGCACCGACTCCCTACACATAGTTGAGGTTTGGGGAATTAGTTCGGCCGCGGGAGTCTCCCTCGGCAGCCCTTGCGGTAACTGAAATAAGCACCGTAAGCCCGGGCCCCAGGGCGGGGTGGGGCAACAGCGAATCAGGCGCTCAGGCCCTCAGGCAGGGGCTGAGCAGTAGTAGTGCAATAGAAATAAGCCCAGGCCCTGGGTCAGGGCAGGGCAACAATGGGTCGGCCCTCAGGCCCCTCAGGCAGGGGTGAGAAGCAGCAGTGCGAATGTCGCCCTAAACCCAGGCCCCCAAAGGCCCTGGGAGAGGGGGAGACGGCCACCCACGAGTCGGGTGGCAGGGGGGACGCAGGCCCACCCACTCCACTGCGTCCCAGCCCGGGGCCCTAGCAGTGGCAGAAGACCGCAACACACTGACACAGGCACTGGTTACAGCCAGACTAGGGTCGGCAGTCCCCGAGCTACTTCCTAACTCCCCCACGGGTAGTACCTGGGTCCCGGTGGTGTCCTCCGGGGGGTCCAGCACCACGGGTTCCTCCGGGTAGTGGGCGCGGGACAGGCCCGGCAACTCCTCCGGGTAGCTGGCGTGGGGCAGGTCAGGCCAGTCCTTGGGTGCAACTAGGGCCACAGGGGCTTCTCAGTTGCGGGCTTGGCCGGAGGCGTCTGGCCTCCCCGGCGGCCGTCTCTCCAGTGAGTTCGGAGGTCGAGCCTTTGTACTTCTGAGGCCCCGCTTGACCCTCTGAGGGGCGGGCTCAGAGTTCCCTCGCTCCGCCCACTCTGGCATCTGGAAGGGCTCGTCCCTCTCTGAGGCGGCGGGGAGCCACACCGCCTCACTACAGGGCCATATAGGCCCATGCAAAAGACATCACAACTAAAGAATTTAGGCTCCTGTAGGATTCATAGACTGAGTACAGGGTTTAAATTTTTCTCTTGACACATGTACACACAAAATAACCACATGTGTGTGCTTTGTCCTAGCTGAGAAGGGTACAGTCCAATCCTTGTCTTGTTCATGTAAATGTCTTTTTGCCTGGCTTCTGGTGAGAGGTTTGGGGAACCCCATGCTCCTGCGACATCAGTGTCCCATCCCATATAAAATGTGCCATGTGCATTTACTGGTCTGTAATCACTGGTGTCATTGACACAAAGTTAAAGCATCTGATCCTGTCTGTGAAGGGTGCAATCAGATATTTGTCTGGCTTGCTTACCAGCCTGTGTGTCAGGGCTCTAGAAAGGGGTTGGAGAATTCCATTGCTAGGCTGTGTCAAGCTTTTCCCCATCCCATATAAAAATTGGGACATGGTGAAGCATAAGCATAGGACACAGTGTAGGCATCACAAAGGGTCCTCCTAGGTCATCAAATCCAGTCCCCTGCTAACCCAGGCAACCCATCACATAATCCCATTCAGAAATTTACCAAGCTCCACGTTGAAACTTGTTAGATTGTTTGCCCGCACTGCTCCGACTGGAGGTTGTTCGAGAACCTCTCTCCTCTAATGGTTAGAAGCCTTTCTTCTAATTGCCAGCCAAAGTTTATTCATGGCCAGCTGACACCCATTTGTCCTTGTTCCAACACTGTCCTTTTGCTTTGTTAGCTCTTCTCCCTGGAGTTTACCCCCCACACACACCCTCCGTGTCCTTACAGAAAGCAATCAGATCACCATTTTGCTAGGCTAAACAACCCATGTTCTTTTATCTCCTCATAGAAGACAGGCTCTCTGTTCCCCTGAGCCCCCTAGCAGCACTTCTTTGCACCTGTCCCAATTTAAATTCCTCTCTCAGGAACATGGGTCATGAGAATTGGATGCAGTATTCCAAAAAAACCATCCCTCTGGTTTGAATACTATAAAATAGACCCTTTCTGGAACAAATACTCAAGTACATCATTTTAAAAATGGCTATGCATGAGCAAAGCTCAACCATGTGACGGAATAAATATGAAAGGGTCATGAGCCCACCCCAAAGAACCTCCATTTTAAAATGTGGGTGAATGCTCAGATTATTCTTTCCTGGGAAGTATCATTCCAGCTCTAATAACATGTGCTGTAACATCCTCCCAGGCTTGTGAGTGAGGCGCAGAAAATAAATGCTGTGAAATGCTTTGCCCTCCTCCCCCAGAAGGCACAACCTGTGTATAAAATAATAATAAGAACTTAAACACACTGATTTCTTTAGAGGTGAAAGACAGCTAGCAAGACCATTAATTAATAACCAAAAGATGTGATGCTAAGTCCCACCTTCAGTGACAGATAATGGACTGGATCAATTCGACTGATGTCCTCACCCCTGTAGAAAGGATTTAATGTTAAAAAACGATAAAGCTTTCTAAACAGCATGATCCCCTATCATCAATACCTATGACCATTACACAACTTGGCCACATCCTTAGCTGCTGTGTTAATCAGCGGAGCTCCAGTAAAGTCAATGGAGCTATGCAGATTTACACCAGCAAAGAATGCTGCTGTTTCTCCTGTTAGTTCCTATGCCCACTCTTGTATTAATTTAGATGGCAAATATGGGCCAAAGGTGTTATCAGAACCCAGACAACGTCCAGAATTAAACAGTGTTAAACAACGTTCGGGGTTTGGTATATCGAGACCTCAATCTGCTTAGTACCCTGGTAAACATACCATTAAAAACTCTTTTAAACCTTTTGTTAAAGATACAGAAAAGAAGGGAAAACAATTAAAGTATTAAATAAGGTGTTCATTTTAACAACATCCCTTGTTCTCTTTAGATGGAGAGAGATTTAGAAGGGAAACCCTCCCTTGTTTGACAGTCTTAGATGGCAGCAAAGATGGCAGTAAGTGTTCTTTCAAGGGAAAGAGAAGACGTATCTGAGATGGGTTGGAGCTGCTGCTGCTGCTGCAAAAGTCCAATCCCATTTCATCCCAGGTGGTATTCGGGATTCAGCTAGAGCCAGTAGCCGGGCAATGTCATCTGGATCCCTCTCTCCGGCCCAAGCTGGTCAAGGCATCTCTCAGGATTCGACCAAAGAAGGTCCAGGGTCCCAGGAGACAGTCAGGGTGGCAGCCATGATGATGAAGCTTGTTCGAGTAGCCTCTGTCTGTTCTTCCATTCTTTCCCCGCAAAAGTCTCTTTAAGGACCCACAAATGGAAGGGTGGGTGAAATAGCCTATCCCCTCATTATTTTGTCCACCCATTAGGCCTAATTTCCAACACACCAATCTTGGATTTCTGGACCCACATTTTCTCATTTACCAAGCATGAGATTAACACAATCCTGGAGGTATAGCAGTAAGCCTTTTTGTTTAGGCTAATTCAGTTTGTCTTATTTGTGTACCTTTTCCCATCAACATTTGTTGTGATATCTTACGGACTCTGAGCTGACAATTAGGGTACATTTGTCAGCCCAGTTATCACAACACCACCCCTGTGAGGTGTAAGAGGTCTTGCAGTGTTGCCACCTCTCACAATTTTATCAAGAGTCTCATGATATTTGGTGGTTTTTCTAAAGTTTCAGCTTCTGGAGTCATGATATTTTTCTAAGAATCTCAGTTTTCATTTAAAAATACACTTCTAGTCCTTGTGGTTGTGGAGGAAAGCTTGAAAATGCCAACCTTAAAGGTTAAAAATCAGAAGGAAAATGAAAACCCCAAATACATTATTTTTTTTAAATCACATGGTTTTTAAGCCAATCTTATGATTTGAATGGGGGCATAATTAATGATTTTTGAACACTTTGGGGTGGCAATACTGGTATAATTAAACTCTCTATGTGATAGGGGAACTGAATCAGAGAAAGATTAAGCAACTAGACTGAGCCACAGATGCGTGAAGTGACCCAATGTAGGGATAAGACATGAGGAGTTGCTGGCTCTCTGTCTATCCAGCTACATCTATGGCTCCCCTTCCCTTAGTATGGGAACTGCACACACCCTGTGAGTGCTGTTGTAGTCCAAACACTAAGGCAAGCCTTCAATGGAAAATACAAGCTTGGTGCCCCGAACTGCTTTCTCTGCATCAGCCCCTCCTGTGGAAGAGCTGTTCTGTTAACTTAACAGCTGTGAATGGCACCTCAAATGAAGAAGAAGGTACATTTGTTATACACTGATTTTATTTTCTCATTTTGCTGAGTCAGGCATTGCTTTGATGGAAGGGCCATCACTGCTAATGCCCCTGTCATTGCCTGCCAGGAAATGCCTGCCTATCGGTTTATTACCGCTTAGACATTGTCATAAAGTGCTGGGGAACATAGCGTACGTCTTACTTATTGTGGATGTAGCCAATTCATAATCATATACTGCCTTCTGCCGTAGAGAGAATCTGTGTTTGGGGTCCTGCTTTCTGTTGCCTTTCCTACATTTCCTCCCCACATGTGCAGCGTGGAGACATGCACCCCTCTGTGCTTTATACAATGTTCGCACTCAGGCTAGTTAAAAAGGGCTTATCAGGGTGAGCTCACCATGACTGAAGGATCCTTTCTCCCCTAGCAGTGTTTAAACTTTTGACTACTTGTCAATGTTCTTACTCTTTTTTTAAAAGGAGAGATTAAAAATGAAAGAAGGGGATTTGATATGCAGCTTGGGGATTATGGCTGTTTTGCTTATTTTTAAAACAGACTAAAGGGGCTGTATTCTGCTTTCATTTACACTGGTGTAAATCAGGAGTAATTCCACTGAACTTATTCCTGATTTACCTGGTCTGACTCTGCTGATTTAAAGAGTTACCACTGTGAAAATGAGTGCAGGATTTGTCTAGGCATTTAATCATCCACAAGTGCAAATCAGCATAGCTCCATTGAAATCAGCGGAGCCACCCCCTGTAAATCAGGAGTCCTTTCAGCGGAGTTACTCCTGATTTAAAGCAGGGTAAATCAGAGCAGAATCTGCCCCCCTTAGTCTGTGTTTAAAAATAGGTGAAGTTACACCTGTTTGCACGATTTATGGATCTGGTCCCAGGATCTTTAAAAGCCGCCAGGCTTGAGTCTCCTCTCACCTACCATCCCTCGTTTTTTCACCAGTGTAAGTGAGGAAACCTGCACAAGCCTCACAGGTGTTGAGAGCAGCACAGGAAAAGTGGCTACTTAGTTTTCAGAAGTCTATTTATTTTAACATCTCCTGTCAATTGTAATAATACATCTGAGCACTAAGGATTATCTTGAGATAATTATCCTGGAGGGTTTTTGGTGCCCCAAGCCTTTTTTCTAAGCACTGGAAAGAGCCTGCTGAGTCAGATACGTATGGTATCTCTTAATAATGTCCTTTTCCTGGCACATCATTGTTTTCATTTATGTTTATTTCAAGAGGTTAAATTAAACAAGAGACGGGAGATAAATCCACATTATGAATGATAAGAAGTTAGGGCATACCTTGGAGAATGCCAGGTGGTTTGATGGGGAGGCATTCTAAAGGAACCCAATGCCACAGAGACAGAAGGAGGCCTGAAGAGTTGAACGCTACCACTGGGAGTGTGTGACATGGCCCCTGCTGTGCTAATCCGCAGCTGATACAAGTTGTTACAGACCTCCCCTATAAAGGTTTGGCTCTTTAGCTCAAACTGCAGCACCTTGTCCTTTTAGCTGCTAACTTCTCTGGTTCCATACCTGGTGTGGCAGCTAAAAAGACATCCATCAAGCAGGAGCTTGTCTGGAACATAAGAACGGCCATGCTGGGTCAGACCAAAGGTCCATCTAGCTCAGTATCCTGTCTTCTGAGAGTGGCTGGTGCAAGGTGCTTCAGTGGGAATGAACAGAACAGGTGATTGATGATTGGCGATCCCTCGATTCGAGGATGATCTCTACCACAGATTTACATATGGGTCCTGAGATGACTCATGAGTCCGATCCTGGAACCACAAATCCACCTGCAGTAGGTACAGACATTTTTTGGCAGGCCAGCTGCCTGCTGGGAGAAAGTTATTTCTTTTTCCTTCCTTCTCTCTCTCTTTTCAGCTTTGAGGGCAAGGCGCTTCTCGTCAAAGTGGGACACTGCCTGATGGAGGATATGGCGCAATTCGGGGCGGCTCCTCCCAGCTTGTGATGTCCACATCAGTTGTCTTAAAATACGCTTTCAGTTTGTCTTTGTAGCGTTTCCTCTGACCACCATGGGGATCTCTGACCATGGGTGAGCTGAGAGTAGAGGACTTGTTTTGTGATAGCACGACTCTGGCATCCGTACACAATGTGCAGCCCAGTGAAGTTGGTGCATGGGCATCATTGCTTCAATGCTGGTGTTATTGGCTTCAGTGAGGACGCTGGCGTTAGTGCGGTGATCTTGCCACTTGATGTGAAGGATCTTCCGGAGGCATCGTTGGTGATACCTCTCCAAACTCTTGCGCTGCTGTAGATAGGTCACCCAGCTTTCACATCCATTGAGGAGTGTAGGAACAACAATTGTCTTATAGACCTGGATCTTGGTGTTCTGCCATAGGTCACAGTCCTTGAAACCGTGTCAGAGCAATTTCCCAAAGGAAGCACTTGCACACTGAATCCTGTGCTGGATCTCACTGTCGATTTTTGCGTTTTGAGAAAGTTGGCTACCGAGGTAGGAAAAGTGCTCAACTGTCTCCAAAGTCTGACACTTGATGGTGATTTGTGGTAGCTTGTGTGCAAGGTCTGAAGCACATTGCTTGAGCACTTTTGTCTTCTCAATATTGAGTGAAAGTCCTAGGCTTTGGTAAGCTTGTGCAAGAAAATCCAGTATGGACTGAAGATCACTCTCAGTGTGTGCGAGGATGACACAATCATCAGCATACTGAAGATCAGTAATGGACACCCTGAAGACTTTCGACTTTGAGCGGACACGTTGAAGATTAAAGAGCCACTCATCCATTCTATATTGAATGTCAACTCCACTGGGGAAGTGATCTTTAACAAGGACCAAAATGACTGATAAATAGATGGAAAACAGGGTTGGGGCAGTAAAGCATCCTTGCTTAACCTCAGTTTTGATGACGAAAGGTTCCGTCTCAAGGTTATTACAGAAAAACGTGTACAGAGAACCATGCCGGAATCTCAGTGCAGTTTTAGACCATCCCACGGAACAACCAACATGATCTTCATTGCCCGCCAAATCCAGGAAAAGTCTCGGGAGCAAAATCAGGACTTGTACATGGCTTTCATCGATTTGACAAAGGCTTTTGTCACGAAGCTCTGTGAAGGGTGCTGGCCAGATGTGGCTGCTCTCCAAAATTTATTAAGGTCCTAAGGCTTCTCCATGATCAGATGACTGCCACAGAAAAGGTAATCATCACGTGATCCATCCCCCGTTGAAATTCAAACTGCTGTGTGCCTCTGATGCTAGAGATGAGCTTCCTTTGAGCAGAGGAAGTGTGTAACCCACTGGAGAGTGGGCATTAGGGGGTTCCCCTCTGTGCTGATCTGCAGAGGAGGAGTCCAGTGATAGAGCATTGACAGCTCATGCTTTTAGTTCTGGGGGTTCCTGTTTCAGTCGTGACAGCATGTGCCACGTGTATTGGATCACTTTGCATTGCTGGGGTGCTTGCACCAAGGTGTTGTGTCCATCAGCTTGTCAAGCCTGCAAACTTAATTTGCCTGTCACTAGACACCCCTCTGATAGTGAAACAAGCCCAGTAGGGCCAGGGCAGCTGAGTGCTGAGAGAGAAGCTCTACCAGGTACATCAAGGCACTTTAGAAAATAGTGGTGGTAGCTCTCTGGATATCACTTTTCCCTTTTTTTGGTACTGAATCAAATAATGTCTTGAGGGACACTGGGCTGCTGGAGTGCAGTCATGTGGATGAGGCATGAAGCAGAAGCTGTCTTGTCCCTGTGTGGCTAATCAAGATCACAGGGCATGTTTCAGCAGAGAAGAGATATGATGCATGAGCTGGTGGCCAAATTCCAGGAAGTGCATCTGCATTGTTGTCCCAGCCACTTGGGGCAATTTGTGAGCATGGCTGCAAAGATGGAGGAATCTCACTCCGAGTCTCCCCCATGCACATGCGCACACTTCCCAGACAAGTCCTGTTGATCACATGGCTTCCCCCTCTGCATTCTGCATTGGGCCAGATCCTCTGCTGTTGTAAATTAATGCAGTTCTCATGACTTTACTAGCACTACACCAGTATATGCCAGCTGAGGATCCAGCCTACCATCTTTCAGTTGCTCTGTTAAAATTTAGTGAGGTCACACTGAGTTGTTAAAAAGCTGCCACCTCTCATCCAGAGATAGCCGCATATCAGTGGTGGATGAAACACTCCCTGTACATCAGTTTATCAAATTTGTAAAGCGCCTTGTGAGACTTTCAGAGAAAAGGCTCTGCAGCTATATAAACATAAATGGATTATCACATAACTGGAAAATAATGTCTTATTAGAATATTAATAGTCCTTACTGTGTTTATATATATATATATGTTTATAGGACATAAAGAAAGATAAAACGTATGAGCCCATCTGATCAATTCAGTGTCAGTGCAGCATCATGCCTGTGTTTTTATAGTATATTTTCTTATGTTTCCATAGTTGTTCCAACTTACTGATAGACTTCAAGGTCAGCAGGGACCATCACGATCATTTAGTCTGAGCTCCTTCTCATTGCAGGCCACAGAACTCACCCACCCACTCCTGCAATAGACCCAGAACCTCCGGCTGAGTTGCTGATGTCCTGAATTCTGATTTAAAGTCCTGATTTAAAGACTTTAGGTTAAAGGCAATCCACCATTTACTCTAGCAAGTGATCTGTGCCCCAAGCTGCTGAGGGAGGGAAAAAAAATCCAAAACAAAACAGTGTCTGTGCCAATCTGACCTGGGGGAAAATTCCTTTCTGACCACAAATATGGGATCAGTTAGACCCTGAGCATGTGGGCAACACCCATCAGCCAGATACTTGGGAAAGAATTCTCTGTAGTAACTCGGAGCCCTCCCCATCAAGTGTCTCATCTCTGGCTGTTGTGGATATTTGCTAATAGCAGTTGCAGATAGGCCATATGCCATTGTAGGCAATTTCATCATACTGTCCCTTCCATAAACTTATTGAGCTCTGTCTTCAAACAAGGTAGGTTTTTTGCCCCTACTATTCTGCAGGAGCTCACCAGGAACCTGATCCAAGGTATAATGAAATCATTAGAAAGATGGGACTTCAATGGGCCCCAGATCATCTGCAGGAAATTAGCATTGCTCCTTTGATTTCAGTGGAACTACTCTGGTTTAAAAGCCAGCTAAACTTCTGGATCCATCGAACTTTTCAGTGGTGCCTGTGACGGGGGCCACTCCCCTTTTGTGAGTACCTCCGGTTGGTCAGGTGCAAATCTGCACTCTCTCTCTCTCTGCTCCCCATGCCCCTGTTAGCTGTTATAATCATCAGCTAGGTCTTCAGTGGCCCAGCCTTCCAGCCAGGTTACACATAGTCAATATGTGAACAAACAAACCAACCCCTTCCAGGGTAAAGGGTCCAACAGGGCCTGTCCCTGTGCCCTTGGTAATGTCTGCTGCCCTGTCTCTGGGCTCAGTTCTCAGCCCCTTTGGGGATAGGTTTAAGTCCCTCTTTGCCCTGGTATAGACCATTGCCCCCAGGTCTTTCTCCCGGGACACTCTAAGTCCTGCCCTTCACTTGGGCCTCAAAACAAGCCTTACCCCTTCTTGGGGCGTAGGCCACTTCCCCAGTGGGGAAGCATTCAGGCCTGCTCACTACTCCAGGTCCCAATCCAGGGACCCTACAAATAAGAGCCATGAGCTACTTTCTTTAATAATTACTACTGCTATTCCCTGGGCCACTTCCCACGTAGCCCCTTCCGCTTCACCCTGTCCTCAGGGCTGAAGTTCTTCCTCATGGAATGCCAATGTCACCATAACCCATCTTCTGGTTCTCCCTTTTGCTCCAGCAAGGAGCATCTTTCTTGCTTCTCTGGTCCTTGCCAGGAACTGATGTGCTTATTCCCTGAAGCTCTTTTTATCTGAGCCTGATGGGCTCTGATTGCTTGCTTCTCTGCGGCCTTTCTAGGCAAGCCTGGAGGACCCACCTTTATTGCACCTTTTCTTGGGTGGGGTGTACTAGGACCACAAGGCCTCCAGCAGGGAGGGCAAAAAAGGGCCTGGTACACGCGGTCACAATGCCCATTCAGAATTACCAGCAGCTTCCAAAAGGATTGACTTTCAGTTTTCTTTTTATTTCACTGTTGTATGATGGGGAAACTACTTGTGTTGGAGAAGGAGAGAGGGGTTTGGGATATGTCACATTAGGCATTCTCACAGGCTCATTGAGCTTCCAACCTGAAGCCACTTCTAGGCCCTTAAATCCATATAATCTCCTACCCACTGGTACCACATCATTATTTAGCCACATACAAGATGAACAACTTCCCACGGGATGCTGAGGGTTCTCCATCATTTCAAGTCTTCAAACCAAGATTGAAGGTCTTTGTAAGAGATGTTCTTGCTCAAGCACAAGAACTGCATTGGGTGGGTGGGGGTGGAAATGCCACTGAGTTTTGATATTTTTGGAATGGAATGTTTCAATTTTGTTTCAAAATGACTTTTTGTTTCGAAACTTTTTCTTTGATATGATACATTTTTAAATGAAAAAGCCCAAATTAGAATGAAACACTTTGATCCAAAACAGTATTTTGTTTTTCAGAAATTTCAAAATCTTGGTCTCGTTCTGTTGCAGAAAGGATTTGTTTTTAACTCACCGAATTTTCCACCAAAGAGAAAATCCAGGTCCTGCTCAGTTCTAATAGGAGCCCAGTAATGGCTGAAGTTTCCAAACCTACTGGTCCTGATGTTTTGCCCCTCTACAACACCTTTATGCCACTCCAGGAGAAAGGGTGCCAAACGGCCCCCTGGGGAATTCACTTGGCATAGAGGGTGTTCCCTGGCAGTATAGAAATCCCTAGGCCACTTTCCTATGCAACCCATGGCATAGGAAGATGACAGAGAGGGAGTGGTACTGTTGGAAGGTTGAGGCATAAGAGAGGTTTGCACTTGGGCTATTCTGGGCTGCAGTCAGAGGCAGCCATGCAAGGCTGACTAGAGGAAAGGAGCCTGTGGGGCTGCTCTAGATTCTACTTGGACAGTAAACAAGGTCTCGGCAAGACCCATAATTTGGAGGGCATAATGGTGGCAGAAACCATCCTTTGCTCTCCCCAACCTAGGCTGCCCCTACTATGCTAGCTGTAAAATGCAACACAATCTGGCTCATGATGTTCCAGTGGGTGCAAAGTTAGATGGAACAAGTTCTTCCATCTCAGGTAGAAAATCCCTGTTGAAAAACCATCTTCCACCCTTCATTCCATTAATCCTTTCTCTCATGGCGCACTGGACGCTCTAAAGCCAGCCCGGGAACAGGTACAATTCAAAGGGACTCCAAATTTTGACCCTTCATTGCCACGCTCAGAGCTCATTGATGTTCATGAGTTACTGTCAGTGCATTACTATTCACTACGAGTCGGAGCTGTGAAATGACTTTAAAAGACTGAAAATTGGCCCTGCTAATGTAGACTGATAATTCCAAAAATAACAGGTGGCTGCCTGAGATTTTCAGCAGCCTTTAAAAGATGACAAACGATGCTTAGTTCTTCTCCAGGAGCTGCTGAATTCCCATATCATCTTTTACAGGCATGTGTCTTTTCCTGTTAGTTAATATTTCATGGTCTGCTGGAACATTCATAAGATATCACTTCGCTGTTTAGCAAAGGACAGAGGAGGATGAAAGCCATGAACAGTGAGGGATAATGGCACCTAAAAAGGTCAAATGATCTTGAAAATAATTATTTAGCCCAGGTTAAGGACCACCTTTCCACATGCAGCCTCTAAACTTTGGAGGCGCCATTTTTCATGTCCAGTTTGGCTCCCAACTGCCTTAAATCACTTGATATGATTGCACATAAGGTCAGATTCCAAAATGTCCTATACCTGGAGGACCCTGCCATTAGAGATGGCACATGGGTGTGGATTCTAGTGGTAAGAAAGTAACAGAATGGAAGTCAAGACTACAGCTGGATGAATAATTGATTTTTTGGTTCAGTGGCAGTTCCTAAAACTTGGGGGTGGGGGGAAATAGTTTGGATTGAACTAAATCTGAATTTTCGGTGAATCAAAAAAGTCCTTCTGGGTCTGTTCGAGGACGGTGATTTGAACCTGGATCTTCATAGCCTAGCTGAATAGCCAAACCACTGGGCTGAAGGTTAAATGTAGGAAGCCAAAAAGAACCACCAGTATTTCCTCCTCTGTTTTGTGAATGGACAAAACTATGTTTGTCAAATTCACAAATAGCTTCAGGCTGCAAACTGCATTTTTCATCAAATCAACTATTAGCTGAAGAATTTCACACACACACCCCTCCCCGGCTAGTCAAAACACATGGATTCTATTTCTTGTTCTACCATCCCTTTCTGTATGAGTTTGGGCAAATGACAACTTCTCTGCCACTGTTTCACTGCTGCTCTATAACCTGTGTTATTTACACCAGTGCAGAGCGGGCGGTAGTGCCACTATATCAAAATGCTTATGCTTTTGCACCTGCTTTATGCTCACGTTGCACTGGTGCAAGTGACTACACAATAGTATGAAAATGGGTGAAATATTTGTTATTTGTATTGTAGTAACACCAAAAAAAGCCTCAGCTGAGATTGAGTTTTTGTGCTAAGAGCTGTAAGGGCTTGTCTTGAGTGACGACATTACCTACGCCAACAGGAAGATTTCTCCTGTCAACGTAGGTCATCCACCTCCTTGAGGAGCAGTAGCTACATCAATAGCAGAATTCTCCCATTGACCTACCGCTGTCTACACTGGCGGTTAGGCTGGTTTCACAGCATCATTCAGGTGTGTGGATTTTTCACACCCCTGAGCAATGTGAATATACTGACCTAATTTCCGAGCGTAGACCAGGCCTAAATAGACAGCACAGACTCAGTGCATGAAGGGGAAAGAGGTAGAGAGAGAACATAAGAATGACCATACTGGGTCAGACCAAAAGTCCATCTAGCCCAGTATCCTGTCTTCCAACAGTGGCCAATGCCACGTGCCCCAGAGGCAATGAACAGAACAGGTATTCATCAAGTGATCCATCCCTTCACCCATTTCCAGCTTCTGGCAAACAGAGGCTAGGGACACCATCCCTGTCCATTTGGCTAATAGCCATTGATGGACCTATCCTCCATGAATTTATCTAGTTCTTTTTTGAACCCTGTTATAGTCTTGGCCTTCACAACATCCTCTGGCAAGGAGTTCCACAGGTTGACTTGGCGTTATGAAAAAAGACTTCCTTTTGTTTGTTTTAAACCTGCTGCCTATTGATTTCATTTGGTGACCCCTAGTTGTTGTGTTATGAAAAGAAGTAACAACACTTCCTTAATTTACTTTCTCCACACCACTCATGATTTTATAGACCTCTATCATATCCCCCCCCCCCACCATTAGTCATCTATTAGTCAAGCAGTGAAGTGACTTGTCCAAGGTCACATAAAAGAAAGATTAGAAGCCCTATCTGGCTATCAGTCAGATTGTTCTGCTTCCCTGTATTAAAAAAAAATACCTCCTTAGATAAATTGTGCTATATATGTGTGAGCCCTCCCTCTTGCTGTGTTTCTGATAAGGACAGGAATAGCCTAGATCAATGAAAGGGAACCTTAAAGACAGACTCATTACAGGGGATACAAGCAAATCTCTGCTAAATGACCATTTGATCAGTACAGAGCTTACCGTTGTTTTAGAGCTAAGATTTCTTACTTCTGGCTCCATTTATCCTAGTCATATTGTACTTGATGGAGCTCTGAGGCTTGGTAGGATCAGTAATTGCAGCTCAGATTCTACCAATCAAAACAGAATTGGTGTTCTTGGAAGTCCTTCATCACAGGCAATGATGTTTCTTTTCTGAGTCCATGCCTTGAATATAAAGATGGGCCTCCGATGGCAAAAGCAGAACTCTTTTTAAGGGCAGCAAAGAACACACACATGGCAGCCGTGTGGACTTGTAATCAGCACGTAACACTTGTCTCTCATTTTAAAGGGGATGATCTTTGTCCACCGAAAAGGGGAAAGAGTCCTAAATAATTAATCCTCATAATTCATACAAACAGGTTTTCCTCACATGAGTGGTCGCATTGAGGTAAGTGAAAGGGTTCACACAATTAAGGGTTTGCATGAGGAGGAAACAAAAGGACGGTGTTATTTTGATTCACAGCCCACAAGGATATTTACTGTCTAGAAATTATTTATTTTCTTCTCTACCACATAAAGAATCTATGAATCTCATAGAGGCACTAAGGCCAAAAGGAACCATGAGATCATCTAGTCTGACTGCCTGTGTAATGCAGGCCAGATTATTTCACCCAATTACCCCAAAACTTGAGTTTGGCTAAAATATATCAACCAAAACGGCACCTAGCCTTGATATGAAGACTTCATGAGATGGAGAATCCACCACTTCCTGTTCCAATGATTAATCACCCTCACTGGTAAAACTTTGTGCCTCATGTCTCATTTGAATTGGTCTGGCTTTAATTTCTAGCCATTGGTTCTTGTTATGCATTTGTTTGCAAGATTGAAGAGCCTGGTATGTCGCCACTGTGAAGGTACTTGTACGGACACTGTCAAAATGGTAACCATCCAGTATGCTGTCTATTTTTAAAAGCGTAGCATTAGCTCAGTAGATGGGAATCCCATTGACCCCAGCCATTCTGACATTGTCACAGACTCCAGGGAAATCAGAGGTAGAGCTGGAAACAGAACCCAAATCTCCAATTCCTGGTCATATGCCATAATCTCTAGCTGAGCCACAAGACAAGACTTACCTACTGCAAACAACACAATGTGGTTTAGTTCATAACTGACTGTAAGTAGAAGAATGGCCCAGTGGTTTGTGTATTAGCTGAGGACTTGAGAAACCCAACATCAATTCCCTGCTCCACCACAGACAGCATATGACATCTTGCATGAGTCTCTTAACCTTTGTGTTCCTCCTGAGACATCTGAGGGTCAAGTACATCATGCTTGCTGGCGCCCCATCCCTGCTCATTTCATTGTATTTACACAGACATTCTGGGGCGGGGGGGGGGCTTCTGAGCTTGGGGCTCCAGTACAATTGCCCCCTCTTCCCTGGTTCCCTATCTGTAAAATGAGGATAACGCACTTTCTTTCCTCACAGGGATGTTGGGAGGATAAATACATTATTTATTATGAGGTGCTTCAAATACTGTGGTGATCGGGGCCATATAAGTACCTAAGATAGATAGATAAGGTGTTTGTTATCCTCGCCTGAAAGGTGAATAGAAGGGCTGACAATGGTCTGAACTCCAGTGTGATGGGGGTATTTTAACCCTAATTCATATCACGTGGCTGGAGCAAGCAGAGTTGCTAACTCTTGTGACTTTCAATATTTGGTGTTTTCTTAAAACCCCTGCTATTGGAATGATGTAATTACATGAGAATCACAATTTTAATTTAAACAAAAAGACATTTCCAGCCTCATGATTGCAGAGAAAACATGAGGGCCAAAGACTCAAAGACAAATAAAAAGAACCCCACATGTATTATATTTTTACCAAAAAAAATCTCTTGAGTTTTTCAGGTCTGACTCATGGTTTTTGAACATTTGGGTTTGGTAATACTGGGCTAGGAACTAAAAATTAGTCTCTTACCCTTTGATTTTTCACATTGCAGTAAAGCAAAGTGGCCTCCCTCCAGTGCAGAGGGGGTTAACTTCCCTTGGGAGGCACAGCTAACCCCCACCCTGCCCACGTCACATGAAGCGCAGGGATGGGCAGGAAGTTTAAGAGTAAGGCCCAGCTAATCCATTGTGGGTGGACTGGGGAAGGAGGCAGATGTCTCTCCCAGAGAGCTGAGCCCTCATGGAGGTCCAGAAACCCACCACAGAGACAAGATCAAAAATCTACTGCCTGAGGAAACAGAAGACTCCAAGGAGAGGCTGGAGGAAGGGCCACCTGACCGCGAGCCTGCGAGTCAGAGCCCAAGCTGCAACAGAACAACATCCGCAGGAGCTGGTAGTAAGCAGCCCAAGGAAAGCGGACACTGGTCCAGTTGGGCTGCTTGACACTGGTCCAGTTGAGTTAGCAACCGCATGTTTCCCCGCTGACCCCCTACCAGGATCATCCACCAACATTAATGCCATGGGATTTTTACTATTATATTATTTTAATTA
Source organism: Natator depressus (assembly GCF_965152275.1). Taxonomy (NCBI): domain Eukaryota; kingdom Metazoa; phylum Chordata; order Testudines; family Cheloniidae; genus Natator; species Natator depressus. Next base: position 116,902,528 of record NC_134240.1, on the reverse strand, counting down.
GGGATTCTCTCCATACGAAAGTGATTTATGTATATAGACTAATATTTCTCTTTTCTGTTACCAAAACTATCCCTTATGTTATTGGAAGAATTTTAAGAACCTAATTTATTTTTTACCATTTTTGCCTTTCACTCAGTTTACACAATGAAATCAGATTGATCAGCTTCACTTTTGATTTCTAGTCACTTTCATTTTCTTGTTCTCATGTACTAGCTTGATTCCTTTTGTGCCTTGCTTTCTATAACTCCATGGGGATGTTTTAAACAATACCAATAATTATAAAAAAAACCCTGACCTAATTTTTAAAAAAGCTACTAGTGAGTTTGGGGTGCCTAGCTCGAGACTTCTTAAAGAGGCCTGGTTTTCAGAGAGAGGGTGTACAACACCTTCTGAGAATTGTGAGCCTGTACGATGCAGGAGGTTGAGTATACAAAGCCCATCAGGACTTTTGAAAGTGTAGGGTCCTGATTTTTCTGAATCATGTCTTTCTAGTCCCATTTGGCTTTTTAACATCCCAATCCCAGTTTTTGGTTGAAGAGAACTAGAACTACATTATTTAACTGCTTGGCAATGTCTCTTTAATGGAAAAAGATGTATTTGAAATAATTACTCATGGGAGAAAAACAGCCTCAAATGAGCCCTAATGCAGAAGTTACTTCCAATTCTGTCTGAACTGCGTCTTACGCAATGCTCTCTATAGCTGGATCACCAGGCGTGAAGGAGTGACGGCCTTCTCTAGAATTAGTGGGACGGTTTATTTATTGCTTTTCTGCATATTTGTACATCCAGATCATAGTTCTTGGGAACATATGTTTTTACCCGCCTCTCTTGGTTCATGGTCAGGCCATTCTGGGACCGAACAAATGATAATTTTCTATTTCGCAGGATCATTTCATTTCTAATCAATTAGCGTTTGTTTCATAGCGATCTCAGCACCACTACCATGTTCCTGCGTCAGAAGTCTTCCTTCTAGACATGTTTCAATTAGAGCTGTGCATGCACTGAAGTGTGTATGTTTGCAAATTGGTCATGTTAAATAAGAATTACCAACTGCGCTAGATATCTGATCAGCTAATTATCTTAAAATAATCATCATACATTCTCTGCCAAGCCATACGCCATGGGAGCTTTGTCACAGTGGTAGGTTGTTAGCATTCTGCTGGGAAGTCATCAAGCTCCTTTCTTCTGGGAATCTGAAAGCACTTTACAACCATTAATTAGCACAGCATCATAACACCCTTAGGATGTAGTTAGGTATTAAAATACCCATTCCAAAGATGGATACACTGAAACAGAGGGAGATTACTGACTTGGTACAGGGTCATACACTGAGCCACTGGCAGACCAAGAGAGAACCTATGGGTACCGATGCCCAGTTCCAGGTTAGTATCACTGGAGAACACTACCTCCTACTGCTCAAATATAAAACAACAGTGTCTAAAGATGCTTGATATTCTAGGCAAACTGAAGTCAGAATCAAATATTATTTATTTTACAATTACAGCTAGAATCACAAAACAAGATCAGGACCCTACTCTGCTAGACGTTGTATAAACATAGTAAGAGACAGATTTTGTACCAAAGAGCTGACAAATCTTAATGTACAAGACAGAAAAAAGGAAAACAGACAATGAGTAACTTGCCTAGTATAACATGGCAGGTTAGATGTACAGCTGGGAATAGAATCCAGGTCTTCTGAGTCCCCTGTTAGTACCCTAACCACTGGGCCCCACTGTCCTGAAACATCTCTTGGAATACAGAGCACAGCAAGAGAGATGCCATGGTGGACTTTGTTTAGTAAATAACGTTATTATTCTCAGTCAAGTTTGTCTTGAAATGATTTATAGGGCATTAAACAAGAAGTTATTCTAAAAAAACACTACATCTGGGCACTTTTGAAGGCCCTTTTACTTCATCCAATCTATAAAATGGAAAATTTCCAAACATTTTACATTTCAACAGCCAGATCCTTCACTGGTGTAAATCTGCATAGCTCTGTTGGCTTCACTTGGATTTCAATAGAGCTATGCTGAGTTACACCAGGTAAGGATCTGGCTCAATGGGTTAACATCTCCTGTTCCAATTTTTTCCTCTTTGCAGTTCATGCTGTGATTGTACCGACCGTGAGACCATCTTTTTATTTAGAGAAATACACACACAAAGAGTTTAAAAAAAAAAATCTAACCTCTATTTTCAATCTTCCATATGCCAAAGAGGCAGTGGTCTGGAAAGCTGTGCTGAGTTACCACAGTGCAACGCTACTGACTTCTGTGCAGAGTTACTAAAAGAGGAAAACATCCATGTATCCATCCATCATTTTTGTTTTCAAAGACAGCTGCTACCTATAGAGATGGCTGGGGGGAAAAATCAAAGCTTTTTCATGAAAAATGTTGACATTTTCAACATAATTTCCATTCTGCAGGTTTTGAAACTGGTCAAACTTTTGTTCATTAATTCCTGCCCCCCGCCACCCCCACAACTTTTTTTATACCAATCCCCCCCCCACCAAGAATTAGCTTGGGCATTTTTTTTTGAGCGGGGAGTTAGTTTTCACTCCCTCTGCCACTTCTCTGCCATAATTATTTCTTCTTCTCTCCACATTTTACCACTGAAAAAGGAAGGGAAAGGGGAGGGGGGAAAGAGAGAAATGGAAAGAGAAGTGTGCTTCACTGAAAACAGAAACATTTTGAAAAACAAGCTTTTCTGAAAATTGGGGTTTTTTTAAAAGGCTGTCTTTGGATTAGAAGACTTTTTGTTGGAAAAATTTCAACCGCCTCTGATTATCAGCGGGACGCCTAGGGACCTTTTGCAATGGCGTGACACAGAGTTTACCCACTACAGACTTTGGCTTGGTAACTTTTTTTTTTACTTGTAGTTGGAAAGCATAAGTTACTTAAAATATTAAGATTGCATATAGATTTTAGTTAAATTAAAACCACATGATTAGAACCTTGTCATAAGAAAATATTGACTGTTTGATTTCCAGTATTGTGTTGATGATTTAGGGCCTATATGGAAAAAAATGAATAAGGCATGGAAAGTTGGGTTATTTTTGGTACCACGGGATTGTTACTGGATAAAAAGAAAAGGAGTACTTGTGGCACCTGAGAGACTAACCAATTTATTTGAGCATAAGCTTTCGTGAGCTACAGCTCACTTCATCGGATGCATACTGTGGAAAGTGTAGAAGATCTTTTTATACACACAAAGCATGAAATTACCAACAGGAGAGTGGGTTTGTGTGTGTGTGTGGGGGGGGGGGGAGAGAAAACCTGGATTTGTGCTGGAAATGGCCCAACTTGATTATCATACACATTGTAAGGAGAGTGATCACTTTAGATAAGATATTACCCGCAGGAGAGTGGGGTGGGGGAGGTATTTTTTCATGCTTTGTGTGTATAAAAAGATCTTCTACACTTTCCACAGTATGCATCCGATGAAGTGAGCTGTAGCTCACGAAAGTTTATGCTCAAATAAATTGGTTAGTCTCTAAGGTGCCACAAGTACTCCTTTTCTTTTTGCGAATACAGACTAACACGGCTGCTACTCTGAAACTTACTGGATAGAGGATGGGTGTTGAATGGGGCCAGAGTTAAGGTTGTCTGTGGAATCTTAATTTGAGAGTGGCTGATTCTTTTTAATTAGTGAAAGAAAGGATTTCATGAGCATGGATTTGGATAGAATAAAGAAGGGCAAATCTGGGAGGCCAGAGAGGACAAAGATTATGGTAATCAAGGCATAAGGCACTATCATATTTTTAGAAGACTTTGTATGCATGTTAAGTTGTATAACTATGAACCATATGCCCAGGATGCCTTGTGCTTATGTTGCGCTTTGCTGTGGATATATACTAATAGGTAAACTATCGGTAACTCCTGTTCCATGCACATGTAGGTACTGTCAGAAACAAGATGTATATTCTTCTTAGGAGTGTGATATATGAATTGTTGGGTACCTTTAGCACAGAACAGTTCATGTCACTGCTATTTGTACGCTTTGGTCTACTAACACTTAGAATGTTATTGTACAAGGTCTTTGTACCTTGAAAAACAAGTATGAAACTAGATAAGGAAAAGGCAGCAAAGTGGATTAATTTTCTGATGTAAACAAGTATACTATAACTACAAGTCAAATTAAATTCGCACTTGGAAATGATGATTTACTTGGGGATTGGTCCTGCTTTGAGCAGGGGGTTGGGCTAGATGACTTCCTGAGGTCCCTTCCAACCCTGATATTCTATGGTTCTATGAAACAGGCAGATGATGTGAGCTGTAATTGCAGGAAAATAGTCCAGCTCATAACCTAGCCCGCATGGACCATGGGAAATTTAATTACACTCCTACCCCAAAAGAGGGGCCCCCCACCAGAATGTTGAGGCACATGAGTAGGGCAGGGTGGCAAAGGCTGTTTATCCCCAGCATTGCAGCTTCCTGTGCTCTGCTTGTCCTGTGGATAGAGAATATCTCACTCTCCCAGACGGTCAGTCTGACAGACTCAAGGAAGGATTTTAACCCACGTTTCCTGAAGTCAAAGGTTGCTGCACTAGTCTGCTGTGTTGCTTAGCTTCCGTGGGCCAGACTGGGTTTGTGCTGATTTACACCAGCTGAGGATCTGGCCCAATGCCTTTAGAGATTTACATTGACTTCTGGTTGTTACAAGGGCAGAGAATAATACCCTTAGTTTATTACATTGTATCTGCAATGACCCCTTAAAGTGCATCTAAAATGCAGTGTTTTGCTGCGTTTTGTTTTTTTCCCGTCAGATAAAGTTTGGATTTTTATCTCTTTTTACTACACTGTAAAACCTTAAATGAAGAGTAAACATTGCTCTATAACCAGACAGAGATTTTGGGGCGGAATCTAAGTGATCCTGAGGGGAAAAAAATCAATCATCCCAATTTAGTTTTAACATGGACCACCTTTATTGTATATTGATTTTCTACCTTCACAATCAACTGCACTCCAGAAAGTGAGATAGGACTCTGACCTGTGTCCTAGTTCCAGCATGATCAGCGTTCTGAAAATCCATATTCTACAGCATCAGTGAAACAAATATTGTATAAAGACCGTCGCTGATGAAACTGACTGGGCTTAAAAAGGCTCATGATAAATCTTAATTCCCATTGAGATTTGTAAGAACGGGGCATTTTCTGCATATTCAATATAGGAGCATTGCCATTCCCTTTCTTGGCAAGACGCTGAACTCATTTAGCATTGTTGGAGCAAGAGGAAGTGGCGGAAACAACAAAATGTAAACAAAAGAATGTTTCTCCACCACTTAAGGCCATTAAGGAACTTTTCCAGGGCTGAACTTGGGCGCGCCAGAAAGTTTGGGGGTGCAGCCAAGTCATGCATTAGGGATAGCACCACATGCTTCTTTGTACATAATGGGGCTCAACAAATAGGAGTTACCTAATAATAATGGTGCCTTGTGGTCATATGAAGCCTTTAATCCAGCGGAATATGTCACAGATCTAAGGGGTGAGGACCTCAGTGCTAGCGGGAGGAAGAGGACTGGGGAAGCCGACAGCAGTGCAAATATGTAGCTCAGGTCAGGGGTGATTAGGGGAAAAGGGGACTCCAAGGTTCATGGGGTAGCTGGAGAGACTGGACAAGCATGGGGAGTCGAGAGAGGTTGGAGGAGCCAGGGGATGATACTGTAGGGTTAGGGACTTAGTGCTAAGGGGGAACCAGGGTGGGTTGGGGAATGCTAGGAATGCACTTTGTGGTAGCCTTGGAAACTGGGCTGGTATCCCTCTGTATGGTCACCTGTGTGTTGTGAGCAGACCCAATCACGGAGTCTCACATGTCCCAAGCCAACTGACCTTGGGTAGTGTCTAGTCCAGAGCTGTCCAATAGAAATTCGATGCTAGCCACACTGCTAGCCACACTTGTGGTTTTGAATTTTTCTTATTAACCACATTATAAAAAAGCCACATTAAGCCACATAATAAAAAAGCCACATGTGTTAGCCACAATTCAATAGCCTATTAGCCACATGTGGCTCATGGTGAATGCATTGGACACCACTGGTCTAGTCTAAAGTTTGCAGCTCTGGGTCTCTGTGGGTATGCGTACACTGCAGTAACAGGCCTGTGGCTGGCCTGGGTCAGCTGACTAGGGCTCAGGCTGCAGGGGCTATACAATTTCAGTGTAGATGGTTGGGCTCAGGCTGGAGCCATGCCTGTGAGACCCTGTGATAAGGAAGGGTCCCAGAGCCGGAGCTCCAGCTGGACCCCACACATCTACACTGCAATTTTATAGCCCCACAGCCCAAGCCCTGTGAGCCTGAGTCAACTGATCAAGCGCAGAGACATGGATTTTTTATCACAGAGTAGACGTACCCTTAGGTACATGTCTGGGTGCAGACCTCTTGCCTGACACCCTTCCTTGGGACATGGGATGCTGCTATCCACCTGCCGTAGACCCTGAATACAGCGTCTGAGACCCCTCCTTCTAAACGCACTCAGAGCTCCATCCCTGCCGTGGTCACTTTGGGCTTCTTGTTTAACCCTTTCAGAGACACAAGAAAGCAAGGAACAGAGGCTCAGGAGAGGATATTCTTAACAGCACTGGCTTTGCATTCAAGCACTTGAGAGTTACAGATCATTGAAAATAACAGAAGACCTGAGGCACCCTCTCCCCTCATCTGAGCTCATCCCTTTCCTCCAGTCTGAGCTTCGTCAGCATTTCAGACTGGGTAGAATCCCTCCTGCAAGTGCTTCTTACAATGGTTAGCCAACTCAGCACAGACAGAGCAGGGTCCCCCTCCTAAATATGCCCCCTGTCTCTGTGCCATGTACTCAAACGCCAAATCCGCATTGTCACTTCCCATCCCAAATGGTCCTGCTTGCCTCTCCCTCCCTTGCAGGCCTGCGGCCCGTGTATAGAGAGTCCATTGTTCCATGGAGATGGGACCAGTACTTAACAATCATTCAGAGTCCCTCAGACGGAGGTCTTGATTGCTCTCCATTATGGTCTTTCAGTGAGGAGTCTAACACTTTTCCCAAGTAGGCCAGCACAATAGGCTGCCCCAGAGAACTTGTGCAGTCTCAGTGCTAACCCTTTGGCACATTGTACACCAGGCCATGTGTCTGCTGCCTCTTTTGTTGATATAACTTATGTCGCTCAGGGGTGTGAAAAAAAAAACCCACATCCCTGAGCAACACAATTTACGCTGACACAAGTGCCAGTGTGGGCAGCACTATGTTGGTAGGAGAGCTATCGCCGCTCATGGAGGTGGTTTTATTACGTCGATGGGAGAGCTGTCTCCCATCGGCATAGAGCGGCTACACGAGCGATCTTACAGCGGTGCAGCTGTGACGCTGCAAGGTCTCCAGTGTAGGTGTGGCCCAAGACTCCCGAAGTAGTCACAGATATATACACTTCACCTTGTTGCCGTTAGGAAGTCCTCTTCTGGGTAACAACAGAGGTGCTGAGGGATCTGGGGGGATTTTTTAGGTCTACACTACAAACATACATCGGTATAACTACGTCTCTCAGGGGTGTGAAAAATCCACACCTGTGAGTGATGCAGTTATACCGACCTAACCCCCGGTTTAGACAGCGCTGGGTCCATGGGGGAGATTCTTCTGTCAATGTAGCTACTGCCTCTCGTGGAGGTGGATTAACTACGTTGACAGGAGAAGCTCTCCCGTCAGCGTAGTAGTGTCTTCACTGAAGCACTACAGTGGTGCATGGCATCTTTAATTGTAGACCTTCCCTTAGTGCCTGTCCACTGGGGAAGTGAGAGGGGAATTTGGGGAACTTGTTGGGCAGGAGGAAGGGCTGGTTGCCACTTCTCTCCTAGTGACTGGGATCTGAACCAGGTCCAGAACTGAACCTCTGTGGTTACAGATCAGCCCCAGAGGCAAAATGGTGAGGACAGGTGGAGATCTAGCTACTTAAATCCAACCTGAAAAATTCAGTTTGAATTTGGGGCACCAGAGCCTTGTTCACCTGAACATCTACCAATGTGATATATGCCATCATGTGCCAGCAATGCCCCTCTGCCATGTACATTGGCCAAACCAGACAGTCTCTACATAAAAGAATAAATGGATACAAATCAGACGTCAAGAATTATAACATTCAAAAACCAGTCGGAGAACACTTCAATCTCTCTGGTCACTCGATTACAGACCTAAAAGTGGCAATTCTTCAACAAAAAAACTTCAGAAACAGACTCCAAGGAGAGACTGCTGAATTGGAATTAATTTGCAAACTGGACACCATTAACTTAGGCTTGAATAAAGACTGGGAGTGGATGTGTCATGACACAAAGTATTTCCCCATGTTTATCCCCCCTCCCCCCACTGTTCCGCAGAAGTTCTTGTCAACTGCTGGAAATGGCCCACCTTGATTATCACTACAAAAGGTTTTTTTTTTTTTCTCTTCTGCTGGTAATAGCTCACCTTACCTGATCACTCTCCTTACAGTGTGTATGGCAACACCCATTGTTTCATGTTCTCTGTGAATATAAAATCTCCCCCCTGTATTTTCAACTGCATGCATCTGATGAAGTGAGCTGCAGCTCACGAAAGCTTATGCTCAAATAAATTTATTAGTCTCTAAGGTGCCTTTTCTTTTTGCGGATACAGACTAACATGGCTGCTACTCTGAAACAGTACTTTGTTCACCCAGTTGCTGGCAAAGGAGGGGGCCTTGCTGTGAAACAGGGAGTCATTACAGAGAGCTAAATGGCAATTGACAAGGCATTCAGATCCCTGGGAATGTTTACAGTTAGCGAGGATGAAAGGGGGCATTTTTAAAAAAGCCTTGTTTAAATAATAAATTAATTTCATGTCAGCAGAGAAAGTTAAAAAGGAAAAAAAGAAAACCCCTATCCCAACTTGGTTGTGTCTCCTGCCTTTAAACTACTGTAGTGTCTTCCTACATATGGCATGTCTTTGGGAAAACAACTTTCATTAATAAATTGTTCTATAGTTCAGTGGAAGGTCATTCAATTAAATACTCCCTGCTGAACACCGCAGCCCATGAAGGTTAATGTAGAAAGGAAAGTAGCAAAAGGAGGGGGGCTCAGGCAGCGAAGCTCTGATATCTGCCCTGGGGTCTCTTCCTTGTATTCTTTCTGCTATTTTTTGTTGGGAGGGGGTGGGTAAAACTGCTTACCTATTGGTTGTATATAGTTTTTAAGTCAGTGCTTGATTGATGCTCCCCAAACAGTTACAGTCTGTCTCTCGTTTAGGGCTATTCTTCATCAACCCAGATCTTTTATCCCAGTTTTTGTGTGCGAAGGGGGAAGGGCTGGGATATCAGCCAAGCACAACCAGCTAGTAAACAGCTGGTACTAATGAGGCCTTTTAAACTATTAAGCTGGTGTCTCCTTTGATGGGGCTTGTGGATAAATCTTAAAGGATATAAGTCCTGCTAAGTAGGCACATTGGGAAAGACTTACATTTGACATGGACAATTTTTCTCCCCTTCTATCCAGCTAACTACAGTCTCAGTGCCTCCCATGCCGCTGATTAGGATCCTAAAGAAGCTGCCCAGCTAATGGAGAATGCCAAGGAAATAGCTTTCTTACAGCAGCCATGCAGGTGTTTCATTTTGTTTATTTAAACGGACAGAATAACTAAGTGACCCTTTATATGCTGCCTAAAGAAAGAGCTGAGTGGAGCACTTGTAGAACTGGTCAGACATCACTACCTTCTCATGGGTTCTTGTCCTTGCAACACTTGGAGCAGAGAGAAGAATCCCTTTTGCTGAACAAATCTGTTTTGGCTGCCAATCCTGCAGAAGGGTTCTGATCCATTTGCAGACAGGCCCAATAGCAGTGGTGTCGTGTGATCCGGAGGGAAAAATGAACAAACAGATGCTGGCTATAAGAAATGATGATACATTCTCATGTGTGCCTTATTGGGTCTGTGAGCTGGGTAGTGGAGTCACAGTTTTGTATTTTATCTTGGGTATTTTTGAATGTTATGTAGTGCCCGTCTTTGGGGGAGGCGGAGGGAATACAAATACAGACGGGCTAGTGGTATAGTATGTTTGTGCATATGGTTATTAATTGATCCAAACCAAATATCACTAAAACAAGCCAAAAAATATCTGCCTACAAGAAACGCCTCAAGTTACTCCTTCCTCTGTGCTTTCCAGTGCATCCTGTCTTGGCAGTTTGCATTCCTTAAGGGGACAGATTGTGCACTCCAGTCCCACTGATTTCAATGGCACTTCATGCATAAGTCGGTGCTCGCCAGTGTGAATAAGGACCCCACAATCAGGGACTTGATTGTACATTTTTCAGGGTATGGATTGCCTTCATTTGGGGATACATTCTGCAACCCTCGCTCATGCAATAGAGTATCTTGCTTTGCAAACGGCCCCACTGAATCCATGGTCCGGACTCAATAATCCTTACATTAGTGAACATCATTCCCACGCTGAAATCAATGGCACTGCTCTCATGAGTAAGTGATCACCGAGATGAGTAAAATTTCACATCTGGCCTATTGGGACTACTAAGGGACTACTCCGTAAGGGTAGGAAGATTTGACCCCAAGAATCTTGTACAAAATTGGGGAAAGATACCTTGAGTAGGAAATCTTAGAAAATGGTAAAGATTTTCATTTCTGAACCACACATCCCAAACCTCCTCACCTGGAGTGAGGGCTCAGGCAAAGGAACTCTTATCATGCAGTTCCAGCCAGTATCAAAAACATACCATGTCTGGGGCATTTACTCAAGTGAGCAAACTGAAAATCTACTTACCCTAAACATTCATGTGAGTGACATGCCCCAAAAAGTCCCCACAGAAGGGGGATGAACAGGGGAAATGGAAAGTTGTTTTTAAATGTGCACAAGTATTCATTGAAATTATTTTGGAGTATCCATCCAGCTTGGAGTATATTTGACAACTGAGGTGGCTTCCATAGGCTCCATCACAGCTTGTGTAGGAAAGCCACAGTATTGTGTTGCTTGTAGAATGGTCTGAAACAAAAAAACCCACACTTAACCCCCCAAAAATTCACACTTAACCCACAAAAGACCCAAACCACACTTAATATCTGGGATTGTTTAAATCCAGATTTAAATTTTTCATTCTCTAGATTTTTTGGTAACTATGGATGATTGGCCTCATCTAAAGAATTAAAAGACTTCAACGGGCTATTTTAGTTGAGGATAGACCTAACCTACAAAGCTTGAATCCAGCTCTGGATCCAAGGGTTTCCCAATGTCAGAGTGTTTTTTCTCCCCCTGGAGTTTGGTTTGGTTCGTTCTCTTATTTCAAGGGAAAACTACACATTGCCGATTCTCCTCTGATACCCCTGCAAATCAGGAGTAAGTGAATTGAAGTAAATAGAGTTACAAAGTGGAAAACTCGTGTGAAGTGAGAGGGGAATCTGGATCTCACTTATGATCAAGGAGAAAACATTCAAGTTTTCCCTAAGAAACAGAAATTGTCAAGAGTATGGGACAGATATTCAAAGTTGTGCAAAGACCTAAAGCTCTGTGAAGTCCACGGAACAACACCAATTTACACCAACGGGGATGTGGTCCACTGTTGAGCAAAATCCTGCTGACTTTATTTGTAACCCGACACCACTGAAGTCATTTGGGACTCCTCACATAAGAATATGTGCAAGATTTGGTCCAGTATGAAGACAAACCATGAGGCCTGGAAATATACACAGCATTCAAGGCTAAAGATGACAAAACCAATTTAAACCTTTAGACTACCCAAAAAACAAAGAAACAAAAACAAAAAAACCCACCACCAGGAACAAAAAATACCTGCTGCTCACTGGGTGCAACTTACAATAACAGGTCATTATCAGTCATTTCACACACACTGGAAAAACAACTTGAGGGTCAATATTTTATGGTCAGAAGCTACATGGAAAGGAAGCAATTATCAAACAGCCAATAAAAATGCAAGGTGCACAAGAGTTTTAAGTGAGAAGGTGGTTTACTGACAAGGTGTCATGAAGGTCTCCAGGACTCTGTTTGCAAGCCAACCCGTCTGGTATTGAGTTGCATCAAGGACCAAGAAGCCAAAGCTGGGATGTGATAATTGGGATCGTGCAGAGTGCCTGCTGTTCTGCTGAAGCAGTGAAATTTGCGGCTGACTCCTGTAGAGGGACAGAGACAAATTGTCCTGGAATTAAGAACAACGGCAAACTCGGCGCACAAAAGTTTGTCAGTCTTTTCTGAACTCCACTTATTTCTGTTCTGTTGCAAGTGTTAAAAGTTATTAATGAGCCTGATTCTCTTCCACCTTACAATGGCGGTACACTGGGATGGCTGCAGTGGAGTGACTTCTGATTCACACCAGGGGAAGTGAAAGGAGAATCAGGCCCGAGGTATTGCAAACCCAGCTTACACTGCATATGAGCGGAGGATAAGCCTTGACTATGTGGATTCTGGTTCAGTTTATCCACATCCATTCTATGCAGCTACAGCATCAGATCTTCATCTGGTGTAAATCTGGGTAACTCTACTGAATTTAGTGGAGTCCAGTATTTCTAAGGTGCCTGCCATTGTTGCATATTAGATGTAAAAACTATGAAAACTCGCCTCATTGTAGGCCCTGATCTCATAGTTTGATCTGTCAACTACACTACTTTTAATACAGTCTAAAAGAAATGAGACATAGCCCTTGAAGTACTACAATATTTAGATTTTTTTTATTGGAGTTTGAGCTACACAAGAACAATATTGGTTGAGGCAAGATCAATTGTGTTGTGATCACAAGGCTTATCACACACATCCTGGTCCAGCTGTAGGCACTTGACCTTGAACAAGGTCAAAGGAGGAACAGCTACAGTTCATATATAGTAAACATTTTAATAGTCATGGGGGGCCATAATAGAAAGAAGGAAATAGACATAAAGCGATCAGTTCAATTCTACTTCCTCAGCAATTTGCTTAACTCACTGCATCGGCTTCCATGCTTCACATATAGGAAATTATTATTCTGCAGATGGTATGTTTGGAAAACAATATGAGTTTAATGTTGCATAATATTAAGCATCACTACAATCCCTAAAGGGAGAAATATTCTTTAGATATGACAGAACACATCAAAGGTGAATCAGGAAGAATGGAGGGACTCAAAATGCTATAAGAACTTTGTTAATTTTCACCTAGAGCTAAAAGAACAGCTGCATTTTGCAAGTTTATGAATAGAGCAAGTTGAAGATTTCAGTAAAAACAAAATTTCAGTGCAAAATAAAAAGGAAATTTTGTTACAATTAAAAAAAAAAACCCACCACCTCCTCTTGCAACCAGTTCTATCTGCAAGTCACTGAACCAACAATACATAAGGATCTCCACCACCGAATATACATTGCTCATTTCAAGATTGATCCTGTAACTACTGAAAGGAATGGTGGGTTAGGCATTAGCTTCTATGGTAACAAGATCAGGCCCTTGTTATGACTGTTGTGTCTATTTGTATGTCTAAGATACTTCCACAGTGTCTATCACCATAGCATCTATAGAAGAATGCCTAGAGTGCCCCCTTATGAGTGGGCATCGCAGTTCTTTCCGGTGTAGTGCCCCCTGCTCATGGTTGCTCCAGTGTCATGGTAGTTTTGCCTTTTGTCATTTCCCCCATGGCTCAGCCCTCCAGCCAGGCTGTGTTTTAGTCTTCACCCCTTCCAGGGTAACAGAAAGTCCAGGGGGAAGTAACCAAAAACACAACAGCCACGAATGTCTGATGCTTCTGGCCAGCCTGCTGCTCTCAGTTCTTGGCCCAGAGATTTACATACCTTTTCTTAGGGTTTCTAGTGGTCCACGTCACCTTCTAAAGGGCTTCACCTTTCCAGTGGCTGATAGGAGAACCCAGGCCTACCCTCTACACTGAGTTCCAGTCCAGGGACCCTAGCTCAGGCAGTCAAGGTTCACTCCACTCAATTCCTTGCAGCCACCTCCCTGGAATACTTCTGACCAAACCCTTCTCCTGGGCTTTCTCCTCACAGTGCAAGAGCTTTCCTGTTCCCTACAGGCTCCTTTACTCCAGCTATTAGAAGAATGGCTACAGAGCTTCTCCCTGCAGATGGCTTCTGCTCCAAACTTCCTCCGTTTGCAACACCACCCAGCCCTTTCCCAGCTGGGTTCCATCATCAATTCGATGTGGCACATCCTCCAGGTCCAATCAGACAAGGCAATTGAACTTTCTGACTCCTGTTAACCCTTTGGTTACTTGTGTGGGATAAACAACTCATCACAGTATCCAGATATCCAAAAGTATTCTGTGACCGCTAAATATTTTCCCCAATAAAAACGTACACATAAGAACGGCCATACTGGATCAGACCAATGGTCCATGTAGCCCAGTATCCTGTCTTCCAGCAGTGGCTAGTGCCAGATGTTTCAGAAGGAATGATCAGAACAGGGCAATTTTGAGTAATCCGTCCCATCATCCTGTCCCAGTTTTTGGCAGGTGGAGGTTTAGGGACACCCGCGTCATGGGGGTTGTGTCCCTGACCATTTTGGCTAATAGTCATTGATGAACCTATCCTCCATGAATTTATCTAATTCTTTTCTAACCCAGTTATATTTTTGGCCTTCACAACATCCCATGGAAATGAATTCCACAGGTTGATTGTACATTGTATAAAGAAGTGCTTCCTTTTGTTTGTTTGAAATCTGCTGCCTATTACTTTTATCGTGTGCCCTCTAGTTCTTGTGTAATGCGAAGGGGTAAATAACACTCCCCTACTTGCTTTCTCCATGCTGCTCAGGACTCTATCATCTCTCTCTTTAGTTATTGCTTTTCCAAGCTGAACTGTCCTAGTCTTTTTAATCTCTCTTCATCTGGAAGCTGCTCCAGACCCCTAATCATTGTTTTGGCCCCTCTCTGTACCTTTTCCAATTCTAACATAGATTTTTTGAGATGGGTTGACCAGAACTGCACACAGTATCCAAAGTGTGGGCGTACCATGGATTTATACAGTGGCATTATGATATTTTCTGTCTTATGATCTATCCTTTTCCTAATGTTTTTTTTTTTCCCAGAGAACAATCCACAAGGACTCCAAGATCTCTTTCTTGAGTGGCAGCAGCTAATTTAGATCCCATAATTTCCCATGTATAATTGAGATGATTTTTTCCAATGTTCATTACTTTGCACTTATTAACATTGAATTTCATCTGTCATCTTCTTTCCCAATAACTCAGTTTAGTGAGATCACTTTGTAACTCTTCGCAGTCACCTTTGGACTTAACTATTTTGATAAATTTTGTATTGTCAGCAAATTTTGCTGCCTTTCTGTTCACCTCCTTTTCCAGATCATTTATGAATATGTTGAACAGCACAGGTCCCAGTACAGATTACTGGGGGAATCCCACTATTTAGTTGTCTCCATTGTGAAAACTGACCATTTATTCCGATCCCTTTTTCCCTATCTTTTAACCAGTTACAGGAGAGGACCTTCCTTCTTATTTCAGCTTACTTCGCTTAAGAGCCTTTGGTGAGGGATCTTGTCAAAGGCCTTCTGAAATTCCAAATACACTACATCAGCTGGATCACCCTTGTCCACACGCCTGTTGACACCCTCAAAGAATTCTAGTAGATTGGTGAGGCATGGTTTTCCTTTACAAAAGCCGTGTTGACTCTTCCCCAACATATTGTGTTCATGTATGTGGCTGATAATTCTGTTCTTCACCATAGTTTCAACCATTTTTCCTAGTACTGAGGTTAGGTTTACTAGCATGTAATTGCCAGGATTGACTCTGGAGCCTTTTTAAAAAAATCTTAGTTGCATTAGCTACCCTCCAGTCTTCTGGTGCAGAGGCTGATTTAGGGGATAGGTTATGTACCAGTTAGTTTTCTGCAGTTTCATATTTGAGTTCCTTCATAACTCTTCGATGACTTCTTACTGTTTCATTTATCAATTTGTTTCAAAACCTCCTCGACAGCCACCTCACCTGGGAAGTTCCTCAAAATATCACCTCAAAAGAATGGCTGGGGTGTGAGGATCTCCCCCACATCTTCTTTAGTGGAGACAAATGCAAAAAATTAATTTAGCTTCTCTGCAATGGCCTTGTCTTCCTTGAGTGCTCCCTTAGCCTTGATCGGCCAGTGGCTCCAGTGCCTGTTTGGCAAGCTTCCTGCTTCTGATGTTTGTTTGTTTTTTTAAATGCAATATGTGTGTGCTGAAGTTTGGAGACTGACAGGTGTTGCTATAAGTGTGAAAGAAAGGTTTTCCCAAGACCTTCCTCTCAGATCGTGCTCTAGCAAATGCTTTTAATGCCTCACTTTCATGACCACAAAGCAATGGAGTGATACTGATTTACCCCAGATGGGGGTCTGTCTGCTAAGACTCAAACCAATGCAATAGCCGACTTTACCATAACCTGCTGGAATCATTACTTCCTGCCTCTTTTCAGTATGTTGAAGCTGAAACTGCAGTGCAAAAGCACCGTTTCTGGCAAGTAGCTCTAAAAAGAGGCAGTAAAACAATACACTGTATTTCTGTAAGAGTTGACTAGAAGATTTGTTGATGTCACACTGAAACTGGATGCTCCATTCATTATTTATTGCTATGTTAACTTAATGGAAGATTTTTATCAGCCACACAATAAAAATGTTTAATTAATGGACATATGCAAGACTTAAGCAAAGATTTACATGTTTTATGGGCTTAGCAAACTCTCTTAGCTATCCAAAGCACAACCGCTTCCTCGTGAGTTTGCTTTAATTTACAATAGACTGGCACCACATAAATCAGTTCTTTATTATGGGGATCATTTTTTGAGAAGCTCAACATAGAACCTCCGCCAAAATAACTGGAACTGTGTCAGATTTCTCTATCGCACCCTACTTAAACTTTACAATGCTCCTTTCCAAAATGTATGTTCCCTGCTGGCGGTTTACTGCCTCTCAGAGGTTCTCCACTGAGACTAGAGTTGGTACAGCCAACTCCTATGGCAGTCTATCTGCAGTCCCCTTCATAAAAGAGGAAGTCTGGGGTGGAGCAGGTCTCCCAAGTGCTAAACTAAAGCCCTGAATTCCAGATGAGCCTTCCTCTTTTAGTGGTGAGATAAGGATGAAGAGTGGAGATGGAGGGGAAACTTACAAACAAATGGGAACCAGGGATGAAGGAAACGGAATGAAACTAGCTAAGAATAAGCCAGTCTGGGCAAAGAACCCATAATACAATTTGCATCATCAAGTGTACAAGTCACAGTGTCGTACTTGTCCTGGGGAGGTATAATCTACATGACTGATACCTGAACTGCTGAAGACCTTGGAGGCATTACAGCCTGGAGAGATATATTCACTAGGATGATCTAGCATTGAGCCGCTTCTGTCTTCAGTAGCAAGCACTCAGGTCTCCTGACCCACCTCTTATTTTCTCTAGCTCCCATTGCTTTCTATAGCCTGCTTTCCAGGAGCTTGGCTCCTTCTGATTCAAATGAGAGTCTGACACGGCAAGGTGCTGCTGAGCATCTGCAATTCCTATCAAAGGCAATGAGAGCTGAGGGTGATCAGGACTTTGCAGGATCCAACCCTATGGATCTGATCCAAAGCCCAGGACACTCAGTGGGAGTCCTTCCATTGACTTAACCTGGCGTATGTTAGGAGCTGTTTAAGGCTTACTGAATAAGAGTAAAAGAGGAGAGGAGAGGAGGGGGCAAAGAGGAAGTCGAGGGCTCAGAGGAAAAAGGGGAGCATGGAGAGAGTTTTCTCTTTCCCGCACCTATAAAGGGTTACAGGACAGACATCTCAGTCTCATGGGCTTAAATCCAAGGAAACTCTGTTAAAGACACTAGTGATATTCTGCATTTACAGCTGGGAGGGCACCAGAGATCGGAGCCTGGCACAATGAGAGTGGGACTTTGTATGTTTAGGTAAGTGGTGAGGTCCCAGGTGTGCAGTAGCAAGTGTTGGTGCATGAATGTGCCATCAACAAAATGCCCCCAAGCAGCAAGTTAGGTGAGACATAGGTGAGAGGTTTTTCCCAGGAGTGGTGGGTGAAATTCGGTGGCCTGCATTGTTCAGGAGGTCAGACTAGATGATCATAATGGTCCCTTCTGACCTAAATATCTATGAATCTATGAATGTGGCTTTGGACAATCAGCAACCAGAGTCATGCTCTATACCGAGGATTCATTTTGGAGCAACTAAATGCTTCTTGATCAGGTTAAGGTTCAAACCCCATGTTATACTTTCCAATAAATACATCTGTCCTTTGTTGTTGGACCATTTAAAATTAACCAGAAAGGAAATGAAGCATGAGACCACTTAGGGCCAGATTCTGAACTCCTTATTCTGATGGAATTGCACCTTATTTTCCAAGTAGCCCTGCTGACTTTGGTGAGCTGCTTGTGCAGAAAGATACTATTCAACTCGAGTAAGAGTATCCGAATCCAGTCTGTAAGTTGGGAGGAACCTCTCACATGCTATCTACTGCATTCCTTTGCAATGTGCCAGAATTGCTTTTGATGGCTTTAAACCATCCCTGATTTTGTAAAATGTCTCTTAGACTTTAAGGTCAGAACGGATCACCATGATCACCTAGTCTGGCCTCCTGCACATTGCAGGCAACAGAACCTCCCCCACCCACTCCTGTATAGACCCCCTACCTCTGCCTGAGTTACTGAAGTCCTCAAATCATGATTAAAGGATTTCAGGTTTACCCTGGAAAGTTAATATTACCCCATGTGAAGTGTCTTCCAGAATTCACTCCTTTTCTAAGGAGGCCACATTCTGACATATGACAGGTGTAATCACATATCTAGATCAGACCATTGGCCAATCTAGTCCTGGTATATGACTCCAGGGGGAAGCGTGCAATCCCCGAGTACCTGGGACTTCAAAGAAAGCAGCACTGTCCACCTCAAAAATCCCTGGATCATTAACCTGCAACACTTTGGTTTAAAAAACTCCCAAGAGTCCACGTGCTCCCTGGCTCGTGCTCAGAGTAAGATTCCCATTTCCATAAAAGATCATTCAGAAGATGAGTATTTATGTACAGTATGTCGTTGAGTGGCAATATAGTTTCAGAGTGGCCACTGGGGAGCTTTGTTTGCAGCAGCTGTAACTTGATTATTAAGAAAATAAAATTCAATAAGTACAGAGACATACAAAGCCAAAAAGTGTAGAGTTTCTTTACGCCCAGCAAGCCACTGGCAGCCTTCACAATGATGGATGGTCTTCTATGTCTAATTTGGCATTTCATGCTCTGGCTTCATCAAAGAAAAACTTTTTATTTTCTTGTTAAAGAGAACAAATATTATATTAACACACAGTTGCTATTTCTATGCATAACTAAGCAACAGGGGTGAAATCATGGCCTTATGGAAGCCGATGGCAAAACTCCTGTATATTTTAATAAAGCCAGGATTTCACTCTACGTTTATAATAGCTGGACTATAATGGAAACATGAGTTCAAATCCTGGATGATGCAATTTGGACTCTAGACTTCTAAATAGAGCCTAGTTATTTAGCAAATAAATTTAACTAGAGCTGGTCAAAACCCAATATTTTTGTACTTAAAAATAAATTCTTGCTATGTTTCGCAATTTCAACCAGCGAATATGTTTCCTTAATTTCAAAATAGCCTTGGGCAGATTGCATTTTTCTCAGATTTCTTATTTCAAATGGAGACAATTCATTTCTTTCTTTCTTTTGCTAGTGCATTTGTGTTTTATGACTTGAGCATGAGCAGTTTGCTGTGAGTGTTTGGTACTCTGGATGCAGTGTCCCAGCAGTGAGATGAGTTAAGATTGGTTTAACTACCCGAGGGAGGAGCAGCAGTTGAGAAAGACAAAGCAGACAAGGAGGATCAGGGAATTTTAGACATTTTGGGTGGGATTTTCAAAGAGCCTACAGCTTTTATTTCCCCAACTCTTATTGAATTTCTCATCATCTCCCTCCATTGCCTTTGGAAATCCCAGCCTAAAAAACGGAGCTGATCCGAAAATTGGATTTTTTTTTCCCCCATAGAAAGTTTTGACTTTTCGGTAAAAAAATGAAAACCTTAAATATTTCAGCCCAAAACTAGACTGAAGTATTGCGGCGCCTCTGGGAAGTTGCAATTTGCGTGCCTTATGCTTCCATGCTCCTTCATTGGTTAGGCTCCCAAGTTAGACTACATCTCCTGTGATGCACCATGGTCTCCCCTCATGAAGAGTAGAGGGGATGAGTCATGGCTGGCAATACATCTTCTAAAACAGTCTGGTCCTAACCTGTTTAGGGCCTTGAAGATTAGTATCAGGATGTTGGATTTCCTCTGGAAGTGAAGAGGGATTTAGTAGCGTGCCTGGAGCAGTGACATGTGATACACATTCGCTCTTGTTTAAAAAGCAGGCAGGTGTGTGCTGAATAAGTTATAGCTTTTGCGTGGTGCTCTCACGCACTCCCAGATAGGAGATCTTTCATGGGTCTAGTCTGGTTGTGAAGATGGCAAGGTGTCAGGACTGAGGGCCTGCAGCTGCAGCTTCCCACTCGTCAGGCAGCCAATGAGTGTAGCTGGGCCACAGCAGAACCACCTGATTGGCTACAGCAATCAGGTAGCTCACTCTTAAGCCCAGCAGCTGCAGTGGATCAGTGGTTGTTCAATGCACTCATTCAGGGATTTTCTTGTTCCAGTCCTGTGCCAGCCTCGCTCCTGCCTTGGAACCAGCACTGCTGCTGCCTTCTCTGACTCCAGGTAATCCGGTTCTGATCTCTGGCCCTGATTCCTGCTCTGACTCTGTCTCGACCCTTGGCTTGAGCATTCGGACTCTGACGAGGGTTCTGCCACTCAGCCTTGGCTCCTGGTTCTGACGCTGTCTTCAGTTCGGACCTTTAGCTCTGATCCCTGGTTCTGACTCTGCCTTGACCTTGGGCTCTGGCATTCTGACTCCACTACAAGGCCTGACACTTGCTCTGACTACTAGGCGTGACTGCCTACAACCCGTCTCCTGACACAAGGTCCTCATCTGAGGAGCACAGTCTTTTCACTAGCTGGCGTTAGGAGAAGTGCAACATCTGGAGGCACCATGATCAGGACTCTGTGGCCCTAGGCAGCGTATAGACACATAGACATTGACAATCCTTTCCTTGGAGAGTTTACATTCTAAATACACAAGATAAAGGGTATGAGAAAGAAAGTATTCTATGCATTTTACAGATGGGTATTCAGGCATGGTGAAATGAAGTAACTTGCCCAAGGTCACATATGACATTCATGGCAGAGCCAGGAATTGATTCCCAGATCACCTGAGCCCTGACCTAGGTCATTAATGTCAAGCCCATCCTGCCTCTCTAACTGTACTACAGAAGTGCAGTATACTTATACTAATAATTGCACTGATCACATCACTTTCCTTTTGGTTGAAGAGGTTTTGGAGGGTTATGCTAAGGGTTGGAATGGCAAATACTTTAACCAGAAGAAGTTCCCCTGCCCTTGGGATCCTATTCTCCTAGATATAGTGAACCCACCAGCTTATTATATTGAGAGCTGCAGAATTCTTCCCTCATGCTGAGACCTGGTTACATCCAGCATATTCAAAGCTTCTGGACAGTGCTGACTGGAGGAAATGAAGAGGCCGATGTTCTTTTCATCTCAAGCAGCTTGGTCATTTGAATTCTGCTTTTGTAACCCAGGCCTGTGTAGTGTGGTGCTCTGTCCCCTTCTAGTGGCATCTAATTCAGCTAGCAATTGATGAGTCTGCAGCAGCCTTGGCTAAGAGCCAGGTGGCTTTTAGCTCATGCAGTAGAGGCTCATGCACTTAGCTCCAGAAGTTGCAGGTTCAGTCCTGCTCACCAACAACCAGTGTCTGTTAGCATTACATTTTCAAGGCAACGGACATCAAGCTTTAAAAGCTTAATGACCTCCCCAACCACCAGAATGCCCCAGGAGGCCACTTCAGTCTGGCTCCCTGAGCTCCAGTCCAACTGCTGGCATTCATAGATTTCTTCAAAGGAAAACAGTGGAAATCTAATATGCTTGACTTGATAACCTCTTCTCCTTCAATATTCTCCCCCCCACACACACACACCGCATGCCTCACCCACACAGCTATTTCTGAGAGATGTGTGTGGCAAAATAATTAGAGTTGAGTATCTCTAAGCTTGTGAATGGAAACCATTTGGCCAGATGCCTCAGAACAACCAGTTGCTGTTGCTATCCATCACTGAGCACACCAGCCTGGGCGCTTCCCAGGGGTTGAAGCCCCTGATGAGTTCAGCAATTACCTTGGAACAAAAAATTGGTAGAGGGTGTCCTTTTAAAAAGGAACTAATTTTGTTACTGGCCATGAAACAAATGAAACAAATAAATAAAATAAGAATAAATAAAATAAATAAAAATAATACATAAATAAAAATAAATAAATACAATAGAAAAATAAAATAAAAATAAAATAAATACCAATAATAAATAAAAATAAAAAATAGAAAGAATGAAATAAAATAAACTTTTTTGGCCGCACAGAACTGGAATGCTGACTTTGGCTGAAGGATCACGGTGAAGTTTGGAGCAGAAAGCAGCTAGGAAGCTTGCTTTATCTAAGCTGGTTTGCCCATCCCTTGTGTGACATGCTGGCTCAGAGCTTTAGAGTTTAAGGCCAGAAAAGACCATTATGATAATCTAGTATGACCTCCTGTACAACACAGGCCAGAGAATTTCATCCAATTTACTCCTGCATGGAGCCCAATAACGTGTGTGTGTTAGAGACACAAGGTGGGTGAGGTATATCTTTTAATGGACCAACTTCTTTTGGTGAGCAAGACGAACTTTGGAGTGAATATTTGTCCTTATTTCTGTACTTTGTGAGGCCGGCACAGAAGACAGAGATGAGGCAGGTCAGGGTTTGACTGATGGGAAGCAGAACAGAAATGGCAAATCTCTTCTTGTTTTTAAAAGATTTGAAGAAATGTCTGTTAGTCTTTCAAAGGACACTATCATTTTTAGACCTACTTAAATGCATCCGATGATGCACTGAAGCAGGAGTGAAAGAATTTCTTTGTTTAGTGTTGATGAAATGTGCTGACATTACAGCCCTGACAACCAAACACCTTTATCCACAATGTAGGCACCAGATGGACAGACTTCCCCAGGCATCACAGCACCCCACCAGTGGCTGGGCAAATATCTTGCTTCCCTTTTCAACAAAAACAAAACAGAATTCATTGTCACCCTGTATTCTTTCTATTGTGTGTGATTTTTGTCAAACAAAGCAAAACCCGTTTTCAGCACCTGAAATTTTTGTTTTCCTTTTTTTTTTCTTCTGCAAGCTGAACATGGAGATTGTTTTATGTAGGAACACAGGCCCCGACCCAAACCCCAATGGCCTGTCTCTGACAATGGACAGTGCAAGAGATTTCAGCAAAAAATTCCATTTAATCAAAAAACATTTTTGTTTCCTTTGTTTTTTAAAGGGAAAAACATCTGTGTACATTTTTGGTCTAATTCCAACCACCCATTTGCGTCCTCTCTTAATTTCAGGAGATGGTTCTAGCAGTGAAAAGGAAATTTTCCCCATATGTTTCCACTCCTTAGTCTCAGCAGAATGGCAGCATACACTGGTTGTTATGGGACCTGCAACTGCACTGAGATAACTTGCATAGTTAATAGAAAGCCACCAAATAGCCGTCAGAAAACCTACTTTTGAGCATTGCAAGCCTGGGCTGGTTTCAGATTGATGACATGGTAAGATGCAAGCTTCATATTCAGTTTTTGATCCCCTAGTCATTCAATCTCCCATCTGAACTTTACTTAAAGTAATGATGAGTCAAGCATTCTGTAGGTTCTGCTGATCTGCTTTTTCCTAAACAAAGAGAACTTCAGTTAAAAAATTAAAAAACGGCCCAAACATCATAGTGCGTCCCAGTGGATCAGTTAATTACAGGCAATATTTTCCAATCCCTCTGTAATCAGGGCAATCCTGATTAAGCCTATCAATAGATCATGACCTCTAGGGCCAGTCCTTGGCCAAAGGAGGTGCACCTGCCCAGCATGGGGCTGTGAGCTTAGTGCCAGCTTCAAGCTGGGAAAGCCTCATTAATTCATCTCGGAGGCCACAATGTAAATGAGGAACAGGCTCAGTCAGATGCTACAGGGTGCCGTCGCAGCTGTCTTCCCCCCCTCGCAATCTGTTTCACCACAGAATGAGCGAAGCACAAGGCGAGCTAGTGTGCAAGCTGAATTATACATTCAAATTGCCTGTACTTAAAACCCCCTAAAAAAATCTTAATGGCTTAATTAAGCTAGAAACTTTGTCAAATGTCTCCTTAAATCCTAACATCAAGCTTTGTCTTTGTAAATCAGCAGGCAGCACGGCACGGAGTTTAGAGTGTAACTAGAAAGATCTGCGCCCCTGGGGTTTGAAGGAAGGCAAGAAGTTTGAAGACATGGTGGAACATCCAACACTTCCTCTAGAAAGGCGAATTTCACTTGCAGATATATCACCTTGAGCTCTGATTGCTTTCCATCCTCATTCACGTTAAGCAGCATCAGGCCACCTCAGACTGGATGGAAGCCCTCAACGGGACACCTGCATGCCAAACAAAGTGATCCTGGTGAGTCAAAAGGTAAGTGCTCTTCCATTGTGGAACCGATGTCCCAGGTGCAAAGTTGCAGGCTGCTGGAAGGGTCATCCTTCGGATTTGGCTCATTAAAGATCCAATGGAACTTTTAAAAAAGATATGGGAAGTGCGTCCAATCAAGTGTCCACTCAGGAATGCAGACACACTGTAACTCCTACAGTTCCCTGGATTTTCAATGGTTAAGGGGGAGAATTTGTGTCGAGTAGTCTTCACTTTTTGTTGTGGCATGAACATTAAACGATATTAATTTGTGGCTGCCTTTTGTCCCAGCAACGGCTCATATGTGTGGTGAAAACATTAATTAAGGTGTATTGTGTTTTGGAGCGGGTCAGTAGGATTATTTTTTACCCACAAAAAAATGCAATGAAAACAAACATTTGCATTTTTGTCAAAATTTTCTTAGGTTTTTGTTTATGGCAGATTCTCTGCGTCCCAAAAACTCATGTGTTTTTTTTTTTGCAGGGGGACAGGGGGGTTTCAGCATTAGAAATATTGTTCTGAAAACCAAAACATTGTTTTCAGTTGATAAAACTGGGGGCAATATTTTCAAATAACAATCTGAACATTTTTTGTTGAAAATGCAGAATTAAAATAGCAAATTATTTGGGTGTTTTTGGGGGGGAAGCCATTTTTCATCAAACACTTCAGTGGAAAATTTCAACCAGCTTTAGTATGTTTATAGCATACATGCTGTGTGTGTTTGCATACATGTTTCTATAGGACTCAGTAATTTGTGATGTGTCACATAGACATGTCAGTTATCATTTATAAGCCCAGTGATTGTGACGAAGCCTGTCCCAAAGGAGCCTGTTTACCTTTAGAAACCCTAATGCAGCAGTCAGAATGGACACCTGTCCTAGGCAGTACTGTTGAACGTTGCCTTATTCTCCATAAGGCCCAGTGGAAGCAGGTAAGCCTCCAGTGCACTGTGCTAGACGGTAATACTTTGCACTTCTATAAGGGAAGACTGCATCATGGTATTTTGTTCAGAGTCAGATTATCCCCCCATTGTCTGTCTCTGACATATAGATGCATCGTTCTGAGCAGAAGGCAAGGTTTCTGGCTTTCAAGTGGTGGGAGTAAGTTGGGAGTCTTAGGGCATGTCTACACCACAGTCATGGGATGTGATTGCAGCTCCGGTACACGTACATGAAGGAACTAGCTCAGGTACAAGAGGAGTCAAGCTGTGGCAGCATGGGCTGTACAAGCCCACCGACAACCCTGGTAATTACGAGGAGGGGTAACCTGTGCTGAAGTGCATACTGCTGCAGCTTCACTCCTCCAGGACCCGAGCAAGCTAGATTAAAGCTAGTTGGGGTATGTCTGCCTGAGCTGCAGTCACACCCCATGACTGCAGCGTGGAGATGCTCTTAAAAGGGGCTAATCCTAACTTGTCTCTGCTCTATCCTTCAACCCCTGACTATGCTATCTAAGTGATTTATCTTTCCCCACCTCCCACGGCTAGCTCCTAATCCCTTCATCAAGATGGCAGACAGGGGGAAGTGGAAGAAGGGCAGATATGGAACCAGGTGTGGCAGGCAGGCAATGAGAATAGGGTAGGAATCAAGGGGCTCTCTGCCTGCTTGGCAGAAGGGGAGGCAGGGTGTCATGGGAGGGTGTCATAAATATAAAGGGAAGGGTAAACCCCTTTAAAATCCCTCCTGGCCAGGGGAAAAATCCTCTCACCTGTAAAGGGTTAAGAAGCTAAAGGTAACCTCGCTGGCACCTGACCAAAATGACCAATGAGGAGACAAGATACTTTCAAAAGCTGGGAGGAGGGAGAAAAACAAAGGGTCTGTCTCTCTCTGTCGGTATGCTGCTTTGCCGGGGATAGAACAGGAATGGAGTCTTAGAACTTTTAGTAAGTAATCTAGCTAGGTATGCGTTAGATTATGATTTCTTTAAATGGCTGAGAAAAGAATTGTGCTGAATAGAATGACTATTTCTGTCTGTGTGTCTTTTTTGTAACTTAAGGTTTTGCCTAGAGGGATTCTCTATGTTTTGAATCTAATTACCCTGTAAGGTACCTACCATCCTGATTTTACAGGGGTGATTCCTTTACTCCTATTTACTTCTATTTCTATTAAAAGTCTTCTTGTAAGAAAACTGAATGCTTTTTCATTGTTCTCAGATCCAAGGGTTTGGGTCTGTGGTCACCTATGCAAATTGGTGAGGATTTTTACCAAACCTTTCCCAGGAAGTGGGGTGCAAGGGTTGGGAGGATTTTGGGGGGCAAAGACGTGTCCAAACTACGTTTCCCAGTAAACCCAGTTAGAGTTTGGTGGTGGCAGTGGTTATTCCAAGGACAAAAGATAAAATTAATTTGTACCTTGGGGAAGTTTTAACCTAAACCGGTAAAAGTAAGCTTAGGAGGTTTTCATGAAGGTCCCCACATCTGTACCCTAGAGTTCAGAGTGGGGGAGGAACCTTGACAGAGGGCTTTTCAGACAGGGTCACTTGAGGAGAAGAGGGGGGCAAGAACAGGCCTGGAAGGGGAGGACCCTAAAGGGGAAAGAGAAAGGTCTATCTACTGCTTGTTGGTTTGGAATCATTACTTGGACTTCTCATGGCCATTCAAACTCTAAGTTGCTTCTGAGAGAAGTTAAAGCCTCCTTGTGGCTTCGGAGCCTGTCTAAAGCAATTAATTAGGGTGGCAGAGCCCAGGCTGGGAGAGGAGGCCCCTGGCAGTCAGCCAGATATGGCTCACTTATTCCGGTGAGATGGTTAATGGGATGCACCGTCCGCTGATCCACACTCTCATCACATGTTAGCAAATCCAATGCCTTATGACAATGTGAAAGCCCCATAGTATTAATGACTTTCCAAAACGTCTCATTAGATCTTTGTAGCTGTGTAAATTAAGCAGGGCCGGGCCTGCCAGCAGAGGAGATGCTCCCCGTGCATGTGGATTGTGCATACTGTTTCCTCAGGAAGCCAAACCACTGAAGCTGGAGCTCTCCTGCAGTTGCTTTTTTTCTGCAGTCATTTCACCACATTGGAAATGCCCTGGTTTCAATAGTTGCTGTATCAAAGTTACACGCACCCTCCCTGCCCCGCCCCCCACCACACAGAGTGAAAGTATCTGCTCTGATACATTACTAACTACAATACCATGGAGAAAGATGAGAGAAGGAGAACAACCAGAGGGAGGGGACCATCTTGGCTGGTCACTAGCCATGATGCCATGATACAAGCACAAGCCAGAGTCAATAAAGCTTCATTCCCCGAGCACAGATACCCAACCCATGCTGATTTCCCTCACCCTCTCCATCTTCCCAGCCATCCTGTTCCATAATGCAGATCCCCCACTGTCCTCTTTACCCATCTGGTGAATGACCTGTATTTATTTCCCCTAACTGAGCATGATTCTAAATTTTCCCTGAGAGGCCAGGATGACTTCAGCATTCCAAACCCACATGGGGCCAGCACATCCCTGACTTGACTAGTAGCGCTAAAGGGCCTCCCGTTTCAAGAGTGCTTTGAATTGAACCTTCAAATCTGAACCAGCCCGTGTGGTTTTGGTTCCTGGCCTTCTCCAGACTGGTCAAGCTCGATGGCAGAAGTGGGTTTCTAAGAGGGACTTGAATGTAGACAGGAGAGGGGCTCTGCTGATGATCTCTGGGAAGTGGTGCTATGCATAGGGGATTGTGCAGAAAGAGGGATGGGGCAATTGTGTAAGCTCACAAGGAGCAGATGAGGGTTGCAGTGTAGGGCCACCAGGGACGTGATGCAAAGCTCAGCAAGTGAGAACACAGAGGAAGGGTCAGGGTTGTTCATGTGTAGCCTATGCCAACACAGTGTGTCTTTTAGACCCTGTGTAGTCATTTGAGTCTGCTAATGCACCTGGTTCTTTAGCTCAAGTGGTAGTTTTATGCCCTTAGATTCAAAAGTTTCCTCTAGAGCTGTTGCCATGTTTCCCTATATTATTTCTAGATTGTAAGCCTTTCAGGGAAGGGACAGTGTATTTCATTTGTCTCTAAAGCCACATGCCACCTTTACCACTGTATTAATAATAATAAATACAACACTATCGCTCTCATATTAAGCAATGCCCCAGTGTTTCCTCATTCCCTAATAAGTGACGCTGTAATGTATTTCCTAACTGTGCACGAACTCCCACAAAAATGACCTGACACAAAAGCATGGAGAATTGCACGATGTTGCTGGATGACTTTTTGTCATAATGCTCCATTAGTTAATAGAGAGCTCACTGAGTTTGGAGCTAACTAATTCCGGTGCAGGTTCGTTATTGATGTCCCCTTACCAAGGAGGTGAGCAATGTGACAAGTTAAATGGTGCTTTGCCTCGGCCGTGCTGCTAAATATAATGGAGAAACGCTTCAAGAAAAATGGAGGTGTGCTGCTGAAAATGGTTTCTCCAGCCGCAAGTCACCATGTGGAATGACCTCACCATCTCAGTCAACGCCAGGGGTGATGGAACCAGCCTGATTTAAAGGGAAACCTCACCATGGTATGAGAGATTTTCCAGTCGTGACATTTAATTAACAAAGAAGAGTAAATCACTAAAAACATTTTTAGTGCTAATCCTACATTTTTTTGTAACAATTAAAGAGGAAACTGCCATCATGATACTCCATCAACGTGGATTATGACATGGCAATTCAATGCTCTTTTGAATTATTTAAGCGGTGGCCATGAAGTTCAGACTTCAGATCTAAACGTTACATTTAGTGGGCTGGGGAGGTGGGTGGTTTGAAAGGTACATTTGGGTCTCGGTTTTGGTGTCTACTTTACATGGTAACGGCCAGCTGTGAAATTCACAACTCTATTTGAATTTTCACTGATTTTGAAAGGTGTTTAGATTGAGGGTTTTGGGAAAGGCCCACCCCTAATTCCAATACATGATAAAGGCGGAGACATTTAGAGCAGTATTACGCCTAAAGAATAATAGAGCATGTCATATAGCAACTCAAAATTTGCCTTCTCAGGTCCAATCCTGCAGAGACTTACAAATGTGCTTAACTTTGAGCACACAAGTAGAGTAGTCCTATTGATTTCAATGGAAATTTGGGGGTATTCAGAGTTAAGCACATCTGCAAGTCCTTGCAGAATTGAGGCCTTGGATGTTAATTAAGTTATGAGCTGTGCTCCTCCTAGCAGCTGACCAGAGTCCTGCTTCTGCTCACGGTCACAAGGCTGGTGAAAAAATGAGAGAGATTTCTGAACCCAGGTTTTTAAAATATAAGAGAAACCTGTGCAAGAGATCAAGTATCAGAGGGGTAGCCATGTTAGTCTGTAGACACAAAAACAACAAGAAGTCTCATGGCACCTTAAAGATGAACAGATTTATTTGGGCAGAAGCTTTCGTGGATTAAAAAACCCACTTCTTCAGATGCATGGAGTGCAAGAGACCATCCTGTGGCTTAAGAAACTGCCCCAAACATCTGGAGCACAGCCACTCTTTGTCAGAGCTTTAATTCATCAGACCTTTCCCTGTATACTTTAATTCAGAATTAGTGAACAACTATTTAACTATCTATGGTATTATCCTTTGCTGGCAGGAGCTGGGGAAAGACTACATGACCTTCAGCTGGTGACTCAAAAGGAAACATTTACCTTATTGAAGTATTGATTTTCTCAGTTTGTCTCCACATTTACCCCGGAGAGCTGTGTCACCTTCCAGTCACAAAGCTCATCTAAGAGCGAAGAGCAGCCTCCTCCATGTACACCAGATGACGGAAAAACTATACAGTCTGCTGTGGTCTTGGGCCAGAACCCTACTCATTCAGCTCCAGATAGGCCTGTTCCACTTGAACTAACGGAGATCTCCTTTAATGTTTTTAACAAGTCTCTTATCTTTCTGGGGGAACATTGCTTACCCAGAACCAGCCTATTATGCATGCACAAAGAGCAAAATGAGTGGTTCCAGCATGCAGTGTGTAAGGCCCGTCCCTTTAAAATCCATCACTCTGTGGAAGGAGTAATGATAATACTTTGTGCTCCTGAGATCTCTAAGCACTTTACAGACATTGGTACAGGTGTGGTGGAACGGCAGGGACACGGGAAAGAGATGCAAGCTCACAGCTGCGGTGTGATGGCAGAACAGTGGGGCGGGGAGGGCAGCTCTGGGTTAGAAAAGCAGGGGTGGTGAATGGCAGGAATGCACTGGCAGCGTCAAATGGGGAAACGGTAGCACTTGGTCCCAAGTGACTGAGGGGTCATCCTCAGCTCAACGTACTCCTCCTCTTCAAGGCGCTCAGCAGGCGAAAGGCATATTTATGGTGTGAATGCCTTTGGGAAAGCTGGGTTCTATACGTAGCATCATAGGGCTGGGCTGAGGTTTTCTGTTTACCTGCTGTGTATGGTAACTCAGAATTTCTATTAACATGCTGTCCCCGTTAAGGAAAAGGCCTTGCTGACTCTGGCTGTGGTTTTCTCCCTAGTTTATATTCCCTAGTTTACATTCTGAATGACTGGAGAGCAGAGGGCTCTTCAGTCTATCAGACAAAGGCATAATGAGCTCCAATGGCTGGAAGCTGAAGCTAGACTAATGCAGAGTAGAGATAAGGCACTGATTGTGAGGGTGATTAACCACTGGGGCAATTACAAAGATATAGTGTGGATTTTCCACCATTTGGAGCCTTTAAATGAAGATTGGATGTCTTTCTAAAAGCTCTAGCTCAATTACAAGATATGGGCTCGATGCAGGAATCACCCGGTGAAATTCTGAGATCTCTGTTATGCAGAAGGTCAGACTAGATGTTCACCAGGGTCCCTTCTGGCTTTAAAATCCATCACTCTGTGGAAGGAGTCTAAGTGCCCATTGAAATCCATTTGGATTTGGGTACCTAAATTCCCTAGGCTATTTTGAGAATCCCAGTCTAAATTCACCCACTGTATACAGTAGAAAAAACAGAGGAGTTCACAACTCCTGCAGGATACATTGAACACACAGCTTCTGCTCTCACGTACATTGCTGTAAACCTGAAGTAACTGCACCGATTCACAGGGCTGTAGGCAAGAGCAGAATCTGGTCCAGTTGTTCCCGCAGTGACACACCTGGTGGTAATTCAGCTCCAGCAGCCAGGAAGCCAGTGTTTGGGTCACCAGCTCATGTCTCATCTCTTCCAGCACGCTTGAAAAACAGCATGGTCATTTTTTCCTCTCATGGCTGCTCAGCAGCTAGGAATATCAGCCTTATCTCAGCATGCCAAGTTCTGTAGATGAATTTATGTTGGCAACACATATTTGTTACAAGAAATTGTCCTGTGTTCAGAAAGGCTCTGTCTTAAAACACAGCTGATGTGCTGGCTGGAGGGCATCAGATTTAGAAATCAGATGGCACACTGGCTTATCAGCCACCTTTCTGTTTTCATTCAGATTGAAATCTTTGCTTGAGCAAGCTCTTTTCACACCTCCCATTTGACAATGCTGACAATAAAGGAGTTTATCTTCCCAGGAGTGTGGATTTCACTGTTCACAGAAAGTAAGAGCCAGGTCTAGCACAGAGTACCTTAACGCAAGACCAGCAAGCATGCGAGACGGGTCCAGTTCATTGGACCACAACTGGCTGTGACTAAGAGCTGGTGATACAGTGGGTCTGATTCTTCCATCGGCCAGTACCATGTGTAATTATTGATACTAGGGCACAGTGAGTGTAATAATAATAACAATCCCGGGCTCTTAAACAGCACTTTTCACCAAAACACTGTACAAAGAAGGTCAGTATCATTCTCCCCATTTTTACAGATGGGGAAACCAAGGCACAGAGCAGTGAAGTGACTTGGCCAAGGTCACCCAGCAGGCCAGTGGCAGAGCTAAGAATAGAGCCCAGCTCTCCTGGGTCCCAGTCTAGCTTTCGATCTACTAGGCTACGCTACCAAGCCCATCAGCTACAAATATAAAATGGAGGTTGGAATCAGAGCCACAGATCCACCTGTAGTAGTAGGATTTTATGTTGGTATTTTGTCTGATTTAGAATGAAGGATAAAGAATGAGATAATAATGTAGCATGTATTAAATGTATTGGTGTATGGTTTGATCATATTCTGTCAGCCACCCTTTCTGAATGGCAGAAAGGAATGGCCTAATGGGCCATTTGGTAAAGATACGTCAGCCAGAATCTGTGTCTGTGCTGATTTCAAAGGCAGTGACAGACCTTAGAGGGTCACCAATTTGTTGTAGGTTTAGCATTTTAAAATAAGTAAAAGAATGCCATGATTGGTTTTCTTTTGCACTGCAATTTGATGTTCCTGTTCAAAATGTTCTGTGTACATTGATTTTGTTTTGTGTGTGACTGAGGAATGTGTGTGTTAAGAGATAAGTGTGAAGGCCATCGCTGAGCCACATGGTCTACGGAGGAACCAGAAACAGACACAAGGGCACCAGGAGGCACCTATCAATTGTGACAAGATAGCTGTGATAAAGAATGAGAAGGACAATTTAAGAAAACCATCACATAACAATTGATTACAGCATGACATTGCAAAACTCATTGGTCTCAATGACGGAAAATCACTGTATAACCAGGGTGCCTTGCCATGAAACTTTGGGTTTGTCCTGCCAAGACTTCCCCGGAGCATCGTGTCGTGACCAATGGAACCCGGCTCCTCCCTATCGGTGATCAACCTAGCTGGTCACTAGGTTGATCCAGACTCTGGACTGGTAACTATAACATCAACTGGTGGGACTGTGTGTGTGTGTGTGGTGTGATTGAATGCATGTGCTAATTGTTGTATCTTCAATAAATGCGGCGTATTGCCTTTTCCCATATAAAAGATCCTGTGTGCTTCTTATAAGCATAACACCTCCCCAAAGTTTAAGACAGTTGAAATCTTGATCTGAAAGTTAAGGCATGACTCTGTGGGTATGTCTACAGTGTAGAGACTGGGGTTCTCGAACGTTTTTTTGCTGGGCCCTCCCTTGAAAATATTTCAGGCTGTGATTACCGCCCCCCAAAAAGGGATGCCCCCCTCATAATGTGCTACCCTTACTTCTGCACTGCTGCTGCTGGTGATGCTACCTTCAGAGGTGGGCAAGTAGCCACCGCTCTCCAACCGCCCACCTCTGAAGGCAGCCCTGCTGCCAGCAGCAGGGCAGAAGTAAGGGCGGCCTGGTATGGGGTGGGATGTCACTTTTTGTAGATGTTTGGGATAGGGCTGGAGCCTGGGCTCTGGGATCCTCCCTCCTCGTGGGGTCCCAGAGCTCAGGCTCCAACCTGAGCCCGAGCGTCTACACTGCAATTTTACAGCCCCACAGCTTGAGCCCTGTGAGCCTGGGTCAGAGGACACAGGCCAGCCATGGGTGTTTAACTGCAGTGTACGCATACACTGTGTCTCGCCAACGTGTCAAGAGGAAGTCTCTGATCAGGACCATCCTGAACTCTGGATGCAGGTCCCAAGGTAGGTGAGTTTCAGGTCCTTGGGGTTTGTAACATCTGAACATCTCCCCTACCCTACTTTGAAACTCTGTGTGTGAAGTGACAGGCTTGCAGTGCTACCCAGCCATGCCTGCTCCTGGGCACAGCATGAGAACGGATGAGAGCACCTAGGAAGGTAAAAGCCTGCATGCAGGAATGGAAGGTGCTATAGATTGGTGAACTAAGGAGGGCTCTCAATGCTGGCAGGTGCCCCATCTCCCTTACGGCTGCAGGTAAGGGGGTTAGTAGTCCCCTTTAGATCATAGATCCCTCTATTGTTTGCCCCTGAGCCCTGTCCTGGGCCTGAGTCCATATCCATTATAGATCTGCTGCAGCAGCTGTGTTGTTCATTTACCATGCAAAATGGGTAGCTGTACTGGGATTGGGAGAACATGGGGAAGCTTTTCTCCCACCATTGCCTTCTAATTCCATTCCTGGCGTTAGAGCAGTCCCTAGCCCTGACCCCTGCCCTAACCCCATCCCCTTCCAGGTGAATCTCTCTTGGACTGGTGACCATGCATGGTACTTTACATTTGTAACGCTGCTGCTGACTGCATGACACTTATCCTGGAGCATGGTGTCTCTCTCTCTGGTTAGAGCACAGGATTTATGCAGCGCAAACAGATGGGCGAGGGATTAGTTGGGCTTCACTGATGCTTGTATTGCTGTGTAGCAGCATTGATTAAATTAACATTAAAGTGAAAGGGTATATAGGAAGGAATACAGAAAGGAAAAAAAACGGGTGAGGAAGTTATTTAGTACCCATTACAAAAATGCTGTGTGTTTGTTTGCACTTCTTTTCCAGCTGGGTCCTAACCTCCAAATCTGGCATGGATATTTCCTTGCATGAACTCGAGCAAGTCACTTAACCTCTCAAGTGTCCTAGTTTCCTGGACTTTACAATAGGGACACTACAAACTTCATACTCTGTAATGATGCGCATTCACCACCAGGGCATCTCCTTGTGTTAGGGTACAATGCTGCAGTGTTTTTCATCTCCCCTGCCCCCTGGCAGCCATCTGTCTTTATGCACCACTCAGCCCTCCACCTGAGAAGTGGCCAGACCAAACTTCTTCCCGGATAACCAGATATCCAGGTATAGTCCAAAGTCCCAAAGAATCACCCTATCCTCTGGACCCTTTGTGTCTCTGGCATTTCAGCCCTTCCCAGAAGCCAGTCTGCTCCTTAAGCCTTCTCCTCCCAGAATGAACGCTCTCAACCTATTTATAAGGCCAGGTGTCTGAGTTATCCCCTGAACCTTTTAGCACCGCCCTCTCTGGCTGACAAGTAACTACCCAGTTACTACCCAGCTGAAGTAACGGTGACTAACCGTGCCTTTAACCCTTTCTTTCCTGTGGTGGGGTTGTCAGTATATTGCACCAAATTTGCAAAGCACGTTGACGCCCTGCAGTGAAAGGTGCTGTACAGACGTCTAGGTCCTGCTCACCGTCGTGTCGTACCTCCCAGTCATCATGCTGGACTCCATGCAGAGGTAACTGGGTGAAATTCTATGGCCTGGGTTACCCAGGAGATCAGACTAGATGATCTAATGGTCCCTTTTGGCCCAAAAATCTATGACGTCATGAATGTCTAGCCCAGTGAGAGGAAGGGAAGCATTATGGCCATTGTACAGATTTGGAACTGAGTCCCAGGGCAGGTGAAGAGGCTTGTCCAAGGTCACACAGCTATGGCTGGCCTGGAAATGGAGTCCAGGTCTTGTGTTGTAGTCCAGTGCTCTATCTACTCAATGCTGGGCCCCTACCTCTGGCTGCTGAGGCCTTGCAGCTGAGGATTTCTCCCTGCCATGGGGGGAAGATGCTCTGAATGGGTGTTGGGTTAAAGGTGGGGACAAGCAGAATGCACAGAGTGCTGTAGACCCCTGGAGGTTAGGTACACCAGAGGACATTACAGCTGCCTACCATTCCAGGAGCAGTCCGGGGAGTGGAAAGGTAGCTCCTAGAGCCCACCTTTCCCTTCCTTCTCCTCAGCTGCATTGAGAGTAAACTCAGTGCAGAGCAGAGCAATCATCTTTGTGATGCAGAACTATACCTCCTAGTGCAATGGATTGAAATGTCCGTGCTTTCAACCACAAGAGAACCAGAGATGTTATCTCCAAATCTGTCCAGCCAGTGGCTCAGCAACCCTCACCAAATGTTAATCAATTAATTAGTTTATAGCCATTGTTACAATGCTCATCACTTTAGTATCTGGGAGTCAAGTGGAAGTCCGGGGGACTCAGAACTGTGTGTGTGTGTGTTACAATGATATAAACCAGAGTACAGCCAGGGTTCTAGTTACAATAACTTTTCGTGGCTGTTTTCTTTACAGAGGATAATGGCTAGGGCTGAATGTCAAAAGGCTCAGAATTTGCCTTTTGGCTGGATACATATCCAAACTATCCGGATCTCTCGAGTCGGCAGTCGGACTGAGAATCCCTCAAACTGGCTGAGATGTCCTGCAGTTGTTGTTAACATGTAGCCAGAAACACACAAACAGCTTCGCTCGTGGTATTTCAGCACTTCTGCTTCAACATAATAACCTGGAGGTTCCCAGTCACGGAATAGTTCCTGTTCTGGAGTTGTTCTAGAAATGGGCCAAGGGTCACGAGATGGGGGAAGGGAGTTCATATTTATTTTTCCACACAAACATGTATCTGCTGAAACTAGGGTTGGATAAACATCATGGAGCTGGAGGCTTTGGAAACATCACAATTTTGAGTTTAGAAAACTGCTCCTATTAGTGCTAGAATTATTGAATATTTGTATTACAGCAGCTCCAAGAGGCCCCAACCAAGACTGGGACTCCATGTGCTAGGTGCCGTTCACACATATAATGAACAAAACCAGTGTCTGCACCCTAAAGAACCTAAACCCTAGGTGTATGATGAGAGACACCAGGTGGCAGTTCTAGCCCATGAACACATTGAGCCAGACCCT
Source organism: Natator depressus (assembly GCF_965152275.1). NCBI lineage: Eukaryota > Metazoa > Chordata > Testudines > Cheloniidae > Natator > Natator depressus. Next base: position 116,865,709 of record NC_134240.1, on the reverse strand, counting down.
CAGCTGGTATAAACTAACGTAGCTCCATTCATTCCCCTGGAGTTACGCTAGCAAAGAATCTGGGCCATGCTGTCTGCCATAAGGGTGATTTCATGAAAGGTTAAGGTATAGATGGGCCCTGCTGCCCACCACAAAAAGTTTGCCAGGCACCAATGAGTGCCCGTTTCTAGATATAGATATTGGCTTTGTTTCTCTCATCCACTGAGCTCAGTGCAGAAAGGTGGGTGGCATCAGGGAATTAGTCACAGTCCCATGATTCTGACAGCTACAGAACTAGGTGTGCTGCTCTAGCTTATGGCTTTGGGACAGGGTCCTTAAGCAGTGTGGAGCTTGGCCATACCCAACACTTCCCGGAGCAGGGAGGAAGACCCACATCTGGCACAGATGCACCAGCAGGGAGCTTTCCTACACTGGGGGTAAGTGCAGGGGAAGCCAGAGCTCAAAACAGAATGATTCAATTTTCCATTTCAAAATGCCCGTGTTTCAATTTTTTTTAAAAAGATATATTACATGATGCAATACACAGTTTTCTTAAATAATCAAAATTGGAACAAAACATTTGGATTGACCCAAAACAAAAAATTATTTGGAATTTCATTCATTCATTGGAATCTCCACATTTTTTGTTTTCATTATCGGTAAGAATTTTAAAAAACCCTGAAACTGCAGATTCTCCGGTGAAACAAAAAATCCAGCTCCTCCTAGCTGTCGGGAGGAATTCTCTGCTGGCAATTTGCAGCCACAATCTGGACCTTTTACAACACTTCTGAGCAGCATAAAGAAGACCTCTCAGAAGAGAGGCAGGCCCATTGTATATATGTTGTATTTCCTCTCTTACCCTCTCTTCTCTCCTCTCCCCACCCCCCCCCCCCGTCTCTATATTTTCTCATTCTGCCCACTCTCTGATCCATTTTTCACTCTCTTGCCCCTTCTCTAACCCTTATGTGGTTTTATTGTTGCCCAGCCAAGAATCCAGATCACAATAACCCATAATGCCCCCCAGTGAAGCCATCAATATAAGTTAGGAATGCAAGCAATATAGACCTTCAGCACTGTCATTCCCTGCAATCAGCCTCCAGTCTCTCTTCCCGTAATAACACCTGGATAAACCATTTCGCTTCACTTTACAGATTTATAATCTCAAATCCAAGGCAATTTGGGCTTGATTAAATCCTATCCTCTTATCAGGTCTTTTAAGTCACAGAAGTAACTTGGCTTCCCCCCTTCATTACAGTTCTGGTCCTTGGTTCTTAGCTCTAAGAATGAGCTTAGTCAAATACATTGTATGTCAAAAATAGCTAATGAAAGGGCCGAGGTCGGGCTCGTAACACTGACTCATAAAAGAGCTATTAACCCCGGTTAGCCTTGCTCAGTGCCAATCTCACAGCCAATGTGTCTAAGTAGTCATAGGTGGAGGAACTAGGGGTGCTGCCGCACCTCCTGGCTTGAAGGGGTTTCCATTATATACAAAGTTTACAGTTTGGTTCAATGGCTCTCAGCACCATTACACTATACAAATTGTTCCAGCACCCCTGTAAGCAGTTACTATTGAGACACGGAGGTTAACGTTTCGGCAGAAGGTTCGCTGCATGAGGTTCAAATGAGAATGTCCAGACCCTGTTCCTGCCTTTGACGGATGGGGATGATATTTATAAGCTGGATGCAATTCCCTTTGCCCAGAGGGAGAGCAATACTTGTAATGGGAAGGCTCCAAAATCTTTATTAACTGCTGTTATTTCTTAGGGCTTGAGTGTGTCCTTTTCCCACTTGGCCAAAGCAGGGGTGACTGGCAATAAGATGCCATCGTGACCCTGCTCCCCTGAGTAAGACCCCCCATAACTCTTTACTCTGGATACTGACCATGAGCTCAAATGGGTGGGGAAGGAGAAAAGAGGGGGCAGAGACTCTCGCTGGTTTAGCTGGCTGAGTGCAAAGGGTAAGACGCATTCTTCCAGGGGCTGCAATAACATTTCCTTCCTTGCAGCACGGGCAGAAGGAATTAAGCCACAGTTCCTTCCGGGGGCAGCACAGCTACATCTCACCCCTTACTAAGGGCAGAGGCTAAAGGCTCAATCTTAGCAGTAGGAGTGATACAGCACCACACATTTGCCAGCATAACGCCAGCAGGCCCCGGTCGTCGGCAGGATCGAACCTGGGACCTTAATGCACGAGCCTCTACTCCATGAGTTAAAAGCCATGTGGCCCTTAGCTAAGGCGGTAGCACACTCATTAATCTCTAAGGGGTCTTGGTGCCACTGGGGGGATAGAGCAGGGGTGTATGGGTTACACCAGCACTCACACACTAGGGCTATGGGAGCCATATTAGTACCTAGAAAGACAGAATCACAGCATTCTGAAAGACATGATGCCAGCTGGTGTAAATGGGTAAAGCTCCAGGGATTTCTGTGGAGCTATTTCTGGGTTACACTCACTAAGAATCTGCCCCCGCTTCTCTTCCCTGACGCATTTAGGATCTAAATGAGACACACACAGGGACTGATGACAATAGGCAAAGGGAGGGAGGAGAGTTGCATCCAGTAAAGAATGATGCAAAGTAAATACAGTGATAGACTCAAGCAGCTCAATCTATTTAGCTTAACAATGAGAAGGTTAAGGGCGGACCTGATCACAGTCTATAATTATCCACATAGGGGACAAATATTTAAAAGTGGGCTCTTCAATCTAGAGAAAGGTATAAGAGGATCCAAGGGCTGGAGGTTGAAGCTAGACAATTTCAGACCGAAAATAAGGCATAAATTGCTAATGGTGAGAGTAATTAACCATAGGAACAATTTACCAGGTGTTGTGGTGGATTCTCCATCACTGGCCATTTTAAAATCAGGATTGGAGGTTTTTCTAAAAGATCTGCTCAAGGAATTATTTTGGGGGAAGTTCTCTGGCCTGTGTTATGCAGCAGGTCATACCAGATGATCACAATGGTCTCTTCCGGCCTTGGAATCTATGAATCTATTTAGCATTAAAGAATATTGTGAACAAAGGGCAAAAGATGGCATAGCTAGCAGTAGAGAAGAGTCCGAGTCAGCTGAAAGAGTGTGACTGAAGGAGGGTTTAGAAGATGTCAAATGAGAATGATCTGTGCACAAGGAGAGGAAGTTTGTTCTAGATAGAGGGGCCAATAGGAATACAGGCATGAAGATCTAAATGGAGAAAGGGAGTGTTGAGGTGAGAAGAGTGAGCGGGATGGGCAAAAGGCAGAAGCAAGAGCTAAGCATCCAGAAAGAGTGGATAGATGGTCCAGTGAGTTAGGGTGTTAACAGGAGATCCATGTTCAATTTCTTCCTCCATCCCAGGCTTCCCGGGCAACCTTGGGTAAGCCACTTGGTTCCAGATTTCAAAAGTATTTAAGCATTGCTGCACCCAGGTTTGCCGCACCCAACTGATTTAGGAGCCTATATTTCATTTCACAAGTGATTTAGGCACTTCAGAGCCTAAATTCCATTGACTGTCACTGAGATTGTGGATCCTAAGTGCATTTTAAAATGAGGTGTAGGCTCCGAAGTCGGTTAGGCATTGCCATGCTGAGCGCAGCAAGGCTTAAATACCTTGTGGCTCTCTGTCCTCCAGCTCCGCATGTGTAAAATGGTTCCCTACACCTAGCAGGGGTGTTGTGAGGCACTCGGCTATTATGGTCAGAGGGTCCATACAGGGACCTTGGGTAGGTGCATTGTCAATATGTCAGCACCATGATGGACCCCAGCACAAGGTGTCACAATTGGAAAGGTGTATGTAAGTGGGAAACAATAGAACCATTCCCCCCATTTTTGTTGCAGGCTGCCGGCCGTTCTTGAGGCAGCCGTTGTATTTGTTGTCTTTCTAAAGGAGATGGGAATGTGGATATAAGAGGAGGAGGAACAAGGGTGCAAGTTGTGTTTGGGTAGAGCCACAAAACTGTGCAATAGTTTCCCAAGGGAAATAGTAGAAGTCCCGTCATACTGGGTCAATTAAAACTAGCCTGGATAAGGCTCCGGGGATTGTACTGAAAACTCGCCTGGACAAGGCACTGGATTGTTCATGAACAATCCTACACTGGCTGAGCTCTGGGACCAGGTGAGCCAATACTTCTCTTCCATCTCCAGTTACTGTGATCCTGTGTAATGTCCTGAGACAAAGAAAGGGAATGCTTTATCTAAACCAACCAACACAAAAGAAGATACCCCATAAAAAGCATAGGCAGGCACCAAACAAACAAACAAAACCATTAGTAATTGCTGCTTTGCAGAGCAGAGCTCCAGGGTCCACAGACTTAATTATGCTAATCACACCATCAATCTTAATGCAGGGGAGAATGCAATCCTTCTCAGAACTAAAGTTATTGATGCATCTGCAGAATTCCTGTTTTTCTCACATTTGCTAAGGCCATTGATCACATGGCATCGTTAAAAGGGTATTCGTTATGAGAGATAACCCAAGCCAGTTCAGATACAGTCAAATGGCTAGGTAGCTGCCTTCTTTTCTTGCATTGTATTGACTGCCACCTGAGATCATTAGGACTTTTACTGAAGCACAGATCTCATGGAGGTGTAAAAGAGCAAGGGAGAGAAAACTTAAAAGGGCTGTGAAATCAATCCTCCCTCCTATTCCTTCTTATGTCACCTCCCACTCCCTTGGTAATTTTCCTACTTTAAGGTAATTTCAGGTATAAATGTGAAAGGGCCATCCTCCTACACAGTACCAGGGACTGAACTTGAGACTATGAGCCCCTCAAGGACTAAGTCCACTAGCTGGAAATAGATTTATAGCCTGTGTGGATCAGGCACAGAGGAGATATACACATACTTTGAACAGTGGATTATGTATGGACTCTGATCTATCTATATCTGCTGGTATTTCTCTCGCTCCTGTGTTTTTCTTTCTGAGTTGTATGGCTACATTGCTTGTTACCTATAGATTTCTGGTTTGAAGGTAGATTGCATTCCTGTTGATCAAAATTAATTGTCAGATGATGGCTGTTGATGTGAGATGAGCTGATGAGCTTAGCAGCACCTGGCAGATAAGCATCCACATTCCCCAAAGAGTCATCCTGACTGCTCTTTAATTTTGGACTTATTCAAAGTCTGTCTCCTATGGGGTCTAAGCCGCAGGTTTGAAATACCTATAGAAGGCTCAAAGCTTTATAGCTATGGGGGCAAATCCTGCTTCTAGTGACACAGTGATATCAGTGTGAGCTGCATGTATAACACACTTTGTCTCACACATATACATTTCTCATAACCTCAGTTTTCTCTGGACACTGCTATTTCATGTCATCCATTATCAGATGTGAAGCATCCATCCAAGTTTAGAATTCTTCCCTTTAATGGTTAACAGATTTTCCCATATCTCTTCCAAAGGGAATTTTCAATAAACAAGACACATTGGATTTGCTTTTCTGATCAGCCACAAGAATTATCCAGTGTGGCCCAATGGATCTATCCTGATTCCCTGATCCAGTATCTGATGCTTCGGTGGAAAGCAAAAAATCCCCATTTTACATTTAGCCAGTTGCAGGGTAATTTCCTTCCTGGCCACTAAAATTGAAGTAACACCCTGAAGCATGGGCGTGGATTGATTTGATCTTAGTGCACATAGCTACAGACATTATGGGTTTTCAGGAAATTACCCGGTCCTTTTATAAATCTAACTAGTATTTGACTCTATGGCCTTCTACAGCAGTAAATTCCATAAGTTAACTAAACACTACTTAAAGAAGCATCACTTTCCGTTTGTAATAGATTAATTGCTCTCATTGCAAAACATGGCCTCTTGTTCTTGAGTGATAGAACAGGATAATAAGGAAGGATTAACCAGTGTTTATGTCCTTGGTAGTTTGGAATACCTTAGTCAAATGCCGATCTGTCCCTCTTCTTTCACAGCAAATGGGATGTGGATTAGCTGGAGAAGAGAATTGGGTGACTGAACTTTATTATGTGATTTCCCCATAGAGATGACTGATCTACCTAGTAAGAAGCAAGTAGTCTTTCTTCCAGTACTAGCCCACTTTTAATAATCACACACATCTTGCTTCAGGAGATGGCACTGAAATAAAGGATGACTGGAAAGACTAGGTTGTAAAAGCCTTTAATACAATGGTTCTTTTGCTAGTTATTCAGCAGTCTTTTTTTTTTTCGCATTAGTTAGACAGCGAGACATTTCACGCTCCGTAGATAAAAGGTTTTTTTTTAACACTACAGTAAGGGAACAAAACTATGATTAAACTATGATTTCCACCCTGGAAAAAAGGACTTGCTTATATAAGGAAAGATTAATCTGAGTGGATTAAAATTGATCACTCTAAGGACATATTCTGCAAACTGAGTTTTTAACAACTGGAAATGAGAATCTAATGAGGAGAAAGAACTCTGAAGGAATAAAATGGTCCAGATCAGTCCAGCTGAGTCCTGGAGAGATGTGGTTCACGTCAGGGAGGTTAGCACCTTGCCAATAGGCTGCAAGAGAAATGGAGCAAGATATTGGACTTTAGAGGAGTTAAACGCAAAAAAATAAAATAAACAAAAAAATCTGTGCTAATGCAACACTACTGTTGAAGTTCTTCCTCCCCAAGAAGTCAGGAAATTCAAAGTCATGTTTCCCACTGCAGATGGAATTTAGTCCCCTTGCATATATATGACATTGAATTATCATTTATTTTCATGATGGCCCCTGGAGGCACGAATCAAGTTCAGGATTGTGCTAAGCACTCTACAGACATATAATAAGAGATGGACTCTGAAAAATTGAGATTAGCTAAACAAGATAGACAAAAGAAGGACCATAACATCTGAGCACTTCACAATGTTCAGTGCTCCTGTGAGATACAGAAGTACTATTATTTCATTTTTACAGATGGGAAACTAAGCCAGAGAGGAACTAAGGCTATGTCCACACTACCACCGGCTTGATGCTCCGGTGATTGATGCACCAGGGATTGATTTAGTGGGTCTAGTGAAGACCCACTAAATCAAAGGCAAAGCACTCTCCGATCGACCCCGGTACTCCACCCGGAACAAGAAGAGTAAGGTAAGTCAACAGGAGAGTGTCTCCCATCAACCCAGTGTGATGTAGTTGTAGACACCACAGTAAGTCGACCTAAGCCACGTCGACTCCAGCTACGTTATTCACGTAGATGGAGTTGTGTAACTTTGGTCAATTTACCGCAGTAGTGTAGATATAGCCTAAATGACTTGCCCAAGGTCATCATGGAAAAAGCAGGTATTGAATGTATATTTTCAGAATTCCAGCCCAGGGCCGTAACCAAAAATCCTTCTAAGTACTCTTCATGTAGCACGGACTATTGGATACTGAAGTCAATGGGAGCTGAGAGTGTTCAGGAATTTACATAAAGTGTTTACTACCTCATGCTTGGAGAGGTTTAATGTATCACTGATTATGCAGTTCCCGTTTCAGTGCAGAATATGCTTAAATGACTGGGTTGGTTGCTGAGGAGCTAAACTGCATTTTTCTGACTTTCATACACGTAAAGATCTCAACTACCACACATGCACTAATGTAGAGTTTGTTTGCCTTTTGGCATATTTACGCTGGGCCTGTTGACGTTAAGGTGGGTCAAAGAAGAACACGTTTCGAATCCTTGCTGCAGAACGAGAGGCTATTCCAAATACAGAGCAAATACAGAGCAATTCCACAAACTAAATATGAGTCAACAGTGTAATACTCTTCCAAAAATAAAAAAAGCAACAAACATAATTCCTGGGTGTATTAGCAGGCATGTTATAAGCAAGACACGAGAAATAATTCTTCTGCTCTATTCAGCACTGATACGGCCACATCTGCACTACTGTGTCCAGTTTTGGGCACCATACTTTGGGAAAGATGTGGACAAATTAGAGAAAATCCAGAGGAGAGCAACAAAAAATGATTACAGGTCAAGAAAATATGACCTATGAGGAAAGTCTGAAAAAAACTGAGCTGGTTTAGGCTGGAGAAGAGACAACCAAGGGGGGCAGGATCATAGTCTTCAAATGTGTAAGAGATTGTTATAAAGAGGAGGGTGATACATTTTTCTCCTTAGCCACTGAGGAGAGAACAAGAAATAATGGGCTTATATTGCAGCAAGGAAGATTTAGGTTAGGAAAAATGTCCTAGCTGTCAGGGTTATTAAGCCCTGGAACAAATGACCTAGGGAGGTTGTGGAATCTCTGTCACTGGAGGTTTTTAAGGGCAGGTTAGACAAACACCTGTCAGGCATGATACTTAGTCCTGCCTTAGTGCAGAGGATTGGATTAGATGACTGTGATGGTGTATTCACCCCCACACTTTCCCTGAAATGGTTAAGGTAGACTGAGAAGGGGGCTAATTAACCCACAAGGCCACAGCTGTGGGGACTCAAGTGGCTAAGCAATCCCCCAATTGAATGAGGAAGACCAGCTGAGGAGGAACTGGCTTGCCTGGGACTATAAAGGCAGGAAATTGGCAGGAGAAGGGGACTGCTGGGAGAAATCTGCAGTTGCTCCCTGGGAGAAGGGAGGTGTATTTGGGCTGGCAAACCTACAGAGGTGGGGCAGCCAGGAAGGTAGGACGGGGCTCAGGGAAAGGCAGTAAGGCCTAGAAGGGAACAGAGCTTGACTGCTGGCTAGAGGGTCCTTGAGCCAGAACCCAGAGTAGAGGGTGGGTCTGAGTTCCTCTGCCAGCCACAGGAGGAGTGGCACTATGAGGTGGTGAGTGGGAGGACTGACACAGATTGCAGGGGAAGGACTTTGGTGCCCCAGAAGGGGAAAACGTGTATAGCGACCCGGCTGGAGGGCTGAGTCGTGAAGAGGAGGCAGCTGCTTGTGGAGCCAGAGGAGGGGCTGTGGTCTGTTAGAGAGAGAGATGAAGTGATGCCCTGCAATAGCAGGAAGGGGCGTTGACTTGGTGAGCTATCCCCCAGAGTGATCAGAAGAATGTGCCATCCTAGCGATGGGTGGAGCACCCCATCACAGTGACCTATCGAGGTCCCTTCCAAACCTACATTTCTGTGGTTCTATGATCTCGGCGTGATCATGATCGCTGTCATTAAAGTCTAATTCTTAACAGCCTTTTGGGACTGTACACCCTCAACAGAGTGTGAAACTTGTGATCTGTAGTGACAATGCATGGGAGCAGAACAGACAGGTCTCCATGATCATCAATCCAGCTTCAAGGCAAGGGAGGGTGAGGTTTCTTATCTTCAGGTAGTGAATAAGTGAGAGATTTTCACTTAAAGGGAGAATATTTTGGAAAAAAGCTACATATAACAAAGGGATCCCAATGGGATCTGCTTTTCAACCATAGCTATAGCATTGCTGGCCCAACACCCTCATAAATTCTCAGTTATGTAGAAGGATCCACGTGTAATTATCTGAAACATTTACCATGGTAATTAAAGGCAATTACTTTTATTACAGCCTCGAACACAAACATTATCTATAACACATTCCCTCATTTCCCTATCGCTCATGCAATATAACTTGGTCACAGTAACTGCTGTACTTCACTGATATCCTACAAGGCCCAAAGGCAGGGACACAATAATTTACTCTGTGTTGCTTCACACTATGGCAGTGGATGAATACATTTCCTGTGAAGCTGATGGCACTTCTTGGCTAGTTAGTTATAGAAAACTAGTCGTGTAATTGGGTCAGAACACCTCTGGGTAATTATGAACATGGCTTGGATCATTGCTGCTGAATTATCATCTCCTTAGAGATTCCAGGCACATCCATTGGAACACTGTGGAAGGAGTTCTGCTTGGAGCTGGGCAAATAACGGATTTTTTTCCCCCCGTTTGCTGGCTGTCCTGAAGAATTGAAGGGAAAAGGGGGGAGAAATCTTCTCAGACTGACCCCAAATTAAAATCGTTCAATTTTTTTTTTGGAAAACCGAAAAGTTTATCAATAAAATTGTTTTGGGTCAAATGAACCTAAATATTTTGGTTTTGAGATTTCTTGGGAAAAAAATAAAATTGAAGTAAATGCAAAATAGCCATTTTGAATCAAAATCAAATATTTCATTTAAAAAAAGTCATATATATTTTTTGTGGGGCAGGGGGAACCAAAACAATTTTTGAGAATTGGTCAGTTTTACCAATGTTTCTCATCCCAAATCTGCATATAAATATTTTTTTTGGTGAAAAAGTTTTGGTTGCAAAATTTTGCCCTGCTTTTGTTCAGATACTAGTGAGCAGTGTGATATAAGAACCTGAATAGAATACAAGGGTCCCTAGAAACATTATCAAATAAACCACTTCTCCTCATGAGATTACATTAGGGCATAGGAGGATAACTACTGATTATAAAGTTTTAATTTTCAGGCTTCTACTTAAGTGTATCAACTTAAGGCAGGGAATGGGGACTGGGTTTGGAAAAGGGTACTCTAGGGTTCTATACCCTGCATTACTGTTGACTTGTTATGTGATGCTGAACATGAGGCCGAACTTTCTGTGCCTCTGTGGACCCATCTTTAAAATGGGAATAATAGTTATTATTTATATTACAATAGCATCTCCTCAGGTCCAATCAGAGATTGGAGCCCCACTGTGCGAGGCACTGTGCGCGCACGCACACACACACACAGAGTAAGAGCTTGTCCCTGCCCCAAGTTGCTTACAGTCTAAGGCTATGTCTACACTACACACCCTTTAGCGATACAGCTGTGCCTCTACAGCCAGGCCACTAAAAGGCACGGAATGTAGCTGCCGTTTGTCGGCGGGAGAGAGCTCTCCCGCTGACAAAAAACTTCCACCCCGATGAGTGGCATTAGCTTTGTTGTCAGGAGAGCTCTTCTGTTCACACCAGTGCTTTTCCTTGGTAAAACTTTTGGCATTCAAGGGAGGGGTGTTTTTTCACACCCCTGAACGACAAAAGTTTTACCGACGAAAGTCCAGTGTAGACAAAGCCTAACTAAACATACCTCAAAAGCAGTGTTGTGAGGCTTAGTGCAACGGGGTGTCTGCAGGGCCCTCCTGGCTCCTGCCCCCGCTAGGCTGAGAAAGTTGCACAGAGACCTTGGTGCAGTGCTCACCTGGTGCTTTTATTTACAGGCTGTGTTCCCACCACCTTTCTACCATATACACATAGTCCCCTTCTTACAGTCCACCGGCAGGAGAGAGGGGACAAGCTATCTCTCTCTGCTTCCCCTCGCTGCCTTTCCTCTATTGCAGTTTCCCTCTTTCCAGCTCCTCCTCCTGGCTTCCTTCCCCTGGGGCTCTTATCCAACCCCAGCCTGATGAGGCAGCTGCTGTTCCAGCTTCCCCAATGAGGGCCAGGTGATCTACCCAGCTCCAATTCACCTCCCTTACTTGGAGCAGCAGTGACAGAGGGTTGGCTAAGCAGTTTTCTGCTTAGCACCCTGTCACACTTAGATAAGCACTCCTTGGATCAGGGAAATATATCAGAACAGAGATGTTATTTAACACAATTGTACACAGTAGCTCATCCTATTTTCAGTCCCTGAAATGGAACGAATGCATGAAACCAAGAACAATCCTTCCAATCCTCAAAAATACCTAGAATTGAAGATATCAGCAGGCTATGGATCGGATGCCTGGTATATTTAATACCCTGGACTGTCAGAGTTGCTGGTTAGCTTATGAATACAGGTAAGCTTAATGCCAGTGGGCAGGACTTCTGCTGGTATGAATTGTCATTGTTCCATTGTGAAGCTCCACTAATTTACTCCAGCGGAAGATCTGGCTAAATTTGTCTATTAAATGGCTTTTTAAGATTAACATTTGCATAATCTCTCATTGTATTATGATTAGCAGTAATATGTCATCAAGTGGCCTTTCCCAGGTGCCCCCTCAAGGCAGCCCAGCCAGCAGCCCTCTGCTCATTTTCCCCTTTTGGTTTCTCAATAAACTTTAAAAATAAAGGCTATCACAAGTCTAGTAACAACAGCCCTCCTTAGGGTCGGTTTATGGCCTGTTCAAAATGCAACACAAAACTCTTCCCTCCAGCCTTAAATTGGACAGCACCCCCAGCTCCCCTGGTCTGAGTCTTCCCTACAGACTCCGAAGCTTCCCCCTTCACTGCAGCCACATGCTGCTCCATATAGGGAAGTGACCTGACCAATCCCAGGTGTGCCAGTAATCAGGGTTGGCTGGTCTCAGGCCTCTAGCCCTTAAGGGCAAGACATTCTGTTACACAGTAGTGGAATAGTAGCATGCAGAAGACCCAACCAACACAAAGGTCCATATTATTATTGTGCTAGGCACTGTACAAACATATAAGAAGAGACATCCCCTGCTCCCAATAGAATACAATCTAAACAGACAAGACAAACAGAGTGTGAGAAAGGAAATATTATCCCTATTTTACAGATGGGGATTTCAGCACATTGAAATTAAGTGATACACAGAGCATCTGTGGTCAAAGCAAGAATCAAACCCTGTCACTGTCCAATTCTTTCCTCTTTAAGGAAGGTTTTAGGATTGTGTTTTCCGCAGGTCTCAAAGACACTATCATTAATTACAGTTTTTTGGGGGGGCGGTTATTCCCAGTCACCCACCCACCACGCACACTGTAAATCCGACATTGTATATCATCAGCAAACCAGCACTGCAGCATATCAAAATCGACAGTATTTCTAATGTGACAGACACACTGCTGGAAGAATGGAACTGTCAGGAAAATGCCTCAAGAGGATAATAAACCTGTGTGAAAGAGGACAGCATGTATACGAGGTGATGGCGCCATGACGAGACATTGATTGTAAATCTGAGTCACCATTTTCACAGCAATCACATTTCTCTCCACAATGAGCTTGTGGCATGGGTGTGTGTGAACACTCAGCTCCTGTAAGCATGTTTCGCTCAAGGAGACAAGTGGGGCTGTAACTGGAGAAAACAACCCCCAAGGGAAGATACTGCAGAAAGACAAGAGGAGGAGTCAGTCAGAAGAGAAGGTGAAGAGAGATGAGCTGAGGCAGGGAGGGGACAAGTTATCCTGCCAAAACTGAGGTAGTAATAATCATAAGATGTGTATAAAATAACATTCACATCGAAGGACACCAAGGGGGTTCTGCGGGAGATGACTGAGGTGGGATTTTGACAAGGAAGAATGATTGTGAATAGATTATACCAGGGAAATTGTGACAGGGAATGGGGGGTGTGCTCAGTGTGAATGCTAATTTGTACCCCTAAATGTGGAGTAGGTCCTGGATTTCCGAGAGGGTGTGTCAGAGGGAGCAGTGTTATCACATACTCCCCCTCAGATACAGACACCACACAGGTGACAACAAGCCATTAAACAGACAGAATGGGTCTAAATGCGGAGCAATGGAGTCAGAAGAGTCATATTCTCTGCCACACCATGGCTGGCCAACTGGATGAAAAACAGGCCTGTAACAAAGACTATAGAACAATATGGTAACTGGCCCTAGACACATCAGGGAGAGGGGTCCAAGGGCTTTCAAGAGAATGGAAAAAACTTACTGCAAGAGACCCTCGCAGAGGGTATAAACATACTGCAGTGTGTACCCCGTATCCAGGCTCCCATGTATATGGATCCATGCTTGCCAAGACCTGTAAACATCCACACTGTAGCCATGTCCACACTGGCGCTGCTGTTATACATGACAAACTTAGACCAAACTAGGACCCAAGAGCTCGAGGATGTAAGTTGTTTCTGTTCTTTTTCTGTAACTCAGGAGGGAAGTCTGTATAATTGAGCTTGCAGTGAAAGACAGGCTGAGATGACACTCTGTGTGTGCAGGCCAATAGTTGTTCTGAAATCTCTTTCTCTAAAGCTTTGTTCCTGCTACTGAATAAAACAATTGGATTAAAGGAGTCTGTTGGTCACAGGTCCCCAAAGAGAGGTGCCAGCATCCCTGTCAGGGCTGCAGAGTGATAAGTGGGCAGTCTAGACAAGGTGTTGTATGCGCATCCCAGTCTAAGAGTGGGAGAATTGCAAGATTCCACTCCAAAACAGGTAAGGGAAAGAGACCCAAAGCCTGCAGGGCTGCTCTCAAAGACCAAAAGGGGTCAGAGGTGTGGCTAGCTCTGTAATTATGACAGAAATTAAGTAAAATAAATAAATGAACAGACAAGGAAACCATTATGGGTTGGAGGACGTGCATTTAGGCTGGGCAGGGCTGCATCTATCTACCTAAGGTACTCGTATGGCCCCATTGCTGTAGTATTTGAGCTCTGCACAACCTTTACTGTATTCATCCTCACAACATTTGTTGGCACAGGGCAATGCTATTTTCTGTAAAATGGAGATCTAGCTTACAGAGAAGCTCATTAATTTCCCCAGGTCCCATCAGCAGTGTGGCTTAGAACTGAACCAGTATATTCTCAGTCCTAGGCTAATGCCCCTAACTGCTGGAGCATCCTTCCTCTCCTCACACAGTCTCCCAATTAACCCTCCAGAAAATCCCTGAAAGTATTAATACAGCCCAAGTCTTGTGCTTCCCCTAGTCAGGGCGTTGTTTGGTCCCCAGCAACAGTGTGTTGGGTTGAAATTCACCATTTAGCAGGTGAGATTAACAAATGTGTATTAGTAAGACAGAACATCAGCAAGTAGGGATCAGTTACTTACACATGGGAAGCTTATTGGGATGATACCACACATGCCTCCAGGACCAGTTTATTCACAGTTCCCCGATCTTTTGTTAGGCTGACTATATATAAGTGTTATCTTGTTTTATAGAATCATAGACTGGAAGGGACCTCGAGTGGTCATCTAGTCCAGTCCCCTGCACTCATGGCACTATATATGTAATAGTTCCTCATTACCCTGTTCACTTTCCTCTCCTGTCATACAGGTTTTGTGTTAGCTTAAACCAGTCTTCCCTAGCTTTGCGGTTACATTATCGTCCCATGATTACTCAGCATCTTTCCTGTCCATGTACAGTTGCACTTATGCTGAGATGTTAAACCATTGTCAGAGTAGTGTAAGAGTCAAAGTTCTATCCCCTACAGCAGGTCCTGTCAGACATAAATATAACTTTGCTCCCAACACAGTGATGCCCTAGGCTGTGTCCAAGCTGCAGGAGACTCTATGGACAATGACAGGAGTGTATAAATAGCTCCTCACAGTGAGGAGGGGGATTAACCATTAGAACAAATTCAAGGGAAGTGGTGGATGCTCCATCTCTTGATGTCTTCACACCAAAACCGGATACCTCTCTGGAAGAGATGCTTTAGTCACAC
The DNA here is from genome assembly GCF_965152275.1 of Natator depressus. NCBI lineage: Eukaryota > Metazoa > Chordata > Testudines > Cheloniidae > Natator > Natator depressus. Next base: position 116,850,579 of record NC_134240.1, on the reverse strand, counting down.
CCACATTATTGAGGTCAATACCAGGGTAACTGAGTGAAATTCAATGGCCTGTATTATACAGGAGGTCAGACTAAATGATCTAATGGTACCTTCTGGCCTTAAAAATCTATGACTGCATGGGAAGTCTGACCGAACCACCTCCCCTACCTCTCCGTGCTTCAATATCTGTCCCACACTGGTGTATCCTGCTTAGCCCTGTTTTCCAATCAACCAGTCCACTTCCTCACACCATGAACAACTCTACAAACTAGCCCCGGATTCGTTTAGTGGAGTCACTTTTAAAAATAATCAGAAATTAGATAAATATATTCCGGCCCCCATTAGCAATGAAACTGCTGTAAAAACCAAAGTCTTCAAACACGGATTAATGAATCTAATCATTCCCATAGCAAACACCATAAAGAATGAATGGCTCATTAGAAATGGGGCTCTGGAAGGAAATATTTAGCGTGGTGAGGTTTCCCTGGGGAACGCTGAAATCTTAAAGATCAAAAGCGACATCAAATACATTTAGCACCACTTACATTGTAACCATTTTTTTATTACAAAGCCATATTATTTCAATGAATAAATATGTGGACATTTATGGGGAGAAAGCAGCATTTTGTATCACTACTAATTCTCTAGAAATCCCCAAGAACAAAACCTCTTGTTGCCGTTGCTGCTGCCAAGCACCAAATGCTATCATTTTGGTCACAGCTAGAGTGCCAGAAACGATCCACATTTTGCCTTGACCCCATTCCTGCAATTGGTTCTGCTCAGATGGGTCCCTGGCTCTCTGTAGAACCGCAATAGTTCAGCCCACGCAGTCACAGTTGCCGAATCAGCATCGGCACCCGCCTAACTGTTAATTCACACTGATGTTTTCACTGGTCTTTGTGAATTTGTCCTGAGCAAGGTGAACTTATAGCATTTTCAGCAGCAGATTTTCACCACAAGGCGGGCAAAGCTGCCATTTCTAGCCAGGATTCCCGCTTGTTGCACAGCAATGGCATAAGAATCATAGAATCATAGAATATCAGGGTTGGAAGGGACCTCAGGAGGTCATCTAGTCCAACTCCCTACTCAAAGCAGGACCAATCCCCAATCAAATCATCCCAGCCAAGGCTTTGTCAAGCCTGACCTTAAAAAAACTTCCAAGGAAGGAGATTCTACCACCTCCCTAGGTAACGCATTCCAGTGTTTCACCACCCTCCTAGTGAAAAAGTTTTTCCTAATATCCAACCTAAACCTCCCCCACTGCAACTTGAGACCATTACTCCTTGTCCTGTCCTCTTCTACCACTGAGAATAGTCTAGAACCATCCTCTCTGGAACCACCTCTCAGGTAGTTGAAAGCAGCTATCAAATCCCCCCTCATTCTTCTCGTCTGCAGACTAAACAATCCCAGTTCCCTCAGCCTCTCCTCATAAGTCCTGTGTTCCAGACCCCTAATCATTTTTGTTGCCCTTCGCTGGACTCTCTCCAATTTATCCACATCCTTCTTGTAGTGTGGGGCCCAAAACTGGACACAGTACTCCAGATGAGGCCTCACCAATGTCGAATAGAGGGGAACGATCACGTCCCTCGATCTGCTCGCTATGCCCCTACGTATACATCCCAAAATGCCATTGGCCTTCTTGGCAACAAGGGCACACTGCTGACTCATATCCAGCTTCTTGTCCACTGTAGCCCCCAGGTCCTTTTCCGCAGAACTGCTGCCTAGCCATTCGGTCCCTAGTCTGTAGCTGTGCATTGGGTTCTTCCGTCCTAAGTGCAGGACCCTGCACTTATCCTTATTGAACCTCATCAGGTTTCTTTTGGCCCAATCCTCCAATTTGTCTAGGTCCCTCTGTATCCTATCTCTGCCCTCCAGCGTATCTACCACTCCTCCCAGTTTAGTATCAGCTGCAAATTTGCCTCTGTCTTCACTAACAAGGACAGCTCCCAGACTGCTGCGCTGGGCATCGCAGCATGGGGAGTAGATGGCCAGCCCTCTGTGGAGAAAGAGGTGGTTAGGGACTATTTAAGAGGATTCTGCCTGCAAAAAATGCCTATGAAAGTTACCGTTCTCAGCTACTCGGCCACACTGCCTCTCAGAGTCAACTTGGCAAATCTATGTGCTTGCCTCTGTTGTCTGCTCAATGGGGCTATGCCTGCATTCTGACTTTCAGAAGGTGCTTTGAGAGCCACAGAAGAATGAGTGCATCCTTACCAAACAGCACCGTGGGTGGTGAGAATGAGAAATGCTTTGCCCATTTCATCACCCCACAAAAATGATTTTTTTTTCATTTTCACGGACAAGATGAGATTTTTCACCCATGGCATCTTCTAATTAACCTAGATTATATAGGGACGGGACTGTCACTTTAAATACATGTGTATACATGCCTGACACAAGGGACTGCTAGAGACTGGGGTCTCAAAGTGCTGTATAAAGAAGAAGAACTAGCCAGCTCTGCCCTTCATTGGCTGGGGCTTAGACCCATCTTATATGATGCTGCTGGAACTTAGTACTCTTGTGCAATTTGCATTAGCAGAAGCTGCTGTATTCAAGGGGATATTCATTGGTGGGTGTATCACCATCTCCCAGTGGCTAGGGAGGGTATATGGGACTCCATTGAAATTGAGCTGTTGGAGGTTGCCTGAGAGATGTACCAATGTTTTGGGGTCTGTCCTGGCCAGCTCAGGACCCCTTAACAGAATGGGGCTTATGAGTATCTTGGTTCCACTGTTTCTGAATGGATTCCATTACCAGGAGCTTGCAATCCAATTTCTATCTATGCGTCTTATACCGCTCCCTAACACCAGAGTATCTGAGTGCCTTCTATATAAAATCAATAGCAATAGCAAAGTCCACTGTGGACGTCATGGAGTCTCTGGCATTTCTCTTCTTATAGGATAATAATTTTGCCTGGGATAAGTGGTTTGTTTTTTGTTTGTTTGTTTTGGGTTTTGGGGGGTGGAGTAGTAAGGTTTGGGGGGATAAAAGGGTATTTGAATTATAAGCATCACTTATGGGGGAAGGGCTTCCTCAAAGAAGAAGGCTTTGCAACTGTGACAGAGTGTCCTGAGCTAACAGGTGAACCAAGTCTTTGCTCACTCAGGCACTAATCAGTTAGGGAATCATAGAATCATAGAATATTAGGGTTGGAAGAGACCTCAGGAGGTCATCTAGTCGAATCCCCTGCTCAAAGCAGGACCAACACCAACTAAATCACCCCAGCCAAGGCTTTGTCAAGCCGGGCCTTAAAAAACCTCTAAGGATGGAGATTCCACCACCTCCCTAGGTAATTCATTCCAGTTCCCCTGGAGAAGGCTGATTGGGGATATGCAGCTAATTAGCTGATCAGGCCGGGAGGACTGGTGAACCAGTCATTGGCTGAGGGGTATAAAAGAAGGCACAGGAAGGAAGTGAGTGGGGAGGATTTGGGTTAACCGAGCTCTGGCCCTGTGGGGGAAGGGAAAGAACCAGTAAATACTTTGCTGTATAAGACTGTATTGGTATTGGGAATATAAATAAATTCACATGAAATTGCCATTTACTGGACAGAGTCTGAGAGTTTTCTGGGGCTTCAGAGGATGGGATCGAGTGTGCCCAGTTACAGCAATGTTTACTACAAACTGGTCCGATTCTGGATTCGCCTGATTGCCTCTGGAAGTTTGCTCCATAGCCAGATCCCCTTAATTGAAAATGCTTTATCCCCAGCTCTTATGTGTTTTATTCTGGACTTTGAGACCTGCATTGTCCGAGGGGAGAGTTGCTGTCACCATGATTCATAGATCAAAATTTGGTCTTTGATGCAGCTGGAGCTTGATCCATTAATTGCTTTGAAAATTAAACTGTCATTGGAAGCTAACTGGAAGTCAGTGGACTTGTGCTCACGGCAGGATAAGCCATGGAAGAGGGGCACTGCCTCATTCTGTACCAGCTGGAGCCCGAGCATTGTCTTCACATTCAGCGTGTATACAGTGACTTTCAGCAATCCAGCTGAATGGTGATGTATGAATAGTTTACTGTAGCCAGCTCTTCCTCTGGGAGAAAGGAAGGAAGATTCCTAGCAAGCTGAAGGTGAAGAAGGCACTTTTGGAAATTGTTGCTGATTGGTGATCTAAACATGGTGAGGTGTCAAACAGGACACTGAGACTTTGCTCCACTCTGATGTATGGGGGCTCTGAGACTTCAGTGGAAAGTGGAGATGGCCCGTTCTGACTAGCATGACTTTGTTCTCGGCTGGGTTCAGCTTGGGCCAGCTGTTCTTCATTCAAGAGCAGATTTCCTGTTGGCATTCTGACATTTTAACAGAGGCAGTGATTGCATCAGTTGAGAATGAGAAGTTTCAATAGCTTTTTTTCCAGCAGAAACCTGGGAGTGAATCAAACCTGGGGTTTATCAGAGCTTATGGATGGGTGAAGTTTGTGTTTCGAATTAAAAATTCTGGGAAACTTTAAGCAGGCATCATGTAATTAAGCAGATGGCATTTAGCCAGGACACGGAGGCTAACACTTCTTGCTGGACCTCTGTATTGAACAGACTATTTCTGTTCTAAGACTTTTAGTGCCTGCAGAAGCTGAGGGGGGGAGGAGTTTCTTACCACTTTCGTGCAGTCAAATAATGATGACAGGAATGCCGAGAAATGAGATCAAATGTATTCTGCGTTGCTACTGCTCTTTTACCAAAGTGCCTCTAATACTCCGTGGCTAGAACAGCTCATCAGCTCCTATCAGAGGTTGAAAAAAACGTAATAGCTTGGGTGCTGTATAAACTGATAAGAAACACAAGCAAGGAGAAGGAAAGCCAGATAGAAATGTCGGGATCCAACGTTATTTCCAAAGGTTAGGAGAGAATGCATATTTCCCTTTTAAATGTCAATTTAATGTGAAAGACACTGAACCTCGAATAACATTTTGAAGTTAATGCAGAATTTCTGGAAGAAAGGTAATTGCTGATCTGGCAGCTGGGGATTTCATTTTCAGCTGATTGTGAGCATCAATACTGTTTTTGTTTTACAATGTAAATATACACTACTGTATAGACAGTAGAAGCGGGTAACAAATCATTTCTGACCAGGTGTTGTATCTCAGGTTATTGCGAGCTGCTTAAATCAAAGTGACATAGATAATTATCTGTCTAGGGGATTTTGTCGCCCCTGTCACCAAATAGCTGAGCACTCACATTCATTAATACATTCACTTCCTTTGGGAGGATCTATGTCATTTCTAGCAGCAAATGCAGCTTTTTGCCGTGATGAAAAATATCCGGTAGAAAGCACCATTTTGTATCTGTGATTCAGGACATAATCCCAGGGTAAAATTCTCAAAAGTGACTTCGGAGCTGTGAAAGAGTGCACTCACCTCTGGCATGTCCCCTCACGACTGGGTGTGGCATAGATGACTCTTTCCTTGCTAGTGTCCTCTGCCAATGGCCTCCCTGGTCCTGAGATGGTCTCTGTTCTCTTACTCTGCCTGTAACTTGGCCCTCCAGCCAGGTCATGATTACGTTCACCCCCTCTGAGGTAACAAGAAGTCCCACAAACCAAAATCCCAGACTTTGCATTGGGTCTGTAGCTCAGATCCATGGTCCTCAAGCCCTTCCTTCAAGGCCAGGACTCACAGGGATCTCCCCTGGCATCCCCTGATCAAAAGGTAAAAATTAGAACCACTCCTGCTCTCTTCAGGCTTGACCTTTCACCCCTCTGTTCCTCTCTTGCCCACTTCTCAGAGGTCTTTCCCTGGAAGTCCAGTTCCTGCCCAGGTGCACCACAAGGACTTCCTGAGTCTGACTGGACTCCGTAGATACTTTATGGCTTAGTCCGTCACCTCTCCCAATAGTTTTAAAGAGCTGCAGAATCTCTTTTTAAATTGGGCCCCCCTTTCCTTGTATTCTGGATAGGTGTTGCAAAGAAAACTCTTACTCCAAGGCTTCTGAGTTTTCCATATCAATATGTCCTTTACAAGTCCATAAGAGATGAGCTGTGATTTCCTGGATCTTATATGTCTTGCATAGTCCACCCTTGTATTTATGGATTAAATAGTAATCTATTTCTAATAAACAATGGCCTGTTAAAACTCTGAATAGTCACTTTGCCCTTCCTCTCAGAGCCTTTGACTATATCCACATTTTCAACTGTTGGGCATGCTTCATGGCATTTTTCCCCTTTCGTTTCATACGCTCACAGTTCCTGCCATTCCTTCATTGTCAGCTATCTCTACATGTCTTGGGATCCATGCTATTACTGTGGTCACACCCAATTGCTCCAATTCATTTGTTAGCAGTAATATTTCATATATTTCTGCAGTCAGACTTGCAATTGTATAATACCATCCCTTTCTGCTCCAGGCGTCCTGCCTTTAAACTAACCAACTAGCTCCTCTCCCTGCTGGGACTCTGTGGCAGACTGCACCCTTGTATTCACACCCTATACACTATTGTAATAATGGTTGAACAAAATATGGCTTGTAAGTTATCATTTGAAAACTAAGAATGTGCTGGTCAGTAATATCAGAGTGAAATGTGTGTAGTAACACTACATGTAAAGTTATGAACATAAGCTAAAATCACGACTGAAGTGCGTTTACCAAACAGATCTGGGGAGTGAGTAAACCTATTTCTTAAAGACAAAGGACATGTTGATGCCTCTAGCCAGGTGTCATCAAAGCTGATGGGCCATCACCTATCAAGTAGCCATTCTTTGGCAAAGAAGGGGGGCAGGAACAAATAGATGTATATCTTAGCAAACAACAGCATAAAACCTCTCCCCCACCATGTCTCCTTTCAGCTGGAAAGAACTTTATCAAGGGGTCACTCTCAGGCCAATGCATTTCAAAGGGTGACTGAACTGCAACAGTGATGGGCAAAAACATCCCAAGTTCTCTCCTTTACCCATCTCTCTTTTTTCTTCCTAAGATGACAAAAAGAAACAGCCTATGGACTTTGGGAGCAGATCCTGGCCCGAGAGTTTGGTCAGCAATGTACTGAAAACACATAGTAAGGGACTTCACCTTGAATCAAGACTAGGGGCGTAATCCAGAACTGGGAGTGTATTGGAGTGACCTGGCAAGTAGTAACCAAGGCTGCCGGAAGCCAGAGTGTGGCTGGTGTTTGCTGACAGGCTGCTGGGGTCAGAGCTGCTGGACCACAGCTGTGGCTTTACACAGATACTCAGGGTGGGACCTGCACACTGTTTGGCAGCTTGTGAGGAGCCCAGGGTGGCAGCTACAGCAGCAAAGCATTGAGAAGCACCCCAGTTTGCAGGGCAAGTGGTGACAGCCCCTCACTGGTCTGGATTGCACCCCAGATTGTCATAGACTCATCTTTAATTGGACCTGGTCCATCCTCCAGGTGCAGCCACATAGCCAAACTGGCCTCTCAGGCCCACATTAACCCTTGTGGGGTGCACACCCCAACACAGGAACTTAAATCCCATTTTCAGAAGTGACTCAGGCACTTAGCAGCCAAAGTCCCACTGTCTGTAGGTACCTAAAGTCACTTTTGAAAACACAACTTAGGTTCCTAAGTCACTTAGGCACATATGTTTTTTTTTTAAATTCTTCTTGTGCTGCGGTCCTACCCAGTAAAATAGTTTATTATCTCCATTTTATTTATGGGGAACTGAGGCACAGTTAGATTAAGTGACATGCCCAAGGTCACACAGGAAGTCCAGTATAATAATAATACCTATCTCATATATAGCAAATTTTCATCCGTAGGTCTCAAAACCCTTTACAAAGGTGGTCAGGATCATCATTCCTACTGATGGGGAAACAGGCACACAGTGGCAAAGTGACTTGCCCCTGATCACCCAACAGGCAAGTGGAAGATCTTGGAACTGAACCCAAATCTCCCAGTCCAGTATTTTACCCACGAGACCATCCATACTTCCAGTGAATTTTATTGATCATGTCTACAGTGTGTCAGCATTCGCTACTATTCTAAAGTGTCCTCCCAGCATGCACTGGGATCAGTGTAAAACGTGGGACTGTTCTTCACAGAGAAGCCTTTGGTTCTTCTAAAATCATGCTTGCGGACCTGGAGGAGAAGTGACCAGCCACCATTCTGTAATATGCTGGGAAGTTCCTCTCTAAGGATACGAGCTGTCAATAGAGCCATCAAATCCACTTGCTTTCTTCACTCCTATTTATTACTGGCTAGAACTAGGCAGTTGATCAGAAGCTTCAGTGTGGCCTGCATGGAGTGGCATCAGACGTAACTCACTCATTGTAGGCCTAGGATGTCTATTCATGCACAGTGATGAAAAGGAAGTGCATAGTGAAGCCATGAAAAAAGAGGGGTTGGAGGTGGGCCAGCGGTCTGCAATGGCATGATTGCAGATTTTCTCACTCCTCCAAATGACCGGGAGCTGTAAGGGTGCAGGCAGCCTGCACCTGAAGCTTGGGGAAGAAATGTGTCTCATGCACCAGTAGTGATCCATCCAGGCAGTTATGGTGTGACACTTAGAGTATGTCTACACAGCAATTAAACACCTGTGGCTGGCCCGGTTCAGCTCACTTGGGCTCATGGGGTTCAGACTGTGGGGCTGTAAAATTGCTGAGTACCTATTCAGGCTCAGCCTGGTGCATAGGAGCCAAGACAACGTGATGGGGGAGGGTCCCAGAGCCCTAACTCCAGCCCAAGCTTGAACATCTACTCTGCAATATTTAGCCCATCAGCCGGAGCCCCAAGAACCCAAGTCAGCTGACCTGGGCTAGCCGTGCTTATGTCTTTTATTCCAGTGTAGATGTACCTCACGGATTCTAAAAGGATATTTACTGGAGATGTGATTTTTTTTAAGGGACAGAAGAAAGCATAAAGTGAATGAAGACTGAGAGGTTCTTACAAGACACAGAGGACAAACTGAAAAAGGGTAGTGGAAGTTGCTCATCAGCAGATTTACAAGGTCAGACGTTTGAACAGTTCTTCTGAACTGCTTTGCTTTGGGGACGTTACAAGATCAGAGTCCTTCTCAAGACAATCCCAGCTTTCAGTCAATGCAGAAATACAGTGATAGTCGATTTCTCCAGGTCTTTCTATTTTTGATCCAGATACAGAAAACAAGGAAGCACCATAAAAGATTTGGGTTTTCATCAACTGTGAGCCACAAAGGTTGGAGTCTGACTGTTTTCGTCATCTAACCCCTCCCAGCAAAGCCAAGCTCCCTACTTGATACATACATAACATGCCCAAGGTTTGAAATGATCTCCATGCAATTATGTGCTAGAAGTGCCCTAATCTGGAGATCCACCGTGGAAACAAAGATTCTCTCATCTAAATCACAATACGGTTGGTGTGCCTGTGTATAGGGCTTCTCTGTCTGCCTAGGTAGCTGCTGTACAAAATGTGCTTGTGCATAATTCAGTGAGAAGTCTGTGCAAGCTTAAATATTCAAGCAGCCATTTTTCTGTTTAAAAAAATAATCAGCTGGTGGTATTCGTACAGCGTTGCTGGTACTGTAGATTCAGGATCATTTGGAATGCTATCTACAAACTCGTGACTGGCAGTAGGGAATTCAGAGACCAGAGCATTAAGCTGGCTGGCTGTGACCCTTGTCTCCTGCATAAATCCAGATGGTAGCTATCCAGAAATGAAAAATAAACAGTATGAACAGAATGGGTCCTGGGCAGTGCTATTTGTGTCAGAGATATGACGAAAGCATCTACGCGTCTTTAAGGGTGAGGGGGAAGGTAGGTCAGGAAGGCTCAGAAGGGAAGAGAGATGCATAATGCATTGGTCGAATTTGGATGTATAATTGAATTGCGAACTGAACTGAACTTTCTCCTTTCTTTCTGTAGTAATTTTAGGGCTCTGGAGAATGTCAGCCTTACTGAGTGAAGTCCTCCTCTTTATCCACATAACAGGTACTGCACTAAGAGCTTGTTTCCGAGCCACTCCCTGCCAACAGTGCTCCATCCCGACCATCGATAGAGACAGAAGCTCTCTTCCGTGCTCATCAATTCCTGAGCCTCTAGGCTGACATTTCTAACACAGGTGTCAGATTGAAGTGGTGGTGGCTGTTTGTGATATAGGCACTTGTACCCTGATAAGTACACTGAGACCATAGATTCATTTCATGAGAGCCTCCAACTAGCCACCAGTCACTACAACCTGGGCTGGATTTGAAACAGAAAACAAGGAGCGGAAAGCTTCCTATCTCCTTCTCAGTTCCCAGAACCAACCTGTCCCTGACACTGGTGCCAATTGGGGGTGGGGGAGAACGGGTGGATTTTGCACTTGCTGAAAGTTCCATGGTTCTTACAGAACCACGGGGTAGCCATGGACCGACCACTTTTAAACCGTGGTCCTGTACTAAATCAGTACAGTTTCTGCCAGAGCCGTCTGGTGTGGTGCTCTGGCTGCGTGGTCTCCATACCACCAAAATTTGACCAGCCTACCCCTCCATCCAGACAGAGAGAGGGCTAGGCCAAATTGCAGTGAGTGGTGTTGCACTCAAATTTGGCTCAGCTGCCCCTCTGCCCAGATGGAAGGGCAACTGGGCCACGTGGTGTTGCGACCTGACACATTGGGAATCAGCTTCTCTATAGTGGAGCTCCAGGGAATCCACTGAGAACTCGACCCCTGACTGCATCAGCTCATGCACTGTGTGGATAAGAGAGAAGGGACACTCCCCAGCTGAGGGAGAGAACATAAGAACGGCCATACTGGGTCAGAACAAAGGTCTATCTAGCCTAGTGTCATGTCTTCTGACAGTGGCCAATGCCAGGTGCCCCAGAGGGAATGAACAGAACAGGTAATCATCAAGTGACCCATCCCCTGTCGCCCATTCCCAGCTTCTGGCAAACAGAGGCTAGGGACACCATCCATCTCCATCCTGGCTAATAACCACTGATGGACCTATTCTCCATGAATTTATCTAGTTCTTTTTTGAACCCTGTTATAGTCTTGGCTTTCACAACATCCTCTGGCAAGGAGTTCCACAGGTTGACTGTGAGTTGTGTGAAGAAATACTTCATTTTGTTTGCTTTAAACCTGCTGCCTATTAATTTCATTTGGTGACCCCTAGTTCTTGTGTTATGAGAAGGGAGGAGGAGGTTAGGGATGAGCGCAAATCGGCACGGCAACCCTGCTAGGGGGGCCAGGACTGGAATTTGCCTCCCCCCGCAATATTTGATATGGTGCCATGGCCTTCTGAGCTGGATTTTCTTCTGTGTTGATAAGATAATTTTAAGAATTGTTTTAGAAACAAATAATTTTCAACAAATCTGTATTTTGCCCCCGGATCACAGCAGGCACTGCTGCCTTTCAGCAACCAGCTCTGAGAAGTATTGTGGGAGCAGCTGGTTGGCTTGGCTTCAGTAAAGTCTACACACACACACACACTCCTTTCTATCTCATACATGAGAAATTAATAAATACAACAAACAAATGAAGCTACTGGCTTGGAGAACAAAGTTCCTATTTCTATTTTTAAATATTGGAGAGGAGCTTAGATGATGGGGATCATAGGTAGATAAGGACAAATAAATACATCTGCTCTATCCTGTGGAAGTGCTGCCATCTTTAAGTGCCATTCCTGCAAAAGACCTTTCAACCCAATTGTAAACTGTGTTCTGCAGGGGGACTGGATGGTTTAGAAGGTTATTTAATAGGATGTATGGTTTATGACACCAGAATACTAGTTCTAATCTAATCCAGATTGGTATTAAGCCAAAATTGCCTCGTTACCTGATGACCTAAAGATCTGTGAAATAAACTGGAGGTCACAGTTCAAGACCTAGCTGACAGGTGTCAACCGCACAAAGCCACCATCACAGTTATCACTCTATTAGCAGGTTCAGCGGAGTCATCAAGGTCTGAAAGGGCATGGAGAATGAACTACCCTTTCAATGTAACGAATAGCATAAGGGAAGTCTGCACTCCTGTTTACTTGTGCTGCAGCTGGCTCCTTTGGTCAGTAAAAGACTTCAGTTCTGGGACTTTTTACAAGCAACAAATTTCATGTTTGTATGATAAAGACTATGGGCTTGATCAGTGAAGCCAGTGGGAATCTTTCCACTGGCTTTGGTGGGCTTTGGAGGAGCCCTAAGCGATTCACACATCAAAAATCAGGAGGAGGAGGAAACTTGGGGCGATGCAAAATTAATTCCTTTAGCATGTGTTCAACTTCATGTAGCCTGCACTTCATGGTTTTCAATTTCTGATCTTAATAATTCACAGTGATAAATGGTAAGAACACCAAAATTTGAGTGGGACAGAGGTAAATTCAAGTCATAAATGATTGATGTAATGACCTTTATAATTTGATACATTTGAGAGGTATGCACTTAATCAGATACAGTTAGAACCTGAAGCATTTGAAGGGTATGCAGTGTAATTGCATTTTTAACCCAATTACACATCCAAGTCATAAATGGTGAATGCAGTCATTTTACACACACACACACACGTGTGTGTGTGTGTATATATACATATATATATATATGTAGTGACAAAGTTCCTCCTCTACCTTGGTGGGTCTTGCACTTATTGGCAGATTTGCTCGACTTGGAGCTTCACGGCAGCCCTCAGCTTGGCTGTTTTTGTGAACCCACAGTCCAGGTCGACTCCTCCTGTGTCTGACCAGGAGTTGGGAGGATTTGGGGGGAACCCGGGCCCGCCCTCTACTCCGGGTTCCAGCCCAGGGCCCTGTGGAATGCAGCTGTCTAGAGTGCCTCCTGGAACAGCTGTGCGACAGCTACAACTCCCTGGGCTACTTTCCCATGGCCTCCTTCCAACACCTTCTTTATCCTCACCATGGGACCTTCCTCCTGGTGTCTGATAATGCTTGTACACCTCAGTCCTCCAACAGTATGTGTTCTCACTCTCAGCTCCTAGTGCCTCTTGCTCCCAGCTCCTTACATGCCCACCACAAACTGAAGTGAGCTCCTTTTTAAACCCAAGTGCCCTGATTAGCCTGCCTCAATTGATTCTAGCAGCTTCTTGATTGGCTGCAGGTGTTCTAATCAGCCTGTCTGTCTTAATTGTTTCCAGAAGGTTCCTGATTGTTCTGGAACCTTCCCTGTTACCTTACCCAGGGAAAAGGGACCTACTTAACCCGGGGCTAATATATCTGCCTTCAATTACTCTCCTGTAGCCATCTGGCCTGACCTTTTCACATATATATATAAATGTTTCTCTGGCCAATCAGGGAAGTGATTATCTATTGTTTTCTTTGACTGTAAGTGCCAGATGTCAGGGGAACATGTCCTCTGGATTCTGTGCAATGCTGAGCGCACTGCTGATCCTTTATAAATATCAGTAACTGCCTTTCTTAACTATCAGTGTGTGTATTTTCTTATAAACTCATAGGAATTAGGGATGGAAAAGTTTTAAGATTATTTAGTTCCCCTCGATTCCACCTATGCTAAATCATTCCTGGCATTCACTAGAGCTTGGTCCAACAGAATAGCTTATCCCTTGGGAAGATAAGACCCATAGCGACACACGGTATAAGCAAGGAAAATTTCCATAGAAGACCTTGCTGCAAAATTCAGCGGTGACATAAACAACAGTGTGAGGTGCTAGGGTTGTATAACTTGGGCTCCTATGGCACTACCAAGAAACAAAACTAAATAAGAAACCCTATGAAATCCCGTGCTTACCATTGACTTGTCCGTGAGATCTCAGCCTGGATTTCTTAGACCGAGGGTGTATCTTTCACCTTATTTATCTATTTTGCCTGCGGCAAGAAACCTGCTTGATAAAAATGCTTTATAGTTTCTGCAACAGGACACAACGCATAATAAGGATTTAATGCACGTGGCATGCATTGATTTGTTACCTTGCTGCATATGCAGAATGCTGACGGGAAGTCTGTGCCGTTCTATTTAGACAAGAATAAAAGGGGGCAGCCTCTGTTTCTTACTTAGTCTAACTGTTGAGAGGTACCTAGGTTAGATCCATTAAACGGTAAATTATGAAAGGTACAATGAGAATGAGGTAAGGCATTATGCTATCGCTGCAAAAACTTTATTGGAAGTGAGTTATCAAGATGTCTTCTCTATATACTTTATTAGATATGTATCAATGACAAATGTGTACTGCTGATAGACTTATAAATGAATCCAACTTGCACGTTCATTCTTATCTCTATGGAGATTAGCATATCTCATCAATATTTGTGTCCATGTAAATGTATGGGCTCATTAATAACTGCCAGGAGAAGAATTAAATCATGCTGTGTTTTGTTTTGTTTTTCCTTAGAGAGAGAATATTCCTGGAATTAATTAGTCAAGTTCCTATCAAGCTTCGGTCAAGTTCTTCCCATTCTGATGTGTGTGCGTAACAAGTCTGTGGTTGAAAGGATGGCTGGCAGAGTTGCTGATTGGATTCCAAGGAGGGAGGGGAGCAGTTGGGGATTGTCTGATTTGCACATCCTCCTCTTGTCATGGATACTTTTTTAGCAAGCTTTCTGTCAAGCTGCCAATTCTCTCACTGTCCTCTCATTTCATGTAAATAAACTGCAGCTCAATTTAAAAATGAGTCAGGAAATGGGATTCCAATCACAGTGGGTTCTTGTTCCAGGCTTGTAAAGAGTGTGTGGTTTGGAAGGGCACTATTAAGACTACACAACATCCCTCATTTTGGCTTTGGAGCCTGTCATAAATATAAAGGGAAGGGTAAACACCTCTAAAATCCCTCCTGGCCGGAGGAAAAATCCTCTCACCTGTAAAGGGTTAAAAAGCTAGGATAACCTCGCTGGCACCTGACCAAAATGACCAATGAGGAGACAAGATACTTTAAAAAGCTGGAGGGAGGGAGAGACAAAGAGTCTGTCTGTCTGATGCTTTTGCCGGGGACAGAACAGGAATGGAGTCTTAGAACTTTGTAAGTAATCTAGCTAGATATGCGTTAGATTATGATTTCTTTAAATGGCTGAGAAATTAAGCTGTGCTGAATAGAATGGATATTCCTGTCTTTGTGTCTTTTTGTAACTTAAGGTTTTGCCTAGAGGGATTCTCTATGTTTTGAATCTAATTACCCTGTAAGGTATTTACCATCCTGATTTTACAGAGGTGATTCTTTTTATTGTTACTTCTTTTTTACTGTTTCTTCTATTAAAATTCTTCTTGTAAGACTTGAATGCTTTTTTCATTGTTCTTAAGATCCAAGGGTTTGGGTCTGTGGTCACCTATGCAAATTGGTGAGGATTTTTACCAAACCTTCCCCAAGAAGTGGGGTGCAAGGGTTGGGAGGATTTTGTGGGGGAAAGACATTTCCAAACAACGCTTTCCTAATAAAATAAACCCAGATAAACGTTTGGTGGTGGCAGTGGAAGTCCAAGGGCAAAGGGTAAAATAGTTTGTACCTTGGGGAAGTTTTAACCTAAGCTGGTAAAAGTAAGCTTAGGAGGTTTTCATGCAGGTCCCCACATCTGTACCCTAGAGTTCAGAGTGGGGAAGGAACCTTGACAGAGCCAAGGAAGTGTGTGTCTAAACTGGGCTACTCCTGATTCAGTATCATCAACTGCTTGATGTGTGTTCTCCCATCTAACACCTGAACTGAGATTTAACACCTGTCCCCTGCAGGGCCCCCTCTCTCCTCCTCATGTTCCCCATGGGAATGGAGGAAACTCAGAGGGTTTGTGTTTTGGTTAAGCAGATCCAGGTCCTGTTGGTTAGGGGAAGCTGAACAGAAGCATTCTGAGGACCTGCAGTTGCAAGTTTTGCTCCCATTCAGATTTGCCTAGAAGTGATAGGAGTCTTTGTGGATTGATCTGTAGGTCAACTCTTCCCAGCAGCTCATTCTTATTGTGGGAGGAGTTGGTAGAGCTTCTTTTGGGAAAGATCATTGGGATTTCTGTGGCCTCCCTTTCAAATTTACTCCTATTCAGCCTTGGTTTGAATCCGAGCTGTATTCATGAACCAGGAGTGACTGGTGCTGATTTGATGTCAGAGCTGGATATGAATTATCTTTGTTCATCCGGGACATCTTCAGACCTTCCAGGCTATTACTGGCATTTCAGGTTTGGGCTGTATTTGCTGGGAAATGCTACATGAGGCAGGTCAAGAGACGTTTTGTAATATGCCCAGTAGTTGCAATGAAAGTGAATCTGGGGCTATATTTGGTCACAGTTAACTACAGTAATATTATGGCTGACCTCCGTAATGCTCTTTCTCAGTACATAATATCACTGGTCAATTTGTATGCTCCTGGATGTGGTCTGTCTGTGCTAATAACACTGCATGCTGGTATCACAGGAGCAAGAATGATCATGGATGGTCTCTCCCTGTGGTTTCTGCTGGAGGGAAATGATTAACAGCACAAAGGATGGGTCCAGGGCAATTTAATGAGGCTTTATAGAAGGAAGCCACAGCTACAGCTGCACAAAGCAGATGGGGAATGGGAGACCTTGAATGAGAATTCAGTTGTTCTGCAACTGCTTTTAGGAGCACATCAATGGGAGAACAATATTTTGGTGGAGCCACGTGTATTTTACAAGAGGTTTTACCCAGTTGTGGCTCACACAAATACTGTATCAGTAGCAAAACACCATCCTGTGTCACTGCTGCAGAGTCCAGAGCAGATGCATCCAAGTCATGGAAGGGAGTGACACAAAGAGGCTTGCTGTGTTAGTTGCACAGAAACTTGAAGTAGCCCAAGGTCCCCGAGGATATGTTTGCAACCATCTCCTACGGGATACATTAAACCAGGCTGTCATTAATCACGGTTCTCATCACCTTGGCTCAAAGAGATAGTGCAGCCGCTGAGCAGCATTGACTGATTTTACATGCACACGAGACAGGCAGAGTGTTAACTCCACATTGTAAGGCTCTTTCTTTTTTCAGAGTCGTAGGCCTGGTCTAAACCGGGGGGTGAGGAGAGGGGGGGATCGATCTAAGTTACGCAACTTCAGTTATGTGAATAACCGTAGCTGAAGTCGACGTACTTACACCTACGCACCGTGGTGTCTTCACCGCAGTGAGTCGACTGCTGCCGCTTCCCCATCAGCTCTGCCTGCGCCTCTCATGGTGGTGGAGTACAGGAGTCGACGGGAGAGCGCTCGGGGGTCGATTTATCACATCTAGACTAGACGTGATAAATCAACCCCCGCTGAATCGATCGCTGCCCGCCGATCCAGCAGGTAGTATAGACGTACCCATAAAGTGTAGGGCTAGAAGACACCACCAGATCATCTAGCCTGACCACTGTACACCACCCAGCACCCACACACCAAACCAACAACCAAAGTATTACAACCCTAAGCAAACTGAACTATTGAGTGCAGAGGCAGAGAAGGGGAGGGACATATGCCTGTGGCTCTGGCAATGGCAAGGAGTTGATTTAGTAAGATATATTCACATGATCCTAGCAACTCCCCACACTGCAGAAGAAGGCAAAAAGACCCAGGGCCATTGCCAATCTGACCTGGGGAAAAATTCCTTCTAATTTTCTTGCTTATTTATAAACTATACAAACCTGATAGAGTTGTCTGGCAAGAGAAAGCGAGTGGAGGCCACATGGAAGCATAAAGGCCACACATTTGGAAAGATCTTTAAGGAACTGATGACAGGAGGAAGGTGGACAGCCCACCACCCATGCCTCCACGTTGTACTCACTGACCAAAGTGATGAGCAACAGAATGAAGCTGAGCAGAAGAAAATGTAGTGTGATTAACAAGCAAACCTGTATAGAGGGAAATCTTCCAGGAGTCTCCTGAAACAAGCAGTGGATGACATGTTTCTTTAAAGACACAAAACTGGACAAAGCACTAGAAAAATATATCCATGGAACAACACTGCAGTAGGTATAGGGATGGTCTGAAGGGTTCTATCTGTATTTAGTGGCCATGGTATCATTAGAGTGGCTAGAGATATTGGGGCCACGTTGTGCAAGGTACTATAAGTACAGCTAAGAGACAATCCGTGCTCCAAAGATCTTACAGTGAAAAATACAAGACAGATAAAGTCTGGGATGAGAAGCATAGGCACGGAAAGGTAAAATGACTCACACAAGGTCACTTAGCTGGTCAGAGGCAGAGCTGAGAAAAAGTGCGCTTTGGTTTGTGTACCTATTGTCTTTTTATAATGAACAGAGAACCCTTCTCCTACCCACATCTGCAATACTTGGATCTGGTGCCAAATGGCCACAGACTTCTGGGAATTTATGAACCCAGGGTTTTGGTTCAGGCTTATCTCTAAAAATAATAGCACAAAGGCTTTCAAAATTAAGCTTGGAAAACATCTGCAGAGAGCTCAGAAAAGACTGTATGCCCATGCACAAAAAAAATGTTTTGGATATTAATATTTGTATGTTTTCCTTCCTTTGTAACTACATCAGAAACTTTCCCTGGTATCTCATTAGCACTTTTATCCCTATATCACAGCTGCTTGTGCTTTTTTGCTAGTCCGCTTAGACAGAAGGATCAGATAAGCCGCTTAGAATCTTCTTGTAAAAATGAATTCTAAATGAGAAAACTGTGTAAAATTGCCCTTTGGCAAAAAGCTAACAAAGAGCATTGAGGTGGTTTTCTAACATTTCTCTTTCAGGCGCTGCTCCTGGTAGCTAATTTCAGGGTCTGAAACAACACATGTGGAGTCAAGCTGCAAAAGAATGAGGTGCAAAGAGAAGAGCAATTACATCAAATAAGCCAGGAGGGCATTTGACCGTGCAGCTCAAGGGTACGATTTGTGATTTGAAGGAAGAAAGACTGGATTTCAGACTAAAAAAGTGACCACACTAAGACGGGCAGCTGAGGCAGGCAGAACATGTACCACAGCACTGCTCCAGCAAAAGAGCAATTAACTCAGGTACGGAGTGTGTCACCAGGCATCACCTAATGAGATAATGGAAAGACTTCCAGCTTTGTCACAATTACATCACTGTGAGAGCAGCCATCCTTGTGTATTTCATAGAGCTGCATTTGAGGTCTCCTTTTGGGACACTGGTACAACAGATTTTCATAAGCCCATGGCTTCCCTCTGCTCCCTTCCTTCAGCAGTGAAATTCCGTCATTCGATCCAATTCCAGCTATAAATCTGATTTCTTGAGAGCATCGTATATTCATCCTGTTCATCAACCACTGGTGCTCTCTGATTTCCCATGAGTTGGATGAAAAGAGTCGCAGGCAGGCAATAAAAGTTTTGATTCATTAAATTCATGTGCATTTTCCATTGAGCCTGAACAGTTGTGTAATAGAGCAGCATGACTGTCCTTGACCCAACTTCCCCTCGGATATCAGTGGAGTGTTTGGCAGCCAACAGACGTCCCATTTCATTATACAGATGTTTTACCTACCAACAGACTAACCTATCTACTTAGTGATGTCTGTACTGTGGTTATTTCCATGGAGTTGACAGAGTTATCTTAGAAGTTAAACAAAAAATGTACATGTTTGTTTGGTCTGCCTTAAACAATGCCTGAGATTAGAAATGTTTCAGAGTAGCAGCCGTGTTAGTCTGTATTTGCAAAAAGAAAAGGAGTACTTGTGGCACCTTAGAGACTAACCAATTTATTTGAGCATAAGCTTTCGTGAGCTACAGCTCACTTCATTGGATGCAACTGTAGCTCACGAAAGCTCATGCTCAAATAAATTGGTTAGTCTCTAAGGTGCCACAAGTGCTCCTGTTCTTTTTGAGATTAGAAATGCAATGTTTGGTGTAGCCGTGTTGGTCCCAGGATAGTAGCGAGACAAGGTGGGTGAGATAATATATTTTATTGGAACAACTCCCATAGGTGCTGGAACTAGGGGTGCTGGAGGTGCTGCCGCACCCCCGGCTTGAAGTGGTTTCCATTATATACAGGATTTACCGCTTGCTTCAAGGGCTCTCAGCACCCCCACTATACAAATTGTAATATTCCTTTATGTATCTATACAGTTATGTCTCCTTTTCTCCAAACTGAGGATCTCCAGTCCTCTTAATCTCTCTTGCAGATTCCACTTTCCAAACATTTTATCATTTCTGCTTCTCTTCTCTGTACTCTCACCTATTTGTGTAGATCTTCTATGAAAGTACAGTGCCCAGAACTAAACACAATCCTCCAGCCTGAGTAATGTAGCAATGACAGTGACTTCAGGTGTGGGCAATCTGCATTCCAAAACACAAGATGATTGGGATTAGAATTCTTCCAGCTTGTTACAAATGTAAACGTTCTTCTGTTTATCTGAAATTTTCCCCCGATTTGTGGAATATTTTTTCACTGAGAAATGGGACACTTTCTGAGTTATTTTCCAGCAGAAAAAGAAGATAGGTAAAGTAGCATTTTACAGACTTTTCAACTTCCCACTTCAGAGAATAAATAAAATAAGGCCACTTACAAGCTTACAGCACCACAACTGTACCGATAAAGGTGTGCGTCTACAACAGCACTTGTGTAGCAATGTTATGCCAATGGAAGAGAGCTCTCCTGTCGACAAAATAAAACCAGCTCAAGGAGTGACAGTAGCTACATCTGTGAGAGAGCCTCTCCTGACAACAAAGCATTGTGCAGTATTTCCCACTGCATGCATCGGATGAAGTGAGCTGTAGCTCACAAAAGCTTATGCTCAAATAAATTGGTTAGTCTCTAAGGTGCCACAAGTCCTCCTTTTCTTTTTCCTCTTAAGACACTAATTTTATCAAAATCATATTCCATTCCTATAGCATAATGCAAAGCTGCAGGAGTTTAATATCAGAATATTACAGCTTTAGCATAATCACCCACCAACAAATGTCCCCCCAAACAAGCTCAATCCTAAAGACATGAATGCTGAATTCCTCCCTGGTGTAAATGCAAAGTATTCAGACTCCACATGATTAACACAAAAAATGACGTCTTTTCCTCTGTGACATTGGTTAAATTGTTGCAAAAAAATGCTAAATGGTGAATGTTTACATTTTTTTAAAAAAATGTGTGCATTAGAACACAGGTCCAAACTGTGGATAAATTAATACTGCTCCTTCATAGCAGTATTATGGCGACATGAAAAATACACTGATTTACCACTATGTTGTTCCAGTTTACACCACAGTAATGTCACTGAAATCAATGGAACCAGAGCAAAGTAAATCTGGGGTAGCACAGCTGTGAATTACCCCATGTTTCCTAAAGTTTCCAGAATCCCACTATTAAAAAGTGCAGTTCTAGGATGTATCAGAGGGTCTAAACTACTGCAACCATGGTGTTGTCTTGAGCTGCATTAGAAAGGAGCATTTAGGACAGAATTTGTTGGGGAAGTGTAGCAGTGATCAAAGTGCCTGTACAAATCAAAGTGTTTGGATCATACGTGTGTCTCTATCAGTGAAGTTACAGCCAGAAGACACAAAACAGCCATTAACAAGTATTTTGGAACATTTTTTTCCCCCATGTATTGAATTTCCCACCCACTCCCAGTCTTCTGTGCCATTTTGATTTCTCCTCTTTGTGCTTTTGTCTTTTGATCGCTAAACGCGACTCACCCGCCCCAAGGGACTGTTTAAATTACTTTTGAGAAGTAAAATTACTGTAAGAGGAGGGGAAATTATTAGAACTATACATCAAGAAATTGTAGGATCATAGAAAGGCCCCTTGAGTATGCAAGTAAAACTTTTCAGCACACTTTTAATGCTGATTCAGTATCCAAGGGGAAACAAAGTCATTTCCTAAAGTTTGTGTGTTTGTGTACTGATTTCATGTCTTCATAGTCCCACCCCTCACTTTCTCTCCAAAGGAGCCATCTGATTGTTGGATTTCCTTGTCTGCAAAGGACTATCCTGTTAAATTTTAAGCTGCCCAAATGAGCTCTGTTGGATTGTTTTAAATGTCCAATATTGCTGCTCACATTTTGCATCAGCACCTTGTCAAAGAGGCTTTCTGAACCTTGTTGGAATGGGCAACACTGCTGCTGGTTGTTTCTGGAGCCACCGGAAAGCTGAACTGAAAGTGTGTGTCCATCCCGGGCAGGGTGATAATCCCCAGGTGGCTGCATAATGAACAGTTTGCTCTGCTGCCTGGGAATGGGTTGATAATCTCAACCTTGCATTCAGCTACGGTGATCATGGCTACTGTAGTTCACAAACATCAGACTAAGGTAACAGGGGGAATGAAGCCTATAAGATGAATAGCACTTGCCAAGACACACAGATTCTCAGGTCCCTGTTGGACAGTGAATTCAACAATCGCATGAAGAACGATCTGCAAAGCTATAAATCAGTGGAAGTTACATTCTGCTAAGGAAAGTGAGAGATTTGCCTTCCAGCTATAAGGAAATAATAGAAGCTGTCTGTACAATTTGTTCTATGTTTTATAACAGACATTTGATGGTA
Source organism: Natator depressus (assembly GCF_965152275.1). Taxonomy (NCBI): domain Eukaryota; kingdom Metazoa; phylum Chordata; order Testudines; family Cheloniidae; genus Natator; species Natator depressus. Next base: position 116,828,383 of record NC_134240.1, on the reverse strand, counting down.
TAAATAATATATTTACAGTATAGTGAAACTGGCCAGAATTCATGGCGATTGCAATAGGTGGCAGCAGGACATTAAGCATTGCTTAGCGTGGTACTTGAGGGTGTAACTGGGAGTAGTTATGTGGGGGGGTGAAATTAAGGGCCCTTATCCTCAGCTGGAGTGAATCACCATAGCATCAAAGGCAATGGAGCTACACAGATTTAAACCCGATGGGAATCTGGCCAAAGAAATGGAAAATACAGACAGATTTTTCAGGGTAAAATGGACCCTAAGATCTAGTTGACTGTAGATTAATCTCCTGAGAGAATTGGTGGCAACCACATCAGGTGAGATATTTTAAATTTACCTGGGCAAAGCAGTGGAACGTTCACTGGGCCAGATCCTCAGCTGGTGTAAATTAGCATCACTCCATTCAAGTCAACGGAGCTACATTGATTCACACCAGCCGAGGATCTGTCCCAATATCTGTAAGAGGCAATCCTGCATTAGCAGAGCCATGTCCTAGATAATCATTATACAGCCACTTCTGCCAGCCAGGTCTTTTCCGTTCCTAAACCCTATGGTGCTTCAATAGCTCAATATGTAACCCTCGAGCATTAGTCTACCACAGTGGTACCTAGGGCTGAGAAGGCGTTTTGTTATATGCCGGAGCTCGGCAAAAAGTAAATCAAACTGTGTCTCCAGTTTCATAGATTCATAGATATTAAGGTCAGAAGGGACCATTATGATCATCTAGTCTGACCTCCTGCACTACGCAGGCCACCGAATCTCACCCACCCATTCCTGCGAAAAACTTCTCACCTATGTCTGAGTTACTGAAGTCCTCAAATCCTGGTTTAAACACTTCAAGGAGCAGAGAATCCTCCAGCAAACTGGAAAACCAAGTTCCTTCAATTTTCACTGAGGTTTCCAACCTTGGAAGTCCCTGATTCAGCCAGGTACTTACGCAAATGCATAACTTTAAGCATGCAGGTAGTCCCACAGAAATCAATGGAACTACTCCTGGGTCAAAGTTAACTAGTAGAGCTGGGAAGAAAAAAAAACGTCAACTGGACCATTTTCCATAAGACAATGCAGTTGGATCAAAATCGAACTTCTTCATTAAATCATGTTGCTTTCACCATGTCATAAATATAGAGGGAGGGGTAGCATAAAATTCCTCCTTGGCAGCTGTACTGAATCACCTTACCTGTAAGGGGTTAAGTAGTCAAATAACCTAGTTGGCACTTGACCAGAAGGACCAATGAGGAAAGACGATAGTTTCAAATCTGGGGGGGGAAGGTTTTGTTTGGGCTCTCTCTTTGTTGTTCCATCTCCGGATGGAGGGAGAGTCCAAGCAGGTACAACACCTCCTGAAAATATACCTGGAATAAAGATCTAACACCACAGAAATTGTAAGTAGGCAAGGAAATGTGTTAGGTTATCTTTTGTTTTAGCTTGTGAATTTTACTATGCTAAAGGTAGTTTTATTCCTACTTTTGTAACTATGAAGCTGAGCCAGAGGAGAATCATCTGTGTTTTAAATCTTTTTATTTACCCTGTAAAGTTACCTTCCATCCTGATTTTGCAGGTGTGATTCTTTTACTTTTTCTTTATAAATAATGTTCTTCTTTTAAGAACCTGATTGATTTTCAGTGTCCTGAAGACAAAGGGTCTGGTCTGTGCTCACATTGCTAACCAATTGGTTGGTACATTATTCTCAAGCCTCCCCAGGAAAGAGGGTGAAGGGGCTTAGGGGGGATACTTTGGGAAGATAGGGATTCCAAGTGACCCTTCCCTGAATTTTTGTGTAAATCACTTGGTGGTGGCAGGAATACCGTCCAAGGACAAGGAAAGGAATTTGTGCCTTGGGGAAGTTTTTAACCTAAGCTGGTAGAAATAAGCTTAGGGGGTCTTTCATGCGGGTCCCCACATCTGAACCCCAGAGTTCAGAGTGTGTGTGTGTGGGGGGGAACCCTGAAACACCAAAATTTTATTTTGGAAAAATAAACAGTTCCAACAATATTATAATGTCTCATTTCACATTTTCAGATCAAAATATTTATTTTTTTTTTGAAGTAACTTTTCAGACTTTTTGTTTGGAAGTCTTTTTCTTTTGGATTGCACTCAGGGGTGAAAGTAAGCTGGTACAGGCTGGTGCGGCGTACTGGTAAAAAAAAGGGAGGCAGCATCCTGGAAGAAAGCAGCTGAAGCATTCAGTACCGGCTTATTTTCACCTCTTTTAGCTGCATTACAGTTTAAACTCAGCTAATGGTCCATCCCTGGAGAATGTGCCCGGCCGTTGGAATAGGTGGCCGCTTGCTTGCACAAGGACAGTATGTATGTGTATGTGTCACAATGCAGCTGCCACCGACCAGCAGCGACCCCAGCAACCGGCCCTCACTGGCTGCTGCCTGCAAGGAGCCAGCAGCTGCCGCTGCGCCCGGGGTTGGGCTGGGTCTGCCAAGGAGTAAGTAACCAAGGCAGAAACCACAGCCAGCCGGGGGTGGGGGACAAGGGACTGCACTGTGCCATGCCTGCCAGTTGCCTGCCTAGACCCTCCCTATTTCCTAGCAAGTTAACAGATCTCAAGGATTGTTTAAACTCCCAGGTGCACAAAAGGGTGTAGAGGGCACACCAATGGGTGGCTAGTAGAAGGATGAAGCCAGAAGTGAATGAAGGACATCTAGAATAGCCTTCATGAAATATACAAGATGCTTAGAGAAAATTTTGCCAATTTCAGCCTCCCCAGGACACTAAAACAAAACAGAAAGAGATCTGAGATTGTGCCCACCTGTTCTAATGACATTTCAGGTGTTTAATTCAATATATAAATAGGGTGGAATGGAAACTATTTTTTCTTTCAAAGGCAGAACAATAATTTCCCTAAATATCCAGTTTTCCCCTCCGATCTCTTTGTGGTTTTGTCTATCAGGCTAATTGCTTTCTTTGTGATTCTTTCATTGCTTTAGCAAAATTTGTTTGCCAAAAATAAGCCCCGATCATCATGACAAATCTTCCCACCACGTTCTCCATTTTTTTTTAAATAGTAACGTTTCAATGAGGATCTGCAAGCAGTTTGGGCATTACAACCATCCTCTGATGGGGAGGGATAGACTTAAACTCAGAAATGGTCCCCGATTCCGATTGTATTTGTGTTTTGGATCCAGGGCAGAAAAAACCTGCTCCCCGGTCACACCAACAACTGTGAAATAAACAAGGATGTCAGAAATGGCCCCTAATCCTGTGGGTTGAACCGTGGATGGAACATTAGCTGAGTTTAAGTTGTTATGCAAGTGCCCTGGGCTTCTCCGTCAGCCAGTCCACCTCCTCCCCGCCGCAAGCTGGAGAGGAGCCGTGGCCACTGCTGAGTGCGAGGCAGGGGTGAAGCGCGGAAAACGAGGAGGTGAGAAATGTGACAGAGTAAGTTTTCACTTTTCAGGCTTTTATTCCAATATTTCAGTTTCATTAGAGACAATATTAGTAGTAGTAGCTTTAATTTCTATATCAAAGTCATGCGAAAGGATCCATGAAGTTAAGTGTGTAGGAGAGGTGGGTTACTTGCGATATGACCGTACCGGTAAAAAATGTAAGTTACTTTCACCCCTGCTTGCATTCCATTTTATAATAACATAAAATTTAACAAGTCAAAATCCAACTGGCATGTTTCCAAGGATCCATAACAATTTTTCCCCCCAGAACTTTCTTTCTTGGATAATTTTGAAATGTTTTGATTACTTTCTGAATTGGAATGAAAACCAAACATTAAAATCCTGAAATCCTGCAAAACTTTTTTTTTTTTGGTCTTCCACACAGCTCTGTTAACTATGTACCTTCCTAATTCTGACCTGTGTTTGATTTCTGGTTTTTCATTGAGACTGAAATTCCCTGGTTCTGACATGAAACAGCATAGTTTCAGATAGAATTGTGCTTGAATATAAACTTCACCAAACAGTAGATTGGTCAAACTCCAAACCCAGATCCTAATCATGCAAGTAGCCCATGTTTATATTATGAGCTGAACCAAAATCCAAGATCCAAACCACTTCCAACACTGGCATGTTTAAAATCTGAATCCAGCTTTCGCACCCATCTCTTTACATTCAACTAAATTTTGCTTTGAGTTTGTTTGAAACCAGAATTCACAGGGAACTCAAAGGAGGTGGTACTGATCAAAATATACCTATGTATCCCTTTGATGCTTGACTATATGATATACCTATATTGCCAGGGGGCTCTTATCAGAGGCCAAGAAATGTATGTATTTAACATGTGAGATTGAGGATACTTTTCATTTTTATTAGCGCTTTTTATGACAAGATCTGAAAGTGCTTTGCAAACTTTAATTAGGCCTCACAGCACACATTGGAGGTAGGTGTTGTAATTTATGCTCATTTGACTTCAGGTCACCCAACTGCATCCTCCAGGGAATCTCTAGCCCTGTGGAGTTCTATCTGCCCCTGATGCTTAATCTACTAACAGCTCGGAGAGGTGAGTGTGTTTCTTCCTATGCTGCTGTCTGTGGAGGTGTACAGCCACTTCCTAAGAACATGATGGCCTGGGGCAGCGGGCTTGTACTCATCAGACTTTCAGTCTAAAAAAACCTCTTAGGTTGATATCCAACCAGCCACACAAGCCAGCATGCAGGTAAGTGGTGGGGGTAAAATCAGATTTTACACACACACACACACACACACATACACACACACGTAAGTGGTGGAGGTAAAATCAGATTTTACACACACACACACACACACACACACACACACACAAACCTGTTGTGTCTTTGGCCTCTGCACAACAGTAAGGATATGAGGTACCCACATGGACACAGCTGAGTTCCGAAATACCCGTGTATTGCAACTCTAAATGTATAAGGTCTAGCTACAAATATATCATGCTGCTCTGTTAGGTTTTGGTCCACTCTGATAGAAAACGGGGAGGCCAGCTAGAGGGGCCCCAAACTATTTAGAGGGATACTACCCAATTCCTGTGCACCACAAGACCATGCTCACAAAGGAGACAGACATGATATATTTGAGAGGGTCTCTAGAAGTGGATGAAGGGGGCGTCGTGGGAAAGGCACGGAGTCAGTAAAGGTCTAGCAGAAGCCAGGCTGGCATCAACCTCCCCAAAAGAACTCTGCAGAGACCAGCCTGCACAGCTCACTTGAAATGAAACCGGAACAGGACTGTTCTAGCTCCAGTCCTGATTCCCTGGCCCCTTTACAGGAAACATCCCTATCTGATAAAAAGTATCTGCAGGAGCTCCAGAAAGTTTCAAAAGCAGACTCAACAGGAGTGAAAGAAAAGGAGTTGGGCACACCTATGACACAAGGGCAAAGGTAATAAAAGAGAGCATTGCTAGGCATGGCCTTAACTGAAATCCCAGCATTTCCCAAACAATGCTATTTGCGGTACGGGAATTATTTCCTTCTCTAAATATAGGGACACACCATGACACTTCAGAGACTACCACAGAGAAAGAACCATTGGCAACTGTGGATTTTTAATGATGGCAACATCTCTATGTAGGGCGTGGTTGGCAACACCATCTACTAATGGCCCATCCAGGGATGGTACAAGAAACACCATAAATAGTGCCTGAAATCTGAGGGTTTATAGCACTCAGATATATTTATGGGGGGAGGTATAGCTCAGTGGTTTGAGCATTGGCCTGCTAAACCCAGCATTGTGAGTTCAATCCTTGAGGGGGCCATCTGGGGCAAAAATTGGGGATTGGTCCTGCTTGGAGCAGGGAGTTAGACTAGATGATTTCCTGAGGTCCCTTCCAAACCTGGTATGCTATGACTTGCACATTTGTACCCTGTCTAATGCAACTCTGGATGTTCTTCATGTTGGTATACATTTATGACGCTGACTAAGCTCTTAGCCTCACTAATATCTGGCAGCCGTGAATTCCACAGCTGAATTTATAGGTTTGCTGCTCCTTTTCAAGCTCACTAGGCACACTCCACCTACATGCTGAACTGCCTCAAAGATTTTCTTTAGCAGCTGGCCTGTCTGAAGAGCCTGCCATTAAAGACAGTCAGCTGGAGCATGCTCAGTGAAGGCTTTGAGGCTCAGCAGAACAGTAGCAAATACCCTCTCCCCCCAATCTGTTTTTGTTTTTCCTCCTGTGAGTGGGAGCCTGAAGGGGAAAGGCAATGCTCATGGTGGGGAACATACATTTTCAAAAATAAAATTATATAGTTGGCTCTCCTGTGTTGCAACACATGATAAAACCTGAAGGCTTAGAAAACTCTGGTTCCCCTGACCTAGATCCCTTGGCTGGGCTAGGCTGGGAAACTGTTGCACAATGATACACGCCATGGCTCTAGGTTAGGGTGTTCACCCCACACTTGCCCGGGAAGGGTTAAGGCATATTGAGAAAGGAGCTAATTAATCCAACAGGCCGCAGCTGAGAGGAATCAGGAGGCTAAGTAATCCCTGGACTGAGTGAGGGAATGCAGCTGAGGAGGAATGAGCTGGGTTGGGTTTATAAGGGCAGAAAATTGGCAGCAGAAGGGGGTTGTGGGGAAAGTCTACAGCCACTCCCTGGGAGAAGGGAAGGTGTGTTTAGAGGAGACAGGGATAAGTAGCGACAATTACTGCCTGGGAGGAGGAAGTTGGGAGGCTGGTTAAACCCAGAGGAGGGGGACGGAGCTATGGAGGTAGGAGAGAGCTCGAGGAAAGGCGGTAAGATCTTAAAGGGAACAAACCTTGACTGGTGACTCTAGGGTCCCTGAGCCAGAACCTGGAGTAGAGGGTGAGTCATGAGAATGATTAAAGCATTAGAAACCATGTCTGAGAATGAACAACTCAAGGAGCTCAGTCTATATGGTTCAATAAAGAGATAGTTAAGGGTGAATTGATTAGTCTATCAGTACCTACATGGGGAACAAATATTTAATAATGGGTTCTTCAATCTATCAGAAAAAGGTACAACAGGATCAAATGTCTGGAAGTTGAAGTTACATAAATTCAGACTGGAAATAAGGTGCAAATTTTTAATGGTGAGGGTAATTAACCATTGGAACAATTTATAAAGGGTTGTGGTGGATTCTCCATCACTGACCATTTAGAAGTCAAATTGGATGTTTTTCTAACACATCCTCTAGGAATTACTGGGGGGGACGTTCTCTGGCCTGTGTTATATTGGAGGTCAGACAAAATGATTATAGTGGTCTTTCTCTGGCAATGGGATCTGAGTCTGATATTAAAAACCCACAGAGAGAACTCCTGAGATCTGTTTCTGGCTCTCCCATTTAACTCCTCTCTGCCTCAGTTTACCTATCTATATAATCTGTACCCTCTTGCCCTCTGTGTGTGAGAGTTAGCTCATAGCTGTTTGATTCCAGGAATCTCAAAGCAATTTACAGTCTAATGTGTGTGATAACAAATATTGCTATTTACAATATTCCTATATACAGAGAGTGCAAAATTAGCAGCTGGCTGCCTGGAGTCTGAACAGAAAAGCTACCTAATTCTCTCTCTCTCTCTCTCTCTCTTTTTTACATTCACTTCTAGACCTTCTATTTGCAGTCCATGAGTCTAAGATTTGGCTGTTTTGCCACAACTTAGATCACACAGACTGGGAGCCCTTTCTTTCCAGCAAGGGTAATTACACCAGGTCTAATCAGTGCCAGCAAAGTATTTGCAATGATACTGTATTTGTCAGGTGAGGCGCATCCCTTGGAAGACAGAACTGATCAAACTCCTTATGAATTCGCAGCTGTCTCACAGTTGTGATGGGTAACCTTTTCAGTAGGTGACAGGATGAGAGACTTATAAGAAGGGAAAAGCAACATCCGTATAGAAAGCCCAGTGAAAAACAATGTCAAATTCTGAATGGTTAAATGCCTTAAATAATATTACCGTTACAGAAATCGGAGCTGACTTTCAAAAGAGAAGGCTTTACAGCACAATCACCTGTATTTCCTCTGGGGTAATTACCTCTGATATTATACCTAGTGTATCATTATTTCCTGTTCTGCTACCTGTGATCAATACCTCCCAGAGCTTGAGACATTCTGCTACCAGCACTGAAATACTCTTTTTACATCTTTATGCTGTCACGCGAGCCACTGTCATTTCTAGCCTTATTTAACCAGCTGTCGTTTGTCTAAATCTTTCTCACTAACCATCCACTACTGCTGGTAGCAGGGGGAGAAAAAAAGAAAACCCCACAAAACTGTCAACTTCTCTGATGATGGTTTCCAGTGTTGCAGCAGCATACATATATCACTTTTTCTTTTTTTCTTTTAAAAATTCCCCACCTATAACCATGCAACAAAGACTAGTGACCTTTCAATAGTCACAATTCTGTATGGTTAAACTCAGCAGAGGGAATCAATTTAACTCATGAATAAGAGAGTGGCCCCCAAAGGTATTATGTGAGAGACCTGGTGGTCTCCTCTTGTTGCCAAGCATCGTTGATAAAATCCTTGCTGGCCTTGTCTGGCTGAAAAAGTTCTTTAGTCAGAATGTCTGTTTGTGACTTCGATGGATGTGGAGTTGCTTGTAGTAATTTGTGTGTGTTTTGTGTTGATCTCAGTATTGTGATGTTCACCAGGTGCCTGGATTGAGTTAATTCCATAGCAGGAGTGTCAGGGAATTCACACAGGAATCTAGACCCTGATGTACACAAATGCTTGAGAGATGATGCAAGAACAATTCGCTTTGAAACCCTGCCTCAGCTCCCTGGCCAGCATGCAGCACAGGGTTTCCCAGGAGTGACTCTGTCCTGGCAGGGAGGGGGATCAAAGGGAACCATAGCAGGCTTGAAGGAACACATACTGCCTCAAGGAGAGAGATGTTTTTGAGACTGAGATTTGAGAGCCTGATGAGGAAGGCTATACCTACCAGGGTCCCCATCAGGAGGATAGACACGTGTGTAGGCCCCTTTGAAAACCTTTTCCTCCTATGCCATGCATTGCTCCTATGGCTAACTAAACAATACTTTTGTTTTAAGAAGGCTGTTTTGGGTTACTGTAATCTGCTAGTCAAAGGCTCCCAAAGGGGAGGAGCACAAGTACCAACCCCAGGCAGACTTGCTGGAGAAGCTCAGTTGATCCAAGGGTACTGCAGCCCAGGGGCCAGCCAAAGAGTGGGAGACCTGTGTGGTCCCACTTAGAAGTAAGGGTACAGGGCCCCATTGCTGTGGGGGTGCACTCAGAAACTGGAACAGGGGTAGAGGAGCAACTAGTAGAGATACAGCTAATGCAGGAACCATGACAGTGATGTTGAACAAGTCACCTCACTGCTCTGTGCCTCAGTATCCCCATTTTACATATGGGGAAAAGGATACTGACCTTCTTTATAAAATACATCGCAATCTGCTGTGTAAGAGCTAGCTCTTCTTATGTGTGAGTTTTGAATGTCTTATTCTTTCTACCTAAGCTATCATAACTGGAGACACCCAACTGAACACTCCATGGTCCAAGTTTTCAGAATAATTCAGCTGCCCTGTAGGCACTAAAATCAGGGCAGAGTTTGCAGAAGAGCTCAACACATTGGTGGCCAGATTTTCGAAGGAGATCAGCTGCCAGTGTCTGGAAAGGGATTGGTGAGGGCTGAGCACTTTTAAAGCATCTGCCTAAATGGAAGCTAAACTTAGAAAATCAGGCCCCAGCTGTGGAGTTGAACATTTGAAAATTTAGCCCTAGCACTAACAGCAGGTAACAAACAGGGATAATTTGGGGGTGATCATGATGTGGAAGAGATCGTCCTTACCGTTTGAAGAGGAATGGATAATGTATCACCCCATCTACTTTGAGATGAAGCAAAGGGAAGCAGACTGCCAGAGAGATTCAGGAGTTCTGATCTGCCTCAAAGATCCAGGTTCATGGGCATCAGGGTAGACAGGTTTCTGGGTTACCCAATGAGTCGGATGGCAGAACAATGCACCACTTTGCAACACAGTGCCGAGAATCTCCCAATTAAACTGCATTTTTAATATCACTGAATGCAAATCCTTTCTTCATCCCGCATGTCAGGTATGATATAGGCTGTCTCTCTGAAATGTAAGTGACAGTAAAAGAGGTAACAGATATGCTAAACAGAAGAAACCAGAACACTGGGAGTGGAATGATACTAAGAGGATGTGGCAGGGATATTGCACTGAGGGTACTCATCAAATTGCTCTCAAATCGCATCTGGCTTCTGCTCACGCGCGCGCTCATGCTCTCTCTCTCTCTCTCTCTCTCTCTCACTCCTCTTTTACCAAAGGGCAGGAGAAATCCATCGCTTTCTCTGAGGCTTGGGCTCCTGGAAACTGTATCCCTATTGCAAGCACAACCATTTTGCCAGTGGAAGTCTTCATATGAGTGTCTCATCACTCTGTATAGCTGGCTTGCAGGCTTCACTCATGGTTCCACTGAACATCAGTTCTTCTGTCAGCGAGGCCTTAAACGTTATAGCCCAGTGTCAGAATCCAGCCAGGCACCTGGGATTCTGGAAGCTTCCCCCCGCCAACCCCCTCTTCCTCACAGCTGTGACTGAACATGGTCAGAAAAGGGGAGGAGGGTTCTTACATCATTAGTTCATTTATGGCCTGATCCAACCCCCGCCCCTTGAAGTTAATGAGTCTTTCCACTGTCTGCCTTGGGTTAGGCCTTCACCTACAGTGGCAGGGCCATTACACGTGGTGCCATCGTCACTGCCAGAGGCATCCAGCAGAAACGTGTTCTATGAAGGTGAGGAAACTCAGCAGCAGGGTCAGGGCACCGCTGTGCTTTCTGCCACGCTGCCCCCATGCCTGGGGGGAGCTCCCCACAAATATCTGCACTGCTAATTCATTATCTTCTTTCAAAACCCTCCTTGGCTGTGAGGCCTACAAACAGCTTGACAAGGGTTAGGCTGGCAGGCTGACCACTATTGTTTCGCTGCTTCCTTGTACTCCCCTGTCTGTATCCATCTATCGTCTCTTGTCCGATACTTAGATTGTACGCTCTTTGGGACTGACTCTTGTTCTGTGATTGTCCTGCACCTAGCACCTGGGGTCCTAGTCATTGATTGGGGCTCCCAGGTGCTCAGGTAATACTACTAATAATAAAGGTGTCCAACATGGGAGTCCTTTGGCCGAGAAGACAGTATTGCTATCCCCAAATGTTCAAAAAGCATGAGTTAGGCTCACCAAAAATAATGATTGGCTTTAAAAGCATGATATCATGTAAATAGAATAGATTTAGGGTTCTTTTTATTTGTCTTCTGCTTTCTGAGCCTTTATGGTGCACTTGGGTCACATTTTGAAGCTTTCTTCACAGCCATAAGCTAGAAACTTACTTATTCTTTCAGAATGACGGCTGAAATCACCAACTATCTTCTTCGCTCCAGGAGCTGGGCCTTTAAGGAAAACGATGATCATGAGACTCATGACAAGATCATGAGAACTGGCAATGCTGAGCAGAGAAACTCCTCGGCAAGCTGCCAACAGGGATTCTCCTTTCATGTACGTGACTGAGGGATCAGAGGGACAAAACTTCCCCATGAATCTGGACCATTATCAGAACAGGGTCACGATTAGCATCTTTGTTGTCAGACCCCAACAGAGGCCAGGGAATGAATAGGAATGGAGATCTGAAAGCTCTGCTCACGCCTATGAGGTGTGGTTCTTCAAGATTGCCAGGGCAGTGTGGGGAAAGTTTTCCCTGTCACTGTCTGTGCTGTAGGTAAATAGAGGGCTTCAAAATCCAACAGTCTTTCACCAGTGCTAAAAATTCCTTAATTTCTCTGGTACTGAGTTTAGTCAGCATGCAGCCTTCCTGTGACTATCACCACACTAACCGCCTTAAATTGCCATACTTAGAGTAAGGTACCAGAATGCCACAAATACTGTGTTTACAATGGCACCGAAATTCATTCCAGCCTGGCCATTACAGACCCTAAGAGTCACCATGAAATTCACATTTAGTGTGGATGGGGGATATTAATTTTAGGACACTCTCACTCTTTAACTAGGGCCATACTCCCTTTCCTCACACCCGTGATTTTTGTCATCATGCTTTTAGAATAAAATCTTGCAGCTGCTATCTCTGGCCCCGTGGTTAGGGTGTTGGGTTTGGGAGATATGGATACTGCTCCCTGCTCTGCCACAAATTTCCTGTGTGCTGTTGGGCAAATCACTTAGCCTTTCTGTGCCTCAGTTCCCCATCTGTAAAATGGAGATAGCAGTCATTCCTCACAGAGGTGCTGTGAGGGTAAATGCATTAGACTGTGAGCAGCTCAAATGTTATGGTCATGGGGGACATAAGGACCTTAGGTCAACCTCTTTGGAAAAATGCCCGTCATGGTTTGCTTAATGACGCCACACTCTTTTTCTTCGTCTGGCCTTAAGCGTTAGGTACATCTATCACCATGTGAGCAGAACAATGAGCTTTTGTTGAACAAGTGCCATACCCATAATTATTATTAGTGGCTATTTTGCTGCTCTTTTGATTCACTTAACGTTGTCAGTTAAAAAAACACAAAACAGAGGAGGAAGCAACTAGATCTAAGGTCCCCTTTCGCCCCAAACAATGACCTATGCTCTGTCCATAATTGTTCATAAGAACGGCCATACTGGGTCAGCCCAAAGGTCCATCTAGCCCAGTATTCTGTCTTTCGACAGTGGCCAATGCCAGGTGCCCCAGAGGGAATGAACAAAACAGGTCATCATCAAGTGATCCATCCTGTCCCCTAGTCCCAGGTTCTGGCAAAGAGAGGCTAGAGTCACCATCCCTGCCAATAGCCACTGATGGACCTATCCTCCATGAATTTATCTAGTTCTTTTTTAAACGCTGTTATAGTCTTGGCCTTCACAACATCCTCTGGCAAAGAGTTCCACAGTTGACTGTGTATTGTGTGAAGAAATACTTCCTTTTGTGTGTTTTAAATCTGCTGCCTATTAATTTCATTTGGTGACCCCTAGTTCTTGTGTTGTGAGAGCCAGTCATAATTTTATGGACCTCTATCATAACCCCCATTAGTTGTCTCTTTTCCAAGCTGAAAAGTCCTAGTCTTATTAATCTCTCCTCATGAGAAACTGTTCCATACCCCTAAAAATTTTTTTCACCCTTTTCTGAACCTTTTCCAATTCTAATACATAGAATCATAGACTATCAGGGTTGGAAGGGACCTCAGGATGTCATCTAGTCCAACCCCCTGCTCAAAGCAGGACCAATCCCCAACTAAATCGTCCCAGCCAGGGCTTTGTCAAGCCTGACCTTATAAACCTCTAAGGAAGGAGATTCCATCACCTCCCTAGGTAACCTGTTCCAGAGCTTCACCACCCGCCGAGTGAAAAACTTTTTCCTAATATCCAACCTAAAACTCCCTCACTGCAACTTGAGACCAATACATCTTTTTTGAGATGGGGATACCACAACTGCACGCAGTATTCAAGATGTGGGCGCACCATGGATTTATACAGAGGCAATATGATATTTTCTGTCTTATCTGTCCCTTTCTTAATGATTCCCAGCATTCTGTTAGCTTTTTTGACTGCCGTTGCACATTGAGTGGATGTTTTCAGAGAACTAGCCACAATGACTCCAAGATCTTTCTTGCATGGTAACAGCTAATTTAAACCCCCATCATTTTATATGTGTAGTTGGAATTATATTTTCCAATGTGCATTACTTTGAATTTATCAACATTGGATTATATCTGCCATTTTGCTGCCCAGTCACTCAGTTTTGTGAGATCCCTTTGTAGCTCTTCACAGTGTGCTTTGGACTTAACTATTTTGAGTAGTTTTCTATCACCTGTAAATTTTGCCACCTCACTCTTTACCCCTTTTTCCAGATCATTCATGAATATGTTGATCCCAGTACAGACCCCTGGGGGATGCTACTATTTACCCCTCTCCATTCTGAAAACTTACCATTTATTCCTCCCCTTTGTTTCCTATCTTTTAAACAGTTATTGATCCAGGAGAAGACTTTCCCTCTTATCTCACGACAGCTTACTTTGCATAAGAGTCTTTGAGGGACTTTGTCAAAGGCTTTCTGAAAATCTAAGTATATTGTGTACACTGGATCCCCCTTGTCACATGCTTGTTGACCCCCTCAAAGAATTCTAGTCTATTGGTGAGGCATGATTTCCCTTTACAAAAATCGTGTGGACTCTTCCTCAACAAATCGTGTTCGTCAAGGTGGCTGACAATTCTGCTCTTTATCACAGTTTCAACCAATTTGTCCGGTACTGAAGTCAGGCTGACTGGCCAGTAATTGCCAGGATTGCCTCTGTGGCCTGTTTTTTAAAATGGCGTCACATTAGCTCTCCTCCAGTCATCTGGGACAGAGGCTGATTTAAATGACAGGTTACCTCTCTCAGTGAGTAGTCCTGCAATTTCACATTTGGGTTTCTTCAGAAGTCTTGGGTGAATCCCATCTGGTCCTGGTGTCTTATTACTGTTTAATTTATCAATTTTTTTCCAAAACCTCCTCTAAGGATATCTCAATCTGGGACAGTTCCTCAGATTTGTCACCTAAAAAGAATGGCTCAGGTTTGTGAATCTCCCTCACATCCTCAGCCATGAAGATCAATGCAAAGAATTCATTTAGTTTCTCCACAATGGCCTTACTGTCCTTGAGTGCTCCTTTAGCATCTCGATCATCCAGTGGCCCCACTGGTTGTTGAGCAGGCTTCTGGCTTCTGATATAATTACAAATTTTGCTGTTACTTTTTGAGTCTGGCTAGCTGGTCTTCAGATTGTTTTTGACCTCCTAATTATAGTTTTACACTTCACTTGTCAGATGTTTCCTGGGTCACTCAGACATCTCAGCCTCCTCCATTGCCCTGCTTATTGGCGAATGTCTGCACAGCTAAATTGTTTGGATTAGCAGCTGCAGCAGTCATGACATGGAGTTCTTTCAGAATAAATACTCCTGTGCTCATGGCTGCGTAATGACATGTTCAATCTGCAAATGATATATAATGGTAATTTATGTCACAGGTGCAAGGGCCAGGATTTCCTGACATTACACATGAATACTGTTTGCTGCCACTAAGGATCAGGGCCTCCACACCCCATGGTCTGGTATGATAATGGGCTAGCCGCTATATAATAGACAAGCCACTTCAAGAATGGCCAGATCATTGACACTGTGCCGTTGAGTCCACACCTTCCTTAGATTGAAAACTGCTGGGTGAGACCTATTCTCTCTCCCTTAACTACCCTTGCAAAAACATCAATAAGCCCTAGCTTGTTTTCTAGCTGGGACTTTATAATACCCTATGTCCCACAGTTTCTAAACCTCTGTCCTTCCTCTGGACTGCACCAAATCCTGCCAGTTCCTCCTCCACATCAGCTCAAACCTCTGTCCTTTCCTTTTCTCTTTCTAGAGCTGGATTACCTTTCCCAGTTGTTTTTGTGGTCCCTTTCACAGGGCTGAGGATACAGTCTCAATCTAGCCCAAAGACAGGGCTTGGATATTTTGCCTCACTTAACCCCCACAAACACTGTGGATTTCCCTGAGCAGTGAACTACACCTTGCACAACAGACATCCTTGGTTTTTAGGCCACCTTTATACCACAGATTTCTGCTGAAAAAGCTGTGTCAGGGAGGGATTTGAAGAGGCTTGATCCCTGACTGACATAGCTTCACTGGCTAAAGCCACTAGTGTAGGTGCAGTAATACCAGTCTATGGGCAATTTTGCTGTTATGGCTTGTTTCTGGGGGTAGATGGTGGGGGGCACAGAATAAGCTTCTGCCTCCACACTAGGAACGGTTGCCAGAAGACTATACTGCTATATCTATACTGGTAAAGCACTCCTGCTGTAGACATGACCTTAATTAGTTTGCATATTGTGGAAATCGCATCTTTAATAGTTTTTTATATCCTCTTATTGTATTTAATAGGGAACCACTGCTCTGAATGTTCTGTATTTGAAAAGCTTGTTGTTTAAATAAGTTGATTTAACACAACATAATAGGAATAATTTAATTTTATTAGGTTAGAGGGAAGCGATAGGGAGGTCCTGGGGAGTTTCATTCTAGCGTTAGCCACCGATTCCCTCTAACCTTGAGACAATCTCTTCTCAACGTTCTTGTGTCTCAACATCCCCAGAAAAATTGGGTCAAATGCAGGAACATGACTGAAAAGCAGATGTTGCATGGGGGGTGGGGGGAGAGGGTATTTCAAAATATCCATAACAAATGAAAATGTTACAAAACTCAGAAGTGAAATGTTCATTTCCGTCTGCCCATGTCATAGCTTTGTTACATAAACAAATCAAGCAGCTAGACTTTGGAACGCAGTCATAGGGCCAGATTCGACTGTTTGTACTTCCATTGGGTTATACCTTACATTGAAGTTGCTAGGATTGTAACAAAGCATGCCATTATTCAAAGCATGGTGAACTGAAAACCAGTGTGTGTGTGTGTGTGTGTGTGCGCTGTCTGCAGCTGTGAACGTAAGAGGAGGAGCAGTTTTGCATAGGAAATCAGTTCACTTCCATCAGTGGTTAGCTGGCCCAGTTGCATGGGTGTGGGGCAAGGCGGTTTGGTGTGTGGGGAAAACTTGATTCCTTTTGTTAGGACAGACACTAAAGGGAACCAGCTGCCTTGTGTAAAGTGTCAGCTCCTTTCCAGGGCTCTCAGATTTCATTAGTCAGGCTCATATAAAAACCAACGGTTAGTATGTGATGTTAGACGTAATCCTGAGCCGGGGTGGTGCATAAGGCATATTCCCTCAGAAGTAGCCTTGAGGGGCACTGAGTACCAGACACACCTTGAAGTCACTATTTCCCACCTGTGTTCCCCTTGCTCCAGGGAATGAGGTTTCAGATTACTATCCACTTGTATCAATGACAGAGTAACACTCACCCAAGCTGGATCAAATGCTCTGCCAGAACTCCATCCATTCTCCACCCCTCCTGCCCACTCACAACACAGCTGGTAGCCCTGCTTACTCCTATACCCTGACCCACATCCAAGTGGCATAAGAGAGATTTTCTCCCTTGCATGGGTGATAGATCAAGACACAAGCTAGACCTTTATAATTGTTTGTTTTGAATAGAGCCATGGCCAATAACAGAAAGGGGAGGAGAGATGACAGAGTCTACTGTCTGAAGGTAGCAGCAAACCCTGAATGCCTATTAGATGAGCTATGAGAGAAATTTGCACGACCGACCAGTGGTCTGAAGACATGATGCACTGATATCCCGTCACATTTTATTCCGGCAAAGCATTACCCTTGGGAATGTTGGTTTTGCTTTTGTGATGGGGAAATCAGTCACTTTCACAAGGAAATGGTTTGAAATTCCAAGGCAGGACTTTATTTTTAATGCCATTCCCTACTGGGGCTAAGCCAAATTCAAGATCAAAGTGAGCTGGCCACCCATGTCTGTTAATAATTATTTATAACCCATTTAATTCTCCCCGAGCATTCAGTAGATGTGGAGTGAAAAGTGGTGACAGTCTCCCACCTCAGAAACAATCTTAAGACTTACATAGAAGTCATCTAGAATGCTGACAGGTGAATTGGCGAAGAGACTGGTATTCACATCTTTAACAAAGTGTAAGGGCTGACTTATACAAATCAGAAATCTTTGTATTTAAGAAGTGGGGGTGGGGGGGGAAATGCCAGATCTTCAGAACAACACAGAACCCCATAACTTCCACTTAGGCTTGTAAATATGTGGCCAGATGTTTCATTTGAGAACGCGGGGAGCTGTTGAAAATCTGACCCAATATATCTGAAACCTGGTTTTCTTCATTCTACCTTCATTTCAGCATTCAGTTTATCTCCCGCAAGAAGTGATGGCTGACACGTCTAGCCATGTGGAATACGCAGGCACGCCAGATCCCTTTCAGGTCGGCGTATTTGTGCTGCCACCGACAGTTGCAAGAGGAAAACAAAGATCTTGAATCTTTCATCTTGGAAGGTAAAAGGAACTTTTCAGGCAGCGTCACTGGGCTGGGCTTCTCCCCAGCTCCAAAGCATGCACGGCCATGCCCACTCTTTCCAGGAAGTTTGTTTTCTTAAATAGAAACAAACAAACAGACTCTTCACTAAGTCCTTCCCTTGTAGGTTTCAGCTCCACCCCTCTCTGGAGCCTCTGACAGCTTCCCAGTCCCAACCAGCTCTGTGAGCACCTGGCCTCCTTGCACCACCAGGGGACGTACCACAAGAGTTAGCACCGTGCACTGTGACTTTCCCTCCTCCCGCACAGCCTCTCTCAATCAATCCCCCCTTCCACCTGCCCACTACCAGGTGCAGCCCAGCCCCCCTTTAACTGGCTGGATTGAACTCACCTGCTCTGGTCCGGGAGGGCTGGTCTAGTCTATCCACAGGGACCAGCTATCCTGTGACAGTTTTTAAAAGGAGATTGTCTTTCTAGGAATGTTGAATTGAAAATAAGTTGCCTGATGTGAATTCCAGGCTTAGGATTGGATGCAAACTTTTACAAAATATTATGGGGCTTGGGACCCAAAGACAAGGCTGAGATCGTCAAAGGTGATTAGGGGAGTTAGCTCCCGTTTAGTTCAGTGAGAGCTGTGTTGCTATGCAGCTCTGGCTAAATAGCCTAGTGACAGTCCGCTTAGGAAATCTCTTCCCGAGCTTTTGGCCCACAACAGAGGCTAGGGCCTGCTGTGGAGTTCCCAGTTATAACCTGTGATGTACTGCTGGCACTTCAAGCAAGAAGGATTTCCTGGTCCTGCTTGCAGGCTGGGGGGCCTCTGAGGGAAGCCATGTGATCTTGGTCCTTTGAGTCCTTCAGAATCTGCCTACAGACAGTCTGGAAAGAGTCAGCTTAAAGCAACTTGGGGATAGTTGTACTTCTCTGCCATAGGAAGCAGCTTGTTTTTTGTTTTTTCTCTCTGTTTTTTTTTGGGGGGGGAAAGGGTTCTCGTGTCATCATTCTGAATCTTAAAAATAGTGTTATGTTGCAACCTTCCCTAGAGAGTATTTGTTTTCATCTACCTGCTCTGCGTGCCATGAACGTAACAGAATCAGATCCAACCTTTTACAGAATGTTTGTTTGGATCTGGTGTTTTGGGTCGTTTTGAAGGAATCTTTTGCTTCCTTAGGAGTAAATTAGCAGTGGGTACTAGAGGCAGTTATGGCATTTCACACCCATCTCACTTTTAAGAAAATGTGAAATACTTGGCTTTATGAACAAAGATTTAAGCATTAGATTTGAGTAACACAGTCAGGGTGGCCTTTTGCGAATCCTCCTCAGGGATGTTAAAGAAATGGGGAGAGACAGATTTGGGGTGTATTTAGTTCTGGTAAGTGAAAGACAAGCTTTAGAAATGATATTATTCTTGTTGTGTTTCTGGGTGAGATCCCTGACCATGACTTATATCCCTAGAGGCTGCTTAAGGCCACATGCTTTACTAGATCTTAGGACTACCCGCCCCGCCACGCACGTAAGAAATGTATTACTATAAGGTTTCAGAGAGGTTTCAGAGTAGCAGCCGTGTTAGTCTGTATCCGCAAAAAGAACAGGAGGACTTGTGGCACCTTAGAGACTAACCAATTTATTTGAGCATAAGCTTTCATGAGCTACAGCCCACTTCACAGCTCATGAAAGCTTATGCTCAAATAAATTGGTTAGTCTCTAAGGTGCCACAAGTCCTCCTGTTCCTTTTATAAACCAGAGAGTAATTGGAAATCTTATAGGGCCTGACCTGAACGGGCTTTAGCCCAGGCTTTTCGGAATGGGAGACCCCAGACTTCAGCTGTCCTGCTCCTGATTTTTCACCAGTCTCTGAACAGAAGCGCACGATTGGAAGTGCACTTCATTGGCACAACCTGAGCAACAGAGTTACAGGCAACACTAGCGTGAGAATTGCAGGAGACCATTGCAAACAAGGGGAACAGCAGGGAGTCTAATCCAGTGTAACATGTAAATGAGCACGCGGGCGCCGAATGGAAATGTAAGGCCCCAAAACCAGCTGAGCTCAGTAAACAACAGAGGGGGAAATGGGCAGAAAAAGCCTTTTTAAAAGGAGAGTGTTTTAACTGGATTTTCACACACTGGGCTGAATAAAGCAGTTAGCAGCATGCCTATGTGAGGCATGCAGAAGTGGACTGGAGCGCAGCTAAATTAGCCTTGTCACATTCATTTCCCTTCTTGTTCATCTGCCATCTGGAGATGAGTCACCCCACAATGGCCCTCATTTCTTTCATTTCAGGCATCCCAAGGGATTTTGAACAAGACATCCAAGAAGCCCTTTTACCGCTTCTGTTTCATTACTATGCACATTAGGAGAGCTGTTTTTTCCTCTCCCTCTTACTGGAGACTATATATCTCAATCATCCAAGTATCTCTTACATTTGGGCATAAGAATTTTTGCACCTTAGCAATCAGGGTGTGGGGTGAGGAGTGAGAAATGCAGATCTCAATGTAGTTACCACAACTGCCACTCATAATTATCACAAGCTTTGCTAATCTGACTAGATGTTCTCAGAGTCCTATACTGTAGATCCGTTTGTGGCAACAAAAAAGATTTAGCGTCAGGCAGTTACGGCAGGGGGCAATGAGTCAGCGCTCCTGGGTTCTAGTCCAACCACTGCCACCAGTCCAACCTAGGCTTACCCATTTGCAACATGATGTCTATACCTGCAGTGCAGTGATGTCTGTAAGATTTAGACCCAGGTTCTGTCATAGGGTTGCCAGGCATCCGGTTTTCGATCAGAACGCCCTGTAGAAAAGGGACCCTGGTGGCACCGGTCGGCACCACTGACTGGGCCATTAAAAGTCTGGTTGGCAGCGCAGCAGGGGCCCGGGGCTAAGGCAGGCTCCCTAGCTCCATGCAGCTTCCAGAAATGGCTGCCAAGTCCTTGCAGCCCCTGCCCCCAGCAGCGGCTCTGCAGCTCCCATTGGCCGGGAAGTGTGACCAATGGGAGCAGTGGGGGCGGCGTCTGCAGGTGCAAGGGCCGTGCGCAGAGCCTCCGGGGCTGCCTAGGTGCCGGCAGGAACTGGCAGCTGCTTTCTGGGTGCCACCGGGACCCCGAATTCCCTCCCACACCCCAACCCTCCACCCAACCCCTGACACCCCTCTTCTACTCCAACCCCCTCATCCCCAACCCCACCCCAGAGCCCACACCCCCAGCCAGAACCCTCACCCACTTCCCCCACACCCCAACACCCTGCCCCAGCCTGGAGCCCCCTCCTGCACCCAAACTCCTCATCCCTGGCCCCACCCGGAGTCTGCACCCCCAGCCCAGAGCCCTCACCCCCCTTGCACCCCACCCTCCTGCCCCAGCCTGGAGCCCTCTCCTGCACCCCAAACACCTCATCCCCACCCCAGAGCCTGCACCCCCAACCTGGTGAAAGTGAGTCAGGGTGGGGAACAGTGAGCGATGGGGGAAACGGAGTGAGCGGGGGGGCAGGGCCTCAGAGAAGGGGCGGGGTGGATGTGGGGCAAGGGTGTTCGGTTTTGTGCGATTAGAAAGTTGGCAACCCTATTCTGTCACTATTGCTTCTGTTGAGTAGCACCTTATTCTGCTAGTAGCCCATAGGACTCTTCAGAATCAACCTGCCAAATCTGTGTTGGGTTCTGTCTGTAACCTCTGCCCTAACCGCACACCACTCCCAGAGCTAAGAATACAACGAGGAAACTTGATCTGCCCAACAATCCACTGCTGTGGAGTGAGTCCATTGGTGAGTCACATGATCATCCCCTTCTAAATGCTGATCCACATAAAGGATAACAGTCTACTTCTGCTGATAGTTATTCCTTCCATTCAAGTAGCAGAGGTCTGTGCTGTGCAATTGCCGGTCCCTGGGCTGTTCCCTGTAAGGGTAGCAATATCTGGCCCCCAATTAATATTTAAATGCTTTGGAGATCCTTTGTTAACAGGCAGTCCAAAAATATAAATGATAATCATTGGGCTGAATCCCTAAGTTCCAGGTCAGAGCTGGGTTTTTTTGCACAGTCCTTAGTTAAGTCTCCCACTGACTTCAATAAAAACAGTTGGCCTATAATATTTAAGGTGAAATATTTAAGACAAGGCCCCTCTATATGTAAGGAGAAAAGTACAGGCTTCCACGCACATATTCCGTAGTCGTGTGGAACTTGCCAGAAGATCAAGTTTGGGAAGCTTCATTTGTCCACAGTTATCACGCTGCATGGAAGGGTCCATATACATGCTATTATTACGAAATTTCCTTCCATCACACAAAAATAAATGATGTAAGTAAATTACTTGGCTCACTAGGAACTGCCAGATAGAATGATTCAGAGATTAATCAATCTCATTAAAATGCTGAGCGGCCAATTAAAATGTTCATTCAGCTAAAAGCTGTTGCAAAATTAAAATTTAGCAAATCTAATTCCGTGAATGATTTAGCGAGAAGAACAATCAAACAAAAAGATTTTGTCAAGACCATTATTATGTAAAAACAACAATCAGTTCAGTTCCGTGGGTATTTATACAGCGTCTCTCGCAAAGGAGAGAAGCCGCAGTAGTGTAAGCTGAACAATAATTACCTTAATGAATGCCCGGAGGAAATATGTAGGGCCAATTATAATAATTTCCTCTCCCAACAAAAAGGAACAGTTCTTTAATATCAAAGCTAATTGGAGCATGTGGTACGTTTTCCAATAGGGAGGCAAAATGGCATATTTTAATTCAAGACAAATTCTCTGCTGGTCTAAATAGGCCCATTCTGTTGATGTTAATGCAATTCAGCACATTTACTCCAGCAGAGAATTTGGCCCATTAAGATGAAATTTGCATGGGTTTGGTTGACTGGATGTCTCACGATATTGGCAATGGCTTAGAGTCTTTCACCTGCGAGGGCTGCTTTACAGGATTCTAATTGTGCTGATGGACCTGATTATAAGAATCGTGTTGGGGGACATGCGTAACACACAGGTTTGACTTGCAGGGTCTTTGGGACCAATTTGTGGTTTAATGTTCTGCAGCTCAGCGGTGTCCAATATGGCAGCACACTTCGGGGACATGGTGAAAATATGGTTGAATCCTGACTGGTCTCCTGAAGAAGAGCTCTGTGTGGCTCAAAATATTCTCTCTCTCTCCAGCAGAAATTGGTCCAATAAAAGCTAATATCTCACCTGCCTTGTCTGTCTAGTCTCAGCCATGAATTAGTGTTGGCTGCGTACAGCCTTGTTGTAACAGAGTTTTTCATGAGCCAGGAGAGCTGGGCTTTATTCCCAGCTTTGCTACTTACTCGCCTTGAGCCAGTTGCTTAGCCTAGTGTTTTCAGGCTTCTGTGAGTTCATAGTGTGGAAGGTAGGCACCTTATTTTCTATGAGAGCTGGAAGACAGCTATTTTCAGCTGGTTTTTCAGGTGCCTTTGCTGGCTGAAAGCTTGCCCAAGATAGTGCAAAGATAATGAGTGTGCTTGGCTCTGGGATTTTCCAAAGGTACCAGACTGGGTAGCTACCCAGCACCTCTGCAAGCCCCGGAGTACAGATCAAAAAAGTAGATGCATGCAGCTACCTGGCTGACTCCAGGGGCCTCTCTGAGGGTTTTCATCCGGGACTCAGGAAATCTCTACCACAAACTCCCAGTAATTTTGGTCAAGTCACATGTGGCCAGATTTTCCAAAGAACTTGGCTCCCATTCCGGCCCCTAAAAAAAGGGCCAGATTTTTCAAGGTCCGCACAGCAGTTCCCATTCTGACTCTCGGTTAGCTTTTTAAAAATCTGGCCATTGATCTCTCACTTTGCATCAGTTCCCCGTCTGCAAAATGGGGACAAAAATACTCCCTTTAATCTGCCTTGTCTATTTCAACTGGCCATTGATCTTTGGGGGCAGGGACTGTCTTGCTAAGTGTTTTATACAATGCCTGGCACAATGGGGTCCATATATCAGTGGGGGTGGGGGGTCTCTAGAGATTACACATGCAAAAATAGTAAAAACATACCCGTGTTATGTTGGTGTAAGATTGGAAGAAGTGCACAATGGCTCTGTTTTTTGCCAAGCCAGCCAGGCAGGTGAGTAATAGTGCTGTATGGCACCAACACTCAGATAAAATGATCAGATTGGTATCACTTGTTAGGATTTTTTTTTTTAATACCTGAGAAGGGAGCACTGCCATAGGACTGATGCCTCTGGCTCTGAAAGTACAGGCTCCAGCATTTAGGTAGCAGCAGAAGACCATTATTCCATGGCAACATTTTAGCCCTCTGACAAGTACATCTTTCTGCTCATGCCGGAAATTCCATTGATTCCCAGCTCCCTTCAGCGGCTCGTCTTCCCATAGGTGATTACAAAGCGACGTGTGCGTTGCTGGGCTTTGTCTCACTGGGTCAGGCTGGATGACAGATGTGACATAACCCAGCAGGGTCTGTCACATGCTTTGCCAATTAAGAAAGGGAAATTACCTGTTAACTGGAGGCAGGTGCTTCTGCTGCAATGGGCATATTGTTGGCCTAGAGAGAGCTTGATGAGCACCAGGCATTATTCACTGTGATATCTGCAGTTCAAAAGGAGTAATTCTCTACAGTGTAGAGGTCCGACACCAAACCCTGTACACCAAGGGCAATTTGGAGATGCAGATGGTCTTTTGCACTATGGTGAATTTCACCCTACGCTGTCCCTAGTCTGCTCTGTGTAAGGTAGACCAAGCATGACTTGCATATGAGACAAGCTCTGTGTGGCTCCTCCCAGCTCGCGCAGGGCTCTGTTTCGGCTCACTCAACAGATCTGCCACTGACAGACAATGAGAGGTCTCCAGTGGGATGCACACTCTTTGTCCTGATGTGCACACTGCAAGTGCATTGCAGCTCTGAACTCGATCAGGTGCCAGTGAGGGTGCAGACTGTCTGTGATTTTCACACTGCCGCTGGGGTAACAAAGGCTGCATGCAGTGCTGATGTGTACACGGTGCAGGGGGAGGAGTTTTTATATGATGTGCCCATGCAAGCAAAGGGGGGGAGTTTCTTATTTTGAGGCAGTGACTGATTTACAGTCAAAGAGTGTCACAAAGCACAGGTCCACACTGCAAAAAAAAAAAAAAAACAAACCAACCAACCCTGCATCAGTCAGTCTCAGAGCGAGGGTCTAATGACTCTGGCTTATGGGGCTCGTGCTGCAGCACTAAATATAGGAGTGTAGATGTTCCCACTTGGGCTGGAGCCCAAGTTTGAGACTTTCTACCCTTACCAGGTTTCCGAGCCCGAGCAGCAATGTCCATTCTGCTATTTGTATCACCGAAGATCAAGCCCCGTGAGTCTAGGTCACTTGACTTGGACTCTGAGACTTGCTGGATGGGGTGTTTTTTATTTATTTGTTTTTACAGTATAGACATATTCTTAGAGAGGTTGATGATGGGATGGAAAGAAGCCAAAAAACCCCCACATGATTCTGCTGCAGAGATACCAGCTGGAGTCATAGCTCCATTTATTGTGGGGCCATCGGGTATGTTGTCCGGTTGCTTTAAGGACCTCAGTATATCATGCTTCTGTGGTGGCTGAAAGGCCACTACAGCCTGTCAAGAAATTCAGGCACTTGAGCAGATGTTGCCACAGCTGGTAGCACCGTGCCATAGCTAAACTGGTGCTGGGGATACTACTTCAAGTACTTAGTTCTCATACAGCACTTGTCATTCAGAGAGCTCCAAGTGCTTTGCAAAAGACTGAAAGAGCATTAGCCCCTTTTTACAGTTGGGGAAACTGAGATACGGCAAGGGAAGGGATTTGCCCAAGGTGATCTATCACAGTGGTGGTAGAGCCATGATTTGAACCCAGGTCTCCTGAGTCCTAGTCCAATGTCCTAGCCACTAGACCACACTGTCTCATGTAGTAAGTTTAGTGTCCTTGCTGTCCATACTCCCCCACTATATGAGTTCAACTGCTAACAAGGGCAAGTCTGTAATGACACAGACTCCATCCTATTTCTCATCTGCACACTGCCCCCCTGCTCTGACCTCAAAGGATTTCAGGTCACATTTACACTAGTCTGCAAATTACCCTTCCATCTCACTTGCACCGCCCAGGTGACTACTTAGCCGCATCTAAATCATCACACCACCCTTTACACAGCTAATTAATTGAGTCCAGTGACTTGCCAATAGGCGGGAGACTTCGCTAATTAGATAGGCTTGCTCTAATGCTTGGCTGCTGTGTGGCCCCCATCTACACTCATCTCATCATGCTTAAAGCTCTCTGGACTCTATTTTTTTTTCTACCAAATGGTTGTCAACTTAAAAGAAACAGTAACTTACCCTTGCTGCTCCCATAGTAACTGGCTTCGGTCATCTGTTCACTATACTGTACTGTGAAAAAGAATTAGGCTAAATTATAGTTTCTTTAGCTCTTCTCCTTTTATCAGATCCCGAGTTTAGCTGCATTGGCAGCAGCTATCCTTTTTCTTTTTAATTCCCCAAATTTATAAGGGTAATTAACCATTGGAACAATTTACCAAGAGTTATTCTAGCAATTTCTCCCAAAATCAAGGTTGGATATCCCCTAAGAGATGTTCTAGTGCAAACAGGAATTATTTGGAGGAATCTCTCTGGCCTGTTTTTAGACAGGAGGTCAGACTAGATGATCACAGTGGTCCTGTTTGGACTCTATGAAAAACATTAGCATATGTCCATGAGCTCCTTTCTTAGAGGCTGATGCTCTACCCACTGAAGTCAATTGGATTCTTAATGGGCTTTGGCTCAAACCTATTATTTCTATTTATCTCCCCTCAAAAGTATTTCAATTCTGATCTCAGTCATTCACTATACCTGAGGTTTGCCTACATGGAGTTAAGGTGAATTAACTAAAGTCTTAAATTAAAGCACACGCAACTCCTATGTAGACACTTTTATTTAGAAGTAAAGTGACCTTAAGCCTGATCAACACTACAGGGTTAGGTTGACATAAGCTGCCTTGCATCAACCTAGCTGTGGAAGTGTCTTCACTTAAATTTGCCTCCCATTGATGTAAACGCATCTCTATGCCAATTTAGTAACACCACCTCTCCGAGTGGCATAGTCAGTCGATGTAATTAGGTCAACGCAGTGTCAGTGTACACACTGTGTTCCTTATGTCAACTGTCACTGGCTTTCAGGAGCTATCCCACAAAGCCCCACACTGATAATACAATCAATGCAAGTGCTCCTGGTGAGGACACACACTGCTGACACAAGGAGCTATGTGTGTGCACACAAGTGATTTAACTGTGGTGGTTTTATAGGGTAGATATGGCTTCAGTTTGCCATAGCTCAATCCAGAGGAGGAAAGTATGGTGAACTAAGGAGACTTCAGATGACAACATCTATGAGGGGGGAGTTTAATGTGCTTTAATTTACATACTTTTTTAGCTGCTTCATCTTAACTTTCCTGAGTGTCCCCATGTACATAAACACAGAGATTAAACTGAATCTAGTTTTTATGTCTGACGTCTCACAGGATTATAGAATAAGACATAATGATGGAAAATATTAAGGTCGGATGAAATTTTTCATGAGAATCTTTTTGTTGAAAAATGAGCTTTTTTAAAAAAAAACTGAAAAATTTCACACACTTTTTGTTTTTTGTTTGTTTTTTTTCAAAATGTTGGAGGTGGTTTGGATGAAATTAGAAAAAGCAACAACTTTTCCCATCATTTATTGGGGTTCTTTGTTTATTTGTTCTATTTTTTCCTGTTCTTTCCATATTTCTCTCCCATCCCTTTTTTATTCTAAAAAGAAAAAAATGAAGGGAAAAAAATAACAAAAATTCTCAAATGATTTTTTTGAGGAAAAGATCACTTTCTTGCATAAAAATGGTTCCTTTTTTAAAACTGAGAATTAAATATGATTTTGACCAGGTCTAGAAAATACGTATTTGCCTATTTTAATTATCAGAGCAAATAACCGAAAACCTGTGTCTACCTTGTACGTTACTCTGATGCAATGGTGTTGAATTCAGTGGACATAACTCAATAGATCCTCTTGCTAATGCAGGTTTGTTACAGAATAAATGTGATGGGGGGGCAGTTTAGATTTAAATGGCTCCGACAACCAGGCTTTCACCACTTCCTCTAGGAGAGACTATTTCACATCTAATAAACGTCACGATTAGGAAATATTTTCCAATAATCAGCTAAAATTTTCCTTTGCATAATTTCATCCAGTCACTCCTAGTTATGGAGCTGTGGGCCATCTCTTTCATTCCTAGCATTCTGTTTCCTTTCACCATTGCTTCTAAGTGATGTGCTGTAGATTTTGGAATTCTGGTCATAACTCCCAGATCCTTGCACTGACCTGCATTCTGAGTGGATAGGAAATCTTTGATCCATCCATAGCCCTGTAAACCTTACATATATCTAGCCTGAATTGCATAAGCCACATATATCTCTTTTCTGACTCTCTCCATATCTCATGCAGAAAGACCTTCACCTGGGATAAATTATCCATCAACTTCAGTGGAGATATGACTGTTTATACCAGCAAAGGCTCTGCCCCTAGGAATCTGATTATCTACTGTTGAATTGGCTGACTCACCAAAGTGCCATTCTGTCTGCAAATGTCACCTCCTTGCTGCCCATTCCTTCCTCAAAGAAAATGAGTGAAATTCTATCTAATATGGAACCTGGTAGAAAGCTCCTTCTTCTTGTTCTCTATCCTAAAAGGCTTTTACTGTTGGTGCCCAAGCTGAATCGCCTTCCATTCATATGGCTAACATTTAACTTTAGTAGCCCTGTGACCTTTTGCAATAACAAGGCCTTCCTTTGAATCCAGGGAACGTGTGTCCTCAGCATCCCCTGGCCACTTCTTCGTGCTATTTCTCAAAAGTGATTCTTCCAGATTGCTTAAGCATGATCTCTCTTTGTAAATCCTTCCCCGCTCCACATCCCTGAGCACCTCTCCAGCCCATCTCTGAGTAGGATAAAGATAGTTACAGAGGTTGTACTTTTTGTGTGCCGTTTCTGTTGCCAGTCCCCTGTTTGTTCGTGATTTATAGCGTAACACCCTGAACACATCATTTGTTCAAGTGCTAATGCTGATGTGGATGAGCTCCTGTCGTCTGGGCCTTTTTTGCCCATCAAGCCACCAGACCACAGCAATTGCAGCATATAATGAAGATTAATGACTTTTGGGGGGCACAAAACTGACTGGATAAGGCTAAGGTATGAAAAATGAGTGGTGTTGGGTTTTTTTCTCAATTGACATGTTAGAAACTTCCAAGGCTGAATATCTAAACCCAGCCATATTGATATGAATATTCAAGAGATTTTAAAAAAGAATTGGCTTAATTTTATTTTCTGTTCATATCTAGAAACCGCAATACACATGATGCAAGAGCCCCACGTTTGTCCGTTACCAATAAAGTCATCACTCGACTCCGAATCTTGGCTGCTTCACTGATGATACCTACAGAGCCATTCATACCGAAGCTGAAACCTGGGGGACCCTGCCCCATTCATCTCTCTCCAGGGAACAGATCTATATAGCCAACTCCAAGCGTTCAAAAATCACGTCAGACATCCACACAATCATGAGGCTGGCTTAAAATGCACAAGGTGGCATTGCTTCATTTTTTGTTCTTTAAATAGTACATTTTTGAGGTTTGGTAACTGAGTCCACTCACTGCTAGGTCAAACATGGCATAGCAGCTCTCTCATTTCTCTAGTGCCCCCTACTGATGGTGGCTCTGATGCTGTGATGGTTTCTCTACCAGTGACTAGGCCCTCTACCAGTGACTTAAGGTCACCCCTTCTGACATCACAACTGTCACAACTAAAAGTCCCAGAATATCTTCCACACAAACAAAATCCTTCTGCCCTCTCTGGGGCTGTTCCTCAGCCCATCTTCAGGGCTTAGCCTGCAGCCCCCTTGCAATGGGTTTGTATGTTCCTTTCTTTGTGGCTGGTAGGGGAACTCAGTCCCGCCCTCTTCTGTGGGTTCCGGCCCAGGACCCTGTACTGAATATTGAGGTCTTCTCCTTTTTCCTATGCTGCAGTTTTCCCTGGAACAGCCCCTTCAGTTCTTCTCTGGGTCTCTACATCTCCTCCATGTTTGAGCCAGGTCTCTCCCAGGCCCCCCTGATTGGAGAGCTTTCCTCCCTGCTCTGAGCTTCCTACCTACCTCTCACTCCAGCTCTCTCCCCAGTTGGGTTTTATCACCACTTAGAATATGTCTACATTAGAAATGATACAGCTGATGAAGAGTCAGGGGCATTGAGACTATAATAAACTCTCTTTGTATTTCCCCCCCCCCCTTTTTTTTTCTTTTTGAAGGGGGACGTTCAGAAACCTTAGAAATCTACAACTTAGGGAAAGTTAGTAAAATAGACAAGGGAAATAGGGTGACATTTATCTGAGCCCCCCTGTGTGTTGTGTTCCAGTTTCTTATACTCTTACTCCATATCAGTAACACTTTACTCTGTAAGAAGCCTGTGGAGGGCAGTCAGAGTAGTCAGGGTATAAGATACTACTGAATGGAAACCAGGCATTACACAGTGACTTTCTTGCTTCATTGTCACCTCCTCATTTATCCCAACCCTCGGTTGGTTGTCTCATTATCCTGTTGTCTCTTGTTAGATTGTAAGCTTTTTGGGCAGTATTATTCAGTGACTGTCCAATGCATAGCACAATAGTGAGCCTCTGATCCTTGGCCAGGGCACCCTACGTGCTGCTGCAAGATAAATAATAAATTAACACAATGATGATGCATTTGGAACTGACCAGTTTAGTATTTGGTAACTGCAAGGGACAGATGTGGGTAATTAGGCATTAGCTAGATCTTTCTGTGTATTTCTAAAACACATGTCAAAGCAGAATGAGTTGGATTAATTTAAAAACCAACAGCAACAATAAATGTGTGTGCTTTGGATGTGGAACAAAGGAACTTTCTTACCAGATCAGACCAAGGGGCTGTGTAGTCCACTATCAGAAACAAATAACCTCATTACCTGATTGGCTACAAATAATGGAGTTATGATTGACGGAGAAGCATAGAATCATAGAAGATTAGGGCTGGAGGAGACCTCAGGAGGTCATCTCGTCCAATCCTGTGCTCAAAGCAGGACCAAAACATGGTCAAGTGGTTCATGCCGGAGCCGTAACTAGGCAAGCTGGCATATTTGCACCCCCTACTGGTTTTTTCCCATCGTTTTTCTGCCCCCTGGCTTTGTGTCCTGGTGGCTGCTCCGCTCGCCTGGGCCTGGTTCATGCAGTAGCATAGGACTCAGGAGACTTGGTTCAATTTCCTACTCTCACAGCCATCCCTATATGAGCTGGGGCAGTCACTTAATCTTTCTGGGCCTCTGGTCCCCATCGGTGCAATGCAGACAATAACCTTGCCCTGCCTCCCAGGGGTGTTGTGATACATTAAAGACTTTGATATTATGTTGGTGGCAGATATTGGATATTATGTTGATGGCAGACAGATAAACACCTAAAAGAGAGAGATGAATTAATTATATGACTCTTCTGCATGGTGAATTCTCACAGCCAACTCTCAGGCTGTAAATAAGCACCTGTGCACTCTCTAGTCCTGCTTAGTTTTAGCAGATTAGACAAATCTGACACTGTTATATGAAATATAGGCAGCCAAAGAGGATTTTATTATTTGGTTTAATATATACGTCTTCTACTCTACTGCCTGTTCCTTTGGGGGTGCCTTTATTGTAGGGATCAGGGAACTGGTTCTAATTCACCCTGGAATGAAAACCTGATTGAAGGTAAGTTGAAGTGATCAAATGGAATGGACTGAAATTGCTCACCTTCTTCAATAACAGAGCCCAGTGTGGCAAACTGAGGCTTTCCCATGAATATTTTTGGTGTCAGCGGATAGTGGCACAAAAGTAGCGGTCAGTTAAGGCTCCAGTAACTATGGGCTGTTTTTTTCCCTTCACTTCCATTGATTGAAAGGTTAGAAATACACAAGTTTTTATTAACCTGCAAAAGTATGTTAAAAATGATTTCTTTCCTAAGCGCTCATGAGGAGGACTGGGAATTAAGAGGTCAAAGGTTCCATTCTGCACAAAAGTAGACTGTCTGTAAAACTGAAATTACCAATCACATAGCAGGTGGAACAACTCTCCATGATGAGTGCTGTGTAGGGGGGTCACTGGCTGGCAAAGCGGCAAATAACAGAGATAGGAACAACACAATTCAGCTGTGCAACTAATTAATCCAGACCAACACAGGCACTGTAGTCAACCACTAGGGGGGAAGCTGCTCCAAACTGGCAGATTTGTACCTCTTGGTAAAGTATCTTTGGCTTGATTTGGATGGGGGCATGCTTCAGAAATAGTCCTTCCCCTTAGTTATCTATTTCAGTACATGCTAATTAACATGGCAATGCTTCCTCCTGTTGCATGTGTATGATCTGTTAGTAACTAGAGATGGGAACTAAGAATCAGGACTCTCTGAGATTCTCCTCCTTAGAAGCAATGTCTTTCTTTGACACACACAAGTGGGTGGCACTTGGGAGAGGCCACTCTTTTCTCCAACTCAAGAAGGAGCCAATCTTGAGAAGCCCAGTGGATCATGCAAGACCCTCTGGGGCAAGCCAAGTCCAAGGAGGCCAGCAAGCAGGCTTGCTCATAGTCTGAAGATCATCATGATCCCAGTGTGAGTGGCTCTTATTTTGATGTCTCAAGTAGGTGGAGCTCATTTTATGAGCAGAGCTGGGGAAGGAAAAGGTTACCCTACCTCCGATTTTCCAGTTCAACCCCAGTCTTCCTAGGTGGTCTACCCACTTGCTGAGTGACCCTGAGCAACTCACGGCATCTTCCTATGTTTCTGTTTACCCACCCATAAAAGAAGTATAATAATACTTCCTTGTCTCACTGGAGTTCAAACGCAGCAATATTTGTGTACCGCACTGGGATCCGCTCCTCCCTAATGAACAGTGTCATTAACAACAAAGAATTAGAATGTTTTAATGGGGGCAGGGGATCAGTATGTGCCAATGCAGAATAATACAAAACCATGCTCTGCTGTGCTTGGGTTGCATTGAGGTTACAAAGTTACATACAGCTTCAGTGAGGTGCAAGGGAAGAAATTAGAACCAATGAATTTATCTACTGAAACTCCATATGTGAACTCCTGGCTCCAATGAAGTCAATGGGAATTTTGCTACTGATTTCAGTGGGGCCAGGATTTCACCCCATAGATCAAATTCAGCCCTAAATCCATGGGATTCACACTGATTTGTGCTAGGGCTAAATGTAACCCCCCATTTCTATATACAAAGAAAATGCATACATTTGCATTTCCCACAAGCTTGGCCAATGAAAGTCAGTGCCATTTCAAGTTTGCTCATGGCCTTGTTTTTATTAAATGTCACTCTCTCTGATTCTCCTTCATTAGTGTCACATTTGAGCTGCAAACACTACGTGGGGAATGTTTCCATCCAAACATCATAGATCAGCTCAGCCACTGTGTGGCTGTGCTGGGGAATACGGGGGAATAAGGTGGGATGCCAGCAGTGGAAGGGAGAATAGAAGCTCCTTGTCTGAAATTCCCTGCTTTGAACAATGGGGCCTTAGCTCTGCTCCCTGGACTCCCACTTACCCCTGTTTCCCGCACATTGGTCTGACTGGTAAGAGGTTGCTCTACTGAAAGTGGGTGAAGTAACTTATTTCCCCACCCAGAGCACTGTGGGAGCAGGGGTGGAATTGTGACTCAATCTCTGGTCTGTTCTTGGTGCCGCTAAGTGTCTCCCCTCACTCAAGGCAGATTTTAACATTCCAGTCCAGGCCCAATTGTTTTCACTGTATTAATCAATGATGAACATTCCATTAATACAAGATTCTTTTTAAAAAAAAACTTTTCTCTTTTATCCAAATTTCTCTGTTCTGGGGCTAAACTCTCTGTCAGTGTCCCTTACTAAACAGAGAGAGAGAGAGAGACAAGACACATTGAGGTGAACCAAGGATTCAGGAAATATTACAAAACACTGCTTGATCTTCCAGCCAATTCCCCAAAGACCTTTCCTTATGAATCCAAGTACAGCTCTGGCTGTTGTCACCATTGTGTGGTGCCAACGGCTGCCTTTCCTACCTCAGGGCTGTGACTCTCATTTCTGGGCTTTTTCTGTAAATATGGAAACCTTGAAATCTGTGTGACTTTGATATGACTGATTTTTGCATGGAGAAATTCTCTTCTTAGCCTCTCCAGGGTTTAGACTGCTACAGTAGCTAACAGCTTTTCACCAAATGACACAGTGATCAGTGGTCTCAGCTATGCCATTGAATATGGCAATTTTGCAACAGAAAAGCTTCAAAAAAAGACTCCAGGGACAAACTGCTGAGCTTGAATTAATATGCAAACTGGATACCATTAACTTGGGTTTGAATAGAGACTGGGGGTGGCTGGGTCATTACACATAATGAATCTATTTCCCTATGTTAAGTATCCTCACACCTTCTTGTCAACTGTCTAAATGGGCCATCTTGATTATGACTACAAAAGTTTTTTTTCTCCTGCTGATAATAGCTCATCTTAATTAATTAGCCTCTTACAGTTTGTATGGCAACTTCCACCTTCTCTGTATGTGTGTGTATATATCTCTTCTTACTGTGTGTTCCATTCTGTGCATCCGATGAAGTGGGCTGTAGCCCATGAAAGCTTATGCTCTAATAAATGTGTTAGTCTCTAAGGTGCCACAAGTCCTCCTGTTCTTTTTGCAGTTACAAACTAACATGGCTGCTACTCTGAAACCATTGAATATATGAGGACTATAACCACCAGGCAATTAAAAAACCCCAAATGATAGTGATCATTTTATCATAAACAGGTATTTATTTTACTCAAGATTGAGACTTTACTCAATAAAAGGTAATGGGCTGGTAGCTTGTCTTGGGTTAGAAACTTAATAGCAATATAAACTGAGTCTTTATATTGGAACAACACGATGAACTGATAAAACACTTATTGGCTTCTTCTCTCCTTTGGTGCACACGTAATTCCCGTTAACATTAACTGGAGTTATGTGCTAGTGCTGGGTGACTAATAGAACCCCTTAGAGATTAATCGATTTTTTTTTCCCACTGAACATTAAACTTATTTTCTTTACAAGGTGGATGCATTAGCTTTGTGTGTGTCACAAGCCAGGCTGTGTAACCGGGTGAGCATTTGTCATTTTATCTCTAATTGGCATTGCTGAATATTGCTAGAATAGGTCACTTTTCCCTACCAGTAATTAGGAGATAGAAGAACCTATGAGATCATCAAGACCGTTGTTCTCTGAGAAAGGTGTACATTCCCTCCAAAAGGATGCGGCAGATATTAGATAGACCTGAACTCAAACTTAGCCAAATAATTACAGGATCAATTGGTGCCTTGCTGGAAGCCCTGAGCATGGGGAAGTGCATAGTTGCACTGCCCTAAAAACAGACCAAAGTCCTAATCTGGCTCACGGTTCCCACTTGGCCTGGTGGGGAAAGTAAAGCATTCTATCTGGCTCATATTATTTTACCTTTGCATGCTGGGTGAGCTATTCTAGCTGGGTCATTGGATGGGGTGCTGCCAAGGGTCTGCCCATTCCCCACCTTGCCCACCTCTACCCTGCCCCGTAAGCAGAGGAGAGTTGTATTTCCCCTCCAGGTTATTGTCTGTAATGTGGGTAGTTTATGCAGGGGAATAAAGAGACACTCTGCCCCCCTTTCTTTGTGTGGGTGAGTAAAGGGGCTCACAATGGGAGCTGGTGGAAAGTTTTTTTGGCTACAAGCTTTTTTTTCATTCAAAACTTCATGAAAAACTTCATTTTTTATTAAAAGTTCTGTGTTGCTTTTTTTGTTTTAAGAACTTGAAATGGAACTAAAAACCCAGTAATGCCCGTTTGGGGAAGTTTTGAAAGTTTTATGTTCAAAATTATTGTAAAACTCCCACCTTTTCTTGTGTGTTTTTACCACACCCCCACCAAAAATTATTTTTTAAAAATGGAAAAAGAAAAACGCGAAATCCCCTCTTTTGTACAAATGTATAAATCCATTCTGAAATGAAGAACTAAAACTTTTCATTCCACAAGAATCAAAATGGGATATTTTTGACATCTTCTAAATGTATGTTTGTTCAGGTTTTTTTTCTAAATGCAATGCTGTCAAAAGCAACACAACTTTGTGAAAATGGTATTTTCTGAAGGGAAAACTGTTTTGACAAAAATTATCCAACCAGTTCTAAGTACACACAAAGGTCATGTCCTGCCCTGTCGTGAGAATGATTTGTAGCCAAATCACTAAACAGTTCTAGGGAGCAACCCTGATACAGTAGCAACACTACTCTCCTCTACTATAAATATCTGACACAAGAGCTCCACATTTGTGGAAAGAAAGGATGGATGTGCTGAGATCATTCATCGCTGGGTTTTCTTGACTGAATGTGGAAGAAGCAGTGGTAGGTGAACAAAGGCAGAGAATGACTTTGGGCAGGTCTACCCTGAAAACTTACAGCAGCATACCTTCTTTTCTCGGGTGGAAAAAAATCCACACTCCTGAGATGCGTAACTATGCTCACCTACCCCCTGGTGTAGACAGTGCTAGGTGGATGGAAGAATTCTTCCATTGACCTAGCTACTGCCTCTCGGGGAGGTGTGTAACCCTCTGTGTGCTCGGAAGGGCACTTTGCCCCGCCAGTGGTG
Organism: Natator depressus; assembly: GCF_965152275.1. NCBI lineage: Eukaryota > Metazoa > Chordata > Testudines > Cheloniidae > Natator > Natator depressus. The sequence continues at coordinate 116,791,930 of NC_134240.1, read as the reverse complement.
GCTAAGACTGCTAGAGATTGATAAGCCTGATACAACCTCGGCTAATAGAGTGGTGTCTTTTTGCCAAAACAGTAGAAGCTCATTAAGCTCCAGAGGTCCCAAGTTTGATCCTCACTGCTGATGCCCCTGTGTGGGTCAGCGTTTGAAGTGGCCACTAAAGCAATAGGAGCACCCCTTGTTGCTGGAATGTCTGTACTGAAGTGCTACAGTCTTTTAAGCATAGACATAACCTTTGAGAAACAGGAATTCCTCTTCTGCTGTCCTTCCAGGTAGATACAGTTACAATCAGAGAAAATTAATGAGCATACTATTCCCATCATTCTTAAACGGACTGTCAGAAGGACTCATCATGTTAAATACGATTGCCTGGCAGAATTCGGTTAATAATGTTTATACATTTGGAAATGTTGCTGGTAAAAAAAGAGATGGGTAACACATCCGTTTTGTACAACCATCCCTATTTTTTACAGCATACTTAGTGGGGGAAGAAGCTCTTGAAATGAGCCTGTCTCTGTGTCATAAATTCGACGCGACCTTGGATTGCACAGCTGTCCTTTAACGCTTGTCCTTGCCATTTGCACAACGTTTTAAAATACTGCTTTTTGTGCTCTGTTTTGCAGTGGGAAGAGACAGCAAACGTATGAAAGGTGCCTCAAGGCCAGGTTGTGACCCCAGCTGTGCTCCCACACAGGAGATTACGAGGATGGAACAAGACCCATTGTGCCCCTGCGAGAGCTACTCCTGTGGGGACCGGTATATAAGAGAGAGCAGCTAGTGTAACTGCTACTCCTGCTCTCACACGGGTGGGTGGGTATGGTCAGGCAGGAATGGGCTTGAGCTGCCCTTCTCAACGGAGCAGCCAGCACTGCTGACCTAGCACCATTCAAAGGGCTGTTGCAGCTTGTTTCCCTCGTGAAGTAAGTAAGAAACGGAGACCGTATTATTACTCTCAGTCACAGTTCTGCTTGTGCTCTGGGGCCGTGAGTACACCTATGTGCTACCCTTTGCCCAGGGCGGACTGCAAGCCGCTTTAGGAGTTCCAGTCTGGCTGCTGCTTTTCCGTTGCTCATAACTGTCCCAGGCTTTACCTTTTGGGGATGAATGTTTCTAGTCCCTGGTGAGCTATTTTAAAAGCTTGAACACAAATAATTCAACGATTTTTAATATAAGGGGCAGAATTAAATAATGGGGGATGTGGGCTTTTATTTATTTAATTGCCCTGCAAAATGCTACCTCCAATACTGTAGTGCCAGAATAGATTTCTACCGGGATGTCTTCTTTAAAACCGCAGCTTGTGATCCGTCAGCAAGGGACGGTTCAGGCGCGTCCTTCAGCACTCATTTGTCAGTTGCCCTACTCAAATGGATTCAAGGAATTCACAAGGCATTCCATCCATTCCGAATACAGTATGTTTACCAAGGAGATGGCGCTGCCAGATATCATGTTCAAATATACGGCATTTCTGCTGGTCTCCCTTCATTCTGCACAGTTGAATTTCTTCTGGGTAGCTACACACTCTGAACAAATTTGTGTTGGGTGAAGGGAAGCTGCGTACATTCCATCCTTCCTGAGAGCATTTCAGGAGTTCACTCCTGCGTACAAATCTATCAAAACTACCAACTGATCTTTTTTCCCCTCCCTACCCTCCCTTGAAACGTTCTCCTTCTCAAGGGTATTACACAAGCAAAAGCAGATGAGCGTGCAAAGCGGGGATATTTATAAAGATGCCCGTTTACTGTGGCACTGGCTGGGCTATCCCCATTGCCTTTCACAACCGTGCCCTTCTCTCTCTCTTTCTGAGTTCTGACAATGTCCCGCTTATCTAGCATGACATTTATGGTCTCCATTATGATAATGACTGGCCACTGCATGGCATGTCAAAGAGTTTGTCTTCTAAACGCATTCTTGCCAGAGTTTCTTTTTTTTCTGCGCTTGCAGGATAAAATAGGCCTGGCTGATGATTTGAAATGAAATGTAACTGGGTGATCCGTCAGTGACAGATATGCATTACGTATACTTGTCCTAGGCCAGAGGTCCCTATTATAGATGCTATTTCTTTCCCTTCAGCCCTGTATTGATATTCAGCTTTAGTATATTTTAACTTTTTTAAAAATCCTAGCAATCTTTTTGGGCTGCAATAAGAGAGATCCTAGCAGTGGTGTAAGAGAGGTATAGCATGCCCTGTTGGGCAATGCCCTGCAGAAGTTTCCACGGTAGCCCAAAAAAGTGAATTTCAACTTACAGTTTTTAAGCTTTTTTTTTTTTTTTTTAAACCAAGTTGAAGCCTGTAGGATCGAATAGGTTGCATTTTCGATGGGCTTTTATTTGTGCTTTAAGCATACTCTGCCCCTCAACTCCCCGCCCAACGAGAGCGACGAACACCACCCACGCACACCCGCAAGAGGGTGGCTGTGTGTTGGGTGGGATATGTCCTTTGTGCAGATGGTTGGTTGAAGGTTGGCACGTGTGTGGGCTTGTTTTCAGATTTCGGGGCTGCTTTTGAGACCCGTTTCAGCTTGTGGGTTTGGTTTTTTTGAAAAATCTGGCTCCCAGTCCCGGGTCTTAACTGAGCAGGAATCTGCATGTGCAAAACTGCGTGTGCATCAGATTCTTAGAAGCTTACGGTACACAAGTTTACTTCCGGTTTTCTTACAGAGGAAAAGGTGGGATATTCTCCCCCCCGCCCCCAATACGGTCTATAATAATAAACAATAGCAGAAGCACCACCAGCAGGATTAACAGGACTCTATTGTGCTAGGTGCTGTACAAACATGGTAAATGATCCATGCCCCAAAGAGAGATGTGAGGCATGGTTTCATTAGTTTATTCATCAGCTTCTAATCCTAGTAGTTTAAAGAGCCATGTGCTACTATAGGACTTCCCAGGGACATTTGAGGTCTCACCAGGAAGCAGATAATACTTAGGAATGTGTGGAGTCCTACTCAACCCCACACATACTTCTGTAGTAAAGAAAAAGAAATTAAACTTGGATCTTACATCCGGGACCAAACCCGGTTAGTTTGGACCAGATCCTCAACTGGTGATTTTTGCCTGCTGTGGTTTTGGTCTGTCGTATCACTATGCAGCATGAATGCCAGCTTGGAACTGCATTGTTGACTGTTTGGATAGAACTCATATTTTCTTCCTACAAAAACCACTCCATCGACTTGAACTAAAGGAGACTCTCCATGAGTTAGGAACAGTGTGGTGTCTATGACACACAATGGGAGTTCTGATTCTACCCTGCAGAGAGAAGAGATATACATCAAAGATGCTTGGAAAATGGTATTTTACATGCAAATGTCAAAAGAAATGAAAACCTTTTTTAAAAAAAAACAGAAGGATGTTTTCCTTTTATAATGAAAAATCCAGTTTTCTTTTCGGTTTTTGAGAAGTGACAACAATTGGAATGAAAACCTGTTTTAGTATATGGGCACACCACCCAATCCACCATGCTGGGATCAGGGGCTGGTGGAGGAAGCAAGTTTCACAGTTGCTAAATTTTATGACCCTTGTTTCGATAATGAGGCCAAGAACTTGGTTATAGAAATCTTGCAAACTTGAGTTGGTCAGAATATTTTTGACTAAACGAAATTTCATTTAAATAGGCTGTTTCACTGAAGCTGAAACATTTGCCGGATGTCCAAGTTTCAATGAAGTTTTCCTCAGAAAGGTTTGGTGAGATCTGGGACCCTGTGGGCAACTCTGACCAAAGGGCGGGGGGGGGGGGGGGGGGAGGGAAGAGAAGAACTGGAAAAGAAAACCTGAGCCTTTTAATCTGAAAACAGCCACTGCAACAGAATTCACTTTTAAAAAATATTCAAAATGCTTGGGTGTTTTCCAATGTGTAATGAAAACAAATTCTGAAACCTCAAGAATCGTCATGAAGCAGCATTACTGTCCTCCGAACAATTCTCTTGAGTTTTCCCAAGGAAAGCCCAGCGTTCTGAGGTCAGAATGAACCATTTTGCACAGCCCTAGTCTGGGAGAGATTCTCACTGCATGGCTGCAATAAAAAATAAGGCAGTGTGAGAAGACAGTAGGCTCTAGTTATTAATTAACAAGCACAAGAAGAAGAATTACAAAGCAAGCTGTGAAAGGTAAATGGATTTATGCTTGTCAGAAATATTTGAAAGACCGTTCACCCCAGTAGGGAAAGTCTCTTTCTTTAATATATGACTAATCCTCCTAAAAGTGCTGGAAGGACTTTTCATAAGAGAGGAAGAAAATTGCTGAGATTTGAATAGCAAATATTTGCTGCAGCCATTTATTTCCCCCAGATATTTAAGGTGGGCTTGAAATGGGGAAAGTTCCTGTACATTTCCAGATGAGACCACATTGCCCCAAACATGACCAGTGTGGAATGCTTTTAACAAGACCTATATGTTAAGTGTCCGATGGTAGCAAGATCGAAATACCCGAGGCTGCACGCTAGCAGGGACTTGAATGATTGTCAATTAGTCAACCGCAGTCAGAGAGAAAAGAGGGGTGAAAAATGACATTTTTGCAGACGAATAAAATTTTATATTTTATTACTTAATCCCTGTTTGTCATAATTCACATTGATGGCACCTGCTCCATTTAATTGCAAATAAAACCTGACAAGTTGTTGTCCTACTGATGGCGATTTTACCAATAGTTTAGGAGCGTCTGGCGTACAGCTTTCTTTATAAGCCTAGCGCTTCTGGGCACATTCTGTCCAAAGGGACATCATCTTTATTTTTCTTTCTAAATGAATGGGATTTGTAACAAATTGTATCGAGACAACAGAGCTGTGTGGCAGGGAAACCAAACAGAGCTCTCTACGACGGACTGCTTACATTTCCTGAAAGTAAAGGATGAGCCATGTATCATATCTACATAATGGAGTACAGTAAAATATAAAAAGGTTTTGTCTACACTGGAACCTGAATGACAAAAGTTGGTGGGTGGGAGAGCTCTCTCCTGCCAACAAACAGCGTCTACACTGCACGCCTTTTAGTGGCAAGGCTGTAGCGGCACTCCTGTGTCGCTAAAAGGGTCATAGTGTAGACATAGCCTAAGAATGCAATGGTTAATGATGATGACTTATATTTAGGCTTGGAAGGATTAAGTGTTTATTGGTAAATGTCAGTAGATGTCAATTTCACTGTAAACACACAACCTGGCAAAAAAAATTTCCACTGATAATCAAACTTTAGAGAGAATGAGTAATAAAAACGCTCCTTGAGGCCTCAGAGTCCGATTCAAGGATATTTATTTTGTATGGTTGTGACGTTTGTGTGTTAAGGGTTACAAAGCTTAATCTGCAAAAGAGAAGAGTGAGGGGGCATTTGATAGCAGCCTTCAACTACCTGAAGGGAGGTTCCAAAGAGGATGGAGCTCGGCTGTTCTCAGTGGAGGCAGATGACAAAACAAGGAGTAATGGTCTCAAGTTGCAGTGGGGGAGGTCTAGGTTGAATATTAGGAAACACTATTTCACTAGGAGGGTGGTGAAGCACTGGAATGTGTTACCTAGGGAGGTGGTGAAATCTCCATCCTTAATGGTTTCTAAGGTCCGGCTTGACAAAGCCCTGGCTGGGATGATTTAGTTGGTGTTGGTCCTGCTTTGAGCAGGGATTGGACTAGATGACCTCCTGAGGTCTCTTCCGACCCTAATCTTCTATGATTCTATGAAAGCTGTAACTTGTTAAATTTCAGTGTCTACAGTCATTAAATAATTGTCTGACACCCCCACCATAATTTCACACAGCTGTGAGAATTTAAATCCAGAAAAATATAGGAAAAAAGCTTAAAACCCAAAATTTCTCAATTGTGAATATTTAAATAGATAAAATTAAAAATGCTTAAAATAATATACTATTATCCATCGAAATTGTAAAAAAAAAAAAAATCAAATTCTGTCAATCCCACTTATATTTGTTGACATGGCTAAATGAAATTTGGGTGCAAAAGGCTTATCATTAGAAGTAGAACTAATGATACCTAGCTCGTGTAGCTCTCTTCATCAGTAGATTTCAAAGCACTTCACAATGGTTAATGTATTTATCCTCACAAGTATAGTGGAAATACTCTAGTATCAGCCAGAGACCCCAGCTGAGATCAGCGACCCTTGGTGATGGGCACTATTTATACACGGAAGCTCAGCCTGCATATCTCCTGTAGGCCTGGCTCAATTCTTCCTCAGGCAAACTCTGACAGATGCTGAAAGCAGCCTGAATAAGGAGCTCAGGATTTGGCCCCCTGTGTAAAGCACTATGGAAGCTTTACTGTCCATGAGCAGTAGCGTTGCCGACTTTCTGATTGCATAAAACTGACACCCATGCCCTGCCCCGCCCCTTCCCTGAGGCCCTGCCCCCTGCTCATTCCATCCCCCCTCCCTCCATCGCTCACTCTCCCCACCCTCACTCACTCACTCATTTTCACCAGGCTGTGACAGAGGCTTGTGGTGCGGGAGGGGTGAGGGCTCCGTCTGGGGGTGCAGGCTCTGGTGTGGGGCTAGGGATGAGGGGTTTGAGGTGCAGGAGGGGCTCTGGGCTGGGGCTGAGGGGTTCGGAGTGTGGGAGGGAGTTTGGGTGCGAGAGGGGGTCCAGGCTGGGGCTGAAGGCATCAGAGTGCAGGAGGGGGCTCAGGGCTGGGGGAGGGGTTGGGGCACAGGAGGGACTTCGGGGTGTGGGCTCTGGGTGGCACTTACCTCAGGCAGCTCCCGGAAGCAGATGGCATGTCCCTCTGGCTCCTAGGCGGAGGGGTGGCCAGGGGGCTCTGAGTGCTGCCCTTGCCCACAGGCGCTGCCCCCAGAGCTCTCATTGGCCGGGCGCTCAGGGCAGGAGCAGCACGTGAAGTCTCCTGGCAACCCCTGCACCTAGGAGCCTGAGGGACATGCTGGCCGCTTGCAAAAGCCATGTGAAGCCAGGGCAGGCAGGGAGCTTGCCTTAGCCCTGCCGCGCCACCAACTGGCCTTTTAGCAGCCTGGTCAGTGGTGCTGACCGGAGCCACCACGGGCCCTTTTCGACCGGGCATTCTGTTAAAAAACCCAGATGCCTGGCAACCCTAATGCGTAGTAAGGAGCTTGGTTCTACCTTTCATTCATAAGACACCACCTCCAGCGGCAGAGAGACCCTGAATAGCACGGTGTGGGGTCAATGGTGAGTCTGAGGGAAGAGCGCCATATGTTGACTTGAATCGCCATCACTAGTTCCTACCACACAGGTTTTCCTTCCAGATCTTTCCTTCAAGATAAAACACCAGCAATCTACATAGCAGAGACCAGATAGAAAATCAAAAGTCCCATCCAGCAAATTAATCCACAGTCTTTAGATGAAACATGTAGACAGCTCTAGCTGTTTCCAATTTAATGTCCAATTTCCAATTTACTGCCAACTGGAAATGAATCCTTCATCTCCTTTATTATAGACTCAGCCCACAAGCCTTTCAACTGCTGACCAAAGGAAGACTTGAAACTTTTCAGCTACATTTATGTTGCTTATAACAAATACCAGGTGCAATAACTGCTCTTTAATTACACTGAAACTTAACACTGCTTCCTGGTACATGCAGTAATTATATGTTCCTAATAAGTGAGATTAATGTTATATAATTACAATCAGTAGATCTAGAAGTTAAGACAGAAATAACTATGCATTTAACCTATAATGATATGGAACTTACTATGTAAATAGCTGGTCATGGTAAGTGGTAATTACCTCACAATTAAATGGGCAACATTTACCCTCTATGTAAACAGAATTTATTGGATATCTGTACCGTGTAATTTAATATATCAACCATTGCTACACTCTTGATGGTAGCGGGACAGAAGTTTTGTCTTTCGTTTCCATACCTTCTGCTAATTTTGAGAAAGGAAGCTATTGGCCAGGACGGCATGCATGAATGTAAATGTTAAGCAGAGATCTGTTCTCTGTAACTACGTGGTAGAATCGGGTTTTTGAACTCATGCTTTGACTTCTTCTTGATTGGTTCTGCTTTTGACCCAGTCATGCCATTAGCTAGCTGGCGATGCGAGTTTACTCAGCTCATTTACAGCCCTGCCTAGGAACTGCCTAGTGCTGATTTGCCATTTAAGACATTTATTTCTGGACAAGTGGTAATTTAGTATTTATTTAAAGAGGACTGAATCTACTGATCATTACTCTTCTGAATGTAATTGGTAATCTGCTGGTATGCTTGAGCTCAAGAGCTGTGGTAGTGACATCAATAACAACAACAATAATGATCTTCTTAGTGCATGTGCAACGTGCCTCAGGTGGGATATGACCAGACGTTGGTCTGCTGATTGGATCATGAGCTTGCCCAGCCTGGGCCAGGTACCGATGGGGAGTGCAATGTGAATGCTGATCTATGCCCCCCCCCATAATAATAATAGTAGTAATAATAATAAGTATAGTGCCCTGTGACCTTAGGATCTAAATTCCCAAACATTAGGTGTCTGAGAAACTGCTCAAAGAAACTGTGGAAATGTTTCATGAACAGTTTTCAAAAAAAAATCTTGAAATTTTGTTTTCAATGTTTTGGAATTTCAATATATGTCAACCCACTTTTACATAAGACAAAAGTCAGAATTTCAAAAACTAAAAAAAAAAAAAAAATGACCCATGTTCACGTGTCAGTGAACAAGTATTCCTGTGTGAACAAGTAACTGCCCACTCAAAATATACATTTTCATGTCTACGTACTTATTTGGACACTCAAATAAGTATAGAAAACATGCAGTTATCTGTTTGCTGGGTGCAATTTTCTTTTGGGGGAATTGCTTAACACTCAGTATTTCTAAACCAAGTCCACAGTCTTAGTCTAAGACAAGATATAAAATAGAGCTAAATTGTAAGAAGGGATGGGGAAACATAATCCTTGCATATTTTTTCATGGATTAGCTGAATGCACAGTTAACACTTTTTTAATACTTAAAGGCATGTATCCATAATACTGCCCATTGTCATGAGTGTATTACTCTAATTATAGATTTTCCCCCCTCCTTGTTTTATTGCTACATCACATATGTAAGCTGAAATTGTAATTCATTAATACCATCTCTGAACTGGTGCAAGCTTAAAGCCATTATACTTGTCTGCACATTCGTTCCAGGAAGTGTTAGTTCCTTCTAATTATCTTTTTCTAATTCAATCTCTAGAAGCCATGCTTAGCACTTTTCTTTGTCTATTCAGATCGGCTACTGTTTTGTTTTGTTTTTTTCTTTTTAAGCTTTTATTAATCTGTTAGTCCTTAAACTATATACATATATATACAGTGACCAATTGTGGAAAATGTCATCTTCCAATATGTATGACAGTGGGATCCCAGTCGATACTCATTGTGATTCCTTGCTTGGCTAGAGCTAACGGAGTCCATGTTAAGGTTCAAATACCATCAGTTTAAAGGCATTCTCATTAGGAGCTGAAAACAATTGGATGGTGCCTGAAGCTACCCAGTGTTTACTGGGTTGTGCAAATCATAGAGCTGGCAAGTGGGTTGTCCTCCTTCTGTCCCTCTAGATATTGATCTATCCGCTTGTGTCAGGGTATGGCATGGTTTTTGCAGGAACCTTGGCCCAGACCCTCAAAGGTATTTAGGTGCCTAACTCCCGTGCAAGCAGGTCCCATCTCGCGTAACATGTTAAGTGCACTGCATTTATGATTTGTAATTTCCATGGTCATTCATAGAATCATAGAATATCAGGGTTGGAAGGGACCTCAGGAGGTCATCTAGTCCAACCCCCTGCTCAAAGCAGGACCAACCCCAACTAAATCATCCCAGCCAAGGCTTTGTCAAGCCAGGCCTTAAAAACCTCGAAGGAAGGAGATTCCACCACCTCCCTAGGTGACCCAAAAACAATTATACAAAACAATTGCCTGACTGAGGAAAGTCCCAGCAGCAAGGGATACAATGAGATCTGTGTATGGCTTTTTTGATGGCCTCCGCAAGGGGGGCTCTGGCAAAGATTCTCCGCACCCTGTCTTCCATATAAAATAGACCCCCTCCCCTTCTGGAATAAGCATGCAAGTTGAAAATGTGCTGCCAGGATATTTGTCCAAGAACAATTTCTCCTACGAAATGTTCATGCAACAGAAAAGGGGTGTGAGCACAGCTGAAGCAAATTCATTTTGCAATTGCTGTAGAAGATTTATTGTGGAGTATGCCCAGCTCTGTTTCTAACCTCATCTTTACAGCAGTATATTAAAGCAACTAGCTAGTTGCCCCAGATAGCCAGCAGACATGCCTATATGTGATTTCAATTCGTTCTTGTTTTTAATTCCATATGCATATTTCTACTAGTTTATACTGGAAATGTTGACTTTGTTTCCAATCTTCCTCTGCACAGCACTAGAAAAGTGAAAAATTACCCCTCTCTTGCTATGCGGTATATGATGCTATTACTCTGTTCTAAGAGAGACAATGGAGCAAGCACTTTCATCAGGAACATAGTAAACTTGACTGATGATGATGTTGCCAGAGCTTATTGAAATAAGGTCATAATGTCATGGCTATTTTATCACGAGCTAGTATGGCTCATTTGACAATACACCTTTGACTATGGATGTCTAGGTTTAAAAGAGACACTCATGCATAGTTCTGGGACAGTAATCCAGTAATGTCCATGCAAAGTATGGATCTGAGGATGAGATACAGTCCTAAAACAAAGGACCTTCTGTGTTGCTTAGCTTCCACTTCTGACCAACACTTAGGGACACTGGTATTTCAATATTCAAATACACATAGGCCAGGAAAAAAATTCTACACAATTCCCCCAACTTCTATCCCACCCATCCATTTTTGACCGTTGGAGAGCTAGTTGTAATCTTCAAAATTTCAATACCATTTAGAATTTCAGAATTTTGAATTTTAAAATTTGGAGGGAAAAAAGTGGAGAGTTTTTTAAAAAGTCATGAAAAGGTTTTTTTCCCCTCCCTCCCCCCAAAGAATTCTGCAGGGAACAATTTCCTGGTGATCGATGTACTCAATTGTGAGAGTCGTTAAATGAAAGTGATAGAATTCTCCTGGTTTCAGTGATTTTATACGTTTATTTCCATTAAAACTTTTCAACCCATCCCACTGATGAGGTTTTTCCTGCTCTGGCTTCTATAGGCACAATCTGATGTCAATGAGAGACTTTCCATTGCAGTCAGCAAGCTGTCTAACAGGAACCAGGACCCGCTACGTAGAGCTGGTTGGGAATTCTCGAATAAAATATTTTTTTTCATCAGGAAACACTAATTTGTCAAAACCAAAACTGTTTGCGGGAAAGTGTCAGTTTTGACAAATCTCCCAAATTGAAATTAAAAAAAAGTTTTGAAATTATTAAAATCTCTCTTTGACATTTTTCAAAGGGAGTTTTATTTTTCAATTTCAAAAGGCTTTTTGTTTTGAAATTTTTGATAATTTATACTAAAAAAAGTTTGTTTTTAAACAGTGGTAATTGAAATATTTCAAAATTATTGAAACAAAACATTTTGATTGACCTGATCCAACCTTTTTTTTAGTTTATGTGTTTGTGAATTTTTTTTTAGATTTTGACTTTGTTCTATCTCAGTAGGGAGAAAAAAAATCAAAATCCTGGAAATCCTCGTGGGATGGGGAAACTATTCCTGCCCTGCTCTAACAATGCTTTTTTGTTATGGTAAAAAAGTGCAAGTGGTAAGAAACGATTGGCAGAAAGATGCCAAAATAACCACTATATTTTAATACACCCTTTATTCTTTGAATGGCAAGCAGCCACGCACCGTGTCTGGGCAATTTTGCTGTCAACTATTTGGATAATACATCTCACAAAATTGATTGCATAGCTCACTGCATTAGTTGTTAGTCAACAAAATGCACTCTGGCATACAGTGCAGAGCCTGTAATTATTTGACTGGTGGCCAGCCTCGGTTGCACCCGGGAGCCATAAATAGTATTTAGCGGTTTTATAAAAGCTTTTTAATTTGTTACTCCACAGTTCATTTACATTGTCCACTATATGTCATGGAAAATGCCCCCTCTCTTTGCCGAACATTATGCAGAGCATGGTGTGTGGTATCAAAGTTAGGTTTCTAATGGACTCCAAGGTAGCAGTATATAGCTAATGCAGGAGGCCGTTAAAGCCAAATTCAAACTAATGGGGTTATTCTAGATTCACACTCGTTTAAGTCTGATCAGAATCTGGTCGCAGTACTTAATTCACAAACTGAGTAGATCAAAGGTCCTCCACCAGAGGGTTGGTCTCAAACAGCTTTCAGGAGGCCAATTTGGCAACTTTTCCTTTCTTTCTGGCTAGACAAGGGGCATGTGTCCTGAAACATCTTTCTCTTGCAATGTGAGATCACGATATGGAAAAAGTTGAGAACACGTGGCTTCAATACTGTGGTAGTGGATGCGAGAGGGGATGCCTGAGACAGAGGGTTAGCACGGAAATCCCTTCCCATACGTGGAAGCAGTTTGGTTTAATTTCTCCTAGATGGCAATTAACTGAAGCGGAGAAGGCACATTCAATGTGTTTTTGTTTTTGTTTTAAAACATTCTTTTTGAAGCACAGATGTTCTTTTAAGAGTTAACACCTAAGCCCAGAAGAGAGGTCTGGCACAGTTCCAGGGTTCACTGTACTTCTGCTTCTTCCATGGTCTACTCGAAGGCACCTCTTTGGGTCTCAGGTCTCCTGCTGTATGGGTAGGAACTGGTATCACTCTCCTTCCACCCTGGGGAGTTAGGCCTGCAATACTCTGTGCTTATCCCAATGGGTCTGACCTTAGTCCAGCATCTATGGTTTGCTGTCTCTTAAGGACAATGACAGAGTTACCGATGACCAGCTGTAAGGATCCAGGGGTGTGGGTTCTCAGTTGTGGTGGGTCTAGAACCCAGGGTGGCAGGTCTCTGACACTTCTTCAGCACCACCACATGAGATAAAGCACCACCTCACCCATCCTGTCAGGCCAGGCCCCACAGGAAGTCCTATCAGAACCCCAATGCGTGTGGCTGCCTAATTGGCTCTCACACCCTACTTAAACCAGGAAGAAAATTGGTGGGCTGTTCGAGCAACTCTGTTGTGTTGGATCCTGCTTGTCTCCTGATCTCTATCCAGTTCCTTACCCTGGTTCCTTACTCCTGCGCTTGCCCTCAGTTCCTGTGCGGCTCCATGCCTCAAGTTTGCTCCTTCTCTGGCTCCTGCCCCTGCACTCTGCTCCTGCCCATCGGCGACTAGTCCGGGCTCCAACCCCAGCTTGTCTTCTGGCTATTGATGCCAACTTGACTCCTGGCCACTTATCCCAGGAGGCCAGACTGCCTAGGCCCAGTTCCTCACACAGCCGGCTTTCACAGAGCACAGTACATGTATTTTAGGACAAAAGCATTTCAGCAAAAACATATAACAAAGCAATAAACAGTCTGCATGCATGGTAGTGTGTTGGATCTGCTAAACAGGGGACTAGGTTTCCCATCAAACCCCTCCCCACTGCACTTCCCTTTCCCCTGGGCAAGTAAGGGATGGGTCCTGAACCAGGAAGTGGCTGTGGGTTTTTGGGGATTGGCATGGCAAGCAGGGAGCTGCAGAGAATCCGGATGCAGAGAGAAACCCCCAGGACCTGTATGCAGAGTAACATGTGGAACAGGGTGTGACTGGATGATTCAGGTGTGTGCAGCTCTATGTGGGACTTCTGGGGTAGCAGCCATTTGACAGGGAACCATTGCAGAAAGGTACCAGTGAGAGACACCATCTGAGCCTGGCCTGGAAACCCACCAGCTCATATTTGCTTGAATAGAGATTGGACTGGAGTGGGAACTGCAGGCACTAGGCCTGAAGAGCCCTCACTCTCGACTGGACTTCCCCAGGGACCCAAAACATCGAGCGCTATTGCTCACTTTTAACAATATCTGTTTAAGCCTCTGTACTTAGGGTATTTTCAACTTTTCCCTTAGCCATGTGTCTGAGGGATTATTGGGTCTACAAGGCCTAGCTGCTGAAGCACTGAGAGTGCGTGTCTTCTAGTCGTGGTACTACTGGCACCATAGAAATGTGGTGTTATCCAGGTGGCCCCAATAATTATACTAGATTACCAGGTGGAGAGTCCAGCAGGTTCTCATCCTTCAAACCCTCCCAACAGGGTTTTGTCCTCTTGGTTACAATCTCATGTTCAGTTTTTTGATCAAAATGAAGGTGTTCAGCCAGTTCAGGCTGACCCTTTATATCACATGCTCTTTCTTAGTCTGTTTAGTGTCTTGAACCCAGGCTGAACCCAGTATATGAATTCATCTGAGGGGGTGGTACTTCTCTGGAGTTCTTTACTTTCCCAGGCTAAGCAGTAATGACTGCCCACTATTTTCAGTTCTTGGGGAAGCTCAGTAACCCTTCCCATATATCTAAAATACAGTTCCTAGCTCCCAAAGATCCTTTTCTGTACTATTCCCAGTACGGGGAAGTAATTCGCTTCCGTTGCTTTGCTAGTCCCACAGTGCCCTGATGGAGCCTGCTAGACCTACACAATCCTGTGCATCCTAAATTAAACCTCCTGATACTCAAATCCTTCCATTGCAGCTAGTGCCCGGAGGCTGAGGAGCGGAATCAGTTCCATGGAGCAGGTGTGACTTCCTGATTTCATTCATTTGGAAAATTGCAGCACTTCTTGAGTAGGACCACGGTTGGCGCTAGCCGATGCTGCAAGTAACCAGTTTATAGATCATATCTTTGAAGCTGTTTGGAAGAGCAGATTTATAAACCCTTCTTTCTTTCACGCACATAGTTGCACCGTCTCTCTGGCCCACCCCCCCCCTGCCCAATCAAGTTCAATATGTTTTGTAATGAGCTCCTTGAAAAGTGCTGAAATGTACATGCCAAAGGTCGACTGAGGGTACATCTACATGAAAAAAACAAACCAAAAACCCAGAGCAGTGTGTCTCAGAGCTAACTCAACTGACTCGAGTTTGTGTGGGGCTAAAAATAGCAGGGTAGCCGTTACCACCCAGGCTGGAGCTTAGACTTGGAGACCTTGCCATCTCACCGGGTTTCATGGTCCCGAACGTCAACAACTACACTGCTATTATTAGGGGGTTTTTTTAAATCTGTGTAGACATACCAGGAGTTACTTCACTACATGACTCTGAAGGAGATTCTCTTCTTAACTCACTTCATTATACTGGAGTATCCCAAGTGGGTCAGATTCTACACAGGTGGTCATGACTATGCAATGAAGAGAGAAGGAGTGGGTCATTTGTAAATAATAATTACTGTGAGACTCCACTGTGCACATCTGATAACGATGAAAGGGCCTGATCCGAAGCCAATGGAAAGACTTCCAATGACTTCAGTGGACTTTGGATCAGGCACATGGCAAGTATTATTACTAGGTATCATTAAACTGCGGTAGTGCCTAGGAGCCCAGGCATGAACCAGGACCCCACAGTGCTAGGCGTGGTACAAACATTGTACTAAAAGACCGCCCTCGCCCCAAAAGATCTTACAATAATAGTCACTTCTATTTAATTCTACATAGAGGACTGCTATTCCACACGGGCCTCTCCCCAGGCTCTAATTGTGCAGGCAGAATTTGCAAGCATGAAAACTTTCACCTGCATTTTCCAGCTGCAAGCAGTTGATACAATGTTTAACGCTTGTACTTGCCCGTTAAAGTGCCCATCCATTGCATATGTGCATAGCTTAGAATTTGAACTGAACAGCCCACTGGGACCAATTATTTAAACCTAATTCTTGGAGCCAGTAGGTTATACAGGTGCACATTGTAATGCTTGCCATGTGTGCAGATGTTAGCCTATTTAAAGGGCAAGCACACACATTAGTACTCATGCATTTGCATCTTGTTGACGTTTCCTTGCCTAAAAGTGGCGGCTGGCGCTGGTGGCTGATAATCTGAACCACCGAGTCTTTTTCACTGAGAACTTTTCATTTTGCTTTTACTTGCATTATTCTTTTGGAGAGTTTTGTAAATCTGCTTTGTGTCTATTAGAGCGTTCTTGGAAATATTATTGGTGTGGTAGGATTCAGAGAAATGTGTTACATAAACACCATCCCAGAGTTTATTTAGACAGAGAGAGACAGAAAAAAGCAAAAAGAAAAGGAGTACTTGTGGCACCTTGGAGACTAACCAATTTATTTGAGCTCAAATTGGTTAGTCTCTAAGGTGCCACAAGTCCTCCTTTTCTTTTTGCGAATACAGACTAACACGGCTGCTACTCAGAAAAAAGCAAAGCTGTTGAGCATATAAAACACAGTTAATCTCTTAACAAAGAGTCTTTTTCAGCCACATTAGTTCTCTCTTTCTGTGTCTACTTAGGTTTATTATGCAGCTGCAACTAACCATTCTACAGTTTCAGAGTAACAGCCGTGTTAGTCTGCATTCGCAAAAAGAAAAGGAGGACTTGTGGCACCTTAGAGACTAACCAATTTATTTGAGCATAAGCTTTCGTGAACTACAGCTCACCAAATAAATTGGTTAGTCTCTAAGGTGCCACAAGTACTCCCATTCTACAGTTGAAGCTTCAGCATCGTTTCTGTTTATAGGTGAATTTTGCATCCATATATAGTCTGAGCAGTTTTGAAAACCAGAAGGCCAGGTCATAGTCTAGTGTATTATATTTTGGGGAGAAATATGAAGGCATTTGATCAAAGTGTTTCCTGAGATATGTAAATAAATATACTAAATTTTACCCCTTGTTGCAAGGTGGAAATCCTGCAAGTGAGCAAAATATTCATAATTAAATACAAAACTATTCCAAATTGAACGGTCTGGGCACTTTACTATGAATGCAAAAATGGGAGCAGTTTTTCAGTGAAATATATTAATCTCTTTAATGAGAACTAGATATTTTCAGAGCAAAACTCCGCCCCTTTTTGTGCAATGTCATCACTCCTATCCAAAGCGGGTGAAAATCTTCATTTCTACACGTTTTGGATTAAAATATGGCCATGATATCAAAACTGTGGATAGAATAAAATAGAAAACTGGGGAACAAAACGTCACCTAACAAAGTTTTCGTGAGAAGGTTTCCATGTATCCCACGCAGCTTCATGGGCCTGATTCTACCCCCCGTTGAAATCGGTTGTGAAACTCCTGTTGACTTTGAAGGCACCCGATCAAGCCTTATGAGCCTGATCCAAACCCCACTGAAGTCAGTGGAAAAACGTCAATGGGCTTTGGATCAGACATGAAGTGACCCATCAGTGCCGAGCAGCGTGGTGCAATGAACTATTCAGTGATCATGAGAAATGACAAATTCTTGCCTGTTCAGCTAATGTTTGACTTGGGAGGGATTTCACAGGATGATTTTATGAGTGAGGAAAATTGGAGGCTCTGACCTTTAAAGGCAGTTCAATGGGAAGAAAGGTAATAGAGTATGGCATATCTTGCCCAGAAGAGACGAAGAGTGATCCGACATGCCCATCTATAACACAGCCTAATGGGATATCATAATTAAGAAACCAGATAGGATAGAGGGCAAAGAGTAAAGTGGGCTTATCTATCTAATCTTTCTCTTGAAAATGGCTAGGGTAAATGGTAAAGAGGAAAGTGGAATTTGCTGTTATCTTATCTATCTTATCTAATCTATCTAAGGTTTTATGTGGCTGTTTATCATCTTAGTATGTGAGCTCCTTCCATGTAAAATCAATAGCAATAGCCAAGTCCCTAGTGGACTTTATGGAGTCTCTAGCTCTCTTTCTTTTTCAAGGTACAATCTCTGCTTGGGGTAGAGCTGTGATTGTTATATAGATTTTATTTATTTCCCTTGTTTTTGTTTGTTGGGGGGGAGGGTTGTGTTGGCGGAGGTATCAATGTTGTGTGATTCTTGTGGTGGAAAGGCCTTTTCACGGGTGAAAGTTTTGCAGCATTTCATAAAGATGGTCAGACTCTGGATTTGCCTAATCTCCACTGGAAGCTTATTCCATAACTGGATTCTCTCCCCGGGCTGGTTTCTGTGACCACCTCCTGATGGATTAATAGCATTTATCTCAGAGGAGAGTGTTTGCCAGCACCCTTCCTAGGAAGCCAGAACAGGAACTGGCTGCTTGTATCAGACCCATGGTCCATCTAGTCTGGTGGCTGGTGTCTTGTCTCTGACAGTGTCTGGTACCAGATTCTCCAAAAGTAGAGCTGGTTAGGAAAATGTTGTCCCTTCCGCCCCGCTCCCATGGAAAATTGGGACTTTGAACAAAAGCACAAAATATTTTTTCCAAAAAACCAGTGCCTCGTGGAAGTTAGAATTCAGTTGTCTCATATTCTCATTCTCCTATATATGTTAGGCTCCCTGGTCAAATTACATCTCCCATTATGAACCACAGTCTCAACACTTGATGAGGAGTCCCATGACTGCAGTGATTTGTGAAAGATTTGTGAATTGTATTTCAGCAGAAGGAAGAGTCTGGAAGTAGAACTGAGTGGATAATTCACTGAGAAAATTCAGCCTTTCTTACTGTTTGTAAATAGGTCACAAAATTCTTGAGTCTGTTCATTATCCAGTCCTACCCCCATGTCCAGCCCATCTTGACTAGCCTCATTTAAGGCATACATGGAGAGTATTTCTGCTCGAGCACCTACGTAAGGGGAATACTAATATTTGTTCTTGAGAAGAGGAAGGGAGACAGGAAAAAAAAGGAGTATATGTGATAGATGCTGGTTAAGTTAATTAATGCTGTCTATAGGAAGGTGCTCTGATACCATGGTGATGGACATGGAATAAGAACCTGAAAAGAACATCAACAACGTACACCCCACATCCACACATCTTCACGTATTTTGAACCTCTCAGTGAATATATGGGAACAAAAAATTGGTATAAAATATTTCGAAGCACTTAATAAAAATGCAAAGACAGATCAATTAGCATACCAGCTAGAAGATCCCATCAGTTAAAAAGGAAATAAGAAAATGCAAATGTAAGCTTAGTTTCAAACATTGTCAATTGATCCCTTGTGTCACAAAGTGTATTTATAATTCATCCAGGTATTTCTTGCTGAAGAAAGTTAATCCTGCTATTTTACCTTAGCATTTCCATGCTCCTCTCTCTCTCTCTCTCTCTCTCTCTCAGAAAATTATCCAGGTTATTTCCAACATAAACATATACTGACTGCCACTTTTGTGGTTTTAGGATTTCTCCCACTGCTAACTTGGCTCTTTTTTATCTATTCTATAGTGTGATAACTTAGAACCTGCAATTGAAGAAGTATTTTAATTAAAAAAAATCTTTAATATAGCAGCATAATTCTAAGATATTGGTCTGTGCTGCGTAGAATTTAATATCTCTCTGTGTTAGAAATTACAATGCACTGACATACAGAAATTCAGCGGTTGCTGTGCATTAGAAATAAGGTCAGAGGAGAAAGTGCTCTGAATACTATAGGTTTTTGCTACAATCTTTTATTGAGCCTTCAGTTTGTGTAAATATATCATCCAAAGGAGATGTTTGATTCTCTCGCTCTCTCTCTAGATTTTTCTCTTAGGAAATGTAGGACGCAATGGAACGACTTTCTTCACCCAAAAGTTATATGCAGGGAGTTTTTTCTTCTGGGTCTTTGCGGTGGAAGGGTTGTCTTGTGGGTACGGTGCTAGACTGTGACTCAGAAGATCTGAGGTCCATTCCTGGCTCTGTCACAGACTTTCTGTGTTACATTGAGGAAGTCACTGAATCTCTCTGTGCCCCAGTTCTCTGATTCCTGCTTGTCTGATCTGTTCCTTTCACCTACCCCTTTGTCTATCTTGTCTCTTCAAGCTTGTACATTCTTCAGGCCAAGGACACTTCGTATGCATTTGTCGTGTTCCTAGCACAGCAGAGCTCCCATGTTGGCTGAGACCTCTGGGCACTTTTGCAGTAGGAATCATTCTGGAGAGTAACAGGTCTCCTCATGGTATGTAGGAGGACATGGTCTCTTCAAAAAACAAACACAGTGGGCGCTATCCCCAGCTAGTGTAAATTGGCCTAGCTCCATTGCAGTCAGTTTTTCCACCAGGTGAGGACTTGGCCCACTATTTTCATGCAAGTAACCTGCAAATTAGCACCACTGCCCTGGCAAAAGTTGATGCAAATGCACTGCACTAAATGTGCAAAGCAATGCAAATGCTTATGGGATTGGACCAGCCTACTCATCAAATGGAAATGGTGGAAGCGTTGGATAAAGCATTAGAAAATATAATATGGAGAATAGTCCAGCTGCATCAGAGGAAGTTTCAAGAACCCTCTTAGTGCACAATTATGGAATAATCTGCCTATAAGAGAAAGATTCTTTCTGAATTAGAGGTTGGCTTAATATCATGGAGTATACATTCAGTTCTGGCAGGCAGATTCACCACCCTACACCAATACCCATTATCTCTAAACTAAAGTACATCTTATTAAAACCTAGCCACCGAACTGTATGCCCTGCAAAACTCGTTGTGATGATGTATAGACCCCATACTGATGAGGAAGGCACTAAAGAAGTGCTATGTGTAGGGCGAGCCCCACCTCTCTGGCCCTGTCAATCATGTATGGTAGGGAGGAGCACTGAAAAAGGAGGGAAGTGCAGTCAGCTAGAGGCAGTAATCACCCTGAGCAGGAAACGGCTGGAGTGATTCTGAAGCTGCAGGGGGAACTCCCATCCAGGAGAACTCCACCCTGATTCCATGCGGAATGCAGAGAACTCCCAGGGTACGTCTGACAGAGCTAAACTAGTTCAGTTCTCTGATTGAAAGGACTCCTAGAAAACCATTAAGTAGACATCCCTGAAGTAAGAAGGTACTACTGGCCTTTTCCTCTTTGAATTGGCTCTGGGAAGAAGTTATTCTTGTGTATGCTGGAACATTTATTTTCCTTTTGGTCCCCCATCAGAAGAGACACAAGAAAGACTAAGAAACTGGGACCTGAACATAAGCCACCCAGTGAAGATTTTTACTGAAGGCCCATCATAACAGAGAAGACTTCTTTATCATTCACCTTGCCACTGGCCCCGAACTAGGTCCTGAGATTCCAACAACAGAAATGCCCAGTGCCATCAAGTTGGGGGAGATGCAAAGGGCTGAACAAAAGACCCATTTAGATCAGCTGATACAGGCATTCCCTCAGGTGTTCTCTGCCCTTCCTGGACGTACTGACCAACTTACCATCACAATGAGACCAACCACAGACAGACAGTGAGAGAGTCTCCTCGGCTCTTACCCAACAGGATGTGGGTCGATCTTGAAAGCAGGCCTGACTATCAACCCGGCTAAGTGCAAATTTGGAAATAATAAAACTATGTACCTGGGATATACAGTGGGACTTGGACATATACGCCCACTTGTAGACTAGGTGCAGGTTGTGACCACCATTCAATATGACCAAAAAGCAAGTTAGACAATTTTTAGGGTTGGTCAGATACTTGAGTTAAGCTTTTTGCCTAACTTTGCCACCATCGCAGCCCCCCTTATGGACCTGACAAGTGATGAGAAACTGTGGAAAGTGCAGTGGTCAGACAATTGTGATACAGCCTTTAAAATGTTGAAAGAGACTTTGTGTTGTGATCCGGTGCTCTTCAACCTGGACTTCTTGAAGGAATTTATACTGCAGACAGACTCATTGGAAGCAGGACTTGGGCTGGTACTCTCTGAGGGAGAGGAACACCTCAGATTGCACTCAGGTCAAAAGCTATTTCCACATGAAAGAGCCTATTCAGTAATAGAAAATGAAGCCCTAAACATGATGTGGGCAATAGATGCCTGACACTATTACCTTTCAGGGAACCCCTTTTTGCTGGTTACAGATCATGCACCCCGCTGATGGCTACATGGATCATGCTGGTACCTAGCCTTACAATCATACGATTCCAGATGCTTCAATGGGCAGGCCAGGCTTATACTAATGTCAGTTTATTTTCTCTGAGTGCAGATGCTACAACAAACCAAGAAACAAGTCCATCTCTATAGAAAACCACTGCTTGAATCAAAAACTGACAAATAACTTCAAACGCTGCATAAATTTCACAAAGAATATTCAATTGGCAGTAAATATATCAGCGCCTTTAAATGAAAAACCCTAGGCCTCTTAGAATACATTTGTACCTCCTGAAGCCTCCAATTCATAAAACAGAACACCATCTATATTTATGAGCAATTCATATCAATTCATAATTATCTTGTGTAAAATGCATTCTCTCAGTGTTCCAGTAAAGTGAAATATTCTAAGACAAAATGAAATGGTCATAATAAAAAGAAGCATTCATAATAAACAGAGAGCATAGATTGCACTGTGTAAACAATCTCCAGTGCCTTGAGTAAGATTGCATCTCCTGTTCTTAATAGCCCACGAGTTTACGTGTTAGGTGCCATTCAGATGAGAATGGTGTCTCCTTGCAGCTCTGACTTACCCGTCGCTTCATAGGTAAAGGTGACTCTTGTAGATTGTTGAGTTGTGAAGCTGGCTCTGAAATGTTCTTCAGGTTGAGTTTATGGGTTCCATTGCTCTTTGATATTTATATGCCTCTTCTCTATCCAAGTCATGGAGCTGCCCTTAAGCGACAGGCAGTTAAACGTGACTCTGTATTAGCTAAGTGATTTGAGAATGTGCAGCAATGTTTGTAGCCACAATCAGTTTTTCCAAGTGCTGGTTAGTGTTACACTATGCTGCACAAGTGATCTACTGACGGTCGGATTCCTTATATGGATGGCCATCAGAATGCTGTTATTCTACAGCTCCTTTCATTGGAAGAACTCAGCATGCTATACAAATATGAATGAATCCACAACACCAGCCAGAAGGAGGTAATGATTATTTTTCCCAGATTGCAAATGGGGAAACTGAGGCAAAGTGCATTTAAGGCCAACATTTTCAAATGTGGCTTTGGATGTCTCAATTTTTCGTTGCCCAGCTTGAGACATCCCAAAGGATGCCTGATTTTCAGACATGGATGAGTGCACAGCCTCTGAAAATAAGGCACCCTTTAATAATACCAAGCTCTTCTATAGTGCTTTACAAAGGAGGCCAGTATTATTATCCCCAGTTTACAGATGGGAAAACTGAGGTACAGAGAGGTGACATGACTTCCCCCGGGGTCACCAGCAGAGAGAAGAATAGAACCCAGCTTTTCTCAGTCCCAGTGTAGTGTGCCATCCACTTGGCCATACTGCCTCTCTTTAATTTGCCTCAAGGAAGAGCTGGCTAGGCTGTTAATCTTGATGTTCAATAAATCTGGGACCACTGTGGAAGAAAGGAATGCTGTGCTAGTATTTAAAAAGGATGGCCCAGGTAATTATAGGGCTGTCAGACTGACATGGATCCCGGGCAAGATAATGGAGAAGTTCATATGGGAATCAATTTAATAAATAATTAAAGGAGGTTAATAACATTAATGCCAATGAACAGAGGCTTATGGAAAATGGATGCTGTCAGACTAACTGTGATGGGGCGTCCGCCCCACACTGGCCGCTAAGGGGTTAATGGAGCCTCAGGGCGGGTGTGAGGAGCAGCCAATCAGGGACAGGCAGGCCCATAGAAGAACAGCTGCAGGGCAGCTGTTCAGTAGCTGCCTCGAGCTTAAAGATGGAGGACTGGCTGCCTTGCAGGTGGAAGAAAGACAGAAACCTGAATGGGGCAGTGCTGCTAGCAGGGACAGGGGGCTAGGGAATTGCTACTGGCTGGTAGCTGCAGGCTGAGGCCCTGAGGCAAGTTTCCAAGAACCTACTAGGGCTGCAGGGAAGTAGCCCAGGGAAATGGACTGACAGTTTGTGGGGACACAGCACATGGCTGCTATCTGAAGAGGACGCTGTAGTCCTTGGAACAACACGGGTCCAGGAGCAGAAGTGACAGTGGAGAGACTCCACCAGAGAAAGGTGCACCAGCCAGCAGAGCTAATCCCTGGGACAGCCAGCAGGAGGCCCGAGTGTGGCGAGTGAACCCCTTCACACTAGCTTGATCTTTTTCGATGAGACTTTCTTTATCAACCAAACTTATAACAGTGTTGATGTAATATACTGAGACTTCTGAAAACCATTTGACTGGTACCACATGACCATTTGATTACTTAGGGTTGAAAATCTTGGTCTAAGTGACTAGCTCAATGTCACCAAGTGAGTCAGTGGCTGAGATGGGAATGTAATAATAATACTAAGCTCTTATATAATGCCTTTAATCCACAGATCTCCATGTGCTTTACAAAAGAAGTCAGTACCATCATCAGTAGAACCCAGAAGTCTTAATTTCCATGATCACCCAGATCAAACTGTGTCCCAGTTATACCCCTGTCATGGACAGACTAGCAGTTAACGACAGTTACTCAAATAATACAGAGTGCTGTGCAAATATTTCCCAAAATGAAAGTGATTATTTGGTTTCCCATTATTTAAGGGGTTTCCTTCTCTGTTGTTTGAGAAGGTAGGCAGCTGCACAGCATTTATGAAACTGTTTGCAAAGTTGCAAAGTTCAACAGATTTTAGTAAACATAACTGTCCAGAAACGTGCACTTCAATCTGTGTTTTACATTATTTACCATTGATTGTCTGATGGTCATTATCCCCATGTCAGAAAAAAACCGGAGAGCTGCAATAAAACCCTGCTTTTCAAGTAACCAGTCACAACATGGGCAGTCAAAGTGGATAGTTTGTGAACCCTTCACAAGTTAATCACATCTTTCCGTATAAAGTATTTGGCAAGTGTTTATGAACAATAAGTCCATGTATAAAGATCCAGGATGGTTTGTGAAAGGGAGTATGGGACCAATGCTGCCAAGTGCTGAGCAGCTCCCAGAGGTGCTGGGCCAGTCACAATTCCCATTGTACTGCTGCTGAGTGATGCTGTATGGCCTGTGTAATGCAGGAGGTCAGATTAGACTATTGCAGTAGTCCTTTCTGCTTTAAAATTGATGAGTCCATGAACGGATGACTGTTGGAGTTAAGGATGCTCAGTGCTTCCAGGTCCAGGTTGTGAAATACTGTACCTCAAAGTAGCACCCTGTAACCCCCATATCCATCATTCATATATTCGTTGTGATATTTCATATAAAGCATGCCATGTAAGATATTGTATGAAAGATCATGATCTGCTGAAATCCATTGTTCTGTCAAAATATGCATATCATTAGTGTGTATGAAGTTATGAGATTTTAGCTGTCGGATTGTTACTGAAATATGTTGTAAATTTGAGGGTTGTCCAGTGCCAGGTCTCCAGTGACAACAAAGGAAGTGATCCACTCCCAGGAGTGTGTTACATAACCATTACCCAGCATAGGAGCTGTAAACAATTCTGTAAGAGAAGCACCACACAATGGGGATTGTTCAGCTCTGTGCCTCAGCAAAGCCCATCAGGACATGTCTGAGCTAGTGTTTTCCAGCCATGGACTGAGGATATAAAATAGGGGACAGTGACACTGTGCTTTTGCCTTTCTCCTCCCGCACCTACGCCGGAAGCAACAAGAACTCTGGGAAGATAGAGACTTGAACTGAGGCTTAAAGGGGAAGCCTGTGTATTAAGGACTGTAACCTACTTGCAACATCCAGTGGGGGGAGGAAAAACTGCTTAATCCAAATACTGCCTAATCTAATAAGGTTTAATATTTAGGCTGTGCGCTTACCTTCTGTTTTCTTTGGTAGCCATCTCTGACCTTTTGTGCCTACCACTTCTTGCAGCTCTGTCTCCTGGTCTGGCTCGCCTTGCAGAAAACCCTAATCCTGACGACAGACAGCATTTTGCTGCAGAATTGGGAGCAATTTTTGTTTCATTTTCAGACTGAATCCAGCTTAGTCTGGGAGTGGCAATTTTATATCACCTCTAACCCTGAGTGCAGCAGCTCAGAGCTAGCAGCTGTTTTACTGGGAGGTTGGAACCTGGCCTTCAGCAAACATGTTTGACGCTCATAATGTATATGATTCTCTTGGCTCCTATTTTCACACCCATCTGCTAGAATGGCAGGGCTCCCCCTCAGAAGGTTGTATGCCACTTTTATTCAGGCACAAGTGCCAAGCAAAGTGAGCATAAGATGGGCAGAAAGTGTTATATCAGTGGGTCTCTTCTGCTGCCTATCTGTGGTAGGGTAGTGTGTTGACTCTCCGGTGGCCAGATGGAACCAAAGGATCCTGTTCTCTATCTTTTCAAAACTCAAATGATTGATATTTTGGAGTTTTAGCTGAAGGAACAAAGTTTGAGGTTGTGGAGAGACTGGTAAAAGGCTGTTTTTAGCCAATCTCCACTCAGAATGAGTTGATATTCAGGGCAGTGCAATTCTGGGGGAAGGAGCTTTCACTGCTAAAAGGATACATAAAATTCCAATAGGTATTTCAAAAACCTCTTAAAGCCGCAACAGGATGCCAAAATACAACTAGCATGAAGGCAAGTTCTTTGTACACTCTGGCATCAGGGAGTCAAACCCAAAAGGATACACATAGGCCAGGACCTGTGTGTGTGTGCACGCACACACACATATTCCATCTTCTTGGAGCATCCAGTGCTCAGAAGCTGTGTGAAACTCATTTAACTGAATGGAACATTCAGTGAAACTGAAAGGCAGAAAGTTGAAAACTGCCAAAGAGGAAATGCTCTTTCACACAATGCAAAATTAGACTGGTGGAACTCATCGCCACAAGATGTTGCTGAAGCCAAGAGCTTAACAAAATTCAGTGAAGCAGTGGATATGTATATGAAGAACCAGAATAGCATGAATTTTAACAGTAAATATAAAAGAGACAGAGAGAATTTTGGAAAGGTAGAAATACTTCTACTTTAGGGCTTAACCACCTTGAATTATTAGACGGTTTGATTCGACCTATTTGGGGTAGGGGGGTAGAGTATCCCACATTTGCCTCCTGTGGTGTTGTACCAGCATCTGTTGGTGGCCCCTAGGGCTGCGTGGGAAATAGGCTTCCTATCCCATGAGAAACTTTGAAATTTTGAAAAATTTTCCCATCCGAAATTGGGACAAAAATTGAAATGTCAAAGATGTTCATAATCTGACAGACCAAAAGAGTAACAAAAATTATTTTGTGTCAGTTGAAACATTTCATTTTGAGAATTTTGAAATGTTTAATTTTTGATTTAGACCTTGAATCCCAGTTACATTTTTGTCTAAATTTTCTAACATTTCAAAAAAAAAAAAAAGATTTCTTGTCAAAAAACAGAAACTGTCCAGATCATAGGTGACAAATTTCAAAAAACAAATTTCCAATTTTTTTCAAGTGGGGAGATTTGTCACTGGTGACCCTCAGGAACATTTTCAATTTTGATGAATCAGCATCTTTAGGTGAAAAATGGGTCATCGAAAACTTCCTGACCAGCTGCACTAGCCACTATTGATGAAAAGATACTGGCCGAGATGCCCCTTGGGTCTGATTCAGTTTGGCAATTTGGTTTTCCTGTGGATCCATTACAAAAAATGCAGGCTCGAAACATATGTTGGGAAACCATTTTTGAGTTTTTAGAAAGCACTTCTATTGAAACAAAAAGAAAAGTCAATGGCTTTAAAGGGTGACTTGCACTAAGAGAACTAAAGAAAAAATATTGCTAAAGTGACAGTAATATTAGCTGCCACAGACAAAATCAATCAATGAAAGCACTTTGGAGAGTTAAAAGCCAAATGAGTGAATAAGCTTTTTCTCTAAATTCAATATTCCCTTGTATAGAATATTAGTACTCGGACTAAAATCTCCTCTGGACTATAGAATTCTTTTTCTTTTTGTTTCATCAGCAGTCTCTCTCTCTTACTCCTAGTAAATTCATTTATTTCTTCAAAACTGCAGTATATTGCCAGTGTTTTCCGATGCACTGAGTGTCTCAATATTATACCCTTCTTCTACCCTAAGCTCTCACCCCACAGGTTGATTCTTGTCTCCATCTGTAAACTCTCACAACCAAACTCTGTCCTTTTCCATCAGGCTGAGCACTAGCAGCTGAGCAGGGTGGATACCTGGGTGATTCCCATTCAGTGAAATTAACCCACATGCAGAGAGCCATTTAAGCCCATAAGCAATGCATAGACTCTGTCCTGGCCCTCTGCATAAAGGTGAGTGTTACCCACTTTGCATCACAGGGCAATCCAGCAGTGCTGCTTCACAAATGAGCAACACATGTGTCCCCCAGTGCCTGCTGCCAGTGACAACACATGCACAAGGGATAGGCAAGTCTGTCCATACCATGTTCCTTTTGAGGTTTTGGAGCACTATCAGGCTTGTTAGCTATCCCCATCAGCTAGTCTTCAAAGGAAGACTAGACCTGTATCCTGTCATGATCTGCATGTGTTTGCTAGACTGCTAAAATGCTACCTGCCCCCTTCTTTTCCATTCAGGACACACACAGATTTTGCCCTGAGGTGGGTAGCAAGGATGCAATCTGCTAGGAAACTTCATCCACTCCTCCGGGACGAAGATCTGGTCACAGTGATCCATGCATTCATCACCTCCGAACTGGATTGCTGTAATTCACCAGCGAATCTGAAGCTGAATGTAAAGATGACATGCAGGCTCCAGCTTGTACAGAATGCGCCAGGGTTTATGCCTTTGTGAGCACATCAGGCCTGTGCTCATCCCTCCAGTGGCTGCTGGTCAGCTTCTGATGCCAGATGAAGGGTTTGGTCTCAATTTTCAAAGCAAATAAGAGATCAAGCCCTAACTACGTCAAAGACTGAGCCAATCTGTGAGCCGCCATGACTGCTGAGTTCCTCTGGGACAATGCAGACCACAAAGCCCAGGCTGAAGAATCTGAGAGCTGGGGACAAAACATTCTCTGTCGAGAGGATCCAGCAATGGAGCAAACCTCCAGGGGAGATCAGGCAAATGCTGAGTCTGATCATCTTTAGGAAATACGGCAAAACCTTCCATTCTGAAAAAGCCTTTCCGTTATAAGAATGACACACACATCATTGGCACCCCCTTCTGCTCCTAAAGCCCCTACTAACCACAAACAAAACCCAAACGATCAAAAAAGCCACCCCCACCAACACCCTACTACAAGCAGAATTTTGACCTTGAAAAGAGAAAAGTGCCAGAGATTCCAGAAAGGCTACAAGAGATCCCGCTCTTGCTATCATATTATAAGGAAGGTGCTTAGCTATGACATGATGGTGAACAGTATGAAGCCCTAAGGCAGAGAGATGTTTAAGCTCATACACAAGAATTGTGTATGTTTCTGCTTTGGGGGAGAGGTTAGGGATATTGTTGTGGGTACAAGGCTGGGCATACAGATTGCCAGCTGCATACCAATGATATGACTTCA
The DNA here is from genome assembly GCF_965152275.1 of Natator depressus. Lineage (NCBI taxonomy): Eukaryota > Metazoa > Chordata > Testudines > Cheloniidae > Natator > Natator depressus. The sequence continues at coordinate 116,762,815 of NC_134240.1, read as the reverse complement.
GTATTGTCTTCACTCCTGCAACTCCCTTCTCTACAGGTGCCTGTTTGTCCTATTCTGGCATGTACCGAATGCTGCTGGATGAAGGTGTGCTGCATGCATAAAGAAGTATGACTGCTTCCCATTTATATTAGGATCCAGTGCAAAATAAACCTAGCCTGTCTCAAACCTTTCCTTGGACCTGCTCCAGCCACCTCTCCGAATTTACCTCTTTCCCCAACCTTGGCACCTCCCACATGACTGGCAATTAGTGCATAGAATGAAGGCTTTGCTGACCTCTACAGCTGCCCCCTGGTCTCAGCCCAGACTGGACAGTGAACACAGATGGCGATGACTTTCAGTCACCACAGACTAGCACCAAGGCAGGATTTGAACCATGACTTCTACACAAAGAGCTTTGGATTCCACAGCCACTCCACTGTGCTGTCCCACAAAGATGCATCACTCTTAGCATTAAAAGAAATCCTGGCTTTTACAAATGGTGTGACTGCCTTAACTTTGCTTAAACATCAGCTTTGGGTGACCATGTGGCATTTATAGTTTAAAAAATCAGCCAGAGGCCTAACAAACGTCAGTCTTTTTTCTTGTAGGCATCTGGGGATGGAGGGACATGACTGGACTGGGGCATATTACACTCTGGTATTCTTCTCTTTCTAAGCTCAGCCAGCACACATTTAATATCAAGTAGATCTGATTTGGAAGCACCATCATTTCATGTTGTATGCCAATATGACTGTTTACATAGTTGTGAGTTGATTGATTAGGAAATAAGTGCTGTTCAAGTCAACAGTGTAAAACTTTATTAGTGATATATGTGACACGTTTAACAATGCTAATTTTCTGAACTGCTCTGTGTAATTCACTTTGCTTTTTCGGCAGGATGTAAACCATAGAGGGAAATCTGTAATTTGATGGTACTTTTAAAAGAAAACAAACAGATTCAAAATTTAGGACTATCTCCACAGTGTCACCTAGTGGAGAAAGAAATGAAGTAGCAGGAGAATCCATCTCAAGTATATTTTTGCAAAGTATGCCTTTATGATCATGCCCGTCTGTTTTCATCATTTTTAGTATAAATTAGTTTACCTCTTTATTCGACTTATCTAGTTTAAAGGTGCATAAGAATCAGTTTCTGGAAAGGTTGAAAAAGGAAATCTTCCATTCTCTTAACTTTTGAAAATGTATAAAAAAGCAGAATCCAAGAGGATAGAGGCCAGAAACCAAAATAAGATTTCTTTAATCATCCCCTATGCTCACATCTCAATAGATTTATATCAGTAAATCTTGATGTTTAATTTCAGTATTAAAAGGACACTGACACTTTCAGATTAAAAATCATACTTTAAAAACAAACAAACAAACAAACAAAAACTTGACCTGTTACAAAAATCACTGAAGAATGATTATTACAACCAAAAGAATTGTAAGAATCTATTTGATTTCCCACTGTAGCCAGCTGTCATGATTTAATCCCAAATGATAATTCTTGTTTTTGCTCAAAGCCTCAGCTCCTGCAGCCATATGATGATTATGGGAGAATCTCAGCATTCATTGAAACTTACTTCATGTTTGCAGAATAAAGCTTGAAAAATCAACACAAAAAGTTAAAGAAACTAGATCACAAGTAAAAGAATACCCTAAAAAAAAGCCAGCCTCATGTTTTTTAAGCCAATCTTGTGATTTTTTTTTTTTTTAAGTTTCAATCTGACTAATGATTTTTGAACACGCGGGGTTGCCAATCCTGATGTCCTTTCATTCTGTTGGTACTCAGCAATAATTCCTGCTCTTGGTGAGTTACTTATGTTAGTTACGCTGGAGTAATATTGAGTAGTTCTATTGACTTCCATTATTGAGGATTCATGCTGGTATAAATGAGAACTATATTTATTCCAGTATTTTTTCATTATTTTAATTTCCCTCAGTTTGGAACAGTAAAAAAAGTAGAGTTTCACTTTCCTTTGCAACGACTTTCTAGTTGGTGTCACACTCAGGTTCTCCTTCATTAGTATAACACTGCAACGATGGAGTTGCATACGTTATGGAGAAATGTTGATTAGTTAAAAAAATAAGCAATTTCCATTGGAATTAGAAATGCTTTTTAAAAAAAATCAAGCTTAGCTATGCTAAAACTTATTTTTACACGGTCTATATTTGGGCCAAATATGATATGACAATGTCCCTTTAGACAATACAAACCGTCAAGCAATGTGTGATGAGTAAACTTAAATCATCAAGAGAAGAGGCTGTTAGCAGAGGGAAAGAATTAAGCAGAATGGGGAGCAAATATGTTTTCCTTGGGTGTGACAGGAAAAGCAATGTAGAGATGAGAGAGAAAGGTCGCTCTGCATCGCTCATGTTGCAAAGGAAAAGGCTCTCACACCAACAGAAGATTGATTGTGGACAGGGATAGGGCGTCTCAAAGTACCTGTTCCGTTTGTACAAAGGAGAACTACAATTAACTCCCTTCTCTTGTGATGCAGGCTCTGCCCCTGCCCCTCTGGGTGAGTAGCAACTGCAGACTTGGGAAGTCCTGCTAGCTAGCAAGTACCATGGTGTGTCTGCTCAGGGATTGCTAATGGAAGAGGGACTGGCTTAGACAGAGTGTTCCATTTGGAGCTCTCTGCAGATGCACCTCTGAGCTGCTACTTGCCGTCAGGGGGCAGGCATAGTGCTAGTAAAGGACGGGTGCCGCAAGGGGTAGTCCTGCAGCTCCGTCAGGGCTCGCTTCGCCATTGAAGCACCGATGCAGCAAGAGTCCTTCTGCTGCATGGGGTAGGCACATTTGTTGCCTGGAGCAACCCCTGGCTCCTGCTGTCAGTGACCACCACATCCCAGCGAATTGGGTAAACAGCGTGAAAAGCAGCAGTAACACAGAGCCCAGCAGAGGAGAGTTGGGAAGGGAACGGTCTGCTGCTGGTACTCAGCTGGCCCAGGGCGGTTGAAGAGAACGATGTTCACTAGCCCTGGTGCCCTGTTATGAGTTAGAGCGAAGGGGCAGAACCAGCAGCCTGAAGGTAATAGGACGAGATCAGTCATTTCAGCTGGAGACCCAACGTGCTGCAGAAAGGCCGATTAGCTGGGAAGGCCAGACGCAGACTGGTTGATATGGGAGAAGCAGGAAGCTGCCAGGAGGAACCTTTAATGCTCTAAGGGAAGGTCTACACTGCAATTAGACCCCTTCAGCTGGACCGTGTCAGCTAGGGTGACCAGATAGCAAGTGTGAAAAATCAGGACACTTTTCCCCGCCAGGTGGTAGCGGGGGATATAATTAGAATCATAGAATATCAGGGTTGGAAGGGACCTCAGGAGGTCATCTAGTCCAACCCCCTGCTCAAAGCAGGACCAATCCCCAACTAAATCATCCCAGCCAGGGCTTTGTCAAGCCTGACCTTAAAAATATCTAAGGAAGGAGATTCCACCACCTCCCTAGGTAACACATTCCAGTGCTTCACCACCCTCCTAGTGAAAAAGTTTTTCCTAATATCCAACTTAAACCTCCCCCACTGCAACTTGAGACCATTACTCCTTGTTCTGTCATCAGCTACCACTGAGAACAGTCTAGATCCATCCTCTTTGGAACCACCTCTCAGGTAGTTGAAAGCAGCTATCAAATCCCCCCTCATTCTTCTCTTCCGCAGACTAAACAATCCCACTTCCCTCAGCCTCTCCTCATGAGTCATGTGTTCCAGTCCCCTAATCATTTTTGTTGCCCTCCGCTGGACTCTTTCCAATTTTTCCACATCCTTCTTGTAGTGTGGTGTATTGTGATATAAGACAAAGCCCCTAATATTGGAACAGTCCCGATAATATCAGGATGTCTGGTCATACTGGTGCCAGCAGACTCGGCCTAAGGGTCTGTTGAAATGCGGTGTAGACATTCAGGCTAGGGCTGTAATCCAAGCTCTGGGACCCTCCCACCTCAGAGGGTCCAAAAGCCCAGGCTCCAGCCTGAGCCCAAATGTCTACACCTTAGTTAAACAGCCCCTTAGCCCAAGCCCCATGAACCCAACTCAGCTGGCACAGGATAGTTGCGGGTGTCTAATTGCAGTGGAGACATACCCTAAATGCCCTCGCTGTTCAGTGAAACTGAACTTCAGCTGTGGGTCACAAAACAGGATAATCAATCACATGGGAATTTATCTCTTTGGCGAGGGCCTCAGGAGTGTCATGACATGTGGAATATGAGTCTGTTTCAAGCAGGCAGCATTTATTAAAGCTACCCACAACAGAGCACACAAACAGGCTTCCATACAGCTTGAGTTCCAGCTTAATCTACTTTTTTTTACCAGGGACCACACCCGTTTTTGGAACTTTATGTAGTACATGGAGATAACGAGTGGCTGGACAATACACTGCAAGTAAATATGTAATTACAAGGAGCAGCAGGAATTGGCAGAGTAATGATACCTACCAAAGGAGAGGAATAAGCAGGTCAAGCTTGGATTTAACTAATTGGAGGTAAACTCAAGGAGAGACCTTGCGTGTTCAACCATGCAGGACTGGTGCACATGGGCCAAAAGGAGTTTGTATAATGCCTCCTAAGCCCTGCATCCACTAGTAAGTCTGCTACAGGCGCCCCGGTGTGGCAGATTCACAGAGGCTCCAATTGGAGAATATTTGCTCGAGCAGTAGCAGCTTGTGATTTTTTTAACAGAGGAGGTTCCCCAGGTTCAATTCCCGGTGTGTCAGCTAAAATGGTGGCTGTCACATACATAGCTGGATTAGCATTGACTCATGTATAGTGGAAGGACACTAACAGGCCACATCTACGGCCTGGGTGAGCAGTGGCCATTAATTAAGAGCAAAGCCTCCTGTTGCCAGTGACATGACTTTACCAAGTCTGGAGCTGTGCAGCCAAGAGGAGGATAGCAGGCAGGCATGGTTCCAGGCATGCCCATCATGGGATTCCACCTCACAGCCCATGACTTGGGTTCCTCAGGGAGCCATATCAAGTAGCTTCTGACTTGTCCCTCTGGGCCCGCTGTAAGGATTAGGCTACAAATGTTCTGCCTAAACTAAGCCTGTCCATTATGGAGGCAATTTTCTTTTCATTTAGCTTAACTGCTGGAGAAATTATGTGCTGCTTTCTCTGTGAGGAAAAAATTACAAAAACAAAACAAAATGAAAAGAAAAGAAAAACCAGCCGCATGCACACAGCCCTCTTCCATTGATCTCTTGTAGACTCCTGCATTTGCCTTTTATGTGAAAAGAAGAAAGTATTTCCTAGTGTCCCTACAGAGCAATTGTAGTCACCCACGCCTGAGAAGGGATCCCAATTAAACACACGGTTCTCTTTGCAAAGCAGAAGCGGACTTTCTGTGCAAGTCATTGTTCTACGTAGATGCATGTCTGTCTTAGCAAAGCCAACGCCAAGCATTCACAAATTGTGAGATTGCCCCTCCTGCCCAAAATCACAAGATTGGCTTAAACAACTTGATGAAATTTAAAAATACATATATACACACTTTAGATTTTTTTTTTAATTTGCCTTCTGCTGTTTGAGCCTTTTTTGGCACGTATGAGAGCTAGAAATTTACTATTTTTAAGGGGAAAAAAAACCACAACTTACTCACGTAATCACTACTCCAAGAGCTAGGGATTTAAGAAAAACAGCAAGTATCATAAGACTGACAAAAAACCTGACAGCGGTGCCGTCTCTTCCACCGAGCTGTATCATTCGCTTGGTTCTCAGGTTGTCTCGGCATGAGTTGCTACATTTTCTTGTGATTCTAGGCACCAGAAAAAAAAATTAACTTGTACTTGCAATGAAAAAGAGAAGAATGTAAATGGTAGCCATGGATGACATTGATGTATAGCTGTGAGACACACCTCCATTTGTTTAAAAATAGAAATAAAGGTCCTGAAACGGAGAAAGTCAAGGGCTGAAGACACTCGCCTTGCAGGTGTGATTGCATCTGTGCAAATGCCTATTGGTGAAAGTCATCTGTAAATTATACATACACACATGCATAGATCACATATGTGCTGGTGATATCTATTTGAGCAGTTGCATGTATCCAACCTTTGCCTTCCAGGGTCAATAGGTTCATGTGAGGATGTTTATATCTGTGATAAACTGGTCAACTGCCCTTGTTGCTGAAAAGGCCAATAGTTTTTCTGTAGCTGGGGCAAAAATGATCAATGTAACCTTGCAAAAGGGCCGTTCTAGTATGCTGCATGTTGACGGCAAATGGAAAATGGGTGCCTGGATGACAAATTAAAGTGTGTTTATCAAGGAATGCTGCTAAATGGCCAGTGATCACGTGGCCACCAAAAGCTTCAGTGGCACAATAAGACCACCAGTGACTACAGAGAGAGAATATCCAACCAGGCCACTTTATGGACCTCACTAGAGATCGAATCAGGTGGCGTTTGCTCTGCAAGGAGGCTACATCCCTTTGGGATTTGCCACAACGATGTGACTTATCCCACATATTTAACCATCTCAAATGCACTCTGCCCCCTAATTCCTCTCCTCAGTGTCCTAGAACCAACTCGAGAGCAGCTTTAAACAGACACCATTATTTTCTAAATCTACCTGTTAGAGAAATGTTTCCAGGCTACCTCCGTCCCCCAAAATACCCCACCTCAGGACCGAGGTTGGGTTAGTGATCTGATTTAAAGTATACAGTAATTCTGTAGAGCTAGCAATCAGAGCTTTATGCCACAGAAAAAGAGAAATTCTTAGCTTCCCATTTGGATCAAAAACAATTACTTTGAGCCCTGGAAGGTCCTGCAACATCTGGTGCTAAAGGTGTGATAACTCTGCTGTAGAAAAAGACCTTTTTAAGTTATATTTAGAGGTGTTTCCAGTTTATTAGTTGTATTTCTTTTCATTCCCTCTGAGGCCTATACAGTTGGGCTCATGGGAACGAAGGCATTTGCCGTTACAGGTGGAAAGATACAAAAATAGTCCCAACAGAATTTTTTTACATCACTCCCAAATATTTCTAAAATCGTTTTTTCTTTTTTTTGTTTTCTTTTTTTTTAAATGTGGTTTACACATAATACATGATGGCCTGGTGAGGCATAAATGCTGCTTGCCACAACCTCTGAATATCTAAAAAACAACATGTTACTGTGAATCTTGTGTTGTCTAACTTCATAAGTGTAGGCGTGGGTTTGACATATACAACTAGATGTGGGTGAGGCCACATTCCTCAATAAGCATGACTGGAGAGGTAAATGGATCGGTCCACTATAAACTGGATGTCTGCACTAACTAAGAAAAGGGGGAACACCTAGTACCGTTTACATTGGACAAGATCACAATGGACCAGATAAGCCTGGAATGTAAAATGAGGTAAAGAGTAGGTCGTGCATGGACAGAACATGCTGTTCTTACAAGGTAACCAAACCAATCGTGAAGCATGTGATGTAATGTATAGTAATGCAATGTATGTGTAAATGTACATAAAGGAAGAGGTTGTCTGTGTAACTTGGGGTCTGTGATGAATCCTGCATCCACCCACTGTGGTTGTGTCTGTTCAACTCAGCATAACTTTGCTGTATGCCGAATAAAGACACCTGAGACATGAAAACTGGAGATGAACTGAGTGGAAGAAATCTTGGAAGGAATCCCAACACTAAGCTCGCTAATCCTCACCAACTTTCTTTCTCAGCACTAATATGGCAACCCATCACCATGCTATTTGACTGCCTATTACTCCAGGACAAGGAAGAGTAAAATGCCTTTCTCCTTCATAGTTACTACTAAAGAACTATGAGCCAGATCCAGAATCCATGGGTATCTTTCCATTGACTTCCATATGCTTCCATACGAGTGTCAACTATATAGGGCCTATTCATTTCAATGGGTCTTGGAGCCCCATCTTCCCCCAAGGCCAGCCAGTGCAAAACTGTGGGAATGTGAGTTGAACATATGCTAGGGAGGAGCAGAGTCTCCCTAAACTGAATCAGTTTAATTTTCTCATTTGGTTTACAAACATGGATATGAGAAGAGACATGTTAACCTAGGGGTTACATCTCTTTAATTACTCCAGTGTATATGAGAAAAGGAGTCTGCCTGATAAATATTTCATTAGCGCCTGTAATAAAATTTTGATTCTGTTTGCACAATTAATCCATATTGCGTTGATCCGTACCTTTTGGCTTTCAATAATTTAGCAAAATCTATTAGTTGTCCGTCCCTCCCTTCTCCCCCTCCCCCCGCTTCCAACTAGCTCAGGATGGAGGAGAAATTCACATTTGTGGAACAGTGATCAATTTTTCATTCGGTGCCATCGCTTTTAATTCAGTTATTTACGCATCACAGCATAACCTCTCTGATTTCTTTTTTTCAGACATTAAATTACTTTAAATACCTGGCCTCGTTTGGAAGGAAACCTTCCAGAAACCTTACACTTTTGGAACCGCTGTCTCAACAAGAACTAATTAGCAGAAGAAGACATCCTTGAAAGAATAGCGTGCTAAAAAGGGTCCCAGAATGCTCTAAAAGGAAGGGCAGGACATTTATATTTCACAAGTATGGGTCAGCCTAATTAATGAAGCCAAAAGCTTGTGTCCAAAGCCAAAGTAAGAATCGGAGAGAAAGACAGAGCAGTTGGCTAGGGAAAGTGCAGGTGCTGAGATGTATTCTTGCGTTTGCTGCTCTGCACTCTGGAAAAGGAGAAAGTGACAAGGTTGCCTTATTGTGTGATACCTTAATTTAGTATTTCTGTGCATGTGTAGTTTTAAATCAGTAGGGTTTCCCGTTTGTAATAAAAAGGGAGCCAGCTGAAAATGTTTCCATCAGATCTTTCTTCAATGGAAAATGGGCTTTTTGATGAAAAATATCCTAGTAGATAGGGCACTAGACTGGGACTCGCACAATGTGGGTTCTATTCCCTGCTGTGTTAGTGGCCTGCTGGCTGATCTAGGACAGGGGTTCTCAAACTTCATTGCACTGCGACCCCCTTCTGACAACAAAGTTACTACATGACCCCAGGGGGGAGCTGGACCCCAAGCTCCGCCACTTTCCATGGGGAGAAAGGGGGCTGCAGCCCAAGCCCCACCACCTTGGGTGGGGATGGAGCTCGGGCTTCAGCTTCAGGCCTGGGTCCCAGAAAGTCTAATCCTGGCCCTGACAACCCCATTAAAATGGGGTCACGACCCACTTTGGGGTCCTGACCCACAGTTTGAGAACCGCTGATGTAGAAGGAGCCACATCACCTCCCTGTGCCTCAGTTTCCCCATCTGTAAAATGGGGATAATGATACTTCCCTCCTTGTGAAGTGCTCTGAGATCTACTGATAAAAAAAACTATATAGTAGCTAGGTTATTATTTTATTTTATTATTAAATCTAACTAAATAGCTTAGTTATACTAAGTTTATTGTTGGAAAACCAAAAACTGTAAAATGTTTCAGTTCTTGGTAATTTTCAGATAAAAATGTTCATTGTCCCAAGTATCATCTCCTCCCCAGCCAAAAAAAAAGTTTTTTTGGGTGGGTGTTTAAGAAAAATTGAAAACTTCCACTGAACATTTTGACAAAATAGTAAAAGATTTTCAGTTTCACCAAAGTTTTCCATGAAGAAAAAACCCATATTCTGACCACCTCTGGTTAGAAATCTGTGAAACTTTACTGAACCAAGCAAATCTGAGAACTCTTTTTTTTTTTTAATATTAACCTTAATGTCACCAAAATGTATCATTTTTCCATGGGTGGAAATTATTGGCAGAGGAGGCTGACGGGCCACAGAGATCCCATGGGCTCACTGGAAATTCTGTAGAGTGAGTCACAGCTTGATTACTATTATGTGGGTATAGACTCAGAGCAGTCACTGTGCTTAGCCTTTTCCAGACAAAGAAATGGTCCCATCCCCAAGGAATTTACAGTCTAAGGAGCCCATCCTGCTCCCAGTCATCTCAAAGGTAAAATTCCCATTGACATCAATGGGAGTGCAACAGTCGCCACCAGGATTACAGGTATCCTCAGGGCCTGATCCTGAAAGGTATCATAGATTTTAAGGCAAAAAGGTGTCATCATAATAATTTTGTCTGACCTCCTGCATGCTACAGGCCACAGATTGCACCCAGTGAAAACACAGGCGTTGCAGGAAGTCAGCAACACACCTTAGAATCAGGCCCTAACTCAGACCACGTAGTTTAGATCCACCATACATGGGATAAAGGTTCATCTCAGAGCAGTTCAATGTTAATTTTAGGATGGTACTAGATTATCCCAGGAAGTCTTCGCTAATGAAATTTACTAAAAACAGTGATCTGAAAAAAAACTAGCAGTTTTTTGGAGGCACAGGAGGAGAAAAGGGAATTAGCAGTTTTGATCTGGTTCTAGGGAAATGATTTGACCATGGAAAGATTGAGGGATACTTTGCATATACCAACAGAAACCCATAATGATTCTTTCTATGAGCATACTGGGCACTGATTTTACGTCACTGATCTCAACTCTTTTATCAAGCAAGCAGACTGTCTGGTGGCATTTTAAATCACTATTTACATGTTAAATCCCATTTACTGGGAAGAACCTACGATTAGCTTGGCCTTCTAAAATGCACTGCTGAAGACATGGCAATTCCCTACAGCAGTATGTTATTTTTCCTCCTTAAAATTCTTCAGGTGACTTGAATGCTGGTGAAAGGTGCTGGACTGACAACCCTGGCATCTGAAGATTACAGAATTGATACAGAATGGACATGGCAGGATAAGTCTCTGCTCTACCTTCACAAGCAAAGGCTTCTAGTGGTTAAAGTGTTATTCAGTTTTCACGGCCTAGTCAACCCTCCGTCCCTGCACTGAGAAGGTCAACTAACATGGCAGTGAATGCCCTCTGGATACTTTTTGTGATGTGGGCATTTGTCCCTTAGAGAGTCAACTGAGACCAGGCCAACTCATGACACATAGGTCATCTGGTGTAAACAACTTACGGCCACAATCAATCTAAGGGCCTTACTGGAGCCAAGAACTTGGAGAAGGGAAAGATTTTTGTGCCACGTAACCGAGCCTCCTGAGTTACGGAGCTCTGCCAAGCAGGCAGTTTACTGTATGGGAAGGGTGAGAGAGTTTATCCAATCCCTATGTCTGAGTTAAGCTGCAGCTGGCAGATGTGACATCTGATGTGGGGGCTGAGTGAGATGCTAATCAGTAGGTAGACCAGGCCTCAGCAGACAATGTCCTCGCTAAGATCCATTAGTATGTGAAATAGTCTCCTGAGGGAAGTGAGGGAATCCCTATCACTTGAGAGTGCGGGAGCCGATTCTCTGGCCTGCTCTCTCCCTTCTCTCTCCGCTCAGGAGGCACCAGAAGTGGAAACTTCCCTCAAGTCTTCTGCTGACCATATCCCCCCCTGCCGCACACACAGACTATGGGAGTCCTCAGAAGGCATAGAGCCAACAAAGCCATTTTCATTGCATGGGGCATACTGGGGGCAGGGAGTGGCAGGAAGAATAGTGGCTCAGAGTGTGTTGTGCTCTGATGATCTCCAGCTGGGGTACATTCCCTAGGGGAGCATTACCAGCTGGCTCAGTTCAGAACAGAATTGCCTCAAGCCCAGTGTGGGCAATCAAAGACTCACAACCCGCCCCTTGACAGCTGCCCTCTCGTCTCCGCCCAGTGTAAATTGAATGAAGCAGAGAATCTGGGCCTGAAAACTGATCCAGGCAGAGCATTTCAGAGAACAGCCCTGCGCTGCCAGGTCTTTCTTCATCTCCACTATCCACTATTTCAAGAGACAACCTCTCTCTATGTTTTCTCTTTGGCTGTAGAAGGTCCACTTTTTCTATCAACCAAAAGGAACACGGGTGATGAGAATGAAAAAGGCCAGTGTTTAGTTGACAGTGTTAACCAAATGTCATTAAGTGAGGAGCTACCAGAAAAAGCAAAGATCGCTGAAGATGATATGTACTATGTAGGTAAGCTAGTCCATATCCGAGCAAATGAAGGTTTATCATGTCCACGTTCCCTGGGATTGTCAGACTAATTTTTGGCAGAGCCTCTTGTATATGTAAGTTACACAAACTCATCTGCAGGTCGACTATTTGACTTTCTGCTTCTATCACCCAGCATCTCACTTTTACCCAGATGATACTCCACTGTGTAGCTCCTCCTGCTGCATAGTCTCTTTCCTCCATTGCAGCCTGGCATTAGTAATGAGTGAATGGGAAGAGGAAAGCTCCACACATCACAGATGCAACCTAATAGAAAAGGATGTTACTCATTAGTCAAAGCACCAGGAAGCCTGATCAGATGGATTACGAGGGCACCTCAGGACACTCTGAGGAGGAAAAAGGAAGATTACAAACAGAGATGGCTCCTTGAAGATGTAGAAAGGCAGAAACCACTTCACTCTGTAGCAGAAGGCAACAGATAAGTCTCTCCTTTCACAGTGGGTAACAAATGCTTCCATTTAAGGTTCCTATTTTATCCAAGGGGGTCTCCTGTCTCCCATGTACTGAGGTGAAAAGAAGAGAAACAAAACAGCTCTGTCCCAGTCTCTTCCACGGGGCAAGTCACTCAGGGCAAGTGAATCAGGGCAAGTCACTCAGGCCAAACTTTTTAAAATCTATGTGCCTACGTTTAGGCACAAAAATCCAGGCTTAGGCACCCAAATGAAATGGCCTGATTTTTCAGAGTAGCTGAGCAGCCTCACTGAAATTAGCTGAGACTCGTTCACCCTGAGTTCGATTTGAAGGCCCTTTTTAAGCAGTGTCCTGCAGCTGTGAAGGCAGTCTATTAAAATCTCACTTTGAATTCTGGTCTTGCAATTTCACCTGTGTAAACAGCCACATGTGTATCCGTTCAGCACCGCCGCAAGCCGATGCCCATCAGACACACACCTGATCCGTTCAGCAGCAGCTGAGGGGAGAAGCCCCACTGATGGGCAAACATCCAGAGAATTCAGATGAACTTGATGAGCGGGGGGTAGAGGGAACCTGCAAAATTGATCCAGCAATCCCAGAAGGAGCAACTTTTGTCATGGGATTTGCGCTGCATTTTGTTTCCAGGCACAGTCAGACACATCAAGAGATCAGCCCTTCTGACAGTACAATGGGAATCCACAGTCCTGCTCACTTCTCTGCCTGAATGATGCAGAACATGCCACATCAGTTACATTATATTACTGACACAGGGGGGCACCATTCATCATTAACCTACCTCTACTCTGCAATGACACTGGTGGGCTGGTATCCAAAGAGCAGCACTGAGGGACTCCAGAGGAAGCCAGCCCATTTCCCTGCCCTCCCTCCCTGCTGTGGAATACGAAGAGGGTTGGGCTTTCAGAGAAGTCATAGCTGAAGAAGACCTATTACTTTGGCTAGTCTATCCCCATGCCCGAGTAACAATTTTACCTTCAGGATATTCTCTGGTACTTTGTCCTTTCTAATTTTAAACATGTCAGAAAATACAGCTACTACCAAACCCCATGGGAGACTATCCCTAAAACTTAATTCCTCCAAGTTAGAGATCTCAGCATCTGAGACTTTTCCTTGATATTCAACTCTAATTTCCTGAGTTTCATTCTATTTATCCTACCACTAGTTTAGAACAATTCCCCTCCCTCAGTGGCATTTATAATTCCGCTCCCTTGCTGGTTTTTATAATCTTTAGCTAGTCCTCTAATACCATATCTTTATTATTCTGGTAGCTCCAAGCAGCTTCAGCCAAAGCAAGGGCCCTGTGGTTCTAGGAACTCTACAAACACACAATAAGACTCCATCTTTGCCCTAAAGAGCTTACAACCTAAGTAGACAAGACAGACAAAGGCTGGTGGGAAGGATTATTATCTCCATTTTACAGTCCAGAGAGATTAAGGCCGGGATTTTTAAAGGTATTTCAGCATTGCTTCACTCAGTGATTTGGGAGCCTACATCTAATTTTCAAAAGGGATTTAGGCTCTTTGGATATCAAAATCCCATCTAGACTCCTAGGGAATGTCTACACAGCCCGTGGCACCGAGCCTCCCAGCCCGGGACACCAGACGTGGGCTAGCAGGGCTACTCTAGTGCTCTGAAATTAGCTGTGTAGACAGCACTTTGCAGTTGCAGCTCGGAAACCTAGCAGTTTTAGGCTCCTAAGCAAGGCCAAAAGCAGCAACACCTAAATACCTTTTAAAATCTGGGCCTATGTGACTTGCCCAGGTCCCATAGAGCGTCTGTGGCAGAGCTAGGAGTATAACCCAGATCACCTGAGTCCCAGCCTTACCCACAAGCCCGTCCTCCTCCTAGTTCTCCCATAGCTGTTTTTATGTCTCTTTATCACTTGCCGTGGAGAATTGCAATGAGGCTCGTGAATAAGAAAGAAGCCAAGCAGCAAAATGTAATGTCGTTTCCCATTCTTCAGTTTTCATCTTCCTTTTGTTAATACTATATAAGAATTGGTTCAGAGCATCTTAATGAATGCAACACTTTTATATAGTGCTAATTACTTTGATGTAAATGTCTAAAAACACAGCCAATCTGTCTTTTATAGGGTTTAAATGCAGCTGAAGTGATTATTTCTCCAGTAAATCTTCTACTGATCTAATGGAAACTGATTTTAAAATAGAGAGGAGAGAAAAAAACGGTCATTGCTATTCTTACAAGCTGTCTGCATGGTATTATTATAAAAATTGCATTTTGAGCTAATCAAAGATGTGTTTAGTAGGACTCTACCTGTAAGGGTTACACATTCAGCAGGATGCACAAGGAATTTAAAAAAATAACTTACATTATTCCTTTATCAGTAGTCATGTATTTGTGTGAATGGAGCGGAAATGTGCCATTTAATGGTATAGGTTCTTATCTCCTGAGTTCTCCTATAACAAAAGGACCAGAAGCAGCTAATAGGAGTTTCTGAGGGAGTTTGGAAGGGAGCATGAGAGGCTTTCCTTCCAGGTTCAACACTATGTGTGATAGCAAGATGGCCAGCGATGGAACAGTGGTGGCGATCTGCAATGGATGTGCTTTGTTCTTTTTTCAGACTGAAGACGGAAGGGATTTCCTGTGCATGAAGTAAGTGAAAGGTGGTGGCTCTGCTGGAGGAAAAGATTATTGGATTGGAGGGGCAAGCTAAGATGCCACTAAGAATCAGAGAAGCTGTAGAGTTTCTAGAAAACCAGGGTTGGGAAACCCCAGTATCCCAGGTTCAAGGAAGAATGGAGCTAGCCACAAAGGAATTGGTGAGAGAGGAAATCAGAGAGGAGGCCCGGCAGTTTGTAACCACCAGAGGCAAGAGGCCGGGGCAGCATTCTCCATGGTTGGTGACATAGATGAGGATAGGCAGACTGTGGCCACCAGAGAAAAGAGAACCAGGAGGAATTCCACACAGCTAGAAGTTTCAAATCAATATTGGGTCCTCAATGTGGCAAATATGGAAACTATTGCTCAAGCTACAACAGGTCCAAGGGAATAGAGAGATGTACAGGACATATGTGTGGATGGCAGCTTAGGCCAAGCGGTAAGAAAATCAAGCTTACCCCCAAAGAGTTCTCCAGTCACCCAAGGTAGACAGACGATCCTTGTTGGAGATTCAAGACTCAGAAGAATTGAAAGAACATTCTGCAAGGGACAGGTGGACAACAGGAGCCTGTGCTGCCTTCCCAGAGCCAGGACATGAGACATAACTTCAAGATTGGATCGGCTTCTGAAGTCTGTAGGCAAGGATCGATTGGTGATGGTTCATGTGTCTCAGGATAGCTCACAGACAGTAGATGCCTTCAGGAAACTCAGAGGCATGCTGTAGAAGAAGAATATACAAACAATCTTCTCTGGGATCCTTCCTGTCCCACTAGCAAAGGGAGACAGAAGGCACAAGATTCTGGAAGTGAATCACTGGCTAGGTAAGTGATGTAGGGTGAAGGGCTTTGGTTTTGTGGAATATGGGTCCACCTTCTATGGGGAGAGGGAAATGTAAAGTTCGGAAGGTCTCCACCTCAGAAGAAGGGGAACTGATCTTTACCTAGCCTGTCCCTAAGGAGTAGCCAGGAGGTGGTTTAACTCATAATAAAAGGGGAACTTAAAAAGAATGAAGATATGAGCACTCTGCACAAAATCAACATGCTGAGAACAAAATTAATCAAGAAACAGATGGACATGAAGAGAAGAAATTCTTGAATTACCTGTACACTAATACTAGAAGCTGAGGTAACAAACAAGAGGAATAGGAATTACTTATTTATGAGCATAAATTGGATCTAGTTGGTATTACTGAAACTCGATGGGGTGATTCACATACTTGGAATGTTAAAATCAATAGTTATAACCTCTTTAGGAAAGATTGAGTGGGCAATAGGAGAAGGGGGAGTGGCACTCCGTCAAGAATGGCATTACCTGTTTCTGAGTCGTGGACAACTCAGACGACAATGATTTGGAATGCTTACGGATCAATGTCCTAACAGATAAAGAGCAAGATGGGGTATTATTTGGTGTCAGTTACAGAGCACAAAATTCCACTAGTGAACAGGATGACGGCTCCTTATGCACCTATCTCTAAGGTATAAGAAAAAAACCCTGTGTGCTTAGGGAGAACTTTAATTTCAGTGACATAGACTGGAGGTCTCATGCTGCTAGTACTAACACATCCTTGGAATTTCTGAACATTCTAGATGACAAGTTCCTAAATTAAAAAGTTTTGCAACAAACATGGAGGAATTTTATATTAGACTTTGTCCTAACAGATCAAGAGGGAACCAATCACAGAACTAAAAGTTAATGGTAGCTTAGGTACAAATGACCATGACTTGATCACATTTATAATGTGGTTTAATAGGGCCAGTTTCACAAAGATGAAAAAAATTATGAGCCAGATCAGCTGGGAGGCAAATTTAATCAGAAAAATGTGAATGATAATTGGGAATCATTTAAGAGCACCTCACCGGGTACCCCAAAAGCCACAATCCAACAACTGAGGAAGAAGGCTGTGCTGATTAAATCAGATGGTTGGGGTTTTTTTACAGAGTAAATTACTGCAGCTGTAAAACAAAGAAATAAATAATATACTGCTAATGGAAGAAAGGGGAAGTTGGTAGTAATGAATATAAATCATAAGTTAGAAATTGTGGAAAATTGGTAAGGAAAGCCAAGGGACAAAAGGTGTAATCTATGTCTAGCAGAATTAAGGACGAGAAGTTTTTAAAAATATATTAGGAACAAAAAGAACCCTGACAATGGTGTTGGTCTATTGCTAGGTGGAAATAGTAGAATTATCAATAATAATGCAGAAAAAGCACAGATGTTCAATAAATATTTCTGTTGTATATTTTGGGGGGAAACAGATGCTGCCGTCTCATTATATGGTAATGATGACACTCTTTCCATTCCACTTGCATCTCTGGGGGATATGAAACAGAAGCTGCTAAACTGAGACATTTTAAAATCAGCAGGTCCATACAGCTAGCATCCACGGGTTTTAAAAGAGCTGGTTGAGAAGCTCACTGGCCCGTTAACGTTGATTTTCAATAACTCTTGGAGCACTGGGGAAGCTCCAGAAGACTGGCAGAAAGCTAATGTTGTGCCAGTTTTTAAAAAGGATAAATGGGATGTCCCAGGAAAGCATAGGCCTATCCGCCTGACATTGATCCAGGGCAAAATAATTCAATTTGATTAATAATGAATTAAAGGAGGGTAATGTAATTAATGCAAATTTGTGTGGAAAATACATCTGATCAAACTTGATATCTTTTTTGATGCAAGGACGGGTTTGGTTAATAAAGATAAGTGTTGACATAATATGATTAGATTTCTGTAAGGCGTTTGACTTGGTGCCATACGACATTTTGATTAAAAATCTAGAACAATATAAAATTAGTATGGCACACATTAAATGGATTAAAAACTGGCTAACTGATAGGTCTCAAAATCTAACTGTAAACAGGGAATCGTCACAGAGCAGAATCTGTTTCCAGTGGGGTCCCGCAGGGATCGGTCCTTGGCCCGATGCTATTTAACTCTTTACTAATGTCCTGGAAGAAAACATAAAATCATCACTGAAAGATTGCAGATGACCCAAGATTGGGGGAGTGGCAAATAACAAAGAGAACAGGCCACTGATATAGAATGATCTAAGTCACTTGGTAAGGTGGGAGCAAGCAAACCATTTTGATGGGGTATAAAAACACCGCACTGGTGAGGCGAGCGTTAAGGAGCTACTCTAGGCCCAAGAGGCCATGCCCCCTCACCTCTGCTGGATGTGCTCCCCAGTGGAGGGAGCGTTTAAAAGGGAGCCACTCAGCTCAGTCTGTGCTGACTGCAGAGGAGAGCAGTCAAGTGCAGCAGCCTTCCACCGGGAAGCCACCAGGGCTCAAAGCCACTGGGAATCAAGCCTCATAGCCCAGCCACTGGAAGACTGTCAAGGGTTGGAATTGAAGGTGATGACTCGCCGTTGCCAGCGGAGGAGACTAAGGAGATGGCTCTGTGCAGAACACAGGAAGGACCTTGAGTTCAGCCCAAGATGATGCCAGAAGGACTGGAACAAGAGTAGGAAGTGACCCAGGGAACATGTTTAAGGCTATAAGGCCCTAGGCCCTGTACAAGGGCTACTGCTTCGAAAGGCCCTGGGTTGGAACCTGATGGAGTAGGGTGGGCCTGGGTTCCCTTACACCCACACACTCTTGACAGTGGGCAACACTACTTTGAGCTATTGCCACTAGGCAAGGTGGCCTTTGGCTCTCACCAGTGGGTGAAACTACGCTGAGCCATGACTGCTAGGGAAACTGATCCTTGGACTCCCACTGTTAGGTGTTATGCCCAAGAGTATAACCATTAGGCAGTACTGCTAGCCCAGAGCACACAGCCAACCTCACAACAACCATATGTATATTAATATTGCTAAATGTAGATGCATGCATCTAGGGACAAAGAATGCAGGCCATACTGACAGGATAGGGGACTCTATCCTGGGAAGCAGTGACTCTGCAAAAGGTTTGCGGATGGTGGTGGATAATCAGCTGAATGAGAGCTCCCATTGTGACACTGTGGCCCCAAAACCTACTGCAATCCTAGTATGCATCATCAGTGGAATCTCAAGTAGTATAGAGAGGTTATTTTACCTCTGTATTTGGCACTTGTGTGACCGCTGCTGGAATCCTGTGTCCAGTTCTGGTGCCCACAATTCAAGAGGGATGTTGATAAACTAGAACAGTTGCTGAGAGGAGTCATGAGAATGTTTAAAGGATTAGAAAACATGATAATGATAGACCCAAGGAGCTCAAACTATTTAGCTTAACAAAGAGAAGATTAAGGGTGACTTGATTAAATCCTATAAGCACCTACACTAGAAACAAATATTTCTTAATGGGCTCTTCAATCTAGCAAAGAAAGGTATAACACAATTCAGTGACTGGAAGTTGAAACTAGACAAAATCAGTCTGGAAAGAAGGCATACATTTTGAATGGTGAGAGTAATTAACCATTGGAACAATTTACCAAGGGTTGTGGTGGATTCTCTGTCACTGGAGAATCATCAATTTTTAAATCAAGATTGGATGTCTTTTCTAAAAGATCTGCTCTAGGAATTATTTGGGGAAAATTGTATGGCCAGTGATATACAGCAAGTCAGATGAGATGATCAAAATGGTCCCTTCTGGCCTTAGAATCTCTGAATAAGAGCAGAGCTAGTTATGGGCAAGCCACCAGTCCTCAGAACTTTGGGGGAGGCTAAAGGATGGTAGGCAGGATGGTTACTTTATAAACCATGATATCTTGATCCAGTACTGATAAGCAGTTGGAATAGATCTGGATGGCCAATCCCCATTCAAATGGCATCCCTGGTGGCAATGCCAGATTTTCCATACTGCCCCTCACTACAAGAAGGATGTGGAAAAATTGGAAAGCGTCCAGCAGAGGGCAACAAAAATGATTAGGGGACTGGAACACATGACGTATGAGGAGAGGCTGAGGGAACTGGGATTGTTTAGTCTGCAGAAGAGAAGAATGAGGGGGGATTTGATAACTGCTTTCAACTACCTGAAAGGGGGTTCCAAAGAGGATGGATCTAGACTGTTCTCAGTGGTAGCTGATGACAGAACAAGGAGTAATGGTCTCAAGTTGCAGTGGGGGAGGTTTAGGTTGGATATTAGGAAAAACTTTTTCACTAGGAGGGTGGTGAAGCACTGGAATGCGTTACCTAGGGAGGACGTGGAATCTCTTTCCTTCAAGGTTTTTAAGGTCAGGCTTGACAAAGCCCTGGCTGGGATGATTTAGTTGGGGATTGGTCCTGCTTTGAGCACGGGGTTGAACTAGATGACCTCCTGAGGTCCCTTCCAACCCGGATAGTCTATGATTCTATTGAGACCTCCCCGACTTGTTGTCCACAGGTCTCCCAGAAAGCCACTTAATAGCGTAACGACTTTCGGCCACTACCCGATCGAGCTGGAGACCTGATGCAGGTCCTGAAGCCATCCAGTCCTATGAGCCATGTTGTGTTAGGGCCTGACCCAGTGCCCATTAAAGCCAATGGGAGGTTCTTAAAGAGCATCTTGATGGAGGAAAAAGAGAAATCAGTACCAAGCACAATCCGTTTATTTTCTGTGGGTTTGCAGAAAGGTCAGGCAAGTGGAGCTTTGAATCCAAACCAGATTTCACATGCCAATAGCTCCACACTTAATTGTGTATGAGTACTACCCAGAGATAAAAGCTCAGCAGTTCACTCCCCTGTTGTTTGTTCTGGGCCAAACACGAAGAGCAATGATAATCCAAGCTTAAGCAGGCATTACAATGGAAATCCTTCATGCACCGCCCATAGATCAGTGGCTCGTCAGCTGGCATGAGAAAAAAACATTTCCTCCTGCAATTAGAGCGAGGTTTAAATATATACGAATATCTAGAAGTGCAACTTGCTCTTCGTGTCCCTTGAGATAAGAGTTTGCTGAAGTGCCAGCTCGCTGAGCCTGAAGTGTCTGTATTTTTGAACCTGAGAGTTAATCATCATCAAATTATCATCTCAGCAGTCGCTCAAGAATTTTGTTTTGCTCGCTGGAGGGGGCAGACTGCAGCACACCTGAGGTGATAGTGACTGCTGTGCTGGGCAAACTTCCAGGACTTCAGTGAGGTCACTCTCCCCCTCCCTCCCCCCCCCCCTTCCACTCCCATGTTTGTAGAGTGTTTTTAGTTCAGTGACTTTTGTGCTGGTGAAAGACCCTCGTGTGGGTGGCCTTGGGAGTGAAGCCGCCTATTCATCTGCAGAGGCATCACGACTCACCGTGCTCCATACTGCACAATTCATGTGCCTTAACACGCTTCTGGTGAGACTGGAGGGGATGCCACTGCCCTGTTGTGGCCCCTCTCGGCTGCACAAGGAGCTAGGGAAGAATTCCCTTGGCACAAGCACTGCGTTGATTCTCTGTGAGCTGATTCCAACACAAGGCCTGCTGCTCATGGTGGGGCCAGAAGGGGGCGCATCAGGTTGGGAAGGGGTGTGGCTGTATTGCATACATCTATGGCCATTCTGGTTGGCACCACAAGCTATAGACAGCCTTGGGGAGGCTGCTGTAACTTACAGCAGCCTATGCAGCCCTGGAGCAGCCCATCTATAGGAAGGCACAAAGGTAGAGGTGAGAGCACAGGTCAACCTCTGAGTCCATTCAGGCTTTGGTCTCTCCGCCGGGACTGTCAGAAAGGGTGTCATTTGTGCCACATCTTTTTCCCATGCTGCCTCTTCGGATCTAGACTGAGACCATCAGCTCATGCCACATAGGCCACCAAAGAGCTGTCAGGAGGTGCCGAAGGGGCTGATTCCTGCTCTGACTTACACTGTTGTGAAGCCGGAGACAATGACGTGTGTGGAAGTCAGTGAACTCCATGGAGGCAACACAGGTGGAGAGGGGCCAGCACACGCCCTGTGTTGAACTTAAGGCTCACATAACCCGTTAAAGTAGCCTCTGGACAGGGCTAAATATAGCCTCAGGGTATGTCTACACAGCAGCTGGGAGATGTAATTCCAAGCACATGTACATTGACATGCACTACTTCTGCTCAATCGAGCACCTAAAAATAGCAGTGTGGCTATGACAGTGTAACCCACACACCTCCTGGGTGTGGTGGTCTGTCCCATTTGGTGACACCGAGACCACTTAGAGAGAGAGTTAAATGAGTTTGCTCGACAGCCTTAGCTAACAGCCTGCTGGCTTTTAGCTCATGCAGTAGAGGTCATGCACTAAGTTCCAGAGGTCTCCGGTTCGATCCCACCCGCCAACGTCTGGGGTCTGTCAGCATTACACCAGCTTGGGTGGCGGCTTGGATAAACTGCCCAAGTACAATTCTGGATGCTTGGGAGGCTAATCTGAGCTGCTCCCTCTGCAATTCTGGCCACACTCTATTTTAGCTTGCGTCTGTCTACCTGAGCTGGGAAGCACAGCTCAGAGCTGCTGTCTAGACATGCAAATAGTGGCTTCCAAGAGGGTTTTAACTCAACCTGGTACTTAAAAGATGAAAGACTTTCCATATCCCAGTCCCAATCTCCTATCCCATCCGTGAACATATAAGGGATTTTGTATCTGACACTCCAAACAACATAGGCATGCCTGACTCGTTCGTTCTTATAAAAATACAGTGGCACATTTATTGCTCATTAATTAAATTACCCACTGGCTTTATTATGTAGTGTCAATTAAAATTTACTACCAGTCTACCAAATGTCTTATAGAGAATTACTTTTCTGATAGGTATTAGTTTTAGGCAAGAATTAGCTGGAAAACCTCATATGTTTTATTTTGCTAGTGTCTGGAAAACGAAGGAAATCATGGGCTGTTAAGGGTATAGGCTGCATGATGATGCTTTCAGGTTGGTTATTGTTCAAATTATTTTGATTCTGTGTCATGATAATAAAATGGAAAAGTGGAATTACGGGGCTGGATCCTGGCACCTTTGACTTCCATGGGGCAGGATCACAGTCACAGTGAGATTTCACAGAGCGCTAGGACAAATTGCAAATATTTGTGATTTTTCTTCCTTTAACATTTCTGTGAAAGTGCTATTGCCCCTTTGGCCTGAGTGGTTAGCCCATACATGGGGCGTTGCAGGGTAGTTTCCATTAGGATGAGAAAATGACACAAGTCACACAAAATCATGGATCAGGTCCTCAAGGAATTAATTATGAAGCATTTGGAGGAGAGGAAGGTGATCGGGAACAGTCAACATGGATTCACCAAGGGCAAGTCATGCCTGACCAACCTGATTGCCTCTATGATGAGATAACTGACTCTGTGGGTATGTGGAAAGCAGTAGATATGATATACCTTGACGTTAGCAAAGCTTTTGATATGGTCTCCCACAGTATTCTTGCCACCAAATTAAAGATGTATGTATTGGATGAATGGACTATAAGGTGGATAGAAAGCTGGCTAGATTGTCGGGCTCAACGGGTAGTGATCAACTGCTCAATGTCTAGTTGGCAGCCGGTATCAAGCAGAGTGCCCTAGGGGTCAGTCCTGGGGCTGGTTTTGTTCAACATCTTCATTAATGATCTGGATGATGGGATGGATTTTACCCTCAGCAAGTTCATGGATGACACTAAACTGGGAGGAGAGGTAGATACACTGAAGGGTAGGGATAGGGTCCAGAGTGACCAAGACAAATTAGAGGATTGGGCCAAAAGAAATCTGATGAGGTTCAACAAGGAAAAGTGCAGAGTCCTGCACTTAGGACGGAAGAATTCCATGCACTGCTACAGGCTGGGGACCAACTGGCTAAGCGGCAGTCCTGCAGAAAAGGACCTGGGGACTACAGTGGATGAGAAGCTGGATATGCGTCAACAGTGTGCCCTTGTTGCCAAGAGGGCTAAACGCATATTGGGCTGCATTAGTAGGAGCATTGCCAGCAGATTGAGGGAAGTGATTGTTCCCCTCTATTCAGCACTGGTGAGGCCACATCTGGAGTACTGCATCCAGTTTTGGGCCCCCCACTACAGAAAGGATGTGGACAAATTGGAGAGAGTCCAGCGGAGGGCAACAAAAATATTTAGGGGGCTGAGGCATACGGCTTACGAGGAGAGGCTGAGGGAACTTGGGTCATTTAGTCTGCAGAAGAGAAGAGTGAGGGAGGATTTGATAGCAGCCTTCAACTACCTGAAGTGGGGTTCCAAAGAGGATGGAGCTCGGCTGTTCTCAGTGGTGGCAGATGACAGAACAAGGAGCAATGGTCTCAAGTTGCAGTGGGGGCGATCTAGGTTGGATATTAGGAAAAACTGTTTCATTAGGAGGGTGGTGAAGAACTGGAATGCGTTACCAAGGGAGGTGGTGGAATCTCTTTCCTTTGAGGTTTTTAAGATCAGGCTTGACAAAGCCCTGGCTGGGATGATTTAGTGGGGGTTGGTCCTGCTTTGAGCAGGGGATTGGACTAGATGACATCCTGAGGTCTCCTGACCCTAATCTTCTATGATTCTATGAAGTCAGGTATAATCTTGGTGTCATTTTATTTACCCAAAATGCCCACAAAGTCCTGCTTCCCTTCCTGCAGTGGAAACAAACAACAGGTAGTGTCCTTACTCAGAAATCCCCACACTTGCCACCCCGGTGAGCCCTGTGCCCAAAAAGCCCTGTGTCTTTGCTCAGGGTCACACTCGCAGTTCCTTCTCTTGGCTTGCTTTGCCTCCTACACATACAGCCTGCAACCCCTACATGTGCAACCAGGGAAACCCCGCAAGGTTTAGCTCTGATCTGCCATGTGGGCTATCACCTCAGGTGCCTGCCATCATGGTCTGCAGCTATTTTTACTCCATAAAAGACTTGTTTGTTCCTTCTGTTGAGCCTGAAAGAGAATGCCTGGCACCCCCGTTGGCTTTAATAAGCTCTGTGATTGTCTTTGGATTTAAGATATAACCTGGAATAATTATTATTATTGTCTTTGGATCTAATAGAATGGCAGCCATTAGCACCTTTCAGCGTAACAACAGTGGATTGTTGTTGTTGTTGTTTTAATTTAAAGGGACATGTGGCAACTGAGCCTACAAATTTACCCGAATTGTAAACTCAGCTGCGAAAGGTGAGTGAAAGTTGATAAGAGGCCCCAATAACCTATAAGAACAAATGTCGATTGGAAAAATGAGGCAGACTGAAATAGTTCAAACAAAAAGACTTCTTGACATAACACAAAGGCTGCGTTAAGATCATGCTTGGTAAATAAGGAGTGTGCGTCCGGAAATCAATGAACCAAACTTGGTGTGTTGGAAACTAGGCTGAACTGGGGGACAAAATAATGAAAGGACGGCTATTATACCCATCATTTCTTATTTTGGGGTTCTCAAAAAGAGACTTGGGGGGGCAGGGGAAAGCTGGCTGAGTGAAACATGAGAGACGAGGACGGAGCAAGCTTCACCATCATGATCAGCCCCCCACCCATCTACCCTGGGACTCTGGGCCTCCTTTATGTTAATCCTAAGAGATGTCCCAATGAGACACAGCCAAAAAGAGAGACCCAGATGATATCACCACCTCCACCAGCTTCTGTCCAATAAAAGTCTGGCTTAGCTGGCCAAGACTGCATATTTTGCAACATGGTTGTAAGTCTGTGACCAGAGAGGCAGCTCAGTGCAGGGCTCTAAACAGCCCAATGCTGGTACAAATTTGCCAGGTCTCGGAGTGGCTAATTAGACCATGTGCTGGGCCTGTATTTTTCCAGCAGCGAGGTTGTAAGTGAAAATCAACCCCACAGACAGAAGCTGCATGGTCTATCTTTGCTCTTCCTTTCCTTCCCCTTTTCATAGAATCATAGAATCATAGAATCATAGAATATCAGGGTTGGAAGGGACCCCAGAAGGTCATCTAGTCCAACCCCCTGCTCGAAGCAGGACCAATTCCCAGTTAAATCATCCCAGCCAGGGCTTTGTCAAGCCTGACCTTAAAAACCTCTAAGGAAGGAGATTCTACCACCTCCCTAGGTAACGCATTCCAGTGTTTCACCACCCTCTTAGTGAAAAAGTTTTTCCTAATATCCAATCTAAACCTCCCCCATTGCAACTTGAGACCATTACTCCTCGTTCTGTCATCTGCTACCATTGAGAACAGTCTAGAGCCATCCTCTTTGGAACCCCCTTTCAGGTAGTTGAAAGCAGCTATCAAATCCCCCCTCATTCTTCTCTTCTGCAGACTAAACAATCCCAGCTCCCTCAGCCTCTCCTCATAAGTCATGTGCTCTAGACCCCTAATCATTTTTGTTGCCCTTCGCTGGACTCTCTCCAATTTATCCACATCCTTCTTGTAGTGTGGGGCCCAAAACTGGACACAGTACTCCAGATGAGGCCTCACCAGTGTCGAATAGAATTTTGTGCATGTTTGTCTTGTTTTGCCTTCTAGGAAATGGGATCAGACCTTAACAAGAACAGCTTTAGCTCATCTCATCTACCTTCTCTTTTCCCCAAAAAGACAGCTCTTACCACCTTTAATATCACCTAGGAGATTGCCAAACAAGGGGGATTTTCCTTCTAAAAACTCTCTCCAGCTAAAGAGAAAGGGAACAAGAATTTTTTTTTAAATAAAAGCCTTACTTAATACTTTACATTTCAAATGGTTATACTGTTTTTCCTTCTTTTCTGTATGAAAAGGTGACAAGGATTTTTAATGGTGTGTTTGCCATGATACAAAGCAGGCTAAGGTCTCTATACCAAACCCTGAACCACCTTTAAAACTGTTTAATGTTGGACAGTGATTGGATTATGTTTACATAATTATTGTCCCTGGGCTGCCCTCCTTGGAGGGGACCCTCCAATCACAGAACTCCAATAAAACAATGGCTTCATCACAGAAGAATCGGGCAATGTATCTTTTATGACTGGTGTTCGAGTCATAAAGAACCCAGCTTGACTCTCAGATTCCAGGTAGAGTTTGCAGGGCTGGCATCAGCAAAACCAAACTCTTTTGCCCTGTAGACTGAGTGCTTGAACAGGTCAAAATGTTTTGAATGTTAAAGTACCAGTTCACTCTGATGTCTTGAAAAAAAAAGAAGACATCACAGCCAAAGCGGCATCTGCTCTGTTATCCAGCAATTGAAGTCTCTGTAATGTTCTGCCTTTAAGATATTTTTTTAAATTAGTTTTTTTCCCCTTCCCTAGTGCATGGATCAATAAGTAATTTGGAAACTAAAACAGTAGGTCTGGTTGAATGGTTTGTATACAACAGTGGTGACAAAAGACAAAGAGAAAACAGCCTGAAAACGTTAGGCAAAGAAAATCCCGAACAGCGCTCACACTTCACTGATCCCATCAGCTCTGTGTTCTATATGTCTCTGCAATATAAACAATCCCAGGGAGCTTTACAACATTCACATGGTGTGTTTAACTTTACACACATCATGGGCTGGATTGGGGCACATGCAAAGACAGAGGTGGAGGGATACAAGGAGAGTTTCCTACCCCTGGACATGGTCTTAGTCACTGCCCTCTCCTTACCACATGGATACTTCCTACCCACAGTACTTGGGGCTCAGTACACCCCAATAGGGCAAGGATGGTGTGGTGGGGCGGCTGCCCCACAAAGGGAGAAGAAGGGGTTAAAAGCAGCACCAGAGACTCTGCACAGATCCCACAAATCAGGAATAGGCTTATTGAGCCCACCAATAGGGGGAAGGCTTGCTGGAGCAGCCAATCAGGGCCGGTGAGGGCCATATATAAAGGGCTGCCCAGCAGAGCAGAGGGGAGTCTCTCCCTGGAAGGCAAGGGGGGAGAACTGGCTGCCTGAAGAAGTGTCATGGATAGATGGATAGAGGGGCAGCGGCAGCGGCAGCGTGTGAGGTTGAGCTGGTGGCTGACCACTGCCAGGCTAGGACCTTGCTACCAGGGCTGAGAGGGTGCTAGGGCTACGGGGGAAGTGACCCAGGGAAAAGAGGCAGCAGGTTGGAGGAGGGCAGCAGGTGGCTGCCAGCTATAGGGTCCCTGGGTCAGGACCCAGAGTAGCGGATGAGCCTGGGTCATCCTCCCACTTTGCACCCCACTTGCCAATGAGGAGAGTGGCCGGTATCCAGACTGCAGTTTTCCACTGAGGTGAGGAGCTGGACCTTAGTCTGAAGTTGGCTGCTGAGACAAGTGGCGGGACTAAGGACTGCTGGTCCCCCCAAAAGGGGGGAGATAGTGGAATGGGGGCACAGCTGGAGGACCATGCCCAGAAGAAGACACTGCGGTCCAGGGAGTGATGCGGGTCCAAAGAGTGGAGACAGCAGTGATGGCTGGTGTGACACCACTAGCTGAAGGTGGATTGGAAGGGCCGAGAGCTAATTCCCAGAATGGCCGGCAGGAGGTGCTGCAGTGGTGAGTCTCGCCTTGTCACAGGGGGACAGAGAGGAAAGGGGGCAAATCGATGACTGGGAGGTACTCTTCCCTAGAGTAGTGTCTCCTATAAGCCATCCCCACACTCAGTCTCGCCGACTCTAAGCATTCAAAAATCACGAGTCAGTCCTTTGTGTCCCCAAAAGCATGAGATTGGCTTAAAAAGTCATGAAATTTGTGGAAAAAATGCATTTGTGGTCTGCCTTTGCCTTCTGTTTTTTGAGCCTTTGGGTTACATTCAGTTCATGACTTCAAGCTCTCCTCTGAAACCAAGCTGTCCAGAAAATTTGTTCTTTTGAAAAGTGAAAGTTGAGCATCTCCCATGATCACCTGACTCCAGGAGCTAGAGCTTTAAGAAAATCACCAAATATGGCCTGTGTTGTGAAAAAATTACAAGAGTTAGTAAAACTGCTATGGGCCAAGGATTAGCTGGCAGTCTGGTCCAGTCCTATAATCAAAACATTTTACACATGACGTGGTGAGAGGAAAGGGAGGTAGCTATAAAAATGGCAAGCAATATGGAGGAAAGTTTTGAACTGTATTATAGGAAACTTCTGCAATATCTGATAGAGGTTTCCAGGTTAGAGTAAAAGAGGTTATGGAATTATTTTTATACATTAATACGTATTACAATACCATCCAGGAACACTTGTCATGGGCCAGGGCTCCATTGCGCTAGGCGCTGTACAAACACAGAACAAAAAAGAACAGTCCCTGTCCCTAAGACCTTAGTCTCAGTTTTGCTTTCTTTTTGCTGCTGTACTCATGTGCTTACCTGATTTTATTATGCCATTCATGGAATGATCACTTCAATTTGTGGTGATACTACAGTGGGCTTGAGAGTACTATGTAAAGAACTGCACAGAGTGCCATCTGCAATGCACAAGAAGATGTACTCTTTATCATACAAAACTCAGGAATGGCATCATCTTGGGTGCCATCTACTGTTCAACGTATGCAGACATGTCATTTACAGAGCACTCTGTATCATGAGTAAGGCTGTCATTTAGTCACGGCGGTCACAGAAGTCAGGGAATCTGTGACTTCCAGCGATGTTCGTAACTTCAGCCTGCGGTGGTTGGGAGCTGCAGGATCCCTCCCGCCGCTTCTGGAAGCCCCCAGAGCTCCAAGCCGATCCCTCCCGCAGCTCCTGGCAGCCACAGGTGGTGTGGGAACCCCCGAGCTCCTGGCCAAGGCAGGCTGTGGGGGCCCCCGGATCTGTGGGCAGCAGGGGAACCCCCGAGCTCCCGGCTCCCGGAGCTACGGGCAGCAGGGACATCCCGCAGCTCCTGACCACTGCAGCTGGTGAGGGAACCCCTGGAGCCGTGGGCGGCTGGGGTACCCCGCAGAACCCAGCTGCTGCACATTGCAAGGTCCCCGGCAGCTCCTATCCGTGGGTGGCAGGAGACCCTGGAGCTCTGACAACCAACCTGCGGTGAGGGCCTCCAGAGCTCCTAACCGCCGCGCAGCTGCCCCACCTTCAGATCCCCATTTTTGTCATGGATATTTTTAGTAAAAATCAGGGACGGGTCATGGCTTCTGTGAATTTTTCTTTATTGCCCATGACTCGTCCCTGACTTTTTTACTAAAAATATCCGTGACAAAATCTTTGCCTTAATCATGAGCAACTCTTATTTATTTCAGTTCATATGTGAAATTCATAAACCTGCACCTACCCAATGCTACAGGGGCTTCTGAGATGTATTAGGAGTACATTTCATACAAATGGCCATCCATACTGTACAGAAATTCAGCACCCCCATAGGTAAAGTTAGACCCCTGTAGATGGGACAGCATTCTAGTGGCCCCATTCCCTTCTCTCCGAGGGTGCCTAGGTGCCTATTATTATTGATTTGTATTACAACACTCCCTAAAAGCCTGACCAAGGTGAGGGCCCCGCTGTGCTAGCTGCAGTAACGTACACGTAGTAAGAGAGTCCCTGCTGTAAAGAGCTCCAGTTTCAATAGACAAGACAGACAAAGGAAACATTCCTATCCTCTTTTTACATTTGGGGAGCTGAGGCACAGAGAGATTCAGTAATTCAGACAAGGTCACACAACATCCATGTCAAAGCCCCTAGCTGAACCCCACTCTTCTGCATCCCAGTTCAGTGGCATAATCCTAAAACCACCCTTCCTCCTGATCCTACCTTGGCTCCCTCCTTGTTCCACATTAACACAGGGCTGTGAGGCAGGCTAGTGGAAGAAATATAGGTTACAGCACCTTTGCTGTGATGATGGCACTCCGGTGTGTCTCGGTTTCTCCCACCTTCCTCCTGTCAGTGCAGCTGAATGCCTGACCTAAGCAGAGCACAGATGAGGGTTAGCTGGCTGGCGTCTGCCCAGAGAAAGCAGCAGTGATGTTGGCAGCCTGAGGGGAGCGACCAATGGAGTATCTCTGCCTTTGCAGGTCTGCCATTAATTACTCATGTTCGCACCACATAGCTCTGGAAAGCGTGCTGGATTTGTTATCTACATGGTTTGAAGGAGGGCATGGTTTCATATTCAGAATGTGATTTATTTGAGGAGCAATTATTTTTTGGATGCTGTCTCATGTTCCCTACCATGATAGGCTTCAAGGAGACCATGTTAAAAATTGGCCTCCTTTATGGTTTGCATTATTCTATCAGCACTACATGTTACAATATAGTGGGAGATGCACAAGGCCTTGAACATAAATAAACACGATATAGAGATGTGGGGGGAGGAGTACAGTGGGATCTCAGTACTGCTCCATTGAACGTTAACACCCTTTTAAATGTTGGAAGGTTTCAAGCCTTGTCTCTCTTCTAGATGTATGTAAGCAGAGTCAGAATGAGTTCTACCCTGACAGCTGGTGGTGAGCTGTGGAAAAGGACTTCAGGAGCTAATCTCGTTTGCATGGGCACACCCACCCTGCCTAGCATGATGGACTGCTTGCCCAAATGGTCACTTTGGCTGCTGTGGGATCCCCAGTCTCTTTTTGTTACTGGGGCAGGAGTAATAAAGGGTTGTTATCATGCTTATGTGAATCAAGGACAGTGGAACTGTACTTGGCATTTTATGATGGAGGGACTCGCCCTCAACTAAGTAGCACTCGCTAGGCAAGGCACATGAGATCCAAAGCTCAGTGAATGGAGAGAAGTTAGGGGCAGGTATGTGGGTTTTCAACACCACTTTGATGCCTTCTCTTGCTCTCCATTGTGTAATAACAGAGCTAATTTTGACTCAGGAGTCTTATTACGTGCTACAGAGGTGAAATCACTGAGTCCTAGGTGTAAGCGTCAGACCTACTTTGGACTAGTGGTATGGAGTGTGCTAGTACTGAGGTGCACCGTGCTGAGAGCTGAAATCACTAAAGAGCTAAAGTTACTAAGAGCTGAATTCACTGAGAGCTGTGTTTTGGGGGTGGGGGGCTAGCGAGCGGATAGCGGACAGCTTGTGGAGAGGCACGGGTAGCAGAGAGGAGCGGATAGCAGGACAGCTGGTGGAGAGGCACAGCTGGCGGTGAAGACTGCAGCAGAACCCCATGGAGAGGTGTGGCAATTGGCTGTCAATCTGAGCAGTGGAGCATGTAAGATGCCCCCCATACCTCCCCGCACTTCCACCCAGGCTGGGAGGTGAACTCTGCAGATGAACTTCTGAAGTCTGGGGCTGCACTGGCCAAGGACAGAGACTGTGGGCAGGGTGACTGTTGGGTTGCTGGACTTAAGACCCTGAGAGGAAAAGGACACTGTCAAACTTACTTGGAGGTGGGTCATTTGCTCATGGTTTGGATTATGAATCCTGTTTGTGGTGTTTCCCCAACAAAATGCCACATTGTTTCCCTCCTTTATTAAAAGGCTTTTGCTACACTCAGACTCTGCGCTTGTAAGAGGGGAAGTATTGCCTCTTTGAGGCACCCAGGGGGGTGGTATGTAATTGTCCCAGGTCACTGGGTGGGGGCTTGAGCTGGTTTTGCATTGTGTTATTGAAACGGAACCCCTAGATACTGAACCCGGCCCTTGTTGCGGCCAACTCTGATGGGCAGAAGAGTTACATGTATACTAACATACGGGCCCAATTCTGCAAGACTTTGGGTCCCATCTTGGTGTTGCTGAGTGCGTGCACCTCCTGCCAAATTCAAACACAGCACTTGGCAGGATCAGTCCCTGAAAGACAAACCACAGTCAGGAGAGATCAAACTGTATTTAAAATAAATCTGGGACAAAATGATCTGCACTAGTGGGCAAGGAGAATAAATCAATGATGATACATTTCAGCTAGCATTAATGTTTACTCAGCTTGTGTATTTTTCCAGCAGCACTGTTTGATGAACCACCTATGTGATAGACCCTTTGTGCATTGCGGTGATCTCCTGTTGTGTACAGATACATGGGGCTATTCCCTCCTAGGGCACTGTACCAAACAGCTCAAATTGTCCCCAGACAGTTTAACTTCCATATGTATCTCTTTTGCCTGGAATTTGTATTCGGTGCATTTGTTATAAATCCAGACCCATTTGAAGAGTCCATGCTGATTTAATAAAGCACCATGAAACTCATTAGCATAAGTAGCAGATATTAGTTGTGAAGCCATTCTGGCTTTGGGACCTGGATAAATCTTGTCAGTGATGAGCCTTTTGTTCTATTAAATGCAAACCTTCACCCTTACACCTAATGTCAGACATTGAAACCAAGACACGGGCTAATGAGGCTGAAGACACCGGCTGGGTTTCAGAGTTAGAAATGGACAGCCAGCCCTGGCTGCCATTTAAACACTTTCACTGCACACAGATTCTAAACAAGGTACAGCTGTCTGTATTAGAGACTGAACAGAGCTGCAAGCATAAATCCATCTCTTTGCTAGCCTGGGTTTGTGGTAGCCTGAATCACATACTTATGATCACAGCTATAATAGAGTAGGAAATTCCACCTAAGGAATAGAATCTGGGATATTTATGTCAGGGAATATATCAAAGGGTGCCTGTCCTTTCGCACCCCCTGCTGGCCAAGAATGGCTCTACTGAGGCCTGCTTCAATTCAACTCAGCTCCCTTACAAAGTCCACCAAGTCCTGATATTTAAAACATCCCCCTTTCTGGGCTTCAGTTTATTAAGTCCTGTGCAAACTCTTTCAAAAGAAGACTCACACGTACAAAGCCTTCATTCCAGTTTCCATCAGGCCCCGGCCCTCCTCCTCAAGGGTCTGCCCGCTCTTTAATGTTCACTTCTTTCTCCCGAGTCCCAAACTAGGCATAGCCCCACTGCCCCGAGGGTCTGTCTTCCTGCTCTCCCAGCACCCCTTGCCTAGAGCTTGGTCTTCTTCACAGGTATCTCCCCACTGGACTCAGGACCCTGCTGGAGCCTTCTTACTCCCTACAGCATCTACAGGCATTTGCCAACAAGCACCTGCAGCTGCTTTCCCCTTTATAAGGTCCAAGTGCCTTCTCTGAAGTCCAGGTGGGGAGCAAGCAATCAGTCCGGGTGCACTGGACATGCTTAAAGGAGACTGTCACCCTCTGAGAGAGTGGAAGACTGGTCTTGTGGGAACTCTTGGCTTCGAAACAGACCCCCTGTATGAGCTTGGGTGAGTCACGTCAACTCTCAGGTCCTCTTCTGTAAAATTAAGATAATCAACCTCTTCTCTCTGCCTTTGCAGATTCTAGCTCTTTGGGGGTCTCAATAAGACCCTGGTCTCAGTCAGGGGTTTTGGTCCTACTGTCATGCCAATAATGGTGAAAGACTGATTGTGTAAGTAAGTCATCTCATTGATAGGGAACAACTCTGGAGACTGAAGTCCTCTGTTTCTGGAACCAATACAATATAGGCAAGGGCTGTGCAACCTGCCTTCACTGCACCCCACCAAAAGACTCCACCCTGCCCCAGAGTAACCCCCTCTATAGGATGAGAGAGTAGGTCAGTCTCTGTGGCCTGTTTGATAACCATTCAAACTGCCAACAA
This sequence comes from Natator depressus, assembly GCF_965152275.1. Taxonomy (NCBI): domain Eukaryota; kingdom Metazoa; phylum Chordata; order Testudines; family Cheloniidae; genus Natator; species Natator depressus. The sequence goes on along the minus strand of NC_134240.1, from coordinate 116,728,711 downwards.
AGGGGCCTAGGGCCATAATGGTTTGTGGATGGACCAGACAACCCTGGTGGGCCATTCTGTACTCCACTCTGGTTCCTCAGCCCACCGAGGACATTAGCTGGTGACTACTCCACAGAGCAGTGAGCATGGACGTGTAGCTGGTGCAGTTCACAGAACCCCCTGACCACTGTCCTTCCTGAAGCAAGTGGAAGACCCTGGTACACATCGACATAGAACGCATTCAGGCTTTGGCTCCTCATCCAGCTCTCCCAGTACCTAATTCATGCACGCTCTATTCATAGCCCCACAAAGTCGCAAGACCTCCTCGCTGATCTCCTCCTCCTGGCACTAGCTAAGATGGCCGTCCATCACACAAGGAAGAGGCAGCTGGATGGGGGAGTGTTCTGTGTCTTTGGGGCCAAATTCCAGGGCAGAGTTCCTCTGCGTGGTGCCCACTGATTCCTCAGACGCCTTTGAGGAATGGTGGGTGCTGTCTTGAGTCCTCTGCTTGGGCTGGACTTCCACTGGTAATTAGCGGTGAGAAAGCCTAGTCCCCACAGACACCCATCCCCTCTAGCAACAGGAATTATTTAAAAACTGTGGAGTATTGACTTAAAAATAACCCCACAGTTTGGCTTCAGCAACTCTCCCCTTAACACCCAGCGCAACAAAGCAGCACATCATTAAAATTACGTTGAAATCAGATTGATCAAGGTCTCAATTCAATTTCCCTTTTTGTCCATGTTACTGGCTGTTCCTCCCTGGGCTCTGGATTGGAGTTCCACAAAGCCCCAGAGCTACAAAGCTGGATTAATTGCACCCAATATGACTTGGCAGTTTCAGGGGGAGAAAGTGAATTTTCCAAGATGATACATAGAGCACTAACTCTGCTCTTTTTTTAAGTGTGCCATTACTATCTTAATTAAACCGTTATAACACCCTATCTTTTAAATAAATTATATATATATATCCCATTACTACTACTTAAAGATTATTCCTTCTTTTATGTCCCCATTGCTGGGAAATGCAGAGGAACCCAGGTGTTGGTGACCTTGTTGGCTTATAAGGTTGAATTTCCCCATGGCAGTAGGGGAAAGCACAATCCTTGATAAGCCAAAGAGGAAATCATTCTTTCCCCCCACCCCCACCCCCACCCCCTGCATTCTGGCATATTTTCCTCCTCCTTCTCCTCTGTGTCCAATGTCACTGTCTGTTTTCAATATGACAGCTAATGCTGAGGGGACAGGGGGCAGGTGTTGATCCTGAATGTCAGTTAAATGTGGCATGCCTAAAAATATATATATATTTTTAAAGAATTTGATCATCGGGGGGTAGAATCAGGCATCCAGTCCCAGGTGTTCAGTTCACTGCTCGGCAATTGAAGGGCAACACATGTTGAGGAAGCTCAGATACTACTCAGTGGGAGTCAGGTTCCCAGCCCCAAGGGATACATCCATTCACTATGGGATGCTGATAGGGAGATGCTGAGCGGGGGGGGGGGGGGTCAGTAGTGGCAGGATTTATGATGTTCTTGCTAAATAGTGTAGGGAGTGAGCCAGCTTGCTCTTGCTGATACAGGATTGTGCCACACTTTAGAAGCCCAATGTGGGAGCCAGGGCTACCCTGTAGTGCCCCCTGTGGGGCCATGGGTGGTATTAGGTGCTGCCTGTCTGAGTCGGCAAGGTTTAGCAGCCCGTGCCATAAGCGTCGTGTCAGCCTCTAAACAATCAAGTAACAAAACACTGGCTGTGTGCAAAGCTTTAACCAAAGAGAAAAAAAACCCTTCAAATGCAAGTACTTAGCTGCAGTGTTTAGGGCAAGGCCCTGGCCTGAGCTCTGGGTTAGCCCTGAGGTGTTCCTCCTCTGTCCCACTCTCCCCGAGCTGTGTCCCTGAGCAAGCACAGGCAAGCCTTCTTAACTGGCCTCCTGGATCTTGATTGGTTAATATTCTTCCAGGCCCCTCTAGGGGTCTGGAGGACTGTCTTGTTGATCACCAAATCCGAGTGGAGTTCTCTTGGGCAGGAAGCGTCAGGGTGCTGATGCCGTCAGCAGGAGGCAGAGAAGGCCTGATAGACCCCATCACACCCAGTCATTAGAGATGTCTCCAATTGCCTCCCCAAAACAAACCCCTTAATTCACAGCTATAGATGCTCAGGTGGGTGTCCAAACGGAGCAGCCATCACTGGCGAAAAGTTCTGCATTTATTTCTTTAGCAGAGACATTTCACCTCTAAACCTTGAGTGGCTTCTAGAGGCAGCACCGGTTGCTACATTTAACTCTGCAGTCCTGTTGAATTGGGCCCAGTCATCTGCAATCCCTCGAGGATGATCTCTTCCACAGGTTTTATTTTTCATGGGCCCTTTGATGACTAAGGAGTCCATTTCTTCAGCCACAGTCTCGTTGGCAGATGTTGCAGGTGGTGCTGGAAGACAGGGTTAGGCCACGATGGCTGCATGACCTTTTCCTTTCCTTTCTTCAAGGGTTTTTTAAAGCTCCAGAGAAGCAATTAAGGGCTGTTTGAAGATCCTCCTTGGAGTGTGCCACTACACACAGTCATCTACGCACTGGAGTTCGGCTACTGTTGCCGATATTACTTTAGTTCTCGCACGAAGACGAGAAAGGTTGAAGAGGTGGCGGTCAGTCCTATATTGGATGCCAATGCCCTGTGGTAGACGGTCTCGGGTTAACATAGCTGCTAAGAAAATGGAGAAAAGGGTGGGTGCCAGTACACAGCCATTTTTACACTGGTTCAGATGACAGAGGGCTCAGAGGCAGAGCCACTGCCGAGGATGGAGGCAGTCATCTGGTCATGAAAGAATCTTACAATGGTGATAAAGTTGCTTGGGCAGCCAAACTTTGACATGATTTTCCACAGAGCCTCACAGAGGATTTTGACAGAGTCGAAGGTTTTGGTCAGATTGATAAAGGCCATATACAGCTCCAGGTGTTGTTCTTGACATTTTCCCTGGATGTGCCTGGCTGCAAAAATTATGTTGGCGGTGCCTTGCCATGGTCTGAAGCCACACTGGGATGCTGGAAGTACTTCCTCTGCAAGAAGGAGCAGGCGATTCAGTGAGATTCTAGCAAGAATCTTCCCAGCGACAGAGAGGAGGGCAATGCCTAGATAGCTGCCACAGTCGGCCCTGTCTCCCTTTTTGAAAATGGTGATGGTGTTAGCGTTATGTAAGTCAGCAGGGGTTTCTTCGGTGAGCCAGATTTTGAGGAGCAGCGAGTGAAGCTTGTTAGTCAGTGTTTCTCCCCCCACTTTCAGTACTTCAATTGGGCCCAGTATGAACATTATGAAGCCATGGTGCTTTGCTCGAAAGATCTCAATTTGATTCATTTCAGGGAATTAAATGGCCCAGCTACATAAAACCCAGCAGAACATCAACCACAAGAATAGAACAAATCCTTATTGCATTGTTGGATCTTAGCACCATCTAAATCCCATTCCATCTCAACCCTGCCTCTCATCTGGACATGTGCATGAACAAGGAACACCTGTCTACCTTGGACAATGTGTGTCATTGTTAGTTTGATAGCTCAAGCTGTATCACATGGTGTCTCTGAAGCCTGAAAAATTCACCCTTCAAGGCTGGTTGTCACAGTACATCATAAATATTCCATGCAGCATTTTGTGACCCTGCCTGCCTTGAGGTCTTTGCGTGGACTCAACAAGCTCTGTTGGCTTAATGTCACACAGGACATTAAGGTTAATTTTGTTTGTGGAGGCCAGAAACTGCCAAAGTGGGACAGAGACCAATGGACCGGCTAGTCTAGTATCCTGTTTCCAGCAGTGGAAAATGCTGGTTGCTTCAGAGGAATGTGTAATTCACCTTTTGTTCAGTGCTGGATCATGGGAGGAAATGTCTGCCTGACTGCAGATTGTGATGAGTGTGTGCATGAAAGGCCTGATCCTAAGATGAACAGAAAGCCTCCTGAGAGGCCTTCCACTCCCTACCTATTGGAGCATCAGACTGAAGTATGAAATAAGTAATATGGGTGATTGTATACCTTTCTGGTGTCCCTGCAGATTCTACAATTAGGGCCCACCTCTGCATCCCCAACTCATGCTGGTGAGCATCTTTTTCATTTCGCTCCAGATTCAGCCATGCTTGCTAATGCTGAATAGTCCTTTACCCCACAGGTTCCCATAAACCAATTTGCCTACTCGCGGGGTGAGGTACCATGGCAGATTGTGGTCCTCAATGTCTAATCTAAGAGTTGTAGGTGGAGAAAGATGACCAAAGGGAAAAAAAAAATAGTTTAGGCTTGCGCTCAATGTTCTATTCTGGTAAAACTGAAACTTTTCGTTCCGATTTTTGACACGGTTTTGTTTCTAATTAAAATGTGAGAGAAAAGAAATTTCAAAATTTAAAGTAATTTCTAAACAAAAAATGGAACCACTCCATTCTGAAAGCATCAAACCTAAACGCTTTGACAGTATCACAATGCTGCTTCCGTTTCTTCTTCTTTTTAATGAGACTTTGTCGAAATGAAAACATCTGACTTTCGACAAATTGGCATTTTCCCGTGGAAAAAATGTTCCACCCGGAAATTTCTGACCGTCTCTATGGACAGAGGGGTTTTTGTCCCCCCTCCCCAGTTCTTGGCCTCTGCAAATACTTCTGGCACTGGGACCAATCGGTATTCAATGTGGTGGTAGTTGCTGAGATACAGACACCTGGCAACTGAGAAGTGGGGGATGAGACCAGCCAACTCACTTCAGATCTGTAACCTATCAGCTATTAAAGGGCAACAGTGTTTGCTCAGTATCAACCTGGGATGGATTTGAACTGGGGCCTTAGCAAGAGAAGGTTCCATCCCATTCAGAACTCAGTCACACAAACACATTATTACCCTGTGAAACTGACTACCATCGGAAGTTGTTGAGGCCAGAAGCATGGCAAGATTAAAAAAGGGACTGGACATTTATATGGATAAGAAGAATGAGAATTGGAGTTACCATAGTTAATTAAAACAACATTTTTGGAAAGATATTAAACCTCACATCCCATATCTGTCTATTACAGGATGTTTCCTCTGAAATATCTGGCCACTGTCAGAGACAAATTATTGGATGAGATCTGATCCAGTATGGCAATTCCTATGTTCCTATGATCCACCATTGTTTCTCTGTTCTGAAATCTGTGCTCTTTTTAGGAAACTCATCTACAACAATTAGCCGGTGAGATCTAAAACCTAGACAGTCTTCGTATTGAGGGTGTCTATTTTCCACTTGGAACAAGATTAATCCAATCTGCTTTCATCGGGCATGTATAATACAAAAGAAACATAAACCATACACTGTTATGCAAGCAGATGGCTCTTATACTTAGTTCAGCAGAGAACCATTCTAATTTGCAATTGTCAAGGAGACCTTTGTGTATTACTGACTTTTGCTGTACAGTCAAATTACATAAACTCCATTGATCAAAGGCAATTTTGCTGCTAGGAAATGCTCTTTCATATCCTGAGTGGGGCCAAGCTGATGGCAATCACAGCAGTGAAGGAAGTGCTGGGAGCCTGCATATTTGAATCAAGCAGATCCAAAGTCATTGTGACTTGTGTGCCAGCGCATGCTAACAAATGATCAAAAGGGGAATTAATGAGAGTGTTGCAGGTATCAATCTTCTACCAGGCATTGCAAATAATCCTTCTTTCACCGGGTCTGCCACTTTAACAAATCTTTGTTGTTTTATGGGACACAGCTTTGATTTGATACACAGAGAAGTGTACGTTCTCTGTGCAATAGGCATGCAGAAATAATATGCCTGGAATATTCCTGTCAAAGAATCCAGCCCTTTAGACAACAAGAGCAGGTTTCACTGCAGCGCTGAGTGCTCAACCTGTTACAGTTAGACACCTAAGAGAGATACTGGGTTGCATCCTTGTGACCTAATCTAACTACATACCTATCCACTTTTCTGACCCTCATCCCCATTGTATCTTTAATCTAAGGGACTGATTCAAAACCAGTTGAAGTCATAGATTCATAGATACTAAGGTCAGAAGGGACCATTATGATCATCTAGTCTGACCTCCTGCACAACGCAGGCCACAGAATTTCACCCACCCACTCCTGCAAAAAACATCTCACCTATGTCTGAGCTACCGAAGTCCTCAAATCGTGGTTTAAAGACTTCAAGGAGCAGAGAATCCTCCAGCAAGTCACCCGTGCCCCATGCTACAGAGGAAGGTGAAAAACCTCCAGGGCCTCTTCCAATCTGCACTGGAGGAAAATTCCTTCCTGACCCCAAATATGGCGATCAGCTAAACCCTGAGCATATGGGCAAGATTCACCAGCCAGATACTACAGAAAATTCTTTCCTGGGTAACTCAGATCCCACCCCATCTAATATACCATCACAGGCCATTGGGCCTATTTACCATGAATATTTAACTACCAAAACCATGTCAGTGGGAGCCCTTCCACTTACTTCACTGGGCTATGGAAAACTCCCTATTTCCAGGACTAGCTCAGCCCCTAATTGTCCAGGCTGGCAGAGCCTAGGGACTCTAAAGCCCTGATCCTGTAAATTGTTCATGCTGAGCCCCAGCTGACGTCCATGTCTCTCTTGCTTGGAGCAGAGTTGTGTCCGTATGGATAAGTCTAAGAAGGCTGGAGGCAGAGGTGAACGTAAGCCGATACGGTCTGGTACAGCTCCGCTGTGGTAGTGGTGGCCGGAGCCCCGGGCCCTTTAAATCGCCTGCAGAGCCCCGCTGCCAGAGCCCTGGAGTAATGGCGTCGGCCTGGGGCTCTGGTGGTGATTTAAAGTGCCCAGGGCTCCCGGCTGCCACTACCGCAACCGGAGCCCTGGGCCCTTTAAATCTCAATTTAAAGGACCTGGGGATTTAAAAGCCTGCCTCTTCTGGTTGAGGCCCCCGCCCCCTGCTCAGGACTCTGATGTACTGGTAAGTCCTTTAAATTATTTTCATCCCTGGCTGGAGGCTCACTCCTAGAGGCATGCAAGGAACAGAAATTCCATTTTGCAGAGGCTTTCAAGATTTTGGACAACTGTTTTCATTCTAATTCAGGACGAAACCTGGAAATTTCAAATTTTTCCGTGAAAGAAAACTCCAGAAAACAAAGATCATTTTGGTCAATCAGAATGCTGTTGTTTCCCCAAATTTGATTTTGCTCGGCGCTTTTTTTTTTTAATTATATATGTTGTATTATAATAAAATACAAAATAAATCATGTTGAAAGGAAAATTTAAAAAACTTCATTCTGATACTATCAACAAGCAACTTTGACATTTTTAAAGCCTTTTCTCTCCTCTGAAAAAATATTGGTGAAATTGACCCGATTTGGCAATACATTTTGGATTTTGCTAGAATTGCATTTTCCAGTGGAAAATGGGGGTTTTGAAGTGTTTCTGACTGCCTCTACTCAGCCCAGGGGCAGGAGGCAAGGCCTCATTGTTCTCAGGTAGATCTCCTCTGGATAACTCGCACTGGGTCCTGAAGAACTCATCAGGAAAAAGCATTAGGCTCTCAACAGCTGGGTGCTCAGATACAGTGGTGATGGACACAGCATAAAAACCTAAAGAGATGAATGTAGAGTGGGACAACAAGGCACACAGGGCGAAGTAAAAGAGCATCTGAGGAGATTCATGGAAAATATGTCAGGCATAATATCGCTTTTACTGGTATGCATGTGTACCACTGCCATCTAGTGCTTATGTCGCCATCTAGTGGCTAGGAACAGGTGGAGCATTGTTAAAGACCATCTTCTTGGTCATCATTGATGTTTGAACCCAGACCCTCCAAAGTAAAGTTTATGAATCTCTCTAGCATGAGCACTGTAAATTCACACTAGACAACCGGTTACAACTTTGATGATAGAGATTTCTGTTTTTAAACCAGAAGGTCATGAAATGTGTTTCCCACGGCTGAACATATAAAGTTAGCTGTCGACTATATAGCCATGACTTGTTATAAATTTGCCTTTTTAGTCAACTACCTAGAATTCTGCGGCTCTTGAGATCTATGATGGAGCTATAATAAAGTTGTGGCATTCAGGAGTCCTGATCTGAATTTTCTGGTCCCAGTTGCATGACCTAGTCTCACAGTAGCACCTAATAATCTTTCAATATATGGTGCTCTAAGCATAAAAGAGTTCAATTATGGAGAAAGTTAATCCAAGCTGTGAAATGGTCAATAGGAAAATATGTTAACATGTTACACTGGAAGGTTATGGCAACTTATATGCTATCACTACGTTAGCTAGCTATTTGCATGCTGTGATCATTTATATTGCAAGCAGACTGGCTCAGCAGAAAAGAGAAATTACTCAATTAAAATAAATAACATTAATTGTCTATGTATATCTTAGTTAAATCTTTGAAATGTAATATAAAGAGACAGCTTAATGGTTATAGTTTAGATTGCACATAAAACCCAACTAATAAGATAGCACCTTAATCTCCTGCTTTAAAGGGAATTACACCTGGCTATTAATAAAGCACAATAGATGTTAATGTACCTTTATGTGGAAGAAATCATGGTTTGATGGGAATCCGGTGCATATGAGTAAAATTTTGCTTTCTCTCAGACTTATTTTGGGTTATTGTTACTGCCCAAGGGCATTATCATTACTGTTGTATTTTTTAATGGGAGCTGGCATGGTTGATAGCCCATCTGTGCATCTTGGCAGAAACATTGCCAGAAATACTCCACAAGTATGGATCGGGAACTCCTGGGTTCTATTCTTGGCTTTGCCTCAGACCCACACTGGTCTTGATTCAGGAAAACCCTTAAGCCACTGCTTAAGTCCTGCTCAAGTCAGTGGGACTTAAGTCCACCCTATTCAAGAAAACACTTGAGTGTTTAAGTGCATCCCTGAATTATGGCCTTTGTGAGCTGAGAAAAAGTCCATTAGACTCTATGCCTCAGTTTCTCCATCTGTGAAATGGGGATATAAATATTGGCCTACTTCCCGGGGATGAAATAAGTGCGGCTTATTTCATTCATGTTTGCAAAGCTCTTTGAGGTCACTAGATGAAAGATACTCGGTGGCTGCCAAGCTCTGCTATGTACCTTATTAGTACTGGGGGCCATTTTCAAAACCCATTAGGTGACCTAGGTGCCTACATCCTGGCACCTCAGGCATTTAGGCACTTTTGAAAATTTTCCCCATGAAGTTCTTTGTTGGATTGAAGGACTTTGGAACAGGGTCATGCCATGCTATGCGTTTGTATAGTGCTTAGCAGAAGGGGGTCTGATCCTAATTGGGACCTTTAGAAGCTACCAGAATAGAGACAATTTTATCACATTGTACAGTTTTGAAGGTCCTGGGCGCAAGATAGATTCATTTTGTTGAGAAGGCATGTATTAGCTAGATATTGTTGCAGTAACTCTTTTACAGCTATATAATGCAGGAGGATGGACTAGATGGCCTCTTGAGGTCCCTTCCAACCCTACATTTCTATGATTGAGGGACTATCCTGTACTGCCTCCAGGGGGAACATGTGAGTCATTCTGGTTCAGGGCGGTGGACTCTTCCCACAGTGCCCTGCTGCATGGGGGCATGCTATTGCCCCAGAAGGGGTGCAGCATATTCCCTCCACTGGCAGGCAGAACCATGGCTCTGTCTACTCCTTGACCCCTTTGGGCTACCATCCACCTTTTGAGGTAGCACGTAGGGAGCTGTCCATGCAATTTGAAAGTACAGGAACTATAATTCTTCCCAGCCCTTAAACAGGTTGAACAAGGTGGGGAGGAAGGTCCTTGGTCCCTTTGTGGTTCCCCCTGCCACTGCTGACCCTCCTAGAGCGAAGCAGGCTATGGACCTTAGCGACTAAGGTGTGCAGTGGCCTGTTTGCCTCAGAAGATTATAGGGACACTGGAATTGGGGGTACCTATAAATGTGCTTTGTGTGAGCATGCAGATCTGACTGTAAGCCAGTCACGGCCAAATCAAGCTAAGACTGAGCAACTAGCCACTTCTGTAGTCTGGCGCTGTTCTACCACGTTGTGTGCTCCTGGACTAGAAGGATCTGCTGGGAAAATCCTTCCCCTCCTCCTTCAAAGCCAACCCCAGTTCTGTGCCACTGCTCCAATGGAGTTCTGCAAGGGAAGAAAGCTGAAGAAATGGGTCTCATTTTCAGCCCATGCATTGCAGAGGATGGGACAGGGTGTGAAGCTCGGCTATTTCGAGCGCAGTAGGTGGTGTTTCCAATGCCCCATTCCATCACCCGCCCTGAAAATCAAACTCTCTGGAAAAAAATCCCAAGTCTTTTCATATTTAGACCAAGCTGATGTGCTCCTGCCCCTCCTCTGGCCCCTCCCCCTTTTCAGAAGAATCAGCTTTGAGATGAACCAGCACAATACTGGTGAAAACATGATTTAAGACAGTTTACACAGAACCAAGGCAGATACCCGGACCATGGAAGTTACCTGTTCCCTCTCCAATATACCTGTCTCCCTCCACCATCTTCCTTTCAGTGTCACTGGTAATTGTCCCTGCAGGGAACTCTGATGAGCAGGTATAACAAGTCCCTAGGTGCAAGGAATATACTGAATGTACATGAAGAGCTGGAAGTATGAGTACATAAACTAAATTACAACTTAACTGGCATCACAGGGACACGGAGGGATAAATCTCATGACTGGAATATTGGTATAGAGGGGCATAGCTTGTTCAGGAAGCACAGGGAGTATAAAAAGGGAGGAGGGGTTGCATGATACATCTAAATGTATACACACTTCTCACACCCAGGAGGAGGTGAGCAGAGGAGCATTTGAAAGTCTCTGGGTAAAAGGATTAAAACCAGGGGTGATGTCATGGTAACCATCTACTATAGACCACTGAACAAGGAGGTAGAGGGATGCGGTATTTCTAGAACAAATAGCAGAACTATGCAAAACAGGAGAGCGGGTAGCAATGGGGGACTTTACCCAGATGTCTGCTGCAAAAGTAATACCGAAAAACACACAATGTTCAGTAATGTTCTTGGAAGGTATAGGGAACAGCTTTTTGTTTCAGAAGTGGAGGAAGTAAGTGAGGAGGAGGAGAGAAACAGCCATTTTGGACTGAATTCTGATTAAGCAGGAAGAATTAAACATAAGAATGGCCATACTGGGTCAGACCAAAGGTCCGTCTAGCCCAATATCCTGTCTTCCGACAGTGGCCAATACCAGGTGCCCAGAGGGAATGAACAGAACAGGTAATAATGACTGATCCATTCCCTGTCACTCATTCCCAGCATCTGGCAAACAGAAGCTGGGCACACCATCCCTGCCTATCCTGGCTAATAGCCATTGAGGGACATATCCTCCGTGAATCTATCTAGTTCTTTTTTTAACCCTGTTATAGTCTTGGCCTTCACAACATCCTCTGGCAAGGAGTTCCACAGGTTGACTGTGCATTGTGTGAAGAAATACTGCCTTCTGTTTGTTTTAAACCTGCTGTCTATTAATTTAATTTGGTGACCCCTCGTTCTTCTGTTATGAGATTGGTTGCAAATTGGAAGGCTGATGGCAATTTGGGTGAAAGCGATCATGACATCATAGATGTCATGATTCTAAGGAAAGGAAGGAGTGAGAGCAGCTGAACAAGGACAATGGACTTCCAAAAAAGCAGACTTTAACAAACTCGTAGAAATGGTAGGTAAGGTCATGGGAAGAAAATCGAAGGGAAAAATGGAGTTCAGGAGAGCTGGCATTTTCTCAAGGAGACAATATTAAAGGCACAACTGCAAACTACCTTGATGAGACTAAAAGTAAGAAGGAAGAATAGCAAGATGCCAATACAGCACCATTGGGAGCACTTTAATGACCTGAAAAATCAAAAAGGAATCCTACAAATAGTGAAAACATGGACAAAGTGCTAAGGATGCATCAAAAGAATAGCACAAGCATATAGGGACAAAATCAGAATGTCTAAGGCACAAAATGAGTTACACCTACCAAAGGACATAAAAGGTTAAGAAGAAGAGTTTGCATAAATACTTGTCAAGATGCTGGTACTGACACAGTGGCTAAGGGCTTGGGTTCATCACAATGCACTGAACCGTTACCCTTGACCAACAGCCTCACTGCTAAAGGCCAACAGACCCACAGCAGCCGCACCCCAGGCCCCTGAGTGGATGGACAGGCAGCACACTCATTGGGTCCCTGGCTATATAGAGACCCCAAAAGGCAGAGGATGCTGTCTAAGCAATAGACCATTGCTGGTTGCTACCTAGACCACTTTGCCCTGCTGCTTTGCCTCATTCTACTTTGCTGCCTAGGTGCCTTGCCTGACCCTGCCTTGCCACCTCATCTTCCTGACCTCTTTCAGCGGAGGGATAGCTCAGTGGTTTGAGCATTGGCCTGCTAAACTGAGGGTTGTGAGTTCAATCCTTGAGGGGGCTATTTAGGGATCTGGGGCAAAAATTGGGGATTGGTCCTGCTTTGAGTAGGAGGTTGGACTAGATGAGCTCCTGAGGTCCCTTCCAACCCTGATATTCTATGATTTTATGACCAGGCCCCTTGGATTGGATCTTGTTGCTACTAACCCCTGAGACAACTCTGACCATTGGTCTGTACTGTCTCCGATACCAATTGACCTCCTGGCTACCCAACCACCTGTGCTCTGGGCTGCCCCCTAGCTGGCCTCGGTCACTGGACATCATCTTTCTCTTAGTCCTAAAGTATTATAAAGGAAAGGGTAGGTCCTCTACTTAGTGGGGAAGGAGAGCTAATAACTGATGACTGGCTGAGGGATTTCTTGCCTATTTTGCATGAGTCTTCGCTAAAAGGGTAAATGGTGACCCGACCATTGATATTAAAAACAAGTGGGAATGAATATAAGCCAAATTAGGGAATGAAATGGTTAAAAAATATTTAGAAAAGTTAGATGTCTTCAAGTTGGCAGGGCCTGATGAAGTTCATGCTTGGGTACTTAAGGAACTAGCTGAAGCAATCTTGGAACAATTAATAATTATCTTTGAGAACCCACAGAGGATTTGTGAGGACCCACAGGACTGGAGAAGATACTATATGTGCCCTGTCTTTAAAAAGGAGAACAAAGAGGGCCCAGGGAATTACAGACTGGTCAGCCTAACCTCAAGACCTGGAAAGATACTGGAACAAATTATTAAACAACCGATTTGAAGGGAACTAGTGGACAATAGGGTTATAAGTAATAGCCAGCACAGATTTGTCAAATCACATCAGCCCAAAGTAATTTCCTTCATTGGCAGGGTTACTGGCCTGGTGGATAGGAGAAAGCGGCAGATAGGCTATCTTGATTTTAATAAGGCATTTGGCACAGTCCCACATGACACTGTCATAAGCAAACTAGGGAAATGTGGTTTAGATGAAATTCTTGTAAGTAAGGTGCACAACTCTTTAAAAGACTGTACCCAAAGAGTAGTTAAAGGTTCACGTTCAAACTGGGGAGACATATTTAGTGGGGTCCTGTGGGAGTCTATCCTGCCATGGGTCCAGTACTATCAATATTTTCATAAATGACTTGGATAATGGCATGGAGAGTATGCTTATAAAACCTATGGTTGACACAAGATGGGAGGGGTTGTGAGCACTTTGGAGGACAGGCTTAGAATTTAAAAGGACCTTGACAAATTGGAAAATTGGTCTGAATTCAGTAAGATGAAATTCATTAAAGACAAGTGCAAAGTACTTCCCTTAGCAAGGAAAAAAATCAAATGCACAAAAATCAGAATGGGGAATAAGTGGGTAGGTGGCAATACTGCCGAAAGGGATCTGGGTGTTATGGTAGATCACGAATTGAATAGAAGCCAACAATGTGATACAGTTATGGAAAAGGCTGATATCATTCAGGGGCATTGTGACAGGGTGTACCAGGCCCTGAGGTCCCCTACTGGAGGCTTCCCGGCACTACCACACCCTGCCCGAGAAAAGAGCAAAAGAGGTAAGTCTTCCAGGCTGCCTAGAGAGGCTGTGAGGGAAGCAGCCAATCAGAGTCCAGCAGGTTCATATAAAAGAAGTTGCTGGACAGAGCAGTTGAGTTGTTGGCTGGAGCTAAAGGAGCAAGGACAATGCTCCTGGCTGGCTGCAGGGCTGGACAGATCAATGCTGGCTGGAGTCAGGCTGCAAGGAAGGTACTGGGGCTAAGAAGGGAAGTGGCCCAGGGAAATGCCATAGCAAACAGTTAAAGAAAAGCAGCAGGTGGCTGTTACCTTTAGGGCTCCTGGGTCAGAACCCGGAGCAGTGGGTGGGTCTGGGTTCTCCCCTACCAGCCACAGTTGGAGTAGCTAAAACTCTGAGCAAGGGAGTAGCCCAGAGAGGGGGCTGAAAACCCAGACGAGGGTCAGTAATTGTTGAACTTTGTTTCTCCTCTCTCCCCAGGAAGGGAGCTGAACTATAAACAGTGACTCAGCTGCAGCTCCAGGAGATGAGTCTCCACAGAGGAAGCCCTGGGGGCACAAGGACCACACTTGAGCGAGCACAGCAGGGGCTAAGAGACAATATGAAAACTAGCCCATGAAGGGCAATAACCAGAGTACTGTGATAGGCCCTGCTGGACTGATTGAGGACCTGAGCCCAGGACTGGGTTGCAGGCAGACATCAAAAGAGAGTCTTGTGATAAGGTCTGTTTGATTAGAAATAAGTCCAGGGAGGGCTGTGGGTGAAGAGACCAACAGAGGGTCCTGTGATAGGCCCTGTTGGACTGTTTACCCCAGAAGGGGGGGCGGGTCTGTTTTCCATTTGTTTCACATATGGCCTGTGTGTGACTTCTCCAGAGGGCTGAGTCACTGAAAAACCTGCCTGTGAAGGTTAGCTGCCAGCAGGGGTCGCAGCACAGTGCAGAGGGAGTGCAGGGCCTGACACACCTGTTTGGTTGGGGCATTCATGAGAGGCGAGTGTGTCTCATCACAGGCATATTCACAGGAGTATCATTTGTAAGACATGGGAGGTAACGGTCCTGCTTTACGGTGAGGGCTCAGATGGAGTACTGTGTCCAGTTCTGGCTGCAGTACATGTGACAAAGTGAAGGAAGTCCAGAAGAGAAAGCAACAAAAATGATAGAGGTTTAGAAAACCTGACCTAGGAGGAGAGGTTAAAAAACTGGGCATGTTTAGTCTCAAGAAAAGGAGATGGAGTGGGGACCTGGTAACAGTCTTCAAGTGTTGTAAGAGGCTGAGGCACAAAATGTTCACGGAAAGTTAAGGAGTGTTCAGCTTCCTCAGGAGCAAGGGAGATGTGGGTTAGCTATGAGGAAACCCTTGCAAACTAGAAGGGTGGTTACGCTCTGGTGGGAGCTTCCAGGAGAGGTTGTGTAAAAACCTGCCCTTGCAGGTTTTTAAGACCAGCCGGGTAAACCTCTCAGGAATGTGCTAGGTTTACTCAGCCCTGCCCTAGCACAGGGGGATGGTCTGGAGGACCTCTCAAGGTCCTTTCCAGCCCCTACATTTCAATGAAGGTAATTCGCAGGGTTTGGATCTTTAGCATTGCATCCTAGACCTCAACCACATTAGCCTAAAGAACTAACCCCATTAACATGACAAAGTACCAGGGGGATATTCTCTGTGGGTCAGCCACAGAGGGTGTGAGACCAACTCAGGCTTTGAGCTACCTCGATCAGACATCCAGAGGTCTCAAACTTGTGCATCTAGTTTTGCTCAGAGTCAGAGGGGGAGTTGAAAATGTTGAGGACCTAAGGGGAAAATTTGGGGGATCCCCTTTGTGGTGTGAGGGTCAAAGCAATAGAACCTTTCCATCCTGCCTTCATCCACCCATGCTGCCTCCATTCCCCCTGGGTTCTGCTGAGTTTTAAAGTTAGCAAGCTGCAGGTGCTGCAAACAACAACACTTCATCTGGGGACAGATTGAAGGACCAATCCTGTGTGTGTGTGTGGCTCTCGGATGGATTTTTTTTGTTTGCTCAGCTGCTTTTCACAGCCTCCTTTCTGGTGTAGACCAATCTGAACATCTCTGAGAACAAAATGACAGGAAGATGGAAGTATAATATGTGTTTAAATATCAGTGACCGGCTTCTCTTGTGGCATTCTCAACATGGGGAAGGCTTGTTATATAGTGCCTACTTTAATCATTTCAGGCAGGCTTTTTCCTGCCTATCTAGCTAGCTATCAATCAGGAGGAGAGAGGCTCTTCCTCCAAGGGTTAGTCAGAGTGATGGATGGCTGCATTATTAATATTGTTTGCCACTGGTTCTCCACGTTATCTTTATTTGTAAGTCTACAGCCAAAAAAACCCAAACCAAAATAAAGAGCCCATATTGCTGGCCCGTTTAAAGCCTAGCCCATTGGCACAAGCATTCAGGAGGCATGCAGTGCTGTATTCTTCATGCTCCACAGCCACATCTGAACCTGGAACGTTTCAGGGAGCTCAGAGTAAAAAGGCAACTTCAAGGGAATGGGGCTCTGAGAAACACACAATGGAGAGAGAGACTGCAGGAGAGTTGATAATGCACAGCCTACAGATAACAAACTCTGCCAAAAATCCTGTGTCCACAGCCTCTCGGGGGCCTTGGCAAGTGTCAGAATAAAAACCATACAACAAATTACACCTCTGTAACAGCTAACACGTCAGATTAAATTTAAAGCACTTAAAGGATTTGGCTCAAGTGGAAGAGGCTTATCATTTTAGTTGGATGTTGCATTCGCCTTCCCTTCATGTCCCAAATTCCTGTGGCCTCTTAAGCAGAAGAGGTGGTTTCTCTTTCACAGTGTGATTTTTTTTTTTCTAAATATATAGCACAAAACATAGTCTTAAAAGAATGTTAAGGTTGCAAAGTCAAGCATTCAAAAGTTAGGAAACAGCAGCAGGAGGACTGTTTGTGCCACCCCCTTGTGGCATATTCATTATGATGCAGTCTCTAACCACCATTATGGTATCAGAGTGCTTCAAACACACACTAATCAATGTGTTTACACAACACCCCTGGAAGACAGCATTAGTACTCCCCATAGTACAGATGAGATTGAGGGTATGTCTACGCTTACCAGGAATTGACGCTGTGGCGATTGATACACCAGGGTCGATTTAGCTAAATCGACCACAGATCGCTCTCCCGTCAACTTTGGTACTCCACCAGAACGAGAAGTGTAAGCTAAGTCGATGGGAGAGTTTCTCCCATCAGCACGGTGTAGACACCGCAGTAAGTCGACCTAAGCTATGTCGACTCCAGCTATTATTCGTGTAGCTGGAGTTGTGTAACTGAGGCCGACTTGCCCCCATAGTGTAGACCAGGCCTAAGGCACAGAATGATTGAGGACAAATGTGTTCACTAATTTCAGGTGCCTGTTTTGAGACAGCCCTAGGGCCTTTTTTTTTTTTTTTTAAGTGCGCTTAGCATGATTTTGCATTTAAGTTTCAAGTAGAGTTCCCATAGATTTCATGCATGCCTACGACTTCTGCACATCAGATCCTAGGGTCTCAGGTCAGGCACCCAGAAAATGAGGCACACACAATTAGTGGCCACCTGTGAAAAGTTTGCTTCAAATGACTTTCCCAGTATCCCACAGAAACTTTGAGGCAGGGAAGAGACAATTCTCCAGGACAGCAGTCAACTGCCTTGAACACAAGGCTGTCCTTTCTCATCCTGCAACCCTGCCTCATTTACCATGCACCTCCCAACTTCTGCAACAAATGAGATGGGTTCTACGAACAGCCTCCTTCACTGCACAGCCCTTCACCCCTAGAGTACTGTCCATGCTGTGCACTAGATGTGGCAGGGGGTCCTGTGGAAAAAACACTATGCAATCTACACGACATATAATCCATACTACATGCATCTGAAGTGGGTATTCACCCACGAAAGCTCATGCTCCAATACGTCTGTTAGTTTATAAGGTGCCACAGGACACTTTGCCGCTTATGCAATAAGGTAACTAACCACCATGTCATAACGAGTGGGATCTTCTTTGATCTCAGACCCCGCCCCCCCCAATTGGCTCCCAGTTTTCCCCTCACCCAGTTCTCCCTGTCCCTGCTGCTCTCAGGTCTAGTTTCTCCTCCATCTTCTCCCCACCCCCCAACCCCACCGCTCCTTGTCCTAATCTACTCCTTCCTTCCTCGGCAGCAGGATTGGCTCTTGTCTCTTCTGCATGCAAGTCAGATAACTTTCTTCTCTATGCTGCCTGGGCACCAGCCAGTCCCCTTGCTTTCTGTTACTGCTGAAAACATTCCCCAAGATGTCCACATCGGGCAGCCACTTGGCATGGAAAATTTCAGCCCAAACAGTTATAATTTGGCAATGTTAAAAGCAATTGAAAAGAGAGCCTTAAAATGAGAAGTGTTGGGAACCTTAAGTATAGGCAACACTACCAGCTCTGCCTATAACATGTATATACCTGTGACACTGCCCCCCATATTCTTCCTCCTAATATTATTATGACATAATTAGGCTGCATCTTAGACAATACATGTCTTGTGAGGTGTCTATGGAAAAGTTATGATTTGGTGAATGAGTATCCTATTTGTGTGCATGTATCTTTTGTATCAAGTTATGAATATTGACCTATGTATGTGTATTTCAAATGTAGTCACACCCGGGTGACACCCACTAGGCAAGATGCTTCAAGTCTAGACAATTGGTTGTGAATGGCCTATTCAAGGTAATGAGCTATTAAGGGAAACAATAGGCCTTAGGAGAAGCTTATTCCCCACCTGGTGAGCCTTCCTGAGAACACTCCAGACAGCTTCTAGATAATGGCTGCTATGACTCAGGAAGGCAGACAAGGGCATGTGACCAGACCACATGACTCTGAACTCCATTTTGGTACCTGTATTTTTCCACAAACTTGTCTGGGAACTGAAGTTGAAACAAAGGGTTCCTGCCATATGGAAAAACTATATTATAAGGCAAGGAGTGACACTCTCTTGGCCTTACTCCCCACACAAGCGAACACGTGAGGATCAAAGATGAAACTGGGGGAAGTGCCGGTCCCAGGCTAAAGAGATTTCTAGCCTGTATATGGAAACTTGCATAAGTTAGTATGCTGCTTGTATCATCAGTCAGGGTGAGAGGATTTGAATCAGCAATCTATCTAGTATTTTAGGCTTAGTTTCTGTTTTTGTTTAATTTCTGAGGTAACCTGCTTTGATCTGTTCGCTATCACTTAAAATTATCTTTCTGTAGCTAATCTTGTTTTATGAGTTATCTAAACTAGTGCACCTTTAAGAGAAGTGTCTGGGGAAAATCTGAGCTCTGTGAGCAAAGGCGGCTGCGTATCTTTCCCTCATTGAGGGGAAGGCAAACTTTATTAATAGAGCTTACATTGTACAGATCCCTGTGCAGTACAAAATGATATAATTTTGAGTTTATACTCCAGCAAGAGTGCAAGGTGGGGGAGCTGGTAAATTGGCTGTTTATCCTTGTGTGGCTTAGGTAAAGCACTCTGGTAACTGAGTTGGATGTGTGGTGCCACCTGCTGTCACGTTGAGCGATAACGGGGCCTGGTGAGGCTGGCTGAATCTCCAGTGTGGGAGAGGCCTTTCTAGCTGGGGGCTTAGAGCCCACAGCAGTTCCCACAGCTCCCAGACTACACGCCGGGGGTAACAACCTGTCACAATACCTATATATGCCTAGATTCAATAGTGCATTCCTATTCAGCAAAGCACTTAAATGCATGCCTAAAGAGAAATGTGTTTAAGGGTTTTGCTAAGTAGGAATGGACATAAGAGCATGCTTAAATGTTTCATGGAATAGGGACATAAAGCAGGTAATAACTATACTGAGCATTTACATATGACAATGTTTTCCAAGCAGTGTCCAAAAACTGTCAGCGTAAAGTAGCAGGGATGGAAGGTGATATAAAAATGTAAAATATTTTAAGAATTTTTGTCCAGCTTTTATACTTTCACCCAGCTAAGTTCTGCCCTCATGGGCAGAGTCTAAATGTATCTGACCTGACTGAATTCAATGACTCAAATAGAGAATGTAATGCAAAAGGTTTTGGTTTGCATGCAAAGAATGGCCTTAAAAAAAAAAAAACCCACCCCTAAGGTCTCTCCCCACCCTTGCATTAACCTACTGTACAAATCTTACCTGACCTTAATGGTGCCCCTCTGAGATCTTTAATAGATCAAGGAGAATCAGCCAAAGAGTATTCCTGGCCCTAGAGTAATTTACACCAATCCACAGAGGGTCAAATTTGGAAAAAGGTTTTAAAGATGTAGACACCTAAATTAACACTGCTCAGAACAAGTGGAGTGTGTGCAGGGACCCTTAGCATTAGTATTTAATTAACCTCCTTAAAAACTCCATTAAGCTCACTGGTGCATGACCCACAGGCAGAAGTTGAGTACCTGACAGGATGTGGGCAACATCAGAGAAGCTTGAGAAGCAGAACTAAATTAGTTAGGGGAGAAGTTTGCCTTTCGAAAGTGTTGTAGTCACAGGTCCTATTTTGCAGGCCCAATGAAAAGGAGCCTGTGAGCAGTTTGGTTAAGCCAAACACTGGAAGGTGAAGGAAGATGTGTCTATATTGCAACTGGGAGCATGCTTCCCAGTCTGGGGAGACAGATCCTGGTGGGTTTGTACTCTGACAGCTAACATGAGCTGCAGCCCATGCTAAAAATTCTGTCAACTTGTTTTTCCACTGGAATATTGGGGGTTTCAATTAAACAAATTTCCATGGTGTGTTTGGTTTCCTCAAAGGGTTTTTTAAATGGAAAAAAATCACAAATATGAAAACTGAAACGTTTAGGTACTGGCAGGGTTTAGCCATTTTCTGTAAATCTTTTGGCCAAAAATGTTTTCAGCAGTTTTGAAAAATTTCAATTTTCGGTTGCCAAAAACTGAATAGGGAAAGGGGGCGGGAGGCTTGGGTTTTTTGTATAAAAAAACCAAGCATTTCTGTGGAAGATTTCTACAAAACAAAATTGTTCATTTTCTATGTGGGAGTGGGGTGGGGGAAGCTTCCATTTTCTGAGACACTCTGGTATAAGGCCTAAGAGGAAAAAGGGAACAGATTCATTTGAATGATGATCAGAGACTTTTACATGACAGCAAGGAGGTTATCACCATGTCCATCCTTCAGCCATTGCAGGATGGTCTCCTCATAGGCACCAACTTTCCCTCCGCCTGGTCGGTGTTTGACGCCCCCCCCCCGGCCCCACCCCCGCTGCCCCACGCCCATTCCACCTCAGGGAGGGGGAGGAGCAGGGGCACGGTGCACCCTGGGGAGGAAGAGGAGGCAAGGAGGGGGGAGCTTGGCTGCAGGTGGGCGCAGAGTACCCTCTAATTTTTCCCCGTGGGTGCTCCAGCCCCGGAGCACCCATGGAGTTGGCGCCTATGGGTCTCCTCCCTTCAGGGTTCTCCACAGTTTTTTCTTAATTCCTTCCCCTTGATGACTCACAGGTCTCAAAAACAAGCCCTCCGGGTTTCTGGGTGCAGCCGTGCTCCAACTCTGCATCTAGCAGCCTGTTAGCAATAGTTTACCTGGGGCCCGCGAAACCCTGCCCCAGTGTGGGCTCTGCCTCTGAAGTCCAATTAGTGGAGTCCCGGAGCAGCTGATCGGCCTGCTAGCCCTACTTCAGTCACCATCAGGAACAGGAAGCTGTCTAAGTGGACCCCATCCTGTTCTTGACTGTGTGCCTTGTGCTTCCCTGGTTTCATGTCCTGGCATCCCCATCCAGCTTGAGTGCAGGCATCTGAGTTGTGGTTTCCAATCTCCAGTTTGGCTCCTGCCTCTGACCCTCTGCTATCCTCACCCAGCCTGACTCTCTGGTTCCCGACTTGTGGTGTTGATCTCCAGTTTGGCTCCTGCTTCTGACCTTCTGGTATCCCAATCCAGCTGATTCTCGACTCCTGTCTTGTGACTGCAGACTCTGGCTCTGACTACTGGGTCTAGCTTCCCGTGACTTGTCCATGATATTCCCTTATTTGCTCCTCAGACACTCTCCCTCTTCCCTTATTCCCATCCTCCTCCTCAAGTCCCCTACCTGTCCTCCTTCCCCTTAGAAATTCCCATCCTCTCCCCAGATTCCTTCTTTCTGCCATGTGTTTTGTGCCCCCACATCCCTTGCCCCTAGAGGGAACTGAGCAGGTGGCTTTGAAAATCCCAGCAGTAATATTGATTGATGGGAATACCTGTTGCCTGACTCTTTGAAGAAGGAAGCAGCGTCGTCATATTGCTTCCATAATAATCTGCTTATACTGCGTGCAGACATCCAGTCCTCATGCTGAATGGGCAAGATAAAAAGAAACACTGCGACCTTTACCAGGATAAGTGTCCCCAGAATAGAAACACCAGCCTGTTTGTCAGGCAGCTCCATTACATATTAAGTAACTGTCGGTTGCATTTGACAGAACAAACAGCTGCATTCGCACTGTAGAGACCTGAGTGTGGACACCCTGCAGCCTTCCTTTGGCTATTTGCTCTTAGGCTAGGTGCAAGGCAATTTCCTAAAGGCATTACATCAATCAGATTTGGCCCTGGAAACCTAACTGGCATTGCCTGATTTAACCATCAATACACACATCGAATACTAAGCAGTACTCTAATTCCGTTATTTAATGCTCATTAAGGACACAAAAGGGAGGGAAGCTGATTATACTGGAGCTAACAACTTTTAATTAAAATGGGAAGAAGCAGTGGTTGTAATTTGCAACTGTCTCAGACAGGAAACAGATAGTAAAGTTTGTGCCCTGGTGAAATACTCCCGCTTTTAATTAAAAACTTCACTCCTTTTAGTCCTGGAGGTCCCCACATTAGACAAATTCTGCATTACTCACATCCCTGCAACTTTAGTAACAAGACTCCTTAGAAGGCACACAGGCCTGATCTACACCTAAAACTTAGGTCAACCTAGCTACATCACAGGGCGGGGTTGAAAAATTCACACTCCTGAGAGATGTAGTTAAGCCAATCTAAGCCCTGGTATAGATTCAGTTAGGTTGATAGAATTCCATCAAACTAGCTACTGCCTCATGTGGGTGGATTTATTACAGTGATGGAAACTCCTTCCATTGTTGTAGCAAGTGTCTACGCTACAGTGGCATAGCTGCAGCACTGCATTTGTGCCACTATAGTGCTTGTACTGGAGACATACCCTTACACTTTGATGGGATTCCCTGGGGCACAGCCTGGAACTGGGGTACCACTGTGCCCTCTTAACTCTCCAGCCTGGGCTGGGCCTCAGTGTTTTGCTAGTGACAAGCAGCAAACCCCTCCAGATTCTGTTATCACTCAGAACAATAATATGTGGAGCCCAACATCCAGCTAAATTGCATGAATGTTCCCAGAGCCACTCACAAATCAGAGAAAAGCACCAGCCAATTCCCATCAGCTCCCCAGCCTTTCAACCCTGAGCTGTACCATTTAGCCCTGGTCAGATGCCTGACTAGTGTAAGTTTATCACCCAGTCTGCCTCTCCCTCAAGGTGGAGAGGACATGCACTAGCCTTGTAAACTGAACTGAGATTTCCCAAGCAAAATACATTGTTTTAAGTATAGTATAACAGATTTATTAACTACAGAAATAGATTTAGTGATTAAGTGGTAGGCATAAAAGGTCAGAGTTATCAAAGAATATAAATGCACAATCTAAATCTTGAACCTTATTGCATTAGGCAGTATTTTAGATCAAGCAATTTTCTCAGCCCAGGAAGATGTTACAGTCCTTAATACATTGGTCCAGGCTTCAGGGAGAAATCAATCTCCTCTGCATTCTTGGTGCTTCCACTGTAAATGGAGGAGGAGACTTGTGGAATCCTGGTGTTTTCCTGTCTATTTTATATCCTTAGTCCATGTGCCTAGAAGACACTTGCCCAGACATGTCCTGGTGGGTTTTGCTGAGTCACTGGGCTGGGCAATCCCCCCCCCGGGGGGGGGGGCAGTGTCTTGTGCAACTGAGTCATAGTTGAGCAGTCCCCATGTAAATCCCTTGATTATAACTCCCCTGCTGATGAATGGTGGTTGAACACCCTCCTGGGCAGGAGTACTTTGTATGCCCTAGCAAATTTACAGCTTAGTTTAGTAACAACCATGCAGCAAAACTCCACTTCATACACATTAATGATGTCCAGATTGGGACAGAACAACTGGTTTTGGCAGATCCCAACCTTTCATTACTCATAGGCATAGAGTTATTTCCCATGACTAGGGCAATGATCTGGGGCTCAGCAAACCTGGCGTTTGTCGTGGTTAGGCTACTGATTTGTATTGTGGCTGTGATGGGGTCTACAAACACTGCACCAGTAAGGAAGGTGCTAAGCAATGGCTCTGGGCCCAGGAAGCCCCATCCTGCCACATCTGCAAAGCATGCACGGCTTGGAGGCAGAGCTCAAAAGGAGAACAGGCCAGGGCAGCAGACAGAGTGTAGGTCAGCTCACTGCCACTGAGTTTCTGGGCTGGAGCTCCACAGAAGCTCCTGTTACCTGAGGTCTGACTATGGCAACATAGCCAAACCCAAAGAGAAGAGACTTGGGATTCTCAGACTTTACATTTGATTTCCAGTTATTTAATATCTTTACTCATCGGGGAAAGAGGGGACTGGTGGGATGGGATCCAGCATGATGGCACTTAGGTGATGCAGGACTTAGCTGCTTACACAAGGCCCTGGATTGGAGCCCAGTGCAGAAAGTAGATCTGGGTTCCCCATGTAAATCACAGGGGGTGTGTGACAGGGTCAGGATTCGCCACCGCCAGCACCTCCTGCTGGTTGCTCCAGGAATTAGCTCTTGTCAGTTACAGAGTACCCTCTGCACATGATGTCTCACCCATTGTCAGCTCTGCTCATTTGGGACCCACATCACTCCCCGCTTGGCAGTGTCCTCTTCAGGATACTGCCCTCCAGTAGTACCCCCTACTCCATTCTCACCCCCTTCCAGGGGTGGGGGTAACAGCAGTCCTTCGGTTTTCACCTGCCTCAGTGGCCAACCACAACCCTAAAGTCTAGCCCCTCACCTCGGGCAAGTTGCAGTCTATCTCAGGGTCACAGCCTGGCAGGTAACTGGGCTGGAGGTCTCCTCTGCTTGTCCAGTCCAGTCCAGTCCAGTCCAGTCCAGTCCAGTCCAGTCCAGTCCAGTCCAGTCCAGTCCAGTCCAGTCCAAGGTGCTACCTCAGGAGCCAGTCCTCCTCCTTTGCTAGTCAGGGAGAGACTGCCCACTCCTTCGCTAGGCAGCCTTTATATAGGACCCAGCCTGGCCCTGATTGGCTCTCCACAGGCCCCTGCTGATTGGCTGCTAGTCTGCGCAGCCTCTCTGGCCTGTTCTAGCCCTTTCCCTCATGGAGTGGGGCAGCCGCCCCACTACAGGGTGCCAAAGTCACCTGCTGACACCTTTTATAGGGCTAGTCTAGGGGAGAAAAGACCCTGAGGATTGAAGGGTCAAGACCACAAAACCTCAACCCAGCGAGAGACCAGGAGAGCCTCACCTAACCCAGAGGGCTACCCCACTGCTGGACGCTTCATTTTCTCCAGATGGGAAAGACATAAAACATTGCTTTCTTTCAATATTTTAAAACAATATTTTCTGAAAATTGACACCTTCCAGCAGAAGGTTATCATTTTTGACATATGACATTTTGCGATGGACAAAAGTTCCATTAGAAAACTTTTCACCAGGTCTAATTTTAACGCTTTTTTTCCTTAGATCTCTTTGAACTGCTTATTGGAATTCTGCCATCACAAGACACAAAAACGTGAAAGCTGAGAGGGGAAGGCAGTTTTAATCAGACCGTTTCAAACCCTTTTGTGGTAAAGTTATAGGTAAAGTTAGTGAACGGGAACTCAAGGAATCTGTGTTCTGTTACTGGCTCTGCCAGACTTCCTGTGTGGCCTTGGCTAAATCACTTAATCTCTCTAAAACTCAGTTGCCTGTCTGTAAAATGGGTATGACAATTCCTTTTCCAACCCTATCTGTTTTGTCAGTCTAGACTACAAACTCTTCAGGGATGGGACTGTCTCTTACAATTTGTACGTACAATGCCTAACGCAATGGGACTCTGATCTCAGTTGGCTACTATAATACAAGTAAATAATAACAATATCTTAATAAACATTGGGGAGCAAGGACGTTTCCGTTACAGATTCACCCATTAATAAAGACTGAAATAGAATAGACATCTGACTCTCCTAAGAAAAATCTTCAAGCAAAGCCAGGGAGGATCAAAGTTAATAGTCCTCAAATTTCTAAGGTAAAGAAAAGAGCAAAATTTTGTTTTAAAGAAAAGCTGGTCAGGCCTTCCTTATATCACAAAAAAGATTTAAAAAAGGGTGTATTTATTTAAATTTAATTTGCTGGTCACCTTTAAGACAAGGGATTATATATAAAAAGAAAGCTAAACATTCAGTCGTATGATATATGAGCAGCATCCGCCTTAACTCTGAATTCCTCCAGCCAGATCCTGCTCTCTGAGAATATAGCTGTAAATCTGGAGTAAATCCTCTAAAGTGCCTGAGGATCTACACTGGTGTGTCTGAGAGCAGGAACAGGCCCCCTGGTTATTTATTCATGGATGTCACAACCCCAGCGTTACTTAAAAGTAGATTTTTGTATTTCATGTTCTTGATTTTCATGACTATAAATCATTTATCGAATGTTATCAAATATTGATATGCTCTCTATTAAAAATGCCATAAATAAGCTATGCATGCAATCCAGCAATACAGAACCAGCCTGATGTTAGATAACTGTCTAGCACCAGATACAGCATTTGTCAGTGCAAAAAAGTTCTTGTAAGACTTCGGAAGATTTCCTGCTTGACTCTTGTGCTAGAAATCCTTCCTAGAATATACAGCAAATAATTACTGTTTGTTCAGAGTAAAATTAGTTTTGGATGAGGGACTCTCATCTGATCTTCCTTATCTATGTCTTTTTATACAAATGGCCTTCTTATTACCACTTTAGGTCCACCTGCTGCAGTCCCATTGACACACAGCTCTTGGGAAGCATCTGAACCTAAAAGCCGTTAGCTCACAAATGCTACTTGACTGCCAAAGTCCATTTTAAAACTGGTGGGTTTTGTTGTTGTTGTTTCTTTGTTTTATTATAATACACCAAGTTCAAAAAGTATCTCTGCTAAAAACAGCCACAGCTATTCAAATAAAAGGAGAAAAAGTCACGTGCTTCATTTCGGCTCAGAATGATTATTTAGGACTAATTATACATGACACAAACTTTTCAATTAAAACTAGTTATCAGCTACACAGGGGTGTTAAGAAGGATGTTCAGGTAACTGGTTGTACAGACCTTGAAACATGCTGGCACAAATCAGCATAGCTCATTTGAAGTCAATAGGATTATAAAGGTTTACGCGAGAGGAGGATGCAGCTTGTTAAGTGTGCTGGCTATCTATCTAAACTGACACATGTTTCTAATTAATAATGAATAATACCAACTGATCTGAACTTTCTCTTTGTACAGCTCTAGGGCTAGATTGTGGCATACAGATGCATGTAAGGGGGGGAATAAGATCTAGTGTTACCGACTTGTGTGATATTTGCTGTCTTTCATAAAATCCCAGTTGCTGCAAGGAAGCTGGTTACATGAGAACCTCAGCTTTCATTTTTTTAAAAAAGGTTCATGACTGAAGGAAAGCCCCCAAACATGACCCAAGTGCACCCTAAAGGCTCAGAAACTAGAAGGGAAATGCACATGGCCCCACATTTATTATTTCTAAAAACAATCTCCTGCTTTTAGGGAAGTGACATATGATGTTGGGACATTAATGCAGGATCCCTCCCTGCCTTACACTGCTGCACAGTCTTCTTGGACTTTTGATTGGGGAGAGTGGGAAGCAATGGAAGAAGCCAGCTGTGTGTTCCCCCTCCTTCCCACCCTGCAGAGGGGGAAGTGTGTGGGTGGAGCTTTGGCACCACTCCCTTTGTGCACCAGCCAGCACCGATGAATTAGCAGGAGGCCCAGCTGAAGCGACTACCGCTCTTGAGGAGAAAGGAGGAGTTCGGTACCATCCCATACACAGCTTGTGGCCAAGGCACAGTCTAGCCCTGGGAGCAGGAACTTAATGTTATTTAGTGGAATTCACCCTCCAAAGGTGGGTGGAATTTTAATTTTTTTTTTAAAAGGTCCTGGACTGCCAACCTTTCACGGTGCCTCTGTATGGCAGGTGTTAATGGCACTGGCTTGTATCTGTCTCATGGGCCAGATTCTCACCTGGTGCAAATTGGCACAACTGCATTGAGCTCTGGTGATTTACACCCACTGAGGATCTGGCCTCCCCCGTTTGATCAGTGTCCCGTTGTACACACATCAGCTGATGTGTGTACATGAAATGGGAAAGCCACGGGATTGGTGGTGCCCCACACGGTATCTCTGAGGGTTGCTTCATTCCAAGGCATCTTGGGCAGACATCCTGCTCCTGCTGCTGTTTCGTTTTTCTCCCTGGCATCTTCTCTGTCTGGCTCAACTCGGCAGCAAGAAGCCGACTGGCTGGCTGTGCTTCTTCACTTTACACACTTCAATCTTTACCCTCAGTTCAGCACTGATGCTTATAGCCACAGACAGGCGATTTGCTGAGATTTCTGTTCCTTGTCATGCTCAGCCATGGCATGAAAATTTCATGTTGATTAATGAGAGCTGCTAGCCACCACGAGCTATCCCCAGTGAATCACGCACTAATTAGTGTCAGCCTTGATAAAGGCTGTCAAAAGAGGGGAGACGGTTTACAAAATGAAAACATCAAGTGTGAGCTGCCCCTGATTTTCCTACTTATTTTGCTGTCATTGCATACAAGCAATAAATGATTAGCCCAGCGTCCTCCTTGCCTTCATGCCCGGTGGTGCTGATTTCACCTTAATTAATGAGGTGAAATAGCTGACTCCCTCCCCTGGTGCTGGGACGCGAGGACTTCTCTCGCTCCTTCCAATGTGAAACTCGGAGAGCTTTGGTAAAACACTAGTGCTCCAAAAGGTAGGATTTATTCATGCCTCTGCACACTTGAGCTCTCTGTTCATTGATTGGCCAGGTTTATTGCAGAGGTACCTAGCTGTACAGGCAAACAGAAGGCTGGCCTTGCAAAGGCAAAGGACATTGTGAACACTCTTTGGATTCTTGGGGCCTGATTCTTATTTACACTAAGAATGCACTGGTGCTCAGAAAGGTAGAAACAGCCCCCTGGGACACACCCTGTGGAGAGGCCTACATAGCTGGCATAAAGGCTCTACATGGCATCCTTGCTCCCAGCACAGAGGCACGTTGGGAAAAGGACAAGGTCAGGTACAGAAAGGAAGAGGCTGACCAGAATGCACTGGACTGCAACTACTGCCATAAGTGAAATAGAGCAAAAATTACAGAAGCCCTGAGATTGCTCTAGCTTACACCAGGGTCCGGTGGGGTGGGCTCCTGTATAGTGCCAGTGCATATGGAGTGCAAAGGTTGCTTAAAGCCACAAAGCACAGGCCCCTGGGTGTATATACTGTTTGTGTCCCAGGTTGCTGGGAGATCCTTCAATCCAGGGACTGAGATGTGACAATGGAGCACATAGCGAAGTCCATTGTTGCACGTGTATCAAGCCAATGGGATTTGCTTTGTTTTATTTTGACAGAAACGTGCTTGTCCTCTGTAGTTAGTTCCGCAGCTGTGAAGGGCAGGGCCTGTCTACATGGAAGTGAAGATCCATTGAAGTGATTGGAAGTCTTTCCATGGACCGTCCTGGCCTTTGTGTCAGGCCTGTACTTAGTAGCCTCATCCCAAGTCTGTTCCTTGTCATGCTCAACTGTGGCGTGAAAACGTCATGCTGATTAATGAGAACTGCTTGCCACCCTGTGCACCAAGCACCACCAAAGCCAACCACTGATTATCACCCATTTTAGCAATCTCAGAGGAGAGTTTGATGACCAAATGGGGATAGTCTGGCTTGTCTTGTCACCTCTAAAAGTGGTAGTGACAGAGGACAATTTCCTGCACTATTCTGGACAAACCTTACTGAATTAAGTTTAATGCCTTTTGAGCTCCACTGTATTGGAAATGCAATGGTATATGTGTTATGGGAGGATTGTATGTAACTTGTCTAGAAGTCTCACTAATGTAAACTTTGGGAAAATGTTAGGAATGTCAAAGAACCGGTCGGAATAATACATGTGAAGTGGGTTTCCTGGGAAGGACTTGGGAGGCCTTTTGAAAGAGAGAGAGAAAAAGCCATTGTTCACTGATTATCTGCTCCAGATCAAAGACTCCTGAACTGTAGAAAGGATGAACTAAACTTTTCATGAGTTCTGAGCAGAGGTTGCTCTGAACTTCTGACCACAAAAAAGACCCCTTTGTGGGGTGTGAAGGACAACTGACTTGTCAGAGCCCATGTTAGAGTTGGAGTGATCTCTGCTACGCTGATTAGACTGCATATTGCAGATTTTATTGTTTTGAATGTTTTCTCTAATGTCTTTACCCTAAAAATGCATGAACTTGCATAGAAAGAGCTGTGTGGTAGCTTAACTGTGGACAGTTGCACTGTTGTTTAGTCTCTGAAAACAGAGCAAGCTGGTCTGCTTAGGTATCCAGTCTGCTGGGAATCAGACAGGAAGGCAGCGAATGGTTCAGCCTGGAGATACCAAAGTCAGAAGGGAGAGAGTCGCAGGTCTCCATGCAAGAGTGACGGTGCTGGGGGAGCTGAAAGCCTGAGAGTCGGCACCCTTGATGGACCACTGAAGGGAAATATAGGTAAAATTGCCTTGCATTCTCCAGAACAAAGCTGAAACATGGTGGTCAGGCAGCTTACTGCTTCCATCGAAGATAAATAGGAAAACAGAGGACTCCTTACTCCAGGAGTGTCAGTCCAACAATTTATCCCAGCTCTTAAATTCCCCTGAAATAATCACAAAGGCGATAAACTATTCATAATATGAAGTGCTTTTGAACTTTCATACAGATGAGCTGGGCAAGAAAGATGCAGTTTCCTTTTAAAAACAATCTCCCATGATACAGCACCAGGACCCGGATTTGGGTCTCATTTACTTTGGTGTAAATCTGGAGTAACTCCACCAACAGCATCAACATTAGTCCACATTCACATTGCTGCAACTGAGTTCAGAATCTGGCTCTTATGTACCTCTTTGTTTAGGGTAAACATTTTTGGTTATGAGCCTTCATCT
Organism: Natator depressus; assembly: GCF_965152275.1. Lineage (NCBI taxonomy): Eukaryota > Metazoa > Chordata > Testudines > Cheloniidae > Natator > Natator depressus. The sequence goes on along the minus strand of NC_134240.1, from coordinate 116,697,745 downwards.
GCCACCAGCAGTAAATTCTTGCAAATGGGTCAATTTATATTCATTATATTCTGTATGCTATGTCTAGACTATAATAATTGTTATTAAGGGAAGTAACGGTTGCTGTTAAAGCAGGTAAGGTGCACAGAAATTAATGTAGGGTTACAACTTGCACATGTTCATTCATCTGCACAAGACTCAAATTACCCAGCTTCAGAAGGAGAAACACAAAAGCCTGTGCCCAAATAAATCTGTTAGTCTTTAAGGTGCCACCGGACTCCTTGTTGTTTTCTTTAGTGCTGTCTCTTTCACAGCATCATCTGTGGAGGGGGAGAGTCCTGCAGAACCCTATGAGATACAAGGATGCTGTGCTCGGTGGAACTGGTAAATGACCTTTTAATCCGACCCCCAGCACTTACGCTGTGCACCAGATGTTGCTCCTTGTGATGGGGTTTACAGACCCCATACTAAGGGTTGGTCTACACTGAAAACTTACATGGGCATAGCTGTGTCTCTCAGGGGTGTGAAAAATCCACACCCCTGAGATATAGCTAGGCTAACCTAACCCCCAGTGTAGACAGTGCTAGGTCAATAGAAGAATTCCTCCATCAATCTAGCTACTGCCTCTCCGGGAGGTGGATTAACTACAGTGACGGGAGAACCCCTCCAGTTGCTGTAGTGAGTGTCTACACTGAAGCACCACAGTGACGTAGCTGCAACTGTGCAGCCGCATTGCTGTAGCGTTTTACGTGTAGACATAGCCTAAAGCTAAGGGAGTTATGGAGCAGTACTAGAGCATGTGCCAAAGAGTGAACCTGTTTAAAAGGGGACTCTGGCAGTCAAGCAGGGGGAGACTGTCAGGCTGGCAGCCAGGCTGTAGCTTCTGGGACAGGGGGATCTACAGAGGAAGGGTCTGGATCGGGGTAAGACCGGATTGGGAGGTCAAAGGCCTGCCACTCTTTACACCCCACCCTTCTCCCTGACAAGGTGGAGCAATTGGACACTGAAAAGCAAGCTGGGAAGCCCCAGTTGATTGTCTGAGTTGTTGAGACCTTGTGGGCAACCCTCTGCGGAGTGGGAAGCCGAGTGCTGGGACTATGCCCCAAACTGAAGAGAGAACGTGGTGGCTGATCTGTTGTACCAGCTAGTGGGGATGAAGACTCTTCTCCCCCCTTCCTCCTTGGGCCCAGGGTCAGAACCTAGCAGAGAGGGAGATCCGGGCTACTCCCACCTTTCCCCCCCTCCAGTGCTCCCCAGGTTCCCCCAGTCAGCCAGAGGAATACTGTGGACTCCTGCCTTCTAGCCCCCCAAAGACTGTTCAGACTCCATCAGGTAGGTACCCACGCTGTGCTGGTTCAGTTCCCTTCACCAACTGACCTACAGTTACATGCAGCGATACTATTTACAATGCCCCTTGTACCTTCAGCCCTTTTCCCCAGGGGCCCAAGAGAAGGAGCAGTCTCCCTTCCTCAAGCTCTCTCTGAATCTCAGCTTTGACTCAGCTGTGTAGGGCCAAGGCGAAAAAATACCCTCAGAGGTCTCTGGCTTTTGAGCAGATTTCTCAGCCTGGGAAGCCCCTGCATTGAGACAAATGCCAACGTTGCTGCACTGGGTTGTGGAAGCTCAGATCTTGAGATGAAGCTTTTGAATTTAGCTAAGGCTAAAAGCAGGGTTCCGAGTGGATGCCTGGATTGCTTCCTATGTCATCCACACGGGTCTGTTGGAAAGTGGTCTCAGAACAAGAGTAACAGCCACCAAAAGCTTCCCCCCATACATTATTAGTTTGTGATTACCAGTCTCCTTTCATCTTGCAAACAGGTCACCTCTCAGTCACACACCATTGGGCTGTCAGCAGCATCCAAGGGTAGTGTTGAGGGTTCACAGGCAATCTACACAGACTGTTGAGGAAACAAGGCCTTCTGAAATGAGGAGAGAAACAAGCACAGGGGAATGGCAGCTGCCGTAACCTGGAGCAGCATTAGCTGATTTCCACTTGCTAATTTATGCCTGGTTTGGCTTGGTTTTGTTCATCTCACATCAGACAACACTGGATTCACTGTTATTTTTCTCAGAGGACAGACTCAGCCAGTTAATGAATTAGCATCTGAGACAGCTAATTGTAATTTGTAACTGCTTAGGTACTCCTGAACATTTCTTCAATGAGACCTCCTCCTCCTTTGTCTGAACATTGCTACTAACAAGGGCTGCAAGATCCTTGAAAGTCCATGAGCTCTGCTCCTTACTGCTAGGACATGAATCCAGATCTGCTGCTCCTCAAAGCTAGGTGAATCCAGATCTCTCAAGTCCTAGGCCAGTATCGTAACCACACAAATATCCTTCCTAACCTGCCCCAGCCCCATCAGAAATCCTGATGACCCAGAGTTCCCTAAAAGCTTATTTGTGATTGGCAGGTTATTTTGTTTGGCTTTTCTTGTGTTAGGCAAAGAATTTTACTTCTAGTGCCACAGTATGACACAGAGGCTAAGTACCTCAACAATCTCTTGGCCATGTCTCCAGTACTGAAAACCAACAAAACACAATTGGAAGGGTACTACCCCATTATTTCTTGCTGAGTTGTACCATTGCAAATACATATTCAATACCACTGGTTTAAATAAAGGCCAGTTGAATTACAGTGCCAAATATTCAGAGTCTCAAGGTGTGTGAAGGCAGGTAATTTTCAGAAGACACCCCTGCAAAGGCAACAGCATCAATGAAATGATGGTCGTTTCCCCCGAAGTAGGTCAGCTGCAATGCATTGGTTCTGAATACAGTCCACTTTGTATTTTTTTTTTTAAATACAGGGTATAACAAAAGAATACAAGGCGTATACATGACACCTACTCAAAGCAGCAATCTGTTTTCTAAAAGGCACTTTAGTTCTTATCAGTCATGCCCCCAAAATTCTTATCCCTTTGAAAAAAGAAAAGGAGGACTTGTGGCACCTTAGAGACAAACAAATCTATTTGAGCATAAGCTTTCGTGAGCTACAGCTCACTTCATCGGATGCATTCAGTGGAAAATACAGTGGGGAGATTCATATACATAGAGAACATGAAACAATAGGTGTTACCATACACACTGTAACAAGAGTGATCACTTAAGGTGAGCTATTACCAGCAGGAGAGCAGGGGGGGAAAAACCTTTTGTAGTGATAATCAAGGTGGGCCATTTCCAGCAGTTCACAAGAACGTCTGAGGAATGGTGGTCGGGGGAAAAAACATGGGGAAAGAGTTTTACTTTGTGTAATGACCCATCCACTCCCAGTCTTTATTCAAGCCTAAGGTAATTGTATCCAATTTGCAAATTAATTCCAATTCAGCAGTCTCTCATTGGAGTCTGTTTTTGAAGATTTTTGTTGAAGAATTGCCACTTTTAGGTCTGTAATCGAGTGGCCAAAGAGACTGAAGTGTTCTCCGACTAGTTTTTGAATGTTATAATTCTTGACATCTGATTTGTCCATTTATTCTTTTACGTAGAGACTGTCCAGTTTGACCAATGTACATGGCAAAGGGGCATTGCTGGCACTTGATGGCATATATCACATTGGTAGATGTGCAGGTGAACGAGCCTCTGATAGTGTGGCTGATGTGATTAGGCCCTATGATGATGTCCCCTGAATAAATATGTGGACACAGTTGGCAACAGGCTTTGTTGCAAGGATAGGTTCCTGAGTTAGTGTTTTTGTTGTGAGGTGTGTGGTTGCTGGAGAGTATTTGCTTAAGGTTGGGGAGCTGTCTGTAAGCAAGGACTGGCCTGTCTCCCAAGAACTCTGAGAGTGATGGGTCGTCCTTCAGGAGAGGTTGTAGATCCTTGATGATGCGTTGGAGAGGTTTTAGTTGGGGGCTGAAGGTGATGGCTATTGGCATTCTGTTATTTTCTTTGTTGGGCCTGTCCTGTAGTAGGTGACTTCTGGGTACTCTTCTGGCTCTGTCAGTCTGTTTCTTCACTTCAGCAGGTGGGTATTGTAGTTGTAAGAATGCTTGATAGAGATCTTGTAGATGTTTGTCTCTGTCTGAGGGGTTGGAGCAAATGCGGTTGCAGAGTCCTCGTAACCGCAACAAGGCTAGGCCCAGGATTCCTGGGGGCCTCGACCCCCAACCCTGTTGTGGTCACCTAGAACAAGGGCGAGGGTGTCCCCACTCCGGGTTACTCTCTCTGCAATGGGCACTTCTCTGACTCACTGACCATTACATACAAGTTAAAGCAAATGCAAGTTATTTAATCAACAATTAATTTTAAAAAGAATAAGGAAAAATGGGAAAGGTTAAAGGAAACACATCACCCCGCTCTATGGCAGGGAACATCACAAACAGTGTCTCTGGAACATCAGGGCAGTTCACAGTCTGTTCCTTGTAAGTCCCAGGCCTTCTTCTCAGGCCCTGGCTGTGCTGCAGGGATGCTGTGGGTTGGACACTTGCTCTGGTGGTGGCCACACGCTCTCAGGCTCTAAGTGGTAGGACCCTTCGTCCCAGTGTCGCCCCCGCCCTGTCGGGGTTACGATCCAAGCCTGGCCTGCAGAGCCTCTTGGCTGAGGCGTCTCCCAGTGCTGGGCCCGCTGCCCAGGGTCCCCCTCGCCCTCCCCAGCTGCTCACCGCACCCAGCTCCGGACTGCTCCAGCCCCAGCTCCGCCACTCGGTCTCTGCACGGCTGCTGCTGCTCTGCCTCCAGCTCCCTGGGCTGCTTCTCTGGCCCCTCTGGCTCTGGTTGCTGCAGCTCAGCTCCCAGGACAGGGTCTGCTCTCTCTGGGCTGCTTTTCTGGTTCCTGTGGATCTGGCCCAGCTCTGCTCCCCGGCTTAGCTTGGGCCCCTGCTTTCCCCTTAGCTCAGCCCCACTCTGTCTGACCCAAGCAAATCCAGCTCACACAGAGGACGGGACCTCCCTGGCCTCCTGACTCCCTGATTAGCCAGCCTGAATGACAGGGCGGGCAGACCTGGAGCATTGGCCTCTTCCCATTGTTCCTGGGGGCTGTCAGTCTCAGGGTCCTGATTCCCCATCGACCCTTCCCCCTTTTTAGTACTGGGAGCTAGCAACTAAAACACCCCCACTGAATGTGAGTAAGGGGGCAACAGTCCTCTTACACAATGGATCGTGTGGTGTGGTCTGGATGAAAGCTGGAGGCATGTAGGTAGGAATAGCGGTCAGTAGGTTTCCGGTATAGGGTGGTGTTTATGTGACCATCGCTTATTAGCACCGTAGTGTCTAGGAAATAGCTCTTTTGTGTGGACTGGTCCAGGCTGAGGTTGATGGTGGGATGGAAATTGTTGAAATCATGGTGGAATTCCTCAAGGGTTTCTTTTCCATGGGTCCAGATGATGAAGATGTCATCAATGTAGCGCAAGTAGTCGGGGCATTAGGGGACGAGAGCTGAGGAAGCGTTGTTCTAAGTCAGCCATAAAAATGTTGGCATACTGTGGGGCCCTGCGGGTACCCATAGCAGTGCCACTGACCTGAAGGTATAAGTTGTCCCTAAATCTGAAATGGTTGTGGATGAGGACAAAGTCACAAAGTTCAGCCACCAGGTTTGCCGTGACATTATCGGGGATACTGTTCCTGATGGCTTGTAGTCCATCTTTGTGTGGAATGTTGGTCACTCTCATCTCTGAATAGCACAACTGTTTTGTTAATTCAGCATGAAGTTAGTCTGTTGACATGAAACTCTTTAGCAAAAGGGATTGGCATCTTTTGCTTTCTGTAAGTACAGGGATCTTTTCAGTTAATTATATGCAAATAAGCTTTGCTAACAAACACCTAAATAACTCCGCCTTGTCTTCATTAGCCTGGCAGCTACAGTACATTTCTCAAGGGATTAGACAAGGAATACTAATCACAGCAGCTAATAAGTCTTACTGAGTGTATTGATTGTTGGCCTCTGTATTTCCAAGGAGTGGTATTAAACATAACAAATGACTGAGGAATGTTAGTAGGATAGAATTATACAGATATATATGCACAAAAATTCATGGTCACATTTGCACTGTGTTGATTTTTTTTCTATATATCTTGGAAACATATCACCACGTAGTTTTTAACCAAATAGAAACTGTATTTTGGCTGTTGAGAGTCAGAGCCTAGTAGAGCAACAGCTGGTATTTTGGAGTTATTTTGGTATTGTAGAGGAAAAATGAACAAAACTAGAGATGAGGCTTTGTTTTACAAAATCTCATCAACCAGGTTCTGTATTTTCTAACTCAGTGGTGGCTCAGTTCTGGGTTGCTTCCATCCAGACCCCCAGAAATTAGGAGGTTTTGATAAAATGATTTTAGGTTTGGACAATCTTGAATTGCACATTTAATTTTGCAAACAAACTTTGAAAACCAAGCAGAAACTAAACTTTGGGGGGAAATGTTATTTTCTCCATGGCCAATAACCTCTCCCCCACCCCCCCATGCTAGCCATATCACAGGGTAGACCTGTCAAAACAAACAGTATGATCAGTAATGGCAAATGTGATGGGATGGAAATGGAAGGCCCAATCCTGAAGTCTTTGCACTGAACTTCATGGAAGTTTCACTGGAGTAGGAGAAGTTTCACATGAGAACCTTAGTAGCATATAGGGTGACCAGATGTCCCGATTTTATAGGGACAGTCTCGATTTTTGGGTCTTTTTCTTATATAGGCTCCTATTTTTTCTCTCCCCCCCTCCTCCCCCCCCGCTGTCACGATTTTTCACACTTGCCGTCTGGTCACCCTCGTAGCATAAGAGATACTAAAATCCACTAATGCCCACTCCTTCCAATAGCAGGAAATCCCCATATATGGGACATACTGTCAGAATTATATAGTTAATCCCCTCTTGATGTACTAGCAGAAGGTAAAATCCCCTCCCAAAGTCCCTTCTGATGCATTTCAGGGGGAATATACTTTTCTGACCTCAAATCTGGTGACCGTTTCAATGCCATGAATGGGAGTGAGATTCAGTTTGATTAAACCTCTAATTCCATTTTAATGGCTGTCCAGTCATGTGTCAATAAGAAGACAGATGCACAATAAGACGAGCAAACAAATTGCAAGGGCAAAACACCTACCAGAGCAGCATGGCAGGTGATTTCAGAGAGTTAGGCAGACAAGTGGACAGTCTGGAAATGAGGGAAGCCAGGGAATGATGGAGTCAGGAGAAGGGCCTATGGAGGGGAACTTAGATAGGATCTAAGGGGAAGATCGGAGACAGTTGCAAGGACATTATGGATACCTGAAAAGGGTTAGGCGGGATGGTTCAGATTAACATTATTGCAGCACCTAGAGGCTGTAATTTACATTGAGGATTGGTTGTGTTAGGCACAGTGTATAAATATAGTAGCTGACAGTCCCTGCCCTGATAAAATTACAATCTCAATAGTGGAGCAGGTTGGAAAACAGATTTTCCACTTTGCAGCAATTTCTGATATTTTGTGCCAAATTAGGGCTGACAAACTGAAATCTCAGTGTTTCCCAGAATGAAATTTTCTGACATATTTGAATCCAGAAACCTCCCAATGAACTGGTTGAAATGAAACATTTTGATAATGCTGCAATGAGAGGTTTTGACCTTCTCACATGCTTTCTGCTGCTGCTCACCCGCTGAAGCCATCTCCCACCCTTCCAGTGGGCAATCGTCCAATGAAAGAACACACGAGGCAACATGTGACAAGAGTGACCCAACCACAGAGTATTGTATATTGAAGCTTGTTCTGTTTTGACTTGATGTGGGAAAAAAAGTAGAGTTCAAAATGAGATTAATATACTCTTGTTCAAATTATTCTTCCATTTTGAAACTTTTCTATTGAAAATGTTGAAAAAGCTATGTGTTCCTGTGAAATATTTTGATATAGACAAAACAGCATTGTCTGATAGAAAACTTTTCCACTAAAAATATTTCAACCGTCCCTACTCAATAGATGAAACAAAGGATAGTAGAGGATCCAGAGGCACAAGGATGTGAAGTGAAATGCCCAAGGTCAGGTAACAGAGCCCATGTCTTCTGAGCCTTACTGCCCTGTCCTACCCGCTGGACCACATTGCCCAAAGACAATTTGGCCCCTTAGCACTCACAGACAGTCTTTGTCTTAGCTTAACCCTCTTCGATTTTAATATTTCCCTCCATGTTGGGGCCAAATGGTCAATCTTGGCCACTATAGGTTGGGCCAACGCTGGAAACTACAGAATCACATTGAGCGGTTGCATGTAGTGGTTATTTCCCTATATAAAACGTTTTGCTCTCAACCAGCTGAAACTGTGCTGGCAAGTTTCAGAAGGCAATTCTGTCTGTTATTTTCCATTTTAATAAGCCCATTCAATCAGCCTTTTCTTCCTAGCATCCTTGCTGACATTGATTTATTTCAATTAAGAGTCTCATGTTCAAGTACCATAATTATCTTAGGTTTCAGAGTAACAGCCGTGTTAGTCTGTATTTGCAAAAAGAAAAGGAGTACTTGTGGCACCTTAGAGACTAACCAATTTATTTGAGCATAAGCTTTCGTGAGCTACATGCATCTGATGAAGTGAGCTGTAGTTCACGAAAGCTTATGCTCAAATAAATTGGTTAGTTTCTAAGGTGCCATAATTATCTTAAGCACAAGATCCAGGTAGCCTATGCAGGAGTATAAAAAGGATTCTAATTCACCTGCATAGACTAGTTAGGGTGACCAGATGTCCCGATTTTATAGGGACAGTCCCGATTTTTGGGTCTTTTTCTTATATAGGATCCTATTACCACCCACCCCCTGTCTGGTCACCCTAAGACTAGTAGTCCAAGTCACAACCTAGCCCTTAGCCCAAACAGAAGATTATTGGGTGATATTCTATGGCCTTTTCTATGCAGGAGATCAGACTTGTTTCATGAACAATAAGTGATGTGGCAGGCAGAGATGTGGGAAAGAGATCTGTATTGAGTACTCTGAGAGGCCTGCTTGTGTGTTTGTGGTAGCAGCCTGGTCCAGCTTGCAATCTGATGCCCCATTAAATTCGGTCCCTCCTGAAACTTGACCCTCCTCTCTGTTTTTACTTTTTCCTTTAAAAAAAAAAATTATTTTCTCCTCACTTCCTCTCCATTTTCAACTTGTAACCCCACCCTTGCCAGATGAATAAAAGGGAGATTGTATGTGAGAGAGAGCGGTGTGGGACAGGGATCCTCAAAAACTAGAAAACAACCTTTTAAAAAAAAAGTGAATCAAAATAAAAATTTTGATGCAAAACCAAAAAAAGTGTACAGTTTCATTTCAAAAATTTTCATCCCAACTTAAATGAAGAAAAACAAGGTTTCATTCCACATTTTTCCCAGAAAAAATGTTTTGGTTTAGTGTTTATGACCCTCTCTAAATCCAGTTTTGTTTCCTTTCATTACCAGAGTCCCCACCCTCACTGGAACTCTGCACCAGGCACACAGACATCTTGTGGCTGAATAATGTACTGCAAGTAAACGTGTCATTACAGCCTGTAACATTTGCAAATCAAAGAAAACACCCGTCCACAGAGTGTTGTCAGGCTTTATAAAGATGGAGTTCTGCATTGTAACATTTGAGGCCTGCAAAACATGCATGCAGAAGGCTCCGGCGCTCTTTAGGAGGAGGAATGTTTGTTATAAATAGTTAAGCTTCAGAGGTCAGAAATTCAGTGAAGCATGAAAGTGCTTGTTAAATTTCATTTTAGTGTATTCGTGAGTCTTTGGGCGCTTGCTCTTTGCTGTGAGTTGAGGAAATCTGGTGTATAATGAACCAGGTCTCATTTCGAACCTCAGATGTTCAGGTTCAGTTTGTTCTGCATAATGCTTCTTATGTCACCTGAATGAGTTTGCTGAGCCCTAAAGTAACCAGATTTGAGACAAAATACTAGCTGAAGGGCTAATATATTGAACGAATTAGTAAATGTCTTAACAGATAAATTTCAGAGTAGCAGCCGTGTTAGTCTGTATCCGCAAAAAGAAAAGGAGGACTTGGGGCACCTTAGAGACTAACAAATTTAAAGCAGAGGACTATATAGGGACCTGGCCAAAGTGTGAGTCACTACGAGGGAGCACCTCGAGCTGTAAAGACAGAGGGAGGTCATAGGGACAGTAACTGATGGAAGGGGGCACCGGATGAGGCAAAAGCTAATTCCCAGACCCGGCCCTGGAGAGATGCTCCTGTGGTGAGTGGAACCCCTTTTACAGAGGGTAATATAATTTAATGCCAATCAACAAGGCTTTATGGAAAATAGATCCTATCAAACTAACCTGACATCTTTTTTATGAGATTACAAATTTGGTTGATCAAGGTAATAGCATTGATGTAATATACTTACACTTTTGTAAGGCATTTGACTGGGTACCACATGACATTCTGATTGAAAAAAAAATAGAATGATATCAAATTAACATGGCACATGTTAAATGGATTAAAAACTGGCTAAATGATAGATCTCAAGATGGAACTGTCTACTGTGAATAATCATTGAGTGGGTGTGTTGCTAGTGGGATCCCACAAGGATCTGTTTTTGGCCCTATGTTATTTAATACCTTTATCTGTGACCTGGAAGAAAACATCAAATCACCACTAATAAAGTGTGCAGATGACAGAAGGATTGGGGGAGTGGTAAATAACGAAGAGGTCAGGTCACTGATACAATGTGAGCTGAATCACTTGGTAAATGGGGCGCAAGCAAACAATATGCATTTTAGTATCACTAAACGTGTACATCTGGGAACAAAGAATGTAGGCCATACTTACTTCTATCAGCGGAAGCAGTGACTCTGAAAAAGATTTGGGAGCTGTCGTAGATAATCAGCTGTAATCCCAGTGTGATGCTGTGGCCAAAAGGCCTAATGCAATCCTTGGATGCATAAAGAGGAAATCTCGAATAGGAATAGGGAGGTTATTTTATCTCTGTATTTGAATTGGTGCAACCATTGCTGGAATACTGTGTCCAGTTCTGGTGCCCACAATTCAAGAAGGATGTTGATAAATTGGAGGAGGGTCAGAGCATAGCCATGAGAATGATTCAAGGATTGGAAAACATATTTTATTGTGATAGACTCAAGGAGCTCAGTCTATTTAGCTTGCTTAAGAGACAACTCAATTACAGTCAATAAGCACCTATGTGGGGAACAAATATTTGACAATGGGCTCTTCAGTTTAGCTGACAAAGGTATAATAAGATCCAATGACACAAATTTGAAGCTAGACAAATTCATCCTGGAAATGAGACACAAACTTTTGACAGTGAGAGTATTTAACCATTGGAACTATTTACAAAAGGTCATGGGGGATCTTAAATCACTGGCAATTTTTAGATTAAGATTGGATGTTTTTCTGAAAGATCTTGTCTCGATCAAACAGGAATTATTTCAGAGAAGTTCTATGTGGTATGAAGGAGGTCAGATTAAATTATCACAGAGGTCCCTTCTGGCCTTTGAATATATTAATCTCTAAAGAGTTATGGAACTGTTCCCCTCTCTAGGGACAGGTTTGTGCCCAGGCGTTTGCATCAAAATATGAGTATGAAAATTAGGTCATTAAATCCTCAGTTGCTCAGCTTGTGCTCAGAAATGCCTGTATTCATTAGAGATGAGTCAGAGCGGCAAAGTACAGATCCAGATTTTGACCCCTGAATGCACACTGCGTGAGACTTTTTTGATTCAGCATCCTAGTTTTGGTCCCTGCAAGGGCCTCCTCTCAATTTTGATATGCGTAAGGGCTCCAAACGCCCCTAACTTTGGGAGTGTTTGAACCAGGATTAAGAAAAGGAGAACGGCGGGGGTGGAGGGGACTTTTGTAGTGATAATCAAGGTGGGCCATTTCCAGCTGGGGAGCCAGGTACAGGCATATTAAAATCAATGGAATATAAATCAATGCCTCTGCATCTGAATTCTGATGAATGGCTTCCCCATGCATTCGCTCATGCAAAAAACCACAGAGATTGGTGGCTGGTGGAAGTTGGAAATGGCCCACCTTGATTATCACTCCAAAAGGTTTTTCCGTCCCCCCTCCCCCGCTCTCCTGCTAGTAATAGCTCACCTTACCTGATCACTCTCCTTACAGTGTCTATGGTAACACCCATTGTTTCCTGTTCTGTGTATATAAATCTCCCCACTGTATTTTCCACTGCATGCATCCGAAGAAGTGAGCTGTAGCTCACGAAAGCCTATGCTCAAATACATTTGTTAGTTTCTAAGGTGCCACAAGTCCTCCTTTTCTTTTTGCGGATACAGACTAACACGGCTGCTACTCTGAAATCTGAACCAGGATTTTGGTTCAGGCATGTCTGGCTTGCATGAGTTCATGCAGTTTTGCAAGCTATGAAGATAGGTGGAAAATGTGGCCGGGTGAGGGAGCTCAATAAATCTGCTAATGCGTGAGTATCAGGTTCAGATCGATAACTATAGCCTTTGTTAAAGTAAATTCTCTAGCAAATAAGAAAGCAAGGCTGGAGTGCTCCGTCTTTCCTTTGAGGAATCAAAAAATGCAGAAGGGGCTGGATTCAGCAAAGAATTTTCAGTCCAGGAGAGTTTATTTGTGGAGTCAAACACACCCACGCCCTAGAGGTGCAGTCCCCATGCTCTGAGAGTGAACAGAGCTAAGGGCAATGATCCCAGGAAAGGAGAATGCATAAAGAAATAAAATAAATGGTCCCCGGAGAGAGCCTTTTCATGGACTCTTTCAGTCAGTGAGGCAAAGAAAACCATTTGGTGTCATCTAGTGCAGTGTTTCTCAACCTTTTGGATACTAGGGACTGGCTTGCTGCCTTCCTAAACTGTGCCAGGGAGATCTCAGGAGCTGGGACCGGCCCACGGACTGGTCATTGAGAAACACTGCTCTAGCGTAACCTCCCAAGACACACACAAAAGCAAATTGGTAGCTGTAGTGGATCAATGGGAGATAGAGGGTTAATTAAAAGGGTTGAAAGCATTTGAATAGCACTTGTGTAAGCACTGCGCATGGTGCAGAAATGACTGCAATTAGCACCAGGGCAGTAAACTTCCACCAGCCACCAATCTCTGCGGTTTTTTTTGCACGAGTGAATGCACGGGGAAGCCAGTCACCAAAATTCACATGCAGAGGCACTGATTTATGTTCCATTGATTTTGATATGCCTGTACCTGGTTCCCCAATCCCGTGCTCAGGGCACCCTTTCCAATATGTAAAACAACACAACGATCAATAGCTATACTGGACTATTAACATTTACTTGGGACCAGTCCTATTGTCTTAATTCAGTCTCACCCTTCAACTCCACCAGCAGGTTGTTAACACACACACACACACACACACCCACACACACACACCGTTCAGTCTCTGTCCATTTGGACAGTCTCCTGCTTCTTGTTAACCAAGTTTCTTCTCACTCCTCCGTCAAGTTCCTCCATCAAATCTACTTGCTCCTCCCCTCATTTCATCAATAATCTCGCCTTTCCCTCTCACATTGAATGTGCGCTCCGGTCACAAGTCTAGCCTCTCTTAGATTCGTGTCTCACTGAGACTGCAAACGCATTACATCAAGGGAGGTGGCTTTATTCTATATTTAGCAAAGCATCAAGAGCGTTTACAATAACAAAAGCAATGCAGGACGGGCTAGCTTTCATCCTGGTCTAGTCTCCACCAGGTCAGAGGGTGTCAAGACCTAATAATTTACTTTCTTCTCAGTCCTTTAAAAGCTGCTTTGGAGCAGCCCCCCCCCCCCCTTTGCACCATGAAAAGTGCACAGTGGGTTTGTGCACTAGTATTTCATCTCTGGAGCCTGGACTCGAATGCTAAGCTAGGTGACTTTTAGGTCTTCGTTTAGTCACTGCACATCTCACATGTCCCTCTCTGTGCCTGATCCACAGAACATATGAGCCTGCATTTACAGACTGAACGAAAGTCTGTCGAAATCCATGGAAAGACGCCATAAGTCAGGACTGAGATGCAGCAGCAGGACTATGGGGAAGCTCCAAGAATGGAGTGGCCGGGTGCTCAGGACATTCAGGATGCAGCTGACTGTCAGGGGGAAGCTTGTAAAGCATGTGCCCACATTGTGCCTGACTCATGCCCACATCATTATCCCTCCTGTGCAGAGGCAGGAAATCATCAGCCCAGCCCTCCAGTGCAGGAGGCACATGAATGCCCCGGCTTAAGGCAGGAGATTTCTTTGTCAGTCTTTGCCTGGCTCAGGGCAGGAGGTGGTGCAGGAAGCTGGCATGTTGGCTCCAAACAGATTTTGTACCTGCAAGTTACAGAAAAGAGCAATCTGCTGGCTCAAGGAAGAGGCACTCCGGAAGGCATCTGGCCCGTTGCTGAGCACTTACGACAAACTTGTGACAGCCTCTTAGCCCCACAGCCAGGCTTTAAGGGGACACAGAATGCAGCATAAGAAGAAGAGCAGCAGCTGCTCACACAGGGAGTGGGTGATTCAGACGGGCACAGACTCCAGGAGTCCTGGATCCTAGTCCCCTGCTTAAATCACAGCATCCCACTGCTGTTCAGGAGTATCTTTAAACTAACCAAAGGAGGGGAGAGTGAAACACGGGGTTATGATGAAGATAAAGTCCCTCCCTTTTGCCCATCCGGAATCTAGCTTCACTTTCGGCCTGATCCAAAGCCCACTCAAGTCAAGGGGAAGATTCCTATTGACTTTAGTGAGCTGTGGCTCAGAGCATTTGCCAGCATTATGCAGTGTCATAGCTCCCCATGCTGGAAGACTTTTTCTCTTCCAGGAGCGGTACAAGGTACATTAATCAATGTACTGGTGTCCTTGTGATTTCTGTCCTCCTTCTCCACCTCCTCCTTGACAGGCTCCTTCCATCTCCTGCCAACTCCCCTCCCCCACCACTTCCTTTCCCCTCCTCCTTATGGTGACTACATTTTTTCTGACCTACACGTTCCCTGTTTCTGTCTTTGCCCCTTACAGAGGCGAGGGGGGTGCCTAGGCTATCTCTATGCCATTTTTTAAAGTCCGGATGGATAAGCTGCAAAGTTAAAATCTGGACCTGAATTTATCCAGAGGTAGCTGTTTGGATCTGAGGTTCTTAGAATAGAACATCATAGAATATGTAACCCTTCTGCCAGGCCAAGTTGATAGCAGCAAGGGCCGGGTTCAGTACACAGGGGTTCCCTCTCATCAAAGCAAATACAAAACTGGCTCGAGCCCCCACCCAGTGACCTGGGAAAATCTTACACACCCCCTGGGCGCCTCAAAGAGGCATTACTTCCCCTCTCGCAAGCACGGAGTCTCGGTGTAGTAGAGAATCTTTAATACCATGAGGTAAACGACATCAGCATTAAATTGGGAAAACACCACAACTAGTGTTCATTAACCAAACCATGAGCAAAGACCCACCCCAGAAAATTGGGCCACATCCTTTCCCTCGGGTTCTTGAGTCCCAGAACCCAAATGTCTCTTGAGTCCAGCAATCCTCAAATCACCCAAAATCCAAAAAGTCCAGCCCCAGAGTTCACAAGTTCATCTGCAGAGTGTTACTCCCCAGTCTGGCTAAAATGTGCCTGTGTGTGGGGGAAAGAGGTAAGGGGTACCTTACGTGTCCTGAAGCTGACTGCCCCACAGGGCTCTGCTCTGCTACGCTGTCTCACGACCGGCTCCACTCTGCACAGCTTGCCGTCTCACGACCGGCTCCGCTCCACCACGACCGGCTCCGCTCTGCACAGCTCGCCGTCTCACGAACAGCTCTGCTCAGCTCGCTGTCTCACGAACGGCTCCGCTCCACCACGACCGGCTCCGCTCGGCACAGCTCGCCGTCTCACGATCACACCGCTGTCTCACGAACGGCTCCACTCTGCACAGCTCGCCGTCCCACGAACAGCTCTGCTCAGCTCGCCATCTCGCGAACACACCGCTGTCTCACGAACGGCTCCACTCTGCACAGCTCGCCGTCTCACGAACAGCACCACTGCACTCTAGATCTTCTGGCTCCCCACTACTTGACACAGTGCTCAGTGATTTCAGCTCTCAGTGATTTCAGCTCATAGTAGTGGGGGCCTTAGTGCTGGTGCACCATAAGGCCAAAGTGAATGCAGCACAGTACTTGTAGCAAGACTCTTAATAGACCCCAAATTAGCTCTGACATTCCACAGTGGAGAGAGACAGAGGTGCAATTGGTGCTTCAGGCCCTCACAAAGGGGCCCACACCACCAGGTACTAATACCTGTCTCAAGTCTCTCTCCCTTCACAGAGTTTTGGAACCCATGTCCCTTGCCTAGCGAGTGCTACTCAGTTGATGGTGAGTCCCTCCATCATAACAAAAGGCCAAGTACAGTTCCAAGCACAGTTCCCATAATCAGGGTAATAACAATTTACTCTTCCCGCCCCAATAACAAAGACACTGGGGATTCCACAACAGGGTTGGAAGGGACCTCAGGAGGTCATCTAGTGAAGTCCAACCCCCTGCTCAAAGCAGGACCAATCCCCAACTAAATCATCTGAGCTAGGGCTTTGTCAAGCCTCACCTTAAAAACCTCTAAGGAAGGAGATTCCACCACCTCCCTTGATAACCCATTCCAGTGCTTCACCACGTAACTCGGACCCAAGTATTCCCCAACCTCGGTGGCGGGTTCGGATCCAGGGTTTTGTTTTGGGTCCCTCTCTAAAGTTCTTCAATCTTAAAGCTGAAAGCGGTTGGGTCTGGAAGGAGATGCCCAAGTGTGCATTGTAATGTTCTAATGTGCTCTCTGAAAGTGACATTTGGGATCAGAGCTAAGGCCGAGAAAGCAGAGGGAGCCTGTGCTGATATACCTAGGATCCAGCCTTCTGCGTCAACACACCAGCAACAGAAAAAAGCAGGCTTTCTCCAGGAGCTTGCATAGAGGATCTAGCTGAACACATTGCAGTGAAAGGCTGAAGCCTTTCAGGGTCAAAGGAATGTGATTCTATCTGCTGACAGGCAGGCTGTCAATACGCAAGTTCTCCTGTATAGCGCAGGGGCAGGAGAAAACACAGCTAGAAAATTTGAATAGTCCTTTTGAATGTCTCTGTTTCCTGGATGCACAGGAATCCACTCAGGGCTCTTTTTCCTTTCAGAGAGGGGCTCAAAGCTGCAAAATGTGGGGTGAGGCTGAATTTTGAACATCTCAACGTTTGCAGGTGTCTAGATCTGGGTGAGATCAGCAGGGGGACAGATACAGACTAGAAGGGACTGCTGCTGAGAGGGGGTTCTCCGGGAGAGCCCCGCAGTGGAGGAAGTCACTCCGCCCCCTCCCTTTGTCTGATATAGACCCAGTCTGATGATCTTCAAGGCATGCTGCAAAGATCAGCTTTTTACCAAGACATTTGAACAAGGGGTAGGGGCGGGGGGATTATTGGGTAGCGAAGAGGGATTTGAGCATCTCTGTTGCCTGGCTTGCTGCTGGTGGGCTATACGGCATATTTTCAAACCGCTCTCTTACACTTCACAAATAAGGCAGCATCTGCTGGTTTCACATCTGAATTGTGTGTACCTGTGAAGTCCTTTGCAGGTGCCTGTGCAGTGTTGAATCATAGGGATTTACCTTTCCCTGCCTAAAATGTCATGTAGTGTGGATGCATTCTGTCACATGCAGCAGGCCAAATTCAGCCCTCATGTAAATGCCAACGCCATTTGGGATCTCTGGGAGTGGCACCCACTTCTCCAGGGTGAATGTGCTCAGTGGCAGCTCATGTCAGGGTCTGCAGCGGTGCCAGCCCGTGGGCCATCTCACGAGTGCAGCTGTCCTGGAGGAGGCTGCGTGATTGTCTCCACCATCTGACTGATGGGACGTCAGGAGACCAGCTGGTAAACCCAGCAGCTGTAGCTTGGTGGCTATTCAGATCATGTCCCTGTGGATGTGATAGCTCCTGTGTCTGCTCGTTCCCAACCTTGCCCCTGCCTTTTCTACTCCTTCCCTGTCCCCGCGTCACCTCATTTCAGGTGACCCAGCTCTGGGTTCTGACCCTGAGCTCCTATTCCTGGTTACTGACTCCTGCTCCAACCACTAGGCCTGAACACCCACGACCTGGTTCCTGAAGTGACTACATTCCAGGGAAGCATAAAGTGATCACTAAATTCAGCCTTTAAAGCAGCCTCAGGTCCCTTTTGAGGAAGGCCCTGTATAAATGCCAGACCTCATTTGAGCACCTGTTCCATATCCCCTTGTATGGGAAAATAAAGTATGCAGACTTCACACAGCATGGGGCTGGTAAGGTGTCAAGGTTCCTCCCCCACTCTGAACTCTAGGGTACAGATGTGGGGACCTGCATGAAAAACCTCCTTAGATTATCTTTACCAGCTTAGGTCAAAACTTCCCCAAGGTACAAAATATTCCACCCTTTGTCCTTGGATTGGCCGCTACCACCACCAAAATAATACTGGTTACTGGGGAAGAGCTGTTTGGACGCGTCTTTCCCCCCAAAATACTTCCCAAAACCTTGCACCCCATTTCCTGGACAAGGTTTGGTAAAAAGCCTCACCAATTTGCCTAGGTGACTACAGACCCAGACCCTTGGATCTTAAGAACAATGAACAATCCTCCCAACACTTGCACCCCCCCTTTCCTGGGAAATGTTGGATAAAAAGCCTCACCAATTTGCATAGGTGACCACAGACCCAAACCTTTGGATCTGAGAATAATGAAAAAGCATTCAGTTTTCTTACAAGAAGACTTTTAATAGAAATAGAAGTAAATAGAAATAAAGAAATCCCCCCTGTAAAATCAGGATGGTAGATACCTTACAGGGTAATTAGATTCAAAACATAGAGAAGCCCTCTAGGCAAAACCTTAAGTTACAAAAAGATAGACAGAAATAGTTATTCTATTCAGCACAGTTCTTTTCTCAGCCATTTAAAGAAATCATAATCTAACAAGTACCTAGCTAGATTACTTACTAAAAGTTCTAAGACTCCATTCCTGGTCTATCCCCGGCAAAGACAGAATGTAGACAGACACACAGACCCTTTGTTTCTCTCCCTCCTCCCAGCTTTTGAAAGTATCTTGTCTCCTCATTGTTCATTTTGGTCAGGTGCCAGTGAGGTTACCTTTAGCTTCTTAACCCTTTACAGGTGAGAGGATTTTTTTCTCTGGCCAGGAGGGATTTTAAAGGGGTTTACCCTTCCCTTTATATTTATGACATAAGGTAAAATCAATATCCACTCCAGTTCATGCCTGTGATTAGCTCTAAGCATAATATAGTGCTAGAAGAGTTTTAGCATATTCATGGCCCTCCTCTCCTAGAATCAAAAGCTAAACACTCAATTCCCTGTATTCATTCCCTGCAAGATATTACCACTGCACACTGATAACACAGCACCTTCCATCTCAGAATCTTGGAATGGTCATTAATCCTCACACCACCTTTGCACCTACGTAGAAAGCTTTGCACCAGTACAGGTAGGGTAAACCAATGTCCAGCGATGTGCAGCTCCACATTTTCAACAAGGCCTGTGTTGAGTGCCCAGCCTAATCATGCCAGGTGCAGAGCAGTCCCGGCAATTGGAACTGAACATCTCTGAAAATCAGGCCTGGCATGGCATGAGTTTGCCCCTCTAACATTCAGGCACCCCATATTAATGGCTACTTGAGAAAATTTGCAGATAAGTCACTTACCCCAAAGCAACTCAGTGAGTCATGGCCAGAGGTAAGCTTAGAATCCAGATCCCCTGACTCCTACAACCAGTTACAATTACTGGACATCACTGCTTCTCTTCTATGTCTTTTCTATTTGCTTGGAGCTCGGGAAAAACATCCATCCTGGGGATTTACTGGTGTTTGCATGAGGTGAGAATGGTTAATTAGTTATTATAATGCATGCTAGTCTCAAAACACTAGAAGATGTGCTCCTGTGGTTAATTCATTTTTTTTTGCTGGCAATTAAATAAATAAGGAGACCCCTTGGGACTGTCACCTGATGTGCTGAGATTACCTCTGAGCCCATTTTCCCTGCCAGCTTGGGACTCCAGAACCCTGACTTATTGAGCCAGACATGCTAGCCTGCTGCAACACAGACCCAGGTCTGGTCCATGCCCCCAGAGCTGCAGACTTTAACTAAAAACTGCTCAACAGGTCACCTATCTCCAGCATCCAGCACCTATCTCCAGCTCTCAATGGGATCCAAACCTCAAATAAATCTGTTTTACTCTGTATAAAGCTTATACAGGGTAAACTCATAGATTGTCCGCCCTCTATAACACTGATAGAGAGAGATGCACAGCTGTTTGCTCCCCCAGGTATTAATCACTTACTCTGGGTTTATCAATAAATAAAAGTGATTTTATTAAGTATAAAAAGTAGGATTTAAGTGGTTCCAAGTAATAACAGACAGATGTGCGTGTTTTGTTTTATTTTGCTTGGTAACTTACTTTGTTCTAAGCCTAATACACTAAGAAACTGATTATAGTTAAATCTCACCCTCAGAGATGTTCCAATAAGCTTCTTTCACAGACTAGACTCCTTCCTAGTCTGGGCCCAATCCTTTCCCCTGGCATGGTCCTTGTTAGTTCCAGCAGACATCTTAGGTGGAAACTAGGGGTTTTCTAATGACTGGAAGCCCCTTTGTTCTATTCCACCCCCTTTTGTAGCTTTGGCACAAAGCAGGAATCCTTTGTCTCTCTGGGTCCTCACCCCTCCTTCTAAATGGAAAAGCACTAGGTGTAAGATGGATTCCAGTCGCAGGTGACATGGTCACATGTCCTGTGAGACCCCTAATCTCCATTCTTCCAGGGCTGGCCACAAGTATCCCAGAAGGTTTGCAAGTAAACAGAGCCATTTACAGATCACTGATTCTGATGCACCCTTAATGGCTTTCACTTAATATGTTTACACCAGTAATATGAGTTTGTATCTTATTCTCTTAACTCCAGACATGGAACTAATCCATGCAAACAAATGGGATGAACACACTCAGTAAATCATAAGCTTTATAATGATACCTTACAAGACACCTTCTGCATAAAGCATATTCCAGTTACATCATATTTACACTCATAAGCATATTTCCATAAAATGTTATGGAGTGCAACATCACAAAGGGTTTATAGAGCAGTGCGTAATGTGTTGGCCAGACTTACTGGGTCATAATATTGTTTCACCTGCTTCTCAAATGCTGGGCTCATCTCACAGAGCAACTGACGTTGGATTGTGGACCTGCTGCCTCAGAGTACTTACATAACGCAGGGAGCTGGCTTTGCTTTCTCCAATTCTAGGTCCTGTATATTATGGGACAAATTATGTGGTTCTTAAATAAGTACCAGTCCCAGAGTTTGGCCCTACACTACGATGAAATATCAACTGCCACAGCCAGTTGTTGCTGATAAAAAAAAGAATGCCAAGACCAGTTCGTACCCCTAAAGAGATTGTAGTGATAGCTTTGCTGTTTTCAGGCACCTTTTGCTATTCTACAAAAACAGTCACCATGAAAAGTCCATACTCAGTTCCTTCCTAGAGTCTGGGTTTATACACAAAGAATGCAACAAGAACAACCTGAAGATCAGTATAAACAGTCACCCCAGTCTTGGCTGTTGTCAGGGCTCCTCCCTCATGACTGCTCAGACCCCACCCTAGATCATCTCTCCGCAGAGAACCTTACTTATATCCAGGTGGGGTAATGTGTCACCAGAATGCACTTAATTATTTCCAAGCAGGATCAAAACCTCCCAACAGGACCGGGTGTTTCAGGCAAACACCAGGAGCCTGTTACACTTGCTGTCACTTCTTTTGCCCTTTATTTTAGGAACTTAGGAATTACCACACAGGTCAAACCAGTGGCCTTTCCTGTATTGTATCATGCCAAGATTTGGACAAAGACCAGCAATGGCTGTACTGAGGAGAACCCAGCTGAAGGTGGTGCTAGGATTATCTCTCTGCTTGTACTGCTTTCCATATGAAAGTAGCTCTTTGTAACTAGCAAGAGGCCGGAGAGGCAACAAGCCCTAAAGAGTTGGATACAGCAACTTACACAGAAACAATATATAGCTGTGGTTGATGTTTAATGTTATCCTCAGATAGTAATCAGGAAGATCTATAAAGTACACTATATTTGATTACGTTTGTACGCTTTCAGTCTGTTTACATTTTTTTTTTACACTTCAGTATTCCAAGAGAAATGTTGAAATGCGTTTTGCTAATGTGCGGTTTATAACCGAGAGAAACACAGAGGTACAAATATTACAGGAATTATTATTAGATTTGGCCCCATTAGCTCCCCTCCTACTCCCCTGGCTCATGATGCAGCCGTTGTCAATTGCCAATATTAATAATGTTTCGGATGTACCTCTACCATTGTACAAAAGGATTATAACCTCATCAATAAAGCTGTAAGTTGTTCTTGTGCACACACAAAAGCATGTGAGATTTAATTTTCAGATCACATGAATTTCTATTGATTTGAGAGTATAAGGCTAGGACTGGTGAGAAAGTAATCTGCAATTTGTATCTCCTGTGCCTAATTCAGCTGCCTTTGTGTTGCAGGAAAAACAAACAAAGTAAATAGAATGGCTGGTGGCAAACTCATGAAATTCCTCCCAGAGCTATTTCTTTATTTTGTCCAGTGTCAGTTTCACACAGAAAAAGAGGTAATATTGATCACTTTCTACTAGATGAACTTTCAGATTTATTCAGTGCTATAAATGGTCCCATGACTGACTAAATAAATTATAATTAGATTGGCCATGTCTGACGAATTATGTTAAACAACAAAATATTTTCCTCAGAAAAAGAACTAACTTCCCTATTGTGGACATTTGAATCTTATCTTATCTTTGCCATAGGAAAAAAATGCAGCCTGTAAAAACCTAAGCCTAATTGCTCAAAGATGCAGTCTCCCCACTTCTCACAAGCTTAAGTAGAGTTAGAAAGAGTCAGTATCTTTAGTGGGATACCTGTAGAGAGAACCCAGGTGGTTCACTTCACTCAGTGTCATTACTGAACCAGTGCTGGGTGCTACACCTGCAGGTGCATTCATCTTTTGGGTGATCAGACCATGGAAGTCCTGGCCACTTGGTTATTAAAAATCTCACAATGTTTTCTTTGCAAAACCAGACATTTTAATCCCTATGTTCCAGCACATTGCAACCTGGGTAATTTGCTGCACCTGAATTTCCCCTTCAGTTTCAACTGTGTATGGTATTCTTCATGTCAGCTGTTTACAACTACTGTGTACTGTGAAACAGCTCCCAAGTTCCTCCCCAGAGGTGGCTGCACTTCAGGGATAGGCAAAGTGGTCCCTGTACATATTTACAGTAGGATTTCCAAAAATTGCCACATCTCTGCTCTCAATGAAGTCACTGAGAGTTTTACTTCAGTGGGAGCAGAGCCAGGCAAATGCTGAGAACCTTTTGTGAATTAGGGTTGGGATTTAAAGAGTTTCTGATCCATCTCGATGAACAATACATTTATATAGCAAGATTGTTGTCAATTAATATTTTAAAACATCCTTTCCAAGCCCAGAGAACAATAAAACAAAAACAATAAAACAAAAAATCTTTTCCCAGCCTTAACTGGAGAGTAAATAACTTCAGAACATATTTCTCGAATGAATGTTTAAATGTGTTGTTTTGCCTCTTTCTATTATAAACCGCATCATCACTGAAACATACCACCGTGACATTATAAGGGACTCCAGAGGCTTATCTTGTTTAATACTGATCTTCAAGGCTGCCTCACGAATGTTAATCCTGTAAATGAAGGAGCCAGGATGGAGATGATTGGTGCCAGACTTTGACATACATGATGTGCTTTTCTGATCATCTCTCTTCCATGGAGATCAAAGGCCAGCATCTCCAGCTGGATTATCCACGAGCATCAGCGTTCCCTCTGTCAATCAGAGATCGGTGCAGGGAGGGAGAACTTTGAAAAATGATGGCAAGGGAAGTAATGTGGATGCAATTTAAGTTCTTTAAGATTCCCAGTGCTACAGCCATCACAAAGGCATCAGCTCTCCATTGGACTCTGCTGAGGAGTGACAGGTTCTTCCAGTATCTGCACTGTCTTTTCTTTGCCCCATCTGTGGCTTTTGCAATGCAATTAAGCTGTCTTGCAGCTGTGATGGCTCATCCTGTAAGGTGTTAAAGTTCCCACTGAAGTCCATGGGACAAGTCGTGGGAGTAAGTGTTTGCAAGTCGTCCTGCTCCAGAGAGAGATTTCAAAAGCACTTAAGAGATTGAGAAGGACAAGTCCCATTGAAAGCCAGTGGGGTTTGTTCTTTGACATCTATTAGGTGTTTCTGAAACCTTTCCCGCTAAAAAGCACCCAAAGGATCTCCATTCACGAGCAAATTAGATGGTGTTTGAACATAACCTGAGGAGTCATGGTAACTAACACAATGTTATACGTCCAGGGGTTGATGTCCCCTGATTCAGAGCTCTGCTTCAGGTACAGGTCGGTGATGGGGAAGTCATTGGCTAACAACAGTCAGCTCCCAGATTCTGCCCCAGCCCAGCCCCTTACAGAACCTTGTGATATGACTTGGGGAATCAGCACAATTTATGAACTGGATATGAGATCATGGACTCTCTGTCTCTCTCTTTGCCAAGCAGCAAACTCCATTTGGACAGTGCAGCCCTTTGCCTCCTCTGTTGTCCTTTTAACTCCATCTTAGACTGAAATGCCAAGGGGTGGTGAAACAGGACTGACAAAAGAGGGCTGCTAAATCTTGGAACAGCTTGAGGCAAAAGGCTGCCTCCTACTCAGGAGCACTGGTTTGTGAGGGGAGAGGGGGTCTGGCAATGAAGGCACCTGGTAGAAGTCTGTGATCACCTGAGTCTGATCGGGAGGTCACATGACAGAGAATGGGAAAGTGCTAAAAGGCCGAGAGCTGCTCTGCTCTGGATTTTCAGTCATTTTCACCAGCTCAAGCTGAGGGCAGCTGCTGCAGGACCCTGCTGAGGTCAGTGGAGTGCTGTTTACCTGAGCACAGCTGGACCGCCGGGGAGTGGTGAGCTAGGGTGAAGGTCATGGCAGTCAAGGTATCTGTTGTTTTCTAAATGATCTGTGCTCTTGTGTGCTCTATCTCTTAAGTAAAGAGTAATGCGGGGGTTAGAATCCTGTGCAAAGTCTGTCTGTGTTGGCTGGCTTTCCCTGTTACATACACCTGAAGAGAGAAATTACTCCAGAAGGCTCACCGCTTTGATGGGATTGCGGGGGATGTGCTGGGACTGCTGGGGAGGCTTGGAGGAGATGGCACTCGTTTCGGGACCTAGGCCTGGGATGATGCTCTCACTCAAGTTTGGCCAGGCTTGGCCCTCGTCACACCAGGTTTAGCCCTACCAGCCCTTTGAATGGGCAGTGGGGTGGCCAGTGCTGGTCCAGCTCCTGGACCAGGGCTGCCCCGGGGGCCTACTGGCCCTGCTTCCAGCAGCCCATGTGTCCTCTCAGGGATGGGGAGTGACATTGCACCTGGGTGGCTAGGCTGGAAGGCTGGGGCTGAGCATGACATGGGGTCGGTGGTGAGGCGCTGGGGCTAGTGGCTGTGTCAGGGCTGGTTCCACAGGGATTGATGGTGAGTGCCAGGGGACAAATGTCTGGGGATGCCCCTGGCCTGGCGGTGATTGGATTGTGGGGGGATCTCCACTGCCAAGAGGGGTGGACATGAAGTCTGCACTGCGAGTGTGTGCCTTGAGGCTCAAAGCAGGGACAGTATGTAGACTTTGCCCAGCCCCACAAGCGAAGGGCACGTGGGATTCAGCATTTGGATCCCCTTGCAACAGTCTGGTGAGTGTCCTGCAGGGGGAGCTTGACCAAAACTGGAACACCTTATTCCATCAGAGTATCCGTGTAGAGTAGTTCCACCGCCCTTCCCTTCCTATTACCTCCATCCTGTATGCTGGGGGTGAGGGTGGAGATGGCCCAGGACCCAGCTCCACTGGTTTGCCATGGACATCTCTGTTGCTGAGTTACAGCCGGAATCTAGACAGCGTAACGGAGACCAGCCTCCTGTGCCGGTAACATGGGTTAACCACACCCTACTGAGAACATTAAATGTCCCTCCCTGTTTATACAGAGTTGTAATTCATGTTTTGTATGGTGCTAATTGCCACTATTCTTCAAGGCTATCTTCTAACATGGCCTGACCTGCTTCTGAAAGCCAGAGTGCTGCAGTTTTCAGATTTTAAAGAGTTAATGGTGTCCTCCTACTCCCTTGTAACCTGCTTCCTGCTCCAGACCAGTTTTCTCCCTTCCACCCCCAAACTAGAAGAGGAGCAGAGGAGAAAGGAGCCACTGGAAACAAAAGTGTCCCCTTGTGTCCAATCCTTCCCGAGCTGCAAATACGACTGGCACCTGAAAAAAACCTGGGTCAATTGGTTCCCAGCCATGCTGTGAAACTGAATAGTTTATTTCCTTAGTTCTCAGCAAACAGCATCACATAATTGTTTATTATTTAGGCATCCTGCAGTGGGATGTGTGTCTTGGTTAGAGCAAGTTCAAGGCTCAGAAACCTTACCATCTATCACAGATTTTGTATTTTGCTAGTGAATATCCACTGAGAGGTGCTAAAGACTGCAAGCGGGTGTGCCTTTGATCCAAAGACAATCACAGACCTCATTAAAGCCAGTGGGGGTGCCAAGCACACTCTGTCAGGCTGATCAGAAGGAGCAATATCACCCTTTATGTCAGGGATAATCCATTTATTTTTTTGTTACGGTCCAAATTTTTTGGTCAAGGTATAGTCAAGTTCCAGATTCCAGAGAAGAAAATACAAAACTAATGACGATCATAGAATAGAATAGATAAGTACATAAAGATTTTTGCAGTCCATTGAAAAGCATCTGGCAGCCCAGATTTGGCCCATAGTCTGCCTATTGACTACCCCTGCTTTATGTAGTAAAAACAGCTGCAGACCATCATGACTGCTGCTGGAGGCAGTAAGCCAAATGTCCAGTCAGAGCTGAGACACGTGGGGCTAAGGAATTTTCCCAGTTGTCAATGCCGGGCTCAGGCTATTGGTTGTGGGATGTCTGTGTGGGAGGCAGAAAGTCAGGAGAAAAAGTTGAGTGTGACTCTCAGAGCACATAGAGACCAGGCTACTTGGGCACAGAGCTTGCTGTTGGGGCAGACGTGGGGATTTCTGAGCATGGAAACTGTGTGCCATTGTTTGTTTCCACTGTATTCAGGGAAGCGGGACTTTGTGTCCAATTTTAGTGAATAAACAAAATGACACCAAAGAACATACCTGACTCATATAATCAATTTCTCATCCTAAGGGCGGAAACCCTACAAGGCCCCAGACATTGGCTAAACTGCTTGGACCATAGGGGCAACAATATTTTGTAGGCCTTCCCCCACCACCATCCTGAATCATCTGCCACTAATTTAAAAAAATACTAAAGTGTCACTCAACAAAATATCAGCTCTTTCTTAAGGCTGCGAGTTTAACTTCTTTAACAGACTCAGGCTGATTCTACACTTAAAAGTTTTGCCAGTTTAGCTATGTCTGTTAGGGGTGTGATGGTGTTTGTAATTTTGGCAACACAGCTATGTCAGTAAAAGCCCTAGACTACATACAGTCATACCAACAAAAAATAAAGTCCTTTTGCCAGTGTAGCTTATTTCATTCAGAGAACTGGTCTAATCTATACCAGCAAAAGGAATCTTTGCCTACATTAGAAGGGTGTGCCGGTATACTTACCTTTTAAAAGTAGACAAGGCCTCAGAGATGCATCAAAACTGAAACTGTGACATTTGAGGATTGTAATAAAATAAAATCAATCATAATGATACAAACTAGTTATATAGCGCTTAAAATGTTCAAAGCACTGTACAGACATTAACTCGTTAAATAGAACCAGGATCTAAAGCACTACTGGTCTGGATTCGTTAAACTTCCAGCCATGCTCAGTTTAATCCTAATAGATTAGAATTTAATTTTCTTTGCACTGTAGAAAATTTATAATATTTTATTCTGAGAACTAAAAATCATGGGCAAAATTCTCTGCTGGCATAACGCCATTGACTTCAGCAGTCTGAGTGAGAAACAATGCCAAATGTTAGTAGATTTGTAAGACAAGTTGTACAAAAGCAGCACGTCCATTCAGTATCAGTGCACAGTTATTTTGGGGTCAGAATCCGCTTGTATAGCTGTATTGGGATAAACCACACGTACTCAGAGTGGTGCTCTGTCCCCCTCAAGTGGTGGCTGAGCCAAAGACAGAGGCCGAGGAGCCTGCTACAACATTAGCTGATAGAGATGGGTCTTTAGCTCAGGCAGCAGAGACTCATGTTTTGAGAACCAGGTCTGATCTCCACAGCTGAGGACTCGCCCACTGGCCAAGTGTTACATAACATCTTCAATTCTGCTAGTAATGACTCTGGTTTTGCCACAGCCAGATTTCTTTGGGAGCCCAACAATGTTGGTGGAGGGAGTGGGATCAAGCACTTTTGCACAATCCTGTGCATCCACAAGGGGTTTGTTGGTTTCCTGGAAATGGGACTATACGAGGTCCAATGTGAGTTACCGCATGTAACTCTTTTCCCTACCAACACGGTTAGAACTCAAAATATCAAGCAGAACGCAGCTTCAGAATGACCCTGGGCATTCAGAGCAACTCAGCTCTATTCTTTTCTGTTCGGGTTCTGCCTCCGCAGCCAGCACTGTGTTATCAGAGCACTAGCATTTGTGTCCAACACTGATGACCGGTTTGCAGACCCACACAAAATTCTAGCAGGCCACTGTTGGTTAAAGAAACTCTCTCAGCTGGGGAGAGGCTAGGAATGGACTATATGGATATAAAGAAGAGTGCAGGAAGAGACAAAGGTGGTGGGAGGAACATTGAGGGTGGGGAAATAAACATGGGGAAATAGTTTTACTTTGTGTAATGACAAATGTCATTACACAAAGTAAAACTATTTCCCCACGTTTATTTCCCCCCACCCCCACATTTGTCATTACACAAAGTAAAACTATTTCCCCATGTTTATTTCCCCCCCACCCCCACTGTTCTTGTCAACTGCTGGAAATGGCCCATCTTGATCATCACTACAAAAGGTTTTTTTCTCTCCTGCTGATAATAGCTCACCTTAACTGATCACTCTCCTTACAGTGTGTTTTAGCCCACGAAAGCTTATGCTCAAATAAATTTGTTGGTCTCTAAGGTGCCACAAGTACTCCTATTATAGTTGTTGAGGACTATAACAAAACCCCAGGATGGGAAGGACTCTTTGATGTCTTCACTTCTCAGGGAACTCTGTTGGTGAGGAGGGAAAGCCAGTTGGCACGAGAGAGGCATAAGCCTTATGTCTGACAAGTCTGGATGAACAGCCAGCAATGAGAATTCCCATCAGAATGTCTGAAGTTGGGCCTTGTGGACTTTTCATAAAGACTATGGCTTGGGGTGGGACTGGAACCCTGTAAACCACCAGGGGAGCACCAGGATCAATTTTCTGTTGACAGAGTGGTTTCTGTAGTGGTTTGCGAGACCTGGAGGGACATCTACCTGCTGCTGGGGTGTCAAGGAGCCTTTAACTTGCGGACACAATCCCTTCTGGCCTTCAAATCTATGGGGCAGATTCTCAGCTGGTGTAAATGATTATAGTTCCAGAATGTACCTCATCCCTTTGTCTTGAATATTTAATCTGTTCACAGCATAAACTGTTGTCTTATTATATGTGCGCACAATGCCTAGCAGAGTGGGGTCCCATCTGCATTCAGGGCCTCAAGGCAGTACCATAACACAAATGATGGATAATAACCATGCGTTTGCAGTACATTTGCCACACTGAGCAAAACAAGGGAAGCCCTGCAACCGGTTTTTATAGCGATTACTTGCCTACACTTTTGCCGTAATAGTGTGCTTATTCTTTGCAGCCCCCACTCCCATTCTGGTATA
This sequence comes from Natator depressus, assembly GCF_965152275.1. Lineage (NCBI taxonomy): Eukaryota > Metazoa > Chordata > Testudines > Cheloniidae > Natator > Natator depressus. The sequence goes on along the minus strand of NC_134240.1, from coordinate 116,668,056 downwards.
ATGTGCCTTTCTTGGTTTTATAGCTCTCGGAAACATTCATTTTAATGAGAGCTGAATTTCGGTGTGTAGATGATTCCCCAAGGGCCTTTTTCTTTTCGTTCTCATCCAGACACCCCAAAGAACAAAGAAAGCTATAAAATGCCCTAATAGGACTGGCAGAACTGTGTCTTACTAGAAGCCTTGCATAGTATTTTGCTTAACAAATAAAGCATTTTACTAGTGAGTGAGAGAGAGCAGAAATCCCCACTGGGTTTGCAGGCTTCAGGAAGCAAAGAGTCCTTCCCAAGCCAAGTATGCTAATTTCACCTTTGGAGAACAATTTCTTTTTTTATGCCAGTTTTGGTATGGGTAGATACAGCAATAAAACCTGGGATTTATCTCGGGTCTGATGAGCTCGGTATGTCAGTTTTAAAGCTGTTTTGAAAAAAGCTGGAGGAAATGAGAGCATTTGTGTTTGTTAAAGGGATGCCATCAAGATGAAAAACATTTTTTTTTAAACCTAGATCACTGATAACATTTTAATTAGTGGTTTCAGAGTAGTAGCCATGTTAGTCTGTATTCGCAAAAAGAAAAGGAGTACTTGCGGCACCTTAGAGACTAACAAATTTATTAGAGCATAAGCTTTCATGAGCTACAGCTCACTTGCTACTGATGAAGTGAGCTGTAGCTCACGAAAGCTTATGCTCAAATAAATTTGTTAGTCTCTGAGGTGCCACAAGTACTCCTTTTCATTTTAATTAGTGGCACTGAAATAATTGTAAAAAATCTGTTCTCCTTTTTGCCATGGCTGTGTCTACGCTGCAAAGTTAACCCAGGTGATTTGCACCCAGGTCTGAGAACCCAGTTTAGCCTTGCCTGGGTGTAAACGTCCCCACTGCAAAACCATTCCTGCATTACTGTGTCTTTGGAACCATTAGGAAAGGGACATGACTGGTGTTGAGAAAGTGAATAAGGAAGTGTTATTTACACCTTCACATAACACATGAGTCAGGGTCACCCCGTGAAATTAATAGGCAAACAAACAAAAGGGAGTACTTCTTCATACAATGCACAGTCAACCTGTGGAACTCATTGCCAGGGGATGTTGTGAAGGCCAAAACTATAACTGGATTCAAAAAAGAACTAGATAAATTCCTGGAGGAAAGGTCCATCAATGGCTATTAGCCAAGATGGCCAGGGATGCAACCCCATGCTCTGTGGATGTTCCTCAGCTTCTGAATGCCAGATAATGGGACTGGAGACGGGGGATGGATCACTCAATAATTCCCCGGTTCTCTTCATTCCCTTCGAAGCATCTGGCATTGGCCACTCTTGGAAGACAGGATCCTGGGCTAGATAGACCATTGGTCTGACCCAGTGTGGCCGTTCTTATCCAAACACCAGTTTGGGAGCTATCTGAGACCTGAATGTTATGTGTACACACCGATTTTTAAGGGATCTTCCTGATCTTTATCACTGGCTCATCCAAAAGTGCAGAAGCAAGCTGTACAGTAGGGCTTTGGGTAAAAATGTGGGTTGTCTAAATGTGGATCTCAAATTTGGTGGCTTGAGCTTCTCTTGAAAAACAAAAGAAATACTCCAAAAGGAACAAACAAAACCTTTTAGGACCTCCCCCTCAGGTAGTGTAAACTGGCATAGTTCCATTCACCGCAGCTGAGGATCTGGCTGCCAGCTCGGGTTCAAGGAGGATAACAGGGAGTGATTCTTTTACACCTCTGCCTTAAAGTGGGTGAGCTCTAAGCCAGATCCATTCCCAGTCTCTAGCAAAACAGGCATGTCAGGGGGGCTCAGAAACCAGGAGGAGGTAGGTGGGCCGGAGGTAGGTGGACAAGTGGGCCGGGGGAACCAGAGTGCACTGCAAAACAGGTAGCCGCTGCTTCCTAGAGGGCGATAAGTAGAGTGTAAATTAGGGCAACTCAGGGTGTCGACACAGCAAAGAAATCACCACAATAGCGGGTCTCCAAGCCTGGATGAACTGGCTTGGGGCTGTGAAGCGAAAACTAGTGCTGGAGACCAGGCTCTGAGACCCTCCTCTCTTGCCAGGTTTCGGATCCCAGGCTTGAGACCGAGTGTCTAGATAGCTATTTTTAGCTCTGCAGTGTGAGCTGAGTCAGTCGACCTGGGAGTTGTGTCTCAGGCTGAGGGTCTTTTTTTGCTGTGTAGATGCTGTACAGCCCTGAGGCTGATAAAGGTTAATCTGTTAATTTTGCAATGCTTGATCACAGCTGAAAGGTCAAGAAAATAATCGTTGGGGAGCTGGCCAAAAACTCAGGACAGTCAGTTTTTAGTTTGTGCCTTAAAATCCCTCCCTTTATACCTCAGATTCCCACTGAAGTCAATGAGAGTCTTAGGTGTAGCAGAAAAGTTGGATTGGACACTTTATATGGTGAACCAACTATCCCTCAAGTCCACCCTTCCCTCTAAACAACACAAACAAACCACTGAACCGGGAAATCCCAGCTAATGTAAGTTGTGTCTGTACTTTTCCTTACCCTGTGGGGATAAGAACAGAGCAGCGGAATTGCTGCTGCCAGCTGGTAATGAAGTGTAAGGGCCTGATTCTCCTCTCACACCGCTGTAAATCAGGAGTGATTCCTTTGAAGTCAATGGAGTTATGCCAGGGTGAAAGCAGTGTCAGAGGAGTCCCAAGGCCTGAGCGTGCAATGGTTACTCACTTCCTATAGATCTGTCACTAAGAGTAGATGAAAGGTTGCTGCTCAGATAAGAACTGCTTTTTAGATTGCAAAGTCCCCATTGATCTCTGGCATTTATATGACTAGGCTGCTGCCCAGCAGTGCTGGAAGTTTCCCCTCCCCATTGAGAGCTTTGCAAACATCCCATTTTGCAGCTGAATTTCCACCCTATAAACTTTATACTTTAGATCCTATAATATTGGTGGGACTTTAATTCTTTCCAAGCCTGTCTCTGTTTTCATCAGAAAGACAAAACAGTCCTCTGGCCCTCATGTTCACCAGGGAAATTCAGCCTGGTTCAGATGGCAAGAGCCTAGGAGGGGGTGTATAGACTCTGAGCCATTTCAGGAGGTCAGAAAAGCAAAAAGGAAGTGTGTCCATATCAGAGGATCCAGAGTGGGAGAGAGGCAGACTCTAGCCAGGGAGATAGTGTCTTGCATAAAAGTAGTTAGTTTGGGAAGCAACTCTCTCTTGCTGGTGCTATTTATAGAGCGCTTTATTTAGTGCATGTCTTCGCTCCAAGAAACCCAGGCTCTTACCTGGGTTTTAGCCCAACGCCTCACCCCCACCATCCACACACACAACCGCTGACTTGACCTAAGCCCAAACTAGCATGTATGGCTGGGGACGTGGGTTAGAGCATGAGCTTTGGTTTAACTCGGGCTAGAGCCTGACCCCTTAACAGTGAGGATGCAGGCTAAATCACCCATGTGCAGATAGTCCTCCACTGCCCTTCCCATCATTCCCCCTGAAGGACAGACAAGTTCTCCCACAGCTGACCCTAAAGCATCTCAGCACAGAATACCTTTGGATGTGCCCCAGACACACACACACACATGTCCTCATTGTTTCTGCACACAGTAACACCAATTGTCTCCACTGCAAAGCACTATCACAGCCAACTAGAGTAACTGGGGTGCTCAGACCAAGGGCCAGTTACCTGGGTTAACTGCCATGAAGACCTACCCTTTGTGTAAGAGGGCATCAGGAAGCAAAAGAGACAGACACAGGAAAGTTGAGGGTGATTGCTTTTTCTGTGCTATGAAAGGAGATGGGGTTGTATGTTTGTACAGCGCCAAGCACTCTGTTGGTGCTTAGACAACCACAAAATGCTTAATCCCCAGTTGTTGTCTCCAAGAAAGTATACCTCCCTTAGTACCCACTTCAGAGTCCAGGATGTCTTTCCACCAGGTGCACAGGTGACCCAACCCCAAAATGAAATGACCTTTCACCCTTCTGATTATTTAGGCAAATCAAGGGTCCCTTTAGTGAAATGACACTAACAAGTGTCTCATGAGAAGCCATGTTCAAAGAGGGTTGCAGAGCAATTACTAGTGGAAACTTGGATGCCCTTGGAGACCCCTCCAGACTGTGGCAGATGAAGGATGGATCCCACTGATTCATGGATCAGAGTCCTGATTGGTGGAAGACGAGTATCGGGTCCAAAGGTATTTCAATCCTCAGATCCATGAAATCCTCTAGGGAATCCCACCTCAGGAGAAGGTGGGGCTAAGAGACCCAGGAGGTAGGATACAGGTGAGGGTGGGGTGTGGCTGGCTTCAACTGCTTTCTGTTTCCTCTTGTGTTAGAATGTAGGTCACTATAGTGCTACACCAACTTCAAACTCACGGTGCGCTAAATGACAAGAAGGCAGTGCATACAGCAGCAGGTCAAGCACCCAGCCAGCTGAATACATCAGAGAATCATGATGTGAAATTGAGCAATTTCCAAACACAGCACCTACAATTAAAATACTGTACCTATGGCCCAGTAGTTAGGGTCACAATTAACTGCTTTGTGACTGAAGCGGGTTGAAAAATGATGGGTTTTCCATGGAAAATGTCAAAATAATGTTAATTTCACTGATTTAGGAAAGGAACAATGTTTGTGTATTAAAACTTTTTCATGAATTTTTATAGAAATTGTTGGGGTTGGAAAATTTTCTGGGTTTTTAAAATTTTCTTTATTTCCTTTTTTATTCCCTATTTGCCCCCCCCCCTTTTTTTCCCACTGACAAGGAAGAAGGGACAAAAGGATGGAAAATAAATCAACCCCCCCGCCACGTATTTGCTTGAAACATTTGAGAAAAAAATCTGAAAATGCTCAGTTTTGATAAAACAGCCATTTTCAACCCAAGAATTATTTAGAACTAAAAAATTTCAACCAGCTTGATGCATGACCTTTGCCTGTTCTCTTTGTTTCTCTGTACCTCCGTATTCTGATCTGTAAAATGGGATGATACTGAATGATGGGCCAAATGTCGCTTCATTTTGCTGCCAGGTCATCTGTGCAGCAGCCTGGGACCTTGGTGCTTTGAGGGCTGTGGATGAAAAGTGCTAGGTAAGAACTAGGTATTGTTACCCCTGGTAGTGGTGGCTAAACTGAACAAGAGCTACCCTTGCCTGGACCACCCTGGCAGACCCCTCTCCTCTCCTTTCTCTGGAGGCTCTGGTCTTCCCTAGTCTGCGCCACGAGAAGCACTAAGGAGAATGAATCCCATAATGCTGGACCATTGCTAGGAAAATTTACTTTAAAGAGTCAGAGAGCAACACACTGTTCGACAATGTCAGAGAAAATGAACCTCGAAGAGAGGAATATAGAGGATGGTTTTTTTTGTGTCTGCTACATCATCCAAGGAATGAGTGCACTCCTCTAAATGTGCATCTTTCTGACAATGGCGTTTGCCTGGTTGGGGAGAGATCCCTTTGCAAATACCTTTTTGTCTCTGAAATTGCTTTCAGCAGTTGGTTGATCCCTTAATCTCCTGTTTAAAGGATCACAGCATATATATTCCACACATGTTCAATAACAATCCTGCTCTTCTGAAGTGCTAGTTTGTCATTCAGATCCCGATGTTGGTGGTAATACAAAGGGGTAGGAATGATCTGGGCTGTGGAAACGCAAATGAGCTTAATTGGAACATTTGGCTATATGGCACATCAGACCAGATATTGCAAGACTCCAGTGGCTTGATTTTTATTTTAAAAAGAGAAGGTTTCATATAATTTGATCCTCTTAATTATTTGTTCCTCAGAGTTACTGATAGGGGAGACAGTAGGGAATACAACACCAGGTTTCTCTAGCACAATGAATTATTCACTCCCACTGCTGTGCAGAAGTGGATGTGTCATCCAATTTAATGCAAACAGCTGAAACATGTATATTCCCAAAGATAGTGTGTCCTGTAGAGACAGGGAATTTAGATTCCTGGGTTCGATTCCCATCTCTGCCACTGACTCAGTATGTGACCTTGGGCACATCACTTAAACACTATGAAAGGCACTTCACCCATCTCTAAAATGGGAATAATGCACACAGTACAGAATGGAGTTTTTAGCCTGATCATCAGTATGGCACTTTGAGATCCTCAGATGAAACATACTGTGGAAGTGCCACCTATTATTACTGGAAAGGTCCTTGCTGCAGATCTAGAAAGTGAATTTTGTGTTTGTGAGGAAGGCAAAAATTTAGGGCCTGAGCCAACGCCCAACTGAAGTCAATGGAAAGTCGCTCAATGACCTGTGGCTCAGGTTCTTCAAGAGGAAAGATGGTGTCCTCATTAAAGTACAGGATTGAGAATTCAGGGACATGGGTTCTAGTCCAAGGTCTGCTAGAGGCTATTGACTTGATCGGAAGTCCATTGACGTCAATAGGAAGACTTCACTGATTTGGATCAGGCCGTATAGCCAGCACCCATAAGTGGGGCCAGCTTTTTCCAAAGAGCTCCGTTCCCATTCAGCCAAACTTTGAAGAGGTCAGCAGATTGGAGACGTGTTGGGTGCTGAGACCTTCTGCAAAACTGGCCAAATGTATCTTCATGGGAGCTGCTGGCAGGTGAGCACCTAGTTCCATTTGCAAGTTCTTGCTCAATTCACCTAATCGGTCTTTGCCTCCATTTCCTCATCTGATGTTTGGACCTGGGATAGAAGTTTGGAGGCATCTGTACTTGAAACTGAACTTAAAAAAAAAATTGTAGGGTAAAAGGAAGTGCTCACATCAGTATCATTTACAAAGGGCTGGCTTCCTGTGGCTTCTCACAAAGTTTGATATAACAGCAGAGAAGACAGTTGAGTTCAGTGGCCTAAGAATCTTTTCCAAATCACTGTCCTTGTGCTTCATGATGTCCTGCCATAACATCAAGTGTTCACCTATAAACCTCTCTTTGGACCATTATCTTGTTGTGGTGGAGAGGCTTGTGTCCCCAGTGACCCTCAGAATTATGTCGTCCGGAGTCTTGTACTCCTGGTGGGGCCACTCTGGGCGAACAGTTCTGAGGTGTGCTTCCAGATGAAACGCAGTCCAAACTTCTCAAGACCCCAGTGTCAGAAGAGGCATATTCGAGAACCTGTCAGCTCTCTGAGGCTGTGAAGGCAGATGCGGGCTGCAACAGGACAGAGATCTCTGGTTGTCTCAGACTTTCCTGCCGCTGGGGCCACGGCTCTTTCCTGTCAAGTTTTGTGCGGTTGCTGCCTCTGCACCAGCTCCCCCAGGTTAAAAGATTTCATGTGTCGGCCCCTGCCAATGGCGTTAACATCTCCCACTAGCAAAGTCCTGCAGCGATGGATGAGTTCTGGTAGGGATGGGAGCAGTGATCTCTGGGAGTACCTAGTCACAAATCTGCACGCAGCCAGTGGCTGTGTGTTGGTTGACTTGCGCTTGGATTTGTGAGACAGAAGCGCATTTTGGCAAGAAGAAGTTATACGAAGAACATAAGAAGGCCAGACTGGGTCAGACCAAAGGCCCCTCTAGCCCAGTATCCTGTCTTCTGATAGTGACCAATGCCAGGTGCCCCAGAGAAAATGAACAGAACAGGCAATCATCAAGTGATCCATCCCCTGTCACCCGTTCCCAGCTTCTGGCAAACAGAGGCCAGGGACACCATCCCTGCCCATCCTGGCTAATAGCTATTGATGGACCTATCCTCCATGAACTTATCTAGTTCTTTTTTAACCCTGTTAGTCTTCGCCTTCATAACATGCTCTGGCAAGGAATTCCACAGGTTGACTCTGCGTTGTGTGAAAAAATACTTCCTTGTGTTTGTTTTTAAACCTGCTGCCTATGAATTTCATTTGGTGACCCCTAGTTCTTGTGTTATGAGAAGGAGCAAATAACACTTCCTTATTTATTTTCTCCACACCACTCATGATTTTATAGATCTCTGTCATATCCCCCCTTAGTCTTCTCTTTTACAAGCTGAAAAGTCCTAGTCTTATTAATCGCTCCTCAGACGGCAGCCGTTCCATGCCCCTAATGATTTTTGTTGCCCTTTTCTGAACCTTTTCAAGTTCCAATATGTCCTTTTTGAGATGAGGCGACCATATCTGCACGTGGTATTCAAGATGTGGGCATACCATGGATTTCTATAGAGGCAACATGATATTTTCTGTCTTATCATCTATCCCTTTCTTAATGATTCCCAACATTCTGTTCCCTTTTTCGACTGCCGCTGCACACTGAGTGGATGTTTTCAGAGAACTATCCACAATGACTTCAAGATCTCTTTCTTGAGTGGTAACAACTAATTTAGACCCCATCATTTTATATGTATAGTTGGGATGATGTGTATTACTTTGCATTTATCAACGCTGAATTTCATCTGCCGTTTTGTGAGATCCTTTTGTGGCAACTGAGAAACCCTTTTCAGGATCCCATCTGCTCATCCTGAATGGGGAAGGGGCAAGAAAAGGTGTTCTCAATGCAACACAACATATGAAAGCAGGAACAAGGCTAACAGAAAGAGTGTACCGTGTTAGGATATAGATATTCAGGCCTGTCTGCAAAGGCCTATACTTTAAGAATTTAGGTATATGTTTATCATTTAGCTAGTTATAGAGGTATAAAAGAAAAAGAGAATCAAAATCACTGTCTGACTGTATAAGGCCTTTTCTCACTGTGACAGTCTGAGGCTCTATTCTTAGGCTAAGGCCTCTGGCTAAGCAGCAGAGGCAGCCATAAGCAGGGAAGCGAATGGTCACGTCCTCACCAGTCACACTGAAATAAGGTGCTATTGGGCTCTTAGGAATACAGTCCTGTCCTGATAATGCCGATCACCTCCAGAGAAAGGGAAGTGCCTAGAAGATTTAAAGAAAACCTAGTTTGATAGCATCCTGTCTGGCAAGAACTCACTTATCAATAGCTGGGATGTGAAATCCTCATTTCTGTGTTGTTCTGTCACTGTAGTCCCCATTTCCCTATTGTTTGTGTGTATAATCTCTGTCTGGGTCTGTGATTGTTCCTGGGTCTGTGATTGTTCCTGTCTGCTGTATAATTAATTTTGTTTGGTGTAAACTAATTAAGGTGGTGGGATATAATTCGTTAAATAATCATGTGACAATGTTAGGATTGGTTAGTTAAATTGCAGTAAAGTGATTATTATTTATTAATAAATAATTTATTTATAATAAAGTGGTTAACATATAGCTAAGGAGAACTCAGGTTGTACTATATAGTCTGCAGTCAATCAGGAAGAAAGCGGGGGAATTGGAATCATGTTTTGCTAAAGGGGGAATGGGAACAGGGACACAGGCAAGGTTCTGTGGTGTCAGAGCTGGGAAGGGGGACACTAAGGAAGGAAACTGGAATCATTGCTTGCTGGAAGTTCACCCCAATAAACATCAAATTGTTTGCACCTTTGGACTTCGGGTATTGTTGCTCTCTGTTCATGCGAGAAGGACCAGGGAAGTGAGTGGGTGAAGGAATAAGCCCCTAACACACTGCACCTCACCTCACCAGTTTGGATTATAATGTCCACTGAGGTCTCTCTTCTAACCTAGCAGAACGGATCGTGACCACTCCACATGCTTTATTCAGTCACTCTAAATGTGTGGGCTAAAACAAGACTTATTCACTCTTCACACATGGGCTAGCCTATGTCTATCTCTTGTGTCCACAGCATAGACAAAAGTGTCAATTTTTGTCTGCTGAGGATGGCTCCGTGATTTTTAAAAAAGATGGTTCCTGCAAAGCTCATTAAACCAGATTCTCTTTGCTCGAGATCATTAGCAGTTCAAGATTGCCCGTGGCTTGAAGGGGAAGAGTTTGTTGCCATAAATGCACCTCACACGGGACCAAATTAATGATCTGGGATGTCGGGCTGGTGTAGGGATGTGGGGTGAGAGTCACAAACCCTGGGTTATAATGAAAATTCACAGCTATAAAACTTCCTCGGCATTCTTAAAAACAGTTAACGAAGATTTCTTTTAAAGATCTGAAACATTTTTTTTGGATTCTTACACATTAGATTATTTCTTCATAATTCAACCCAACCATTTAAAGCAAAATACCGGGCCTGATTCTTGTTTACACCAATGTCCTTCTGCACCACTCCAGCCATGAAAATCAGCCTTAAAGTGGATAGAAATGGTCCCCATCTGTGCAAAGGGCTTCCACTGCAACTGTACTGATGGCATCCAAGCTCTATGATGGCTTTGCTCCCAGCCCTCTGTGAAGGGGCAGATGGGAGGCATGTCGGGGTGTGATCAGATCACATTGCACTACAGCTATTCTCTGCTTCCCAGGGCCCATAGGGGGTCAGAGAAGCATAGAGCAGCTTGAAATGTTTTGGGTGAATCTTTTTGTGTGTGTGTGTGTGTGTGTGTGTGTGTGTGTGTGTGAAAAATGGCTTTTCAATCAAAACCAATTTTGCAGAGTATGTTCATTTTGGTCACCATATTTGAGAATAAAAGCCCAACACACTTTGCAGTAATAATTTTTGGTTTTCAGTCCCCCAAAAAATAATAATTAGATTGTAATGTCCACAGAGGTCTCTCTCCTATATTTTTTTTTTCTGAAAATAGTTTTTGGAAATTAAATGTTTTTCAGGTTTTGCCTTTTCTTTTTGTCTTTGTTTTTTTTTTCAAGAAACTAACAAAAAAACCCAGCCACAATTCCCAACAAATATTGACCATTCCTCTCTAGCTCTATCTAATAAAAAAAAAGAGAAGCTCACGTGCTTGTCAAATGTTTATGCAAACTTCTGGGATTCAAAAATAGGACCAGAAATCACATGGTCAGACTTTTTGGCAAGATTTTGTGAACCCACCCTGATTTCAGGCAATCCCAAAGCCCTGTTATAACAGCCCTTAGAGTTTCCTCTGTTGTCTCTTGTCATACTTAGATGGCTCTTCGGGACAGGGACCATCTTTTGGTTCTGTGTTTGTACACCTAGCATAATGGGGTCCTGCTTCATGACACAGGCTCCTGAGTGCTGCAGTAATATAAATAATAACACATTTCCACTTCTGCTTTCATAACCCCAACCAGAGAGTGCTGAGGTGTGAGGGAGAAAAGCTGGTACCAAACTTCTCACCCTAAACAGATCAGATTTAAATCTGGGGCAAAAGTTAGTCAGGGCCAGCTACTTGGCTGATGTAAATCAGAATAGCTCTATCGACTTCAGGTATGGCCGAGGATCTGGCCCTTGGTTATTATTTAAGCCAAAAAAGCATGCTTGTCCCTACTAATCATGTACTATAAATACCCCGTGTGACATTGCACCCCATAATGCTTTATAGAAATATGCTTATAAGTGTAAATATGACATAACTGGAATATGTTTTATGCTAGATATGCCATGTAACATATCTTTGCAAAAAGTTTATGATCTACTGAATATATTCATCCTATTTTTGTATGCATGTATCTTTTTTATATTTGAAGTTAAGAACGTTGACTCTATGCTTGTATTTAAAGTGTTTGCTGTAGGAGGCACATAAGGGAGATTTGGTCAATATAGTGTGAAGGGGTTATTCAAGTAATTGGGAGTGCTTAGTGAACAATGGACCTTGAGAGATGTCAATCCACATCTGAGCTTTCCTGGGAATGTTCAAACTAACTTGTAAACAATGGTGTCAGCCTGCAAAAAGCTGAATCATTCGTAGACATGTGACTTGCCCAAGTGACTGCAAAACTCCATCTTGTTGGGGGATTTTACACAGGAGAACAAAGGGGTTTCCACCCACGAGAGAGACTATATAAGGCCCTTGAAACTCCTCCATTTTGTCTTCAGCTGGCTCAAGAGAGAGCCTCTCCACCCCAAAGAGATGCCTGAAAGAAACTGAAACAAAGGACAGTAACTATGGGGGTGTGAGTGATTGCTGGACCCAAGACTAGGAAGGAGTCTAGTCTGTCAAAGAAGCTTATTGGAACATCTCTGAGGGTGAGATTTACCTGCATTTAGTTTCCTACTGTATTAGACTTAGACTTGCGTGTTTTTGTTTTATTTTGCTTGGTAATTTACTTGTTCTGTCTGTTATTACTTGGAACCAATTAAATCCTACTTTTTTATACTTAATAAAATCACTTTTTACTTATTAATTAACCCAGAGCAAGTATTAATACCTGGGGGAGCAAACAGCTGGGCATATCTCTCTATCAGTGTTATAGAAGGCAAACAATTTGAGTTTACCCTGTATAAGCTTTATACAGAGTAAAATGGATTTATTTGGGGTGTGGATCCCATTGGGAACTGGATATCTGGGTGCTAGAGACAGGAGTACTTCTTAAGCTGTTTTCAGTTAAGCCTCCAGCTTTTGGGGGACGTGGTTCAGACCTGGATCTGTGTTTGCAGCAGGCTAGCGTGTCTGGCTCAACAAGACAGGGCACTGAAGCCCCAAGCTGCTAGGGAAAATGGGCTCATAGGTAGTCTCAGCACATCAGGTGGGAGTCCCAAGGGGGTTTCTGTGAGCCAACCCATCCCACCCTGCAACAAAGCAAAGTTGAAACATTTTAATACATAAACTAATGACTTTTGGACTTGCTGGAGGTCTCATCCTTCAAAACTTGGTGTGCAAAACCTCTAATTGACCCCAATCAACATTCTGAGCATGGAGTACTTGAAGTATCAGTCTGTATGTGTAATTACCATTATCGAAAACTAACCATATAGGGTCAGAGTTCAACATCCTTAACACCACACATCACTACTGAGTGGGAGTAAGGTGTCAGCATTTGGCCCTATGTTGTTCCATGGCATTCCTTTACCAAGTTAGACCTGCAGAGCCACAGCCTTATGAACAAATGTGTTTACATTGCCACCTTGCAGAGCAAAATGCTACTGGCTTCAATTTAGATGCTGTGAAAGCTTCAGCGTGAGGGTGTTATGTGACTTTTTTGATTTTGGGATGCACAGCGTACTGTAACTCAGTGGCAATGTCTGCTCTCCATATCGTTCCAAGGCAAAATAGCTCTTGGCTGTGCAGGTATTGATGACAGATGTTTCAGATCAATTGCTGGAAAGAGATAACAGGAGTGTCTGGGATCATTACAGGACATGAATCTTTAAAAGTAATTATAGGTGGTAACAACCAAGATGACCATCGAATCCCTCCAGTCTGCAGTGCGCAGCCGAAAACAACCGCGAATGCTCTTTCCCTCTGGGAATGCGCCTGCTGATTGCGAGATCCCACTGCCGTTTGATGTGAAGTCACATTGTGCATGCTAACAAGGAGCAATTTTCTTCTTCCACATTTCTTCTTAGTATAGCAGATCTAATTGGAATCTGAGGAAGTCTGCAAAGCAATTGGGTGGTAATTTTCTTCCTTGGGCTTAATTAAGAAAAAAAAATATCTTTGCGTGAGGTGGTATTGACTTTTCATATTTAGCATTTCACACACTAGTGCTGTTAAAATATTGTGATGAGGTAGGGGCCTCGTGCCAGCCCATGGGCCCAGCTAGCCCTGCAGCCAATGCCAATCCTGGAGGGGCGTGAAAGGATTGAGCCTGCCTGAGTTCAGAGCTGATTGGCCAGGCAGGAGCTCTGCCTTTCCCTAAAGGGAGCTTTGCCAGCAGAGTTGCAGAGCCAGGGACCTGCTAGCTGGAGCAGCCATGGAGGAGCAATCGTTAGACCCCAAGAGGCAAGCGCTGCATAAGTCAGAGACTATTTGGGAATGAAGCCGGAAGGAAAGAGCAGGTAAGTCCCATAGGAAGGCTGCTGGGTGGCTCCATATTGAGTTGGGTTTGCTTTTTATTTTAGAACAGTTTGGGGCTAAGCTCCTCCAGCGCCCAGAAAGGGATAGAACTGAAGGGACAATTAGCCAGTGGACCAGAGCGTACCTCAGTGGACAAAGGAGACAGAACCTTCTTCCCCCTGGGGAAAGCCGTGGTCAAGCTGGGGCACCTGGAAAGTCCATAAAGGGGTCCTGCTCCAGCCCGTAGCACTGGATATAATATCTCTCACCAAGAAAAATAAACTGTATTTATCCTTACTGGGGCTAAACCTTCATTGACAACACTGGGAGTTGGCCCGAACACCGACTGAAAAAAACACTGCATGAGACCTTTAGGATTTGGCCTCATATTTGGAAAATGTAGAAAGATTCTTATGAAATAGCTGGGGGTGGGGTGGGGTGTAGCTTAATGGATTTTCAGGCCACACGAGACCATTCTGATCTTCTAGTCTGACCTCCTGCATTGCACAGGGAAGTGTGTCCACTACTGCCGTCTACCGAATGGCATCTGAACTGTTCAGCGGTGTGACATACTGCTAAGCAACTCATTTAGACTCTTTTTCAACCCCAAACTAGTCTTTATATTTTAAATGAAAATGTTCATGGAGATTTTTGTTAGTTTCTGTGTGATCCCTTTTGTTCGGTGTAAAGCTTAAAAAAATAAATACGCAGGGTTTGGGGGGTTTCCAGTTTTACAATACCAAATTTTTTTGCTTTTAGGGATCTTGTTGGGGGGCAGGGGGAAGGAGTTGGCAAAAAACTGGAATATTTCCATTAAAACCCCCCACAAGATATTTTGTTTCTTTCGTTCAACACTTTTTGCAGAAAATGTTTGTCATTTTCTTACGGGTTCTGTCACCCTGGTGTGGAGGTCTTGGGAGCACAAAATAGCCTCAACCTCCCTTCCACCAGTGGGCAAGCTGCAGAAGGTCCGTGCAGTCCTTTGAGTAGTCACTGCTGGACAGCAAATGGCCTACTGATGGGGCTGCTATGTTGAATTCCCTATGGAATTTCTCTTCCCCACCCCCAACCTCCGTGCCCCGCCATGGGTGCTCCAAAAGCAGGTCATTGACTGCAATTCCATCTGCCCTCCCATGTGGTGGATGCCCCCCCTTCCTTAGCCAGCTTCAGTGACCTCTCAGCTCCATCTGCTTGCCTCCCATTCTGCGCCTCTCCTCCACCTCTCTGTTCCATCCAACAATCTCAGGACATATCTGCAAGATCTTTTGCGCTGCAGCTGTTGCCATCTGGAACAGCTTTGCTCAGCCTGTCTGCTTTATCAACACTCTATCCCTTTCTCAAAGTGCATCTGGAAAAATGCCTCTTGCGTTTAGCTCTTAATCTCTCTCCCCATCTCCTATTTATTCTGGAACTCTAACAATCTGAATTAACTCTGTGAAGTGTGTTGGACTGCTCCTCAAGAAAGAGTCTGCAGACTGAAGTTGGATTGCCTGGTGAGCATTGTTATCGGCGGCTTGACAATGCCCTTTTTTTCCTGAAGAGTCCTGATGTTCAATGCAGAGTTTATTGAAAGGGTTTTAGTCAGAAAGGAGAGCAGTGGCTGGGGGGTGCTGCGCTGTTGAGCTGCTGATCTCCACCTTGCTGGATAGTAGGAATGGAAGAGAGCACAGTTCTGGGAGCGACGTGGCTCATAGAGAAGGGCTGATAAAGGGAAAGGATTCTGAATTTTGCATATTTGTTAAAAGCAGCCGGGAAGGACTCTGCTTCTGTTGCAGGGAAGAACTTGCTGGAAAGATACTGGAAACAGGTCCAATCTTAAGCAACAATGAAAGAGGGTTATTTGCATGGTTACAAGGCAGGACCAGTTACAGTATTTCTGTACTATGGGTTACACAGTCTCAGACCACATGTCTGTGCAGAGGAGTAAGAATCCCCATCTTGCAAACCTGCACAGGATACCTAGACCTTAGAACAGGTCTTCAGCTCATGCAAATTGAAGATGAACAACAAAATGGCAGATAAAATTCAATGTTGATAAATGCAAAGTAATGCACACTGGAAAGCATAATTCCAGCTATACATACAAAATGATGGGGTCTAAATTAGCTGTTACTGCTCAAGAAAGAGTCCTTGGAGTCATTGTGGATAGTTCTCTGAAAACATCCACTTAATGTGCAGCAACAGTCAAAAAAGCAAACAATGTTAGGAATCAATAGGAAAGTGATAGCTAATAAGACAGAAAATGTCACAATGCCACTATACAGATCCGTGAAACAACTACAGCTTGATTACCGTGTGCAGTTCTGTTCACACCATCTCAAAAAAGATATATTAGAATTGGAAAAGGGGAAGAGAAGGGCAACAAAAATGATTAAGGGTATGGAACAGCTTCTGTATGAAGAGTGTTTAAAAAGACTAGGACTTTTCAGTTTGGAAAAGAGATGACTAAAGGGGGATATGATTGAGGTCTCTAAAATCATGACTGGTGTGGAGAAAGTGAATAAGGAAGTGTTTACTCCTTCACTTAACAGAAGAACAAGGGGTCACACAGTGAATTTAGTAGGCAGCTGGTTTAAAAGTAACAAAAGGAAGTATTTTTTTCACACAAAGCACAGCCAACCTGTGGAACTCATTGCCGGGGGATGTTGTGATGGCCAAAATTATAACTGGGTTCAGAAAACAATTCAGTAAGTTCCTTGAGGATAGGTCCATCAATAACAATTAGCTAGGATGATTAGGGACACAACCCCATGGTCTGAGTGTCCCATCTCCTGTTGTCTCTGGTAGCCAGAAACTGGGAGTGGACGAAGATCACTTCCTGATTGCCTGTTGTGGTCATTCCCTCTGGGGTACCTGGCATTGGCCACTGTTGGAAAACAGGATACTGGGCTAGATGGACCTTTGGTCTGACTCAGTATAGCTGTTCTTGTGTCCCTATGTTAACACGATGGCCAGAAGACGTAATTGTAACCCACAGCCACTGTTTGTGGTGCTTCATCGCCCTCCAGTGGTGGGCAGTCCACACCCACATATAGGCGGATGAGCTTGCTACAGGCTTGGCTGAGTGAACTGTCTTTTGCTCAGGCTGTAGAGGATTAAGGCTGCCAGTCTGTCACGGATTCCATGACTTTCTGGGACCTCTGGGACTTCTGCTGCTGGCAGGTGTGACTGACCCCAGGGCTGCCCAAGCAGCACCCCCGCAGCGGCAGCGGTCCCGGGCTGGTGGGGCAGCCCCCCGCCAGCAGCAGTAGTGTCGTCGGTCCTGGGCTGCCCCCTCGCCAGCACCAGCGGCTGCCCCAGACCTTCCGCTCCAGAGCAGCAGCTGCACCCCCAGTGCCCCCCGAACAGGTATATAGTACAAGACATGGACAGGACACGGGGCCATTAATTTTTGTTTATTGCCCGTGACCTGTCCATGAATTTTACTAAATTTTAGCCTTAATTATGATCCCCACTGCTGGTGACCCTCTCAGGGCTCTGGGTCAGAGTGGTGTTTGAGGTATAATGCTTTTCAGGGCTATTCCTGGGATGGGGTAGCTTATGCATCTTGCTTTGCTCACAGCCTAACCTTAATAAATTGTTGTGCTTTCCAGTGTGGTTATGAACCAGCAAGACTCAAGCATGTCAAGGGACCCCTTATGAATGGGCTCAGCGGAGGGCCTTTCTCACATGTAATCATTCAAATCCCCCCCCCCAAACCAAGCTTATAATTAAAGCTGGGAGCAGCGGTAAGAAGATTGATCCAGAGGCAAGAACAGAAAGTGGCCAGCCATGTCCAGGAAGCCGTCAAAGGGCCCTGAAGAAGCGTCAATCATTATGGCCCCCTACAGCCCTAATCAATCAATGCTGACCCTCCTCCCCCCCCCACACACGTCATTTCTGCCTGCCACCCACCCAAAATCTAGTAGCACTGCATCTTCAATAGGGTAGTAAAGGGCACTTCCTTAAATGATTTTTCAGTGCAGTGGTTCAGCAAGGGAATAGGGCACAAAAACTGAAGGCTTCAGCATTCGCTTGCATGGAATGACATTTTACTGCATGACATTGGGATGAGAAAGCCATGGTTTCACAGCTGTCGTCTAATATCCCTGGGCACTGACCTTAACCTAAATAAATGTTGTTGTTTAACAGTCGCACGCTGTCAATGTACATGGTGCTTTAAGGATAAGGAAAAAGCCAAAGTCCTCACCTTTAAGAACTTGCAGTCAAATGAAGTTAGTGGTATTCCATCTTTTTATTTTAGGGATGAATTTGGCATAATCTCCCTAGTCATGCATGACACTGTGTGTTAAGATATGCTGCAACCTAAATTAAACTCTAATTCATTGTAGATATAAAGAAACAATTTGCAAAAAATAATTTATTAGACAAATTAATCCCTTTTTCTTTTTAGGAATGGTTTGTAACCAAGTTACCTTCCCATCTCCCCCCGCCCCCCGTCTATTAATTATACATGTACCCATTAATGTTGGTGACTGTTTTATGGTCTGAATCTGAAAGGCGACCGTCAGTTTTGATTGGACATGTAAGTCTGTCATAAATATAAAGGGAAGGGTAACCACCTTTCTGTATACAGTGCTATAAAATCCCTCCTGGCCAGAGGCAAAACCCTTTCACCTGTAAAGGGTTAAGAAGCTAAGGTAACCTAGCTGGCACCTGACCCAAAATGACCAATGAGAGGATGGAGGGGTGGGGGGGAACAAAGGGTTTGTCTGTCTGTGTGTTGCTTTTGCCGGGAACAGATCAGGAATGCAGCCTTACAACTTCTGTTAGTTAGTAAGTAATCTAGCTAGAAATGCATTAGCTTTCCTTTTGTTTAATGGCTGGTAAAAATAAGCTGTGCTGGAGGGAATGTATATTCCTGTTTTTGTGTCTTTTTGTAACTTAAGGTTTTGCCTAGAGGGATTCTCTATGGAATGTATATTCCTGTTTTTCTGTCTTTTTGTAACTTGTAACTTTGTGTTTTGAATCTGATTACCCTGTAAGGTATTTACCATCCTGATTTTATAGAGGTGATTCTTTTACCTTTTCTTTAATTAAAAGTCTTCTTTTAAGAACCTGATTGATTTTTCATTGTTCTTAAGATCCAAGGGTTTGGGTCTGTGTTCACCTCTACAAATTGGTGAGGATTCTTATCAAGCCTTCCCCAGGAAAGGGAGTGTAGGGCTTAGGGGGATATTTTGGGGAAGACATCTCCAAGTGGGCTCTTTCCCTGGTCTTTGTTTAAGACACTTGGTGGTGGCAGCATACGGTTCAAGGACAAGGCAAAGTTTTTACCTTGGGGAAGTTTTAACCTAAGCTGGTAAGAATAAGCTTAGAGGGTCTTTCATGCAGGTCCCCACATCTGTACCCTAGAGTTCAGAGTGGGGAAGGAACCTTGACAAAGTCACATGGTTTTAGTTCCCTGATTGGATGAGCATGATTATCAGAATCAGGTATTCAGCATGGAGGCTCACTTTTGCCAGCCCAAAATGTGCTTTCCATTAATTTTCTGCAACA
Organism: Natator depressus; assembly: GCF_965152275.1. Taxonomy (NCBI): domain Eukaryota; kingdom Metazoa; phylum Chordata; order Testudines; family Cheloniidae; genus Natator; species Natator depressus. Next base: position 116,648,957 of record NC_134240.1, on the reverse strand, counting down.
TTTGCTTAAATGTTGTTCCCATGATCATTCTGGCCAGTAATCCCGTTCCCTGAAAGCACACAAAAATATTGCAGTTGCAGCAAACTAATTAAAAAAATGAATCTGGAAATTCCTTCTCAGGATTCATTCAGCTGCTCATATTTTGTTTTGAGATGGAGTCAAACACCGATTAGCAGAAATATAAGGCTCTGCCATCATTACAATATTTCCAGCATAGTTTGCTCAAAATACTGTAAAAAGGCAAACATACTCAAAACCCACCAGATAAAAGGCAGTCTTTTGATATTTTGTATTATTTCAAAGCAGTTTTGATCGTACTTAGTTGGTGGTGGTTCATGCAGGGATAAGATTGTATGGCTGGGAGGGACAGGAGAAAACAAAAATAAGATGAGAGAAGGCATATGAAACTCAGAAAGAGAGGGAGAACAATAGGGGAGGAAAACAATGTTCTCAGTACAAGCAGCTGTAGCCACAAATGGATATGAATATTGAATCCAACCTATTTGAAACAGGATAGGAATATAAAAGTTCCAAGTACCACCCTGAATAGTGGTAGCCATGAAAATCTAAGAAATTTCCAGTAAAATTATAAACACTTTGTATTCTCCGTGTGCAGATGCTCTGCTCCCAAAGTTGTACCTACTCTTAACATTCATAGCAAAACATGTCCTTTTGTTTGCAATTACCATAATCAATGGCACTGAATTACTCACTTGGAATCCATATAGGCTTGCTAAATGGGGAATGCCCTTTGGTTTCCATGTTCAATAGATAAAAGGAGCCCAGCTTCTCTAAAGTTTAGGGCGCTTAGATCTGGGGTTCTAGTTCTAGCCCTTCTCGAGTTAACAGCTAGATTGTCACTAGCCTTACATGCAAGCGTAAGGGGATAAGGAGGCGCAAGGTGCCCTTTTACGCCCTTGTGCAGATGGCTACCTATAGAAAGGTTGCAACAGAGGAGTGGAAGCAGTTCTACAGAGTTGCTATTTCCTCCCTAGGCAGGCAGGTGAGGACTGGGCAGAACAAAGACTCCGCCCCAACACGGGGCCAGCACAGCAGTGCCAACATGCCAAGTGATGTATTCGGCGTGAACTTCCTTGAGTCACAATATGCTTCCCAGTCTGTGTCTGAGGCAGAGCAGCAACATGCTCCCCCTTGCTCAGAGTGGATCATAAAATGACGCTCCACCACTGAAATAGTAATGCCCAGGAAAATATAGCAACCAGTTGTATTCAGACAATGAATCAAGTCTGTCTCCGTTTGGGACCCCAGCTACTTGTGGAGAGAGCTTGTTTTTTAAATGTGGTGCAACCTCGCCTGAAGTCATCATGGATATCTGAGTCCAAATCAAGCTTCTTGTCCTTCTTTTTATACTCCAGACTGACACCCCTATGACCTGTTCTTCTTGACTCACCTAGGAATGCGTCTTTGCTTCCCACCTCCATCAATCCCATTCTAATAAGTAGGGATGGATGAATTTCAAATGATTCAACTTGAGTCAAATAAACATGTCCCCAAAAGTCAAGATCCTTCTCTAAACTTTAGTCAAAACTATCCAGACAGACTTCTTGGATTTTCAAGAAACTGGTCAGAGAGCTTCTTGGCATAGGTGTTTCTGATGATAGCTCTTATGTGGTAAAAAGAAAAGGAGTACTTGTGGCACCTTAGAGACTAACCAATTTATTTGAGCATAAGCTTTCATGAGCTACAGCTCACTTCATCGGATGCATACTGTGGAAAGTACAGAAGATCTTTTTATACACACAAACCATGAAAAAAATGGGTTTTCACTACAACAGGTTTTCTCTCCCCCCACCCCACTCTCCTGCTGTAATAGCTTATCTAAAGTGATCACTCTCCTTACAATGTGTATGATAATCAAGTTGGGCCATTTCTAGCACAAATCCAGGTTTTCTCCCCCCCCCCCCACACCTACTCTCCTGTTGGTAATAGCTTATCTAAAGTGATCACTCTCCTACAATGTGTATGATAATCAAGGTGGGCCATTTCCAGCACAAATCCAGGTTTTCTTTCCCCCCCCCCTTTTTTTTCCTTATGTGGTAATTTCTGCTTACTGATGAATAAGAAATTACCATAGATGTAATGCTTATTTCGCAATCAGATGCAACACTTGTTTAGCAATATTTTATCATTTCTGACCAGAAACAAGTCCCACAAAGGGGTATAACAAAAAGATGAAAAAATAATACAGAAAAGATATTCAAACTTTATTTTTAAGATGAAGAAAGTTCAGTCCAACATTTTTAGGGGCTAGTTTGCTCAGCCCTAAAAATAAGAATCACCATTCAACTTTGTATCACGTCATCCCATGACAATCCCCATGTAGAAAGCATTCTCAACCACCTGCTGAGAAGGGGGAAATTCTTTGCACATCACCATCCATCCAAGCACACTGGGAGGTCCTGCAAGTGTGGTGTGGAAATCCGCTAGAGGATCCCTGCAAGGTGCAGGTTCCGGGGACTGAATCTGCTGGAAACTCCCTGCCTGCAGCTTTCCTCTCTTCTGTGGGTTTTTAGATGACCTCTTATAAAACACTTCCAAGGCTACAGAACCTATGCTGGTAGGGCCTCCGAGGGTAGACTCAGTGTGAGGCAGCTGGAGGAGTTCTTCTGCTGGCCCAACTGCACCACCTCCCTGGACGACGTTAGCTAAGTGGATGGAAACACTCTTTTGACAGTTTAGCTGCATTTACACCACAGGTGTGGGCATAGCTATGTTGAGGGGGTGTGATTTTTTTTCCCCCACATTCCTAGCCAACATAGCTATGCCAGGATGACTTTGTAGCTAAGATCAGGCTTTACGGAGTCAGATTAAGGCTATATGGGGCCCACATTGGTCACAAAACCGTAGCCCCAACCTGCGTGTAATTCTTCCTGTGAGAAGAGATTCCTTGTTGCCCTGGGCTTTGTTGCTTTCCAATCTTGCAAACCCCCAATAGATGATCTACTCCATACAATTTTGCCCGGAAGTCCCTCTAGCCTATTATAAAACCAGGCAAGCAATTGAAAATCATAAACCGCCTAAAGCAAAATGCAGTAAGACGCATGGGAAAAGTTCTCACCTGCCTTCAAGTCCTCTGTTTTCACCAGTTTGTTAGCCCTTTAATTTGTCTCTTTGGTATCAGAGGCAGTCTCTCTAGTGTGAGCTCTCTGAGGCCCTTTCCAGCAATCCATTGCTCAAAAATGATGGACCAAGGCTGGCAGGCAGCAGAACAGGATGGACCCAGGTTAGACAAGGCAAGGGAGCCGCTGTCTCTCTTTTTCCAAGAACTTGCAAGAGCAACAGCAGGGAATTCAGCAAAAGAAATGCCATGCCTGGAAATTAAGTGACTCAGAAGCTTTGCGGCGACATTGGAGGCTATTATGAAAGTCTGAAGGCATGTCCTCACCTTGGAGAGCATAATTAAGCTTTCACTGCTGAAGCATCTGGGGCCAGCCTGAAGCAATCTAATGGGTCACTAATGGAACCCCTTACTGCATGTGTAGGAGGGATCTGGGGATTCAAAGCACCAAGAAATAACTTCTAAAACTAAATGCAGAGCGGACTTTGGAAAAATTAATGCAGCTGTTTATTAACTTAGCAAACTTTTAAGTAGGATATTGTCTGTTTCCTTCCAGTTAGCTGGTCAGCAGCATGGGCACCTGCAAATTGTTTATCATTTGTAATACAAATCAGAGTTGTCTAGGCACTGTACAAGTACAAAGGGAAAGACGGACCTCGATGGCCTGGGAAACAGACAAGACAGACAGCGGGTGGGAGAACAGCAGACGGTGACCTGAGGCAGGAAGAGATTAATTTCAACTGCTTTAATCACAAAATAATCCTGGCTGCTTAGCTAGTTTTTGTCCAGAACCAAAATTCCCATGTCACAAGAAAATCCGATATCTAAAAAATTTGTTCTGAATCAGAAAGAAAAGCCAACATTTTGAAATTTCCTATGAAACTACATTTTTGAAAATTGTTTGGGGTTAATCAAATGCTGCATTTTGATTGTGGCCATGTAATTGTATATTATTTTAAATTGTTACATTTTATATTTAGTTTATTTTATATTACTTGTTTAGAATGTAAAACAAAATAAGTTTTACAACAACAAGTTGTTTCAAAACCAAAACTCAATATTTCTCTCCCCCCCCACCCACCCCCATGAAATTTTGTGAAATTGACACATTCCCGGAGAACATTTCGATTTTGATGAATCTCATGGGAAAACGCTGAGTCAAAAAAATTCAGCCAGCTCTACTAGTTAGTCCTTATTTGCAATTTAAATGCTTATTGTAAACGCTGTGCTCTAACTGCTGGGGTCGAGACACACCAAACAGAAGCACAAGTCACTACCGACTATATTAGGGTTGATGCGTGTAATGTTTTTTTCCATTTTTTTCTCTTCTTTTGCTGATCAGCAACTTTTTTCTTAGTTTTAGTAAGATCTGAAGTAGTCCTGAAACATGTGGAGAAGGGCTGTTTCAGTGTAACTCAACTTAATTTTTTTTTTTTTTTAGAATTTAAAAGTTCTATAGGACTTCAACACAGTTAGTGGTCTGCTTAACGAACAGCATCAGTTGTGTTCCTGTTGACATGCTTCTTATATTTGAATTATTTTAGAATAGCAGTATGTTCTGTCACAGATCCGGCCAAGCACCCTCTTGCTGGCCATTCACTGGACTGTTGTGAGGGGAATCCAAGCCTCTGTCTCTGAGTGTTTTTAAACCTCTGGAATCTGAACAACAAAATCTAGTCACTGCCCCAATCTTGGGGTCCCAAGGCACACACTCAGAGTGCAAACCTGCCGTCATAGAATCATAGAAGTGCAGAACTGGAAGGGATCTTTTGAAGTCTTCTAGTCTGGTGCCCTGCACTCAAGGCAGGACTAAATATTGCCTAGATCAGGGGTCCCCAACGCGGTGCCTGTGGGTACAATGGCGCCCGCCAGGGCAGTTGTGTGTGCCCGCAGGACACCATGCCGCATAAATGCCACCGCCGAGCACGGCTGCCGGAGAACCACCCGCTGAAATGCCGCCGACAAGCCTTGCCACTTCTTGGCGGCATTTCGGCGGTGGCGCTTCTTGCCGCTTCTCGGCGGCATTTCCCACAGAAAGGTTGGGGACCACTGGCCTACATCATCCCTGACAGGTGTTTGTCCAACCTGCTCTTAAAAATCTCCAATGATGGAGATTCCAACCTCCCTAATATAACACTGTGGATCCTGCTGTCCAGGAGCCTAGTTCCTCTGAGCATAGCGCTGACCTTTCAGACTGCCCTGTACCTAAACACACCCTCTCTCAGAACTCAGTCACACCCATGCCACCCTCCAATTTGAATGATGGTGCCATATATTTGTCTGCCCTATTCGAGACAAATCGCCCTTTCCCATTGAAACTATCCTCAAAGCTTTTGACAAAAGATGCTTTGCATCTAAATGATTGCACTTTCATATCCTGGTTTTAACTGAACGATTAGGTAATTGAACTAGATCTTCTTTTTAAAAAATAGAGAGCTGGAGTGCTTATTAGATTAATCTGAGAAGGGTCCACACCAGGCAATCCATTTCAACCTCATTACCTGGAGTATTACTCTGGAAGAAAAGAATATATTTAAGTGCCTGTTTATTAACTGATTGTCAAAGTGGCCTGATTATTTCAAGGAGATGATGTAGCACAGGAATAAGATGAACTGAAGAGTAACCGGATGATTGATTAATTTCCTTTGGAGAAAAAAATAACGAAACATAAATTTGTCAGATCCCGTTATGTGGGATGGATATTTTACATAACCCCTTTTGAAGTTGAAATCAAGTTTCCTAAAAAGGTAATATTAAAAAGGAGATGGGATGGAACCTTCTCCTGAGACACCATTTCCCCTAATAAATCTTAAAACATAAAATTTTGAAAACTTTTTTGAAGTGTGCTGCTAAATTGGTGTATGCAGTTCTAAACTGTAATTCTGAAATGTGCTTATCTCGACTCCCTCCATTTCTATGGATCCTATGTGTCCTTCTGATGAAAAGCTCATAATTCATAGCTTTCTCGATGTTTAGAAGTGTTGGAATTATTTATATCTCGCAATCCAAAGGTGCTGCTAACCGAAATGGAATTCGAGACTGATTTGTAATGCAGTGAACTGGCTATTTCAAGCGTTGAGCATAGATAGTTACAGCATCATGCTTTGACACTGAGAAATGGAGAATGGAGCACCCTCGTGGGAACCATAAGGATTCAAAACATGTGGCCTGATCCAAAGTGCATGGAAGACACCATAGGGTGTAGCAAGGGGATTAGAAAGCTTCTTGATGTTTGATGGGGATGGTTTCATGGTTGACCTGAAAGAGAGTCTTTGGCTACCTGTGCTCATAGCAGATGAAGTCTCACATCCTGTGAAGGAGACAATGTACCTGTTTCCCCTGGAGGACATCAGGCTATTAGTAAGTCACTCACTCTAAGATTTTGCCCCAGCCAGAGTGCCCCCAAACGTGGTGTTTGCCCCCCAGTCTGGTGAACTTAGATCTTGTGATACACTGTAGCACCTAGCCCAGGGAAACAGCAAAGGGAAGACCTCCTAGAGGTTGTGGGAAAGAAGGAAGCTCTTTTATCCAAGTCAATCCAATATGCAATTTATGTCTACACTAGACGCGCTACAGTGGCACAGTTGTCCCTATGCTGCGTATGTGATGACGCTCTATGCTGACGGGAGAGAGCTTTCCCATCGGCATAATAAAACCACCTCCACGAGAGGCGGCAGCTCTGTTGGGTGGAGAAGCTCTCCCACTGGCATAGCGCTGTCCACACTAGCGCTTAGGTCAATGTAATTTGCATTGCTCAAGGTGTGTGGTTTATTCACATCCCTGTGCAACGTAAGTTATACCGACATAAGCTGTAGTGCAGACAAGCCCTGATGAGATGTTTCAACTGAAGTTATAAAAAGGGGACAAGGCAGCCATTCCTGGGCTGCGGTGATGTGAATGAGCTCAGAACCAGAAGGTGATGCAGATGAATGGGGACCCTCTTGCCCCCAAATCCCCCTCTTGAGGGCTTCTATCCTGACAGCTGTAATAAACCCAACTGAATCAGCGACAGCGTTTCAGATCACTAAGCAACTGGCAAGATTGCAGGCTTATGCCTATGGATAGGTCACTGCGGAGACAAAGAAATAGCAATGCTTCCAAAGCAATCCCTGTCTGGTGTAAGCATTGTAGAATAATGGAACTGGCTTTTCTTTATCTTTCTTTCTTTGCTCATGCGATGATATTACGGGTATTTCAGAATGTCTTCTTCACAGCAGCTTAAACTGCTACTGATGCAGCTGAGGGGAAGATTTGTGATAAGTCCTTACATTAAATCAAGCTTTCCTCCTCAGGCAACATCCCTCACAGCTCCATAAACAATCTTCAGAGGGAAAAAGAATAGGAAGGTCCTGGCTAACCACTGAACTACACTACCTCCTGTAGGGCACCATTTTTCTACAGAAGACCCATTCTTGTGGGTTGTTCTCCCTCTCCATGTGTGGCGCTGCAGAGAGCAGAAATAGGCTCCTGTGTTTGTCAGGTGTGAGAGGGCAGAGAGTCTATTGATTTACCTAGAGAGAGTAGACTGCCATGCAAACAGGGCCTGCCCAGACACTCCACAAATCCAGTTGACTGCAGTGGGAGCAGAGCGCTTTCCAAAATCACACCCATGTTGTTTCCTTGAATCTTTCATAAACAGGCATTGAGACTAGAGCTAGAAAAATGAGCATCTGGGGGCGGGAGGGAGGGGTTTGTTGTTGTTAGGATATAGATATTCAGGCCTGTCTGTAAAGGCCTATACTCTAAGAATTTAGGTATATTCTTATCACTTAGAATCAAAATCACTGTCTGCCGGTGTAAGGTCCTTCTCTTACTGTGACAATCTGAGGCCCTGTTCTTAGGCTAAGATCTCTTGCTAAGCAGCAGAGGCAGCCATAAGCTGGGAAGCGACCGGTCACATCCTCACATTCCAAACTAGTCACGTTGAAATCAGGTGCTATTGGGCTGTTAGGAATACAGTCCTGCCCTGATAATGCTTATCGCCTCCAGAGAAAGGGAAGTGCCTAGAAGATGTAAAAGGAAACTTCGTTTGATAGCCTCCTGTCTGGCAAGAACTCACTTATCAATAGCTGGGATGTGCAATCCTCATTTCTGTGTTGTTCTGTCACTGTAGTCCCCATTTCCCTATTGCTTGTGTGTATAATCTCTGTCTGGTTCTGAGATTGTTTCTGTCTGCTGTATAATTAATTTTGCTGGGTGTAAACTAATTAAGGTGGTGGGATATAATTGGTTACATAATCATGTGACAATATGTTAGGATTGGTTAGTTAAATTTCAGTAAAATGATTGGTTAAGGTATAGCTAAGCGGAACTCAAGTTGTACTATATAGTCTGCAGTCAATCAGGAAGTAAGTGGGGGAATGGGAACAGGGAATGGGGTGGGGAAATTGGAATCATGTTTGGCTAAGGGCAGGAATGGGAACAGGGACACAGATGTAAGGCTCTGTGGTGTCAGAGCTGGGAAGGGGGACACTAAGGAAGGAAACTGGAATCATGCTTGCTGGAAGTTCACCCCAATAAACATTGAATTGTTTGCACCTTTGGACTTCGGGTATTGTTGCTCTCTGTTCATGCAAGAAGGACCAGGGAATAAGCCCCCTAACAGTTGTCAATTGTTTTCATTCCAAGGCAGAATGAAAGAAAGAGAGAGATTTACCTCAGAATAGCCAGTAACTTGGTGGTTAGGGCACTGACCTGTGAGGTGGGAGACCCGCGCGGCTTTTTGGTTTTCACCAGCAATTCCATCCTGGCCCTGAGAAACCTTCGCAACAAAAAAACATTTTGCCCCAAAATCCCTGACCCACTCTAACTGCAAGTAAAACTATGTGGCTTGTGTACGTGCATAAGAAACTTAACAGATCTCCACTCTTGCTTAAAGGGCATTTTTCACCACGGCTTAAGCTCCGCCATACGGTTATCAACAGGCAATATGTGACAATGATCCCTCCCGTAAGATCACAGCATAGTCAAGGCTGCTACCAGAACAGAGCACCTGAACTCACTCTGTGTCAGACGATCTGATTCTTAGTCCAACGCTCCAGCCTCTTGTAGAAGCCACTCATCTTTCTCCGGCTGACATTCAGAGCAAATCAACAAGCATTGCCTTGGAGTCAGGTTGCATTTTTTGTCGTTTTCAGTTTCAAGTGGAACGGAAAGCCTTTGTATTAATGCTGTGCTTTTCCATCACATTGCCTAATTCTGTCCTCATTCCGGGTGGAAAATGAGTGACTCAAAAAAGCTTTGGTTTATCCCTTTGCGAGAAACAGAAAAGGTCACTCTCAGCGCAGCCAGGGAAAAATAAATTTGGGAGTGATTTGCCAGCACAATGTATTTTTGGGAGTGTCTGCAGAGTTTCGCAGCATGATCTAAGCCTGCTGTAGATTTCAGAGTTCATCCCTGGCTGTCCACCTTAACTCCTCCAAATGTTTTGATACCAGGAAGGGGTAGATGGAGTGGAAGCAGCATAAGAAAACCAGCAAAGGGATGCACAAAGCAATCACTGAAGCCTGAATCTCCAGCTTGGACAAACATGCTGCAAGCCAAATTGTGAGACTCAAATCCTTCTCTGAATCCTTGTTTACATGAGGCAAGCTGGTCCATTTCACATCACTAAGGCTACTGGAAATGTACAGTGATCTGTATTGGCTGGGGAGGATTAAGTTTTGCACTGAGGCATGCTGATGTATGACAGCAGTAGAGGGGTGTGGGTGTGTGCGGGGGGGGGGGGGGTGTCTGATGGAGGTTATGAGCATTGCTGGAATTGAGCTGGTATGTGCCAGGATAAGGTCCAGGCATTATGGACTCTGCAGCTGTAACACCATGCCCCTGGATGGGTCATTGGCAGCAGGAATGAGCTGTGAGTGTTGGATCTTAAAGTGTGAGCCTCTATTACCGGAGTTAAAACCCAACTTTGATTGTCCCAGCCATGGCAGACACACTGAGGCTGCTGAGGGCCAGTCTCCCCTAGAGGGAGACAGAGTGCCACATCGAGAATGCGTAGGCTACGTCAGCCCATGGTACTAATCCCCAAATGCCCCACCCATCCTCAGCACCTGTGAAAAATGCCAAGAATGACTGTGTGTGAGAAGAAATGTTGTTTTGTGGTTCAGGCACTGGACTGGGATCCAGGAAATCTAAGTTCAAATCCTGGCTTTGCCACAGCCTCCTTCTGTGACCTTGGGCAACTCACTTAATCTCTGTGGTTCCTTATGTGAAAAAATGGAGATAATAATCTTCCCTTTATCTGATTGTCTATTTGGATTGCAAGCTCTTCAGGGTAGGGACTGCCTCTTACTATACTATTTTGTCATGCAAAAAGATAATGGGTCCCTGATCACCTGTGATTCTTGTCAGTGCTGCTGAAATACAAGGAATAACTGACTTTCCTTAGCTAGTGTCTCTAACCAGACACACTGGCAGGGCAGTGTGTGGGGGGATATTTTGGTGGTGCTTGAGCTGCCAGGGTTCTAAAAATACACGGGGAGCACTAGTCTCCGGGGCTGTCAATCATTCACCTTTTGACACCAGTGAATTCACTCTAAAAATACAGCTACAATTCTAAGTCCATCTACCAGATGATACAGGGCTTTTGCTTTTCTGAAGCTACATTCTAACTCTGTCATTATGATTGCTAGCCCGGGGCTGTATCCATCTATGGCTTTAAGAGTCGGACTGCTCAGTCACTCAGCATTGGAAAAGATACCGCCGTGCTGCCAGCAGGGCAAAATGGAACGGATCGGAATCACGGATGAGCTTCTGTCATCTTGCATCATGCTCCTCTGTCAGGCCGAGCAGCCTGTATTAGCACAGTCCACGAATGGCTACAGTCCTCTGTGAATGAGAGTGCTTCTGGATATCCAGGGGGCCTAGGGCAATGGTAGGCAACCTGCGGCCCACATGCGGCCAATCAGGGTAATCTGATTGCGGGCCGTGAGATATTTTGCTGACGTTGACCATCCGCAGGCATGGCCCTCACAGCTCCCAGTGGCCGCGGTTCTCTGTTCCCGGCCAATGGGAGCTGCGGGAAGCAGCGGGCCACAAGGACGTGCTGGCTGCTGCTTCCCTCAGCTCCCATTGGCCAGGAACAGAGAACCGCGGCCACTGGGAACTGCAGGGGGCCGTGCCTGCGAACGGTCAAAGTCAGCAAAATGTCTCGTGGGCTGCAATCAGAATACCTGATAGGCCGCAGGTTGCCCGCCACTGGCCTAGGGCATATCTGACAAGCCTTCTTTTGTGCAAAATTTGCTGTTATCTTATGTCTATGTCAGGGTCACCTTCCTTTGCAAGTCTACAGACAGCATGCTGTTTTCTCTCCAAGACTTTGGGGGAGATATATTTAGACCATCCGTTGTAGGAAGAAGTACTTTTCATGACGGATGTAACGTTTGCCCACCCCAGGGTGTCTCAGCACCCGTTGCTGTGAGGACTATTACACAATAATATCTAAAGAGCTCATTCCAGCTTCAAGGATCCCAAAACACTCTACAGCCATTGGGCCAAATTCTGCCCTGAACATGTGTAGCTGAGGTCATCACTGTGTGGTGTATGCAGGTGCTCGGGCACCATGGTGATGACTGCCATATAAGCATGTAATAGATAGTAGTGGTAGTTGAAAAATGCCTCCCAATTATTTTTCATGGGAAATTTATGGCGAAAAAACCCCCCTTTTCCCCCCCAAATCAGCAATTCTTCCTTTTTTGGCTAGTGGAAAACTGAAATTTTAAAAAACATTTTCTGTAATAATTTTCAGTTAAAAAAAAGTAATTTTTTGAAAATGGGAAACCCTGCTTTTCACTGAAAACTGAACATTTTTGCCAAACACCCGTTTTTTTTTAACAAAACTGGAAAGGTTTTCTGAGAAATGCTTGGGTTTCACTCAAAAAATGGAAGAAATTTACCACTGTGGAAATTTTCTTCCAAATTTTTTACTTTTGCTGGAAAGCCATTTGTTGTGTAAATGGATTAAAATGTTAACCAGCTCTAGAGAGATCACTCCTCCATTACTGCAGTTCTGCAGCTTTTTTTTTAAGTGGGGGGAAAAAGGAAAATGTCTCTAATTTAAGGAGTTTAGGATACCAGAGTTAGTAACCCGTATCTTATCTCACCTCATAAGGAGACCTTTCCTCTGACACACAGCCTCCTCCTACCATGGCAGGTCATTGGTTCAGTGGCATCTCAAGGGGAACAGACCATCTCATGAAGCACAAGCTGTACTTGTGTTCTTTGGAAATCTTCTGTCCAAATATTGATTCTTATTGTGCATCTCTCTTCCCTTCCCACTGCCCTCCAGATATTGGAGTTGAATCCAAAACTTTTATCAGGATCAGAAATAAAGACCCTGCATATTTAAGCATTTTAGACATTTAGGACCAAACCTGTACCAAGGCAGGAATGGTGTCCCTAGCCTCTGTTTGCCAGAAGCTGGGAATGAGCGACAGGGGATGGATCACTTGATGATTACCGGTTCTGTTTATTCCCTCTGGGACACCTGGCACTGGCCACTGTCAGGAGACAGGATACTGGGCTAGATGGACCCTTGGTCTGACCCAGTCTGGCCGTTCTTATGTTAAGTCCTGTCCAGTGTCTAACACAGTTAGCAAGAGTCTGGTTCTTGAGGTCCTGATGTCAAATAGTGGCCATGTCCCTGGATTTAAATAGAGACCTTGATAACCACTAGAGCTGACTGAAAATCTTTTATCTGTTTTTTGACGGAAAATATCTTTTCAACGAAATGGATTTGTTGGCAAACATTTCTATTTTCATTGAAAAATTTTTGGTTTAAATAATTTAAGTAATTGCCTGAAATCGAAAATTTTGTAAGGAAAATTGTGATGAAAAGAAAAGTGTTATCATGGAAACTTTTTTCACAAGAAAAACAATAATTTCCCAACCAGTTCTTAAAAGCTCCCTTTCACATTCTGTCAGAGCACCAGTCATTAAGGTAAAAATGAAACAAGGAGATACCAAAATCAGGATATCTGTAGCGCTCAGATTTACATTGGGCCAAATGTTCAGCTTCATCTTCTAAGGGTGTTGCTTTTGTACCTGCAAAACAGTGCAAACGATCACCTACAGGTGCAGTATAAGTCACTGGGACAGTTAAATGCTGAGTCTGCAGGTGCTGGCTCGTTGCCAATGCTGGTGGTGTCTGATGTCAAACAGCGTCTCTCTGACTCCAAACCAATGTAGTAAAGTGTCTCTTTTGTAAATCAGGTACTTGGAGGGCCAAATGGCAGAATCATAGAAGATTAGGGTTGGAAGAGACCACAGGGGGTCATCTAATCCAACACGCTGCTCAAAGCAGGACCAACCCCAATTAAATCATCCCAGCCAGGGCTTTGTCAAGCTGGGCCTTAAAAACCTCTATGGATGGAGATTTCACCACCTCCCTAGGTAACCCATTCCAGTGCTTCACCACCCTCCTAGTGAAATAGTTTTTCCTAATATCCAAGCTAGGCCTCCCCCACTGCAACTTAAGACCATTGTTCCTTGTTCTGTCATCTGCTACCACTGAGAACAGCCGAGCTCCATCCTCTTTAGAACCACCCTTCAGGTAGTTGAAGGCTGCTATCAAATCCCCCCCTCACTCTTCTCTTCTGCAGACAACAGTAATTGATGGTGGAAAATAATTATGAAGGGAAAATTGTACCAAGTGTAAGGGGTGGGGGAGTGGAAGGAGCTTAGTGTTGGGGAAAAAAAACAAGACCCTTTGTTTTAGTTGAGTTTAAAGGCTAGAAAAGCTCTCATTTCTTCACCTCCATGTAGGAAGCAGTTTGGAAATAAAGATAAACAAACAATAGACTTGAAAAGACTCCCTACACCAGTAATATACACAAATTACAGTGCTTGTTCTCCTGCCACAGCATCTCTCTTTACTATTTCCTGTTACATTTCTACTGAGTTGCACTGAATGTGTCCAGCAAAGATAACAAAGGAGTTATAATTGTCTGTTATCTGCTGAGACAATCTACGGCCTGAGCCAGAATTCTGATTTCATAACAAGATTTACTAGCGGCAAGGCTAAAGATGAAAAGCTGTTTCCCTCTTGTCACTCTGTTATCGTCAGCAAGAATCAGGGAAAGGTCTGTTTTCCCCGCTCTTTCGTCCATCAGGACAACACAGGGCCGCTGCGCTAGCAGTCTTATCCTCTTTGAAGATGAGCAGAGCTCTGTTTGCTCTTTGTTCTGTTGTGAAAAGTGTAATGGAAATGACAAGGTCACAGAACATCAAACGTACCCAATTTTCCTTCCAACTTGCATTGAGTGGGGCACAGAAAAGTATCTCCCAACAATCGCATCTGTTGGATAGGAGGGCTCAGAAGATTGGGAGTGGAATACAAACCTCCAGGCCACGCACAGGGACTAGCCATGGGGTGGATGGACCTGGTGAAAAAACAGTATGGAAGGAAGGCTCTGATGCTGTTACATTTTGTCCCAGGTATAGGCGCCCACTCCGTGGGTGTTCTGGTGCTGGAGCACCCATGGGAAGAAAATGGTGGGTGCTCAGCACCCACCAGCCACAGCAGTTTGGCAGCACCCCCAATCAGCTCTTTGGCAGTGCCCCGATTAGCTGATCAGGGTGCTGCCAAACACCTGATTGGAGGTGCGGCCATTGGCGGCTGGGGGAGGGACTTAGAGGAGGGCACATTGCAGCGAGTGGGGGGGGGCTCAGGGAGGTGCGCAGTGGGGGTGGGAAGAGGTGGAGCAAGGGCGGGGCATTGTGGGGCAGGGCAGGAAGAGTCAGAGTGAGGGCGGGGCCTTGGGGAGGGGGTGGAGTGAGGGTGGGGCCTCAGGACAGAGCAGAGGTGGAGCACCCCCGGGGGAAAAGAGAAACTCAGCACCTATGTCCAGGCCTCTGCTTCAGATACAGTTCAGCGTGGTCATGACATGAAAGTGAAATGAGTTGAAGGGTCTCAGCCTAGTTCCTTGTGCACATGTGTTCTTGTTTAAAAAACAAAAACAAAACAAAAAAACCCCAAATCTTGGGTTATGATTAGCAGTCTCTGTTCATGTGCCAAGAACGAAAGTGCTGTGTATGGAAAAATCTCTAACCATTGGTAATTACTACTGTCATTATGGCTGGTCAAAATATTTCTATCCATTTTTTTTTTAATATGGAATTTTGGGTTGACTAAATGAAAATTTTCATGGAAAGCGTTTGCTTCCCCCACACACACATGCACACACACTTTTTTTCTTCTTCTTCACTGGTAAACTGAAAAGCTGAAGAACAAAAAATTTTCAGCAGTTTTTGGCCAAATATTTTCAGGTTTTGTTTTTCCAATGAACATTAGAAAATGTCCACAGTTTTTCTCCCAACCAATTCTATTTATATTATTTTATTATATTTTATTAAGCAAATATGTGTAATTGCATCATTGGTGTGCACGACACTTCGCATATATAGATAAAAACAAGAAGGGGTGAAAATCCTGACCCTGTTGAAAAGTTTGCCATTGACTTCAATGGACTAGGATTTCATCCAGGGTCCCTGCCTTAAGGATTTTACAGTCTAAATCAGGGTGGGCAAACTTTTTGGGCCGAGGGCCACATCTGGGAATAGAAATTGTATGGCGGGTCATGAATGCTCACAAAATTGGGGTTGGGGTACAGGAGGGGATAAGGGATCTGGTTGGGGGTGTGGCCTCCAAGATGGGACCAGAAATGAGGAGTTCAAGGTATGGGAGGGGGCTCCAGGCTGGGGTGGGGAGCTAGGGTGCGGGGGGGGTGAGGGCTCTGGCTAGGGGTGTGGGCTTTGTGGTGGAGCTTGGGATGAGGGGTTTGGGGTGTAGGAGGGTGCTCTGGGCTGGGACTGAGGGGTTTGGAGGGCAGGAGGGGGATCAGGGCTGGGGCAGGGGGTTGGGGCATGAGGGGAGGCTCAGGGGTGCAGGCTGCGGGCGACGCTTACCTCAAGCGGCTCCCGGAAGCAGTGGCATGTCCCTTCTCCAGCTCCTATGCAGAGGCGCAGCCCGGTGGCTCTGCACACTGCCCTGTCCACAGGCGCCACCCCTGCAGCTCTCATTGGAGCGCTGGAGGGGGCCATTGGAGAGGGGCCATTGGAGCATGTCGGAGCTGGAGGGGGCCATGCTGCTGCTTCCGGGAGCCGTGTGGAACGGCCCCCAACCCTGCGCCCCGGGTGCAGTGCTGGAGCATGGCAAGCCCCAGATCCCGCTCCCCAGCAGGAACTCGAGGGCTGGATTAAAACAGCTGGCAGGCCAAATCCGGCCCGCAGGCCGTTGTTTGCCCACCCCTGGTCTAAATTAAGCCTATCACACTGACCTCAGAATACAATGAGTGCGTGGGTCTGGGGGAAGGGAAGAGACAACCGTATACAATGAGCTGGAAACAATGGTCTTGAAAAAAGGCTGCTATTTGTTATTTTTATTATGGTCACATCTAGATGGCCCAACTGCAATCAGGGCCCTATTGTGCTAGGTGTGGTACAAACATATAATAAGAGACAGTCCCTGCGCTGAAGAGCTTACGATCTAAGCCAACAAGTCAGATAAAGAATAGGGCAGAAGAAGTGTTACTATCGTCTTTTTACAGGTGGGGAAATGATGGCTTAAGTGCCTTGCCCAAATCACACAGGATATTGGTGGCAAAGCCAGGAATTGAACTCGGACCTCCTGAGTCCCACTGACTTAACCAGAAGACCAGTCACCTGTCCTTTCAAGAACAGTAGGTGGTTTTGGTTGTTTTGAGTCTCCATTGTGTTTAACCCAAAAAGGGAGAAGAGCTAGGGACTCCATGAAGTCCAGGAAACTGAAGTCCAGCAAACTGAAATGTTGATGGGCAGCACTACAAACCCCTAAGACACACAAACAGTGTGGAAACACAGTGGCCTGACAACATGGGGGAAACTTGCATTGCTGTTACCCAAGCTGCACCTCTCCAGGTCCATCATCCCCACACCTTTCCGCAGCACTTTACAAGGCAAAGAAAGCAAACACCCACAAACAGTGAAGTTATGTTTGATTAAACAACTCTAGCTGCATGCGAAGTTTAAGCAATGTCATTCATTTGGCTCTTTGTAACACTGACTAGCAACTCTTTTCCTCCCTCCATTATTTCAACCCAGCAATGGCAACATGACTGGCAAAGAGAGGAAATGTAATTAATGTGCATAGCGTTGCGA
Organism: Natator depressus; assembly: GCF_965152275.1. Taxonomy (NCBI): domain Eukaryota; kingdom Metazoa; phylum Chordata; order Testudines; family Cheloniidae; genus Natator; species Natator depressus. The sequence continues at coordinate 116,631,742 of NC_134240.1, read as the reverse complement.
AGCCAAACATAATTTCATTATGTACCTCCTAATGCAGGATTTAAATAGCGAGGACAGATTAGATAGAGATGGATGGATAGATTAGACAGATCTGACAGACAGATATATAATTAGTGGTAATGACTGCAGTGCAGCCGCTAACAGTTTATCAAGCCCCCTTGTGACAACTTTGCAAATGATGCCACGGACATGCTTTAGGAAAACAGGTTTTTTCCTAGTCAAAGCTAATGGAAGTAGAAAACTGCTCCTTGTCAAACAAAGCCGGAGGGGATTTGTCCTCAAAGTCACCCAGAAATAAATCTTTTAAGGTCTGAATGGCAATTATGTTGGGCACTGGAAGTAGTTAACGCGATTTATAAACTTGAAATAAAAAATAATATTAAATGCAATGTTTAAAGGCTAAGCCAATTGTCCTACTGTATCACTGGCATAAATAAGGAAATCCTGTTAGCCTTTAATGAAATTAGCAAAACACAACAGTGTAGTCATAAGCACCTTTCCACATGTCTCCCCTTTCATTTTTGGAAAATGAGGGAATCTTGGGAGGACTTTAGAACCTGACAATTTGCAAGGATATTGAATGACCAAAAATTAATGGAACTGATTCAATTCAATGAATCCTATTAGCTAATTCACATAACTGCTAACCTCTGGGACAGGAGGATGGCCTACCCTCCATACTGGGAAGTGACATCAGTAACAGCAAGGGACCTGAAATTCCTAACCACAGCTTGAGCTCACAATCTTTTCTGCTCTGCTACTGAACATCTTGAATGTAATTACTCTATTTCTCAGCCAGCAAAGGACAACCTTGGGAACATTTTCAAACAATAAGTGCACCCAGAGCCTGATCCAAAGCCCACTGAAGTCAAAGAGAACCTTTCCAAAGACTTCAGTTGGCTTTGGACCCAGTCATTTAGGTTTCATGACATTTCAGCGTTTGTAAGCTAGTATCATTCATTCCCACTGGTAGTAGTAAATTGTATAGAGAGGAGGATCTGGGCATAAAAGCTAGCAGCAGCTAGGTAGCTAAATGTTATGAATTTTAGAAGACTGCAGGGTATCAAGGGATAGTAATTGTCAGGCTGTCTGCAGTAGTTTGACCATAAGTGCCAATCTCAGGGCAGACGCTCAAAAGCAGGGCAGACACCCCAAACTGGTGGTATGTTCTATAATTAGATTTCACCAACCCAAGAACAAATGGGAACAACTGGATCACTGCAACAGTCGTACTGTCCCTTTGGGCACACCATTCTATCTTGCCATCCAAGCAAGTTGGATATAGTGATAAATGGTCACTTACATCAAAAATCACAATATTCAGGTTACTCCTAATCCCAAGAAACCAGTCACTTACCCAGATCAATTTGTATCTTAGATTTCATACCAAAGACAATGCTGGTAGCTAATCCTATAGTAAACTAATTCAGGATTCATTAACTAGAAAAAAGAAATTAGTTATTTACAAGTTAAAGCAAGCAACATACATGCACAAATGCATTCTGTGTATGGTTCCAAAAAGTGCCAGAGATATAGTAATGTGTCAGCACTGAATGTGTTGTAAGGTTGTGTAACCCAAGTTGACCCTGGGGAGATCTGATTTTGTATTTCTTAGCTCCAGTCCTTGTAGGAGTCTAAACAGCAAGGAGATGAAGAAATCTTCATGTCCATTATCTTTATTTCCCTCTTCCAGCATTCAAACCGAAGGGACAAGGCCTTCTGCATGTAATTCTCTGTGGGTGGAGAGAGCAATCAATAAAGCTTTTGTCCTACAATGGTCCACTTAATTTTAATAGTCCTCCTGGTTGGGTGGGGGGAAGTCACTCTTCCCGTCTGAGCTCACAAGTTCAGAGCAGGCATTTTTACAGCTATAAGACACTTATAATTTATCTTGTAGCATGGACTACAGACATTATAGATAAGGTTAATGCAGGCAGCAATTTACAAGCATTTTATAGAGCCTAAACACTAAGCACATCCTTACATGTCTAACACCTATCTTGAATAATATTAACCTATAGGAGACCTGGTCTGGTTTCCTGCTATGAATTTGTCCATTTTCAGCTGACTCCTACAGACCTGGGAAGAGTTGGCACCTGGTTTACCAGCATCACAAAAATGACAAAGCAAAAGCTGGGCAAAAATGGGAATTTCCATCCTGCAGGAAATTCCAATTTTGTAAAACAATTGTTTTTATCCCAAATTGGGACAGAATAGTCAAAATATCGAAACTTTTCATAGAACAAAAAATTCTGAAAAAATTTCAAATGTGAAAAAGTTTTGTTTGTTTTTTTTTATTTGGGGTTGGTTCAACATTAAACTGCATCTGCCTGAGCTTCTGTGGTGTATCCTGGGAGATGTAGTGTGACTGAGAATTAGGGTATGAGGTACCTAACCTACAATTATCGCAAGGCGTTCCTCTGGGATTCCTCACGGACACGGAACTTTCACATAGTAACAGCCACGACTAATGCTTTCTCCCATCTCCAGACGGCGAGGCGACTCCTTCCCATCCCGACAGATGAAGACCTGGCTTCAGTTATTCATGCTTTCGTCATCTCTCGGCTGGACTATAGGAATGCAGTATAGTTGGGCATGACTCTTCAGCACTTAGGAAACTTAAACTGGTACAAAACAAGACAGTGTGTCTCCTCAGCAACACAGGCTACTGTGAGCACCTTGCACCTGTCCTCCATTCCCTACACTGGCTTCCCATAGAATACTGAATCAAGTTTAAGGTCTTGGACCTTATCCTGGACCCAGGAGAGCTAAAAGACCATAAAGCACCAGGACGAAGACCGTGATCAGCAACTTCTCTTCTCTGTTACAATGGAACTCTCAAGAATAAGAACAAAGCTTATCTGTTCAGGAGACAAAACCTTCTCTGGGGGGCAATCTGAAACTGGAATGAAGTGCAACAGGAACTGAAGACCATCACAAACCTCACTACTTCCTGCTCCAAGTGCAAGGTAAATTTCTTTGATCTTACCTTCTCTAATATAAACATAGAGCAATGGAGATATATAAACAAACAAGCTCTTAAAACAAGACCCGCCCTGCTACACATACTTCTGCTGTTGGGAAACTCAGAGAACAAACCACACGTGACAGACGTGAATTCATGTTGCTTAATGTACTACTGGAAGGGGCTCAGATACTATGGTGATGAGTGTAGTATTAAAACCTATATGGAATAGAATAGTCAGATTAATGTCAGCTCAACCCAAAACAAAATGTTTCATTTTATTTTCCCAATAGAAAATTGAAAAAGGTTGGCAAGCTCATAATTTTCTTGGGAAAAATGTCAATTTTGTGGAAACCAATATTTATTCTTGAAAAAAACGTTTCAATGAAAAGTCTTTGATCAGCTCTTAGTCACAGTAACCAACTAAATACAGTAACTGTCATGGATTGGTGAATATGTGCATTACGCACAGCTCTTTCTAGTCTTCTTTGACTCCTGTCATCAGCCCAAAAACTGTCGTTCATCAGCTTTCCTCCTGCTCCAGCATTCAGACCCGTACAGCAGTACTGGCATGACAGTTGTCTTATATATGATGGGTTATGTTTTCATTGAAATGCCCTTAGCCTGCCAGATCTTGAAGAGTTTTTTTAATGCAGTAGCAAGTAGTCCAATTATTCTTTTTATGTCATCTTCACAATTCCCTTTCTTTGATAATAGTCCTCTAAAGCACACACATTTTTTCCACTTGTTCTTGTTCTTTGTTGTCAAGTTTGATCTTTATCTCTTTCTCCTGTCTTCTAATTTCCATAATGTTTTTTTCTTCTCTGTGCTGATCTTCAATCTGAATTTTCTGCTTGTCCAGTCTACCCTGTCGGCTATTCTCTGTAACTCCTCCCTGGTCAATGTTGTGAGGTCAATATTGTGAGATCAATATTGTCTGTGAATCTAAGGTTATGCACTGTCCTACCATACAAAATGACTCCTTTGGTTTCATCTCTCAGTGCTACAGCCGTTATTGCTTCCAGGATTCTTTTGAACAAATCTGGCCATAGCTGGCATCCTACAGTCATCCTGAACCAGCTTCTTGTTTACTCTCACTGCACTCATTGACTTGCTGTAGATGCTTTCTATCAGCTTAATCAATTTTTGAGGATGCCATCCATTCTCATAACTTGCCATAATCCTTTCAGCCAGATTCTATCAAACACCTGTTTTAAATCTATAAAGTTGTTGCAGCAGGTTTGATTGTTCTTCTCACATATCCGTCTTATCAAAAGTAACTGATCTATTGTACTCCATCCTGGTGCAAATCTGAGCCGTTCACCTGCAAGCTCTGCTTCTGCAGGCATCTACATTCTCCTCTGCAATGTGGTGGTGGTTGCTTTTCCTGGCACACTCAGTAAATAGACTCCTCTATAGTTCTTGCACTCACTCTTTTATCTCTTTTTTTATAAATCAGCACTATTATCCCTTTCTCCCATTCGCTCAGCACTGGCTCTTGTTTGTAAAGCTTGTTGAATAGCTTGTGCATCATTTTTACTATGTGCTCCTTGCCTGCTAGCAGCGGGTCTGGAGCTACACTGTCATTTCCTGGCATCTCGTGTCTTTTTTGAACTTTCTATTGAGATCTTTATTACTCCTTCTGGGAATTCCGGCATCTGCTCTGCCTCACTTTTGCTGGCAAAGCTTCTCCAGGACCATTTCAACGTGTTCTGCATGTTGCACAGCTCTCCAAAGTATTCTTTCTATTGCTTATTCTTTGCCAGGACCAACTGCAAGCAACTCACTCAACTCTCCCTAGTGGCTCCAAGTAGCTGCATGCCTATCACAGCACCACATCCCAGGACCTCACCTCGGCTGGCATGATAAAACTAGTGAGGGTAGCTAGCAGCAATAACTGATGGGGAAAAGGGACATTTGGCTCTTCAAGTGCATGAAGTCTCCTGTGGTGAAGCTGGCAAAACAATGTTCAAAGTATAACATTGGTGGAAATGGTGCTGGATCAAGCAAATGAGTAGATTAAAGCAGTGTTGGAGATTGATTACAATATACCGGGCAACTACAAAGCCAAGCGTTCTTGGTCAAACACTTGTGAATATTGGAAGCCAAATAAAGAACGGAAAAAGAAAAGTACACCAGCTTTGTCATCACCTGGGCAAACAAGGGCCATGTTTTCCGCTCAAAAACTGTGTCAAGGCAAAAAGTGTGCAGTTGGAACCAACACAAAGATAACACGCAGAATAGAGAACTATGTGATGAACTCAAAGGATAAGACATTTTTTGGGATGCAGGATGCAGGACCATTATACCAGGCAGGAGCATTGGGCAACGATGCACAAGATGAAAAGAGATGAGTGGGAAATTGTTGGTTTAAGCAGCATGAGATGAGAAGAAAAAGGAGAATTCTACCAGGACGAACATAGGATGCGGACATTGGGAGGAGAAGGTGGTGGACGCCAGGATGGAGTTGCATTGGTATGTACTGGAGTAGAGCTAGGCTCTTATAGCACGTAATCCAATATCTTCTCGTACGTGGAAGGTGAAATTCAGAATCAAATGTAGTGCAGTTACAATAGTACAAGTAATACGTGCTGACCCCAGCAGCACCAAAGGAAGAACTCGACAAACTTATGCTAATCTACAGAAAACGATACAAGATGTTTCAAGACAAGATGTGTTACTGGTGATGGAAGGTTTTAATGAAAACAGTACGACTGGACTGGAGCAATGGTCCGATTTTGGACAAGGAGACGAAATGAAAGAGGAGAAAGGTGGCCTAATTTCTGCTTCAGCAACAACTTGATGATGATAACAAACACACCAGTCTCACGAAGAAGGCCGCATGTATATCAGCTGAAGGTGATAGACTATGTGAATCACAGGTGGAAATCGTGTGTTGTCATGCAGATAACATGCAGCCAATATCTGGTCAGATCATGAATTAACCCTGGCATCCACATCCCAGCAAAGAACTAATCACAAAATGACTCATTGGTCCAAAATGGCCCTACCATAAATTGGAGCAAATTTCGTGGACTTCCAGCATTCTCTTTCTTATAGAACTGGTTCTAAAGTGCCTGCCTGTGTGAGTTACTGTTCCTGAGAAGAGTAATAGTTGATTTGGTTGCCTCTAGACGGTCACTGCGCTCTCAGTTCCTAACTCATTGCTTTGTAAAGTGCTTTGACACACGGCGAGTATAAAGGCACAAGGCACACTCTTATTGTACAATATTTGGAATATTTATTATACACAACCAAGTGCAAACATAATATTTCAGGGAGCCAATTTCATCCAAGAACTGTGTGAATTTTTACACGGGGATAGAAACAAACAAAAAAATGCCTTTTTTTTTTTATTCCAGGCTCTTAATGCATTTTCAGATCTGTCATTCTAGCATGGGCTTGAATACAGTGCCCTCAACAGGGGATCAAAAAGAGTGCTTTAACCCCCACACTGAAATTCATCCCTGTGCAGAGGGTCTCAGTAGTAATTTTTTTTCTGCATGCCGGCGCAAGGGAGTAAAGGGGCAGAAGGAATTCCCTGAAGGGCCTATGTGGGCTCTCTGCGTTGTCAGGGCCTGCCTGGGGGAAGGAGCAACAGTGGGTGGGCTGCTACTCCTCTTTGCATAGGCGGGAGGGGTAGTGGGCACAGCGTTGGCTCTTGCATCCATAGTGCATCAGACTATGCACAAGAGCTGGCACAGAGAGGGGAGAGGTCTGTGCCAGCAAAGGGGATGGTGCAGATTCACAATTAGGTTCCTGCTGTGCTCCGGGAGCCAGTCTCGCTATGCATATATCCTCACTCAGGGTGGATTGTAACGGGTTTTAATCCAGCCCAGGGTCTTTGTACCATGAAGTCCCACTTCAGCTCTTAGAATAGGGTTCAAGTGAGCCGTAAATTGCAGAGCTCAGCAAATAACAGATTTTTCTGTTTGGTGTCTGAACTGAAAGAAAAAATAAAGTTGAATTCCTGAAACAAAACGTTGTGTTTACTTTTCGAGGGACTTTAATTAAAAAAAAAATTCTTTCCAAAACAAAAGTCAAAATGTTTCGTTTTACAAATGTCAAAACAAACTCTCTTGATATTTCTGAATTCTTGTCCCTTTTCTCCTCCTGGCTGAAACAACTTGCTGAATTCAAGCCCAGTGTGCAAATCATTTCATTCAACCCAAATCTGAATTTTTAGTGCCCCCCCCCCAAAAAAAAAAAGTGATTTCCAAAAGCAAGTTCACCCTGCTGTATTAGTTCATCGGCCTTACTCTGGTTCTGCACAGATATGAATTGGAACCTGTGAAAATAACTCTTATTTTTCTAAAAAAAAAACGAGGAGTCCTGCTGATGCAGACTAACATGGCTACCACTCTGAAACCTGTCACCATGCAACACTCTTATTTTTCTGTATAAATTAACTTCCTCAACTTGATCCTAAAACTTTCCAGATGAGGAGATGATAGTTGTTGTTAATTTGTTACAAATTATCGGCTCAGTGCTTATGCTACAGCACAATGATACGATTCTGGTTATTACCCTAGACTGTTGTCAGAGGTAAAGGTATAAAGCGTGTTATTCATCCAGGCATCAAAGCTATTCTCATTTTGAAGCTTAACAGTGCCAGACAAAGTGGCTGCTTTATCCCACGGAAAATGAGGCTTCACATGTGAAAGAATAAAAAAGCCTGTTTCAGTGAGTAATGACTAATTAAGAGCGTTTTGACAAGGGTGTAATTTCAATTGGTAACTCAGCATAGAGATAATTTCACAGGGTGTGGAAACCATTGTGTGAAAATGGAATCCAAATCTAAAATACAATACAAAAACATATTTTTGGGGCGAGATACTCCTCAAAGTGATATCACATTGGTTAATGATCTCCTAAGTAACAATCCACATGACAGCCTTGTAGGGGCAGTACAAAGGCGCCAAAACGGGGAAAAAATAAAACAAACTGCTTTCTTTGACATTAGCAGGGTGTAAAAGGCTCCAGCAGCTGTCAGTAGTTATGGAAACACAAATCTCAGTAACAGCTCTGCACAAGAAGCGGAGGAAAGATCCCTGGAGTGGCTACCTGTAAGCTGTTTTGTATGTGAGTAGCAATATGTTAAGCAGAGTGATCATATCTTCATTCACACATGCAGCTAAGTAGGTTCTTTCCCTCCCACACCAGCCCGCCCTCCCTCGCCAAAAACAGGTTAAAACAATAACGAAAAGCCTGCCACTGTCTACCTTGCTAACACAGTCATTGTTTTTTAGGGCCAGAAGAGACTTTTACGATCATCTAGTCAGACCTCCTGAATAACAGAGGCCATAGAATTTCACCAAGTGATTCTTGTATCAAGCCCATCATTTTTGGCTGAGCGAGAGCATCATTTTTAGAAAAACACTGATATTGATTCAAAGACGTCAAGAGATGGAGAATCCACAGCGTCCCTTGGTAAGTTCTCCAATGGCTAATTACCCTCGCTGTTAAGAATGTATGCCTCGTGATGAATCTGAATTTGTCCAGCTTTAGTGTACAGCTATTGGGGCTTGTGATAAATGAAGGGGGGTGTAGCTCCCTTTTATGGACATCCAGCCAGTTAGCTATAAAGTCCCTCTTGGTGTCTATTCTCTGCTTCCTCTACCTGTAAGAGAACCCAGGAAGGCGCACTTGGGAATTCCTTCCTGTGGGGTGCCCTCAAGCCCTTTCACCCCCAACTCCCCTGGTGAAGAGCTGAGAAAGAAAGAAGGAAAACAGCTGTTGCCACTATCTAATTAAACAATATGTACACAAACCTCTTAAGACACAAAAATCCAATTCTGTTCTTAAAAAAGGTAAATTTTATTAATAAAAAAAGAAGAAAATACATCTGGGAACTTAGGCTTGTGCTAGATTTTAAAAAAAACTACACAGACTAATCATCAAGAATAGCTCTCTTGAGGTCCAGCCTAAAGATTACAAATAAAACAAAAGCACCTGGGTTTAGCACAGAGGAGTCCACAAGCCATAAAGAAATAAAAGGGATAAACCTAATTGCATCTTCCTAGACATTTCCTGATCCATCTACATATATGGGGTTTTAGATGAGTAATTTCTAGGTATGATGCTGATGATTTTTCACACCTGGCCCAAGCTTCTCACAGTGTAACTGCTCCCTGTCTGCCTCTCTCCAAGAACAAAACAGACAGACAAAAGGGGAGCCTTGTTTCAATTTTAAAAAGTTCTAGCTTTCCCATTGGCTCTTTTGGCCAGGTGCCTACTCACTTCCTTTTACCTATGCATAGCAGTGAGACTTTTCAACACTTTACAGGTAGAGCAATTAGAGAACAGCTACTAAGATGGATTTTTGTAGCTACTGGCTGGCTGGGTGTCCATAAAAGGGAGCTCCCCCCCCCTTCATTTATCACAATTGTCAATTACTTTTTCAGATCTATTAGTTAGCCAGTTTAACATGCATTTAAGATGTTTGCATTAATTTTGTATAGTGCTATTTTTTTAATCTGAATGTTGTGTGGAACTGAGCAAAATGCCTTAGACGTCTAAAGTATATTATGTCCACTCAGTTACTTTTGTCGACCAAACTTGTAATCTCATCCAAAACCATAAGTAATTCGACCAGTTTGTTTTCCAGAAAACTATATCAACTGGCATTAGTTATGCTACCTTCATTTATTTCTTTACTGATTGTATCCCATATCACCCTTTCTGCAATTTTTCCTAGGAGCACTGACCTATAGATATACAAACTGGCCTATAAATACCTGCATCATTTGGTTTACCCTTTTTAAATATTGGTAAAACTCACTTCCTGTTCACTGGGATTTCCCTAGCATTCCAAGGTTTATTAAACATCAACATCAATTGCTCAGAGAGCTTCTTTGCCAATTTGTTTATAACTCTTGGATGCAAGTTATCCGGTCGTGCAGATTTAAAAATGTTTTACTTAGATCTGGGTTCTGTGCCCGGGTATGCCACGGATTTCCCATATGACCTTTGGCAAATCACTTAATCTTTCTCTGGTCCCCATCTGTATATGGGCACAATAATGCATCCCTACCTCAATGGGCTGTTGTGGGATATATTTGTTGCTGATTGTGAGGCTCTAAAACGTTGAGGGCCATATAACTATCTAATTATAAACCACACATTTAGATACTTATTTAGGACTTTTGGGATCTGACCGATTATATACATACATATTTAGGGCTTGATTTTTCAAAGACATTCTCCACTGGGGTGGGCAAAACTTTGGATCCCCAAACTCCCACCTACATTTTTCCCAACTACACTGAATTTTAGGTTCAGTATGAGACCCCGCTCCGCAGGCCTGACAGGGTAACAATATAAAGAGCACTATGGAGCAGAGTTCCTCAAAGCCGATCGGAAAAGTGATCCAAGTAAGACTGATTGCCAATCAGGTAGCCAATGAACATCTGCTGTAGCAAGCAAACCTGAGGTCGAGCGGAATTCAGCTCTGTCACCTCCGAGTTCTTTTTTATAGACCTCAGGGCAAGGTTTGTTATATTAGGCCGTAATTCCTCCATTATAAAATGTCACCCAAATGGTTCTGATCTTTTGCAAGATTTTTAGCACATTAGAGGGTGATGGGATGGCGGGGGATTTACTGCATGCTCACAGCCATGTGATAATTGACAGGGATTTAGTGACGATGAGATGATGCTACTTATTGAGACTCCATTAGCTGAGTAGGGCAACGATATGGGAAAAGTTACAACAAAAGTTACCACAACAAAGACATGGTTTCAACTGATGATTAGAATGGGCAACTTGCTTCTGCTCAAAGGAAACCCCCGAAACCTGAACCTGGCAATGAAGTGAACAACATTTAAGAGGTACAAAAAAAGTCTAGATAAAAGCAAAAGATAATTTCAGTTACTGTTAGGGATGCGGGGGACCTTGTTTTGCCTAATTTTAAACCCATCCCGCTACTGTGGTCTCAAAAGCTCAATCAGATTTGAATGTTATTGGGTTATGTTCCTCTTAGGAGAGGCTGTCAATAAGTGAACAGAATCAAGAAATCCACTGGAAACACAGAGTGAAAAAATAAAGCAGTGAGTAGAAAGAGTGAGAATACAGCACACACAGATTGTGAAAAATGGTAACGGATTAGAAAAAAGGAATATTGTAATGACAAATTTGGTGGGTGAGTGTGTGTGTGCATGCGCGCGCACACAAGAGAGAGAAAGAGATGGAGGTTCAAAAGCATCCAAGTATTAAGGTTTGATTTTTCACTTAAAGCAGGGATTTAACCACTTTATTTTGTTTTTTACAACTGCAGTAACTGCACCTGAACTGTTTGTTTGTTTTTTTCACTTCAACGAATTGCAGGCACAAGTCCTACAAGTTAGGCATTTAAGTACCTGAACTGTGAATCCAGATAGAGAGCTAAGCTTTCAATAACTGATATTCCACGTGGCTCCCAGAAGCAGCGACATGGCCCCCTCTGGCTCCTACATGTAGGGACAGCCAGTGGACTCCACTCTGCATGCTGCCCCTGCCCCCGAAGTTCCCATTGGCTGGGAACCACAACCACTGGGAGCTGCAGGGGCAGTGCCTGCGGATGGGGTAGCATGCAGAGCCATCTGGCCGTGCCTCCACATAGGAGTCAGAGAAGGGATATGCCACTGCTTCTGGGAGCCGCTTGAGGTAAGCACTGGGCAGAGTCTGTACCCCTGAGCCTCCCCCCACACCCCAATGCACTGCCCCAGCCCTGATTCCCCCTTGTCCCTTCAAACCCCTCGGTCCCAGCCTGGAGCACCCTCCTGCACCCCAAACGTCTCATCCCCAGCCAGAGCCCTCAGCCCCCATCCCCCGGACCCCTAGCCCAGAGCCCCCTCCGGTGCCCTGACCTCATTTCTGACCCCACCCTGGAGCCGCACCCCCAACCAGGGCCCTCACCCCCTCCCGCACCCCAACCCCAATTTTGTGAGCATTCATGGCCCCCCATACAATTTCTATTCCCAGATGTGGCCCTTGGGCCAAAAAGTTTGCCCACCCCTGGATTAGGCCCTAGGTTGCTACAGCAACACAGACAGACCCCGGTCATGGGCAGGTACGATCAAACCTGGGACCTCTGGAGCTTAGTGCATGAGCCTCTCCTGCATGAGCTAAAAGCCAACCAGCTGTTAGCTAAGGCTGTAGAGCAGACTCATTATCTATCTATCTATCTTTTCTTTCTCCCCCTCACTAGATGAGACAGAACCCCACACCCAGAAGGTGTGTGGGTTACACCATGTATGACAGAATCTGGCCCGAAGTGTAGAATGTGCCCATGGGGACGGGTTTAGAATTCCTTATCCTTGCAGGCAATCGCTTTACATTCTGAAGCATAAAACATGATTACCCTTACCTTACACAGGCATAACTATAAGTGATATTATGGGTCATAAATTATACAGTCCTTTCTAAATTCCAGCAACAGTATTTAACTAGCTGACCTCCCGTGAGGGGACACTGAATTATTGCTCAGGCTGAAAGAGTTTCCTTTTCGCTCTTCTAAATTTCCTGGCCATTAATTCCATTGAGAGAACAACTTCTTTATTACCACGTAATAATCACTCCTTAAAGAACGAAACACGGGCCATACTGAAAGTGATTCACCACTTCGATGCAAAAAAGTACAGGCCCAGGTCTCATTCGCACTAAGGTTTCTTTATCCCTGTCTGGCTGTATACAGGGACTGTAAGGTGAGCATAAACTAACTACCTTTACACCCATACTGGGGAGAGAAAGGAGCCATAGTGGTTAGGGCACTGATATGGGAGACCTGGGTTCAAGTCCTAGTTCCAGCACAGACTTCCTGTGTGATATGGGCAAGTCACTTTGCCTCTCTGTGCCACAATCCCCCACCTGTAGCATGGAAATAATAGTACTTCCCTACCTCACGGGTCATCCAGGCCCAGCTTCTGGCAGTCAGAGGCTAGGGACACCCATCACCTGAGGTTGCACCCCTGAGCATCTCGGCTTTTCACTCCCTTTATAGGTTTCAGAGTAACAGCCGTGTTAGTCTGTATTCGCAAAAAGAAAAGGAGTACTTGTGGCACCTTAGAGACTAACCAATGTATTTGAGCACAAGCTTTCGTGAGCTACAGCTCACTTCATCCGGATGCAGTGAGCTGTAGCTCACGAAAGCTTATGCTCAGATAAATTGGTTAGTCTCTAAGGTGCCACAAGTCCTCCTTTTCTTTTCACTCCCTTTACAGTATCAAAGTAAGGAATGTACACGAGAACCAGGCTTTTAAGCTCACACAGATCACACCTGAGGAATAGGAAGCTATGACATATTTAAGTTTCATGGGTAGGAAAAAACTACAAACCCAGGCTGACAAAACCATCAATCAGAGACACCTCCTTTGCTGCAACCTGCATGTGGGTCTCTGCCCAGTTAATGATTGTCTTGTTTATACGACATGATTGGCTGACATTTTGAATTGGTTCTATGTTATCCATCGGCTTTGGATTTCATTGTTTCCTCTTTCTCCCAGGAGTGGCTGTGGGGAGCCAGTAAAGTCCCTTTCCTGTGACACATTTAAAGAATGAAGCCATTACATTAAAAGAATAAGGGACTTTAATTAAAACTATGGATCTGCCCCCATGCTCTCCTGCCATGTGTTTCCCATCGCACTGTTTAGAAGCAGCTTTTTTCATATGTTTTAACAATGAGAAATGGCCTGTGTATTATTTAATTATTCAGTCTTCTCACAGGGGCTGGCTGGTGCTGCTTGATGAAGGATCTGTTGTATGAGGCATGAGTGCAATAATAAAAACTTTATATCTAAATATATTTGACTGTAAAATAGATGTACTCACGTTGTTTTATAAACCATAGTGAAAGAAATGTCAGCACCTTGCAGGGTATTGAGCCTGCCGTCTAAAGTCATGTCTATGAGCTTAATCATTGGGGAACAGAAGGAAAATATGAGTTCAAATATATTTTCTATAGTCTGTGAACTTTGATAATATACAGTACATGGCGTGGCTTTTCACTGTAATTGCTCATTGGGTGCTCAGCCTGGCAAGGGACTCAGCTAGGGTGATCAGATGTCCCGATTTTATAGGGACAGTCCCAATATTCAGGGCTTTGTCTTATATAGGCACCTATTACTCATCCCTTGCTATCTGATCACCCTACACTCAGCACTCCATCCAAGTGCTTAGGTGCAAGCTTAATTTAAGCATGTGTAGTCCCATTGCCTAAAATGCAAACTGTTGGGTGTGCTGAACTTTTGAAAAATCAGTCCAACGTCTCCCTGAGCTTAAATCAGAATTTAGGAGCCTAATTTTAGGCATCTTTTTATCTTGACTTTTATTTCCAAGTATGTTTTGGACCTGCATTTTGACAGTGGTGTTAGTAGATAAGTCTGTTTGTTAGCCTGGGATAGAATTTTGGGGTTGATTTTTTGATACTCTTTTATATTATACTAATATCTGTAAACAAAGACTGTGTATGCTGTTTCTGCCTAGTCAGGTGGGTTTGTTAATACAATGGGAACAGATAAGAGCAGTTAAAGTGTTGCTCAAATGCACACTTAAAGATTGCCTCAACCCCTATCTCAAGACAAGGTCAAGCAACCAGTCGGGAGGAGCAAAGGGGGATTGCGGGGAAGGTATAAAACACTAAAAGGCCAAACAATTGCCTGTCCCTGACCGTAGCACACCCTCACTCCTTACCCCTCCCATGGGGTACAACAGGGGTGGGACTGTGGGTGTGTATTGCAGGTATATTTGGGCCTGCTAAGAAGGAGGAGGTGGGAATAGGGAATATGGAATAGGGAATGGGCAATGAGAATAGGGAATTAGGACACAGGCAATGAATGCTCTGCAGTATCAGAGTTGGGAAGGGGGACATGGAGTACATGCTTTGTGGAGTCAGAGCTGGGAAGGGAACACTGGGAAACAGACTCTGCTGGTGTGTCGAGCTCTGGATCTGCTTATTTGGAACTAACTTCAATAAACATCACATTGCCTGCACTTCAGACTTCTGGTCTTCTGCTTTCTGTCTGCGTGACAAGAACCAGAGGAGGGGTGAAGGGAAAGCCCTCTAACAAGTGGTATTCATAGAGTGCATTGAACTTGTAGGATCAAATTCAAGAGTGATGTGTCAAGAGGTGTAATTGAGTCTCTTAGACTCAGACTTCTTTAGACCTGCCTACACCCATTCTGCTGATGTGTAAACAGGTCGCAGTGGGTGTAACTTACCCCCTGAGAAGCCAGATAAAAGGTGTAAGTTAAAGTAGCACCACCCTATTTACACTTTTGGCATATAAATGACACTAATTTAACACACTTACGCAATAGCAGAGTGGGTGGAAATAGGTGGAAGTCTACCAGTGTAAGTGGGTGATATTTAATGGCCTGAGGTATAGATTAAATGATCTACAAATTAGTGGAAGGGTGTCTGCCTTACACATCATCTCTGATCCTGGCCTACAAAAGTGTGCTATTCATGTTTATGGTGAAACGCTACCTTTACTGGCTGGCGGGAGGAGGGTGGGCAATGGAGCAACATGTATAAGCCAATGCCCATGCTATTGAGACCGGACAGTCTGAGGGCTGTCAGGGATTGCAAGCAAGGGGCATATTACTGCTGATCTACAAATTAGCCCATGAAGTGTGCTGCTCATAGCATGCCTGTGATGGGGCGAAACCCCCGTTACTGGTGAGAAAGGGTCAAAGGTGCAGGTAGCCACATTCATTTCACCGGGGTTGTGATCAGCAAGCAACACTGATATTTTATAAATAGGCCAAGAGGGTTCGGGCAGGGAGGGTAAGCAGTCGGGAGGGGACTGGTTGGTAAGAGACCATCGGCGGTTAGAGGCCTCTGGAAGATTTCGGTTGGGCAGGATGGTGCTTGACACCGGAAATGAGGAAAGGCAGTAGGGTTGAGCACAGGGCTCAGAGGATAGGTTGATTCTTTGGGACTTTGGACTTTACCTGGCTATCTGGATACCCTGGAAGGGGTTCAGCCTCGCTGATTTTCAGCTGGGGGGGCTGAGTGGTGCACTAAGACAGATGGCCTGCAGGGGGCACTGGAGGTGAAAACTCCTGCAATGTCACACCGTGACACAAGGGAGTGCACTGGGGGTGAGTGTGCATCATAGCAATGCCGGCAAGTGACACACCCCTTAATAAGCAATCCGTACCAAGCCCTCCCCAAATCATCCAGCCAGGACTCTGAAAGCTTGGGGTGCACCACCCATGTCCTCTGGGGAGTGGGCAGGGGGTAGTAGTTAGTTATTCCCCCTCCTGTGCACTATTCACGGTGGATTGGTCGCTATTATCCCCAGCGGCCCTCCACCC
Organism: Natator depressus; assembly: GCF_965152275.1. NCBI lineage: Eukaryota > Metazoa > Chordata > Testudines > Cheloniidae > Natator > Natator depressus. The sequence continues at coordinate 116,615,481 of NC_134240.1, read as the reverse complement.
TGTGTAGAGATGTTGGGTAGGGGAGGTAACCCACCCTCCAACAAAAGATCTGATGGTGTTAAATTGCTGGGACTTTGCAATAGCCATGCAGGACTGTAAGACAACTTTACAAAGCAGGGGCACATGTGGGATGTCCTGCACAATGTGGGACACTGGAAAGATCTGCCCCTTGGGTCCACAAGCAGCCCCCGCCCACTCCCACCCCTTCTTGAGTACTAGGTAGATGCTCTGCTGTCGCATGAGTGCACTGAGGAAGATGGGGAGGTGGGATTAGAGGGATCTCTCCGTATCTCCCTCCATACTGTAGAAAACCCATGCAAGGTTTGGTTTGTACAAGCCCCCAGTTACCTCTAATCTCCTTGGTTTGCAAATTGGGCTGACCTCTAGCTTTCTCCTAAAAAGAAAAGGAGTACTAGTGGCACCTTAGAGACTAACCAATTTATTTGAGCATAAGCTTTCGTGAGCTACAGCTCACTTCATCGGATGCATGAAGGATGCATGTAGGTCACGAAAGCTTATGCTCAAATAAATTTGTTGGTCTCTAAGGTGCCACAAGTCCTCCTTTTCTTTTTGCAAATACAGACTAACACGGCTGCTACTCTGAAACCTAGCTTTCTCCTGACTCCTAACTGCAGCAAGTTAAGGAATATGAGAACAGCCTTCACTATTTAGTTTTCTGGTTCTAGCTAAACTGGAAAGCACAGAGATCAGCAAAATCCAATTGAAATAAATGAACTGACTGTGCAGATTGGAGTCAAGTTCAGAGTGAATTCTGAGTGAAAGCTTTGGGTCATATTTTATTGTAGGTGGCCTAGTTCACCCACCCTGGTTTCAAATGGCCATTTCATTACTCTGCTCGGAGGTTTATTTTTAAAATGCTGCTTGAGACCCTTGCATTTTCCTCTAATAGAAAAGATGAGGGCAGAAACACAAGCATGGCACAGCATGAAATGCCAAGGGAGCTCCATGCATCAGTGATAAAAATAGTTATGGTCCTGGAGATATTGGGAATTCCTTTCTTATATGGCAAATGCAGTTTTCCGCTCTTACTGCATCCATCTGGTCCTGCACTACTTAGCTTTCAGAGTCTCTCTGGAATCTATGAACCATCTCAAGACCTGTTGTTTTCTAAATGCACCAGCCTAAGAAACATAAACTTTGATGGTGAGGACGTCTGACATGCTGCTCTTCAAATGCATTTGAGATTGCTACCCACAGACCACTAATCACTCCTAGCTCAGCTTCTGCTCCTGCTATGTTTCTTCCCACTACGCTGCTTGTTCCGAAGTTTAATTAATTCTGTTTGATAGTTTTGTTCCTTTCCCTTGAGTTAAGAAACATTTGAGACATTTAAACATTTGAATTCTGACAGTCCTGTCTTCTCCCTTTGGCAACACAGGCTGCAGGAAGAAGAGAATGTGACTTCAAATGAATTCATCCCCGTGACAAGATTTCAAACGGCCCACCATGCAGCATGTGACAGCAGGCTCTGTAGCAGCAGCAGCAGGAGGGACCATCAGGATATGGCAGCATGCCGTTCAACCCCTACCTCCCCATATTCCTATAACCCCACCAGATCTTTAGGGGGGATGGCCTGATTCCCTTCCCTGACGCATCACCACTGAGGCTGAGACCTTGGGATGGATAATAAACCCTGGCTCACTCCCCAAGGGTGTGGATGTCCACAGTTCAGGGCCCTCACTGCTTCTGACACCTTCCGGATGTGGCCTGCTTTCTTTCTGCCTCACCCGCTGGAGCCGAGCTAAAGAATTGAGATTTTTAGGCAGAGAGCAGCTTGCAGCCCATCCCTGTTTAAGGTGTGTCTTCAAGGATAGAGTAGACAACTTCCCCCTCCCTCACAGGATCCTTCAAATGAAATAGCTCTGGGCTTTGCCCCCTCTCTGCCGACAGGAATCGTGTGGATTTTCTCCAGCCCACCAAAGAAGACTTCCAGGGGCGTTCAGGAGCCCCACCTGGTTTGCTGTTCAGTAATGCCCCAGAATGCATACAACATCAAGGGGCTTCCTAGGCCCCCTATACACGCTGGAGGAAGCATCATACAAGATACGAGTGGGAACCATCAGAAAGTCTCCTGGTAAGAGAATGCTGGTGCTTGAGCAACTGCACATATCCGACGCCCTGTTTCAGAGCTCTGGCCAGCAGCTTGGACAAATGATCAATGTCATGTGATGGAAACCCAGCAGCAGCGCTGTCTTTAAGAGGGAGTTGGTCCGGACGGATAAGGGAGACCCAGGGTTAGGGCAAAGGCCTGGGAAGGGACTCTGCACCAGCCAGGAGGAAGGCCTGGTTGGAGATATCAGTAGGGAGCAGGAATGGAAGCCTCAGAAAGGCCAGGGAGCAGGAGCTGTAAAATCTATGGGAAAGATTTGAATTTCAGTTGATGCTGAATTGTTGTTAATAAATGAGGCCGAACAAACAGGATACGTGTGAATCACAGTAGACTATGCACATTCTTTAAGAGCTGAGCTGGGGAAACAGAGGCATCAGATACATGACGAGAGAGGGAAACCAACCCCATGAAAACATCTTGTCTCAAAAGAAAGCCCAGTCCAAAATCTCATTAAAACATCAGGTTTGCTTTATGGGTTGATGCATGTTTGAGCTGGGTTACAACACAGACTGACATACCTGTGCTCCCAATTCCATAGTATCCGAGAACCTCGCAACCTTTAGTAGTAGCATTAATTTCATAGCACTTAGTCGTGGACCAGGACCCCACTATGCCTGGTGCTGTACAAACACAGAACAAAAAGTTTCCTGCCCCAAAGAACTTAAAACCTAAGTATAAGATAAGCCATCAGAGATGGATACAGACAGCTTGGGGAGTACAAGGAAATAATGAGGCAATATTGGTCAGCATGGAAGGCACCGGTATCAATGCACCAGCCACCTAACCATTGTCATGGTTTTTTGTGGCATCACGGCAAAGGAGGGATTTGAAAGAGGACAATGAGGTGGCCTTTAACACATTTATGGGGAGCCCAGCCCAGAACAAGGGGCAGCATGGGAGAAAGCATGAAGGTGCTTGCTTGGGAATTTGACAAGTGGGCGATGGAAGCTGCCATCACTGGCAGGTGTTGACTTTACGATACTGAACGAGAGATGAGAGGCAGGGGAAGGACCTTGGAAATGAATTAATTTTATCGTCACTGCATCCCAGTCTGATAGGAAAGCCCTGTTATTATTTATAGATTGGGGAGTGAGGCACAGAGAGACTAACTTGGCTGCACAAGGTCATGCAGGAAGTCTGCGGAACTCAAGCTGGGTCTCCCAAGTCCCAGGCTAGCTCTGGACAACCCTTACTCATGAAATGACTCGCTCACCACTACACATTACCCATCTTGATCTACATGGTGACAGTCAGCAGTTTTGAGCTTGGGAGACATCAGAGATCAGTTCACTACACTACTGGAAGACACCAGGATCCCCCACAATATGGGTGATGCATAAGAACCTGAATGGACTAGAAGAAGAATATCTTCAGAGGATAGGTGAGGGGCATTGTACAGAAAGAGAGAGAAGGAGGATGACTGGACCACCCTTAAAGTTGTTGCTTTAGTGGATGCAAAGTAAGATGTTAGAATCAGGATCATTCAGTTTGTCTGAGCACAAACACAAATCCACGGGGCACGATGTTCACGCCGCAGTTTGCTGGCAGGTTTTGAACAAATGAATCTAAAAATCAAGCAGGAACATTTGTAACACTCGTCTTGGCCATACCAGGAGGAGGAGGCTGATCCTCCTTTCACTGCAGGAATTTGTGCAGGGGTTGATTTAATTATATCATGAGCCACAGGGTTGCTCTTCCAGAGAATCAACCAAAGAAATGGCACAGTAGGAAGGTGCATCAGAGTCAATGAGGCTCCTTTCACCAATCTGATCTTGAAAATTTAACATCAAGATTAGAGAATGGCTGTGGGAAAAGATTAGTCATTTAGGGATACAAGAAAATCTCATTTCCTTTCCTGCTCATAAATCGTTGGAGATCCATCATCTTTCCTTTTACCAATAATTTGAGCAGTTTCATGAATAAAGGATACGGTTAAAAAGGATTTTAATGGTGAATTCAGTCTTCAGGAAGGTCCATCCAGGGTGAGCCAAGGGAGTAATAGGATGACATTAAGGAAGCAATTATTTACACTGAATATAAGGAAGCATTTCCTAACTGGGGCTGGTCAAAAATTTTCCATCAAAACTGTTTTTTGGTGGAAAATTCAGTTTTCAATTAAACAATTTTTTTTTCAAAAAGTGCCTTTTTTTTCTGCCACAAAATCAACCACCCAAAACCTGAAAAATTTGGACCAAGCCCCAAAATATTTGCATTTTTGACCTACGTTTTCCAACATTTGGAAAATTTAGACAATTTCGTTTTGTTTTCTCATTGAAATTTTCTGGGGAGGGGGACTCATTTTTTGACCTAACAGTGAGATGTCCTCAGAGAAGTGGTGGAAGTGTTACCTCACGGTATAGGGAGAAAACTTTTATTTTACTGTTATCTCCCTTGCGCCATCTTGGATCCCTTTAACAACATCAGGGAATCCATATTGGTTGCCCTTCTTCCTCAGCCCCAGTTACAGTTTTGGTGCCCTTTTTGCCCTAAGGCAGGAAACTAGGTAGGTCACCTGACCTGTAATCTGCCCAGCAACCGTACATTATAAAAGGGTCAGCACGTCTTGGAGGTAGCGAGTGCCACGGCTGCTGCCCGTCTGAGAGGCAGGGTGCTGCAATGTGCTACTGCTCACCCTGGAGGGTGGACATTGATACCAGGCCCAGGTGGTTTCTCACCTGCATGCGAGAACAGGCCGTCACCTGCCGTTCTGATCCTGCCTCAGACATCCACCCACAATGACGCAGGGAAGAAGAGCTACAAGAACAAGACAGAGCTTCCATCAGCCTGTGTTCCTGCCTTCCACCTGTCTTACCATCCGGATCGGGTCCGGAGCCAGTCCTGTCGTGCCGGTGCCAGGGATAAAGCTGTAGGATATGGTAGAGACTCATTTGTCCTGCATCTAACCTACCCGGGATCAACCTTGGGAAGGGAGCTAAGCCCTTTTTGTCACAGCCAGTGCCCTTGGTATTTGGTTCCCTTGTTTTCTCAGTTATAGTTTGGGAGTCCTTATAGTTACCTACCTGTTACTTACCTGAGTTATTCTTCCAATAAACCTGTTCCTGTTTGCACCCTATCTGTTGTCTGTTTTTCCATTGGGGGAAATAAGACCGCGATGATAGAAGCGGGAGAGGGGAAACATTCCTGAGACTGGTCCTCTGGCCAAGTATATAATCCAGTCAACAATGGGTCACTTTATGACAGTTCAAGTCGGTTGTAAATTTTAGTCTAGGACATGAGCAGGAGGTTGGGCAAGGTGGCCCAACAGACATTTCACTTTTTTAATATCTTCTGATACCATTGGCTTGGGCTACGCATGGCATAAGAAGACTTGCTGTAAGCACCCCCTCAATACCTCTGCCTGAACCCCTCAAGAATGATCAGGAACAGCAATACCATCTGAGAAATTTTATAACATGGGGGAAGCATTTCAGCAATTTTTGATTTCCTTCTTGTCTGTATTACAGTTGTGTCAGAAGGCCCCAACCAAGATTGCTGTATGTGCTCATAGTATCAGACCATCCTTGTCCTGTAGCGTTTACAATTCTAAGTAGCCTTCCTTTCCCTGTTTTAGCTTACTCCCATTTTACAGAAGAGGAAAGGAGGCTGAGGGGAGACTAAATGATTGGGTTACACAGGGTGTCCATAGCAGAGCTGGAACGTGAACCCCCATCTCCTGAGTCCCAGCCCTGTGCCTTATCAAGACCATGATATGTGCAGTTCTTCTCTTTGAGACACAGGGCCAAATTCTCAGTTCCATTGAGTGCCTCAATGCTGAGAGTCCAAAGAGACCCTCCAGCCAACCTGTTGAACCGATTACCAGCTGACCTCTGCACCTCCCTGTAGGCCCACACTGTTAAATGTCTCTTGGAGAATGGAGTAGATGACTTAGTATGTCTCTTCCATCTCTGATGTCTGCATGTTAACTGTGCAGCATTGGAGAACTTTCTGAACTCTATCTTTCCCCCAAGTTCTTATTGTTTTTTCCCATTCCACTGTTGTTCCAGATAAGCAGCTATGTTTCCAACTGTGTGCTGGCCTCACCACCACTGAGCTGAGATCAAATGGCTTTTCTCTCATCTTTCAAGAACTGAGGTAATACTTGATTCAATATCTGTATACATATATGCATATATATATATATATATATATATATATATATATATATATATATATATATATGTAAATAGATCAGTAGAAAGTAGACTTTCCATATGGTGCTAGTCTGAAAATAAGAGGGAATCAGGACCAGAATCTGTTTAAAATTGGCAGTGAAAAGGATTACATAGGGCAGGATCAAAACTTGATGGCTATGTACCAAATAAAGTACATAAATATACATACAATGCAGGTAAGTTGTGTATGCACATCTATCTCCATCATAGATGTTGGTGATCAGAGGCACAGGACAACTCATATTTACAGTGCCCCTTTGACTATCCTCCTGCACTTTGCCCAGCACCTGAATGAGCCAGGCCTCATTCGCATGTAGCTAAAATACAATTGAGTTTTGAGTTTGTGGAAGAGACTTGCTCCTGCCTTCTCCTGGGAGTGCCTCCCTGGTAGCAAGGACTCTGTGAGGGGTCCTCTATTCCACGGATCTTTCTCTGAAGGCTTAGCATAGAGGCAGCTTCAGAACAGTGAATGGCCCTAAGGTGGAGGAGAGCTAAGCTGGGGCAGCGGAAGGAGATGAGATAGCAGCCAGTGCAGGTGTGTGGTGGTGAGGTGGCTTGGGCTGAAGCCACAGAAAATAGCAGACTACCTGAGGGACTCTGGTGAAGCCCCACTACTCTGCAATCAAAACGGAAATCACTTCAGCTGGGTCAGGTGCTAGAGTCCCTAGAGCAGAGCAGCCCAGCCAGTACTTCCTTTAGGGGCTGGAGACTGACCTGCCAGAACCTGTGGATTCCACCAGCCCTAGACAACAGCCCACAAAGGGGGAAACTAGGGTGGATGGAAGTGGCTAGAATGCATTTGCCATGCACAACTGCAATAGGAGGGCTGAGGATGGATTATTGCTAAAACTGCTGGGGTGGGGGGTGTGTGCGGGGGGGGAGTTTTACCTAATATTGTTAACTCACTAATTGCGGGCTTTCCCATGTTTATGCTGTTGTGTGTCTTCCCCTCCCCACCTTTTGCCTCCCTAATTACGTTCTCTTTGTTGAAACCCCTGAACGCAATATGTGCAAACCGGGAAGCATTGCCTACTAAGGAGACCCAGAGTGGTGTACATAGTTTTCCTTGTTTCTGGATCAGAGCTCAAGCTGATGTTGTTTAAGTTTTCAGAAGGAACCCCTAGAAAATTGAACCCAGCCGTTTTTGCCCAACAACCCCTGGCAGAAGGGTTACAGTAACAAGACATGTCAGATTCTCACCTGGCATAAATCAATGTACATCAGCTGTAAATGTGGCCCAGTGGCACTACATTGGACTTGCGACTTTTAACTCTTCACGGGGAGTTGTTTTTGTTGGCTTGTCCTCTGTAGCACTAACAGTGCCAAACAACTACCTCAACCTCTGCAATCAGTTTAGAGTGAAAGTTTGATGGGGCTTCTCTTAAGTCTCACTGTTAACAGAAATCAAAGCAGCATACCCACAGAGTATACAATCATTTAGTGGTTGGGACACTCTGCACCCCATATTCACCATAGTGATATGATTATGATATAATTATGGTGTATCTTGTACAAGATATGTCCTGTGAGGTGTCTATGGAAAAGTTATAGTTTGCTGAATATGACTATTCTATTGGTATGAATGTACCATTTCTGTATCTGGAGTTATGAATATTGACTATGTATTTGTATTTCAAATGTGTTTGCTCTTGGGTAATACCCAAGAGTTCGTTTACATGCAGTTTGCCAGCACAGGGTGAGTGGCCTATTCAAGTTTAATGGCCGATCAACAAAGACAATAGGTCATGGAGAAAGCTTATCTTCACCAGATGAACTGTCCTGGGGATGCTTCCGTCAGCCTATGGACAATGGTTGCCATGACTTATCAAAGTATGCAAGGACATGTGACTAGATCAAATGATACTGAACTCCATTTTGGTACCTGTATTTTTCCACAAACTGGGCTGGGAACTTGGCTTGGAACAAAGGGTTTCCTGCCATATGGAAGAACCTATAAAAGGGGGACGTGAATCATCAATGGGCCTCACTCCCCACACAAGACAACAACTGGAAATACCATAGGAACAAAGACTGAACTGGGGGTAGTGCTGGTCCCAGACAAAAAGAAGGAAGCCTGTCTATGTATGAAACCTGGTGGACTGCTTATACTATCTAACAGGGTGAGACACTGCTTAATTCAAATTCTATCTAGTATATTAGGCTTAGATTGTGTTTTTGTTTATTTGCTAGGTAATCTACTTTGATCTGTTTGCTATCACTTATAATCACTTAAAATCTATCTTTCTGTCATTAATAAATCTGTTTTATATTTTACCTAAAACAGTGTGTTTTGGTTGAAGAGCATTCATGAACACAGCTGCGTGTGGCCCCTGCCTTTGGATATTTGTGTGAGGGCAAGGTTGGAGAGCTTTGCAGCTTGTCACGTCACAGTGTGAGAGGGAACCCAGACTGGTAAGCAGAGGACTCAGCAGTACCCAGTTCCAGGTTGCACCCCAGGGGCAAGGGGGAACCTGTGACAGTGGTGTTCTTTTTCTCGTCTATTCCAGCCAGGATTGGAAATTCTCAAAGATTTGCTCCAGGTTACAGAAGGAAAATGTAGGCCCAGAGTCTAGGGGAATCTTCCTTGGCCTCCAAGACCTTAGAGCCCACCAACAAAATGTTTATCCAAATCAGCAGCAACCTTATCTCTGTTTCTCTGCTTCTCTTTCAGTTTCCTCGGCCTTGCTTCCCCTTCCTCTTTTCTTCTTCTTTAAGTCTCGTTTCATGTCATGGATACCCTACAAAGCTAACCAGCAGGATAATTTGGTCATACTCAAAAAAATGCTTGATCCAAAGTCCAGTGAAGGCAAAGAGAAGGCCAGGTCTCGTAAGCTACTCTCTCCAAACATCAGTGGAAAATAAGCGCTCCAGAACATGATATGCCCAGCTCACGTTGTGTTTTGCCTGATGTCCTGGGCCATGATGGGTGAACGACAAATCTTCCTGTTCTGATCAGCTAAGCAACCCAAAGTTCAGTTGTTCAAACAACCATGACATCACCAAGACAACTGTGCTGCTCTGGGACAATACAGATCATAAAGCCCAAAAGAGAGGACGTGAGACAGACAAAGTGTTTGTCATTGAGGGGATTGGGCTGCAAATGAACTACCCAATGAACTACTGTTATGTTTAGACAGCTTTCCTATCATAACCAGGACATCCACAATTACCCTCTCACTTAACTAAAAAGAAATCAATCCCTAGGTGACGAAGTATAAAGGTGTGCTGTCTAAGCCACAGTCTGTAAAGGTAACACGAGAGCCAACGTTCCCTGCCTGTCACAGGAGTGGGGTTATAAAGCCTGGGAGAAGCTGCTGCAGTCATGGCTTAAACTTAAACTAACAATTTGTACTTTAAACTAACAACCCTTACTTATTGCTCAACTTATTGCAAAGCCTGTCTCAAATTTGATTAATATTTTATCTTCCACTACTTGCGTTACAGGGTGAATAGCTTTCATTTGCCATTTTAAAGCATTTTAGCATGCCTTAGTACATGATGTGTAGCTTAATCTTGCATAACAATCTTCCCTAAAATCAGGTCAGGGCTCACAGGTCAACCGTGAGAGTACAGACAGTCCTGAGGAAAGGGATTTGAACTGAGCTATAGTTTTGAGGCTTTATTTCACCATTCGATTAACCAAAAATGTTAATAAAAAAACTAAACATATTTGGGGTTTTGGCCACTGGTTTCTGGCTGAAACTTTTTATTTTTCAGTTACTGAAAACTGGTTTTTTTTCTGATTTAGGGGGGTGGGGAGGTTGGTCTTTCAAAGGAAACTCAGTTTTCTGCAGGATAAAACCCAATTTTCTGACCAACTCCATAACCTGAAAACAGAGGAGAGTCACATTGTCTATGAGGGACTTTACTATTGCCAATATCTTGAATGCGAAAGGCATTGAGATAACATGGTGAGGGGCAGCAGTAGAAAACCTAACACAGATAAATTAACAGAATCATGCAAAATGGAGTGGAAATTCTCACGATAGGCTAGCAGTCGTGGCAGAAATATTACATCAACAACCTTTCTCATTCTCGTATATCTGCTCTTCTTTATCTGGTCTTAGGTGCAACCAGGAAGGGCAGAGACTGTGTGTATGAAAAGTAACAGGAAGAAAATAAATTAATCCCGCATTTGTAATAAAAAATGATTAGGACATGGTTGGAATTTTGGGAGGAGTTTCAGGAAGGTCCATTTTATAGGAATAAGTTTGCCACTTCTCTAATCATAATGTCTGGGACTCAGGAAACCTAGCTCCACCACTGGACCGCTGGGTGATCTTGGTCAAGTCATTTTCCCACTCAGTGCCTCCGTTTCCCTATCTGTAAAATGGGGATAATGATACCAACCTTCTTTGTAAAGTGCTTTGAGATCTACTGATGAAAAGAGCTGGAAAGTATTATTGCTTACACAGTCCTATAGATGGGCACAGTGCTGTACAAATGTATAATTTAAAAATGGTTCCTGTCCTGAAGCAAAGACAGGACGTGCCACAGGGAAAGAGACAGGCAAGAGCAGGGTGGTGCAGCAGGGAAATTGAAACAATAGACAGCATTGTGATTTTTAATCATATTTAGCCATTTTCATGCATAGATTTCCATGCACTCTGCAAAGACGAGCAAGCAGCATTATTCCCATGTTACAGATGATGAAACTCAGGCACGAAGACGTGAAATTGCCTATCCAAAGTCATGCAAAAAGTCATCATCGTGGCTGGGAATAGAAGCCAGGTCTCCTGACTCTGTCCAACATGCTATACCGTGCCCCACGCCATGCTGGTTCTGTATTATCCAGTTCATTATTATGAAGTTGGAGCTGGGGGTGGGGAAGAATGGTGTTTGAGAGAGAATTGAAATAAGTGGCTGTTGAGGAGGGATTTGAAGACAAAAAAAAAATCCAGATAGGTTCTTCAGCGGATGAGTTCAGAGGATTGGCAACTGTCTTTAAAAGGTTACTCAGCTATTCATGATACCTAAATATTTGGCTCCCAGACATGGCAACGCGGTACCATGAAGAACACTGTTACTTTCAGTTCCCTACACTTACAAATGAAATGGGACAGATCACTGGCCTCTTAAACCTAGGGTGAGCAGGGGCCTTTTCCCTAACGCCACATAGATCTCAGAGGCATTGTGCTGAACAAACCTTTCCCTTAGGAGTTAATGACTTCTTCACTTTATAACCCTGGCAAAGCTGGTTATTTCAGCTCAGTTCCTGCTACTTTACCTATTGTTCTGTAAAGTATTATTCATTCAGGTCTTTCTATAGCCCTACAATGCATTCTCAGAAATCATTTCGGGAGGATAGGGATTTGATTAGGGTGATGCATTTGAAATGTCAGCGATATCTCTACCTAATCTAAAAGAAATGGATAGAGGTGACAGATGGGCTCACTGATAATGGTAATAGCACCATTTTTACAATGCTTTTATAAACTACCTCTGTTTGCTCTTTTTCCTTCTTTCTGCCCCACTCCACAATAAACAGTGGGGATGATACCAGTGAGTAAATAAGGAAATAGATTTGACCGGAGTCAGCTAACTTAGTTTCTGATGAGTTTTCATTTTTTACATAATCTTCCTTCCCTGCTCCTTAAGACCCTGCTCCTGTTAGGTCTGTGTGTGTGGTCTGTGAATGCGTACACACACACACACACACACACTTACACTCCTCTTCTTCCTGAACTTTTGCCCATTTGTGGAACCAAACGTTCGGCAGTATGCAGCAAATTTAATTTTTGTCCACCGTTATTTTTGTGCTCCTTTGTCTCTATGAATGTCTAGCCTCTGGCTATTGAGTGAATGAAAAAAATCACTCAAGAAAGATTGGCCCAGATCCCAGCTGAGGATTTGGCCCAATATTCCTGTATCAGCCAGAGGGAGACACTGGAAATCATATAAAAAAAACCCGTTCCTATGAAATTTCCAGCCGAATTCTGCACAGCCAAGTGAAGTGTCTTTGGAGAAGGATCTGAACCACAATTAAGCTCCGAAGGGGCTAAATTTAAATTTTCTAATTTTCTTTCATTTCTAATTTTTCTCATTTCAATTCTTCTACTTTCTAATGGGAACTGGGCATCCAGACCCTTGAGATGGCTTTGAAAATGCCCGTCTCACAATCAAGACTCTTTGGGAATGTCTGCACTGCAGGTGGGTGGTTCCCAGTGCGGGTAGATAGACATGTGCTCCCTCCGTTTGGACATGCTAAAAGTAGCAGTGTGGATGCTGCAGCAGAAGAGGCCACTCAGGTTAGCCATGTGAGCTTGGACCCAAGAGGTCAGGCAGGCTTGGACTTGGCTGGCTCTTGGAGTCTATCACCTTCCTCTGAAAGCTTATCGGGTGCAAGCCTCCTCTCAGCTATGCACATACAACTCTCATTGATGTTAAACACACTTAACACACTTAAATCCCCACCTCCCAATTTATGCTCATCAATGGCCCCAGTAAGAGTGCATAGCATAGTGTCATTCTGAGGGACCGCCATTTGTCTCATAGGAAATAGGCTAGAGGGAGGCATGAGGTGGGCACAGCAGGGGTTCTCTGAGTCAGACACTGACTCCAGCTTCATTTTTAGTTGGCTGATGCAATTGTTAAGTAAGAACATTTCACTGAAACTGGAGACTCCCTGCTTCTCCTAGGAAACACCACAAGCTACCCTGGAGCTTGTTCAGCTGGGCAAGGGAAATGACGCTTCATTAGGATCTGCTTTGGCTGCTGCCAGACCAGCGCATTCAGAGGTGACTGCTCTGAATGCTGGCCATGCTCAGGGCTAGATTGTGAGTCAGACTGTGCATTGCCCAAGGGAATAAGATGGGGAAGGAATTGACCCTATTACCTGGATACTAACTTCAAGGGGGCTCTGCTGATTTACACCAGCAGAGGGCTATAATGCCCATCTTGGTGGACAGAGAAAGGTCTTAGAAGGAGAAAAATGCATTTGCTTTAAGCAAATCTATATTTCCATATTCTATCCACATGTAAGAATGTGCCTAGTAGGTGTCTTGACAAGGGAGACAACACTTAAGGTGCACCTAGCTCAAGGAAAAGGGGCAAGTGTTTTAGGACATAAAAAAGCAAGTATAAATATATAATAGATGAACATAAATATACAGTATAAGTGGTATAAATATATATTAAACCACTTCACAGCTAGCACTTTGAGATGATGGTTCTTAATCTTTTCCATAGTGAGACCCAATTTTCTACACCACGAGGCCCCAGAATCTGCCTCCCATCTAGCGAGAATTGCCGCCTCTCTTCTATTAGGAAGGAGAGGGTGATTGTGCCCCCTGACAATGGCTCATGATCTCCCTAAGATGTTCACAATCCCCTTGTTAAGAATGCTGTGATGGGATGGATACCTCACACCGATACCAAGAGGGTTAACAGGAGCTTCAGAACTCGGTTAACCCACCTGCTGGCACCTTGTAGGGATGTTGAGTACCCACCCTAAAGGAAGGCTGAAGTCTGAAACCTCGGAGAGCCTGGGAGGAGTACAGGTACGCACTGGCCCAGGAAAGGGGTGTGGGAAAGGCCTGTTGACAGACTGAGGTCTGAAGAAGCCTAGGGAGGTACCAGGGCCGTAGGTCTGAATAGCCAGACCTTGACTATTCACTTCAGGGTCTCTGAGATGGAGCCCAGAGGAGAGTGGGGGCCTGGGTTCCCTGGCAGCCATGGGGAAGGTGGTGTGAACCCCCCATCCTCCTTATATAAAGGAGTAAGGACTCATGAAAGCCCTGGGGCAAGAGGCCATAAACACCAGAGGGCCCCAGAGTTCGGGCCTGAAAACCTGATGTAAGGATGTTGGACTCTTTGTTGTGCTGGTCTTTCTGCTACCCTGGAAGGGTTGGAACAGAAACATGACCAGGCCAATGGACCTAGTCACAGACTACGACAGGACCAGCATGACTGTAAGCAGGGGCGCTAGAGAGGAGAGAGCTGGTAGGCCGTGCCCATCCATGGAGAGGACATGCCAGCTATGACTCAACTCTTCCACAGACCCGAAGTTGAGATTGGCCTGCAGAGATACTGTCATAAATATAAAGGGAAGGGTAAACCCGTTTAAAATCCCTCCTGGCCAGAGGAAAAATCCTCTCACCTGTAAAGGGTTAAGAAGCTAAAGGTAACCTCGCTGGCACCTGACCAAAATGACCAATGAGGAGACAAGATACTTTCAAAAGCTGGGAGGAGGGAGAGAAACAAAGGGTCTGTGTCTGTTGGTATGCTGCTTTTGCCGGGGATAGAACAGGAATGGAGTCTTAGAACTTTAGTAAGTAATCTAGCTAGGTATGTGTTAGATTATGATTTCTTTAAATGGCTGAGAAAAGAACTGTGCTGAATAGAATGATTATTCCTGTCTGTGTGTCTTTTTTGTATCTTAAGGTTTTGCCTAGAGGGATTCTCTATGTTTTGAATCTAATTACCCTGTAAGGTATCTACCATCCTGATTTTACAGAGGTGATTCCTTTACTTCTATTAAAAGTCTTCTTGTAAGAAAACTGAATGTTTTTTCATTGTTCTAAGATCCAAGGGTTTGGGTCTGTGGTCACCTATGCAAATTGGTGAGGATTTTTACCAAACCTTCCCCAGGAAGTGGGGTGCAAGGGTTGGGAGGATTTTGGGGGGAAAGACGTGTCCAAACTACGTTTCCCAGTAAACCCAGTTAAAGTTTGGTGGTGACAGTGGATCCAGGGGCAAAGGATAAAATTAATTTGTACCTTGGGGAAGTTTTAACCTAAGCTTAGGAGGTTTTCATGCAAGTCCCCACATCTGTACCCTAGAGTTCAGAGTGGGGAAGGAACCTTGACAGATACAGTAAAATGGAGCTGAATCTTACTGTAATGTTAATGGGTGTCACCAGATGGCGTGATAGCTGGTAAGAGCTGATGTAAAGATCTGCCAGAGGAAGCCATTTTTCATACACAAGAAGAAGATTTACTGGGCCTGCAAAGCCTAGGAACATGCTCCATATTCATGAGCACCATCTACTGGCTCCTTATTTACTGACTGACTATGTGTATACAGATAGAGCACTCCTGTAACACTGACCTGTTCTGTTTATCTGACTGTGAGAGTTAGATCGTGGATTATTGTCAAGTTGATGGAGCTCTGTGTAGAGGCTGAGTATATCACCAGAAAAGTCTATTCTCCCTGCCTGCATCTGCTCTGCTTTCATCTGTTTCTCACTGAATCACGTGCTTAAATGCAGAGCTGCTGCCTGCAGGGTGTCTCCATGCAAGCAAACACAAGTTGCACGGTGCGGCAACATCCACAATGCACCCTCTTTCTTTTAGCCATCTCATAATACTCTCATCTGACCTGATGACAGCAAATACTGCTGAACTGTGTGTGCACAATTCCTTTTTTTTTCTTCACAACACAGCCATGGGTTGACCATGTTTAGGCATCCATGCCACCCATGCTGCCGAGCCTAGTTTGTAGCAGTGCATCTGTGTCAAGCCGCTTTCCCGCAATCTTCGGCAAGGAATAGAGTGCCTGGAGGAGATACACACACACAGAGCAGCACTTGGAGTAATGCTTTCTGAAATGGCGCACCCCAGGCATATCTGGGAAAAAGGTGGATGGGCCGAACCGGTTACATAGAGACAGTCTAGTCTGTTGTGAGAGAACTATATAAAAGATAGATATTTAAGAATATGTAGCATTGTTGGTTCAATAACTTGTTAGGCACTGCAAATGGCTCCCTAATTAAGCTTCTATTAACATAATCTACATCACACTCACAAAAAAGTACCCCAAATTAGACAAGATGGTCTAGTAGATAGGGCACTGGTCAGACTCAGGAGACCTGGGTATAACTTCTAGCTTAACCGCAATCTTCCTGAATGACCCTGGGCAAGTCACTTAATCTACCCTATGACTTAGTTTCCCATTTGTAAAAATGTGGATAATATTATTAATGACTGTGAAGTGCTCATATACTTCAACGATGAGGATCAAAAAGTAGAATATAGGAAGGCAATTGCAGGCTGGCTACGGCAGAGCTATCAGCATGTGCTGATACCTCTGTTTTTAAATCTATCCACTTCAGGGGGGGGAAGCACCTATATAAGCCGATATTACTGGCATTACAAGGGTGGCAGTTTAAGGTGCACACATATTATAGGACACAGATAAATTGCTAAGCGGTTAAAAAGGCCCTAAGAGGCAGTTGTTCTCCATCTCTGGAATTCCCATTGAGATAAATAGCTCAATGCATTTGAAATGAGATTTTTTTTTCTTTTTGTCTCGGATGTTCATTACACAGGCCCATGTTTTTGCTGGCTCAAAGAGTAGGACAGGCCAATGCCAATCTATCTACTACAGATAATCAAATGACCCTCCCTTTCAACCCAACCTCAGCTGAACGAGGAAATACTTCATTCAGCTTATCCATAAAAACTACATTAATTTGGGGTTATTTTTTTTAAATGTTCACATAACATGACACACAAATAGGTATCTGAAATGAGAGATTTAGGATTTTTAAATTGCCTAACAGCAGAGTATTTTGCAAATATTCTCGTACTCGGACTCTATCTATTATCTACTTTAAAATGAAAAAAATAAAAATCACAGCAGCCACTGACACAAACGGTTACTGTCAAGAGAAGTCTTAAATCTATTTGCCGGCTCCAAAGAGGTGCTAAATGGATTTGATCGCTGAGAAGCAGCCTGAGCCTACCCTCCTGCCACAGCCCTGATCTCATGAACAGAGCAAACAAATTCCTGTTTGGTTGGTGACTCACCAATTGCAGGCTCATCACAGGGAAATGGTGGTTGTCTTTTCTGAATCACCTTCCCTTTATACATTCTGCCCCTGTAAATGAATTGATTGGCCTCTGCCCTCTCTGCCTGTGCAATAGCTGAAATGTACCCTGGGTTCCTTTGGTTGTTGTTCCATCCATGTTTAGCCTGGTGGAACTGGTGTGTGTAGGTAGAGTGGAGGAGAGGACCACAGTGGAATGATGGAAGCTTCAGCTAGATGCTTGTCCTCCTTAGGTTATGGGCCTATCCCAGAAAGTCTGAGATTTCTTCTCCATTATAAAACAGGGGACTGCTGTCGGTCAGCGTGGCATCCAAGCATCTTGGAAGCAGGGCTGAGCAACCCACAAGAAGAGGGAACGTCAGTGTAGCCCAGAGCAGCCTAGCCAGGTGGAATGGAGGATGAGGAAGCATTTCTTGTTAGCTCTGCAAACGTATTTGTGGGTGACTTCATGGGGTAGGAAAGTAAGATATAAACTCCCAAGGAATCGTGAGTCACTCTGATTATCCAGAAGCTCAGGGGTGTAGAGGGAGACAAATAGGTGACTAGAGCAAATCATGCAAAAGGCCAAGAAAAAGTCCACACAAAGCTGTGACTTTAAGAAAGAGGTGAACAAACTGGAGAGAGATTGCAGAGGAGATAAAATAAAAGGTTTAGAAAACATGATCAATGAGGAAAGGTTGAAAGAATTGGGCACGCTTAGTCTAGAGAGGAGAAGGCTGGAGGGGCATGTTAAGAGTCTTCAGATATGTAAGCTTGTTATAAAGAAGACAGTTAATTATTCTCCACATCTACTGAATAAGAAGTAACAGGTTTAAACTGCTGCAAGGGAGCTTTAGGTTAGATATTAGTAAAAAAAAATCAAACTATAAGGATAGTTAAGTTCTGCAGTGGGTTACCAAGTAAGGTTGTGGAGTCCCCATCATCGGAGGTTTTTAAGAACAGGTTAGACAAAGACCTGTCAGAGATGATCTAGGTATACATGGTCCAGCCTCACTGCAGGGGGCTGGATTAGACAACTTCTTCCAACCCTACATTTTTATGATTTCTATGATAAGTGCAAGAAAGGGAAATATGGAAGCCTCAGGTGTTTGCCATCTTGTTGATACTCCCCTGAACCCAGCTGGAAGGTCTCCCATATTCTCACATGTGCTCCCCAAACTCAGTTTTTTATGGGGCTACTTGAGATGATTAATTCTCACCAGCGAGAGTTAGACTCGCATCAAAACTGTTTTTCAACGGAAAGTTGGGGGTTTTGACAAAATAAAGTTTGTCACAAAAAGCATCAGCTCTTTTTTCATGAAAAAATCGGACACCACACAATTCAAATGTTTCCATTTGGCTACAGGGCCCCATGGAAATTGTAGTTTGGTGGCCTCATGTCCTCATTGTCTTCAATGGGGTGGCTCCTCAGACAAACTACATTTCCCTTGATGCACTGTGGACATGGCCTCCCACATAGTCTCATCTGGGAGCCCAGCCCACAGGGGAGGACGTGAAGCATGAGGCACCTGAACTACAATGGCTATGAGACAACAGCGCTTCCAAACGGAAACTATTCAGGTTTAAGGCAAACAATTTTGGTATTTGAACGTTGACTGAAAAATCTTCAGTTTTCCTTGGAAAATGTCTCAGTATTCCAACAAGCTCTAGTTATAGTCCCCCTGTTGCCACTCAGGAGGCATAAAGGGCCCACAAGCCCCAAATGTCGAGCACAGTATTTCCCCTTACTTGTTCCTCTGAGCTGCAGCTGAGCCTTGAGCCTCCATTTCCCACCTCTCTTCCCTGCATAGGAGGCATGTGAGGGTTGGGGGCCAGGTATGATGGAGTTCCACTCTGCTGCCTTAGGGGCCATCAAAAACCTGACGAGAGCTGCCTTGACAATCAGAGAGCTAGAATGGTGTGGAGTGGTTGCCGTTGTTGCACAAGGATGTGGCTGCAGAGACCACAGGCCAGCTTTCATTTTGAAAGGTAAGGTAAGGTACCAGGCTACATCAGATCAGAAAACAGACCGTAACAGCCTGCATCCCGTAGGTTCTCATTGCTGTGTTATATAATGTTTAATCCGAGAGAATCTGAAGCTATGTCTGCACTACCTCGGGAAGTCAACCTACGCTACGCAACTCCAGCTACGTGAATAATGTAGCTGGAGTCAATGTACCTTAGGTCGAGTTACCCTGGGGTCTACCCGCGGGGGGTCGACGAGAGAAAATCTCCCTTTGACTTACCTTACTCTCCTCTTCCGGGGTAGAGTACAGGGGTCAACTGGAGAGCGATCTGCAGTCAATTTGGTGGGTCTTTACCAGACCCGCTATATCAACTGCCGGTGGAGCAATCTCAGAGCGTCGATCCCTGCCGTAGCGTAGACCTGCCCTGAATTGCTAAGTCCAAGTTATCTGCCCCTTTATAAGAACACCACATGATGCCAGGAGTGGATGGATTTGAGAGCAACAAGGAAGAATTTTCACAGCAATTTCAGATGCCTGCATTCTGATCTCCCCCACCCCCCTTAAGTGTACTGTATAATCAATATGCTGGCAGTGTCCCTTTAAAACTTGTTGATCCCACTTCGCAGCTGTTTGATAAGGCTGTTCAGTTGCAGAATAGCATTCCCTGTCCACCAGTATTTTCAGGTTAGAAAATGCACTGGAACAAAAAAATAACTCCAGGCATTGAATTGTACCTTTAATGAGGTTTACAAACCCCATGTTGAGCAGAGGCTGAAGGGAAAGGAGAGTCTTCCCTGCTTACAAGCAATCAGGATGATTACACGACCTGCCAGAATGGCCAGTGCACTGCTGCCATGCATGCACGGTTGTGAGCAATGACGAGAACAAGCCCAGCTATAAAGGAGAGAGAAAAGAGGGGGCAAGGAAGGCGGAAATTCCTAGGACGGCAGAGTGGGTAACTGCACAATGCCAAACTTCCTTTGAGAAACCAACAAGGAGACTGCAAGGTTAAGGGCTGATAGACTCAATATAAATCAAGGGTTTATGGACTGGTCTAATGGCAGATGAATTGAAGGGGAGTGAGTACTTGGGAAAAAAGCTGGGACCCATAGAGAGACTGCACCAAGAGCAAGTAACCATACCTATTAATATTTGCATTTCTTCAGTCACTGTGGGACCAGCAAACCGGATGTGCCATTTCTTATAACTATATACAATATAGATGTATTCAGCATTCATAATATCTGAAAGAGCCATAAACGGGCCTGTTGGTGGGAGTATGATCTTAATGATATATGATGAGATTTGTGTTACAAAATAACTTCACTTACCTCAGGTGTTAAACCACCTTGCTGCTGCTCTGGAAAGTTGCAAATCGATTTTAAGTAGACTTAAAGTGAAATCGGACTGGGGTTCATTTTGAGGTGGGATCTGGCTAGTCTTAATCCCAAAGGCCCCAACTTCAGCCAGAAATCCTACAGAATTCCAGTAGGTCAAAGGGCGTAGAAGGGTTAAGTATTATTACGACTTGGTGTAACTTAGACTGAAGATAGAAACAGAGGGGGAAATTCTAACAGTGAGAGTTGTTACCGCAGAGCAGTGGTTCTTAACCCCTGGGCTGCTTGCGGCCCATCAGCACACAGCTGTGGTTCATGTGACATCTTGCTAAAAAAATTTGATTGCCATGCAGACTGCCTAGGTCCTGGCAGGGGCAGGGCTGCGGCCGTCTGAGAGGGAGGCAGTGCCACAGACCCCTGCTGGGGCGCTCCCTGCCCTGCCTGGGGGGATGAGCATGCTCTGGGCTGCAGCGCCCCCTGCATCTGCCCCGGCTATGTCCCAGAGTTGAGCCCCACGTGGGGCTGACTGCACCCTTCTGGTGCCCACTGCACTGAACGGGACTCAGAGCAGCACCCTCAATCCCAGCTGCGCCCCCTCCGTGGTCACTACTGCCTGCTGGAGGTCAGTGCCTGCTCGCCCACGCATAGAGACAGCAGCTGGGCAGCGTTCAGCAGGGCTCTGCCCCCACCTCTGATGAGCTCAAGGTGAGAGGCACCCAGGGCACAGAGCTGCTGTGTGCCACGTGCCATGCACACTTCCCCCTGCACTACATCACATCAGTCCAGAGGGGGACACTGCAGCTGTTTTGTGGGTCCAACTCAGGCAAGGCTTAAAGCGAGCAGAGTCGCAAGGGGTCACAGTCCCGGGTCACCGAGGGATGCACTTTAAGCGCTGCCCTACCAAGTGCATGAATATTTATTTCAGCTGGGATTATCATAGACACCTTCTTCCCCCCTTCCTCCACCCCCGCCCCCCCCACTTTTTCCTGGCCACTTTAAGCTCAGGGATTCACAATTATCTTGCAGTGCTCAACACCCCAGAACAATCCTGACTATTGTACGGAACCCGGTTGAGTCACAAACACCCCACCCCAAGTATTGTACATCATGGGCACTGGTACTGTCCCCCATCACTCTCTCACTGCCTCTCTCTCACACACACTCACGTCTGCTTCCCCCAGCTTTCACCTACATACGCTCATTCATTCCCATTGCTGTCAGATAACAAATACTAACCCTTTTTTTTGGTACGTGTACAGGTAGTCTATATATATTTTATGGATGTGGCCCACATAACACACAGAGAGCTGCATACGTGGCCCACAGTAGTAAATAAGTTGAGAACCACTGCAGTAGAGAATAAAGGAGACAAGGTGAGTGTGGCAATAGCTTAAGAGCTCTGTGTAACTCCAAAGCTTGTCTCTTTCACCAACAGAGGCTGGCCCAGTAAAAGATGTTACCTTACCCACCTTGTCTCTCTAACTGTGTGGGACCAACATGGCTACAACACTGCAACCACTAGAGAATAGTCTCCCAAGGAAAGCGGTACAAATACCAACATAAGGATCACGTGAAATAGGAAACAACAGTAGGAAATTAATTGTAGGGAACCATCTTGCACCGACAGAGGAATACACTAGATCAGTAGTTCTCAACCTTATCCATGCCAGGGCCCAGTTAGCACTATGGGAAAGGAGGAGGAGTCGTGACTTATGAACATCTGTTATTGATCTTCCTGGTGGACGTGATCCTGGGTTTGAGAACTCCTAAATCAGTTTATAGTCATAGGTCTTTGCCATTTGTAACTTCTGATTCTGTATCTGCTGTTTCATGTACCCCATAGAGATCAGGCTTTTATTTACCGACAGTGTCTCTTCCCCCTTCACCATGCCACCATTCTATCTAATCCTGCCTCAGTTTGGGGGATGGACCTCTGGAGGTCCCTTCCAGCCCTACAGTTCTATGATGTGGCATGTAGACTGCATCTGTTACACAGTTCATATGGCACAAGGAACCTCCAGGATATGCGATCATGCAAAGACAGCAGACACATGTGTAACAGGTTTGTCTGTCTGCAGAATTTCTCACCAGCTCCCTCCCTGCAACACCCCATTCCCCAACCTCTTATTTTTAAAGCCGTTGTAGGAATAGTGCAAGTTTTCGTAAAATATCAATTTAATATTCAGACAAAAAATGATGAGATCCTAGTGAGGCCCTGAGCATATGTGAGCATTTAAAAAAATTGATTGCACTGTTCTTAAGAGTAGGGATATTAACCCAAATTATATCGTCTCCTCCTGAATTTCCCCTTCTCTTTCAGTTGAGTGCCCAGTAGGGCTGCTAATGCTGAATGGTTGTCATGTTCCTCTTCAGAGGTGGCTGTATTACAGTGTTGAGTGAATGATTCCTGTGCACATAGGGCCAGATCAGCTCACTCAAGGAAAATACTTAAACCAAACATTCTTTGGAGGCAGGCATTGTCTCTTTGTTCTATCTGTACAGCGCCTAGCACAATGGGGTCCTGCTCCATGCCTAGGGCCCCTGGGCCCTACAGTAATACCAATAATAAATAAGGGTGGGAGTAGAGGTGACTGATAGAATCATAGAATATTAGGGTCGAAAGAGACCTCAGGATGTTATCTAGTCCAATCCCCTGCTCAAAGCAGGACCAACCCCCACTAAATCATCCCAGCCAGGGCTTTGTCAGGCTGGACCTTAAAAACTTCTAAGGATGGAGATTCCACCACCTTCCTAGGTAACCCATTCCAGTGCTTCACCACCCTCCTAGTGAAAAAGTTTTTCCTAATATCCTCCTGCACTGCAACTTGAGACCATTACTCCTCGTTCTGTCATCTGGCACCACTGAGAACAGCCAAGCTCCATCCTCTTTGGAACCCCCCTTCAGGTAATTGAAGGCTGCTATCAAATCCCCCCTCACTCTTCTCTTCTGCAGACTAAATAACCCCAGTTCGCTCAGCCTCTCCTCGTAAGTCATGGGATCCAACCCCCCGATCATTTGCGTTGCCCTCCACTGGACTCTCTCCAATTTGTCCACATCCCTTCTGTAGTGGGGGGACCAAAACTGGACACAGTACTCCAGGTGTGGCCTCACCAGTGCCGAATAGAGGGGAATAATCACATCCCTCGATCTGCTGGCAATGCTCTTCTCAGCCTTCCTGCTGCTTGACCCTGGGGGTTGTTTTCAGAGATTTCAAGGTCAGAAAGAACCATTAGCTCATCTAGTGTGACCTGTATAACACACTGGGCCGGCTCCAGGCCCCAGCTTTCCAAGCAAGTGCTCGGGGCAGCATTCAGAATGGGGCGGCCGTGTCCCGCGGCGGCAATTCGGCGGCAGCTCCACCGCTCTTCCCGCCATGGCGGCTTTTGGGCAGCAGCTTCGCCGCTTTCCCGGGCGTGGCGGCAAATCGGCGGCGACTGCTTGGGGCGGCAAAATTGGTAGAGCCACCCCTGATAACCCAGGCCGGAGAATTTCACCCAGCTGTTCCTGTGTCAAGCCCACAACTTCTGGCAGAGCTAGAGCATCTCGTTTTGAAAAACACCCAGTCTTGTCTTGGAGACTTCAAGTGACTTATTGTTCTGCTGGTCCAGGAATTCTGGAGCCCAGTGCACTCCATCCAGATGCCCCTGAACCAAGTCAGAGCAGATGACATCGAACCAGTTTTGTCAGTTTTATGCTACTTGCGGATTACCCTAAGCTAGTGCGCCCCTGCAGCTGGTTCTGCAAGCCAGTCCTCCATACCCTGCCAGAACAGCACAAGGGGGACAGAGAGCAAGCCTGCTCAGGCTCAGTGAGTCACTGTGGCATCCTTCAGTATGAAACATGCTCCGTCAGTTATTACTAATGACTGTGGCAGAGGGCTGGCAAAGCACTGGGAACACAGCGTTATGCTGATGCTCTTGATTCTGCCACTTTTGCTGCCTGAATAGCAGCTGCTGCTCTCACATCCTTGTCTGTTGGTGCCACCCCTTATCCCAACAGAGACCGTGCTCAGAGGAAGCCCGCAAGGCTACACTGGGATTGCTGATCCTCCTTAGTAATGACAGGGGCTGTAGAGTAGTGCTGAAAGAGCCGTCCAGGGAAGATGTAGTATATTTCAGGCATAAGGAGGCTGGTGAATTGTGTCATTATCAGCCCATGATTGCTAGAGTGCTATCTCCACTTAATTAAAAGTAGCACTCCAAAGAGCTGTGGCTTCCAGTGGACTGAGGCTGAGCTGTTCTGATTTTACTTAATGTGTTAATCAAAACAGCAAACGATGGTGGCACTGCTCCCCCCAGTGGCCTGCAAACAGGAGAGATGTGACAGCACAGCTTAAGTGGATGCATATCTGCATTTGCACCTCAACGTCTCCTCACTGGTTCAAACCCTAGCTAGGAGAGGATTCTTTACAGCCTGAGACGATGCTTAGTAGAGCACAGGGTTATACCTAGGTTGTCCATCAGTTTGCTGCTGAAGATTGCTGGTGTGCTGCAGAAGGTCTGCCAAGAAGCTCCTCGCTGGTGCTCCACCAGCAGTGGGTTCCTTTGGGACACTGACTTGTGCTGCTGAATTAACATTAGCAGAACTGGCTCTTCTTCAGTGATGCTTCAGCTGTTTACACAGGAGCTGATTCAAGTCCAGATTGGGGCAGGACCCATTTTGGAGTGGGGACGGGAGGGGGTGCACAGCACTGGGAACCCATAAAGAAAATCTGACATGGTGGGACAACAGCACTACCACCTCTTCAAGCCCACGTTCTCCTCTGCAACATGTTGACTCTGTCGGTCAAAGCAAGGGGAAAGCCGTGTGGGACCAGAACCCGGCAGTCACACACCTGTCCCTGATTTGAGGATGCTGGTGCTGCTAGCAGCAGATCGGACAGTGATCCCGCTCTCCAGCTGCATCGTGACTGCCCCCAGTACAGGAGTACAAGGGGGGATGGGAGAAAGGATCACTGCACCAACTGCTTGTATAATTGTGCAGGGCAAGCTACAGTGTGGCCAGAATGCTGTTCTCCTGTGAGCACTTTGGCCTGACCCAACTGGGATGGAAAACTCATGGGAACAGGCTGTTTGGTAGCATTCACGGGTTCCTAGTCCCTGAATTAAAATGTAAAATATATATATAACATATATATTAAGGCCTGATGGGGATATTCTGGTCATGTAGTCTAACCTCCTGCATAACACAGCCCAGACAACTTCACTAGTAATTCCTCCATTGAGCCAAATAACTTGTGGTTGAGCTTGACATCTCTTCTATAAAGACATCAAGTCTCAACTTAAAGACTCCAAAGGATGGAGAATCCACCACCACCTTTAAGATGCTCTTTCCATGAGAATTTCCGTGCCCATTTTTCAGAGGGAAAAAACTGAGGCATGGGGAAGATTGAATGACTTGCCCAAGGTAACATAGAGTCTATGGCAGAGCTGGGAGTTGAACCCAGATCTCTGGATTATATAAGACAATCCTGGGATATGAAAATTTAGAAAACAATTCTACCTGGTGTTAGTTTGAGAGTGAGGCAAAAATTCAGATATCAACTGTTTTTCTGTGTCAGCTGATTCTTCCATCATTAGTAGTGTAACATGCAGAATGTCCCTTTTCTCCCAATATCCAGAAACCTTATCCAGCAAAGTTTAGTCCTGTGCATTTGTAGGACTCCTTTAAGTTCTCCCCAATCCATTTGGCTCAGCCAGAGCTGAAGGAGTGGATAGCTCCTGCCAAGCATCAGAGACACCAAAGTTAGTCACCCAATGTCATTTAAATAAATCAAGAGAAGCCTTGAAAAGGTGGCAGGCAAAGTTGGGCTTCCTTTCAGGCCAAATTAAAGTGTACTTCGGAGAGAAACCACTCAAATGAATAGCTCATGTTCTGGAGGTAACATGTATTTACAGAAAATGAAATCTTGGTTAAAACATTTTTGAATCATGTCGAAGTGTTCATTGTAAACTGGAAAGGTCCTTCTTGATTTACTGGGCTCAATTTCTGGGCTTTATTTTTTCTCTGTGCTAATGGCAAGCCATAAATCACCGGTGCAGTAATCAGATTTTGCAGACGGCCATGGGCATCATTTTCAATCACTTAAACTTTGCCAGCCTACCTCAATTTCTTATGAATCATGGAGATTAATGCCAAAGGATATTTTTCTCCTTTAAAATTTTTTTAGCAAATGTTGATTGCTACTCTCTTCTTCTTGCACCTTCCCCTCTCACTAACTTTTATTCACCAGTTTGAGTAACCATTTTTGCTATCTTGCACGTGCAATTATAACAGATCATCCACGAGGAACAGTAGCACTGTTGTATTAATTTAGATGCAATGTATGGGATGAAGGGTTAACATAACACAGTCACTGTGCAATATTAAACAGTGTTAAACCAGGTTCGGAGTTTGGTACTAAGCAGGCTCAGGTTTACCTTGGAGCAAACACCATGAAAAATCCTTTGATTAAAGATATAGGAAGAAGGGGAAAACACTTAAAGCATTTTGAAATATTAAGTATTGATATTAATCATTTAATATTAATATCCCATTTTCCCTTTAGCTAGAGAATGCTAGAAGAAAGAGCCCCCTTGTTTGACTGTCTCTGAGATTATAAGAAATATGGTAATAACTGTTCTTTTGAGGGAAAGAGGAGAAATTAGTTGAGATGGGCTGGAGGTGTTGTTGTTAGTCCAACCCCATTTCAACCCAGGTGGTCTCTGGGAGTCAGCAGAGGTAGCAGTGACTTCTGGGTTACTCTCTCTGGCCTGAGCTGTTCAAGATAAAGAAGGTGTGGGGGCACAGGAGGTGGTGGGGGTGGTAGCCATGATGGGGAAGCTCTCTCCAGTAGCCAATTTGTCTCTCCACGTCTTTTTCTTTAAGGACCCTGTGGCACAGAGGCCCATTTGTGGTTCACTACCCTGGGCTTGTCTACAGTGGAAATGCTGCAGTGACACAGCTGCAGCACTTCAGTGGAGACCCTACCCATGCCGCGGGAGGGGTTCTCCTGTCAGCGTAGGTAATCCAGCTTCCCGAGAGGCAGTAGCTAGGTCAATGGAAAGATTCTTCCATCAACCCAGCCCTGTCTCTGCCGGGGGTCGGGTCAGCTTTGCTATGTCGCTCAGGGGTGTGGATTTTTCACACGCCTGAACAATGTAGCTGGATCAAACTAACTTTTTAGGGTAGGCCAGGCCTCTGTGTCAGCAGGTCTGCTGAGGCCTGACATACTCACTGCACCTAACACACTATTGTCCTAACCGGTATCTGAAAGATGGTATGCAAGTTAACACTGGAAAGCATCAATAATATTTGTGTGGGTGATGTACGCACAGGGTGTGTACAAAGAGTTATGAATATGTGCTAGAATTTTATGTTCTTAAAATGTGTGGTGCAAGCCACCCATAGGCCCAGCCTGCCCTAAGAAAAGGAATGGGTAGTTGTTTGTCAGCCAGAGACAATGAAGGCTCATTTATGTATAAGGTAAACAAAGCTATCCAGCCAGGGAGTAGACAGCATGGTGTTTATACCCCAGCAGGAGAGAGAAACTTTATCTGGACAGTAAAGTCAGGGTCTGAACCTCAGCTAAGTCACATTGAATCAACTGATTGTATCCTTTTATGATGCAATAATGCTGTACATCATGTGAGGTCTTGCCTGAAAGCTAGTGACACACTGGTGAATAATATCATTATGAAATGTATGTATTAACGCCATATAAGGAAATGTGGATATTTAGTGACATTATGCTTTAATGTCTGCAGCCAAACAGGGGGAAAGCAGGTTCCCTACCAAATAGGAGAGAAGGCAGCTATTTACCTGTCTCTGATTAAATTAAACCACGTCTGACTAAAACCAATGGCATCCTCATTTACACATGAATCAGCATGGGGATGGGAAGTCCACAGGAAGTGGGGAACAGCATGAGGTCATCCTGAGTTTGGGAAGATATAAAGAGAGAGGAGAAGCCATCTTGGCATCTGTCACTGGACAGACAGAAGGGGACAGAGCTCTTGCAAGCAGACATGCCAAACCCATGGAAAAAATGCAGAAATTGGGCTTGTTTTTGGCTTAATTGGCTTGTGAGTTGCTTATTGGCTAGTTTTTGGCTTGTAGCTTGTTGGGCTTGTAGCTTGTTGCTGCTTTTTTATTATTATTTTTTTATTGGCTCCTGGCAAGCAGGGGCAGGGGGCAAGCAGGGGCAAGTGGGGAGAGAGTCAGGGGTGTACAGTGGCCCCACCACAGTCCCAGACTGCACGCTGGCGGGATCTAGTCACACAGAGTGTTGGGATTTTTAGGCATTGGCTTGTTTTGGCCTTGTTTTGAAATGGGATTAGCTTGATTTTTGGCTTATTGTGAAAGTCGGGGTGCTTATTTACCACATGAAAGTTGGCAACTGTGCCTGTAAGCTGAAAGAGATGGATACTTTATCCAAGGGGGCTAAAGACTCTGGGAATGGAAGATTGGTAAGGAAACTACCTAACACAAAGACTGCATCTTAAGTTAGGTATTAGCAATTAGAGAGCATTGCTTTACTTTTGTTTGTAACCCTTTCTAACTTTATTCCGTCTACTTGGTATCACTTAATTTATGTCCTTATGGCCAACATTGTGGCCAAAAGGGCTACATGTGTTCTTGAATATATAAAAAGGGGAATCTTGGATAAGACTATAAAGGTTATTTAACCTCTGTATTTGGCATTGGTGTGACCACTGCTGGAATACTCTGTCCAGTTCTGATCTTAATAATTCAAGAAGGATGTTGATGATAAATTGGGGAGGATTCAGAGATGAGCCAGGAGAATGATTAAAGGATTATAAAACCTATAGTGAGAGACTCACAAAGCTCTATCTATCTTAGCAAAGGAGGTTAAGGGGTGACTTGTTCAGTCTATATGTACCTACATGGGGAACAAATATTTGATAATGGACTCTTCAATCTAGCAGAGAAAGGTATAACACAATCCAGTGGCTGGAAGTTGAAGCTGGACAAATTCAGATGGGGAAAGAGGTGTAAATTTTTAACTGTGCAGGTAATTAACCCTTAGAACAATTGACTAAAGGTTATGGTTAGGGTGACCAGATGTCCCAATTTTTATAGGGACAGTCCCGATTTTTGGGTCTTTTTCTTACATAGGCTCCTATTACCCCCCACCCCGGTCCCGATTTTTCTCACTTGCTGTCTGGTCATCCTAGTTGTGGTGGATTCTCCCTCACTGGCAATTTTAAAATCAAGAGAGCATGTCTTCTGAAAAGATCTGCTCTAGGAATTATTCTGGGGGACTTCAGTGGCCTGTGTTATACAGGAGGTCAGACTAGATGAGCACAAAAGTCTCTTCTGGCCTTGGACCCTATCAAAGCATTGTGCAGTACTTTTTCTTTCTACCTTTTGCACCTGTAACTAGCTCCAACACAAGTCAGATGGTTGAAATAGCCCCCATCTAATGAAGCCATCAGTCAGCCTCCGTCTGGGGTAGCAGCAATTATTCATGGGATAGCTGATGACCTTTCTCCTAGCCTGTCTTAGTGAATGATGTATTCCTAGTGAGTCTCTTTCCCCACTGGGAGAAGCATGTGAGCAATATTTCATAACTGCTAAATGGTAACAATCTCTGTGCATCGCTATTTCCTTTTATCTTCACTGCCCTTTAGTTTCGGGTGCCATTGTGGATGAAAGGCCTCCTGGCAACAACGTGCGTTGGAGCAGGCACAGAGCCAAGGGACTTGCATTGGACATGAATAGCTATTGCACTGGGGCTTGAGTATGTCACTTGCCGTAAAGATCCTTCCATTGCCAGACAAATTGGCAGAACACTGCTGAGCACCTGAGTCTGAGCCCTGCTGGAATGTTATGCTCTCTGGATGCATTATCATACATGGTATTTCCTCCCCTGCATTTGCCCTGTCTTTCAAATGTCCCTTTTTCTTCTTTACTGGGAGTCACTCTGGAGACTTGCATCGTTTGAAGCAAGACCCCACCCATGCCCTGAACCTCTTCTGCTGAGCCTGCTTGTGTTCAGCAACATTGTAAAGTGATATTAGCATGCTGAAAGTTACTGGGCAGATAACCTGGTGGAATTTAGTCTTCCATTTATTCAAAGAACAAGCAGGGGAAGTGGCCCTATATTTGCACCGCTATAGTATTTCCACCCTGCCATTGGAGGGACCACTTGTGGGGCTATTTGTAATTCGGTCTCTCTGGCCCATACCATCCTCGGCTTCTCAGGTTAAACTGTCAAAGCAGTGCTCATTAGTACCAGCTGCAATGGATATTTTTTAAGGAGGTCTCAGTTAAGGACACTCTACAAAACAGCAGAGCTGGTAAATTGCAAGGAACTGAAAAAGACAATGAAATTAAAAATGCCTCTTTTCAGGGTGGCTGACTTAAGAGCAGTTAAGTTAAAATCCCATCACAATTAGTGAAGAAACAGATTTATTTCCACCGGGCAGTCCAGCATGTGATCTCTGGCAGTAGACTGTAAAGGATGCTTCAAGGAAGGACAAGTGTCTTCAGAAGGCAGCTCACTGAATTTCCAGTCCTGCCATCTGATCCATCAAGGTGGACCCTTATATCTATGTGAAGCCCCATTGATTTCAATAGGACTCTCTGTGAGGGGCTGCACACATGGATATGACTTGTGCACTGTTCTACCAGGGGAGATTAGAAAGGAATTTGCCTAAGTTCCATTTCAGCAAGGTATTCAAGCATGTGTGTAATTTTAAGTACATGCCAAACTCTATAAAAGTCACTGAGATTTAAGCATGTGCTTTGCTGAACTGGAAGGGACTGCTGAATTGTGGCCTAAACTCCTGTTCCGCTGCAGATGATCCACTATGCCTTGAGGCATAAGATTTTATTTCCCTTCTCTCTGGTTGCTGCAGGCAACCCACAAGGTTTTTGCCCCAATATTAATTAAGATGGACTTCCATACTCAAATAATCTGAAACATTTGTACTAGACCTAAACTCCCAGATCTTGTAGTCTCTGTAGTCACATTCCCACGTGTGGTGGTTTTTCAGAGTTATGCTATAAATGCAGTCTAGAAATGAAAGACACACATTAAAAGAAGCAGCTTACATATTCAAGGATATGTAAGAGATGGCCTTTGCAACAGTTTAAAAATAGAAATGCTAAGGCAGTCATCTGGGACATGCATTTTTTTTTGTTGTACCTGTAGAATTACGATGGCAGAGGTAGAATATCAAGTGTATGTTTCAGAGTGATCAGTCAGAGTCATTCATTACCATAACTGCATTAAAGGAAAATAAGTCAAAATGGTTTTGGCTTTCAACAGCATAGCTCTATTCATAACCGATCAGCTCATGCGTCGAATGGACTACAAATCAAACTGGAAGCATTATTAATAGGCTTGTCCTTTGCATCCATTCAAGGAAAACCTAGCTTGAATTCCTGTGGTTTTCCCCCTCCCCCTTTCATTGTTAGGCTAACAAAGCCAGTGGGGGGAGGAAAGGCAGAAGAAATCTCTGTTGGAAGGATGGCTTGTAGCTTTCTCACAAGCTAATATTTGTGTTTTGCTTATCAGGCCAAACAAGCTTTGGAACATAATAGATGATGTTGTTCAGGTTTTATCACATTCATTGTGATTTAATTGTAAATCCTTGATTTCCATAATTGGAAACACATAATTATTGTCGTTGTTACATTGTCTATATTATGGTGGTGCCTACAGCTCCCAACCAAGATCAGGGCCCCATTATGCTAAGGGCTGCACAATACATAGTAAACAAATTTACAATACAAATATTTATTCAGAGTGCTCAACTGGAGCTAGAAGTGCCCATCCTGTGGTCTGGCTGGATATGCCGTGAATTAAAAGATGATCCAGATATACACCCACCCCTCCTCAGCTTTAGGTAACCACATGAAGGAAGTATTAATATCCCCATCTTACAGGGCTGAGAGAGAGAGTGACATCTGTGCTGTGAGTCTAAGATAGGGGCCATTTTAAGCCACTTTTGCACCCTTCTGATCCTCAGCTGCTCCGGGGACAAGAGAGGCCCTGGCATAACTTCAACAGCTCTGGGCACCTGTCTAAGTTACAGCAGCCTCCCTAGGCTATAGACTGCCTGCCCCCTCCCACCCAACGCCCCATCATGCCTCCTGCTCCAGGGATTCTGAAGCATCCTGAGAGCTGCCTTCTGCAATGTCTGCAGCAGAAAGTCTCCCTCCCCTAGAGTCTCTCTACAGTGCTCACCCAGGGGAGATTAAGTAACTTTCCCAAGATCCCCTGAAGAGTCTGTGGCAGAGCTGGGAATTGTGTACCAACCCTGAGTTGCAGTCCAGTGTTTTAACCACCAGGCTATCCTTCCTTTCACATCAAGTATCCCCAGCAGGGGAGATCTTAGAATCTGGGTTAATGATGTGATGTAACAGGTGGATGAAACCAATAAACCGATCGGCATGGACAAAGAAGGTCTGAGGATCTGGCCCATAAAGCTAGATGCCATCTGCAGAGTGAGTGCATTTCCAGCCCTATCTTCTCACTAATTCTCCTACACATTGAATATGATGGCCGAAAGAGCAGAGACACTGGTGTCCTCTTCTGTCTCAATGACTACTTCACTCTCTGTGAAAAGAATGGTGCCGTTAGGTATCAGTTCTGTTGGCTCTTGCCGGGGCCACAGGTACGTTGACAGCCCCTCATGCTCTATAGTGTCTACAGTGGCTGATGGCTCTAATAATAATATAAGGAGTACTTGTGGCACCTTAGAGACTAACCAATTTATTTGAGCATGAGCTTTCGTGAGCTACAGCTCACTACATTGGATGCATACTGTGGAAAGTTCATGCTCAAATAAATTGGTTAGTCTCTAAGGTGCCACAAGTCCTCCTTTTCTTTTTGCGAATACAGACTAACACGGCTGTTACTCTGAAACCTCTAATAATAATGTTATTATTAGATCCATCTGTTTGTTCTGTGTTGGTACAGCACCTGGCCCAATGGGATCCTGGCCTGTGACTAGATCTCTGAGGCACTGCAGCAATACAAACAATTAATAACAATATCAGAATGGGCACGTGGTCTTTGGAGAAGATCATCATCCAACACAACTTCTGTTCTGTTCCCAGATTGGAGCCGATGAAAGCGGGAAAAGGGGACATCAAGAACCCAAATTAAAACTCCCATGAGGCAATGTGCCACAGTAGAATAATGCAGTTTAATGTTGAACTCACACAAAACAAAACACGCTGGCCAGTTCAACACACCAAAATGAAAAAAAAAATTGTTTCAGGAATATCAATGTTCTGATTCAAAAAAATTTTGGAACAGTTTGTTGTATGAAAAACTTCAATATTTCAGCTTTTCATCCTGTTTCAAGATGGAAAGAAATGTGGAAATGTTGGAATTTTCCTGGGGATGCAAATTCCAATTTTCACTCAGCTCTTGCCTAAAGCATGCTTTGAGTGCCCCCTGCTCTCCTCAAAGGAAGTCTTGACGGTGTACATCAATTGAGGGCCTCATATTTCCCAACTGGCCTTCCCCAGCCAGAAAGGACAAGGGTGCAAAGCTTAGGTTGTGATTCAATGTTTTCTCAACATATTCAGAAACTTTGTGACCAACACTGTCCAAAACCAAAACAGAAAAGACCCAGTATATGATCCCATCTTATACAGTCCTTCCTCTAAGGACAAAGGGAATTTGGTCCATATCTACTTGATTTCATCCACAAATGAACCTGAAGATGATTTTGCTGGGACTCAGAGCCTTTGATGCAAATAAACTAATAGGAAACCCCTCTCCATGTGACATAAGTGCACAGATACATGTGATAGAAATACCTAGCTAGATAAATTAGATTGGTGGAGGCAGAATTGTTTTTCAGCTGAACATTTCTCTTATTTCCACAAATCATCAGAGTCTTTGAAGTTTCTTCTAAGTATATTGAAGGGAAATAGATCTCTCTCCCTTCTAGCAGAACAGACCTGCTTTCTGTTAGTGTCAGAATGAGTTAAAAATCCTTTAGCGGAAGGAGATGAAGCTAAGAGTAACTTGAAAGGACTGTGTCATCTATAGTAGTTAATGCAGACTCTCTCTGTGGTGCCTAATTGAATTCTGCATGAAGCGGGTTGTAACCTTTCTTCCAGCAGCTGATTGGAAATATATTGTATCATTGTCCTACCTTCAAGATCAAGACTCTTTCCTTCAGCTCTCATGACAGAACAGTGAGTAACAAGGGGAATGAATTATCAAGTCACAGAAGCCTAGCCCCGGTAATGAATTCTATTGTTGCCATTCAAAGTGCTTCCTGGGGAATGTAGAAAGGGGGTGGGGGGAATACTTTTGTGGATGAGAAATGAAGATTATCTTATCTCCCATGTGACAGCCACTTATGAGCAATGCTGTATGGAGTAATATAGTACTAGTTTGTAGCTGAAGAAAGGAAAATATGAGAGGTTTTTATATATTAAGCTCCACTATAATAAGACCATAGTGGAAAAATGGGAAAAGAATGCTATTCACCCGCACTACTAGGAATGAGAGATGTATTTGTAGCCAGTGAAATTCTGGTTGTAAAGGCCATTCAGCTGTGTAACATTTTTAGACAGGTGCATGCAGCTAGTTACTCAGTAGAAGGTCTTTTCTTCCCCAGTGCTAGAGGATGCTGCTGTGTGATACTAAAAACACAGAGCACAATTGTTCCATGAATGGATGGGGTGGCCTATGAGAAGATCTTGTCCTGCACACATGGAAGAAGTAGTCCGCCACACCTGGGACACTAAACCCTAAGTTCCCCAGATCCTGAGGGTGGCTCTTTGTGTGGTTCCCACGCTGTTCCAGGCCCCCATGGAAAGTTCTGTCCAGGGTGCAGTATCCACATATGAAGAAAAGGCATGAGTGTCCTGTTCCTACCTCCACAGTAACCGCTCAGGAGGTTAGAGCATAACCTTGTATTAACTCCTGAACAGAGGCCCTCCATACAGTGGAAACCCCTTAAAGAAGTCTCCCGGGGTCACTACATTACAGGGAAAGCACTGATCTGCCAGAGCTGGTCTGAGAAGAGCTGGGAAAGAGCAGGAGAGACCTGTGAGTGTCTGATAATCAATATAGGGCATCTATGAAGCATGGTCCTGCGGACAGGACATTGCACTGCAACTCAAGAGACATAGGTTCTATCCCCAGCTCTGCTGTGGGACTATGGCTGTGTCACTTCACCTTTCTGTTTCCCCTCCGGTTCTTTGCCTGAAAAAGGAGATGTAACCAGGAGTAACAGAATAAACTAATTACAAGGAAACAGTGGTTGGATATCAGGAAACGTTTCCTATGGCCAGGTAGTTGGATTACTCTGACTGCTAATTATGATTGCTTCATGGTTACCTCTTCCTCCTTCTATGATTTACTTTGTTTAGCCTCCAGTCATGCCTTGCCATATGCCAAGATCTTTAGTGGGCAGGGCTCATCTTTTTAAAAAATTATTATTACATGAGGGTATCATGGTGTGGGCCTGATCCCTAATTGGGAGGGCTAGGCGCTAAGGCAACTTAATACAGCTGGAGGTCTACTGTACTATAAAATAGTTTCTCTGGAAAGACGGTAGAAGCCTCATTACTTGGATTACTTAAAATTAGACTGGAGAAGACACCAGTGAATATCTTGTAAATAGAGCTGAGCAAACTTTTTGGGGGGGTTCAGTGGCTGGCAAAAATTTTAAAAATATATTTTCTGTTGAAGAAACAAAATGCAAAAAAAATTCTTTGGGTCACGCAACACATTATGACTATCAATTCAAAATGATATGCAATGTCCATTTGAAACCATGTTCTCTAAATGTCAATTAGAATCAATGTTTTGTTTTGAAAATGTCTTTTCAAAACAAAATGGTTAAAAGGTTCATTTTGAAAATGTTGAAATGCCTCATTACATTTCCAAACTTTTTTTTTCGTTCAATTTTTTGGCCCTGACTGTTCACTGAGAACTTGAAGCAAACATGCAAATAGCTTTTGATGCCCACCAAAAGAGCATTTTTGATTAATTTACTAGAGTCACCTGTGGTGGGGTGTTCACCCCCACACCAGCCCTGAAAGGAGTTAGGAAATTGAGAGAGGACCAATTAGAGTGATAGGCTTCACATGTGGGGATGGGGATTAGGCTGAAGAAGCAACCCCTGATTGGAGGATGAAGCTCAGTTGAACAGGTGTGGGCTGGGCTAGTATAAAGCCAGGAGGCTGGCAACAGAAATGGCTACAGTGTACAAATTTGCAGCCACTCTCTGTGCATTAGAGAGGGAAGGAAGGAGCCTGTACCAAGAAGAGTGTACTTTAAAGACTGCCTGAGGTGGTTTGTGTAGAGAGACTGATAACCCAAAAGGGGGAAAATGACAGTGACTTGGACTAAGGGCCAAGCCACAGAAGAACGCTGCAACTTGTGGAGCATAAGAGAGGCCACCAAGTGAGAGACTGAGACAGGGGCCTGAGACAACACAAGAGGAGGTGTCAAACCAGTAGTGAGCTAATTCCCAGGTGACCCAGGAGGAGGTGCCTCTCCACAATGGGTAAGTACCCTGTGACCTGGCCAAAACAATTCATTCAACTCTAGTTGTAAGTCAAGGGACAATTCTGAAGTTAGCAGGTGGAGGAGGGGCACTTGACAAGTGTCTCTTTTAGCTTTAATCTCAGAGAAGCCAGATTCTGAAGATGATGTTTGAGTCCAAGTGCCCATTAAAGCCAATGGCAGTTTTGCCCGAGTATAGACTGCGTGAAAACTGACTCAGGACTTCAAGTTTCTGCCCAGTGATTTTGTGACTCACTTGGATGTCATGTCATGGATGTCTAGCTTTGGGGTGCTCAAAGGGTTCCTTTGTCTGATATGTACATAACATGGAAGTTACAAAATCATCTGAGCATACCAGCTTCCTTTAATGCTTCCTCCAAAGACTATTTCACACTTTTGTTTATAAGCTGAACAAATTATTTTCTTGTGGCTTTACCTGAAGGTAGATATCTGCAGCAACCACTCTTTTGATTCCAGGTATAATGTGGAGCAGGTGGGGAAATCATCCAACTACATAAATATAGATCTCTTGACCAGAAAAGCATTTCTTCTATCTGTACAGGACTGGAGAGAACGTAGGGGATATCCGCTAGAATTAAAAAGTGATAGTTAATGTATTCTGCTCACTGGTGAAATACATTATTTCTGGGAGAGAGAGAAAGAGCATTTGAATGAGCTGGGAAAATGGCAATTCATGTTTGATGTGATAGCCTGGCTAAATGACAACCAGGTGGTTAGGATGATGGAGCTAATCCTATTTTATTAGGTAGGGTAACAGTTTGGTGACCAAAGGACTGGCAGAATTCCCCAGTGTGTTTGCTGTGGCTAGAGACTGACGTGCCTTTAAATAAAGCTGCCTTGCTTTGTACTTTGTCCTCTGTGTAACTCAGGACTCCTTTTATGATGACTAGAAAGGGAATCCTTTACAGAGGTCCATGGATACAGATAGACCATATAGTTCTCCCTGGCTTTCTAGCTCCCAGAGTAATCTGAATAGCCTTTGTTGCCTAAATCCTAACCTGGACTGAGCAGACTTGGAAGAAACTCCTGAGTACCCTGCACTACTAAGGAATATGTGGGTCAGGTAATTGATAGCGAAGCTTAACAGGTGGTTGGGCTACTTTACAGCTTTCTTTACTGTAATACATAGTACAAGAAAAAATACAAGATCATCTTCATTAAAGGTCAGATCCTGCTAGGTTGAGGGCACTCATTACCATGCAGGTCCAGTCCTATGATTCCACATTGCAGTCAATTCTCCAAGTGTCACTAGACATAAAACCAACATGTCTCCAGATATTAACACAATGGGCCTGATTCATGGCTGCATTAGTCCATTTTCCCACCTTCACAACTCTGCTGGCAGTAATGGAATGATCAGTCAGTCCCTGTGTGCTGAGAAGATGCAATTAGAGCTCTTCCACATCAGAAAAGATTACTATAGTGACAAACAATCAGAGTTAGTATCCAAGATACATATGTACCAATATATTAGGAAACCCATGTTCTGCACCACAAAGAGCATTTGCAACTCCTACAAAGAATCGTAGGAATGGAAGGCACCTTGAGAGGTCATCTAGTCCAGTCCCCTGCACTCATGGCAGGACTAAGTATTACCTAGACCATCCCTGACAGGTGTTTGTCTAACCTGCTCTTAAAAATCTCCAATGATGGAGATTCCACAACCTCTGTGGGCAATTTATTCCAGTGCTTAACTACTCTGACAGTTAAGAAGCTTTTCTTAATGCCCAACCTAAACTGCCCTTGCTGCAATTTAAGCCCATTGCTCCTTGTCCTATCCTCAGAGGTTAAGGACAATCACTTTTCTCCCTCTTCTTTGTAACAATCTTTTATGAAGGAGAGATGATTGTCCAGCTTCTCCATAAGGAACGAGCTATGGTCACTTGGATGCCTTGTTTGAGAAGTGAAGCCTTAATGCTATCTCCTGGATTCCAAATATTTTTTATTTCTATACACTTAAATGCTCTTGAACAGTGATATGCACTCCATTCACTGATGTTCTCATTCTCAAACTTCACTTCATCTTAACGATATGGCTTGCATGGTAAATACCTAGGATCACTGGATGCTTCCCTCCTTGCAGCCTCAAAATCCCAAAGAAGCTCAGATACCTTGGTGATTAGATCACAGAGCAGAAGTAATGCATCATTTGCCCACACCTCCTGACCAGCATATGCTCACTTTTCAATACCACTCCAATCCTGGCCCTTCTGTGGTAATGTGGATTTACAGTTGTGGTGTCTGTTTTTTATGAAAACTCCTGTCCAATATGGTCTGAAACCCCCAATGTGTGGGGTATCAAACAGTCATCAGAAGGAGTCATGGGGAGGGGGGGGGACCGGGCCCTTTAAGAGGGAACTGCTCCAGCCCACCTGTGCCTCACTAGCAGTCTTGTTGTAGCCTGATAGCGGACAGGTGTCCCTTAGAAAAAGCCACAGAAAGTCCGGGAGGAGGAAGCTGCAGTGCAAACGAACAGATGGCTCCTGCAGGGGACTCTGACTAGGAGAAGGATTGGAGCATGGAAGCCAGGGCAAGGAAGCTGGGCTCCAGTCAGGAAGGGCTGGGAGTAGTGGCTTCAGGAAGAGAAGACTGAGAACTGCAGGTAGGGTAAAAGACCCAGAGCGGAGTGTGAACTTTTGAACTGTGGAGATAGACTTTGTGGGGACCTTGAGGACTGCTTTGAACTTCCGGTTATTAAACAAGCCCCAGGCAGGGGGTATGGTAGCCATGTGAGTTCTCAAGGGGCCCTGAAAAGGTGAAACTGAGGCAGGGTGCCACAGAATCACCCCTGGCTTCAGGGCAGACAAGGGGCACTCAAGAAGCAGCTGAGCCTCCAACATATGGCAATGAGTTTTGCCTATTTAATGAGCTGTGATTTTATACTTGCAAAAGGCTCTGTACACGATTACAACTTCCCTGAGATGTGCAGGTCCCCGGCGTCTCTCTCTCTTTCTGTGAGTGAACAACAGTCACACTTAAAATATGTCTTCTCTTTGGAGAGAGAGGTTACTGGATCCAGAGAGATCCTGCATTTTAAATATAGGGAATCCTCTCATGACGGTTAACCCAGGATATTTCAACAAAAGCAACGTATTGCCATGTGTATAGCTTGAGAAGTGTTGCTGTGAGGAGCAATACTGTACCAGCGATATGTAGCAAATTGAGAGATAACAGGTGACCTTGTGAAGATGGGAGAGCAGATTTGTTGTTTCATTATGTAGCTATTTTGTTTGTTCAGTGTCAGATTCCTCATGCAGTATTGGACCATCAGGTCCCCGAATTACTGGCATCAGCTTATTGATCTACAGCGTCTTTCCTTCTAAATCCTCTCTAATCCCCCAAATCCTCTGGCAATTGTCCTCTTTCCTGCTTTTTCATACGTTTTCCCTACTGCAGAAGGCTAGGCAATAAGGAATAGCAGCTTTTCTGCTTGTTGCTACCTGCCAGAAGGTAAAAGGCTCAAGGCTGCAGGATTTTCCTGTGCCCTGACATTGTTTCAGCGGAGACTGTTTCCTGTTGTGCTTTTGGTCACAATGTTAAACACCGCTACTGCATCAGAGAAGTTATAAACTGATCTCAAGAGGAACAAGTCCCCCAAATTTACCCAATTTAAAATTTGGTTACTCAGACCCTCAGCTGATGGGAGCTCCTTTGAGGTCGATGGCACTACACCAATTTACATCACCTGAGGATCTGTCCAAAAGTTCACTCCCATCCCCGAGCCAGGGAAGAATTGTTCCTTATGGTACATTTTTTCCAGTGTCCTAACTGGGTCTCCTCTTCAGTGACTGCTTTGTTAAAGGGTCAGTTCTATTTTTTTTTCCCCCACAGCATGCTGGGATCAGACAAAAGATTGCATTTAATTAACCCTTTACCTTCCATAGGAATGCAGTAGTGTCCTTAATCTTTCCCAGTGTGGGGCTAAGTGGTGTGATTTACACACAGCCCCATGTATGGCATGGTGCAGAGTT
Source organism: Natator depressus (assembly GCF_965152275.1). NCBI lineage: Eukaryota > Metazoa > Chordata > Testudines > Cheloniidae > Natator > Natator depressus. The sequence continues at coordinate 116,574,642 of NC_134240.1, read as the reverse complement.
GCACTCAGCCTGGGGGAGTCCCAGAATGCCGCAGAATGTACAGGAGGTAATACACGCTCTGAGACATCCATTGGTGCAGAGTGGGGTGGGGACAGTGGCCCTGCTTCTCTGTTGAAACCGCCTTCAGATGATTTGTTCTTGGGGGGGGGGGGGGAGGAGGAAGTGACGAATCCCTACCCACAGAGACTGCTGTGTTGATGACCATGCAAAGCCAGGGGCTAACGTAAAGGAGAAGTGAGAGCATAAAACACCCTCCTCTTCTTGGCCTAGCTGAACAATATCTGTGTTCCGCCCTGCTGGGGATACCCAGAGCTGTGAGCTATTGTCTTACCTCTCTGCCTCAGCAGAGCTTTGCTAGAGATTAGACTGTGTGTCAGCTCCCTGCTATACCAGCCTGTCTCTCCCAGCCCAAACCTTGCCTAGAAGGTAACAATCAGTGAACTCCAGCCCCTGAGCTCCCCAGAGATATGGCTTTGCCTTGCACAGCCCCTACCACTGTGTATACACAAGAGATTAAGTTTGCTGCTCTGTTTAAAGGGTCAGTACTTCACAATTTATCAGTATAACTGGGGTAAATACACCCTACCCTTCAAAACCCAGCACCAAATTGGTTTATAGTAAAAATAAAACACATTTATTCATGAAAGAGCATGGATTATGTGGTCCTAAGTAAAAGGGATAAAGGCAGAGATGGGTACAAGCAAATAAAAGTGAAATCACACATCTAAAAGTCTGAAACTTAATCTAGCAAGATACAGTCTTGGTTCAAGATGGTTTCTCTCACCCGCAGTCTCCTTTCCGGCTTCTTATTGGCCAGTCTGGCCAGGACCCATCACAGAGATCAGATCAGATCTTGATTTCTTTGTCTCCTTAATGTAAAGAATAAAGGTGGAGTGTCTCTCTGTTCCTTATATCCCCAAAGGGATGTCTTTGTCTGACAAGCCAGGAAGGCCTCCTGGGGAGTCAGTCTCCTGTGTCTCTCTGGGGTGCAGAAGCCATGTTAATTCTCCTGTCTCTTGAATTCAGGATCAGGCTAACCCCCACTGGCTTAGCTTGATTGCCTTGTTTACTGCTAATATGGAAGCAGAGGTAAACCCCCATTCTTTTGTCTAGGACTGACCGTTAGCTAGGCAGTCTGGTCTTAAACATCTTTCTAGTAACATCAGAAGGTATTCATTACATCACATATAAAGTTAACACATGCATTTTACAATAATATTGATAACCAGTGTGGTGTTAGCTTTCATATGAAGGCTTGCAGGACATATTTTGTACAAATATTATTTCAGTACTGTGTTGGGTGTGAATACAGGGTGTCACTTCCGCAAAAGCACTGCACCCATTAAGGTGGTAGGGAAGCAAGTCCCCCCACCCCGGCCTTTTTCCCCCCCTCAATCTTCTTTAATCACTGGCAAGAGCTGATGAGAAGCTGGTCCTTTCCTAGCACTTCATCATCCACAGACACTGGTTTGTAATGGCAGGTTCCCTTGCAAATGAACTGAGATCCCAGAGCCATGGAGAGCAGCTGACATGGGGTCCTAGAAAAACAGAAATGGCCCAGGTTAGTAGCAACACAGATACCAAGAGAACTGATTCGCCCACAGCTCTATGGAGGACTAGTGCTGGCACTTAGCAATTCAGACACCAGCTTGTATCCATCAGTCAAAATCAGAAAGGCAAAATATATCCGTTTTACTGTTGAAAACTGCTGTTTGCTTTTGTGGGTCCCTCTCTCCCTCCCCACACAATGATCCTGGCATTTATTCAGTCTGGAGCACAGGGCTGGAATAGCTCTTATTCTAATGCACCACTTATTCCAGTAGAGTGTGTGAGAACCTCAGAGGTTACTTATCTGGGTTTTTATTTTGGGTCTTGACGCTTTTCTTCATTAAAAGCTGTGCTGATCTTCTGAATGTAATTAACTCTGCCTTCCTGTAATTATTAATTTCTTAATAGCTTTATAGAGGGCTTCTCACTCCATCTCAAGTGCCATTTTGATGCCCTTTTTCCTCGTGCATTGAGTCAATCAGTAAAAGAACTTGCATTTTTATAGAGCCCGTGATCCCAAAGGTTCCCAAAGTGCTTTACAAACATTACATTCTGTGATCACTTCATTCACCAGCGACATGCAGCCTCCCCTGGAGTGGAAGGCAGCTGCTACTTTAAGAGGGCCCAGAAATACTACATGATACATTCAGTCCTGTTAGGATAAGAAAGATTATTGCATACAAGTGAAACTACATGGGGAGTTTAGAAAGGAAGAATGTAGCTCGCCAACTGAGCAGTGATTGAGCAAGATTGTTGGCTGCTGCCCTACAAGCCCATTCAGGGAAGTCAGAGATGCCCCTTAACTCCCCTGCACCTTGCTGTGTGCACCAGCAAGCCATATTGTGAGTAGCAGTGTGGAGGTGCAGAGGGAAGAACAGTTTATGTAGGGCCACTTTTCCTCCTATGCATGGGTGGGGGCAGGAAATGGGTGGGGGCTAAGGCCAGAGCAGAGGGGAAAGCAATCTGTGCTAGGTTTAGTGCTGACACAGATCGTTTCCCCTTTGGATAAAGAAGGAAACCAAAGGTCAGATTATTAGTCTGAGTAGTAACAATATGGCCCCGGCTTGTTCCGGGGCAGCGCAGGGATCTGCTATCCCTTGCCTGGGGCTTGTGGTGGCTGCAATTGAGATTGAGCACTGTGAATCGCTTATTTTGTTGGACCTTCTCGAAGACATACTTTGGGAAAACAGATGCAGGACTCCAGATAATCATGACTCATTCCAACTGCTCTGTTAGTTTATTCACTTGGCAAACCCAGACTGGTGCAGGAAAATAAGAACCTGCTTACCCTTAAAACAAAAATAATTAAGGGACAATGTAAACTAAATATTGGGCAAAACTTCCACAACTTTCGTAAGCTCTCCCGGGCCAGGCTTGCCGCATGTTTTATTCCACTTGCAAGATTGTTCTGTAGCTGAGTCACTATACTGGCTGGATCTGTGTGTGTGGCCCATCTAAGGACAGCTGTGGAAGGGCGTGACTCCTCCCAGATGGAAAAGACCCCTGTCTAGGGAAGTAACTGGGACAGAAAGCTGTAGAGAGTTTCCTGCCTCAGCCGGGGGAAGGAAAAGCAGCAATGGAAGCTGGAGGGAGCTGCCTCTGTGTCCTCTTCCACTAATAAACAGATGTCGTTAAACTGAGTTTGTGCCATTGTCCTTACTCCAGGGACTCGGCTAACCCATGCCTCAGGAGGCCACAGAGCAGTTTTTTAGGACGCCCACAGTGTTGGTGAAAAGGTCAAACATCTGACAGAAACTTTAGTTTAGTGTAAAAATTTAACAAGTCTCTTGATCTTCCATTTGCATCTCTGAGTGCTGCTCTCTTTCTCGTGCCTCCAAAGGCACCGTACCAATTTTCGCTTTGAGGTGCTGCCTCCCAAGAGATCAAAGCAGCTAAAGACTCCTGTGGAATTTTCTCCCCCATCCTCCTTAGATACAAGTCTCCAATCACCAAGAAAGCTCCAGTCGTGGCTGTTTCTGTTCTCCTGGGATAAAACATCTCCTTTTCCCCCCACCATCAGCAAAGAAAGCAATTATAGTCACTGGCAGCCACAGCTACGAGTGGCAAATTCACTGTGCTACATCCCCCAAAATCTTCCCTCGGGCAGCAGAGAAGACAGGAACCTCACAGCCTGTCAGCAGTCTGGCTGAGTGGTTTAATCAAACTGACAGTTTCTCCAATACAGCCCTCTCTTTGCAGAACATTGTTCCTTACCACCAAGAAATCCTTTCATATGGGCTTGTAGCAGCCATCCAGAGACCATGACGCAGAAGAAAGAGACTGAATAGCAGAAGGCAGGAATCGTACATTGGGATTGATACAAACATTGTTTAGATTATTTATTATTGCAGCACATAGGAGCCCCAGTCATGAACCAGAACCCCATTGTCCTAGGTGCTGTATCAACACAGAACAAAGAGACTGACCCTGCCCTGAAGTTCTTCTGTAACTAGCTGTCTTTAAATCAAGAGCTGTGAACTTCAGTAACTCAGCCAAAGGTTACAGGTTTAATCCAGGAGTGGGTGGGCAAGGTTCTGTGGCCTGCAATGTGCAGGTCAAACAAGATGATCATGATGGTCCCTTCTGACCTTCAAGTCTGTGTCTATAATCTAAATTACTCCTTGCTCTCAAGTGAGGACAGGTAAGTAATTTATAGCCAATTCATTTTAATGTTGCTTCCTTTTCGGCTCCCAAATTGTCCACAGAGTGCAAAAGTTTCACCCTTATTCATGATGATTGACTAATTGCTTCCTCGTGGTTTGCAGATAATTCACAAACAGATGATTGTGAATATTTTAAACTTGAAATTCAGGCACTCTGTTGCTGGGTTATGTACACCAGGCTACATTATTTCTGTTCCCTTCCTGGATGATGTATGGAAACCATAAACAAGCAAATTTCACATGGCATTTGGAAGAGAAGAACTCTAAACTATTGTTGGTTGTGCAACTCACGGTTCATTTTTGGCAAATAGTCCACACTAAAATTTGCTTTTTCATAGATTTTTATTGGGTTTTTTAATTCCCTTGTTCAGAAGGAACCATTATTATCACCTAAGGTGACCTCCCTGCATAACGCAGGCCACCAGATTTCAACCAGTAATTCCAACATCAGTCCAGCCAATAACTCATTTGATCTAGGGAATGCATTTTTGGACAAATGGCTCCTTTAAGACTTGTTCACTAGAATATTGTCTCTTTGTGCTCCACCATCTCTGTACTCACTTGTTGTCTCTCATCTTATACTTAGATTGTAAAACTTTGGAGGCAGGGACTGTCTTTCTTCCTCCTCCCCTTCTGCATTTGTACAGCACCTGGCACAATGGGGTACAGGTCCATGACTAGTAATTTGCCCAGGTGCTCCTGCAGTAGTTCTAATAAATTGTCACAGAAGACAAATACTAAAAAGGATCAGAAAGTGAGGGCTGGTCTTCACTGTGGGGAGATCAACGCTGCTGCGATCGATGCAGCGGGGGTGATTTAGTGGGTCTCGTGAAGACCCGCTAAATCGACCACAGAGCGCTCTCCGGTCGACCCCGGTACTTCAGCTTCCCGAAAAGATTAAGGTAAACTGATGGGAGAGCATCTCCTGTCAATGCAGCACACTGAAGACACCGGGATAAGTTGACCTAAGATGCGTCAACTCCAGCTAACTGAGGTCTACTTATCCCCGTAGTGAAGACAGTATCCCCGTAGTGAAGACAAGCCCTGAAAGTGATTTTTATTTAAATGCAAATGGATATTGGGGGAAAATGTTTTGCACTAATTCCCCCCCCCACACACACACACACTTCTATTGCAGGATAACAATTATTCTGGGTAGGTGGTGGTTGTTTTGGCTGCTCAGATTGAAGCATTTTATTTTAGCAGAGAGGCACTCAAGCCTTGTCTGATTAATGTTAACTTACAATTGCTTCAGAAGCTTGCATCTACTCTCAGTGGTGTGGTGTTGCTTCATTGACCCAGTGGAGTTGCTCCTGATTTATGCCCGTGTCTGAGAAGAATCACACCGTGTTGCCAACTCCTGGAATTTTGAATTTAGCAATACCATCCCCCACCCTTTTTTTTTAAATGGAGCTCTAACTCCTGGAGTCAGGTGATTAAAGGAAATTCTCCTTTAAGCTTTAAAAAGTTAAAATTCTAACACTCGTGGGTGTGGAGAAAAGCTTGAAAATGTGAAATCCCAAGGGCTCAACAACCAAAAAATTCAAAATGTATTTTATATTCTCATAATTTTTAAGCTGATCCCTTTATTTCAGTGGGCTTGACTCATGGTCTTTGAATGCTTGTGGCTGTCAATACTAAATCAAATCCTATATTTATAAAGCAGAGAAGATTACGGCCGTTCTCTTCAATAATAAGTAGGAGCAGCTTGGTGAATTGAAAAGCTCTGGAATTCAATGAACTGAGAGACCAAGCTCTTCAATTAAGTTGGAGCATTGCATGCTGGGACTCTAGTCTCCATGCCTTTGCATTATAGACAATTGAGGTCACAGGCTACATTATTGCACTCCACAGATTGCACGTACTTTATGGGCTCCATTTTGGCCTGGATGCCGCCTGCTTAGTACATGTTTGAGAACTCAAGCCTGTAGATGTTTATAAAAACTATTTTGATTCAATGTTGTATTTTTTTTATTCCCCGTCTCAGAGGTAATGAAGTGCAAAGTGCAGTTTCCTATCAATCTATTTCTCATTATCCCTATAATCATGCTGATGAGGACAACAAGAGTAATGGATAAATAGAAACATGGCAGGAAAATAATTAAACAGCCAAAAGTGGCGTGTGTGTGGTTTTTTGGGTTTTTTTTATTGAAGTACGTTGCTGTCTTCTAGTAGCCTCTATCAAAGTACTTTCTAAAGATAAAACTGCATTACACCCCTGGGAGACAGGTGTTTGGTGATCTAAAGAGCCTATGTGCAACTTACCATTTCAGAACATCAACTGGAACTCATATCATGGAATGCCTCTCTGTAGATGTGGAATCCAGCATTTGCTGAGAGGGATTGCAGCATATCCCTAAAAACAATGGTTAGTTTTTGGACTTGACATGGTCACCTTTTCAGGTGGAAACACCTTGAGATAAAAGGTTGGCTCCTAACCTGGACAACTGGTTAACCAGGGGAGAGGTCACCTGGCAACCAAGCCACCTGGTAAGAGTCTGTGCACAGCCATTGAGGCAGCCGACACCGGAGAATATAAAAGAGGGTCTCTTGTCTGCTATTTTGCGGGGAGAGAGAACAAAAGCAGAGATTCCACATTCTGGCTGAGAAGGTATATGGGTGCGGGGGAGAGGAGTGAAGGCAGCCTATGCCCACAATGCTCTCCGGGTTAGTGAGAAAGCTGGGTGTAGGAGGGTATATTATTTTGTCTATATCTGTGTATTTCTTGTGCTCTCCGTAAAAAGCAATCATGGTTTTTTTTAGAATCCTGTGCAAATTCTGTGTGTCTGGTTTTCATTATCACATGCCTCTGACAGGAGAAACTGTAACCCAGAAGACTTACACCTTTGGTGGGATTCTGGGGAACATTCAAGTGCTGCTGGGGAGGCTTGGAGAAGATGGCAGCTGTTTCAGGGCCTTGGTAATTGGGCCATGATGTGCCTGCCAGGAGGGGAGTCAAACATGATGTCTGCACCTGTAGTGTGTGCCGAGATGCTCAAAGCCAGTGGCAGTGTCTAACACTACTCAGCCCCAGCAAGAGACACAATAAGACACTTACCTGGGAGATAGTATATCTAGATTCAAATCTCACCTCTGAATCAGCTAGAGAGAAGATTTGAATCCCCATTTCTGTATCCCAGGTGAGTGACTCTATAGGCTGGTGACTGAGGAAGTCTCTATCTTTGGCCTAGTGAATATTCAAGTATTTATACAAAGTGGAACAGCTTCAGCAGGAGAGACTGAGAGTAACCCACACCAGAATAGTATATAGCCTGGGGGTTAGGCTGCTCACCTACTGGGGAGAGCTATGTTCAAGTCCCTGCTCCACAATGGGGATTCAAACCTCAGTCTCCTACAACCCAGGCTAGTGCCTTAACCAGTGGGTTAAAACACATACGTTCATTTTGGGGCCAACAAACTATCAATTTGCTGACCAATTCCAAATAGTTACCAAACCAAATATTTCCCCTGACTTTTCAGTCATGTATGAATATTCATATTCATACATGAAGTGCTCCTACAGATCTTTGGAGAAACTCTTTTATTTATCCACGGGCTAGTATTCATTGAACTATTCTGAATGTTCCCAAATAATTTGCAGACATTAAAAAGTCCTCTATACCAGCTTTATCATTTGGATAAACTAATCATTAGAATATCACCTCTTCAAAGCAAGTATGCCTTGAAGCAGCCTGCCTAGTGGATAGAGCACTGGAATGGGAGTCAGGAGATCCAGATTAAATTCCTTGCTCTACCACTGACCTGCTGTGTGAATTTGGGCAAATCATTTCACCTCTGTATTCCCCATCTGTCTTTTCTCTGCCTTGTTTTAATTCTCCAAGAGAGGGACTGTCTCCTATTAGAACTGTGTGGAGAATGGAAATTCCATTTTGTGGAGGATTTCGAGACTTCACATTTTTGTCCCAATTCGGACCAAAATCCAAAAACTTCAAAATTCTCAGCAAAAGAGAAATTTTGGGGGGTAAAGAAGGAAATAGTTTGGGATCAATCAACCTATTTCATTTTGACAATATTTATAATATTGGTTTGATTGTTTTACTTGATTTTTGTTCTAATATATATGAGGCGAAAGCTTAAGTCATTTTGAAACAAAACTCAGTGTTTCATTCCAGAAGTGTTGAAATGTGTCAGCTTGTTGCTCTTTTATTTTCTACAGTGAACATTTGGCAAAACCGACAAGATTTTGCAAAGCATTCTGATGGAATGACATGTCCCTGTTCTATCAAAGTGTTTCTGGTCAGCTGTGTTTCTGCACAGAGCACATCAGAGTCTGTAAACATTTCTGTAATCAAAATATAAATAATAACAGTGCAAGCAAGTGTCTATGCTTGCTTATCCTCATGACTCTTTCAATGCACTTTAATTCTACCACTGCTGTTCCAGTCCTGAACAGTGTTTGTTAGAAATCAGTAACCGGAACAAAGCACTTCTTTCCTTTCCCATTCCTAAAATAAACTTCACTAAATGAGACAGTCATTCTGGAATTATTAGCAGAAAGCATTCTTTGCAGCTCTGTAATTTCAGTATAATGCTTTTTATATTTGCTACCAATATTAAGTAGATTTATTATGTTCTGGCCATTATTGTTCCTATTCCAACTCTTTATTTTCTTTTTTTGGCATGCTTTTCTTGGGAATATAATCCATGTGTAAGTGCAGGTTTTTACAAATGTAATTTATTTTTAATTGGTTTATCAAAAACAAACGCCATCCACCTGGATTAAATAGACTCATTGTGAAATTAAAACTTTTAGCTGCTTTATAACACAGTTTATATTGTTTCCAATTAACTCTTTTCATTTGCTTCCAAGTCAAATTTTTTGGTTTGTAATGTAGCAAATTATGCGCACAGACAAAGGAAATGAGACAAGATGTTCTTTTCCCCAGAGTAAATTAAATTTTCTGTGTGCTCTCCCCAGTCTGTTCTCACATTGATGTATTGTAGAGATAAGAGGGAAATTTATCTGATGGACCTATTGAAAGGGCTAATGGAAGTTACATACGTTTCCCTGTCTTCCTGGGTGCTGAGGGGAACAAAGTCCAAAAGCTGAAAAGCACAATCTGCTAGAACCAGTGGGCACACTGTTGGTAAATTCCCAAGTATTTCCAGCCAAAGGGTCATATACTCACTGGTGGAAGTTCCATTGATTTCAATGAACGGCTTAAACAATCTGCTTCAATCACTGTTCATAAGTGAGTCACGCACAGGATGTACCCAAAATTTGGAAAAGAGGGAGTTTGGGACCATTATTAAAAGAATTCCCATGACTAGAAATTAACCAGTGTGCTTAGCCCATCTCTCTCTTTCTCATTTATATACCCTGCATGATCGTATCTGAGCATTTTTGTAACAGTTACTGACCTTTTTTTTTTTTTTCTGCTAAATTGCTTCAATGCACAGATAAACATTGAGAAAACAATGGCGCATATCAGGGAGCTGTAATGCTGCAGATCTTTGCCAAAATGGCTCATGTTTCTGCTCCTAAAAGTTTTTAGATCTTGTTTTTGTTTTATGAAATAAGTCAACTATATCCTATCTTCCCAATCAAAGTGAGATTCAGCATTTACTGGTACGGTTATGGCTTCGATCACTCTTTGACTATTAACATGTATCAGACCAGTAATCTGAGAAGCAATTTCACCTTGGCTATCTTTATAGACCACAGTCCAGACTGCTGTATGCACAGATGATAGTCTGTGCACAAGACAGTAATGACAGTCGGGGATGAGTTTGAAAACCAAGAAGTGGAAGGTGTGTTTGGTTTTTTTATGGCTGGTTCAGAAGCATGGAGAAAAAAATATAGTTTAGATCTGTAGCAAAACTGCAGCAACCAGACATGAGACCTTGTCTGGTGTAAAGTGGCATGACAGTCACCAGTGGTTCTCAAACTGTGGGTCAGGACCCCAACTTAAGTCATGACCCCATTTTAATGGGGTTGCCAGGGCTGGGAATTAGACTTGCTGGGGCCCAGAGCCGAATCCTGAGACCCATTGCCTGGGACCAAAGCTGAAGTCTGAGCCCCACCGCTCAGGACCCAGGGCTTCAGCCCTGAGTGGCAAAGCTCAGGTTACATGCCCCCCACCTGGGGCTGAAGGCCTTGGGCTTTGGCTTTGGCTCCCCTGCCTGCAGTGGTGGGGCTTGGGCTTGGGCTCCCACACCCGGGATGGTGGGGCTCAGGCTTTGGTCTCCCCTCCTGGGGTCATGCAGTAATTTTTCTTATCAGAAGGGGGTTGCAGTGCAATGAAATTTGAGAACCCCTGAGCTAGACTGATATATGCCCATTGAAGATTAGGGCTGAACTCTAGGGTACAGATGTGGGGACCCACATGAAAGACCCCCTAAGCTTATTTCTACCAGCTTAGGGTAAAACTTCCCCAAGGCACAAACTCTTTGCCCTTGGAGGGTACGCTGCCACCACCAAGTGATTTAATAAAGAATCAGGGAAAGGACCACTTAGAGTTCCAATTCCCCCAGAATATCCTCCCAAGCTCTTATACCCCATTTCCTGGGGAGGCTTGAGAATAATATCCTAACCACATGGTTACATAGTGATCACAGACCCAAACCCCTGGGTCTTAGGACAATAGAGAAATCAGTCAGGTTCTTAAAAGAAACAGAACTTAGAAAGAAAAAAGGTAAAAGAAGCACCTCTGTAAAATCTCAAAGGGCAATCAAATTTAAAACACAAAGGATTTCCCTCTGGTCAAAAACTTTAAAGTTACAAAAAGAAAACCAGGCATACACCTTCCTCTCAGCACAGAGAAAATCACAAGCCAAAACAAAAGTAAACTAACACATTTCCTTGGTAGTACTTACTAATTCTAATGGAGTTGGATTGCTTGCTTTCTTGATCTCTCTCCAGCAAGCACACAGAACAGACAGACAAAAGCCTTCCCCCCCAAGATTTGAAAGTATCTTGTCCCCTTATTGGTCCTTTTGGTCAGGTGCCAGCTAGGTTACCTGAGCTTCTTAACCCTTTACAGGTGAAAGGATATTCTGCCTCTGACCAGGAGGGATTTTATAGTACTGTATACAGGAAGGTTGTTACCCTTCCCTTTATATTTATGACAGGGGCCTTGGAGTTCCTGGATTTATAGATATTTTATTTTAGTCAATGGGGATTATTAGATCATCTAGTCTGACCTCCTGTATAACACAGGCCATAGAATTTAACCCAGTTACTCCTGTATCAAGTGCAAAAGCTTGTGTTGGCTAAAGCATACCAAGGCATCTGGTCTTGACTTGAAGTCACCAAGAGATAGTGAATCCACCACTTCCCTTGGTCATTTGTTCCAGTGGTCAGTGCAGTGCACTTGTTACTTGCACAGTCAAGGACGGTACCTTGAAATATGCAGTTGTTTAACAAAAGATGAGCTATCTGGTTCAGTTAAAATAAGAACCTTCTTGGCCTTTCATCTAAACCCCAAATGACATACATTTTCAGGTTCAAAAAAGTGCTTGCAGAGCTTTATTATCCATTATCTTTCAGGTGTGTGCTCTTCTGCTCAGTGCCAGAAACTCCAGAACACCACTATTTTTGCAATGTTTGTGGCCTGGTCAGAAAAAAAATTCCCAAGACAGCCATTCTTGGAAGGTTTCCACCATAGCTTTTTCAGAACAAAGAGTGTGTGAAGTTCAGATCTGAACTTTTGGCTGGTTGTCTGAACCTGCCATTCCTTTTGAGGTTCATCTACAAAGCCAGGTTCACAACCATCCTGGATTCTTCCTAATCTACTCCTCCAGAAAACATAATTCATCTACCACTGAAGTCAGTGGACAGACTCCCACTGAATTCAAAAGGAGTTGGATACCTTTTTAATTACATAGCTGCAGTGCCTTCATGCAAATCCACTATCAATGTTAACACCCTTTTTAACACACTAGGCATTCATCATACAATAGAATTCAGATTGAATAGAAAAGGCCACAATTTGGTTTTCCACAGTGCCTGTGCTAATCAAGGTATCTGAAAGCCACCTGACTACACCTCCATGAGTGTAACATTCCCTGAGCTCCACTCTGTTAGTCTTTTTTTTTTTTTTTTAATCCATCTCTTTCCTGCTGTGGATATCAATTCACCACAACTCCCAGGTCCAGAAATGAGCCATGCTGTCCTTGACTATAGTATGTATTATTACCTCTCTCTTGTAGAGCACCATAATCATGCAAGTCATTTTAGAACCACGTATGAAGACAAAGATCCTTCTTCGAAGACCTTAACATCTGAAATTACTCAAATAGATACAAGGGGCAGGGGAAGAGATTAGATTAATCAAAGGTCTGTCTGGCCACCCTGTTGACTCTTGTCTTATACTTAGGTTTGCTCTCAAAGAGCTTATAACCTATGTTTTTGTTATGTTTTCTCAAGCGCAAACACATTGGGGTCCTGGTTCACCAGTGGGCTTCCTATGCACTACTTGGTGAAATAAATAGTAACTAAATAGTTGGGTCTTGTTGGTTTCAAGGATTTTTTAAGTTATATTTTCCAGAACAAAATTATAGCATGACAAGCTGGGGCAAAAGAGCAGAGGGCAGAAAGCTAATGATGGAAAGCAAAGCAAAATCAGTGGCTTTTTAGGAGGGGTTTGGAAGAAGCAAAGAAGGCTGGTTTGTGGAGTGGGGAGATTGTTTGTAGTGAAACAGGTGGGAAGCCAGGGGGAGAGCTGAGAAAGGGAGAAGTGTAGAAGGAGACATGATCAGAACAACAGGTAAGGAATAGAACTATGGCACGTCTTCAGCAAAGTATTTAAGCAGGAAGGATTTCACAATGGTTAGGGAGCTGATCAGGGACTTGCAGGCACAATGTGATGGAGGTCAAATGTTCCCCTCGCCATCCCCCCCACAATTTCTGCTTGGCCTGCCTGGGGGGAGGGAGAGGGGCTCTGTCTTTTTCGTGCTGCGCCTGCCCCCCGGCAATATTGGCTCCTGTCCCTGGCATCCAGGATCGGGTGGGGAGCGGAAGGGGAAGGACCAGCCACTTCTCGCTCTGGCTCGCTGCTCTGTGCAGCATGGCGGCTGGCTGCAAGAGCCTGGCTAGGGAGGCAGCAGGCCACCCTCGGCCCGGCTGCTGGGAACAGCGGCCAAGCAAGCCTGAGTCCTCCTCCACCCAGGCAGCTGCTGCACCGCACAGAGCAGTGACCCAGAGTGGCCAGCTTCAGCCACGTGAGAAGTGGCTCCATCCTGCTCCCCACCTGGGCCAGTTGCCAGGGAGAGCCGCTGAACGTGCCAGGGCATAAGCACAGTGGAAGAAGGGCAGATCCCCGCCCTGTCCCTGCAGGTAACTCTGTTATGGGGATAGCATGGCAGTCCCAGGCTAGGTGGAGGGGTCACTGGGCAGAGGAGACACGTGGGACAGTCATGTGTTCTTCCCCCTTTAAATTGTGCGCCGTCCCCCGAGTATGAAGAGGCACACGTCATCTATGCTATGAGTTCCAGTGTCTGCTCTGCCACTGACTTCCTGTGTGACCTTCGGTACGTCTCTGAAGGCCAGAGTTTCAAAGGCCTAAAGATGCAGATGGGTACTTAGTGGGATTTCCACAAGTGCCTGTGTGCACCTTTAGACACTTAAAGACCTATGAAAATCTGGCCTCAGCCTCTCTGTATTTCACTTCTCCATCTGTATAAAAATGGGGATAAGAAAAGTCAGGGAAGCTTCCTTTGATGGACACCCAGCCAGCCAGCCAACTGTAAAATTCCTCTTGGTAGCTGTTCTCTACTTGCTTGCTTGTAAAGGGTTAAGTCCCTGAGGTAAAGAAAAGAAGGTAGGCACTTGACCAAAAGAGCCAATGGGAAGGTTAGAACTTCTTAAAATGGAGAAAGAAACTTTCCCTTTGTCTGCTGTTCTCTCTGGGTGGCCGGGACTAGGAGCAGTATTACTATCAGTAGGAATACTGTGTAAGTTTGAACCAGGTATGAAAAATGATCTTCCATACCTAGAAGGAATCATTTAGATAGGGAATGTTTAGATAAATGCGATCAGGTTTATTTTGGCTTGTGGTTCTCCTCTGTACTAACCCCAGATATGTTTTGTTTGCTTGTAACCTTTGAGCTGAACCCCCAAGAAAGCTATTTTGGGTGCTTAATTTTTGGAATTGCTCTTTTAAAAATCTAGCAAAAGCCTAAGTTCCAGATGTATTTTCTTCCCTTTTTTGTTTTTAATAAAATGTTGCCTTTTTTTTTTTAAGAACACGATTTCGACGGTTGTGTCCTAAGAGGTTTGTGCGTATGCTGTTTGATTAGCTGGTGACAATAGCTAATTTCCTTTGTTTTCTTCTCCGTTCTTCCCCGGGTGAAAGAGCTTGAGGGTACCCCACAGAGAGGACTTCTCAAGTGCGCCTTCCTGGGTAAAAGGGGGGGGTTAGCATTTGGGTGCTGGCAGTGTTTACCAAGCCAAGGTCAGAGAAAAGCTGTAACCTTGAGAGTTTAATACAAGCCTGGAGTGGCAAGTATTAATTTTTAGAATCCTTGCAGGACCCCACCTTCTGCATTCGAAGTGCCAGAGTGGGGCTTCAGTCCTGACACCCTGCCTCACAGGGGTGTTGTGAGGATAACTACATTAAAGACTGCAAGGTACTAGATACACGGGTAATGAGAACCATGTCTGTATCTTGTAATTAGCAGAGCCTTAACTCCATTCCTGTCCAGCAAATCAGTTAAGCATGTGCTTAACGTTAAAGTGCCTTGCTGGCCAAGGATGAACTTAAGCATGTGCTTAATTTTAAGAATATGCTTAAGTGCTTTATTTCAAATAGGATCCCTTTTTAATTACAGGCCCTGATTTATCAGACTATGCTTCAGAATTTTTATTCTCCTTCATTTCTGCCTGCTCTGAGCTACACATACTTTAATTGTATAAAAACTATTGAATATTGCCAGTTAGCTCACTGTAGGGTTGCCAGTTTGGGTTGGACATATTCCTGGAGGCTTCATCAAATGACATAATCCTTAATTAGAGATTCATCTTTAATTCCTGGAGACTCCAAAACAATCCTGGAGGGTTGGTGACCCTAGCTCACTGATGGGCAATAGGTGAGATTCCACAGCCCTATTGAGTGCTGCAAACTTCCAGTTAGCAAAGCAACTGAGTGAGTGTACCCGTAAGTCTACATAGAGAGTTCATGGCTGATTGTGTGCTCGGAAGTGGAGAAAGGGGTTCCAGACAGATAGTTGGCAACATACACATAGCTGCAATATCCAGTCCCAATTTTTCAAACCAGGGGCCTGAAGATGGGGGGGGGCCCCCACCCCTCTATTTAGGCACTTGCATACAAGCAGTGTGGTGATCAGAAGTGCCGAGTTAATTAACCCACAAAGCCTACCGGAGTGGTTGGGAAAAGCAGGGGCAGAGAATTACTTGTTTTTATTTAGGGGCCTGACTCTGGGGTTGAGTGCCTGAAGTAAGGAATTGTTGGCCTTTTTTAGTAGAATCTTAACATTATGAAGGTAAGACGAATCAAGGTATAAATAAGACCCTAGGTTAATTCTTACCCATATATAGGAAGTTTGATTACTTTTTAGAAAGCTCAATGTATACAGGGAACTGGATCCTCAGTTGGGCTTAGTTTCCCTATTGGTGCTGCTGTGGCAGGGCAGGCAAAGATGGCTTTAAGCCATAGGGCTACTCTAATTGAATCTGGTGGCGGGAAAGATCCCCTAGGTAAGTACAGCCAGGGATCAGGGCCTAAGTAGGAATCAGACATGCCAGATGGGTGTAGGGCTCAGCAGAGTCAGAGAGGAGGAAGCCCAGGTGACAGTAATAGAAATACAAGGTGCCATGTTAGTTACAGCTGAGATGTTTTAAAGGTAACAAGTGCATTGAGATACCTGGTTCCCATTCATTTTACTGGGAACTGCACTTCCAAATCTCCTACTCAATTTTGGAAATCTTAGGTCACACAATTGGGAGGCGTCATAGGTTTTGGGTCACAGACTTGCTCTATGAAAATCTCTAATTCCCTTAGACTGTGCAGTGTAACTGAACTTCCTTTGAGGAAAAAAGATATTAAATTGATTTGAACTAAAGTTATATTGCAGGAACTCCTTGGGGGTCAAGCAAGCTGTGTGTATGCCTAACACAAGGAGGCCACACAGAGAAATTGACAGTCCATGCCCTCAAAGAACTTGAGATCAAACAGAACCACTCCACTAGAGATTTCAATCCTAGGACTGGAAGGGACCTTGAGAGGTCATCTAGTCCAGTCCCCTGCACTCATGGCAGGACTAAGTATTATCTAAACTACACTGTGTTAGGATATAGATATTCAGGCCTGTCGGTAAAGGCCTGTACTCTAGCTAAGTGATAAGAATACACCTAAATTCTTAGTCATAGAGGTTATATAAAAGAATCAAAATCACTGTCTGCTGGTGTAAGGCCCTTCTCTTATTGTGACAGTCTGAGGCCCTGTGCTTAGGCCAAGGCCTTTGGCTAAGCAGCAGAGGCAGCCATAAGCTGGGAAGCGACCGGTCACATCCTCGCATTCCAAACTAGTCACACTGAAATCAGGTGCTATTGGGCTGGTAGGAATACAATCCTGTCCTGATAGTGCCTATCACCTCCAGAGAAAGGGAAGTGCCTCAAAAATGTAAAAGGAAACTTAGTTTGATAGCATCCTGTCTGGCAAGAACTCACTTATCAATAGCTGGGATGTGAAATCCTCACTTCTGTATTGTTTTGTTCCCACTTTGCTATTGTTTGTCTGTATAATCTCTGTCCGGGTCTGTGATTGTTCCTGTCTGCTGTATAATTAATTTTTGCTGGGTGTAAACTAATTAAGGTGGTGGGATATAATTTGTTACATAATCATGTTACAATATGTTAGGATTGGTTAGTTAAATTTCAGGAAAATGATTGGTTAAGGTATAGCAAAGCAGAACTCAAGTTTTACTATATAGTCTGCAGTCAATCAGGAAGTGGGTATGTGGGTGGGGGAGATTGGAATCATATTTGGTAAGGGCAGGAATGGGAACAGGGACACAGGTGTAAGGCTCTGTGGTGTCAGAGCTGGGAAGGGGGACACTAAGGAAGGAAACTGGAATCATGCTTGCTGGAAGTTCACCCCCCCAAAAATCGAATTGTTTGCACCTTTGGACTTCGGGTATTGTTGCTCTCTGTTCATGCGAGAAGGATCAGGGAAGTATGTGGGTGAAGGAATAAGCCCCCTAACACCCTTTTAAGAGCAGGTTAGACAAACACCTCTTCAAGTCCAATATTAAATATTCCAAAGAACAGACATCTTGTTTTACCTTCAGACTAACTAGAAGGTTCTGGATGCACAATAAAGGCACTATGAAAATGAGGTTTAGAAGCTGGAGTTTTATCCTAACCTAACTGTGGCTGTTGAAGAATGCAAACTGGCTCCCCTTGATAAGCTAAATCAAGTTTTGATGAAACACACAACTGCTGATTTGCATATTTAAGATTTCATGTGTAAGCAATGTCAGACAAGACAATGCATCCAGGCATATTGCTCTCTTCATCATGTGACACTAATACATTTAAAATGAGCCTACTTGGGGGTATGCATTATGTGGGAATTGACAGTTTTGAGGTAGGTTCATCATTCATTTCACCACAAAGAAAAACATGGGTAATGCGATTAAAATGGTAACTACAGACACTCAAGACATGTTTAATGCACATGATTACTGATTTTCTTCAGTCTTGTAATGTAAAGTGAATGATGCTTTACATCTGGGTAGTGGCACCTTACCTAGATTACAGTAGCACACAAATGCTTTAAAAAGATTGAAGGTGGGTTTTCCCCCTCTTACTCTGTGGATTCTGTATATTTTGATATGCTGCAATATACTTAAAAGGTGTGTAGGTTCTGTCTTTAAGATGAAATGTACTGTGATGAGGTATAGACTCCACTTTGGCACTAGAAGGGTTAACATGGGCCTGGGAGGCAAACAATGCTACCTTGCTGCAATTAAAGGATGGCCAGGCTTAATTAAAGGTGAAGCCCAGGTGGGGAAGGAGCTGGGTGATTAGTGAGGGAAGCACGAATTTGAAGGAGGATTCAGGGGTGGGGGGGGGAAACAACTCTGCAGTCCCTCTCTGAGTAGATTAGTCTAGGAAAGAAACCCATGATAGAGGTCGGGAGTTCCTTCTCTCAGGAAAGGGCCTGTGGAAGACAGGCTGAAGAAGACCACAGGGATAGACTTAATCCCTGTGTGAGTCCTGGCGGGAGGGCACAGGGAGGCAGGCCTGAGGAGTCCGTGTTCCAGCACAGAAAGAAGGAGCTAGGAGGATCTAGGGAGAAGTCAGAGGCCTCGGAACCAGAGAAGAGGCTGCATGATCAGTGGTATGAAGTGGCCCAGGGAAGCAAAAGTCCTAGCTATTTATTACAGGGTCCCTGGGATGGAACCCAGAGCAGAGAGTGAGTGTGGGTTCTCCTACCTGCCCCTGAGGAAGGGGTATACTGAGCCCAGGGTGGAGCTGAAGACTGAGCCTCAAGGCCAGGACAAGGTACAGCCCCAAATGGGGCAGGAGGGTCTTTGGGGTTTGGGGGACTTTTAGTTGTATTTTTGGTACCCGGGAAGGGGAGAGGCTTTAAAGTGACCTGGCCAGAGCGACGAGTCACAAGACAAGGGAGGCCCTCAGCAGGTCAGAGCAGCCATCGGGACAGGGAGCTAGATGAGGAGAATCTGTTATGCCCCATCCAGCCATGAGGGAGCATTGTAGGGGTGAGTCCACCCTTCTGTGTATAGCCATATGGGCCCGCTATCATGTACATCCTCCCCTTTCACACGCACACACACAAACTGCTCAGATGCCCACATGCCTCTCCACAGACAAACACGCTATTCCGATCTTAGTGGTTTTGTACTCTGCCCTTTTTGGTTCTGATCCAAAGTTCACTGACGTTCATGGAAAGACTCCCGTTGACCTTAATGGGCTTCGGGGCAGGCCCTTCGCTCTCTGAGGCACCACTGCTCTATGGCACAAGATCAAATGGCTATAAATTGGCCATGAACATAATCCAGCTGGAAACTAGAAGGTTTCTAACCATCAGAGGAGTGAGGTTCTGGAACGCCTCCCAGTAGGAGTTGTGGCGGGGAAGGAGGCAAAGGTGTAATTAGTGTTGAGAGCCAGACAAATTTGAGTGCAAATGATGGGGTTGCTTCTGATGATAGGAGACAGGGCTCAGCAGTCCTGGGGCTCACTTCCAGTTTGTCTTATGTTCATGCTTCAGGGTTTTAGCTGGGCACCTGCAGGGGTCAGGAAGGGACTCTTAAATTCCCAACCCCCAATGTATTCTGAGATGAGGGTTGGTTTGTGGTTTTTAATTTGCTTGTTTTGATTTTTTTAAAATCTCCTTCCTCTAAAGCATCATGGATGGCCACAATTGGAGATGGGACCCTGGATGATAGGACCCTGCTCTAAGGTGGCACTAAGCAATCTCTCTCTTAGGTGCTTGGCTGGCTGGTTCTTGCTCACGTGCTCAGAGTCCAACTGATCGCTATATATGGTGTCAGGAAGGAATTTCCCCCGGGTCAGAGTAGCAGTGACCTGGCGGGTTTTACCTTCCTCTGCAGCATGTGGGTGTGGGTCACTTGTCAGGATTATCTGAGTATATCTCATTTAATTGCTTCCATGCCATTGCAGGGGGCTCAAACACTGATGTGTCGCAGTCCCTTCTGTTCTCTGCCTGTGGCACATAATAGCTTAGTCTCCTGTGGGTCATAATACTAGGGTCTCATTTCTGTGGTTGGGATTAGTGTGTAGGTGCTGGGTGTTGTCAGTGGCTTGGGACATACAGGAGGTCAGACTAGATGATCTGGTTATCTCTTGTTGACCTGAATTTATAGGCTTGTTTGTTATGGCTCACCACTGACCTGATCAGAAGATATTTAGGTTCTTGTCTCAATTCCGGCTACAGAGTGTTCAGTGTTGTGAGAGGACTCTCAGGTTGTGTGGCAAGGGCACTTACATGGAGGACAATACCAAATTGATAAGCTCTTTATTAATTGAAATGAAAGAATAATAAATGCTACTGAACACAGAGTCACAAATTCTGTGACCCCTGGTGGTAAGATCTCTATTCTAAAAGGCTACTTAAGCTAGCATACTCACACCCTTCCCTGAAGACCTAGTAGTAGGAGACAGAGGACCAGCCTTGTCTCTGGCATGCCCAATGAATTGATGGTCCAGGCGTCCCACATTGGTAGGGATTCAGTTCGAGTGTTGAGTAGCTAAACTGTATTGCAAAGCTGAGCTGATCGCTTTTTCCTATCTTCTATCAAGCTACCAACCTATATGGTTGTTTGCCCTTTTTATAGGGTCCTGACACTGCCTTAATCCAGGCCCAGCCTTCCATGCCCAAATCTTATTTCCTCGCCCAAATAAATCTTCAGGTACACTTACTCTATAGCTTAACATGTTATGACACATATTCATACATATTAAGACGTATGATCTCATCCCTGAAGTGTTACCCTGGGCCTTACTTATAACTTCTGGATGTACCCTGCAGTTACAGATCTGTTCCAGACCTATGATAAACAGAATCAGTTCTTTGTTCGATTCCCCCATTCAGTTTCCCAAAGTTAAGAGGAGTAACCGGGTTGCCTATTTATCGATACTAAAGGTTACAAACACTCATACTGACTTGCTCTAGCTAATGACACAGGATACAGACCTGTAGGTTGTGTGCATTACTTATGAATACCCAGGAATAACTATTATGAATAGTGCATACTGGAATTCAACATAAACAAAACTCAAGAAAATAAGATGACTCAATAATACTAGGTTATGAGAGCAAAATAATATAGAATATAGGTTTCAGAGTAACAGCCGTGTTAGTCTGTATTTGCAAAAAGAAAAGGAGTACTTGTGGCACCTTAGACACTAACCAATTTATTTGAGCATAAGCTTTCGTGAGCTACAGCTCACTTCATCGGATGCAAGCATGGTCGGTTTGCAGGTGGAAACGCCGTCCCCAAACATATGGGCGTAGCTTTTCCAGAGCGTAGACAATGGCGTAACATTCTTTTTCAGTGACTGACCAGTTGCTTTCCCTCTCAGACAGTTTTTTGCTGAGAAACACTACAGGGTGGAATTCTTGATCAGGTCCTTTCTGCATTAAAACTGCTCCCACACCACGCTCGGACGCATCTGTGGTTACTAGGAACTGTTTGTCAACGTCTGGGGCCCTTAGTACAGGGTCAGACATGAGTGTCGCTTTAAGCTTGTTAAAGGCCTTCTGACGCTTTTCGGTCCACTGAACAGCATTTGGCTGTTTCTGTTTTTGGTTAGGTCTGTCAGTGGGGCGGCGATTTGGCTGTATTACGGTACAAATCGTCTGTAATAACCGGCCAAGCCGAAGAAGGATTGAACCTGTTTCTTTGACTTTGGGACAGGCCACTTTTGGATAGCATCCACTTTGGCCTGTAGGGGGCTGATAGTTCCTTGACCCACCTGGTGTCCAAGGTAAGTCACTCTGTTTAGGCCTATTTGACACTTCTTAGCCTTAACAGTTAGTCCTGCCTCCCTTATGCGCTCAAGGACTTTTTGTAGATGTTCCAGGTGGTCTGCCCAGGAATCTGAAAATATGGCCACATCGTCAAGGTAGGCGATTGCATATTCTCCTAATCCCGCTAGGAGACCATCTACAAGTCTTTGGAAGGTGGCGGGTGCATTTCGCAGCCCGAAAGGGAGTACATTAAATTCATACAGCCCGAGATGTGTGGTGAAGGCTGACCTTTCCTTGGCAGATTCATCTAGCGGTACCTGCCAGTACCCCTTGGTTAAGTCCAAGGTAGAGATGAACTGGGCCCGTCCCAGTTTCTCTAATAGTTCATCTGTGTGTGGCATTGGATAGTTGTCTGGGCGAGTTACAGCATTTAGCTTACGGTAGTCCACGCAAAAACGTATTTCCCCATCTGGTTTGGGAACTAGAACCACTGGAGATGCCCATGCACTTCCAGAGGGGCAGATTACACCCATCTGTAACATATCCTGGATCTCCCGTTCTATAGCAGTTTTAGCTTGAGGAGACACCCGGTAAGGTTGGACTCTAATTGGGCGAGCATTACCTGTGTCAATGGAGTGATATGCCCGTTCAGTCAGTCCTGGGGTGGCTGAGAACGTTTGCGCATACCTAGTGCACAGCTCCTTGATCTGCTGTCGCTGCATACGCCCAAGGGTCATGGAGAGGTTCACCTCTTCCACACCACCAGCACATTTCCCTTCGTAGTAGACACCTTCAGGCCACTCAGCGTCGTCTCCTCCCTGGGCTGTAAACTGACAAACCTTTAATTCTCTGGAATAAAAGGGCTTTAGAGAATTAATATGGTACACCTTAGGCTTTCAGTTGGAGGTGGGGAATGCTATGAGATAAGTAACAGCTCCCAGGCGCTCCTGGACCGTGAATGGCCCTTCCCATGATGCTTCCATTTTATGGACCTGGAGCGCCTTTAAGACCATGACCTGGTCCCCTACTTTGAAGGAACGCTCTCTGACATGTTTATCATACCAGGCTTTTTGCTCTTTTTGAGCATCCTGTAAGTTTTCTTTAGCAAGGGCTAAAGAGGTTCGGAGGGTGTTTTGTAGGTTGGTTACAAAGTCCAGAATGTTAGTTCCTGGAGAAGGTGTAAATCCCTCCCACTGCTGCTTCACCAACTGCAATGGCCCCTTAACCTCACGGCCATATACAAGTTCAAATGGGGAAAACCCTAAACTTGGGTGTGGTACAGCTCTGTAGGCAAAGAGCAACTGCTGCAACACTAGGTCCCAATCATTGGAGTGCTCATTTACAAATTTACGTATCATGGCCCACAAAGTCCCATTAAACTTCTCCACCATGCCATTTGTTTGGTGGTGGTAAGGAGTGGCAACCAAGTGATTTACCCCATGAGCTTCCCAAAGGTTTTCCATAGTTTCTGCCAGGAAATTAGTCCCTGCATCTGTGAGGATGTCGGAGGGCCAACCTACCCTGGCAAAAATGTCTGCTAGTGCCTGGCACACACTTTTAGCCCTGGTGTTGCTTAGAGCTACTGCTTCTGGCCATCGGGTGGCAAAATCCATGAAAGTCAGTATGTACTGCTTTCCTCTGGATGTCTTTTTCGGAAAAGGACCCAGAATATCCACAGCTACTCGCTGAAATGGAACTTCAATGATGGGGAGTGGCTGGAGAGGGGCTTTGACCTGGTCTTGGGGTTTTCCCACTCTTTGGCACACCTCACAAGACCGGACATAGGTAGAAACATCCTTGCCCATTCCCTCCCAGTGGAATGACCCCCCCCAAACGGTCTTTGGTTCTGTTCACCCCAGCATGGCCACTAGGGTGATCATGGGCTAAGCTTAAGAGCTTGGCCCGGTATTTAGCTGGAACTACCAACTGTCTCTGAGGATGCCAGTCTTCCTGGTGTCTACCAGAAAGAGTTTCCTTGTATAAAAGTCCTCTTTCTACAACAAACCTGGATTGATTAGAAGAGCTGAGAGGCGGTGGGTTGCTCTGTGCCGCCGTCCAAGCTCTCTGGAGGCTTTCATCTGCTTCCTGTTCGGTCTGGAACTGTTCCCTTGATGTTGGAGACATCAGTTCCTCATGGGATTGTGGACCTAGGCTTGGTCCCTCTGGAAGCAATGTAGGGGATGGGGCTGTTTCCATTGACTGTGAACCGCTCTCCGCTGGTGCACTATGTTGGGATTCAGGCTCCGGCTGAGCCTCTTGTGTAGGGTTATCGGCTGCTGCCAGTTCAGGTTCGGTGGGGCCCTCTGGTGTTGAGGTTGCAAGTACTGGATTCAGTGCTGACAATGGGTCTGGTGTTGGTTGTTCGGCTGGTTCCGGGTCTGGGATTGGTTCCGTCTGGGTCTCTGGGACTGGATCCACTACTGCTGTTGCAGACATTGGCCTGGGGTCCGGGTCCATCACCTCTGACCGGGTCCTGATAGAAGTTTCCAGAACAGAGCTAGGCCTCACGGCTTGTTTAGCCTGGCTGCGGGTGACAGTTCCCACCCTCTTGGCCTGCTTCACGTGGTTGGCCAAGTCTTCCCCCAACAGCATGGGGATGGGATAATCATCATAGACTGCAAAAGTCCACGTTCCTGGCCAGCCCTTGTACTGAACAGGCAACTTGGCTGTAGGCAAATCGAAAGAGTTGGACTTGAAGGGTTGAATCATCACTTGGATCTCTGGGTTGATTAAATTGGGGTCCACTAAGGAAGCATGGATAGCTGACACTTGTGCTCCGGTGTCCCTCCACGTGGTGATCTTCTTCCCGCCCACACTCAGAGTTTCCCTCTGCTCCAAGGGTATCTGGGAGGTATCTGGGCCTGCGGACCTCTGGTGTGATTCCGGTGCAATGAAACGTAATCTGTTGGGGTTCTTGGGGCAGTTGGCCTTTACATGCCCCAGCTCGTTACATTTAAAACATCGTCCAGCTGACGGGTTACTGGGGCGAGGAGGGTTGCTGGAGAACGGGGTGGTGGGACGATAAGGGGTCTGGAGGGTTCTTTGGGAGGTAGGTGGAGCTTTGGGTGGCCCCCGGTAATAGGGTGTGGTCTGGGGTTGTCCCTTCTGGTCTCCGCTCCAACTGCGACCAGTTTTCTTCTTCTCTGCCACCTCCACCGATCTGGCTCCAATCTCTCCTGCCTCGATTACAGTTTTGGGCTTCCCATCTAGGATGTATCTTTCTATTTCCTCAGGAACACCCTCTAAGAATTGTTCCATTTGCATTAGGAAGGGCAAATTTACTGGAGATTCAACACTTGCTCCTGATATCCAGGCATCCCAATGTTTCACAATGTGGTAGGCATGTCGGGTAAATGACACGTCTGGTTTCCACCTTAGGGCTCTGAACCTCCGACGAGATTGCTCGGGTGTTATCCCCATTCTGACTCTCGCCTTGGATTTAAACAGTTCATATTTGTTCATGTGTTCTTTAGGCATTTGAGCTGCCACCTCAGCTAAGGGTCCACTGAGCTGCGGCCTCAGCTCTACCATGTATTGGTCAGTAGAGATGTTGTACCCAAGGCAGGCCCTTTCGAAGTTTCCTAAGAAGGCCTCAGTATCATCGCCTGCCTTGTAGGTGGGGAACTTTCTGGGATGGGAAGTGGTACTTGGAGAAGGATTGCTAGGGTTTGTTGGGATATTCTGCTGAGCCTTTATCTTCTCTATCTCCTCCACATACTTCCTCTCTTTTTCCTTCTCCTCCAGTTTTGTCCCTTGCTTCCATAGCTCTCCTGTGAGCAGCCGCTTGGTGGTGTTCTGCCTCTTTTGCTGCCTCCCTTTCTTGTTTCTTCTCCTTCAGCCGCATGAGTTCGATCTGTCTTTCATGTTCCCTTTGTCTTTTCTCAGCCTGAAATCTGGCTAATTCCAGCTTTTGTCGAGCCGTGGATTTTGTCATTCTAACCTCTCTGTTTTTAACTAACTTTACACCCGAGGTTTAGAAATAAACAAACAAAACTTGGCTGTAAAATTTTGCTGTGCTGTAATAGAATACCTATTCTCTGATAGTGATTGTCAGCCTACAGAAAAAGACAATTCCCTTGTCTCTGCTCTGGGCCCAAATCAAAGCAAAAAACCTCCAACTACTTGGAAACCTGCTTACCAGCAGCCCAAAGGAAAAAAAAAATTCCTTTTTAAACTTGTGCGCCTTGTAAAAAATCAAAATCCAAAAAAAAACCAAAAACCCTGCCACTTTTGTCTCCAGGCAAATGGGTAGAACACTCCCCCCACTCCCCCTATTTACTTTCAGGGGAAAAAAAAAACTCTGGGTTGGAAGACTGTGAATTTCCCTGCAGGAGTTAAGTACCTTGCCTCCAGGCAAAGAGAACCTGCAATTCACAAAGATAATCCCCTTTTGTCTCTGCTTGGCCACAAAGCAGAGAAAAAACAAGCTGCTTTCAGTTTCAGCTGCTTTCTGGACTTCCTTTCCAAAGGAAAAAAAAAATTCCTTTTTAAAATCTGTATTTCTAGTTCAAAAAATCTCAACTGGATCTCAAAATGATTTCAGGTTAATCACACCACTCTGCCATGCGATGAAGTGAGCTGTAGCTCACGAAAGCTTATGCTCAAATAAATTGGTTAGCCTCTAAGGTGCCACAAGTACTCCTTTTCTTTTTACATGGAATATAGCAAGCTAACAAACTGGTCTTACAGGCTACACCCTTCTGGCCTTAGACTCTCTGACTCTATGTATCTTAGGCACTTGTGGCCCATAACAATAGCACCTGAGCATGTCACAATTGTGAATGTATTTATCCTCAACGCTCGTGGGAGAGTAGGTAGTGCTATACTCCCCATTTCACAGATGGGGAATGGAGAGACAGAAAGGCTAAGTGACTTACCCAAGATCAGAGGAAGTCTGTGACAGCACAGGGACTTAAAACCAGGTCTCCTATAGCCTAGGTTTCTGCTGTAACCACTGGACTATCCTTCCTGTCCTGAGAGACTCAGTGATCCTAGCTCTTTCCTTTAAAGCGTGGCAGGGATTTTCTCTGACTGCCTGGCTTAGCTACCTGCCAGAAAGCACCCACCTCCCCTCAGCCCCAGAGCAAACTTGACCAGGGCAGGCTAATTCACATAACTGAGCACTCAGCAAGATGAATGTTTAAAGACCGGGCCAAAACTCTCTGGAGGAAGCAAAGCCAGGCAAGATGAACAGGTGCTGTGAATTCTAGGGCCTGTTCCTCGGATGCCATTACAGCAAATGCCACTGGTGAGGCACCATTAGGGAAGTGGTAAAGGAGACAAATTTTCTGTTAGGTCAGCATTCAGGATTAAACACTGCTGATAAGTATATTTAACAGAGCAAGGTGACGAACCGGGGAAGTCCCAGATGACTGGAAAAAGGCTAATGTAGCGCCAATCTTTAAAAAAGGGAAGGAGGAGGATCCTGGGAACTACAGGCCAGTCAGCCTCACCTCAGTCCCCGGAGAAATCATGGAGCAGGTCCTCAAAGAATCAATCCTGAAGCACTTACATGAGAGGAAAGTGATCAGGAACAGTCAGCATGGATTCACCAAGGGTAGGTCATGCCTGACTAATCTAATCACCTTCTATGATGAGATTACTGGTTCTGTGGATGAAGGGAAAGCAGTGGATGTATTGTTTCTTGACTTTAGTAAAGCTTTTGACACGGTCTCCCACAGTATTCTTGTCAGCAAGTTAAAGAAGTATGGGCTGGATGAATGCACTATAAGGTGGGTAGAAAGTTGGCTAGATTGTCAGGCTCAACGGGTAGTGATCAATGGCTCCATGTCTAGTTGGCAGCCGGTGTCAAGTGGAGTGCCCCAGGGGTCGGTCCTGGGGCCGGTTTTGTTCAATATCTTCATAAATGATCTGGAGGATGGTGTGGATTGCACTCTCAGCAAATTTGCGGATGATACTAAACTGGGAGGAGTGGTAGATATGCTGGAGGGCAGGGATAGGATACAGAGGGACCTAGACAAATTGGAGGATTGGGCCAAAAGAAATCTGAGGTTCAATAAGGATAAGTGCAGGGTCCTGCACTTAGGACGGAAGAACGCAATGCACCGCTACAGACTAGGGACCGAATGGCTAGGCAGCAGTTCTGCGGAAAAGGACCTAGGGGTGACAGTGGATGAGAAGCTGGATATGAATCAGCAGTGTGCCCTTGTTGCCAAGAAGGCCAATGGCATTTTGGGATGTATAAGTAGGGGCATAGCGAGCAGATCGAGGGACGTGATCGTTCCCCTCTATTCGACATTGGTGAGGCCTCATCTGGAGTACTGTGTCCAGTTTTGGGCCCCACACTACAAGAAGGATGTGGATAAATTGGAGAGAGTCCAGCGAAGGGCAACAAAAATGATTAGGGGTCTGGAACACATGACTTATGAGGAGAGGCTGAGGGAACTGGGATTGTTTAGTCTGCAGAAGAGAAGAATGAGGGGGGATTTGATAACTGCTTTCAACTACCTGAGAGGTGGTTCCAGAGAGGATGGTTCTAGACTATTCTCAGTGGTAGAAGAGGACAGGACAAGGAGTAATGGTCTCAAGTTTCAGTGGGGGAGGTTTAGATTAGATATTAGGAAAAACTTTTTCACTAGGAGGGTGGTGAAGCACTGGAATGCGTTACCTAGGGAGGTGGTAGAATCTCCTTCCTTAGAAGTTTTTTAAGGTCAGGCTTGACAAAGCCCTGGCTGGGATGATTTAATTGGGGATTGGTCCTGCTTTGAGCAGGGAGTTGGACTAGATGACCTCCTGAGGTCCCTTCCAACCCTGATATTCTATGATTCTATGATAATAGAAGGATACCCAGTTCCCCTTCACCCTCATCTTACTAGCAGGTATTCCATAAATCCCTAGATCAGCAGCAGCCAGCTGGGGCTACTATCTTCTGTTATATCACCTTGAAGAAACCTCAATACCAAAAGCAATACTTTGTGGGAGGGTGCTGTCATTGTGTCAGCCAGACAGTAGGCTCTAACGCACAAACTGTGGAACTATTTGCCAGGGGATGTTGTGAAGGCCAAAACTATAACAGCGTTCAAAAAAACTAGATACGTTCATGGAGGATAGGTCTATCAATGGCTGTTGGCCAGGATGGTCAGGGATGCAAACCTATGCTCTGAGGGTCCCTAGCCTCTGTTTACCAGAAGCTGGGAGTGGACAACCTTGGATGGATCATCTGATGATTGCCTGTTCTTTTCATTGCCTCGGAAACACCTGGCATTGGCCACAGTCAGAAGACAAGATACTGGGCTAGATGGACCATTAGTCTGACCCAGTATAGCCATTCTTATGTTCTTGTTATATTGAATGAGGGTGTACAGACAACCTTTACTTAGTTAGGAACATGTTCTGATCTCAGTTATGCTGGTGTAAAGATAAAGTAACGCCATGCATAGCAGTGGGTGCTCTAAGTTACACACCAGAGGCTATGTTGGCCCTCAGGAAAATGCAGAATCTAGGAGTCAAAAAAGGTGGCTTTGACACATAGAATCATAGAATATCAGGCTTGGAAGGGACCTCAGGAGGTCATCTAGTCCAACCCCCTGCTCAAAGCAGGGCCAATCCCCAATTTTTGCCCCAGATCCCTAAATGCCCCCCGGATGGAACTCACAACCCTGGGTTTAGCACACCAATGTTCAAACCACTGAGCTATCCCTCCCTCCCATGACGTGACTTCCTGAGACACATGATATCAAATCTGGCCTGATGTGATTGTCTACAGGCACACAAACCGCCTGTGGCAGAGCCAGGAATTAAATCTCTTGGCTTCATTCTGCTGCCTGAACCACAAAACTTTTCTCTTCTGTTAGTCACTAACTCTGGGTAGCCCCTGGATCTGAGTCCAACTGATGGATTTAATCAGTTTTTGCATCCATAAGGGAAACTCAGATAAATAACTGAAAGGAAGTGAGGGCATGAGAAATCACCTATTTGCACAACAATAATGAGTGCTCAAATAGGTGTGAGTTACTATCTTACCTTGTCTGTTCTTTTGTATTTAAGCCTTTGCAGTTTTCTGTGATGACCCTCCGTCTTCTGGCACCAGTGTTTTGTTTAGATGTGTTCTAACTGGTTACATCAGACTGCTCTGGGACAAGGTGTTCCAGCATTTGATAGAATCTGGAGTTTCTGAGCAAGTTTCTTAGGCTGCAAAGTGACTAAGATGAATTAAATATAACCAGACAACACGGATGAGCAGATGCAGCTTGTGTTCCTGCTTCACCCATGTTGCCTTCAAAGCAATGAAGGGTTTGGTTTTGGTTTGGGGCTTTGTCCCCCCTAAATTGGTCATTATTATCATTGCCAATGTTGTTGTGGGGGTCTGAAGTGTTTCAGAAAACATATTAATTCCTGTCCAGAATCACTAGTGTCTCCAAAGTTTACCCCTCTGGTCTAATTGAGACACTGGGTTAATATCTCAGGAGGATGTGCATGTAACAGTCATTAGGCTGGTATTACACTGGACTTCTTCCTATTCTATTGCTGTGCAATAGTCTAAGTGTGTATTTCGGATTGCCTTTTCTTTGTGCCACTTCCAACGGATTCTACATCTTGGAGATGACACTGCAGCAAAGAGAAATAGAAGCTTCTGATGGTGATGGGATTTCTATGGGGATAACATATTTTTACCACTTAATCAAATCCCAGCTGAAATTATATACTGGTGTAAAGTGAACCCTTCGGTCACTCCAGATTTGTGAGCTGGGAATCTGCCCCTTGCAGCTTTGGCTTTAATAGCGAGTTGAATAATGGAAATGTGAATGCAGCAGCAAGTAGGGCCAGTCTTCCTTTCCAATCTGGAACTGCCAGTTTCTCTGAACTATTTTCTATGGGTATGAGATTTGGGCTCTTAACTGATAGCTTGAGAAAAGTCTAGATTTAATTCCAAGGCACTGCCTGATTTATTTCATGTGCTTTTATACTATAACCCTCAATCCCTTAATTGAAAGGAGACACATGAACTAATGGGAGACTCTCCTCTGGCTCCTTCATCAAGGACACAATGGAGACGTTGTTTTGTCTATTAATTTTTTCCTCCTGGACTTCTCCACTCCTCTCCGTGCCAACAGTGAGATTTGAGAGATTCCTTCAATACAACTCCTGTTGTCGGAGTCAGCAAGGAGATGACACTTTTTTGCATATGTGTACTGTCTCTCCAGCCCAGGTGTTGGCTCTAGAACATGTGTGGACCCTAAGTAGTTCTGGAAACACAGGAGGCCCCTCTAGTCCAGTGTTCTGTCTCTCTGACAATGAGCAATGGTGCCATGTGGGGGGTGATAGTTCAGTTAAAACCCAGGAATATGTACGAGTAACTCAATTTCTTCCTCGCAATGGCCATTACCTTGCCCTTGTCCATGTTGCCCAACAGTTTAGGTGCCAGGTGTTTGTGAAGTTCCATATAATTCTCTCTAGTCCTTCCTAACCTCAATAATTAGGTGTTATCTGCAAATGTTGCCACCTCACGGTATTTCCTCTGCGTAGAGAATCATAGATTTTTATGGCCCGGTGGGATCATTAGCATGATTTGTCTGCAGAACACAGGAAATAGAATTTCACCTAGTACTTCGTGCATAAAGCCTGATTAACCTTGAGCTTGAAGTAGAGCAACATCCACAGGCGCCGACTTTCCAAAGTGCCTGGGGGTGCTTGACCCCTGGCACTGTCCCAGGCCCTATCCCTTCTCCCAACACCCCATCCTGCCTCTTCCTGCCCAGTTCCGCCCCCTCCCCCAAGAGCACCATGTCCTCACTCCTACCCCCTCCCTCCCAGCCTCCTGCACGCCGCAAAATACCTGTTGGTGGTGGGCAGGAGGCACAGGGAGGGAGAAGGTGGTGCTGACTTGCGGGGCCTGCTGGCAGGTGGGACGCAGTGGTGGGGGAGCTGATAGCAGGGGCTGCCGGTGGGTGCTCAGCATCCACCATTTTTCCCCCTGTGGGTGCTCTAGCCCCAAAGCACCCACGGAGCCAGTGCCTATGGCAACATAATTTAGAAGGACATCTAATCTTGATTTACAGATTTCCACCACAACCATTGATAAGGTGTCGGTAGCTAATCTATTTACTGTCCAAAATTTGCACCTTACAAATAATATATTTATTCAACTATTAACCTCCTTCCATGTTGAAAATGTTGTTCCTACTCTTTATTTTCTACCTGCCGCTTGTATTACGAGATCTTGCATCTCGTTACTACAGAGTTTCCTTAACAGCCTTTTGCCATGGGCTTTATGGAAGTCTAAATGAAGTATAAATACTTTCTCCTCTATTCTGTTAACTGCCTCAAGAAGTCTTTAGCTTTCATCCCTCCTGACTTTGTCACAACTTGTGTCCTGCCTCAGAGCTTGAGAGAGGGTCAGCTTCTCAGCACCTCTGGATTATTTCTCTCGGCCATTTTTAATGTCACAATAACTCTGGACTCCAGCCAGGTCTGTTTGTTTAGTGCCTGCTGCACGGTGCATCCAGACTCTATACTACACTGTTCAAGTTAATGGATTAATAGATCTCAAGCCCAGAAAGGACCATATGAGTTTCTAGTCTGCCGTCTGGTGTAATACAGACCACAGAATTTACCTCAGTATTTCCTGTATCAAGCCTGTAACTTCTGGCTGAGTTGGTTGGTGATAGGATTACAGCCTTAAACAAAATCATGGTGTACCCTTACTATTGGGAGAGGAACACTAGTGGGGCAAGCTTTTCCACCCTCCTTGGGTTAATGAAGTGTTTCTATCAGTGTTCATAGGGCTTCTAACCTATCCTGTCCTCTAGAGGGTGACACAATTACACATATTGAACGTTGTTGTGAGAACAGGCTTTCTGGGGAGTTTCTGATACTTTTCCAGCCAGGTTGGAAACCTTACAAGAACAGCCAGATTTATGGGATTTGGGGAACCTCTTCTTTCACTCCCAGAGAGGACTCGGAAGGCTCTGGATTACGATGAGCAGGGGGTTTAAAAATAAGATGACTAGCGCGTAAACTTAGAAACTGACTTTGGCTTTTGGACAAATGATCTGAGTTGGGGGCTTGTGGTTTGCCTGTCTTTATGTGAACGTGTTTCTCCTTGTCAGTTGATGATCGCACTTCTCGATTACTCGAAAGGGAAAAACACTCCATTAAATGATGTGCTTGGATGAATATCTTAGATGCTTTACAATAAACAATTACGAGAGAGTCAATAGGAACTATAGCAGGTAACAGTTTCCTAGCATTGGTCGTAAACAGTGGATTCCTGCTCCGCACAAGCTGTGCTTGTGCTGTTCCTCTGGACAGGAATGCAAAGCAGCCAGGCTTTTCTCTTTGAATTCCTCCACGGGTTATAATGATGTGTGCTCCCAAAACGTACACAACACATTTAAGGCTCTGTTTTTAATCTTGTTGTCACTAGAATGTTTCAACCTGCTCAAGCTTCACCCTCATGGGTTTTAGACTGTCAACAGAAAGACTTGTTGAGAACTGAAAATGCAAGCTCTGTATCGTGTAGACGGGTGCCCATTACGCTCCTCTGGTTGATACACAATGGGAACAACTATATGACAAGGCACTTTGTTTTGTTTTTTTTAATAACTTGGATAAAGTTCTCACTGGAGCCATGTTTATGCAGGGTGGGGAAGTCTCTCTTCATGGTGAGGGAGACAATTGCATCATGGGAGTCCCTGGCTGTGGTGCATTATGGGGGTTGTAGGCCCTACTGGGGAACTCTACCCATCGAGGAGAATGGGGAGATGAGGAAACTGAACTACAGCTCCCATGAGGCACTGCAGCGGGATATCCGAATACAAGGCGCTTGTGTACGGGTGAAGAGTATGTCACAGGCCCCTTTTGATGCTGTGTGACGTTTCTTGAGAGCTTTCAAAACATTAGTTCATACCTGCCATTGTGTCTCTCAATGGGCTACCGATTCCTCCTTGAGGCTTTTCACATCCAAGAGAGACCAGCAGAGAGGCTGCTGTTTCATGCTTTCTTGTCTCTCTCATTTTGGGCCAGATCGTGGTGGTGGTCCCCTGCAGCTCTCCTCAATAACTTTGGGAACTTGGCAGCATCTAGGAGTAGGCCCTTGGGCAGAGTACGGGTAAATGACCCACAAGATTGAGAGGCACTGGACTGATCTGACCATATGCACAGGGGCTTCATTCATCAGCGATGATGCACTGGATGAGTGCTCTCTGCTTTTAACCCTTGCTTTCCTCCTCTGACAGATGAAAATTAGTTCCTGCTGTAGAAAACCAAGGATCATAATGTGAGGGACCTAAATTAGCATTTCCTAAAGTGTGCCTGCCATCCCTTGCCTCATGAAATCTCCATTTATTCATTGTGTTCCCTCCACCTCCCCCTGCTATTTTTTTTTTTTTTTTTTTTTTTTGCGGTAGCACTTTTCCATCTAACTGACGCAGTATTTTCCATTGCAATATTGTATCTTATTCCCTAAAGCCTTTATAGTGTGTGTCACAGGTTTAATAGATTGGGAGCGCAATTATTCTTAGGCTATTAAAACTTTGAGTGACAGCCTTGGCTGTGGGTTTGTTTTTTGTTTTTTAAATGGTGAATTGCAAGAA
Organism: Natator depressus; assembly: GCF_965152275.1. Lineage (NCBI taxonomy): Eukaryota > Metazoa > Chordata > Testudines > Cheloniidae > Natator > Natator depressus. Next base: position 116,540,439 of record NC_134240.1, on the reverse strand, counting down.
CATCTCTTAAATCTTTGAAAACCTGGCAGGCTGGACTCCTCCTGTTAGACTCCACTGACGTTTCCCTTGAGATTCTGGCTGATGGAAAGATGCGTGGAAGGAGATTGGAATGATCAAGACAGAGAGAGGCTAACTTCCTGCTGAGATCTATCGTGTGGTTTTGGTGTTAATCTAATGCTGTGTAATCTTACGCTCTGTGTGCCTGTGCAACAGGGAAAAGCTTGGGCACTGGGAAAAGCTTCCTGTTGTATTTTAAACAAAGATGGGACTAATGTAAGCACGCCTAAACTTTGGTTTTAATTTTTATAAGGCAAGCCAAGGCCTTCTGACCTTTCCTATTTCATTCCAGCGACAGTGACTGTGAATGTGGGGGAATGCATTACCCAAGTCAAGAGGCATTAATTCTGATGGGGTGATTTAATGAATCAAAGTGTATAAATGAGCTCAAAGAGACAAGAAGGACAAGAATGAGGAATTGGAAGAAAGAAGCTCTATCCACCCACCCACCTGCAGAATGTTTTCCTGGTATGGCTTTCTCATTTCACTTTCCCCATTTATTTGTTTAAGAATGATCCTAGCTCTTTGGCACAGGGTTACACTGCAGTGAGTTTCTTTTGTGTGTCTCTTAATGTTTTTAAAGTACTTTTATTCTTCCTCAGCAATTAGGGTGACCAGATGTCCTGATTTTACAGGGACAGTCCCGATATTTGGGGCTTGGTCTTACATACAGTCCTATTACCCCCGCCCCACCTCCTGATTTTTCACACTTGCTGTCTGGTCACTCTATCAGCAATCTACAAGCAGGGAGGGCCTGTAAGGGGATTTGAACTGCTGTGAACCTGGCAATGAACTTCCCCGCCCAGAGGGAGTGTGTAGCCCATGCTTGTGAGAGTGTAGGTCTTTGTACCCCCTCTAGTGGCTGGACTATGTAAGACATTTGTCGTCTGCTGCCTTCCAATTAGTGGAATTGATCTTTTGTCTCCAACAGATGAGACTTGTGCTTTTTAGATCCAGAGGTCCTGGGTCTAATTCCATTGGATGTCTCAATCGTGGGGAGTTACTAGTATCCCACAAAAGGAGAATAAAGTCTAATTTAGTGCTGCTGGACTGTACCAGATCAACAATTCTGCACAAACACAGTTCTCTGTTTAGCCACAGCATCAGCGGCGCATGGGCCACAGCATTACAAGCAGTGCTGGTAGGAAAATGGGTTTGCTCCCCATGGAAAACCTAGATGAAAACCATGTTTTGTTCGGAAAAATCCAACTTTGCATGAATAGTCAAATATGGAATATATCTATTCAGAAATGCTGTTACGGTGCCTTAGGGGAGTTGTAGTTTGCTTCACTCTCCCACTTTCTGTTTCAGTTTTATTGAAACATTTCATCTTGATAAGATCACAATGTTTTGTTTCAGCTGTCATTTTTACTGTCTCTTTTGTGATGAACTGAGGGAATCTGTCTGCGTACAATTTACGAATTCTGTTTTGACATTCTGAACTGTCTGTATCTTTATCAAGCTGCAAACTCCATTTTGATGGTAAGGTTGATTTTGCCTTTTCAGTTGTCCAACATGGAGGTGAATGGACTGAAGTTTCAAGTGGTGGTGACATAGGTGAGCAGAACCAATATGTCTGTCTTTGAAATACAGTCATTATGGCCTATTGCTAGTCTAGAATAGAACATTAGGATGACAGAAGGCAATTTGTTCCAACTTCTCTGCAGGGGATTGGGGTTTGGGGAGTGCAAAATCCACAGCAGTCGACCACACAAACCGGATGGTGGTGGTGGGACATGTAAACTCAAGGGACCCAGAGAGCTGGTAACAGGAAGCTTTGGGCAGGAGAGAGTGTCAGAGGGACATGCTTTCATAGGAGAGGGTTTTGTACCTGCAATCCTGTGAGGGAAGACTCAGGTATCTCAATAACAGCAAAGTTAAGACTCTCTTCACAGTGCTCACGCTTTCTTTTTTTTCCCTTCTCTTCTCTCCTCCTCCTTTTTTCCACCTTCCCTCTGGTGCATCCTGGGAATTGTAGTTCCTGGACTCAAGGCTACAGGCACCACCTAGTAACAAAATTACAAACCCAAACTAGTGTAGCTACCTGCTTCACCCATGTTGCCTTCAAAGCAATGAAGGGTTTGTTTTTGGGTTCCCCCTAAATTGGTCATTTTCATTGCCAATGTTGTTGGGGAGGGGGGGTTCTGAAGTGTTTCAGAAAATGTGTTCATTCCTGTCCAGACCCCCCCCTGTAGGATAACTGTTATCAGACTCCACTGACAGTTTGAAAGGGACTGTTTAAAGTTGTACAACAAAGTTCTCCTATCTCTTAGCAGTTTCTTTTATCTCACACTTCTCCTAACAACACCTGGAGAGGCACGAATGAAACTTCACTGTGGAACCTTTCCCCCTATCATAGATTGTTCATCATCACTATCAAAGGAATCCTCCTCTGGTCCACAGTAGAAATCTGCTTGCTCTTCAGCTTTCTCTGATGAGCAGTGGACAATCTTGAAATGTTCAGTTTCTTTCCATCTCTTAATACAGCAGAATCTCCTTGGATTTCTGTTATCTGTAAAGGACATGAATATCTTGAACCATCCTTTTGACTCTGTATGGCAACTTCAAATGAACAAAATCTCCAATTTGGAACTTGAGGTTTAATACCTTTCTTAAGATCTACATGCTGTCTGTGTTAAGAACAAACAGGAGAAACCCATTCTTGAATAGTTTCATCAGAAGTTTTTGGTTGAAAAAGGGAAACATAAGGCAGGGGAGTCAAGGGGCCATGGCTCTCCTACTTTTTGCCCAGTCCTCTGCCCATCCTCTTCCCGCCCCCGACCAGGCCAGGAGCTGGAGCCAAGCCTGGGGAGTCTGAGCAGCTGTGGGAGCTGCAGATCCTCCACCTGCTGGGCTGGGGGCTGAGCGCAGCCCCTGGCCCATGACCTCGGGACTCCCACCCAGGGCAGGTGGAGGGTCTGTGGCTCCCCACAGCTGACTGGGCTGCTCTTATCATGGCCCAGCTGCAGCTCTTTGGGCCTGTCCCCAGGCCAGGTCAGAAGCCAGAACTGGGTCAGGGTAAGACAGGCAGCTATGGGGAGCTGAGGACCCTCCACCTGCCCAAGAGCAGGTCCCAACCTGGCTCCAGCTTTTGGCTTAGGTGGAGGCTTGGGAGGAAGAGGAGGTGCAGTGCCTTGTGCCTCCCCACTTTTAGGCAGACTCCACTGCCCTGATGTAAGACCTTGACAGGTAGTAAGTCATCTATTGGCCTTGTGCCCTCTTAATGGTTCAAAGGGTGATACTCCTGTTGAGTGTAGAGTGGTCCTGTAGGCAAACAGTGTTTCATGTAATGCTTCTTTCCATGGTCCTGCTTGCAAACTGGTAAGCTGCAAACTTTCTTTCACCAGTCTGTTCATTCTCCCGACTAGAGTATTAGCTCTCTGTATGAAGAAACCATTTTGTGCTTTATACCATTACAACTGAAGTATTGCTGCATTTCAGTGGAGGTCAATTTTATTTCAGTGACAGTTACCTGTTTCTTGGGAAATCCTTCTCTGGTGAAGATTGATGACCTGAACTGAATCATTATTTCAGTGGTAACCTTACCACTGAAGGTAATTTGTGACCACTTTGAATGATAGTCTGCCATTACTATGGCAAATCTTTGTTTAACCGGATGATCCTCAAATGGTCCCATTCTGTCAAGAGCTTGTTTCTCCTGTGGTCAGTTGGGATAGTCAAATGGAGCGAGAGGGATACTGAAGGTTTTCTGTGATTTATTACTACTAACATAAGCCAGGAAATTCTTGATTACCCCCTGAACTTGCTTGTCCATTCCTGGCCACCAGAAATCTTGTCACAATTGTCTTTTGGTTAGACACATCTCCAGATGTTCTTCATGTGCCAAGTGAATCAACTGTTTTCTCAAATGTGTAAGCACAACAAGACAATCAGTTCTCAAAATCCATTCATTTACAAGGGACAGATCATGTGATACACGTCTATACTGTTAGAAGTGATGTGGTGTCATTGTCTTTTAAGGCCATCTATTAACTATGTCTGTCTTTGAGTCCTGAAGTACCATGTCTTCTCTTCTAGCTGTTGCCCACACTGAGACTGTGATCACTCCTTGAGTTGTAGCAGTGATTTGTGCAATGACAATATCTTCATCTCTCTCTATTGCATCCTCATGATGAGGTGTAGTCAGGTGAGAGAGACATATCTCCAGTGGTGCTTTTGGCAGCTGGAAGAGACACTGTCTGGAAATCCTTAGGGCCTTGTGTTGTACAGGTCCTACCTCATGGGTTGAGAGAGAATTCCATAGGCCAACAAACCACTCTTTGCTGTGATTACCAGTAAGTAGGCCAGTTATGATGTGTATACCATTTGAACACAAACTGGATTAAAACCATTTCATATAGGTCACTAGACAGCAGTGATCACTAAATCTGGCCCAGCTTGCAATTTGATAACCCACAGATGCAAATATTATAGCTTGTATATCCCAAGAACCATTCAACCTTCCATGACAGCTTACTCTCTTGTAATCTATCCCAGGTGCTTTCTGCTACATTAAGAAATTTCTAGGTGAATGTTAGTGACAAGCTGTCTGGAGTAGCTCACGAGCCCGAGTGCAGACTGTCAAGAAGCAGCACACAAACCCCAAACTAGTTGTGTGCTCTGTACTTAGGTTTCACCAACCAAGTAACAAGTGTGAACTCCTCAGGCACTATATAACAGCCTAACCGTGTAATCACAAACAGTCCACTTGGGTACTGCGGTCTATCTTGCCACCCAGGCAAACTTGCCCTTGTGATAGATGGTCCCCTTACATCAACAAAATCAGAACCATATTCACGTTATTCCCAGTCCCAAAGGACCAGTCATTTACCCCAGGCCAATTGCACCTTAGACCTCCCAGCAAAGACAACACGTATAGACAGTCCCTATAATGAACTAACTAAACATTTATTAACTAAAAGAAAAAATGAGTTGTTCACAAGGTTAAAGGAGCTAAACAAACACATGCAAATAAGTTACCTCTAGAGGACACAGAAAGCTAAGCAGCTTGGGGATCCCTTGCTTATGCTTAGAAATATTGCCCTCTCCAAATTCCAAGCAGCATAGTGATACTGTTCCTTCTGGTCAGGGGTTGTTGTTCCTTTCCACCAGAGTTCAAACTGATGGGACAAGTAACTGCTCCTATCTTCTCTTCTGGGAGCTAAGGGCAATCAACAAAGTCTTTGTCCTTCAATGTTTCACAGTGGCTCGTTTGGGTTCAGTGGGCCTTCTTGCGTGCAGAACCAGCACTTTACATTACTTAATGCTGCTTTCCTGTTTGAGTTGCACAGCTGCAGAGGTTTACAATGCAAACACTAAATATGACCTGATTCCATGGGTTACAGTTGTTATAAGTCAGAGCATTACATGCAACATCCCTCAAGCCTTTCATCAAGTCTAAATACATTGTTATAAACCTAATACCTATTTTAACAATATTCACACCGGTTGGCCAGACAGGTCTCCAGCTATGTATTTGTCAGTGTTCAGTGGAACCTAGGGGCTTTGGCATGAGCTGGTACTTGGTCTGCCAGTGTCAGTTATACTCTTTCCTAACAAATGATAAAATCTATACATTATGCTTTAATTTACCTGTTATTGGATGGTGCATTAATCTATCTCTCTCTAAATCAATTTTAACAAGCCCCTTCTTAAATTGAAAGGTAGCAATTAACACCATGAAGTCACTCCTTTTCCAGTAAGAACAAGATGGAGTCTTAGTCTTTTCTCATAGGTTTTAATCTTTTAGTATTGTCATCATTACTGATGCAGTTATTCCTCAAGGGGTATAAAATTATCTGGCGAAAGATCTATCAGGTAACTCCGTAAGAATAGTGCAGTTGTAATGAAGTACTGTGTGTGCGTGTGCACCTAATGTCTTCTGGTGGATAGAATATATCAGACAATTAGTTAGCATCACCAGGATGGTCTACAGAACCAGTTTGACCAGGGAGGGCCACCAACACTTCAAGAAAACTCCTGGAGGGTACAGAACCCTGGTACAATTAAAAGAATGTTCTAGGGAATTCAGGAGAGAGAAACCAGTCTGAGACACTCGGAGAACAGAACCCATTGTGGGTGTCTGAAGAGGACGATCCTTTCTAGGTTGTCATTATGGGATGGTAGTACTGTAGGTAAGACAGAAATGCATACAGGTTGTTTTAAAATCTTGTTCCAATTGCCAAATATAACTTTTCTTTTTAAGGAGACTGTGGGTCAATATATCAATGGTTACAGGTTCCCGAAGGGGAAAAAACAGTCAGATCTGCAGGGTGCTAAGCAGCGGGCATGTTGGGTAACATACTTGGGTCCCACTCTAGGTGTGGAAGACTCTCGAGTCTATCCCAAGGGGTAAAGGCAAGAGGCCCCAAACCTGAGATGAGCCCTCTCAGAGAGCAGGAGGAGGACAGAGAGGCAGCGAGCCCAATAACCATGATAGTTCTGTAAACTGTCAAATCACATAGAGGTTGTTGCAGAGAAGACCGGAGGTTGCCAATAGTGGGAGGGGACAGAGTGAGGGCAGCTGGCTTCAGCAGTGTTACTGAGCATGCTCAGTACAAGCCAAGCAGAAAGTCGTGGGAGGGGATATGATTCCACATACTGCTCCCCGCATGCATCTCCTCTTTGAAAATTATCCAACTACATTAAATATTCTTCCTGCACCTCCCCCACCCTCACCCCCCACTGCAAAAGGGCCAGATTTTCAGACCTGTTAGGGGAAGTCATGTTCACAATTATGCACCTAGTTGGTGTTCTTAGTCAGCACCACATTGTGCAAATTGGGGTCTGCTTCAGAGGGAGCAAGATCAGGTTCTATGCCCTTTAGGCATGGTTTTCTGATGCGCCCAGCACCTAGAGCTCCCATGTGAGTCAGTGGGCCATTAGCCTTTGTGTGATCTGCTACTGTTTTGGGCAATTGCTATAGAATATGGCAGCCTTTTGTCTATAGGATTGATGTCTGCTATACCTTTTTGTCTCTGAAAGATTTTCCTACGTTGCAGCATTTTGCCATCCTGGCCTTTTTACCGCAGTGTCTCATCAATTAGCACTTGTAGTCTGTCTTCTGATACTTTGATTCCTGTCTCATTACAGTATGCTGATCTGCATCTTGGGGAATCTGCCACCTTGTAGACCACACGCTGAAAGAATCAAAATCCCTCTGTAGCCCAAAAGCCTTTTGCCTTTCCATTTCTGTTTTTTGTATTTGTGCGCGTGTGCAGGGACATGTGCTTCCCAAATTAGAAGGGGTTGAAATTTCAAGGTCTGTGCCACGCAGCAGTCAGATGACAGGTAATACTATACCTTTGAACAGAACTGCATGAAACTATCAACTACTTGTGCGTGAAAACTGCTTTTTAATTATGTATTTGTGAATATGATCCAGAGTGAACATTTTTGCCACTTTGGGCAAAATCTTGTGGAAATAGTTAAAATTGACTGAGCAAAATCGAAAGTTTTCATGGATTTGGATGAAAATTCAGCATAGTCTGTAAAACCAAGCTTTAATAAAAAGCTTAAATACCTTCTTAAAGTACTCCAATATTGCCACTCTACCCCTCGGGTATTTTTATTAGTAGACATTATTAATTTGCAGTAGCATATGGCCAGACACCATGTGTTGGGCATTCTTCAGATGTGCAAGAAGAAAGAGTCCTGGCCCTTAGGAGCTCATGGTCAAAGGACAGACAGACTGGTAAAGAGAGGTCAGGGAAGCGGAAAAATAAAGGAAATGGTCTGTGCAAAGCAGTAAGATTCGGTATAGGCAGCACAGCAGAATAAAGAGAATTTGTACAAAGGGTCTTCTAAGGGCTTGTCAAGGTTCCTTCTCCACCCTGAACTCTAGGGTACAGATGTGGGGACCTGCATGAAAGACCCCCTAAGCTTATTCTTACCAGCTTAGGTTAAAAACTTCCTCAAGGTACAAACTTTGCCTTGTCCTTGAACCCTATGCTGCCACCACCAAAGTGTTACACAAAGAACAGAGAAAGAGCCCACTTGGAGACATCTTCCCCCAAAATATCCCTCCAAGCCCTACACCCCCTTTCCTGGGGAAGACTTGATAAAAATCCTCACCAATTTGCATAGGTGAACACAGACCCAAACCCTTGGATCTTAAGAACAATGAAAAAACAATCAGGTTCTTAAAAGAATTTTAATGAAAGCAAAAGTAAAAGAATCACCTCTGTAGAATCAGGATAGCAAATACCTTACAGGGTAATCAGATTCAAAACATAGAGAATCCCTCTCGGCAAAACCTTAAGTTACAAAAAGACACACAAACAGGAATATACATTCCATTCAGCGCAGCTATTTTACCAGCCATTAAACAAAAGAAAATCTAACACATTTCTAGCTAGATTGCTTACTAACTTTTTACAGGAGTTCTGAAGAGCATTCCTGATCTGTTCCCAGATAAGCATCACACAGACAGACAGACCCTTTGTTCCCCCCCCCCCCGCATTGAAAGTATCTTGTCTCCTCATTGGTCATTTTGGTCAGGTGCCAGCGAGATTATCTTAGCTTCTTAACCCTTTACAGGTGAAAGGGTTTTGCCTCTGGCCAGGAGGGATTTTATAGTTCTGTATACAGAAAGGTGGTTACCCTTCCCTTTATTTTTATGACAGGGCTGCATTGGAAGGGATCCCTTAACACTCCCCCATCAAAACAAGTGGACAGCATGAAGATCAGCTGTGCTGCCAATATTTCACTCCTCAACTGTAGCAGTGGGTGCGGCCACTGCGCCCCTCTCATTGCTGCCCCTGGCTCACTCTCAAAATTATTGCAAGGAGCAAGTGTGTATTCCTGCTGTTCCCCAGTTCAGGGCATCTTCCTGTGATGGGAGAGGCAGCATGTTGCCCCATATGTGCAGTCGCTGTTGTTTGCTCAGTGCCCCATTGCCCGTTCATTGCCTCTCGAGGGTTAGAGCCAAGTTGCAAGGGCTGCACGTCCCCATGTGGGCTTCAAAACCTGATGTGACTGCTGCCAAGACTACAGGCTAAAGCCATGTTGCTGGGCTGCTCAGAGTATCAAGTGCAGCCTGGAGTTGTATTGATTCCATGGAACAACAGTCAAATGCCATGGCACAGCAGGTGGGGCCAGCAGCACAGATTTGGCCACAGGTGAGCATGAATGGGCTGGTGTCATTTTGGTTCCTTTTTGCTGTAGACTGCAAAACCATGTAATGTTTCACCACAATTCGTCAGTCCTCCTCAGTCTCTACTCGTGAGGCGTTGAGAGCTGGAAGAGCCAGGGGTACTCGTATCAGAAGATTGTAACCTGGGCAGAAGTAGATGAGGTTCACAAGATGGAACCTGAGTGCCTCAAATCAGCAGTCAGACAGTAGAGCAGGCTGGGAATCTGATTTCTGGTTTCACATGAAATTCTAGGATTAATGTTTTGTCTGTTCCTGAAAGGAACGGTAATGAAGATTTCCCATGAAATTCCATAAAAAGTTGTTTTGGGTCACTCATATAGCATTTGGTTTCCATGAAATCAAAACATTTTTTTCTGATTCAACCATTTTGAACGTCTTCCTTTTAATTTTTTTTATTTTAAAATGAATATCATTTCAAACAATTTCCAAAAAATGGTTTCAGAATAAAAAAAAAATCAAAACTTCCCATTCTGAAAATGTCAAAATGGGACACTCTGACATTCTCAAAATGCTGTGTTTCATTTATTTCAAAATGAAATATCATGAAAATCACGTTTTTCAAAACATGTTGATTTAGATGAAAACGGTATTTTTCATCAAAAATTAAAAGTTCTCCATGAAAAAGTCTGACCCAATTTAATGGACAGAACTGCTGGTAGTCTTGGGCTGGAACACCAGGCAGTGCTGCAGCTCAAAATTGGGGTGGATGGGGAAGCTCGCATAGACTTTGTGCAATACCTCAAAACATCACTCTTGTCGTCATTGGCACTGAAGTTGTGACTACTAAGATCACTGTTATGACTAAGTTATGCATATGCACTGGTCTCCACTGTTACCTCATTGTCTTCCTTTCTCTGTCCCCATTTGTCTGCTATTCATCTAGTGTGTTTTGTCAAAATCTTAGATTGTGAGCTGGCTGAAGCAGTGACTGTCCGGATGTTACTTGTGGAGCTGGTTGAGAATTTTCTGTTGATGATTTTCCAGTGGGAAATGCAGTTTCTAAAGAATCAAAATTCTCAGAGGGAAAATTTTGATTTTGGTGAAATTTGTCAGTGTTCCATTAAGTGAATGAATGAATAAAAATACCTACAGTCAACTGCAACTCCTTTGGTGCTGTGGTGCCACAAGGGAGCTGTAGAATGCCCTCTATTTTCCCCTATTGGGCCATGCTGCTATGGACTACATCTCCCATGATGCACCACAGTCTCCACTCTGACTAAGGTATGTAGTGCATCATGGGAGTCGCATGATTACCTGGGCATGATGGGAAATGTAGCTAGGAAGCTTGGCTTATATGAGAGGATGGGGGCAAAATGCATTCAAACTACAACTCTCATGAGGCACCCCATCATCATCAAATGCCACTTAATGCTGAACTGGCTCAAAATGAAATGTTTCAGCTCAGAAATGGCAAAACATTGTGTGTGGATATTTTTAATTAAAAAAATTCGATCTTTTCTCTGGAAAAACTTGGGCAGTTCAGCTTTTTGGATGAAAACAAATATCAGAATTTCCCAGAGGATGGACATTGATTTTCACTCACCTCTAGTTCTGTGTGTACTGCACCCAGCACAATGGGGGGCCAGGATACCTGATTGTCATCCTTAGGTGCTGCTGTATGAAACATAAAAGAAATTGCAGTGTCTGGTTTGGTGGGCAGCTTGAAAACATGTTACAAAGATTTATAAGCAAGGCCTCATTCCCATCTATCTTTTATTCCACTTATGCCTACTAACAACTAGAATGAGGAAAAATAGATACCCTTTAAACATATAGTGAGTCTGGCAGTGTCTAGCAAATCAATAATCTGCCTTCACTAAAGATTTGAAGCTTAGAGAGTCAAAGGCTTTCATTAGGGCAGCATCTCTGTTTGAAAGTTCAAAGCTGCTATTTTGATAAAATTTGTTTTACTTAATGCTCCTCTGTGTGCTGAAAGGCACCCTGAAGGTGCCTTTTTTCCTATTTTTCTTACTTCATGGTTGATGTGTTCCCTTTTTATTATTTTAAAGGAATGGTCATGAGTAATTTGAAAAAGTAGGAAACTATCAACTGTGAACTGTGTGGGGATAGTAGAAGGCGGGGGGGAAAGATCTAACCCTTCCTGTCCCCTTCTGCGCCCCTCCCCCTCCAAAATATATGCTGCAGTGAAGGCCCATTGCCCTGTTCACAAAAAGTAGATGTGAGAGCTAGATGCCAAACAGCTGTCCCTGGCGGCACTACACTGCAGAGAATTAGAGGGCACTGGACACACCCAGCAGTGGTGGGAGTCTACACTTCAACCCAGCCATTATCAAGCCAGTTCTACTTGCCCAGTCCTTGAGCCAGATAGTCATGCATTTCTGGAGATGATACAGTCTGTAATCTATTGTGATGGATCTGCTGAGCAGCAAATTCATTATTCTTTTCCTTTGATTTTTGGAGGGTCACTGGTTACCAGGAGCTGGGAAAACAGACACACTCTGTTCTCCTGGCCAGATAGGGCAAGGGGGTGGAAAGACTTTAAAAGGGTCTGTCTTCAGCTGAAGTGTAAGAGCTGCAAGCTGCCCCCATTCTTCTACGTGGGGTGCTGACTCTGAAACCTAATGATGATTGTTTTAAATTCCAACATTGTTAAATGTGGTGGTCTTGTCTGCATGCCAGGTTGTAAATACTAAACCTAATGTATTCCAGACATTAAGGTTCAGGAAAGGCGCAGACTATTACTGATATTCTTAGCTTCCAGAAAGAAGCCATCCGAGCCAACAACAAGCATTTCTCCAAGATCCACCTTCCTATACATTCAGTTAAAGTAAACTTGAAACATGCATAATAGCACCATCTGGTGACACTCAGTAATGTTACCTTAACTGCTTTGCTACTTCAGCAAAAACATCAAGCTACTCTGGAACGTTGAGCAGACTTTTAGATTGGAGCAGGGGTTGAGTTGAAAAACACTACTTTTTCTTTCCTCCATGTTTAACTCCTGCCTACGATACTGATACCAAGTTCAGCTAACAGGCAAAACTTTAATACAGACAGTCTCCATGATGCATTCCTAACTCGCAGTTTTGACCACTGAGCGTTGTCACTTGGCTTACTCCATTGACTTTGTTTTAATCAAATGGTTAATGCATCCCAGGGCTCTTGCAGTACACAGCAGCAGAAATGCACACCAAAGACAGGGCTGGGGAAGTATCACCATTTCCCCCTCTCCTCCAACCTGCCTATGAAATCTACTTGCATATTTGTAGATCCGGGCAGGTTTTTCGACCAAAACATTTTTTTTCAGCAAAAAATGCAGATTCAGTGACCCATTTAATGCATTTGTGTCAATTCCAATCAATCCTTTTGGCCAAAACAATAAAATAAATTAAATCCATAAATGTTGCATTTTCAAAATGAATTTTTTATTTGATTTGAAATGACTTTTTTCATTGTGAAAATTCCTTTTTTTAAAGTTAAAAAATGATCAACATGAAAACAAAATATTTAGTTTGATCCAAAACACGTTTTTTTTTCAGTTTTAATTTCCCCAATTTTTTTTAACTTTGGTTCAACCTGAAACTTTTTTCAAATTTTGTGAAATTGCCAGCAAACTGAAAAATCCATTATTTGTACAGCTCTCTATTTGTAATCTCTGAGGCAAATTTTCAAAGAAGCCTCAATTTTGTGTACCCAGTGTTGCATACACAGTGGTGTGTACGGACAGTTCACCGGGTACCATAACTAGAATTGCAAGCACAACAGCCAAGAGGCCACATCTTGAAAACTTTGCTTTTCATGCCACAAAATAAGGGAATGTGCCACTTTTCATTCAGACACACCCATTGCTCTCTTTCACATATTGCACATATTTGGTAGCAGACAGTGCAGAACCACCCAGCTGTGTATGTTTTAGCCCAGCTATGTTTTCTATTTTGAAGCTATGTTGCCTAGTGGTCAGAGAGACATGGAGCCAGAACTCCTGGGTTCTATTCCTGGCATTTACACAGAGATGCTGTGTGACCTTTAGCAAATCGCTTAACTCCTCTGTGCCTCAATTTACACAATTGTAAATTGGATAAAATAATGCTCCTGCCATCCTGGGTTGGGTAGATATTAATCAGTTAAAGCTTGTAAAGTACCTTGAGATGCTCATGTATTATTTCTGTTATCCCAAGGAACACGCGGGGGGGGGGGGGAATCAAGCTTGCAGCAATGCGATTATTCTGTGCTGAGATGCTATAAACACTTAATTCAATCCAATGTCATGAGAAGTGAATGAGAGTCATCCCTTTGAAATCACAGGTTAGGACCCTAAACAAGGATTATTTCTCTTCCCTTTTATTAAATAAGAGATGCTTTTATATCCCCACAGCTAACCTGATCCTGAATGCCCAGATCCCCAGGGATATCAACAGGAGACGGGGGTCAGGGGGGAATGTTAGGGGGCTTATTCCTTCACCCACTTACTTCCCTGGTTCTTCTCGCATGAACAGAGAGCAACAATACCCGAAGTCCAAAGGTGCAAACAAGTCGATGTTTATTGGGGTGAACTTCCAGCAAGCATGATTCCAGTTTCCTTCCTTAGTATCCTCCTTCCCAGCTCTGACACCACAGAGCCTTACACCTGTGTCCCTGTTCCCATTTCTCCCTTTAACCAAACAGGATTCCAGTTTCCTTACTCCCATTCCCTGTTCCCATTTCCCCCTTTAGCAAAACATGGTTCCAATTTCCTTACCCTCATTCCCTGTTCCCATTTCCCCCTTTAGCAAAGCATGGTTCCAATTTCTCCACCCCCATACCCTGTTCCCATCTCCCCCTTTACACACACACACCCCCTCCCCCCAAGACCCCCTCACTTCCTCATTGACTACAGATTAAAGAGTAAAACTTCAGTTCTGCTTAGCTATACCTTAACCAATCATTTTCCTGAAATTTAACTAACCAATCCTAACATATTGTAACATGATTATGTAACCAATTATATCCCACCACCTTAATTAGTTTACACCCAGCAAAATTAATTATACAGCAGACAGGAACAATCACAGAACCAGACAGAGATTATACAGACAAACAATAGCAAAGTGGGAACTATAATGACAAAACAATACAGAAGTGAGGATTTCACATCCCAGTATTGATAAGTGAGTTCTTGCCAGACAGGATGCTGTTTCCTTTTACATTTTCTAGGCACTTCCCTTTCTCTGGAGGTGATAGGCATTATCAGGACAGGATTGTATTCCTAACAGCCCAATAGCACCTTCTTTCAATGTGACTAGTTTGGAATGTGAGGAGGTGACCTGTCGCTTCCTAGCTTATGGCTGCCTCTGCTGCTTAGCCAAAGGCCTTAGCCTAAGCACAGGGCCTCAGACTGTCACAGTAAGAGAAGGCGCTTACACCAGCAGACAGTGATTTTGATTCTTTCTTTTATACTTCTAGAACTAGCCAAGTGATAAGAATACACCTAAATTCTTAGAGTACAGGCCTTTACAGACAGGCCTGAATATCTATATCCTAACAGGGAACAGCACTCGGCACTTCTCAGGATTGGGCCTTCTATCAAGGCATGAATCAACTTTCTCCCCTTTTTACCGCGTTATTGTCAGAGTTGTCTTCTGTACCCATGCTTCAGAAAGAGACCTCATCATACCTGGTGGTGAAGTTGTCAACAAATTTTTCTTCAATGGCTGTGCAAGATTTCTGTTACAATGAGCAATTTCTGTCTCTGGGAATGATAGTCGAGAGGGGAAGGGAAAATCCAAATGAACTCTGAGCCAGCTCAATGCCTGCTAAACAAAACTGTGTTTGAGTCTAGGAACTCAGACAAAGGAAGTTAATTATAAAATCATTTATGCCCGGATTATCAGCTTTGCTTGCCTAAAAACACAGCACACTTGTATGGAAGCAAGTGGAATGTAACTTTAGTATACTTGTGTTGTCAATTACCTACCTAATAGGCTTATAATTGAAATTATTATCATGTAGTTTTCATAATAAGCAATAAACGCTGTACAGTAACTTACAGAGCCGCTGTGAGTCTATGGAGACAATTTCTGAATCATGTAATCAAGTAGAGTCTACTTTGTGAATCCTGAAAACCTGTTAAATAACAATGGGCCCCCATGGAACCCTACAGATGAGCATCCCCAAAATTCAGGGAAGTTTGGATGAGGATCTGATTAAAATAATGGAATTAGGTTTGGTGTTTCAGGGCATGATCCCAAGCTCCTTGAAGTTAGTGGAAAAAGCCTGCATTGGTTTCACTGAGCTTTGGATCAGGCCCTTAAAGAAGACAGCATGCCTAGCAGTTATACAGCGTCTATCATCCCTAGATCTCAAAGCACTTTACAAAGGAGCTAAAGGTCATTATCCCCATATTTCAGAGGGAGAAAATGAGGCAAAATGACTTGACTTGCCTAAAGTCACCCATTAGATCAGTGGCAGAGCTGAGAATAAATACAGGTTTCCGAAGTCCCAGTGCAGCATTCCCTCTGCTAGACCACACTGCCTCTCAAAGTGCAAATAGATATTTCCATATCTGCCTTCAAGCAGGGAAAATATCCGGAAGGAATTACATGACCTGAGATGCATGGGCCTCCTTTCTCCCCCATTCATCCAAATAAAGAAGGGTTAGAGTCAAGCTTTCAGAACCTGCAAAGGTCTGGGTAGGGTTAACAGCAGCACCACATAGCCTGCACCCCTCCCACTGTATGTTGGAGGTGAGAAAACTACCCTCCAGGAGAGAGCAGGAAAGTCAGGGGAGCTTCTGAGGGCCATGAGCTCCTTGTCAGACATGCTTCTAACTAAAGTCCAGGCCACACTCTCAGTGATGTCTGTGGGAGTTTGGCTGCTGACTGCAATCGGAGCAGGAAGTCCCCTGTGGGAAATGCCTCATTCTCAGACTTGAGTTAGTCTGGGTGGTAACTGCTTTCGTTCAGGGATTTTCCCTGATCATCCTAGCTGCGCTTCCAGACTAGGATTCGCGGTGGGGGCTGTGCACCAGCCCTTGTTTCTGAAAGACAGACCTACCATGGAGGAGGCTTATGGGGCACCTAAGCAGGTTGTGGATCACTATTGCCTGGCCCTGACCTGATAGTTCTTAGCTGTTTGGCCCAGGTAACTGCTCTGTTACACCAATCAGCCTTTAACTTAGTCACACACAACCGTCTGGTTTTGCTTTGTCAATTTACCTGCTGGAGCTATTTGTATCCACACAGTGCATCAGCAGTTTGTTTTTGTTTTGTTTTTTTCAAATGGGTCCTATCATCCTCCCTTACCCTTTCTCACCTCTTACCTACCTCATCTCACTACCCTTAGCCCTTCCTCCTAGTGGAGTCTTTTCTTCTAGTTAAACAAAAAACGCCTTGACTTTTTTTTTTTAAATCAGTAGACACTAGGGGTTGCCAGTTTTAGTTGGATGTATTCCTGGAGGTTTCATCACATGACCATCTTTAATTAAAGATTCATCTTTATTTCCTGGAGACTCCAGGACCATCCTGGAGGGTTGGCAAACCTAGTACTAGATGCATTCTCTGCTGCTTGAGCAGAGCATGCCTGCGTAATGGGAGTTATCGCGAATGTGGACGACTGGGTGCGAGCAGCGCTCATTGGAACTACTGCCACCATCTTTAAAAACGTACTGAAATAACTGGTTTCAGTGTAGCAGCCATGTTCGTCTGTATCCACAAAAAGAACAAGAGGACTTGTGGCACCTTAGAGACGAACAAATTTATTTGAGCATAAGCTTTCGTGAGCTGCAGGATGAAGTGAGCTGTAGCTCACAAAAGCTTATGCTCAAATAAATTTGTTCATCTCTAAGGTGCCACAAGTCCTCCTTTTCTTTATACTGAAATAATACTTTCTGGGAGTGGGGGAGGCGGGAAAGAAGCATTCCAACCAGTCAGTGGAGTGTTGCTAAGAAATCAAGCCCTTGATGCTTTAGATAAGGTAGGAAAAGGTGCTGATTTACCCATTTCATCTTTCACGTGGGAAACTTGACTAGTTAAAAGAAACGGAGTTCTTGTGGCACCCGTACTCCTTTTCTTTTTGCGGATACAGACTAACACGGCTGCTATTCTGAAACGTGACTAGTTAAGAGCCCTTGATGATGATTCTCATTCTAAAGGGCATTTGTTTAGAGGCAAACTCTCTTCAGAAATAGGCTTGGTAAACCATTGTGCCCCCTCTTTCTTTCTCCATTCTTTTTTAGTGCATTCATTTTAGAGCTGAGCTTTGGTTCATACAACATTCTTTCTTGCTTAAAAATCCTGGACACACACACATCCATATGATTAAACAGAATATATTATTCTGCCTGGGTCTAATTTGGGTAATAAATCAGAAATCTCACTGTAGGTTCTCCAATGCCAGTTGAGCCATCTAACAAGTTTCTCCTTCTGTTACTCTGTTAATTCTTTTCTCCAAAGAACTCCTGGTTGTCTACTAGACTTTGATTTAGGGAAAGCTGCAATAATGAATGAATATGTACATAAATTAAGGTTTATTTTCAGATGACCTGGCCTTCTGTGTAGTTTGTTTTTTCTTTTAATTTCGAACAGAAGGGTGTTCATTGAACACACCATTATGTCGTCGTCATAGCTCTGTAAACATAGATAGAAATCAGAGTTGGAAGACTTTTTTTTTTTTTTAGGACAACCTCCATCTTGTGACAGTGGCCTTAATTTTATCACAGAGTCCACAGGAGTTAAAGACAGACAAGAACAATTAAGTCATCCATAGTATCTGCTGAACACAATGTGCATTATTTGGATAGGACGGATGGTCTTGTGGTAAAGGCAATAGATTGGGACAAATGAGAGCTGGGTATAATTCCTGGCTATTCCATTACTATTCTACATGACCTTGGGCAAAATCACTCAATCTCCTTGTGCCCCCATCTCCTATTTGTAAAATGGGGATAATGATGTTTCCTTTCTCCTGTCCTATGTCTGTTTAGGTCAGGAGCAAACTTTTTGGCCTGAGAGCCACATCGGGGAATAGAAACTGTATGGCTGGCCATGAATGCTCACAAAATAGGGGCTGGAGTGCGGGAGGGGGTGTGGGCTCTGGGGTGGGGCTGGGGTTGAGGAGTTTGGGGTGTAGAAGGATGCTCTGGGCTGGGACCGAGGGGTTCAGCGGGTAGGAGGGGGATCAGGGCTGGGGCAGGGGTGCAGGTTCTGGCTGCAGGTGCAGGCTCTGGGGTGGGGCTGGGGATGAGAGGTTTGGGGTGCAGGAGGGTGCTCTGGGCTGGGATCAAGGGGTTTGGAGAGTGCGAGGAGGATCAGGGCTGGAGCAGCGGGTTGGGGCATGGGATAGAGACTTGGGGGGGCGCAGGCTCCAAGCGACGCTTACCTCAAGCAGCTCCCGGAAGCAGTGGTATGTCCCTTCTCTGGCTCCTATGCAGAGGTGCGGCCAGGCAGCTCTGAACGCTGCCCCCTCCACAGGCACCACCCCTGCAGTTCCCATTGGAGTGCCTAGGAGCCGGAGCAGGGCCATGCCACGGCTTCCGGGAGCCACGTGGTGTGGCCCCCGACCTGACGCCCTGGCCAGTGTGCCGGGGCCGAGCCACGTGGTGTGGCTTGCGGGCTGGATCCGGTCCATGGGCCATAGTTTGCCCATCCCTGGTTTAGGTAGTCCCTACCTTGAAAAGAATACAATCTCAGCACAGCACCTAGCACAATGGGGTTCTGATTTCAGTTTGGGCCTCTTGGGGCTGCCATAATTCTGATGATGATTAATTCCAGGCCATTTTCTAGCAGTCTTCTACCAAAGTCTGATTTAAAAGATAGATGTCTTGGCTTCTGCGTAAAGTAGCTAATACTACACAGAAGGCAGGTATTCTGATGTGACAGGTGCCATAAATGTGTTGCAGTATCAGAGAAGGAGGCTCAAAGTTTCCCAAGTACTCTCTGCTGCTTCCGGCTGGTCGTTTGGGACTAGCTACACACAGCGGTGGGAATTGCCACAGTTCCATTGACTTCAGTTGCAATTCTTATTTGTAAATGTCACAATGTCCCCCTTGTCGTCGTGATCAAGGCTGAGGGCTCCTTTCTGCCTGATTGCTCTCTTGCATGGAGCTTGCCTGGCTCCAGGAGGTGCTGCTCCACTTCTCTGGCACAGGGGTGGGCAGCGGTGGGGAAGGGGCTAAGCCTTGGTTCCACCACTCTTTCACAACGCCAAGCCAGCACAGCTGATCTGGTGCACCAGGGGATGTAACCTGTGCGGCGCGCAGGCTCCTCCCCCCACCCCCCGCCACACAAGTGGTGTGTTTTGGGGGTGGGAACCAGGTACCATATGTGGATTTGAAACAATTTTCCATTGGGTAAATGTCATTTTGACTAAACCAGCATGTTTTTTTGCAAAATCTTCTAGTCTTCGTCCCATCTCAATGAACCTCCCTAACGCATAGATCGGCCGTGCACATGATATGGGATTTGTCCCCAAGACGCTCCCAGATGTGTGTTTCCTACTCCCTCTCCCTTCCCCCCACAAACACACGTGCAGCTGAGACAGCTGTCCTTCGACAGCGTGCTTTTAGAAATTGCTGTAATGCTTTTCCCCTTCCAGGAGAAATCCATGTGGTGACCTTTGTGATGTGATTTTTTTTTTCCCATCGCTACCACGATGAAGCTGGAAGCAGAGGCAAAATTATAGTTGTTGTGAAGCTATTCTGTTTGATCCCATTTCTGCACCGGTTAATTCACTATTACAGTAACTGCCAGAGCCTTGTCATTTGCCATAGAAAATGATCTCTTCCAGGATAATCCTTCTATGGTTTTCTAGCTAATGTCAAATCCAACAAGCTTGTCAAAAGGGTTCAGAAATCCACCCTCATTAAATGCAAAAAAACCCCAAACCTATTATTTTATTGCAAAGAAGTTATAAGACAGTGTTTGTGTATGACTGAGACGTAACTAAATGCTTGCATTGTTTTTGCAAGAGTTAATGGGTGTTAACAATCTGAGTCAATGGGCTTGTCTATCCAGTGAGGCAATGCAAACCAGTGGGGCATGAATTCAAATACACATCATGGTATGCGCTAACTAGCCCCTGTAAATCCTGCTGGCACACACTAAAGGTTTCCTAGTGCATGTTAGCACAATACCATTTCAAATGGTATTAATGTGCACTAAGTAACTACAAGAATTAGCGCACAACCCATTGGTGTTCACTAAAATTCACATGGCTGCGCTGTACATTGATACATCGTGTAGCCAATCTCCATGCATTTGGGGTACAAAGAAGGCACATTGGGCCTCTAGTTAGAATCTACATTCAAATGCAGTAGGGAAGAACATAAGAATGGCCATACTGCGTCATACCAATGGTCCGTCTAGCCAAGTATCCTGTCTTCCGCCAGTGGCAGATAGTTCAGAGGGAATTAACAGAATAGCGCAATTATCAAATGATCCATCCCCTGTTGTCCAGTCCCAGGTTCTGGCAGTCTGAGGTTTAAGGACGCTCAGAGCATGGGGTTGCATCACTGACCGTTTTGGCTAATAGCTATTGATGGACCTGTCCTCCATGGACTTATTTAATTATTTTTGAACCCAGTTATACTTTTTGTCTTCACAACATGCCATGGCAGCAAGTTCCACAGGTTTGACTGTGCAAGGTATTTCCTTGTGTGTATTTAAAGCCTGCTGCCTTTTAATTTCCTTGGGGGTGACCCCTGGTTCTTGTGTTATGTGACAGAGTAAATAACACTTTCTTTTTTCACCTTCTTCACACCATTCATCACTTTTATAGATCTCCATCATATCTCCCCTTAGTCATCTCTCTTCCAAGCTGAACAGTCCCAGTCTCTTTAATCGATCCTCGTATGGAAGTTGTCCCCTACTCCTCCTCATTTTTGTTGCCATTCTCCATATCTTTTCTACTTCTAATATCTTTTTTTGAGATGGGGTGACTAAATCTGCACACAGTGTTCAAAGTGTGGGCGTCCCATGGTTTTATATAGAGGCAATGTATTTTCGGTCTTATTATCTATCCCTTTCTTTATGATTCCCAACTCTGTTTGCTTTTTTTGACTGTCGCTGGACATTGAGCAGATGTTTTCAGACCACTATCCACAATGATTTCAAGATCATTCTTGGGTGATAACAGCAAATTTAGACTGTATGGCAAAAAATAATCCCAGCGATACAATATGCATTACGTTGCATTTATCAACATTAAATTTCCTCTACCATTCTGTTGCCCACTCACCCAGTTTTGTGAGATCCTTTTGTAACACTTCACAGTCAGCTTTGGACGTAACGGTCTTGACTAATTTTGAATATCCTTTATAAACATTGCCACCTCACTGTTTACCCCTTTCCCGGACTGTTTATGAATGTTGAATGGCACTGGTCCCAGTACAGATTTTTGGGGGACCCCACTGTTTACAATATGCCAGTGTGAAAACTGATCATTTATTCTTAAACTGTGTTTCCTGTCTTTTAACCAGTTCCTGATCCACAAAAGGACCTTCCCTCTAATCCCATGACTGCTCACTTTGCTTAAGAGCTTTTGGTTTGGGATCTTGTCAAAGGCTTTCTGAAAGTCCAAGCATACTGTATCAACTGGGTCACCTTTGTCCACGTGCTGGTTGACCTCCTCAAAGAATTCTAATAGATTGGTGAGGCACAAGTTCCCTTTGCAAAAGCTGTATTTACTCTTCCCGAATCTATCCTGCTCCTCTATGTATCTGATCATTCTGTGTGTTACCATCGTTTCAACCAATTTGCCTGGGACTCGAGGCTTATTAGCCTGTAATTGCCAGAGTCACCTCTGGAGCATTTTTTTTAAAATCAGTATTACATTAGCTATCCTCCAGTCTTCTGGTATAGAGGCTGATTTAGGTGATAGGTTACACATCACAGATTCATATTTGAGTTCCTTCAGAACTCTTGGATGAAGACCATCTGGTCCTGGTGACTTATTACTGTTTAATTTATCAATTTGTTCCAAAACCTCCTTGACAGCCATCTCAATCTGGGACAGTTCCTCAGGTTTGTCCCCTAAAAAGGTACCTCGATCAATTCCCCCAATTCAGTCACTGCTGAAAAAATACAGTTGCAAGTTTTGTAGGTGCAAGTTACACCCATTCCAAGGGGGCAAACCTGTTCCTAAATGGACTTGCCCCACAAGCTCCTTCTCTTGTCTCTGCTCCTACATCCGTATTCTCCAGTCTTCCCAGGGGTATAAAGTCCGTATAGTGAAGAGTGCGTTTCTGCTTATTGCTGTTGGGCCTCTTGGCTGTTCTGTGATTCTGATGATGCATTGCCAAGAGGAGAGTGTCTTTACCAACACACATCAAACTGGCTGCTGTAAGAAGATCTTGATTTTAAAATGAATATAAAAAGAATTACTATTATAACTAAATAGCTTTTTTTCTTTTTTTGAATGACAGGGCCTTTTTCTATGACTCCATGTTCTGGAGGCAGTTTGTGTGCACCAGACTGAAGTTTGTTTTTTTTTTCAGCCTCTGTTAGACAAGCCTCCTCTTTTCTTAGCTACTGTGGGGAATGTGTATTTGAATCATAGAATATCAGGGTTGGAAGGGACCTCAAGAGGTCATCTAGTCCAACCCCCTGAGAAGGCACCGGGAAGAAGAAGGAAGAAGGAAGGAAGGAAGAAGGTCTCTGTTGAGAAGGCACTGGGAGCTGAGAATTCTTGCCTGGGAGCTCCAACTGTTCTCAGACGTTCTCTTCCTAACCACAGTATCAAGTACTTAGTGCAGGACAGCAGGTTTATTGCTTGGATTTAGATGAGCATATTAATGCCACTGAATTATGTCTAAACTTGGGGCTTAAATTCTCTGAGTATTTCCCAAAGCCCCCTCACCGTCAACATGCTATAAAAACTCCAGGGTGGGTGGGGTGTCAAAATATTATAGTGCTGGCTGAATTTAAGCCTTGTTTAAACTCCTAAGAAGATGTCAAACATAATCATTCCCAAGCTAATTAAATAAGGTTCCAAGCTTCTAAACAGAGCTGGTGGAAAACTTTCCAACATAATGCATTTCCCGGCAGAAAAAATGTTTTGTCAAAATAAAGACTTTCTGTGGGAGTGTCAATTTCAATGGAATTTTATTCAGAAAAAATCAAAATAAAGATTTTTAATGGGATCAAAACTTTCCATTAGAGCCTTATTGGAAGAGAACACTTTGATTTTTTTAGTAAAATTTAAAAATTACTGTTTGCTTAGAAACTTTTTTTATTATATAAAATTTTTAAAACAAAATCCGAATGAAACACTTTCATTGTATCAAAATGGAAACTTTTGTTTGACCCAAAATGAAATGTCTTTGAAAATGTCATTTTGCGGGATAGTTCAAAATTCTTTGTTCAATTCAGAATCAAAACAAATTTCAAATTGTGGAATTTACCATGAAATGGAAATTCCTGTTCCCACACAGCCCTTCGTCTGGGTGCATGTTCAAACAAATCCCCAGAAGCGTCTCAAGTTCCCCCATCGCTAAGTATGTTGCAGTGTCTAAATCTGATCTGTTCTGCCTGGCATTTTATCATTAGAGTGGTGTGATACTATAGGGGTTTCCCCAGACCAGGAAGGGGTTGTGTCTGCCCTGTAATCCTGGGTGCCTCTGTAATGTTGTCACAACTGGGACATGGGCAGTCTGACCCAGTGGTTGGAGCAGGAGTCGGGAGTCAGGCCAAGTCAGATACCAGGAGGTCAGAGTCCAAGACAGAGGGCAGAGGGCAAACCAAAAGTCTCTTGTCAGGAGGCAGGCAGGGTAGGGTTTACCTGTAGACAAAATTGAGAGCAGAACCCCTAATTGGTGACAGAGTCAGGCCAGGATGCCTGGAGGGAAGGAGCAGAAAGCACAAGACACACTGTCCATGCAGCTGGGATCCATCTTGCTCTGGACGACTTCCTGTTCCTGTGCTGGGTTTATAGAGAAGCTGTGAACCAGTCTGGACCCCCAGCATTCTGCCAGTCAGATTCCTGGACTGGAGTCCCGCGTTGAGGTTCAGCTTCTATTCTAGCGACGGTTAGCAGGTGACTGGGTGGCAGGCTGGAACCTACTCGCTCCCAACAGCCCGCCCTGTAGACCAAGTCCCAAGACTTGTGGTTCCTGGCAGTTGTGCAGCCTTGGCTCAGAGCCCTGACACCAGTAGCCTGCTCAGAGCATAATGATTTTACCCTGGCTTTCACCTTGCAGAGGGTCACCAGCACCCCTTCCAGTCCTGAGTCCCTGCAAAACCATCTTTTCTGCAGTGCTCAGCCCCTCGGACAGCAGCACTCACAGGAAGGGGTTGTCTTATCAAGTTCGCTGCTCCTTTAAAGAATCAATACGCAGTGCCAGCCTATTAGTTTGGCTGAGGGTTTTACGCCTCAGTTTGAAACACCACATTGAGATGGTTGTGTAATAAAGCAAGACTCCGTTTGTTGGATCGGTCAGTGATAACAAGTAGACATAACTGGGACAGAAACGGTTACAACCAAACAATAGTAAAAATACATTTCTAAGACTAAAACAAACATAACAAACCAGAGTCTTTTCTTCACAGTAGACTTCTTCCTACAGTCATTCTTCCAGCATGGTTGGCCAGTCCTCAGCCAGAATCCAACACAGAGCCCAAAGCCCTTGGTTTCTTTGTCTCCTCCGGTGAAGGATGACTAAAATGTCTCTCTGTTCCCCTTATAGTACCCCAAACTTCATTGTCTTTGCCTCAAGAGCGAGAGGAGGAACGCCTGCTGTTCAGACTCTTCCTGTTTTTCCCATTCTCCACTGACTTGTACGGAAATGGGGCTTCCATTGTTTTGGTACCACAGTGCTTAATTTACATTGGAGACAGGTAGACGGCTACCTTCCTTCCTGCCTAGGGAAGAGCCTGTTTCTCTCTTTGTTTGGTGACAGACTTTAAAACATAATATCAGTGAGTATTCATAATTCCTCCTATAATAGATAATACATTTCACGATGATATTAATCACCGGTGTGTCACTTGCTTTCATAAGACCTTACTCCATACACTTTTACAATATACACTAATATTGTATACAATCAGTTGATTCAATTGCTTATTCTTTGGGGTTCACCCCCCTGGGGTGGCTGGAGACTAATCGTCGCAACCTGGTCATAGGTGGTTTTGTTCAAAACATTTTATCAATGGAGGGGGAAAAATGACCTTTTCATCCAAATAGAAATTTCCATGGGAAATGTCAGATTTCAACAGTTTTTTTCAGGTTTTCTTTGAAAATCTGGTCAAAATGTTCACTTTTCAGGGTTTTTTTGAGGAAAAGCAGAAAACTTCTGAAGAAAAATTTCAAGAATTTTTTTTTTCATAAAACATTCTTACAGGAATCAACACCATTTCCCCTTCAGCTCTGATAATCATGAAACATGGAATTTTGGGGGGAATCCTATCTGGATTTGCACTCAGTGCAATCTCGGTGACTACATAAGAGAAGGTGATACAATAAGAAATACATTTGAGTGCCTAGAAGACTAAAAAGGGGAAGAGATAGATGCAAATAAATGCAAGTAGAGAGGATAGAGCTCTTAATGCATGATTTCACCCTTCGTTCCAGTAGGAGTCTGAGCAAGGACTAGTTTCTGAACAAAAATAGTCTTGTGGCCTCGTTAATGGTTTCCTGGGGCTTTCAAAAACCTCAGGAAAACATCACCACAAATGTAAACATTGAGATCTGGCTTTATTAAGCTTTGGCTATATCGGTCTATTTTTGGCTTTATGTTCCTGCACAGCCCCCGTTCAGAGTCCCATATTACCAGCTAGAAAAAAGCCTTCAGAAGTGCAGAATTAGACACAATGGGCCTTATCCTTAGTGGATGTAAATTGGCATAGCTCCGTATGAGGTTCTGGCCTAGTTCTCGTTCGTTCTTCTTTCCAACAATACCATTCACACATTAATATCTAGCACTTTCAAATAGTATCTTTTACCCAGGGGTCTCAAAGCTTTGAAAACAAGAATCCATTCTTCCAACATCCTTATAAGATGACAGGGTCCCTATTGGGTATCATCAGACAGGGCCTGAGCCAGAGTCTTTCCATTGACTCAATGCGGGCTTTGAATCTGCCCAAATCCATCAGTAGAGCTGGGAATAGAAACCAGACCTTAAGGCCCAACCCCAGTTTGTAACCATGGTATTAAATTCCCTATAAAACTGGTTTAGGGATATAACATGATTGAGGCTGATTCTATAGGCCCTTGGTCACTTAAATAGACCCCTGAAGTAATCATGGACCAGGAAAGTGTCATGAGTTCTCATTTGACTTTTCCCTCTGATAAAAATTCTTCTGATACTTTATGAAAGGTGCCAAAGCACTTGTTGTACCTGGAATCAAATACAGCACAGTGCTGTACCTTTTTCTCCATGCACTTCAGATCTCTGTGCTAAATAATGGATCTGAAGAATCCAAAATGTGTCTCATGCAGGGCTGTGGAAGTTAGACTCAATCCCTTATGGTTCCTGTTCAAAGAAAGCTTAATGGAAGCATAAAGGAAATATTGAAATAAACCTAAATGAGAGTATTTTAATCTATATATTTATACCTGCTAGGTTGGTTTCCTGAACAGCAATAGGAACCTGCCTCTATGCGAATGCCTTTCTCACTTTTCTAGTCTTTCTATCCAAATGTCAATATGCAATGTTGCAAGATGGATATTTATAATTATGCTAGATTTCATTAGCTAAAAAGCCAGAATTAGATGGTAAAAATTAGATTTTAATGAACAATTCAATAGGAGGAAGTTATGAATTGGTTTCTTGAGGATATCATCATGACTTAGAAATGAGGCAAATTTAGATGAGTCCAGGAGAGAGAGCGAGGGGGAGGGAAAAGGACAGTGTGTAGATTAAAATAACTTCAAAAGCAGGAGAAGGGTGTGTGGGGGAAGAATTTGGAATTAGTTTTAAAATCTTAATCCACATTTTAATATTGCAGAATAATTCTGAATGCCATTGTCAGCAATTGTGATGCCAGGTGCCAAAGAGAGCACTTCAATAGCTGACACAAACAGGATCATGATGACAGGGGAATAGAGGCATCCAGCTGAGAGACACATTCCATTACTGCACCCTTCATTGTTTTGAAGTCAGTGGGTTTGTGTGGACACAAGTGAGAGCAGATTTTGAACCTCCCCATACCTCAGCCAGTGATTCTTTCAGGTGTAGTCCTTAGTAGGTTGTCATTTCGGCCTGTAAACTTGGTAGCTCTCAAAAGCTAAGCAGATTTGTGCCTGACCAGCATCTGGGTTGGAGACCCTCTACCAAGGAAAATAGTAAATAGAACTGGCACCAGTGGCTCCACATCCAGAGATGAAAGGCTGCTATTTATATTCTAGTGACTCCTACCGGCTCCAACTCGGATCCTGGGCCCCTTGTGCTAGGTGCTGTACATGCCCATACTAAGGGTTTGTCTACACTGGAACTGGAGGTGTGATTTCCAGCTCTGGCAGACACACTCCTGCTAAATACCCCAAATACAATCCTGTCCAAAACTCTCGGTACGTACTCTGGTTGGCCAGCCTGTTCAGCCACGACAACACTGCTATTTGTAGTGTACTGGCTTGATCAAAACAAGTGTGAGTGTGTCTCCCCAAGCTGGAAACTACGCCCCCAGCTCCAATGTAGATGTACCTTAAAAGACAGCCGTTGCCCTGAAGAGCTTACAATCTAAATTGACATGACAGATGAAAGACAAGAAGGAAAACAGAGGCACACAGAGGTGAATTTACTTGCTGAAGGTCAGACAGCCAGTCAGCAGGGAATAGAGGCCAGGTGTCCTAGTTCCCCGTCTACTCCCTAGCCAATATACTATTCCTTGTATCTAAGACTATTGCTCTGAATAACCAGATTATACCATGCAGCCTGTCTGTTTTGAGAGGACAGCTTTTTTGACATCTGCATGTCTCTGCTTGTTATATATAGCCACACGAGCCATGCAGCTGATGTCTGCTAGTACCCTCTCTCCAACTCAACTATTAACTAAACTCAGAAATTAGTTACCTTAAAAATATCTCTAGCTATTTTATGCTGATCATTAAACCAAAATATTTCACTCTGGAGGCTTGTGCTAGTAGGGAGCCTTGAAATTACTTAGATCAATTAACTGCATTATCCTTTATACAGATTATAGAAATGCGTCTGTTGCTACTGTAGGGAAATATAAATAACCAAAACAAGGCAGCTCTCCAGCAAACCCCTCTCCCCTTGCTGTGTTTCCTCTTCTGATTGCTTTTCCCTTGGCTGGAATTGCTTTATCTTTCCTTGGTCACACTCTGATACGCCTCCAGCAACTGAGAATCTGACTTTAAAAGTAGATCAGAAACTTTAAAAACCTGAGTCCCCCACTTCTTTTGCAGCCTTCTTGTTCTTTCATGCACCTCTCTGGAGCTACAGAAGGGGAAAGCTATTGAGGGAGCTCTGAGAGGCTACCTTTTTGGCTTGTTTATAATATTACTTCTTGGAGAATAAGAATGTTCTTGAGGTTACGGCACTGAACTGAGACTCGGGATCTGGGTTCAATTTCTGGCTCTGCCACTGAGTTCCACTAGGACCTGGGGGCAAAGTTCATAGTTTCATAGACTCTATGAACCATTAGATTATCTAATCTGACTTTCCATCTACCACAGGCCATTAATTTTCACCCTCTATTAAGCTCAAAGCCTTTAGTTAGGCCAAAGCAGTTCAGTCCTTGGGAAATTAAATGGTTGTGTGCAGCAGGCAGAGAATGAGAGAGACAGAGGTGCCATCAAGGCCCCCTGAAATGGCAGGGAATTGATTAGGTGAGTTATACCCAGATGTTCCCAGCCTGTAGTCTGTGCCCCATCCTCCAGAGGAAGGTGTTAATATTAAGCCCTTTGACTGAGAATCTTTCATTTAATCTCTCTCTAATATGGGGATGAGGCCCATTCCCTTTCTCCCTGCCTTTGTCTGTGTTTGTGCAGATTGTCAACTCTCCTGATCAGGGCCTGTGTCTCCCTCACTCTGTGTTTGTACAGCACCTGGCACAATGGGGCGACCATCTCAGTTGGGGCTTTTAAGTGCTACCGTAATGCAAGTTAATAATACTGTGGTACCTTGACATCTTTTGTAGGGTTTAGGAGGCCTGATTCTGTGCTGACCTGTAGGGGCAAGGAACAGTTAATGAGGATGCTTTTCACACTGGGCTGGGTGTATAAAGAGACTCCACTTGTAAAGCCCAATCAATCCAGTTCCTGCACACGCAGCTGCTTGACCTGGGCTTAGGTGCAGGAGGCAGAATCCACCCCACTCAATGTGCAAGCAGCCAGTCGATGGAGGCCACCACTATTCATTGGCTGGAGTAGCCCCTATTGCCCTTATATGGCAATACCCCACCCCCGAGGAAGAGGTTGGCAGTTTCCACACACGTTATCAGGTCCTCTAGCCCCACTTCACCACTGGTCCCACCCCCCAGCGGCCCTCCCGCATGCTGCCACACTGAGTGTGCCAATGGAGTGGGGCAGATTTTGCATGGACCTCAATCCATATCCCACCATGTCCGTGCACAGCACAGCTACGCCGTTTCTGCTGCCAGGCAACCGTGCGGCCATAGCAAGGGCAGGACTTTCCCCTCTGTGGGCTGCTCTGCTTCCTATGCTCCTTTAGATTTGGACCATGGCGCATGATAAAAGAAGCGGGCCCAATGTGGCTAGGGAGTGGGCCCCACATACCTGTGTGCAGGAGCAGCTGTCTGGGGAGGGAGGAGATAGCTATCCCTGTACATTTGTTGTACAAGAAATCATATCTACTTGTGAAAGCCACTGGTCAGTGTGTGTCATGTGTCCCCCCTGTACCCGATCTACCAAAAACGTGACTCTACCACAGCCCCTACATAGAGCTGTAGAGAATTATGCTTTTTGGGTCTGAAGGTCCCTGGTTCAATCCCCAATAGGTCATCCAAGATGGAGGCCATCACACTTGAACCTAGACCATAACTGTGACGAGGGACTTGGCTTTATTCAAAGTTGCACTGGTCTTGTATTCAATTAGTTTTTAAAAAGAGCTGCTTAAGCCTCGTCCTCATCATCAATTCCAATCCCAAAGGGCAGCAGCCTCTTTGTAGAAGGGGCCCCACCCAGATCAATCTGTAGCTGGGTCTTGAAGACAGTCTGGCTGGAGGTCCAGTCTGTGTCCACCATTGCACCATCAAAGCTCTTTGTGAACACTCTTAGTTCAATTGAAACCTGCCGTCTACTGATTTTTGGTTTACTTAGCAAGGAAACATGGTAAACTCAATCAAATCAGGTTTCAGAGTAACAGCCATGTTAGTCTGTATTCGCAAAAATACTTTCCACAGTATGCATCCGATGAAGTGAGCTGTAGCTCACAAAAGCTTATGCTCAAATAAATTGGTTAGTCTCTAAGGTGCCACAAGTACTCCTTTTCTCAATCAATATCAGCCAGTTTTAAATCAGATTAAAAGTGTCCACACAGGGTTTTGGTTAACCTTTAGTT
The DNA here is from genome assembly GCF_965152275.1 of Natator depressus. Classification (NCBI taxonomy): domain Eukaryota; kingdom Metazoa; phylum Chordata; order Testudines; family Cheloniidae; genus Natator; species Natator depressus. The sequence goes on along the minus strand of NC_134240.1, from coordinate 116,509,813 downwards.
AAACCAGTGCCATTTTGACTAGAAATGAGGCCAAGGAATAACTATGTATAGATCTACTATTGTAGGGAACACATATCACTAGATATCACTTATCCACCACATCAGTACAGCTCCTCTTACACTTTCCTGTCAACAGAAAACAAGTCCTAAGGGAAGACTTTTCAAGTTTGCATTTTTTGGAGTTCATCAGTTCTCAGTAGGAAAAAAAGGGGGGGGGAATCTACATATTAAGGAGGTACCTTAGTATGAACAAAATATAGACTCACTCTAATGAGGGGGAGAAGTTCTACACCTTTGTCATTATTTATATTGCAATTGTTATTTGTACTATTGTAGCTCTGAGAAATCTTAGGACCCGAATGTATTAGGCACTGCACAACCACAGAACAAGAAGGACCCTGCCCTAATGAGCTTACAATCAAAATAGAGAAGGCAGACAAAGAATGGGAGGGAAAGTAGGCACCAAAAAGTGAAGTGACTTGTCCAAGGTTACCCAGCAGGTTAGTAGCAGAGTCAGGAATAGAACCCCGGATACCCTTGTCCTAGGCTAGGAGAACTTGTGGCACGTTAGAGACTAAGAAATTTATTTGAGCATAAGCTTTCGTGAGCTACAGCTCACTTCATCGGATCCAATGAATTGAGCTGTAGCTCACGAAAGCTTATGCTCAAATAAATTTCTTAGTCTCTAAGGTGCCACAAGTCCTCCTTTTCTTTTTGCAGATACAGACTAACACGGCTGCTACTCTGATATCCTGTCCACTGGACAGCATAAAAAAAGAAACAACCCTTTGGATTAAGAATTAACATGTTAGGAAGGTAAGTTTAGCTCAGGCTACAAGGAGCCAGATGTTTTCTCCGTGGCTCTTAATGGGGAAGTAATTATATTGATTGATCATGAATTATTGATTAATATATTCATAATGTATTCATTTTATTTTCATTTATAAACTGTGTTTACAATGCCAACAATATTACTCTGTATTACTGCTAGTTACCAGTTTGGGGGAGAGTTCACAGCCACCGCTGTTATCTTGGGGCCTGACCTTGCGAGCAAGGTTATTGGTCATTAGTTGCTGGTAACAATTAGTATCCAAATAGGATGATTATTAGGCCAAGCAGAATGTAAGGCCAGCTGCAGAGAAAACATTATGCTCTGAGAAGAAGTGGGGCTAAAAGGTAGTTTTCTAGCTTAGGAGAGAGCTGGCTGAGAGGCCACATAATTAAATTCATTATGGGCAGTGACTATGCTGCAGAACATAATAGGACAAAACCAGAAATTGGAGGTGATGGCCTGGCTTTCCAGTGCCATGTTAATTGTCATGCCGCTGTGCTACCCAGCAACCAAATTATATTTATGTGGGATTAATTAGTACAATTCTCCATAAAACTAATGTTCAGTGTAAATGAAGCAGATTAGCATGGCATTAGACGGTAGCGTATGAGAAAGGCGACACATTTTCAAAGGGGATCTGTTATAGAGTATAAATTAAGAACCTGGGGATTGAAATGCAAATGTCAATCGCTCGCTGCAGTGCTGACGGGGTTTCCGCTGCTATGGTGCTGAAGTGTGTTTGCAGAGATAGGGCCCCGCTCCTGTATGTGCTGCTGAGCGTCCTCATGTCCCGCTAAAGTTCATCTCACTTAGTTTTGTTTGATTTACAGCTCCATTAGCTACAATTGCACTGATTTCGTTAGGAGCGGAGGGCACTTAGAACCGTGCAGGATCAGGTCCATAAACTGGAAGGGCTAGATTAGGGGTGGGCAAACTTTTTGGCCTGAGGGCCACATCAGGGTTCCAAAACTGTATGGAAGGCCGGGTAGGGAAGGCTGTGCCTCCCCAAACAGCCTGGCCCCTGCCCCCCTCAGAACCCCTGACCCATCCAATCCCCACCCATCCTTGTTGCCTGACTGCCCCATCCCGGGACCCCCACCCCCTATCCAACCCCCCCTGCTTCCTGTCCCCTGGCTTCCCCGAACCCTATCCACACCCCTGCCCCCTGACAGGCCCCCCGGGACTCCCACGCCTATCCAACCCTCCCTGTTCCCCGTCCCCTGACCGCCCCTGCCCAGAACCTCCACCCCATCCAACTACCCCCTGTCCCCTGACTGCCCCCCAGGGCCCCCTGCCCCTTATCCAACCTCCGTACCCCCTTACCATGCCGCTCAGAGCAGCATGTCTGGCAGCCGTGCCACTCGGCCGGAGCCAGATGCTCTGCCCTGCATGAGCACGCAGCCCCACCGCCCAGAGCGATGCCTGCACGGTGGCGTGGCTGTGGGGGAGGGGGGACAGCGGGAGAGGGGCCGGACTAGCCTCCCCGGCAGGGAGCTCAGGGGCCGGGCAGGACAGTCCCGCAGGCCGGAGTTTGCCCACCTCTGGGCTAGATTCTGACGCAGGCTGTGCATCTGCACAGGGGCAGTCAGAAAACCCCTCCATGGGCTACCTTGGGCAGGCACATGTGACTCAGCCCAGCTGATCACCTGCTTAATCCTCTCCAGAGCAGATGGCTGGGAAGTGACTAGAGAGTGACTCAGCGTAGCGGAGCTAGTGGGGGAATGGGCGGTAAATTACTACCCACAGGCGCAGGCAGGGCAGGAACCGCAACTGGGAGCGGTGATTGCCATTGAGAGGGGTGACACAATGTTACTCCTAGGGCACTCCTAGAGTTCCCCCCCCCCCACCTTGCTAAAGCTGTGCACAATCGAGTCCTGTGTAACTCACTGCCTTGCTGAAGAATACACACACGTGTAAAAGCAAAGAGGAGTCCTTGTAGCACCTTAGAGACTAACAAATGTATTTGGGCATAAGCTTTCGTGGGCTAAAACCCACTTCATCAGATGCATGGAGTGGAAAATACAGAAAGCAGTATAAATATTACAGCACATGAAAAGATGGGAGTTGCCTTCCCAAGTGGGGGGTCAGTGCTAATGAGGCTAATTCAATTAAGGTGGAAGTGGCCTATTCTCAACTGTTCACAAGAAGGGGTGAATATCAAAGGAGGAAAATTACTTTTGTAGTGCTAACGCATGTGTGTGTACCCAGCAGGCTCTAAAGCTGGTGGCTGGAAGAGACTCATTCTCTGGATCAGGGACACAATCTCTACCAACCAGTGAGTTACACATATAAGCACATCTATGCTTGTTAGACCCATTTCACTTTAGAGTCCCTTCTGTGTAGAGTAAGTCAGAGGAGATAGAGGGAACAGGGACCTGGCAACCTAGGTGATGGTTAAGTAGGGAGGACTGTGAATACCTGCTTTTCAATTTAAATCCACTTCCATCTAGATTCTAGTCTGATTTTTCGTAAGCCATTTCAGAGCAATTGAAATAATCTCCCCAGAATAATACCTCTCCCTGCCACCCTGGAAATTTAGCAATTACACCAAATAAGGAATTATCAAGGTAAGCTATTTTTCTAATAGACGTAATTGCTGTTGTATTTTTTAATATAGTTAGGATATATATATATTAAATGTTCTATGAATATAAAATTATGCCCTCCCAGGGCATGTCTGCAAATGGATGTGGTTTGTGATTTAATGCAACTTATCAATCATTTGTTCATGAGCAAACGGTTTTCATATTAAAAGGAAAGAAACATTCTAATGTATTCATGCTATTATTGTTCCTTGGAAAAGCTCCAGACCTGCAATAAACCAGTGATTGGAATTGCACAAAGTATTTTAATATCCTAATTATTTTGATTTAACTTCCTCTAATAGTTTAAGCTGATACTGAATTTATTTAGAAGCCATTAAAGAAGTGTGTTTGTGGGATTGGGGGGGTTTGTTGGTTTGGGGGTCCCCCCCCAACAGATCATAAACATAGACTGAACTTAATCTCTTAATTATTCATATTCCACATGCCAGTGAATGTTTTGGGAGGGAAATAAAGAAAAAAAACCCCACAAATCATCACTCACTTTCAGTGATCCTTTTAATTTCAGCCACATTTTCAGAAACTCATCAGGATGTCAATTCTTCTATCTTTCACAGATGATAATCAGACACCCACGAGCATCCTACACTCCTGGCGTTAAAACAGGTTTGTCCAAGTGTAAGGATCTATTCAAAATTGTATCCCTCTCTGCTTATATCGCCGCCTCCTTCTGTTGGTTTGACTGAGAGGGTTAGTGTTGTTTCTTTGTTCTTCTTGGTTATTATAACAGCACTTTGTGCTTCTTTAGTGCCTTTCATCAAGGGATCTGTAGATTTTTCCAGGCCTTTGTTTATTATTGGCATTATACATAGGTCCAGATCCTGACTGGTATTTAGGTACCTCACTCCCACTGAAATCAGTTGAAGTGAAGCACCTAAATACCTTTCAGGATCTGGGCCTTAGAGACTCCAGATGAGATCCATTGTGTTAAGTTTCATAGAAACACCTAATAAGACACTGTCCCTGCCTTGAAGAGCTTACAGTCTAAGGACATAATCATGACCCTGGCTACAAGCCTATGCAGAGCACCACAGGGGTGTAAACATCCCCTTGTTCCCCTTCGTGGGCTACCTATATTGTTGGTAGCAGTGCAGAGGTGAGGGGGAAAAATACCCTCTGTGGTGTTGCTAGTCTCCCCAGCCCCACTATGCAGGTGGGTGAGGAGTGGGTCCTTAGGGGCAGGAAGTGGGTGCAGCTAGAGCTGCCATAAATGAGATGCCACGTATAAGGCTAATGCAGATTCTCTTCTCTGCTGGAGCAAGGGAGGGTGTCCTTTTTGGGGGCAACATTTTTTTGGATGAAGACTTTATTCACCCCTCCCAAAAAAAAGTTTGGGATCAAATTCAGCAAATAGTTTCCACCCGGGGAGGAAAAAGAGAGACAGAAAAATGAGGAAAAAGTCAAAACATTTCATTTTGACATTTTCCAAGTGAAACAATTCAGCATTTCATCTTGAAAGGTTTTGTCTAGAAATTTAGCTAGATTTATTAAATAAAGATAAACACCTGAAAACTAAACATAATAAAAACCTGGGGGGGGGGAGTTTTGGGTTGAATGAAATGTTTTGTTCATTTTGCATGTTCATTTGGACGGTGTTTGCGTGTTGTTTGTTTGTTTTGGAGAGGAAAAAACAAAACAAAAAATTCATTTTGGGTCAACTTAAAGCAAATATATTATATCTATATTACTCAATTTGGCCCCTGAACCAAAAAATTAATTATTGGCTCCGCTCTTGTCATAATCTTCTCCCTATCTGCTCCTGGCATAACCCCACTACCCAGTCCCTCACTTAGGACTGTGACAATGTCACACTTAGACCCATAATGGCTGAAACAGATCAAGGGTGGGAGAAAAGAACCCATTTAAGAGCTCACATTGAGGCATAGAGAGATTAAGAGCCTATCTACATTGCCCCACAGTTTGGACTAGGGGTGTACAAACCAAAGTGCTACACTGTAACTCCCGTTACACTGTGTGTACTGCGGATGTGAACTACAAAGTTCCTAGTTCGTATTAATGCAGTCCTCTAAAACAGGACTATATCTATGTGATGCAGAAACCTTTTCATTTGCACCTGCAGCAGCCACATGGGGGAGTTCTGTGGGGCAGTGTAGACAAGCCCTAAGTGACTTGCCCAAGATCACACAGGAAGCTTGTGTCAGATTTCATAATTAAACCCAGATCGCCTGAGTCCCAGTCCGGTCCCTGAACCACAAGACTAGCCTCTCACAAAAGGTCTATTACGAGTGCTGGTTTGTGTTGTGTTAACCAAGCTATTTATTTATTTATTTGGACTGTGGTAACAGCTAGGAGCCTGAGTCCCGGACCAGAACCTCACTGTACTAGGCTCTGTACAAACGCAATTTAAAAGACAATCCCTGCCTCAAAGAGCTTACAATCTAATTTCGTTTTCTTACCCCTTGTAGTTGTAGAGAACATTCCCCAGCAGGATGCAATGAGCATCATGGAGCCTGATTCACCACACCCTTACTCCAGTTTTACACTGGCTCAACTCCATCAAAATCACTGGACTGAAACTGGCATAAAACCGCAGTGACACAAAATTGAAGAGCGTCCCCTATGAGTAGAGTATCTGGAATTAATGGAGAATTTCTGCCCTAGAGTCATTTCCCAAATACGACGGCTTGAATACCATCTGCCTTTCAGCCATGAGCACCCACAAACACTGTGTTACTTATGTTATAATTTCCCAGTTAGGCTTCCAAGCAGCTTGGCAGAACCCTGTTCGTAAAATTAATTTTGAAGCGCTAATTTGGCACAATTTTGTATGCATAACATTAATTCATTACATTCATTTTGACATGTCCATTATTTTTTAAGATTTCCAACTGGCGCTGTAAAGTGACTTTGAGAAATAGACTGGACAGATGAACATGATTAGAATCCTGAGGTTTTGCTTAGTTGTGACTAAAGGGCACAAGCATTTCGTGTCATGCTGTGGGTGATTATGAAGCACTTTCTTAAAGCCATTGGGTCAGGCAGACCATGTTTCAGCATCTTGGCATCTGATTTTTCATTGCCTCCTTGAGTAACCATTTACACCACCCTGAAATGCATGCAAGTGTGTAAAACATTACCACTGAGTTTCAGCACGTGGAAAGACTTTTTCGTGTCAATGGTTAAACATCAGACCTGTGACCCTGTGAGGGAATGTAGGCTATGGGTTGCAGTTAGAGCCAGCTGACCAATGAAACTTTCCTCCCTCGGAAAATGTTGATGTTTGGAAAATAATGAATCCCGAATCAGGATGCAATGTCAAACACTCTTCCCTCCGTCCCTCCCCCCCCGGAAGAAAATCCCAATATAGGATAACTGGAATAGAATTTTTCATCTTACTCCCAGCTGTCCAACTCTTCAGGAAGGTGCTTTTCTGGGTGCTGGACTCCCCAGGCAGCTAGCTCCCCAGGAAGTGGGCAGCCCCTGGAAACCTCTACCCAGTGAGACAGGGTGCCCAGGCTGGCAGGGAACCACCCGGGCAGACAGGCTGATCAGTTCTGATGGAATGGATTTGCTACTGCAAAACATTTCAATTCCATGTGTCAAGGTTCCTTCCCCACTCTGAACTCTAGGATACAGATGTGGGGACCTGCATGAAAGACCCCCTAAGCTTATTCTTACCAGCTTAGGTTAAAAACTTCCTCAAGGTACAAACTTTCCCTTGTCCTTGAACCCTCTGCTGCCACCTCCAAGCGTGTTAAACAAAGAATAGGGAAAGAGCCCACTTGGAGACGTTGTCCCCCCCAAAATATCCCCCCAAGCCCTTCACCCCCTTTCCTGGGGAAGACTTGATAAAAATCCTCACCAATTTGCATAGGTGAACACAGACCCAAACCCTTGGATCTTAAGAACAATGAAAAAGCAATCAGGATCTTAAAAGAAGAATTTTAATGAAAGAAAAAGTAAAAGAATCACCTCTGTAAAATCAGGATGGTAAATACCTTACAGGGTAATCAGATTCAAAACATAGAGAATCCCTCTCGGCAAAACCTTAAGTTACAAAAAGACACACAAACAAGAATATACATTCCATTCAGCACAGCTATTTTACCAGCCATTAAACAAAAGAAAATCTAACGCATTTCTAGCTAGATTACTTACTAACTTAACAGAAGTTCTGAAGAGCATTCCTGACCTGGTCCTGGCAAAAGCATCACACAGACAGACAGACCCTTTGTCCCCCACTCCAGCTTTGAAAGTATCTTGTCTCCTCATTGGTCATTTTGGTCAGGTGCCAGCGAGGTTAACTTAGCTTCTTAACCCTTTACAGGTGAAAGGGTTCTGCCTCTGGCCAGGAGGGATTTTATAGTTCTGTATACAGAAAGGTGGTTACCCTTCCCTTTATATTTATGACACCATGTAATCAGTATTTTCTGACAAACTTTATTTATCTGAAAACTTTCAACTGGTCTAATTACAACACAGGCTTGAGAATCAGGATTCCTTATCTATCTACTCTCAGCTAAAGGGATATAACATTACCTATAACTATTGACATAGTCTCTGATCTAAAGTGTTCCATCTGTCTGATCATCTTCTCTGATCTTGGCAGAGACAAGGTGGGTGAGATGATCTCTTTTATTGGACCTATATGGCTACAAGAACACTGCAAATATTCTCTGATCTAAAGTCATCTAACATTACCTAGCTCTCTCCAATCTTTATAAAGCTCCAATCAACTTGGTAACCAAGCAGAAAATTTCCAGCTGGGTCAGTGATCAGAGAAGTCAGTTCATGTCCTAATGCTTCTGTTTACCCATCTATAGCATTTCCTTCCACTTACCAGCTCTCACAGCCCTCAACAATGCCATTTCAGCAAACCACTGGCACAAGTGATGGCATCTCTCACCTGTCTCTTTTCGCTCTGTTGCGTACCGAGCTGGATTTCAAGACGCACCTAAATCATCCATTGGGTTGAATCATTTAGAGCCCAATTCAAATCCCAATGGAAAGACTCCCATTGACTTCAGTGAGCTTTGAAGCAGGGCCTTACATAGTTCTGGAGTTATTTAAGGGTAGGCGGTGCATCATTATTCCACTTCTGTGACCCATTGGCAGCCTCAACCCCATCCCCCAGATTTACACAAAGTGATGCTGGGGCCATAACACAGGCTGACTTATCTTGGAAAGCTAAGGGAGCATAACCAAACCCTAGGTGTGGTGCTTGAGATCATGGTGAGTGATTGACGGTAAAGAGAGTTTTGCCATTGACTTCAATACAGCAACAATTTCCCATTTCTTTCCCAGTCTTGTAAAACAGTGGTTCTCAAAGCCGGTCAGCCGCTTGTGCATGGAAAGCCCCTGGCGCGCCGGACTGGTTTGTTTACCTGCCGTGTCCGCAGGTTCAGCCAATCGCGGCTCTCAGTGGCCGCGGTTTGCCGCTCCAGGCCAATGGGGGCTGCAGGAAGGGTGGCCAGCAAGTCCCTTGGCCCACACCACTTCCCGCAGCCCCCATTGGCCAGGAACGGGGAAGCGCGGCCAATGGGAGCTTCGGGGGAGGTACCCACAGGCAAGAACAGCTCCGGAGCAGAGCAGCACGGGGCCAGGGCAGGCCGGGAGCCTACCCTGGCCCCAGTGCGCGCCATTGCCACCCCGGAGCCACTCAAGGTAAGCGGCGCCGGGCCGGATCCCGAACCGCTCCTGCACCCCACACTCCCTGCCCTGAGCCCCCTGCCTGTACCCCAATCCCCTGCCACACCCCGCACTCCCTCCTGCACCCCTGCCCTGAGCCCCCTGCTGCACCCCACGGGCAGGCGCGGGGTGGAGCGGGGGGCGGGGGCAGCTGGGGGTGGGGGGTGATGCGGCCCTTGGGCCAACGTACAAGTCCTCATGTGGCCCTCCTGGTGCTTCGAGTTTGGGACCCCTGGACTAGATCTTTGATTTTTTTTAATTCTCTTTACCATTGTTAAACTCTTATGCACACTCAAATAGTATGTTCCGTTGTTATTTTGCAAAGAGTGTTAACTTTATTACCTTGACATTTTGATAGCAAAGCAAAAATAAATCAAGGAGAGAGAGAAATTCTCCACAAATGAAATAGAAAAAAATTATGCCAAAATCTTGACTGTTCTAAAGAGTAACCAGTAACTAACCCTACCAGTCTTTAACTGGACACAATGCCTGATCTACAGCTCATTGAAGTTAATGGAAAGACTCACATTGACTTCAGTAGGCTTCAGATCAGAGCCATAGGGCCAGACCCTTGGTTGGACTACATTTGCAAATCTCCAATGAAGTTTGCAGTCACATATGTCCTTGGAGTTATGCTGATTTGCATCAGTGGAGATCTGGCCCATAGTGCATAGAACCCTAAACATCTGTATGCACAGCTCCTGTTGTGTCACTGAGAACTGTGCACATCGACTGGAGGGTGCCCATGGCTCTCCGAGTAGATTCTCTGGTCACCTTTGACTGATGTTTTTTAGAGAGACTCTCTGGATGGACTGTCCTTCGGGAATGTCATGAGGGAGCTACACTGAAAGATCTTTTCTAATGTGCTAATTGCATAAGATTAGCTCTAAAGACGCAGGATAAAACAGTGAGGAGAGAAAAGGGATTAATCCTAATTTTCAAATTAAGGAGGCAGCAGAGACAAAGATTGTTTTTGCAAGATGCATGATTTTTCTCTGACCCTCTTACTTTGTTTTGGTTTTGGAGCCTGAGTCTTATCAGGGTCTGAAAGTTCTGGTCCGAATGTTCATCAGACACGGTGATTCATGAATATAGGAAAAAGAAATGGAAGAAAAGAAAAGGAAGGATGGCGGGTGGTTAGGCCACTGGTTTGGGAAATGAGGGTTCAGTTGTGTCCTCTGCCACAGACTCCTTGCGTGACCTTGGGCAAATCATTTAGCCTCTCTGTGAAATGGGGATAATAGCACTTCCTTACCTCATGGAGGTGTTCTGAGGATCAATATATTAAAGTTTGTGGTGTGCTCAAATACTGATATCTTTCTATACAAGAGGCAGTGTGGGCTAGTTTTCAGGCCTAGGAATGGGTGTCAAGATGACTGGATTCCATCTTTCGGAAAATGCTCAAACAAAATGCTTTTGTAAAGATCAAGTTGACTTTGTCTGTGTGTGTGTGTGAGAGAGAGAGAGAGAGAGAGAGGGATGGATGGATGGATGCACCCCAGATTGTGTCCTCATGACATTTGTGGATTTGGTTGTAGGCCCGAATGTCTCAGAATTCAAGAGAGGGTTCAGTCTGCCTGCGGTCTTAGAGCCCAATTCCACCTTAAGGAGCACATGGATGATTATTTATATCAATGAGTGCGTGGTGTGTGCATCCAGATGGAGTTTCACCTTCTGTAATCGGATTGTCTCGGCCCCCGTGTGTCTTAAGCAGGGTGCAGGTCTACCGCCCTATATTGAGCCAGAGTTGACGTCTCTTACATCCAGGAGTGCGAGAGGTATGTCAGTGGGTGGGGCTGGGCAGAGTTGTGTGACCTGTATGCATTTAATTCAGATATGCAGCAGCTATGGTGCTGCAAACCTCACTCTGCAATGATTCCTTGTAGGTGAGTGCTCAGCAGCAAACCTTAGGCATTCTGAAAAGCGCAGTGCAAAACCTAGCGCAGTTTGCCTGGAGAGCTTTGGCTGCATACAATCCTAGCTATGGCCTGAGAATTGTTTCTGCAGCTTACTAAATGTGCTTCTTTTTGGCAGTCTCGCTGTCTGTTTGCAATACTTTGGCTTGGTGCAGGTGATCACATCTCCCTCTGGTGTCTGCCCCCAGAGAGCCTGCTGACAGCTAATGGAATTACTCTTATTTCAGGGGGTAAAGATCTGGGATGAAATCCTAGCCCATCTGAAGCCAGTGAGAAAACTCCCATTGACTTCAGTAGGGTCTGGATGTCACCCTTGTATTTTTGGTGTTCAGTCACTGCTAATAACATGGCCATGGACTCATTCCACATAACTGTCGTCAAAAATGCAACATGGCTTCCTCTATAGATACCTCACTGGGAATGCAGGGATACTGCAGAAGCATCTCACTTCAAACACTGAAGCCATAAGGATCAGCAATTTGTGCAGAGCAAGCCCCGCCTAAGCATGCATAGGGCATGAAGGGTAACCTAATAAAGGACCCTCTGATTTAGACTGATGGCCACTTTAGCAGCCCTGCTATAATTTAGCAGATCCTCATGGTTTGCTGAGCGAGATGGATTATCCATCTTGCTGAAGCAGGAGCAAGCAGGGACCATCCTCAGTATGATTGGCAGCTTCTATACCCAAGCCTTTTCTGTACCCCTGCAGGATCGAATCCTTCCCAGGAGATTTCTTTATATCATTTCTAACCTTTATGTTGACTTGCTGCAGATCACTCAATATATTATAATGTATGAAAATCTCCCTTCCTCTTTCCCTTGGGGCAATGCATGATTCAACACGCCTGGGCCAGTGACTCATTTACTTCCCATTTAGTTGTCGTGACTGAATAGCCTAATTAGATCCAAACTTTAAAAAACTAGGTGTTAGATTAGAAAAGTGCTTGCATAAAGGAGCAGTATCTTCCCCTGTACTAAGTTCTGTTTCACTGGTTTTTACTCTTGAGCTGCTGATATGACAACTTACTGCAGCATGGTTTTCTTACTCTGTGAAGTGATTAAAGCAGTATCACTGTGGAGACTTACTGTTTGTCTGCACATATCACCATGACCATCATGACTGCCCCCAAAGCAAGTACAGAACTCTGGTGTGTAGCAAAATCAACAGGGAGAGATTTATTCCTCTTTGGATGCAGGAGACTTGTCTCTCAGGCACACTGAGTTTTCTTTCTCCAAGATGCTGACTTGTGCCACAGGCAAAGGAGAAAGGAAATGAATTATGATTTAGAAGCTTACCATTCACTCACCACACAAAATAACGAAGCCCAAGCAATGCAGGATGCCATTTGGAGATGGTCTAGGGCACTGGTTCTCAAATGAAATGTTTAGTTATCCCGAAGGAAGGAAGGAAGAGAAATGTGCAAACTGTGTTAATTTTAGTAAAAGCCTCAAAAACAACAAGCTGTATTTCATGAATCATTGATGACCCATCCATTGATGGTCCATGGTAGAGTTGCAGATGACCAAAACGCTGTTCACGGCACTTCTATGGTTTCCCAAAGGCTTTTGTGATCCATCAACCTCAGATAAAATCACTGTCTTCTCTGCACCCTGCCTGGCTGCTACCTGTCAGATGTCGCCTGATCATAAGTTCAACCCTGATCAGGTGACACCATCACTGGACAATGGTAGCAAACACACAGGAGGACAGAAAAAGAATTATCAAGAGAAGTGAAAGCCGTGGTGGCTGCAAACATCCAGGAGAGAGTATGACCTAGCTCGATAGCCAGATTCTCAGCTAATGTAAATTGGTGTAGCCCTTTTGAAGTCAATGCAGTTCTGCCAGTTTAAACAAGCTGAAGATTTGGCTTGTAGAGTTCTATAGACACCAAATTGGGGAGGTGGAACTAAGTAGCCACATACATCACAATAAAATGAGTTTATCATCATCTTGCCTTCCTTAATAGTGCCCTGATTGTTCCTTTTTCATACAATGTCACATATTACAGTCATGGCAGAGAGCAGGTAGGGAAGATGGAAGAGGTCCACAAACACATTGCTGTCTTTGAAAGTATGGAGCCCCACTCCACGTGGCAGGCATGTGAAAAGGCCAGCTCTTCTTCCCACAAGCACTGATCAATTAGGCAGCAGAGAGGAGGAGCTGGCTCCTCCATCCCTATAGCCTTGATAGGCCAGGAATATAGCAGGAAATCCCACCCCTCTCCCCCAGCTGCCCACCTACCTCCCTCTGGAGGATGTAGGGCAGCACCAGAGGCAGAGCTCAGCCTGCTATCGCTTGATATTTGGGCCTAGTAGGAAGCAAGTGGGTTCTCCACACAGAGGCATGTGGGTAGGAATTTGAGGACAGCCCCATAGACATTGTCCACAACATGAGAAAACTGGGAGAGCCACCGGTCTGGAGGTCTAACAGTGAGCCTGGAATTCTAATTCCATCTCTAACACTTGTTTCCACTGTGACATTGGGCAAGTCACTGTCCCTCTCACAGTTTTACCATCTTTACACCTTTGGAGGAGGAAGGTGCTATGTATACTCAGTACTGGATAACTGTGTGGCAAATAGAGGTGAGCCTACGTCCACACCTTGGTTCAAAGACCCCCAAGGCTGGGGTAGTTTAGCTCTAGATCTATATCTCAACTTTTCCGGTCGGGGGTATCTACAATGGGCGGACCCTGAACTTTGGATCTGAACGCTCCAAAACAGTGTGACAGGTTGCCCCAGGAGCTGAGCGCTTGTGGTGAACTGCTCTCTGGGGCTGATCAGGACTGGGATCACTTATGATAGCAGTTTAACTTCTTTGACTTCAACGGAGTTACTCCCAATGTATGGTAGTGCATGGGTTCTCAACCTGGGGGTGAAAACGCAGTGGCACAACCAATCTCTCTATATATGCCTAACAGGGATGGTCAGTGGCCTATTTTCTGCCATAACATAGAATCATGGTATGAAAAATGTTGAGAACCAGTGCAGCAGTGTAAATGGAACCATAATAATTCCAGACACTGCCACATGAGCAGTGCCTCTTCTCCCATTTCCTAGTAATTTTTGCCCTGCATGGATGACTTTTGGAGTGTCCATTGAGCAGTGCATTGGCTGCCTGTTGACACAGAGGAGTTTTTATTTACTAGCTGAACATTTTTGTACCAGTACCTAAAACAACACTACAAGTTCTGGGCATGAAAAATACAAGAGCAGGTGAATTCCCCCACGACAACTGCAAACACAGATGTAAATATCCAAAGGATGGCTCTGAAATAACCCTTCCATTGATTTTTCCCATCATTAGCCTAAAACAAAAATCCCTGTTACGTTGTTGCCTCTTAAATGCAAACCCAGACAAGTTTCAGTGGCCATTAGATCTTCTCTGGGGATTCAGCCCCTTTGCTTGGCTGTCCTGGCGTATATGCTCGTGAGCCAACCTATTGATCATCCTCAGGCTGTTGGATGGGGATTTTGAGTGAAAGATTCTCTTTTACTGTGTACTGGGTTTGTGGGATTTTTTTTAAACTTTTCTCATAGGTCTCTCTTTCTGATACAAATCTGTACACCACAGGACTAGACTACACATGGGGGATCTCCAGTCTTTCATTGAGATTGGTTGTCTTTCAAAAAGAGAAAAGGAGGATTTGTGGCACCTTAGAGACTAACCAATTTATTTGAGCATAAGCTTTCGTGAGCTACAGCTCACTTCATCGGATGCATAAAGTGGAAAGTACAGTGAGGAGATTTTATATACACACAGACCATGAAAAAATATACATTGTAAGGAGAGTGATCACTTAAGATGAGCTATTACCAGCAGGAGAGTGGGGTGGGGGGAGAGAAAACCTTTTGAAGTGATAATCAAGGTGGGCCATTTCCAGCACATTTCCAGGAGTTAACAAGAACGTTTTCTTGTTAACTCCTGGAAATGTGCTCTTATTAACTCCTGGAAATGTGCTGGAAATGGCCCACCTTGATTATCCATGATTTATACCTCCTTTTCTTTTTGCGAATACAGACTAACACGGCTGCTGCTCTGAAACCTTTCAAAAAGAGGTGCTTCTCACTCACCCAGAGGTTTTAGGGCTTGGTGCAGTAGAGTTCTCTGGCCCGTGTTATGCAGGAGGTCAGACTAGATGATCATAACGGTCCCTTCTGCCTTGAAAAGCTATGAATGTATAATAGGCTATAGACCATTCCGGCTCTAGGTCATCGTTCTGAAGATGGATCCTAGCTGCTAGTGCACCATATGAATAGCTTGGCGGATCTTTTTCAAAGTAAGTAGTCTCAAAATAGTTTCAGCCAGTTTCCTGTTTACCTCTGTGTGGATCCCCAGATCACCAGTGGCTGCCATGAATGATGTCACTGCAGGAAGTGAGCGACTGAATGAGCCATGGACTCTGACCTTCCAAGGCCGTGTCCAGGTATATTGCTTTGATGTGGAATAAACTTGCACTGCTTGGGTTTCTATTGTGCAGATAAATGGAGGATGCCATGCTC
This sequence comes from Natator depressus, assembly GCF_965152275.1. Taxonomy (NCBI): domain Eukaryota; kingdom Metazoa; phylum Chordata; order Testudines; family Cheloniidae; genus Natator; species Natator depressus. The sequence continues at coordinate 116,494,312 of NC_134240.1, read as the reverse complement.
CGGGGCTGTCAAGCCACCAACTTTCCTTTAAAGGAATGTTACTTTGCCAGCCGGGAGGGTCAGGAACATTTCCCCAGAGGATACTGTAATACCATTCAACCACACTCCCTGGGGAGGAAGAATGCTTTCAAATCCTGAATAAGATATTTAATTGAAAATTAGTTGACTGGTTATTTGGCTGAAAGGGATTTGACAAACAAGATCTACATCTGAGTCTTCAGGTGAAGGAAATATTCAGTCGAATTTAATTAGCAAGGGGATTTCACACTGGCTTCCATCCGTCTGCAGGTATCTCAAATGCTCATTAAAATATCTGCACGTTAATAATGATACTCCTCATAAAGTTTGTAAAAATTCACATTTCTAAACAAAAGTGCCTCATGCTCAATATTCCTAAAGCTCTGTTTTTGGAGACTTCCAGCAACTGATGGCTGTGCTCGTGCATTTTATTACTCATGTTGGTCTTGACCTGCTCGTTTTAAAATCAAAAAATGTTCATGCACTGTGGTTTTATGGTTGGTAAAATGGTGGACAAGAAGGGAGCTGGCCTGGAAATGATTTTTTTTTCTGTAAAATCACCACGATTGATCAGTCCATCAGCCCTCACAGAGAGAGAGCACCGATCACAACACGTCATTTGTGTCATTCTAGCCAGTCCTTCAGCCACCCACTAGCCTGGTCAGTGGCACCAGACACCCGACTGGCAAAGTGCACTGCAGCCCAGAACCTCTGAGTGATCCGCCAACCTCAGCCTCCCAAGTATCTGGTGTTACAGGTTTGCACCACCGCACCCATCTTCTGTAAAATATTTTAGTGAAAAGGATTTTTTTTTTCATTTTCAGGGGAAGATTTTCATGAAACAGTTTGGGATTTCGTAAAAGAAACAAGCTTTCAATCTTACACACAGCCCTTCTTCAGGTCTACAAGGTATGTTATATCTCAAAGGCTAAACATGATGTGGTCTGGTACGTTTGTAGAGGGGAGACCTCCCAGGGTAACCTGCAGTGGGCAGAAAAGTGGTTTGATGATTCCAGATGGGTCAGCTCTTTAACTGATGCTCCAGTGCGGTATTCGAGGGACTCTTTTGCTGAATGTTTTACCTTTTGGATAGTTTGGAGTTATTAAAGATTCCCAGTGCACTTTTGTCGTAAGTGGCATGTAAATCGCAGTGTCCTCCTCAAATTATATGCTGCCTGGGTGCCATTGAGTATTATTATTATTATTTAGTATTGTTCCATTTTCCCCACATTCTCCATTGGCTATGACATTCTTCTTTGTACATGGTAAAGACTCAGCTGGTGCATTGGCTTCACTATATTATACCAACCAAGGATCTGGACTAAGCACCTGGCCCTGGAATTTGTAATCTATGCTGAGTAGGACAAAAACATCCTGCTGGAGGAAATACCATCCAGCAAGTCAGATGAAGGAGGGGTTGCTACATTTGTGGCAAAGAGTCCTGTGGCACCTTATAGACTAACAGACGTATTGGAGCATAAGCTTTTGTGGGTGAATACCCACTTCGTTGGGTACATTTGTTGGGTTGCCGGTGGAAAGGTGGCTTCCGGGATATTATGTTTAACTATAGCCCCTCCAAGCAACTTCTCTTTCAACATGCTCCAAACAGCAGAGAGCAGAATACTTCAAAGTTTCAATTACTGAGTGCAGAGACCCAAAGCCAGGTTGTAGCTAATGGAATTGCTCAGGTCTGACACTAGTGCGAGTGAGAGCAGAATCTGGCGCACAATCACTGTTATCAGGTAAACGGGCCTCATCTTTCAGTCGTGCTGCTGAGTTCAATAAGACAACATTCCCCTACAACATCATCAGATTGTTTCTGCAGCCCATTGATGCCCATGCTTGCATCTTGCCTTTTTAGATCCATGTGCCCTGGGAGAATGGAACCTTTCCATCTTTTTGTAGATATGATGCAAAGCCTCACAAATCTCTCCAGGGCACCTTGTACTAGTCTAAAACTCTTCTTTTAACCATACAGTTTTCTGCCCAGCATGAAAGTACAAAAACAGTCGAAGGCTAGTTAAGAGTCTTGTTAATCCCACTGGCAGGTGTCTGGAGACAGCTGGAGAGGTTCTTGAATAGGCTTGGTGGTAATGTTATTTCATGTGTCATCTGATAAAATAAGAGCTTTTTTCTAGTGCTCAAGTGCTAACTTCTCTGTCACCTCAACTTGTGCATGATTTTCAGGAGCACCGCAGGGAAAACCAGTAATATCTTAAAAGGGAATTTAGTTTCAGAGTCAGAAATATTCGCTATTTGACTCCTTCTGTTCTGCATTTGCTTGTCAGAAGCTGAGCCTTTCTTTCTCTTTATTTTGTAAAGGTCTGGAAGAATCTGCCCTGGTACCTTGGCAGGCACAAAGTGGAAATGGGAATTTGAGAGGCAAGCCAATATGACTGTGTCTAATTTAGGAACCCGGCACACTGACAAACAAATCAACAAGATAAGGCTTGTTTTCCTTTGCACGGCCACCCCAATTTAAAAAAAGAATGGCTCGTGAGGGGACAAATGATGCAGACAGATGAACAGCTGCATATAGAATAACAGAGTCTAAATATTCACCCCAAATATCCTTCAAATTTTTTGAAGCTTGAAATAGTTCAGTAATTAAGAAAAAAAATATAGGATTGCTTATTTAATTAACTGCAGTGGGATAATACCAATGCAAAACTGGTGTAAGCAAGATCAGAATCTGGTTTAAAATACAAAGGGTTTTCCATTCGGTGTCCATAAACCTGGTTCTACTGAATTACCCGCTATGGGCAGTACTTGCAGAGTTCCTGTAACAAGTATTAACCATTCATTTCCTTTCATCACAGTGACCATGGCTGTTTCCCAGAACAAAAGAACTATTCTTTAAAAACCCCTTGTATGTGCTGGGTCATATCATGGGCTTAAAACCACCACAAAGGAAGTGACTGTTTCTGTGTTATTGGATAGTTATTGTGGTCAACTGAGAGCTGTGGGTTAAGTCTCAGGTTACTCATGGAAAGTAAAAGGAATGGCCATGTAATCAGAAAAAGCTAAAAGTACAAGTTTCTGATTGGCCCCATTAACACTCAAACATAAGAACAGCCATACTGGGTCAGACCAAAGGTCCATCTAGTCCAGGATCCTGTCTTCCAACAGTGGCCAGTGCCAGGTGCCCCAGAGGGAATGAACAGAACAGGTAATCATCGAGTGTTCAATCCCCTGTCGCCCATTCCCAGCTTTTGGCAAACAGAAGCTAGGGACACCATCCCTACCCATCCTGGCTAATAGCCATTGATGGACCTGTCCTCCATGAACTTATCTCATTCTTTTTTGAACCCTGTTATAGTCTCGGCCTTCACAACCTCCTCTGACTAGGAGTTCCACAGGTTGACTGTGTGTTGTGTGAAAAATAGTTCCTTTTGTTTATTTTAAATCTGCTGCCTATTATTTTCATTTGGTGGCCCCTAACACAAAGTAAATAGCACTTCCTTATTTACTTTCTCCACACCAGTCTTGATTTTATATCATCTTCTCAAGTAAGCAGGACATTAGTACATGGAATATGTCTTCAGAGCCCCACGCATCAACATTGTATCAAGGAAGAATGCTCATTTTAGCCTGTTTGATGGGTTGGTTTGCAACTTACACAGGCCTCCATCATGGCCAAGTCAATGCTTAAAAGGTCACGCTGGGCCTAATTCTGATCTACCCCAGTGTAAATGTGGAGTAATTCTGTTGCTTAAGTAGAGTTATTCCATTTTAATACCAGTGAAAGTTAGATTTGAAACTGGCCCACGATATGTACATATGAGAGACACAACTCTGTTACAAGAACAATAAGGCTGCAAAGTCAAGCACTGAATAATTAGGAAATGCCAGAATTAAGGTTGCCTATGCAGCTTAATTCAGCCCCTTTGTGTGTATGGATTATAATACAGTCTTTAATTGCATTATCTTATTCTATTTTTCTCTCTGTCCTTCTATGCTCCTATTCATCCCCTGGCTCCTGTCCCCCTTTGCTGCCCTCCCCTCCCCATTTCATAATTGCGACTGCAGTGGTATCATTGAGCACACAAGAGATGCTGGCTGCCAGGAAGAGTAATTGAAGGGAAAGTCCAGGCCAGCCTCTGCAGTCCCCGAATGGCGAGTGCTTGGTTACTTTGTCGGGCTGGGACATGCACAATCTAGTCAGCATTTCAGAGTTGTGGGGAGATGGAGCATGTTCAGTGCAGATGGAATGTCTGGAGAATTTAGCGGCTAACCAAGACTTTACTGAGCATGTGGGAACAATAAGTTTTTGGAGGATTGGCCAAATTTGAGTGAATGTTCACAGGAGGAGTAAAAGGTGCATCCCTGGCACCAGGGTATCCCTCCTACCAAATCTCTAGTCTTTGCTCCAAAGAACGGAAGCACTAGATCTTCTAAACAAATCGAATGTAAGATTATTTTTTTAACATTGGCTATTTCCCCCCAATCTTATTCTTAGAAGTGGCTGAATCCTTTTTCCCCTGAAATTTTAACAAAATTTCAGCCTGAGGCAGGTATCTGGCATCGGAAATTTCAGCCCAAACAATTAAAATTGGGAAAGTTATGAGCAACTGTAAACAGGGTCTTATAATGGGAAGTGTCAGGTAACCTTACAAACAGGTGCTAATATCTGCCTTGCCTATAATTATAGAAATGGCTCAGAAATACAGGCCGTGTGGAGTTTTGTACTCAGAGCAGGGATTTTTCATTTCCCTAAAATGACAGCACTTCCTGAGTACAACATATATTTTTTTTTTGAGAATTTACCAGTAATTCACTTAAATCAGCTAAATAGTTTAGAAATTAAAATGAATTTTAAATGGATCTGTTAAATGAATTTTTTTCTTTTTGTCCCAATTCATTTTAGTAATGGAATAAAGCAGACCTTGTGCATTAGCTACATTTTGTGAGTTTGAGGATTGGGGGGAGTAGTTTTTAGGATTAATGGTCAAATAGTATGCTTCAATAATAAATTTCCCTTGTAGCAGGGACTGACAAATAATGTTCTATAAAGAATTCAGCAAAAAAGTGCCCTTTTTCAAAATGGCTGCCATGTTCCATCATTCTCAGTGAGAGAGAGGCTCTTGGGAGTTGGGAATTAACTCCTTGGAAAACCCCATCTTTACTCTCTTGATACCCCAGTTCCCCTTCTATAAACTGGTGATGACAATACTTTCTTCCACACTTTGTCTTGTTTCTTAAGGAGACGATTTTCAAAGCCACAAATGGCAGTTAGGCACCTATCGACTGCTGTGTCTTTGAAATTTTCCCCCTTAAATTGTAAACTCTTTGAAACATGGACTGGCTCTTATAATATATTTGTATAATACTTAGCATGAAGGGGCGCTGATCTACTGGAATGTAAATAACAGTAATGTTCTGTCCGCACTGTGAATTGCTTTTAACTCTTCAGCTTATAATTGGTATATAACAGTGGTTCTCAACCTCTCCAGACTATTGTACCCCTTTCAAGAGTCTGATTTGTCTTGCGTACCCCCAAGTTTCACTTCACTTAAAAACTACTTACTTGCAAAATCAGACCTAAAAATACAAAAGTGTCACAGTGCACTATTACTGCCAAATTGCTGACTTTCTCACTGTTACCATATAATTCTAAAATAAATCAACTGGAATATAATATCAAACTTACATTTCACTGTATAGTATATAGAGCAGTATAAACAAGTTATTGTCTGTATGAAATTTTAGTTTGTACTGACTTAGCTAGTGCTTTTTTCTGTAGCCTCTTGTAAAACTAGGCAAATATCTAGATGAACTGATGTACCCCTTGGAAGATCTCTGCATACCCCCAAGGGTATGCGTACCCCTGGTTGAGAACCCCTGGTATACAGGAATTCCTCCTCCCCCAACAGCCACTGTTTATCCCAGTTCAAGGAGTAAATATAAGTTATTTCTGGGGATGGCTCAACCCTTCTGTGTGTCTTTTCAAATGAAGTCAAAGGTAATTTCTCTTTAGTTCTGTGATCCCTATAACAGGGTTTAAAGAAGGATTCTTGTTTCATCTTTATAGGATAACATGACTGTGTTCTTTGAGCAAGCGCCTTCCCCAGACAGACATGCACGCACAATTCACCTCACCTCACCTTGTCTGAAGATTTGTGACTCTGGGGTATTTAAGTGCAGCCTTCTGGAAAAAAGAAAAAGAAAAGTGGGGGGAGGTGGAAAGGGTGGCTGCAAAGTAAAGCCTGCAACAGGCTGTCCAGATGTGATCGTTCTCATCAATTCCTGTTTTTCATATGAAGAATTAGTGAGCAGTACCTGAGTTTTTGGGTATATACAGGCCCATGCCTATAGAGAAGTCTGGTCCCAGATATGAAAGCTCCCCTGAAATTATGTAACACAATTTGCATTATACAGTTGGGGATGGGGGTCAGGGAGTTGGCTGAAATATTTCATAACTCAGAGTTTGCGTGCTCCCTTAGATAAGTGCTGGCAAATTACGCGTGGACTTTCATACCCATTTCATGACCAAAGTCCTTGGTCTCATGGGTGTGTTGTCCCTTGGAGCCGGAGCCTGCAAGGTGCCGAGCTCTTTCTGAAGTGAGCTGAAAGATGCCTGCACAAACCAAAGCCCATTGATGCCAATTCTTTCCGCAGATTTCAGTGGGCTTTGGATCGGGTGCTCAGTATGGCCAAGCACAGTCCACGCAGCCTGTTTGTGTTTCGGCGCACGTGTGTGTGCGTGTGCGTGCATTCCCTCACACCCTGTCCACATGGGTTAATCTTCAGATGTCATCCAGGCTGAATTTATACCAGACTGCCAAGTGATCTAGGTAGAGCTAGAGGGCCAGTTCCGCCCATACGGAGTGCAGTATATTGTGGTGTGCTTTCTGCCACAAGGTGTAGGGGGCCATAACTGAGATTGGGGTCCTGCTGCCTCCTCCAAGACTGTAGCCCCCTTGCTTGCTCAACAAGACTCCGATAAGCACCCTCAAGGCCTGTTGGGGATGAGATCTCTCTGACTCAGGCCCTGACATTGACTCTCTACTGCCATGGCAGCTGAGAGCTTCAGTGCGTGAATCCCGCTTGACTTTCTGCCATAAACCTATAGAGACATGGGCCATTCCCACTGCACGGGGCGGACACTTCCTAGTAACAGATGTAAGAACAGGGGGGTCTGGTGCTCATTTGTGCGCAGGCCCTTTTATGCTCTTGTGGCAGTGCAAAGGGGCCCTAACGTGGGCAGATATGGTGCCCTGAGAGGGCTTTCCTGGCAGGCACAGAGTTGGTACGTGGGCTGTAGGCTAGTCCGGTTCTCAGCCTAGGGATCAGTTTGGTGCAGCGTCAGATGTGGCCAGAATGCACTGTGCTTTTGCTCTGCTCTGCTTGGCAGGGCTCATAGAAGAGCTTAAATTAGAGTCACCCTGAGGTTGCTCTAACGTACACCAGGGGAAAGCAGAAAAGCCCCTACATGGCCCTAAAACACAGAGCACCCCTCCCCTCCTTCCTTCATCTCAGTGCACAAACTGAGGGGCCGAGAATCAGGCCCACTATCTTTACAGGCAGGCTTGCAGACAGCTGGACAGTTGCCAGGGCATAACATTGAAAATCTTATCCGCATCCCCTGGTTGTATCTGCATGCTCCACCGGCTGAATCCAGGCTCTTCCCATCACAGCACCTCCTCCCTGTTAAAGTAGGGTGACCAGATGTCCTGATTTTATAGGGACAGTCCCGATATTTGGAGCTTTGTCTTAGATAGGCGCCTATTGCCCCCCAACCCCTGTCCCAATTTTTCACACTTGCTGTCTGGTCACCCTATGTGAAGGGCCAGTCTGGAGGTGAGAATGGAGGAGGGATAGGGCTTTAGTCTTGCAGGAGCTGGGCTGTTTGTGGGGACCTGCAGGCGCTGGCATTTCTGCCCTATTAAACCTTCCCTAAAATCTAATAGATGGACGAGGAATTATTGTTCATTAGGTTGGCCCTTAAATGGCAGTAGCTGCATTTCCCACTTCCCTTCATTCAGGGAACCAAAGGTAGGCAGACTGTTCGAATGGATACCTGGCCTAGGACTCAAACAGACCTGGGTTCAAGGCTTAGCTCACCCAGAGATTTCATGTGTGAATTTGGGTCACTCCCTTAATGTAAGCTGGGCCTTAGTTCCTATCCATAAAATGGGACAAATCCTCCCCTACCCGCGAGGGAAAGCTTTGTAGGAGTAAAAATCCCATTAATGAATGAAAGGTGATGAAGGCCAACAAAGTGCCTAGGGCGAGCTGCACTGCTGTAGCCCGTCTGGTAAAGACTCACTATGCTGGTGGGAGGGCGTCTCCTGTCCAGATAGCGCCGGTGCGGACAGCACAAAACTTTGCATCTTTCAGGCTTTTTTTTCACACCCCCGAGCCACGTAAATTAGATCAACGTAAGCAGCAGTATAGACCTGCCCCCGAGGTAGCGCATCAGGGAGTAATCAGAATCTTTCCAAAGCAGGTGTGTTGGAGTCCACGGAGCCAAACAAAACCTGGGGCAGCTCAGGCTCCTCTGCCCTGCATCACCATGATGTTTGCTTTCCTAATAGTGAATAGTGCTTTTTAACAAATGTGTTCTCAGTGCCTTGCATCAAAGCAGCATCCCACAGCTCTTTACAAACGCTTGCTCCCTCAGCCTGCAGCATTAACAGTCTACCCATCTCACAAGAAGGGCAGATTTCAGTGTCATTCAACGCAACGCATTCTGAAAGGAAGGGATTGTCCTGGAGGCCAGGTTCAGATCGCTCTCCCCTCTGATACACAATCGCGAATCCATTGATGCAAACACCGCAGTGATTCGGGAGCCAAATTAGCGCTCAACGTTACCCAAAAGAGCCACAGTCGTGCGAAAGCGTTGCTTGTTACTATCGTGCTATATATTTTATAGCTAGGATTCTCACCGCAAATAAGTGAATGACTTAATCAATTAATTTATCAACTTGCACTAATAACATCATACAAGCAACCTGATTGGTTACTAATTAAATCACACAGGGTTTTAATAGCATGGGCTGCAAAGAGCCACAGGTGACAGAGTGAAGAGCTATTTGCGGCTCGCAAGCCTCTGCTCTAAGCCACTTGTTTAGGTATTGGCAAAACATCTTGCAGGCGGGTATGTGTGGCAAACTAGAACTCACTTTGCCACTGCTGAAATGCAGCAACCTCTGGGCTGGAACATAAGCATTCTGTAACCACCCTAGAGCGGCATCTCATCTGAACTGCGCTTCTTCCAGGTAGACGCCTTTGCGGATTGTATCCGTCCTCAGAAGGCTCTTTCACGCCAAGGCGCGGATAAAGGCAGACCAAATCGCCAGCAGCCTGTGTGCTGTCGGTAGTCGCTCTCCTTCTGAAACATGACAGTAGTTATTGCCTATGAGAGGAGGTGCTGGGAGGTGAGGGTCACCACCCAGCTTGCTGGCCCAAACCATGTGTCAAGCGTATGGCTGCACACAAGGCCTCAGAAAAATTAGGGGCTCAAAGGAGAAATAAAGAGCAGGGTGGCCAGATAGAACCAGCATCCAGTGCTTTGTTTGGAGCGTTCGGGGCTGCTCTAGGCAATGCCGCTGTATATTGTCCCTTACTGAAGAACAGGGATCTCCTGTTACTTGGAGTTTGGATCGATGCCTGGTGTCGCTGTCCGGGCTTTCCCTGCCTGAAAGCAAAAGGGATGAGCCAGCACAACTGCTGCTGCTGCATAAAGGAACGCTGTTGTCCACTATCTGTTGGAACCACCCCAAAGCAAGGAGAGAGCTCACATCTGGGGCGCCTCTTCGTTCCGTCAGGGTCAGATTCAGCACCCTCCCCTGCCTGTAGATCAGAACGTTGGGCGCTGGTGTTTTGGTTCAGCACCATCGCAAATATTAGCATGAAAAAGAGCTAATCCTCAGAAAGGAAGAATAGGGTACCTTGTGGCTAAGTACCCAGATACTGCTGAAGATGCAGTAAGTAGGATATAAGTTTCACATCCACTTTGATTTAGGATTCCAAGCCTCCAAAGTGAGTTAGAAACCTAAGACATTTTTGACTTTGAGCCTTAGGGCATGGTTTTGTTTTGTTTTTTAAAGGTGTCTAGGGATCTAAAGATGCAGCTAGCTGCCCGTAGGATTGTCAACAGCATCTGTGTAGCTAGGTATCTGCATACTTAGGTGCCAAGATACCGTTAATAATTTGGCCCTTAGGCATCTAATCACATAGTTGGGTTTTGTAACTGTTACCTGTAATCTTGCTGTACCGCTGTTCCCAGGCTGTAAAAGGGGGCTAATAATTGCTTTCAGCCCATTTGTTTTATCTAGTAAGATGGCATGCTCATTGGGACAGGGACTGTCTCGTACTAGGTTATTGTGTAGGATGACCAGACAGGAAATGTGAAAAATCGGGACAAGGGGTGAGGGGTAATAGGAGCCTATATAAGAAAAAGACCCAAAAATCGGGACTGTCCCTATAAAGTCAGGACATCTGGTCACCCTATTAATGTGGAGCGCCTAGCACAGTGGAGCCCAGCTCTCTGTTGGGGCCTATAGCCTCTACCACAATACAGCTAAAGTTTTAAATTCTAGCAGTGCAAACACTTGACTTAAATCATTCCTGTAGGTCCTGCTTTCAGGGTGCTGAAACGTAACAGGTAACTGCGTTGTCCCAATAGAAAAGGAAACACTCGCGTTAGTGGCAGCCGTGTTAGTCTGTATCAGCAAAAACAACGAGGAGTCCTTGTGGCACCTTACAGACTAACAAATTTATTTGGGCATAAGCTTCCCTGGGCTAGAACCCACTTCATCAGAGCATCATGTGAAATATTTCACAACAGTTGTGGGCTTGGTGTGTGATAACACTTTGATCTTATCAAGCAGAAACCAATTTGATGTAAGTCTTTTTTCTTATGAGTATCGGGGCAGGATTTGTCCCAGCACTCTAATCTCAAGGTATCTATTGTAACTGAAGTGTTATCTATTCACATACTTTGTTGTTCCGTTTCATGAGGCCAGGCAGTGACAGCATCTCATTAGCTGAAGGGAAACCATTGTGTGTGTTTGTTTTACACCATTTAGCATGTGGCTTGCAAAAGTAGGTAATGTTCTAAACACCAAATGGCATGAGAGATACTAATAATGAAGGGATAATATTCCACCCATTCACTTAGAGACAGCCGCACACTGATTAAAATGCTAATCGCTAGTTATGATCTATGGGTAGCAGCATGACTGCAACTGTCAGCAATTCTCGGTATGTGAATTGAGAGGTTTGTTTGGGGGTCATTGGAAGTTCTTGCCTCACATCCCCAAAATATTTAAGCAAGTACTTAAGACTATTCCTGTCCAGCAAAGCAATTAAGTCAATTAGACGTAGGCATAGACAAAGTTAAGCGAGTGTGTAATTCCCAGAGCCTCAAAGGTATTTAGGTGCCTAACTCCCATAGATGTAATTGATTTCACAAGGCGTTAGGTGCCTAAAAAGTGCTTTATTCACTAGGGATGGAGAGGCTAAATTAAGGGCCCCTGCATAGTCATTGTATCCAACCCAATCCCCATAGGACTCTGGGAGTTTGGAAGGCTGAAGACCATACTTAGAAAATACGTCCTCCTACTGTTTAACTGCATCTTTCCCTCCCTGCTTTTTTCTACCTATGACTATTTATTTCCCTCATTCCCACTAGACACAATGATGTCCTCATACGGTCAAAGAATTCTGAATGATGATTATTTGTACTGCTGCAGCCTCTAGGAGCCCCATTCCTGGACCGGGACCTCTTTGCGGTAGCCACCGTGCAAACACAGAACAGAAAGATGGTCCCTGTGCCGAAGCGATTACAGAGTAGAAAGAGCTGACAGTATATTTTAAGAGACTTTCCAAGCCCTGGGCTTAATCCTGTTGCCCCTATTCAGCCAAAACATCTGTCCATTTAGGTGTCAGATCACGCTCGATCTAGGCACACAAGAATCACGTTGTCCAGTGCTGTGTCGGGGGGCGTGTACAGCAGCTGTTTAATAGCTCGGCAACATTCAACAGAAGTTCAGTAGAGGAAGGACACTGTGGCCAATTGAACCTGGATTTTTTTCGGTAAGGCAGAATGTAATTTGCCAAATGGCAATTTGTCCAGGAAGTGAAACGCCCCTCTAATAAGTACATTTATATCAAATTGTTGTTAATTTAACAGTGTGCCCTCTGGGCGGGTCATTGGCAGCGAGGATGAAACCTGGGCCATTTTGGATGTCCAACCTAACCCTCTGCTTTCTGAGCTAAAAGGCCCAGCTTTCTCCGCACAAAGGCTGTACAAACTCCTGTAGTTCTGTGACCCAGCCACTAGAGCGGGACAGCCAGCCAGACTAAGCATGGGCTACCAGAGGAAGGAGGGTCTAGTGGCTACATCAGAGACTGGCAATTAACTTCTTGTGCCTCAGGCAGGATTCGGTGCCCGATGTAGTCACTGACTTCCTCGGTGATCTGGCAGACAGCTCAACCTAACTGTGCCTCGGGTTTTTCATATTTAAAATGGAGACAATCGCAAGCCACTTACCTTTCAGGCATATTGCAAGTCTTAATTGAGTAATTTTTGTAAATTGCTTTGAGATCCTCCCCGTGTAAGATGCTGCTATTGTTGTAAGCCAGCGTGGTTGGGGAGAGGGCATTGGGCTGGGCCTCAAGAGACCTATTCACAGCTCTGCCACTGGCCTACTTGGAGACCTTGGGCAGATTACTTCACCTCTGTGTGCCTCAGTTTCTCTGCCAAAAGGGGATAATTGTGCTTGTCTGACTTGTAAAGTGCTTTGCCATCTATGGATGACAAGTGCTAAGAGCTAGGAAGAGGTGGTGTCACGGGGTGGGGGGGGAGGTTTTCTAGCAAACTGCAGCCCCTCCCTTGCGATGGGGCCTGTGAGTTAAATGAGCAACAAACACACACACACGCAGTCCTTTTGAGACAATCTGTTTAATAAATATGACTGTAAAAGCAAAAAACAATAGCAATTGTACAGAACACTACATTATCTTTAACCAAGAGAAAAATACATCAAAAAAGTCCTTTTAAAATCAGCAGTAGTTCCCATACTATAAGAAAACTTTTTAAGTGGCTGCTTATAAAAATAAGTTGGCTAATGCCAGACTTCAAGGGCCAGTTAGAATCCTGGGGGCTATTATACAGTGACTGCAAAAAAAACCTTTCCTACCTTGCTTAAAGCAGTAGTTGCAACTACAATAGTGAGTTGATGTCAAAGCCTGTGGCCAGTGGAATCCTGTAGCTCCACAGAAAGGATAAAAAGGCAGCGAGGGCGCCCGGTGGGTGAGGGTGGGATTGACCTTTTCCCTGTTGGCATCCCCTTTTTTTCAGAGCCACGGGCCGTTCCTGATGTTTGCTCCCTCGTGCGTGCTGTATCTGCGTTCCCGTCCCTCCCGGGGCTGTTCCAAGGGCTGTGCCTTTGGGTAATTTGGATTTCAGCAGACTTTGAACCCAGCCCCCACATGGGTCTGAGGCGGCACTGGTCTCCATAGGGAACACGAGGGGCCCAATCCTAAAATCTTTATTTGGGCTGAGCAGATGTGGCAGGGTGTTACAGTCTAGACGCTAAAAGTCCCTGCTGGAAGTGGTGAGCAGACATACTGTGGCCAGCCAATTACCTTACATAGGGCCAAGAGCCAGGCTAATGGACATATTTAACCGGGGTGTTAAGGGCTTGGAAATATAGTTGGAATGTGCTTGATCTAGCTACATGCTGTAGCGTGAGGAACGGCCGCCGGGCCCTTGGGAGATGGCGAGGCAGTGCTGGTTGGCCACGCACTCAGACATACAGCAGTGAGGCACCTGAGGAAGGAGAGGGACCGGACAGGTTGCCAGGGGGTTGAGGCTGGGGTGGAGGATCTGCTATGAGCGAGAGCCAAGCCCTTGACCCAGAAGCAGGAAATTCACGCTGCTGAGCGGCCGGGTGTGCGGGTGGGGGTCTGAATCCACTTTTGCTGTGTAGTCATTTAGACCATGCAAAGTGGGCATGAAACCATTACCAGGGTGATCGGGCAGCATTTTACCCCACTCTGCACTGGTCTAAATGACTGCACACACGATGGAGAATGAAGTCCAGGAGGGGTAGTGGGAGGCAGCTGGGGTCAGGATATTTGCAGGGCAGGACTGCGGGCAGTAGAAGCTCATACCACATCGTGCCATGCCGTGAGATTGGGTGGCCTGCATGGCGGGGGAGGTGCCTCTGGATCATGCCACTTGGGCAGGTGCCTCAGTGTGAATGGGCTAAACAGTCTTTTTTAAGAAAGCATCTGGCATTGCAGCTTAGGGGCTGATTTCCTGGCTTCGCTGCAGGGAGCTACGAGCCGTCACAAGCAGCAGAACAAAGGATGGAGAAGGTGAAGGTTCGAACGAAGGCAAAAACCAAACCAGCCCAGAAACATTGCCGTGTCTACTCCTGTGTATTTCTGTGTGGCTCGTGAAAGTTGGCTGGGGGTAGCTATCTCACCCACAGCCTGCAATGCTAAAGAAGCAGTTAAATCTAAAGCCAAATACCCTTATTCCCTCACCACCTTCCCACCCCTGACCCCTCAAAAAGACCCCATGCACATTGCTGGCCACTATCATTATGAACTTTCTACAAATAAGAGATTGATCAGAAAAGAGAGGAAAGTGAGCTGTGGGGGAGGGGAAGGGCTATGGGGGCAACAGGTCATTTCCTTTCCCCCTATTAAAATAGAGCACCTGTACACTGCAATTCCAACCACAGTCTGGGTATAATGTCCACATGCACAGGATTAAAGCTAAAAACCTTTTGTCGTCTGAAGAATTAAAAAGTCCAAATGCAGTGAGTTTTTCTTTTATATATATATCTATATATATATCTATATCTATATACACATGTTCTGGTGTCCTTGGTTCAAACATTTACATAGGTAGGGATTTCTTTTGTGCTTTGAGCCTCAGCAGCTATGGACATACTTCCTGTGGCAAAGAAAAAGAAAAACAAAAGCAAGAGTTAGCTGAATAACACAAGTGTTTCCAGAGAATGAAAGATTTTACGGCGTCTCGCCATTTGGTGTGAGGGTTTATTTGGTCCAGCCTGACATCATCTGCCCCGAAATGTTCTCTTGCCACTTAAGAAGGTTGAATGGAACGTCTTGTTCTTCTTTCTACAAAGATGATTCACCCACGTTGAAAAGAAGTGATGGAGGGAAGGGAAGGGAAGGGAGGATGCGGGAAACTGTTTCTACGAGATAATGTAGAACACTGACTCATGTACTGGCATCTGATATGAAAAGGTGTCGGAGACTTGACAACCCACTGTATGATTTGCCTTTGCAAAAGAAGGGTTTGCTGCGACAAGTAGCTACTGTGCTCTAGGCTATGGAGGCGTGCGTGGGACCCAACGCCCCCAGCCTTTGGATTTCCTAAAGGCACAGGGCATGAATGTTAGTCTCTGCTTGCAGAGGGGAAAAAACTGCTTCAAAACAAACCCCACACCGACAAGAAACATCCCACTGTGTCTATTGCTCGGTTTCCCTGAAGGAAAATGCCCTGAAAAAAAATGCTGAACTCCAGAAAGACCTGGGATTATCACACAGGACAAGTAAGGGTGAAAATAAGATTCGCAAGGGGCGCCACCCTGCATTAGGCACCCATGCTCCCTATATGCTTGAGGAGACAGATGCCCAAGAATGGGCTTCACAAAAGCCAGCGCCCACTGAGCCTCCCAAGCTAGCCAATAAGAAATGCTGAGGAGAGGGGTGTGACCTAAACTTGCCCTTCAAGGGGACTTGTGCATCTAATTCAAGGCTGGAGGGAGGCACCAATCGCAGCCATGAGCCCTCTCCTGGAGTTAGGTGCCTATGGCAGATTCGTCCTTTTTCAAGAAAAACCGAGGAGGCTCTGCCCTCGTAGGAGCTCTAGCCCAGTGATTAGGATGTGGGAGAGTCAGGTTTAGTTTCCCCCCTTCTGCCTGATGTGGAGCTGGGGTCTCCCACCTCTCTGGAGAGCACCCTCGCCCTCTGGCGATGGGGGTATTCTGGGGAAAGGTGCTCTCAGTCTCTCCTGCTGGAGCTGTCTGGGGCTAGGGCATTGTGGTGGAAGACCCAAGTTCAAATGGGAGGGATGGGAGGAACTGAACACGAGTCACTCACATGAGGGCTGCTCTAACCACTAGGCTAAACGTTATGGGGGAAGGGGTGCACCACCACCTCCTCCAGCCATTTTGTGTGGGTTTAGGCCTGCTCAGAGCACATCTACTGGATTGGGCCTCAAAGGCAAGACAGGCGGGGAAACGCCGTGCCTGCGAATCCTGCTGGGGCTGAGGAGTGAGTTAGGCTCTGAGCTGTGTCAGGACTTTGGCCACAGAGAATGAGGTGCCTGAGAGACTTTTAACGGCAGCCACGTAGGTGCTTTAGGAGCCCGCTGGGCCAGGCAGCAGTTGAGCGCAGTAGTTTTGTGAATGCCAGTGGCAGCTGGGTGGCCACTGCTGCCTTCCCAGCATACCAGACATTCCAGCACTTCACAATGTGGGCTCTTCAAAAGGGCATCCCCCGTCCGATACCGGCCAAAACCACGTCCGGTTTTATCTCCATACCGGGGGCAACAAACTAAGAAGAGGACAGTCTGGTTTAAAACCAGGACAAAGGGCCTGCCTATACCTAAGTCTCCCTTGTGAATCCCACCCTATGAATCTTTGTGCTTTATGGTCCCCTCACACACAACTCTAGACCTATTCCTGTCACCAGAGCGCTCCAATCTGGTTTGCTTGTTCTTCTTGCTGACAGGATTTTAGGGTATGTCTCCACTGCAGCTGGGCAGTGAGAGTCCCAGCTGGGTCGACAGCCTTGCTTTCGCTCTGCTCCAGCTAGCGTGCTAAAAATAGCCGTGCGGCTACCGTGCCACTGGAAAGGGCTCAGGCTAGCTGCTCGAATCCAAGTCCACTTGATCCCTTGGGTTTGAGCTCGAGTGGCTGCCTGTGTCACAGCGACCACGCTGCGATTTCTTAGCATGCTGGCTCGAGCAGGCTGCCGACCTGGGCTGGGAGGCGCACCTCCTGGGGGGCAGTGTAGACATACCTAGAGGGGCTTGTTGGGTTGTTTCTTTCGGATCATGTATTAATCCTTCCCCAGTAACCCCATGGACCTCCACAGGGTTCCACAAAGTCTCAGGCAGGGCAATATTTAAAATGCATCTGTGGTGCATTAGTCATACAGCAGCCAACAGCTCAGGCTGGAACTGGGAAAGTACCACCGCAAAATTCTGACTTACGTAAGAGACACAAGCTGCTCTAGCTAGACCTAGTAACGCTGTATGGCTACATCCCCAGCTCACCTGTAGAGGAAACGCATAGTTGGTTTGTTGCTGCCTGTCCTCTTCCTTGATCCGGGGGGGGGGGGGGAGGGGTCAAACTGGCCCCCAGCACAAGACAGAGCAGCCTAGGTGCTGCCCTGAATCGAGCCAGCTCCCAGGTCACTCCACTGGCCAGAATCACATTCCCTCTCCCCTTAATCTCTGTGCGGTGGCCCCTATGCGAGGCCTTCTCCAAATGAAGGTTCCCATTCACGAGGGGACTGCTCAGTTTTAAATTTCCTTTGGGCCACTGGAGCAGCTGGACTCTGTCTGTTAAAACATAACTCGTCTCTGCTCAAGGCCAGGCAGCTAAAAATGCATGCTCCCCTAAAACTGGGGCCCATTCTCTAGCTCTTAGTCACAAGAGTCATTCTTAGTCATGCAAGGAGTCTCAGGGACCTCAGTGGGTCTACGCCTTAGGCCAAGGATTGCAGGAGTGTCACTTTACAAGCCACATGCAACACTGCTCCGAATATCTGTAGACACCTGTTTCAGCAGAAACTGTCAACCTCACTGATCAAAGGGAAGAGTTCAATTTAAATTCTTCCCACATTCATCTAGGCCCCCAGTTCAGCAAAGGGCTTAAGCATGGCCCTATGTCCTTTTGTCCTCAGTGAGACTTAAGCATGTAAACTAAGCACTTGCATAAGTACTTTGCTGAACAGGAATGGATTTGAGCACATCCTGAGTCATGGCCAGAAATCTTCCCCTTAATGTTGTGAAACAAAGGGGGTATTTTTATAGGTGCTGATTTCTAGTCTTATTCTTATATCCCATTACCCTGCATTGAAGTTAATAGGGATTGCACCAGAGTAACTGAGAGATGGATAGTCCTACTGTGTTAAATATGGTTCTAACTAAAGCCTGTTTGTACATTCCCAACATCATCAGTCAACCATCACTGCTGTTTATTCCTCCTCGGAGAGAAGTTTGTGTGAAGGTGAACCCTGCTGGCCAATACAGAGATCCATATTTTGCAATGCTCCCCAAGGGGCCGGCTGTGGTGGTTTCATGATTTGGCCGGCAGTTAGGAGTAGCTCATGTGCCATGGCACCAAACACATCATTTCAGACTGAGCTTTTAAGCTGTACTTATCAAGTCTCCCTCCTGCCCCCGTGTACTGGAAAAAAGGGACCTCATTTTATGCATTCAATCTAGTGCTTGCCCCAGAATTACACAGGTGTCAGAAACGAGATGACATTTCTCTGACAGCACGTTAGTGATGACATGATTACAGAGTTTTTCAGGAGGAGAGAGGACTACACAGAAAACTACACGGGCAAAGACTCAGGTTGTTAAATTTCTTTTTCATCATAGGGAGGTGAGGGGGAGGAGGAGTTAGCTTGGGGCCTTTTAGAGATGTTAACACAGCAGTGGGAGGGGGAGTGCTCTGGGAGGGGTGGTGGGAAGGTTCAGAATAAGTCTAGCCAATTAGATCTTAGAATCTGACCAGCTGTTGGCTGCTGGAAGTTATTTACCTATGGGCCGGGTATCCAACTTCTCATCTACTAGTTGCTCAGGGCTCATCAGTTCACTTTGAGGGACATTAGGCATGATTTCCCTTTGACTGACTGGACTGACCATCTCTTGATCTTTCTCATTCTGCATCTGTGCATATACATTAATGCCCGGAATCTTCCTAAAACATTAACAGAAACCATCATTGTCGTGTACGCTATGGATCACGTCTCGTCATACTTTTTAGACCTGAGTCCGTAGACGACAAGAGGGGAGGGAGGGAGAGGGGGAGGTCGTACCTTTTGAACTTGTAAATTACAAAAACGGCTAATCCCACAAACACCACAGATAGCAGCATCAGCATGGCCGAACCACTGTGACTGGGCGTGAGGTCCACCAGGGGAGCTACAAGAGAGGAGATCTTTAGAATATCCACACAGCATGGACTGGAAATAACTCTCTAAACAGATACTGTGCATCCACCACCCCTAGCCATGTACCTTTGTAGTGACATCTGTCTAACCATTGCTCCATGGTCTCACTCCAGGGCACATCCCCATCAGGAGTAAGGATCACCTCCAAGAGGCAATCAGTTGTTTGAAGTGTAGCTATTCCTACAGCTTCCTATAGAGTTCTGTTCAACCTTGACATACAGACCCACTCTACCAGGCCACTGATTTGTACTGGACACCTGAGTGGTTGGAGAGGGAAGTGCCAGCTGTATTCGATAGGAGTAAAAAATATTGCAACCAAAATAATGTGTTGATCTGATGCTATGTGCTCAATTGTGTTCGTTATCTGGATGAATCCTGGCTTTCCCATTCTGACAGTGCCTTGGCATCTCTGCTTTGTGATGGTGGTCACTCCTTCCACACCCTATGGTCTAAGAAGTGTGGCGGGAGTGATGTAGGACTCCTTTCCCCATTCCTAACCCCTGCCTTCCTCCCTTTCCCCCTTTGAGTAGCACACTCCTCGTCCTTCTCTCTCTCCACCTTCTATCATCCCCCATGCTGTGAGTTTTCCATGGGATGGAAGCATATAGGCAGAAGAAAATAAAGGAGCTTACTCTCTGTGCCTCTCCCTCAAGCCTCGTGCAACTCTTGATAACGCCCCTTGCAGGATGTGTGTGTAAGACAACACACAACAGCCTGATGCTGATGTGATGGCTACCCCAAACATAAATGACAAATTACACCAAATCAGAGAGACGGACACACTCAGTCACTCATACATGCACACACAAAACAGTGTGCATGTGATTGCGTGTCCGCATGACTCTGTGTCTGTGCGTGTGTGCATGCCCCCATGCACATTTGCCTCTGTTACATAAAGCAGTCACACTGTAGTCAGACCAGACACACAGCTTGCACAAATTATTACATACAACAGATACAGAAAGTTGTGTGCTCATCAGCAGACACATACACAATAAACAGAGGCGACAAACACATGTGAAGCAGTTGCTCACACACAACCACGCTAGCACATGCTTATGTACATACTCTGAAACACAACACGTGCATACACACACAGAACAGTCACACAGAGCCAGATAAAATACCGAGAAATCTGTGTTTTGGCTGCTATCTAGCTAAGGCTAAGTGAAACATTCTGCTTTGATATTCTGGCTTCAAGAAAGTTACTTTCATGAAGGATAAGCATCATTATTACACAATACTTTATTATAAACGCGTTTTGTCTTCTGAGCCTGTCTCATTCCTTTGTGGATCTGCAGCTCTAGGTGATGACAAAGTTAAGTTCAGTGTGATGACATGTCTGTGTGATGATGTGTCTCTGACTAGTTAAATTCAGTGTCGCTCAACGTTCTTGTTATAATGCTGGGATTAGAGCCAGGTTACCAACAGCCCTTTTACTGCTGGCCACAGAATATTGGTATATTTTACTTAGCCTCATATGTGTGGGTTGTTCTGTTTTGTTTTTGGCTGAGGCGTAGGGATGAATGGGCTGCAGCCTGTTGTCCAGAATTACCATAAATTAATCCTGCTCCTGTTTAGGCCTGAGCCACAGGTGCAAAAATGCTGAGCCCTCCAGTGGTCATTATTCATCTGCGTGAGGGAGCAATCTGTGGGCAAGGTTCCTGAACATTCACGCAGCGTGAGGGTTGACAATACCACTGAGGCTCCAATACAAACAGGAATGAGCCGCGGCGTGGGCGTACACATATGCCACCAATCAAAAGCATCGCTACAGATGATTTAAAGTACTGCAGACGGGTGACTGGTGTTACGGAGGGCGAGCTGGTGCAGCTGGGGGAGCACCACTTGTGGCTACCAGCCTTCAGACCTGGCTCAGGTCACAAGTGTGAATGATTTGGGTGGTACTGTCCTCGCCTCATGGGCATCCACCCCAGTGACAAAAGCCCGCCAGAATTGCCAGTGTGCTACTGCTACAGTGCTGTACATATACCTAACGCCCGACTGATAGATCATGGCCTGACTCTAGGTGGGTCTTAAAGGTCTAAAACAAAATTCAAAACAGGTGGCAGCCTTAATGGCTTGACTGTAGTAAGAACAGTGCACATTTGGATAGATGTCTATTGGGAAAGCTGTGTGGAGAGGATAGGTTTCCTGGGGCCTGCCTGCATGACACCTCCCTGGATCTCTTAGGTTTGAGGTTTTGAATCTGGTGCTAGATTCTCTGAATCAATTCCAGGCTTCCCACCCTTCTCTAACTCTGGCTTTTTCTGATCAACATCTCATCTGGCCACCAGAATTATTTCCCTGCTTCCTTTTCCACCCAGTCAGCAGCATTCACACTGTCCATTTGCTGGATCAGAAAGAAGGCAGTTAAACACAGCCTTTGTTGGTGTCAGGGTTCCCTCCCCACTCTGAACTCTAGGGTACAGATGTGGGGACCAGCATCGAAGACCCCCTAAGCTTATTTCTACCAGCTTAGGTTAAAACTTCCCCAAGGCACAAATCCTTCCTTGTCCTTGGATGGGCACTGCTGCCACCACCAAGTGAGTTAGACAAAGATTCAGGAAAAGGACCACTTGGGGTTCCTGTTTCCCTAAAATATCCTCCCAAACCCCTTCACTCCCTTTCCTGGGGAGGCTTGAGAATAATCTACCAACCAAATAGGTAAACCAGATGAACACAGACCAGACCCTTGGGTTCTTAGGACACTAAAAACCCCAATCAGAGTCTTAAAAACAGAACTTTATTATAAAGAAAAAAAAAGTAAAAGAAGCACCTCTGTAAAATCAGGATGGAAGGTACCTTTACAGGGTAATCAGATTCAAAACACAGAGGATTCCCCTCTAGGCAAAACTTTAAAGTTACAGAAAACAGGGATAAACTTCCCTCTTAGCACAGGGAAAATTCACAAGCTAAAAACAAAAGATAATCTAACAAACCTTGCCTTATTTACTTACTCTGTTTGCAATATTGAGACTCATTTTAGGATGATTTTAGGAGAAGGAGTTTTTCTGACCTGATGCTTCTCTGCTTCCCCAGAGAACACAAAACAAAGAGCACAAACAAAGCCTCCCCTGCCTACCCCCCGATTTGAAAGTATCTTCTTTCCCCATTGGTCCTTTTGGTCAGGTGCCAACCAGGTTATTTAAAAAGGAGGACTTGTGGCACCTTAGAGACTAACACATTTATTTGAGCATAAGCTTTCGTGAGCTACAGCTCAAATAAATTTGTTAGTCTCTAAGGTGCCACAAGTCCTCCTTTTCTTTTTACGAATACAGACTAACATGGCTGCTACTCTGAAACAGGTTATTTGAGCTTCTTAACTCCTTACAGGTAAGGAGAAATTCTAGGCTACCCTTAGCTGTATGGTTATGACAGTTGGTCTTTGGGAAATCCAGTTTCAACCAGTATATGCAAGTCTCCCCAGTGGATGGTACCTCTCTGGAAGTGTTTATAACCGGAGTGATTCCCCTGAATCACCCCACACTGTTCTTAGTTCTGGTGGATCTGTTAAAACCTTCCTCCCTTTCCCTCCCCCCCACCCTGGCGTACAGCGATACATCAACCATTCATACACTTAATAAAACACGGTCCCCAGAGATATTGCATGCAGTTGCACTAGCTGTCACTAATCACTAATAAAACTTTGGGGTATGATGGATAAATGTAGACTTGTGTGGCACTGTAATGTATGCCCCTTCACCGGAGTTATGAATGCTTACTACAAATATAAAGTATTTCGAGTGCGATGGCTGGTAGATCCCACCGTGCTGCTAGCAAGGAACTTACAATAGATTTTGCTACTCAACAGTGGGCAAGACTTTGAAGGGGTGAACACTGACCTGCTGATAAATGGGCCACATGGACCAAGACTTGAACCCCAGGCTTCAGCTCAAACTGGACCAAGTTTTGGTTCAGTTTGTGGATCAGTATTTCTGAAATCTGGAAGAAACAGGGAAAAAAGGGTTAGTAAATCGTATGTGGTCATGGCTAGAGAGGAAACGGCCATCTACAAAGCAGCGGTTTTACATAGAAAAAGTATGTCCAAAGTTCGAGTCAACAGCGATTTACTGTACCTTCTAAAGGAAAAAGATAGAGCAGCTGGGTACAGCTGTCAGGACGGTACAGATATTTATGTGCTACTAGTAACTACTGATACCAACAAGTTACATGAGCAACCTTACTCATAGAGGTAGTCCCACTGACATCAAAGAGACTGCTCACGTGAGTAATAGTACTCATGTACATACGTGTTTGCAGTACCAACCCAAGAATAGCAAATGACTGCCCTGCAGTATTAGCACAAGCAAAGCTAAGAAAAAGAGAGGCTAAAATTCAGTGGGTCAAATGTAATGGTCTGTGCCATGCAGGAGGTTAGACTAGAGCTTCATGATAGTCCCTTTTAACCTCAGCATTTATGAATCACCCTGGTGTAATTCTGCTGAAGGCAATGGAGATCCACCAGACAAGGGTTCCTCGCACATCAGGGAACAAGGCAGAGACGAGATGCTACTTCAGGATTTGAGCACCACTCTGCTGGCATGGAGCCCATCCATGGAACCCATCCCATCCATGAGCCCATCAATGCCTGTAGAGCAGGAGAATCAGGCTTCGGCGTCAAGTCTATTTGAAGATTGCTTTCCTGAACCACAGCGAGGCAGGTTTTCCTTTTCGTGACGCTCTTGATGATGATTACAGTAACTCTTTTTCTAGAATATACTATTATTGTTTGTATTCCAGTAGTTCCTAAAGGCTCTCAACTGAGATCAGGGCCACGTTGTGTTAGGTGCTTTACATGCTCATAATAAGTGATTAGACCCTGCCGCAAAAAGTTTACTGTCTAAACAGACAGGGCAGAGAGGATGAAAATATTGTACATGTAAATGATGTATAGAATTTTGCAGCATGTTCTGTTTGGATACTTACAGCCTCAGTTTCTCCAGATATTTCATCCATCCTATCAGTTCTCAGGGTAGTGAACAATTTTCCACTTTATTAACATGCACAAGATTAGTGGGGGATGGGGTGTGGTAGAGGTGAGGTGGTTGGAAAACTTGAAAATAACCCAACATGACAGAGTTGGATTTTTACAACCAAGTGAAATTCAGGAAGCGCTATACATTTGTGCCCACTATTTAATCTAATTTGGTTTAAATAAATCTTTATTCCTTTTCAAAGATTAACAAAAAATTGTCAGGGAACCATACATGCCCATCATTTTTAGACCATCTCTGTTGCGTTCCTGGTTTTTCTCAAGTTAGGCTACTTCAGTAATGCTACAGAGATATGGTTAGGTGTTCTCTAACGCTCACCATAGCTGAGATTGATCAGTTTGGGTTTTTTTAAACATTCTTAATGATTTTTGTCAATACTGTTGGATCCTACATTTCATTTTGGCCACTGCTTACTTGAATCGGTGCCCTTGATCCAATATCTATTTGGCAACAGCTAACGATGGGCCTTTTCTTTTTAAAAATCTATCTCATTTATGTTTTTAAATCTTGTTAGTGGTACCAGAACGTGTCATAAATATATTTCTATCAAGAGGAAGAATAAATAACATGAAGCTTGTCAAGATTCATTTGCAGATGCTGTGGACGTGATTGAATCGCTTAGCTCCAAACAGCATGGTTAGAGAGGAGATGCACCCCAGTACGCGAATGGAGCACAAGTTACACTGGTCTTGAAGCACTCAAGTAGGCTAGATATTGATGGAAATGCTCTAAAACTATGGGCATTAATGGCTTGTGGCAGTAACAGACATAGCATCAGGCAAGCTCCAAGTAGCCCCAGGTGTGACCTAGTAGCCATCCTCTCATCCTTGTAAGGTTGTTCTTTGTCCTTTGCAATTTGAGCCAGGCCCGGCAGAGATTGACGATGGTGTAGTTTTCATACAATCTGCAGCAAATATCATAACAGACCTATTATGTTATTTCTGATGCAGAGCATCCAGCAGTGTTGAGTGGGAAGAGAAGTTGTGGAGGTGGGAATCGTGCAAGTCTCAGTCCAGCTAAAGATACACATAATGTGCAACCACTATGACTGAGCAATGGTACCCCAAGAAGGAGAATGTGGCTACTGACTTGCTGGCTGGGAATGGTTTAGTCAGTGATATGGGCGGAGGATGGAGGAGGATCAGAACCTGGCACGGATCAGCTCAGGTATGAGAATGCCCCAGAGTGTTTGCCTGGCACAAGTACAGTCCAGAACCATTAAAATCCCACTTTTCCTGCTGCGCACCCTGGAGAACACTGAATTCCTGTATAGAAGAAGCCCTCTTCCTGCAGAACAGGCAAAGTTATGAGGCCAGGGCTGTTGTGGAAGCCTCACGGCACACAAGGGACGTGAGCAGCCAAGCACGGCCTCTTTTCCTGGACTTACAAGCACAGTGATGATCATTGCTTCCATGGACAGCTGGAGATGAATGAACTAGAGGTCACCCGAACAGAGGCTTTCTTAGCCAGACTTTGGATTTGGGGATCCTGCAGGTGTCAGCTTTGATTCCTCAACCATAGCTGCCTGCCCTTGGTTTTGTTCGTACTTGCCCGTCCTGCAGTGCAGATCAGAGCTCTAGATTGCTAGAGTGTTGCCTCGGGCAGCGTGATCCTACTGCACATCTTTGTTCCAAACATAGATGGGGAAAGGGAACACAGAGACCTGGCGTCTGTCCTCACTGAGGCAGAATGAAAGCACCCGTGGTCTGAGTTCAGGTGGTTAGCCTGAGCCGCTGCCCATGCTGCAACATCCACATGGGTATTGTTAGTGTGATAGCTTGAATCTGTCTGCCCGTGCTGGGAACCACGCCTCCCAGGTGCAGTGCAGACGTACTCAGAGACAATCCCTATCCTGGAGGACTTGCAGTCTAGAAAGACAAAGGATGGAGATTTAATTGAGGCTGAGATAGGATGGACAGGAATGAGGGAGTTAGTAGGAGTACGGAGGAGAGGCAAAAAGGGACAGTCACAGCTCATCACTCCCCTTAGCCGGTTGGGCTTTGTAGGCATTGCAGCAAAGGTGAGTCTTAAGAAATCATCTGTGTTCCAGGAATGCTATGTAAATGAGAGATGTCCGTATGTAAACAGTTAGTTAATAGTAAAATGCCAGCAGGTGGCACTGAAAAATAGCTCCTGGGTTTTGCAGGACCAATAAAACTTGCTTTTATGCACTACAGAAGGTTTCCTGTCCATAGCTCTTTCCGGGGAGCTCTGAACAATCTGGACAAGGATAAGGAGATCTGATAACACACTCTGAGGAATTCAAAGCCATCTGAGCAATATGGAGGCTCAGTTCACATCAGCGTTAGATATCCAAGTCCATTACCCAGCTTTGAAAATCTCGCTCATAATTGAGGGAGGGGGAACTCATTTAGAAATATTTTAGAAAGTTTTTGGTTTTTTATTGCCACTGTTTTTCATGTATGTAAAAGCAGCTTCCTAAGTAGTTCCAACTGCACAGGAGTCAGAGGAAGGGAGAAATGATAACCAATACATTTTAGAAACTTCTAAAAATGACTAAAATAATTAAGGATATGGAAATATCCGTATTTTAAGAGCCAGTATTTGGGGCCTAATACAAGGCTAGAAGAAGCAAGCGCTTCATGGCATGAAGCAACAGAAATAACCTCAATTAGAACTGGGCACCTCTTCATAGATTCTGGTAGCCCTACTCAGAGGGCTCCGAGTAGTACCTTACCCCTTGTATAGAATCAGTGGGACTTCTGGAGTACTATTGCTCTGTGTGAGCAAAGGTATCCAAAGCCGGCCATGGGTTTGGCAAATGGGGGTTTCTTTCTTTCAGCATAAAGCACTAACATCTTGTCCGGATGGGTCACAAGGATATCTGATCCTAAAACCAGGCATAACTCCAGACTCAAGAAGTGGTTGGCCTGGATTTCAACCCATTGTGCTTTCGAGGAAATTCCACATTTGAGGTTTGAGCCAATTCCCAATGAAGTCAATGGAAAGACACTTTTGATTTCAGTGAGAATCACATTGGGGGTCTTGTTTTGTCCTCTTTTGTATCTCCTGGGTGGAACAGTGCTCTGGATGTGTTTTGCTGGAAAGGTAGGTGAGGCAACTTCAAAGCGACTGTGTCTAGTTCAGAGAGGCCTACCCTTTTCTGACCAGTTTAACACACATATCCGTATTTGGGGAAATGATAAGCCTAAAAAAATGTCCTTCTACATCCTTTGCTCTTAGGATACATAACTAACTAAACTGAAGGTGAAGCTTCTCAGAATAACAAACTCCTAATTTATAATCTTCAAGAGTCTCCCCTCTGAAAATAATTAGCGTTCAGAATTCGTTTGGGTTCTTAACTGAGCCTCATTGACTTTTATCTGCTTCATTTGCAGAATTAAGCATGAAGTGCAAAGATAATTCCGTAAAAGAAATCATTCTTTCATCAAAGAACATAAAATGAATAATAATAAAAGACAGGTGGTGAAAAAAGAGATTCCAGTTTACCCACAGAAAAAAACATAATTAATTTGGCTTCTCTTGGAGTTTTCTTAGTGAGGACTGGGTGAGAACTGAACTACAAGACTCTAAAAGGGCATGTTTCTACAAATAGATCTAAATACGGGGTATCAAGAATTTGGAGTTACATCCTCGACTGGTCTAAACTGGCACAGCCCCTTTAATGTCAGTATCTGTACGAGTTTTTTCATGAAGTTGATAGATTTCCACTCCATGTGGCTAAATTCATTGCCTTGCATAATGACAGGTTTCAGAGTAGCAGCTGTGTTAGTCTGCATTCGCAAAAAGAAAAGGAGGACTTGTGGCACCTTAGAGACTAACAAATTTATTTGAGCATAAGCTTTCATGACCTACAGATAAATGCTCAAATAAATTTGTTAGTCTCTAAGGTGCCACAAGTCCTCCTTTTCTTTTTGCGACGACAGACTAACACGACCGCTACTCTGAAACCTTTAATGTCAGTGGAGCTGACACCGATTTACATGAGCTGAGGATCTGAATGTTTCCATGGATTTTGTGCAGGATTTGCAACTAGTACATAGCGTGTGACTTGTTAAGACTTTTTCAATTCACTGGATGAATCAGTAAACAACTAAAGAAAGAATTAAACATAGACATTGATGGGAAGGAATTTAGTCTAGTGCTTAGAAGAGTGGTGTGGGAGTCAAGACAACAGGAATCTGCTTTCAGCTCTGCTACAGACTCTCTGTAACTTGGGCTGGGTCACGTCGTGTTTCGGTACCTCACTTTCCCCATCACGGACATGAGCATAATCATACTGGGCTAATTTATGTGGGGTGTTATGAGGCTTTGTAAATTGCTTTGAGATTCCTTAATGAAAGACGTGATGTAAGTGCAAGGTATTATTAATACCAGTTGTTGCCTTGACAACACAACAGAGATGATCCCAAGGGATGCTGTACTGTTGCACTGGGACAATGCAAGCCATCAGTGGTCCTAGGTGAACTTGAGAGGTCCTGAACACTCATACTACAGCTGAACCTCGGATGGAAAAATACACTAGGACAAGAGGCGAACTTGAGAATCATAGGATGTTCTTGACACAGGGCCAAAAGTTGAGTCTGTGAAAAAGAGAGAGGCTGGTATTCACAGGGGCAATAGGTGATCTTGAGAGACATCTGGGCATTATGGCAAGAGAGTAAATTTGAGATTCACCTCTAGGGCATACAAGCCTTCACCAAGGCTGAAAAACAACTTGTCATCATTTTGCACAGACAAGTGACCCTGAAGAGAAGAGAAAAAAAACCCACCTCTCTGCAACAGCAGCTACTCAAGGAGCGTGGAGGGATAAAGTCCTTTTACAAGCACTTCTGGTGAATTTCATGGTCATATATTTCAAAAAGTGAGTGCAAATGTCTCTGAGTGTCCTCAGGGCTGCCAGCACAGATGTGTGTGCAAGCAAGTCCCTGACTAGCATCCGTACAGACTGCAGTTAATGTGGATCTTTAATTCTGTGTGTGGGGACTGATTTTCAGAGGTGCCTTCTGTTCAATTTGCCAATGCTCAGTGCCTCTGAAAATCAAGCCCTGGCTGCCTGGACACAGGTCAGGATGGGCACTTTAGAATATGGTCGAACTGTAAGAAGGCGAATATTGCAAATAACACCTGATATTTTGCTGAGAAATCTATTAGGAGGGGATGGAAAATAGAGGCAGATAAACAATAATCACAGATGAAAAAGGGTCCTTTGCCATGGAGATGAGGTAGAACTGAAGATGGATTCGTGGGAAGGAGCACAGGACACACACACATGGTAAGGGCTAACTGTTGGCACCCCCCTCACTCCCCTTTGTTTCCCAGGTGGAGCGTGCAGCATTGGCCAATGCTCTTTCATCCTCCCAATTCATTATTGCACATTGGCTATTCTGTCATCCAGCCCATCTTCCGTCTCTTTAGTTGTATGAGACCAGACATAGCTGCATCATGTTGATCCTGTTGGGTGCTGATTGTAGGCTGGCATTGTCATTGCCAGTGATCCCATGTCACCTGCAGTATTGACCTAAGTTCCCCCTAAGCTGCGCGTCTGTGCAGCAGGCTATCAAGGGCAGCACAGGCGTGCAGGGGGAAGAAGCACCTCTCCCCCCAGACCCGGCCCCAGAGCTGGTGTGGCTGGTGAGAAGCGCCCCCGCCCTGGCACTGCTGCGGCTGGGGAGAGGCGCCTTTCCCCCGGTCCCGACGCTGCCGGGGCCAGCAAGAAGTGCCTCTTCCCCAGCCCCAGCTCCAGAAATGCCGTGGCTGGTGAGACACGCCTCTCCCCCGGCTCCGGAGCTGCTGCGGCCAGGGAGAGGCACCTCTCCCCTAGACCCAGCTCCAGAGCTGCTGCAGCCGCTGAGAAGATCACCTCTCCCCTGGCCCCGGAGCTACTGTGGGTGAAGGCTGCTGCAGCAAGAGTGACAAATGCACCATTCTAAGGGGAAGCCTGCGAAGAGACATATTGTCTCTGTCAAGCATCGTATGGCCCATAAGACATCTCTCCTCCTAATGCCCTTTCCCTTCCTCCCCAGCAGCTCTGTCATCCCAGCCTGCCCCTGTCCTTCCCATGTTCAAATCAGGCTGCTTTCTCCTCCTGCAGACTACCTGGGCACTTGCAGCTGGACAGTGAGATCACAGGAGAGAGTTTCCTGCTCTGAAGTCCTGGGCTCAGTGGTCACCACCAGCTAGGTGGTGCAGTTGCTGCAACCTGCTGCATGTTGCAAGGGGAGGATCACACGCACCAGGCTTGGCAGGTGTGAATATATGCTGTTTGCTTGTTGCATTTCATTAAGCTTAGACAGTGCAATTGGCCTGGACAGCTCCACTTTGTTTAGAATGAGCATTATTTTCCAGTTCCCATGAACTGAGGGAAGTGCTGTTCCTGAAGAGGAACATTCATGTCTTGAACCCCACCCCTTTCTGTCCTGTCTCTTTCGACTGCAAGCTCTTCAGGGCAGGGACTGTCTCTCACTCTGTGTCTGTGCAGAACCTAGCACAATGGGACCCTGATCTGCATAGAATCATAGAATATCAAGGTTGGAAGGGACCTCAGGAGGTCATCTAGTCCAACCCCTTGCTCAAAGCAGGACCAATCCCCAATTTTTGCCCCAGATCCCTAAATGCCCCTCTCAAGGATTGAACTCACTACATCCTACATTACTTCAGAGTTCAGAGAGCTCCTTTGAAGAAATAAATAGACGGTGCTATCTCTCTCTCTCTCTCTCTCTCACACACACACACACACACACAGAGGAAAGGACCTAGACATCCAGTCCAGTGCCCTGCGTTGACGCAGGACCAAGTACCATCCCTGACAAATGTTGTCTAATGATGAGAATTCCATGGCTTCCTTTGAAAGCCTATTCCAGCGCTTAACTATCCTAGTTGGAAAGTTTTTTCCCAAATATTGAACCTAAATCTCCTTTGGTGCAGATCCCTGTCCTCCTCATAACAGCTGCTAACTTATCAGGTACCCCCTCGGTCTTCTTTTCTCAAGACTAACCATGCCCAGTTTTATTAACCTTTCCTCAGAGGTCAGTGTAGCCAATGATTTTAGTTTATTGCTCCTTTATTGTGTGAGGCTATGATTAACTAACATATTATGTCATATATAATCACTGTATGCTAAATAGAGTTAAGTTGTAGGATTAGAGAAGTATAAGATTGATCAGTAGTTACAAGGAATAATTATGTATTGGGTATCTAAGCAGTGGTGAGCTGGAGCCAGTTCGCTAGAACCGGTTGTTAAATTTAGAAGCCCTTTTAGAACCGGCTGTTCCGCGAGGGAGAACCGGTTCTAAAAGGGCTTCTAAATTTAACCAGCCAAAAGTGGCGCCTTAGGCACCGACTCCATGGGTGCTCCGGCCCTGGAGCACCCAAGGGGAAAATCTGGTGGGTGCAGAGCACCCACCGGCAGCTCCCCGCCCCGCCCCACCCCTAGCTCCAGCTCACCTCCGCTCAGCCTCCGCCTCCTCCCCTGAACGCGCCCCCCGCTCTGCTTCTCCGCCCCCCAGGCTTCCCGTGGCAGGCAGCGGCTTCGCACTCAGGCCCAGAGAGGCGGAGGTGAGATGGGGCGGGGGGGCGCGAGGAGGGCCGCCTGCGCCACAGCAAGTAACCGGGGGGGCAGAGCACGCAGGGGAACCGCTCCTCGCCCCAGCTCACATCTGCTACCCTCAGCCTGAGCGGGAAGCCGCGGCCTGCTTCTCAGCCCTCCCCGGCTTCCCGCCGAACAGCTGATTCGCGGGAAGCCGGGGGTGGGGGAGTGGCGTAGAAGCAGAGCAGGGTGGTGTGTTCAGGGGAGGAGGCGGAGGTGAGGTGAGCTGGGGCCGGGAGTGGGGCGGGGAGCTGCCTGTGGGTGCTCTGCACCCACCAAATTCTCCCCGTGGGGGCTCCAGCCCCGGAGCACCCAGGGAGTCGGCGCCTCAGGCGCCACCTTTGATGTGATCAGTGGTGGGAGCGGCTGCTCCCCCCGCTCCTCCCCTAGCTACGCTCCCCTGCCTCTAGGAGCCAGAGGGATCTGCCAGATGCTTCCTGGGAGCTGCTCCAGGTAAGCACCGCCGGGACTCCCCACCTCTGGCTCTGGCTTTTAGGGGTGGGGTGGGCACCCACTACGGTGGCCCACGAGACCCTCCTGCCTGGTTCTCCTCCTGCCAGGGGTGGATGGGGCAGGGGTCCTCGGGGGGGGAAGTCAAGGAACGCGGGGGGTTGAATGGGGCAGGAGTCCTGGGGGGCAGGGGTGCATAACGACCCCCTCGTGGGGTGAGGAGGGAACCTGTTGTTAAGATTTTGGCAGCTCATTACTGTATCTAAATAAGTAGGGATGACATGCAAGGCCTACAGGCTGGGGCCTGTAAGATTTTAGCTTAGCCATACTAGAACATAGGCTTAAAAAATGCTTGATGTAAGTAAGTGACCAAAGAATGACCCTATGCCACAAGATTACGGGAAAAGATGTACCAACGGGGGACACTGTGCAAAATTAGCAGTAAGAGTAATTTTCTGCTTACAAGATACCCAGTAGTTCCATTTTTCAAACACATGTCCTAACCGCAAGGTGCACTGTGGGCATAAATGCTAATGAGATATAGTCAGAATCCCATTATAAAAAGAGGGTGTCCAGATTAGGAAAATTGAGCTCCTGAGGGAAAACTCCAGCAGGAACCATCCCTCTACTGATGATCAATTGGCAAGGCAGCCATTAGACCTTAAGAATATCATTAAGATGTGAGTATGACTGTATGTATAATTTGTGCATAGGTTTTATAGTATTTCTATATGCTTGGGTAATCATAACTTTAATTGTAACTTGAATAAAACTTGTAAAACAGACTAGACCTTGTACTTGTAAATGTCCTCGGGGTCACTACCCTTGGTCTTTATGGGTTTCTAGAGATTCTAAATCTCAGGCAAGTAGCAGAGGTGACTTTCACTCTTTTGAGCTTGGAACTGTAGCCATCAGAGCCGAACCCACGATGGTGTAATCCAACATTACAAAATTCACTTTAAAGAAGATAAAAGGCGACATCAGGTTTTCTAAACCTTTCATAATTTTTGTTGCTCTCCTCTGGACTGTCTCCAATTTCTCCACATCTTTCTTAAAGGCTGGCACCCAAAACTGGAGACAGTACTCCAGCTGAGGCCTCACCAGGGCCAAGGGCAGGACAATTACCTCCCATGTCTTACACACAACACTCCTAATACAACCCAGACTGATCTTAGCCTTTTCAGCAACTGTGTCACATTGTTGCCTCATATTCAATTTGTGATCCACTATAACCCCCAGATCCTTTCCAGCAGTACTACTGCCTAGCCATTTATCCCCCATTTTGAAGCTGTGCATTTGAATTTTAAGTTGTGCATTCAGAAACCTCCTGTAAATGAAAAGCAGAAGATCTGTACTATAAAGAGAATGAAGCAGGTAAAATACTAAGGGAGTAAATTAGGCCAGCATCAGAAAACATCAGCATAAGATGTTCAGAAATGAACTCGGGGACAATCCAAATGGTGCCACAGGGGCTTAGATGCAGGTTGACATCATGCAGGCCCTCATAACAACCAGGGGCAGCAGAGGACCTGTGATTCTCTACAGCATTAGAGGAAGTCTCAGGAGCTCTGAATGCTGAGTGAGACATACTGAGCCTGCGTCAAACAGTTCACACTGAAAACAAAATGCCAATTTTATGACCAACTAGGAAAGGGGAGTTATATCTGCCCCCGCAAAACAAAATACATGTTTGATCATCCAGGTGGGAAGCAGCGAGGATGCAGCTCCATAGGAAACGGCTGGCTATGAATTGGCAATAATTTCTATAACAGGAGAGATAACAATTTGACCCCCACAGGATGAATAGCGGAGATGGTGCTGGCACCCCACTGAAAGCAGTAGCTCTCCTCTCCCCGAAAAGGCTTATGACAGCATGCCAATGTTTCCTTTGTTTACGACCGTGGAGATTTCGGGATTACCAGGGAAAAACCATATATAGATATAATGATTTGTAGAATACAATAAGCAGCAGAGTGACAGAGGGGAGCTGGGTCACAGTCTATGCACTGCCTTCCTTTCCAATTTAGAGTGGAAAAGGAGAGGGGAGGGGTTGCGGGGTAGTAAATCTCCTTCCCGGGTATTTACTAATTGCACAGGGAGAAAATTAGTAGTTTGTTAAGGAAGATGGAGGCTGAGCAAAGGTAAGCATGAGAATGTAGGTGGCCAGGTAGTTCTGAGCCTTGGTAACGGGGTGTGGTTAACAGAGGTTTTTCAAAGCATTGCAAGAGACTGACACTGGTGGGAAAAAGTTCCAGGCCCCTCTGGGTAAAGACCTCAGATTAACAGAAAGGGAGGGGAAAGATAAGGTTGATTTAGCTGCCAGGAGGAAGAATTAGTTTATTCATTCCATGGACCAGTCGGCAAATCCTGAGGGGTGCTGGGCCCCGTTTGCCATCCAGGAACTCAACAATGCCGGGGATTAGGCCCTAATGCAGGGGATGAGGCACCTTCAAGTCCTGTCCAGGCCAGACTTGGCACCCGCTCCTGTGCAAACAGACACAGCAATAATACCTCGCAGACCAGCCACATTTCACATTTTGAAATAAAACCCACAGCAAGTTATGCCTCGGATTGGTTTTAAAGTATTTTAGCCTCACAGAGACGGAACGTTCCACACTATCTAATTCGCTGGCCTGTGTTACACAGGAGGTCAGAGTGCATGATCCGATGGTCCCTTCCAACCTTAAAAATCGATGCATCTATGAACTATCGAGTTCCACCAGCTGCTTCTGTTTTCCACTGCCTGGCCAGGCTCCCTGCATGCCTCACCAGCCGTGCTCCTCCCAGGGCTGCTCTAACTCCTGTCAGCAGGAACAGTTCTCTAGGGATCCCGGCCATGCCCGCTCCCATCCCCACCCACCTTGGAATGCCATCTAGGAGGTGATGTGGATTTCTGTCAACTTTACATCACTGGGGGATTCCCTGCCGCATGTCCCCAGCTGTGGCATTAGGGCAGCTTCATCTCCCCTTTGCACGGCTGGGGCAAAGCAACAAGGACTTAGCCTGGCCCACGACGATGGTTTTGATCCCAATGGCTCAAATGTAACTGCACCTTAGTTATTTTTTCAGGCCTGCACTGGAAATCTTTTCCCTGCTGCCCTTCCCACCGCCGACCCGCTCAGAACGGAAACAATACCTGTTCTAGGTCTTCGGCTGTTCTTTTGTTTTCTCCCGTGGTTCCATGATACGGTAAAATGAAGAGCTCAGCGGATGTGGGCAAACCAGACAGGACTGCGACCAGGATATGTTTGCTTGAAATACTTGTTGCCTGGTTATGTAGACAAACAGCAACAGGTGAGTTGCAGAGATAGTCAGGAATGCCGAAGACGTATGCGTTAAAGCACCACCGTACGTACATGTAGGTATCTGCCGGTGATGGGGAAAGTCGGGGGGACGGCATTCTACTGCACTCTTGTTCTGTCTGAGCTTTCATACCATGCTCTTCAATGTGGTATGTGAGCCCCCAGCGGCACTGACTATAACCAGACCTACTAAAGGCAGGTGCTGAGTAACTGCACACACTCTGCAGTGCTGACCCAGAGCACCTCCTACTGTGCCTGTCCAGTGCAGCATGTTCTAGAGATGCTTAAATAACTGGAGCTTTGGTCATGAGGCAGAGTGCAAACAAACTCATTTTTCCTTATTGTTCCCTCCGGCAGGGTTGACTGTCTCGGTCTCCTGACACGGGCGGGTGAGAAACGTAGCTGTGCATTTATTATTGCAATCCCATGGAACACCATTGTTTTCTCTCTCAACAACCAATGAAAGGTGTCAGGAAAAGCTGGTAGTGCCTCCTTTGGATCTCACACTGGCATGAATCAGCAGCAACTCCCCTCATGTCAGTGGATCAAAACCAGGCCCTTTAACTTGAGTCAGCAAATTGCATTACCTGCCCAGAGTAATTCATTGTCCTCTGGGTTTGTGGATGGACCTTGCAAAACAAGATCAACCAAAGTGAAATGAAACAGCAGGGATCCATGTACAGTGACGGTCTCTATATTTAATCAATATTGCCAATTTGATAAGCACAGGTTGCTTTGGGAAGTAGACCAGAGACCTTGCTTGGACATTGTGGGGTACATTTTCCGAAGGGTGACCTCCCTTCCTCCTATGCACGCTGTGCCCAAAAGTTAGTGCCTGCATGTTGTCGCATGCAGTTGTCAGGGTAAACCTGAGCACTTGCACCCCTACCTAGCTGATTGCGGTGGGTGTGCATCAGGCAGTCACAGACACAAATGCCCAGTTTGGTGGTCTCTGGTCATGACACGGGTATATTTATGTGGGCGAAAAGGGGAGGGACATAGGGTTTGCCATGCCAGATCAGACAAAAGGGCTGTGAAGGCTGGTTTCCTGCTTCTGGCAGTATCAGCAACTGATGCTTGAGATGAAGATGAAAATAACCTAAAGGGTACCTCTTTAGTTGCTCAGTAAATGCACAGTGGGGGAGCATCAAGGGGATGGAGGGATGAAGGGAATTCTCTCCCAGCACTCAGAGGTGATACGTGCACATCCTGAAATATGGGGCATGGGACTATCCTTCCTCTGAGCACGACGATTACCTTCAAAGATAGCCCTTACCTTTATTGTTTAGCTCCTGTAAAATACAGCTGTGTGTTTGCTCTGAATGAGGCACCAGCTTGAGATCCACTGGTGCTGGCACACCCACACCAAGCACAGAACCATGACAGAGCACAGAGCTGGCCTCTGGGGTCAGAGTCTTGTAGCACAGAGCTGTCCCACCGGGGAGGTCAGCCTGTTCTGTCCTGATGGAAGGTAGTGTTGGCTTGTCGGAGGGGAGGGGAGGGGGTAGGGAACCTTGTGGGGGCATAACCTTGGAAAGTGGAGCTGACCCAGGAGTGGGAGGGGTCTTTGAGCTGTCCCATGCCAGCCCATGGAAGGTCGGGCCTTCTCATGAGAACATGGAGCCAGCCAGTGGGGGGGGGATGCAGATTGGGCAGTCCCATCTCACTGGAGCGCAGAGCCAGCCTGCAGGGGGATCAGGCTGTCTCATCCACCTGATGTGCAGAGCCAGCCTTCACGGCACTTATGAACATGTGGAAATTTCATAAAGTTCAGCTTCTGGGCCAGATTCATGAATGGATGGGGCCTATTTTCTCCTTTCGATGCTTCCGAAGTCTTATCTGGTGAGATTTTTGCCATGTTGGGTTGAAATCTCCTGAGAGCACCACCTGTTTTAGCCTTGAGCCCACCCAGCCCCAGGGATGGACACTTTTGTCTTGGCCCCTCCTCAGTTATTATTTCACACTAGGTTCAATCACTGTTACCGATGCACTAACAAAACCCTTGGTGGTGTCACTGTTCAGAGAATGGGCTGGCAACCCGGGGCCAGTCTGAGGCAGCTGTGGGACAAGAAAAGGGCAGCTGCAGACTGCTGAATTGTTTCCCCTACCTCCTGCTTCTGTGGAATTATCCAGTGCACACATTTTAATTCTAAGCCAGTGGTCTGAATGAGCTCTCTCCTCACAAGACCTCAGGAGCAGACTGCATTTGCATAGACATGCCTACTTTATCTAAGTGATGACTACATACACCTTCTTTGCCAAAATGATCCATTTTGGCTGGTTTTGGTTAAAATTTACTTAAGTATTGTATGCAGGGCTAATGAAATTTTGTTATCTTTATTGAATGACTAAAGGAGAGTGGAACTGTGCAATATACAGCCTGATTGAAGGGGTCACCCTAACTTGAACTTTGCTCACTAAGTATGGGGTAATAATGCCACATCCAAGTGTGTTGGGGATGGGGGTTGCAGAGTCTGTTTAAACAGTATTTGGGTCTGTCTGCACAACAAAAAATGTGGTAGCATGTCTCAGAGCCCAGGTCAACTAAATGATTGGTTTATTCATTCTGCTGACCAATAGCTGTATAGATGTTCATGTTCAGCCTGGTGCCTGGGCTCTGAAACCCAATGAGAAGGGAGGGTTTCAGAGCCTGAGCTCCAACCCAAGTGGGAATGTCTACACTGCCATTTTTAATCCTGTAGCACGAGCCCTCCAGCGTTTTAAGACAGCGCTGAACAGACTCAACTGAGAGTCTGTGTTTCTTCTCAGTGAACTGAAATTGCCAATACGTTGGTCAAGCAGGCTGAGTCTTAGACCTGGTGTGGGGACAGTGTTGCAGTGAAAGAACACAGGGGTGGCGTGAGGATCCGCACAACCCAGCGAAACCACCAAGAACTGGGCTAGGTGATAGAAACCTCAGAACACAGCATTGTAGCTAAAGGCATAGCAGCAGGAGTGGAAGCATTAACTAACTAAGATTAACCCCCACCCCACCGACCCATAGAATCCACCTGAACCTACAACTGGACTGACTCTAAAGACTTTGCTGATCCCAGCCAACAAACAGTAAGCATGGTGCAGTGAAGGGAAAGGGGACAGTCATCCATTGGACTTTTACACAAGGTAGAAAACAGGCAAAGGATTACTGCCCAACATATCATGGGGGTGAGGGTTTACTTACTGTTTGCATACTTTCAAGCCACTGGTAAGGTGTTTCCCCAATTAATGCTGTTGTTTCTCCTCCCCTTAGATAAAAGTTTTCTTTTGTTACAAACGGATTCAGAACTTGCGAGTGGGAAAGTGTTGCCTCTTAGGCTAGGTCTACACAGTGAGCTAGGGGTGTGATTCCCCTGCTCGTCTACACAGCTTGATTAGAGCTGGCACTAGTATATAGAGCAGCATAGCAAGAGGGTGTGTACATGAGCAGGGGAAATCACACCCCTAGCTCATAGTGTAGATGTAGCCTTACTGGCACCCAGGGTAGGGTTTAGTTAAGTGGTTCTCAGCCAGGGGTACGCAGACGTCTTCCAGGGGCTCCATCAACTCACCTGCATATTGTCTAGTTTTACAACAGGCTGCATAAAAAGCACTAGCTAAGTCAGTACAAATTAAAATTTCATACGGACAATGACTTGTTTATATTGCTCTATATGCAATCCATTGTAATGCAAATATAATATTTATATCCCAAGTGATTTATTCCATGGTAAAAATGAGAACGTAAGCAAGTTTTCAGTAATAGTGTGCTGTGACACTTCTGTATTTTTAAGTCTGATTTTGTAAGCAAGTAGTTTTTAAGTGAGGTGAAACTTGGGGTATGCCAGACAAATCAGACTCCCGAAAGGGGTACAGTAGTCTGGAAAGGTTGAGAGCCACTGGTTTCGTTTTCCCAGACTTCTGGGCGGAGGCTCAAGATGGTTTCGTTTTGTAATTTTAAGGGCCTCCCCTCCCAGAAAATACTGAATCCAGCCTTGTTGCTGCCAACAGCACCTGACCGAGGGTTACATAACCTTAGGAGGCTTTTTACATTTCCAAACACTGGATTTTGTAGGTCACCTTTAAAATAATCAAACCACTGCAGCACAGCAGATATCAGCAATGCACAGAGCTCAACCTGTAGTGAGGACCCTGCACCCAAAAGACTGTAGCTCAAAATCCCCAAACCATTAATTGGCGCTAAGATTCCAGATTTTCTACCCACTCTCCATAGGGGCTATGGCTTGCAACACCTGCTTCCCGGAGGGAAAGACGAGGGGGACGGGAGGGAACTGAAGTCCGAATGATTTTCTGTTGCTGACCTAAGGTAACCTGTCTGATTAATGACCCACACTACTAGGCATCAGCCATAGGGCAGCCTGCAGTGACCCTGCCATCTTGCTACTGCCGGTATGCGTTTTGCTGTAGGTACTGTCACTTCTGGATAGAATGCTAGCGTGAAGCCGCATAAATATGGAAATATGTTGAGGAGGGGAAGGTGAAAATGTAGGACCCTCTCCCTGGCCTGGAAAACAATATGTTTGACAAGATTTGCTTTTAATGCTGAAAAAGAGAATCTGGGCAGAGAAAAAAAAAGCAGAGAGGGTCCCACATTTAGCTTCATACATTGCAGAACTCCTATGAAGACAGGCCTTGTATCTAGAGCATCCGTTGATATGTGCATAATCACCTAAGAGGCTTAGACAAGGACTATCAGTGCTCATGCTCCAGGGTATTAAGAGATCACCTGCAGTGAACAGGAAGGAATTTTCCCCATGTAATGTTTCAGATAATTAGCTAAATGCATTTTCACCTTCCTCTGCAGCATCAGGTACTAGACATTGCTCGAAGGGATGGGACTAAAGATCGAGGGACCAATGGTGTGAATGATCATGATAAATAAAGTTATATTGGGATAATCCCAAATTAGGAACATCATAATCCAACACAGAGAAAAAACCAGGAGCGTTTAGTAGAGAATCATAACATTTCTACAGAATTTTTACACTAACATATGGAACTCTATAGTAAGGATATAATCATCTATTGACATTTCTAGGTTGGTATAAAAATGTAAAACAAGGAGATCATTTTCTATTGAATTAGTTTGTTTTTTAGAGTAATTGTGCAGAATCCTATTTAATTTCTATAGCCCATCCTTGAGTTTTATCCCTAAATTCTATAGGACTTTTCCATAAAGGTTTTTTTAAGTGTGTCATACAGCCATGTGATCAGCTGTCAAAGGGTCCTTCTTTTCAAGTCAACACTGATACAATACCGCTAGGGTTTTTGTTTGTATCACTCTGGTTGTGATAAGTAGCCTTGACAGCCCAGGTTTATAATCTATTTTTAGTGAATTGATTTTGTTTTATTGCATTGTTGATGTTGCGAAAACCAATTTAGAAGCTGAATGGACCATCAGATACTTGATATAGACACACAAAGGTCTAAAGGTTACAAACCAAAGCCCATAGGAAGATTATTTCTTCTTCCTCCTCCTCCTCCATGTTTTGATGAGGTTAGAAGAAGAAATTGCATTACGTGTTGTTCATTGAAAAAAACTTTAAAGATAAAAAGGAGATAGGGGACAGATTTTTAGAAGTACAGCCCCCAGAATGGACTCACACAGTTGGTGCGTGCCTTCAGCAAGACAGTCTGATCATTTATGGCACCAGCTGTGCAAACGGCTGGTGTGGCAGTCGGATATTTGTGCATGCAGTTACTGTGATCACACACAGGAACACAATACCTGTGGGTACACATTCCATGCATGTGTTCTCTCTCTCTCACACACAATTCTACAAATCAGTTGCACAGACCCTTTTCCATTGCTTCAATTTGTATCACAGTGGAACACAGACACACCCCAGTCATCAGCGGGCAGGATCAAATCTAGGACCTCTGGAGTTTAGCGCGTGAGCCTCTACTGCATGAGCTAAAAGCCATATGGCTGGTAGCTAAGGCTGTAGAGCAGACTCATTAACCTCTCTCTCTAAGTGGTCTCTGTGCCACTAGATGGGACAGAACACCACACCCAGGAGGTGTGTAGGTTACAACAGTAGCACTTGCGGTCTCCACTAACTGGTGTAACGTTTGTCAGCCTTTTACAAACCCTAATCTCCAGCCCCAAATACTATTTCTTTAGGCCACAGCTCTTGATAGTTTCCAGTACGTCAAGTATGTAGAAGAAAAATGCATCTCCAGCCCTGGCCCATGTCTCCAGAATGCTGATTGTGGAGTAAAATGCACTTCCATGGCAGGACCATGTACCTAATGTTGGACACAAAGCACTTACAGTCCTGCCCTTTGTATGTGAAAAAAAAACCACACCTTCACTGCTGCTCCATAAATCTGGAACATCCTTTTTTGTGAGTTCACATGGGACAACTCTGCATTCTGCTGCTGTATACAGACCACAGCAAAGGGGAATAATCATTATTATGCAGTGTTAAAACTGCTCTCATTGTTACTACATAGGTGCAACTTGGGTCTTATATACACTTTCCTCTGAAGTATTCTGCTTTGGCCCCAATAATAAAAAAGTGATGCTTCCCAGAGGTGAGACCTTGCCCATCAGGCCCACCCACATTACGCTCAACCACACAAAAAACGGGGCTGTAGAGCATAGCATTTCAACAGACCTCATCATCATCTCTCTCTCTTTCCAAGATCTTGGCTCCTTTGGGCAGATCATTCTGCTCTTCAAATCAAGGCCCAGGATAGACACAACGATGACAGAGGAAATGTAGCAATAAGGAATAAAAAACGTATTCCAGTGCTTACCTCCACTAGAGCTCTCTTGATCACTCTGCTGACGTCCCGTCTCCATTCAGGGATATCTGGGTTGTACTCATCCAGGTTTGGAGAGAACGACAAGCGGAGAGATTGAAATCGCTCTGGGGATACACAAGGGCACACTTGCTGTGAATAAACTCATCGACAGACCGTGGCGTTTCAGTGTCGGGTTGTCAATCAAATACAATGTACTGCAGTGGATTTTAGCCCATGTAATTGGATAACACAGTTATCCCAACTGAGTGAGAATCAAATGCGAGGACTAGAGCCTCAGCTTGTGTACACTGACATAGCTTCAGTGAAGCCAATGGAGCTATGCTGATGGATGTCAAATACGCCTACAGTTGAGGGATCCACCCAAAGGCTATGGGCACCCAAGCACCACATACAAAACTGTACGAGGCAGGAAAACGTCTTCGTCATCCTCTCCCCTTATCATTCTCTAGCCATACGCCAATATTTATTTGTTTACATTTGTACTACTCCGCTGTAAAAGGGCACTCGTCCAAAGGCTTGACCACGTTCCGCAAATATACTAATCCAGAAACTGGCCTGTCAATCACCCTCAAAAAAGGACCTCAGCAACTTCTTAGATACAACAAAATTTAACTAGCTCCCCTTGCCCACAGTATCCCCATCAGGTACTACACACTCTGCTACCCAGAGCTACCCATCTCCTTGCTCATGAGGGATAGATGGGCATTGTTATGGACCTGCAGGTTAACAAATCTGGGCTGTTATGGACCAAGGGAGGGGGAAGTGAGTTCCAAAACAATGTCTCAAACACTGCTCCATAACATAACTTCTCAGGAACAGCAATGAGAACCTCTCCCACCGCAATGTTACTAGAGTACATCCTTCTAACGCACCACCAGTGCTGTTGGCTGTGATCCACCCCTGTTTAGCAAAGCACTTAAGCACACGCTTAAATGAAGCGTCCTCCTTCCAGATTTTTACCTATTATGCTCAAGGTCATTGACACTGAGTAGTGCCTTTCAACTTCTGAACTTTATAACCAGTCCTACATTTATAGACTGGGCACATGTGGCTCTAAAACTTTCAGGGTCAGATCCTTAGCTGCTGTACACTGAGGTAGCTCCATTGAAGCCAAAGGATCTACGTTGATTTACAAGGATCTGGTCCTTGTTTCATACAATTTGTGTGTGTGAACTTTGCGTTGGAGAAAGAATCAGATCAAGCGGCCCAGAGATGGAAGTTCATGGTTGATCTAAGAATAGGCACAGCAAGGGTCTTCACGTTGCCTTGCCGACAGACCCGAAGCCTGACTTGTCGTAACCATTTCCAGGGATGCTAGGGTAATTCAGACTGGCCTATCCAGTCCTTGGAATTTCAGCTGAAATTTCCCAGAAGGATGTCAATAATGATGATTTTCTTTTTGCCATGTGGATACTTGTCCACTGGGACTTGGACCGAAACCTAAAAAGCAATTTAAAATGTGTGCTATTCACAGACTGACTATTTGTATATGCCACTGGCCACTTCCACTAATTTCAGCATGTCATTCCCACAAAGGCTAATGAATGATCAAAGGTTTATCAAAATGGAACAGCGCACAGAGCCGGGAAGACCCTCACTTAGGCTGCTGTGTTGTTTTTTTCCTTTCCTTTCCAAAATGCAGGTGACTTATCTAGCCATTAGGATGTTTACCTTATGAAAGGATGCAAATGAAACACTCAAAAGCATCACTTGAAAGAAGTGAGGCAGCCTCATAATTACTTTACCATATTGAGCAGCAGGGGGCTGGAACGGGGAATTTAACTGAAATGTTACACTAAAACAGGACTCCTGAAATATGGAAGAAAGCTGCTGCATGGAATTTGGATGGGATTTTAACAGATGCTCTGATAGAGAGACACTGCACATTTATATTTGCTACTTAGAGAGAAGCTTTCACACTGAAACAACTTTGGGATAAGAAATAAAAAAGAGCTTGGACAGCTTCTACCCCCCAGCCCAGCCTGTGGGTCTAGGTAGGTCACTTCATGAAAAGAGGCACTGCCAATATTTTAAAGAAGAGTTGCCCCAAATCATTTCCCCTTTAATCTGTGATGAATCCCGTTTCCCAGGGCTGGAGCTAAGGGTTGGGGAATCTCCCATGAGCAAGGTGGGAGGCAGTTAGCCAACCCCTGATAGTATATGCACTTCACTGGACCCATACGTACCTTGCACTAGAAAACTACCCTGTGCCAGCATCTCAGCCATGATACAACCACTTTACCATGCTCCAGCAGCATGAAGGGGCTGTAACGCTGACTTTACTAGTTTCTTGGGTATTTCCCCAGCATAGGGGTATTCTACCCATCCACCCAGGCACCCCCTGGCTCCTTCCAATTCCTAGGGCAGGGAGTGTGTCAGAATTACCACCTGTTCCCAACCTCCAGCAGAGGCGTGGTAGGGAGTTGATCTCATCCCCACCACCTCACCTCATGGCCCTCAGAAAAAAGTTGTGTGGCGGATGGGGCAGGGAAAGA
Organism: Natator depressus; assembly: GCF_965152275.1. Lineage (NCBI taxonomy): Eukaryota > Metazoa > Chordata > Testudines > Cheloniidae > Natator > Natator depressus. Next base: position 116,449,530 of record NC_134240.1, on the reverse strand, counting down.
GGGTTTGATCAGAGCACTGAATTGGCTGCTGGAATGACCCCTTGGGGGGGCTGCTGCCATCAGGTGCAACTGAAAGCAGCTCTAAGGCTGCCCTAAGTTTGCACAAGGCCCCTAATGACCTGGAGAGCGCTCCAGCCCAGCTGAGCATCCAGCCCATGCACGGTGTTGGTAACACAGCACGGTTCTTAACAGACGTAACCATCTGAATGGAGAGTGAGTGTGGACATGTCTGTGAAAATACCAGACACATGGCCTAATCTGCTCCACTCCACAGGGGAAACAAAACATTGCTCATCAGGAGTATTTTTATGAGGTCCAGGGATAAAAGCCTGATTGAATGGTATCTAGAAAGGAGGTAATTCCACTGGAGGCATGAAATAGCCCAAATCTGGGAGACCATCCAGCATATCACTGTGATCTGTGCTTGCAATACAGGGGAAAAGACAATAGTCAATTGTGCACACTAAGATGTATGTTCTAATGGACACAGATCCATGCAGCTTTTGCACATACCGAGACAAAACATCTGCTCATCAGTGGAGTTCAGCCAGTCAGTAACACAATCCACTTTTCCAATGGCCACATTTGAAAATATTACAGTAGAACTTCAGAGTTCCAAGCACCTCCGGAACGGAGGTGGTTCGTATCTCTGAAATGTTCATAACTCTGAACCAAACTTTATGGTTGTTCTTGCAAAAGTTTACAACTGAACATTGGCTTAATACAGCTTTGAAACTTCAGTATGCAGAAGCAAAACGCTGTGTTCCCTTTATTTTTTTAGTAGTTTACGTTTAACAAAGTACTATATTGTATGTGCTTTTTATATTTTTGGTCTCTGCTGCTGCCTGATTGCGTACTTCTGGTTCCAAATGAGGTGTGTGGCTGACTGGTCAGTTCGTAACTCTGATGTTCGTTAATCTGAGGTTCTACTGTGCAGTAATCATCTAGAAGTGGCTCTACAGTAAAATGCAGAGCAAGTACGAGTCCTCTTGAGACCGGTGTAAATCTGGATTAACTCCAATTGCCTTCAGAGAAATTATTCCTGATTTACATCAGTGTAATTGAGAGCAGAATCTGCCCTAAAGCATTTTTGGAGCAATACTGCAAGGCTTCTCTTTTTAATAAGAGTTGGGTCCAGTACGTTGCTGTAGGGACTACTGATGTGTCACAAACGCAGCACACCGTTGTTCTGGGCACATCTGTGCAGCTAAATTCTCATCCCGTGCTGAGCAATGCCACCATTGCTTTGCTGGGGGGGGGGGGAGCAACAGAAAAATAAAGGGGTAAGAGCTCACCATATACTGCAATAGTCTTTGTGTCCTGCAGAATGGTGTTCCCTGCCGAGACCTGTACCGTGATCGTGTTCATCCCTTCCACAGAGAACGTGAATGTGATGCTCCCCTCCAGGGTGACCAGTGGCTGCAAACACATGAGAAAAGGGGCAATTAGGCTGCCATCTGATCTTCCCGATTCCAGAAGTCCTAGATCTGGCTACTCCAAACAGGAGGGAGGTTAGGCATATGGTGTGTTGGATCGACGGGGGAGGATGATTGAAAGACTCTACTCCTTGACTGGTTTCTCCATCCTAAGTTTATAACTAGAGAACTTGAAAGATTTTTTTGGATGGAAAAAAAAAATCTGTCATTTAGAACTCTCTTCTATCAGTTGTATTACGGTGGCACCAAAAGGCCACAAACAAGACCAGGGCCCAATTGCGTTAGGTGCTGTGTACAAGTAAGGTGCCATCAAAGGGCTTACAGTCTAAACAAGCAAATGGGAAGAAAAGATCATTATCCCCATTGTACAGCTGGGGAGCCAACAGAGAGAGGAACAAAGTGGCCTGCCCCAGGCCACACAGAGTCGGTAACAGAGCTGGGAACTGACCCAGATTTCTCCCTCAATAGCCTAAGGTATTCTCCAGGACACCACTGTTACTAGAATGAAGGGTTTAGGGCAGATATGGGCCTCCTATACTTGCCTCCTTGTGAGCAATGGAGTGTCACCATTTATCTGAAGGAGTTGCTCACGGTTACACAACGTCTCCACTCCAGGAACTCTAGGCTACCATTTATGTTTGTTAAGACACTATACTAGTGCTTGCCATACGGCCTTTCTGACCATACCCAGCAGCAGCTGCCATAACCTCCCGTATTCCTTTACTAGTTTGGATTTTCAAAAGCACCCACAGTTAGTCTAACTCTGCTCCCATTGCGGTCAATGGTAAAACTCCCCTTGACTTCAATGGGAGCCGTTCGGCCAGCACTAGTCACTAATGAGCTTGATTTCTCAGACAGGAGGGTAAGAGGTGACAATCACAGTCTGTAAGTACCTCCATGGGGAGAAGATATCTGACACTACAGGGTTCTTCAATCTAGCAGATAAAGGCAGGACAAGATCCAGTGACTGGAAGTTGCAGCTAGATAAATCCAAGTTAGAAAGAAGATGCAATTTTTAAACAGGGTAATTAACCGTTGGAACAACTTGCCAAGGGATGTGGTAGATTCTCCATCACTGGATGTTTTTAAATCAAGATCAGATGGCTATCTAAAACTATGCTCTAGCTCAGTCACAAGACACAGGCTAATGTAGAGATTACAGAGTAAAATTATAGGGCCTTGCTATGCAGGAGATCTCACAAGATGATCTAATGCTCCCTTCTGGCCTGACCATTTATGCATTTATGAAAATCTCATCCTCAGAATCTAATCGGGGCCTTTGGGCACTTCCGCAATACAGATAAATAACAATTACAAAGCACCTGGTAAGATTTGCAAGCATCCTAACTAAAGAGACAGCAGAAAGTTGTATGTGCTCTATTTATGGTAAGTAGTGTCCGTAGCCAGACAGATGTACTGTGTATCATTTTGCATCCCCCAGAGTGCGGTAATGAAGAATTCTTGCATACATAGTTTAACAGACAAAATGAGAACTTTGCATTGGTTTAGAGCAGGGGTCCCCAACCCAGTGCCCGCGGGTGCCAGGGCGCCTGCTGGGGCATTTTTGTGCACCGACAGGACACCTCACCGCCGAAATGAACAGAAAACTTCAGCATTGATAGTTTTGTAAAAATTGTGAAATTTGTATTTTAGTTAAAGGAAGAAAAAAAACTTTTTAGCCTACTTTGCAATAAGATCCCCATAGCATTATTCAATAGGGGGTTAGGAATTTGCACACAATTCAAATGATCCTTACACAGAGATAGCTAAGTAGTTTAAAAAAATGCTGATTTGCATAGATAGGGGAGGGGAGTTTATCCCACATTCCTGCTGTGGGGTAGTTTACATCTTTCTCTGGAACATCTGGTGCTGGCCACTGTCAGAGACAAGGCACTGGACTAGAGGGACCATGGAACTGATCCAGATTGGCAATGCCTATGTTCCTATTTTTGTAGAGCAAAGTGCCGAATCCTGACTGCTCTGACCTGTAATGGGTTTATTCACTATTCAAGAGTATTCACAGGCCCTGCCCACTCCTGGACACATATTCCTCCTGGGATGGTTTGCTACAGTTCTGTAGGGACATACAAACCTCGGTGTTGTTCCCGAACCACCAAATGTAAGTCAGCGTGCCCACCTGGCTGGGCCACAATACCGCCGTAGCGTTGACCTCTTTGTTCTTGGTAGTAACAAACGGGAGAGACAAATGAACATGTTCCAGGGGGCCTGCGGAGACAGAAGCAGTGGCAAATGGGGTGAATGCCCTCTCTTAGGCATCAAAATGTGGGTCTGACACTGGATCCTCCAGCTTTTTGGATGAGACAATGAAGAGGAACGCACGTGGGGCACCATATGCAAAGCGTTCTGGCTTCGTACTGTTGCTGGGGAAGTCATTTGGGACCCATGCATCTAAAAATAGGAATTGCTACTACCTGAACTAAAGAACCCCACCTCTACAGCTCAAAGACTGTATCAAACTCATACATCTATATACATGGACTACCCACTAGAGGGAGACAGAGTCACACTATGTGGGCTACCTGGGAAGACCCTAGAACTTGCATGAGTAAGCACTAATAGAAGTATAATAATATTACAAATACTTGGATCCATTCCTAAAGAGCCAGATATCAGGTGCTGGAAATTGGTATCGCTTCGTGAACTCCAGTGGAGCTATATGCATTTGTATCAGTTTAGGGCCTCCACCAAAGCATCTATCCCACTTATCCCTTCTTTTTAACTCTCACTTTTCCTCTCCCCCGTGGTCCTTTTCTCTCATCTACACTGTGCCTTTTATTTCCTTAGAGTAGCCACGTGTTGTAGCTTAATGGACAAATAACATTTACTTTGAAACATGCCCTGGCTAGGGTGACCAGACAGCAAGTATGAAAAATTGGGACAGTGGGTGGGGGATAATAGGTGCCTGTATAACACAAAGCCCCAAATATCTGGACTGTTCCAAAAAAATCGGGACATCTGGTCACCCTAGCTGGCTGTTCCTTTCTCCCATTTGTGATGGGAAAATGGGGAGGCATGGGTCTGTAATCACAACTTGTTTTATGGATTGTTTTCTATGTCTGTCACTGTCGTTCTTCTGGAGAACAGAAGTGTGGTCCTTAAAGAAAGAGAGAGAAACCCAGAACCACAAGGTAATTTGGGGGCACAGTTCTCCAATACAGGCTCAGTTCAAATTCCTTACCCAGAGGCTCCAAACACTGAAATGGGCACTTGTGGACTGATTTCAATATCCACGCGTGATCTGGCTGCTCTATTAAAAGGAGTCAATATTTGACACCAGGACTTCCCAAATGATTTCACACACATATATAGCATCATTTATAGAGCGTTATTCACCCTCAAGGATCACCAGAGGATTCCCCACTTTTTACACCTGTGCAGAGTGGGTGCAAAATGGTACCAGCTCAGAAGGTGTACATTACTGTTCATAAGGTGTGGAATGCGGCTCCGTGACACACCCGTGAAATGCAGCCCTCTCTGGGGTATAAACATGGCAACTGTTTTAACACCACACAGCACCACCCTATGATCCAGGGGCATTCAGGATCAGACTACCAGGGGGTTGTTGGAGGCCAGGATTATGGGTAATCTTTATTCTGATGGCTACTGATGAACCCCCTGCCACACCTCCAGGAGTGCCTGAATGCTCCTGTTTTTCTCACGCTTCGAAAGCGCTGCAAGATTTTGTCCTACACCTCTGTATATTGTCAAAAGTATTCCCCTACCAGAATCCACAGCCACAGGGGAAATCACTAGTCTAGTCTAGTCTCAGGTAGGAGGTGAGAACTGAAATTAATCATTATCCAGCCCTTTGTGTATTTCAGATGAGGTGGCCTTGTTTTGTATTCACTAAGTGTCCAGGGGCAGCAGAAAGTGCAAAGGAGGGAGAATGTCAAGCATCCAAAGTGGCAGTGGAAGAGCTATCAACAGGACCATACACTGTGTCAGCTCCAACACCTAGTTCTCACTGATGCTAGCTTAATTCCTGCACTGTTGGATGGAATAGCGCTGAGGAGGCCACTCAAAGGGCCCGGCCCTGCATCAAGTCTTTAATGCCCTTTCAGGCCTTCACTGCTTCCTTGTTATGATAGAAAAAGAAAGGCTCATCCACAAAGGCCCATATTATTTTAACATCTGCATTCCAATATAGAACTGGAGAAAATGGACAGTCTGTTTGGAGTGCACTGGTTGAACAGCAGATGGTGCTGTATCACTCCAGATAGGTCTATGTGATAGGAAGAGAAGTCTTGTCCAATTACAATAGAATTGCACTTCCAAGTTTTACATGCAGTTTATGAGCCATTTCATTACTACCACTCTGCATCTTGCCCCAAAACACCATCCGTGCCCTTAGAAGATTCTTTGGATGCACACAATTGGTACTGAGAACATAATCTGTGTAGGGTTGGCCTGTACCTAGAGTCTCTTTAACAGGTGTAAGCGGGGGAATAGTCCCGCTATTGTGAGGAACTTTCCTGGCTTCTGCACTACCCTGGTGAAGTGGGCTAGCAAAAGGATCTGAGTCCTCGCTCCCACTTCCTTTACCCAGAGGCCTCTCTGCCCTTGAGGACTCCCCTACCACTCTCCTGTCTGGCAGAGTCCTCGTAACCCCAACAAGGCTGAGCCCAGGATTCCTGGGGGGCTCGGCCCCCAACCCTGCTGTGGTCACCTAGGACAGAGACTAGGGTGTCCCCACTCCGGGGTACTCTCTCTGCACTGGGCACTACTCTGACCCACTGACCATTACATACAAGTTAAAGTTATTTAATCAACAATTAATTTTAAAAAGAATAAGGGAAAATGGGAAAGGTTAAAGGAAACACATCACCCCGCTGTGTGGCAGGGAACATCACAAACAGTGTCTCTGGAACGTCAGGGCAGTTCACAGTCTGTTCCTTGTAAGTCCCAGGCCTCCTGCTCAGGCCCTGGCTGTGCTGCAGGGATGCTGTGGGTTGGACACTCGCTCTGGTGGTGGCCACACGCTCTCAGGCTCTACGTGGTAGGACCCTTCGTCCCAGTGTCACCCCCGCCCTGTCAGGGTTACGATCCAAGCCTGCCTGCAGAGCCTCTTGGCTGAGGCGTCTCCCTGTGCTGGGCCCACTGCCCAGGGTCCCCCTCGGTCCCCCCAGCTGCTCACCGCACCCAGCTCCAGACTGCTCCAGCCCCAGCTCCACCACTCGGTCTCTGCACTGCTGCTGCTGCTCTGCCTCCAGCTCCCTGGGCTGCTTCTCTGGCCCCTCTGGCTCTGGGTGCTACAGCTCTGCTCCCAGGGCAAGTCTGCTCTCTCTGCGCTGTGCCTCTGGCTTTGGGGCTGCAGCTCGGCTCCCAGGACAGGGTCTGCTCTCTCTGGGCTGCTTTTCTGGTCCCTCTGGATCTGGCACAGCTCTGCCCCCCCAGCTCTGCCCCTGCTTTCTCCTTAGCTCAGCTCCACTCTGTCTGACCCAGGCAAATCCAGCTCACACAGAGGACGGGACCTCCCTGGCCTCCTGACTCCCTGATTAGCCTGCCTGCCCTGTCATTCAGGCTGACCTGGAGCATTGGCCTCTCCTCATTGTACCTGGGGGCTGTCAGTCTCAGGGTCCTGATTCCCCATCGACCCTTCCCCCTTTTAGTACTGGGAGCTAGCAACTAAAACACCCCCACTGAATGTTAGTAAGGGGGCAACAGTCCCCTTACACAGGCTACATCATTTTCAAAAGTTAAAGCAACAGGCAGGGAGACTGAATAAGTTTGCTGCTGACCTTAAATGCCTGCTGAGATGACTCATAGATGGCCTTGTTGCTAGAGAAATGGCTTACAATCAGAAATGGCTTACAACCATGGTGTAATCTGGGCCTCAGGCCAGTTTAAACAGCCCATAGGTCTCCGGTGGAAAGGAGATTCTAGTGGTGCAGAGTAGGTGGAAGGATTCTTATGCCATGCCAGTTCCCTGCAGCTGGCATTGCAGGGGAACTGGGGCCTATAGGAAAATGTGTGGCAAAAATGTCCCCGTTCCCCTTGAATGATCTTTGCTTCCAGCCCAATGTGGCTGTTTGCAGCTGGTAATAGCTAGAGCAAATTAATGCTATTCCACCTTGGCCCAAGGGGACCAGGTCTGCACAGAGACTGCTGCAGGATCAGGGAAGTGCCAAGGGTAATGGGTGGTGAATGAAATATACATGTTATATCTAATCTATTATATGGGTGAATTTAATGGGATATAGGCATGCCACAATGAATGGCCCATCAGAAAACCCTTATTGCATACAGACTTTTAATGACATTTCAGATTATCTAAGTGATTCTAGTGAATATTGGGCTTATTTCTATTACAAAATAATATATTTCTGCTACATTGCTTACATGACTTAGGCCCCTAAGTCACTTAGGCCATTTTGAAAATTATATCTCATCTCACTTAAAAAAGATACAAAGGCCACCTTTTTAAGTATCACTTTGTAGTGTCCAAAAACTACAGGCTCATTAGATCAGCTGGCCAGACAGCTAATTAGTGCAGGTGGCTGAGTTAGACAACTGCTTTCTCTTTCCCGCTTGTAGCCTGCATAAGAAAACAGCTATTGTATCATGTGGCCTCATTAGTTTGCAAACAAGACAAGCACAATGATGATCATCCCTTTGAAAACTCCTCTTGTCAAGCTGCAGCTGATTACAAAGCCTGTGTGCGGGAAGCTGTCAGAACCTCCCTGGAAATATTACCACAGAAACAATTCTCCATTTGTTTCCAGGGATCTTCACAAGCTATTAGAAATGACGCCTGGCTTGCAATCCACTGACCTATCCATAAACAGGAGCAGGCAGGGGAGGCTCAGAGGGAGCAAAGAATTGGCTTTTCCTCAGAGAACAAGGTGTAGCCAGCTGTTTGTCTTGAGATCCAAAACTACACCACGACTGATCAGTCAATGCTGCATAGGAGGGTTAAACAAAACTCGAACACAGCATCTTTTGCCTTCACAAACAGAGGCCTCTGTCCGTCCAATTGCAATAAGGGTCATTGGCTCTATGCAAGGGCAAATATTCTGCCAGCTAAGAAAAAAATACAACTCAGCATTGGCCCCAAAACTGAGAAATTCCCTCCAACTGTCAAGGCCTCGGCGTAAGGAACCACATGGCTTAAGTCCCAAAATGTGACCCCCAAGTTACAGAGTAGTTTCAGAGGAAAGGAGTTTCGTTTCTCTAAGGCATTATTTTTGGACTCAATGCCCCAGGATGATGCCAGGAAGTGCCATGCTGCAGAAGGTGCCATCTTTCAAAGGAGGCATAAAACTGGGTTCCTGACCACCTGCGATCATTAAGAGGGGTGATTTTCCAAAGACCTTCCGGGGGGCTTGGACTCCTAAGTCCCTCGGGTAGCTTTTGAAAAAGCTCACCTTAAATCTACCATGGCGCCTTTCACAAGAAAGAGCTGTAAGCCCCAGTGTTCCAGCTAAGTTCCCCCTGCAGTTTTCTGTAACTATAGGATTATACTTCACTCTGCCCTGAACTGTTTGGAGTGTTGTTGGACACTGTTAAACAGCTGCTGCCTTGCACCCTAGGGACAGCTGCATTCCTGGTGAATAAAGTAACCTCGAAGTTGCAATCTCTGTATAGGAACTTATTGAATGCCTTGGGATCCTCTGAAAGAAGTATGCTATAAAAGTGTCAGGTATTAATTAAGAACAATTTCTGTAGCCATATTTCCAGGGTTTAGCACTTCCTTTCTAAACAACATGCACGTACAATAAAAAACAACAACCCACAACTCCCTTTTCCACCCCCCACCCCCACACAGAATCCTCGAGCTAAACCTTCAGGAGAACTCTGGGAAAGTTCAGAGATGGGTCAGAACTTTGTGGCTTGAACCAACGCTTAACCAGACTAAAAGGAAAATTACATGAACTCTATCTAGGGGCATAGGAAAATTTGGGTTTTAAATTGGCAGCAATTGACATATAAGGAAGTTAGAAAGAAAAGCAGTGGAAGATATTATTTTTCTTGTAACTTTCTCCAGATTCAGGAATTTGGTTTCCATCATGACAGAAAGGGTGATTTCCACTCCAGAAGTGGCTGCATTTCAGCAATGGGCATATGATCCCTATGTATACATACAGGTCAAAATTTTTAGAAGTAGCCAGCGATTCTGGATGCCTCCATTTTTGGCTGCCCATTTTGAGACTTCTTAAAGGAGCCTAATTTTCAGAAAGCACTGAGCACCCGCCCTTTGAAAATCAGATCCCTTTCTTTAAGGCATCTCAAGCTGGGGACCTGAAATTTGAGGCACTAAAAATGAAGAGTTGTTTTTTTTAAAAAAAACTTGGCCATTATCCATGAATAGTTTTTGAATTCTCTGGCTCTCAGTTTGGGGAAGGACAAAAGCTCATTCTCTCTGACTCTGCACATGTCTCAGAAGGTCTCCTCTCAGACAGGGAGCCTCCTGAATCGTCTCTAAGAGAATGTAATGTTTCTTTAAGATATGTTGTAAACCAAACACAGTAATAACATACAAGTTACATGTAAGTACAGGACAGTGCTGTCCAATCCCAGGCTGTTTGCCACCTGCACGGTCACTCGGAATATGCCCACATTCTGGTAGACGTGCTTGATCCCGTCCTCCGTTGAGCTGAGATTGACGTACGACACAGCGATGCCATCTCCAAAATCCACCTGAATGATCATCCTTTGGACGTCACCCTATGACAATGGGGAAGGAGTCAATAAGGAAAACGACTCTTCTCTGACTGGACTTCACTAGTGGCCTGAACCTACTCCCACGGACTTCAGACCGGGGAAAAGATTAGGCTGTACAGCTACAGGGAGTGATTTCAGAGAGCAACTCAGGATGGTTCAGAGATTTTGCAACAGCCTGTGATCCCTTTCACCTGGCTCGTAATGGCTGTTACCTGGCTGAGAGCTGTTCAGTGACCTGTTTGAAATGCGCTGGAAGTTCTCTACTACATAGGTGTCCACCTCATAAAAACCACCAGCACTAATTGGTCCCCATGTTGGCTGGGTCAGGCTGAGGACTGAACAGGCATGGTGACTAATCTCCCCTCCTCCTGCCTAGAGACGGTCCCAGCAGTACAGGTGTAGGGTATGCCTGGTGCTGCTCTTCTGTGGGTAAAGCTAAGGATATTCGTCCCCTGGGGTGCCTACCTGGCACTTCTGGTTATCATTAAAAATAAAAAAGGAGGCACATCAGCAAAAAAACACAGCCAGGAGCTCCATGTTCCATGCAAGAGCGGAAACCCCGTTACCTGGAGAAAGCCTGTTATGTGGGTTGATATTCCACACTAGTGACTGAACTTGCCACAATGAGCTCCACATCCAAGACATTCAGCGGGGAGCTCTTTGTGTAAGAACAGGCAGAGGAAATGAACAAACCTAAAACCCAAAGGACCCACACGGATTTGTGTCTTTACACACAGCTTTACCGACCAATAGCATTTTTGATAAGCCGGTGCTCTTTGAATAGGACAAGGAGCAGAGACATGATTCAGATACATGCTTGCGGGGAGACCCTGTTTCTTATGCTCTGGAAACATCAATGGAATGCTCTCATGTCACTGCTGTGGTGTTGTATCCAGTACGGTCCATTTTCAACAGGCTGACAAGACACACGGAAACAGCCAGTGGCTGTTGTAGGCCAGCCTTCCAGGTGGGACACTGTAACTCGCCTTAACTCTGTACATAGTCGCTATTAAAAGCCACTTTTGAAAGTGCCTCTCAATAGGACCGCTGTGATTACTGGGCAATACAGTTACACTCTCCTTCTCTTGCTACAGAGCCACCTCTTATACAGTCTGGCACACTGGAGCCTTTGCCGGTGCCTGGATCCTTCATCTGGAAGAAAGCCATTAGATTAACAATTTAGGACAGTGCATACCATTGGGATGAAAGTATATGGAATTTACTTTAATTTTGTTTCCTTATTTTTCCAAAAGGGGCTGTCACCTGGATGCCCTAATAAAAGTTATTAAAAGAAGCACCTGTTTCCAGGTAGGTCTAATTTTGTTTTGTTTTAAGTTGTTGGGCTGGGTGGGGAGGCAGAAAAATGACATTTTGAGCTGAATCCCTCACACTTGTTCTCCGCCCAAAGATTTCACTTCCAGGGTTGTGGGGACAGAAGTGAAAAGGTCAATACAGTCCTGCTGCCCTATTTTGGGGGAATCAGGTTTGAAGATAGGATGGTCTTGTGATCAGGAATGGGTCTTGTGGACTGGGGCTTCTGTATCACATTCCTGGCTCTGTCTGAGTTCCTGTGTGACTCTGGGCAAATCATATAACCTCACTTTCTAGGCAGCATAGTACTGCCCTACCTTCCCAGGGGATTGTGAGGATAAAAATCATTGCTCGTGAGGTGCTGAGATACTTTGATGACAAGGACAATATAAGCAATTAGATAAAAAACAAACAAACAAACAAACCACCACAACAGGTTTTCTCTATATACACACATGCAAAATGCTGGGATCTAAATTAGCTGTTATCATTAAAGACAAAGATCTGGAGTCACTGGAGATAGTTCTCTGAAAATATCTGCTCAATGTGCAGTGGCCGTCAAAAAAACTAACAGCATGTTAGGACCCATTAGGAAAGAGATAGATAGTAAGACACAGAATATCATAGTGCCTCTATATAAATCCATGGTACATCCATATCCTGAATACTGTGTGCAGTTCTGGTCATCCCATCTCAAAGGAGATCTAGCAAACTAGGAAAAAGTACAGAGAAGGGCACCAAAAATGACTAGGGGGATGTAATATCTTCCATCTGAGGTGAGATTAAAAAGACTGGGACAGTTTAGCTTGGAAAAGAGACGTCGAAGGGCGGGCTGACAGATCTATAAAATCATGAATGATGAGGAGAAAAAAAGTGTGATTGGCCCATGCACATAACACAAGAACCACTGGTCACCCAATAAAATTAATAGGTAGCCGGTTTAAAACGAACATAAGGAAGTACTTCTTCATATAATACACAGTCAACCTGTGGAACTCGTTGCCAGAGGATGTTGTGAAGTCCAAAAATATAACTAGACTCAAAAAAGAACTAGATAAATTCATGGAGGATAGGTCCATCAATGGCTATTAGCCAAGACGGTCAGGGATGCAATCCCATGTTCTGACTAATACAAGCTGGGACTGGACTACAAGGGATGGATCTCTCAATAATTGCCCTATTCATTCCCTCTCAAGCATGCGGCACTGGCCAAAGTCAGAAGACAGGATACTGGGCTAGATAGACCACTATGGCCATTCTTATGTTCTCATATGTTAAGAAGAACTGCAGGTGCTCTTAGCAAACTCTATGGGCTTGTGTGTGCAGGAATTTATTCTGGAATAGCTATTCCTGATTAACTGTATTTGTGGATGCTCTTATTCTGGAATACAAGCATCCAAACATGGAGCTAATCAGAAATTGTTCATCAGGAATAGCTAATCCACTTTAAATACCTTCTTCCTTACCTTATTCCAGATTAATTTTCATGTGTAGACAAGCCCTTAAATAAGTTTGCTTTATGCCCGGTCTACACTTAAAACTTATATTGGCATAGCTGAGTTGGTCCAAGGCATGAGTAAAAACCACCCGCTAGCAAAATAACTATGCTGACAAAACCCCTGCTGTAGACAGACCTATGCCAACTGAAGAGGGCTTCTGTCCATGTAGCTAATGTCGTTCAGGGAGGTGGGGTAGCTATGCTGGCCATATGGTATGTCTTCTGTTGGCGTGTGCAGTATCTACCCTAGCACAGGCTCTGTAGTACAATCAGAGTGTTTTTATTTAACTTGGCAGTGTACCTAGTCGTTAGTGAGATGTTGCTATGCTTGAGAAGATTGGCTGAGAAATAAGTTACGGAATAAGGTTTGATTCAGCAAAGATCTTAAGCATGTTCTTAACTTTAGATCTACTGCATTTAAGCATGAGCTTAATCTACCTGGACTTCAGTAAGGCATCTGATACAGTTCCACATGGGAAATTATTAGTTAAATTGGAGAAGATGGGGATTAATATGAGAATTGAAAGGTGGATAAGGAACTGGTTAAAAGGGAGACTACAATGGTTCATACTGAAAGGTGAACTGTCAAGCTGAAGGAAGGTTTCTAGTGGAGTTCCTCAGGGATCGGTATTGGGACTAATCTTATTTAACATTCTTATTACTGACCTTGGTACAAAAAGTGAGAGTGTGCGCTAATAAAATTTGTAGATGACAAAGTTGGGAGGTATTGCCAATATGGAGGAGGACCGGAATATCATACAAGACGACCTAGATGACCTTGTGAACTGGAGGTCTAGAAATGGGATGACATTTAATAGTGCAACGTGAAAGGTCATACATTTAGGGACTAACAACAAGAATTTTTGCTGTAAGATGGGGATTTATCGTTTGGAAGTGACAGAGGAGGAGCGAGACCTGGGTGTATTGGTTGATCACAGGATGACTATTAGCCATCAATGTGATGTGGCCATGAAAAAGGCTAATGTAATCCTACGATGCATTAGGCGTGGTATTTCCAGTAGAGACAGGGAAGTGTTAGTATCATTATGCAAGGCTCTGGTGAGACCTCAGCTGGAATACTGTGTGCAGTTCTGGTCTGCCATATTTGAGAAAGATGAATTCAAACTGGAACAGGTGTAAAGAAGGGCTCCTAGGATGATCTGAGGAATGGAAAACCTACGTTATTAGAGGAGAATCAAAGAGCTTGGCTTGTTTAGCCTAACCAAAAGAAGGCGGAGGGGAGATATGATTGTTCTCTATAAATACATGAGAGGGATAAATACAAGGGACACAGAGGAGTTATTTAAGTTAAGCGCCAATGAGGACAACAACAAATAGCTATAAACTGGTCATCAACAGGTTTAGACTCAAAATTAGCCATCAGAGGAGTGAAGTTCTGGAACAGCCTTCCAAGGGAAGCAGTCGGGGCAAAAACTTAACTAGCTTCAAGACTGAGCTTGATAAGTTTATGGAAGGTAGGGTATGATAAGATTGCCTACAATGGCATGTGACCCATTGGCGATTGCCAGTAGCAAAAATCCCCAACTGGTAGAGACAGGACAGGAGGGCTCTGAGTTTCTACAGAGAATTCTTTCCCAGATGTCTGCCTGGTGGATCTTGCCCACATGCTCAGGATCTAACTGACTGCCATATTTGGGATTGAAAAGGAAATCCCCCCACCCCCAGCTCAGATTGCCAGAGACCCTGGGGCTTTTTTGCCTTCCTCTGCAACATTTGGCATAGGTCATTTGCAGTTTAACCTAGTGTAAATGGTGGATTCTCTGTAACTTGAAGTCTTTAAACCATGATTTGAGGATCTCAGTAACTCAGCCAGAGGTTAGGGGTCTATTTTAGGAGTGAGTAAGGTTCTGTGGCCTGCGATGTGCAGGTCAGACTAAATGGTCCTTCTGACTTTAAAGTCTATGAGTTCCTCCTAGATGTAGGAATTACTGCGTGAGATACAGGAATTAGGTGAGGTTCTCTGGCCTGTGTTATGCAGGAAGTCAGTCTAGATGATCATATGGGTCCCATCTGACTTTTAAAATCTATGAAGATCCATTAACACCAATGTGACTTAAGCAGATGTTTGAAGTTAAATCACTTGTGTAAGGTCTTTGCTGAGGGCAGGGGAGACCTACGGCAAAACCATACTGCTGTGTACAAGCAGCTCCCAAGAGTAGTTTGCACACGGCGGTATTATCAAGAGAGATTTTTGCAACAATATGACATTTCCTTATGTCAGTGACTGCGATGTGTGTGGTCATGCCTACTGGTTAGAGCAGGCATCAGTAGCCAGGAATCAGAGCCCAAGATGAGAGACTTAGTCAGAGGCCGGCGCCAAGGGTCAGAGATGAAGTCAAAGATCAGAGCCCAGAGTCAGAACCAGGCGAAGTGGAATGAAGCAGGGCATTGGCAAGGCTGGAACAAGGCAGGAGCTATCTTGGCTGTGGGCAAATGCTTTTAGCAGCAGCTGAACTGTTGCTGCTGCTGGGTTTAAGGGTCAGTCTGATGGCTCTTCCAATCCATCAGGCGAACAGCGGTGTAACAAATCCGGCAGTTTACAAGGCAGCTGCGCTTGTTAGGTTACCCAGAACCTGGCTCTGCCGCAGTCTCTCATCCCTGACACTGGGCACCAAAAATAAAACACCCAACTCCCCCAACCCTTCTTGCTATAGCCTTGCCTGTTGCCTTTTCTAGCGTGTACTCGGCATGTTGACAAGGGTAGTGGTAGATTATATGGATCCGCAGAACCCAAGTAAAGCGAACAGTAAGCCCAGTGCACTTCTCCTGTGGCTTTGCACATGGGCATCAATGCAATGAGCATTAACCCAAGTCCGACTTCTTGAATGAGCACCATCTTCCAGCTCCATCTCTAGAGGTTTGTAATGCAAACTCTCTTAGGAGGCATGGCCACAATTTGCAAAGGTGGCTATCTATGGTTAGGTCCCCTAAACTCAGTCCCTGTATATTCGTCACGCTGGGGTAGGCAGATACCTGTTATAATAGCCAGGAAAAGAGCAGTCCTTTGGGTTGGCATTGCTAACCTGATTTAATGTATGTTACCTACAAGGTGTGGCATAACTGTCAGATGGTACACTGCAATCCTAATATAGGCTCTGATCTAGCAAAGCACTTAAGTATCTGCTTAGCTTTTAGCACATGAGTAGATCTGTTGACCTCAGTGAAGCCTGTGGCAGAGCTAGTTGAATCCAGATCTTCCAAGACCAGTGTCTTGAGCACCAGACCATTAAAAAATAAAAGCACTTTGACATAAGTAAGTTTTCAAAGTCATTCTATTGACTAACAAAACCCGACCTCTGGGGATTTAAACATATATATAATAGCACCTTCTCTATGCACAGCAAACGTACCTATTTCTTGCAAAAAATCTAGAACAAACACAGGACCTAAATGCTTTCAGCAAGATCTCTGAATCTTTTCACTTCAGCATTTGTTAGCAACATGCCATGCTGTTTGCAAAACATTGTTACACTTTGGTTACTTTTATACTGCCATTAGAATTTTGGTATATGTCTGATTATGGCCCATCCCAATCAATCTAATAAGGATGCAGCCTTCCAGCTTTCCATTTAAATTTCACCCAGAAGGTTGTAATCATGGATTTTCCATATTAAGTGCTAGTCTTTGTATGTAAATTGAAGTATTAAAACAATGAGATACAGCTCAAAGTTTTTAATTTTAGTCCCATGCCTCAGATTTAATTTAAAAGTCTTCAATTATGCATTGGCTTGCGTCTCTTTTTCCTTACAGATGTTTAAAACGGATTTAATTATCCACTGCAATAGGCAGACATTGCTTCTGTCGGGATGTCTTCCTGAATGAATGTTTTAAAAATGTGCTTTACACAGTCTTTATGCAGATTCACCCATTTTCCCCCATGGCACTTTTCCACTTGCATCCAAAAATGTGTCCTTGAAGACATTTCTTTATGGAAGACATTCCACTGAATTCCTGGGCAAGTCTGTCTGTAGAATGCTCCTTAATATGGCTCGCAGTTCAGCAATCATTAAGCATATTCTTAACTTTAAACAAGTTAAGTCCATCCTGATTCACATGCTTATCTTTAAGTGCATGCTTAAGCACTTTGCTGAATTAGGGCCTAAGGCCACCGATTAATAATGATGCTTATTGATGGTTTCTTGCAGTTTTCCTCCAAGAAGAATATTTGGATGACTACATGTAAAGTCAAATAAACTCAACCATAATCAAGTTCAAGGATGCTTGTTTCAAGTTGATTTTATTAACATTTATTAATAAGTTGTACGCAAATTGATTCTTGGAACATTTCAAAGTAGCAAGTAACAGGAGAACTGGTGTTTAGGTATGCGTGGAAACATTTACATTAGGTGGTTGAGACCAGTCATTAAAATATGTGTGTATGAAAAATGTGGCCACCTTAGAGTCATCTCCAGGAAAATGGCATTATGACTGGGTTGCCTCTGCAGCAACCCCTAGTGGCCCATCAGGGCCTGACTCCCCCCAGGTCTCCACTGGTAGGCTGCTGTGAGGTCCAAGGTAGCAGTGCTTTGGCCCTCTAGCCAAGGCAAACTTCAGTCCTACCCCATCTGGGGTGATAAGGACCAAAAGAAATGAGGAACACCCCACCCCCCCAACTCATAATGGAATCATCCAACGAACCTTCGGTGGGACCCCGCCCCCTATTCAGGGCTTGTCTCCAAACAGTCTGTGCTTCTGCTGATCCTCTAGGGTCTGGTTGTCCCTTCCAGCAGGGACTCGTCCAGCTGGCAGGCTAGTTCAGTCTCTCACACCAGGAGAAGCAGAATTTCGTCCTAGGCAGCCCTTGACTGGGCTAGGTCTCCTCCTTTTAACTCAACCTCTCGATGCCTGACATTTGCCACAGGCATAATGGGGCCAACTGGATCCAGAGTCTCTCATTAACCCTCTTGTTGCCAGTGTGGGCCATCTGCCCCATCACAGGCACACGAGTTTTTGTATTAAAAAAAAAGAATGGGGCCAGATCCTCACCTAGTGGAAATCAGCATAGCTCTACTGACATCAGTAGAGCTACAGCGATTTATATCAGTTGATGGACCAGAAATACTTGCTCCCAGATCTTGGGAAGAAGAGGCAGACCTTTTGGGGTTCTCCAACCTCTTCACTAGGTCAGTGGTTGTCAGTACTTAACCAGAGGTTCACCAATATTCCTCTCTGCGAGCCCCATATGATCGCAGGCTGCTTTTGAATTGCTTTTCCTTGTTCCTCCCAGTGACATTCTTACACCATCAGAAAGTCATATTCCACTTTGCTGAGTTTGATCATCTCTGTGAGGATAACAAGACCCAGTGCTATGAGACCTTTTCCTGATTGTCATCATGTGCTTCGTGGAGACATCATACTCTTCACTGCTAGCATTTGCTCCTTCCTTCCTCTTGTTTTGCTGTTGTGTTAAACTATGAGACTAACTGATTTTTCAGGGACAACCATGAGTTTGCATCCAAAGCTCTCCTCTCTCCTGCTCAGTCTCAACTTGTTCTTTAGAGAAGGCAACTAGACCTAGAAAGTTAACAGCTGTACAGGTCTCCGCAGATCTTCTCTTTGCTCATCAGCTTTATAGCTTTCTTGTCCTCCCTGTTAGCCCTCTTGTGTCAAGTGGAACTTGAGTATGAACACAGAGTTGGAAAGCTACAGTACATAGGGTGACTATCTACATCTCAGAACAGGGGAAGCTCTAAAGCAGCAGTGTTCTGAAGGGCCAAAGACATGAGAAAAGGTCTCTGTCTTTTACTGCACAAGAGTTGTACATGTGGCACAAGTGAAGAAACTGGTCCATCTTGGATAGCTTAGTCATTACAATCATTGATCACCACCTCCGGAACTGAGGGACTGGCCTGTCTTTGTCTCTGGGTGCACTAATTCACATATCCTCGAGCAAAATCACACATGCATGTCCACATTATCCAGCCCATTTTGACATGCCTGATGTCCTCCTCTGATGTGAAGAGCTAACCAGAGAACACTTTTGTTTTTGATACCTACATCTCATCTGCATTGGAAGGAAATGGATCTCAGGCCTTGCCTATGTATAGCTTTGGTACCTATTTAACTATTTGCATTAAGGATGTGACTTACAGAAATGGTTAAATGGGTATAATCCCTACTATCCTACACTGCCTTATAGGTGCCTTATAGCAGTACACTCGATTCACCTAAACTTAGGCCATGTCTACGACGGGTAGTGATCGATCTATCGGGGATCGCTCTGCTGTCAACTCCGGAACTCCACCAGGGTGAGAGGCAGAAGCGGAGTAGGCGGGGGAGTGGCGGCCATCGATCTCGCGCCGCGAGGATGCGAATTAAGTGATTCTAGGTCAATCTAAGATACGTCAGCTTCAGCTACGCTATTCTCGTAGCTGAAGTTGCGTATCTTAGATCGATCTCCCCCCCCTTAGTGTAGACTAGGACTTAGGGAAATAAGCTATACCAGTATAAATACCTTTATACCAGCATAACTGCATCCACACTAGGAAGGTTGTACTGCATCAGTTACCCCAATATATTTAAAGCAGTACAATGTGCTCCTCACACAAGGCCAGACCTACTGAAAGCAGCTTGACTTTTCAGGATGCTTTCAAGTAACTCTCTCATCCCCTTTTGATAGCTCCACCATTTGTGTCAGTGGTGAGCAACTGAAAATAGGTTTGCAGGTGACAGGAGCTCCCATGGAGCTCCCATGTCCCAGTGCAAGAAGTATTTCATTGTTTCTTTCGGCGTCAGTGAAACCAAAGGACCTGTAGCTGGCCAGTTTTTTCCTACCACTTCAGCAGCCAAATGATTAAGGCTCGTTGTGCAGCTCATGTGTCTAGCATTTTTGGAGAGAGCATCAGCGGTAACTAGCGCTGGTTGAAATTTTCCACACAATTTTTTTTTTGACCAAAAATGCCTGTTTAAAAAAAAGTTTTTTGCTTTTGTTTTTTTTTTTAATTCCCATATTTCAATGAATAAAACTGAAAACTGCAATTTTTGGGGGGCGGGGAGTTAGTTGTTTAGTTAATGTTTCCGCCTACTTCCTCTCCTTGTTGT
The DNA here is from genome assembly GCF_965152275.1 of Natator depressus. Lineage (NCBI taxonomy): Eukaryota > Metazoa > Chordata > Testudines > Cheloniidae > Natator > Natator depressus. Next base: position 116,429,541 of record NC_134240.1, on the reverse strand, counting down.
TTCCTTCAATCCCCCTTACTAGTGGCAACATGGACAAAAAGGCAGGGGAGTAAGTTTTTGTTGTTTTATCAATATTTTGAATTTGTTTGTAATTTTTTTTCCAGAGAATGAACATTTAGATGCACCAAAGCACGTCAGATTTGCTAGATGCTGCTTCCTTTGCAAATCAGTATGCGAGTTTGTTCAGAGAAGGAAAAGCCTTGGTCTGCACCTACAACTTTTAGCCACCGACGCCAACAGTACCAGATTTTCCTCATTATATCTGCTTGTCATAAATATAAAGGGAAAGGTAAACCCCTTTAAAATCCCTCCTGGCCAGAGGAAAAATCCTCTCACCTGTAAAGGATTAAGAAGCTAAAGGTAACCTCGCTGGCACCTGACCAAAATGACCAATGAGGAGACAAGATACTTTCAAAAGCTGGGAGGAGGGAGAAAAACAAAGGGTCCGTGTCTGTCTGGGTGATGCTTTTGCCGGGGACAGAACAGGAATGGAGTCTTAGAACTTAGTAAGTAATCTAGCTAGGTATGTGTTAGATTATGATTTCTTTAAATGGCTGAGAAAATAGCTGTGCTGAATAGAATGAATATTCCTGTCAGTGTGTCTTTTTTGTAACTTACGGTTTTGCCTAGAGGGATTCTCTATGTTTTGAATCTAATTACCCTGTAAGGTATCTACCATCCTGATTTTACAGGGGTGATTCCTTTACTTCTATTAAAAGTCTTCTTGTAAGAAAACTGAATGCTTTTTTCATTGTTCTAAGATCCAAGGGTTTGGGTCTGTGGTCACCTATGCAAATTGGTGAGGATTTTTACCAAACCTTCCCCAGGAAGTGGGGTGCAAGGGTTGGGAGGATTTTGGGGGGAAAGACGTGTCCAAACTCCGTTTTTTCAGGAACCCAGATAAAGTTTGGTGGTGGCAGTGGAAATCCAAGGGCAAAGGGTAAAATTAATGTGTACCTTGGGGAAGTTTTAACCTAAGCTGGTAAAAGTAAGCTTAGGAGGTTTTCATGCAGGTCCCCACATCTGTACCCTAGAGTTCAGAGTGGGGAAGGAACCTTGACAGTGCTAGAGGAGTGTTTCCCAAACTTGGGACACCACTTGTTTAGGGAAAGCCCCTGGCGGGCTGGGCCAGTTTGTTTACCTGCCGCGTCCGCAGGTTCGGCCAATTGTTGCTCCCACTGGCCGCGGTTCGCTGTGTCCGGCCAATGGGGGCTGCGGGAAGTGGCGCGGGCCGAGGGACGTACATGAATTGTCAGTGGGCAGGATTGAACTGGGACCTTTGAAGTTTAGTGCATGAGCCTCTACCGCATGAGCTAAAAGCCAACTGGCTGTTAGCTATGGCTGTAGAGCAGACTCACTTTATCTCTCTCTTTCAGTGGTCTCAGCGCCACTAGATGGGACATTACACCACACCCAGAAGTATATCACTGTACAAAGAATCAGAAACCACCAACATGAAGATCCAAGTCAGTCCCTGTAAGCCGCCATGCATTTTGTGTTTTTGTGCAAACACAGATCAGCGTTTAGCACTTTCTTGCCAAACCACAAAGGAAAGCAAATGAGACAAGGGAAGTGGGAGGAAAAGGCAATCTGGGCAGTGAGGAAATCTTACTTGGGAGCAGAGAACACAGGATGGGAGATTTCATGGATTCTGTCCAATGACTTAATAAAACACTTTCGATACAAGAGGAGCCAGGCTAGGGGGAAATGTACTTGCAGATTAGAGATATGCTGAGGATACTGGGTTTTTTTAACCTCCTTTCATCCAAGAATCTCGGAGCCTTTCAAACATATTAATCAAACTTTGGATCATTGCAATGAGGTATGTTCGGTATTATTAGCTTACCTATCTGTATAATGGGTCTATCTTATCAAGAAGCCACAGAGTGAGTCAGTGGCAGAGCCAGGATTAGAATCCAAGAGCCCGGATTCCTAGTTCTCTGCTCTACCACTAGGCCACTTTGTAAACTTCAAGTTCCAGAATCTGAGCTACAAATGCACACAGCTCAGGAGGAGGGGGTGTGTGTGTGTGTGTGTGTGTGTGTGTGTGTGTGTGTGTGCACATGCGCGCACGCGCGGATGACTTTAAGACCACCCTTGTTCTGGTGGAAACTGAATGAGGCTAGGGTTCATATTCACCATTGGATTCCATCGTGATGAAATCTTGAGATCTTTTCTTGGGAGATTTTAGCCCTAAGCGCCTAAATGGTGGAAACACTCAGCCATCTCAAAGCGGGGAAATCTCATAAGATCAGACCTGTATGTGAGATTTCCGCCATCTTGGGCTGAACTGCAGCAAGGTCTAATTGGAACCAATGATCAGTCCATCTTGCACTTTCAAATCCTGTTGGGGATCCAAACCAGAAGGGACAGGCTGGCGACAGGGACAGGATTCAAGTCTGCACCACCTTTGAAATTTGAAGTGGTTTGGATGCGAGGTTCTGGTTCTGAGCCGTGGTTGATGCATGGAAGCAAACTTTGTGTCCCATCATCACCTTATATCACTTATTGCCTTTCATGCACATTCAGACTAAGATGCATTGTTAAGTGGATTTAATCCCCTACTCCAGTGTCTCAACTCAATGTCTTTGCAAGCTTGCATGATTCAGATTAACGTATGCCCAGGGGGGCCAATAAAAATAGACCATACCTCCTCCAGCTGCACCATGAGAGTAACGTTGTGCCCTTGTTCTGCGATCAGTTTCCCATCCGAAGTGATGATACGCAGTCCACGGGGGGCCTTGCCAGGACACTGCTGGGGTTTAGCTGTGTACTGTTCTCTCACGCCATCTGTGCAGTTATTAGACACAACCTTTCTGTACCTGCAAAGAGAGACACAACCTTTCTGTACCTGTGTAAGGAGGAGATGCAGGGAATCAGAAGTTCAAACCAGGCATGGGAAGTTTTCAAATTTGCCTCAGGTTGGTGAGGCTGAGGGCAATCTGGCTTCTAAGTACTTTGTAGATAAGTGGTCCAGTCACACTTTCCACATGCCTACAGTGCACAAGCAGCCTATAATATAACGTTTTCAACTGGATACAATATTCTCATTCATTGCTCCCCTAACGAGTTGCATAATTTTGCTGGACACTATTAAACCGCTGCCGTCCTGCACTGCAGAGCTTTCTGCTTCTCAGTTGGGCATAAGCCAATTCTCTCTAACAAGCCAATCTTGCACTTTAACCATCTTTCACCTGAGGATCCCAGAGCTTTTAAAACACATTAATTAAGCTTAGGATCACTGCAGTGCAGTACATTCAATATTATTAGATCCATTTTACATAAAGGCAAGCTAGATCATCAAGAAGTCACATAGTGAGACAGTGGCAGAGCCAGGATTAGAATCCAAGAGCCCAGATTCCTAGTTCTCTGTTCTACCACTAGGCCACTTTGTAAATTTCATGGTCCAGAATCTGAGCTAGAGCTGAACACAGCTCAAGAGAGTGTGTGCACACAGATGACTTTAAGACCATATGTTTTATCACAGCAATTTTGGGCCCATCAGGGTTACAGTTTGGACCCAGACCCAAGACAGAGCAGCCTGAAGGTTGCTCTGTCGTGCACTGGCTGCTGAGACTATGGCATCTAGAGATCAGCAGAATTTAGAAGGTGCTGGAGGGCAGGATCTGGCCCCAGGCATCTGAAAAATGCTTTGGGATTTTTGGAACACAGACAGCTGTAGAAAGATATCGGTTATATTTTTATTCTAAGGTTAATCTGTTAAGTGCAGCACAGCTGTGTTTATCTAACGCACAATACACTGTACACCTCTTGAGAAAATGTGTTCCTTTCCCTTGTAAGATGCCATTGTTAACCCCAACTTGCCTCTATTTAGTTTTTCTCTTTTAAGTGGATTTTTGGTGTTGCCACCACATTCCAGGGAGAGGACATTGCTGTTCTAAGGCAGATTGTGTTTATGGAGTCACAAACATGGCTACATTATATTTATCAGTGCTGAAGGAAATGGGCTAGATCCTTGGACCCATTTGTGCAGCTTGTGAGCTTACGAGGGGCTGATGTATAGCTGTCAGTTCTTTGTGCCTGTTTTATGCACCTTGTACTTAGCAAATACAATTAGAACTTGACACCTGCAACTCCTGTTGACCTTAGCTGCAACTGCCACTGATTTTAATGGGGCTGTAAAGGATCATGGAGTACTCACAACTTCAAGGGTTATCTACTTATTATTCTCTTTCTTCAAATTTAAACCCAATTCTTATTGCCTTTCTCTAGCATGTATCCCACTCTCAGCTTTAATCACTTGGATTTTCTTCAGGATTTAGGGCATGACCCACAGTCCACTGAAGTCAACGGCAGTCTTTGCACTGACTTCAATGGATGTTGGATAAGCCCATAGATCACATTTGTCCCATGCTCTACAGTTTGCTTGTAGCATCATTTTTCCAGAGCAGGTTTAAAGAAGAAAATAAAAACAAACAAACAAAAACTAGAGAATTATGGGCTTGATCCAAAGCCCACTGAAGAAGTCAATGAAAAAACTCCCATCAACTTAATCAGTTTCGAATTGGACCCTGTGTGTCTCAGGAAAAGTAGGCTTTAAACAACTCTGGGACGACAGCTTGCAGATCCCATGTGGCTGAGCGCTGCAGGGTTGGATTTGCTAAAATCATCTTCTGTAAATCCACTTACCCAGTGCTGTTGAGATAACTCTGTCCAAAGCTACAGTCTTTTGACAAGGACGACGGGTTATACCAAAACGCTGGTAGACACTGGCCATTGGTGTGACGCTCATATCCATAATCACTGTTTTATCAGAAAAATAATTGACAAGGAAATCAGACATTAACTCATCCTCACTAATATGGATGCAAGGACTCCGGGTCCCTTTCCTGCCTTTTCAGCTTGAAATGATATAATAAATACAGCACCTGGGCCTGATTCTGCTTTTGACTTCAGTGGCATTCACCTAGATTTAGGTCCGTGTAAGCATGAGCAGAATGAGCCCTCTTGTTTCTAGTCCTGGTTGTTTATGAAATCATGGCTTGTAAAAGGTCAGGCCGAGATTGGTTTCTCGGTTGAGCATGGCTTCGTGGTTACAGCCAGATCCAGGAGCCAATGTAGCAAATCCCAGAACTGCCAGCAATTTTCAACTGCTGCTGACGCAGTGATGCTTTAGGAGCTGAACAGCTTAAGTCCAAACTGATGTTATGTGGACAGAACACCGCCTGCGGCCTAAAGCAAATTTGACAGCCCTGAGAAAGCTTTCTAGAGGAACAAACTCCCGCACAGGATTTTTGGTATGGAACAGAAGGTGGCTGGGTTTTTTTCATTTCTGCATTAGTTTGGAAAAGGAGAAGTTCTCCATAATGTGTGTGTCAAAAGGAGGAAGAGGACTGATCTGGTGGAAAATGGAAATTATTTCTCTCTTAATTTTCCCCTTGGACCGTAACTGGAATGCTGTTGAGACACTGGCTCTGTACACTGTCCTGTACATATTCATCCAGTTGCATCATGGCTTTACAATGGGGAATATTAATTACACAATGCTCTTGGTTGCCTTTTTTAAATTTTAGAACATGGTCTTCTTAGCAGATCTCCTGTTCTAAAATCCACTCTCCTTTGTAGAAAGTGGCCTGATAACTACCTCAAGGAGGAGAAACTTCTTAGAGGAGGCTTGGATGGGAGTTAAGACCTTGAAGGAAAGGAGACAGGACAGGAGACACAGGAAGTGGAAGGAGCCAGGCTGACGGGATTGTATATAAAGAGACCCAGGGAGCTCCTCCTGTAACTGGACCAGAGATGGCATTCCAGGAAAGCGACTTCTTTGTTTTTAATTCCAAAGAAGAGATGGTCAAACGAGAGTAAAAATTGTAAAAACCTTTTCCCTGCTTTGACGTCAAAATGCTGGCTTTCAAAAGTTTCAGTTTAATTAAAATTTTGAACTATAAGCAACGTTGCAAAGGAAAAAGTCATGAACAATTTACAATACTTTTTGCTGGAATTCCAGCAAGATTTGCCATCAAAATTTGAAAGCTTTAAATATTTCAGCCAGTTCTATTCCTGAAGGCCTAGAAAAGAAATGGTGCAAGGTGGTTTAAAAGGATACAACTGAGAGTAAAGGAATGAAATTGGCCAAAGGAAAATGTAGGCTGAATATCAGAAACATCTTAGTGAGGTCTAGTTGACTATGGAATAGTGTTCTTGAGTGATGCATTGGAAGGCCCATTGTCTGGCATATTTAAAACTGGATTTACAAAGTATTTGAGGATATAATCTAGGAAACAGTCCTGCAATTTCCAAGCGATGGACTAGATGACCTAAAATTATCTTTTTCCACCCTTAGTTTTTATGATTCAATTTTCAGGAGCCTAGTTCCTAACATACCAATGACTGATCATTGCTTAAGGGCTTTAGAAGTTCAAGCCAGGCTTGCCAGGCTGCCAACTGCTCCTGTAATCATCCTTATTGGAAGAAGGACACCAGGGCTATGGAAATATTCTATAAGGAGAAGTAAAATAATTTTCATTTGCTTAGAGAGAACAAATATTTATGTACAAACAGGACCTCGTTTCTTTGTAATTCCATTGTTGCCACATTGAAACGCTATATTCCTGAGTTATCATGTGTCAATAAAATTAAAAATCTGTAACACTATACACACAGCTAGTCCATAATCAGTTTTGTTTTTCACCTAATAGTGAAATCCGCCCAGAGGGGATCAGCATCCAAAGTCCAATTTAATCCAACAATATTGGTCTGTAATTTCATATTACACACACACGCACACTCTACAAGTCTGATTACAGTTGAAATCATTTGGGTACTGTATTCAGGCATCTGGATAGACCAAACCTGAATTAACTAGGTTTGGCTGTGTTTGTTCCTCAAAGTCACACAGTGAAATTATATGTTCCGGAGCAGAAATAGTTTTCCGAAGTATAGAAGTTCTACTGTGACCTTCTGAGCTTTGCAAGTCTGTGCTGCCTTGATACAGACATACAGAAATGTCATTTACTAGTAAATGACATAAACTGCTCTTCCATATCTCTCTAGGGATGCACCAGCTCCTCTTTCCCCTCGGCAGACTTGGAAACTAATGAATTTCTTGGCTACTGTCTGGTGCACACAGAGCACTGAGGATGGCAACAAATTTCTGCCTACGGCTTGGCACAACAGGCTTTGTTGCAATGGAGAAGGAGCAGCATCAATTGGATCACCGTAGCATAATCTAGACTACTGAAATCTGAATGCATCAGGAATGAACTGCAAGCAACTAGCAGTCTCATTGCCAGACATCTGGTGTTCAGACTAGATACATTTTGTGCCAGACTCAGAACAGCACAGGTGAGAGAGATGAAGTGCTCATCAATGACAGTGCAGCATATATTAAAAGGGATTATTTTTATGAATATTAGAGTTCTGATTCTGCTCTCAATTATACTGGTTTTTCAGTTCTCACCTCCACAGGCTTAACTCGAATCACACCTAATTGGCAGTGTAAATAGATAAAAATCTTGATTGCAGGGATCTATAATTCGGCTTCTATTTAGGGTCAAAGACTAGAAGGAAATCTAAAAATATTGTAGACTCCCCAGACCAAAAACAAAAAACAAAAAACCAACTCTGCAAACTGGCGTTAAGGTTATAAATACCATTTAAGGGAAAAGAAAATCTTAGAAGAACTTCATAGTTTACATTATCCTGTCTCAGCATAATATACATACATACACACACACACACACGGAAAGTTTCAAGTTAAGGTTAAACTATTAAAAGTCAGATCTGAAAAAGAAAGATTTGATTTTCAGGGCCCATTTTAAGAAAAGGAGAAGTTATCAATAATGTGTGTGTCAAAAGGAGGAAGAGGATTGATGGGTGATGCATGGGCGATGCATGTTTACAGGCACTGGAAGGGAAAGTTGGTGGCAGAAGAACATGAGGAAGAAAAAAGAAAATCTTGGGTGGATGATGTGATATTCTGGATGGTTCAAAAGGACTATTCATCCACAGAGATTAGCGGAGGATCGTACAGAATGGGGTACCATAGTTGCAAACCTCCAGTAATGGAGATGCCACATAAGAAGAAACTATTAACAAATCCGTCACTGCAAAGGATAGAAATGTCCAACTAGGATCTCACTCAGATAACAATAACCCTGTCCATGGACCACTCTGCTCACATCATCCAAAAATCAGGAGACATCTTAATGCCTGAACCCAGGATCTCCTCCACACTAACCAGCTGACCTTAACAATACAGGTCAGTGCTGTCAGAAATTGAAAATGCCACCTGCCTTTTGACCTTTAAACCCTACATCCATTAAGTGACACAGTCAAGGTACCTGGGGATACAGGCATCTTTAATTCCATACGGCCATGGCTCACCTAGCTAAATCCCCTTGTGGAAAAGTCCTACAGAATTTAATAGAACTTGGTAACCTTTCCATGGAATTTTTAAAGTGACCTTCAGAATAGGGATCTAACTCTGTCTTAAGCGTTTTTTATTGCCACCCCTCGCTGTAGGATCCAAGACGTAGATCTTTAAAGGCATTTAGGCACCTTTTGAAAATCCCACTAGGTGCCTATCTGCATCTTTAGGCACCAAAACACCTTTCAAAATCTGGCCCCAAGTGCCTAAATAATATATCCGCTAATAAACCATTACTTAAATGTTTACAAGTTCTACAGAAAAAAGAGATCATTCTCTATTTAGTTCTATGGGTGTTCAGAGTAATTTATATGCACACATACTCTAATATCTATAGAACCCTATTAGTTTCATACCTATCAATTAATTAGGACTTATTTGGTTCATCTAACCTCAGATACTATAGCTGCAGCCACACGGACAAGCCTTCTTAAAGGCCCCAGGAAAACTCCAGAAATATACGTGTTTTAAAGTAACTACAGACAGCTTAAACCCCTCAGTGTAAATAAGAATCAGGCCCAATGGGAATACTAATGGAATAAGGTACTAGAAACTAGCCAGAAGTTAGTTGACCAAAGAATTGACCCAAACAAGGATTTCTTTCTGTGACTACAGGTGTTGCCATGGGAGAGATACTGCTGTGAGAGTGTTCAGCTGTAGAAAGGACTAAAATGTCAGGTGAGCTGTAGCTCACGAAAGCTCATGCTCAAACAAATTGGTTAGTCTCTAAGGTGCCACAAGTACTCCTGTTCTTTTTGCGGATACAGACTAACACGGCTGCTACTCTGAAACTGGTAAGTTAGTGCTTTAATAACATGTGATTAGCGGTGTAATCCATTTACCCAAATGAATAAGTACAATCTAGTTTCTAGGCAGTTGCTAGGAAGGATTTGCCTTAGGAATGGAAGCTAAGTGCAGGTTTACTTCATTTCTGAAGCACTATTGCCCTCTGGCTGTGAGCCACAGACCATGCAAGTACCTGCAGCTTTGCCTTTGTCCCCTAATGTTTTCTTCTTTAGCTAATTACAGGGGAGGTTCCCTAGCAGGAGAGCTCACCAAAGCCGGAAGTTACTCACAAGGTTGTTCAGCCTTGTTGAGGGGGAAACAACCAACCTAGCCTCAGCCAGTAGTTCTCTGTTCTTGGTTAGATAATGATTGTAAATGTCCCCCAAATTCTATGAGATTTCTAGGAGAGAAGCTTTACAAAAATTTTTATTTTATGAGGGCATATTTGTTGCTTTGGTCAGGGGAGACACACAGAAGCACCCACACGCAATTTTAGATCCTAAGTCAAGATTGACCTGTGTTAGCACAACAAAAAAGGGCCACACATCAGTGGAACCAGCAGAATTGCTGTCCTGATGCCATCTCCTTCCTCCAGATCAAGGCTTGCTGTTAGTCACTAAACTCATTTCTTTCTCTTTGGCTTCCCAAGGTCCTCTGGGAAATCTAGGTAAAACTAAGTGACTTTTTATATTAAAAGGCAAGCAAATCAAGTGGCCTATTTTAGTTATTGCTACTGAGCTGGGCTTTTTCCCAGGACAATACGGTGGGCTGTGCGGACACCAAAATGGATCAAAATCAAAATCCAATTCCAGAAAGTGAATGAATCAAAAAAGGAGAGAGAAACAAAAAGAGAAGAGGAAGGGTCAGTGATATTTGCCCCAGTGACTGTATGTTTGTATCTTCTGTGCTACAACAAAATCATAGTCATAAGAGCTGGGAAAGTCCTCACAGCCGAGCTAGACCTGTCGCCAGCCAGCACAGCATTGTTTTAATAGTATTTTGTCCAGCTTGCTTTTAAAGGTCTACCGGGATCCTGGCCTGATTTTCAAATTGTACCGACCGTCATTGACTCCCACAGATTTCAGTGGGATTTGTGGGTGCTGATCAGTTCGGAAAAGAAAGCTGCAGGTTCCAATGCTGCAACATTTCCTTGGGAGACTACACCAAATCTAGCAGATGTCTCTCTCTCTCTCCTCATGAAGTTTTCTCCATTTTTTTTTTAAGTAAACGTAGAAGAAATATGCTTTTTTCCTCTTGTAAATTTCATCATTTTGCTCCTAGCTCTACAATGCAGTGCCGTGCCTGGAGCCCCAGATTTTCAGTTTAAGTGAAAGACAACTAATAAAACCCCCTGATTCAGTTTTAAGGAAATAAACAATGAAAAAAGAGAAAACACTAGAGGGGAGGGCAGGGGGTGACGGTTGGGGGGGTGTAAAAGGATTTTCAACAGAACTGACTCCCTGTATCCACAGTAAATTACAACTGGTCAACCCCAGGGGCAGTCCTCACTTAAACCTTGGCTGTTATGGTCCCCAACAGACATTCAGCAATCCAGAGTAGCTGGAGCCCTGGCCACACCCCAGTCATCCCCTAAATTCCTCCTTAGCCTGAGCATGCTCCTGGCACACCCCTATGTTGGAAAGGGGTCAGATTATGATAAGGCCATTCCACTGGTCCTACCCCACCCAGGCAATGCCCTTAAACCCATGATATTCCCCAGTGGGAAGATCTGGCTGGTTCCTGTCTTCTTTACACTGCCAGAGTGATGTAAAGGAGCTCGGATGCAGCTCAGAATCAGGACCTCTATGTGCATGAAATGTCAAGAGACGCAAGGAACCATATGATGTGAAAATATTCTTAAAAACAGCTGGAGCTCAATGGGATGTGAGGGAGTCACAATCCCAATCCTTGGGAAGACATATCCAGACAAGAATAGCTAATGACAGTGCCCAGCTGCACTGAATGATCTTTTCGTGGTTACACATGGAGCCGCTCCTCTCTGTTAGATCACAATACCCTGTATTCCAGAATCCCAGCACGCCTGCCACAAATCTCTTTGGGGGACAATGCTCTTTGAGGATGAGATCATTAAAGCAGCTTATCAGGTTTGAGTTACACTTGCAGAGTTAATTTATGGCACCAGTTGTTTTTATTCATTTGTCTTGGCTTTTACTGGCTGTCTGTTTTATACTGAAAAAAAAATCAATCAATTATAAGAGAGGACAAAAACAAGTAAAAATCATCATATCCTTGGAGCAACACATACAACAAGGCTGCAAATAGCGAATGAGCTGAATCTCTTAGGGCCCATGTTACAGCTTATGGGTTTCAGAGTAGCAGCCGTGTTAGTCTGTATTCGCAAAAAGAAAAGGGGTACTAATGACAGCTGATGAAGTGAGCTGTAGCTCACGAAAGCTTCTGCTCAAATAAATTGGTTAATCTCTAAGGTGCCACAAGTCCTCCTTTTCTTTTAGCTTATGGGTTGAATTCACAACATGTCACAGATCCTGGTGGAGGGCCTCTGGCAATGGAAAGGGCACCCGGAGATGAGCTTGGCGCAGCACAAAATAACCACAATACCTCTCTGCTCAGGAGTTCACGCCTAGACAGTTCAGCCCCCAAAGTGTGCAGTGCTGCACAGGATAGGGACATGAGCTAGACAACAGGTGGATATGTCAATTCAGCCTCATTGGAGCCTTTGCAAATGGTGATCCTGACAATTTCTTCGGGGAGGTTAATGCTGCCTGTTCCAGCAGATCTCTGAGTCACTCTTTTCCTGAGCTGTTGCTTTATCCTTGCACCAGCAGGGGGTGATCGATCTACATACCTGCCCAAACATACTCCTCTATATATCTGCAAGGCTAACCCTTTGTATGCAGATCAAGTGAGTATCATGTTGGCATGGGCAGAAGCACATCTCTCATGTGTATCCCATCTGCATTGCTCACCAATCAAAGTCTGCCTCCGTGCAAACACATGGTTCCGATGCCATGGCCCCAGCGTATTTTCCCTGCATGCACTTCTTCTCCGATTTGCGTTTCCTGTAGATCCGTTTTGCTCCCATAATGCATGCTTCTCCCTGAAAACAAAAACAAAACAGTCTATCCTTATGCCATCGTTATCATTTTTGTCACCCCAATTTGGTAAATTTTAACAGTTGTGTTGACTGTATTACAGGATGATTCTGTGGGCCAAATTCTCTACTGGTGTAGAGGAGCAGCAACCACTGTTGAAGCCAAAGGGGCTGCATAATGTATACCAGCAGACAATCTGGCCCTATCGGCTAATGTGTGTATCCAAATGTGGACCAAAAACTTTTCCACAAAGTCCAGGAGTATTTGAATCCAGAGTTTTGATTTGCGGATCAGATTGATTTGTACCGTAAGTACTGTAACAACTGACAGCACAGACTGATCCCTCTGATCTCTGAGATACTGAAGAGACAGAGCTAGTCCATTTTTAAAGTCTTCTTTTTCAGCTAACCAGCTCTACTGAACTCTGTCATTTGTTTGTACATAAAGCTACTCCATACATTTGGAGTGCAGGATGAGCGTATTGTCTGTTATGCACTGAACTCAAACACTTGTTATATAACTGACTCAAACACCCTGCAAAATATTTTTTTTCTCTAGGGAAATCACAGAAGAGAAGGCTGAGACTTGCACTCTCAATAGGAACCCAATCTAGAGGCAAGAATTCGGGGCAGTCTTCCATTAATAGTTTCACGTGCTCAGAAGCAGACGTAATCAAAGATGGACTGTGCAGACCTTGGCTTTGTAGCTTATGCAAGCACAGAAAGACAAAAACAAAATACATTTGTCAGGCTTGTTATATTTTACTCCAATTTGAATTCCTGGATGTAAATGGAGGTTTTTTCGCAGCTTTGCCTGGCTCATGTAAACGAAGGGCAGAACAGTGCCCAGTGTAAAATAGACTTCACAGGAGATGTACATCAGCTGACAATCTGACCCATAGTTGGGACTTCAGGGTGGCATGTGTGTCTCACTGGAACAGTCAATCTAAGCCCATCCCACTTTAATTTTATATTACCTCTTAAACCCTTTCCCAAGAAGTTTATAAATAGATATGCCCTATTCTCTGACAGTGTAAAGGAGTTCAGCTCTATTTACTTCAATAAGCCACTAGACCATTTGGGCCATAGTTTATTCTAACCCTACAGAATATAAAACACCACGTAAAAAGTGTCATGAGCTAGAAATTATACTCTAGGGCCTAGATTCCCAAAAGTATTTAGGTGCCTAACTCCCACTGACTGTATTGGCACTTAGATGCCTATTTACTTTTGAGGATCTGGGCCTATGTGACTATCTGAGCCATGCTTGCAGGTGTCCAGGGAAAACTTGGAACACCTGCTTCTTTCTAAGCCCTGGCTTGCATCCATAGAGATGGAAGCAGCCCATAGGCTGCAGCTTGAAGTCAGTGTATAATTGAAATGAAATATTACAGACCAGTAATAGTTTCATCCGGTGACTCTGAGCCACCAAGTTAGCAGGAAAAGAGCTTGGTCTTCACCAGTGTTCAGCTGCAGAATCATCAAGACCTCAACTCACATCCAGTTTCATGCTTCTTACCTGGCTATGGAGCTGCCACGGCCGGTAGTCCTCTTCTGCACATCTCCTGTCAAAAATGGACTTGTAGTCCACTTTCACCAGCTGCCACTCCGAGCGATGGCTGAAGTGTCCGAACACTCTACAGAGCACAGGAAGGAAGAGTTTATACATTCAAAGGCATCGCCAATGCAGCCTGCTCAGTATGGAATTTACCCAGGGTCAAATTTTCAGAAGCATCAGAGGGTACATCCACACTGTAGACTTCCCAGTTCAGGGAGATGTAGCTCTTTTGGAGCTAGCACCTAAAAATAGCAGCGTGGTCCCATACATAGCCTGGACAGAGGTGTCCTTACAGAAGGATCTGGCCCAGGTAAGTGTTTATGGTGCAGTTCTCATCAGAGTTTACTTGATGTTGCCTGTTTTCCCTTTACACGGTCACTTACGTCATGATCAGAGTCTCCTCGCCGGGCTCACCCAATACCCCATCAACAAAGAGTGGGATGGACGTGAAGCTGTACTTGCTCCAGGATCTCCCTTCATCGAAACTTAACCTAGGGGGAAAAGCAGAAGCGTCACCATCTCTCAGACACAGCTGCAGGAAATGGAGCTGCTCGACATAAAGAGACAAAAGGTAGGAGCCGCCTCAACAGCGAGGCAGGCCAAGCTTTACAAAAAATGACTAAGGATTTTGGGTGCCTACTCCGAGTTGCTTTAAAGGTGCTTGATTTGCAGCACATTCCGAGCACCCGCCCTCTGAAAATCAGGCCCTTTTCAGATGTCACAGTGTGAGCATCATAATGGTGAGGCTTCCAAAACCAAATCACTTTTGATAATCTTGATTTTAATGCCCCACACAAAGGTTTCTTCTGGTTTGGCTAAAAGGTCTCCATCCCACTACTGCTGAATCCTTTTAGCCTGCCAGAGCAAACAAACAGCTGTTTCTGCTCTTGGCCACTGCAGTCTAAGTCCTAGAAAGAACTACTTGTTTTGGGCATCATAAATCAGAGCATTGATCAAGCTAGTCTGGCATGATACTGCTAATCAGTGGCCAATACTTAAGTGGTGGTAACTCATGAAGTCATGTGTGAGACTGTAATTTTAAGGGCAATCCACAAGACTCCACAGCCAAGATTTTTAAAAAGTGACTTGTGATCTTTCAGCTTGAGATACCTTAAAAGGAGCTATTTTCAGAGTGCAGGAGCTTGGCACTTTCTGAAAACGGGGTCCCTTTAAGGAGTCTCAAGATGAAAATCCAAAACCACTTGTCGCTTTCTAAAATCTTGATCTGTGTGTGTTCGATATTGGCAAGATGCTGACTGTAGTGCTGGCTACGTAATGATAAACAGCACAAAGCGATGCTCTGTCCGGGTACTACAACAGCTGCTCCTAGTGGTGACAATGCTACTTTCTGTGTTGGATAGCCCTGATGCTATCTAAGAAAGGTGTGGCCTAACCGCTGCCCTCCATCTATGAGATAATTTCAGCCACTGATTTGCAAATAAAGCACATTTGGAACTCATTAGGAGACTGAGTGTACTCCAAACTCCAACTTAATGGCCAGACTCAAGGGGCCAAACCTTCACCGGGGGTAGATCAGTGTAGTTCCACTGATTTTAATGGAATGATGCTAATTTACCATCACTGAGGATCTGGTGCCAGAACTGTAACCTGTTTCCCCACTTGCACTTATGTGTGAAATCACCGGCACTGCTTTAGCCTTATCGGAGTGAATGCATGTAAATTTCCTAATTAACATATTCCGGCATTTAGCTGAAAAAAATTAGTCACAGTTTAACTGTCAGCAGCACATAATCTGGAATGAAGGACTCCCTGACAAATGGGATCAGCACGGTCACAGTCATTACCATAGATGTCTGATAGGCAAAGACGTGTGCTTCATGGCGACCAGGACTCCACCTTGATCCAGGTACAAAACACTGTGCTCCTCTTCAAAGATCTGCAAAACATACATATACCCAGGTCTGTTTTCCTTAGCCTTGATAAAAGGCCACACTCTTATTCAGGAAGAGGCACTGGATGGGGATACGTTTACCAAACTACGGAGCAGGGGAAAGACACATTATTACCCAGACAGTTCCGATTTTTTATGTTGCTATCTTGCTGCCCCCTTGTCAAATGAATTTCATCCTGCTAGCTGGTAGGGAGAATCTATTTGAAATGTGATACTTTTAGATCATCACTCATCCCTACCCTGCAGAGTGGGGAGCTTTGTTTGAGGTGCAGCAAGCTTCACTTTGCAGGTGCCTTACAAAGACCATATGGGAGGGGTTTGAGAGAACAAAGAGAGCTGGGCAAACAATGCAAAAAATTATTTCCCTCAGTATTTGTTTACATATTAAAACAGGTTTCCTTTGGCCGGGTCCCTTTTACATTCTCCTTCTGCAAACATCCATGTAGTCCAGTTTTGGTAGTAGTCCTCGGATAGCACATTTTAAGATCACTGCTTGGCTAATTTAGGAATTCAGATTTTAGGGGTCTAATCTCATGTCCATTGACCTCGATGGAAAAGCTTCCATCCACTTCAATGACACAAGACCAGGTTCTAAATGTACACACCTGATCAGAAGAGTTGCACTCTTCCAATCAGAGAGAAGATATGCTACTCTGTGACCAATCACAACAGAGCTCAAATTTTGGATTTCAAATAGCGAGCCATGGAACGAAAAGGAGTTTGTGTAAAATGCTCTTGAATAGCAAATACATGATGGAGACCAAGGATCTGTTTGCAGCCATTTCCCCAACAAAAAGGTGAGAAGATCCATTGAACAAATTATTCATTTTATTAATTATTCACTCAGCTCCAGCAAGAATAAAGGCACATTTCCGGTAGAGAGGAAAGTCAGTCCAGTGGTTCATGCTTGCTTGGGACTTGAGAGACCTAGGTTCATTTCCCTAGTCTGCCCTAAACTCTCTGTATGACCTTGGACAACTCAGAGTCTCTCTGTGACTCAGTTCCCCACCAGTTCCCGTAGAATGGAAATAACAGCACTTCCCTACCTCGCAGGGGTGTGGTGAAGAGGAACACACTAACAGTGTGAGCACTCAGATACTGCAGAGATGCGGGTCAGGTAAGTACCACAGAGAAATAGTTTTGTGAGTGTCCCTGGAAATCCCTGCCATTTTCTCCCTTTATTCACCTTCGGAACTCCTCTCCACCGCTCATATCGGCTTGACTCATCCTTCCTTTTTTTAAAATGGGAGCAACATCCAGACTCCATAAATGTTGATCTCTGGGGGAGGGGTTGCGGGGAAGGGAAGTGCTGTATAGCAACATGAAGGACTCTGTTCTCCATTTCCCCACTGCTTCCAGCCCATGCTAACACTGGAATGCTGGAATATCCAGACTGAGTCAGAACAGTGGTCCCTTGAATCCAGCACCCTTCAATCATCAGGGCCAGTATCAGACACTTCAGAGTCAGGTCCCAAGCAATGGCGCTCCCCACCCCCAAACTCATCTCTCCTGCAAGGCAGAGCAACTGCCAGTCCAAGACTGACTATTTGCATTGTCAAAAACATCTAACTATACACTTAATTTCAATGTATGAGAATTATTGCATGTTAAATAAATGCCAGCTAATTATTACAACATATTTAATGGTGCACAGCAGCCATGCATTAGATTATCCAGCCTTCTACCTGATTGCTAAATCTCATTAGTTATGTGCTCTCAGAGCAAGGGATATTTAATTAAGATGCAGAACAGTGGGGAGGGAAGGGGGCAAACACATTTGTTTCAGTAATCACAGTGTCTAACTCGTGTGTCATGAGGCTTTGCTTCTGTGTGTGAGATTTACAGTCCGAGCAGAACGGGAGATATTTTTCATTCTCCATCCATCTTCTTTCAGGTTAAGTCCTTGGCTTGATGTGCTCCATCAAGAAGAAAATATGCTCATGATTCTGCTGTGCTGTTCGGGTCAGAGAGGACCTTGTATTTTAGAGACTATGTTTGTCTTTGCAGTGGTCGTGCTAGTGACCAAGGACTGGATGGGGATCCTTGATAACTGTTTGGAGGGTGTAATCATCAGAAGGGAGAGGAACTGTTGAGGTTCACACAAGGGTATAACTAAGAGTAATATGAAAGGAATAAGAGACAGCACTTGTCCTCTCATAATAAATGAAAAAAGGTGACTGCCAACGAAATAGGAAGGCAGAAAACTGAATAAAAGGGAAGATTTTTTTTTAAACTAAACACATGTTAACCTGTACTATTCAGTGCCATAGGATATTACTGAGGACAAAAACTTAATCATATTGGGGAAAAAACTAGACATTTATATGGATACTAAGAATATACACCGTTATATTAGGCGGGATACAAAATGTAAGCGACCCAAACATTCATGCTTAGGAACACAGGAATGAAAGAACCAGCATATTGGATCAAGTCCTGTAGTTCAATATCCTGTCTCAGGGTGGCCAGCACCAGATGCTTCAGAGAAGAAACCCTGAAGTAGGCAGTTATGGGATAATGTGTCCAAAGGCAAACGTTTCCTCCTAACCAAGTTTATTAGAAGTGGGCTAGTAATCTAAGGCCCTGATCCAAAGCCGATTCAAGTCAATGGAAAGGCTCCTATTGATTTCAACAGGCTTTGGATCAGGTCCTAAAGCATGAGGGTTTATATCCCCTTCCCGGAACAAGCCAACCACTGACTGACAGGGGCTTGGTAGAATTTTCCTCTTTTGGATGGGTCCATGGACACGTGTCCATTTCCAAGGTCAACTCCTTCCTTAGAAGCAACTGGTCCAACAAGGACAACTGGCCTGATCCACTGTGGCAATTTCTATGCCATAGTATCTGAATGCCTCACAATGTTTAATTTATCTTCACAACACCTCCATGAGGCCGGGCAGTTTTATTATCCCCATTTTACAGATGGGAAACTGAGGCACAGAGAAGCTAAGTAATTTGCACACACACACAGGAAGTCTATGGCAAGGATTGAACCTGGCTCTCCCAAATCCTATGCAAGTGCCCTACCACTGGGCCTTCCTTCTCTAGATGTCTGCTCCAGCCACCCAAAACTCTAGTGCAGCTAAACTCCCATGGAAAGCCACAACCAAACTCCCTTCAGCTGTATTTGAAAATACCAGCCTTGGTGGCTGGGGCACATTCCCACTTTTTAACAAGAAATAGCATCAGAAAAAAGCCAGTAGGAATTACCCTTCGCTTGGGTTAGTACCAATTATTCTGCCACCAAAAAGAAAAAAAAACAAACCAACAAAACAACAGATCGCCTTTTTAAAGCAATTCACCTTCCCTTCATTTGACACTCAAGTATGTGCTTCACGTTATTTACCTGTCTCCACGTGTTCCCAGCGTCCGATGAAACAAACATGCTGATGTCATTGTCTGACAATTCGGGACCGATGTTTCCTGTAAGGAGAACCTGATTCAGTGCAACAACAACATTTTAGGACATCAGAAAGCGAGCTGCCTCAGTGGTACAAATGGATTTTTACCTTTTCCTAAGCAAAGGATTTCAGTGTTGGGGAGGGGGAAGAATTGTGATTTCAGTTTGGCAGGGAAACTTAATTACAAGATCAAAGTCCAAATACTTCTATTTCCATACACAGTGGGAATGCAATAGGTGGAGTCTGATGTATACAACAATTTATGGACAACAGATAGTAACTGAATGTTTCATACCAGAAGCCACGATAATGCTCGGGGCAGTATCTCGGCTGGCGATGTTTCCTGAAGTGTAGGGGTTCTCTGAAACCTTTAGGTGAAGATGCAGCGAACAATAGGGCTGGAGAAAAAGAGTGGGGTGGGGGGGAAGAGACAAGTCATAAAGGGCATCCCATTCATTCTCCCTTCCCAATGGCATTCGTACATCAGAGTGATGACCATGGAACATCAGAACAGAGGACTGGAAGGGGTCCCCTGCTATTGTGGACAATCCGTGAGAACCTAGCTTTCCTTACTCCTTTCCTGAAGGCTAAAAAAAAAAGCTAATTGCAAAATAGAAAAAAAAACCCAAAAGCTGGAAGCAAATGGAACGCCAGCCCGAGGGACATATGCCAGCCTGTCTGTGAACAACAGTGTAACAAGGTCTGAGGATGCCATTAGCACAGCTCTGTGAGCGAAGCACTGCAAGCCGCTATGTTTTGACACGGGCAGTCTAATGAAAAGGCAAACCCCAAACTGTCTTTCAAATCCTGGCAGTGAAAAGCTGGTTCTCTCTCCCACTCTTTTGATTCCTTTTATTTAAAGAGATCTGTTCCATGCCATAGTAACAAGGCAAAATTGTAAGGACAACAACAAAGAGGAGAAGAGTATGAGATGCCACAGCTACATTGTGCATGCAACTGCTGGTATTATTCATTATAATTATTATTTTAAAAAGGACAGATATCCTGAGCCAAGGAGCTTACAATCTCAGGGTCCAATCTTGCAAACAGATCCCCACTCAAGATCCCTCGCTCCCATGCAATGTCCAACTGGAGACAATGAGCCTCTGTGAGCATGGATCTCTTTGGAGGATTTTACACAGGTTGCAAAAAGACAGAGCATCAAACCCAGAGGGGATGAGAGTGCCGAATAGGGAAAGGGCAGAGGAGGGGTAGAACAGCAAGACTGAGAATCTGGGTGGTTTGGATGAGGGGAGAGAGTGTGTTTGGTGGACTGGAACTAGGGGAGAGCTCCATGCACATGGCAGAAGGCATGAAGATCTGTGGGTGGGAAAAGGATGTAGAGGGGCAGGGGATGGGTCTTCTGTGTTTGCAGAGTGCCTGGCACACAGACAAACTAGAGAGGTGAGAGCACATGAAGCCTCCACTGAAATTAACAGGAACTGGAGTTGCTCCTTTCTCAGGATTTGGTCCAATAACAACACAACACTACCACAGAGTGTATGTAAGTACGATCTCTACCACATGCATCTGCAAAGATTGGAGGAACCCCACAGAGCATACGTGAGAAACAAAAGGTACACCCACCGCCCTCCAACACCCTTCTAGGAGTGGGAAGAAGATCATGATTAACCAGAGAATGGGCACCATGCCCCAAAACGATTCATAGAAGTTAGACATGGATGAGACCTACAGTGAAGACTAGAAAGGTTGTGATTTACTGAGTGAAAGGATGTATCTGCAATGCTGTAGCATAGCAAACTTTTTTCAAATGCCAACCTGTTAATGGTAGGCCTTCCTTTGGCTAGTTCAGGATGGTCACTTGGAGCATAATATTGTCCCTGTTGTGGACATACTTATGCCTCTCAGAGTTTGAAATGCGAGTCCCTCAATGAGGATGTCAACCACCAAAGTCAGCAAGTACCACTCCTGCAAAGGTGAGCCCAATGGCCATGTCGGGAGGAGATTAGCTCGCTTCTTAGACTTCAATCCTTTTAGATTATGCTGCGTGAGGTTTTCTTTTATCTTGTATTTGTATCACTTCATAGATATATATTGTATAGGTGTAAGCCCCACTGATGAAAAGTGCTATATAAAAGCCAGCTATTATTACCATCATTATGACATAGATTCAGGGTATATAAAAACAAGTACTAAGACCCAGGCCCCAGTGCAAGAGCTGACATGCTGCCTGTCATAATGCAGTAATGCCTAGATGCCCCAACCAAGATTAGAGCACCACCTAAAAGCTGACCTTTCCTCTCCACCCACACAGCTAAAACTATTGTTCAGCTTCTCATCATCTTGCATCTTGACTACTGCAACCTTCTCCTCTCTGGCTTTGACAAATGCATTCTTGCCCCATGTACATCCATGCAAAGGTATCCTGGCTTGTCACTTTGACCCCCTCTTTGCTTCCTTCCACTGGTTCCCCCTTCTCCACTGCATCAAACACCAGCTTCTGGTCTCCGCTTTTAGGCCTATCCCTGCACAGCCTATCATCTCTCCTATGATACTGAGACATCATTATTTGTTGTTATGATTGATTCATTTTGTGGTAGTGCGTAGGAGCCCTAGTCATGGATTCAAACCCCATTGTGCCCACTCAAAGCTGGGTAACTAACAGCCCGGGGTTCTTTTGCAAGCCCCGGCCTAAAACCCTGCCCTATTGGGCACAATATCCTATTTCTATAGCACTTCCACAAGTCCCTTTTCCTGTGCTCCTTCTGATCAAAATGTCCCCATGGAGCCCTGGTTTATTTTCAAGCCTCTACTACATTTCTAGCAGCTCTGCTCAGCCAATCTCGGTGCTCTGCTTTCTGTGACTCTGTGCAGCGTGAGGACTCAAGACGTGCCAATCTCACTGCCATTAGCTCCAAAATTGAAAGAAGATTTTTAACAGCTTGGGTCTCTCCTCCAACTCAAAGCTTGTTGCTCTCTTACTTTGCATCACCGGTGCATTTTCTGTACAGTTCCCTGTAGGATTCATACAAGGTTTATGCGGTTGGCAACATTCAGGGCACACCCAGAGTGTTGTGCTGGACTTGTGCACACACAGCTCCTTTCAAGGGCATCAACCTTGGAATCTCGCCAAGATGACATGAACCGTGGGAAGCCTCTCAGGACTGGGCTCAAGGCCCGAGAGCAAGGAATGCGGTAGATAGAAATTGGTAAATAAGAATGTTAAACAAAGCCAGTGTATTCCTTTTATCTGTTGGAGAATGTAATGCGCGGGGGGAGAGAGAGAATAAAGGGGAAGGTGGAAAGCTGACAGGGGAAGCCTGTTAGCAGAGACCAGCCTGCTTGCTTGCTAAAAGCTGTGTTCCGTCTTGTCATTGAACCGCCACAGTTCCCCCCTTCCTCTCCCCTGCTACAAGGCTCTCACTTTTATTCAACCAACGAAAGGAAAACTGGCAGCTGGCTCTTTCAGAAAGAAGACCTGTCCCAGCACGTCCTAGTAAGTCCGTTTAGTTCAGGTTTCTTCTAATTCCTTCCTTGCACATTTCTAGCTCAACCTGTGATCCAGACCTTCTGTGCCCTAGTTGGTCCCTGATCTTCTGGTATTCCATCCCTTGTTAATACCTAAGCATGAAGAAATATCCATACTGGCTCAGCCAATGGGTGTGGCATCCTACCTGTTTCTATAATTTGACACTCCAGGGGAAGGCTGAAAATCAAACAAGCCCCTCTGACCATGTATTTCACCTGGCCAGTTTGTGCAATGCTGTAAGATGAGTGAGGGATGGCCCCATTCCTTCCCATTCCCTACTCCTAGAGGCAATGACCCAAAGCCGACTGAAATCAGTGGACAGAGTCATATGGACATTAGATCAGGCCTGATATTTAGGCCTAGATCATCCAGTTCCCAGCCCAATGCGTGGCAGGGAGTGCAAGGTTGCTGCTCTCCAGCACTGAGTGGAGGCTACATGGGATGTGGGTTAAACAGGAGACATAGTCCCCTGCACAGACTGGAAATAAACAAACCAATGATGTGCTTGTTCCATTAGTCAAGAGAGCAAACGGGGAAAATGGGGCAAGATTTGGATGGAGAATGGGCACGTGTGAAGAAATTTAAATGGAATCCAGAGTACAAAGAGGTGCTTGGCTGTGCAGTCCCCCCTTGACCTTATTGCTCATATTAGTCAGGAGTAAATTAATAGCTGGGGAGCAGTATGGCCATTCATGCAGGACTGAGTTCCCCAGCTCTTGTTCCTGCCCCATCATCTCTCAGCTTGCAGTCAGATGACATGCACTCAGCCACAGCACTGTATGGGATGAAGCCGGGTGTTGCCTTTGGCTTGCATAGCTATGATCCTGTTGATAATCATGAGGTTATCCAAACCTTTGCTATCCAGTTCTTAAGAAGAGAGTGTTTAAGAACAGCAAAAAAAGAGCAACCACCCTTTGTCATCAGGAGCTGCCCTCTCCCCAGTGTAAACGGCTCATAACCATTGCACTACAGTCAGTGTTACTAGAGTTGTGCGCTTTGTAAATCCTGTCTCTAGCCCAAGGGCACAGGTAACCTATGTTGTGGCTACCGGCGACTCAGCTACAAACTGGGAAAAGCTGTGGGCTGTTTCTACAGGTATCGTGACAGCTGTTACATCTCTGCAGCAGGATGCAAAGCAAGCCCAGACATTGGTGAGGCAGTGTAGACCAGTGGGCTGACCCTGGGGCCAAGGGTAAATAGCTCTACAGGGATAATTGGTGCTGTGACACTGTCCGGATGCATGACCTTGAGCAACTCACTTAACTTCTCTAGGGAAAATTCTGCTCTCGTTCACAGCAGGGCAACTCCACTGAACTCAGTGCAACACCTTCCCCAGCTGTAAAATGAGGAGCATAACAACTATATACCTAACAGAGTTTCCCCAGCACCATGAAACTCCCATCCTGATTGGGTGCTACTGTAATATATAGAATAACAATTAATAAAAATATAAATACTCAGTATGATTACATATAAGATTCAGAAGCTGAAACTGCTGTTGGTTTATCTTCAGTCTTACAGGACTGGGCTCCCAGACCAGACCCCAAACCCTCCAAAATCCTGTCCCTAGTTCCCTTCAGTCTGCCAGACATTCTTATAGCTCTCAGATGCCTCCATTACTTTGAAGATCCTGTTGCAGGACTGCTGCTCATTTCTACTTTGGCTCTCTGGGGAGAGGGAGGCAAGGAGAGTAGGTGGAGTGGAAAAAACATAGGGATCTGTCCACTAACTTCCCACCTCTTATGTGCCACAATTAGGGGCTAGCTAAATGGTGTGGATAAAGTAAGAACCTACCTTGCTCAGAACTCAAGTCTCTACTTTTCTGAAGGCCTATAAAATCCACTTATTTTTCCTTACATTTCATTTCCACTCCCCCTCTGCCCGCAGTTCTTGCCAGTTTTGCAGAAACAAAAGTACTAAAACACAATAATAATAGGTTACAGAGTAGCAGCCGTGTTAGTCTGTATTTGCAAAAAGAAAAGGAGTACTTGTGGCACCTTAGAGACTAAAAAATGTATTTGTTACTAATAACCACCTAACTCTTATACAGCACTTTTTATCAGTAGATCTCAAAGTGCTTTGCAAAGCATGTCAGTATCATGATCCCCATTTTACAGATGGGAAAACTGAGGCAGAGAGGGGAAAGTGACTTGTCCAGTAAGAGTTTGGGGTTCTTGTATGTATTTTTGTAAATATTTCTTGCCTTGACTAGAAGCAGCAAGTCCTGAAAATCTTACCGGAGAAACTGTTCTCATGAGATGCCCTGCTCGGTTCTGCACACCCAAGAGGCTCAGATAACCTTTGGAGAAGAATCTGCATTTTGTTGTGCTGATCTAATCTGCCCCTTGAGGGACGTCCCGCCACCCTAGTAACCTTCTCCTCTTGATGTCTCCATCATTTCTGTGTGAAAGTCCCACTGTCCTGTAAATAGGCTAGTAAATCCCTAGGTACCCTGTTCAGAAAGTACATACCCCCACTGCAAATGAGCTGGGCTCTTCTGCTGGGGTACATCATTTGTGTTACAGGAGATGAACCCAAACCAAAGCCCTGACCCAGATCTGAATTTTGCAAATGGCCACTATATTTATAATGGGCTGAGCCAGAACCCTTTGATCTAAATGCACTTGGATTTGACTGTAAGCACTTCCAGGCAGACACCATGCACCTACCACAGGTGTTTATTATATACTGTTGCCGTAGCACTTTGGGGCCCGGCCAGGGATCGGGGCCCCACAGTACTAGAGGCTGTACTCGCACAATGAGAAGATGGTCCCTGCCCCAAAGAGTTTACCATCAAAGCCGATGATAAGAGACAGCAGGTGGCTACAGCAAAGACACAAGAACAGCGAGACCATTATGGGAAGTGCTTCCTGATCCTGACTGGCTCCCAACAGTCGGAGCTGTGGGGGTGTCCAGATTACTATCCCAATCTCTGTATGGGCATGGGAGGTGAGACTAGGATATTTATTTTGAAACAGTTGCAAAATTCCATAGAAACACCTTTGAGTTGGTTTTGCTAATGATTTTATATATAAAAACACAGATTTTTGTAATGTGTTGACTGCCCTAGTCTCTGGCTGTGCAACATAAGTGAAAAACAAGCAACATCTAATAATAAATTACCTACAATAGACACAGCAAAGCCCCCATCCCCCTTTTAATTCTGCAGCTTGTGCCCATCTCTGGTGACTGCCCTATCTCAGGAAGATCCTTCCTGAAACCTGCACTGGTCCCCTGCTGGCATCTACAAATAGCTCGTTTGCCCCACCTAGTGTGCAGAATTTCAACAACACTGTGACAGAACCGGCTGCCTCAGAGGAGATCATGAGCTCTACAGAAAGAAGCCTTATTGGAGAACATTTCCTTCATTAAAGATATATAAATAAATAAAATAAAATAAAATAGCCCCGGCTCTTCCCATAATGTCTGGCTGCCCAAGCCTAGAATCACTGTGCCCTTGTAATGAAGCTTCCTGTGCGTGCCATACAGCATAGCCATGAAGACCAGTCCTATTTATTGTTTAAAAGCCCGTATCATCTTTGTGTTGTTACCTGGGGGAAAGTTGTTGTTGTTGTTGTTTTTTTAAAGCAGTACTTACTAGGAGGCAACGAACAGGGTTTCCTCTCAGATCAGTGTCTGGAGCCTGCAGCAAGCGCCAGTCTCTTCCTTTGTTGTAGGTGATGAAAGTTTTCACTTGTTTGTCAATCTTCTTGTTAGCCAAGAACATTCCCTTTATCCCTGCTACCTAGGAAAAATTGACATGGCTGAAAAAAAAATATCAGTTGGACTCCGATCTTTGATGTGCACATGTGATTACCCGTCAAACCCTGCAGGGACTCAGTCATAGCATCTGTGTGATGGAATCTAGGGGGAGAATTGCCAATGGGTGTTAAAAGGAGGAAAGTTATGGGTTTATTGGAACAACACGGAGAAGTGCTGAAGATGGGAGAGAAAGCCTGTGCTTTCAAAAGAGTGTGGAAACCTGAAATGATGTAGGTAACACTCAGTGCAAGGTGACAACCTCTCTCTTTGGTAAGAGGAAATACACAAGGAACAGTCACTCATTTCTCTCTGCTGAGTCAACCACAGCAACTGCTCCCTTGAAAACAAAACAATAATAAATTAATACTTTACATTTCTATAGTGCCCTCTGTCCAAGGATCTCAAAGTTCTTCATTAATCACTGGTATATTAACCTTAGAATCCCCTGCATGTATTTTTATCCCAATTTTGCATGTGGGGAAACTGAGGCACAGAGCAGTTACAGTGACTTGTCTAAGGTTGTGGTAGAGTCAGAAATAAGAACCAGAACTTCTGACTCCCTGTCCAATATTTTACCCACAAGGCTATGCTCCCAGACCCAACATCCCGTCGGGGTTGTGAAAAGTTGCTATGTTACGTTGTTAAAAGGTGGATTACATATAGAGTCATGTGAGAATCAAGCAGGAAAATATCTTTGTTTTGCTCAACGCACCTTGCAAAACATTCCAGGTTGTTCAACACACTGAAAATCAATAGTGCAATATCCACTGTAGCTTGAGAGCGAGTCTGTTAGGCTGTTGCTTTATAAACTATGAGAGCTATGATGGGATTGGAGGGGGGAGGGAACTTGCTATCTGCCATCGGGGTGGTTCAAGTGTCCACTCCACCCCTGTTCTGACAGCAGGGAAGTGAAGGAATTGATGCACAGTGTCAGCATCAGTACAGACTGGCAGGGAAAAGATAAGGGCATTTGCAAATTTAATGGAGGGGGGGAAAGCACTATAAGGGAAAAAAGATCTATTAATAAAGACAGAAGGAGATGAAAAGAATGATGGCTCAGAAACAGCTGGTACACCAAATATTTTTCTATAAAATCAGTGTTTAGCAGAAAAAAAATTTAGACCATTTGGGAATAAAAAAATAACTTAAATGTGCTTTAGTCAAGTCCAATAGAGGGGTAGCTGGGTGAAATGTCATGGCTCGTGTTAGACAGGAGATCAGACCAGACGATCTAATTGTCCCTTCTGGCCTCAGACTCTGTGAATCTATGCTGTATTAAGAGAGCTCTGAAAAGCAATTCCTTTGAAAATATGAACATTTACTGGCGGAACTGACCAAAGATATCGTGGCTGCATGATTCTGATGAAATGTTTTGTTAAAATTTTAAATTTTGACCAAAAAAACGAAGAGTGAAATGTTCAGTGAAAATTACATCATGTTTTCTGCATGGTTCTATATACTAGTGAGCTAGCCTGGATGATATAGATCCTTGGGCATTTAAGGGAACTAGTGAAACAGTAAGTTTGTTTTGCTAAGAGCAAGTAAAAAAAAAAGGAGTACTTGTGGCACCTTAGAGACTAACCAATTTATCTGAGCATGAGCTTTCGTGAGCTACAGCTCACTTCATCGGATGCATACTGTGGAAATTGCAGAAGACATTATTATATACACAGACAGCATGAAACAATACCTCCTCCCACCCCACTCTCCTGCTGGTAATAGCTTATCTAAAGTGATCATCAAGATGGGCCATTTCCAGTAAAAAAAAATTGTCCCAAAAATTGTGTGAAAAAATTGGTTCTCTTTTGTTGGGAATTTTGAAATTTGAACACTTTCCCATCATCTGTACAATAGCAGTACTCATCAGGCTCAGTCCACCTCCCCTTTGAGGAGACGTACCCAGAGAGAGGATCTGGCCTAATTATTCTATACACACTGCCACCCTCACACACTCCACTGAAGCCAGACAAGCTTACATGTGACAAACACCCCCGCCCCAAACACACCAACTTGACCCATCCCAGCACCAGTACACATGCTGCAAACACACCACAGACACTCTTTTCTAGATGCTGCTGTCCCCACACCTGCACAGAGTTTATAGGATTTCAACTTTTTTAATTTGCCTTTGGATTTTCTTTCTTTCTGTTCTTCATCTCCAGTTATCCCTAAACACTTACTGTTTGCAACAATCCTACTGGGAGATTCACGCTGGATGGCTTCCAGCTCTCCTCCAGCCAGAACATCAGATTTCAAGGGAGGTTTTTGCCAGGCTCAGTGTCAGCCAGTATTCTTTGTATCTAGGTAATCAGCAGATCCGACGCTTCCCAGCTCCTATCATCTGTCAGCCTAATAAAACAAAGGCTTTTCTTTCCCCCTGGGATGTAGGACACCTTTATGTAATGCAGTGAAACTACTCCTTGAACTGACAGTAATAAGAGGCAACAGCCTTTCCACGGGCTGCCAAAGTTGCAGATCGATTAATAGTGAAGACTTCACCAGGATGATGAAATGGCCATGCCCATTCCCCTGCAATTCATCTGCATTTATACAGCACCCATTCGGGCTTTCTACATGGACATCTCAAGGTGGTTTCCAGTTAAAGGATATTCAAAGTCAATCCAGCTCATGGAGTTAATACTGAGGTAAAAGTGTCTTCCCCTTTAGAGGGACTCAGTGTTATTCAATGGATTTCATCCTTCAAGGTGGGAAACCACCTGTAGGACACCTAGAGTGAGAACTTTGCCCTGCTCCAGCCTCTTTGTGCCATGCAAATGAGCCAGAGTGCCATAAAGGGGCCCTAAAAGCCCAGGTACCGTCCGGGGAAGATTCCCACCATGCAGACACTGCAGAAGACAGCTACTAGTCTGCCTTCCAAGGACACCTTTGCAAGGTCTGGCATAGGGAACATGCTAGGGGAGGGTCAGGGTGGGGCTTCAGCACACAGCTCTGTGGAGATTCTGGGGTGCTCAGGGAGGTAGTCATAATCTAGATGGATGCCATGGGGAGTCTAAGTAACACCAGAGGCCACTCCAGTCCCCAGAGCAACTCAGAATCAGGAGGGTGCTACAAGGGGCTTAAAGCTGCCATTCCTCCCTCACCTCTTGACTATGAGTTCTGGGCTGTGACTCTTAGAGGTGCAGCATAAAGACCCTCAGCCTTGGGATTCTATGGCCCTGGGACTTCACCTAGGCAGGGTGTTGTGTGTTTTATGTGATCACTAGATTATGGCTTTTACAGTTCCCACAGCAGGAATTCTGGCTGAGTCAGCTAAAATTCCTTCTGGGGGTTCCCAGGTAGTGAATGGTTGCAGCAACTGCAAGGTGCCGTAGAGCTGTTGAGTTAGGCATGGGCTCCCCTAAGTGTATGGCCAGTTCTGTTGAGGCCAGATCTTACAAGGAGGTTCAAGGGTGAACCTTCTTGTACAACAGTACAAAATCTGGGCTCTTTGAGGTCCTTGGATAAAAGGCATTGCACCAGTCCAAAGTTACGTGATGGTGTTCAGCCACATAATGTCTCCACTAATCACACTCGTGGTACAAGGCTGTGAACGTTCATCACAAAAGCAATGTTATTGGAACAGCACAAACTGCCAGGATGGGATTGCGTCATTAGCACTCGTGACATACCTCATAGAGGTCGATCATCACATTACCCTCCAGCCGTCGGCTACTCTTGACATTCTCCAAGGCCAGCGTGAAGTAGACCCCTCTGGTGTCAGATATATAAAGGTTGTAAGTATCATTTTGGTTCCACTCCTGCACAGCTGCAAACACTTGATTCTCATCTGTGCTGATAACGTGCATATCCTGGGGAAAGGACACAGAGGCATGATATTGTAGGACAACTCAGTTGTATCAATTCCAAGGTCAACACAGGTTAAATCCTGGAAGATCAAGGGCTGTATTCATTCTAGAATCTAACCAGAAATTGTAGACAACATTCTTGCAAGCAACTCTTCTGCCGGTTTGCAAAGTAGTCATTAACCACGGAGGTGTTAACTGAACATTCTCATTGGCAACACTTTTAAGCACAGTGTTGTACAGCAGCAGTTTGTGAGGAGGGAGGGTTCTATAAAAATGTATAATATCAGGTGGGTTTTTTTCCCCCTTGCTACATCTTAAACATAAAATGTGATTGAAAAGGAAATCACTGTACATTACTGAGCTAAGATAAGAAAGCAGCCACTTCTTATGCATTTTGTGGGAGTTCAGTGTCCCTCAAAAATTAACAGATGCCAGAATTGCTAGTGAAATTCTATGGCCTCTGCAGTTATTAATTAATTATATTATAGCACCTAGGAATAGCACCTAGGATAGCCATAGCACCTAGGAATCCAAGTCAAGGATCAGACTCCAGTGTGCCTACACACTGTGCAAACATATAATGAACGGATGACCTCTGCCCCTTAGATGGAATAGAATTTCAGGGTTCTCAAACTTCATTGCACCGCGATCCCCTTCTGACAACAAAAATTAATACACGACCCCAGGAGGGGTGAACCAAAGCCTGAGCCCACCCAAGGGCTTCAGCCCCGGGCAGGGGGCCTGTAACCCGAGCCCCGCTATCCAGGGCTGAAGCCCTCGGGCTTTGGCTTTGGCCCTAGGCGGTGGGACTCAGGCTTCGGCTTCCACCCCCAGGCCCCAGCAAGTCTAAGCCAGCCCTGGTGACCCTATTAAAACAGGGTTCCAACCCACTTTGGGGTCCCGACCCACAGTTTGAGAACCGCTGGAATAGATAATCAGAATGTTCCTTTCTGGCCTTAAAAAAAAAAAAAAAACTATGGAGAAAAAATAATCTAGATTTCCTTGGCACTGGCTAACCCTCAAAAAGCGAGGACATTCCCTCTTGCTCTGGACTGACATCCCACTGTTTGGTCACTTATTTGAAACTCAGCCAAACTTTTTGATCTGCAAAACTGGGAACTTTATCTGAGGTAGATTTCTTTGACTATGATATTTCCTCTTGCTTCTGTTAATTCTATTAATACCACACAAATAAAATGTCCTGATGGGTTTTCACACTTCTTGCTGAAGCATGGAAGTGTGAAAAACAATGGGGGAAAAAATTCCAGTTAAAACCCTTTTTTTAGTACATTCACTGGGAATGTCAAGTAAAGGTTAAGCTCAGCTTATCTCAGCTGGTTCCTCCACCCCTAGATTTTATATCTGAGGGATGAACATCCACTTTGACTTGCTTAATTACATCACAGTAATGAACATCCCAAAATAATCTGGTATTTCGGGCAAATAGACTGGCTTACATTCTGCAATGATGTAGAAGGTGGGATAAATCACACTGGCTTGCAACGATTTAGGGCATATCTGTGTGGCAAAAAAAGGTGTGTTTGTAACTGGGGTTAGCTAATTTGGGTTAAAACAGCAGTGAAGACACAACAGCTCAGCTTTTAACTCAAGTTAGCAACTCAAATTTTAACTTAGCACCCAGAGTTAAACTCTAGCTGCTCAACCAAGTTATAAGCCATGTCCTCGCTGCTATTTTAATCTGAGTTAACTATTGTGGCGTAGCTAACCCAAGTTTTTCCCCAGTGTGGACATATACTAAGAGTCCCTTATGTGTATACACACAGGCATACGCCCTAGGAGTGGCTCAGCCAAATTCAGAGATAATGCATTACTGAGGTTGTAAGTAGAGCTGGTCAAATAGTATTTGGCAACTATACTCTTTCAGGAATTTCACCATTTTTGATCAAATAGTTTATTCACCTAATACTGATTTTTCCCGATATCTGACCAGCTTTAGGGAATGCTGAAGGCCGTTTCATGAATGCCAGTGAAATTAATCAGGTCACTTATTCACTGAAATCTTTTCTTTCCAAACTGGGGTGAGTCTCAGTGAGTAAGAAAATCCAATTCAGGCTAAGGGAATCTAAGGATATGTCTAGTCTGCAAGCACAGGGTGTGATTGCATTTTTAGTAGACATACACGAGCTAGGTTTAATCTAGCTGTAGACAAGCTGTGGCAGCTCATGCTTTAGTGGGGCCTGTCCAAGCCCGCCCAGAACACTGGGCAATTACTTGTGGTGCTAATCCGCTCAGAAGCTTCACCTCTCTGGTGCCCAAACAAGGTAGATTAAATCTAGTTTGGGTATTTCAGCTAAAGCTACATCACACCCTGTGATTACAGCCCAGCTGTTCCAATAGTCCAATGGAGTGTAAAGTGAGTCTACATTGGTGTAACATACACATTACAGGGGCCAGAAGGAGGTGTACATTACATCAACTTACATTTGCCTCTGCATGTGGGTCTGTTGTCCTATATATGCCTGCACAGTGTAAGCACATGACGGACAGAGACTAACGTACATGTATCAATTGGGTGCTGTGTTAGTCCAAACCCTTCTTGGGATTCAGTCAGAGAGTTTCCCTCGATGCAGCATAGCATGGTGGATTGGACATTAACATGCAGTTCTAGTGCCTGCCCTTCTTGTCTTTCCAAAGACAAGAGAAAGAGCAATGTTATGCCTGAGAATTTGATTGGGTGTCTAGGAAAGTCTAAAGGCCAAAGCTTTCTGAATTGTTAACACAACGTGACTGCCCTTTTCTCACTTGGTCGGGGAACTTTGCCTCTTGGCAAGTTTAGCAGCAGGAATGCAATACCTGATTTATCCGGTCAATTGTGGTCACTGTCAGCTGTTTTTGATGTTCTATATCTTAGGATTTTTCTGGCTATTGCTTCCTCCACAGGGCTACAGACTCACATGGTAAGACAGCACTGATATAAAATGGATGAACAGCACCGATCCTTTCCATCATTATCTAACTTGGAACTATATAAATGACTTGACTGTATGACAATCACATTGCTTTGTCTGCCTTCATGTTTACAGCTGGTGAGTAAGCTACTCCAGATCCAGCACAAGTTGGTGGCTGGAGATTTAGGTATGTCTAGAAATGAGGTGAGTTTAAGTGGACTGCACAAGTGAAATGTTAGGTGTACCTGTGCTATTCTGTGCTGAACTCTGTTAGAGAGATCATGAACTACCTATTACAGATCATGATGCCATAGTACAGAATGGGAATTGCAACTCAAGGTTTCCTCTCATTGTATCAATTAATGTTTCTTAACCCAGTCTCAGAGGTACGATCTCCAAGGGCAAGACAAACGTATCAGGTAAGAACCAAGGGAGTTAAGAGTCCACAGCCCATTCAGCCCTTTGCTCAGACGATAATTATTAGCAGCAGTGATTGTGGGTTTTATGGCATAAACCCTGCCCACATGAGCTGGGCTGCAACCCATCAACTCATGTCACCAAAGCCACCAGTTGTCAGGTGGCAACTCTCTTCCCTGGTACAAATTCAAAAGAGGTGACAGATGCAGAGGTGAAAATGTCTATATTCCATTCCTCAACCCCACGAGCCATTCAAGAGCTTGGCACTGTCAGCACTGTTTACCACTTTGGGCCCAATTTCTTAGTGGAGAGAGATTAAAGAGAATCTAGGCATAGAAGGAACTGTTTGTTTCAATTCCTTTGGCTATCACAGCGCTTTGTACATTTTTAATAAAGGCAGCTCTCCTGCTTTGATAGCAGCATCCCAAATATATGCATTTTTTTCCTGTTAGCTTCTTCTACACCAAATGTAGCTCTTCATCTTTTGAAAATGTTATGAGATTGTAATGAAGCATTTTTTCTCCTTAAAGTTCATACTCACACTTGGATCAAACAGCATTTACTGTTCCAATTCTTATTTCATTTACAATAGGCTAAAATTAATCATAACTTTACTTTCCCCAGTGCTCTGTAGATCTCAGAGAAAAGACAGATGGAGAACTAAACATGTAGTGGGAACACGACTCAAACCAAATATCTCATCACAGATGGTCTGAGCTAGTTGCAAGTGGGAATTCTAAGGGTCATTTTCCATGGGCATTACAATCACTGGTCTGAAAAGATTCCAATTATTTTTTAAACTTCTGTTTCAAATAAGCGCTTATTTGAGTCTGCTCTGCCTTCATAGGATAACTCCTCCTGGCTCTTTAGAATGGCGGGAGTTTCATTCTGTGTAAGAATACCTGGACCAAGATTTGCAAAAGTGACTAGAGCTTTGGGTGCAGCACGGGGGTAGGTTCTGCATTATGAAAAAGAACTTGCTGTGGGATGGGAGGAGAGACTGCTGAGGACATCATCCCCCAACCCACACACCAAAACTTGCAAGGGTAAATTAATGCTGACCTTGTTAGTTGTAACTAACTTAGATCCGCTTACACATGTTGGGATAGCCCTGTTTTGGGACAGTTCAGGAGGATTCCATGGCATGGTGGCCCTTGAGGTCACCACAACAGACAGACCTGTACCTTCATGGATCCCTTTGAAGACCCACCCACATCATAAGAATGGCCATACTGGGTCAGACCAAAGGTCCATCCAGCCCAGTATCCTGTCTGCCGACAGTGGCCAATGCCAGGTGCCCCAGAGGGAGTGAACCTAACAGGTAATGATCAAGTGATCTCTCTCCTGCCATCCACCTCCACCCTCTGACAAACAGAGGCTAGGGACACCAGTCCTTACCCATCCTGGCTAATGGCCATTAATGGATTTAACCTCCATGAATTTATTCAGTTCTCTTTTAAACCCTGTTATAGTCCTAGCCTTCACAACCTCCTCAGGCAAGGAGTTCCACAGGTTGACTGTGCGCTGAGTGAAGAAGAACTTCCTTTTATTTGTTTTAAACCTGCTACCCATTAATTTCATTTGGTGGCCCCTAGTCCTTATATTATGGGAACAAGAACTAGGGGCCACCAATGAAATCTCAGGGGGAATCTACAGGTTGAGGAGATGGGATCTGGAGAGAAGGCCAAATGCCACCCAACCACAATGGAAGAGTTCCAGGAACCTTGTGAATTTGGATGGTCGCTGCCCTGTGTAGCAGTAACCCACATCTGGCCCTAAACATCTGATTCCAGATAGAACCTGGAAGGCCATACCATTGATAGCTACCTAGCAGGCCACACAATTGAATTCTAGTAAAGCAGGTGACATTGTTTTGAGAAAGAAATAAGACTGATGTTCCTTTTGTTTAAGAAGATGTCTGAAGTCCAGCTGCAAAGCCTTGACCTCTTCCCAATGGAACACAGGTTTTCCACCCCCCCCAGAATGACATTTTTTAGATAGGCATCTCAAAAACCCAGCTCCATAAGGCAAGGATAACCTTTCAGGGTCCATTGCTCGTTCTCCATTGTTCTTAATTAGGGAAGATATGGAGCAGACACAAAAAAACCCATCTCTTTGCTTGCCTCCCATTAAAATCTGCTAATGAGGCAAAGCATAAAAAAGTGACCCACACTGGGGGGGAAGGAGAATTTTAAGGCAAACCGCCCCCAACGGTGTTAATTGATTAAAATGAAATAGCAATTTACGCAGACCTGAGCACAAATCTACATTTCATACTGATGTCCTTGACTGACTGAAATGCTGACACAGCTGTACGCTCTTTTCGGCTTTCAAATATTCTTTAAAAACAAGTTTTGTTAATTAAAGCTCATTCTGAAGTTACCGCTTGGCATCAGTCACCTCTGAATTGATTGGGATCCGTCTGTGTGAGTGTGAATATATCAGCAATAATAACATACCTTGGGCAAAGCATACTTTGGCAGCTTCATCTGTGCAAATGCATTCCTCCTATAGGACACGTAATAGTGTGGCCGTCCTCCCGATGTTAACTGCAATATAAAAGGGAATTTTATAATCAGGGTTACCATCATCATCATCATCCATTTTTCTTTGAGGCAAGAGGAAAATATTAGGCAGACTGTAAAGGTGAATTAAACTGTGATAGCAACGGTTTAACATAGCAGCAGTTGCCGGAGGTGACAACATATCTATCAAACAAACTGTCAGTGACTGAAATTGACAGTCAGTGGCACAACCTGTCCCTATTGTTTGTAAGTAAAGTCAAAGGGTGAAATTCTGGGTGATTTCAATGTGGCCACGATTTCACCCTCTGATTTTATATCCATATTGCAGATTACTATGGCACATTCAGGTCCTTGCTACCTGCAGAGGTATCAGGTGGTTAAGTGGTTAGATCAGCAGATTGCAAGGTAGGACCCGTGGCTTCTATTTCTAGCTTTGGCACTGACTTCCTGTCTGACTTTGCACATCACCACACTTCAGCATCTAAATACGTGGCCTGACATTCAGACTAGCAAAGCGTCTACGGCTCCCAAAGTCAATCGGACTTTGAAAATCAGGCCATTTATATAGGTCCTGAGCATGGATTGAGGTGCCTGACTTTAGCAACCCAACTTTGAAAATGCTGGAGTTCAGCTGCATGTGTTTCATTTTTTGCCACCTGTAAAAAGAATCTGGTCACGTTACCGGCTCACAGGGATGTCATGAGTATTAATCAGTCTTCATAAAAGCTACCGAAATCCTTGGACGGACGGTGCTAATATATGTGCAAAGAATCAATATGTTAAGAGCTCCTCAGGGCAGAACTTTATGTTAAGTATGGTCTTACAAAGACTTTTTGCAATTGTGGGGTGTTTTAAAAGGCATTATTGTAAGTGATCCAAGAACACAGAGGTCATGATTCACAACAGAAAAAAGAAATGAAATTATGACCATCTTTCATAATATCCATCTCTAATTCATTGATTGACAGCTAGTATTGACAGCAAAAATTGTCCACAAGCACTTGTTTCTGGTTTTGTTTCCCCCCACCCCTTTCTGAAAATGTAAGTTATCAAGGATGGGCAATTTTTTCTCCAGCTTTTTAGGCAGCTGGAGAAGTCAATCATTTACTGATTAAAATTAAATCCTTTAAAACCTAAATATAACATACTTCTTTTCTGTCTTTTCTCAACTGATCTCACAGCACAGTAAAAAACATCAACAAATTAATCTACACAATACCCCTAGATGCTGAGGGTTTTAATAGGGATCTCTTCACACGACCATTGAAATGCTGCCAGCTCTGGGGTGGAATGCAGCATACTTTAACAGCACAGAATAACATCGTACAACTGTTGAAAACAGGAAATTGAAATACACTGTATCCTACTTAAACAGAAGGATAATTTGAGAAGGAAGAATGTAACTAGCCAGAGTGGAATTAACATACCTATTGTCACCGTGTGCACCATGGGATCTGGCTGGACCGTTGGCGAGAGGCCAACTCCAGCAGCACCGCACCAATGTGATACTAGAGCAATGATTCAGTTATGACACTGACAAACGATTCCCACCTACTGAGCCGCCCCCAGCACCAGTACCTCATTTGCAGTCAAAGGGTATGTCTAGACTACACTTTGTGGACCTGCTTTAATTTGCATTACCTAACACATAAATGCTAGTATAGACACCTCCCCTATGTTAGTTAACTCCTTGTGTAAACCACAAGTGCTTATATTCTGGACCAGACCATCTAAACTAGCATTTACAGCTGTGTTAGTTACCTTGAGTCAATTAGCAATCAATTAACTCAAGTTAAAACAGCAGCACAGACTCAAGTCCAGACCAACCCCCAAAGGATCAGGTATCCAGTCAGACAAGTCAGAGATACTGAAGGTCTCAGAAGGCATTCTGAAACCAGATTATTTCCAGTTCATGTACACTGTCCCTGCCCTTCTTTTCTCCAACTCTCTTATTAAATAGACAGTGGCAGCAGGGTAATGAAACCCTTGGCTGTTCAGATGCCTTCTCCGGCTCTCACCTAGAACAGAGATTGGCTGAATACATCTCATCTCCATCCTTGTCTCAATAATCATAGTCCATGCATGACAATAATGGCTGATTACTCTGTCCAGCCCTTCCCTCTATCTCCCCCCACTTTTTCTATTCCTTTCTCTCACTCAGTAAAAGCCTTGATTAGTCTACTGCACTTGTGATATCAAGTGACTGGCACACCAGCTTAAAGACGAGTGGTACAAGGTCTACTCCTGGAATGCATTATGAGGCTGGTTGATTGGCAATGAGGATTATTCCAGTATGCATCCTGAACGCTCCAGGCAGCACCTCCATGACCTCATGTTGATAAGATACTTGAAATAGAATCAGAAGGAACCAATTAGCATTCTGATGGGCTGATGCACTCTGGGAAGCTCCTTTATTAGGCACTCCGGGCTAGTTGCTTGGTTGTGTGTGCGTATGTATATATAAGGAGCGGGGTGGGAGGGAGGAGAATTACTTGGAATCAATCAGAGAATGCATGTTCCACACCTGAACAAACACATAATCGTCCTGCACAATCAGGGAGTCGGAGTCAATGTAGCCTGGAAATGGTTTGCTCCGGGTGGCTTCGGTGCAGTTCTGCATCCTGCAGGTGATGTACTGAGCATCTGACATCATAAGGACAAAACAAAACAATGGTCAGTTATAGGGCACAGACCTCTCCCATTGCTGCAGTATCAGTAGCAGGCTCTTGCCTTCCTCCCCAGTTACCTGACCCATTCCTTTGCTACTGATGCAGGTTTATTTTAAAATATATCCCTGCAGAGCTCTGGGTGCTGTATATTATTTATTTATAATGTGGTAGCGCCTAGGAGCCCTAATCATGGACCAGGACCCCTCTGTGCTAGGTGCTGTACAAACACAGAACAAAAAGAGGCCCTGCCCTGAAAAGCTTACAGTCTAATTAAATCAAATCTAATGTAAACTAATGAATCGAACATTGAGGAGCAGACAGGGCCAGATTCTCAGCACTGCATGAGGAGCACACAGTGCATCTGAGCAGTATGCGCATCAAGATGGCTACAAGTATCCCCCATGTCCCAAACTACCCTCCTGGGGACATCTTTGTGCCAGTGCCAGAGCTGTGCATTTAGCCTCTAGCTGCCCACAGGCCCCAAGGCGCTACTCCAGCCTTCTAGCACTGCTGGGAGGCAGGAGGCCCCAACAATGCCTCCTCTTTCCTGGTCACACCACAGACATAGGGGGAATACAATGGCAGTTACTGTGGCTCTAAGGTGGGTAAACTGGCTTTGGCTAGTCTAAACAACAGGGATTGTAAAGCACAAAGCCCTGACACTAACTTCCACCCCTCCGATCCTTGTTTCCTTATCCCCTGCTTATGGCAGCATTGATCAGCATTCTCAGCCACCCTAAGTTGGGGCACAGCTGCTCCTGCTCATTTGCCTTCAGGGCCGGCTGTCAAAGCTATCTTGATCTCACTTCATAACACTCTTCCATTCTAAGGTGTTCAGGATGGAGGCTGCCTCTGAGGACAGTGATGTATAATGCCTACAGCCCTGACCGTGTAAGCTTAGCCCTATGCTTAACTTTAAGCACGTGACTAGAGCCGCAGAGTTCAAGGGGACTACCCACATATTTGAAGTTACGCACGAGCCTAGTCTTTTAAGAATCAGGGGACTTCGCAATAGAGAAGAGTCAGGAATCAGCTGTAATGACCAATAGGCAGCAGGTTTAAAACAAACATAAGGAAGTACTTCTTCACACAACACACAGCCAACCTGTGGAACTCATTGCCAGGAGATGTTGTGAAGGCCAAAATTATAATTGCATTAAAAAATAGTTAGTTACATTCCTGGAGGATAGGTCCATCAGTGGGTATTCACCAAGATAGCCGGGGTGCAACCTCATGCTTTGGGTGTTCCTAAAACCCTCCAACTGCCAGATGCTGGGACTGGACAACAGGCAATGGATCACTCGAAATTGCCCTGTTCTGTTCATTCCCTCTGAAGCATCGGGCACTGGCCACTGACAGAAGACAGGATACTGGGCTTGATGGACCATTGGTTTGACCCAGTATGGCCATTCTGATGACTACAGAGGGGATTCTTTATTGAGGTTGCTGAAGAAGACAAACCCTGTGGTTCTTCTGGACTCTCTAGCTCCCAGACTAACTAAACCAGCCTGTGCCATGTAGTGTCACACACAGTCTCACAAACCCATGAGGACTTCTGGCCACACATCAAGGGGCTCGCCAGCTATACATTATGTCAAGTAAAGTACCAAGTACGAGTCCCCTAGATTAAATGCTTTAACCACAGTGGAGAATTAGGGCCTCAGTCATAAATTTAGTCAAAACTTTTCCAGCTCAATTAAGCAGTTGCAGTTTGTATGAGGACAAAACTAATTTACAGAAAGAAGGATTTTAGCATTAGCACTGGCTTGACAAACTCTAAATGGCATTTAATCTTGAAAGTACTTCTAATCATCTTCCTCTTTGGAGTAGCATAGTCCCTTGCTTGGTATAATTACATCCCTCTGAACAGAGAAACAACATTTTTCCATTGAAATTGAAACCACTAGCTTTTCATCATTTTCTATTTACTCATTTAAAAAAAGAATCCATCATTTAAAAGTTTTTTTTCTTATTATTTCTAAGGATGATGTCTTCTATTTAAAAACAGACACACAGAGTACAAATCCATGGGCTTTAGTAAAGTTAGATTGTGGATGATTTTGGCCCTATGTTTGCAGAGCACTTTGGATATTTAAAGTGCTAAATATTATTAGTCCATACAGTATAGAATTCTTTGCATTTTCAAAGCTCATTACAAAAGACTAATTGATATAATCCAGATATCATGAACAGAGTACCTTTTCGTTCTCTGCCATCTGCTTTTCATTAGACCAGCCACTTGGAGGCAATAGGAGATATGCACACTAGCCAGCACGTCAAATGAAATCAAGAAATCTCCCTTTCAAGGGTCATTGCTCCATTGTCCCTGCTATCAGGAAACCACAGAAGGAAGAGGAAAAGGAAGGAAAAGAATAGGAGGCGAGGGAAGGTTGAGGTCTTTCCTCCTTACAATTACTGATCATCTGAAATAAATCCACCTGATCATCAAAGATGGCCTCAACCCAAAGCCCCAGAGGAAGACAACACATCCAAAAGGCAATATGCCTTGGGGAAAATTCCTTCCCAATCCTAAATTTAGCCATTGTGTTAGCCCTACCCATGTGATCAAGGATCATGCTTCCCAGAACTGCTGATCCTACGAATGCTTACTCCTTTGAGTAGCCCCTTTCTCTCCAGGTCTCCTTCTGCCATGGTTTGGATGACTTTCTGGAGTGAAGACAACTTATTTGCCACACCCACTCCTTCCCTTCTACTTCTGCTTTGCTCCCAGAGTCGCAAGCTGTCTCGCATGCAAGGGGAGACCATTCTAAAGTGTTCTTAGCTCCAGCTGACCTGGCTCTCTGCTGCAGCGTGTGCACATATTGACCACTGTTCTAAGACAAGCCAGACAAGCCAGTGGCTGGCTTTAGTATAGGTACGTATATCAGATCTGACAGGGAAGGACTGCAGGCTGTCATTGCAAAATGCTCCTAACTACTAATAATGGGCTAAACCCCTGAAGTCATCGTTCAGACTAAATAACCCTAGCGGTCAATCGACCAAAGCATGAGATGCATATTCTTTGACTCCAGCCAAACGTCTTTCGTCTTGGAGCCCAGAAATAAAGGGAACCAGGCTTCGCAATAAAGGGCCAACCATTCTTCTTTACATTGTGTCAACATTAAACACAATCTCTTTTGGCATTCTGTTCATGGGGACTTTTTATGCAATTCCATAGGAAGCGTCTTGTAATTTAGCATTAATTAAGGTCAATTAATGTATTCAGTTGCTAAGCTCTGGAATTAATTTCATTACTTTTCCTACACAAATGTTTTCCCTGCCATAGGTAATTAGGACATTATGCTTCTCATTTCCAGCATCCTCACCTCTAACAGCTGCTGCTTTTAATATACAACCATCACAACAAAGCCATGCTGTGCCTAGAGAGAAGAACACAGCAATTGCCATCTTTGATCAGAGCAGTATCCATAGCACTGTGAATTAGACCATGATTCTTGGCATTGGCCAATACTAGATATTTCTAATGAAGGTGCAAAAAGCCGAGTGAAAAACAATGAGAAAATAGGCTTCCCATTTCCATAGGGGAAAACACCAGGAACTAAATCTGCTCTTCTCAAGGAGAAGCATGCAATACGACTGTAGGTGCAACTGGAGTTTGACAGCTGTGAAGGCAGCATACTGAGATGTCTCAATCCCTTCTAGCTCAATCTAAAGCTGTGTTGATAAGCTCTGCAGGGAGCGGTGTCCAGCCCTTCTTGGTGATGTGGGTGTGTCACTGGCAAACCCCGTGCCAGCTCTTGCCAAGTCTGTAGCCATCAGCTGATAAATTCATAGCTGGAAAACAGACCAGCTCACCTGTATGTTAATATTGTTCGAGGTAGGTGTTAGACTAGTAAGAATGTGTTTAGACTCTATAAAATGCTTGTAAGTTGCTGCATGCATTAATCTTCCATGTAATGTCTGGATCCCTCGCTATAAGCTAATATGTAAGTTTTGCTTTCTAATTGTAAAAATGCTTGCTATGAACATCAAGAAGAGCCATCAAGACTAAATGGTCCATTGTGGGACAAAGACTTTGTTGATTTCTCCATCCACCCATGAAGAAGTTACAGAAGCTCTCATCCTATGGGTCTGAACTCTAGGGGAAGGCCATGTAAAGATGCTCACAAGAAGAAATGGTTTGTTGTTTGGATTCTTCGAAGGGCTGGAGCTAAGAAACAAAAAGCAGAGATCCCCAGGGTCAGCATGAGTTAGTCCGCCTGAAAAGACATTCCGTGGTTAAATTACTACATCTCTGTCACCTTTTGGAACCATCGACTGACTCACTGTGCTTATATGTTGCCTGCTTTAACCTGTAATAACTCTCATTTTTTTCCTAATTAATAAATGCTTAATTAGTTTACTATAGGATTGTTTACCAGCATTGTCTTTGGTGTGACATCTATAGTACAAACTGATGTGGGATAAGTGACTGGTCTCTAGGAACTGGGAGCAACCTGAATATTTTGCGATTTTTGGTATAAGTGACTATGACTAAGGCTAAGATTTTGTCATGGTGATGTTTAGTAAAAGTCACAGACAGGTCAACAAACAAAAATTCACAGAAGCCATGACCTGCCTGTGACTTTCGCTGCTGCGGCTCCATGGTTTCCCCTGTGGGGTTCCCCCCTCTGCCCAAGGCAGCTGGGAGCTGCAGGGTGACCATATTTCCTCCCTCTTCCCCTTCCCCGTGCGAGGCTGTCGCCTGTTGCTGGAATCCTGAGGAGGGCCCTCTCAGGAGTCTGTCACCTGTCACTGGAATATTGCAGGGGGATCCTGTTGCTTGAACCTTGCCAGGGCCCCACAGGTTGCCAATTCCAGAGTCCTGCAGCCCCTGGGGCTGAAGCAGAGAATATCATGGAGGTCTGTGGAAGTCACGGATTCCGTGACTTCCGTGTCCTCCATGACATAAACGTAGCCTTAACTATGGCTAACTCTAGCTTGTCTGGGTGGCAAGATAGAAAGGTGTGCCCACGGGGACAATCTGTGACTCCATGGTAAAGTTGTTACTGTCATCCAGGAGTTCACACTTGT
Organism: Natator depressus; assembly: GCF_965152275.1. Classification (NCBI taxonomy): domain Eukaryota; kingdom Metazoa; phylum Chordata; order Testudines; family Cheloniidae; genus Natator; species Natator depressus. Next base: position 116,385,810 of record NC_134240.1, on the reverse strand, counting down.
TACTGAGTTGGTGAAATCTAATTATAAAACATAGAGCCAGTTTGGGGTGTCTGGCCTGCTTTGACAGTCTGCCCTGAGGTTGGCGCTCCTGGTTGTGAACCCTCCCGACAGCGTGACGGTAGACATGGCTTAATAGAGGGTAGCGGGGCGGGGGGAGTTTTGGGGGCTTTGAAGGACCCCGCCAACATGAAGAGAGTCAAATCCCTTTTATAAAATGGATTCAGAAGCCCTGTGGGGCACACTGCTACAAGGTATTATTTGGGCTAATAACTCCAGGTTCTGCTCCACCACTGAAGTCAACAGAAAGCCTTCCATGGATTTCACTGGTGGTTGGATCAGGTGGCTGGATAGTAAGGTGAGCGTGACAATTTATTTGTAACAAATAACATTCATTGTTAATTTATCCCGTTTGTTTCGGTTTGTAATTTGTTCAGGAATCAGTTCCAATTTCTGCAATTATATCTAGTAACCGTATGGATTAGCCAAACAGTGTGGACAACCAGCGTCCAGCAAACAGACACAATGAACAGTTCGCAGACAACCTATTTAGTATGCCTTGTTCAGGATTGTGATTGGCCATCTAAGTCATAAGGCATTGTTTCTGCTCCTGGACTGGAATAGTGAAACTATTTAAATAAGAGAATAACAAATAATGAATAACTCACTTCCTAGTATGAAGGTTCAGGTGAATAATCATTCATGGAACATTCAGGATTCACGAGCATTTTCACAAGCAGCCAGCAGCATACTTACAAATAACAAATGCTAAAGAACAGTGAAACAAAGCCAGTTCATTTTTGAGGGATATAGTAACCAATCTGGTTTCATCCCTATTATTCCAACAGGATTTAATATTTAAATGAATGAGGGCACCATCTGCAGTTCCAATAACTAGGCTACAATTAGAAGAGCTAACAATCCTCATTTTTAGGGCAAATTCTGATAATCAACTATGGTTGGGAAGAAATTGCCATTTGCCTTATCCCCATGACACACTTTTGCCCAGTCATAGGGCATTCTGGGGATTCTTTGAAAGAAAAGGCCATTGTCAAAGGCAGGATATCGGATTAGATGGAGTATTTATCTGCTGCCGGGTGGTAATTCTTATGTTTTTCTTTGCAATGCCTACACAGGAAGAAGAAAGGAACACAGCCTTGTAGTTCAGAACTATGGGTCAGATTCTTGGCTGCTGAAAATCACCATAGCATGCTGATTAACACCAGCTGAGGATCTAGCCCCACCTGTGATTACAAAACAGCACAAGTAAAATTTAAATTAAAAATCAATAAACAGATCAATGCAGCAGAAGAACAGTAAAATGGACAGAGATACTTATTAAATATCAACAAAAGCCAGAATTTCTGCTACCACTTCATATTTCTTCTTTACTTTTTATCAATCCCTTCCTTTAAAATAATAATTCTCTGATATCCAGTTTCTTGACATCTATCCAAATATATGCAAGTCCCTCGCACATACTCATTCAAGGACCTGATCCTCCGACATGTATTTATAATAAGTAGTTATTGTACTATTGTGAATAAGACTGTGGCAGCCGTAGAACTGTTCAGGGATTAATCAATTAATTTTTTTGTTGGACAATACTGATTTGTCTAGATCAAAGTTTCCTAGGGAACATAACAGAAGAACAGCCACACTGGGTCAAATCAATGCTCCATCTAGCCCAGTATTTGGTCTTCTGACAGTGGCCAGTGTCAGATGCTTCAGAAGGAATGAACAGAACAGGGCAATTACCAAGTGATCCATCCCGTCGTCCACTCCTAGCTTCTGGCAATGGAAGGTTTAGGGACACCCAGAGCATGGGGTTGCAACCCTGATGATCTTGGGTAACAGCCATTGATGGACCTAGCCTCCATGAACTTATCTCATGCTTTTTTGAACTCCGTTATTCTTTTGGCCTTCACAACATCTCCTGGCAATGAATTCCATAGGTGGACTATGAGTTGTATGAAGTAGTACTTCCTTATGTTAGTTTTAAACCTGTTGGATGACCCCTAGTTCTTGTGTTAGGTGCCATGGTAAGTAACACCTCCCTCTTCACTTTCTCCACACTAGTCATGATTTTATAGACCTCGACCATACACCCTCTTCATCGGCTTTTCCAAGCTGGACTGTCCCAGTCTTTTTACTCTTTCATAAAATGGAAGCTGTTCCATAAGCCTAATCATTTCTGTTGCCCTGCTCTCTATCTTTTCCAATTCTAATATCTCTTTTTTGAGATGGGGCAAGAAGAACGGCTTGCAGTACGCGAGGTGTGGGCATACCCTCCATTTATATAGTGGCATTATGATATTTTCTGTCTTATCATCTGTTTCTTTCCTAATGGTTCCTAACCTTGTTGGCTTTTCTGACTTTTGCTCCACATTGGGCAGATGTTCTCAGGAAACCAACCACAATGACTCCAAGATCTCTTTCTTGAGTGGCAACACATACTTTAGACCCCGATCATTTTGTATGTATAAGTGGGATGATGTTTCCCAATGTGCATTACTTTGCATTTATCAACATTGAATTTCATCAGACATTTTGTTGCCCAGTCACACAGTTTTGTGAGATCCCTTTGTAACTTTTCAGTCAGTTTTGGACTTAACTTTCTCGAGTAATTCTGTATTATCAGCAAATTTTGCCACCTCACTGTTCAGCCCCTTGTCCAGATCAAATTTATCGATTTGTTTTAAAACCTCCTCTATTGATACTTTAATCTGGGACAGTTCCTCAGATTTGGCACTTAAAAAGAAGGGTTCAGGTGTGGGAATCTCCCTCACATCCTCTGAAGTGAAGACTGATGCAAAGCATTCATTTAGCTTCTCTGAAAGGACCTTGTCTTCCCTGAGTGCTCCTTTTGCAACTTGATTGTCTAGCAGCCCCCCTTATTGTTTGTCAGGCTTTGTGCTTCTGATGTAGTTAAAACAATTTTTGTTAGTTTTTGTGTCTTTTGCTATTCAAATTCCCTTTTGGCCTACCTAATTATATAGTTTTATACTTGACTTACCCGAGTTTACGCTCCTTTTTATTTTCCTCAGTAGTATTTGACTTCCAATTTTTAAAGGGCACCTTTTAGCCTCCAATCACCTCTTTTACTCTGTTCTTTAGCAAGGCTGGCTTATGTTTGGTCCTCTCACTGTTTGGTTTTTTTGTGGGGAGGGGAACGCGAAATGGGGATACATTTAATTTGAGCCTTATTATGATGTCTGTAAATAGTTTCCATGAAGCTTGCAGGAAAGAGTGCGTTTTGACAATTTTTTTGACTCAGACATTTTTTGAAAAAAGTTTCAAAACTGTTGAAACGTTTTGAGATTTAAGATAAATACATTAAACAACAAAATCTAAATAAACATTTCTAATTTGTTGGCTTGTTTGTTTGATTGCTTGCATAAAAAAATTCAAGATTTCAACTTTTCATCCCAATTCAGGATGGGACTTTTCTTTAAATCTGGTGAATTTGTGTGTGATGGGAAATCCATTTCCTGCCCAGCTCTGAGCAGCAGACTCATATTCTAGATGTCCCATTTATTCAGTTGCCTGCAGATGCTGTGGTAGTATCCAAATGTAATGTGGGCATTCATCTTTTGAACTACCTACCAGTCGACAATATTTTGTTACAGGAGTTACGCTACCTGAATGAACTAGAGTTGAGACTGCAGGAGTTCAGCATCTTTCATTTGCTTTTGTGTGGGTGCCTAGCCACACACCCATGGTTGAAATTTTGCCCTCACTGACTTGCCCAAGTTCAGGCAGCAAACCAGTGGAGGATCAGGAGATAGTACCCAGGTCTCCAGACTCACAACTATTTACCTCTCATGCAAAGCAGAACAAAGGAACACTATGTATCAAGCTGATTATATTAAAAGCCCAGGAGGGATTAAAACTACAGATTTTGGGTGTGAATCCCGATCTGAACTGTGCAGAGTGTTTACATTCAAGCACTAGATTTGGCCCCAGCCCCCAGTGAAACATTCCTAACTTAAAGAACCCCCAAAACTTTAAGAAATAAAAATAAACTGTTGCCAACTCTTCAGATTTTAATCCATCTAAGGTCCCCAGCAATGAGGTAGTGGAGCACCTCAGAATCTTTAAAGTATTTATGCTCACAACACACCTGTGAGGTAGGGTGTGCTATATCCCTGCTTTACAGATGGGGAACTGAGACAAAGGGAGATCGAGTGACTTTTCCATGGTCACGCAGGATGTCTGTGGCAGAGTGGGGAATTGAACCCAGTGGACACTGGATCAGGCCCTTAACCAGTCAATTCTTAAAGGCACAGTCCTAAGACATCTTAGGGGAACTAGCATGTTTCAGGCCTTGATTGTCTAATTCTCACTAACGAGAGCTGTACAAACCATTAGCTTCAAAATTTACATGCTTTTTTTCATAAACGTAATGCCCAGCTAAGTTTCTCAAAAATTTAGAGACCTTTCAAGGGATTTTGGTTAAGTTTTAATCTAATTTGGCTCTAGGTTCTAACAGCATACTCCCTTCCCTCTGGTTACAGAAAAGAGCTTACGGTGTTAGTCAGATCTACAGCATTGACTTGAAACCAGGCAAAAATCTGTAGTTTCTGCTGACTTTTTTTGTCAATGAGTTTCTGATTTTATTCCAAACTAAAAGTGGAACCCCAGGGACACAAAATTATCTGAATGGAAATGTAAGATAAGGCTCAGATGAATTTCTTCCAACTGAAAACACTGTGATTGCCACTTGGCTCTTACTTAGAGTCTGGCCCAGATTGGACTTTAAGAGAAACCACTAAATATAAACCTCACTTTCTATGTACTTGGATTTTATACTGGAGACAAAAATCCGCTACATTTGGCACTCTACAGAAATTAACCAAGAGCATTAAAAACTTTAATCACATCAATTAACACTGTATAATAATCGAACTGCCACATAACTCCCATACCAAATCAATCACATACCCAGCCGCTTTTTGGGGACTCTAGTTCAAGCGCTAGCATTGATCGTACAATTTAACGTATGACATGAAAGGCCAGATCCTGAGCTGGTGTAATTGGGCATAGCTCCACTGAAATCAGTGAAGTTATATAGATTTATATTAGCTGAGGGACTGTTATTTTTTCCTTGTTAATCTTTTAACATTATGTATAGAAATACAATAAATAAAAATATGAAGACAGACCATGATCAGAGATCAGAAGGCATAGACAGAGTCAGGAAAAAATGTTATCAGTATTCCGGCTGGGAATGCCCAGGACTAAGTCAGATGATGATGATAAATGCCCTCACAACCCTACCAGCCAGATTTTCTAATACCGTACTACAGTGACATCTCTATTCTCTCTCATCTGAAGCCACGGTTCATATACTGCTGAGCTTCTGCTGGGAAAGATACAAGGGACAAGAATAAAACTATCTTGTTATTTGCATTGTGGTTGGGTGCTTTTGCTTAGATCCTGAGTTTCAATTGCTGGGTGATTTTTTTTCTACTTTGTTTCGATAGGGATACCTTTTCAAATTAAATCTCTTTATTGAATTTTCACCCTTGGTTAGCTCCCGAACATGTGGTCCTTGCCAAAGATTAGAGAAATAGTTCACAAATTGTAACTCTTGGGCTGAGCTTGAAAAAGGCATTTTATTAACAACCCCTTGCCTGCTCCAATTACATGTTACTCTCCTCCACTGGAGAAAGGTTTGCTCACCAATCAGGGGGTGGAAATTATCTTCTTCAGGGAAGGCAAGTTTGCTCAACTCTCTGGTTCTAGCCACTAGACAACCTAGGTTTTATTCTCAACTATGGTAATGACTCATCATGTGACTTTAAGCAAGTCACTTCACCTACCTGCACCTCAGTTTCCCCATCTGTAAAGTGGGAATAATAATGTTTATTACTTTTGTCTCTACATTTATATAGGCCTTTTCTTCTAAAGTATTCTTCTTCTTATGTCACAAGAACTCAAATTGCACCAGAAGAAGAGAGAGGAGGAGAAAAGAGGAATTGGGGTTTTGAGCATGGAGCATACCATGAAGTGAATACACCTTAGTGTCACTACAAGAGAATAGCCCTTAATAAACACTTACTACAGTTTTACACAGTAACAGTCCAAAACACAATACAACAGTGTAGCTGCTCCATTAGAGGGTGTCACAGTAGAATATTTTATTACTATTCAGTACTTTCAGAGGAGCAGAAAGGACGGATCAGCCTCCTTTCTGTGTCCTGGGAATGTGAAAGTTAAAAAAAGGAAATAAAAAACAAATGGTAAAAAGCACAGATATTTAAAATTCTTTCAGTTTTAATATTCTAATGTGTTATTAAATGGAAAGGACATTAAAAATATATACAATTTATATTCCAATGGTGTCTTTTAAAATTCATCCTCTGAAGAATCATTTCTTACCCAGAACGCTAAGCAAGTTAAAAAAAAATTTGTCTTGAGACAGTTCCCTCCCTGACAGTTTCTGGGCTAATCCTGCCCTCATAAATCCGGCAGAACACCACTGACTTTAGCTGTGTAACTGAGAGCAGAATTTGACCCAGTGGGATTTTTCAGAAGTTAATTTACTATGTCATAAAAACAAAAAATAAATAATCCTGCAAATGGCGCAAATCTATTATTCACATTGCAGCAAAGCTGACATTTTCAGGAGAACCATCCTGGAATTAAAAATGAGAACATTCAGGACATTCGGGTGGTTTTTCTGAGCTACACAAATGCCTGAGGCAATTGAAAGCTGCAGGGAAAAAGCCACAGGGAAAGACCTGCAGAGGTGGGGAAGCAGAAAGATTAAATAGCAGGAAGCAGGGGAGTGGAGAAAAGACCAGCAGAGGTATCAGCAGACCTGAAAAAACTTCTGTCTAACAAGGAAAGCTCGAGAAAGGAATTTGGAGTTGTAAGCACATGGAATATTGGCCACAAGAGCAAAGAAAGGTGGCTGAAGGGTCAACGCAGTGGAGGAGGAGCAGGTACAGAGATAAACTGGAGAAGAGAGTATCTTTTTACTGACTACCTTCGAAGGCTGCACATCCCATGGGAATCCTCCCTCCCGCAAGTAAGCTCCTTCCACAGCCTGTTAATACCACCCTTTCAGCTAACTGGAGGAGCTGCTGCTCTGCCTTGAACTGAGGGCGCTGCTCTTAGACCCTGCCCGTGAGAGACTGAACAGAGAAGAAAAGTAAGATCTCTACTGTAGCATGTTGTCGTCAGAATGGCAGGCCAACCCAGAGCATGACGGAGCTGGTAACGACAGTACTGTCTGGAAACTAAGGTACTTACGGCCATCCACTGTCTTTGCCTCGAGGTGTACAAGGTCTGGCTCTTTACTGGAACCCATCACAGACCTGCAAAGGACAGACTGAAGTTAAAGCATTAAAATGAACAAAGCACAGGCAGAGACTGTCCACGACATTTATTCCACAGTAGAAGACCTCATTTAAGTGGAGTTAAATTTGTATCAGTAACGAAAAGCTAAAGAACTTTGAAAGACCATACTAGTGTTCCCTAAAATAACAAACCTTGGAAATTCTAGCCATGCTGACCTTTGAGAAAACCAGGGTTCACATCCTTCCAACAGCCTTAACTCTGCCCAACACTTCATCCCCACCACCTTCAGAGTGGGGAATGTTGGTGTGTTCTTTGCTTTGATTGGTGGTGGATATTTTAGTGTGTAGAAAATTGTGTGTCCTTTGCTTTGATATCTGTGGTGCGTTTCAGTGCGTGGCGTGCTGATGTGCCTTGTGTTCTAATTGGTGGCATATGCCTTGGTGTTCGGTGCTAAAATCAAGCTTCTATTATGAGTTGTGTTATGAGATTGGTAAAACAATCAATTTGTAAGCACCTGGAGGGTACTGGTGTTATAAGGAATAGCCAGCATGGATTTGTCAAGAACAAATCAAGTCAAACCAATGTAATTTTCTTCTTTGGCAGGGTTATTTGCCTATGGAATACGGGGGAAGCAGTAGATATGGTATATCTTGATTGTAGTAAGGCTTTTGACACAGTCCCACATGACATTCTCATAAGCAAACTCAGGAAATGTGGTCAAGATGAAATTATTATAAGGTGGATGTGCAACTGGCTGTAAGACTGTATTCAGAGAGCAGTTACCAATAGTTTGTTGTCCAACTTGGACAGCATATCTTGGCAGGTCCTGCAGGCATCATTCCTGGGTCTGCTACTATTCAATATTTTCATTTATGATTTGGATAATGGAGTGGAGAGTATGCTTACAGAATCTGAAGATGACATCATACTGGGACACCATTGGTCTGAATACAGCAATATGAAATGCAATAAAGACCAGTGCAAAGTACTTTACTTAGGAAGGAAAATCAAATGCACACCTACAGAACAGGGAATAACTGGCTAGGTGGTAGTGATGCTGAAAAGGATCTCGTGGCTATAGTTGATCACAAATTGAATATGACTCAACAATGTGATTCAGCTGAAAAAAAGGTTAATATTCTGGGGTGTGCTAACAGGAGTGTCATAGATAAGACATCCTGCTAAGATAAGTGTCCTGCTCTCCTCAGCAGTGGTGAGCACAGCTGGAGCACTGTGTCCAACTCCAGGTGCCACACTTTAGGGAAGCTTTGGACAAATTGGAGAGTCCAGAGAAAAGCAACAAAAACAATAAAAAAAATTGAAAATCTGACTTATGAGGAAAGGTTAAAATAACTGGACCTGTTTAGTTTTGAGAAAAGACGACTGAGAGGAGACCCGATAATAGACTTCAGATATATTAAGGTCTATTACAAAGAGGGTGGTGATCAATTGTTCTCCATGTCCACTGAAGGAAGAACAAGAAGCAATAGGCTTAATTTGCAACAAGGGGGATTTAGGTTAGATAGTAGGAAAAACTTTCTAACTATAAGGTTAGTTAATATCTGGAACAGGCATCCAAGGGAAGTTGTGGAATCGCCATCACTGGAGATTTTTAAAAAGAGGTTGGACCTGTTAGGGATAGTCTAGGTATGGGCTGGATTTGATGACTTGAGGTCCCTTCCAGCCCTAGATTTCTATGATTCTGTGTAGAATCCTAGTCATTCCTCTATATCAGACTTTGCATGCACATTAGTTTAATTCACACCTGTAATGACCAATATTCTCTCATTAATTAACAAACATAAAAAGAAAATTCCCTGTCCTGTCAGACATTTCATTGGCTCAAATCTAATTAAAATTAGATGTGTTAAATTAATAAACCAGACAGCAGTCTGGCTAAGAAAATCCTTGTTTGTTCACTGGATAAGAAATATCAATGTAAGGCACTCCATACTGCACGTAAGGGATTATGAAGTACACCTTTGGTAAAAAGTCCCATTTAATTGTTAACATCTATCTGGAGAATGCCACTGAACAGGCCAAAGGGCCATTAGTTTGATGTCCTCTCTGAATTATAGTACTGCTAACTCAGCATCAATTCTGAGGGCACAGTCCTGTTATTGGTTTTGAACCTGTCACCTCTTTCCCGGAGGCAAGAATGAGAGCAGATGGGCCATCCTCATGTGTCTCCATTAAGGATTTGCCTGCCTCAATGTGGACCATTTTCTTAACAGTAGCCTGAACTATGGGTTAATACTAGATTAAAGCAAGAACATTCATTTCCAGTGATGGACAAGTCAGATGCTATTCTGTCCAACGCCTCATTATTTGCAGGCAATCAAAACTGAGGTTGTAATTCAACTTCCACTTATACTGCAATCCGAGTCCGATCCAGCCCTTAATCAACACTAGTATTAACTAAGTAACTAGCAATAACCATTTTAAAGATGTTATGAAAAATGGGACTATTTGTTTTATCATAGACGATCAGGGTTGGAAGGGACCTCAGGAGGTCATCTAGTCCAACCCCCTGCTCAAAGCAGGACCAATCCCCTCCTGATTGTCTCTAGATGGATTATCTCTCGCTTCACTTGAATAATCCTATTGCAATTCATCAGCTAAACAAGCTTCTTTTTCTTTGCTGGACAGTGTGAAACATTTCCAGAGAGGCTCAAAACCTGTTTCCTGTCTCAGAGCTAGTTTGCTTGTTCTGCACCAGCACATTTCGTCTCTATTTTTCAGCAACGGTCAAGCTACACTGGTAGTTGCAATGGGGAAGTGCAAGTGTAGAAAGGGGTATGTAATGAGCCGGGTTAAATTTTTCAGGTAAATAGTTTCTTCACCAAAAAACAGTTTTGGACGGATAAAAACTATTTGTGAATTCAGTGAATAGTTTCAGCCAAAAAAACTCATGTTTTTTAATAAGATTAAATATTTGTTTCAATATTTTAGAAACAAAACGTTTCAACATCTCTTGTTTTGAAATTAATAAATTTTGTTTCAAAATTTAGCTAGATCTTATTCTTTAAAAAGATAAAAACCACCCCAAGCCAAAATGATATAAACGCTTGACCCAAAACAGGATCATTTCAAGATTTTGTGAATACTTATAATTTTAAATATTTTGTTTCACTTTAAAATGTTACGTTTAATTTAAAAAAAAAATCAAACACATTAAAAAAAAGGTCAACATCAAAACAAAGTGTTTTGCCTAAAGAAAATGTTTCATTCAAGCCAAAATGAACATTTTTTCAATTTTTTGATTCACCACAAAATTTGAAAATATTCATTTGTGGTCTGACAGGAAGCAAATTCCCCCTTCCACCTCCAAATTTTCAATATTGCCAAATGTACCAAAACAATTCCAATTTTTACTCAGTTCTACTTGCAGCAGCATCATTTATTAACCATTTATAAAGGTACTTCGAACAAAGTGCGACCCAAATTAATAAAGAATGATTAATTATTATAATGGTAGAAAGGGATTGCCAATCCTTACTGGAAAATCTGTTGAATTATATGGATCAGAGCAGCAGAGTATATGTTGGACTGCCTTTAAACCAAACTAATTTTGAGAGAGACAAAGTGGGGAATATGGACCAACTTCTGTTGGCGAGAGAAACAAGCTTTTGTGTTTACAAAGAACTCGTCTTCAGAGAGTCTACAGACTCAGTGGGCTACAGAAGCACTTTTCACTTGTGAAAGATCTTACACTAGGATTTATTTACATCTTGTCCCCACATAATAATTTGGTTACACGTCTCTTTCCTAGAGCTATTAATAATGAAACTTTTAAAAGAAATTTTAGGATGAGATATTTTGCTCAAAGAATAATGACCCCGGGCCTCCAACACCCATTTTCAATAAATTCTTTATCTGGATTACCCAGATTACGGAAAAAAATGCAGCCATTTTTAATGGCACTTTCTTCCAGTTACCATCCTTCAGAAAAAAGGGGATTTAGGGCTTATTTTGCCAAGTATAAATCAGTTAACCTCTGCCTCCCATCTCCAACTACCTTGCAACTTTAGGATGTTGTCAGTGGGAATTCAGTTCAACAGGAACAAGATTTGGCTCTTAGTGACAAAGGATATGAAAACCAGAGTCCATTCACTAAACAGACCAAAAATTTACTGTGGGATATCATTCCTTTGCTGTTATTTATTACACCGACTTCAAGTGTATATGGAAGTGGATGGTTTCATCATAATGTCGCTATGTAAATCCATGGCACAATCACACTCTGAATACTTTGTAAAGTTCTTATTGCCCCATCTCAAAAATTATGGATTAGAATTGAGAAAAGTACAGAGAAGGGCAACAAAAGTAATCAGGGGTATGGAACAGCTTTTATATGAGGACAGAGAAGAAAGAATGGGACTATTCGGTTTAGAAAAGATAGGACTAAGGAGTGATATGATAGAAGGCTATAAAATCTGAATGGTGTGGAGAAAGTGAATAAGGAAGTGTTATTTACCCCTTCACATAACACAGGAACCAGGGATCAACCAATGTAATAAATAGGCAGCTGCTTTAAAACAAACAAAAGGAAGTACTTTTTCACACAACACACAGTCAACCTGTGGAACTCATTGCCAGGGGATGTTGTGAAAGCCAAAAGTATAACTGGGTTCAAAAAAGAATTAAATAAATTCATGGAGGATAGGTCCATCAATGGCTATTAGACAAGATGTTCAGGGATGCAACCCCATGCTCTGAGTGATCCTAAACCTCCAATTGCCAGATGTTAGCACTAGACAACAGGGGATGGATCACTTGATAATTGCCCTATTCATTCTCTCTGAAGCATCTGAACAAAGATAGAGTGACTGGACAACAATCAAAAGATGGATAGGATAATCATTTTTATTTATTATCTAACTAAGCCAAGATTTGCACCTAAGTCTTAAATGTCTTAAGATCAGTGCATCAATACGCTGCTCCACCAAACCCCTAAAATTTAAAGGCCATCTTCCATGATAACTGACACACTGTGCAACTTCACGGGTGCGACTCAGGACAGAATTTGACTCATTATTTGTCCCAAATATAGACAGAGCAGAGCTATGTAGGCATAGATTGGAATTGCCTTTATAAAATTCTTTGCCACATGAGGCATTAATTATATCTACTGACCAGGGGATCTGAAAACAAGGGGCTTATTATCATGCAGTTTATAAACTGAGAGCCATGAAGCTAGAGAGGAATGGCTGAGCTCCATAGCGGTACCCAGCCTGTTGCCACCTTTGTCCCTATGGAGTGGGAATGTAGGAAACTGTTCTCTAAAATAAATGTCAGTCAAGTACTTGTAACTCCCCACGATCAGCTGTGTTAGGCAGCTATGGCTGCCACCAATCTATTTTGCCCACTAGGCTTGTGTTGCCTTATCTTCCAGTTTCCCTCCATTCCCTCTGTTCTCAAAGCCTGAGTGCTGATCCTTCCATCAGCCTTGTATTGCCTGCAGCGGACTTACTCTCTGCCTTGGCTTATCATTTTAACTTTGTGATGAAAACCCACCCTGCTGATTGTGATCCATCCTTTTAATCACAGGCCTTCTTGAATACACAAACTCCCCCTGGACTTTAATCTCCCTGGGGAAAGGACTGTAGCATACTTATCAAACTGCACCCATTATATTTTTCCAAAGAGTTTTTTTATGTTAACTGGTATAAATGTCTTGATGCATTTTAAAGCAAAAGCACAAAATAAAAATTACAAACTTTGGGGGTAAGCTAAAGTGGAAATGCTAATGGGACCACAGTCTAATGTTCCCTGCTGCCTTTATAGAAAATGGCTGTGTTATGAAATATGTAAGACCACGAACCTTCCGTTACAAAGGAAGGCTTCCTAAAATATTCATCAACTCCAAGCCTGCTGTGTAGTCGTCTGGGCTTGACAGCTTCAAAAACCTATACTGAGAGCCGTGGAATTACAGTACAGCAATGGCTTTGACTGCAGACTATGTGTATTGGAAGCAGGATCGGAAACTGACTTAAAACTATCCTCTTTTCAGAAAGAGACAATGGCAAACAAAAGAGTTGGGCACTATACACTGAATAGCAAAGGGTATCTCACCAAGTGTTTCTGCAGTCCCTGCCCCGCCTGTGCCATCACTCTGACTGTAAAGACTATGTCACGCAGGGTCTTTCACTCATGTGAAAAAGCCTAAAATTCATGGGTGCTGGGAGTAAATGAGATGAGTGACTGAGTCAGGCTTCTCAGCTGCAAAGACACCCCATCACTAGGGTTAATACAAAACCTCCACACTTGGTATTTTGTAATTTCTAACACATTGTTTGTAAGCAAAGGTAATTATGAGCTGCAAGTGCTGATCAATAATTCCAAACACGGGCAGCTGGGCTAACATTTTCAAATGTACATATGGATCAAGGCCAATATTTCCAAAGGAAGTTTCTGGTCTTGGATACCTTCATGATAAGTTTCCCAGTTTAAGACACCTTGGATCTCATTTTCAGAGTCAACTGGAGTTTTCAGCGGGCAGCACTTTCTGGAAGTCAAGCTCCTTTCAGGACCCCCAAGGCAGGCATCAAGAAATTGAGACGCACCAAAAAATCACAGACCGCTTATGAAAATGTTGCTCTTAATGCTGAAGCTGAAGCAACCAAGTTTGAAAATGTCACCATTTATGCTTTCCACTGAGCATGCCCAGAAGGCTGTGGGCTCCAAGATGCGTGTATGTTGGTTAACACCCAGTTCCCCCCCGCCATGCTAAATCCCAAATAAATCAGAGACGAACTATCAGATAATGCATAAAACTGAAGTTCTGACCATGTTTGGTCATTAATATCTTGGGAACCAGTTAATACCTTGGGAACTGGGTGTTTTCTCAGGGATGCCATGCATAGCAGGAAACAAGATTTCGGGTGACCGAGAGGTAAGTCCGGATCAGGACTTCGATCCCAACAGGCTCTACCTTGACTCTGTCACAAACCCCCTCCTGCCCTGCCTCTTCATATGACCTGCCTCCGAAATGCCAGTTCTCAAGGCTCCCTTTAGGCTCAGAACCAACAGTAGGGGCTGCATTGAGAACTAGGCACTGTGGCAGGGACTATGCAGTACAGAGCCAACAACATATTGGTCAGGGAGATGTGGCTGGAAACAAAGAGAAAAGGACGGAGAACACGAGTCTTTCTGTCCACTTGGAAAATATATGTTCTGGTGCTTGTGTGTGGCACAAGGGGTTTAGATAGGAGGAAAAGGCAGAATTCTTACAGGGCGGGATAAGAGATAGGAAGAGAAGAACTGGCAAGTGGAAACTAGTTTCCTTTCATTAAATTTTTAAAAAGAAATGCTTCTTTTTTCTTCTTCATTAAACCAACTTTGTAACCAGTTGAAAGACAGGAATACTTTCCCCCCCAAAATCATTTACATTTTAATTAAAAAAAAACCCTAAACTTGAAATTTTGCAAATGGCACCAACTCTACCCAGTAGATGCATAATTCCCTATATTTGCACCAAAACATAGGCAGTTACATATTCATTTTGCAAGAAAGTTATTATTAAGTATTACTTATGTGTTACAGTAGTCCCTAGAAGCCCTCACCAAGATCAAGGCTCCTTGGTACTAGACATGATCTACCTAATAAGAGATAGTCACAGCCTTGGAAAGCTTACAATCTCAATAGACAAGCGAGACAAAGGAAGTATTGTTATCCTCATTTTACAGGTGGGGAATTGAGGCACAGATGGTGAAATCCTTGCCCTACTGAAACCAATGGGAATTTTGCCATTGACTTTAGTGAGACCAAGACTTCATCTAGAGAGATTAAGTGACTTGCCCAAGGCCTGACCGTGTCAGAGTCAAGAATTGAGCCCAGCTTTCCTGAATCCAGCACTTTAAGCCCAAGATCATCCTCTCTTTAAAAATGCTCAGGCAACAAAAGCCTGATTAAAGTCCATTGAAGTCAATGGGTAAAAATGATGGAGCATTTGAAATTAATGGGAGTTTTGCCATTTCAGGCCAAGATTTCAGACACTGAGAAGACTCATATGGACTCCAATGGGCTTTGGATCAGCCCCATGTGGGTATAGAGCTACAGTTAGCAGTAAAAATGCAGATGAGGATGCAAACGGACAGCTTGGAAAATCCAGTTCCAAATTTGATGCTTGAAAACGACATCTGCATACCTGCCCCTGTCCCCCTTTCCAGTCATGAGACTCCAGCAGCTGTCAGTATGTATCCCTTGGCTGGCTCTGTGCTTAGTAATATTTATTTTGAGATGGCTCAGTGCAACATTCCTTCAGTTCCTCATTTTCCATTTTTAATGCTTCTCCATTTCCTCATTCATTGCATTACCCAGAAAGGCTAATGAGCCGTAACAGACAGGTGGAAAAGCATGCTTGTTTTTTGAGATCCTTACGCTGAAATCGTCCTATGAGCATAAATATTCTAACAAGCTTTATCCTGTCACAACACAGTCATAAAGTTGCTCTGTTCAGCACATGATAATGGCTTTGTAATTCAATTATTGGGAGTATTTGTCTATGGGGATTTATCTTCTTTTAGCCTCAGCACTTGTGTGAATCCCTTATCATAAATCTCACAAACGCTAAGCCAGCTCCCCCACTCCTCCGGGGCATGTCTTGTCACTTCTCGTTAAAAATGTTGACAGCTTCTTCCAAATTACTCAATGGCAGGAGCTTGTTTTATTTTTAAAGGCCAGAAGCACAACAAACAAGAGATGACGAAGGTAGATCCCTAGACACTACCATTCCGCCCGCCCCCCCCCCCCACACTGATGATCTTGCAGTGCCTTAAATCCTATCTCTGAATAAGAATTGTAATGCTTTGCACTTATTACAGGCCTTTTTGTCCCAGGTTGTCAAAGCATCTTGCAAACAACAGTTAAGTAAGTTTCCCCAACACTTTATTGAGGTATCTGGGTATTACTGCACAGTGCCTGTTTTACAAATTGGTAAAGTGAGGTGGAGAAAGCGGTTAAGGGCCAAATTATGCTCTCAACTGTACAGTTGTAAATCCAGAGTGACTCCACTGATTACACAAGAGTAAATGGCTCCAATTGACTTGGCCAAGGTCACACCGTTATTATGTGGCAAAGCCAAAAACAGAATCCAAGAATCCTGGCATCTAGTCCTCAAGCCACTAAAACAAACCCCTTTGCAAGGATGGTGGGCACCGTTACAAATAATGCTGTTGAGTGCAACTTGGTGAAGATGCAGAAAGTGGTCATTAACAATAAAATACATGGGCCAGATTCTCTGCTATGATCACTTCCCCCCAGCCAGTGCTTTCTACCCCAACAATCTCAGCTGGTCTGGGTTCCTCTAACTTTACACTCTCACCACATGCTGCCTGGGAACAGTACTGAAGTGCCATGAAACATTTCCAAATATAGGGATATATTTTGAACGATAAAAAAATGTCCTTTTTATAGCCTAGTATAAGCATTCTTTTGTTTGGGCAGAAATGGTGTCCCTAGCCTCTGTTTGCCAGAAGCTGGGAATGGGCGACAGGGGATGGATCACTTGATGATTACCGGTTCTGTTCATTCCCTCTGGGTCACCTGGCACTGGCCACTGTCGGAAGACAGGATACTGGGCTAGATGAACCTCTGGTCTGACCCAGGAGGGCCATTCTTATGTTCTTATGCTTCTTTTCTTTTTCTATGTTTTCTTCTCAATCAAATTCTCTTTTGTGTCAAATATAATGTATACACAGAGGTATGTAAAATAACTGAGAAAATCCCTTGAGCTTTCTTGGCCTAAACTCTGCCTTTCATTTTTGCACTCCCAACCATTCAGCTAGATCTGCTTTTTCACAATTACACACACATGACTCAGATCACTTCAGTGAAGGCATTAATTGGCACTGATGTAAATGAGATCAGACTCAGATAGCTTTATGCAGACACTGGCTAGGGACTCAGGATATCTAGGTTCAATTCCCAGCTCTGACCTAAGCACCTTGGACAAGACCAAAAAAAGGCCATATTTTTAGTGGGCAGCATAGGCCAGAGGAACCAGACCCCAGGATTTGTCCCATTTTTTCTCAGATCAGACAATATAATATGATCAGCTATTCCCACACCTGGCAGGGCTGTGTTCTGCTCTGTGTGCGTGCTGGACAGAGTCCACAGAAGGCATTTACAGGAAGAATGCAAAGGAAACCATGCTTATTCAGTGAGCTACTCATTAAATATACAACAGAGAGTAAGAATAAAACTTTCCTGGCATATATCCAGACAGTTAAGTTCACACTAAGTTAGCTGTATCGCTAACTGCCTCATTTAATGAAATGCAGCTATGGAGGGTTACCCCATGCATGTGTGTGAAGGCAAACTAGCTTCTTACTCAAATACCTGTAGAAGATAAGCATGTTCTTGGGCCCTGGCTAGCAACACAGGGCTCTTCTGCTGAATCACCCTTAACATCAAGCTCTTGTATCCTACGTAAAGATGTATGCATATTTCTGTTGATGAGTGGATCCTATTAGCTCCAATCCAGGATATAGGCATGAGTTGGAATGAATAGGATTCTGCCCTCATCTAGACAGTATCACTGCCAGCCTTCCCTCGAGATGAATCAGCTGGCATGGGTAGAGTACCCTCCACACCAGGTACCAGGATTACCCACAAATAGTGTATGTCTCTCCTCCCCCATCCCTCACCCTCACCACTCCTAACACGGAGGGTCCGACTCCAAGAAGGGTCAGTTACAAGAATAAGAAGAGCACGTGCAATGACCCAGCTCAGGATATCACTGCAAGCATTATTATTTCAGGGCCAACCCAGTCAAGAGCTGGGCTCCTGAAGTTCCCTGCCCATGTTAGAATACAGCAAAAGTAGGGGCAACACTAGGTGACAGATGCTCTGAAGCATCTTGACTTGGCTCCTGCCAAAGACAGGCTTCCTGCATACACAGCTATCAGGGATTCAGTGGGCTCCAGTGATTAGTGCACTGGACCCAGTCAGGAGACCTGGGTTCAAGTCCTCTGTCTGCCAGACCTGCTATGTGCCTTTGAACACCTCATCTGTGAAGTGGAAATAGAAACAAACAAACACTTTACAAAACACTTTGAGCACCACAGTTGAAAAGTGCTCTATGGGCCTGTTTTAACGACACTGAAGTCAATAGAAAGCCTCCCGTTGATTTCAGGGGCTCTGCACATAGCCCTCTAAGAGCTAAGTATTATTATGGCAAATCCGATGGCCCAGTGGGAAAAGGAACAGGCTCTGTGTGTCTTTGAGCTCCCTCATCTGCCCCCTTCAGAATGGCATGCGTGTCCCCACAAAACACAACAGGGATAAAGTCCTAAATCACAGGACTGAGCTTAGAGGCTCCAGCACCCCAGTTCCAGATGGATGGCGAGGACTCAGGGTGCACCAGAGGTCTTCGAACTGTTATCAAAGATTTTCACTGAACATACTGAAATACGTTTGGGATCTTAACTCAGAGAAGAATGCCAACATGGGCATATGCTCCCCTGGTTACATCAGGAGGCAGAGATGTTATACGGACAACACTGGCTTGCAAACAAAAGATGCCAGAAGCCTGGAATGTTGCCTGTGTGCATTTAAGTAGGATGCACCCTGGCAGAAGTAACTTTTAAGGGAATGTTGAACCTTGTTTTCAGGTGCCCTCAGCACAGTGGTACCTGGGGGCCCTGCTTGTCCACCTCCAGGTGCTATTTGCCATATACTTCTATTGCCCTGGAGATTGGGCTGCCCAAAAGTATTAGCAAAGGAACAACAGCTCCTGCCCTGGGGCTCTGACCTTTCAAATGATGTTTTTCCAAATCCAAAATCCACTTGGAAACGAACACACGTCGGTCGCTTTAGAAAACCACTAGCCGTTACCCACCAGCCAATGATTTCATTCAGTGCCCCATGAGCCTTCATCTGCCATGTGCATGTTTGCTTTTATGTCTAAGTTATTAAATGTGTCTCTTTTTAATTAAATTTTCTGTGCAGCTCAGCTCATCCGCTGTGGCTTTTGAGTCACATCAAGCAGATGATTTTCTGGACACACTGTTGTGCTGCACTTTGATTGGCATCTTCTCCGTCAGCCTCCAGCAGTCGCCCCACAGTGACTGAAAGGTTTTGTTTGGCGATGCCCAGCAGCTCTTGGAAATAACCCAGACACGACGCTATTCAAACCGGCTCAGCCCACCTGATTTCACCCAGCCAAAAAGCTGACAAGAGCCACTGGAATGGTTTGCCAGATGAGCTCCGACCGCTTGGGTACAATGGAATTTTTAAAAGCTGTTAGCAGGCTTTTGATGCTGCTTTTCAGCTCCTCTAGAGGCTTCTTTAGTGAACAGAATCCTGGCTTTTAAAATAATTTGCAGTTTCTTTCCCTCTGGAATAACTCACGCAATAAATTTA
This sequence comes from Natator depressus, assembly GCF_965152275.1. Lineage (NCBI taxonomy): Eukaryota > Metazoa > Chordata > Testudines > Cheloniidae > Natator > Natator depressus. The sequence continues at coordinate 116,366,139 of NC_134240.1, read as the reverse complement.
CTTTTAAAGATGATCTCCATTTACTTTTCCCCAGAAGAGGTAAGCTTTCCATCATCCCAAACACAAACACACGCCATCCTCCATCCACCCACCCACCCACCTCTCCGTCTGTCTCTCGCCCCCTGTCCCTATTCATACATACATATAAACACAACTCTCTCACCTTCTGTCTGTCCACTTGTCTCTCTTTCTCATCTGGGTAAAGTTTCAGCTATATGCAGCAGTCAAATTGGAGTCAAACCAATGTCCATTTCCAAACTAATTGATACATAGGATTCTCCTCCAGATGACAGCAAGTTCATAATATTATGGCCATACTATTCCCTTGCTGCAAGAAGCAGGACCATATCAATCCATCATCACCTGCTTTGGCTTCTAATCTATCTCCGAATCCAGTTTAAAAATGTCCTTTTATTGTCAAAACTCTCCACAGACTCCCCACCTTCCCCCACCTATGTCCACTTGTTTTTCTGTTGGCTTCTTCTCCTCTTGCAGTCTCCTCCTCCTCCACTCAGCCCCTCAGAGAGGCTCTCCTTATTAAGGGGGGGGAGGTTCTATCACTCTGGTGCTGTTATGAAACTAGATATGATAGATATGAAACTATCTGCCACCCCTGCACCATCCAATTTAATGAGTCACTTTCTCTGTTATAGAACCTGGACTTGTGATTACTTCCCTTTTCCCCTCACTCATGACTGACTCTTTCTGTGAAACATTTGATGACAATATGTATTAACTAGAGATGAGCTCGAGCTGTAATTGAAAAAAATGGATCTGGATTTCAAACACCCCAGAATTCAAGTAAACTCTGGATCTACTCTAAAGATAGGGGGTATTTGTGAAATTTCAGACATGGATCTGGGGTCAGATTTGGAACGCCTCCTCCGAAGTCTCAGGGTGTCTTCATGTAGCTCCATCTCATAGTGCTAAGGATGTTGTATAAAAATAAATTGGACTGTATTGTAGGACAACATTAGAAGACGTGTGTAAATGACCAAAAAGGGGACATCCATTCTGCTTGGAGAGACGACAGTCATGTCCATCCAGAAGATTAATTGTTTGAACTGTATTTTCTCTCTAATTAAGTCTAAACTTCTTGAGGCAGTGACTGTTTCCTTCTCTGTGTTGCACCATGACACGGTTTCATGCCTTCTTTCCCCTTGATACCATGTCAGTAAATATTACAGCTCTCTCCAGAAACTGCCATTGCAGCATTGCTCTGATGAAAGTGGACAATAAACATACAATTGACCGCATTCTCTTTGGGGCGGGAACTGTCTTTTCTTTTGTTTCTACAGCAACCAGTACAATAGACTCCTGGTCCATGACCGGTGCTAGATAATACAAATAAGAAACATGAATAACATTGATAAAGCTAATGGTTGTATCTGGGCACAAATAATTGGCAAATTGAATTCTTCCCCCCCCGTGTACTAATTGCTTACAGCCTTTTGATTTGTCCAATTTAGTAAGTCATTCAAAAATATTCAGAGTTGGATTATGATTCAACCTAATTGAAAAATTTAAATAAAAAAAATCACATTTTCATAATTTTTTTTACCTTTCTAATCATCTCTAATTATGCTACTCCAACACATTGACTTCAATGGAACTACTTGAGGTGTAAGGTATTACTTTATGTAAATAAGGATATCAGAATGTATCTTTCAATGAGCAATTTTAGGCTGACAGTTTGTTATTTGGATAGGTCATCACCTGTTTGCTAGTATGGGTGGAGTGTAATTGGCTGTCAGAGTAACAAGGTATTGTTGTTGCTCCCCGATTGGATGACTAAAATGTTTATAAACAGGAGGAGGGACACTAAAGTGATTTCAAGATGGCTGCTCCAGATACTTTACACCAATCTCATTCACATTTGTATTTGTGAAACTTTCATTTTCTGCGAACATTCTTACCAAAAAACCACACTTCTGTGAATGTGTGCAGAACATGGCTACAAACAGTCACAAATGTCATCAAAGAGAATTCAGGCGGGTTATTCAAACTAATGTTCCCAAACATTTTAATAAAGCATTTGCCCAGCTGTATTAACCATGGTTTCACGCCTTCTTTCCCCTTGATACCACGTCAGTAAATATTGCACCTCTCTCCAGAAAACTGCCAATGCAGCATTGCTCTGATGAACTGGTACTGCCCCGATGGCTTTTCAGCAAATTATTGAAAACGGAAATACTTCATCAAAAAACTGCAACAGTTTGATACAAAATGGCGCTGGGATGCCTCCTGGTAGTTGTAGTTGGGTGCCTTATGCTCCCATTCTATGGGCTGGGCTCTCCAATGCACTACTTTCTCCCCTCTTGTTGAGGGACTGCATCAGGCTGTGGTGATCATGGGAGATGTCGGTTCTTAGCATATCACCACACTTAGAGCACATCAAACGTATTAATTAAATTTTCCTCAAAACGACCTTATGAGAGAGAGAAGTGTCAACCTCATCCTCTTTTTTCCAGATGAGAAAGCCCCAGGCCTCTGTTTGTTGTAGAGGTTTGAGTTCATCTGAGCACCCCTCACCTGATATCTCCCACCCTGAGGTAACATCATAATCCGTTCCACAGCAACCAGTCTGGATGTCAGAGAATGACTTTTAGCTGCAGGTGAAGGGGTAAACAGGGGCAACGATAAGCCCTGAAGAATCAAAGATTCTGTTTTTATGGTAATGACTCCCTTCTAATGAAAGAGAGAACACAGGAATACAGAGTTCATATGATCTACAAGCAGCTGAATTCTCTCTAAGTGGAACGTTTTCTCAAAGTTTTGGAGAAGGTGTCAGCAGATTACTTTAATGTTGTTTTTCTGTGGTTTAAATTCCTCTGGGGACTTTCACGTAGCAGCCAAAAATAAGAAAAAGAAAATTCTCTTGGAAACGTATACAAAAAAGGCAGTGGGAAAGATGAAATGGTTTCTCTGGTAACATTTACAGTCAGATCTTTTTCTACAGGAACATTAGCAGCCCTTGGTGAATTCATTCATAAGATTTTTTATGTGAGGACTATTTATGTGAGGGCCATAGCAGGGTCAAATGGTAATTAAAATATAATAGTGAGCAATTAGGAATTTAAGCTTTGATCTGATTAGCAATAGAGTGTGTTTTAAAAGCCTATAAAGCCTCCTGAAAGTTTCTTTCCTGTCAAATAAAACATAAATGCATGATGTATATAACTGCAACCCTGAGAGGGCCCAAGGCCCAGGGTTAAACTCAATGCTTTGCCTCGCAGCCCATCCTGGTGGCTTTAAGCCACTTTTGTGGCCTCCTGATCCTGGACCATTCCAAAGGCTGGAGAGATCCTGGAGTAATTTACCAGCGCCAGGGACCATCTCCCCAGGATGCTCCACAATCTCTGTAGCACTGTATGATGTGGCTCCACCCTTGACTTGTTCCTCCCACTCCCAGCCCAGTCCCTGGCTCACCTCCTACACCTGGGCTGCAATGGGATCCTCAGAACATAGGCTTACCACGGTCTTCTGTGGTTCCTGCTCAAGGGAAATCCTCCTTCAGCCTGAACCAGCGCTTTTAAGGCTGCCTTGCATCGCTCGAGCCCTCTTGCCCAGTGTAAAGGGGCCAGAGTAAGGTGAGGATCTCACCCAATATTTTCTCTGTTGAAGGACTGTAACTGAAATGTTATCTCTCAAAGCACACTTCTGCTCTGAAGAGTAACTGTAAAAGTAGCATCATGGGTTTTGAGCTGATCCTGTCCCAGTGATTTCTAGATCATATCTGCTCAGTTTAAAATGATTAAAAAATAAAGATAGGTTCTCACTAGCTGTCACCACCATAAACACAATCTGGGATCTGAGAGTCAAGATGGGTTCTTTCTGGCTTGCACATCACCACCAACAATAAAGGTTCTGCAGAACAGGTTCTGCTCTGGGTTATGCATGTGCAAAACCCCATGGGCTTGACTCTCTGTTGCCTTGCTCCTCATGGAGTCATTTACACTAAAATGATTCAGCAGAGTTTTGCACTGGTGGAAATTATTGAATTGGAAAGCTGTCCAATGGAGAATCAGGTTCACTGTTGTCATATACTGTCATCAATAATCCCAGTTTTTTCTAGTGGGGATGCAGAACTCTGAGGGTAGAATTTGGCCCTTCAATGGAAATTAGTGAGCAATTCTGGTTAGAATGCGTGAGCCAGAGTAAAATCTAACTCCCCTTTCTATAACTGTGTTAGTTTCTCGGAAAGCAGAATCACAGTTTAGCATGCATCAATGACCAAAATATATCAAAGACATCCCATTCTAGGTGAAGCTAACAGCTTTTGGTTTCTTGTTTAGTTTGTGTTTGTGGGAAGATTGGTAGGTGATTGGAGCCGTTTTTAATCTTATTTGTTATTCTTTGATTTGCAGTGCTTTTGAAATTCCTGGTTTTACTTCTCTTTTTTGCTAGACCCTCAGAGGACTTCAAGGTTTTATCTCTGTGGAAAGGAACATTAATCATTATCATCATTATTCTCATTGCTGGTGTCCATCAGCTCTATATATGATAAATCTCTCTTATGCCTAATGACAGGCAGACTTCAAAACGCTTGGATTTTAGTATGGATAATAAGCATTTAAGAGTGTGGATGCTCATTCAAGCAATATAGCTGGACAGCTCAAAAAACAAGGTTCTCAGCTCTTTCTGCTTTTATCAGGCCAGAAATACCATGGGAAATGTGGGGAAAGAGGTTCTTATGATATCGTGGAAGCTTCTGGTCCTGTCTGGAAGCCAGAAGGGCAGAGATGAGTGAACATTTTTTTTAAAAAATGGGGAAAAAATTTCCAGATGGCAAAAGTTTCAGCAAAGACCAGGTTAAAGGGAAAGAGGAAGCTTTGGAATAGAGACAGGTTCAAACCAAAATCTTGGATCTAAACTTTGGGGAGGTGTTCAAAATTCAAATATGGAGCTGGATCTAAATTTGGCCTATGTCCTTTACTTCTATTGTGGTTCGAACCAAAACAGTGGACCCAAACACCCCTGAAGCATTCAAAATCTATGGTTTTTGGCCTGGGATCATCTCTAATTTGGGGTCAAAGAGGGGTCCTATTTTTGCTGAATGAATTCAGTTGCTATACTATTTATTAATGTATCTATCTGTAACAGGGTTCATGACCCACCCCTCTTCCTAGGGCCTGCTTGCCCTCCCCAATAAGGCTCAGAGAGGCTTCAGGGTTGTGCAACACCCGTGTCTTTATTAACTTAACTTCGTCCCACCACAAGTGTCCATCTATGTACAAGCTTTACAGGATTAGTCACCTCCTTTACAGGCAGAGTCAGCCATCCACTAGGAGACTTCCAGTTCACTGACTGATTGCTCCCTGGATGTTGCCCCAGCCTTCTGGCTCCCTCCCAGCCTTCATAGCCCTTGGCTTGTCAGGCCAGCAGGTGTTGCCAATCCTTAGGCGGGCATCAGGCTTTTTCCATCAGCCCTAATCTGCTTCCCCTGATTGCAGCTGACTGGCCAGGGGCTAATTAGGTGCTTTTGCACTGGCACCCTGCTACACTATCCCACAAAGAATGTCCTTCTAAGGGCCAGATTCAAAAGTGATATGTAAGGTGATGTAAACCAGACCCCGGAGTTTCTGCTCTCAGTTAAACTACTACCTCCATCTGAAACTGATGGAAGTGACTCCAGTTGCATAGGAGTGTAACTGAGAACAGGGTCCAGCCTCCATACAATAATTTAGACCTACCTCTGAATTTGTCCTTTAGTACCATCTGTGCTGGAAAACAGACCAGCGCAACTTATTGTGCTCAGTCCAGTGTGCTCATGCTTTCCTTTTCACGCAGGTTTATGTTACACTAATTGCTTGTTGCCGGAAGGTGAGGAGATATTTAGTGATAAGCACTTTAGTGTCAGTGCAATTCCAGTGCATTATTTCAGGTATGCACTGTAGAGACAACTGTCTGCTGTCCACTGAACAAAACAATGCGAGCTGAACAATCTCAAATGTTAAGGAAGTTTGGACCCAGATCCAGATATGACCCTTGAGGGTGGCTGCAGTCTCTATAACAAGCTGATTCTAAAGCCTCAGTTGAAACATCGATTAAAGACATTCAATACATGAAGATTGTGAGATGAACAGATACTATGGCAATGGGGACCATATTAGTACCAAAGAGAGGTAAAACCTGTTAAATTAGGGTAGGGGTGGCCAACCTGAGCCTGAAGGAGCCAGAATTTACTAATGAACATTGCCAAAGAGCCACAGTAATACATCAGCAGCACCCATCAGCTCCCGCTCCCAGCGCCTCCCGCCCACCAGCAGCCCTGCCAATCAGCGCCTCCCCCTCCCTCCATCCCTGCACCTCCCAATCAGCTGTTTCGTGGCATGCAGGGGGCTCTGGGGGAGGGGGGAGGAGGGAGAGGAGCGAGGGCATGGCAGGCTCAGGGGAGGGGGCGGGAAGGGGTGGAGTGGGGGCAGGGGCTGCGGCAGAGCCAGGGGTTGAGCAGTGAGCACCCCCCGGCACGTTGGAAAGTTGGCGCCTGTAGCTCCAGCCCCGGAGTCGGTGCCTAGACAGGGAGCCGCATATTAACTTCTGAAGAGCCGCATGGGGCTCGGGAGCCACGGGTTGGCCACCCCTGAATTAGGGGATGGGTGGACCCAATTCTGAATTCAAACCCTATGGCACAGGCTCCTGCCTACTTCACAGTTTTGCAGTCGAGTAGTATTCCCAGAAGTGGTGAAACATTTATGCAGTAGGGCTGATCCCACATGTATACATCTATCTTTGGCCTTGAAATTGGACTAGAAATCTTGGAACATTTGCCACCTGTTTAGTAGACCATGGCAACAATGCACAATGATTTAAGAGTGGAAGTGAAGAAAAATATTGTCTGTCATAGTGTAATGATGTCCGACATCATGGTTGCTACTGGGGTTTGAACCAGTGATAACCTGAGCTAAAAGCATGAGCCTACACAGCTTGAGCTAAAGGACTATGGGTGAAAGCCTGGCTCTGCTTAAGCAAGTGGCAAAACTACCATGGACTTCACTGTTCCCAGGATTTTCGGGAGCTGAAGTAGATTCATATTCTCCATGGCTTGGGTGCCGAGGGGAACATATACATGAGTGACAGCTGCCCTGCACATGTCAGTCCTGCTCATGTAACAGCACTGCAGAAAGCAACGGTCAGCACTAAGAAGATGAAGGCTACTTCTCAAAGCGTTATGATTTGTGCTAGTGTGGCAGCTAGGAGCCCTAATCATGCACCAGGACACCATTGTGCAAGGCGCTGTACAAGCCCAGAACAAGACGACAGTCTCCGCCCCGATGGGAAAAAATCAACCTCAACACTAAAACGGAAGAGCAAAAGGTCTGAGTGATGACAACGTTTGTCTCCTTCAGCAACGCCTCGTTAGCCCCAGAGCTTTCATTCGAAAGCACCACCGCCTCCACATACACATGGTGGAGCTGTGTTTGTGAAACCAAAAAATGTGCTTTGTTACTTACCAGTAGAACCTGTTTGGTGCGACACCCTCCTGGAGAAGCTGCCATCTTCTGCCAAACTCAACCGAACTGTATAACTGGAGACAAAACAGAGTACAATCACTGTACCTTCCTGACCTCTTTTTTTTTTAATCTGCAAAAATCACATTAAAGTATGAGAATAAACACAGCCAACAAAGGAACAGAACTGCGACCCATACCACTTTGCAAGTGTTCTCTGGCATCCCTTGCTCCCGAGGCAGGGCCTCCAAAGTGAAAGGGCTGATCTGTGGACAGCCAGGAGACTCTGACTATAATGGAAAGGAAGAGCACGCCCTACGGAACAGAGTGTGACATTCCCCAGGCCCTTTCATGGTTTTGGAAAGGCTATGGGAAGTGAGGGGTTCTGTGGCACTGGCAGGGGGGTGGTGGGAAGTGGAGGGGCTACACCCAGAATTATGCATTTATTCCTCTTGTGTGCTACAGATCCGAGCTCTCCAGTGGCGCGCTCCACCAGACAGCACAGCTAGGGGCTGTAAGGGTTCTGGGAAATGGCAGAGGTGGTTCCCAGGAGATCTGTAAACTGTGCGCCTGCACTTGTCACAAACTACTCATTAATGGGGTACAGCCTGTCATGGCCACTACTACAGCCCATGGGTTGCAGCTCAACTGCACAAGTGCCCTGCCTCCTGGATGGGGAGGAGAAATTGACTCAAGTTTGTCCACTGTGCAAATCCTATTTTACTTGCTCTTTGCACAGGGAAACTGAGAGCCATCTTTCTATAGACCTGTCCCATATTTTATGATACTTTAATTACTCTCACCTAACTTACATCATGCTCTTGGGGATTTCAGGCACAGGTCATTCTCTGCATGCACTGTTGCCCACTACTGAATAGAATCAGCGGGTAGCCGTGTTAGTCTGTAGCCACAAAAACGACAAGGAGTCTGGTGGCACCTTAAAGACTAACAGATTTATTTGGGCAGAAGCTTTCGTGGGTAAAACACCACTTCTTCAGATGCAAGAATACTCTACTGAATAGAGTATCTCTGAAATGCTGGAACTAAAACATGCCTGTGTACCATTTGCAATTCTCTCGCACTTTGGTACCTGACTGAAAGGAAGCAGAAATAACCCTTGGTATCACTGACAGCCCCTGGAGATTCAACCACGGTTCCAATGGCAGAGGCCAGTGGTATTCAGAGGGGAAAAAATACTTGCACGGACTGTTGCAAATGATGCATATGAGCAGTTAGCTGCTAAACATAGTGATTGTGTCTGCATGCAGCTGCAAACAGTTACCTACAGTTGACTGAGACATGTAACTCAGAGTCTAGCTCTTTTAGGTGATACCAGATAATAAAGGTTTGGGGGTAGTTGCATTTTTTACTTTCATCCTAAATTTATGCTTGCAAAGGCTGCTGAATTTACAGCCATACATAATGGAGAAATGAAAGTTACTTACCTGTAAGCGAGGTTCTTCGAGAGGGACTCTGCATATTCCCACTCTTGGGAGAGTTTAGAATGTAGTATGCATATTAAGTTGGCTGGTGGGTAAGGAGCACTAGCTAAACAAGGACTGTAGCATCGATCTACCAATCTGTGCATTTTACCTAGTTGCAATATCTAACAAATAATGGCTTGGAAACATGCGTATTGAATGCCACGTGACTGCTCTAAAAATTTCTATTATTAGAACCTGTTTCAAACATGCCACCAAGGCTGCAATCTCTCTAGTGGAGTCTATGGTCAGATTAGGGCCCCGGGGGGTGGGGGGGCGGTGGGGGAATAGGAGGGAGGGATTGTGAAGCATGCTTGTAAATTTCTAGTATACATTCTCTGACCCATCTTGATAATGTATGTGTGGAAACAGGATTTCCTTTACAGTTACCAGCATATGAAACAAACAATTTAAGTGAAAATCTAAAGTCTTTAGTCCTATCCAAATAGAAGAATAAAACTCTTTTTGTATCCAAATAATATAGCTTTGATTCTCCTCTTATTCGAATGAGGTTGAGGTGGGGGGGGGAGAGGGAGGCAACACTGGCAATGTGATGGACTGATTGATAAGGAAATTTGAGATGACTTTTGGTATGAATCTAGGATGTGGATGAAGAACTACTTTGTCCTTATAAAAGGTTGTAAATGAAGGGTCAGCCATTAAGGCATGAAGTTCATTAATCCTCCTAGCTGATGTTATTGCTATAATAAAGACAGTCTTAATTGATAAATGAAATAAGGAACACGAAGATAAGGGCTCAAATGGTGGAGACATAAGCTGTGACAGCACTAAAGTGCCATGGTGCCACAGGTGGGGTACAAACTTAGTAACTCTTTAAAAACTTAATAACCTCATGCAAGAATACCGATTTACCATCTATTGGTATATGAGAAGCTGCCAAAGCAACAGATAAACCTTTATCCTTTAAATATAACAAATACTCTAATATAGATTGAATAGGGCATGACACAGGATCGATCTTCTATCAGATATCCACAGTGAAAACCATTTCCATTTTAATTCATAATATTTTCTAGTTGATTTTCTTCTGGCATTAAGAAGAACATGTTGAATATCCATAGAGAAAGACCTCTCCAACTCTATTAGAGACTGATTGCTTATGCTCTCAGATGAAATGATAATGGATCAGGATGGTAAACTGTCCCTTACTGTTGTTTCAGAAAGTCTGGAAAAATCTCTAGTTTCTTTTGGAAAGAAGAAGCAAACCCGTGAACTACGGCTATCAGTATCATTTTGGCCGAGACCTGTGCTATTTTTCTCACAGTCTTCAACACCAGAGGAAATGGTGAGAATGCATACATTAGTTCTGCATCCCATCCAAGGAGGAACGCACCTGCCAGAGAGTGACATGATTCACTCACCCCTGTGGCGCCTTCTGGTGGCTGTTTCGTGAATTAGCTCTGCCAGCTGGTGGGCCCTCTTCTGGTGGCATCTCACTGCCATCACTTCAGTTCCCGGACCCACGTCGCTTCCAGGAATGCAGTGTCCCCTTCATGATACAGCCCTCCGGCTATGCCACACTCTGTGCTCCCCCTTTCCAGGGGACAGCATTGCAGGACCTCAGTCCAGCCACTTCCTCAGTGGTGAGTGGGGGCAGGGGGAACCCAGGCCCGCCCAATACTCTGGCTCCTGGCCCAGGGACCCTGTAGATGACCACCACTTGCTGCATCCCCTCTGACTCCTCAGTTCATTTCCCTGGGGCACTTCCCCGTGGCCTCCAGCACCTTTTTCACCCTGACATCAGGACTTCAGCCTGCCAGTCTTAGCATCTAGCCAGGAGTCCTCTCGAGCTTCCCCAGTCCCTGCTAGCACTCCTTCCTCCTCCTAGGAGTCTGATTTTCCCTCCTCAAGCTCCAGGCAGCTACTGAACTTGCTCTGCCCTGCAGCTCTTCTTATATGGGTCTGCCTGGCCCTCATTGGCTGCTCCTCTCAGCCCTTCTCTGATTGGCTACCTCCTGTGCAGCCTCCCTAGGACTCTATTAACCCCTTAGAGCCCAGTGTGGGACAGTCGGCCCATCACACAAAGATTGAGTATCCACTCCCACTCTGGAACAAAAACAGCAGCATTTCCTGCTGAATCTTATAGCAATTAGATCTATCTTTGGCGCACCCCAAAGAGCAAAGATGTCTCTGATTACAGAGTCTTTCAAAGACCATTTGTGCATCTGTGTAGATTCCCTGCTTAGTTCTGGCTGAGGGATCCAGTCTGCTGTAAAGCTATCGGACTCATCCTTTGGGCTATACACCAGTCCCAAAGTTTCATTGCCTCCTTGCAAAGCTGTGGTGATAGGGCGTCCCCTTATCTGTTTACATAGTGCATTGCTGTCATATTGTCTGTGCCTCTTGAACCACCGACCCTTGAATCTGGGGGAGAAACGGTCTGAGTGCCAACCAAACTGCTCTTGATTCCAGAACGCTACTATAGAGAAAACCTTCCTGTCGACCCCAGAGTCCCCTCGTTACAAACTTCTCAAGATGTGCACCTTAGCCTATTTTTGTGGAGCCTGTTGTGATGATCCTAGACAGGACTGGATAACACCCCTCTCAGAACATTTCCCTAATCCATCCACCACCAGATGGATCTTTGGATTTCCCTGGGAACTGTAATGATCATATCCCTACTGTGTGCCTGCAGTCTGACATTCTTTGATAACCAGTTCTGGGTCAGTTTCATCCTAAACCTTGCATAAGCTGTGACAGATGTACCATTATACCCATTAGTGATAGAAAAAAATTTACTCTTTGAGATGGAATCAGCAGCAAAGATTGAAAGGTACACTTTATCTTCAGGGACTTCTCCCTCGGAAGGTATGCTTTTGCTGTTTGGGAATAGAGAAGAGCTCCTATCAATAGAATTTTCTGTGATGGGGTCAGTAATGATTTTTTAAAGTTTATTAAAGAAACCAAAATTTCAGAATAGAGGGCATGCAAATTTTGTGACTTCTTCCAGCTCATCCTCTGAGGTTGCTATTAGGAGCCAGTCATCAAAATATGGAAACACAGAAACCCCTCATCTCTTGAAGAATGCTGCTACTCCAGATAGACATTTTTAAAAACTTGAGGTTCAAAGGAGAGGCCAAAGGGGAGGGCTCTGTATTGGAAATGGTCCTGCCCTACAGCAAAATGAAGGTACTTCCTGTACGATGGTCTTATTGAAATATGAAAGTAAGCTTCTTTGAGATCCAGAGCAGTAAACCAATCTAGAAAGGATAGGGAAGGAATATAGAATCTTAGGGTTAATATTCCGAAATGCATCTTTCATATGTACTTGTTTAGCTTCCTTAGATCTAAGACTGGATGAAGATCTCCATCTTTCTTTGGAATTAAAAAATAGCAGGAGCAGAACCCTTGATTCCTGAGATTTATTGGAACCTTCTCTATTGCTGTCTCCATTAGCAGAGAATTGATCTCTGATCTAAACAATGTCCCTGTGTGGGGTTCCTGAAAAAAGAGGGAGAGGAAGGTTGGTTTGGAGGAAGGGTATCAGCCTAGATGGTATAACCATTCTTTATAGTATCCAACACCCATCTGTCTGTGGTGATCTTTAGCCACTCACTCTAACATTGACTTAAAAGGTCTCCAAATGTAAGGAAAACAGGATCCAACATTGCTTTGCTGCTCTCAAACACCACTGAAAACCTGCAGTCTCACTGCAAGCAAAGAAGCCGTGGTAGGCCAATTATTTTGCTTCATTTTGGGCTTGAATGACCATCTCTTGTATGACTGAGAAGCAAAAGACTGTTGTTGCTGGTATTGGTAGTGATGTCTATTTTTGTTGAATGAAGAAGAATAAGGTGGGTTACGCTGTCTTTGGAATCTGAAAAGGTCAAAAAGATCTCCTTTTGAAAGTCTGCAAAAGACCCAGGGATCTAGATGTAGATCTAGTCTCTTTCATTTTTTCCAATAACTCATTGGTATTTGAACTACACAAGCAGTTGCCTTCAAATGGAAAGTCCTCAACTTCAGATTTTGTTCCCTGTGGAAAAGAAGAGGAGCATAGCCAGGCATGTCTTCTGAGAGTTCTTACTGTTGCCACTGGGCTTGAAGACACATCTGAGACAGCAAAGGACAGTCTTTATGCTTGCTTACCAATGTTTTGACCCTCCTTAAAGAGGGAATTAGTGACTCTGGGAAAGGAGAAGAGCATAGCACTTCTTCCGCCAGGGAGGAGAAGGGAGAATTTGAGAAGGACGGGAAATGAACTAGGGAAATATAACCTAGATGGAGCTACTATAAGGTGGATGAATAACTGCTTGGAAAATAGTTCCCAGAGAGTAGTTATCAGTGGTTTACAGTCAAGTTGGAAGGGCATATTGAGTGGAGTCCCACAGGGATCAGTTCTGGGTCTGGTTCTGTTCAATATCTTCATCAATGATTCAGATAATGGCATAGACAGTACGCTTATAAAGTTTGCAGATGATACCAAGCTGAGAGGGGTTGCAAGTGCTTTGGAGGATAGGATTAAAATTCAAAATGATCTGGACAAACTGCAGAAATGGTCTGAAGTAAATAGGATGAAATTCAATAAGGACAAATGCAAAGTATTCCACTTTGGAAGGAACAATCAGTCACACACATACAAAATGGAAAATGACTGCCTAGAAAGGAGTACTGTAGAAAGGGATTTTGTGGTCATAGTGGATCACAAGCTAAATATGAGTCAACACTGTAACACTGGTTCAAAAACAGCAAAGATCCTTCTGGGATGTATTAGTAGGAGTGTTGTAAGCAAGACATGCAAAGTAATTCTTCCGTTCTATACTGTGCTGATTAGGCCTCAACTGGAGTATTGTGTCCAGTTCTGGGCGCCACATTTCAGGAAAGATGTGGACAAATTGGAGAAAGTCCAGAGAAGAGTAACAAAAATGATTAAGGTCTAGAAAACATGACCTATAAGGGAAGATTGAAAAAAAAATGGGTTTGTTTAGTCTGGAGAAGAGGAGACGGAGGGAACATAACAGTTTTCAAGTACATAAAAGGTTGTTAGAAGGAGGAGGGAGAAACATTATTCTCCTTAACCTCTGAGGATAGAACAACAAACAATGGGCTTAAATTGCAGCAAGGGCAGTTTAGGTTGGACATCAGGAAAAGCTTCCTAACTGTCAGGTGGTTAAGCACTGGAATACATTGCCGAGGGAGGTTCTGGAATCTCCATCATTGAAGATTTTTAAGAGCAGGTTAGACAAACATCTGTCATGGATATTCTAGATAATACTTAGTCCTGCCATGAGTGCAGGGGACTGGACTAGATGACCTCTTGAGGTCCCTTCCAGTCCTATGATTCTATGATTTTAAATCTTTCAGTTGAACAGAAGGAGTATTGTTACAGTACACAACAGGGAATGGCTTCTATTCTCAGCTTGCATGACCTTGGGCAACTCACTTAATATTACTCACTTAATCTCTCTCTCTCTCTCAGTTCCCCCATTTTATAGACAGGATAATACCTCACAAGGATGTTTATAAGTTACCTACATTAACTAGAGCTCTTTCAAAAACGGTAAGTTCTTTTAAACATTTTGAAATATCCTTTGAAAAAGATATCCCTTTTCCTTTCCCCTTCCTTTCTCAACTGCAAAAAAAGAAAAAGGAAAAAAAAAAGAAGGGATGAAAAGAATGGGGAAATACAAGAAAAAGATGATAACAAGGGAAAGGAAGGAGGAAAACATTTTTGGTTTTGATTTGAAAACCGAAATATGTTCAATTTTCCATTTTCAGGATTTTGTGTTTAAAAAGTGGACAATTTTAGATGCATGTGAAAAAAAAAATCAGAGAAGCTTCCTTTTATCAAGAAGGAAAGAATGGAGGCACCTTAACAAACATCTTTATCCAGTCACTAGTGAAAAAGGGGTGTAGGCTTTCCACCCTTGTCTGCCTCTCATTCTACAGCTTCTCTAGACTGTCACAACAAAACATTGAGCACTATTATTATTGTCACATCACAGAAATCTCCAGTTGTGGTAACAGTGCACCAGCAACAGTGTGTCTGAACTGAGAGGAATAAAAAGAAAACCTTGATGGAATTGTTTTAAATGGAGGAAATATGCATTGCTCTTCATTGTATCTGGTCTTTCACACCTCACTACATTCACATCACAACTTCTAGTTATACCTGCACTAAATGCAGGGGACGTTTTATGTGTTCTTAGGAACTGTTCTTGGTTCCTTGGAAGCCAGTGGCAAAAGCTCCCATTGTGTTTGGTGGGATTGACTGGGATTAGGCCCACAGAGAGTTGCATCTACATAGGGCATCGAGGGATCCTCCTCATTTGCCAGCAGCTGAGCTTCTATAATATGCAATTATTCATCTTGGTTTCCAACGTGCAAAATGGTGACATGTTAACTGGAGAGTTATTACAGATTCTCCTGACACTGGTTGTGGAACATCTCACGAGTGTTCAAGGTAATTCCACTTCAGCCAACAGCACAAAATAAATAGTTTTACCATGAAGTAGCGTGAGATGTTAAGTTAAATCTGGCAGGATCTTGGGCAGCATTAATGACCTTCAGTGAACAGGCCAAAAAAAAAAAATTCCCTATAGGGTGCTTTGTCAAGTGTATTCTACTGAGATGACATTTTGGAGTGGAATGGTGGACCAGAAGGAAAAGAAGAATATCTGGGGGCTAGGCTTGATTTTTATCCAGACAGGACACGGGGATATTTCCCCACATTTATCATGTATGGTGCTTTCATGAAAAAAAAGATGCACAGCAGCTTATTGCCATGTTGTAATATAAGCTTTTTCTCTCCCAGGGCTGTTATGACAGGCTCATCCATGTAGTCTCTTAGGGGATGACATTTTATTTTTTTTGGCAAGCATTTCAGCCTGATTACAGGTAATTTTCATTATTAGATCGAAATGATATAATGTTCTTCCATTTTTCAAAGCATAAATAGAAAAAGAATCTTTGATCAGTTTTGATCTAAATTTCCATCTAAGGGGCAAATGTTGATTTGTCACTCTGTTTTTATTTTGCTCCTGCTCAGGCAAAATTTCTATTGAGTACAAACTGAATTGTTTGATGAGTACAAACTGAATGAGTACAAACTGAATTGTTGATGAGGCAATAACCTCGTCCTTACTTTTTCTCTATCCTTTCACATTCTTCTTTCATCTGTCTATGTAGGTACATACATGGCCCTCAGTACTGTAATATTTGATAACCTCACAGTCCATAGATTTTTTCTTCACAACACCCTTATGAGGGAAAGAACAGTCAAGGTGGCTTCTCCATCACTGATAACTTTTGAGGCAAGACTGGATGTTTTTCAAAAAGATATGCTCTAGGAATTATTTTGGGGATGTTTTCTGGCCTGTGTTATCCCACCCACATTGTCTCTCTAATATAAGCAGTCTGACTAGACGACCACAATGGTTCCTTCTGGCCTTGGAATCTATTACCTCCATTTTCTAGATAGGGAACTGAAGTGCCGGATAGGCTAAGACCCAAATTTTAAAAGTATTTAAGTGTTGCTGGATTCAGCATTGCAACATCTAACTGATTTAGGAGCCTTAGGATATGTCTACACTACACACTTAAGTCGACTTAAGTTACATCGATGATCATAAACCATTGTAGTTACATCATTTGTGCATGTTCACACAACGCTCCTTGTGTCAGCAGAGCATATCCACAGCTGCTACTCTAGCACCAACAGAAAGAGCAGTGCACTGTGGATAGCTATCTCACTGTGAAAATCACCACCTTCTCTTGCTAGCAGTTCTGGGAATGGATCGCAGTGCATCTTGGGGGTGGGGTCACCACCCCATGATGCAGTTTTCTCCATCCCATAATTCCAAGGGCTTCCAACTATGTTTTGCACCATTTTCAAACTACTCCAGTAAACTCTGCCTGAAAGCATGGATCTTGCCACTGCTCACCAGGGTTGTGACAAGCATTATGAGCACAATGCAGCTGATCCTGCAGTACTTCATGAGCTGCAATTCTGACCAGGAAGCCATGGAGACTGCCTTCCTGTATGCTATGGAAAGAAACAATTCAAGATTGATGTTGGCATTCATGGAGCAGCATTACATGGTAGACTGCTGTGACTGGGCTTGGGTAACAAGCACCGAGTGGTGGGATCGCACTGTGATGCAAGTATGGGATGATGAGGAGTGGCTGCAGAATTTCCTTGAACTCTGTGCGAAGCTCACGTCCACCCTGCGGTGCCAGAATACCAAAATGAGAGTTGCCCTGACAGTGGGAAAGTGAGTGGCGATTGCTGTGTGGAGGCTGGCAACTCCAGACTGTTACCGGTCAGTCATGAATCAGTTTGGAGTTGGGAAGTCCACTGTGGGGGTTGCAGTGATGCAAGTGTGCAGAGCCATTTATAGCCTCCTGCTACAAAAGACTGTGACTCTGGGCAATGTGCAGAAAATAGTGGATGGCTTTGTGGCAAAGGGATTCCCTAACTGTATCCAGGCGACAGATGGCATACGTATCCCAATTTTGGCCCCAGACCATCTTGTGATGGAGTACATTAACAGAAAAGGCTACTTTCACTGACGTCAACACAGGGTGATCAGGGAAGGTGCATGATGCATACATCTTTAGGAACACTGGCCTATATAGAAAGCCACAAGCAGGGACTTTCTTTCCAGACCAGAAGATTTCAACAGGGGATGTGGAAATGCCCCTAGTGATCCTGGGAGACCCAGCATATCCCTTCTTTTCGTGGCTTATGAAGCCATACACCAGAAACCTTGACTGCAGCAAGGAGTGCTTCAACAACATGTTCAGCAGGTACAGAATGTACCTTTGGCAGATTAAAGGGTTGCTGGTGCTGCCTTTTGGCAGGTTAGACCTCAATGAGGAAAATATTTCAGCCTGTGGTGCTGTGCATAACATCTCTGAAGCCAAGGGGGAAAGTTTTCCCGGGGTAGAGCACTGAGGTGGATCACCTGGCAGCTGATTTGGAGCATCCAGACATCAGGGCTATTAGAGGAGTTTAATGGGGGGTGGGGGACGCTATTCAAATCAGGGAGGCTTTGAAGCAGTATTTTGACAATAAGCCCCAGTAATGTGTTTTTCTATAATAAATTGAGCCAGGAATTATTTACCTGCCACCGTAAATGACCCCTGTAATGATTCCTGCCTAAGCGTTAATTGTAGTCTGCAAATGTGCCGATGGCCACTGTGTATGAATTTCTGTTGCAACCCTCCAGTGTAGGCCACAAATAAAGAATCACTGTCTTGGTAAGACTAAATTTTTATTAAACAGCAATACACAGATTAACATTTCTTACAAGGGACATGACAGTGAGCAGCACTCTTTGAAGTGAGGATCTCACAGCTGTGTGCAAGTCATGCTGTCATAATGGAAAATGTCCCTAGGGGTGGAGTGCAAGGGGTACTGCAATGGGCCGGGAATGTGAGAGGAATGTGTGGGGAGTTTGGGGAGGGCAATGAAGGCAGTTCTGTATGGACTGCTGAGGGAGTTGAGCAGGCATGTGTTCCACCTGCAGCAAAATCAGGGACCTCAGCATCTCTGTTTGGTCCTCCATGAGCTTTATCATCCACTCCTTATCCTCTATTATCTACTCCTCCTCTGTCTCCTCTCTTGGCTATCCATTTCTAGTTTTTCATTTGTTGGCTCTCTCTATGATCTGTGCTCACTATCTGACGATTGCAGCGCTTCGCAAAACATGTCCTCCTTATTCCTTGTTTGCCTCCTTATCTGACGGCGGCACTCTGCCGATATGTAGGACCTGGCCCCCGAAGGCACATCTGCAGAAGCAAAAGAAACAATACACAGAGTCAGTATTATGTGTGCACTCACAGTCTTGAATCATAGAAGTTACATACACTCCTTTCTCACTTTCCCTTGACAAACATGCAGCACAGCCAGAGCACTAAACATGGTGAGTTCAGCCCAGGGGAGGGGGAAGGGTGGTGCAAGATGGGACAAAGGGTCTGAGTGATTTCAGAAGGGGATTACTACAAGCGCCTAGGCACACTATTCTGAACACTGGCACCATTTTCCACAGGCAGGGGCGATCAAAGTTGAAATCACACTGCTGAGAGTAACTGAAGATGCAAGGGTGCATCTCCTGCATGCGTGTGGCTTCAGACAGGATCCATACACAGCTCGCCTGTGTGCTGCTTTGGTTCCTGCAGAAGTAATTGCCGATTGGCACGGCAAAGTTTCCTACAATGGGGGGAGAAACAAAGCAGCTCTGTCAAAGAATGTTCAGCAAAGGATTGCAGAATATCTTCAGGAAAGTTTCCTAGAGATCTCTATGGAGGATTCCCAGGAGATCTCAGTATGCATTAACAAACTTTTCCACTGTGTTGCTGCACAGGGGAATGTGAAGTAGATGCAAACAGTACCTAGTGTTTCAGAGTAGCAGCCGTGTCAGTCTGTATCCGCAAAAAGAAAAAGAGGACTTGTGGCACCTTAGAGACTAACAAATTTATTTGAGCATAAGCTTTCGTGAGCTACAGCTCACTTCATCGGATGCATTCAATGGAAAATACAGTGGGGAGATTTATATACACAGAGAACATGAAATAATGGGTGTTACTGTATGTAGCTCACGAAAGCTTATGCTCAAATAAATTTGTTAGTCTCTAAGGTGCCACAAGTACTCCTTTTCTTTTTGCAGTACCTAGTGTTGTTAATTTTGATCCCTTCTCCCACGTGCACCATGTAACAAAATAAAGGACACCTCTCCTTCATGTCACCGTGCACTATCAAAGCAAAATAGTACTTACCAGAGCTCTCCTCTCCTGCTTCAGGCACACTAGAGCTGGGCAGCTGGGACTCCAGAGTCAAAAAGAGGTCCTGGCTCAGCACGCCAATGGAAGAGCCTGTTGCTTGTCCCACATCCTCCTCCAACTAGACCCCCTTGTCCACCACTTGTCCTCAGGGTTGACTCTGCTAGCTGCTGAATGCAGTCCCCTCAAAGTATCCACGAGGCTTTTGGCAGTGCAGGTGAGATCGCCTCTGAGGATGTCATGCAGCTCTTTGTAGAAGTGGCATGTTTTTGGTGCCACACCAGAGTGATGGTTGGCCTCCCCTGCCTTTTGGTAAGGCTACATCAGCTCCTTGATCTTAGCACAGCACTGCTACATGTCCCTATTGTGCCCCTTCTCATCCATGCCATGAGCAATCTGCTTGTAGATGTCAAAGGTCCTATGGCTGGATCAGAGCTGCAACTGCACAGTCTCCTCTCCTCACAGACCCAACAGATCCAGCAACTTCCGTGTACTCCAGGCAGGAGCGTGTTTGCTGCCGAAAGCCAGCATGGTCAGCTGGGAAGATGCAATCTGAGCTGTCCATGCCGAGAAAACAGGAAGTAGAATTTCCAAAATTTCCGGGGCTTTAAAGAGGGAGGGGTGCATGCCCGTGTACCTGGCTGCAGGGCAGAGAAGTAGAAACTGCTTATCAGAGCGGTTATGATGGGCATTGTGGGACACCTCCTGGAGGCTGCTTAGGGGGACATAAGCAAGTGCAGTGTCTACACTGACACTGCGTCGCTCTAACTTTGTTGCAAAAAGCTCCCTGCTGCTCATTGATGTGGTTTTATTATGTTGGTGTGGCAGGGGAGTTAAATCAGCAGGAGTATTGTTGTGTGAAAACTTCAATTGTTTTGCTGATGAAAGCTGACTTTTGTTGACAAAACTGTGTAGTGTAGACAAGGCCTAAATCTCATTTTCGTAAGGGAGCTAGGCACTGAATCTATATCCTATCAACTGTTGATATGAATAAATGGATTTTATTTATTTTAGATCTAAGCCAATTTATACCTCATGAGCCCGTACCTTGCCACCATCTACAACTAGAGATGGTTGAAATGTTCCTTGAAATTTGAATGTGATTTAATATATTATATGAAGACCTTAAATATCTCTTCCGCATGGACTCAATGAGCAAGATTCTAAAGTAGTGTAAATTGACATATCTCCATTGATTTCATTGGAGCTAAACCAAATTACACCAGATGAGGATCTGGGCCTATATTTAATTTATCTGTAATCTTATTTGGTTTTGTGTTTTCATTTATCGGTCTGTACATTTTAAAATCTCTATAATAAACATCACCTAGAAGAGATTGAAGGGTTTAATGTTCTTTGAGCATCAGACAAGTTTAATACCTGTAGCTGTAATCACCTGCAGTTAAGAGATTATACCCAATAGGTCACTGCCTTCCTATCCAGATCTGACTGAATTACAATGCTGAAATCTCCCAACATTATCTTCTGTCCTCAGGTTAAATGAGCTGAGCTGTGAGAAGTTTCATAAAAATTCCACCTTAGGGAATTTGGGGTAGATACATTAATAAAATTGAACTGTGAGCCGCCTGTCTTCCATAAGAACACTGAATTTACCCTGTGGTTCAGAAAGTTCAGCTCTCATAACAAAAGGCACAGATTAATGTCTTGGATAAATTACAGCTTGTGGGTGTTGAATCTTGCAATGCACCGAAGAAGAAGAAGCCTCACTCACAATTTTGCTGATGAACACAAGGTATGTCTTAAAGAAACCAGTTGTCATCCATGACCTGTGTCACACTGTCTGGAGTGGCTCACAACCAAGAGTGCTTACCTCAGGGCAGACTGTCAGAAACAGGGCAGATACCTCAAACTAATGGTATGTTCTATAATTAGATTTTGCCAAGCCAGTAACAAATGTGAAGTCCTGGATCACTACAACAGTCTCACCATGGAGTCACAAACAGTCCCGTTAGACTTTCCAGTTTATCTTGCCACCCAGACAAACTGGATTTAGTGATAAATGGTCACTTACATGAAAAATCACACAATATGCAGGTTGCTTCCAGTCCCAAGAGACCAGTCACTTACCCCAATCAACTGATACCCTAGATTTTACACCAAGTACAAGGCCTGTAGCCAATCCTCTAATACACTATCTAACGGTTTATTGACTAGGAAAGAGAAATAAGAGTTATTTACAGGTTAAAGCAAACAGACATATGCACAAATGAGTTGCAATCTAAATCCTAAGAGTGGCACAGTTGTAGTGATCTGTCAATTCAAAGTGTTTTCAGGGCGGACCCAGGAGGCAACCCTTGGGGAACTCTGGCTTCAGTTTGATCTCTCTAGCCCTGTGAGAGTTCAAACAGCAAAAGAGATGGAAAATGTTCCTGTGACTTTGTTTTAGTTCCTTCATTCAGCTTCCAAATCCATAGGACGAGCTTCCTTGAATATAACATGTCCAAGGTGTGACAGGGCCATTCACCCATCCTTTGTATTGTAATGTTCCTTGATGGCCCATCTGATTTGAAAGTTCTTCTTGACGGGCAGGTGGATGGCATTCTTCCCATCTGGGTTCACAAGTTTAGTGCAAATATTTTCAAAGCAAAACTTGCATATTTTTATAGCATGAAATATAGACATTGCAAGTGAGATTAATGCAGGCAGCAATTTACAAGCATTTCATAGAGTCTAAACACTAACTACATCCTTATAAGACAAATTCCTATTCTGAGCAACACTAACATACAGGTGAACTGGTCTGGTCTCCAGCTATGAGCTTGTCAGTTCTTAGCTAATGCCTGCAATCTTGGCAAGAGCTGGCGCCTGGTTTGCCAGCATTACAACCTGATTCATATGAAGTGTGTGATGTCCTCTGTGATCCTGAAAGCTGGCTGGTGAGTCTACCAACTCAGTATTCATCCAGCTTGCCCAAACAGGCCACTCAGCTCCTGATAGTCTAAGCATCATCCTGCAAGATAGAGGGATAACCACAGTCTTTGTATCTGACCTCAGAAGCAAGGAAGGTAACCCTGCCAAATCCAAAGCATTTGAAAGGCCTGTTTGAACTGGGCAAAATGCGTTCACCTTTTTTTTTCCAGTGGAAAATGCATATTTGGGTTAATGGAAACATTTTGCAAATTCATGTCTAATTCACTGAATTGTTTTGGCTGGGAACAAGGTAAAATCAAAAAAGTTTGGAAAAAGTCTAAATGTTTCTATTTGAAATGACTTTGTTTTGAAATTTCCTTCAATTTTATGTTAAGAAACAAAACAACAACAACAAAAAACCTTCAGGAAAAAAAGCTTGAAATTGAAACACAATTTTTGTACAACCCAAAATAACCTTTTTTTCTCCTAAGAACTGCCACTGAACCCCCAAATTGGCTTTTTGCATAGCTCTTGTCCTGGGACATCATCTCAGGTGATCACAGTCCTAGGCAGGCCTCCTAAAGGTGGCCTACCATTCCATCAGTCTTGAGAGACTTCTTCTCCAAGAGCCCCTGTGATGTGGAAACATGTCACTATTTCTTTTTAATATCCACAGACAATCATTAGGGATTACAATGAGATTATATGGGCTGCAAGGCCTCATGCTTCAGTATTTCAATCAATCTCTGAGTATTAAGGATTAGGCTGAGGACTCCATGGGAGGAAACTTTCCCACATCCCACAAACTTTCCCACTGGGGGCAAGTGGGGAGAGGTTCTGACACCTTCTGCTGAAACATCTGGTGTTGACCACTGTCAGAGACAGGATACTGGATTAGATGAACCACGGGTCTGATCCAGTCTGGCAGATTTTGTATGCTAATGAGGACATACAGCTCTGTACATTGATTTCATCCTGTGGAGCTGTGGGAGATGGGAGTTTAGAGAAAGAACAGCTGTCTTGAACTGAATCCAGGAAGTGACATGATATTAACTGGAAGAGATCATTATTTGGAGGAGCTGGTAGGCACCACAATTTTGCCCTCTACTGAGGACATTTCTTCTAAAAAAGTTATATCAATGCACAGCCTCAGGTTGAACTTGATTTATCACTGACCTCGGAGAATCAAATAATTGCAGTCACACAAAGCAACTTCTCTCACCTCCAGCTTCCAGGAAGTCTTCACTCATTCCCCTCAGATATAGCCCTGATCACAATAATCCAGACATTCATAAAGCCATCCTGAATTTACAAAAAAATCCCTCTATCTTGACCTCGCCAAAAATACCTGGCTCAGATCTGGATCGGAACTTCCCCAAAAGAACTGAGATATATGGTCCGAGGGTTGCGTCAAACCCTCCTCTAATTCCTTCATGGAAATCCTACAGAATGCTAATCTTCATGCCCATTTCTTCACTTTGCCCTAATTCTTTTCCCTTCGTGTGTGAGCTCCTTAAAGCTATTCATGTTCCAAGTGCCTTCCCCCCTCCCGCAAAAAAAGATAATCTATTCAGATAACAGTCATTGCATTTACACCACAGATTTCTCATTGTGTCTCTCTATGTGAGTCTATAAAGAGCTTTTACAGTTACTTTCCTCTCCATATGTGGCACAATGTTGCACAAGGCACCATACAGACACATGTAACAATCTCTGAAGCATTGTTAAGCTTAAAGTGTAAACATAACAAAGTCAAACTGAACGCAGAAGCTGGAATAAAATCAGCCCGTTCCTGCTACTAACCCCCATTCATTTATACTGAATAAGTTTATTACTGGTATATTGCACATTATTACCACCACAGGTGTATTTGAAGGAATTCAGCTCCTTCCATTAATGTTTTAGTCATTATTCTTAGTGTCCATCTGGGTACTATTCAAATATTATTCATGTGTGAAGGAGTCTACCTGGGAGTGATCCAATACATCCAGGAAGGCAGAGGATAGCAGGACAGATTTCACATTTGTCTCTCTTGATCCGTTCCTCTCTTCTTTGGTGCCCTCCTTTTATTCAAAGATGCTGATGAGCAATCAAGGGAAAACAAGGTTCTCCTCCTCGCAATCTGGGTTTCTTTTTCTTTCTATGCCTCCAGGAATAGAATGCTGTTGACTTCCTGTTGTGTGAATGGGTCAAATTGAGGGCCACCTTGTGGCTCAGCTTGTACAGTGAGTGTGGGGACATAAAGCATTCCTTGATAGCCTGGTGCTGGCAACGTGTACTGCAGGTTGAAGCAAGATGGGGAAACCAGGCTATGCAGAAAGGATATATGCCCCTTACACAGAGAAGAGGCTGGAGTGGGTGGAGTTTTGGATCCACACCTCCTGCCAGCACACTAGCTAGTGTGGTTATACGAACATTGCAAAGGAAGTTAGCTACACCTGGAATAGGCCTGGAAAAGGGTGCTCCTCCTGCAGAGCAGCTGGAGATGGGGAGCTATATTGGGAAGCAGAGTATGATTCAGAGATTCCCAATTTGCTCCAGGGGCAGTGCACTGCACTGCCCATTGATTGGGGCTTGTGGCAAAGCCAAGACTCCACCCCAACTGAGGGGAGATATGCAATCAGGTCAGCGTCTATTGTCTGGCTCCCAGTGTCCTGACAGGCTACCTGGGGTGCAAGCAATTTTCTCGGAGAAGTTCCTCCCAGCAGGAGGTGCAGGATTCTAGAGTAGAGAAGAATCGTTTCAGGTTAACAAGATAATTCTTCATCCGCAATAGTTCAGCAGGGTGTCACTTAGTTCCTTCCCCCGTTGTTTACAATCTAATTGCCAGTGCCATACGTGGACACTTAAATGATTTAAATAGTCATGAGAGGAGAAAGTAAATACAGTGTTGCAAAATATCAAGCATTTTGAATTGTGCATCACTTATATTGAACATAAGGCATCAATATATTTAGCAAATAGCTGGATGTTTGTTTATTTAACACTGATGGGAACAAGTGGAAGTGATAATGCCTTCAGGTATCTATCCTGCAGTCATTCCAAAAGCCACTGAGATTTGCACATCAGTTACTGACTTTCCTTTCCATTTCATTCTGTTTCTGATTCTTCACCAGTATCATGAGGAACCTTGTCCTGGGAGAGTCTCATAATTGTTCAGGTCTAGACATGAAGAGATTCCCTTTGTGTATGTGTGCTGGAGGTGGAGTGCTGGGGATACTGCCTAGTATGTACAGGCAGTTTTACTCTTCTTTTCCGTCCTTCTTCCCGGTTCTCCCTTAATATTCTCCACACATTCTCCTAAGAGGCACATTGGTTGGTGTTCTAACTCCAGCCCAGTTTGAATGGAAGTCTATCAGAAAGATTTGACTCATGCATGAAACCCAAAAGCAAATGACTTATAGTTTCACATTTTTACCAGCACACCTTTAAAGCTTATCTGCACAACATACCCGGTAGAATTTCATCTAACAGTTCCTGCAGCGGGGGGAATTATTCTTCCCTCATATGTAAAGGAACACAACTCAGCCCAGCAACCTGTTGCTAAAATAGATCGTATCTTTTGGAAAGAGGTCCAATCTCGATTTAAAGGTTCCAGGTGATGATGAACTTAACACTCCTCTTGGTAAGCCATTCCAATGTGTTGTAAATTTCGTAGCTACTTGCATAGCAGCCAGGAGAGCTGTTTGAAAAAATAAATTGCACTGCTTGCAAAAAAACTGCATTCCTGCCCGTGTGCTTTTGTTTTGTTTTGGGATATTTTATGAAAAATCAATTATTTTGGAGGTGGAAGGGAAAGTCTGTCGTTCAATTTTTGTATTTTCCCCCTTAAAAATTACCATTTGCAGGAAAAGAAAACAGCTAATTATCACACAATTCAGGGCAAAAGTTCCCTAGTTTCACACACACACTCAGCTTTTCATTAAAAAAACCCACAACAATTATTATTTATCATTTGCATAATGGTAGTGCTGGAGGTTCCAGCTGATTTCAGGGTTCCATTGTGACACATTGTACATAGTAAGAAATAGTAGCTTATAATATAAATAGGCAAGATAGAAAAGAAAGTGGAGGGAAACAGAGGCACAGATAGTTGAAGTGACTTGCTCAAGGTCACACACAGGTGGTCAGTGACAGAGCCGGGACTAAAACCCAGGTCTCCAGATCCCACCCCACCCATGGGAGTACACTGCTTCTGAGATGGCAAATTCCATACGTTTTCATGGAAATGTGTGAAAATCTCTAGACATCCGTAGGGCAGTAAAGATTTATGGGAGAAGGGGTATTCTCTCACTGGTTGTACATATGCATCCAAGGATCTCAAAGCAATGAACAAACAAATCCCTTATGCTCACAGAAGCAGGCTTAAGGGGGATAAGCATTATTGTTTGTAGAGATTGTGCACTTGAGCAAACTGAGGCATACAGACTTGCCTAAAGACATGAACATCAGTGGCAAAATCAGTGATGAAAATTACTTAAGAGTCCTGCCTTACAGCACCCTGACCACACTCCTACCAAGCAGAGCCCCTCTGGGGACAGGCTGATCGAAGGGGATGTGTGCAGTCTACAGAAGAAAAGGGGGTAGGCGGAGAAAGGGTAACAGGCATCAAGTATGTAAATGGTTGCTTTAAAAAAAGATGACGATCAATTGTGCGTGTCCACAGCACAGAGGGCAGGACAAGTGGCCATAGGCTTAGTTTGCAGCAAGGGAAATTTAGATTAGATATTAGGGAAACCTTTTTAACATTACGGATCGTTAAGCAATGGAACAAGTTATGTAGGGAGGTTGTGGAATCTCCATCGGAGATTTTTAAGAACAGGTTAGGGCAACACCTGTCAGGGATGGTCTAGCTATATTTAATCCTGTCTCAGCACAGGATGGATGAACTAGATCAGCGCTTTTCAACCTTTTTGGTACCACGGACTGGCTTACTGCCTTCCTAAACTGCATCAGGGAGATCTCAGGGACTGGTGCCCAGTCCATGGACCGGTCATTGAAAAACACTGAACTCGATGACCTCCTGAGTCCCTTTCCAGCCCTACATTGTTATGATCCTATCTTCCTGTTTGGATTGACTGTGCCATCTGCCTGTTACTGGATCAGCTGTTTGGATTTGGGGTTTTTTTTTGTTATTTTTATTGGTTATTCTTTTATTTCCATCCACTGTTTATTTCCTTTATTTTAAGTTGTTTCCCAACACATTATGCTTAGTGAGGTGTGTAAGAGACTGAAGGATGCACTTGGAGGGCATGTTTCATCACAGTTTGTACACCAGTTTATGGCCAAATTAAAAGAAAAATACAATCTGACAGCTTTGCCCCTATTGCTGAATTAATGCTGGACAGCTGACTGTATAGGCAAGAAAGAGAATAAAACAAAGCAACTGCAAGATGAAGGATCTTCATAGCTTTCCCCTGTTCATCCTCAGAACAGCATAAGGATTGGCTATCCAATTGCTGCTCAATTTGCCCCATAGATTTCAACCCACATTTGAAAAGGATTGTGTGCAAAGGCACGTAAGTCAAATGCCCGGTGCATGGATATAACTTAAGGATATATACACCTGCATGGTTTTTTCATGCACACACCATGCATAAATACACACAGGCTTTTAAAAATATGGGTCTGAGTTCACATATCTTTTTTTAAAAGCCTTCATTTAGCTGGGATAAATTCTTGTGGTCCTCCAAGAATTTCTAAGGTCTTCTGAAACATTCCACGTATTTTGGTACCAGGGCAGAACACCTTCTGCTTTGCAAATACACTATTACCTTTCATGTTTTGCCATACCAGAGGTCATCAGAAATAGGCAGGCTGAATGAATAACTTGTTTTGCTGATTGAGCTAAGGACTCCATTAAACATTAGCACACAAACTATATGTTATTTTGTCTTTTCACACCTAATATTGCCAGTGGGTCCTCAAAACCCAATGAAACTTTATTCTATATAACTGTGCATCTTAATCTTAACTGGAGAAAATATCTCCTTGTAACAGAGATGCAGGTCTTGATTCCACCTTCACTTATTCTGGTGTAAAACAGGAGTAACTCCCTGCTGTCAATGGAATTAGAGCAGTGTGAAAGCAGCATAACTGACAGCAAACTTAATCTCCTGGTTTTTGAATGAGACACTGAGCCCAATCAAGCCCACATCTAAGTCAGATGCAAAAATCCAGTACATCTCACTTAAGACTGGATGCCTTTCAGAACGATATGCCTTAGTCAAACACAAGCTACTGGGCTAAATAGAGGATTGATTGGGTGAAATTATATGGTTTGTTTTACACATAAAGTCAGATTGGATGATTCTTCTAACTTTAAAATCTATTAATCTCAAAGCTATTAAGAGAGCATGATCAGGCTCACTGCTAGGTTTGATTTAAACACCGGGCCTGATTCTCCTCTTACTCCAGTTGTACACAAGGCTATTCTATTCATTCCTTTCTGTTCCAGTCTGGTTCTTATACTGCCGCAGCACAGGAGGTCAATAGAGTTGCTCCTGATTTACACTGGTGTGAGAGGAGAATCAGCCCCAGAGAAGCCAGTAAAGCTCAGTTTAAAAACGATAGGAGAACACACAAGAGAAGAGTGAGGGGGGATTTGATAGCTGCTTTCAACTACCTGAAAGGGGGTTCCAAAGAGGATGGATCTAGACTGTTCTCAGTGGTGACAGATGACAGAACAAGGAGTAATGGTCTCAAATTGCAGTGGGGGAAGTCTAGGCTGGATGTTAGGAAACGCTATTTCACTAGGAGGGTGGTGAAGCACTGGAATGGGTTACCTAGGGAGGTGGTGGAATCTCCTTCCTTTGAGGTTTTTAAGGTCAGGCTTGACAAAGCCCTGGCTGGGATTATTTAGTTGGGGATTGGTCCTGCTTTGAGGTCCCTCCCAACCCTGATATTCTATGATTATATGAACACAGATGATACCCTCTGTTCCTGACAATGGGAGACATCCCCTGTGCTGAGCATTCTCACCAGATATGTGAGCCACTGATGTTCTATTAGGAGGTTATAGGAATTTAAGTGATGTCTGGGCCTTGTTCTACCCTCCCACCCCCCATACAGGGGTTAATTAGACCCAAAGAGACCACAATCCACTGTTTTGCTTAATACCTTAACAACTGGCCTGCTCTCCATGCACACCCTTGCTTCTCTGACATATATCGGTTTACACAGGCAAGCGATTCTTCTGTCACCCCTGACTCTGAACACCACTGTTGCCACTTGAATGCCTGATGGATTCACATCGGTAAATCCGCTCCCCATTACTGTTAGTGGGTGCAACCTGAGCAAATCCTGCTTGCTCACTGATCAAACAGCTTCCCTTCATCATAGGCCCTGCAAGAGTTTATCAAACCTTATTTTGTGTTTTCTCTACACTGTGGATTATTTTCCCCTTTGAATGAACAAATAAACACAAGTACAAACACACGGAGATATGGCCTACGTAAAATGTGCCCCCGTCCAGCTCCTGATGGAAAGATGACTGGTGATTTCAGTGGGCTTTGGATCAGGACCTAGAGGACCTCAAAAAGTCCACTATCAGAATTAGTGCTAATTAGCAGTCTCATCTATACAGCGATAAGCCTCTCTGCTGAAGAGACAGAGCTACTGCTCATCTGTCAAAGCAAACCATTCAGGCAATGGGTTAAGGAACATGGCTGGGGCAATGTGTGGGAAGCTTGCACATCCACTACCTCTTCCTGTGCTTTATCGTCACATTGTTCTATAAATAGAAAGCTCTATGTATCTACTTAAACAGCACCCATCACCTTCATATTTGAGCACCTTTTTCATTAATGAATTTATCTTCAGCACCTCTAGGAGGAAGGTAAGTGTTACTATCACAGTTTTAGACATGGGGAACAAAGGAAAAAAGAGAGATTAAGTGATTTGCTCAAGGTTACAGACGAAGTTTGTTGCCCACTAGAAAGAGAACCCTGATCCCCTGAATCTAAATCAAGTGCCTTTACAACATGACCAAATTTCCATATCCAAGGCTCTCAATTTGGTACTTTCCCCCCAGGAACTAAACTCGCTTTTAAAAAAAACAGACAGTGAAATCAAATAGTAAGGAAATTTAAAAAAAATAGTTTCATTTAGAGATGCCTCGTTGGCAGAAACTGTCCCCTTTAACCTGGCTGTCTTGATTTCACAATCCCATTTAAAACATCAAAGGAACAACAGGGAATCTAGGAGGACCATTTTAAAACAGCTTCTCCACCACCGCTGGTGTCGCTCAACACTTGAGTGCATTTAGACAATTTCTTCTGAGCTGTGCAATTCAGACTCTACATTTCCCCCCACATCACTTACACCTTCCATTACCACCTGCATTTCATCACTTCAAAGAGCTCAGCAATTCAGGGATGAGTACCAGCCATTATCTCTGTGTGGCTGATCCATCTGAACAGGGGAAGGAGACTCTGCATGAAGTGGAGACTCTTATTTTCCAGCCCCTAATTACACCTCAAACCACTATTTAAGACTATATAGCAAAAAGAAACAGGTAACACGCCCACAAAACAGCCCCTTACCATATGAGCCAGCTGATTAAACCCACCATAATTAAAATGTACAGGACCTCCAATGAGCTTGTGTGTCCCTAGCAATGTTTTACTGTGTCTGGAGTTTTCTTCTGAAAGGTAACTTTTCTTATTCAGAAAATGGAGAATCACACACTAGCTCCGCAATTATGTGGTGGGGGTTCACCACGGAGCGACTGTACTTTCAGCTGGAAAAATGAAGGTAATCATAGAGCAGTTGGAGCAGGCAGCAGCTGATTTTCTGATACTCTCTCTAAAATCTGTCAAGTTAATTTAATGTGTGTAAAAGGCACTGCATTTTCAGCCCTGGAAACTAAAGTCCTCTGCCCAGAGAAGATTCACAGCATGAGCAGTGTAAGCTCCCGCACATTGCCCAGGCAATCTACCTAAGTCGTCAACTGGAGGAAATTCCTCTGGGGTGCAATGGTTCAGTCTGCATGTTCATTCAGTCTCCTCTCCTGTTCATTCTCCATGTTCCTTGAAGCCTTGGTCTCTCTTCTGAAGCAAGCATGCAAATGAATGTGACTAGTGATGGGGTTTTGTGATGCTGGGAACCTGTCTACTAGGAAACAAACTCGGACGGCAAATTCAGTTCAAGTTGGCCACCACACAGCTGTCTACATCTTGGGTTGCTAGGGGGGACTCTTGATCAATAATAAGCCTATGCCGGATTGCAACCAATGACTATTGGGTTCTCTTGCCATTACTACAGCCTTAGCACAAGGTCTCAAAAGAGCAAGTGACAGTCATTTGTTGTGAACTACTCCATGACTTCCATAGTAATAAATATAAAAACCTGCAGGATCACACAGTTACTCCAGGCCAAATTCTGCCTGGAGAAATGAAACCACCAGGAACCATTTGCACTCAGCCACAGGGAGAACCTGACCCTTTTGTTTTATTTATTCCAAGTTGATTTATACTTTGTGCTTATCATTTACCCTCAATGGGTCTGATCCAAAGCCCACTGAGGTCAAGGGAAACACTCCAACAGGGCTAGGATCAGGACCCAAGGCTGTAATTCACCCCATCCAGGGTATAGCACATCGCTAAGTCCCACATAAACTCCATTTCTGAAGGCGTTAAGTGGGACATAAGCGGCTTTGTGCCAGCCCTCTGCATAGGGGTGAAGCTCATCCTAGGTAACATAATATTCTAATCACCAATAATGATCACATTTACTACTCTCTAAAATATTGTTTAGATAAAGCTCCATCAAGCACCCTCTCACATAAAACCCAGATAAACCCCGCCATCATGACCAATCCCATCATCCCAGCTAACCCCTCAGGACCCTCCAAAAAGCCTGTGTTCGTATTTGCAGGCAGTTTTGTGGCCCTGTAAAATAAAGCAATAGCAATTACTCATGGAATAACTGCGTAGAGATAATTTGCTTGTTGGAACTAGGAAATTATTTCTCCAGCTGTCAGGCTTTGTCCCCTTACGGGGCTGCGCATCATAAATCCACTCAAACTTAGTTATACATTGTCTAACTCAGGATCTTCACTCACCTTGGCAGGCTGGCTAAAGCACGAAGAGAAATTTATATTCCTCCCATCCCCGATTTCAAAATGGGAAATTTACTACTACAAGCAGCACTGATCTTCATCAATTATTAGTGTATTACAATAATGCAATTCCTTTCATCTCAAAGGTCCCAAAATGCTTAACATGCTAGAGGCCAAATCCTGTCCTCATTTGCACCTGTGCAATGATTTCAGTGGTGTTTCATGGCCATACATATGGGCAGAATTTTGGCTCTTCCTATTTAACATATGCAGTATCCAGGAATCATTTCAGCTACTACTAGAATGAAACTTTGGATGGAACATGGCTGCAGCACACACTATAACAACAATTTAAGACAAAAGTCAAATGAGGAACCCTGTATCTGATTGAGACTACAGAGGAAATTTAGTAGGCAGAATTTACTCAAATTTTAATTCTGTATGAACATTAGGCTACAACCTTGGAAGGACATTGGTTTTCTGGTTAAGCACAGGTCTTAACTTCTATTCCCAATATTTCCTTAAGCTTCATTTGTGACCTTAGGCAAGTCATTTAGCAACCCTAAGAACTTGTCTACGTGTGAAATGCTACAGCGGTAGGTAGGTAGACACTACCTACACTAATGGGAGGGGCTCTCCTGTCAGTGTAAGTAATCCACCTCCACCTTGACGCAGTTCTGTCTACACAGGGATTTAGGTAGGCTTAACTACGTCGCTCAAGGAGATGGATTTTTCACACCCCTGAGCAATGTCGCTAGGTCTAGTGTAAACCAGCTCCAAGACACCATTTCCTCAAGCTCACAATAATACCTACATACGTCATACAAGTATTGGGAGGATTAATTCTTTTATGTTTGTAAACCACACTGAAAGTCTTGAATGGAAGGTGCTTATGATGGGCTATCTATCCTACACAGGCCCTTCATGGGTTAATGTGGACCTGAAAAAACAGTTATGTTCCCTGGCTGCATCTGGAGGGAAACTCAGGCTTGACTGATCATGAAGCCCCGGTGGGCAGGAGCAGGCTGGTTATTATAATGAGAGGAAGTTTGTAGCAGAAGGGGGCTGCAGGGCGGGAGTCTGCAGTCACTCTTTGGAAACAGAGAGGTGGTGAGGGGGAAATCCAGAGCAGAGAACACGTCCTGGGATTCCAGCCCTGAAAGAAGGATCAACCCAGAGAAGTTGCAGGAAAGAAAGCCTGAGAGAGGCTGGGTTGGAAGAAGCCCAGGGAAACAGCAGCAAGGAATGGGACACTGCAAACCTAGGCTGACAGTAAGGGTCCCCGGGCTGAACTCAGTGTAGGGAAGGCCTGAGTTCCCCTACCAATCACTGGCAACATGGCATGAGCCCAGAGTCAGGGGCCAGAGACCTGACACAAGATCTCGGAATTAACCGTTGGACTTCTGTTTGTTGAACTTTGTTACCCCAAAAGGGGCAGACATAAATATCATGTGGTTGGAGGGCCAAGTTACAGAGCAGAGACCACCATAGTGAAGGAGTGACTGTCAGAAGGGGTTGCCAGAGTGAAAGCCAACTGCTATGCCACACCTGGCCACAAGGAGATGCTCCTGTGGTGAGTGAACCCCCATACAGGACTGTAAAGCTTTACATTACATTGAGATTTAGATTGACACACCAGTCTGAACAAGCACCATCTGTCAAGATGTTCAATTTTAAATATTTATCAGGCCCCAGTTTAGTGATTATTGGTGCCTTGGTTTTTCAGAAATTGCTGGGAGAATCAGGCCTCTTTAAGGGGTCTTAAGTTGATCCAAAAATTGAGGTACCCAAAAGTACTAGATGCTTTTGAAATGTTAGGGCATGTTTCTGTAGCTATGACATGACCTGCACCAACGGAAGCAGACTCCAAAAGGAATTCAATTCACTTATTTTCTTCCTTGGACAATCAACATCTGGTTTATAATGTGCCAAGCTGGCAGGATCAAGAAGAACTGTATGTTATTCTGAAGCAAGGAGGGTACCGCCATTTGTTTCAAGTGCCAAGAAATATATCCATATTGTGTACCATTATCCGAGTACTTATACTGAACAGCTTCGCACATTATTAAGGCTACTGTCCTGGCAAAAACATTAGTTAAAAAGAAGAGAACACAATGAAGGGTCTAATCTGGAGCCAACCCCTAAACCCACTCTCCATGTTTGGGGGCACAATTGTGTTCCCCTCGAACAACTCCCCATAATTAATGATCATTGAGGGTGCAAATATTACCAAACTTGACATCTGCCATTAAATACCTGATTTATAGTCACAGATCTTGCAGGTGTGTAAATGAAATCATAATTATGGTGCATGCAGAAACAGAGGCCCTCTAGAAAAAGCAAGTACTAAATGTTTGTCTAGGCCCTTGCGAGGGAAAATGCCACATCATTGGTAAAGAAGGTCACAAAATCTTTTCTTGCCTTCTGATCTTGACTGTATGCCAGGATCCAGTCCTCCTGTTTGGGGTGGAACAGCAGGCTCTGGATGTAGAAGTTCAGCCGGTACTTTTGATAGGTGGCCCCTTCATCCGAGCTGATCAGTAAACTGCTCTCAATCTCTGGGTCAGTCAGCAACATAATCTGTATGGATGGAATAGTCACAATTAGTTAGAGAGGAGTCAAACAGAAGGATGAGGAAACAGCCAAGACTTGTAGGTAAACATGGTGAAAACTGATGCATTTTATTGACAGTATAAAAACCAGACTACACAACTCAAGTGTAGCAATCATGTTAGAACAAACCAATGGTGACCAACCTTCCAGAAAGTAAAGCAATATATGATAACTGTGTATGTGTATCTGAAGTATGAAGCAATGAAATAGACAGTGGGATCACACAGAATGAGCATAACTAATTACAATAGATTAAAAGTTAAGTCCAACAACCCCTTTTGTGATCATCAACAAGATCTGAACCCTTGACAGCCAACACCAAAGCACAAACTTTGCTAAAGTTAACAGCAATAGTTGGTTGTTATCCTTTTCGAGATCTAGTCATCAGAGGAGGCAGACAACCCACAGTGGGCAAGCACGTTGCATCAATAAAGGAAAATGAAGACTGCAAAAAAAAAAAAAAAGGAAATTGAAAATAAATCCCAGTGGTGGAATTTGTTAGATTGCAGAAGAGTCTGAACATAGAAGGTGGCAAGTCTCATTGCTTGAGATTTTATAACCTGGCTGACTGCAGGGAGCAATCTTGCTTTAGTAGGGGGATGTTTGGTAACCCACTAGGTTCCTTCCATCTCTAATTTCCAAAATACTGTGAATTATGGCTTCAGTAAGGTATCAGAAACAGTCTCTGCTCAGTGAAGTTGCTCCTTTAGCTTAGTCCAGGAGTGTTCGCTCTGGAAATACAGTAGAGGTCTGGCTTGTAGTTCTACTAGTGGCCACTTGCCACCAATTAACTTATTAATTGGTCTGATTGCTGAGGAATCAGAGAGGCGCGTGAGAGCCTAGCCTCCTGTCCCTGCAGGAAGGAAACAGGGTTTGAGAACTACAGAGAGAATGACTTCAGTCTTCCAGCAAGAGAAAAAAGCAGTGTCACAAAGGAATAGAGTAGGAGGCGCCACAAATGGCAAATGCGCAGCGCTTTGAAAGACCTTTGCCTGCAACAGGATTAAAGATCTGTATCATTAGTGTTATTTTTAAATACACAGTTTACGGTCTCTGAAAATGCCAGGCATGAATCAGCTCCTAGACAAGCCCAAACTGAAAGGAACAGTGCCTAGCGTTTCACAGTGGGAATTTTAATCTGTGTTCAGGCATTTCAGAATTTCTCTCTCTTTCCCCACCTACCATTCAGTAATAAAAGGTATTCAGAGTCACAAAGAAGGGGTGAGGGTGGGGGTACGGGGGCCCGCGAGACATCATTTAACACAAAGATCACTAACAATAAATTAGGAGACACCATAAAGATCTAGAGAGACACAGCAGATATGGATATATTAACCCAGCTATGCATATCCATGTGTATACATATGTAACATACATAGAAGATGTTCTGCGTTTCTAGATGGATGACAAGCAATCCTCTAAATATGCAAAACTCCGTGGGAGCGTTGCCTAGTGGATAGCTCATTGGACTGGGATTCTGCCATTGTTCCGCTCGTGACCTTGGAGGAGTCACATCAGCTCCTTTTTTCAGTGCTCCCATCTGTAAAATGAGGGGAAATGATAGCTCCTTTTGTAAAGTGCACTGAGATCTACTGATGAAAAGGACTAGGTATGAACTAGGTATTATTATATTTAGTAGAAACGATTAGGTCATTATCCTTAGGTAGTGACTTCACAGTGGCTGGCATACAAAAAGAATTACTATTAAAATGGAAATTCACAGATCATCTGCTACCAATGGGCCAAGTGAAGCTGTTTTGTTTCTCAGACCAAACCACCCAGACTTATACTAGTGTCTCCCTCATTCTCCCAATGTTATTTCTTTGATAATGCAAGTACGGTTAAGCGTATCAACAGGCAAGATGAATTCTCTATTCTTGTGTGAGTTTATGCACTGAAAAAGAAACATTGTTTATGCTGCTCTTTGAAAAGATCACACAGCAGAACACTAATTGTACCAGAGCAACTAGAGCAGAAATGAATGCAAATCAATGGCTTGATCCAAAGCTCATTGAAGTTAATGAGTCTTTCCATCAACTTCAATGGGCTTTGGATTGTGACTCTCAGGAACATTTGTTCCCCCCGTTCACTGGCCCCAGTATGAGGTTGTTCCAGATAGGGGAAGCCTGCCTTGAGACTTTTTTACACAACTTTAGGAAACTGGGCCTGAGGCTCCTTGTTGTGCTCTGTGTTGTGTGTCAGTGTGTGTTCACCTCAGACCAGACCCCCTCAGACAAACCACCAGGAGCAAGGCTTTATTCTGTAAAGAACATAGAACAGGATTACAGTCCAGCAGCCTCCTGCCTGCTTGGTCAGTGCTGAGACTTCCTGCTGGTGGGGGGCAGAGGGTACATCCCGGCAAGAACCAGGAAGTTCTCCCAACATGCCCCATTTTGTAGTCCACAACTTGGAGTTCCCATGGCTGCTGCTGAAGCTTGGACCTTGTCCTACACGTTGTTAGCCAAGATCAGTCCCAGTCTCACATTCTTCTATCTTAGATACTTATATGATCCCCATTTCCATAGTATCTGTGCACCTCACCTCGCAATCTGTAATGTATTTATCTTCACGACACCTCCATAAGGCAGGGTATTGCTATTACCCCATTCTACAGCTGGGAAACGGAGGCACAGAGAAGCTAAGTAATTTAGCCAAGGTCACACAGGGAAATCTGTGGTGGAGCAGAGAGCTGAACATAGGTTTCCCAAGGCTAGTGCCGTAACCACTGGACCATCTTTCCTTGATTTATGTTGTTCTATCCTTGGTTTCTACCTCGTCACCCACTGTACAAGACCTCTGTGATGCGGTGCCTGCCCCACACTGGGCTCTAAGGGGTTAATAGAGCCCTAGGGAGGCTGCGCAGGAGGCAGCTAATCAGAGAACAGCTGAAGGGAGCAGCCAGTGAGGGCCAAGCAGGCCCATATGAAAAGGGAGCTGCAGGGCAGAGGAAGGCAGTTTTCTGCTGGAAGCCTAGGGAGAAAGGATTGTGTCTCTGGAGGGCTGAGAGAACTGCCAGCACCCTGGACAGAGCAGTGCTGCTGGCAGGGATGGGGGAGCGAGAGACAGCTCCTGGCTGGCTGCTGGGCT
The DNA here is from genome assembly GCF_965152275.1 of Natator depressus. Taxonomy (NCBI): domain Eukaryota; kingdom Metazoa; phylum Chordata; order Testudines; family Cheloniidae; genus Natator; species Natator depressus. Next base: position 116,327,833 of record NC_134240.1, on the reverse strand, counting down.
TTGCAGGCGGAGGCCCTGAGGCAAGGGCAAAGAGGATGCTGGGGCCACAAGGAAGTGGACACACAATTTGCTGCAGCAGCCACTAAGGGAAGTGACTGAACTGCGGAGTGCAGGTCCCCGGAAGGGGGGAGCACAGTGTGTGGCAGGGCCGGAGGGCTGTGTTGCTGAAAAGGACGTTGAGGCCCATGGAGAGATGTGGGTCCTAGAGCAGGAGTGATGGCAGCGAGGCACCACCAGAGGAGGGTGCAGTGGCGAACGGAGCTAATCCCCAGGACAGCCAGCAGGAGGTGCCACAGTGGAGAGTGAATCCCGTTACAACCTCATTTTAAAAAGACAAAACAAGTTAGAATTCCCTAAGGTGACATCTTCAACACAGTCACCATGCAGAGTGGAATCAGAACCCCAAGCTGCTTATATGGAAATTTGAAAGCAAACTTATTACAAAATTTTTGCATGTAAATAGTCAGAGCTAGGAGCCCAAAGACAACAGCTAAAGCATGAGAACTAGAAAGTGAAACTGATTGGAAACCACGTGGGGGAGGGGAGAGGGAGGACAGGAGGGGACAGGCGGAGCGGGAAGGGGGAGAGACAGAGAGATTGGTCTAGATTTATTTTCCAAACTGACAGAAATAAGAATGGTGAACAAATGTAGGCAAGTTCACCTGATTTTTAAAATTCTTCTTGTCTGGATAATCTACAGTGTTTTTAGTAACACAAATCAAACTTTTCTTTGATGTACAGAACACCAAATTCTGCTCTCAGGCACAGTATGACCCCATTCACCTGAGAATAGACATTATGAAGGCATCCACACTTTCACTGGACAGGATTAAACACACAAAAAAATAAAAAAAAACCCACCAACAATAATAAAACAAGTCATAATTTGAATGGAGTGTAAAACCTAATGGTCCAGGGAATAAAGTTAACCTCTCACTGAGGAAGTAAGGAAGAACCTGCCTGTATGGCCCTGTTATTCCATAACTGCCCACTTCATGGTTTCTTGCATCTTCTTTTTGAAGCATCTGGTACTGGCTACTTTAAGGATCCTGGAGTACTTAGACTCTAAAGTCCTCAGGGCAGGGACTGTCTTTGTGTTATGTGTTTGCACAGCACCTTGCAGAGTGAGGATTGGTCTGTGACTGGGAGCTTTCATCCTTTCCTCAAAGCAGTAACAATAATCAGAATGGAATGCATGGTCAGATCCAGGTGAGCAATTCCTAGGTGATGAATTTGGCCATAATTTTTAATCTTCAAAATTTCCTTTTACATAATCTACTATCCCATCTTCCCATCAAGTTAGCTACTGAAAATGATTTTAAAAAAGTGAAAGCCATATCCAAAAATATTCACACTTCCAGAGGGAGACCTTTGTTAAATGGGTCTTGGCACTGCTGATTTTTGTCCACGTGGGACAAAGAGCGGGGTATGTGAGGAGTCAGCTGCCCCCAGCAAAGGTCATTACTTTCTGTTCAGATCAGTGCCCAGAAGCACTCAGAGCCTGTTTACTTATACGAGGCACAGTGAGCACCGGCAGCACTTGCTGATGCTCCAGATGAATTGGTTTTTTTCGCAGAAAGTCAATGGAGTCGACACATGCTCCAGCAACCAAACACAAGGCGCCCATTTATCACCCCCTCCCTGAAAAGGCAGAAACTTTATTTGCTTTTCCTAAAGGTGACAAATGAACATGAAATGCAGCTTATAGATTTTAAAACACTTCACACAAATCTGGTTGTTTTTTTTCCCCTTCTTCTTTGGTATTAGCTAGTGACACCAGACTGACTTGGAAAATGAAATGGATCCTTGTTCTCCTCCTGATGCAGCTTCAAATGCCCCGTAAGATGATTCTTTATCTACTTCCAGGGATGGAATTCTGATCCTTAGATGGCAACAGAAAAAATGGTCTGAATGACTGGAGTTCTGAGGCTTCTGTGACTGAGTCAAAGCAAGAGCTTGTGTATGGAGTATGGGTATGGAGTTCACGCAATGGACTATTGACTCCCGCATTTCAAGCAAATGTGGGACAAGGCTATTTGCCCCATATGATGAAGTTCCTCTCCTCTTGCATCTTATATTGCTTGGTATTGGTGGGGGTGTGCAGGAAGCACTGAAGTGGGGAGAGAGTCTGAAAAAGAAAGATCTGTGGACACAACCAACAACTTCTGGTTCACTTCAGAGTACTGTGGATTCTAGCTCAGAAAAAACACATATGAATGGCTGAAATGAACTAATACAGAGGCTGTTCTGGTTGTCAGTGAATTCTGACACAGGGCAGTGCACATACACACAGGTCATTACCATGTGCTAATCAATGTATAATGTGCATCAAGTAGAGGGGCAGGAGTATAGGAGCTTTTCCTCTCTTGGTTTGGTCTTCTACAGATGTAATGGTCTCACAATTCCCCACTTTGCGCCAGGTCCTGAAAATCTTGGCATACCCATAATTCCCTCTGAAGCGAACAGAAACTGTTCTCTTAGTACCAAGTCTTTCTTTTGTTTGTCTTTACTGACTACCAAAGCTCTGCTTGCTTCAGCACACTTAGAGAGTGAGAAATATCAACCTTCCCAAGAAACCAGCTGTTTTCCCTACAGCTGGAATGAATTCTTAAAATAGATCTCTTTCCTTCAAGGTAGTCCTTAACTAGAAAGAAAAAAAAAGCCACCTTCTCCTTGAAGGCTTTCTGTATGTAGCTTCAACGTTTCTTATTCAAGAGCTGAACAAACTCAAAGATTTTATTTCCCTTTGTTTTTATTTGTGGCAAGCTGCCTAACAACTTAGCAAGCTCTGTGAAAATTACTCATCTCCTCGAACTTTATTACTACCAAAATAGGAAAATATAATCGAAAACAATAGCAACCAGAGTTCTCTGACTTAGCACATTAATTATTGCACAGTGTCAGTACAGGGCAGAGTTAAGGTTGTGGAGTATTTCCCTACTTTACCATGTTTGTATTTCTTTTAACTTTCACCTTCATTCTGAATGTATTATGCTTATTTTGGGGATAAATACAACACCACCCCTGTAATGTATTTTATCCTAAGTTACTGAGATGTGCTTCCAGGTACAGAGGGAAACAATTTCTCATCCCACAATATTTTCGAGATTTCAGAAATGGGTCCCATTCCGCACTGGTTGGAAACGGAAAAAACAATGAAAACAATGAAACAATGAAAAAACAGGGAGACAGCCCTACAGCCCTGAATAGCCAATAGCCTGGTACTTTGGGCACTTGCCTAGGATGCAGGAGACCTGGGTTTGAGTCCCAGTGCCAAATCAGGCAAAATAGGGACTCAAAGTGAAGTCTCTGACATTCCAGATGAGTATCCTAATCACTGAGGTTATTACATGGAGGGTTGTGAGCTGTCAGCCTCCACCTCAAACCCCGATTTGCCTCCTGCATTTATACTGGTGTTAAATATATAAAGTGTTTTAATTTATTTATTTTAATTTACTCAGAGGTTTGCTATGTGAAAGGGGTCACCAGTACAAAAGTTTGAGAACCACTGTAGCATTTGTCTGGAAAGTATATTACTTAGTTGATTTATTTGTATCCACTTGCCTAATTACACTGCAAGCTCTGTAAAAAGAATAATCTGCTCCATCCCTGTATTTACCAGAATAGAAGCATATTAAAAAACACTAAAAAACAGGTCCCTTGACTTATGTGACATTTCTTATTTGTTTGTTTTCTATAAGAGCGTCTTATACCTTCCTTCTGCCTGGTCTCTCAAACAAAATGATTCATGAAACTAAGTGCACCCCCACCCCCGCTTTTGCTTTCCCTACCCAGCCTGGCACGCTATTTCACATGATAAAACAGTGAAGAGATTGAAAACTCTAAACTGTGTCTATTTGATTAATGGGCTATATCCTGTAGATTTAAGAGACAGAAGAACCATCATATTCCTCCAGCACTGACTTGTGCATAAATCCAGGAAGACAGAACCCTGCTTTGTCAAGCACTGAAAGAAACTGTACCCAGTATTCCTTCTGGTAGCGGTTAACTGGATTTCATAATAATACTTTTCAATATCTTATTATTATTTTTATGATAGTAGTGTTAAGAGAAACTGAGATCAGGGCCCCATTGTACTGCTGAGTGCTGTGCAACGACATCTTAAGAGACAGTCCCTAACCTGAGGAGCTGAGACCACGTCTACACTAGAGACCGTACAGTGGCACAGCTGAAGCGATGCAGCTGCGCCACAGTAAGATCTCCCAAGTAGCCATTCTATGCTGATGGGAGGGAGCTCTTCCGTCAACATAATTAAATCATCTCAATGAACGGCGGTAGCTCTGTTGGCAGGAGAGTGTCTCCTGCCAACATAGCACTGTCCACACTGGTGCTTCTGTCAGTGTAACTTATGTCGGTCAGGGGGGTATTTTTTCACACCCCTGAGTGACATTAACTTAGACTGACAAAAGTGCTAGTGTAGACATAGCCTTAGCCTAAATAGACAAGGCAGGAGAAATGAAGTTTTATATCCCCATTTTACAGCTGGAAAAACATCACAGATCACTTGTGAGGTTCTGAGAGAGCAACTGTGGGAGCTGAGCACTTTTGAAAATCTGGCTATAAATGGCTTCCCCAAGGTCCCCCAGGGAATCTGCGGCAGAGTGGGGAATTAACCCCAGGCCTCCTGAGTTGCCATCTAGTACTTTAACAACAACACCAGCCTTCTTTTCACTTTCAGTCAGGAGCTCTGTTTAAAAAATGATGGCACAAGGTGGCCCTCATAAATAACATGACTACTCATGGAACAAGGAACTACTTACTCCATGTCAGTGAGGAAGGAAGACCATGACTCTTAATTAAGGGTCATCTGTGATGTTGGTAGGTGTTTCTATTCCCATGTTATGGGTGGGTAAACAGATACACAGAGGCACAAGGTTAACACTGGGCAAAATTCACCCCATGCTTAGGGCCAGCACAAAGAACTATACAGCACCTAAGCCCCAGTGCGGGCGTTAATGGCATTTATGTTGTGCTGAGATTTTTGTATAAGCTTTAAGCACACAGCTGAATTTTATCCACAATGATTCAGTAGCGGGGCTGGAAATAGAATTCAGCAGCCGTAGCCCCTAATCACATGATGTAAACATTAGCTCCAGGATCAATCAGTTCCCAGCTACGGAACAAGGAATGATAAAGCTTCCCACTTGTTGAAACGCTTGTAAATCAAATTCTAGATCCTTATCCCTTTATTCTACATACATTTAGCGTTCCATTCAGTAGCTCGGCCGTGAATCAGATGCTGCTACTGCTGTTTCCCATTATTACCTACCAGCCTATTTTCCTTATATACTCTGATAATAGACCCCGTAGCTTGAAACAGTTTAGAAAATGGTTGTGACCATTCAAGTGCAGTACCATAGAACATTGCCAATTTGAACAAATTCAGCCCTTTACAGATTATTATATTTTGTGAATAAGTAAATAAACAAACAATAAAAATACCAAGGAATCTATACCATATACTGTACTGTGCAATTTTGGAGAGTGTAGTTTAGTTTCAACTATGTATTATCTCTAGTGTACCAGCAAATGTACTGCATCATATTTAGTAAGAGTAATTAAATCTTGGAAATTTGAGACCTTGCTAGAGTGCTCCACTATGAATTCTTTGCTCAGACACTGGTTTAGCTTGGTTCTACCATTTGACCGTGTGTAAGTGAACAGTTCATGGGCAGTCTTGCCTAATGGTGGGATCAAGAGTCCAGTCTACTAGTTAGAGCTAGATCCAGGTGGGGTGGGTCCAGAAACAAAGTCAATCATCAGAGCCAGGATTCAGGAGCCAAAGCCTAACCCTTGGGGTTAGCCAGTGTTGCAGTTAGAAGGTGTAGCAGAAAGTCCGAGCCAAGAATCAGAAGCCAACGTATTAACCAGAGCCACAGGCAGAAGGCAGAACCAAGCATCTGAGCCAGGTGTCAGGAAAAATTTGGGGGCTGGAGCAGGTACAGGCGGTGGCTGGAGAAAGGCGAGAGACAGCAAGTATAGGACCATGCACAGCCGCAGGCTAGGAATGCACTAAGCAGCCACTGGCCCGCTGCTGCTACTGAGCTTAAGTATCAGCCAAGCAGGTGGCCCAGTTAATCAGACAGCTTCTGACCGACTGGCTCTGCTGCAGGTTGGGCCTGACACTCTGCATCCCAATAAAGCATTTCATTCAAAGCACTTCCCAAACAGTAATTAGCAAATCCTCACAACACCTTGATAGACATACTTTGCAGAGGGGTAAATTAAGACAAGACAGATTAAATAACTTGCCAAGCTCATAAGTGTATCGGTGGAGCAACAAAACACGTGTCTGTGCTTCTAGTAATAGTAAAGTAGCAACTAAGAGCCCCAACCAATTGTGCTAAGCACTGTGCATCTACATAGTAAGAGACAGTTACTGCCCTGAAAAGATTGCAGCCTTAAAATATGGACCAAGGATAGATGGGAAAAGAGAGATACAGAGAAGTAATGTAACTTGCCCCAGACCAGTGGCAAAACTAAGACTAAAATCCAGGTGTACTGACCCCATTTTCTGTACTATCCTCTAGTCAGTACATCCCTCCGTAAAAGCCACTGAAAATGGCGTTACAGCAAAGATATTTGATGTACCTACTGCATAGAAAGTTAACACAAGTAGTCTAACCTGGCTTCAGTACATGCAGACACCACTGGAATATAAACAGAGGATTGCCTGGGGTGACACAGAGTTTAGTACCACTACTATATTGTCAAGGTGGGTGAACTGATGGCCAGACAGCCGCTGAGTAGGTTTCACCCCAGCTATGGAGAATCTGGGATTTACATGGACTGAGAGATTCATAGCTGCAGGAGTTTCTAGTCCATTTATTTTTAATAGGCCTCATAAACACTCAGCTCTTGGAATGCGTCTCTTACTGTGTCTAGTGGGTGACTAGTCGAAAATCTAATAATGCTCATTATAACAGAGACTTTGCATGATATTCATCTTAAATGTACCTGTTCTTACTTTTATGCCATTCCTCCTAGTTATCCCCTCTTATACCATCCTACAATTAATGTTTCTTCTTGCTAGGGATGCTTTTAGATAGTGCATAGTCATCATTTAGCCAAAGTACCAGGGGGACTTTCCTTACATTAGTTAGGAGATCTCTGTAAGGGGTCATTATGAGAAGAGAGACTCAGGCTTGTCAAGATATTCCTTTCCCACTCTGGAGCAAAACAAACAAAAAAAAGCCTCAAATTGTCTGTGTGATCCACAGTCATAAATTATGGCACAAAGCTTCTGACAGTCCCAGCTTCCAGTGATGCTGTTATTCTTGGCAGAAAAGTTTTTAATTCATCTCTTCTGCGGTACCTGTTCTTAGAAGACGTTTCATAAAATGACCTGGGATTAGGGTAGGGAAGCACGAAGATACGACGATGACATCGTCCTAGTGATCTACAGTATTATGGAAAAAAGAACAGGAGTACTTGTGGCACATTAGAGACTAACAAATTTATTAGAGCATAAGCTTTCGTGGGCTACAGAACTATTTACACTCACACTACTTCTGAAAGTAAGTAGACAGGTGGTAGGTGTGAGGTAAACTGGTGTTACTTCCCTGCTGCCGCCCCCATCTTACAAATGGGTAAACTGAGGTACAAAATTATTAAGTGACTGTCCAAAGGGGACACAGTCAGTAGCAAAGTGAGGAACAGAAATTCGGAGTCTTGGCTCTTAGCCTCCCACTCTGACCACTAGCCACTCTTCCACAAAAGCCGACTAAGCCCAGAGGTTATAGATTAATGAAACATTAAAACAGTTTTTTTCTTCTCTTGGGTGAGCACAGTACAATCCCGTGCAGTGGAATAAACCTGCAAAAGGAATACATTTGCTGTGAACAAAACCAAAGCCTGCACAGAACACAGTCAGAACCGTTTAGATTAATATGATGCAGTGCTGGATTTCTTTTTAATTATTATTTCCCTGTCTCTAGCAGCAGGAGAACAATTCTCCTGTGACAATGTTCTATCCTGCAGGAAAATAGGAACTACCGTCTAGCAGAGAGCTACAGTCCACCTAGTCTGATATACTGTGCAATTCTTGATGCCTTGCAGAGATGTGTCATCAAAACCCCACTGTGCTCATAAGAGAGTGAAGAAAGTTCTTCCTGACCCCAGCTAGTGATCTGTTTATGCCCTGAAACCTGACAATAAATCACCTTTGTAATTTTGCCGTAGCTAGTGCAAGTGTTGAAGATATTCTTTTTCATATAACTCTTTAATCTTCTTACTGAGATATTTGTCATCCTCATCCACTGCACTGTCATCGTAATAATTACAGCTAGCTAAATACTGAGAAATTTGTCAATCAGCAAACGTTGCTCTTTTTTCACTGAATAATTTATGGGATGAGTATTTTCTTCCTAGCATTCAAACAGTTCTAATGATAATACAGTATTTGTGTCTAATTCACCAAAGTAATAACAGGGTTGTCTTTTCCATTTCCTCCAACTTTTAATACATGTATGATGTTATCATTTGTTCAAATTTAAAAGCAGAAAAATGGTGAACAGTTTTACTGCTAATTAGCAAATATAATTAAAAATAAACAGCATCACATTTTGGTGCTTACAGAAAAATTACAGAGATAATTATATCTGTCTGCCTATGTGTGTATACAGTATCCATTACCATGGTACTTGATCACCTCACGTTTATTAAATAATTTAGTTTCAAAACACTGCTGTGAGCCAGGCAAGTGTTATTACTTCTATTTTGCTCATGGGGAGCTGAGTCACAAAAAGATTAAATGATTTCCCAAGCGTCACACAGTGAGTCTGTGGCAGAGACAGGAATTGATCCCAGACCTTCTGAGTCCTAAACTATTGTATTTGATACAAGACTACTCTGTTATATTCATATCCTCCTGTTCTATAGCCATGAACTACCTCTCTTTGCCTCAGGATAAGGACAATACATTGAGGATAGATAAGAATCTACCTTAGCCTCCATGCAAGATTCAAGTCCAACCCCAATCTCCGTGCAGCTATGAAAAGTTGTGGTATGCATTTTTGTAACTTTCTTTTTAAATTCCACATCCTTGGCCATCTAGTTGGAGTAAGGACCAGAAGCAGTAATCACAGTCTTGTAGAATTCAGAGTAACAGCCGTGTTAGTCTGTATTCGCAAAAAGAAAAGGAGTACTTGTGGCACCTTAGAGACTAACCAATTTATTTGAGCATGAGCTTTCGTGAGCTACAGTTCACTTCATCGGATGCATGCTCAAATAAATTGGTTAGTCTCTAAGGTGCCACAAGTACTCCTTTTCTTTAGGCTTGTAGAAGTTAGAGCTGGAAAAATCCTATTAGGTCATCTACTTCATAGTCCTGTCAATTTCCAAGTGTTTTGTCCAGTCAGGTTTTAATTGGCCCAAACATTGGGTGTATCCATCACATCCCTCAAGAGACTTTCACAGACAGAAGATGACTTGGACAAAGCCTCTCTGAAATACTGCAGAAGAGGACATTTTGCAGTACTTCTGACCTTTCTCTGGACCTGTCATAAATATAAAGGGAAGGCTAACCACCTTTAAATCCCTCCTGGCCAGAGGAAAAACCCTTTCACCTGTAAAAGGTTAAGAAGCTAAGATAACCTCGCTGGCACCTGACCAAAATGACCAATGAGGAGACAAGATACTTTCAAAGCTGGGTGGGGGGAAACAAAGGGTCCTCTCTGTCTGTGTGATGCTTTTGCCCAGACCAAAGCAGGAATGCAGGTCAGAACTCCTGTAAAGAGTTAGTAAGCAATCTAGTTAGATATGCGTTAGATTCTGTTTTGTTTAAATGGCTGATAAAATAAGTTGTTCCGAATGGAATGTATAGTCCTGTTTTTGTGTCTTTTTGTAACTTAAGGTTTTGCCGAGAGGGATTCTCTATGTTTTGAATCTGATTACCCTGTAAGGTATTTACCATTCTGATTTTACAGTGGTGATTCTTTTACTTTTTCTTTAATCAAAATTATTCTTTTAAGAACCTGACTGCTTTTTCATTCTTCTTAAGATCCAAGAGTTTGGGTCTGTGTTCACCTATGGAAATTGGTGAGGATTTTTATCAAGCCTTCCCCAGGAAAGGGGGTGTAGGGCTTGGGGGGATATTTTGGGGGGAAGATGTCTCCAAGTGGGCTCTTCCCCTGTTATTTTTGTTAGACGCTTGGTGGTGGCAGCATAAAGGTTCAAGGATAAAAGGTAAAAGTTTGTACCTTGGGGAAGTTTTAACCTAAGCTGGTAAGAATAAGCTTAGGGGGTCTTTCATACAGGTCCCCACATCTGTACCCTAGAGTTCAGAGTGGGGAAGGAACCTTGACAGGACCTTTATCCAAAGCCCACCAAAGTCAATGAAAGTCTTTTTGCTTACTTCACTGGATCTGGCTCAAGCATGTGGAGATTAAAGTAATCTATTCATTCACAGAACAGGTATAGTGCCACTGCATGCTATCATCCCAACACCAACCCTATACATGTGCCTCCCCCTTCATCCAAGATGACCACTTCCGGGGAAAGAGGGAAATTATTATTAATCTCCATGACTCATTCAGGTCTGAGCCTCTCTGCTTTGACAAGGGTACCACTATTTAGTGTCAATTGTGATGGTGCTTTTGAGGTGGACACCTGCCAAACAAGACCACCATCTAAATTCACATAAACCACTGAGTCGACATCAGACAGTAACATTGTTCTAAAAAACAACAATGAGGAGTCCTTGTGGCACATTAGAGACTAACAAATTTATTTGGGCATAAGCTTTCGTGGGCTAAAACCCACTTCATCAGATGCATAGAGTGGAATATACAGTAGCAGGTATATATACACAGTACATGAAAAAGACGGGAGTTGCCTTACCAAGTCGGGGGTCAGTGCTAATGAGACAATTCAATTAACAGCAAGATACCAAGGGAGGAAAAATCACTTTTGTAGTGGTAATGAGAGTGGCCCATTTCAAACAGTTGACAAAAAGGTGTGAGTAACAGTAGGGGAAAATTAGGTTTTGTAATGACCCAACCACTCCCAGTCTTTATTCAGGCCTAATTTGATGGTGTCCAGTTTGCAAATTAACTCCAGTTTTGCAGTTTCTCGTTGGAGTCTGTTTTTGAAGTTTTTTTGTTGAAGAATTGCCACTTTTAAGTCTGTTATTGAGTGACGAGGGAGACTGAAGTGTTCTCCTACTGGTTTTTGAATGCTGTAATTCCTGATGTCAGATTTGTGTCCATTTATTCTTTTGCAAACAGTCTGTCTGCTTTGGCCAATGTACATGGCAGAGGGGCATTGCTGGCACATGATGGCATATTGTCTCATTACCACTTACCCCCCACTTGGTAAGGCAACTCTCATCTTTTCATGTACTGTGTATATATACTTGCTCCTGTATTTTCCACTCCATGCATCTGATGAAGTGGGTTTTAGCCCACAAAAGCTTATGCCCAAATACATTTGTTAGTCTCTAAGGTGCCACAAATACTCCTCGTTGTTTTTGCTGATACAGACTAACACGGCTACCACTCTGAAACCTAACATTGTTCTGTCTCTCTTGAGCTGGGCTGGCTTTCTACGCAGCCTAGATGTGAAAGGCTGTGTATCCCATTTCAAGTTCTTCAAGCCATTCATTCCCCCAATCAATTCTTTCCTAGGGCCTGATTCAAAGCTAATTAAAATCGGCGAGAATCTTTCCATTCACTTGAAGGGGCTTCAGATCAAGCCCTTAGTAAACAGCTGATATTTTGCTTCACATACCTCAACTGCTCTAGTAAGTCTAAGTGAAAGGTACATCTGAGAAATTTTATCAAGCAGGGGAGAGGAGGTTAATCAATGAACTGGGTTTTAGACAAGAAGCCACTAAAGAGAATAGCATGATCCAGAGTGCACTGTTTCGGCTTTGGTTTCTGGCTAGGTTTATGGGTCATCATGACTCTTAAAGCATTTGAAAATCTGTTCTGACAGGAATGTTAGACTGCTATAGAGCGATAGCAGATAATTCACCAGAGATTTTAAACTCCAGTGAACATTCAATATTTGCATGAGCCCTGGACGAGTTAGTTTTTATGTCAGTGCTTGGCTGATTCTGAAAGCTCAACCGGCTTCTCTCACCCATTAAAATGAATTTTAAAAGCCTTTTTAAAAGTTTTTCTCTGTGCTAACCAACAGTCTAGAAACTTTGCCGTCTGATTTTTTATTAAATAAATGAATTTATGTTATAAGCATCTATTTTTAACAAAGCAAAAATAAATTGCAAGCCTAGGTAATTAGTACACAGCTGGCTGACAAACTCAGCTTTTTGTCTTATTTCTGTCTTGGGATTCTATGAGTCATGCCTAAATCTAAGGACAGCTTCCTTCTAATCAGCTCCCTTGCTGGAATGCTAGACCAAAGACCAAATGAGCCATGCCTGGGAATGAACTACTGCTTTCTCAACCTTGGATATGTACATCCAAATGAAGGTTGAGGCACATTTGTGAGGCACTGCCACAACCTCTAAAGCAGGGGTGGGCAAACTTTTTGGGCCGAGGGCCACATCTGGGTGGGGAAATTGTATGCAGGGCCAGGGCAGGGGGTTTGGGTGTGGGAGGGAGTGTGGGATGTGGAAGGGGGTGCGATGTGCAGGAACGGGCTCAGGGCAAGGGATTGGGGCACAGGAGGGGTGCGGGGTGTTTGAGGGGGCTCAGGGAAGGGAGTTGGGGTGCAGGAGGGGTGTGGAGTGCAGCAGGGGCCTCAGGGCAGGGGTGCAGGAGGGGTGCGGACTGTGGGAGGGAGCTCAGGGCAGGGGTTTGAGATGCAGGAGGGGTGCGGGTGTGACAGGGGACTTAGGGCAGGGAGTTGGGGGGCGGGGTGCAGGAGGGGTCCGAGCTCCAGCCCAGCGCCACTTACCTAAAGTGGCTCCGGGGTGGCAGCAGCACGCACCAGGGCCAGGGCAGGCTCCCTGCATGCCTGCCCTGGCCCCACTCTGCGCCGCTCTGGGAAGCGGCCAGCACCACGTCCCTGTGCGGCTCCTGGAGGGGGCGGGGGGCACAGGGCTCCGCGCACTGCCCTTGCCACACCTCCCGGTACCTCCCACGAAGCTCCCACTTGCTGCAGTTCCCCGGTCCTGGCCAATGGGAGCTGTGGGGGGCGGTGCCTGGAGTCAAGGGCAATGCACAGAGCCCTCTGCCCCCCCTCTCCCTCAGGGCCCCAGGGACATGGTGCCGGCTGCTTCCGAGAGTGGCACAGGGCCTGCTGAACCACGGGGGGCAATCCTGTGGGCCGGATCTGGCCTGCGGACCGTAGTTTGCCCACCCCTGCTCTAAAGGCTTGAGGATTTCGCTTGTCCCTAGAGCTGTGTGAATAATGGATTTTTCTGTTCATTGGCAATTTTGAAAAAGAAAAAATCAGTAAAATCATTTTGAGCTGGACTGAATCAAACATTTTCAAAAATTCTGGCTAATCAAAAAAAGTTTCATTTGACAAAAGTGAAAATGTTTTGTTTAAATTTTGAACATTTTTAAATATTTTTGAACTTTTAAAATAAAACTAAAGGAACAACTGAAATTAAAAGTTGTTTCAAATAATTTTAAAAAATGTTTCTGTTTGCCAGAAGCTGGGAATGGGCAACAGGGGATGGGTCATTTGATGATTACCTGTTAATTGGGGATCGGTCCTGCTTTGAGCAGGGGGTTGGACTCGATGACCTCCCAAGGTCCCTTCCAACCCTGATATTCTCTGATTCTATGATTCTGTTCATTCCCTCTGGGGCACCTGGTATTGGCCACTATCAGAAGACGGGATGCTAGGCTAGATGGACCTTTGGTCTGACACCATTTAGCCATTCTTATGTTCTTAGAAAATGTCAAAACAAAACAATTTTTTTAAATGAACAATTCAGCAAAACTGACAGAAATTTATGAACCATTTCGCTGTTTCCAAATCTGCAGTTTTCAACAACAACAATGTATTGACAGCCAAAAACTTTTGCACAGCTCTACTTTTCAATTCTACCAACCTGGCATCTTTCCTGGCCTGAAATTCAATCTGAAAAGCCTCAATACTACTTCCTAATTTATCCTTATAAATACATTTTCCATTTCTTAAAATCATGCCTTAGCAAACTCAATTCAAAGCATATTAGGTCATAACGTTTCTACTCTCTTCAGAACATAACACACATATCACGCTTATTTTTGAGGTCAGCGGCAGCAGTTGTGTGCACGATTCTCTCTCTCTGGTTCTAAGGTTTTTAGCCAAACATAACCCTGATAAATTTCCACATTGTAACTTTAGTGCCACATTTAACTCTCTTGTAGCCATAGATCTCAGCTAATTACACAATTTGTTGGACGAGTGGAGCAAAATGGGCATCAAATGACAAAATACTTCTGTGATTCAAATGCAGATTTGGCTCTGCTCATTGATACACTTTGATCTTCCTCCTCCGTATTCTCCGGCAATAGAGTCAATGGGACAAATTCAGATCCAGCATAAGCAGGCGCAATGGCCAGTGAGGTTAATGGATTTCAAGCTGCTGACATCAAGGCATTCAGAGAGCACTAGCAAGATCCAGGAGCCAAGTGCGTGACTAGAGCCAATTTCAACATTTGCATTTCCTCTGCTTCAAAGGTCTGGGTTATGCTGACCTCTGTGAATTTGGTTTAATTTGTGGTTTTGCTGGGAGTTCTTCTATTCACCACAGGCCTTCAGGAAGTCAAGGGAATTGAAATGACAAAGACTCATGCTCAGTGTATCTGATATGATCTGTGCCCCTCTAAATGTAATTCTAGAGCCAGCTAAAAAGAATGAAATCAGGAAGGAAAATGCAAAAGGTCTCTGATTGTGAGTAGAGCTGGATGGGAAATGAAACTTCAGAAATGCCAAAAACATTCCCATTCCACACCGGGACAAAACAGAGACCTTCTGAAGATTTTCAATCAAAAACCAGAGAGAAACCTGTTATGATAATTGGGGCCTGGTAGCCTCACCCCACTTGTGAACCTGACTGTGGGAAAGCGGATACAAGTTTACAAAGTGTCACAAAAATCCATATGTGATGTTAGCAGATCAGGTGCCAGCTCATGGCAAGGCTCTTAGGTCTCAAATGAACACTGACAAATACATAGCTGGAGACCAGGCTGGCTCATCTTTGTGTTAACATTGTTAAGATAGCGTCAGCATTATAAAAATGTGTTTAGACTTTCTGAAATGCTTGTAGGGAGCTGCATGTATTATCTCGCGTATAACATCTGTACCCCATGCTATAAGGTGATATTAAGTGTTTGCATTTTACCCCTCTGAAATTGTGTAAATCATCAATCAGGAAAGAAGCATTAAGTAATGTAGAATGCTGGCTTCCTATAGAAGGTTTCGGTCCTGCCCACCAAGAAAGCCCATTGAAACGAAATAAGCCATTGTGACACATCGAAGAACAAAGACTTGTTAACTGCATTCCTCCCATGCCACCCACCCACTAAGAGGAGACAGGCAGGTGAACTTATCCCATCAGATTGAACTCTGGGGGGATGGGGAAAAAATCCCTAACAAGAAGAAACTGGATCTCTATACTTCTTGGACTTTGGGAGGGCAAAATTTCTAAGCACAAGCAAGGGATCCCCAGCTGCTTAGCCCTAAAGCACATACAGAGCTTGCATATTACAGCAGCTTCTGTCACCTTTTGCAATCTATGACTGTAACTCATTTGTGTGTTTGTATTTATCTGCTCAAACCTTGTAAATAACTTTCATTTCTTTTTCTTAGTTAATAAATCTTTAGTTAGTTTATTATAGGATTGGCTACATGTGTTGTCTTTGGTATAAGATCTAAAGTGCCATTGATCTGGGATATGTGACCAGTCCTTTGGGATTGGGAGTAATCTGAATATTGTTGTTGTTTTTTGATGTAAGGGATGATCTATCACAAAGGCAAGCTTGCCTGGGCAGCAAGATAGACCAGAGTACCCAAGGGTACTGTCTGTGGCTCCATGTTAGGCTGTTGTAATGCCTGAGGAGTTTACACTAGATACGTGACTGGTGAAATCTAAGTATAGAACTCACAGCCCATTTGGGGTTTGTGCCCTGCTTCTTAACAGTCTGCCCTGAGGTTGATACTCATGCTTTTGAGCCACTGCAGGACAGCTTGCCACTATAACCATAAACGTTGATGAGAACATGTGCAAAAGAGAGCGACTGAGTTGGTCCAAAACAAAGGACTCCTGATATAATTTAAGGACAGTGTTAAGGTTGTGTCTCGTAAACAAGAGAAGGGTGGGACTGGAAACCAATGAACCAAAGTTGGTGTGTTAGAAACTAAACTTGAGTGATGGACAAAATTATGAGAGGATGGGCTATTCCACCCATCACTCTCTTTTGGGGTCCTTAAAAGAAAAGACTTTTGGAGGGAAAATCAGGGACGGACGGATGTTAACACTGGCTGACTAAAAGATGAGAGAAGGGGAAGAAGCAAGCTTCACCATCATGGCTGTCACCCTCATGGTCTCCTGAGACCCCGCAATGCAGCATGACACCATTGTGCTTTCTTCATCCTAATTTTGAGAGATGTCCTGACCAGACTGGGCCAGAGAGAGGGAACCAGATAACACCACTAGCTCCACCCGCTCCAGCTAAATCCCAAATACCAACTGGGAGTGAGACTATCACACCTTGTGTGTTATTTTCCTTCCCCACCTTATTTCCTCTCTTTCCTGTCCCTCTTCTTTTGACTTCTGTTTAGTAAGAGTCTTGCTCAGCTAGACAAGACTGCATATTCTGCAATACTGCTGTAACCGGAAAGGTAGATAAAAGCAATGCCTTTTAAGATCCCAGTGCTGCTACAATTTTGCCAGGTCTTAGAATGCCTAGGAAGACTGTGTGCCTTGCCTGTCTTTTTCCACCACTGAGATTGGACATGAAAGCCAACACCAGAGACAAAACCTATTGTTGCTGATCTCTTCTCTTCCCTCTTGTGTGTGTATTTGTCTTGTTTTATCTTCTAGGCAATGGGATCGGACATTAACAACAACAGCAATAACAACTCCTGCCCATTTCAACCAACTTTTTCTCTTTTCCTCACAAAGAACAGTTATCACCATCTTTAATGCTATCTAAAACACTGTCAAATAAGAGTTATCCCCTCTTCTAAAGATTCTCAACAGCTAGAGAGAAAGGGAACAAGAGAGGTTGTTAAAATGAAAGCCTTACTTAATACTTTATGTTTGAAATGCTTTCACTCTTTTTCTCTCTTCCTTTTTCCTGTATCTCTAATAAAACATTAAAAAGGACTTTTTAATGGTGTGTTTGCCATGGTTCTAAGCAGGCTGAAGTCTCTGAATACTAATCCCTGAACCTTGTTTAAAATTGGACAGTAACAGGGTCATGTTAATACCTTTGACTCTTTGGACCATTTATTCCATATAAATTAAATGCAACAGACCCCAGAATAGAATCATAGAAGATTAGGATTGGAAGAGATTTCAGGAGATCATCTAGTTCAACCCCTGCTCAGAGCAGGACCAGCCCCAACTAAATCATCCCAGCCAGGGCTTTGTCAAGCCTGACCTTCAAAACCTCTAAGGATGGAGATTCCATGACCTCCCTATGTGACCCATTCCAGTGTTTCACCACCCTCCTAGCGAAATAGTTTTTCCTAATCTCCAACCTAGACCTCCCCCACTGCAACTTGAGACCATTGCTTCTTGTTCTGTCATCTGCCACCATTGAGAACAGCCGAGCTCCATCCTCTTTGGAACCCCCCTTCAGGTAGCTGAAGGCGGCTATGACGCCACTAGCCTGGTGATTAGGGCATTCATCAGGAAGTTGAGAAACTCAGGTAAATAATCCAAGAGCAGGGACTTGAATCTGTCTCCCCCACATCCTAGGAGTGAGCCATAATCCCCAGGCTCTCTGTCTCTCACACTCTGACCAGAAATTCCATCCTGGATCTGAGAAACCTTTCCCCAGAAAGTTTTGTCTACACTTTTATGTTCCCATGAAAAGATTCGGTTTTGACAAATCGGCATTTTCCGGCAAAAAAACCAAATACACAAACAACCATTTAGTTGAAAAATTGCTGATCAACTCGAATCATGAGCTTGTTTTGTTTAGGTTGTTTAGCTTCTGAGGGGAGACAATAGGACTATTGCATCCCTCACTTTGGAGAGCTAATTCTTGGTTAGTTACCAAGCTGAGATAAATTTTATATGGAGGCCTGTCACCTTCTTGGCCTGTCACCATTGTCAATATCTGCTTAATCTAAAGACATGCCTTTTCAGTCACTGAAGAATCAGCTGCTACTGGGATCTGAACTAAAATTCTTGGCTCCAACAACACTAGCTTTTTGGACAAAACATTAAGAGGTATACGGCTCAGGACTGGATACATTAAGCTCTGGATCAGAGATTTAAAAAAAAGAGCTACTCTGAGGAATAGGGATAGATTTAGTGTCTACTATCTCTCAAAGTGCCATGTCTGGAAGTAATTGCTTTATACCTATGGAACCTTTATTCCCTGCCTTCCAATGATTTTATTATTTATACAGTTTCATAGGCACTCTCCCTACACATAAAATAATGGTTCCTTGTCCCAAAGAGTTTACACAGTGTAAATTAGATTCTACATTGAGGGATTGCAAAAAAGCAAAGGAACAGGGTAGTTATGGAAGGGACAGGATTACAGGAGTGAAAGATTGTTAGATATCCTTAAAGTTATGTTCACACCTCGTTAGTTGCTGTTTCTTATGCAACATTTGTTTCCATCCCTGCCATTGCAAGTTGTGAGATACAAGATCTTAAAAACATGCCATCCTAAAGGGGGAAATCATGTTCCCACAGCTTTAATTCTAACTTGATTTTAGTGGCCAATTGTCAAGAACAACTAGTGCTATACTAAAAACCAACGCTTCGTACATTTGAATCCCAGCCTTCATAATGGTTTAAAGCATCATGCTCTGATTCTGATCTCAGTTACACTGGTGTAAACCAGGAGAAATTCCTCTGGAGTCACTGGAGCGTAACACTTGTTTAAGGAAGATCAAAATCAGCCCCTAAGGGACAGATCCTTGCTGTAGCTCCACTGAAGTCAACTGATGTACATCAGCTGAGGATCTGATCCTAAACCACTATTTCTATTCATTTGCAGTGTTGCTGTAGCTGGTTATGAGAGAAACCAGGTGGGTGAGGAAATATATTTTATTGAACCAATTTCTGTTGGTGAAGGCATAGGCGTTCGAGCTTGAAAGAGCTTTTCCTCAGGTCTGGAGAAAATGTGTACTGGTCCTGAAGCTGTTTGTACTTGACTGACAAATATTTTTCTCTCACTACAGCTTCATCATATTCCAGAGTCAGCCTTAACCATCCTACACTGGTTTAGCAGCACATGTCCAGAAGTACTAATGAGGTAAGCTACAAGCTGTACTGCCCAGACCCTTTAACAGATTATTTAATAAACAGCAGACACAAGAATCCAAACTTGAGTTCGGAACAGGGAGACTCTGAATGCTTGGCTGCACCACAGAGAATTAGAACTGATTAATACTGCAAAAAGTGTTCATGAAATTTTATGGAATCACAGGAGCTGCTTGATCTGACAATGCCCATACCCCTTTTTATTTGCTGATCAGAGTCTTTGAGTGAACGGGTTTTTGTTTGTTGGAATGTCTAAGGAACAGCTGTTTCTTTATACAAATACCCACACTCATGTGTAAACACCAGTATTCATGCATACACTACAGTGTCTGCTATTCTTTAGGAAGTGCCCATATACTGAGCATGGTATGAATGCTCAGCTAGCTAACTAGCTGGATTACTCACTGGTCATCATTTTTTATTCCTTATTTCCTTGTTTAAAAACATCCAGAGAGCAGAACAAGTCTATGTGATTTAGATGACCAGTCAGACACCATGAATAGTAAAAAGCTAAAGTGGACAGCTCACGAACAACCCACAGGTTGAAACAGGCTTGTCCAAACTGTTCAGCAAATCCTTATGGATAACAAATACATTGGCAGAAATCGGGATCAATCTGCAAAGGAGTAATGAGCAGAAAAAAAGAACGAAATTACTTGGATAATTTATTCACAACAAATAGATTGTACAGCTTTATAAAAAATCTGTCAGAATCATAAATGTGAAATCTGCGGGTCTGGAAATTTTATGTAAATGATTTAATACATGGATGTTCATATTTGATAAATATGCATTAGCTCATTTGTATAAACCTCTAACAAAATCCATGACTCCCCCATGTAGCCTTTTTTAAAAAAAAAATAAATTGAATTTAGTAATTTTGTATTTAAGGACAATTTGTTCAGCTCCTGTTGCTACAGTCTCAAGCTCAACAGAGAGAAAATCATCTCTGGTGCTTTTCTCAAATTTGGAGACTCCAGGAACACACAAAGATCAAGGATCATGACCACAACCATAATCACAGGTACAAAGTCTTATCTCTGCTACAGGTTTTATTAAAGCGATAAATAAAGTTGCAATTACCCATGCATAAAGAAATCTTACGAATACCCACGCAATGACTAATACTGTAGTCATACTCATATCCCCAACAATATTCTAGGGTCTGATGGATCTCTCAACAGATGAGCATTGATAGAAAGGTAGTTCCTGATGGGGTTTCCTGTGGATCTTCCCTTGATAAATTCCCACTTTTACCCAACCAGAGAACCTTTCATATTGTTGTTATAACTACGCCTAACAACTTTGCTGATCACGCATATGCATGAGAGTTTCAACCCTATTCTCCTTATCTACGTTTCCACACCCCATGAATATTCAGGTGCCCCATTTTTCATAGGTTGTTGTCTTAGTTTCCCTTATTCATATTATCATCTACACACGTGTCCATGGTAACCTACGGTCAGAACAGAACTTTCCATGAAGTTACAGTCAGGTGTTTTGTGGTCTAGGACCGTACATTGTGGACTATTTTTCCGTAACATCACCTACTAGCACATTCTTTCCCGTAATCTCATAATCTGACCGGCAACGGGTTATTCCTAGGTCACCCACTCATGCAAGGGTTCTAAAGCCTATGGCCTAGTATGGCTAAGCTAAAATCTTACAGGACTCGGCCTGTAGGCCTTGTATTACAGCAATGCTTCACTTATATACCTCATACACACTCAACAGTCTTAAATACTTGTCAATCTTATACTTCTATAATTGTACATCTGAAATCTATTTAGCATACAAGGATTATATATGAAATATCACATGAGATGACTGTAACCCTAAATAACAATGATAAATGGATGATAAAATGAACAAATTAGCTACCCACCCCCTCATGTTCAATCTATCAATTCCCTCCAACTGCTGCCCCTATACCTCCCTCTATCTGGCTCTGCCCTTGGATTCCCCCTGTCTTCCTTCCCCTGTCATCTCTCTTTCTCTCTCTCTGGTTCCCTCCTTTCCTTTAACTTTCACCTGTCCTCTCCCCCTCTGATTCCCTCCTTCCTCCAGCTACCTCCACATCCTTATTATTATTATTTGTAGTGTGGTAGTGCCTAAGAGCCCTAGTCACAGACCAGGACCTCATTGTGCTAGGTGCTGTACAAATACAGAACAAAAAGATGGCCCTGCCCCAAAGAGCTTACAAGCTGAGTATAAGATGACATAAGACAACAGACAGATGGGAGAGTACAAGAAAACAGTGAGACAATATTGACAGTATATTGGCAGCCTCACCGCCATCAAGTTTATTGTAGGCCCTCCTGCAAAGAAGGGATTTGAAGGAGGATACTGAGGTAGTTTGTGGATGGGTATGATATGGGGAGCTCCTCCCAAGCGTGAGGGTCAGCATGGGAGAAAGCATGAAGGTGCTTGTATGAATATTTAACAAGTGGGCAGCGGGTTGATCGGAGGCAGGAGTCAACATTTCAATAGTGAATGACAGATGATAGGTAGCATGGAGACAGCCCCTGGAGGGCCTTGAGAGGGGAGACAAGTAGCTTATGTTGGATGTGATAGCAAAGAGGCCAGTGGAGGGATGCAAAGAGAGGGGTCACGTGGTCGAAGAGATGGGTAAGAGAATGATCCCTGCAGCAACATTCTGCGTGGATCTGAGTGGGGCAAGACTGCATTGATCAAGGCCAGAGAAAAGGATGTTGCAGTAATTGAGATGCGAGACGATGAGAGTTTGGACGAGAGTTTTGGCAGGGTAGATGGATGAGACATAGCTTAGAGATGTTATGCAGAAATGTTTAGACAAAGCCGTGATGTGAGGCCCTTGCTCCCACCACAGCCTTATGTACAGGGCTCCACGCCTCCCACCTACTCTGGGCTGAGCCCCTGCTTCCCAACTCCCACGTTGGCAACTGCCTGTTTAGTCGGCTGTCTGTGCTGCTCTGCAGGGGGAACGAGGTGGAGGTCCTTGCCAGAGGGCAAATTTCAGGCCCCCTCTCCAAGTCCTGAGCCTTTCAAACATGAGCTTTGGACAGCCACTCAGGTGCCCACAAAAGGGCACCAAAAATTGGGAGTCTCTGGGGAAACTTAACAGGTTTGGAGAATTGCGCAAACAAACAGAAAGGTCACTTGACACTGGTCCTTCCACTCCAGCACCCAACTAACATTAGCACCTCTCCAGCATAAAGTGGGTCCTTTTCAGCTCCTCAGCAACTCCTTTAACTAACGGCATTCCATTATAGCAACAACTCCCTTTAAGTTTACATATGGGGTACGAAAGACATTTTTCTCAAATGCTGCCAGTTCCAAAAAAAAAAAAAAAAAAAGTCCCAAATACACAAAA
Organism: Natator depressus; assembly: GCF_965152275.1. NCBI lineage: Eukaryota > Metazoa > Chordata > Testudines > Cheloniidae > Natator > Natator depressus. The sequence continues at coordinate 116,305,109 of NC_134240.1, read as the reverse complement.
AGGGCCTGATTTTCTCCATTGCCTTGCACCTTGCGTGAATCACTCAGAGCTGGCTTAAATGGGCGCGAAATGCTGCCAGCTCAGAATAGGCATGTCTTCTGCCAGCTTTGTAAGGGAGGATCCAAGGTTCATGGCAGCGGAGGGTTAGGCTCACGGGGCGTACATAGGTATAGATGAGAACTGTATTACAGCTCGTGTGTGCGTCTATCTAAGGCCATGTCTACACTGCATGGCCCCCAGCATGAGGATAAGTAGCAGTGTAGATGTGAGGCTCTGCTTCGGCAAGTAGGGTCAAGACACGCCAGAATCTTAGCCCTGGTCTACACCGCAGGGGCTCGACCTAAGATATGCAACTTCAGCTACGCGAATAGCGTAGCTGAAGTCGGCGTACCTTAGGTCCACTTACCTGGCCGTGAGGTAGGCCGCTGCCGCTCCCCCGTCGACTCCGCTTCCGCCTCTCGCGAGCGGGAGTTCCAGAGTCGACGGGGAGCGTGCTCGGGGAGCGATTTAACACGTCTAGAAGAGATGCGATAAATTGATCCCTGATAGATTGATCACTACCCGCTCTCTACATACCTAAGCAGCGCATCCCACGTCTATTCTGCTATTTTTAGCAGTGTAGTGTCCCACCGCCTCCCCACTGCTGAAGCCTTTCCCTGCAGCAGGGAAAGACTCGGGCCGTGGGGAGGAACAGGGGGAAAGGCTCCTGCAACTCCCCGGATAGCTGTGGGTTCCTTTCCCCTCTGCCTCCCCCTGCCAGAGCCTTTCACTGCCTCCTGTAGCTATACATCCCAGTGTGGACACAGACTGCTTTTAACTGCATCTCCATCACTACGAGAGGTGGTAGTTAGGTTGACGGAAGAATTCTTCCATCAGCCTAGAACTATCTACAACAGAAGTTAGTTTGGATAACTACATCACTCAGGGGTGTGGATTTTTCACACCCAAAAGCGATGTAGCTGGGTTGACTGAACATTTTAGTGTAGATATGACCTAAGAGACTCGCTCAAGGTCACAGAGGAAGTCTGTGGCAGAGAAGGGAACTGAATATGGGTCTCCTGAATCCCATCCTAACTCCCACTGGAGCATTTTTCCATGCTGTATCTATGTACTGTACCTATTAGTTTTCTATTTATAATGTTTTAATAAATGGTTACCAGGTGATTTATTAATGGTTAATCTATTGTTAGTTTACAGTTAACTTATGACCATCTACAGCATCTTCTATAGATTTGCTTATAACTATTTGTGACGTGCATTACTCGTGTCTGTAATATGCTTATAACACCCATTAATTATTTATAAATGGAACCTTAATGCAAAGTGCGACCAGCATCAGTGTATACACGTCTACCAGATTTCATATAGAATATATACTCCATCATCGTACAGCAGCCACTCTGGTGTCCCGTTGCTAAAGGTGGATTAGCAGCAGAAAGCACATCGGATGCCTTGATTTGAACTGTAAGAGCTGTTTGTTTTGATGACTGTCCCCAAGGGAGAAGATAAAAATAATGACAAAACAGAGACACCCTTGAGTTATCTGAGGCTGCCGCATCAAGGCTTGGCATCAGGCAGCAGTCAGTCTGCAGAGCAGTCTTTGCTCTCTTGCTGCCAGCATATGTTGCTAAGGGGAAGTGATGCAGAGCAGCTACAACCAAGAAGCAGGGAGTGGGGGGAATAATATCCCATTATGGGTCCCCCCCATCCCCCATTCCACATGCTCAAGCTTTTAGAGACACAAGAGTTGTGGAGTGCAACTTGGCAAATTATGAACTTTTAGTTTACTGTAATTTGTTGTGGTTATTCTGAAAGTCCTATTTAGCAGTGACAGCTAGAGCGGGTCAGAAATTTTCCAAGAGCCCAGTTCTTTGTTGGAAAATGCCGGTCGGTCTAAATTGAAAAGTTCCAGGGGGAACGTGTAGACTTTGATACAGTTCCAACAGAAACCTGGCAGAATACCTGGGTTTCCTGCCAGCTTGCCTGCTCAGCAATCCACCTGGCAGGCTGCCGAGAGCCTGGGAGCACAAGTAATCCTGGCTCCCAGGCTTGTAGCTCCTCAGTAGTCTGGGCTCCAAGGATACCTGGCTCAGGGGCAGCCTACCAGGTAAAGCCCTAACCTACTAGGCTGCAAGGCTTCTGGGGAGACACAGCTCCCACGGTTTCCCGCAGCGGAGGGCAGCCATTTCCACCCCCACCCCCTCAGCTGCCTCCTCAGGATGCCCTCTTGGTGGGCAGCCAGGCGGATGGGCTACCTGCCTTTCTCACTGCCGAGTGTGCAGCTGTTCTGTGAAAATTTCCCAGTCTGGTTTTTTGTTTTGGTTTTAGTTGGTTTTGTTTGGGGTTGGGGTTTTTTTTGTTGGTTTTGGGGTTTTTTTTCATTTCACAAAGGAACTTTTTTTTTCCCAAAAACTCAGAATTTCACCACTCACGTCTGATGCTCGCACTTCACGATTATAGGCCACCTTGCATCCCAAAAGATCCGAAAGCCTTTCCCTTCACTCACCACTTGAAATGCAGCCGCCTCTGTGCCAGAACACAGCGGTTGTTTAACAGTGGCCAAAGTAACATAACTAACCTGCCCCTGCCCTTGTGAAAAATGTAATGGGTTTTTTAGGGATAATAGATCAACATCTCCTTGAAAATATGTCCCTTCTAGCAGCATATTGCTGGGGCACTGTTTCAGTACTGACTCAGAGGGAAAATTTGCTGCCATCTGGTAGATTAGCACCACCAATCTCTGCAGTACTTGGCAGTCAGGATGAGGGCCCCATCATCCTAGACACTGTACAAACACAAAGGAAGACACATTCCTTTCCCCAAAGAGCTCATAGTCTAAATACAGACAAAAGGTGGTGGAAAGGGACACATACATAAACAGATTGATCAGAATGATGGACACATGGCTTGCTAGTTACAATCTTTTGTTCAGCATTAGATGTTTTGGGGAGCCTACCGCCGGAGTATAGTTCAGGCCCAAGCTTGCTGAACTTGTTAGATAAGATTAGTACAAAACCTAAGATGGTTGGTATGACTGTATTAGTTTTTTTCAGGCCACAAGTGTTTGTTACACTGTGTTTCATTTACACCTTTTTTTTTTTTTTGGTGGGGTTAATATTTTTCATTTTTTAAAAAGTGGCAACTTGGTGAAAAAGTTCCGTCCAAAAAAGGCTAAAGACAATGCAAAGAACTGTGAAGCAATGCCCTGCCCTCCGATCCCTCCCTGCATGCCTCCTACAACACAGGCAAAATTTCTGGGTAGGACAGAAACCAGTACAGTCTTTGTTCCAGTCAAGGCATCACCTTCATCTGGATGGACACTACTGCCAGACAGCCATAGTGTGTGCAGTGAACAGGGCTGGCTCCAGGCACCAGTGAAGGAAGCAGGTGCCCGGGGAGGCCAATTGAAAGGGGCAGCGCTCCATCCGTCATTGGGACAGCATGTCCGGGTCTTCAGCTGCAATTCGACGGCAGGCCCTGCAGTCCCTCTCTTCCTCTTCGGCGGCAGCTCAACCAGGCTGTTGTTTTTTTCCTTTGCTGCTTGGGGTGGCAAAAAAGCTGGAGCCGGCCCTGGCAGTGAATGGCTGATGATTGCGCCAGTCAATTCACCCTCCACAGCTGTGGGGACCAAGGTTTCATCCAATCAGTGTAGCAATATATGGCTCTATTTTGTGGGACCGATTTTGTTGAACTCAACTTCCTTTATCCTCCCTCTGTCCTGTTCCAGCTTGATAGGCCTGGTATGTTGGCCCATCTTCCTCTTGGCCAGCTGGGCCACTTTTCTCTGCTCTGATTTGATCTTTTTGCTGGGAGTTGACGCTGTACCTGTCCCTGGGCTCATTTCCTTCAAAACCAGCTAGCCTGTTAGCCTCTCCTCTACAGCTCCTTCCATGGAGGCTGCATCTCCCCTAGGCTTGGCCCATTGCCACAGACTGCTCTCCTTTAGACCCATCTTACACCCGATTCCCAGCCTCAGTATTCATCGCACTCTTTGTTTCACCACTCACAGGAAAATAGACACTTGACCTAATTTACAACTGTTTTCTAGGCAGGGAATTGCTTGCATGACTGCTATTTAGGGGCAATTAAGGAGCTATACTGGCGTTCCTGTGAATAGCTAGTAATAAAAGTCTGTGTCGTTCCTCCTTTATTAACTAGTTGGATGATATTAACTAGTTATACGGTTCATAGGAAACAGGCATTTCGCTCCCCTGATAAATATATCCTACAGCATTTTGCAGCAGTAGCCCATAGCACTAGCCACTGTGTTGTCTGTTGTAGTGTTTCCCTTACTAGAATACAGCAGAGCTTTGTGAGAAGGACAATTATGTCCCCGAGGATATGTCTACACTGCAATAAAAAACCTGCAGCAGCAAGTTTCATCGTCCAGGTCAGCTGACTTGGGCACATGAGGCTCAGGCTGTGGGACTATAAAACTGCAGTATAGACATTTGAACTTTGGCTGGAGCCCAGGCTCCGAGACCCCAGGGAGGATCTCAGAGCCTGGGCTCCAGCCTGAGCCCAAGTATCTACACTGCAATTTTATAGCCCCACAGCCCAAGCTCGTGTCAACTGAGCCAGGCTAGCCATGGCTGTGCTGTGGGTCTTTTATCACGGTGTAGAGGTACCCTTTGTGATTAAGGCACGTGCTCTAAATGTCAGCATAGAGGCCTGGGAATGTGGGCTATTAGGTTATGTCTACATTGCACACTAAGCCCAGGCTCTGACTCAGGTTTGAGCCCAAGCGCCTCCTTCTGTCTGACTTGGACTGTCAAAATCAATCTGACTTGGTTCAGCAAGAACTCAGGACCTGAGTCCTAGGATCCTATTAGGGCGCTGGGTCAGAGCCCCAGTCCCACTGTGACTTGGATCCAAGCCTTGTCATTTTGCAGTCTGGACGCAGCTCAAGCTGCGGACCCAAGTCAGAAGGTCTGCATCGTATAGTATGGACGTGTTAGCATGGCTGTGGGCTCTGGGTCCAGCAAGTCCACAAGTCTGGGTCCCGCCAGCCTGGGTTTGCAAAGCAGTGTAGACATAGCCTTAGGTTCTATTCAAGGCTCTGTCATTTACTTGACCCGCAATTGTGGGAAGGTCACCTAATCTCTTTGTGCCTCAGAGTCCACATCTGGAATAGGGGGGTGATGGCATCAGTCTCACAAGGAAGTTCTGATCTTTCATCAGTTAATGCCTGTATAAAGCTTCAAAATCTTTGGACGAAACTGACAAAGTGCAAAGTATTCTGTGATTGTTTTTATCTAAGAATCCTGTTGTCTTCCTAAGTAAAATGAATTTAGCAGGACTGAATTCAGTGCCCAATTAACTCTAGTTTTCATTAGAAACTTAACACTTATATTTTGGCATGGGCTAATGTCACTGACAGTCTCTAGGGAGAGAAAGAACCAAAACAGTGGGCACTCCTGCTGCGTAAGCTAGAGTAATACTTGAACTTCTTTGCTCTCACCGTACTCTCCAGTATCAGGATGAAGTAATTAGCAGAGCAATGACTCAGGGAGCTTCCTTTGACCTGTGTAACCATCAGACCAGAAAAAAGCAGAAAAAAGCTCCCCTTCCTGCTGCTTGTCTGCCTTGTCTATAATCGGAGCAGGGATTTTAAGGCTAAAAGAGACCACTGTGGTCATCTAGTCTGACCTCCTGAACCTAATACAAAAAGTATAAAATGACAGAAGGCAATGCCTGTGACTGAAATGTTGAGACCAAGCATCCATTCAACTTTCTAAAATATCAAGAGCAAAGCTACTGACACAGGTGCCAGCCACAAAAGAAGCTGAAATGATTTCCCCTAGGATTCAGATGGTGATGAAATTCTCACCTCCTTAGGAGTATATGCATGATGGGAAGGGAGGAAGGAAGACACTTCCTTAAGAGTGAGCCGCAAACTTGCAAGACTTTTCTTGCCATTGTTTCAGATAACACCATTAACAGTTGGCGGATGCATTATACGCAAATACCCACTTCAGCTGACACATCTAAAGTGCAGCTATGATTTTCAATTAGTAAGTAATTAAGTGCAAGGGATTCCATTCACACATTCCCACAACCATGTAACCTGCTTCTCTGCATGTCCTCCACTATACCTGTTACGTTGCCACATTCCACGGAATGTTAGGACGTATGTGATCTGCCCAGCAGCATTCTTCCCGGAGGTGGAACACTTTGGAGAGAGCATTGTCCAGTGGATAGAGCACTGGGCTTGGACTCAGCCCACCTGTCTTCAGTTCCTGACTCTGCCATTGACCTTCTGTGTTACCATAGTCATTTGACCTCCCTGTGTCTATGGTTCCCTTCCTGCTACTTGTCTGCCTTGTCTATAATCGGAGCAGGGATTTTAAGGCTAAAAGAGACCATTGTGGTCATCTAGTCTGACCTTCTGAACCTAATACAAAAAGTATAAAATGACAGAATTTCAGTGACACACAGGCAAAGATTGAGTGCCCATTTACAAATCAGCTAATTGCACACATAAGTGGCCAATTAAGCATATACCTGGCATTGTGCATGTGCAAATATGCACTTTAAGTATTTGCACGTAGTTACTTGTATATGCCTACATTTAAAATGCTAGCTCTAGAGTGTCACATGGTACTGCCTGGGTTTTCTTTTGGCCAGCGGTAGGGATATAATTCTGCAACATGTTGTAAATCCTTTGCAAGTGGCTCCCCTTGACTATGTTTTTTGATGGATGTCAGATAGACAAAGAACCACCCAGAAGTAGTATACAATACATTAAATAATGCTGACTCCAATATTGACTACCTGACGCATGTGCATTGTCGATTGCAGTATTACCCATCTACATCTCTGCAACCAGGAACGTCCTGTATACATTTCATTATTGTTAACCCTGGTCTGGTTACATCTGGGTACGCTGCAACGGCTGTGCTGCAGAATGCACCATTTGGCAGTACTGGCCCGGAACAGCTAGATTGTATAAATATGAAGAGAGCTGAGAGTCGGTGGGGAGGTCTTTGAGATAAGACCTTAGGAACAGCAGTTCCACACGCTGTACGTGGACTTTGTCATAAGAATAAGTGTTTGTCCCAATGACCAAAATGTCACCTCCCCCCCTAGTATTTTGCTGCACTCCAACTGACATATTTAAATGGTGGCATATGCACAGACGGTCTCATTCTGATGGGCTGATTCAAAGCCTATTGAAGTCAATGGGGTTTGGGTCAGGCCCTGAATATGGTAAAATTAGTATAAATCCAGTGCAACTCCACTGACTCTGCGTTTCTGAAGAGTTAAAATCCATTGCTGATGTAATAACCTGGTATATAGATTTGTGTACAGGCCCAAAGTCCAGAGTTTGGTCAAGAGGTCAGAGGCCTAGCAATAGCTAAGAGAAAACAGAATAACCAAAGATAACCTTGCTTTTGCTAAGATATGCCTGGTCAGAAAAACGCCTGATGCTGGGGGCAATAACTGTATCTTATTCAAAATTGCAAATAGAACAAAGAAGCCCTGTTTCTGTTGTGTTAGTTTCTTCTGTAGGGAGATGTTCTTCCCACACATCCAACCTTGAGTTTATGAAAGTTTGGAACATATCAGTATAAGATATGGCCTCCTCCCACCTCCCTTTCCCAGAAACCAATGCCTGCCTTAAAACACAAATAAGCAACTTGAAAGACAATCTTTATTGCCATATACTTTCACTGTTTCTTTGCTTTTACCCCTAGCTATGTATCTGTTGGACAATCAAAGGAGCTACTTCATTCCTATGGACCCCAAATTAAATCTAACATATATTCTATACTAATACATTTATTAAAGTACTAATTAAATACTAAATGTTAATTTGTTAACATTGAGACCATGGGCGGAGACATTATGTAATCTTTTGACCATTGGCTACTGTGCTATCATGTCTTGCAGCTAGACCTATCCGGGGGTGTGGGACTGCCTACCCCATCACTTTCCCCACCCATGGAAAATCCATATATTCCATTGTAATCAATTAATTGACAGTGTCTCTGAGCCTAATAAGCGAGGTGACACTCCGTCAGTGCTGTATGTATAAACTCCTATGCTTGACCTCTACACGGTGTGGATTTATGTCCTTCAGTTTCCAACAGTGGAATGGACATCAGAGTCTGGCTCATAGTTTATGAAGCATTTTGATATCTTTGCACTAAAAAGCAATCCATAAATGCTCAACATTTCAGATGCGTAATTGTCTTAGTTTCTGTTCAACTCATGTATTACTTTTCTACAACATACCACACACCCTTCATTTTAATTTACAAACGGCCTTATTCTCATTTGCACTAAGGCAGTGTAGAGTGGCCTCAAATTGGTTATTAAATGTAATCTAAGCAAGCGTAAATGACAAGCAGGCATGTGTTCTTTAAGAGAGTCCAGCTACAACCACAATAAATAAAAAGCAATACACACAAATTATTCTGCTTATCTGCACCACTCAGTCTAATGAGGTTAAATTCTAATAGCGAGCTTGTATCACATAAATAGCTTTCAGTTTTCTTCATTCCTAGTTCCTTCTCCCCTCTTTCCTGTCTTTTTCTCTACTCCAGCCATGCTATCTAGCACAGTAATGGCATTTAATGATACAGCATGGAAAAGCTAGAGTATAGCACAACAAGCAGCTTTTAAAAAGGAAAACTCTTGATGTTTCTAGAAGCAATATCGCTGAGACGAGCTGGTGGTAGGAAGGCTAAAATGTCTCTCCTTTTATGGTCCTGGATCGAAACCAAGCAATGGCATGTTAATCTACCGTGGTCTCACTCATATGTGCAAAGTTCTATTTAAATGATGCTTTTAAGACTTGATATAATAAATCGTTCAGTTGACTGAGTACAGAATTACAAACCAATGTGCCTTTGAGTGACTGGAAAATGAATTCATCCTCCATGGGTCTCCTAATCAGAGAGTGCATATTCATGAAATAAAATATCTTCTCCTGGCTAACACTTCTTACCCTACAGCTGGTTTTGACTACTTCTGTATCAAACATGGAGCCAAAACCTTGACCATTCATGGCTAGCGCTGGGTGAAATTTTTAGAAGAAGGGTTTATTCACTGACAAATGCAGGATCAATTGATCTCAAATTGCAATTATGACACATGGTTTCAGCCAGTTGCCAAATGGCCATAAGGAGAAGCTGGTGATCACATGCATGCTCCCGTCTCTTTAGCCCAGTGGTTAGGGCACTCAAATGACATGTAAATGACCCAAATTCAAATCACTTCTCTGGAACAAACCCACATTGGAATTTTTCAATTCACTAGAAATTGTGAAAAAATTCAGATTTGGTTCATCCTAAACCAAACCATTTTTTCAATGTTTTTGAACAGTCATAGAACCAAAATACCACTTATTCAACCAGTTCTACCTGTAAATCTTGAAGATCCCACAGCACTTTGCTCAAGGGTGGGGCTGGCAACTCCATTACCCTAAACACATTTGAACTTAGGTTACTGCATTCTCACCACCTACATCACCCTTGATGCTTCAACTGGATATGATTTTCTTCAATTCCTCCTATAACCAGTTGTGTAGTGTTGCTGCAAGCTGTGACTAGTCCCTTGTTACACTTCACCCCAGAGGTGGATGCATTTCAGGAACGGGTGATGTCATTCTTGTATATAGAGAGCTATTTTAGTTTGTAAAGTGCTTTACAATCTTTTGGGATGAAAAAGGTCTAAATAAATGTAATGTATTATTGGTAAATTTCCTTCCCTCCCAGTTGCCCTTTTCCCTGGTGTCTTCACTCTCTGTATCTCTACTTATACTACATACAGAAAACAGTATGACTCCAGTTTTTGACATCCATTTTCTATTATAGTAACTGTTACCCAAGAGACAGATAGACAGCCACCCCCACTGAAAGCACCATTAACCAAAGTTGACTTTAAAGGAATTTCTCTTTGGAATACATAACTTCCCTGATGACACAAACTCTTAGCCTCTTAGACACAAGTAGATAACAAATCAAGTCCAAATAAGCATAACTTGTGAGGACACGTAGTTGATTTCATTTATGTGAGACAGAATAAAGATGAATATTTACATAAAAGGCTATGCTCATGCTCCATAATCCTCAAAGGCAGGAATGGAGATAGGGATTGCATTAGTAGCAAAGTATTACACCCATGATACTACATTGAGTAGTTGGCTAGGTTGATTATGGGTTGACATGAGGAAAAAACACATGAAGTTGAGATTTACATCGAGAGTTCATTTTTGGGGGTTTTACTCCTCAAACACCTGGTACTGGCTATTTCTGGAGATGACACACCAGACTAGCAGGACCGTCAATCTGTCCTAGTATTTCAACTCTTTGCCTTGCTTTCTTTCCCTCCTGCCCTATTATTGTAACTGTATCTCACTGGCTACATGTGTCATGACCCACTCAAGTACCAGAGCCATACAGAGGACAAGAGCCTACTACTAACACTAATGGAGTTATTTCTTTAGTGCGAGTAATAAAGGCCTGTCCTTTTGGTGCTGAAGGTCGAATGTTCTACCCCCGGCTGAGACTCATTACAGATCTGTATGATGGGAGGAGAAAGCAGTAAAAATAAAACAAAGACATCCAACTTGTGAGGCTAAAACTCAGGAGGCTTAAATTAATTCAGTTGCCCCACACAAGGGGAACAAGCCTTTGGGAGTCATGTCAGGCTGTAAAGACTAAAGGCCAGATCATCAGCTGGTATAATTTTGCTTAGCTCCATTGACTTATTTTTATTTGTGGTAGCTCCCTCTATGTTACTATCTTTCCAAACATACAAGAAAGATGGTCCCTGCTGACTATCTAAGGAATGGAATTATGGTGCCACTTTGCACCAGCTGAGGATCTGGATTTTAGGGCTGATATTTTCAAATCCACCTAGGGTATTCAGATCATGAAAGTAATGGGAACAGAGTGTCAAACACGGCTTTGAAAACCACAGTTTTGATTTTTAGACCAATTTTTCTTCCATCCATAACCATGTTGTTAGTGTTTGGGTTGGGGCGGAGGGGGAACGCTACACAAATCCATGTAAACCTACACACTCAGTGTCTTCACCAGCCTACCTACCCCAGAGCACCTACTCTCACTAGCCAGCGGATGTCTAGTTCCAAATCATGGAACAATTCCCTTCTGTCTGATGTGAGATACTGAAAACTCAACTTGCCTCTTGGGAGGCCAGCATAGAATCATAGAATCATAGAATATCAGGGTTGGAAGGGACCCCAGAAGGTCATCTAGTCCAACCCCCTGCTCGAAGCAGGACCAATTCCCAGTTAAATCATCCCAGCCAGGGCTTTGTCAAGCCTGACCTTAAAAACCTCTAAGGAAGGAGATTCTACCACCTCCCTAGGTAACGCATTCCAGTGTTTCACCACCCTCTTAGTGAAAAAGTTTTTCCTAATATCCAATCTAAACCTCCCCCATTGCAACTTGAGACCATTACTCCTCGTTCTGTCATCTGCTACCATTGAGAACAGTCTAGAGCCATCCTCTTTGGAACCCCCTTTCAGGTAGTTGAAAGCAGCTATCAAATCCCCCCTCATTCTTCTCTTCTGCAGACTAAACAATCCCAGCTCCCTCAGCCTCTCCTCATAAGTCATGTGCTCTAGACCCCTAATCATTTTTGTTGCCCTTCGCTGGACTCTCTCCAATTTATCCACATCCTTCTTGTAGTGTGGGGCCCAAAACTGGACACAGTACTCACAGTACTGGTGAGGCCTCACCAGTGTCGAATAGAGGGGAACGATCACGTCCCTCGATCTGCTCGCTATGCCCCTACTTATACATCCCAAAATGCCATTGGCCTTCTTGGCAACAAGGGCACACTGCTGACTCATATCCAGCTTCTCGTCCACTGTCACCCCTAGGTCCTTTTCCGCAGAACTGCTGCCTAGCCATTCGGTCCCTAGTCTGTAGCGGTGCATTGGATTCTTCCATCCTAAGTGCAGGACCCTGCACTTATCCTTATTGAACCTCATCAGATTTCTTTTGGCCCAATCCTCCAATTTGTCTAGGTCCTTCTGTATCCTATCCTCCCCTCCAGCGTATCTACCACTCCTCCCAGTTTAGTATCATCTGCAAATTTGCTGAGAGTGCAATCCACACCATCCTCCAGATCATTTATGAAGATATTGAACAAAACCGGCCCCAGGACCGACCCCTGGGGCACTCCACTTGACACCGGCTGCCAACTAGACATGGAGCCATTGATCACTACCCGTTGAGCCCGACAATCTAGCCAGCTTTCTACCCACCTTATAGTGCATTCATCCAGCCCATACTTCCTTAACTTGCTGACAAGAATACTGTGGGAGACCGTGTCAAAAGCTTTGCTAAAGTCAAGAAACAGTACATCCACTGCTTTCCCTTCATCCACAGAACCAGTAATCTCATCATAAAAGGCGATTAGATTAGTCAGGCATGACCTTCCCTTGGTGAATCCATGCTGACTGTTCCTGATCACTTTCCTCTCATGTAAGTGCTTCAGGATTGATTCTTTGAGGACCTGCTCCATGATTTTTCCAGGGACTGAGGTGAGGCTGACTGGCCTGTAGTTCCCAGGATCCTCCTTCTTCCCTTTTTTAAAGATTGGCACTACATTAGCCTTTTTCCAGTCATCCGGGACTTCCCCCGTTCGCCACGAGTTTTCAAAGATAATGGCCAAGGGCTCTGCAGTCACAGCCGCCGATTCCTTCAGCACTCTCGGATGTAACTCGTCCGGCCCCATGATCTTTTGCATGCGAAACTTCGCAGCACCAAGTGCCATTTAAATGTGCTTGTTGTTTGGGGATTTTAAAAGACAACAATCAAAACGATTAAGCAGAGAAGAGCTATAGCCAGTCCATTGACTGCTGGGTTTTGGGCAACACTTGGAAGACAGGAGCAATTAGCCATTAAGAATGAGACAAGTCTGTCAGCTGTACAAAAACCCCACCATTCTTTGCTCCATTCCCTAAATGATGCCAGCATTCTTCCTCGCTTACAAGGGAAAGTGCCCAAGACACCTCAGAGAGCACCAGGCAGGCACGCAACTAACTGGGCAGGCACTGTGGGACCAGTGTCTAGCTGTGATAGTCTGCGTGTGAACAATAAAAGTTGCAGGGCCCTGTTTTCAAATGGGCTTAAGGAAGTCATGGGGCTAGAGGCAGAAGAAAGAGTTGGTGGCAAAGGGGCCTGCTGTTGCTGTTACCAGTTTAGCCTTCTTCTGCTCATTGAAGCTCTTACCCATTTCACTAGGTCCATTTAAACCAAGCTAATTAAAAGCTTTAAAGGCTTTGATAATGCACTGGTTTTGTAAATTAGCTTTGGGAACAACGGAGAAGGATACGCTTTTTTCAAGGAGCGTTGATCAGAGCCTCTAGAAAAGGGAAGAGGGATGTTTTGAGGTGAATGTGAAGATGGATGGCTCAGCCAATCGGTAAGGGAATATGGAGCTTCCAAGTTACATGGTGCATGTTTCCTGGGTCGGTAGCGACTGAATATCACCATTTCCCATCACTGTTTGGTGGACTATGTCTAATAACTTGATGAGTCTCATTTCAACTACCAATGCCCAGGTGTTCGCATCACAAAACCCACCGCACTTGTGCTAATTGACCTCCTGGTTGACAAGTCTTAGCAGAGGGATCAAGAACCAAATGGACCATGGAGATTGTACTACACTGCCTGCTTAACGATGACACTTCCAGGACAGGGTTGGCAGAAGGAAGCTTACCCTGCTGCCTTCTCCCCGTATTGCTTCTGTAGATACAGCAGGATTCAGAACTGTCAGATCAACACCTTTCACCTGAACTAAACATACATAACTTCTGTGTAATGTCCAAGAATTAGGGTGGACTTCAACCTAAAGCCCCTTTCAGCTTGTCCAGACAAGTAGAAAGGAAAAGAAAGGAAAAATCCCATGAAATGGGTTTAAATATGAAAAAAGATTCTTTTCTCTAATTAGGGTGGGTTAGCCTTTGTCCATGCACTGTTCTGCAGGACCTCTGGGGAAGGCAAATGGCTCTTCACAATGGAAGCCTGAAATTCTGTAAGGTTGGTAATGAATTTTGGACCAGAATCTGCAGAAGCTATTGCACGCCTAATGTATGGGTCTCCAGAGTCTTCCTGCTTTCCTCCTTGGGACCAACGGAAACTACATATCTTCAAGGGATTTTGAGATCTGTGGGCAGGTCTCATAGGGAGCATGGTTACAAAGAGAAGATGCAAAAAGGAGGCAGTCTAGAAGCAGCTCAGCACAATGCCCTTGACACAGATAACTTGATGTTGTCTGTTCATTAACGGGTTACTCAAAGGATTCCCCAACTTCCTGAAAACTGGCCCCATTCTCAGTATGCCTGCACTGCCAAACACCAATGTGGGAGTCATAGTCATACACACAAACCACCCAGAAGAGGGGAGTCAGAGAGATGGAAGCTGCACTCATCTTGGGTTACCTCTCCATAGCTATGGCACTGGTAACCCCATGGGCCTGGCCAATCTATAAGGGATCTTTTTTTCAAGCTTCCTGCTAATGCCCCTTTGATGTCTTCTCTATGCGGCCGGGCCTTCCTGTCCTGGGGGAATCAGGACAACTTCAGAATGAGCAGCCTAACATGGTGTATGCCAAATTCAAACTAGCAGAGTGAAATCTTGGTCCAAGTGGAGTCAATGAGAGTTTTCCCATTGAGTTCAATAGGGCCAAGATCTCACTCATAGAGTTGGGCGGGGTTCAGTCTCGAACACAAGTGATCTGCATCAGTTCCAGCTATCTCCCAGGCCATGGCTGTACTATTACTCTAGTGGCTGGGGCACTAGATATTCATGAGATCTGGATCAGGAGAGAGACACAGAGACAGAGAGATGTTTGTGTACATCTGGCTGGAAGAAAGGGTCATTCCATCTTCGTGTGATCCTTTGTGCGCCCTGTTCCTTGAAGAGCCAGGATTCAGTACTGATGTTCAAGAGACCTGAGCTCATCTGGTTATGCCTGGGAATGTTACAAACCTTCCAGAAAACTAAGAGGCCTCACAGAGCTGCTTATATCAAACAGGGGAATAACTTCATTCTTGCCACTTCCCATGGATCAATGTGCCTGGGATAATTTACCTGGTTTTAGGCACAACATGGGAGAGATTTTCAAAGCCATAAATGAGATGTAGATGCTCAACTCCCATTGACGGCCAATGGGGCTTACGTGCCTAAATGTCCTTTGTGCCTGTGAAAATCTCCCCCGTTGTATTGGACATCAAATAGCATCATGACCTCCCCAGGAAAGCCCAAAGGAAAGATGCCCGATGGGAGGACAATCTATGCACTGAAAATGTAGGGGGAGACCCTGCGTAGTGCAGAGCTGGCATCAGGACTGGATTCAGGCAAACGGAACCCCAAGGCCAAAACTGCCACAGCAGCCTAACTGTTACAGCAGGAAGGGCGCATGGACTAATTTCGCTTTGCGTTAACCTCAGCCTGGGTCCCAGCAACCAGCAGGGTGAATTGTTCAGGGGCCTGCTGAGTAATATTTTAGGATATTTTGTGATGCATTCATCAAAGGGATGAGGCACATTTTTGGTTTGGGCTTTTGCATTTTGAAGTGTGAAAGGGCTTCCTGGTACTGTTTTGGGTTTGTTTGTTTTTCAATATTCCTCCCTCACACCAAAAATAAAAGAATGATTTGCTCATTATCCTTTGGATGAATCTGCCGCATTTCCTCATGTATTCATGCCGTGTCTTCCTTTAGGAAACGTCTTTAAACTATACGAAATGTTTCCCCATGCCAAGTACTAAAGGCACTATCTCTGTCCCACAGCAATGATGTACCAGACTATACACTGTAATGTAGCCCCTATTCAGACTGTTCCAAATAGAATCTGTACCTGCAGCTTTACTACAGCTGTAATTTAGATATATTGAGTAACAGAACTCTTTTTATAGGATGTACCTTTTTTATTATGCACATGAATTGACGATTAATACTAAAAATTGTTTGCACTTACGTGGCACGAACTCTCTAGGGATATTACAGCTCTTTACAAGCATAAACACATTAAGCAGCACAAAACACTGGTGAGGTAGGGAAGCAGCTGTGTGGGAGGGGAAACTGAGGCACAGTCATCCTTATTAACCCTTGAGTGTCTTTACATTAGGAACACACACTGACAGAAGATGATGTCTGTAGACATTATGCCCAGGAGTTTTAAATGATCTCCTTTGTGTTGTTTATGTATATACACAAACTGAATAGGCATTTCATAGGCTTTAACATTATAGATACAGAAAATGACTGGTGAATAAGTATTGCTCTTTGGAATGTGCCCAAACATTATTTATCTGTGTTCTTGGACAGATTTTGGGCACCTGTCTTATTAAAATCCCGTTAGTGCTATGCAGTAATTCTTTTCAGACTCCATGCATAACATATGTATCCACTAGTCTCCCTCTGAGCAGCTGAAGGCATGATCCTAATTATGGGGCCAAGTAAACAGGCTGGTTGACACAGCTAATAAAACAATGATACATACAGCATTATTAGTTTATTGCCGCTGGGTCTGTAGGTCTCTGCTGTGACAAGGGGAGAACATGCTGCTAGCCTGTTATCACATAATGTTGGAGAATAATTACCCATTAGGAAAGAAATAAACGCTTCTGTGCACCTTACTTTCGTGTTTATTAGAGGATTGGACGGCAGAGTGCACAAGTACAACGGGGAGGAAAGTTGCTATAGTCATTTACAATGATCATAGTTAGAGCTTTAATCTATGTGACATTCACTCCAAGATCTTCCATTGCCTTCTAACCTCTGCCCAAAGACACCTATTCCTCTTATGATGTTAGCGGGGAAGTTTATGATGATGTTTGATCGGCTCGACAGATACTAATATGCACACCACCAGCTAGGGAAACCATGTTTTCAGTTGCAATGCCCTTCACACCAGCCCTGGCAACATTAAGGGGCTGATACTGCCCCGAAGGAATTTCCTCAGCAAAGCGGGAGACCCTGCATAGTGCAGAGCTGGCATCGCGACTGGATTCAGGCAAACTGAACCCCAAGGCCAAAACTGCCACAGGGTTCTTGTACCAACACTCCTGTATGGAAACCCCACTCCCTATTAGAAGGGTAAGTGGCAACGGCCAGGGTTCTGCCCTCCAAGAGAGGCAGTAGCATGCAGCCCCTTTCACTCCCTCTGGATCATCCGTAGAGGCTCCTTTCTCCTCATAAGCAACAGGGATCCCCTTTCCCCTGGGGTTGTAGCAGTGGGGTCCTGCAGTATTTACCGCAACAGGCATTGTGGGTCTGCCTGGTAGATAGGTCAGTTCCACTGCATTCTTCGGCAATGTATACATCTTAACTAATTAGCCTCTCACAGTTTGTATGGCAGCTTCCACCTTCTTTGTATGTATACATATATATTCTTACTATATGTTCCATTCTATGCATCTGATGAAGTGGGCTGTAGCCCACGAAAGCTTATGCTCTAATAAATTTGTTAGTCTCTAAGGTGCCACAAATACTCCTGTTCTATATATGGGAGTAGCATTGACGGGGAAGCCGCAGCATGGGTCTCGAAGGTCACACCTTATTGAGCTGCATAGGGAAGTTTGCACCTCTCAGAGCTATTGTTTCAGACTGTTTTCAGACTCAGGCGGTCATCGCTGCACCCATTTCACTCAGATTTACATTTCCAAGCTTCTCTTTGACACCATTTAAAAAAAAAGCATATTTTTATTTTGATGTAACTCCGGGGTTCCTAAAGCAGGGTCCTCTGGCACCTATGTCTTAATCAAGCTCTGTCTAGCATCAACTCTCTGGACTCTCTATAGTAGTTCCTGGTGCAGGGGGCATCCTGAATTAAAAGTAATTGTTTCCAGAACACTTGCATTCTGGCTATTCCTGGCTGCCACTGCAGCCCCTTGGGGCCACAGATATCCTGGTGCAAGTTAGGCAGCAGTTGAGGCCAGAGACAAAACCAGCTCTTGGCTAGGCCCACGCTAAATGAAGATACCCTATCCTTCCATCTCAGGTCCTGTGCCAGACTCCAAGGTGAAATCAGGCCTTCTGAGCACATTCAGCTTCCACTGAAGTCAGCAAGACTCAGCTCTTCACAAAACCAGACCTTTGGATGATTTGGTTCAATTAACGTTAATTAGAAACGGCACTCACCACCATCTACAGAGCTTATTTAAACTATAAAGTGAATAGTTTAGCCTGTGAAGAGGAATAGTGGGGTTCTATTCCCTTCACTTATAGGGAAGACCTCAACATTTCACATCTCCCCATGGTGCCTGTGGTGAGTCAGGAGTTTTCTTCCACATGAAAGGAATTTAATAATCAGTTGGTGGTGCTTTGGATTTGTAATATCAAAGCACACAACTACACCGATGATAAACCATCCCTCTTTATCATGCAAACTTAGCTGGCTCCTGCTGGCATCAGATGGAAGGGTTGCATGGATCCCTGGAGGATGCCTTCTAACTCACAATCTTTCACTTCCCAGAAAAGGGGAAGTGCGTGCGGAGTTTAGTTGCCCTCCAGGGAAATTTCAAACCCTTCATTAAAATCTTTTTCTTCTCTTCCCCAGACATGTGAAATAGTACCTAGCCGGGTTTGATAAATCCACTCACCAAATAGTAAGAAGGTAAATTTCTCTGCTTCTGGGGTGAGGAGAGAAGGGGATATTCAGCCTCTGGTTCCTTCAGAAATTAGGTTTTGTTACAAATAAAAATAACCAATATAGAATCCAATTTTCATTTTGCACCAAGGACTCTAACAGTGGGAAAAAGGCCTTAAAGTGAGCGTAAATTACACCCATTTTCAGGTCTCTTTATACTGCCAGAGCTGTATAATGGGGTCTAAGCGAAACGAGAATCAGACACAAAGTTTCGAAGCCTTAACTGTTGCAAAGTAAGCCTCTGATCTGTGAAATGAACACAACTGGTACCACATTATCCTCCTGAGGCTGCAGTCAGCTGGAAACAGTAGAGAGGTGTGAACCCAGCACAGTGCCGGAGCAGCCACAAGACTGTATGCTGGGTCATTCGATCCCGGACGACCAAGCTTTCTCTTCCTCCACTCCCCAGTAATGGAGCCACTCTGTAGCCATGATTCCAACCAACCACATGGCTGGAATAGCTTCAGCTCTGTCTGTGCCCATTGGTTAAAGGAGATCAGAACAGGAGGAAGTGGAGCAGATCAATTTTGTGGCAGGTCAGGCAATGTGATGCTTCATCAAACTGCAGTAACAGGGAAGAGAAAGTATGGACAAGAGAAGCAATATGTGCATGTTCCCACGCAGGCTCATAGTAGGGCGCTGTCTTTGAGCATGTGCTTAATACTAGGGAACCCCTGGCCCTCCCTAACCTCATTTATATATATACCATTATTTAGACCTTTATTGTTTGCAGTGTTGTTGTAGCCGTGCTGGTCTCGGTATATGAGACAGACAAGGTGGGTGAGGTAATGTCTTTTATTGGCCAACTTCTGTAAGAAGAATAAGAAATCAAGTTCAGAGCTCTTCCTCATGTCTGGAGGAAGCAACCAGAGTGTCCAAGCTAAATGGAAGCATAACGGTTCACACATGTTATAGGAGACCACTTAACATGGACAATTCACACCTCTGCAGTCCTAGGACAATGGAGGGTTAGTAGATAGCAAGGTGTTACAACAACTTGCAATGGTTCATAAAACCAGAGTCTCTGTTAAGTTGTCGGTTTTTAGTATCCAGCAGAGTTATGAATTCAAGTTCCCAGGCTGGTGTTTGAAGAGGTTGTACAGGTTTCCTTTGAGGATGAGGACTGAGAGGTCAGATATGAAGTGATCACTTCGTGAAGCAAGCTCCCCACAGACCAGGACACAACAACTCAAAGTGGCACCAGCCCCTGCCAGAACAACAGATGCAAAATCTGCAGACATATCTCCACTGCTATGATGATCGACACCATCTACAACACAACTTTTAAGTTCCCTGGGTCCCACGCAAGCCTGTCACAACATGTGGTGTACCTCACTCAGTGCATCAAATGCCACAACAACAATTATGTGGGTGAAACCAGTCAATCACTAAACTCTTGAATGAACTCAAGCAGCAAAATGATAAAACCCCAAAACATCCCATCACGAATGGGTGAACACTTTTCACAAAGCGAGTCTTCCATATCACCTCATATAACACATGTGAAACCTTCTTGCTTAACAATCTGTTCCATCTTCTATTTAGCGTGGACAGTCTGTTTACCATCTCTGGACCTTAGGAAGAGCTCTGTGGAACTCAAAAGCTTGTCCCTTCCACCAACAGAAGTTGGTTCAATAAGATATTGCCTCGCCCACCTTGTCTGTTTCATTATTTAGACCTGACCAGAATACAGAATCGTTCTGAGGACTGTTTAAAATGGGACATCCAGAGAGGGGTGAAGGAGGCACACAGCAAAGGAAAATAAAAATGGCTGCCTAACTGCTAAATATATTTCCCAGGGGTCTGTTGGCCTGTAGCTCACTCAGAGCAAACTGCAGATAAACCAGACAGACACCATGCTCATTATCCACATCAAAACCCTGTATAAACAGACTTGGACAAACTGATATATAGTAACATTTTGAAAAGAATCCTAAATGACCCAGGAGCCAAGTCTCGTTGGAATTTAAGTGGTTTTGAAAATTTTTCCCATATATTTTTACACTCTACATCCGTATGGGTGACCTAATACTTCCTTTAGCAATGGCACCAGAGATGGAGAGCTGGTCAGAAAACAGAGTTATGTTCAATGGAAATTTTCAATGTCAATGAAAACAATATTTTGTTGTCAAAAGCTTTTGGTAAAAAAAACCAAAACCTGACTATCTTTGGCCAAAAACCTGAAATATTTTGCTCCAAAACCAAATTTTTTTATTTGGAAATTACGCTGTAGTGCCTTGTCGGATCTGTAGTTTGGCTGCCTCATCTCCCTATTTTACTCTCATGACTGGGCTTCCTGGCCAGACTACATCTCCCATGATGCACTATAGGTCTTCTCTCTTGCTGTGCAGATGCAGTGCATTATGGGAGTCCCTGGCTGCAGTGCAGCACGTGAGATGTAGTCTGCTGGGGGACCCACGCCCACAGAGAATGGTGATATGAGGCACACACACACCAACTCCCATGAGGCACCACATCGGCATTTCTGGATGCAAACTTTCCAATTTTCAGCTGAAAATTTTTGATTTTCAGACAAAACCCAAAACTTTTCTATGTTTGAGTGTTTCATTTTACGGTGACAACAACAAAAATCCATTTTTTTCCACAGAAATCTGATGCATTTTATGAAAAATTCATTTAGTCAAGAACCTTCTTTTCCCTCAAAAAACTGTTGATGTCCCCAGCTCTACAGTGATGTCCCCAAAGGGGCATGCAGCTCTAATGTCAGTCAGAAGCCTTCCCAGCTTTTCACATCTTCCATTGACAGAGTGAGTGTAAATTGGTGTAAAGGTTAAAAAAAAATCTTAGAACAATGCTAGGGCCTTGTGTATAGCAAGGAATTTTACGAAAACATTCAGCACTGGAGTTATCAGCAATCAACTCCAGCACTATTAGCATCTACAGGGGAGTCCTGTGACATCCAACATGAGAGTAACTGATATACAGATCTTCTGCCTCAGTTTTCAAAGAGTCTGAGAAAGTCATGAACAACCTCATTCAACTTTTTGGGATGTTAACTTGGATGGCAATGATGACATTTTAGGTGTCAAAGTTGTTAACTGTTTCAAAGCTCAAAGCATGGAAATATGAAGAAGAAGGATCATATCACAAGGAAGGATGGTCCAGTGGTTAGGGTGCTAGACTGGGGCTTGAGGAACCTACTCTACTGAGACCCTATCTACCAAGAGCAGGGTCATATTTTTGCATATTGAGTGGGTGGGGTTTATTTTGTGGATGGAGCTTGGAAAAGCACCAACATACAGGTACATATCCCTATGCAATTGCCCCTCAGCTCTGGGATCTCATCACCTGAATCAGCCTGATAGTAAAACAATCCTGGCACAGCTTGCAGCTCATTCTGTCCTGCAATTATCAGGCACATCCTTGGTGCAGAATTGGGGCACTTGAGCAGGAAGAGAAAAACAAAGACAGAAAAAAAGGAAGTAAGCCACATTGCCTGCAGGATGTAGCAAATTATTTTCCTTCTTTTTTTTTCTAGTCCTGCTGACAAGCAAAAAGATTTGTTTAATTAAAAATCTTTGTTAAAAATTATGTCCCCCCCCCCCCGCAAAAAAAAAAGAATAGTAATTTACACTTTATTGCCTTTTCAGTAATAAAGAAAAGGAGGGGGAAAACCCACAAGTTATACCTGGCAATGAGCCAAGGCTCCAATTACAGCAAGCACTGTAGGAGTAAAAGCAATAGATTTTAATTGGTGCCCAAGGGTAAAGGTCAGCTCGCTCCGAACAATGGGTGTCTTTGGTGGTAATTGACTGAATCATCTAGTGGGAGTTTGTAAATGTCAGTAACACACTTGAAATGGGAGCAAAGAGAAAGGTCTGGTACCAGGGAATGACAGAAGAGCTTTGCCAGTGGAAAAATTACAAAGAGATTGGTTAAACAACACCTGAATGAGGAGCAAGATCTCAAACATAGCCCTCAACCTGCCGAAGTTCAAAATGTGGGAGGCAATGAGTGACAGAGACTCTAGAGGGAGGATTTTGGAAAGTTAATCATGCTGGAGACTTGAAATGCCACAGGATTCCTTCCATTAGCAGAAATAAGAGGAGGTTATTTACCTGTAACTGGAGGTGCTTTGAGACGCGTGGTCCCTATTTATATTCCAAACGCGGGTGCGCATGTGCGCCATGTACCGACCGGAGTGGGAAGTTTTCAGCAGCAGCGTCCATTGACCCACATGGGCATCTTACATTGCCATGTGCACCAGGCGAGGTTATAAGAAGCCGTGTGGGGCGACGCATCCTCAGTCACCATCTTACCGCTCAACTGACAGTCTGCAGCAGAGGGGATGGCGGGCGGGTATTGGAATATAAATAGGGACCACACATCTCTAGGAACCTCCTCTTCTTCTTCTTCAACTGATGGTCCCTACATGTATTCCAAACGTGGATGAGTATGAAGCCATGATCATCTCGGAGGCACGTGCAAGGATGTGATAGGGATGGCACATCCCATGGTGACCACTGGTCCATGGTGTAGTGCGCTGCGAAGGCATGGAGAGAGTGTAAGTTGCCACATGGCAGATCTTGTGCCCAAGGGACGTCCACTAGGGAGGCAGAGGTGGTTGCGTGCACCCTTGTGGAGTGGCCCGTGATCCTGCTGGACGGTGCGGCATTAGAGTGCACATAACATTCGGCAAGGCCTGGTGTGGGCAGATAACACAAGATTAAGGTCCCTGGGGGTGGGGATGGGGTAAGAACTGACAGGAAGCAGTAAGTCAGGCCCTTTAGAAACTGGGTAGCGGTAGGGTGGGCAAACACCGATCGTCCGTCCAGCGGGGGAGGAAGATGCTTAGTGATGCAAGGTCGACACAAATTGAGCCAAGTGCAGAGCCTGAGTTCTTACATCCCGGGAGGTAGTCTAGGATGACGGGCACGGAGACTGCCAGAGGGGAAGGTGGTGGCATTGCACCCAGGAGGGGAAGCGCCTCCATTCTGTGGCATAGCACGCCCGTGTGGAGTCCCAACTGCTGTGCATCAGTATATGGCAGACGGGTGTGCAACAAGCATTGTCTGTGTGGGAGCCCCGTTCAAAAACCAGCTGAAGCAGGCCTGCGTTGGGGTGCCGAACCCTACCGAGTTCGTGGGTGAGGAGGCCAGGCAGGGTGGGGAGGCTGGTTGGTGGGCGGGCGGACAGTCTAAGTAGATCAGGAAACCAGAACTGTTGGGGGCAGCATGGGGCTACCAGGAAGACTGGGGTCTGGTCTCAGCAGATTTGGCGCAGGACTTGAGGGAGGAGGGGAAGAGGGGGGAAGGGCGTACCAGAGCCCCTCAGGCCAAGGAAGGAAAAGGGCATCGCCCTTGGAATCTCCACCCCTGGCCCCCTGGAGCCGGAGACGGGGAATCTGCAGTTCTTGTGCGGGGCGAAGCGGTCCCAACGAGGGGAACCCAGGCAGAGCAGATGGAGTGGCGTTGTTGAGGTACCAGGTCCAACTGAGTGTGTCTGCCAGGGAGTTCTATGCCCCCGGAAGGTACGCCGCATGAGACATGACGTTGTGGTGGATATACCAGTCCCAGAGGCAGATGGCCTCCATGCAAAGCGACCGGGACCTGGTGCTGCATTGACTATGTATACCACTGCAGTGGTGTTGTCCAAGAGTATCTGGATGCGTTGATCATGGAGAAGAGGCAGGAATGCATGGCTAGCCAGGATGTTGCAGTGCTTGCACGCTTCTCGAGGACTCCACGTCCCTTGCATGGCATGGCTGTCTAGGTGTGCACCCCAGCCCACTAGGGAGGAGTACATGGTAAGGGTGGCTGTAGGGACAGGAGCGGCTGACAGGGTGCCACAGAGTACCTTGGTGAGATCGGTCCACCGGGTGAGAGAGGTGTGGACCGAACTCAGGACTGTCAAGGTTGAGTACAAGTGGGTGATGTGGGGCCTGCAGACTGAGAGGAGCTGCAGTCGTACACAATGCATGTGTAGGCAAGCATGTGGTGTCACACAGGTGCAGGCCTCCATGTGGCCTAGGAGGCAGAGACAGCGGCATACTGTCATGTGCAAGTTGCAGTGCAAGGTTGCCATGAGAGTGGCAAAGCAGTTTGCTGAGTGGAGGGGTCGCACTGCTATAGACTCCAGGCACGCTCCAATGAAGTGGAACGTCTGCACTGGGAGAAGCACGGGTTTCAATTTGATAACACAGATGCCCAGTGAGGCGAAGAGTGAGCAGATAGCAGCGACGGCCACCACCATCTCGGGGAAGGTTGGTGCTGCCAGCAGCCAGTTGTCCAGGTAAGGGAACAGAGAGTGCCCCATCTGGTGAAGGAGGGCTGCAACTACTGCAAAGACCTTGGTGAAGACTCTGGGGGCTGAGGCAATGCCAAAGGGAAGGACTCTGAACTGTAGCAGTTGTCACCCACGTGGAAGTGGAGTAATTTGCCATGGGCCAGGTGGATATTGATATGAAAGCAAATATCTTTCATGTTGTGGGCTGCGAACCACATCCCATGGGGGAGGGAGGGAATGATCAATGCGAGCATCATGGTATGGAACTTGGTCTTTCTGATGAGTGTTAAGTGGAGACTGAGAATAGGGCAGAGGACCCCGCCCTACTTGAGGATAAGAAAGTAGGGGGAGTAGACGCCCTTGTCGACAAAGGCGATGGGCATGGGTTCAATCGCACCGTTCATTAGAAAGACATCTGCCTCACATTGGAGGAGGGTGCGGTGGGCGAGGATCCCTGGAGGCAACTGGCGGCGGGGAGGCAGTGGGCGGGAATGGTGACGAACTCTATAAAGTAGCCATGTCATGATCTCCATGATCCAATGAGATCTAGTGATCTTGCCCCAGTGGTGGGTGAACAGGGAGGATGGCCCCAGGGAGGTGACGGAGGGAGGGGGCAGAGGCAATGACACAGGGGGTTCGCAGTTCTCAACAGATGCATCAAAATTGGGCCTTGGTATGGTGCCGGGACGCAGCAGAAGAGGTGGAGGTGGCCGACGGACGTAGGTGCTGGGGAGTCATCAGGGCGGTTCCTGGTACTGGGTGTAGGTGGGCTGGTACGGGGGGTAGAGGCGTAGGTGGAATGGCAGCTTTGGTTGCCAGCACGGCCTCTTATAACCTCACCTGGAGATCATGGCAACAGAAGATGCCTGTGCGGGTCAATGAACACTCCTGCTGAAAACTTCTGGCTCCGGCACATGACACACAGGCGTACCCACATTTGGAATACATATAGGGACAATCACTTGAAGAAAAACTCCTGTTATGATTCTGATATAAATTGTGTTTCAGTAATAAAAGCAAGGGATGCCAAATTTGTGTGGAACGTATATAACTTTCGGATTCAACTGAGGGACATTTGGAGGTATGATCTGCAAAGTGATGGCGGGGAAATGTATCAATGGGCTTTCCACCGGACCTCAAGCAACTATCTCTGAGGCTTTTCTTCACTAGACAGTTACATCGGCTAAGATTGTATCCTTGAGGAATCTTGTTCACTTACACAAGGCTGACCACAACTTTGCAGTCACAGTACACAAGTCATGTTCAGGATTATGCCAGCTGGCCATGGGTAAATCCTACCAATACCTGGTGTACCCACAACTCGAACCTCTCTACACCAACTGCAAAGTCAAGGGCATGGTCTAACTTCAGAGAGCTTTCTAGTTCGAGCAATCCCTAAGGGTGAGAGGGGAGGCTAATCTACATGCCCATTCCACCCTTGACATCTCTGCTACCATTGCCAACAAAACAAGATGCCAAACAGGATGGCAGCATCTATCATCTTTCGTGCAGTTTGACCTGTGAGGGTATAGGTTTCATTTTCAGGCATTTGTCCCCATCCATAACCTAACAGTTCCATGCATTCGCTTGAATAAGCCACTTACTCCCCATACACTTTGTGTATTCAAGCCACTCAGAATTTGGTTGCAACTCAGCCTTACTGACATAAACCCATTGTTCTGCAGCCCCCTGATCACCAGCCAGTAGAAGAGGTGACACAGCCGGAAGGCCCACTTCATGACTTGTAAATATTGCAAGGTTACAACTGTCACGTGTGCTTCTCCAGGAAGGATTCCTGCTTCTTTCTAGGGGTTTCCCCCTACATCAGGGCCCTGTCTCATCCATCCAGTGGGGCTGTGCCTTAAGCCACTATCTAGCCCTATAGTTGGAGATGATTGCTCCTAAAACGTACTTGCATTTTGTGGGGCTTTGGTACAGGTTTGCCGTTTTCATCTTTTTCTTTCTTTGCTTTTTTGACACCAGAATTTCTCTCCTGGTCTCTAGGGCTGCCTTCTAATTTCGCTTCTCTTCCCTACTTTGATAGAGAAACCAGGAATTTGGTCCTAGAGACTTTGAAGGATTTTGTTCTCTTTTGACACCTGTGAATTCAATGCCTTTTACTACATTTAAACTGCTCAGCTTGGATTTTCTGTCCCCCATTCAGCAAAGTACTTAAGAATGTGCTTTAAACACCATTATTAAAGTCCTTTGACTCCACTGGGACTTAAACATGTAAGATATCACTTAGCAATTACTATTTTTTGTCAGATAATTTATTTGATTAACTCCCCCCTCCCCCCCCACACACTATTCCACCAACTCTAGTTTTAATTGCACTCATGGTAAATAAAAAGCCACTAAAATATATAGCTTAAGGTCTTGTTTCAAAGTCTATTGGAGTCAATAGCAAGGACTTCATTGGGAATTGGATCTGGGGCTGAATTGGTTACCTAGTTAAAATGCAGCCTCTCAACACAACATACACTCTGTCCCAAACTATTTCCACTCTCACTGGTACCTTTGGCCTTCGTTCCCTAGGTGGCTCTTTCTCCACTCACTTAGTTTGCCCCGATGCATTACCTCAAAATTTTCTGCTGTGCTTTTTGATGGAATCAACAGGGACAAGTGCTAGGTCTGGATGAATGGAATGGTACACAGAGGAAATGCTGCACTCCTGGACCTAGTTCTTCTGTTAATCCACCTCTAAATGTCAGGACTCAATTTTCCATCAAAGCGTGATACATCTCCCTAGGATTCAGCAATGCCTCTGATCAACAAGCACAGTATTTTATGCAGAACTCATATTTAAATATCTATGGTACATAGTTTTCCAGTTCTTCCCTAAGGCAAGCGCAGCATTCAGGACTAGCTTTACATGCAAGTAGCACATGTGTCTGTGCCCAGTTTTGCAACTGATAAAGTGGCTCTGAGACCCAAAAGGCAAAATGCATAGCCCAAGCCCCCGACTCCTTCTCTAGCCTATGGCAGTATTAGCATTCTCTCTGTTTTTTATGTCTCTCCTAACTCCTTGGATTCCTTTTTTTGCCAAAGGTGCGGGAAGAAGTGGCAAGGAAGGGATCAAAAGATTTAGGAGAGACATAACCATGATTTGGAGAAAACACTGGGAAATGGTCTGGTACCGCTGCCTTATCATTCTCAATAGCTTCAATTCTTTTATCCCATGTTCCATGTTACGATGAACACTTTCAAGATCCCCACACACACCCTTCCCCGAAAAATATATTTCTGCTGATGTAGCAGGAGCACCTGTTCCCTCTCACTTGTCAGCATTAAGGGGAAATAGTTCATTTCCATTTCCTGCAGGGTCCATCACCTGGCACCAAATTCCCCCTGCTCTATTCAAGAGGGCTGGCTGTGTCTTGCAGTGACCTCCTGCTGCTTATGCAGTATACATGAGTCATTCCTTATGGCCTCTAATTCTCATACTTAAGTTTCAAGTTCTAGCTTTTCTCAGCATTCAGACACACTTTCAAATCCCATCCGTTAATCTTTGCCATCTTCCCTCTCCCCTTGATTTTCTAGCCTTTAGCACTCAGATGCTGCTTTCCTGTCTTAGGATGTTTTTCCACACTTTTGTCCATCTGCTTCCCTCCTTTTTCCCCCCTGTACTTTGTGTATTGCTAGACAGAAGGCATAACACTTGAATATACACCATTTAGGCATTCAGATCACATACTAATACACATTCATGCTGCCGAAGAGAAGAGAATTATAACTCACGAGTGAGTGTGTTACAGGGTCTCTTCCGTGCTGATCTACAGAAGATACAAGTCTGTTAGAAACCAATTTACAGAGATTTAGCTCAAGTTGTAGAAGCTCATATTTGCAGCTCCTGAGGTCCCTGGGTCAATCCCCAATATGGTGAATATCACACAGCATTGTTACCTCTCCCAATTTTATTATGAGTCTCATGATTATTTGGTATTTCTCTTAGAGCCCTCACTCCTGGAGTCATGATATGATGTGAGAATCTCAGCTTTCATTCCATCATGATTTGTGGGTCTTTGACTCAGGATTGTGTTGGACGCCTGAGATTGGCAATACCGGAGGAGGGAATTCTCTATTATGGAGACCATTCTTTGTACCAACAAAAACGGTCTCTCTACTGCGCTAACAATCTTTTTCAGGGGAATGAGTGGATTCAGGGCTCGGCCATGATATATAGACCTTTTATCTGTAGG
Organism: Natator depressus; assembly: GCF_965152275.1. Taxonomy (NCBI): domain Eukaryota; kingdom Metazoa; phylum Chordata; order Testudines; family Cheloniidae; genus Natator; species Natator depressus. Next base: position 116,276,024 of record NC_134240.1, on the reverse strand, counting down.
GTCCATCTCCTACAGATTCTGGACAGACCCCAGCACCACCAGCACAGAGCCCCACTGACTTCAATGGAGTGGCAGGTGAGCGCAGGGGGCCACTCCTACAGAGCAGCTTGGAGGATCAGGGCCTAGGTTTCCAATTTCAATATGGCCCAGGTTGGTGAAGACCAAAAAGTCTTACAGAAAATGGGCCAGGACCATATGAAACAAATGGGCTGATCCTAGTCCAGTTTCTAGTGGAAAAACCACCACCACAGTCAGCAGTCGTAGAAGAGATGGGCTATAAACCAACTTCTCATCCTCCGCGGATTAGAGAAGTAGGCCATTGGTGAATGCCACTGCTTGCACTAGTGCTATCGTGTTTTGGAGATGTGACTATAAGAATGCAGTGTTTGATGTTGCCAGACACCATTCATAAATCACGAAATTCACTCCAAAAGGTCGCTGGCAGCCTGCCGACACTTTTAGAAGGTGGCTCAAGTTGGTTGGGGTGCATACACGAATTATTGGTTTTCCACAGCCACAATAAAAATGACTGAAGAGATAGGGCCAGACCTTCAGCCAGTGTAAATTAGCTAAGCCTGATTGATTTCAGTGAAGCTGCACTGATTTACATTAGCTGAGGATCTGCCCCAAGATGTGATATAGCTTTGCAAAAGACAAAAATATTGAAAACTTTGAGTGTCACCAAAAATACACACATCCATGGGGCAGTGCTATCTCCTGGCCTTAAACAGCCTCCTGAACTAGCGCCCCACCCAGTGTCCACTACTAAGTGGGCCTTGCCCTGCATCTCCCACGAGAGAAAGCGACAGCGACAGGGCCGCTTACTTTGTCAGAGACAAGACATAAGTAGATTGCATGAGAATCCTGGGCTGCTGGTGTAACCACTGCTGAGTGGGTAGGACAACTCCTCATCTGGGACCAATCCACAGGAGAGAGGAGTCTGCTACAGCACCAGTCTCATTTAGCTCAAGATGTAGCAGCTCCTGCTTTTAGCTATGGAGATCCCTGGTTCAAGACCTTAGAAGACAGACACAGGAAGAAGAGACCAGTGGCTGGATTGCATAAAAGCCATTCGTGCAGAGGGAAAGAATGTGAATTACCCATACATTGGTATGTGATGCACACCTTCACTTCATTAACTACAACCCTTTGCTTTCTTACAAAGGAGAGAAGTAGCTTCTCCCCGTGATTTATTGCTGTTTGTTTTGGATTTTTGATAGGATCCGAATTAACATTAGAGCAGGGCAAAGCAGGCCTAGGGTATCAGAGTGAAACAGCTCCTCCCTAGAAAGATACCAAACATGACTGAAGTCGTTCCCCATCAGCTATAGCAGAGTTCACTGGGCTTAATGATGGATGGCCAGTATGAAGCGTCCTCTAGAAACAAATCAGGCAGGAACATCTGGAGCTACAATGACACAAAAACATCCGAGAGGCTCCAAGACGATACAGCTCAGACCCTGGCACTGCAATGACCTCAGGTTTCATTTCTGTGACCAGTGTCAGGACTGGGGGAACCAATTTCTGAAGTACTGGAAATAGGGTCTGGAGACATTCACCTCTAGGTAACTGGTTGCCACAAGGATGAAATTCAGAGGGTCAGAACAAGGCATTACGCCCTTAGGATACATCTGCACTGCAGCTGGAGATGCAATTCCCAGCTTTGTTCAAGGTAAATAATTACAGTGCAACCACAGCCGAGCAGATGGCGGCACCGATTACCTAGTGCCTCAGACGGGACAGTACTCGGACAGCTAGCCTAAGCTGCCATCCACCCCACCGCATGCTATTTTTATTGGTAGCTCAATCAAAGCTAGTAGGGGTATGTCTACCCATGCTGTAAATTACACATCCATATGCAGTGTAGGCACACCCACAGCCCTCACGCTGGTCCTCTGCTCTAGTGAGCAGTTCACCTTCAGGAGAAAATCAGACGGACTCTGTGCAAACTATTAACTCTTTCCTCACCAGTGCAGCATGGAAGCGGCACTTCCACTCACCAGTAAGGGTTAATCTCAGTCTGCCTTGATTAGGGGATAGAAACATTAACGTTTATGCTAGAAAGAAGAAAAAGCCAGGCCACATTATTCTCTTTCGCTTTCACGTTTAAAATGCATCTAGTTAATAGAAATAAATGTGAAGGAATGTTGTATCTTGCCAGTCTCGAAACCGATGCAATTATAGTCACAATAAACACTCCTTATCTTGGAAATGCACACACAACAGGACAGCGGATAACATGCCAGGATAAAGGTGTTAATCATGCCCTCTAAATATAAAGGGGCGAAAAAAGGCAACTGTAATCCATTTATCTCTAAGGAGGGAAAGGAATTTTATAGTGCAGCAATTAAAATCCAAACTGTTTGGAGTAGGGAAAAAGCAAAGTTTAATGCAGACATGCAAAAAAGAGAGGGGAAAAAAAAACCCAAACTCAAATCCACAGGAAATAATCAATATCTCATGAGATGCCGCAGCACTATTAATAGCATGAAAGTGCTGGCAGATACTATCAACCCGAGTTTTATTAATTAACGGGAGATACACAGAGACAAGGATTTCTGAAAGTACAAAGAACAAATGTGGTGCAGAACTGGTTCCTTGCAAAGAACACAGTGTGCAATTTACAAGGATACAGGGTCTAAATTAGCCAGAAGCTCTTTGACTCAAAGAAATATGCTCTCAAACCAATTGTAAATTTCCTCCCCTTTCGTTTCCATATCTCTACGATTTTCCATGAAATGCTGAAAGGTAACCTACTTAGAACCTTTTTGAGCTAAAGCTCATAGAACTTATTTTCTGTGATGCTGAATGTAAATTGATTCCAGAAGGGATCTGAAGATCTCAATCTAAGGGTTTTTTTTAACCCACCATTGTATTATTCCCAAACACTCCCACTCCTCAGATGCCTGCTAAATCACTTTATTTTCCTCACAACAGACTGTATGCATGTAACAAATAAACCACTGTTTTCACAAACAAGGCCAGGGATTGATTGCACATCAGGGATTCTCTCTTCTGCAGACTTGTTGACAAATAACGAACCAGGCTTGATTTGTTTGGCAGGATCCATGTGTTCAGATTTTTTCCCCCCTGGCCTGTGTCATCAATCACAGGACCAGGTGGTATGGTGTTTCAGTGAGATGAGAGAGATTCCCCAGGAGCAGGTTTTTCACAGCTCTTCTATACCCAAAGTTTACACACAACTATTATTGGATTATAGTTTTCTTTTATTACAGATTGAGCCTAAAGAAGATGCTGTCATTTATAGTAGCAAACCCAATGGCGACTGATCAACAGAGTAAACGGTAAATAATGGCTGGCTTTGTTCTCATCTTTATTTCCAATAAAACCATTCATAAAGTGACATTGTCTGGAACCTCTTGTTACAAGAATTTGTTTTGTTGAATAAAATGAGATACAAGCACTGGAATATAAATGCTTTAAGGAGAAAATTGGCATTCATAGACAGTAGGGAGCTCTGCAAATCTTGGAATGTCTGTTTATAGCTATACAAATATATATATGCTAGATAGAGCTAAGCAAATAAATTGTAACAAAGCATCTGCTTGATGCATTTTACTCTTCAGTGGAATGTTTGTGAACTTATGATGATTTTCACAAATGTATTCATGATCTGAACAAATCCAATTAAATGTCTTCTACAGTTTATGATTCAAACCATGTTGCTTAGTTGTGAGGGGCCAGATTTGTCTTTCACTTTTTACAATGAGAGCATGAGCTCCCATTTTGTGTTTTATCTACATTAGCTACTGATGCGGGCGCCACATGAAGGTAGAAGACTTGATCAGCTGCCTTGTGTTCAGCTGGATTCAGGAGAACATAAGAAGGGCCATACTGGGGCAGACTAATGGTTTATCTAGCCCAATATCCTGTCTTCTGCTGGTGCCCACTCCCAAATGCTTCACACTGAACGAACAGAGCATTGCCCTTATCAAGTGATCCATCCTCTGTCATCCACTCCCAGCATCTGGCAGTCAGAGGTTTAGGGATGGGGTTGCCTCCCTGACTATCTTGGCTAAAATCATTGGGGGACCTATCCTCCATGAACATTTCTAATTCTTTTTTGAACCCCATTATAGTTTTGGTCTTCACAACATCCCCTGGCAATGAGTTTCACAGGTTCACTGTGTATTGTGTGGAGAAAAGTACTTCCTTTTGTTTGTTTTAAACCTGCTGCCTGTTAATTTCATTGGGCGACCCCTGGTTTGTGTGTTATAAGAAGGGGTAATTAATCCTTTATTATTCACTTTCTCCACACCAGTCATGATTTTATTGACCTCTATCATATCCTCCTTTAGCTGCCTCTTTTCCAAACTGGACAGTCCGAGCCTTTTTAATCTCTCCTCATTTGGAAGCTGTTCCATACCCTTTAATAATTTTTGTTGCCCTTCTCTGTTTCTTTTCTAATTCTAATATATTTTTTGAAGTGGAGTGACCAGAACTGCATGCAGTATTCAAGGTATGGACATACCATGGATTGAAATAGTGGCATTATGATATTTCTGTTTCGTAATCTAGCCGTTTCCTAGCATAGTGTTGGCTTTTTTGACTGCCGCTGCACACTAAGAGAATGATTTCAGAGAACTATCCACAATGACTCCAAGATCTCTTTCTTGAGCAGGAACAGCGAATTTAGAATCCATCATTTCATGTGTATAGTTGGGATGATGTTTTCCAATATGCATTAGTTTGCATTTATCAGCATTGAGTTCCATCTGCCATTGTGTTGCCCAGTCACTCAGTTTTGTGAGATCCCTTTGTAACTCTTCACAGGTCTGCTTTGGACTTGGCTATTTTGAGTAATTTTGTATTGTCTGCAAGCTTTGCCACCTCAGCGTTTACTCCTTTTTCCAAATAATTTATGAATATATTGTACAGCACAGGTCCCAGTACAGACCTCTGGGCGACACCATTATTTACCTCTCCCCATTCTGAAAACTGACCTTTTATTCCTACCCTTTGTTTCCTATCCTTTAACCAGTTACTGATCCAGGAGAGGACCTTTCTTCTTATCCCATTACTGTTTATTTTGCTTAAGAGTCTTTGGTATCTAGAAACTTTATCTCTGCATCCTGTCCTGAGGTGACATGTACCCAGTCAGTATAGGGATAGTTGAAACCCTTCATTGCTACTGGGTTTTCTACTTTTGTAACCTCTCTAATCTCCCTGAGAATTTCACAATCACCATCACCATCCTGGTCAGGTGGTCTGTAGTATATTCCTATTATTCAAGCATGGAATTTCTACCCATAGAAATTCTATGGCAGTGGTTCTCAAACTGTGGGTCGTGACTCCAAAGTGGGTCGTGACCCCATTTTAATGGGGTCACCAGGGCTGGGTTAGACTTGCTGGGGCCCGGGGCCAAAGCCCAAGCCCGAGGGCTTCAGCCCTGGGCAGAAGGGCTCAGGTTACAGGCCCCCTGCCTGTGGCTGAAGCCCTTGGGTTTCAGCTTTGGCCCCCTGACTGGGGAGGTGGGCTTTTGGCTTTAACCCTCTCCCGCCCCAACCCAGCGGGTGGGGCTTGGGTGGGCTCAGGCTTCAGTCCCCCTCCTGGGGTCCTGTAGTAATTGTTGTTGTCAGAAGGAGGTCGCGGTGCAACGAAGTGTGGGAAGCCCTGTTCTATGGTACAGTTTGATTCATTTAAGATTGTTACTATATTTGACTGTGTTTTCTTTCACATATAGTGCCACTGCCCCACTAGCATGACCCATTCTGTCATTCCTATATATTTTGTACCCATTGATTGTCATCATGTCACTAGTTTCTGTGATGCCAATTATATCAACATCCTAATTTAATACCAGGCACTGAAGTTCTCCCAGCTTAGTAGGTAGAAGGGGATGATGACCCAAGATCAGGTACTTTGTCTGACTCATGACATAAAACACCCATTTGAGTCTGGAACGAAAGTTGGTGCAGTTCTTACAGATTTGATGGCAACCGACAATAATGTGGTACGCCAGGCTGACTGCCAAGATGCTTCAAGTTATTCTTTGTAGGCTAAAGGTGAGGTGTATCCAGGAAACGATTAGGAACTACAGCATCCTCCTGCAACTCCGGGAGGAAATCAGTTGCCTTAAATATCTCCACAATGGCCTTCCACAAGGGTCAGTTTTGGGCCCCCGTTTGTTCAATATATACACATACCATCTTTCTGAAAGGCAGGCTGGGAAGTATGTATATGCTGATGACATCTGTACTGCTGGCACTGGAAACAATGTTCATACTTTTTAAGGGAATCTCAGCCAAGAAATGGAGATTTTGATCACTTACTTCCAGCAGTGCAGACTAATTCTTAGTGAACTCAAGACAGTCGCAACTACTTTCATTTAAAACAATTGCCTGCCAATTGGCACATCCATGAACAAGGATGGCTACTGCCATTCCAACCCAGTTGTCACATATTTGGGAGTAAAATTCAACCATTGCCTTACACACCAGCTTGGCCCGGAACACCCGAAAATGAAGATATCTTCCTGTACCGCCTTGATACAAAAACTATTGGGATCCTCCTCGGGAGCACCTGAACTGCCCTTGTCAGCTTGTCAACATGGAGCTGAATCTGGCCACTCGGATTATGAGTGCCTTCTTGAATTGTACACCAACCTCCAGTCTGTATGTGCTAGTGACATAGCTCCACTGGATCTCTGACGAGATGCCATTACTGTTAAGTCTGCCTGGAGATCTTTGACATTTGAAACCAACCTATTACATCTCTGGTGAGCTAATGCCCCATTTTCAGATAGGAAACAACATACAGAGCCAACTCAAAGGTCTCATAATATTCAAGAGAGGAATCCCACTCCTGGGGACCGCGGTGTGACACCAAAGCTGATCTCCTGACACCTTTTTGCTATGGTAGCCCACATACTCCTGGAAAAAGAGTGCTACTGGCCTTTTACCATGCACAGATGATCAGCACTGCCAGGGAGCTGAAAACTATGCTCTGACAGATTGGAAGCGTCAGTGGGAAAGAGTCTAATACACTAAGTAAATTCAGGACTCCATCACTCCACCTGCCTGCTAAGTCCATTTGATTGTAGAGCCTGGTCCAGGCTCATCCAGAGTTGCCAAAACTGTGCACTGCTGTGACTGTGGGGCAACATTCCAGACCATAACTCATGTGGTGGAAGAGTGCCCGACTTGACACCCGCATTCTCTGGTTACAGAGCCTGGACATTGAGCTCTGATGCTGTATACGAGAAGAAGTGGTCAGATTAAGTACAGTGTATATGTTCAGTTTTGTGATTAGATGATAGCAACAGCAATAGGCCCTGTTATCAGCAAAGCACATGCTTAACTTCAGCTTTAAGGAGACTACTCATGTAGTTAAACTTAAGGAAGTGCTTAAGTGCTTTATTTAATAGGGATAGGCTTATACATGGGTTTACAGTTAAATCCATGCTTGATTGCTTTGCTGAATCATTGCCTTAACCAGGTTTCTTATGCAAATACTCACAGGAAAAAATATAATTTGCTTTCCATGATTAGGCAAGAGTACAAGCTTAAAATTTATTTTCCATTAAACCTTACTAGAGAAATGTTTGTGGAACAGAGAATATTAAAGGTTGAGAATGCAACCAAAGAGAATTCATTTGAAATGTCAGCCAATATTCATGGGGAAATATTTGCAGTATTTACCTAGTAATAATACACAGATAGTATACTCACCCTCCATCTGGTGTGTGTGTATATATATAAAATATATCTTTAGAGAAGTTGAGATTTCTAGTGAAAAACTAAGGCCACGTGGCTTAAAAAGGTGACTAACAATCTTTCAGGGCACGGTGTTATTTCTAAAGTAAACAGGACTTCTCTCAACATTTCACCAGTTTTGGGGAGAATTTGTGCCCCTTTAATCAAAGAGTTTTCAGTGGAAACATTCTCGAGTGAAAAATTCACAAATATTCCCCCCCCCGCCTCCTTTCACAAAATTAACGCAATTTTCCATTCCACATGGAAACACAAAACCTGTCCAGTTTCAAGTGTTTGTGCATTTCACTACAAATTTCACACAGCTTTAAACTATTACTCTCTTTCTCTTGCTCTCTTAGTCAATGAGACTACTCCATATGCTTAACTTGACGCATATGATTAAGTCGTTTGCTGGATCAGGGCCTTATAGTATAAGGATACAGCTTTTGATAAGTCAACCATATCCTTTAAAAATGCCCTTTTGCCCAAATGTGCTGCATCTTCCGTTGCTCTCAGCTGATGCTTCTCTATAAACCAGTAGTTCAGAGGTCATACAATCCTGTCACCCAGTAGCCAAGCTTAGCAAAGGAACAACAATGGGAAAATGGGTAATAAATGTATGTCCAGCACACATAAGGTACAATTACTACATAAATCCCCTCCACTGGGAGCTGGGACCAGAACCCTAGTCTTTCCACCATAAAATGAGAAGGCCCTTGTTACTCGATGTGAAGGAGAACTTCTCCACCTTCTAACAGAAGCTACCATATCTTCTTTCTGGGCCAGCCAGAATGAGATAATATCACTCGTTCATTCACACACAGATCTGAAAAGTTATTAATATGCCATCAATTAACTTTTGCTTCCGGTGGCACGCAAAATCCAAGCAGTACTGAGGCTCTTGAGAACTTTAAAAAGAAAACAAAAATTGTCCAAATGTTTAATTCTGCAAAAAGTTTCAGACTCAGTTTGACTTTTGGGGAAGAACGTGTTGGTCAATTTGGTATTTGATCTGAATTGATCTGAACCAGTTCACCAGTCCTTAGTATTGACCAACAAGTAGGACAACTAATTTAGATCACACAAACTTGCAACAGACCATCAGCCTGTGTTTGGTATTCCTGGGATGCTGTGGATCAATATACCCTGGTCCAAATCTTGTAAGCTTTAACACGTTACAAAGCAATGGGAGTTTTGGATGCTTAAGAGCTGCACGAATGGGCCAACCCACACCTCACTAGCTTGTGAAGGAGTCAGGAGCAACTGATGCCACTCCTGACAAAAATCGCCAACACATTGTCCACAGAAGGAATCTTCCTTTCCTCCTTCAAACACACAACAGTCCAACCAACGCAGAAAAAAACCCTACCCCGACACATCAGTTCTAGCCAACTACTGCCCAGTTTCAAACATTGCATTCCTGAGCAATCTCTCAGAAAGGCTAGTCAAAGCACAACTACAAATACATCAAGATTTTCAGAAATGACTAGTGATTGTAGGTGCCTCCGTCTTGAGCTGTTTTAGCGGGGCCCTGTCAGTACTTAATTTGTACCAGGGCTTTGCACTTCACAGCCCCAGCACCTCTAAGCTTGGCAGTTCCTCGCCCCGGCACCTCTGGAATTGCCACATCAATTTTGAAAATTTAAAAAAAGAAAATGCTAGAGCCCCGGCACCTTATTGCTTAAGCCCCAGCACCACTTTCATGACAAATTAAGCACTGGGCCCTGTAGGAATGAAGGAAAGTAGATGTGTTTTGTAGTTTAAGTAAAATAAAGGGGTTTTATCAGCCATGGAAAGGCTTTGAATATAAAGTGGGAAAATGTAACAAGGCCTTGAAAACGATTGCTTCTAATTTTTGAATCTATGTGGCATCTGGCAAGATTAGTTTTGGGGAAAATGCTGAGCTCAAAGTTTGGTTGATCAGAAAAGAGAAGCCTCTAATTATCAGGAATAGTTCTAACTAGTTTGAACAATAAAGAAGAGCTGTTCTGTGATGAACTGGTAGTAACCTTTAACATACCAACATTGTCTTAAAGAAGGAGCACATTCATAAAATCTTGTCTACTCAAGGCCAGGAAAGGGGTCAACCCCATACTGGTTCTTAACTAAAGCTAGCCGTTGGCAATGACATCTCTTGTTTGTTAAAGAGTATCAAAAGATAACCTGTTAAAGTATTCGTTACTAGTACCTGCTTATCCAGTTGGAGCTAGCCAGCATGTGTTTAAGCAACCCTGGGTCTAGGCCTTTTGTGAGTATTTCAATCAAGTGCTTATGAATTTGTTGCTCCATGGGTAATAATAATTGCTTATTATTTGGGCTTTTTAGACATGTTTAGAATAAATTGTATAACTGTCAGGTGGCCCTTGGACTTAATAAAGGAATTTATGGCTGAACTGGTGTCATGGTGGCACTCTGTGTTAATAAGTCAATAATAATTCCAATGGGCCCTGATTTTCAGAATTCCCCTCAAGCACCTACCTTCTGAAAAGCAGGTCCTTTTACGGGCATCTCAAGTTGAACGTACTAAAGTAGAGATGCCCAAAATCTCTAGTAACTTTTGAAAATCTTGGCCCAAGTTTCCAAGGACGAATCAGCAACAGACCAACTTTGAGACCATCAGAGGACGTTCATGATACCCATGCAAAGTATTAATATTTTATTGGTCAATGTGCTTTTTATTTCTCAGAGATAACTGGTTAGGAAAAAAATATCACAAAAGGACTTTTCAATGGGCCTAGATCCAGGTTTTATTCAAGCACATCCCTTTCTACATATATCAAATGCCTATTTCGTTGGAAAATATCACGATACAAGGAAAGAAATTGTACACAAATATACTGCTGTGTCAACGTTATTGATTTTCTCGCCATTTGTAAAGACCTTCATTGTCCTACCATGTTTCTTAAATCTATCAGCATTTCAAAAGGCGACCCTGAGAGCCCCATTTATCTGCAGCTGCACATTCGTTTCATTTCCATTTAACAATCAAAATCATGATTTAAATGCCTAGGACCCCCTCTCTGCTTCCATTATGTTAAATGTCCGAGAACAGTCAGTCAACATCCTCTCTCAAAGCACTGTACTCAGTTTCAATAATTTGTGTTGAACTCCTTTGTGGGACTAGGAGAGCTACAAGCCTGTGTGTTTTTTTTTTAAATCAAGATCTCATTATCCAGCCTGATTTTTTGAAATCTTAGCAATTTAGTTAAGTATGGTACATTAATCAGGTAGCTCTGCAGCAGCCAGGGTAGACCAGTCTTCTTTTTGGGTCTTCCAGCAATCATTCAAACAATGCAAAAACTCAAGTGCATTGGAGTGGGGAAGGAGTGATGCTCCACATCCTAAATCCCCTGTTGTAAATCCACGCACAGCTCAAAGGTCAGCTTCCAAGTGGCAACTTTGCTTTCATACAACTTTCGAGAGAGTCTTTTGATGATCCCAGACGTGGCACCAGTTGCTATACTGTCCCAGCATCAAGCATATTTGGGATAATCCACCACTGTATCATGGATAACTCACATTTCGCATTGTTCCCCAAACACCATCCACAGCATTAACAGAACAGGTGTCAAAATCCCCAGCTCCATGGATCTCTCCTCCCCAGAACCACCTTGTTCTTCCCCATTCTTCTTAAAGCAACCATGTCCCAAACATCAAAATGGACAGAATCATAGACTCATAAGAAAATAGGGCTGGAAGGGACCGCAAAAGGTCATCTAGTCCACCCACTTCCCATCCACGCTAAGGTAGGACCAGGTATACTTAGGGCTTGTCTACATTACCCACTGGATTGACGGGCAGCAATCAATCCAGCGGGGGTCAATTTATCGTGTCTAGTCTAGACACGATAAATCGACCGTCGAGCGCTCTCCCTTCGACTCCGGTACTTCACCGGAGCGAGAGGCGCAGGCGGAGTCGATGGGGGAGCGTCAGGAGTTGACTCACCGCAGTGAAGACACCACGGTGAGTAGATCTAAGTACGTCGACTTCAGCTACGTTATTCAAGTAGCTGAAGTTGCGTAACTTAGCTCGATCCCCCCCACTAGTGTAGACCAGACCTTAGACCACCTCGACAGGTGTTTGTCTAGCCAGTTCTTAAAAACCTCCAGTGACAGGATTCCACAGCCTCCCTAGGTAACCTGTTCCAGCGATTTTCTATCCTGAGAGTTAGCAACTTTTCCCTAATATCTAACTCAAATCTCTCTTGCTGCAAACATACAGAACAAAGGCTAGACCTACATTTGGAGTTGCTCACGTAGCTATACTTGTGCTAGCTCTCATTGAGCTAGCATGCTAAAAATAGTAAGGTAGCCATGGTAGCATAGAATCATAGACTGGAAGGGACCTTGAGAGGTCATCTAGTCCAGTCCCCTGCACTCTAGGCAGGACTAAGTATTATCTAGACCATCTCTGACATGTGTTTGTCCAACCTGCTCTTAAAAATCCCCAATGATGGTGATTCCACAACCTCCCTAGGCAATTTATTCCAGGGCTTAACCACTCTGACAGTTAGGAATTTTTTCCTAATGTCCAACCTAAACCACCCTTGCTGCAATTTAAGCCCATTGCTTCTTGTCCTAGCCTCAGAGGTTCAGAAGAAATTTTTTTCTCTGTCCTCCTTGTAACAACCTTTTATGTACTTGAAAACTGTTATGTCCCCTCTCAGTCTTCTCTTCTCCGGATTAAACAAACCCAATTTTTTCAGTCTTCCCTCATAGGTCATGTTTTCTAGACCTTTAATCATTTTTGTTGCTCTTCTCTGGATTTTCTCCAATTTGTCCACATCTTTCCTGAAATGTGGCGCCCAGAACTGGACACAATATTCCAGCTGAGGCCTAATCAGTGTGGAGTAGAGCAGAAGAATTACTTCTCGTGTCTTGCTTACAATACTCTTGCTAATACATCCCAGAAGGATGTTTGCTTTTTTTGCAACAGTGTTACACTGTTGACTCATATTTAGCTTGTGATCTACTATGACCCCAGATCCCTTTCTGCAGTACTCCTTCCTAGGCAGTCATTTCCATTTTGTATGTGAACAGTGAGGTGAGTGGCAACCTGGGCTAGCCGCCCCAAGTACAAACCTGCCTGGATCCCAGGGGTACGTACTTGGGGAGGGTAGCCTGTTAGGGTTGCCAACTTTCTAATTGCTAAAATCAAACACCTTTGCCCATCCCTTTCCTGAGGCCTCACCCCCCACTCACTCCATCCCCCCTCCTGTCACTTATTTTCACGAGGCTGGGGCAGGGGGTTGGGGTACAGGAGGGGGTACAGGCTCTGGGCTGGAGGTGTGGGCTCTGGGGTGGGGCAGGTGTGTGGGATGGGGTTTAGGATGTGGGCTCCAGGAGGCACTGACCTCTGACTGCTCCTGGGAAGCGGTGACATGTCCCTTCGGTTCGTAGGCAAAGGCACGACCAGGGAAGCTCCGTGTGCTCCATGTGCCGTGGTTCTCGACCAATGGAAGCTACGGAGCCAGCGCTAGGGGTGGCACCTGTGCACGGGGGCAGTGCACGAACCCTCCCTGGTTGTCCCTCCGCCTAAGAGCCTACTTTCTAGGAGCCACGCAGATCCGGGCAGGGAGCCTGCCTTCCTCTCTGAGCCACCAATCAGACTTTTAATGGCCCGGTCAGCAGCGCTGACCAGAGCCACCAGGGTCCCTTTTTGACTGGGTGTTCTAGTCGAAAACCAGACACCTGGCAACCGTATAGCCCATGCCACTGCTCACAGCTGCCCATGCTTTCACAGCTATACGACTATTTTGAGCATGTCAGCTCAAAGACAGCTAGGGTGATTATGTCTGCTTGAGCTGGGAATCACACCCCCAACTTCATGTGCAGGTGTAGTCTAAAAGTACTGCTAATGGTACAGTTGTCAAGCTTGTCCATGAGGCATAGAAACTACAAGATCACTTAAACTAAAATAATCTGAATTAGGCCCCAGTTCTGCAAACACATCTTCACATGAGTAACTTTACTTGCATGTGTCATCTCGTTAAAATCCATCGGGTGACTCAGTGCATAAAGTTACTCAAGTTTGGATGTGTTTGCAGAATTGAGACCTTAATTTGCAAATTCCATTTTAGTTGGGGGATGAAAAGTTACCCGAGTAAGAGATACCAGAGTATCAATGGCACATTGTACAAAAACTGGTGTCTATGGAGGTTCTGTTCAGACTACATGGACATCCTGGGTAAATATGGGTTTCAAGTCATCTAAATGACTTCACAAACATCATTCTTCTCTGTTTATTTGGAAGTGGTGTTTATCCCCTGCACTCAAGTCACAGACGGGCAATTCAATGTGTAATGTGGAAAACCAGAATGTGGTTGATGAATGCAAAACATGGACGAATCAGACCTCAAATGAGCAAGGTAGAGATATTCATAGACTTAAAACTCTGAATATTTTCAAAAGACAGAAATTTATGCTGCCTCAAGGGAATTTAGCTTGTGCAAATGGTAACTTCTCTCTGGCACATAATAGGTCACAGAAGTCATTTGTGGAAAAGGCAGTCATATAAAATGCAGGGTATCAAACCAGATGACCCAAGTGATCATTTCTGCCACTACTACATATGACCCTTCAGTCCCTCATTACAGCACAAGTATGTAATAAGGACGAAATTCGCTACTGTACAAAGGGCCAGCATGAAGCCTGTGCAACATTTAAATCCCAGTTAAACCCTACAGACAGGATCCCACCCTAATTTATCACCCATGCTGTGGGAGGAAGAAGTCCTAAGTGATTAAATAGTTCTTGGTACCTAGCCTTGTACTGGCACTCTGCACAGGGGCAAATTTCACCCCAAATGAACAATCCTTGAACAACTGTTCCCATGCCTTGGCCAACACAGACTTTAAGATCGAAAATGCTGGTGTTCCTTGTCTTTTTTCTTATGCAGGCATATATCCTGTGTATACTGCATGGAAATTCCCAATCCATATGCACTGTCTCAGTTTCCCTAAACCAGTTAGGTGCCTTTCAAGTGCAGAGGAAAATGAAGTCCCTGCCTCAAAAAGCAAGCTGTCTAAAAGGACACACACGACAGGCTGAGATGGAGCAGCAGGGTCTGCAGAGAGGAGGTGAATGGTACCACCGAGACAGCGGAAACTTTGCTTAATACGGAATTTGAGGGAGACTCTGCGTGGGGGGTCCCCCTTAATCAGGGGTCTGTGTGGGACAATCCAGGACATTATTCCCAATAATCACCCTACTCCTTCATATCCTGTGCCTTATGCTTCCATACAACAAGAGACCCCTCCAGAAATGTACAGAAGAGAAGATAGCCTCTGCCTTTTACAAGCATGTCAGCATTACAAACTCTCACTAAATTGTAACTCAGTGGAATGCTTGTCTAAGTAAAACCTTTTGGGCTTTGGGAGCATTTTCTCGTCAGGATTTTGTCAGATCCTGTTCAGCTAGCTAGTGGGAGAACTTTCAGGGCAAATAACCTTACATGCAATCTGGCCTCCAGAGATCCTAACATCTCAAAGAGTCTCTCCCCTTCTAAACAACGAAATCATCCCCCAGCTAGAAGGTATAAATATGATTGGATGTTCGATACCTTTTATGCCCATCCATGTCTTGTAGACAATCACAGCACCAGACCCTCAGCTGTTGTAAACCAGCATTTATTCAATAGAGCTACGCCAATTTACACAAACACAGGATCTGGTCCATAGTACTTACATTAGCAGTAATGAACATTTAGGGAATGGATGAAGATTAACCAGTCAAGGCAGAAGTCATATAATAAACTAACAAGACACTAAAAGTCTTCTCATTTACCTTGCGCTTGTTGGTTGGGCAGACGTACAGGTAGCTCAAAATAGTCTTCAGGCCAACCTTATCATTCAGTTTCTCATATGTTGTCCCATAATCTGTTGACCTATAAATCAAAAGAGAGCTTTAATAAGTACAAATACTTAATCACAAAAGGCACAAGCCACTTGGCTGCTTTTCAGTGTAAAGCCTATGTTTTACATAGTGGAATGGCTCTCTGGAGCTTTTTGAATGATTCATGTAGTATATAATGATGCTTAATTATGTACACACAGCATCATGTGAGTGGTTAACATTTGCATTTAAATTGGATTAGGAAACATTAAAACAGCATCTTCCCACTGCACTTTAAAATAAACACGTTCAATAAGAAACATTAATTCTCGATAGAAGAAGAGATGATGATAATTATTGTAAATGCCAAATAACAGAGCGAGGGGCTAAGTTATCACTTCAGTATATTATAAGCTCACTCATTTTTTTTTTACATAAGATACTGCATCCTTTCCAAGCACAGCCAAGTGCTGTTACTTAGTAAAAACAGGCTTCAGAGTAGCAGCTGTGTTAGTCTGTATCTGTAAAAAGAAAAGGAGAACTTGTGGCACCTTAGAGACTAACAAATTTATTAGAGCTTAAGCTTTCATGAGCTACAGCCCACTTCATCGGATGCATGCAGTGGAAAATATAGCGGGGAGATTTTAGATACACAGAGAACATGAAACAATGGGTGTTACCATACACACTGTAACAAGAGTGATCAGGAAAGGTGAGCTATTACCAACAGGAGAGCGGGGGCTGGGGGGAAACTTTTGTAGAGATAATCAAGGTTGGCCATTTCCAGCAGTTGACAGAACAGTAGGAGGGGAAATAAACAAGGGGAAATAGTTTTACTTTGTGTAATGACCCATCCACTCCCAGTCTTTATTCAAGCCTAAGTTAATTGTATCCAGTTTGCAAATTAATTCCAATTCAGCAGTCTCTCCTTGGAGTCTGTTTTTGGAAATGGCCCACCTTGATTATCACTACAAAAGGTTCCCCCCCACCCCCACTGGTAATAGCTCACCTTTCCTGATCGCTCTCCTTACAGTGTGTATGGTAACACCCATTGTTTCATGTTCTCTGTGTATATAAAATCTCCCCACTATATTTTCCACTGCATGCATCCGATGAAGTGAGCTGTAGCTCACGAAAGCTTATGCTCTAATAAATTTGTTAGTCTCTAAGGTGCCACAAGTACTCCTTTTCTTTTTAGTAAAAACAATGTGTTCTCAGAGTGAAAGCCACTGATTTCCTTTATGAAAGCCCAACAGCATGAGTATTACAGTTAACATGGGCTTGTTGCGTGGGCCATAGGACAGAGGATGGTAAAAAATGCTTAACAACCACACAAATTGATGTGCGTCTTTTGAAAGTACCTCTGATATCAATGTTGCCAATAGAGACATCAGCTATCTGTTCTTAAAGAGGACAAATAAAGAAAACATTTAAGGCTGTGTAATGTAGCCAAGAACTCTATTCTGACACTTGACTGGAACAGAGATCAATTATTAGCAAAAGATGCAATTCGTTATGTGGATCTTGTTTAAAAGAATTATCTTCTAGTATCTAGAAGAATGTGGTAGATGATGGAACACCACTTGGTACTGTCTGGGACTATATACCACAAAAGAATGCAACGTGTTTCTGGACGAGTATAAATATTTTGAAAGAAGAACGTGTGCCTTTAAAACAAACACACTACTATCACAAATTTTGTCATTATAAGGCATGGATGTATCACTAAAAACTTCCACTTCCGTTTGCAGATGGCCAGAAGATCACCTCCCATCCTATCATTCTGATGCCTGGCTACCGACATCCATGACCTCCAGGTTTGGCTATTACATCTCATTGTATTTAGGAATTAAACCAAGGGCTGACCAGAAGATGGCAATTCCATTTCTCAGCAACCTTCGAGGTTTCAAAATTTGTTTTAATTCCACATTTTAAAGAAAACAAAACCTTCCAAATATTTTTTTGCAAAAAACGGAATTGTGTCAAAGTGTCCGTTTGGGGATCAAAACACAAGCTTTATAATAAGGCAATTATATGTTGATGGTTAGAACTCTGTCCTGGGATGTGGGAGAACCAGGTTGCAGTCCTTGCTCTGTCTGATTCATAGCAGAGTTTTTCATCCTAATCAATGCCCTAACCACCAGGCTACATAGCAAGCAGGCATATGTGTCGTCGTTCCCCGCCCGCTCTCTCTCTTTGTTTTTGTCAAAACGGATACCGCTCTGAAAACCATTTTAGTTCCGTATATTTTGGCAAAACTATTCCCACCAGCTCTAACTAAACCACACACCCAGAAAAAAGCTCTACCTGGTACAAAATGCAGCTGCTCCACTGCCTGGCAACCCAGCTCAACATAAGCATGTTACCCGAGTGTGCCACTCTCTACACTGGTCCCCCATGGAATCCAGAATCCAGCTGAAGCTTGCTGGATTCAAAGCCTCCCACAGGATTGGCCAAAGAGTCCCCGATCCTCAGTGACTGGGCGCTCCCAAGACAGCAATGTTCCACCAGAACAACAAAGCCATCAGCAAGTCGGAGGCGGCTTGTGACAACAGGGGATAACTGGGCCTAAACTAGCACATTCACTCCCACAAAGACATAAGCATGACCATGACCTTGTGTTAGTGACTAAACTTATGTCGATGATCTTCTCTCACACATGCACAGCCCCACACAAACGATTTCGCCTATGGGCTGAGAAGGAAGGAAGGGGGGTATCATTACCGTTAGTTCTTCTTCTGAACGAATGGGAGATGCTGTAATGCTATGATGTTGGAAGCCACATGCAGTAGGTAGAATACAACAGAATCCTGAATTCCTGGCTTCCATCTATTACACCAGCCATTTCTTAACACTGCCTCCCCGTGGCCAAGATCTGCATATGCCCTTTATTGATATTTCTGCTGCATTTTGTGTGGCGCCACATTCTGCCTCTGTTTAAACTGAGATGATCAGTAAAGATGAAAAAGTATAAGTTACCAAAGGGCAGAATTTGGCTTAGAGCGTTAGGAATCTGTATATTGATGAATGGGTGAATGTCTCCCTTTAATTGCACTAATGTTATCTCATTTATTTTGATAGAGTGGCACCAGGAAAATTGCCAGGAGAATTCACCACATAAATTTTATTATGAAAATATTAAAAACAAAAAGCCACACAGCAAAACAAGACAAAACAAGAAACCAACCACTAAACAGATATTTCAAGTCTATTGTAAGTAATAATCTTATATTCAGAATTACTAGCCATTTTTTCTGACTCTCCAGGCAATTATTTTGCACTCATGGCTTTATTTACAAGGTAACATTATATACAGCTGGAAGAGAGTGCTTCTGTCAACATCTATAACAGCACTAGAAACAGTAGAAAGCTTGGGGAAAAGAACAAGATGTTTTGCAGATGAACAAATATGCAAGTGATCAAAGTAGCTAGCATCTGATTTCAGTCTTATCCATAATCCATGCTTTTCATGATTCTGCCTGAACTGACTAATAATCACACACTCCAGAAAACATAACTAGACATACCTTATTTGCATCTGTTTTTTCCTGTTCCTCTCATGCCATTTGAATGCTGCCTTTCTTTTTTATATCTGGACTAAATATTATCGACAGAGCTCGTCAGAACCTAGAATTCTGTTTTGCTGGAAATCCTCATTTTTTCCCTCATTCCCAAGTCAACGTGAAAATTCAAAATTTCATGTGGAACAAATATTGTATATCAGAAAACCTGAAACTTTTTTTGGCTGTCTCAATGATTGGTCCTGCTTTGAGCAGGGGGTGGGACTAGATGACCTCCAGACGTTCCCTTCCAACCCTGATATTCTATGATTCTGTGATTCTTGTCTATATGGACAAAACTTTTCATTTTGACTGTAGTGTTTCCCCTTGTTACATTATAACAGAAGCCAAAATGGTGAAGTCAAAACAAGATGCTTCAACTTTATCAAAATGAATCTTTTCAATAATTTTCTATCAAAAATTCCAGCAACATCGATAGATTATCCCCATGGAATGCTTTGATTTAGTTGAATCAGCATTTTTGGACAGAAAACTGTTCTGATGGAAAAAAACTGACCAACTGGGCAGAAAAACAAGGTTTTTTTTCTTTACTGCAATATTTAAATTATATACCAACCATGGTTCCAAGTGAACAAGGTACTTGAACACACGTATAACTTTAAGAGAAACAGTAGACTCACTGACTAAAGTTGGTAAAGAAAAAATATTATTTTCTGCAAAAAGTTTAGAAGAAAACATGTTTTTTGCAAGAGTTTTCAAGTTTTCATTGGAAAACAAAAAATGTGAAAATTTGTTTGGGGTTTTTGTTGTTGAAATCATGACAAATTTTGACAAAACACATTAATTGTCACAAAACTTTCTGTTTTGTTAAAAAGCCATTTTGTTGACTGGGAGGAAAATGGTAAATAATATTTGATTAACTCTCTCTGGACAACTCACATGCTTAAGAGTACCCACATGCTTAAATAAGATACTGAACTGGAGCATATTTTGACCTCTGCAGCACTGAATGGAGGTCAAGACTTCCACCTGCATCCCGGGAAGGCAGTGCTTTATTCCATGCGTGAAGCGTTAAGTGTGCCTGGATAAACTCTTGGGACGCGGCTGCTCTACCCCTGCCCAGAGGAGGCCACTATTGTCAAGGTTCCATATTCCCCTGACTATGTAGGTGTGCAGGAGAGCTGGACTGGTAACCATGGAGAGTAAAATCTTCCATTTGCTTACAGGACAGGTAGAGTAGAGGCACATTAGGCTTGCCAACTTCGTACTTACACAAAACCAAACACCCTTGCCCCGCCCCTCCTCAGAGGCCCCGCCCCCACTCACTCCATCCCCCCCTCTGTCGCTCACGCTCCCCACCCTCACTCACTTGCTCATTTCACTGGGCTAGCTCAGGGTGGTTGGGGTGCGGGAGGGGGTGAGGGGTGAAAGAGGGGGTGAGGGTTCCGGCGGGGGTGCAGGCTCTGGTGTGGGGCCAAAGAAGAGAGATTTGGGGTGCAGGATGGGGCTCTAGGCTGGGGCAGGGAGTTGGGATGCAGGGGTGCAGGCTCTGGGGTAGGGCTGGGGATGAGCAGTTTGGCATGCGGGGGGGGGGGGGCTCCAGGCTGGGATCAAGGGGTTTGGGAGATGGGAGAGAGATCAGGTTTGGGGTGCGGCAGGGGTTTGGGGTGCAGGCTCTGGGCGGCGCTTACCTCAGGCGGCTCCCGGAAGCAGCGGCATGTCCTCCTTCTGGCTCCTATGCAGACGCGTGGTCAGGAGGCTCTGCGCAGGGCCCCATCCGCGCGGTCAGGAGGCCCTGCCCCCAAAGCTCCCATTGGCCGCGTTTCCGGCAAATGGGAGCTGCAGAGCCAGTGTTTGGGGTGGGGGAAGCACATGGAGCACCCTGGCTGCCCCTACACCTGGGAGCCGGAGAGCGCACATGCTGATGCTTCTGGGAGCTGCACAGAGCCACGGCAGGCAGGGAGCCTGCCTTAGCCCCACTGACCAAGCTTTTAATGGCCCGGTTGGCCCTTTTCGAACAGGCAATCTTAGGCAGGATGGAGACTTAGCCCTATATGAACAGTCAATAAAAAGCTTGTTGTACATCTTGGTAACCACTGCTTACCAGAATCTCCAAATTGGTAACATGGTTGTTCAACTGATTGACTTAAATTGCTGCAAACCCTTGTGCGGACACTCTTAGTTCAAGTTCAGAGTGCCTTATTTTGACTTAGCTTAAATCTGTTCCCAATCAACCTAAGCAACACCAAACTAAGCCACTCTGAAAATAAACAGAGTATCCACACCGGGGTTTGCATCAGCTTAACTAAACCAGTTTAAAAATCACACCTTTAATTAAAGCAGTGCAACTTTCTCATGCAGACAAGCCCTTACTGCAGTTACACTAACACATAGTGGGTGCTACTGGAATTCAAATACTAACAGTGTAATATTCAGAGACAGAGTATTTGGCTTGTTCCTGATCTGATGGACACACATTTTGCACCATACAAACTTCATTAGCTTCAGGGGCATCAATTCTGATTTGTACCATTGAATATTTAGAATGAGACTCTTTAATGTTTATCTGAAATCAAACTTATTTTTGCACGCAGCCAGCAAGACAAACATTTTTACTTTTTACCCAGCCTAATGACCTGACAATAATTAAACAGCACCAAACATCCAAACGGGTATGAATCTGACTTCTCTGTGTAACTAGCTGAAAACGTCTAGAATAATTTATGTTTTATAAAATGTTTGTGAGAAAGTTGGCATTTAAATAACTTCATTATTATTCATTGACAGCTTTTTTTCTCCCTCTCTATTCCCATCAGGACAAGTGACATTTCTATTACAGTATTATAACAAACTCCTGCACATTTTAAATAGTCACAGAATTCCATTAGTCCACCTACTGTCATGAATATCTCAATCCATTCCTCACAATATTTCAGAATAGGCAATCAGCATCAATCGGTGACATGAACCCTAAGGAAATTATCTTCTACTGCCTTAAATATTGTGCACTGAAATCCAGAAGCCTGGCATTATAAATGTATAGTTTAAATATATTGCTTGATAAGTTGTTATTTACTTGCTTCTGTCAGAAACGTAGGGGCTGCCTGTATTTCTCTATTTTACCTTAGCTGCTGCAAACATGAAAGTCAGCCAGTCACCACACAGCCATGCAGGGAGGTCTGTCTGGGGCACTTGAACAAGAAAAATAAACTGTACTTGGATTCTGGCCCATATAAATATTGTCAGTTTCTCCTCTGACAGCCTAGCAGTTTGTCCAGAGTCCTGAAAAGGGACACCGTCAGAATAGAATAAAATAAAGCTCATATTAAGACACACAAAATTCTAGCTAACAACTCAAAGCATCGAATAAAAAGATTTCTTTTTTAACATTTAATGTACTTGGTACCATTTATGCTGTTTGTTTCTTTTTCCGCTTCACTCCACTTGAGTGGTGGAACAGATTGGTTTAATTTTCTGCTTCTTGTGCATCGATACAATGCAATTTTATTTTCTCGTTTGATTTCTTTTTAAAATCATGAAACTATTCGTATTTCTATTTTGTTTTGTAATTTATTTATTGTTCCAGATTGCTGCTTCGACTCCTTTCAAAGCTGTGCTCACAGCAGGCTACAGTCATAGATTTTAAGCAGGGGAGTCATTTCAGAAAAATTCTTGGGAGGGGGGTCTCCTGGCATCAGCATGACAGTATCTGCCTCCCTGCCCATGACTGTTCATGGGGGGGATTAGCAGGCCAGTCCCATCCCAGAGGGGCGGTGCACCAGTCCTATCCTAGGGAGTATGGAGCAGGGGGGCGGCCTAGGACAGGGCCCGGCTTTCTCCGCACTCAGCTCCAGGCTAAGCTGCACCATTGCTGCCTGTCCAGCTGCTGAGGAGAGGGGGCAGTGCTGACAATACCGTGATTAGTAGCCACAGCGTGCCACACAGCGACCCCCTCAGGCCCAGGGTAGACACCACAGCACGAGCTGACAAGGAGCTATGAAAAGTCAGAAGGGGGGGTCAACTGCTGCCTGTGTCCCATAACAAATCATCTCCCTGGTTTTAAGGCCTGAAGAGACTATTAGGTCATCTGGTTTGACCTCCTGCATGACACAGGCCATAGCATTGCACCCAGGTACTATGGAGCTTACACAGGTTTACACCAGCTGAGGAGCGAATCTAAACCACTTTTCAGCAGCAATGTTGCTGGCATTTGGAAGACAGGGCTCTTCTCTGCCGGGGCAGAACAGGGTGTGGCAGGCTGGGGCTTACAGCAGGCTCTCATAGCTGTATTTGCAAAAGAAAAGGAGGACTTGTGGCACCTTAGAGACGAACAAATTTATTTGAGCATAAGCTTTCATGGGCTACAGCTCACTGCATCCGATGAAGTGAGCTGTAGCTCACAAAAGCTTATGCTCAAATAAATTTGTTCATCTCTAAGGTGCCACAAGTCCTCCTGTTCTTTTTGCGGATACAGACTAACACGGTTGCTACTCTGATAGCTGTATTTGTAATGCTTGAATAAAGGAATCATGAAATTGTAATGAACAAGCTGTCTGTGCCTTGTGACAAAGAACACTGGAGCTGGTAGAGGAGACGACCCTGATTTTAAGAGACCCCCTCCCCGCCTTGTGCAGTCTCAGACCGTGGGCTCTGGCCCAAGCCTGAACATCTGCAATGCAATTTCATAGCCCTTCAGCTCAAGCCCAAGTCAGCTGACCTGGGCCAGCCACGGGTCTTTTACCACAGTGTAGACATACCCTACAGGATTGTTTTAGGTACAGTGCTAGTCTCCCATCCCTTCAGCTGAATCTGTCTTTCCTGTATTGTTTATAGCCAGGTACCCCAGTATCCCATTGATTTTTGTCATTCAACCTGTTTCACAAAAGCCTATTATCTCACGGTCCTCTTCCATTGTTAGACAGTTTAGTTCACCGCGTTTTGCTATTAAGCTTCTCACACTGCTATATGGCCATTTACAGCTTTTCCTTTTGGCCTTATGTCTACTTTGATTTAATTCCTTTGTCCGTAACCCTGTTACTTGTCCAGGATCTCAGCCTCTTCTGATCTTAATTTCCTCCTCAGAGTTCAACTGCAATTTCTCGCCTATCCTTTATTACCAGAGATAGCTACTTTTGAGTGACAGACACCCCCAGCAGATGGTCTTGTTTCACTTCAGTTCTCCTCTGCAGCTGAGCTTTTCCCAAGCTTCTGGTTTAAATAAAATCCCCAGTCCTGGCATACTTTCAGAGACAAGCGCTTCAATTTGATTTAGATGGAGTCAAGTCTTTCTGTATACCCACTCTCCCCTACTTAACACATTTAAACCCTGCTTCTTTACACCATCATCCGACTATTTGAACCCTTAAATTTGCCCTGGCCCAGCTCATGGAGACAAAAGCATTTCTAGAAAAGCTTCAATAGGCCCTAGACCTCATCCCCTTTCCAAATAATCAGTTTAGCTTCCAGGAAATGTCTGAGGTTTCCCTATGGGCTTGATCCTGCAAGGGGCTAAGCACTCTAGCCCACAAGAAGTCCCATTGAAGTCAATGGGTGCACACATACACCACCTGGCTACAAGCCTTGTGTTCTGCACTCGGTGCAGCAAATGGGCTAGCACCTGCCCTGACTAATCTGCTGTATTCCTACCTTCATAGTTCCTCTTTCTGACTGGGTACTATTCCCCAAAGCATTCAACCTGGGCCAAGTGCTTCAGCTGGAAGTCAACTCCCATTGGGAAGCACTGTGCCTGGGTGGAGAAAGCACTCAACTGTGATTTGGGGCTCTATTCTTAGCTCCGCCACTGGCCTGCTGGGTGACCCTGGGCTATTCACTTGGTCTCTCTCTGGCTCGGTTTCCTCATCTATAAAATGGGGATACTGATACTGACCTCCTTTGTAAAGAGCTTTGAGATTTAAGAGCTAGCAATTATTATTAATTGCAGTGGGAGCAGAATTAGGCCACGGTTGAGCACTTTTGGAATTTTACCCATTGCCTTTAAGACAGAAGCAAAGTGGTTTACTTTTGTTTATAAGAGTAACTGATATTCTTTACTCTATTCCACTGAACAGCCTGGCCCCCTCAGTACTGGACTCATTCGATCAGGGCCTTTTCACTCTGTCCTAGGCCTCCCAGTTTGGGCTTGGCCTTGCTTTGTATTTATGCCTTCATGGCTCATAGCACAGGCCCTTTGCCCTTCCCACACACTCAAATACCCGTCTCTCAGCTGGCTTTCTCTGTGGTCATTCACTTCAGACATGGGCTAACTTGCAGGCTACAGAGAAACTAGTTCAAAGTTTTATTACCTTCAAAGAGACTCCTTCAAGAGGGAAGTTTTATTACCTGCCCTGACAGCACTGACAGCTCTAACAATTAGACAGCACCACTTTAAAAGTCTATTTTTAAGTGGCATGGCTTAAATTCCACCATTAAAACATCATAAATTTAGTCTGAAGGGTTGGAATTAACTTTTAACAGGCTCAAATTGGGGTGGGGGGGGGGGTGCAATGCAGAGACTTGCTCACTAGGATCCACACAGAGTTCAAAACTTCTGAGGATGAAACCTTACTTGTATGGCCCCCATTCCCACAGTATCTGAGCACCTCACACTCTGGAACGCCTTTATCTGTGAGGCAGGGCAGTGCTATTATTCCCAGACAAGTCTCCCTAGTATCCCTAGCCATTGAGCCATCCTTGCTCTCCTTAACTGTATGCATAAACACAGGCTCTTACAATCCACGGTTAAGCAACTGCTTCTATCCTTCTTGCCCCTAGGCTCCAATTCAGTTTCCAGTTGACAGCAGCTTTCTTTCCGTGAAAGCGCCACCTACAAAAACTTCCTTGAATACTTTATAGTGGGGGGAGGGTGGAAAGACAATGTAAAATGTTTGGCTTTTTTCACAAAACTGTAGAAACTTGACATCGTTAGGGCTGAGAATAGCTTTTCCCCACATCGATTTCCTCTTTTATAAATTTTTTTTTTTAATCAACTTTCATTTGAAGCAGTTTCAAGGAATAAAAGTGCTGCCGCCCACCTCTCTCTCCAAACCCTTCTCCATTTTCGGTTTACACGGTCGGCAGGCAGGAAAAAGGACACATTCTAGCACAAATACTCCTGCCCAAGTATTGGGCTGTAGGGTTACCTAGACTGTCTTATTGTGGGAGCAGGGACCATATTTTTGTTGTGTGTTTGTACAGCGCCTAGCACAGTGGGGTCCTGGTCTGTGACGGGTGCTTCTGCAGTAGCAATTAACAACAACAGAATGTGGAGTTTCTCTGCCTGCAGTGTGAGGCGAAGAAATCCTCCCAGTCAGGCTGCACTGGGCTCTGCTGTTCCACCCGTGTCATGAGAAGCCACAGAGCAGTTCACTCTTCAGCCCCCTCCCTGACCCGTATCCAGCCTGGCCTTCTTGCAGCTGCTGTGTAGTGGCTTGTACAGAGCCGAGCGCCACGCGGGACGTACATGCCCCAAACCCTGCCTGTCCCCAGACTGGGCAACACAACTGCACTGGTTTCACTGCCAGCTTGTGACTGCAAAAGCGGTAGGGTTGCCAACTCTGACTGAAGCTATTCCGGGAGATTTTTTTTTCCCAACATGACCGAATGTCATTAATTGAACAGTACCTATTAAAATCTCCCGGATTGCTTGCAGTAGTCACCGGGAGATTGATGCCGATTTCGGTAGACTCCTGGCCAATCTGGGAGCATTGGCAACCCTAAGAAGTGGTGGCTGTCTGCGACCGAGTCCTTCTTGCATAAGTATCCCTTTATCTTCCAGCCTTGCCAGGGAGCCTGGATGGGGTTTGCTGAGTTATCTGTGTACCCCTGTTCTTATGCCACCGAGATAGGCTAAAGTATCACCATTGCACTGATGTCCGTCTGGAAAAATGAAACGTGAAACATCTCTGTGTGCAACCAGGGCAATAAAACCTCAGAACTATCTTACTCATCACTCTGAATCAGACACTTCAGAGGACGCTGCCAGGAAAGCACGTGGGGTTTAGTGAAATGTACATAGCCCTTCTCATGATGAGCCCTCAGCAATGCTTCTTGCTCCTCAGGTAAACAGCTCCAATAGGTTTCTGAGACAGTATTACCTGAACACGCAGTAAGGAATGCTGAATAGGGCCTTACGGATTCAGTTGGGTGCGAGAGCCACAGCCCTGTATCGAGGGTAAATTCAGGGGGAGATTACAGAAACACAAGCCTTGCTAGTGCTCCCAAGCACGCAGGGCTAGTGCACATGCTGACCCACCCCTTGCAACGGTGCAGCATGCTTCCGGCTCTGCCGGCCAGTGTGGGTGCATTGCCCCTGGCTAGGCTCAAGCCCCAGGGCTCTCGTTGGGAGCAATCCCTGCGGTTGAGAAAAGTGTAGGGATTGATACTTTAACAGCTGCAGTGTGTGGGGATTGCGATAGGTTATACCTGTCTGGTACCCCCTTGGGGCAAGGCTAGGTACCTTTCTTATCCCGGACATCCTTCCCTGGTTGACAGTGTTACTGTAGATTGGTTACATAGCCTCAGTCTCAGCCATTCGGTAAGTGCCTCTGAGGAAGTCTCGTCCCCTTCCGGGGTGCCAAAGAGTCCAAATGAAAAAGGCAAAATACTTCTGCAGCCCACAAAGGCAGGGTCCCTGAAGTCCCATGCTGTGTCAGGGGTACGCAGTCCCCAGGAAGGGGTCCGGGCTCCTATCCCTCGTGTATTCAAACCAACAGGGTGGAGTCCTAGGGCTCCCAAAAGATAAAGGCAAGAAAAGAAAAGCCAAACCCTCTTCTTCCTTGGAGGGCCTCGGTGGTCAGAGCTCTGAGCCACACAGTTCCCCAGTAAATAAACCCTGCTTCCTGGGGCTGGGGAGTCCTGTGCTCCAGCTCTGCTGGCTTCAGAGCACTCTACCTCCCTGAGCTAGGATCTTCCCTTTCAAGCGTCCTTCCTCCCCAAGCTTGACAACCTACACACGTGCAGCGGGTGGGGGCTAACTGTGACCTGAGGAACTCTTTAATCCCTTCCTGACCGCTGAGGGGATCTGCCCCCTCAACAAGGATGAAAGAGAGAGGCTTTTGCACCTTTCACCTCCTCCCCACCACCCACACCTATGCAGAGGCTGGGCACCGCCTTGTCCCATGATCGCGGAGGAGAAACTTGACCGATGAAGCCTGAGAGTACCATTGGTGAAGGGAAACCACATGGGAATGGCCTATTGTCAGCTCAGAACAGAGAGCAAAAAATCGTAGCCACATTGGGGGTGGGCAAATGAAACTAAGCCAGCCACAAAGAGGGGTAGATTGGTCCCACCAGAGCAAACCAGGGTAGCTCAGGGACAGGAGGGTTAATATATGAAGGAGTGCACCCCACGGATAGCCCACAAAGGAGCAGACTGCTGCGTGGCCCCTAATCAAAGCTGCTAGCCTCAACACATGCAGTAAAAGTACCAGGGGCCTGACCACACTCACAAGCCAATACCCTGGTGGCAAGCCTGGGCAGTAGGTATCTGCCTACTATTCTGCTGAACACTAGATTCGAAGCCCTGCCTTATAGAGAGGGGAAGAGGTTATTCCCTCTGCCGTCTTGTCCCCTTGCCAGTGCAGGACAGAGAGGTAGAAGCACTGTCTTCAGTTACTCAGGCAGTGCTGGTGAAACATCCCTCTATCGGGTCACTTCAAGTCCCCCCACCCTGCAGCTCATCAAACTGGCCACAAGGCAGCATAGCTCATTTAAAGCCTCCATGTTTAACAATCCAGCCGTCTATTGTACGAGCCTCGCAAGCTGTGATTTAATGGGCTCTTTTACACCTGGTTCTGATGTCCCTGTCTTTTTCAATAGAAATAACATTTCATCACATTGCAAAGACAGGCTTTCTTCTCGCCTGGCTCCGAGTAGTTGCAAATTAAAGGTTGGGAAAAAATGGAAAATTTCACACACAAAATGTCAAACCTGGATTTGGTGGGAGTGAATCACTTTTCATTCCCTTTACTGTCACTCTCATTTTGCTGAATATCTGTCCTTTGTCATTTGAACAAAGATTTTCCTTCATCCATTGTACAATGACTTCTCTTGCCTGTAGGCTAGAGCTGGTGAACACAAGACATCAGTCGTTCATAAAATCTGTATTCAAATGCCGTACCCCCATCTCCCCTTGTGATCTAGGGTCATATTCTGATCTCACTTCCACTGGTGTAAATCTGGAGTATCTCCAATTAATTCAGTGGTGTTACAC
The DNA here is from genome assembly GCF_965152275.1 of Natator depressus. Taxonomy (NCBI): domain Eukaryota; kingdom Metazoa; phylum Chordata; order Testudines; family Cheloniidae; genus Natator; species Natator depressus. Next base: position 116,246,746 of record NC_134240.1, on the reverse strand, counting down.
CCGTGTGAAAATGGAGTGAGACAGAACGACTAGGTGACATAGCTCAGAGCTTTCCCTGTCTTTCAAGCAGTGGCTTCCACAAAGATCCCTGCTGTCAGTGTGCAAGACTCAGTGTAGCTGTTCTTTTCAACATACCTCGCTCACCTTCTGAATGAGAATTTATACCGCTCTCTAATCACTCAGTCACAAAAGAGGCCACACGCCACTGTCTGTAAGAGCAGGGATGTAAATCCAGGCATCCTGGCCAAATTCCATTCTGGGGTACATTGCTGCCTTGCTAAACCCCTCTTTTTCAGGAGAAAATTTTCCTTCTTCACTTCCTGTTTTAAAGTTCTGATGTGCACTGGGGGGGCTGGTTCAGTTGATACTTCCAAGTGTGTAGCTAAAGGCCCCCGCCAACCCCCTGCTATGAACAGGCTGAAATGATAGTGTGTTTGTTTCTGCATCTTCTGCAATGTGCGCCATGCTGACGGAGCTCAGCAGCACTGCATCAAGTCCCCCGAGGGATCAGCATGTCTCCTCATTCTCGTGAGGCTGGAAACATGGTTCTCAGAATTAAAGAAAATGCAGCTACAAAATGCTTGGAAATTATGTTAAAAACGGAAAGAAAAAAAAGTTGTGAATTTTATTAAACTGGCTCTAACCATTTTCTCCTTCCCATGGGTTCTTCCTATTGCCTGTCAAAGTTGAGTGGATTTCCTTGCCCATCTTCCTGGCTTTGTTCCTATCCACTTGTTTGTGAGGGCAGTTGGAGAGGCAATCCCCTTCCAAGAACAGCCAGTTCTGCTCTTTAATCACATGCATGGGTGGCTACTGAATGATATAACCTTATAATGCATTGCTTCAAGGAAAGGAAGCCCATGCCATGTAGGTCCTTTCCACTCCTGCTGGGACCTACGGAGCCAATTTTCCACCATCCATCCATCACCATTCTAGCACACCCATCATTGTAGGATTTGTGTTACTATTGCAACATCGAAAGATAACACAGCTTCTGGGTTAGTAGCAGCCGTGTTAGTCTGTATTCGCAAAAAGAAAAGGAGGACTTGTGGCACCTTAGAGACTAACCAATTTATTTGAGCATAAGCTTTCGTGAGCTACAGCTCACTTCTACAGCTTCACTACAGCTTCTAGGCCAGCCGATTCAATGCCTGTTGAGGTCAACACAAAGACTCCCATTGACTTCAACCAACTTTGGATCCGGTCCCTAATTCTTCTTCTTTAAAATTACATTTAAACAAGCCTTCAGGAGCCCAGTAGGCTACATGCTTCCAAGAAAACACAGATTAATGATTTCACATGACCATATTATTTACCCTGGGAATGTCTATATCATTGCAGTCAGGTTGCTAAGCACTTGCACATTAAAGGAGTTCCTTTTGGTGTTTTGTCTCCCCACTTCAACCCCATTCCAGCTAAAAATCACATTAATAGCTAGGTTTGGGGGACAATAATAATCAAAGTATTAGCTTTCTAATTGATGGCAATGGCCAGAATAATTTCAAGCAACCCTTGTGGCCGGTTAATGGGTTCTGTAGTTTGGGGGCAGAACAGCACATCCATCAATGAGATGTGACATAGTTTGATATCCCCACTCACCCACAGAGATTGTAATCCTGTGTCAGAGCAGTGCCATTGAGAAGGTGAGAAATGGAAGGTCAAAAACCACACTGCAGTTGGCTCAATGAAAATGGATGCTGTGCCCACCTGGTAGAATTCTATTTCCACCTGTATTAATGCTACAAATCAGAACAACTGCTTCAACAGTCAGGGGCAGGAGGGAATTTTGTTGCATGGCAAAGAACTGTAGCTATGCTACTGCTTTTAGCAGCATGCCTGCAAGAGATGCTTGTTCTATATTTCTATGTCCAGATATCTGAATCACAACTTTGTTGTGCTAGCCTGAAATAATTTCATGATGTTTTAAGGGTCCTGAAAGCTGCAGAAAAGTCCTTTCAAAGCCATGGGCCAGATCCTCAGCTGGTGTAAATCTAACACAGGAATGCCATTTTATAACTAGCTAAGGATGAGTCTACTATAAAAAATTGGGAGTGATAGAAAGCTGGTAGAGCTGGTGAGTAAACAGAATTTCCACCCCACTGTAAATGTTAACGTTTTGAAATTTGTTTTCATCCCAAATAGGTATTTCAAAGATTTGGGGGTAATACAAAATTCCCCCCAAAAATCTATTCAGAAACATCAAAACCTTATCAAATCACTTCATTTTAGTAATTTCAAAACATAAATGGCTAAATATCAAATTATAATTTTAATATATGGGAAATTTAGAATGAAATACTCCATTTCGATTTTGAGTCATTTCAAAAATTTCCCATTGTAAATTTCATCAGAATTGACACATTCCCATGAAATATTTCAGTTTTGGAAAGCTATTCAGTTGAAAATGTTTGAACCAGCTCTTTGAGCTATAGTTGGAGATAGGACAGGATATTAGATGGAGCTTTAACTGAAAATAGCAGTAGATACAAGCCTAAAAAATTAAAACACATGGTACCTCAAATCTATATTCCTTGTGCACTCAGGACTCTTAGGGTGTGTCTACATAGCATTTTGGAGTAAGCTTCCAGCCCAAGTCCACGGACTCGGGCTAGAATGGCTCATGCTAGTGCTTTAAAAGTATCTGTATAGACAGTGCTTTGAAGCAAGCCCACCCCAGTCCCTAAATTTCAGAGCCTGAGCTCCAGCCTGAGCCACAATGCCAAAGCCATGTCTACACAGCTATTTTTCAGAGCATTAGCGCAAGCCTTACTGCACTGAATTTGTTAACCAGGAAGCTCGCTCCCAGTTGGTCCAAAATCCTGTGTAGACACACTCTTAGTGACTTTCGTATGCCAGAAATCAAAGATTTCACCCAAGAAGAATGAGTTGTTGCTTTAAAACTTACAAACGCACCCTGTTTATTGTTGTTGTTTAGTGTATGAATAACTCAGCCTATAATTTCTGTGCCTCTTTTAAAGATTATGCATCAACTAGAGTTGCAGAGAGGCAAGTCAGCTTGACCTTTTTCTTCTCTCTCTCTCTTTTTTTTTTTGGCAGAAGTATATTTATCACTGTGTATCTGAATGATCAACTGGGATGTAAAGCATGCTATTTATAGGTACTCTTGGGATACGGAGCAAGAGCCAGTAAATTGTTCCCTTGACATCTAACCTTAGGTCAACTCCCGCAACAGAAGATGGATTTTCACAGGAAATGAAATGAAAGCATAGAGCAGAAGATTAATACAGTTTCTAAGCCCGAGAATAAAGCATGTCGCAAGCCACTCTGGAGAAATATGGCCAGTGGCATACATCATCTTTTGAGAACACAACAAGAGGTGGTCAAGGTGAGGTGTTCCAGCAGTCTATTAGCGAATTGAGAGACTGGTGTTTCTGTGTCAGGCAATTATAGTCTAATATTCTAGAGATGAGCTTCACTCCTCCCGTGCCATGTTTCTGAAAATGATCTTTATAAGTCAATGCCTGCTACAGATAAAATGATATCTTAGCTTATGTCATTGGTAAATGATGGAACACAGCTAAAGCCACAGCATGGATCCCCATACAGAAGCATCTTGTCTCCTACAATGTCTAATAACCATTTTGCTCTAGGTTATGAGAGTATCTGTTTTTAGTGCTCAAAGGAAATTTTGGGGGGGGGGGACAGCGTGCCGGAAAGCCTATGAATTGAAGCACTGTAAATATTCCTCTTTACTAATATTCTCTCACTGATGGGCTGTATTCCTCTGTTACTTGTACCTTGTATCTCAAATTCTTTACTGACTTAATCAAAGAAATTGCATCGGGGGGTGGGGGGATTCAAAACAACCTATTTTTATTTAGTTAGATTTAAAAGGATAAAGAGAAGCCTATCCAAGGCTCCAGGTGTACCCAACACATTATACCATACAATGAAATGCCACCAGGATTACAATTATGATTCCAACGGCAACTCAGCCAGCCAGAAGCCTTCTAAGATTCCTACCCACCCCGTCATCACTATAGGATGCAAAGCCTCAGCCCTGTCAAGCTAACCTCTTGTGCAGCATGCCTGGAAGGTCAGCAAATTCAGGATATTTTGGACCAACGGGAAAAGCAAGTTCCAGAGTGTCATGCAAAGGGATCGGGATGTTCAATTCTCATTAGTTAGTAAACAAAATTAATAATAATTGTAATGCCAAGGGGAAAATGGGCACCCAAACCACTTATGTAGCCTCAGCAGGAAACCCTATCTTTTTATATTATACAACACAAGACTTTTTTGTAACATCCCTAATGGTCTTTTTGAAAGATCCAACAGGACACATTTTTTATCTAATTAACGTTGGTGTAAACCTAGAGTAGCTTCACTGACCTCAGTTGAGTTGCACCTGACCAGACGAAGACAATTCTGTTTCATGGCAACTTTCAAGGTTTCTAAATTTGTTTTCCTTCCACATGGCAATGGAAACAAAACCTTTCAAATGTTTTTATGAAAACGGAATTTTGTTGAAATGCCTGTATTCGGACCAGAACCCGAGAAACGGGTGGGGAGCCATTGGCTTTAGATGTGGGAGATCCAGATTAGGAGTCCTAAATCTGCCTCATTCTGAATAGGGTTTTAAAGCAGAGATCACTGTGAATCAGGCAGAGCAAGGGTTCCCTATCCACCAGTTTACAGAGAGTCAGTCTGTCTCTCCAACCCCACCCCGCATGAAATCTTTGTCAAAAAGCATATTTCAGTGAAACTTCATGGCTGAAAATGGTCCAACCAGTTCTATTCCAGGTTCACCTATGTGAGCTGAAATAAGAACCCTAGCACCATATCTATGCTATGCAAAGGGAAGAAATATTCCTTTCCCATATAACACAGGGAAATTGACTTGTACTCTGTCTAGTGAGCAGATCATATAGATTTATCTACACAGTACCTCCAATACAGCAGAGAGATGCAATGTGCCCCAAACCAGATTGGCTAAAGGCAAGCTAAGGTGAACTATCTAGAAGCCAGCCCTGCTAACCTGAACTGTTAACAGTTGTAGATTCCAGATTACCTCACGAAGGACACACAGATACATGAAGATACCATAAAAGAAAAGAACTTTCATAAGTCTCCCTATGCTTGTTCCGGAGACATTTGCCAACTGCAGTTCTTCTGTTTGACAAAGTCACTGATAAATGTCAGTAAAGTGGAAGGCATTCAATTTAGTCTTGATTTAATACGACCTGCCTGGATCAGATACATTAGTGACTGTCATCAGAATAACCAAGCGTTGTAACTGCCACATTGGGATGCGGGGGCTGAAAGAAGTGTAGAGTATGACCCAGCTGGAGAATACAGCTCTATTTCTGCATCCCCCAGCAATTCCAGTCGCTCCCTCACCTCCTCCACACACAGAGTTTCTCCATCTATCATACCTGCACAGTGTTTGCTCCCATCATCAATCAAAGGGGCTGTCAGAGCTCTGAGATGAGGTCTGATTGTTCGCTTCTCATGAAGGTCCAGAAACAGGTGAGAAGATCAGGCAACTGTGACCCACCCTTTCAACCTGCCCTGCACCAAACCCTGTGGGGAAATGAACTGAATTCCCTTTCCTCAGTGGAGCACTAAGATAGGGAGGGGATCCGAGAATTAGGCCACGATAAATATACTGAAGACAGTCTATGCTATTTCATGGCTCTGGAATAATGTATCCAGTTCCACATGCAGAATCTTTGGGTGTATAAGGCACCTTAACCTTCAGATCATGCTTTCCCCCCTTCCATTTAAATTTATGATTACCATTTAGGCTGATTTCAATTTCCATTAATAATACATGCAACTGATGTACATTTAAGTGATTTTAATCATGTCTTGGTGACAGGTTTAGCTTAAAGCGGGGCTCCACTTAGAACTATCAAGTAAATTTCCTTTGAAAAGGTCAGTTTAACATTTAACAGGACGGTCCATTCCAGACAAATTAGATTTCGCTCCGCTTGTCTGGAGTGCAGACACTTTTCACGTCAGAGCCAACAGAGGGCTGTCAATCAAGAGCGAAAAGCAACCAGTGCTTGTGGAGGAGGCTGGCTGACACCTTCCTCCCATGAAGTCTGGTCCTCAGCTGCATAACTTGCTCAGTGTAGTTTTTCTGTTTATTGAAGGGCTCCACAAGCCCTGAGTAAGGGGTAACACAGAGTTATGTTACCCTGGGAGCCGGCCTGGGGCTGAATTCATTCCTAGCTTCCCTCCATGAGTCAGGAGAGGTGAGAATACAGGTATCAAGCGTTTATCTTCTGCAACTGACTACCCTCCCTAAGCTGGACAGCATGTGTTGGGTGGAGTCAATCCACTGACCACCAGCACCAGAGGGAAGATGAGCAGCCTCCTCTCCCTGCACTGAAATCTGTGCTATGGGTAACCTGTGCAGGAGAACAATTTATGCCCTGTTCAGGCATGTACAGTGAGCTACGACCATGCCCTAAAAAAGTGTTGCCAGATCCTTTCCTCCGCCACACATCCTTCAATCCAGACAGTCACAGATTCCCTTTCTTACACCATTTCTGACACTTGGTATTACAAAGCTCAGGAGAGTACAGCTAAGATGTTTGACACTAACTTTGGCATCCCAGGTGCAGCAGTGAACAGTAAATGACTCCAGGAACAGGCAGAGGGTGATGCTGACATGCAAAAACACAAGTTCAGAAGCCAAGAAGAGGGGAGACACTCAGGGTCATATGCTCAGCTGGTGCGAGTTGGCAAAGGTCTAGTGACACCAGGGTTAGGGTTAGGGTTTACACCAGCTGAGGATCTGGCTGTGCGGTCTCTGAAGAAGATGAAGTGCTGTACTCATGTCAAAGTGCAACTTTCTGCAATACAGGGTTAATCGGGTCTATTCCCCTGTTCTTCCCCTTAATTGCCTTAGAGAGCCTTGTTTGCAGCTGAATGGCTACAGGTACTACTGCATGTTGCTGTCGGGTGTACAACCTGCAGCCTATTCCCTATATAGCATAAGCTATAGAACATCCTTCTGGGGATGGGATCACTGCATGGATGGGAGCACAGTCCCCTGGGCCTTCATTCCATGCTGATAAAGGACCTATGGGTTTAAGACTGGTGTGCTCCATTGGCTTCCCTCCTTCCAGGGGGGACGGAGGGACACAGCCATGTAACCAGCCCTGAGTGGATTTGTAGCTGCTCTAGAGCCAAGGAGTAAGATTATTTCCTATGCTGGGTGTGCAGAATCCCTTTATGCCAAGCACTTGGCATGATGGGGTAAAATTTGGCCTCCCGAGAGGAAAAGACGAAGGGCCAGATTTTTAAAGGTATCTAGCTGCCTAGAGGAATTTTCAAAAGCACCGAGGTGCCTAACTCCTAGACCTTTAAAAATCTGTAACGTGCCCATCCCACAGTGGGAGAGAAATGTGATTTCTTCTGCTTTTGGCAATAGCGGCGTTTGGAACCACTGGAAATCAAAACTCAATAAAAGAAAGAATTGAGGCCCCTGCTGCACAGGCTTTGCTGCCACTTGGAACCATTTGCCCTACAGCTGGGATTCTCAATCTTTCTTTCTGAACACCCCCCATACCCCCATAAAAGGCCCACCTGCCACAGTAACAGGTTTTCTGCATATAAAAGCCAGGGGTGGCGTTAGGGGATAGCTCATTCTTCGGCTTCAGCACTGGGTGGCGGGGTTCAGGGCCTGGGCTTCAACCCCAGGTGGCAGGGCTTCGGCTTTCTGCCCTGGGTCCCAGTGAGTCTAATGCTGGCCCTGCTTGGCGGCCACCCTGAAACCTGCTTCCAGCCCAGCATGGGGCCTCAGACCCCTGGTTGAGAACCACTGCCCTACAGGACAAAACTCATTCGGCCAGACCCTACGCTGGTTTAAATCGACATTGCTCCGCTGAAGTCAACGGAGCTGTGCCAATTTACATGAGGGGACAATCACAATGTTGGGACATTTGGATCCCACATCAGCGTTGTGCTACAACATCCCAGTTCAGCACAAGGCAGGACGTGATTTTATCAAGACTCCAGGTGAGATGATGAGGTTGGCTTCATTGGGAGTCTTCTTAGAGTATGCATAACATGCCTCAGGTGGCACGTGACCAGGATTCAACACTGAATTTGGTTCACTGGTTCAATCATTAGCTTCGGCCAGGTACTGACGGGGAGCGCGAGGGGAATGCTGATCTATGCCCCCCATTTGGAGTCACTGACTCTAATAGTGGCTACGTTCTTTAGCATCCACATGTGATTGCAATTCTTTTTACCTGACTTTGTAACCTAAGAGGTAGCTGCTAAAGCTGGTTGAAAATTTTCTGACAGAACAGTTTTAAAGCAGAAAACACTGATCTGACAGACTCACAATGTTGCATGGGAAAAAAACCTCTCTCTCCAGCCTGCCTGCCTGGCTCTCCAGGAACCCCGGGAACCCAGGATTGTCAGAATTTTTTAAAAATAAAATCCTTTTTACAATTGCAGCTTTTAATTCTAATTCAGAATGATTTTTTTTTAAAATGTGAAATTTCCCATGAAATGGAAGTTCCCTTTCCTGCCCCTTTTCTAGAGCTGCAGTGCGGGAAAGAATTCTCTTTGTAGTCCATAAAGGTCTTTGGGATTCCTTAAGGTGAAGAGTGCTATGGAAGTATTAGGTTTATCTAGTGTGTTGTTGATTGAGTAACCCTCATTATCACCAGAGGTGGTGAAAAAATTCAAAATTTTGACCAAAAAAATTGCTGAAATTTCAAAATTTTGAATTTGAATAAAAAAGTGATATTTTCATGAAAAAGTCCACCCATTTTCATCCGCTTATAAGATGGCATCTCATTCATCTGGTCTCCTTTTTGTGGACTCACCTTCAAACCTTGCTGGGACTGAGATATGTGTACTGCTTTAATAAAGCATTTGCTCTCATAATTCGGGAAGGTAATAGACTTGCTGTCAAACAGCTCGGGTTCAGAGAGGGAAGGATTTCCCCAGCTGAAGCTCATTAGAATAAAAATGAAACCCTATTCATTTTGAAAGTGAGAGTCCATAGCTGCTAAAAGTATGTGGAAAAATAGCCTGGCAAGCTTAACTATCAGTAAGCAAAAGGGTGCAAGAAAACTGGGCACAGGTTGCTGCTCGTGTGTGCAATTGCAGCTAACCATCCGTAAGCTAATGGATGCAAGAAAACTGGCTACAGGTTGGTGCTCATGTGTGCAATTGCAACTAAGGATCTATCAGATCTTTCAGGTTTCAGAGTAGCAGCCGTGTTAGTCTCTAATAAATTTGTCAGATCTTTCAGCTTCAGTACAGAGAATCAGCAGGGAAGGTTAGAAAAGAAGACGTTTATGGTCCTAGAGGGAGGTTGTGATGAGAGGACAAGAGGTCAGGTGGGTGTGAAAAGCTGTTTAAGGAGATGAATGATTTTCTAGAGCAAGAGAGCAAACAATGCGTCAGAGAGAAACCTGGAGGCTGGAGAAGGGGCTTCCTGATGGAAGGGAAGGCTAACAGATAAAGGCCACTGTGGAAAGAGAAAGAAATACCTGTGACCTAGTGGTGGCCCCAGCACAAGTGTGGGCCTTGTGTTAGGTCTCTAGGAAGCCAACTCAGGACTAGTGGGAATACGGGAACAAACACGAAACTGACTATATTTTCATAAGAGCAGTTTGTCCCTAGATAGCGAAACAGGAGCTGTAGGAGAGCTAGAAATAGAACTTGTAATTTTTTAAAATAAGACTTTATGGAAAAGCCCTAGAGAATTAAATGGAAAAATTATACCCTTTCTATAGGTTTTCTGAGTTGCTATGCAAGGATGGTTCAAAACAGACTTTAGGAAGGTGTGACAGATTGGTAGCAGTTCTATAATAATGTATGAATATTGAACATTGGCCAATTAGGGTGTTTCTTGTATGACCATATTGGTGTAGTTCAATAGGGTGTTGTTGGGGAAAAGAATCAGATAAGAAAAAGAATGGCAAACACTTGAGAGCTGTTAAGGGATAACGCCAGAGCCATTGGCTCAGTGGACTCTAGCTCAATTTCTTGCTGAGCCTACAGGACTGTTTTTTTCCGGAAGGGCCAAAGCTTGGGAACACAGAAGAACAAAAGAACTACTGAAAAGCTTAAAAAGGTCTGTCTCTCAAGAGAGGGGGGTAGTTTTGGAGGGAACCTGTTAGACACGCAACACCCCACTGAGGGGTATCTGAAGAAGGTAGGACTGCTTAAGTTGCCATCAGAGAAAGGTAAGCCCTTGGTAAGCTAAATGTGTGCAGGCTGTTGTTTTAAATTCCCTTTTTCTCTAAATGCTTCGTTCCTATTGTTAATAAAGAATACTTTGGTTTTAAGAAGGCCATTTTGTCACTGAATACCACTGGTCAATGAAGCTAGACAAGTGGTTTTGAACCTGTGGTCCATGGACGTCAGAGGGTCTGCAGACTATGTTTAAGATCTCCAAAGGGATCCACACCTCCATTTGAAATGTTTAGGGGTCTTCAAATGAAAAACGGTTCAAAACCACTCAGCTAGACAAATTCAGACTGAAAATAAGGTGCGATCTTTAACTGAGAGAGTAATTATGCATTGGGACAATTTACCAAGGGTAGTGGTGGATTCTCCATAATTGACAGTTTTTAAAATCAAGATGGGACATTTTTTTCTAAAAGATCTGCTCTAGGAATTATTTTGTGGGAAGTTCTACAGGCCTGTGCTATACAGGAGGTCAGGTTAGGTGATCACAATGGTTCCTTCTGGTCTTTGGGATCCATGAAATCTATTGTCAGACTCCCAAAGAGAAGACTTGCAAGCATTCAAATTCAGTCAGATCCGCTGAGTAAGCATGAGCCCAGGACCTGCTCTAACAGTGGGAGAATTGTGGGATTGCCCGGGGGGGAAAAGGTAAAGACATGGGGCCAAACACCTGAGGAGGTGCACTCAGAGAGGGGTGTGCAGCGAGCCCTGAGACCATGACAGAAGGGGATTCTACTGTTACATTTTACAAGCCTCTACAGTAATTTCTGGAGAACCCTGATGGTTTGATCCCTGTTCAATTTTAACAGGACACATTCCATAAGGCAATGAAGTTAATACTAGTGAACAGTGTCAGACTGGCAGCCCTGGAGGTGGAAGTCCCTTGATTATCCATAAAGCTGTTACAACATGGGCAGTATCCAGCTTCCTCATGCTACCTTGTCAGTGTGCCTCAACCTAAAGGGATACCTGTAGGAGATAAAAGGGGGAAAATGAGCCTCATTCACTCCATAGGGCAACATCATGCTTCAGAGGTGACTCCAAAATTTCCACAGACCATCCCCTTGTTTGCTGTCTCTTCTCTTCATGAATTATTCATCCTGGACTACAGCAGAGACTGGCCTGCCTTTGCCCACTGGACCTGAAAAGTGAGGGTTAACTCCCAGCTATTCTAAATAAAAACCTATTGGTAAAAGTCTCCTTCGGGAATAGAGAGAGAGACCAACTCGGCTATTTAGGCCCAGCTGTCATAGTACCTAGAAAGCACACTTACATTTAAGCCCTGTGATTGGCTTGGCTGGGGAGCTATTCCTAAATGCACTGAGTGGAATAGGATAGATGAAGGTGTATTTGTTCTGGACCCAGTGGAGTGTAGCCTTAGGTTGACACAGGCCAAATATAGGGTGACCATATTTTCCCAAAGGAAAAATGGGACACCCCTGGGCTGGCCCGAGCCCCCACACTCTGCATAGGGCCTGCCCAAGCCCTCCCTGCCTCCTGCCGGCCCAAGGCCGGGCTGAGGTCCCTATCCCCCTGAGGCCAATCCCAGTTCCCCCCCAACCCCTGCTCTGAACAGTGAGCATTGTAGACAAGACAGTGAAGACAGGAGACAACTGCAGCAGGTTTAACTCTCTCTCCCCCATTCCCTTTCTGCTTAAGATTTACCCACATGTTCCATATTTTTCCCCACCATGAGACTTATATTGTTGCTCTACCCTGTTCCTCAGCCAGGCTACCGCTGTCTGGTTCCCCGAGCATGACACACAGCCCTTTGGGTTAACAACAATTTCTTCACTCATGCTCTTTGGAAATGAAAGTGAGATTGGAGAAATGGGAGAGAGAGGGATGAAGTGACCTCCCAACATCAAACTAATTTAAAATAGAAAGGAGGAAAAAAAGCTGTTAACTCCCCTGGACGTTAAAGCGGAGTAATGGCCCAACAAAGTCCCACTGCAAATCCAAGCACACCGAATTAAATAATACACATGCTGCTTTGAATTGTGGGTCCCAAGGAGCAGAGTCCTCCGAGCCAAGTTCTCTGCCTTTATATGCAGACAAACATATAGTGGGCGGGGTTGGTGGGAGGGTACAACAAACTAGTTTAGGACTAAGACAGTACTGCATACCATCCAAGAACACAGCTGCTTTATTCTTCCATGCCCCATGGCATCTTCCCGCCAGCAGCATAGCACTGAATTGTAGATCACAGCAAGAGCCTTGCACTACAGCCCAGCAGCTTGTTGGTAAACAGGAAAATTGAATTACTGATATTAATTGGGGCTTTCAAAATTCTGTGTTTAATTTCTATATTAACAGCAGCAATGGAAGGTTTAAAAGCAAGTGATTCAGACATGAGGCAGCTCACCTCTCCGGCTGACATATGGAACTGCCTGCCTTAAAGGCCACACACAAGTGTAACTTTCAGTAAATTAAAAAATTTTTAGCATCCAGAGGGCACCCAATCAGAAGTGGCATGTGGCACATGTATTTTCCGCAGCAATACACTGCCGGCTGACATTTCTTTCCTATCACAATGTGATTTCACAAATGAGCAAGAGCAAAAATGGCGAAAGACATAGGGGGAGTGGCTGGATGGTTCAAGGGACTGGTGACAGAACACAGGAAGTTCCTGTCAGGAACGTTCACCTCTCTAGGCCATTAGTTCAACTCTGCTCCAGGTTGGTACTGGCCAGAAGCCTTTTCAGTGGCCTGAGATAGGACAGTCTCCACATAGTTGCTAGGACAGAAGGACCCATATAATAACTGCCACTACAATAGACACCCTCAGTGATAGTCTCAGAGACACTAGTGATTGAATGGGCCATGCTACCTTCTCCTCCGTGGAATTGCTGGCAGGGATAGCAGCAGAATGTGGGAAGCTTACACAGCTGCTGCCTATGGTTTAAATGGAGGACATCCATCTCCTGGGTTGTAAAGCTAGCACCTTTCACCAGTGCTAAATTCACTTTTAAATAGAAGGAGGAAAGATGCAGCAGTGATGGAGGCAGAATGTGCTTTCCAGAGGTAACTTCAAGCCCTTTCAAGGTCTTGATCTTGCTGCTACTTAAGTCAAAGGTAAAACTCTCAATGACTACAATGGTGCAGAATCAGGCCCTTCTATTGCTGTGTATTGCAAGTTCTCAAGGTTCCTTCCCCACTCTGCACTCTAGGGTACAGATGTGGGGACCTGCATGAAAGACCCCCTAAGCTTATTCTTACCAGCTTAGGTTAAAAGCTGCCACCACCAAAGTGTTACACAAAGAACAGGGAAAGTGCCCACTTGGAAACGTCTCCCCCCAAAAAAATATCCCCCCAAGCCTTACACCCCCTTTCCTGGGGAAGGCTTGATAAAAATCCTCACCAATTTGCATAGGTGAACACAGACCCAAACCCTTGGATCTCAAGAACAATGAAAAGCAATCAGGTTCTTAAAAGAAGAATTTTAATTGAAGAAAAAGTAAAAGAATCACCTCTGTAAAATCAGGAAGGTAAATACCTTACAGGGTAATCAGATTCAAAACACAGAGAATCCCTCTAGGCAAAACCTTAAGTTACAAAAAGACACAAAAACAGGAATATCCATTCCATTCAGCACAACTTATTTTATCAGCCATTTAAACAAAACAGAATCTAACGCATATCTAACTAGATGGCTTACTGACTTTTTACAGGAGTTCTGACCTGCATTCCTGCTCTGGTCCCGGCAAAAGCATCGCACAATCAGACAAGACCTTTGTTTCCACCTCCCCCCCCCCAGCTTTGAAAGTATCTTGTCTCGTCATTGGTCATTTTGGTCAGGTGCCAGCGAGCTTATCTTAGCTTCTTAACCTTTTACAGGTGAAAGGGTTTTTCCTCTGGCCAGGAGGGATTTAAAGGTGTTTACCCTTCCCTTTACATTTATGACACAAGTATAGGTCACTTTGCTGGCCTTCTATAAGATGGTTTCCATTTTGCCCTGCAGCCAGCTGCACATGGTGTAAGGCAGGTATTCCTATGTGCAACATAAAGCTGTGTACACACTGGAAGGTTCAGGTTTCTACACTTTGATAATATCATATTAGAGATAGCAGGGCTTTGGTGTTTTTACTCAGGTAGAACTTCCAGCAAAGATACTGAGACTTTTGCCTGAATAAGGGACTCAAAGATTTGGCCCAAGGTGCCTGACAAACTGGCCAGGCACTTAGAGAAATATGGGCCGCATCAGGTTTCATTTTTCTTGATTTTCCATTGAAAACGGAGAGTTTCTTTACCGCCCACCCACCACTCTGCTCGGACGTCTAGCAACATCCTACTGTGTGCTGGGTGAGTGCAAAGAAAGCGAGATGAGCCCCAACCCTTTTCTGTAACCCACCCATCCAGTGTACCTGCTGGATACGCTCAGAGCTCCATGGAGTGCAGTACGGGAGGCCTTGTTAATGTGCCTGCATGCTGGTTTTCTGCCTCTCCAAGAGGGATACAATATTCAGGTGATTAAGGGCAGAGTTTTGTCTCTAATTTGGTGCAATATTTAAGCTTCGTGCTATTTTCCATCTCTTTAGTAACTTGCAGCTGCTCAAGATGGGAAAAACTTCTTCCCCCTTCTGTTTAAGGCCAGATTTTCAAAGACATTCATTGCCCCACGGACAATGATAGAAAATCTGTACCTCTCCGCTCTCCCCACCACCCTCTTTTTCTCTCCACTTCCTTCGAGAAGAATGGGAGCTGCCAGGTGCTCAGCGCTTTCGAGTATCTAGCCAGAAATTAATCAGTTCTCTTTCGATGGCCTTAAAGTGCTGGACGATAATTTCCACCCACCAGCAAGAGAATCAGACCCACTTGTTCCTATAGCACAAAGAGGCTTGTAGAAGCTGAAGAACAGTACTGCAGCCTTGAAGTCCCATTTGCTCTGCTGGAAGGAAAAGTCTATTACAAGAACTCACTGTTAATAATAAGTATTATTATTATTATTATTATTATTAACAATAATAATACCTAGCTCTGGTAAAGCACTTTTCCTCCATAGATCTCAAACCATTTTACAAAGGAATCAGCATCATTATGCCCATTTTACAGATGAGGAAACCAAAGCACAGGGAGGAAAAGTGACTTGCCATAGCTCACCCAGCTATTCAGTGGCAGAGCTGGGAATAGAAACCAGTCCCCAGAGTCACAGTCCAGTACTCTCAATATTATTCAACAGCTCAGATGAACTGGAATCAGATTTTCCATATCAGGGGAAATTACAGCATTTCAAAACTTTTCCCATTCTGAAACAGAACAAAAACAAATATTTAAATTTTCTGTAAAATGGAACTTCAACAAAAGGTGTTTCGGGCTGATCAAGACATTCTGTTCCAATTTTGGCCTATACTTTTTATTTTTAATACAGGAAATAATTAATTTCATTTCGAAAAGTCACTTAGAAACAAAAAGTCAAAACATTCCATTCCAGAAGTGTCCAAACAGGACATTTCAACATTATCAAAACACTTCCTAAATTTCATCAAAATCAACCCATTGATTGATGAAAACGGAATTTTTTGTCAAAAAACAGTTCTAAGAAAAATCTCCAGCCAGCTCTATTCAGCAATCATTCATTCACTCTGCAAGGTACGTAATCTTCTAAAGAACAGGTGGAACCTTAAAGTCCCAGGGCTATACTACAGTGATGGACAGGCTATAAAAACTTAGATAAAGAGAGATGTGTCTGCCACTACACAGATTTGAATATTTTTTGAGAGCAGTCTTTATTTGAATCAACACAAGCTGGGCAATACATCTGGTGAGAAAACGCATCCCAGAGCGGGGACAAATGAATTGCATTGTGATTGCCAATTGCCTGTTGGCATCCCACAAGTTACTGTACAACGCGAAGACAATTAACACACACAGAGCTTAGCTATTATGTCTCTCTACAATTTCTTCTCTAAGCAATTTCCATAGAAATCTTGCAAATTAACAAGCATTGTTTTGTTTTTTTCTTGACTCAGCAAGATTTTCTGAAACAACGAAAAGCTTTTGAACGTAAAAGATGGCAACTGCCCAACGCAATGACTGTTTAATTATCTTTAAATTACATTAATAGAGGGGCTGAAAGATGAAATTATATTTGTTTACAAAACTGACTTATTATTTTGTATTAGTGCACTTGGCTGAATGGACTTTATAAATTTACTATTGTATATTCCTCCACCCCCTCTGTTTACTTGGCATTTTGGTGCATGGAATTGCTAAGCAGTAATAGCCACTGAAAAAAAGATATCATAGAATCTCAGGATTGGAAGGGACCTCAGGAGGTCATCTAGTCCAACCCCCTGCTCAAAGCAGGACCAATCCCCAATTTTTACCCCAGATCCCTCAATGGGCCCCTCAAGGATTGAACTCACAACCCTGGGTTTAGTAGCCCAATGTTCAAACCACTAAGCTATCCCTCCCACTCAAACATTGCTTACAAAATTCGTATCTACAATGGGGCCACTGTGATCTTATGTCTATGGCCAGAATTTACTTTCAGACCAGGTCTACACCTCGTGTAAGTGGTGTAGCTTCACCAGCTTTAGTCAAACCATGTCAGTGTACACCAGCTGAGGATCTCTCCCTTCATTCATACTCTTATTCTATTCTCTGTCCAGCCCAAGCATCTCTCCCTCAGAGGTCTATAATAAGCGACTCCAGGATTTGCCCTTTTACACATTTCCGCTTGCTTCTCCTTGCTCTGTGCATTCTGCCCAAGTTTGCCACCTCACTGCCCCATTCGCCAACTCTTGTCTCTCTGCCTTTCCCATAGGCATGGAATGACATTCCCAGTAACCCAGACTCACTTCATCTCCAGCTTCAAGAAGCTATTTAGGCACACCCCATTTAATGAAGCATTCAAGCTTTAATGATTAAATCTTCCATAGTCTGTAATGGGGAAATTATAGATTCATAGATTTTAAAGCCAGAAGGGAGATCCTCTAAGTCTGACCTCCTGTTTATCATAGAGGCATTAAATTTAATCCAGTTACTCCTGTACTAAGCTCAGTAAGTTGGGTTTGACTGAATCAATGTGTTTGGCTAAAGCAGATCTTTCGGAAAGGTACCCAGTCTTGATCTGAAGACATCAAGAGATGGAGCATCTACCACTTCCCTTGGTAGTTTGTTCCAGTGGTCAATCAGCCTCATTGCTAAAAACTAGTCTGGCTTCAGCTTCCTGTTATGCCTATCTCCAGTATTTTCTCCCCATGAAGATACTAATACACCATAATGAAATCTCCTCTCAATCTTATTTTTGATAAGCTAAACAGGTCAAGCTCTTTAAGCCTCTCACTCTAAAGCATTTTCTTTAGCCCTTGATTCATTTTTGTGGCTCTTTTCTGGACCCTCTCCAATTTTGCAACATCCTTCTTAAAATGTAGACACCAGTGACATACACAGCATTCTAGTATCAGTCTCAGCAGTGCCATACAAAACACCCAGTATCGGTCTCACCAGTGCCATACATAAAATTAAAAATCACCTCCCTTGTCCTACTCACTAGTGTCATTTATACATCCAAGAATCACCTGGGTCCTTTGTTGCCAGAGTATGGCACCGGGAGCTCATGTTGAGTTGCTTGTCTACTATGATCCCTAAACCCTTTTAAGAATCATTGCTTTCCATGATACAGTCCCCCATTCTGTAGGTCTATCCTGCATTGCTTGCTCGTAGGTGCATAATTCTGCATTTAGCCCAGTTTACCCACCTATCCAGATTACTCTGTACAACTGCCCTGTCCTCACTGTTTACCATTCTGTTTGATCATTCACAAACTTTATAAGCAGGGATTTGATGTTTACGGCCAGATCATTGAGGAAAATGTTGAATATCCTCAAGCCTCATACCGATTCCTGCAGAAGCATTCCCATTCAATGATGACTTCCCATTGAGGACTCCTTTTTGAGATCTCTCTCTTAGCCAGTTCTTAATTCAGCTATGCCAAACTGCAACCCCAATGATAGCCCTATCCACTAAACCATCCTAGAGCCAGGAACTGACCTCAGGTCTGCTGATTCCCAGCTCAGTACTCTCGTCCACTGGACCAAGCAACTTCCGTTATATTACAACCATAATGTTCTCCTACATGATCATGTGAAAACTGGGCTGATTAACTCTCAAAGATAACATCAGATAAAGGATGAGATCCCTGTTATGCATTCAGGTCCACAAATGACTATGTTAGAAGAAAAACTCGGAGGAAGGATAATGAGTAGTGCAAGTGTCTCCCAAGTCTACTATTGGCTTCAAAAAACTGTCATTGATCATCCTAATAAGCACTTAAGAAAGTAAATCAAAGGCTATTAAATCACATCTGACATCAAGCTCGCTTCCCCAAGTGACGCATAAATGTTGGAAATTTACAGTATGTGCGCACTGGGGCGGGGGGAGGAAATGCTGAGTTTTAATACAAAATTTATCAGCTCACTTCTTGTTTTCCTTGACCAGAGATGAAATGTGGTGTAATGCAATGTGCTTTTCACAAATAAATAGCTAAGACCCATCATAGCATTAACCTATCATGAGAGACTACAAAGAATAGGATTATTTAGCCTGGAAGAAACTAACATTTAGAGAGGGAATTTACTGAAGTTCTTAAGATTATGACAAGCACAGTGAGAAATAATTGGTCTCTCCATTTTATGCTGCCCCATAACAAAAGAACATGTCACCATTCGAGGAAGCCGCAGAATGTTTTCCTCTTTGCTTGTGGGCAATCTCGCCAGTTCGCGGCAACGAGAAGTCAGAGACTTACATGCTGCAGATGGCTTTATAGGGAATTTTAGAACCTATAACCACAATTATAGTTATGTACGCTAATCTGCTGCATGGGCAATTAAACCTCATGCTTCAGGGAAGACATTGATTTCCCAGAGGTGTCAGGAAGAAATTGACCTAGTGACACCAGGTTAGTAATTCGGAGGGGTGTTGAACATTCATAAGTCGCATCAGTCACTTTTAGAGGCAGGTAAATAATAATAGCGGGCCAGATCTTGAGGCATTTACTCGGTCAAGCTCCCTTTGACTGAGAAAGGACCATGTAAAACCTTTATGCTTCCATCCACTTCCTTGCATGGAGGAGAGTCTGGCCCCAGGTTCACTGCTGTTGGAGAGCTGGAGGTGGGGAATGATGCTGTTCCATAGCCCCCATCCCGCAGAAGTCCCTCTGTAAAACTGCCACAAATTTAGAGAGCTTGGGGGGCAGGGCCAGCCCTAGGTCTTTTGCCACCCAGAACAGCAAATGTCTTTAACACCTCCCGAGCTAAGCGAAAACAAGGCCAAGCAATGTGGTGCACCCCTTCACCCAGATGATGATTTGCCCCTCCCCAGAAGTTGGCACCCAGGGAGACTGGCCCCTAAGGCCAGCCCTATTGAGGGGATATCCTTTAGTTGTGTTATCCCCCTCTGAGTCTGCAGGCTCAAGCAGAATAGCTTCCTGAAAAGAGGGACAGAAAAGATTTTTTGTGGCTGCCGCCTCCATTCATAGGAGCCCTTTACCCTCTATCCCTCTCTGGAGGGGTGTTCCAGGAGCAGCCAGCCACTGGGGGAGACGCTGATATCACAGCTCTCTCAGAAGCCATGTTGTCCATTTATACGCGCTAATGGAGCTTTAAGGGGAGGGCATTGTTTGTTTCTGGACCTCAACAAGCAAGACAATCAAAATGCTGGGACTGTGCTGCTCTTGGCCATGCTCCTAAAGGAGCAGAACCCAATCAGTGTATGAAATTATATGGTTATCATGTCTCTTCTGTTTACCCCCCCCCAAATAAAGATACTTATGATTGCCTGTTCCCCCCAAGTGCTTGCAAATGGGGAAGAGTCACCTACCACGGTGACCAGGAAGGTTGTGTTTTCATTTCCTAGGGCCAAAAGATAGGAGTATGGCTGTGGGCTCGAGCCATGGATTTATTTATTTTACAGAAGGACCCCTAGACAGATTGAATCCATCCCTTGTTGTTGCCATTTGCAATATACTTGCATTTGTCTCCGTGAATCAAATAGTTGTGTGTACTAAATGGAGACAAGTAGTGTGTTTCACTAGAGAATATCAGCATGTCTCATAATTCCCATTGTGCAGAGGGGTGAAGGGCCTTGCCTAAAGCTGCACAAGGCAGGGGCAGAGTAACGACTAGAACCCATGACCCCTGGCTTTCAATCCCCAGCTCTAACTAATAGACATAGTACCTGAGAAGAGCTGAATGTGTGTTTTTCAGCCTCATCATAGATCCTCTAGGTATTAAAATATCCTGGGAAAATGTACACACCCACACTTGAGCCATCAATATGAATACAGTGACCCATTGCCGAAACACAACGAGAGATCACACATACCCTTGGTTCCTCCAGCTGCTTTTTATCCTCTTACCACACCGAAGGAGTTTTAACACACAGCTCCCCCGCAAGTCTCCGACATCCATTTTTTATTTAAAAGCTAAGAGATGATTTGGGTCTGATTTTTATGGCTACGCCACTCAACAATTAATGGCTCTGTCAAACTGGCAGTTGAGCATTATGCCCATTTTAAAGCCTTCAGCTTAACAAAAAGCTCCCAGAAACACAACCCTCTGCCAGCCACTGTGCACTGGGGAAGGCTGATGGTTTGTAATTAATGACAAGAAACCTTCAGTCTGATCAGACTATTATCAACATCACTTTGTCCTTTCCATCATACTGTGTTTCACTTTGGAACGTGAAGATGACTGGCAGGATAAATCGCTAGCTATCTGTTTAATTCTTGATGCCCTGTTTTATTTCTGCCCTCTGCTATACCAGGTATTTGGAGCTAAATCCTGTCAGGGAAACTATACAATAGTACCAAGAGAGCTGGCCGGAAAACAACAATTCTGCTTGGTGAAAGAGATCCAGGCTCAGGTCTCCGTTCTGCTTCATTCAGAGCAGTGAGTTGAATCTGGCTCTTCCACCTGCCAGGTGAACACCTTAACCACCAACGCTATAGACTGAGATTGTGTCTCTCTTTCTCTCTATCAGAGATTACATCCTAGACCAGAAAGCCCTTCCCTGCAAAATTGTTGTGAAATGCGTTACATTTCTGCAACAGATTTCGGTTTCTCCAGAAAATTTTTTTGTGGAAACTTCTTTGACCCCCTTCCAATTTACCAACCCCATGCATTCAAATATCATGAAGTAGGACCCACCCCTTCAGAAAAACAAATATCAAGAGGTTATATTTTTTAAAAGATATACATTTGGGGTTCTCTTTATTTGCCTGTTGTTTTGAGACTTTCAAGCTTTCTCCCCCCCTCCCCCCCCGCACACACACACCTTGAGGGCTAGAAAGTTATTGTATTTGGGGAAAGAAAAAGTCTGAGATTCTGATGCAATCCCCTGACTCCAAGAGCTGCTACTTTAAGGGGAAAACACACACCACAAACACAAATTATCATAATACACACAATAAAAAAAATCACTAGATTGGCACCATTGGCTTTGTGAGGATTTTGCCTTCGGGGACAAATGGAGGACATCTAAACCTCTCCTTACCTTTCTCCACAAAGTCATGTAAAACACAAGAGGTCGGGGAAATGCTTCCCAGTTACTCACACTACGTCTCATGTCAGACCACTATTCAGTTTGCAAGATAATCCAAGCACTGACACAGTTTTCACAACTAGCTATACAGCACAGCACACACTGTTACCAAAATACACAGAAAAGGCTTACAGAATAAACCCCTTGGGCCAAGGAACACATCTGACATTCGTAAAGCACTGTACCAGTTCCAGTACGATAGAAGTGATTTTTATAATAAACTTACCACCCCTTAATAAGTTCTCCCGGGTAAACTGGGGGCATGACTCAGCAGAATTAAAAGCCAAATGCAGTCAGCCAGAGAGGCCGATGTCTCAAAGAAAGAAAGGAAATAAATTGCCAGAAGCAAAACTGCCTCAATCTTGGGTAGAGTTCAGCTCAGTCCTGTGACCCCAGGTGCCACATCTCTTCCTTTGACAACCCAGCCAGCCAATTTACAGCCCTAAACTCCTGTGCTGAACTGCCGTTAACCCCCTGCTCCCCAGGTACATCCTCTGACAGTGCTTTAGCTCTTCTAGCAGGCCTGCATCTTGGCCCTCCACACTTGTTGGCCAGTATGGGTGTGCCGACAGCTGACTGGCACAAGGCATTCGAGTTGTATTAAACCCAGCCTAATTGCACTGGCTTCCTGCAAAGTGCAAAATTGACTTGAAATACTGTTGCTCATAAACAGATCTATTAGCTGCCACAGCCTGGAGCTCAGTTATTCCCGGGCCTTGCTGTCTGTCAGTGCCCCCAGGGGGTGCACTGTGGGCCTTTTTGCTGAGCAACGGGTGGTCTTGCTTTTTATTTTTCCCCCCTCGCTAAGCTTCCGAGATGAGAAAAATTGCTGCCAAGAAACATTTTATGTTCTGAGCCTATAAGCTACCAGCCGCACAGCACTGAAACAACAGCTTTTCTGTTAACACGTCGAACGTTAGAACATCTCACTCTTGGGGTTTATTATTGTTCATTCAGTTTGTGTTTCTTTTCCACTAGCAGGGCAATCTGAGATGATTCTATGTATAACTAACAGACTCTGTGATGGACCCCTGAGCCTGTACAGGGGACTCACTGATTTTCAGTTGGTAACCCCATTTGTCTAAGATCAGGTAGAGAACCAGTTTAATATCTGATACGGTCTCTATCTGGAGAATCTGTCCTGACTTTGCTTGAGATGGATCTGATGTCCTCTCACCCACCTTGTCTCTTGATGTCCTAATAGTTCTTTTCCCATCCCTTGTGACTAGTAGTCCTCCATCAGTCACACTGAAAGCCGTTTAAGATGACAAATGATCCTCAAAATAAAAGATGGCCTTGTGACTCGGGCACTGGTCTGGCACTCAGGAGAACTTGGGTCAACTCCCAGGAATTGGACAAGTCACTTCAGACCCCCCCGCCCCCACCCCATGCCTCAGTTCCTCACCTGTAAGAGAGGGGATAACATTCCTGTCCCTCGCCTATTTAGACCACAAGCACTTCAAGGCAGGGACTGCCTCTCACTGTGTTTTTGTACAGCACTGTGTATTAGCAAAATGGGATCCTTGATCTTGATTGGAGCCTCTAAATACTACCACAATACAAATAGTAATAGATGCTTTTGCTGACATCTCCCCTCTTACTAGGATGCTATTAGGGAGGCAAGCCAAACAAAAAATGAGCTGAGCCCTATGAAATTCAACAGGGCTGCTTATTTAAGGGGTGAAGCAATGTTCTGCTTGCACAGAGCCGCTTGCTCAGTAAGGACCCAATTTTGCATTTACCGAACACAGGGATTTCATTTATACCAAACAGAGCTCCAGACTACAGAAATTCCCTTAATACCAGGGATCAATTAGTCAAGATGCAATTGCACATTTTGTTCATAAGAAATACAGTGGGGATATTCCCTAAAAGTCCATGTGTTACTGTTTGTTTTTTTCTTCAAATGTGTACCTTCCTGCATTTTTCTTCTTTGCCTTATTTTGTCCCCAATACCATATTTACTGCTGTAGGCAGATGTTACACGAGAAAAGATACATCAGTATTGTACTATATTAATGGTGACCAGTGATCACCTTACCTTTAGGTGGGCAAACAAGTTTGGATAAAGTAAAAAACAACCCACCATGCAAAACCTTCTTCCCATTATTTCTCATGAGCACCGGGCAACTCAGCACTTCCCAGGGCCCACTGGGAATGGAAGCAGCATATGGCAAATATGGGAAGCAAGTAATAATAAAAATCGCCTATAGAAGCATCTCCCCAAAAGATTTCCTGCCAGTTTCTGCAGGCGCAGGACACAGAGATACAGCTGGTAGGCAGATGAGTTCTTTTTCCATAATTTCAGAGAAAAAGAAAGTTTCCATGGAAAATTTGACTTTTCAGTGAACAGTCTCCTCTGCCAGGCTCTTTACCAGAAAGACCCTCTCGTTCAATGGCCCCCCACCTGCGTCAGGTCCCTTACCATCACCCAGGGAAGGGTTCCAACTGTGGAATCAGGATCCTTGTAACCGTCACACCCCTGCCGCTGACCTGTGGGGTGGCATATTGTAACCACTGCAATGCAGAATGTCCGCCACTGCCTGCTAAGATCCTTTCACTGGGATCAGGTTCCCTAGGGGTTTGGCACTCATAGACTTTAAGGTCAGAAGGGACTACCATGATCATCTAGTCCAGGAGTGGCCAACCTGTGACTCCGAAGCCACATGCGGCTCTTCAGAAGTAAATATGCGGCTCCTTGTCTAAGCACTGACTCCGGGGCTGGAGCTACATGCACTAACTTTCCAATGTGCCGGGGGGTGCTCACTGCTCAACCCCTGGCTCTGCCACAAGCCCTGCCCCCACTCCACCCTTCCCGCCCCCTCCCCTGAGCCTGGCCTGCCCTCGCTCCTCCACCCCCCACCCAGCCTCCTGCATGCCACAAAACAGCTGATCGGGAGGTGTGGGGAGACGCTGATCGGCAGGGCTGCCAGTGGGTGGGAGGCACTGGGAGCGGGAGCTGATGGGTGCTGCTGATGTATTACTGTGGCTCTTTGGCAATGTACATTGGTAAATTCTGGCTCCCGCTCAGTCTGGCCACCCCTGATCTAGTCTGACTTCCTGCACATTGCAGACCACAGACACTCACCCACCCACTCCAGACTCCTAACCTCTGGCTGAGTTACTGAAGTCCTCAAATCATGATTTAAAGACCTCAACTTACAGAGCACTCAAAGCTCTCCCCTTTTGAAACCGCTTCCCTCCAGGAGATATCTTTGCTGTTGAGTCCCCCTAACCAGTTCCCCTCAGAAGTCCCTCTCAGAAGCTTTCTGTGTTCTGGGGCTTCCTAAGTGAGCCCTCAGAACTCTTGATTAGGCCCAGGTGTTCGTTAGCTAATTAACAGCACCCAGCCATCTAGGCAACTAACTCCTCACAGGTGGCTCGGGGTCAGTTCATTCTCCTCAGCAGAGTCTGTCCTAGGTAAGCAGAGTGAGTGCCTGACTCCCTCAGGAGCCAGCTACCCTGTGACAGCAGCACAGTCCAGCTCTGCAGGAAGTATCTGATTTGGACTGACAAAGGCTTTCGTCTGTTGTTATTATTTAGCATTCATCTTGTGGTAATACCTCATGGCCCATTGGGCTGGGCACTGTATCAATATATGGTAAATGACTCCCCCTTGCCCCAAAGACCTTACCATCTAACAGGCAAGGTACGAACACGTAGAGGAGACAAATGCAGCAGGGTAAGAAAGTGGGATAACAAACACAACAGGATGTGCATGACTCTTAGCCAGGCAGCAGTGGCAATCACAGCTCTCCACCTGCCTAAAGTAGGTTGTAACTTACTCTGTGAATGACAGGAAAGGTGAGTTTTGAGGGAGGACTCGAAGGAGGACAAGGTGGTGGCTATGGGAGGCATGTGAACCACCATTCGGGGAGGTTAGCCCCTGTACCAGCCCCTGTACCTGCCCCTTCTGCCTGAGGCCCTGGCCCTCCCTCTCCCCCTCTCCCACGCCTTCCCCCACTCCTTCTGCCTTTGCCTCCCCCTGCCGGAGCCCCAAGCCCCGCACCGTGGCCGCCGGCCTTCCCACCCCAGCCCTGGACTGCCCCAGCCGGCCCAGCAAAGCGCCCCCAGCCCCAGAGCACCGGGCAGGTGGCGTCAGCGCTCCCAGCCCTGGTGTGCCAGGCGGAGAAGCCCTAGAGCTCCCAGTCCCAGAGTGCCAGGCAGCGCAGTCCCAGTGGCCCCAGTCCCAGAGCACCGGGTGGCCCCAGCGCCCCCAATCCTGGGTGGCCCGAGCACTGGCCCCGGCTGCCCTGAGGCCCAGGCTACAGGCCAGCCTGCTCTAGCCTACTTCAGGGAAGAGGAGCAGTCTGGGTTGGGGCCACTGGGGAAGAGCAGGAAGCAGGAGGGAGCCCCGGGGCAAAGCATGGACAGGGCCATGCCTGGCTGTTTGGGGAGGTTCAGCCTCTCCTGACCTGCCATACCTGCAGCCCATGGTGGTGGCTTTATGGATTTGGACAGGGAGCTTTTCTACCCGTAAGGGGCAGAGTGTGACAATGCTTGTGGTGAAATGGAGAAGTGCTTGATCAAAACTACTCTCATAGGCAGAGCGACAGTGGAATTGGCAGAGACTCCACAGAAACCGGTATTCTTGCCAGCATGGCCAAGATAGGCAAAGCTGTGATTTGCACTGGTTGAAATTTCCCTTCACTTGCAAACAGGGTAAGCTCGACCAATGCAAATCACAGCTTTGCTTGGGACTTGTGGCGTGGCTGGAATATACCAGTTGCTGACCCAGCGATTGCTGATTTGGAACTATTCCCAAATACAGACCAGGAGTGACAGGCTCCGATATAACATCTGGTATATTCCCAGTGAGGCACCAGTCTGGACATTCCCATGAACAAGAGTTGCTTCGTGTTCCAAGCACTGAGGTTTATTCCCCAACTCCCTGGCAGTATATAGCATGACAAATGTGCAGAAAGCCAAATGGCATCCCTGATAGTCCACTAGCCACCACTTTCCTGGCAGAGTTTCAAATCCAGACAGCAAGTTTTCCAGGCAAGCCCAGGGACTCAGCGGAGAGCACTCAGACAACGAGATGGCAGCAAGATGGATGAGACTAAATTGCATGTGGTCATTAAAATTCTTCAACTAAGAATTTTGAGAGCGGGGAAGAAATAAGCCATTACTGGAGAAAGGCTTTCAGGAAATTAATGAATAAAAGGGTTCAGACTGGATGGTTAGAAAATCATGAGACAAAGGTCAGTTTGAACTGAGCTATTATGCTTTAGAGTAAACAGTCACCAGCTTACACTGCAAAAATGTGTGGCAGAGCCACTGAATGTTTGAATACAAGTTATTTGCAGCACCCAATCTTCCGCTGTCTCTCCATCCCCTCCTCGAAGAGCACAGCAGCAGCGTACACGTGTTTGAACATTTCAGTTTTAATAACGGCTTTAGTAGCAGGCTTTTAAAACTGAATACAAGTCACTCAGCAACAGGTCGTAGCATTCTGCCCATTCACATGCTGTCCCTACGTGCAGCTATCTCCCTACAAGTTCATTAGCGAGTGAGCAGAGTCGTGCAAAACCTCTCTGGTTTTATGTTTGCAATAAGGATTGGCAGCACATCCAACCGGGCAGCTCCCAGGACAGATCCAGGGCATGGGATGATTCTGTCCAGCCCCTGAACACATCTTCCCTCTCACCCCAGCAGACCTGCTCTACAAAATGGCTTCATCCATGTAGCGTAACTTCACACACACCATATGTGTGAGGTCACATTGCGTGGTGGATGCCATTTTATAGAGCAAAATGGTGTCCTCCGCACATGACCTTGCACACGCTATAGGTGCGAGGTCACACTGCATGGAGGATGACATTTTGTATGGTATGTATTTCTGCATGTGGCTGGTGGAGATGCTTCAATATGAACGTCTGGACCACAGCACTGAAAGGTTGGAGCACCCATCAGATGAGGGGTCGGGAAGGAACTTTTACGAAGATCAGATTGTCAGGGACCAGGGTTTTTTTTTCATCATCCCTTAGACATGGATCACCTAGTGGGAACATCTGGGCATATCTCACTTAACCAATTCCCTGCCGTCGCCCGAGTCTTGGGCATTGGCAGCACCGGAATTTCTCCATTCTCTGTCCATGGGACACAACAGTTCAGTCTTCTGAGGACTGAAATATTTTAGTCCAGCTAAAATCATTGGATTCAGCACAGGGGTATTTTGGTGAAACTAAGTGGCTTGAGATATACAGGAGACTAGACTAGATGATCCAATGATCCTTTCTGGCCTTAAACGTTAAGAAACTATGAAAGCTCCAAAATCTGGATCAAGATTTCAGGATCATTTTGAATCTGAGGTTTTGTTCTATTACAAAGATAGGAACCATGGGCAAACTTAAGATCCAGGTATATGCTTGTATTTCAAACAGTCCAAAAGTGTTTTTCATTATTATTTTGGGGTGTCGGTGGGGGGAAAGTTAGATCCAAGACTTTGGTGTGGGCCTGTGTTTTATGAAGCTATGTAACTGGGAAAAAATGTTGTTCTGTTTTATGTGTGCTATACCTTTAAATTTTAAGGAGTCTCCCTGCCAGCTGCAAGGACAGTTGCCATTTTGTGTTTGGTTCTGAGGCTTGATTCTGTTTCCAATTAAATCAATGGCAAGACTTCCATTAACATAAATAGAACAGGATGAAAAATGTTAGAGTGAGTGTCTCTCTCTGGGAGACTTTACAAGACAGATCCTCAGCTGACATAAATCAGGGCAGCTCCATTAACTTCAGTAGAGCAATGCCGATTTACACCGGCTGAGGATCTAGCCCTGTATGTGTTCTTTCCTTTTTTGGATCTGTGCAAAGCAAGTACAAAGGGGGTGTAACCACTCCCCAAAGAAGGATAGTAAAGTTTTACATCCCCTTTTCCCGAGTGTAAATGACATCACAACATGCAAAGCAGTGGAGAATCAGGACCTCAGGTATAACAACCAGCATGGATCATTGAGGAAGTGGCTCAGGTTGTAGGATCCATATGCACATGAACTGAGTCCCTGGTGCCTCCTACAAACTCTTCCCTCCCACAACCTGTGCTTCTCACCCAATGTTCCATGCAGGTTGCTACATAAGGTGTACATATGACAGGTATGGCCATTTCCTGCAATATACTGGACAAACCTTACTGAATGTATGTGAATTATTTTGGGATTTTATGTAACTTGTCTAGGAAATATGACTAATGTAAACCTGGGGAAGAGTTATGCACTTCGAAGGACTCTTTTTAACAATGGGCTAAGACAAGAATGAACTGTTAATTGTGCAGGTTTCCAAGGAAATACTTGGGAGGAGGAGAACCTCTGGACCCAAATACCTCTGGACCCAATATCTTCTGAAGCTTTGCCTTGGGGAGGGGACCTTTGTCTGGAAATACCTAATCTCAGGATCAAAAGGGCCAAACAGCATATGGGAGAAACTCACAGATTCATGGGTGTTCTAGGTCTGAGCAAGAGGTGTCATGAACTTCTATCCACAGGAAAACCCCTGCGTGGTGTTTGAAGAACTGTTCACTGGCCAGAGCCCCGGCTGGAATCAGGGGGTGATCTCCAGTAAGCGTCTTAGCACTATGTAGGTTCTTCTGTTGTTTTTAAAGTTTTCTCTGTAATGCTTTTAGGTTGAGAAGAAATGTGCTTGCTTAGAAAGAGCTGTGTGGGGTAACTTAGAACATTGGGCAATTGCAACTGTTTATAGGCTTTGAAGACTAAGCAAAGCATAGACACAGGCCTCTTTAGGTGGTCTCTTTTGCTGGTGAATAACACAGTGTAGGCAGGGAACTGAGTGCAGCCTGGAAAAACCCCAGAAAGCAGGGCATAAGAGGTGAAGGCTGGGGAGCCGGAAGCCTGAAAGTGTGGGCCCTCGCTGAACTGTTGCCCTGAACTGTAACTGTAACAGTACATTCCTCCACCTTTAGGCTTCTTGAGAACCACTAACCGTTGTATACCTTATACCTTATGCATCGTCTCTGAATCTGGCCCAGTGTGTGAATGTGTATAAAATAATATTGACTTCAATTGAGTTATACCAAGGAACATTTTGCCCCATTGGGCCTGTACTGTGTGCTGTTCAACTGCATGCCATGAAGTTGTGTAGGGACACCCGCATTGATTGGATACCACATGGCCAGATTCCTCCTTTTATTAGCCATTTTATAAAGCAGAACAACAACCGACAAACCCCATTTAAAGTGTTATAGGCCTGATCTACACTGGGGGGTGGGGGTGGGATCGATCTAAGATACGCAACTTCATCTACGAGAATAGTATAGCTGAAGTCGATGTATCTTAGATCAACTTTGAATCACTTACTTTGCGTCCTCGCGGCGCGGGATCGACAGCCGCCACTCCCCCGTCGACTCCGCTTCCACCTCTCGCCGTGGTGGAGTTCCGGAGTCGATGGCAGAGCGATCGGGGATCAATTTATCGCGTCTAGACACGATAAATCGATCCCCGATAGATCGATCACTACCCGCTGATCCAGCGGGTAGTGTAGACATGGCCATAGATATCTGTGAAGCATCATGAACATCGTACATCTGTTATTTACAGTATATTGATAATATATGTCAACATTCATATTCATAATCATGATTTACATATTGGCTTTCGCACTGCAATGGGATCAGGGGGGTTTTGATTTACATGGTTGCACTACCACATTTCATGACTGGATGCTACAGAGAACACACTTTTAATGTGCATAATAAATTTGCATCTTCATTAATGCTGATTATTTTATCCACGCAAACCAGGTGATGCAGAAGGCACTAGATGAAATTCTAAACCAAGTCACACCTCAAAGGTTGCGGGCTCAATTCTCCCCTCACTCACCCCATGGTGTAAATCCATTGGCTTAAATGTAAGCGAGGTCAGAATCAGGACCAGAGAATTCAGTTGTGGAAGAGGCCTGTGTTTATATGGCCCTGATTCAGCAAAGTGCTGAAGCAGTGAAGTCATTGGGACTTCAACACATGCTTAAGTGCTTTGCTGAATCACAGCATATGAAAGCATCTGCTGGAAGTTGTAGGTAGGCTTGGCAAAATTCAGTTTTTATTGTTTTGTAATTCTGATGGCTAATATCAATATTTATTATATTGGTGGTCAGACACTAATTATTTAATGACTGTAGATGTCGAGATTCAAAAAGTTAAAGCTTTATAACACAAATTGTCAACATCACAAGTCAAAATATACAAAGTAATAGAAATCCTTAAATCAAACTCTAATAAATTCTTAAGCAGAATTTTTCTTACTTTGGCTATCTGTAAATTTCAATTATTATTGATGGAAATATGTTTTTCATCATTTTGAGTGTATATGGTGAAATTGATGTTTACTGACATTTATCAATAAAAATATAATCCTTCCAAGCCTAGTTATATACCAGTGTCCATAAGACTTTGCTAACATCACTGGAATTCACATTGGTAGCATGCAAAGTACCCCAGGAAGCCCCTGTCTAATATCAACTAGGGTTGCAAGAAACTGACTGTAGGTTTCTATCGTAAGGTTTTATTCTGCTGCCCATCAGCTTTGTATCTGATCACTTTCCATGTAAAATCAATAGCAACTGTGAAGTCCCTAGTGGACTTGGGTGCTGAACACAAAGCATCCAAACCTGAGATGGGTGGAGGGCACTCAGCTCCCACTGAAGTTGGCAAACCAATCCTGAGGTCGTTATTGAGGCCCCACTCAGGCAAGGATCCCACTATGATCAAAGTGTAAAATATACGGCTTCCTGTGTGCAAAACTGAGCATGTGAATTCAAACCCACAGGCATTCACATGAGCGACAGCCAAGGGTTGGAATGTTCACAGGAGGGAAAAACAAAATTCATTTTTAAATTCAAGTGAATTCCCCTAGGACAGTGGTTTTCAGACCACTGGTGTCCGCAGATTATGTCTAAGATTTCCAAAGGGGTCCGTACCTCCATTTGAAATTGTTTAGGGGTCCGCAAATGAAAAATGTTGAAAACCACTAGGAGATATGTGGCAGCATTTCCCCGGCTCTGATATTCGGGTAAGGAAACTAACTTAGTCACACAGTGTAATTGAAGTACTGAATTTAGTGATAAAAATATTTCAAATAGCTCTTTCAAGTCCCTTTTCCCCAAAACTGCCAGTTAGAATGTATTCAATAAAAGGTCTTTCTCTGTCACTTTTCTGAATTGATTTGTTTCTCCTGCTTTCTCCAGCGAAAACACCTTAATCCTCTGCAGCTGCAACTTGTGCCATGTCTCTAAACCACAGGTTACGACCTTATTAATGCAGCTCAGCAGGTGGAAAATAAAAGTGCATTGAACCAGCGTGAGAAACACAGGAGACTGATTTATGGAATAATGGCGTATCTGGGAAGTTGCATTCAAAACAGGCAAGTGTATATCACAAAGCTTTAAAGTGCTCTGGTATAACATAATTATTGTTTGTAGCAAGTATACTCCATACAGTTAAAAACAGAGAGAGGATATTTAACATCACCTATAATGAGACAACATCATGTGATCCAAAAGGGGAAGGGAAGGTGAAATTGATCATGGTTTTGGTCCTTCCTCTGCTGACTCACAAAAACAAACTGAGGAGAGAGCAAAGGGGTGATGCCTGGTGATGGTGATGACACATGCACATGCCTCTACAAACACAACATCATAGAATCATAGAATATCCCGGTTTGAAGGGGCCTCAGGAGGTCATCTAGTCCAACCCCCTGCTCAAAGCAGGACCAATCCCCAACTAAATCATCCCAGCCAGGGCTTTGTCAAGCCTGACCTTAAAAACCTCTAAGGAAGGAGATTCCACCACCTCCCTAGGTAACGCATTCCAGTGCTTCACCACCCTCCTAGTGAAAAAGTTTTTCCTAATATCCAACCTAAACTTCCCCCACTGCAACTTGAGACCATTACTCCTTGTTCTGTCATCTGCTACCACTGAGAACAGTCGAAATCCAGCCTCTTTGGAACCCCCTTTCAGGTAGTTGAAAGCAGCTATCAAATCCCCCCTCATTCTTCTCTTCCGCAGACTAAACAATCCCAGTTCCCTCAACCTCTCCTCATAAGTCATGTGTTCCAGTCCCCTAATCATTTTTGTTGCCCGCCACTGGATGTTTTCCAATTTTTCCACATCCTTCTTGTAGTGTGGGGCCCAAAACTGGACACAGTACTCCAGATGAGGCCTCAACAATGTCGAATAGAGGGGAACAATCACGTCCCTCGATCTCCTGGCAATGCCCCTACTTATACAGCCCAAAATGCCATTGGCCTTCTTGGCAACAAGGGCACACTGTTGACTCATATCCAGCTTCTCGTCCACTGTAACCCCTAGGTCGTTTTCTGCAGAACTGCTGCCGAGCCATTCGGTCCCTAGTCTGTAGCGGTGCATGGGATTCTTCCGTCCTAAGTGCAGGAATCTGCACTTGTCCTTGTTGAACCTCATCAGATTTCTTTTGGCCCAATCCTCTAATTTGTCTAGGTCCCTCTGTATCCTATCCCTACCCTCCAGCGTATCTACCTTTCCTCCCAGTTTAGTGTCATCCGGAAACTTGCTGAGGGTGAAATCCATGCCATCCTCCAGATCACTAATGAAGATATTGAACAAAACTGGCCCGAGGACCGACCCTTGGGGCACTCCGCTTGATACCGGCTACCAACTAGACATGGAGCCATTGATCACTACCCGTTGAGCCCGACAATCTAGCCAGTTTTCTATCCACCTTATACTCCATTCATCCAGCTCATACTTCTTTAACTTGCTGGCAAGAATACTGTGGGAGACCGTGCCAAAAGCTTTGCTAAAGTCAAGGAACAACACATCCACTGCTTTCCCCTCATCCACAGAGCCAGTTATCTCATCACAGAAGGTAATTAGATTAGTCAGGCATGACTTGCCCTTGGTGAATCCATGCTGACTGTTCCTGATCACTTTCCTCTCCTCTAACTTCAGAATTCCTGGATGAGCTAAACTATAAACTGCTTTCCTCTTCTACTACCTTTTATCCATGGACTCCAGGGCGCTTTGCAAACATGAATTCACTGAGACTTCTAACAAACTCTGTGAGGAAGGTAAATATTTTTTCTGTTTCACCGCTGAGTAAACTGATAGATGGAGAGGTTAAGAGACTCTTGCTCAAGATTACCCAAGAAGTTTGTGACAAATCTGGAAACAGAATCCGGGAATTCTGAAACTCTCTATATTTCTTTAACCACTGTAATAATTCTAGTTATTCTGTACCTATCATTTTAGATTTTCAAACCATAGCAAACATGAATCATCTAACCCTCAAAAGATGTCTAGAAATATGGTGATTAATATCCCCATTTTACATTTGCCTGAAGCCAAACGGCAAGGCAGAGGCAGAGCTGGGATTTGAATAAAGGAGTTCCCAAGTTCAATGCACAAGGCCATGCTGCTTGCATCCCTTCCTAGTTAGAAGATCACGAGCCTGATTTCATTTACGCCCATTTTACACTGGTGTAACCCTAATGACTTCAATGACTGTATACTCTTTGTTGACCAAACATTGGTGTAGGTAAGATCTGAGATACTGAGACTTTTGCAGCCCTTGTCTTGCAGGACTAATCGATTTTGGGGGGATAAGGCAGGTGGAGATGGGGGTACTATCTTGGGGACAATTTAAAGCAGTAAATGTAATTTGTCGGAGAAGTGAGTGGGATAAATTGGATGCCTGTCATGTCTGACAGTGTGCCTTAATCTTGCAACTGTTTACACGTGTGCTTCAACAGAGGCGGCACGGCCTAGTGGACAGAGCAGTGACTAGGATTCAGGATACCTGAGTTCTGATCCTAGCTGTGTCACTGGCCCACTGGATAACCTTGGGCAAGTCACTTTCCCTCTCTATGCCATCTGTAAAATGGAGATAATGGTACTGAGCTCCTTTGAAAAGCCCTTTGAGATCTACTGATGAAAGGCACTATACAAAAGGTAGGGATTCTTATCAGAAGTCGTCCCACTGATTTCAATGGGACGGCTCAAGGGAATAAAGTAAAGCACATGCCTAAATGTTTGCGGGCTGAGGCTAATGGCATGCAGTTAGCTGTGTTTCCTCTTCAGGCCCTGAAGGAAAGGTTCAACGCAGGGCCCACCAGAACTCTGATCACAACAAAAAAAGAAAAGGGAGAAGATTATTTCCCCTCACTCCTCACAGACTCTATATCTGTTATTCTCTATATCTGTTATTTTATTTATCTCAGACCTAAGCTTATCTTGCTCCTGTAGTAAAAATCACCATCTTCTCCCAAGCCTCAAAGTGTAATCCTCTTTGTGAGCCAAGAGATAACTGGGAGAGGAAGAAAAATAAAACCTCAAATAATTGCTCAGCATGAGATAATCTTTGCTTCTCTCTCTTTTCTCTTTCTTGACTGAATAAAATAAATAAATACAACCCAAGAATGGTGGGGAAAAAAATCTATCGAGAGGATTAGGGTGTAGTTAATGCCAGGTCCAGCCGGCAAGAAATCTCATTCGCTTGCTTCAGAGGCAGCATCTCACTTGCCACCAAGAGTCTATTGATCCACTAAGGGTATGTCTACACTACAGCCGCTAGAGTGGGACAGCTACAGCACTGCAGCTGTAGGGCCGTATTGTAGACACTTCCTATCTTGACGGAGGGGTTTTTCCATCAATTTAGCTAATCCACGTCCTTGACAGGGGCAGCTAGGTTGACAGCAAGAATTCTTCCATCGACCTAGCTGCATCTACAACCAGGCTTTAGGCTGACTTTACTATAGCACTCAGGAAGCAAAATTTGTCACAGCCCTGAGCAACATAGCTAGGTAGATCTAATAATTAAGCGTAGACCAGGCCTGAAGCTTAACTTCCAAGATCTTCAGCCTATTTCCTTGCCTCTCCCTTTTGCTGTTTTTCTCACATACACAAGTCAACTGCCAGTATCTTTTTTACTCACTGGATTTGTGACAAGCTCCATACATTATCACTGTAGAAATAGGATGGGACTGAAGTTAAATTGGCTGAGGAATTCAAAAGAAATGCCATCCTGCCCAATATTAGTATCTTTATAAAGAAAGTAAATCTGTATGCTATGATCAGTAGGCGGTGTGTGTTATAGATTGCTATAGAGCCCAACTGGTCAATAGACTGCTCATGACCATCGATAACATCTTCGACTGCCGAGTTTATAACTAGAACTGGGCAAAATTTTTCAGCCAAAGGTTTTTTAAGATCAAAACACATTTTGCAAATTCATGTTAATTTCTCTGAATTGTTTTGGTTGAAAAAAATACTTGAACAATCTGAAAAAAAACCTCAATGTTTTGTTTTGACATTTTTTAAGTTTCATTTTTTAAAATTCAAAATTCCTTTTGTTTTGAAATTTCTTTGCATCTTATTAATGAAAATCTTTCACTTCGTTTGACCCATAGCAATTTTTTGACTTTTCATTTAGCTGAATATTTAAAAAGAAAAATGGTTTCAGGTCGACCCAATCCAATTTGTGTTCAGTTTTTCAGAACTGTGAGTGAACCAAAACATCAGTAATCCACATAGCTCTACTTCTGACCAGTTATAACACAAACTACTCAGAAACAGCTCTACTTATAAACAACAGCTAATCATTTTCCAGCACTTTATTAATGTACCCTTAATATGAAGTGTGTTATTTGTATGCCATGTATCACAGAGAAGACACTTTTCCTAGGTTGTGTGTAGATACAGAAAGACCTCCCTTTCTCCTCTATCTTTTGGAAACAGTCACCAATGTGTGAAAGCAAAGTAAACCAGGGATAGTGTGGTCTTTCACTGGCCAACATCAGCTCTCACGAAATCAAACAAATCAGAGAAATGAAGGATATTTTTTCCTCCTTCTTATTTCTATTTTCCTTGATTTTTTTAAACATGTGTGTCAGATGCTTTAAATAATAAGTGCCCTTCCATCATTTTCTCCCCTATTACACCAAAAATGGGATACCTTCAATGGGACCATCACAAGGATCCTCACTCATGGCCACCGGTGAAGCAAAGAACATGGATTTCACCAGGAAAGAGAGGAGAAGAAAATAGAAAAAAACCCATACTTGACACTCATATGAACATTCTTCCCCTGACGAATGTTTTTTTTTGGGGGGGGGGGTGTTGGGGGGGGGAGAAAACCTGGATTTGTGCTGGAAATGGCCCACCTTGATTATCATACACATTGTAAGGAGAGTGATCACTTTACATAAGCTATTACCAGCAGGAGAGTGGGGTGGAGGGAGAGAAAACCTTTTGTAGTGACAATCACCCATTTTTTCATGGTTTGTGTGTATAAAAACGTCTTCTGTACTTTCCACAGTATGCATCCGATGAAGTGAGCTGTAGCTCACGAAAGCTTATGCTCAAATAAATTGGTTAGTCTCTAAGGTGCCACAAGTACTCCTTTTCTTTTTGCAAATACAGACTAACACGGCTGTTACTCTGAAATTCTTCCTCTGAGGTTCTCGAAGCAATTGACAAACTCGAGGGTCAAGCTGAAGCCCACTGAAGTCAATGGGAAACATTCCCAGATAGCTCAGAGGATGAAAAATCTGACGCAGGTCCTCAATGTGCATGTGAGAGTGACAACAACAATGGAGACAGCAGGATCGCTCATGAGCTTCAAGTTAAGCACGTGCATCAGGAGCCCAAGAGAGGGCTTTAGCTGTGATCATTGCACAAAACTCATGAATTGCCCATAAGAGTTCAGCAGGTGGAAATAAGGTAGCCTATGCCCTTAACTAATTAACCCTCCGAAAAGACTACACTCCTGTGAGGTAGATAAATATGCCTATACCCTTCTTACAAAAGGGTAAACTGAGGCAGCAGCAGCTTGCTCATGCACACAGAGCATGTCAGTAACAACTTTGGG
Source organism: Natator depressus (assembly GCF_965152275.1). Classification (NCBI taxonomy): domain Eukaryota; kingdom Metazoa; phylum Chordata; order Testudines; family Cheloniidae; genus Natator; species Natator depressus. The sequence continues at coordinate 116,209,163 of NC_134240.1, read as the reverse complement.
AAACAATTCAGGGGCTTACTGCTTTTCTCTTCCCTCACAGCATATGAGCAACTTCTGTTGACCTCAGCAAGAGTTACTATAATACAACCAGAGAACTGGGAACCCAGGAGTCTTGACTAACAGGCCATCTGCTCTAACCACTACACGACACTCGCAGTCAAGCAGTAAGTGTAGGCAGACAACCTGCATAATGTGCCTGGTCTATTCATAAATCTCTACAAGAGAAGGGAACATGGAAATGTGAAGTGGTGATCAGTCACCCAGTCCTAATAACAATGGATGTGGGCTAGGAAACCCTTACTATTCACTTGACCAGTCCTCAACCACAGGGGCACCCCTACAGGCACTACACATGAGGTATAACAGAACCTCAGAGCTACGAACACCAGAGTTCTGAACTGACCAGCCAACCACACTCCTCATTTGGAACCCGAAGTACGCAATCAGGCAGCAGCAGAGACACACACACACACACACACACACACAAAAGCAAATACAGTACAGTACTGTGTTAAATGTAAACGACTAAAAAAAAAATAAAGGGAAAGTTTAAAAAAATGATTTGACAAAGTACGGAAACTGTTTCTGTGCTTGTTTCATTTAATTTAAGATGATTAAAAGCAGCATTTTTCTATGCATAGTAAGGTTTCAAAGCTGTATTAAGTCAATGGTCAGTTGTAAACTTTTGAAAGAACCACGATAGCGTTTTGTTCAGAGTCACGAACATTTCAGAGTGACGAACAACCTCCATTCCCGAGGTGTCCCAAACTCTGTGGTTCTACTCTAGGACCACTGGGGCAGCTTTGTGGGATGGAGCTCTTGCCATTGCAAACTGAAATTCAAGTGTTACAGATCAAAACAGGAGGGTTGTTAGTTGGGTTTCGATCAATTGGTTTATTAATTCTGAACAGGATTGTGTGTAAAACAACACAAAACAAAGAAAACCCTAAGTGACAGTTACATGAAATGCATTATCTAGCTAGTTGAACAAGACAATCAGACCTCAGTCCCATCATCCCCAAGAATGAGAGAACAGAGGACTAAAAGAGAGAAAGAGAGAGAGTGCAAGAAAGAGCTTAGCTGTGAACCTTCCAGCATGTAAAAAATCCAATTAAATTCAATAAAAGAACTGTACCGGAGTGTTCGTGTTTAAGTAAGACGATAATTATTCCTTCAGTTTATCTACATACCTCCAAAGCGAGCTCTCGGTGATGCTCCCCAGGCTATAGTCATACAGCTTGGTCAGAATTAGAATCACCTGGAGGCAAAAGACGAAACCGTGGTTAGTCTGAAACAATTACAATCTCCTAGAACTGAAATGACCCGAGGGAGGGTTTAGGATTCCTTTAATGGGTGCTTAACATAATTGAACGAATTGTTAAAGCATTTGGCTAAACTGACATGAGAAGTGCTTGCAGATGCTGTAGACTGAGCGGACCTTTCCCTGTTCAGTGCTGCGGTAACATTTTACAGTGCCTTCTTCCACCAGGAGGCAAAGCGGGTGAGGGGGCTGATATGCCAGCCAAAATACTTTTAGATACAGGAGGATATCTGCAGTATGTGGCAGAAAGAGTGATTGCCTTCCACTGGAACAACAAGGAGTCCAGTGGCACCTTAAAGACTAACAAATTTATTTGAGCATAAGCTTTCATGGGTAAAAACCCCACTTCTTTAGATGCATGGAGTGAAAATTACAGATGCAGACATAAAACTAAAAGCTTATGCTCACATAAATCTGTTAGTTTTTAAGGTGCCACTGGACTCTGTTGTTTTTGTGGATACAGACTAACACGGCTACCCCCTGATACTTGCCTTCCACTGGGATTCCTGAGCATGGGAACCACCAGTCTGGAATGGAGCAGAGGTCCTTTTCAGCCAGAATCCATGATGGTCAGTACCAGAAGAAGATGTAAGAACCCTGAAGAAGGCCAATGTGGGCTAATCTGCCCCCCATTAAGGCCTCAGTCTAACCGCTAAAAAGTAGAGAGTGGCTTAAATTCCAAAGCATGAGGTTTGGGATACCTTCCAACATTTTGCTTAGGGATCAAAAATCTCTGTCAGGCAACCTAATCATACCTTATGGTTTGATTAACTATGCTGAGTTTTGCTTTAAATTAAGGATTTCTGGGCCAGATCTTTCACCCTTTACTGACCCGAGTACAATGTACTAACACAAATGGTCCCATTGTCCTCGCATAGAAAGAGGTGTAGGCTTAGCTCCTGGGCGTCCCAAGTAAACCTCCTATTATTGTGTGTGAATATGATGATGATGCCCTCTAGTGGTGGGCCCACAAAGATGAGAAAGAGACCTACGGTAGAACCTCAAAGGTACGGACCCCAGAGTTATGGACTGACCTGTCAACTGGACACCAAGTGAAACTGGAAGTAACCAGTCAGGCAGCAGCAGAGACCAAAACATTTTTTAAAAGCAAATGCTGTATTGCATCTTAAAGGTGGGCACACCTGGGCTGCTTGTCCCTGTTCTCACCCCCACCCCTACGCACAGGGCAGCCACTTACAGCAAGATGCTGGGGCTGCCAGCCCAAGGCAGCTGGAGCCAGCAGAACAGGACAGCACTGGGGTCTGCACCGCTTTCATCCCTTCCTTCCCGCCGGGAGGGGGACATGCTGTTTTTACCCCATCACCCAGGAGGACACACACACACACTGCAAACTCATGCAAGTGCTGAGTAGGGAGCTCAGCTGCTGCTGAAACCTGGCCTGGAGTGTCAGCTGCTGGATCCGGAGCCCAAACTTTGTTGAGAGTTACAAACATTTCAGAGTTACGGACAACCTCCATTCCCAAGGTGTCCGTAACTCTGAAGTTCTACTGTTGTTAAGAGACATCTTGTGTAGCTCAGCTGGTAGATGCCTATATTTTTTACAGCTCAAGGCCCAGAATCCTACTTCCAGCCCCATGAATCACAGAATCATAGACTTTTAAGGTCAGAAGGGACGATTATGATCATCTAGTCTGACCTCCTGCACAACGCAGGCCACAGAATCTCACCCACCCACTCCTGTAACAAACCCCTAACCTATGTCTCAGCTACTGAAGTCCTCAAATCATGGTTTAAAGACTTCAAGGTGCAGAGAATCCTCCAGCAAGTGACCCGTGCCCCACACTGCAGAGGAAGGCGAAAAACCTCCAGGACCTCTGCCAATCTGCCCTGGAGGAAAATTCCTTCCTGACCCCAAATATGCTGTGGGGTCAGGCAAGGAAATAGGGTGAAGATCTTGGAAGTTAAGCTTCAGGCCTGGTCTACACTTAATTATTAGATCTACCTAGCTATGTCGCTCAGGGCTGTGACAAATTTTGCTTCCTGAGTGCTATAGTAAAGTCAGCCTAAAGCCTGGTTGTAGATGCAGCTAGGTCAACGGAAGAATCCTTGCTGTCAACCTATCTGCCCCCTCTCAAGGATGTGGATTAGCTACATTGATGGAAAAACCCCTCCGTCAATGGAGGAAGTGTCTACAATACGGCCCTACAGCTGCAGTGCAGGAAAGTTGATTATTCTGTATATTAGTACAAGTACCTCTTAAAGAGAATGCTAGCATGTAGTAGGTGCCGGCACCCTATTGGGATGTCAGATAGCATTCCCACAGAGGGTGCATATGCTTAACAAAGACACGTGCCAATTAAGGCTTTGTAAGTGCTAAATTTCAATCACAACCCTCTTAGGAATGGTTATCATTGGCAGCAGGCAGCTGTGTGTTAAAGATACAGAATTATGTTGTCACTGTCCCTCAGTGTGTTCAGCAAAGTGATGTCCATTCTCCACCCAGCTTGAGTAGTGACCCAAAGGACAAAGTGCTCTCGTAGGGTGGATAATGATTACAATCCCGCATTTTGCAGATAGGGAAACTGAGGTCCTGAGACTTTATGCAACCTTTGCCAAAGGCACATAGTGAGCCAGCAGTAAAGGGGGAAAAGAAGACAGGTTTTTTGCCCTCTGTATCATCTGCTCTAACCACTAGACTTGCTGCCTCTAAACCAGTTGAGTAAATCTACCAGATCTCTAAAGGGGGAAGCAGTGCAGCCCACACTCCCTGAGTTAAAACAGAGAGCTCTCCGGTTGTCTACAACTGAACAGGAGCATAACGAAAGGTTAGCATGTCTCCCTTCTTTCCCACTTGTCCTCTCAAAACAGAGAGATTACATAGATTAGTTGGAGCAGATCCTCCACCAACACTCCAGATGGAGGCCCTGCTCCCCCTTGGCCTCTTCCCCCAAGGCCCTGCCCTCGCTCTGCTTCTTCCTGTCCCCTTCTTTCCCCCAAGGCTCCCTCTTCCACCCACCACTCCCTCCTCTCTGCCCCCTCCCCCAAGCTCCTCCCACCAGCCACTCGCTGATCGGCAGCCAGCCCCGGGGCAGAACCACTGTGGCTGGTGCGTGCTGAGCACCCCTATTTTTTTTCTGTGGGTGCTTGAGCCCCGGAGCACCCACAGAGTCGCTGCCTATGTTATATGCAGTTTTGTTGTAGCCATGTCGGTTCCAGGATATTAGAGAGACAAGGTGAGCAAGGTAATATTTTTTTGTTGGACTGACTTCTGTTGTGGAGAGAGACAAGCTTTCGAGCTACACAGAGCTCTTCTATAGGTCTGGGAAAGGTACTCAGAGTGTCACTGCTAAATATGCTAAACTATTTGTTTGATCTCATAAGTAGTTAGCACATATTCTAAGGGATCACTAAAAAGAAAAAAGAAAGAAGAAAAGGAGTACTTGTGGCACCTTAGAGACTAACCAGTTTATTTGAGCATGAGCTTTCGTGAGCTACAGCTCACTTCATCGGATGCATAGAAAGTTAAGTGGCCCATTAACACCCCTGTAGTTATAGGAAAAAGGGGGGAAGATAGTGGGTTACAGATTGTTCTAAAAAGCCATAAATCCAGTGTCTTTATTAAGACTATAATTTTTCGTGTCTAGCAAAATTATGAATTTAAGCTCCCAGGGTCGTCTCTTGGAAATGTTGTGCAGGTTTCCTTTGAGGATGAGGACTGATAGGTCAGAGTTTGGCTTGGTCTACACTACCAACTTATGTTGATATCACTGCATTGCTCAGAGGTGTGGAAAATGCTGACCTAACACCCCCCCACCCCTCCCACCCCCGTATTGACAGCGGTTGACGGGTGGGCTTGTCCCGTTGAAAAGGCTACCGCCTCTAAGGAAGGTGGAGTACCTATGCGGAGGGGAGAAGCTGCAGGTCTAAACAATTGCTTAATGAAAAGTGTTCACCCACAGGTGATATGGTGTTTTTGTCTTTTATCTTTTTGCTGTGTGAGTCCATTTGAGTGATTTTCTAGTGTCACCCATTTAGTTGATATTGGGGCATTTAGTGCATTGGAAGAGGTACACCACACGTAGGACCCATGGATCTTGAAAGGTGTGTTGCAGGCAGTGTTGATCATTGTTACAGTGGAGATATGTGTGCCAGGTTTTGCATTTGCTGTTCTGCTTCTTTAAGATGGTCCGTGAAGAGGTTGGCATGTTGGGATGCCATCCCAGTACCCAGTGCTGTTCCCATTGTTTGGACAAAGTATTTTTCATTGAATGTAAAATTGTTATGGGTGAGGATGAAATGGATGAGTTTGGCAATGCGTTTGGGGTGGATACATGAGGGCCATTCATTGTCATGTAAATACTTGTGGCAGGCAGCATCCGATGAAGTGAGCTGTAGCTCACGAAAGCTTATGCTCAAATAAATTTGTTAGTCTCTAAGGTGCCACAAGTACTCCTTTTCTTTTTGCGAATACAGACTAACACGGCTGCTACTCTGAAACTTTTCACAAAGCAATCACTCTATATCTAACCTATCAGTCCTCATACTCAAAGGAAACCTACATAACACTTTAAAAAGATGAGCCAGAGAGCTTAAATTCATGACATGACATCAGGAAGTTTCTGCTTTGTTATAACCTTTGTTCCCTCCAAAACAAAATTTCAGCGAAACTGACACCATTTCACAAAGGATTTCAGTTTCAACAGAACCGTATTTGCTGATGACAAACTGTTTTGTCAAAATTTTTCAAACCTGTTCTAGGAATTACTCTGCATTCTACAAATCTGATGAAAAATCCCATTTAGGGAAGTGGTTCTTTGCTCCTTAATAATATTGTGCTGGCACACGATGGCTCCCAGTGGTGGATGGGTAATCTCAATACAAATTATATAAATTCTCTTTGTCCTACTCCCATCTATGTTAATGGGAATGTATCCACTGATTTCAATGACAGCAGGATCTGTTATTTGCAGGCTTGGCAGAATTCAATTTTTTCTTCTTTTTATTTTTATAATTTCAACAGCTAAAATCAATGTTTATTTTAAATTTTTTTTTCAATTTTTGGCAATTTAAATGTTCACAACTGTTTAAAACCCATAATTGCATGCATTTTTTTACATTTTCATCTATTTAAATTTTCACAGTCACAGGAGATTGGGAGGGTCAGACAATAATTATTTAATTATAGTGGACATTCAGATTCAAAAGGTTAAAGTTTTACAATAATTAAAACACAAGTTGTCTACATACATCACATGTCAAAATATACAAAATAAATATCCTTAAATCAAACTCTAATGAGTTCTCAAGTGGAATTTTTCTGACTTTGCCTGTATGTAAATTTCTAATGTTATATATTGAATTTTTTTTTTCAGTTTGTCGGTGTATGGTGAAATCATAGAATATCAGTGTTGGAAGGGACCTCAGGAGGTCATCTAGTCCAACCCCCTGCTCAAAGAAGGACCAATCCCCATTTTTTGCCCCAGATCCCTCAAGGATTGAGCTCACAACCCTGGGTTTAGCAGCCCAATGCTCAAACCACTGAGCTATCTCTCCCCCCTCCACAAAATCAACGTTTACCAACATGTAGCAATAAAAGTCTAATCCCTCCAAGCCTAGTTATCTGTGAAACACTTTGACATCTGGATCATTATGAGGAGAGCACTTTCAGATCCTTTTTGGGAAGGGACACCATACAAATAGAAGGCATTTTTGTTATTTCATTACTTGGTGATATCTATCTAGGTTCTTAGTCTATGCCCATCACTGTGGTATCTGGTCACCTTATACTAGTCAATCGCATCTTATTCTAGAATCATACAGACAACCCCCTCCCATCATAGTAGATGAGAGATTAAAAGACTTATCCAAGGTCACGCAGTGAGTCTGTAGCAGAGCCAAGAAGTAAGGCCAGCGCTCCCAATTCCCAGTCCAGAGCCTTGACCACAAAACTACTTTTTCTGCCATCTCTCTGTGTAGGGATTCTGACTTCAACACACTTCTGCACCGGATGCTGCACACATAACATATCTCTTAGGTTTCATCAGAGAACACCTCCACAACAGTCTCTCTTTTCCATTCACTTTTCCTGAAGCAGCAGCAGGATGGTTACTCCAGACCAAGACACACAGGCAATGTGAACACATGGGCAGCAAAATTGCTTATTTATGCCAAATTCCCTTATGCACTTTTTGTTAAACTGTTATTTCAATAACCTGTGCAAGTCCATCTTTTTTTAAAAAGTATTATTTCTCCTTTGCTGTTTTCATTTCTTTGTTATTCAGACTGCAAAAGGTTAGTCTGTGTTTAATACTGTGGTGGGTTTTGTTGTTACAGCGGTTGTTTTTTTGCTTTGTTTTCCCAGGCTGTCGCTAGATAGCTTAGAGGAACCTAATGATCAAAGACATGCATATTATGTTGTTCTAAGTGTCAAAATATGAGCTGTGATGGAACGCAGTAATGAAATAAAACAGAATTTCTCACCCTTCACCCTTGTTTTTTTTTCCCTTTCCCGTTCCCCACACTTACCAATCAATACAAACTAACAAGTGCAAGAAGAAAAGAACAGCCAAAATAGTGATGCGTCACATACACACACACACACGAGCTGAAAATCGGGTTTTATGCCTGCTCTGATGTGAGCTCTTTTAAAAACTGAGATGAAAAGAGAAACTTTACTCTTTGGTTCTTTCCAGAGATATAAACTCTGTTATTACTGGCAAAGATACAGCTTTGCTTCCAGGCCCCTGAAGTAAGGTGGTTTTGAAATGGGTTCCTCACCTTTTCCTGGTTAAGGGAAGTGGCACAGGATGGGATGGCCCTTTGGCAGAGGGGGGCTTAGCTCCACCCGTGACTAATTGGCTGCATACCAGGTGATGTTTTGAGGCCCAGACACAGGTGATGGCCTGCAGGTCATCTGGTCCTCAAATGACAGGGCAGCAAGCAGCTCAGTTAGAAAACTTCCATTTTGGTTGAAAAGTCATTGTGCCTCACAACCCAAAACGTTTTCATGAACAAAAATTTCAATCAGCTCTACATTATGGTGGCCAAGTTTTTGAAACTTGGGAGCCTAGAGTGAATTGCCAACACTTTCTAAAGAACCTAGTTGTTTTGGACACCTTGGATTTTGGGTCCTCAACCAGACATACACCTTAAAAGGGCCTGGCTTTCAGAGGCTGAACGCTCAGCGCTTTCTGAAAATCAGGCCTTTAAGACGTCCCCGCTTTGGGAGCACAAAATCACTAATAACTTTGGAAAATCTTGGCCTAAATCTACTCACCCAAATAACAGTGGCTGGCAGTGGTGGCTGATGACTTTTTTGAGAGGTGATGGACCTCTCACAAAGTCTCATAAATTCCAGTATATGTCCATCTCCTTGCAGTCCTGGCCAGGGGAGGTGTGTGTGTGGGGAGGGTCTACGCTTTGCCCTACGAGGACCACAGCTTCCCCCTGCACCTCGTGACTGCAGGGATCTAGCATCACTGGCCCTGCAGCAGCGGCTCTGCTGTCACAGCCTCTCTCACCAGTCAGGAGGCATCCCTGCGTCGGAAACATTCATCCATGGGGTGGCCTATCCTGCAGCTGGGGGCTTGTCCTTGCAGTCCTGGCCAGGGGTCTCTGTTCCACTGGGCCAGGAAGACTGCAGGCTCCCCGACACCTTGCATTCTGGTGTCTTTGGCTCCTTGGCTGTGCTGGGAGCCCCCTCCAGGCCCGCTATCAGAACCGGCCATAGCTATTGCAACACTGCTGCAGCCTCACCAAGCCGCGTCTACCACGGCAACGCCCTCATACAGTGACTCCTGGGTATGGGAGATTGCCATGGTAACAAGACAGCATCCCAAGGCACTATGACCTATACTGGGATTTGAGTCTCATCCACAGCAGTAGACTTCTGGCTCTGCATTGCACTGTGGAGATGGGAGAGAGAGGGAGTAACGTGATAGATTTAAAATTTGTGTCGACTTGTGTTGCTTATCGAATAGGTACACGCTTAACAGTCCTTAAAAACCTGAATATAGACAAAAAATGTCACAAGGCCTGCCCTGAATTGCTTAAAATCCAAATGGACAAGAGATTGGCAGTCCCTTCCTGTCACATTTGTGTCTAGCATAAACTTTGTTTTATACTGTTTTGCTGCAAATTAATTTCTAATATGGGCACCTATCGCCCCGGTAGCTGACAAAGGGCTTGTCTTTCCCTGCAGGGTTACCTCCAGGTGTAACTTAAGAGTTGCCCCAACCCAACTCCCTTCCACACTCATAAATCTCACGTTCAAGTGAAGTGGTGCATCAAACTCAATCTAGCTAGCACGTTTAAGGTGAACGCCAGGGGAGCGAGTTGAAGCTTGAGTACAGCTAACTACCAGCTACAACCCACCAGAGGCTAATCCAATCCCAGTTTGAGTGGTGTTGTGCAGTTGCTCTCATTCAAGGTAGGCTAGGTCGAGTGGAGCAACTTGAGCTATTTGTTGCTGTGAAGACAAGCCCAAAGATGCTTTTGTTTTTCCAAGCCACAGGCAAGGCTGGCTCCAGGCCCCAGCTTTCCAAGCAGGTGCTTGGGGCGGCATTCCGAATGGGACGGCAGTCCGTGTCTCGCGGCGGCAATTCCCTTGCAGCTCCGCCGCTCTTCCCACCACAAAGTCAATAAAAGGGTGTTTTTACCCTAGGACAACTAATGCATGTTAACTATCGTGCTGTAAGAATATAGTGGAGACAAGGCACAGTAGGTTTACCATGCAGTAAACTACGTGAGGTCAACTAGGAGCAGGGAGTATAGCGAAGACCCCATCTAGCTACCTCACATCAAAAACTACAAGTGCCTTGTCTCCACCTCGGATTTCACAGTGAGATAACTATTCCGTGTTAGTGTCAGTGAAGACAAAGCCTTAATCTCTCTCTCTGCCTCCCTTTACCCTCCCACCCTTTGTCTGTCTTGTCTGTTTAGATTGTAAGCTCTTCTCCTAGCACAATGCCTCCCCCGCAAAAAAAAAAAAAACAACTAGGTTGGGGTCTTTAGATGCCACCATAAGACAAATCAATAAATAACAATAGTAATGGACATCAGTGTTGACAGCACTATATGGGCATCAGTTGTCTAGACCAGTGGTTTTCAAACATTTTTTCAGGGGACCCAGCTGAAGAAAATTGTTGATGCCCATGACCCAGTGGAGCTGGGGATGAGAGGTTTGGGGTGTGGGAGGGGCTTGGGGTGTGGGAGGGGCTCAGGACTCGGGCAGAGGGTTGGGGTGAGGGGCTGCGGGGTGGGGCCGGGAATGAGGGGGTTCAGGGTGTGGAAGGGCAGGGGGTTGGGGTGCAGGAGGGGGTCAGGGTTCTGGGTAGCGAGTGCAGGCTCTGGGGTGGGGCCAGGGATGAGGGGTTTGGGGTGTAGGAAGGTATTCTGGGTTGGGGAGGCGCTCAGGGCTGGGGCAAGGGTTGGGATGCAGGAGGGGGTATTGGCTCTGGGGTGGGGCTGGGGATGAGAGGTTTGGGATGCAGGAAGGGATTCCAGCTTTTGGGGGGGGCTCGGGGTTGGGGCAGGGGATTGAGGCACAGGGTTGGGGCATGGACTTACCTCCAGTGGCTCCCAGTCAGCAGCGCAGCCGGGGTGCAGAGGCAGGCTTCCCACCTGTCCTGGCACCGTGGACCGCATTGCGCCCCGGAAGCAGCCAGCAGCCGGTCCGGCTTCTAGGCGGAAGCACGCAAGCAGCTTCGCACAACTCTCGCCCGCAGGCACCACCTCCCCAGCTCCCATTGGCCGGTTCCTGGCTAATGGGAGTGTGGAGCTGGTGCTCAGGGCGGGGCCAGCGCGGGGACCCCGTGGCCCCCTGCCTAGAAGCTGGACCCGCTGCTGGCCACTTCCGGAGCACAGCACAGTGTCAGAACAGGTAGGCACTAGCCTGCCTTAGCTGGGCAGCACCGCTGATGGGACTTCTAACGTCCCGGTCAGTGGTGCTGACCCGAGCGACCCAGTGCCTTACATGCTGCAACCCAGTACTGGGTCGCTACCCGAAGTTTGAAAAACGCTGGTCTAGTTAGTGTTGACCACACTATCATGACCAGGTATGTGGTATATTCCACTAGGGGGCAGCCAAAATCAACTTAGCTGACTTGCACATGTATTTCTGGCTGTTCACTGTCCTGTGAATCCCGTAGTAAACTATGGAGACCAATTCTGTGCCACTCTCAGCAATAAAATGTGCCAATAACTCAGATACACCAATGAAAGCTAGTTTGAACATAAGTTTTCAAAAGCATGCTGGCTGTCTATGATCATGCAGCTTTCAGAATGACTTGAAGTTTTCATGCATTGCATTTTAATAGCCAAAATTCTCAGTTTGGGCTGTACGGTTAGTTGCATACGTCATCCAATCAGAGAATAGAAACAATACCACCTGACTTATGTAACTCCCCCACACAGCATGTGTTTTGAAGTTTGAAAAAGAAAACATTCTCAATGAGTTGTTTTGGCAGTCTATTGACACGGGGATTTTCAAAGATTTTCACAAATGATTCTGAATAACTAATTCAACCGAGAATTTTCCAACCAGCACTAGTTCTGAGTGCTACCATATGACAAATAATTAACAAAGATCATCATGAGTACGAGAAAAGCAGTTAAAAGGAAGGATCCAGAAAATTAGTTGTCATGAGGGCCAGAAGCAGAGACGCTTGGATTCCCAAAGTAAAGGTACAATAGCTTTCTTCTCACTGGCAGAACGTCACATCTGGGGATCAGATTTCAGAGTAGCAGCCGTGTTAGTCTGTATTCGCAAAAAGAAAAGGAGTACTTGTGGCATCTTAGAGACTAACCAATTTATTTGAACATAAGCTTTCGTGAGCTACAGCTCACTTCATCAGATGCATTCAATGGAAAATACAGTGGGGAGATTTATATACACAGAGAACATGAAACAATGGGTGTTACCATAAACACTGTAAGGAAAGTGATCACTTAAGATGAGCTAATACCAGCAGGAGAGCCGGGGGGGGGGGGAGAAAACCTTTTGTAGTGATAATCAAGGTGGGCCATTTCCAGCAGTTGACAAGAATGTCTGAGGAACAGTGGGGTGTGTGTGGGGGGGAATAAACATGGGGAAATAGTTTTACTTTGTGTAATGACCCATCCACTCCCAGTCTCTATTCAAGCCTAAGTTAATTGTATCCAGTTTGCAAATTAATTCCAATTCAGCAGTCTCTCGTTGGAGTCTGTTTTTGAAGTTTTTTTGTTGAAGAATTGTTACTTTCAGGTCTCTAATCAAGTGACCAGAGAGATTGAAGTGTTCTCCGACTGGTTTTTGAATGTTATCATTCTTGACGTCTGATTTGTGTCCATTTATTCTTTTACGTAGAGACTGTCCAGTTTGGCCAGTGTACATGGCAGAGGGGCATTGTTGGCACATGATGGCATATATCACATTGGTAGACGTGCAGGTGAACGAGCCTCTGATAGTGTGGCTGATGTGATTAGGTCCTATGACAGTGTCCCCTGAATAGATATGTGGACACAGTTGGCAACGGGCTTTGTTGCAAGGATAGGTTCCTGGGTTAGTGGTTCTGTTGTGTGGTGTGTGGTTGCTGGTGAGTATTTGCTTCAGGTTGGGGGACTGTCTGTAAGCAAGGACTGGCCTGTCTCCCAAGATCTGTGAGAGTGATGGGTCATCCTTCAGGATAGGTTGTAGATCCTTGATGATGCGTTGGAGAGATTTTAGTTGGGGGCTGAAGGTGACGGCTAATGGCGTTCTGTTATTTTCTTTGTTGGGCCTGTCCTGTAGTAGGTGACTTCTGGGTACTATTCTGGCTCTGTCAGTCTGTTTCTTCACTTCCGCAGGTGGGTATTGTAGTTGTAAGAATGCTTGATAGAGATCTTGTAGGTGTTTGTCTATGTCTGAGGGATTGAAGCAAATGCGGTTGTATCCTAGAGCTTGGCTGTAGACAATGGATCACATGGTGTGATCTGGGTGGAAGCTGCAGGCATGTAGGTAGGAATAGCGGTCAGTAGGTTTCTGGTATAGGGTGGTGTTTATGTGACCATCGCTTATTAGCACCATAGTGTCCAGGAAGTGGATCTCTTGTGTGGACTGGTCCAGGCTGAGGTTGATGGTGGGATGGAAATTGTTGAAATCATGGTGGAATTCCTCAAGGGCTTCTTTGCCATGGGTCCAGATGATGAAGATGTCATCAATGTCGCGCAAGTAGAGTAGGGGCATTAGGGGACGAGAACTGAGGAAGCATTTTTCTAAGTCAGCCATAAAAATGTTGGCATACTGTGGGGCCATGCGGGTACCCATAGCAGTGCCGCTGATTTGAAGGTATACATTGTCCCCAAATGTGAAATAGTTATGGGTGAGGACAAAGTCACAAATTTCAGCCACCAGGTTTGCCATGACACAAATTGTAGACGTCTGTCTGTCTTCTTGAAGCATATTAATGCAGAAGAGCTGTACAGGTGAATGCAGTGAAGAATGTAGCAGGCTGCTTTTCAAAGACCACGTCTCAATGGGTAGGATCTATCACAAACCGTCTATTATTTTCTTGATGCTTAATGTCTGTTAGCATAAGAGTTAAATGTATGCATCAAGAGGAGAATATACCCTTCTGTTTATTCATTTCATTGTATATCAACATGGGCCTTTGGGGGATTGTTTCTGAATTAAGATCAGAGCAGGCTGAACCCGGAAAGCATTCTGAACAAAATTTCTGTGTCAATCAACACCTTTTACTCAACATACAATTACTGGTGGTGCTTTCGTGTGGATACACAGCAAGGGTGAAAGGTTCAATTAAAGAAAAACACCAAGCTGATATGTCCCCTAACTACTCTGTAATGCAACTGCAGCCTTGACAGCCATTCAATGGTCTTTGTGCTTTGCTGGGGGGTGACGATTTTATATGCTGAGTAGAAATTTTTGAAGTGGAAGTAGAAAGTCTGCATCCTCATGTGAAAATACACCTGCGAGGAGCAAGTCAACCACCTAATTTATGAGCAAACCAGACTGCCCCTCTAGCCACCAGCAGCTAAAAGAAAACAGCATGCAAATCTCCAAAGAAAATGGTATAAAGAGACATTTTGAAAATGTACATGCTGTTTGTGAGCATCATACTTTGCAAGAAGAAAAGGAGGACTTGTGGCACCTTAGAGACTAACAAATTTATTTGAGCATGAGCTTTCGTGAGCTACAGCTCACTTCATCGGATGCATACTTTGCAGGGTGTATTAGTAGCTGTGCCTTGCAGTAAGACCCAGAGTATTTATTGAAGGGGTTAGTAGCACCCATAAACTCCAGACATAAAGCATCTCCCCTGCTGGCCGTCAAACCTCCAACCAGGAGCTCCAGGCATAATTCATCCGATCCTTTCTGCAGAAGAAATGGAAAAATATCGCAAAGATATTGCATAGATAAAGGTTGAAGCAAAAGACCTTCCTCGGGAAAAGGACTAGCAGTGAAAAATCACCCAGGATTAATGTGAGATATATCATGCCTCACAGACTACTTATTCTGAAACTTACTACAGCACATAAAAGTGAAAAATTAGCATGCAATGAATAATTTATTTAGCGCTTTACTGTTGTTTAAACAAATCGCTTTCATGAAAGTGATGTGTATTCAAGCAATAAATCACTCTTTAGTACTCTGTCACAAGGCAAAGATACCACTTGACAGAATTACTGAATGGCACTGCATGGCCATGAGGCAAGTACAACCAAGATAAGGGTGATGTCCTTGAGTAACAGACTTTTGCGGGGGGAGCAAGGGGGAAGGGAATTGCATCTCTGAAGTGAGACTTTCATACTGGGACAGCCGGAGAGAGTGGTACTTACGAATGTAAGTGCCTTTCATCTGCATAGCCCAAAAGAACATTAAAAACAATAACTGATCAAGCCTAAGAACAGCTCTGTGAGGTAGGTAAGTATTATTATAGATACGGTAGAGAAGGGGCACAGAGAGTTTATGGGACTTTGCTGTGCACACAGAGCCAGGAATGAAAATCAGGATTCTGATTGATACCTGAGCGTTAACCCCGAGATCTCGTGCTTCCTCCTCCTCTGACATAGGGGCAGATGAACTGCAGAAGGTTCAGGTCAGTTCTGACTTTCAATCACCAATTCACCCTCTTTAGCAATAAAGGGACCAGGTCAAAATCCATCTTCCCACGATGCAATTCTATTGCATATTCCGCCTTGATTACATGAGTGACTTTAGTGGAAGTGAAGCGCATGAAACCTGCAACAAGGGAGTCTCGGTGCAGGTAAGAGGGTAGAATTTTGCCCGCAGTCCTCAGCAGTCTGGTTTCCCCAGCAAGCTAAAGATCTCAAAGGCATGTCCCAATGAGCATGAGGAAGCAAACGTATTATTCCTCACAATGGTGTGTTCCACTGTGTAGGGATAAATGTGGTCTTCTGACTAAAAATAGGTCCCTGTAACAATCCCCCTGGTTACTACACTAACACTCAACAATATAATGTACCACATTACAGATAAATGAATATATTGGACCAGGCCCACCTATAGTGTAACTCCATTGATGTTAAATCAGGTATGAACTTGGCTCAGTCATAGGATCAAGAAAGTCTTTTGTGAGCTGTATGGATGCCAGAACTGCTTTGTCTAGTATTTCCTCTCCACAGTAGTTGAGAGAAAATGAGCCAAGCTGAGCCTTCATGTACTCAGGTGCAAAAGCATTTTAGTCAATGGCGTTATATCAGGGCTGAATCTGGCTCCATATTCTTATTCTGTCTCACAAGGCATGACCTAGTATAGCACACGAATAACAACAGGACTGGAATTTAGGTCATTCATTTTTCCATAAACACCCATGACTAAAGGAGCCAATCGGCCTCCCTTGCTGATCTCCGCAAGGTTGTAAGAGGAACTGGAGGAACTTTCTGCTTTTCTGCTATTTCTACATGCACTGTTTCTGCCTGCTTTAAAACAAAACAAAACAAAAAACAAAAAAAGTGCTAAGTCTACTCACTCCAGCTAATTATTTCATGACTGCAAATCAATTACAACCCAAAACTTCTACCAGTTTCACCCCATCTCAACAGAAGCTGCATCACCCACACTCCATTAGATCTCCTAGGTCTTGCAGAGATTTGCCTGAATATATAATGAAGTTCTTCAGTTACTCGCATTCCCTCATTCTCTCAATCTGCAACAAAATACACCAGTGGCAGCTGTTATAACAAACTACAAGGCATCTTGAAACCAATTGTAATGCAAAGGTCATATTTTCCGAGCTGTTTATAGATTGTAACCCTAAGGTTGTAATGTCACCTGCTGTCAATAATTCAAGGTGGGAAATTACAACTGTTAATAACTCATCAATTCTTCATTCTTCCTCCTTAACTTATCCCCCAAGTGTTGTCATTTAAGGTTTTTCCTTGAACCTTGGATGCAAAGGTTTTATTTGTTTATGGGAAAAGATTTAGGATGGTAATCCCTTAACAAGTATCTAGGGATAATAACCAATATAAAGTGCACATTTCAGACTTGAATAAATTCCTCTTAAAGGTCTATTCTCACTGGGCCTCTATATTATGCAGAATGTGTTGATGCTGTCAATACAAAAACTACTTCATTTCAGGGAAGAGAGGAGGGCTCAGATGAAAATCCCTAGCAGTTGCTAAAAATGCATCTGATTGGTAAAGGGAGAGGAAAATAATCTAGTTTGTGACAAAAGTGAGATTCCCCCCCTTTAGAAAAAAGTTAATATCTCAAACACAAATTATTTTACTAAAGCTCTTGTCACCAGTTAGCCGAAAACCAGTTCCACTTGTTCGCAGCAAGTTTGTACAGGTCAAGGGGATTTTACAGTAACGAGCACTGAAGTACAAGGGTCAGTTGGGTTACAACAATGCTTTACGTTAATGCCTAGATTGTATCTATACAGTTCACTTTTGGAGTCCATGAATCCTCCAAGGCTTAGACTTGTACAGAAATTAATAGGGTTTGTTTTTTTGTTTTTTTGTTTTTTTGACTGGCAGCCTCCCTGAAATAAAACAAGAAACATCCAAAGCCAAAGAGCAGTTGAACATTCACGGAGAAATTTCTGAGGGTATATGTCTCAACCTACACACAGCATGACAGGACAGCATTGGAATTTTCCTTTCACACTTCACCCTGCCTGTGCTTTGCCTGCTTTGGAGCACAGGAGGTAAAAGAATGAGTTGAAAAGACTAAAGGATTCTGGCTCTTTGACATTAAACCCTGTCCACTATTCTTGGGGGCAGGTAAATGCCACCCAGCAGTTAGAAAAGCATCCAGCTACCATTACCAAGCCTCGGTACAAATACTGTAGTGGAAGGAATCATTCTCACCCTTGAATGGAAGTGTTTTAGTAGCTCCCATAAATGTCAGCCTTTGAGAGGCACGTTAGGCCTTGGCTTTAGAGCTACTGAAAGTAACGATGTGGCAATGCGGACATAACCCTTTAAACCAAAACAACTCTCCGCTATTTTTTTGCCTCGGGGGGGAATGTCCATGTTTAATGCACCTAGTCATCCCAGGCAGGGCCCAGGTATAAAATAGGGGTGTGTGAGTGATAGGGTGTAGAGAAATTACATTGTC
Source organism: Natator depressus (assembly GCF_965152275.1). NCBI lineage: Eukaryota > Metazoa > Chordata > Testudines > Cheloniidae > Natator > Natator depressus. The sequence continues at coordinate 116,191,317 of NC_134240.1, read as the reverse complement.
CTCTGGGAACATGGGATTAACTTCAGCCCAGATCTCCCCTCTCCCCACTCCCCCCCATTCTAGTATTGATGCTGAAGGGAAAGACAATAAAGGCTCCGCTTGGGAAGCACAGAGAACGCCTAATAGTGCTCCACACCCGGGAACATAAACTAGGGCCAGATCCAAAGCTGAGTACCTTTCATTTTCCCTAACAGCTGTTGTTACTCATCAGATGGGGAAACCGAGACACGGAGAAGTAAAGTGACTTGCCCAAGGTCACCCAGTAGGCCAGTGTCAAAGCCAGAGATAGAACCCAGGTCTCTTGAGACATAGCTCTATCCACTAGCCACTTGCAGAGGGGCTAGATGTAATCAATCCTGTAGTCAAAACAGCAGGGGGCAAGAGATGAATACAGTAATAACAACAATGGGCAGCATTAGGAAGGGAAAAAGCAAGGATTTCCAATAACCGAGTTGGTTCTAAAGGGAACCTCCATATAGTGAATAGGGGTTGAACATAAAACCCCTACCCTTGTTTTACTTAATTTTATAAATAGTGCGCACTTGTAATCACTCTGTGTGGATCATCCCTTAAAATTAAAGGGCAGGACTGTGACAAGAACTGCACGTCAATTACATCTTCTGTTTCCCCGTGTGCACTTTTCACCACCAAACCGCCTAACTCAAAGGGATCTACATGTCAAAGTGTATTGTAATGAAATGCACAATGATTCCAATCTTATCAGCCCAGTAAGATGTGTGAATAAGATCCCATTATCTGAAAGATAACAGATCAAGGCTGCCTTCTGTCTATGCCTTCGAGGTTTCAGCTGAAAGCACAGCACAGACGCTATCATCCCATATGACTGGTGATCTTACCAAGCAAATGAAATCAGCTTTTGCCCTCTTGCTTCTGCTTTAAGGTCAAGTGAGGTGTGTTGCTGGGGACGTGTTTTGGGGGCCTTTTCCATCAGGATGGCCAAGCTCCTATTGCCTGCAGTGCCTTCTGCCACTGCTGGGAGAACAGAAGGAAGAGACACACTCCTGAAGATTCCTGGAAAGCATCAGTTGTGATATAGGAATATCTGGCTCCCTAGTGCAAAGGGGTTGCCACCCTCATTTTACTGTTACAACATCTTCAGCTCGCCCTAGGGACAGCTCATCAGCTACGACCAAAATACATCACATCAGCAGGCGGGGTGCAAAGGGCATTGAAAGCTCTCCTTTGCACTGCTCTGATCCTGGAGCTCCATGTGCTGTGTTAGAGGAGGCTGCAATGGCCACAGGAGGCTGAAAACACAGTAAGAGTCGGCATCCTGTCCATGCCCCCTTTCTCTAACCACATCTACTCTCCATGCTATGCTGGCCGCAGGTTAGTTGTATTTCATTAGGGGATGTGGCTGGCAGAGTTGCAGGAAAGGTCTTTAACAAGGATGCTGAGGCTCCAGTGTTACATGCTGAGGTTCCACCCGCTTAAATCCCAGCGCCCCTGGTGCCACTCCAAAATATGTCCCTCCTGAAACCTGACTCCCTTTCTCCAGTTCCACTCATCACAGTACAGGGATGTGGTTTATAAGCCCCTATACTGCATCTCTGCCACTGCAGGATCACACTGTCTTTATGACAGGTTTCAGAGTAGCAGCCGTGTTAGTCTGTATCCGCAAAAAGAAAAGGAGGACTTGTGGCACCTTACAGACTAACCAATTTATTTGAGCATAAGCTTTCGTGAGCTACAGCTCACTTCTCACGAAAGCTTATGCGCAAATAAATTTGACTGTCATTATGGTGACCCTTCCTGGGCTGGGTAGAGAGGTTTTCCAGTACTTGTGGTATAATGCAAAACAGACAGACCAGACCCAAAAAAACTGACCCTATTCTGTTTAGATGAGAAGATTCAGGCAGCTTACTTCTGACGTACACAGGTTTAATAGAAAGCAGAATTTAATAATGGGCTCTTCAGTCTAGAGAAGAAAGGTATTAACATGATCCCATGGCTGGAAGCTGAAGCTAGACAAATTCACACTGCCAATAAGGTGTACATTTTTAACACTGAGAAGAATTAACCAATGGATGGGTCATTACACAAAGTAAAACTATTTCCCCATGTTTATCCCCCTCCCCCTCTCCCCCCCCCCCCACACACACATTGTTCCTCAGACATTCTTGTCAACTGCTGGAAATGGCCCACCTTGATTATCACTACAAAAGGTTCCTCCTTCCCCCCACCCACCCCCGCTCTCCTGCTGGTGTTAGCTCATCTTAAGTGATCACTTTTGTCTTCAGATCGTATAAATCTTTCGCCTTTCTCCTTACAGTGTGTATAGTAACACCCATTGTTTCATGTTCTCTGTGTATATAAATCTCCTCACTGTATTTTCCACTGAATGCTTCCGATGAAGTGAGCTGTAGCTCACGAAAGCTTATGCTCAAATAAATTTGTTAGTCTCTAATGTGCCACAAGTACTCCTTTTCTTTTTGCCAATGAAACAATTTACCCAGGGTGGATTCTCCATCATTGACATTTTTATATCAAAATGCTTGTTTTCTTCTGAAAGATCTGCTCTAAAAATTATTTTTGGGAAGTTCTCTGGCCTTTGTTATGCTGGAGGTCAGACTAGATGATCACAGTGGTCCTTTCTGGCCTTGGAATCTGTGAATCAGGTCCTCTTTCTATAGATTTGTTTGTACCTACCTAGGTATAGAAATACTGCTAATAAAACAAATAATATTAATATACCCGGCTCTTTTCATCCCAAATCTCAAAGCGCTTTGCAATGGAGGAAAGTATCATTATGCTTCCCGAGTCCAAGTCCAGTGCTCTGTTCATTCAGTCATTTTAATAGGGTGGTCTGCCTCTTTAAGGTAGGAAGGCCTTTTGTCTGGTTTTATATCGGACAGTTCTCTTTTTGACTGCTTTGTCCCCCATCCAGTATTGGAACAAAACCAAGGTGGTTTTGTCCACTATCAGATGGGGGCCACCGTTTTTAACTGCATGCTCCTCCACCCCCACTGCATGGGACATCAGTCCAGTGTCCTCTTGAAAATGGCATTCCCCCATGCAACATAACCTTGCATGTGCCATACACACAAGGTCGCTCTGGCAGGGGTAGGGTCACGCAGGAAGGAGCAGGTCCATGCTGTTTCCGGATGTGCTTGAACGTCTGGTATTCTGGGAATGTGTAAGTGGCCACCCTACTTTAAGGTCCAAGGGCTTGGAGTCAGCCATCCCTGCTTAATTATCAGACCCAGGTGGGATGGGGTCAAGTGATTCCTACGAATGGCAGGAAGAGCTCAACTGAAGCAGCTGGTGGGCTCCTGTGGCTAGCCCTCAACTGGGGAGGGAAGAGACACAGTGGCAAAGACTTCTGGGCTCCTGAAATCTTTTGGTCTGGGAGTAGCTTTGCTTTGGTGTTACTTTGTGAGTTTTTTGCTTGAAGAACAAACTGCGCCCTGAAGGTAAGGCCTGAACAGACTCTGGGTGTGGTGCTGAATCCTTCCTGGGTTGGGGAGTCAGGCCAGCAGCCTGTGGACATGCTGACACCATCATGTGGCAAAGCAGTTTGCACCTGCATTCAGCTGAAATATGCAACTAGAACCTGAGCTCTCCCAAGCTCCTCTTCTGCACCCAGTGTTACCTGCTAAAATTGCTGAGCCCCTGGTGCTACTCCAAACTTTGTCCCTCCTGAAACCTGACTCCCTTTCTCCAGTTCCACTCATCACACTGCAGGGTATGTGGTTTACAAGCTCCTATACCGCATCTCAGCCACTGCAGGATCACACTGACATTGTGGTGACCCTTCCTGAATTAGGCATTCCTCTTCTCTGCAGCACTCCCCAGACAACATGCACATTGCAACTCTGCTGCCGTGTATTCATGTATAACAGAACAGAACCTTCCTGAATTATTTCTAAAGGAGACTTGCAATCTTGTCACCAGTTCAGTGCCCCATGTACTACACTAATTTGACTTATACTTATGGTCAGCCATTTGTCAAGGTGGAGGTAGGGAATGGAGCTTTATGTTCCATTCCCTTTGACTTAACGTTTTACTTTTGACATGTGCGCCTCCAGGGAAACACACAGCATCCATCCCTCCCACCTCGGATACTTGTTCAGCACCTGTTGCAGGAGAGAATGGTGTTGTTTGTGTTTTTATGGCTTCAGGCTACTGGCAACAAAAAGCCCATAATGTCAATCACCATCATCATCCTCAAATTCCTGCAGAATGAACCTCAATTAGAAAACCAACTTATTATTCTTTAGCGTTTGTTCAGTACTAAGAGAGTACATGCAAATAAAGACATTATAGTCCCTAAAATGATTAGAGTCTGAGGTCCTTTCTATACTGCTCAAAGGTGTGACTGCAGCTTGTGTAGAGATACCTAAGCTGGCTTTGATTTAGATAGTGTGAATATCAGTAGCCATGAAACCATGGCACCAGGGGCTAGCCTCTTGAGTACAAACCCAGGGTCCCAGCTGAGGATCTGACACATAGGACATACTGGGAAATTCTCAGAAGCACAGGTGTAGTGGAGCCAGAGCAGGGCCCTTTTGCAAAGGCAGGCTGGGCAGAGGATGCCAGTTTGCTCGACAAAATGGCGTATTCTGTGCGAGGTTACAAAATGATGTTCCTCTGCACAGCATGATGTTATACAAACCATGCATGCAAGGTCACAACAAAGGGAACGCGGTCACATCATTCCGGTAGTACCAGTACTTGCACATTCCCTTTATTAGCAGGAGTGTTGGAAGCAAGACACGAGAAGTAATTCTTCCGCTCTACTCTGCGCTGATTGGGCCTCAACCGGAGTATTGTGTCCAGTTCTGGGCACCACATTTCAGGAAAGATGTGGACAAATCGGTGAGAGCCCAGAGAAGAGCAACAAAAATGATTAAAGGTCTAGAAAACATGACCTATGAGGGAAGATTGAAAAAATTGGGTTTCTTTAGTCTGGAAAAGCAAAGACTGAGAAGGGACACAATAACAGTTTTCAAGTATGTAAAAGGTTGTTACAAGGAGGAGGGAGAAAATTGTTTTTCTTAATCTCTGAGGATAGGACAAGAAGCAATGGGCTTAAATTGCAGCAAGGGAGGTTTAGGTTGGACATTAGGAAAAACTTCCTAATTGTCACGGTGGTTAAGCACTGGAATAAATTGCCTAGGGAGGCTGTAGAATCTCTATCATTGGGGATTTTTAAGAGCTGGTTAGACAAACACCTGTCAGGAATGGTCAATACTTAGTCCTGCCATGAGAGCAGGGGACTGGACTAGATGACCTCTCAAGGTCCCTTCCAGTCCTATGATTCAGGACTGTACTGTTGCTCAGAAGTGGGGATAATTCACTTTGTGGGCCAGATTTTCAGATGGTGGAAGTCAGCATAACATCATGAACCTCAGTGGAGTAAGAACATTTACACCTGTTAGGATATAGATATTCAGGCCTGTCTGTAAAGGCCTATACTCTAAGAATTTAGGTGTATTCTTATCACTTGGCTAGTTCTAGAGGTATAAAAGAAAGAATCAAAATCACTGTCTGCCGGTGTAAGGGCCTTCTCTTACTGTGACAGTCTGAGGCCCTGTTCGTAGGCTAAGGCCTCTGGCTAAGCAGCGGAGGCAGCCATAAGCTGGGAAGCGACCGGTCACATCCTCACATTCCAAACTAGTCACATTGAAATCAGGTGCTATTGGGCTATTAGGAATACAATCGAGATTGCCTCCAATCTATACTATACTGTCTGCTGTATAATTAATTTTGCTGGGTGTAAACTAATTCAGGTGGTGGGATATAATTGGTTACATAATCATGTGACAATATGTTAGGATTGGTTAGTTAAATTTCAGGAAAATGATTGGTTAAGGTATAGCTAAGCAGAACTCAAGTTTTACTACATAGTCTGCAGTCAGTCAGGAAGGGGGTGGGAGAAATGGGAACAGGGAATGGGGGTGGGGAAATTGGAATCACATTTGGCTAAGGGCAGGAATGGGAACAGGACACAGGTGTAAGGCTCTGTGGTGTCAGAGCTGGGAAGGGGGACACTAAGGAAGGAAACTGGAATCATGCTTGCTAGAAGTTCACCCCAATAAACATCGAATTGTTTGCACCTTTGGACTTTGGGTATTGTTGCTCTCTGCTCATGCGAGAATGACCAGGGAAGTAAGTGGGTGAAGGAATAAGCCCCCTAACAACACCAGTTGAGGATCTGGCCCATAAAAGATAGAGCCACACTGAGAAATCCCCAGAGGAGGGGATAATTTATACTTTGTGGCCCAGATTTGCATTTGGTGTAAATCAGCATAGCTCCATCGACTTGAATGGAGTAATGGTGATTTATATCAATTGAGATCTAGCTGTGTTTGTTTTTTAATTCCTAAATAGAATACAGTTCAGGTCTTATGGGCTTCATGGAAGAACTGGCCGCTGAGGAGCAATTTCAATGAGGAGAGCATGGTGATTTGGCCAACAGAAATTTGGAGTTCATTCCATGGAAAAGGACAGCATGAAAAACGCTCAGATAAGAATGGAGGTGATTAACATAGGTGTAGTTTGATTTCTATATTTTGGGGGTGGGCAGCTCCAGTCAGGCCATGCACGAAGGGGCAAATTCCGTACCTTCCAAAGGGTTGCAGTTTGGGGAGGCAATGCCCCTCCTATCCCCATAATCTACTCCCATGGTGATGAATGAGGCATTTAGGCTGTTGGTGGAGCAGAGGGTGAGGTGGAGGAAGAGGGCTATTGGGCTAAGGTAGAAGACAAGATCTAAGAAGAATTCCAGGGAGCTATTTTGTAGGGGCTTGAAGGCAAGAATGAGTTGGTACTGGAGGAACTTCCGCTGTCTTTTGGATTTTCTCCAGTAGCGTTCAACAGTGCAATAACAGAATCAAAAGACGTGGAGGTTGGGCATGAAGCAGGATTGGGGTGGTGGAGGTCTGATGGGAGAGAGGAGCAAAGGAGTCAAGGACAGAGTGAGGCAGGAGCCGTGGGAGTCAGCTGTGAAGTTATTTAAACTTCGGGGCATTTTTGTATATAAAAATAATAAATAAGAAGAAGTAGTGAATAGCAGCAAAACTCTCATTCCCTCGGCAGAGCCACTAACCCCACATTTTACCTCACGTCTGTAACCAGCTTCAGTGTGCAACTTTATGAACATCTTCTATGATCTTTTTAAAGGGATATGGCCAGCTAACATTAGGATCCACATTTAGAGGGGAGGAAGGAAAGGAAAGTTCAGAAGATAAAGAGACAGGTTTTCATGGAGTTCTTTTTTAAACTTCAGTGAAAATCCATTTGTTTTTGTTTTTTTCATGTAATCATTCCATCCCTTCCCTGCAGTGATCTCAACACTACAGCTTTGGGCTAGATCAGGGGAACCTGAAAGTGACACTTATGCCTGGTCTAAAATGTAGATCAACCTAACAACATCACTCACGGATGTGAAAAATTCACACCCCTGAGCGCTACGGTTACACCGACCTCACCCTAGGTGTAGGCACAACTAGGACAACAGAAGAATTCTTCTCTCATCTCAGCTGCTGCCACTCAGAGAGAGGTGGATTAACTACAGTGAGAGAAAAACCCCTTCTGTTGCTGTAGGTAACATCTACACTATGATGTGGCATCGGCACGGTAACTGCGTGGCTGTAGTGCCCCTAGTGTAGACATGGCCTTACTAGAAACTCACCAGTGTGATTAACAAACCTGAATGAAACACAAAGGGCTTGTCTTCACAGCTGTGTTAGCTCGAGGTAGAGCTCGAGCGTTGCCCCTGTTCACACACACAGATCTCTCGTGAGAGTTAACTGGGGCTTGAAACTCAAGCTAGCTAGCAAGGCTGGGGGCGTGGGTTGAAGTTTAAGTACTGCTAATGCTTGAGCTACAAATTCAGTGAGGAGGGTACATCTTGAGTTAGCACACTAATCCAATCAATCTACTAATCTAATCAGTTCAGCCTGTGCGGCTCCAGGGGAGTAAATTTAGCGTAATGACAGGTTTCAGAGTAGCAGCCGTGTTAGTCTGTATTTGCAAAAAGAAAAGGAGGACTTGTGGCACCTTAGAGACTAACCAATTTATTTGAGCATGAGCTTTCGTGAGCTCCAGCTCACTTCCGATGAAGTCTCTAAGGTGCCATAAGTACTCCTTTTCTTTTTGCAAATTTAGTGTAGTAACTCGAGCTAAGCGTGGCAGTAAAGATAAACCCCAAAAGTAAAACAATTGACACAGATATGGAAATGTGAGCTAGGAAGGGCTTCTCAAAACTTTTCCATCAACACTGGGTTTGTTTTTTTTTCTGTTTTTTTTTTTTTGACAGAAAATTGGGTTTTTGACTGAATGAATTTTGTTTGCAAGAAGTGTCTGCTTCCCACAGGAAATTCTGATTTTTCATAAAAACAAACAGAAAAAACCCCAACACTCCAGATGCCCCAATACCAAAATATTTTTGGTTTTCAGCCAAAAATGGAATTATTTCAATTTGGCTACACCGCTGCAGCAACTCATGGTTTACCTCACTTCCCCGTTGTCCTCTGTGGGCCAAACTCCCCAGCCATACTTCATCTCCCATGATGCACCATCTCCCACCAAGAAGGGAGGCCATGAAACACCATGGAGACGTAGTCCAACTAGGGAACAGGCACATAGAGAATTGGAGATTACAACTCCCATAAGGCATCACAGCAGCGTTTCCAAATCCAACTATTCTGGGTTTTGGCCATAATATTTCAGTTTTCAATTTTTGGCTGAGAAGTAGAAATTTCCTCGGGGTGTGGGGAAAGAAAACATTTTCCGAGGTGCTCTTGAATTAGGCATTAATTTCTTTCAATTTTATAAACTAGGGTGTTATCAGTAACCAAGGTAAAGAAAGAAAACCTGTTTCTATAGAACTTAGATACAGTACAAGTCCTTTGAAATGGAAATAGAATAGAAACATTCCAAACGGCAAAGTGCAAAGAGCAATTCTGCTTACAGCAACATCCAACTTATAGTGAAACTGTTCCTTGAAAAAAAGCATGTGTTCCACGACACAAAACTTCAGTGTATTGCTTGCTCTTTTCAGAGTAGCAGCCGTGTTAGTCTGTATTCGCAAAAAGAAAAGGAGTACTTGTGGCACATTAGAGACTAACCAATTTATTTGAGCATAAGCTTTCGTGAGCTACAGCTCACTTCATCGGATGCATTCACTGAAAGCTTATGCTCAAATAAATTGGTTAGTCTCTAAGGTACCACTAGTACTCCTTTTCTTTTTGCTTGCTCTTGCAATTTTATTGCCAGTCTTGCAATATTTGGTGTTCTTCTTAAAGCCCCAGCTTCTGGAGTTACATGATTCCATGAAAAAAAATCAACTCTCATTTTAAAAAAGCTTCTGACCTGCTGATGGCAGAGAGAAGCAGGAAAGTATGACCCCCTAAAAACTCAGAAACCAGAAGAAAAACAAACAGGCCCAGCATTTATTAGTTAAAAATCATTTATGATTTTGAAGCCTCATGACTTGTGAGTACCTGGAATTGGCAAGACTGTGACTTTCATCTTAGCAGTGCCCCACTCCCTTTAACAATCTCAGTGAAAGGCAATTCCTGTTCTGGAGACTTTACGTGGAACACCCCAAAATAAAATTCAGCTCTGACTGAGATCAGTGTGATATCCTTCCAGAAGGGATTGCCCTGCATAAACTGCAGTTTATGATTAAAAACCTCTCAGCTGTTACGGCGACTGACATGTTAAACCAATAAATGGTGCCACTGAAAGATTCCTAGCCTTTTTAAACTAGCCTATTTTTTTTAAATGGCCTCAAATTTTAAACATATGATTAAAGCAATTTCATGTAGGGGGGGAAAAACGTCATGTATTTGCCCCTAAGAAGGAACACTTTTTGTAAGGAAACATAGTATTTAGTGTTCACACCATATTAAAATTCCAAGCAGAACTTTGCAAAGGCAAAGAAAATATCACTCTGAAATGAACCAGAACATTTTGCTGGAGAAGAACTAGATGAAGAGCCAATAACTCTGGCTCCTTGATAGCAATCTCACTACGAAGAGACAAACACCCTGGAGTCAAGCACAGAGCTGGGGATTTTTTTTTCCCTATTCTTTTTGTCTTTCTTTCTCCCTGTGTGCATAGAAAGTAAAGGAATTGCTCACGTCAAACCGGCAAGTGACAGGGGACTCCATAACTGACAGAGAGAAAGGCACAAATGAAAGAGGATGCTTGTCAGTGGCCACATACGCCATTCAGCTCAACCGACTGCATCAATGTTTGAAACACCAGATAGCAAGAAAGTTGCATTTGCATTGATCACATTAGCAATAAAACTCGGGGCCTGTCAATCAGTTCAGTCCCAGTTCAGCAGGAGGCCTTCTGCATCATTTAAGTCCACAGGATGGTACAGATGGTTTGGAGGGGGTCTGATTTGGCCCGGAAAGAGGAGAAGCTTTGCGTACAGGCCAGTACCACCATCTCTGGACCTGTAGGTACACGTGGAGCTGAGCAAATAATTGGTGTTAGGGTTCAGAGGCTGAACCGACTAATCACAAAAGACTCAGATTGGTTCAGTTCCAACTGAAATTGATTTTTTTTCCTTGCCAAAATGAAAAAAAGACACTCCAGAAACAAATTCATTTTGGGTCGAACAAAACATTTTGTTGGCCCCCAAACAAAATACGTTGAGGGTTTCATTTAGTGTCAGGTTATTTTGGGGGTGCTTTGCACCTTTTTAAAATAGTAACATTTCTAAAGAAAAATGTTGTTTTAAAGCTAAAAGCTGAAGACTTTTTATTTTGAAACAGTCGAAATGAACTGATTTTACTTCTTGGACCCTCCTCCCCCATTTTTTCAGCAAAAACTGTTCACCGAATTCAACCTGATATAAGTCAACAGCTTCAGTGTCCCGAAATGTGCAGGTTTCGGGGAATATTTTACTAGTTCGGCTACCACCCACCAGTCCCCAAAAAATCAATCAGCTCGACTGACATGGGTCTAGTACTTAGAAAACCTGCATAGCAGATTCTTGGCCATATTCTGTGAGTTGACTGGTGTGTGGATTCAGTCCCTCTACATAACCTGTGCAAAGCCTGGTGAACCAGGGAGCACTGATCCTGCAAACCCCAACACGGTGCAGAGTAGGGAGGACAAAGCTGCCGTGCTTCATGACAAGCGTGAGCAGCATCTAAGCACTGGGGCACTGGAACAATTTTTACAGTGGGGGTGCTGAACGGGAGTGCACTACATCACAACTTCAATCAAATTTGGCCCATCCGCCAATCTGTCTTCATCTACAGGGTTGCGGATGGGCCAAACCTTAGCAACATTGCATACCTGTGTACCAGGTCGTAACACATGGAGCGGGGAGCCAGGCAGGTGCACAGCACCCCTGTACTTTAAGCCAGATGTGTACTACAGAACCCCTCCTTCCTGAGCCTTTGCCTACACATCAGTAGTCTCAAACCCCGGGCAGCCCATTCCCCCAAGCTCAACTACTACTAATCAAAAGCTGGATTTTTTTCTCTGGCAGGAAATTCCAATATTTTGGCATTTGTTCTCGTCTCCTATCAACATACACACACAAAAATCAATATTTTTCACAGAGTGAGAAGTCGAATTTGGGGGATTTTTTTGACAAAACTTTTGTTGTTGGAAAATGCCAATTCATCAAAACCAAGAACTTTTCACAACGAAGAGTCAGTTTTAACAGATTTTTCAAGTTGAAATTTGTTTGGAAAAAAAATGTGAAATGGCCAAATTGTTTCGTTTTGATATTTTGAAAGGAAAACAAATCAGTTTTTCTGGTTCAGAATGACTTTTTGCTTTGAAATTTAAGCTAGTTTTAAGCAAGAATAGAATTTCTAAAAAAAATAAAAATGATCAACATCAAAATGAAGTGTTTCAAAATTATCAAATGTTTTCATTGACCTGAGATTTATAAAAATTCTGAGATTTTGACTTTTCAGGAGAAGAAAATTTTTCAAGATCCCTTAAATTTTCACTTAGGAAAACTGTTTTCCATCCAGCTCTAATTTAAAGTTCAAAAAAATTGATTCAGAAACATCAAAACATTTAATTTCAGTTCAATGTTAAACTCAATCTTCCTGAATGACCGGAGTGCCTCATGGGAGTTGTAGTTTGGGTGCCTCATAACTGCATATTTCTCCTTACTGCCCAGACTCCCCATCTGGACTACATCTCCCATGATATACCAAAGGTATGGTATTATTCCCAAAAGGCACCACAGTATCTCAAGCAGACACAGATTAATGTTGACTCAACATGAAACAAAACATTTAATTTAGATTTTCCTTGATGGAAAATTTTAAACAGTTCAACAATGTCAACATTTTCCTGGGTAAACTGGCAATTCTGCAAAAACCACACTCTCCATTGAAAAAACATTTTGATAGAAGATTCCTGACCAGCTCTACTCTCATGGGACAAGGTGAATAAGGTACATTGTGTAGGCCAGGCCTGGAAGTGCCTGAGGATACAAAGGCTTGAGTATCATCTTCATATTAACGAGGTACTTAGCTATGCTACTAGAGTGAGTAATTTGGCTGCCATTCAACCATGCTCCCATTAATGCAGGTTCACGTTCCTCTGCACATCACTTTTTACTGTGCACTTATCCAAACAATATCACACTTGCTGTGGACAACATTAAGCTTCAGATGTCTGTCGTCAACCTTCTCCAATGCAGAGAAGTTAATCAGGAACTGCATGTATAGCTAAAAGTTCCTGACTGTAAGCAGCGCCTTTAGGCATACATAATACTGTTGACCATACAGGTCTGATGTGCATAGATCATATTCTGTGTTTCCTCTGTGTGTGCGCACGCATACACACAGGCACACCTCCATGGAAAGTTGTCCCCAGTTGATCCTGTGAAAAGTCGGGGAGGGGATTCTCACAATCAGAGGATCCTCCCTCCCCCACCCCCCAGCTCCACAAACCTGCATAGAACCAGTTGCAGGATGGAGACCGTATTTTTTCACTGTCCTGTATCTCCCTAGCACATGTATTACCATACCAGAGTGTTACCTGGCCCACTGTGAGTTGATCTGTCCAGGTGCATAAATGAATATCGAATTAGTTATTAACTATTTATTATTATTAAAACTTTAGGAAACAACTGTGCATCAGTTTTGTCCATGTTAGGTAAGTATGGTCATAATTTCCACAGCCTATTACCCAATTTACATATGCAATCATGCTAATTCCATACACAGATTAAGCATGAAATTGCATCGAATCATAGAATATCAGGGTTAGAAGGGACCTCAGGAGGTCATCTAGTCCAACCCCCTGCTCAAAGCAGGACCAATCCCCAATTTTTGCCCCATATCCCTAAATGGCCCCCTCAAGGATTGAACTCACAACCCTGAGTTTAGCAGGCCAAAGCTCAAACCACTAAGCTATCCCTCCCCCCAGATGTTGCTTCTGTATTTAGTTGCATGTCCAATTTTTTAATCTGGTCCTAAAGTTCCAGTGTTTCAGATTGGCAGGGAAGAGAGTATTGTCTAACAGGTAGAGCACTGGACAGGGAGAGTCGGGAGATGTGGGTTCAATTCTTGGCTCTGCCATTGTCTTCTGGGTGACCTTGTGCAATTCACATACCTTCCTATGCCTCAGTTTCCTCATCTGTAACACGGGGGTAACGATACTAAACTCCTTTGTATAGTGCTTTGAGATCTAGTGATGAAAAGTGGTCTAAAGAGCTAGGTATTATTATTATTATCTGAAACTCTCTATTGTGACCCTGATCCTGTGGTTAATGGGAGCTTTGTGTGAGTACAGAGTGTGGGATAGGACCCTATGTCCAATCTTGGGTAGATAGTGGAGATGGTAAAAAAATCAAAATTCTTTCCTGCTAAGTAAACAAAATGAAATGTTTGTTATAAAATTTCTACTGAAAATTTTTGATTTTTCAACAAAGCCATCAGAAACAAAACATTTTTCATCTTATTTCAAATTTGCAATTTTTTTAATGGGAAAATATCAAAAGTCTTGATTATCAGGGTTTTTTTCTTCTCTTTTTCTCCCCTTTTAAATTCCCACACATGCCCGTTTCCCAGTGGAGTTTTTGCAAATCTTTTCAAATTCTCATAAATTGAAAATTGATTGAAATTGATAAATGGAAAACTTTTTTTTCAGTCAAAACATTTCTCTACCACATAGCAACAAGTGCTGCTGCTTTTCTTCTCCAACTTGGCTACACTGAAGTTGTATCAATGTCCCATTGATATTCTAGATTTTTAAAAGGTTTGCTTTACAATTAGGCAAAATGTTCTATTCTATTTAGTTAATAGAACATATTTCAGTTTTCTTATCTCTCTCTCTCTCTTTTTTTTAAAGGAAGCACGCTGTACTACGATTGCAGGTTTTTAAACTGCATTTAAATGCTGATGACTTGACCTAGAATAAAAATAAGCAGCATAAAGTGCCTTCAAACTATCCTTAGCTGTTAAAGCTAAACTGCAGTTCTCTCTTTTACAGTAAGAAAAAAGCTCAATGCCATTCTCTTTCATTTCTATAGTAAATCAAACTGAATTATTCATCAGCACTAAATATCTCCCAAACTGTTTTTTTCCCCATTACTTTTTTAATTTTCTTTACAAACCCCTACGCTTCCCACCCAAAAATATAAACAAACCCAAACCCATCAGTTTCAGATGCAATTCGCATATAAATAAACTATGATTCTTGGTACTTCAAAAGTTCTGACTTCCATCTCAGCCTTCAAAACAGGCAAAGGACTTATCATAGTCCCGAAATCAGATATCATCAAAACAACATCTTTTATTGTTCCTGTGGTCTAATCTTGCTGAGATTGAAGCTATGTGGCTGTCAACAGTAAGAGCAAAGCCCCCTATCCTTTAGTTTTAAAAAAGCAAGGTTCTGCAGAAACCAAGCCATCCTCAGACCTACAGCATCCTTCATCAGGCTCCTGGGGCTGCACAGCAATGCAATATGAAAACCCTAGCCATCTCCCCTTCCCTTTGCCTATTTAAAGTATTTAAATAAAAGCCATCGGTCCAAGGTCAATGGTCATAGAACCACAGAGTTTAAGGCCAGAAGGCACCACCAGATTTGTTAGTATGACCACCTGAAAATCCCAGGCCACCAACGCCACCTAGCACCCGCACACGAAACCCAACAATGAAATTAGACCAAAGCATTACAGGAGACTAGATTATTCTGTGCCACAGGGAGAGACTAACATGGACTGAGGTGCACCAGGACCCGAGAGCCCTGCAATGGCAAGCAAATGATTAAGTAAGCTACGCCAAGAAAATCCCGGGAAGAGACTCACATCCACACACTGCGGAGGAAGGCAAAAAAGTTCACTGCCAATCTCACCGGGGGAAAAATGCCTTCCCGACTCCATGTGGTGATCAGTTAGATGCTGAGCATGTGAGCAAAAACCAGCCAGCCAAGCACCTGAGAGAAAATGCTCAGTGCCACCTCAGAGCACTGGCCCATCCCTCCCAATGTCCCATCTCCAGCCATGGCCATCCCTGATGCTTCAGATGACTGATTTAAAAAAAAAAAGAACCCAGAGTACATTGTTAGAGTCCCTTCCTGACCCCTGTAAATGGCCAGCTGAACCCGGAAGCATGAGCTGTAGAAACATAAGACGTAAACTAGAAGTGAACCCCAGGACTGCTGAGCCCTCCCCGCTCCTCTTGTAATATATCAGTATAGGAACCATAGAATCATAGAACTGAAAGGGACCTCAAGAGGTCGTCTAGTCCAGTCCCCTGCACTCAAGCCAGGACTAAGTATTATCTAGATCATCCCTGACAGGTGTTTGTCTAACCTGCTCTTAAAAATCTCCAATGATGGAGATTCCACAGCCTCCCTAAGCAATTTATTCCAGTGCTTAACCTCCCTGACAGTTAGGAAGTTTTTCCTAATGTCCAACCTAAACCTCCCTTGCTGCAATTTAAGCCCACTGCTTCTTGTCCGATCCTCAGTACTTCTTCCTAGGCAGTCATTTCCCATTCTGTATGTGTGCAACTGATTGTTCCTTCCTAAGTGGAGTACTTTGCATTTGTCCTTATTGAATTTCATCCTATTTACTTCAAACCATTTCTCTAGTTTGTCCAGATCATTTTGAATTATAATCCTATCCTCCAAAGCATTTGCAACCCCTCCCCCAACCTTGAGATTGTCTGCAAACTTTATAAATGTACTCTCTATGCCATTATCTAAATCACTGATGGGAGGGAAAGCGATGTGTCCTAGAACAGGTAGGGGAACCCCTGCACCGAAATTTGATTAAAGAAGCAGCCATGTATGGAGCAACCAAGCCCTGGCCATAATTTTAGGAAACCACAAAAAGAATCTATTTCCGATGCCTTCAAGCAAGCAGGCTACAAATTTGTAAACAAAGAGACACTACATCATCAATGTGTGAGATCACACTAGCCCAATGAACAGCCAGGTGAAGGTCAGATATGTCACAAACACAGAAAAGGAATTCACTAAGCAGAGATGTGCAAATCCAGAAGACTATGCAGGGTGAGCCATCAGCTACAGATAATATTTTAGTGAAAAGAGCCAACCACCCAAGGACAAAAGTAACAATTGTATCAGCTACAGCAGCCCACCCAGACAAAGCATTCATAAAGGACAGAACTTGGGGAAAATGTTCCCAGATCTCATGTCAACTGAATTCTGGTGCACATGTCAATGCAATACCCAGAAAACTGTATGAACTGCTGAAGGTCTCAGACCTCATTGTATCCATCATCCAGAAATTATTTGGTTATGGAGGTCAGCAGCTGGATGTGAAAGGTACATGTACTGCAACATGTAAGCACACAAAGGACAAACGGTCTACATCCCAGAGGCACTACCAGTGTTTGATCTCAGAACATGTCTGCATCTTAATTTGATCGAGTTGGCAATGGCAGTAGGAGATGTTCCATTTCAGTGCCACTGGCATCTGCCAAGCCAGATATTCTAATGAAAGAATACACAGATGTTATTTCATGGAGGGTGAGGCAGTTTCTGAGGAGCTCAAAATTAAAATGGATACCACTATTGAGCCTATGGTACAGACTGCAGACAAATAAAATAATTGTTAAGGTGGATGATCCAACAGTGCTGATAAACTCATTCAGGGTACAACAAACCCACACACAGACAAGCTGACATTATGTCTTGATCCATTATGAGATCCGAACAAGTAGGAGCTGCTGGGTGCCCAGCAATTTGGAAAATCAGGCTCCCTCACTTCAGTTGCTATGGGACAGATTCCAGCTTCCTTAATCATGTTGAATAGAACCTCATTCCACAAGTGGTTCTATTGAAGTCCATGGAAGCTTTCTTGGAGTAAAGTGCTACTGCACAGAAGTTAAGGGGATCTGAATCTGGCCCTACATATGGATTTAGGAGCCAAACTTTTTGCACTCAAGTTTGAAAATCTTGTTTGTAAAGCAATTCAGGACCCTCTGGGAAGAAAGGTGCTGTATAAGTGGAGATTTGTTCATTTATTTAACAATGACTCAATTGCAACCATGCAGGCTGCTGTATAAAATGTTACACAGGGCACATTTTATCCTGGAGTTAGTACCTCTGACTTCTGTGTAGTTTGACTTTATGGCGTGTTGGAGGCAAACTGACTGAAACAAAGAGACGGAACTTGGCAACTTCCCTCAGCTCTGATACGGACAGGCATGGTTTGCTGCAGTTTTAGCAAGAAGGTCACATAATCAAAAGTAAATGGCATGTAAAGGTATTTGATCATCAGAAATACAATAAAGACATCACACTGGTGGAGCACTGCTCTGCCAAAAGTAATTAGTGCTGTGTGTATCTGGAAGATGTATATTTACCAGCAGTAGATCTATGATTACTTTAGCTAGACTAATGAAAGACCAGTGCTTATCCATATTCCAGTTCATTTCCGTTCTCCCCCATCCTGCCTTATCAGCTTTGGGATTAACATCTATAATAGGGCTGTGTGAGTATTTACACATTGTAATTAAGTGTTGGGTGGAGAATAAAGAGAGCTCTTTACGAATATTTATTGGAAAGGAGAAACACTTCTATGCAGGGTCTAAATTCAGGCTGCAGTTATTAAAAAATAAAAATCCACACGAAGATTAGAACACCACTAGGAACTCCCTGGTGGCCTTCCTTGTTCAAACGACTTACAGCAATATTCACTCTATGAGCCCCAGGAGATCCCAGAGGAAAGGCTGGCCTAGCCACATTGCTGTTTTTAAGAAGTCTATTGGAAAGAGAATTTGCATAAGAAATTGTCAGAAGCACTAATCCATATTATGGACCAGATATGTCCACTAAATTGTCAGATGCACTAATCCATATTGTGGATCAGCTGTTGTAAACCACCGTAACTTCAACTGAGCTATGCTGATTTACACCAGCTGCGGTTGTGGCCCAGAGTAACCTTCATTTAGCAAAACACTTAAGAACACATTTAAGTTCATCCCTATCAGCACAGCACTTAAGCATATGCTTAACTTTAAGCACATGTTTAACTCTCATTGATATCAATGCGAGTTAAGCTGTTATGTAACTTTAAGCACCAGTAAGATGCACTGATCTACTCAGAATATTGGTTGATAGGGGTCTCTTACCACCTTTTCCCTGAAACTTTTTTTTGACATTGTAAAAGCCGGTAAAATTCATATGTACAGTATATTTTGGGATTCCTTCAGTCTTTAGCATAAATTAAATGTCAAGCTAACATGCCCAAGACTGAGTTCTATTAGGTTCCCCTGAATTCAGATAATTGCTATTAAATGGTTTGGCACTGAGTGCACAAATCTAGCTACAGTACTTCTATAGCCATTAGAGTCTGTTTTACACTATGATTTGTGTGAATTATTTATTCCTTATTAACTGAATTGATTTGTAATAAATCCATCATTGTAGCAGCTGCTGTAGTGTAAATACACATTCTAGATTTCAATTACTTCCATGGGGTTACTCCAGATATGCATCACTGTAACTAAGACCACATTCACCCATCTCTGTGTGCGTATGCATATGTATGAAACTCTATAGCTCTATTCTTTTCCTGCATGAGCCATATACTACCCTTGCCCTATTACATACTGATTGGTAGCTCTAAGTATCAGCATAAAAAATCTTTTTAGTCAAAATGATAAAAAACTGCTTTTAGGAAGCAATCACTGAAATAGGACACAAATAAACTGTTTCAATTTTTAAGGCAATAAAAGGAGCCAACTACATAGATTTCGGATTCTCCCGACTTAACTAATGCACCTTTAATACTGTTTTATTCTCAATTACCTCTTCCCCTCCCCACCCCCCATTGTAAAGGATAATAAGATAATAAACAAAAAGAAAAGGAGTACTTGTGGCCAAATTCTTATCTCTAAGTCTCATGGGAGTGAATCTGGAGTAACAAAGACAGATAAACAGACTTTAAAGACCAAGATCCTAAAGATCCCCTGGAACTTTCAGTAAGGGTTTGATTTTTCCCCTACCACCACACAGTACTGTGCAGTCTGCGGTCAACTTGTCTGGCTCATTACCCTCAGCCTAACCATGGCTGCATTTCACTGTCAAAGCGATTCCTGGATGAGCTTGTGCATTGGGGTCCTTTGTGAAGAATGCCATTTACATAACTAGATTTAATCTGCCATACATAGATTTTTATTCTTCAGATTGTGTGTTGCTTCCATTTCCATTGGAGCTAACTTTTGATGCCATGGATAAATAACAATACTTGGCAGTACTTCTGCAGCTTTGTCTGGGATCTCAAGATACCATCCACATTAATTAATTCCAGCTACACCTCTGTGGAGTTGGTAATTAATATCCCCACTTAGCAAAAGAGGAAAAACTAAAGGGGATTTATGCAGTGTTGCTGTAGCCCTGATGGTCCCAGGATATTAGAGAGACAAGGTGGATGAGGTAACGTCTTTATTGGACCAACTTCTGTTGGGGAGAGAGACACGCTTTCAAGCTTAGTATAAGCTCCAAAGCTTGTCTTTCTTACCAACAGAAGTTGGTCCAATAAAAGACATTACCGCTGCCATCTTGTCTCTCTGAAGGGAATTTTGTGATTTGCCCAAGGTCACACAGACACTATAAAACAAAACCAGGCTCTAGTCTACAAAAGCACCCTTCTTTTCATGGACAGGACAATGAACCTACTTCAGTCCAGTATGCAAATAGCAGGGCAGCATCCAATGGGATGAAAGGCAGGGGATGATTTCTTCGTCAAACATAAATAACTGATCCCAATTTTTGTTCAGATACTTTTAGCACTCACACGAATGTTCAGATCAGAGTCCAGCTCCCACCATGCTCTGCAAAAAAAGTAAATAAAATCCAGGGACCTACCGCAGCCCTTATTCACTTTTATGTGATTATCTGCATGCGTACAGCTCATCATGAGTACAGGTCACAGGATCAGGTCCAAAGCCAATCATCTTTGATGATAAAGAGGTACATATATTATGAAACACTACGAGCTGCATTAACAACATGCCGGGAGTCAAAGGGACTCATTTGCATATATATTTGGATAGTTTTTAAAAATTAAAAAGAACTCCATCTTCCTGGATCAAGGGAGAGAAACAGTTAGTTGATTTCATCAACAATGAAAACCCAGCAGCTGATCAGGTCTCTCTTCATCCTGTGGATACAGGAACTAATTACAGCTGATGGGTTGATTCAATACGGGGATAATGTGATCTTAAATAAAGTATAAACAAACATCACCCAGGCATCCACAGAGCCATTAGAGAGGAACAGCAGAGTTAGGCTCCATTGGAATCAGTCTCTGTAAGCTCTGTACATCTGTATCAAAGATGAGAGCATAATATGATACCGGGGGTGTGGGGCTAGGGGATCTTGATTCTATTCCCAGGTCTGCCACTGACTCACTATTTTAGGGAAGGTTTCAGAGTAACAGCCGTGTTAGTCTGTATTCGCAAAAAGAAAAGGAGTACTTGTGGCACCTTAGAGACTAACCAATTTATTTGAGCATGAGCTTTCGTGAGCTCACGAAAGCTCATGCTCAGATAAATTGGTTAGTCTCTAAGGTGCCACAAGTACTCCTTATCTTAGGGAAGTCACCTCACCACTCTGTGCCTCAGTTTCCTCATCTGTAAAACTGGAGATGATGATTCTTGCCCACCTTTGTTAACACTTTGGTCATTGATGGATGAAAAGAACTGCATGCTGTTTTAATTAAATTATCACTGGGATACAGGAAACCTGAGTTCTACTTCTGGCTCTGCCACTGATTTCCTGTGTGACCCTGAGCAAGTCACTTCACCTCTCTGTGCCTCCATTTACCCTCCCAACTTTTGGTCTACTTAGATCAAAACCTGCTCAGGACAGAGACTCTCTCTTACTATGGGCTTGTACAGCACCTTGCATGAGGGGGCCTTTTTCTCATACGAAGCCTGTCACCGATACCATAATCCAAATAATACATATGAATAATTAGTATTGCAGATATAAAGATGATGGCCAATAGCTGCATTTTAGGAGGTCATTCGACCCTGGGGGCTGCATTTGGGGCATGCCCCAATTTACAAAAATACCTTGTCATAATAGTGCTCTTAATACATTGGCAGACTCCACCTTAGACTGGGCAAACACCAAGGTCTGCCATCAGCTGCACGTGTGCATTTCCCACTGAAACCAATGGCATCAACTACTGACTTAGCCCAATCTCTAAAACTATGGAAAAGACACACCAATCTAACCCAAGGGGATTTCCAGGCATCTTGGTGTCTGAGTGGATGAGTGCAGGATGGTACATTACAACAACGATACTGTCAGCGACTGATTGAGGACCTTGGCTGTGTGATCCTGCTCTTCAGGTCCCCGCTAATGTCTTCATCCGTACAGCCATTTTTTATTTTCAATATCCTTGATACCACTTCTATTTACATTGAAGCAGAATTAACCAGCCAGGAGTTTGCAGCGGCAATCCATGTAACTCAGCATGGCAGCATGACATTATCACTAGCAAAGCAATATTAGTTTTGTATGATTATCCTCTCCAGGGAGCTTGCAGTCTGATAGGTCTTCAGGTGATGGAGCCATAAACCATTATATTCATTCCTAAGCATCTGTATGACAGCCTCACTCAAGGACAGCATCAGAAAATAAAACAGCGACTCCAACCTGATTTATTAGCAGGAACATCTAGGGTGTGAGAGTTTTTAAATCACCATCTCATCCTCCTAAAGGAAACCCTGTCCCAGGTTAACCCTTTTGTCATGCAGTTCAGGGCTCTCCTTAAGAGACTCGGTTGCATTATGAGTCACCCTCATTAGTTCTTCACAGCTACATTTGTTACATGCCCAAGGTCAGACTCTGTATAAGGGACATTGCTAAGGTATTTGTCATAATTGTTTACATGTTTTTCTTTGAAAATGTAAAGGAAATATCACTGTTTGCTGACACATAATTTCCTTCCATATTATGCACATGCTAGCTTGTTATTGTGTGGCAAGGGTTGAGCTGCATACATTGTTTTATTATGGCAGGGTTGTTTGTGAGTGAGAGGGGCAGTGGATACTAGTTTGTAATTGCAGTGTGGCTTACAAGACAGTTTGTCACTGCACAGCTGCCAATGACCCCAGGTTAGGAGGGGCCGTCCTGGATTTTGAACACCCGCCCTGGAACTTTCAAGCGCTGAGCTGCATTCTGGACCCCTCTATCTCTGCAAACGCTGGCCAGGAATGCAAGTAGACAAAATCAAAACTTTTCACTTTTTTACTTAAATTGTTTCTTGGGAAAAAAAAGAAATTGCAAAAAAACATTTCGATTCTATATTTTTAAACAAAAAATAGAGCAGGAAACAGCAGCTCGGTGACCATATTCCTGGCCTAGCCATAGGCTGCTGTCCTGCAACAGTAGCTCCCCCAGCCCTTACACTTGCTTCCCAGCTGTGAAGGGAGTGTGGGCACAATCTCCACTCGTCATCTTGCTGATACCTGAAGACTCCTTCCCTTTCCTACCAGACCCTTCCCCAATGCCCAACCCAGATATTCCCCAGCTGCCTCCCCAACCCAGTCAGCCCCATTCCTTTCATCAACCCAAATTCCCTCTCCACCTAGTCCCCAAACTATCCCAGAGCCACTGGTCCCCCCACCCCTATCGTCTCTACTAATCGAGATCCACCTTCCTCCCCATAACCCCAGCCACCTGCTCCCAAACTTTGTCTGGCTCCAAAGGCCCAGGCTTCCTTCCCAAAGACCTCATTTTCCTAGCTTCCTGTCACCCTAGCATCAAACCCACCACTGGCTGCATCCCCACTTCAGTCCTCAACCCCAGACTCCTCCAAGTTCCCCTGGCCCTAACAGTCCTTGTCTGTGGCTGTCCCCACTCCTTCTTCTCCTCAATTCCCAGCTTCCCTCCCAAATCTGAGGGCCCGGATCCTGCAAACCCACTCCCAGCTATGACCCCATCTACTCCCTCAAGCATTCCCATATGTCTCGATTCAGCCTCAGCTGTCTCACTTCATCTTGGAACTTCAAAGGGTGTGGGAGAGTGACCTTTCCCCCTGCTGTCACGCATCGTCTGGGGATAGCCAACTAGTCCAATCCCCTCATCTTCCCTATGAGGGGCTAGTGCCCATCCCCAGTGGAAGAACAGAGGCACCAGTCTCTTCAGAAGAAGGGCCTACAGCTTTTCCCTCACCTTGCTTGACTCCATACCAACTGGCATGTTCATCTGGCTATTCCCTGACTCCTCTCCCTAGGTTCAATAGCAACGTCCACAACTGATTCCAGGAAGTTAAATGTTGGCAAGTTTGTTATTACAGGGTTGTTCAAAAATACACCAATGCTGCAGTTCTGTTTTAGGTTGAGGGGAAGTGCCAAAGAAAGGAAAATCCACAGAATGACATTCACTTTGCTAAAAAGACACGAACCGAGAGGGGCAGGGCACATTTAGGGCCAACTAACCTTGATAATGCCTTCTTAATTGTACCCTTTCCTCCGCCTGTGGAGCGGATTTGTGCTCATTTTGGAAAGCTACCAAGAGCACAGCGAGTGGAACAAGGCACAGAGCTAGGAAGGATGCAAGGTTCTGATCTAGACCCAAGTCACTGAATCTTAGTAC
This sequence comes from Natator depressus, assembly GCF_965152275.1. Taxonomy (NCBI): domain Eukaryota; kingdom Metazoa; phylum Chordata; order Testudines; family Cheloniidae; genus Natator; species Natator depressus. Next base: position 116,167,266 of record NC_134240.1, on the reverse strand, counting down.
AAACAGTTACCCAAGGGATGTCACATCCAACAGCAAAGCACACCACTTTGGTTACAGACGGTGACACTTTTTAAATGTGCATGGTGTATATTCACCAAGATGATAGGCATCTTACAATTAATAGTGATGGATACACAGATAAGAGTCACATGGACATCTGGTGTGTGACGGTGCAAGGCCAGATGGCTATAGAAAAGTAATGGGAGATAGATATATTAGCTCCAGGCTAAACAAATCCCTGGTACCAGGATAAGTGACATGGCAGCTGCTCCAGGTCAATTAAGACACCTGGGGCCAATTAAGAACTTTCCAAAAGGCAGGGAGAATGCTAGGTGCATTGGGACACCTGAAGCCAATCAGGGGCTGGCTGAAACTAGTTAAAAGCCTCCCAGTCAGTCAGGTGGGTGTGCATGTCAGGAGCTGTGGGAGGAAGTTGTGCTGTTGGAGAGGCTGAGTAGTACACACCATATCAGGCACAAGGAAGGAGGCCCTTAGGTAAGGGTGAAGTGGAGCTTGAGGAAGTGAGGGCTGCTGTGGGGGAAGTAGCCCAGGGAATTGTACATATCATGTTTCTAAAAGGTCAGCTACCATAGCTGATACTATTAGGGTCCCTGGGCTGGAGCCCAGAGTAGAGGGTGGGCCTGGGCTCCCCCCCCCACCTTTGCCCCCTGATTAATCACTGAAACTGGGAGACAACAGAGACTGTACAAGGAAGGATAACTTCTCCTCACCTCCCTCACTGGCTTATGATGAAAATGGCTCAGTAGACTGTGACCCTTGTCTCTAGAGAGAGAAGGGTTACGTGGAGGGTCACAGTGAGCCTCCTAGGCTTGCGAAATCCGCCAGGAAACGCGGGACCCACAGAGGCAAGGACAGAGCTTTGTCACAGGTGCTATTGTCAAAGCTCTGTGGAACACTGGACAGAAAAGGCACAGTGCTTGGATGAGAACAACCAGATAACCAGATGTTCTGTAAAGATCTGAGCATCCTGAGTAAGTAGCACAATGCTAAACCACCTCTCTCCAACGCACGTCCAAGGGCTTGTGGTGCAGGGGAATGTTAGTACCTGCTCCAGCATGAAACTCAGGAGAGATGTTTAAGGTGGCATCAAAATCCCCAGGGCACCGCTGACTACAGGTTGTACATTATAAACTAGGACAAGCTGCTTGTCTCAGCAATTGGGAGGCTGCTTTAAGGTGTGTTTATGCCCGACTGGAGAAATGTCCCTGTCACACAGTAAATAGAGCCAGACTCAGACACCCAAAGCCATTAGGCTGCAGCTTACTGACAGTTTTCCCCCTTAAGCTAAAAGACAGCCTTGGTTTTGTTTATGTTACGTGCAGTCTAGGTAGACTCAATTGGAAAGGGACAATGTGCAAGGAAAATATTCATTTCTTACTGCTAATTTCAGTGTTTTCAGAAGAAACAGCACTCTATCTCCGGAAAACTCTTTGTGATGGATGTACAAGACCCCTGATCTGCAGAATCACTAGATACTCTGGACACAGGTCATATTTATCGGGCCCAATTCTGAGCTTATTTACACTGGTGTAAATCAGGCATCATTCCTGTCAAGTCAATTGAAGTCACACCAGCCCAAAACAAGGGTAGCAAAAAACAGGATCTGGCCACTGGCCTGCTTAGGATGATGCCTGCTCACACAAGGGAATCAGGTCCAGCCACATTCTTGGGACTTCTCGTCACATCAGGAGGCAAGTAAATGCACAGGAGTTATCCCAGCCCCCCGCCTCCACCCCCCTTGTAAGGGCAGGATGCTAGATTCAGATCACTACAGATGCCTGCATCTGCATTTGGATTTCACACTATTCAGCATTTGCTCTAGGTTTCAAATGGGAATGGGATTCATTTTCTTTTCTGTACGCCTCCTACTGATACGAGCTTGTGTTCGACATCCAGAGTGAATGAGGTGTCCATACCTTTGCTCGCCCTGGGCTATTGTACAGTGATGTGATCTATGAGGGGTTGTCTCAGAGCCTTCAGAAGCTTCAGCTGGTGCCAAAGATCGTTCTCTCGGTGAGGTGGGCTGATATGATAATAGAACACTCTGTTCCATGTCCTGTGCTGGTGGGGGGGTAATCTTTAAGAAGTTTTATTGTCTGGGACACAGCACCACAGCCACCTGACCAAGCAGTTGCCCACTGGTTTCCAGCCTCAATCAGGGGTGGAAGCTTTAACCAGTAGAACTGCTGGCCTGAGCATTTTAAGTGAACCTCTGTAACAACTTTCCATCTCTGCCCCAAAACACATTTCACAGCAGGCTGCACAGAGCTGGCTTGAGGATTCTGGGGGAAGGTCAGTAAGCTTTTCTGGGGGGTACACCCCAAACTTAAACTGATTCATTGTAGATGAAAGGGGTGTGTGTTTGCATGGACATGTGGGCCCCTTGAGCCTCCTGCTGCAGAAGTGGAACCCAGCGGCTTGCTCCTTTCTGTGCAAACTTTCAATTTCTATCAGTTTATGTTTTCCAGGCTCTGTGCAGAGCAGAGAGCTGGAAACATGCCTTTTTAAAAATGGAAATGAAAGATTCCCCTAAAAGCTGCTCTATTGGCAAGTGATTCATGCAAGCCCCCTCCAACACAGCACTGGTTTGGAGTTCCTATCTTTCGCCGGTTTTGAGTTATGCATCTGCAACATTTCTGAGTGGAACGCACAGGAAGGAAACCATTTCTCTTCCTCACTCAGACATAAAAAAAATTGCGCTCATGATTGCATGTTGGATCTCAGCCTAAACTCGAGCAGTCACTGACACTCCCACTGTGAGATCAGCGCCTTTGAGTGGCAACTATTTGGGGCATGGACTGTCATTTACTATATGCTTTTACAGAGCCTAGCCCAGTGGAGCTCCAGCCTCTTTCCTTCCAGCCTACCTGAAACCTCTAGATGCTCCAGCAATACCAATGATGATAATAATATAGTACTTGTCATGAAAATGTGTACAATTTTGTCTTGGCAAGTGGATAACTTTATTGAGGTATTTGCAATTTTTCCTTAACTGGAAGAATCAAGGCCTTTTATCTCATTGTTCATTCCAGATCATATTCATGTGGATTTGACTGGAATACATTGTCTTATATTTTGAGTTATCTATGATGCAGGGGATGGGGGTGGGGGGAGAAATGTTGTTATTGGCTCCTTTTACTTGAAGATTATCTACCTAGATTTGCCATGTCCCTTTTTGCGAGCACAGAGCTCGCTGACAGTGAGCAGTGACTGAGTCAGTGGTGGGTGGGTGTGCAGACTAAGATAATGTTTTACAGAGCAAAGCATGCAAACCAAACGTAGGGCATAAATCACTCTGCTTGTCTTGCGGAACATGATACGCAATTATAAAGCCGTTAACCTACTCTTCTTTTGGTGCAGGGGAGGGAAAAAATAATAAACCCAGTCAGCTTTGCCACTGGACAGGTGCCCAAAGAGTGCTTGGGGACCCTGAAATGTACAGCTCAGACACACTGGGGCATCTTTTAGTCCCGCCTACTAGACATGCCACCGACCATTTTTATCGATGCCTAGCATAATGGATGGTCTTTTAAAACAAAAGAAAAACGCCCCAGTACTTGAGCTGTGTTAATGCTTAATGGAGTTCCAGTCACAGAATCATAGAACTACAGGGCTGGAAGGGCCTGGCTTGACGAATGATTTAGTTGGGGGTTGGTCCTGCTTTGAACAGGGGGTTGGGCTAGATGACCTCTTGAGATCCCTTCCAACACTGATATTCTGTGATTCTAAGGGACCTCAAGAGGTCATCTAGTCCACCCCCTTGAAGCTGAGGAAGGAGTAGATATACCCAAACTATCCATGACAGGTGTTTGGATAGCCTGTTATTCAAAATCAGCACACCTTAACATTTAAAGAACTGAAAAGGACAAGAGCCACAAACCAAGGAACAAGAGAAGTATGGAAATGTAGGGATGGAAGGGATCTTTAGAAGGCATCAAGTCCAGCCCCTCCCCACCCCCACCCCCATTGGCAAGGTAATGCCAAGTACATCCAAACCATCTCTGACAGGTGTTTTTCCAACCTGTTTTTAAAAACTTCCAGTGATAGGGCTTCTACAACCACTTCTGGAAGCGTATTCCAGAGCTTAACTGTCCTTAGAGTTAGAAAGCTTTTCATAATATCTAACCTAAATCTCCCCAGCTGCAGATAAAGCCCATTTCTTCTTGTCCTACCTTCAGTGGACATGGAGAACAATTGATCTCCATCCTCTTTATAACTACCATTAACATATTTGAAGAATGTCATCAGGTCCCCCTTCCGTCATCTTTTCTCAAGACTAAATAGGTCCAGTTTTTTTAAACCTTTCCTCAGAGGTCAAGTTTTCTAAAACTTTTATCATTTTTGTTGCTCTCCGGACTCTCCAGTTTGTCCTCAGCTTTCCAGTACACAGTACTGGACACAGTACTCCAACTGTGCTCACCGGTATTCACCAATGCTCAGGACTGTGGGACACTTACCTCTGGTATCTTAAATATGACATTACTTTTAATAAAATCCAGAATGATATTTGCCTTTTTTGCAGCCGCATTACATGCTTGACTCATATTCAATTTGTGAGCTACTATAACCCCCAGATCCTTTTCGGCAGTATTCCACCTAGCCAGTTATTCCTCATTGTAGAGTTGTGCATTTGATTTTTTCCTTCCTAAGTGAAGTACTTTGCACTTGTCTTTATTGAATTTCATCTTGTTGAATTCAGACCAATTCTCCAATTTGTCAAAGTCCTTTTGAAGCCTAATCCTATCCTCCAAAGTGCTTGCAACGTCTCCCAGCCTGGTGTCATCTGCAAATTTTATATGCATATCCTCTACTCCATTATCCAAGTCATTAATGAAAATATTGACTAGTTCTGGATCCTGGAGAGGGCACACCCCTGTAAGACCCCACTAGATGTGTCTCCCCAGTTTGCCAGCAAAGCATTGATAATTATTCTGAGTATAGTCTTTCAAACTGCCGTACACCCACTAGGACCCTAAGGGCACCCCCAGTCAACTGGAACAGTGGTGTCATGATATATACTCAAAAGGTAGCATGTAATATATCACTGGAAAACTAGTAACTCGCAGATCATTCATATTCTTGCATGATGTCTGAATGGTAAATCCACAAAGAACTTTATAGATATGTACTGCAAATATGCTCTTAACATGTATTTGGTCTAAGCTATGCCTATTCCAAAAAAAAGAAAGTGGATCCGCCTCCGTCTACAATGTAAGCAAGGTGTGACTAAAGACAAAGAAGAGCAATTTTACATGCAAGGTAAAGAAAGCCATAAGGGGAGCAAGTGGGAAAACATGACTACTTAACCATCTTAAAGGGGGGATGCAGGTTGCACCCCCAGGAAGCCTTCCTGTCTCTTAAAGCAAGGTTAAAGAACTTTGGGAAGATATAAGGAGAGAGAAAAAGCATTCATCATGTAAGGGACTAAAGGGGCCAGAGCTCTTCAAATCACAGAAAAATGGATCCTTTATCCAAGAGGGTTGAAGTCTCTGGGAATCTGCTTAGGCAAAGATTGTAATTTACTGAAATTAAGTTTTAGTCTTAGAAGTGTGTAAGTGTGTTTGCTTGTAGACCTCTGTCTTTATTCTTGATACTTGGCGTCACTTAAATCTATGCCTTTTTGATTAATAAACTTGGTTTCACTTTTACTATAAACCAATTCAGTGCTTTGATTAAAATAGGGTTTGTTAAGCTAATGAGCTGCTGGCTGCTGTCTCTTAAGTGAGCAGCAAACTTAATAACTTCTGTAGTTGTTCAAAGAGGGTATTGGATGCTAGAGGGCAGATGGTGTTGGGGAAATTTAGGACTGGGGGATGTTAGGGTCACCCTGCCAAAAGTAGCTGGGCAGTGGAAGCCAGCATATGACCCACATGTGTGTATAGGCTGACTGTTGGTGTCAGAGCTGTGAGCCTCAGCATCACAGCACTGACGGCACCCAGAGTTGCAGGGTAGGTTGGGTTGAACCACAAACAGGCACACCCACTTACAGAGATTTCATTTAGACCACGTTTCCCTGGTTTGCTTATTAGAATGTCATGTGCGACTGGGTCAAAAAACTTACGAAAAATCAAGATATATCACATCTACTAATTCCCCTCATCCGCTAGGCCAGTAACCTGGTCAAAGAGGGAAATTAGGCTGGTTCATGATTCCTATTCCTTATAACCTTATTATCCTCCGGCTCCTTACAAATTGATTGTTTAATAATTTGCTCCAGAATCTTTCCAGATATTGAAGTTAGGTAACTGGTCTATAATTCCTAGGGTCCCCTTCGTTCCTCTTTTTAAAGATAGGTACCATATTTGCCCCTTTCCAGCCTTCTGGGACTTCACTTCTCAAAGATGATTGCTAATGGTTACAAGATTGCTTCAGCTAGTTCCTTAAGTACCTTAAAATGAATTTCATCAGGCCCCGCCTACTTATCTAAATAGTCTTTAGCTTGTTCTCCCCTCCTCCCTATTTTGGCTTGTGTTCCTTCCCCCTTGTTGTTAATATTAATTATGTTGAGTATCTGGTCACCATTAACCTTTTTCATGAAAACTGAAGCACAATAGGCATTAAACACTTCAGCATCCTTGATATTATCAGTTATTAGCTCTCCTTCCCTGCTAAGTAGAGGATCTTCACTTTCCTTTGTCTTTCTCTTGCTCCTAACGTATTTAAAGAACCTCTTCTTAATGCCTTTTATGTCCCTTGTTAGGTGTGACTCCTGTGCCTTAGGTTTTCTGATTTTTGTCCCTACATGCTTGTTCTACTCTTTTGTATCCCTCCTTAGCAATTTGTCCACGTTTCTACTTTCTGTAGGATTCCTTTCTGATTTTCAGGTTATTAAAGGGCTCCCGATGGAGCCACATTGGCCTCTTACTAGTCTTCCTCTTTCCTTTGCATTGGGAATGTGCAAAGAACATTCAGCTCCACCCTACTGTTTCTATTGGACACGAGCACCATAGTTGGCATTCATGGGTGAGCTTGTTAGTTGTCTCAAGGAAGACAGCAAGGACTGAATGGGTCACGGAAACTAAACGACTATGTCATTTCCCAAAAGTCAAGGTTGAAGGCACATTCTTGGGGAAGTTTCCACTTGTACTGCATGTGTACTATAAGGGTGAGACTATGCAAAATCTTCCTCTCATTGATGAGCACTTACTCACAAAAGTAGACCCATTGGCTTCAATGGGATTGCTCATGTGAGTAATCACTCACCAGTGAGAATAAGGGGATGACAGTCTGGTCCTGGGTGAATGGAAGACTTCAGTCTTCTAGTGCTGAATTTTCCATCGCCATCAAATATACCAATACAAAGCATCACAAATAAAGCCAATGCCAACAGCCCAGTACCTGGAACAATCCTACAGTAACAAACCAGCACATACAACCCAGTGTACAAGATCAACTCTGTAAGGGGGGGGGGGGACATGTCCTCATGAGATGGAGGGAACCAGATATTGAGAAAGGAACCGATTTTAGCCTCAAGAAAATTGTCCTAAACAATATAGAGTAGCCACCACTCCTCTAAATCAAATAATAAAAAATGTCTTTACTAACAATGTGATTTTAAAACCCTGAAACGCTGATGCCACAGACCAACCCTGTAGGTATCTGCAAATTGACAAAGAGAGTACACCAATCTATCATCAGATTGGATTTAAACTGGAGGAGGATGGAGAAAGCCATTCACGTTTGTCATTCACACCGGGGTGGGGGCGAGGGACTCATCAGTGGATAGCATCCTTAGCAACATGTTTCATCCATTCTGTTTCCATTTCAAATAAAGATTAGTCCATCTGAGGCAGGATTTATGCTGGCTGAATGAAAGCATCACCTGGATTTTGAGCTCCCCCGCCCCATCCCAAAAGAAAAGGCTCAGTGCTCATTAGGTATTTATTGCACAGACGAGCTTTATCAAGGGGTTGAAGTGCTGCAAAGCAGGCTAAATCATGGTGCTACATTTATATTCAGGCTTAGAGAGCTTGCAAATGAATTGATCCAGTACACAGAAATCTTTCAGTAGAGGTGCTTTGCAGTACCGTGCCCAGAGAAGTTTCAGCTCTCCTATGCTTTACCTACTTATGTATATTAAATGGGAACTTCCCCAAGGTGAGAATAAGCTGCTCGCAATTGTCCTTGACAGATGAATGTAAAGATAATGAGTTCACGGAGAGTCTCACAATGGGCCCGGATCCTCATCCCTGCACAGCTGCTGAGCTCCAACACATTCTCAGCCACAACACGGCTTACACCCGTATTGCAGTGGTGTAAATGATCACCCAAATTGTGGGGCAATGAAAACTCGGTCCCGGGCAGTCTGATGTCGGCAGCCGTCCTTTGGCTGTGAACGCATCAGAGCTCAGAAGCAACACAGGGTTGCGTATTCCCAGGACTTGGTTGACAGTCCTGTAAGGAAGTCTTCCCAAACAGCCGGCAGTGATGTTCAAGATATAATAGACAGCACTCTTCCTTCTAAGTGAATAGTGAATCAATGCCCCATCCTGCTGTTAGGGAACGCTGCACTGCTGGAGTTATCTTTTCGGTGAGATACAAAGCCAGTGTCCTGACCACAGATAGTCATTAAAGATCAGTCCCAAAGCACTTTTTGCAAGGGAAGGATTATGCTAAGCTCAGCGTCCTGGCCACATTCCAACTCAGGTAATTATATTCGGCCTTTGAAAAATCCCTCTTAAGTTTTAACTGGGCCAAAAGGACCCAATTCATCCTCATGTAACTCCACTGAAGCTTGTGGGTTACCGTGGGGATGACTCTGGCCCCAATATTCTTCTTTGTTTCCCATCCTAAACTGTTGGGGGTGTAGCTGTGGAGTATTTAACAGCTACCAAAGTCCACCCCAGAGGTGGCTGCATTTCAACAGTGGGTGATGAAGTGATTCACGTACACATACTATGCAGTATACAGCTCAAAAAAGCCTTTTGTGTTCACTTGGAATGAATATTTCCCATATATGTGGCAGGACCGAAAATTCCCAAAGTGACTTGAAACCCCAATGTCTGAAGTTATTCAATATCCTTCTACAATTCAGAAAACGGACGTCATACTGTAGCTCCAGTATAGAGCAGAGAAAGATTGAGTCCAGCAGGACTTTTCAGCAAATAGGTCGGGATATAAACTTTTTTTCCCCCATTGAACCATTCTGTTTCAAAAATCAAAATATTTTTCAGGTCCACGATGGAATTTCTGCTCAGAGAGAGAAAGACCCTGCCTGATTTGGGGAAGTTTCACCTGGTTCTCCCACTCCCAAGTAGGTGCCCTAGTCTCTGGGCTATTCTCTCTCGTGAAACATTTTGAAGGGCCTCATTTTCTTTCCACATCAGAACAAAAACAAATGTAAACCTTACATTTTTTGATTAAACCTGTTGTTTTCCAGCAAGCCCTACAGCGGACTATTGTATTGCACTGGATTGATCCCTTTCCAGGAATTCTAATCCTTGCCAGATTCCTACAGTTTTCAAAGCTCTAGGCAAACTGTGACACTTACAATCCTGTTAGAGTTGCCTGAATCCAGACCAAAAAAACGGGAAGGGATGTGAAAATTCATTCACATGCAGTCTACCCGTGCTCATGTTCCCTGTTGTTCATTATTAGTGAATATTCATGCAAACTGGATTTAGAATGCATAAATAGTTGGAGAGTGGTTGTTTCTTATACCAATATCCATACGTGCTTTCAAAAAAGAGGTATTTGTGTGAGAACAAGGGCATTTGCTATTCATTTTTCACTATTAATTTCTCACTGTTCATTCTCTTGTTTAAAAAGTGTCTGTCCTCCAACCAGGCAGTAGAAAAAAACCCCACACCATGACTTAGATGACCAATCACTTACCAGGAATAATAAACAGAAAATGAATAATTAAAGTGAGGAACTTGCAAATATTCCATAGACTGAAAATTGTTCATGCAAACTATTTGGCAAATACCAGAAAATAGCAAATCTAGATGCCGAAATCAGAATCAGTTCATGATTCACAGGGCGGGTCTACAATAACGGGCTAAGTCAACCTAAGTTACACAACTCCAGCTACGTGAATAACATAGCTGGAGTCAACGTACCTTAGGTCAACTTATTGCGGTGGCTACACTGCACTGGGTTGATGGGAGAACCTCTCCCATCGACTTACCTTATGCTTCTCATTCTGGGAGAGCACTGGAGTCGACGGGAGAGCGATTCTTCACTAGACCCACTAAATTGACTCCTGGTGGATTGATCGCCACGTGTCGATCTCCCAGTAAGTGGAGACAGGCCCACAACAGAAAAAAAAATGCTAATTCATTGGATACTTGATTTGCAAAAATAACTTGACCAGAGCATTTTCCATTTTCCATTATCAGTTTTTTTTCCCCACAGCAAAACCGGGAAGGTTCAGACAAAATAAAAAATTTCTGCCAGCAATTTCCTTTGGAAAAAAAGGCCACTTTTTATGGGTGGGCTAGAAATAGCTTCAACGGTATATTTTCAACCAGCTCTGGGTGGTGGCCTCTGCAAGTTTAGATGAGCTTAGAATAAACCTCCAAACATCTGAAGGTTTGAGTTAACTGGGCCTTCAGAGGCTTAGCAATTAGCCTGCTGCTGCATAAGACATTGTTGGTTGTGCTTTCTATTGTGCCAAAAAGGATAGGAAAATCAGAGTCAACTGTCCATTTGGTAGGTTTAGTAGTAGATGACAGATAAGGGCAAGAGGCCACATACCTGCTGGGGTGCTCTGAGAGGGACCAGAAAGGGGGCAGAGGGGAAGCTAGCCTGGGAATCATGAGAGTAACTGTGTCTACTGTAAATTCAGAAATGTATAGGGGAACAGAGCTACTTTGCTTTTGTTACTTCTGCTTCAAATTGTGGATGGGGAGGCGAGCATTATGGATCAGGCCATTTAAGAGGTAAATTAAAAGGGGAAAAAGGGCCCAGTGGGAGGTACTGGGGAGTTCGTACATGGCCTTTCTACACCACAGCAAACTTCTTCCCTATTCTTCAGGCAACACAGATATCCCCCAAAGGTAATAAATGACAATGCTGATTTTGAACTTGCAGGCATTCTCAGTAAGCCCTTTTCAAAACCATCCACCAGGCAACAGGACACAAAATCCTCCCCAAAAGCCAGATGGGTTAGAGAATTGCGAACCATCTAGGGAGTGGCCTATGCGTTGAAGGATGGTCCAAAGGTTAGTGGGCTGGGGACACAGGGAACCCATGTTCAGTTCCTGCTCTGCTGCAGGCTTCCCATGTGGCAAGCCACTTAGCCTCTTTGTGCCTCAGTTTCCCATCTGTATAATGGGGACATTAGCTCTGCCCTGTTGCAGAGTGGTGTTGTGAGAACAGCCACATCAAAGATTGTGAGGGGCTCAGTTAGTACGGTCCTGGAGGCCACACAGAACCCAAACTGGTAAAGACCATTTGATGGCTGTTGATTCATATCCCAGGCTTACCAGTGTCCATAAAACCACTATCATAGTCAGCAGTTGGCCTTAGCAGAGAAGCGAAAGACTAAATGCAGGCAAACTGCCCTCTGGTCCACCAAAAGTGGTGCTTCCAAATTATTGTTGTGGGAAATCCTTGCCTGCCCTGCCCACCACCCATGTTGTACCTGCTCTAGAAGGGTCCGATTTTGATCCCTTTATTCACCAGTAAGAAGCATCCATTAAGTCAATGGAGCCACGAGTGGAGCAAGCTGTTATTATGCGACATCAGGTATCAGAATCTGGCTCTACATGACAAGATCACTCTGCTGTCAATCCTGCACTTCCCAGGAACCCTGCAGAAATGTTAAAATTATTTAAAGAAGCCCTAAGTGCCCATAGCCAGCTGCAGAGAGTGTGTTGCATTAAGCAATATTCGCTCAGCTTAGAAATGCAACGTTACTGAAGCGAACAAATCAGATGTGGGCTTTTTTTTTTTTTAATTACTGAAATGATCCCTCTCTGTTTTCCAAGCTCTCTCTTGCCATATTAATTTTCTCCAAGTGCTTGTGCTTGATCAGTCAGGACCTCAGTAGCAATTTGTTTTTATTGACTTTTTGTTTTACTCAATATTTAATTATGCCAGATGACAACTGTGGAAATACTATATGGAATCCCAAAGTCCTAAGTGGAGCGTAGGAGGAAGGAACCTGCATGCACTGACCAGCTAAGAGGCGCTTGACTAATTTTCAGGCCCCACATACAAATGCACAGAGGTTGTGTTCTTTTCCGCTAGAAGCTGGAACGGTCTAAGAAACCTACATTTTCACCTTCTGTTCACCAGACTGTAAGTGCCAAAAGCTTTTCAGTTTCTGGGCCAATGGCAGTGCTGGTTTGTTTTTAATCTACACGCAGTGTACGTGAATCACTTAATGCAAAACATAACACGCTCTTTCCGCAACCTCATGTGTCAATGAAATAATGAACACAAAGTAAACAGGGTCGCCGTCTAAAGAGGTGCATTGCTCGCTGTTTCCCCCCCTCCCTATCCAGCAAGAGTCTGGCACTGTTGATGTGTCATCAGTTGCATTTCCCTTCACCAGGGCTTTCCTTTGCTCAATCAAGATTAAAATCTCAGCTTAGGTTCCCAATTGTAATTTGGGAGCAAAGACAAAAAACAAAAGAAAACAAACAACCCACAACCCTTCAAAGCACTTGATTTCTCCTTTTATCTCCAGACAACAGCACACACACACACAACAAAAGAAAACGATGTTCACACGTTAGACTGAAATGATCCGAGTGTGTAACTGCCACATGCCCAATATTAAAAATGTAACAGCCAAAATGAGGTATTAACAAGAGACCAAAGGACTTGTTGTGCATTTTACAACAGGGGTACTCAACCCTTGCCATAACATCACAGGGATGTCAGCATTTCTGGTTATTACCTGCTAGGTGGGGCGCGTTGCGGTGTCATTGTTTTGAAGGGTTAGAATCTGACAATTAACATTCCCTCTCAGCTAAAACACAACGGTTGTATTTTCTGCAGAATGCATGGGGGTGTCCAAGCCACACAACTTACATCATATCTTTTGCTCTGGAGGATCCCAAAGCACCTTACAGACTGGATAATACAGGGATCAGCCAGGGATCATCTATACAGAGACTTAGTGCCTGGGAAGCCGGGCTGGATCTCTACAGTGTGTTAGCATGCCTCACATTAACTGGCTGTGAGGACCCTGCTACTGCCCACTAAAAATTCTGTAGTGAGCTCAAAGCAGAGTCCACATGGCCAGCTAGCATGCAGCAAGCTAGTGAACTGCAGATTCACGCCCAGCTTGGGGGGCAGACAAGCCCCCAGTTACTGGAGAAATTCAGACATGTCTCGAGTGGAAGGTGGCAGACAGAACTTTGGGAAGACAATGGGAATAAATTTCTCTAATGGGAGTTATACAGTGAATCCCCAACCCATGGTGTTTGCAACTCATGAATAATCAGAGACAAACACAATGAGCTGGAACATTTGAAAATTCATTCTTGTGAGTCGGCTGATTCCCAAGCAGGGTCCCATTGACGTCAGTGGGATTACAGTAACATCAGGAGCAGAGGCCTGAAGGAGTAAATGTGTGCACGACTGGTCTCAGAGTGTTACATGTGTCCAATAGCAGGTTTAATATCAACCTCAGAAGAGAATGTGCAGGGAGTAAGTACAGCTCAGAGCTCAGAAGTAGCAGGTTGGCACAAGCCTCTAAAATTCAGGGATGTGTAAAAACCCAGGACCTGATTCTCTTCTCACATACACTGGTTTCACAAACATTGTAGGTCCACTCTCTCCCGTGAACTTAAATCCATTTTATCCTGGTCTAAGTGGGGTCAGAATCCTGCCCACATGGTTTCTGGTTTTCCATGTTTTATTGTTCCTTTCTAAACTGAAAATGCCTTTAAAAAAAAATGAGAGAGAGAGAGAGAGAGAGAGAGAGAGAGAGACTCTTCCCACCACCAACTCATCCATGTTGACCCTCGATTCAGTCTCCCCTCTTGGGAGAAAATTGAGCAAGGGGAAATTTACGTTAATTATCGAGTGAGAGTTCCCTCACCGTGAAATCCTAAGTAGTTCCCAAACTTTAACAACCTGTGAACCCCTTTCACTAAAATGTCAAGTGTATCGAACCCCCTCCTAAAAATGAATATTTCCAGGGATTTTCTTCTTTACCTGAGTATAAATTATAAAAGCAGTGATCTTTGAAATATAGGTTTCAGAGTAACAGCCGTGTTAGTCTGTATTCGTAAAAAGAAAAAAGAAAAGGAGTACTTGTGGCACCTTAGAGACTAACCAGTTTATTTGAGCATGAGCTTTCGTGAGCTACAGCTCACTTCATCGGATGCATCCGATGAAGTGAGCTGTAGCTCACGAAAGCTCATGCTCAAATAAACTGGTTAGTCTCTAAGGTGCCACAAGTACTCCTTTTCTTTTTTCTTTGAAATATAAAATTTGTTTTTTATTACATGCTTATTACACACTATTTATTATTAATTATTATTTATCATTACAGTATTTTTATTACATTATGAAAAAAGCAACACTCTTCCAAGATCTCACTTTCGTAGCCTGTATCACTTTGAATAAGCCTGTTATAAGACAAGGCTCCTAGGTTTCATCAAGGAGTATCAGATATGAAAAATCATGAAGGGATTTAAGAAGCCAACTCAAAGAGTTCCTCCTGCACAAACATTCAGATCTTGAGCAGTCCAGGCAAACAACGCACATTCCAACAAAGATTAAACTTGTTCTTCATAATAATTTTAAAAACAATACTAGCTGCCAGTTTAATTTTTAAAACAGCAAAATATATCCACCTCCCTTTCCATTTCTTATAAGGAGTCTTGAAGTTTAAATCTCCTCAGTGTGATAGATATGCTTGCTTTGATCTGCTTAGCTCTTGGAAGTCCAGGGGCTCCGGGCTGCTGGCCCCAGCTCTGTCCACCATTAGGGAATTTTTCCCCAAGAACCCCCTGTAACATTTCGCGAACCCCCAGGGGTTCATGAACCCCAGTTTGGGAACCGCTGTCCAAAGGTGATGGAAGCTCCACCACTTAAGTCATTTAAAATTGACGGGACAAAATGACCTAAAAAGTCTTTTCCAGCCTAGGTTGGATTGCCTGAAAACGTGACTTCTTGGACTCAAGACTAAGTATCAAGTAGTTGAGACCTGAGCTCTGCATGATTCAGGTTTTATCCCATAAGGAGTTACCTGAATGTTCACGGAGAAGATGCTGCAAAATAAATGTAGGCTGAGCACAGATGGCTAATTGGATTTCTTTCTTTTCTTTTCTTTTTTTTTTTTTTTGCTAATGTTAGCAAAATTACAGCACCTGAACCCTTTCTTATTTTTCCCTTTAGTTCAGAAGCCAACAGCAGGGCTGCTTTAGTGATTCTGCTGCTCTGGGCATACCAGCACATAGAATCATAGAATCATAGACTATCCAGGTTGGAAGGGACCTCAGGAGGTCATCTAGTCCAATCCCCTGCTCAAAGCAGGACCAATCCCCAACTAAATTATCCCAGCCAGGGCTTTGTCAAGCCTGACCTTAAACACTTCTAAGGAAGGAGATTCCACCACCTCCCTAGGTAACCCATTCCAGTGTTTCACCACCCTCCGAGTGAAAAAGTTTTTCCTAATATCCAACCAAAACCTCCTCCACTGCAACTTGAGACCATTACTCCTCATTTTGTCATCTGCTACCACTGAGAACAGTCGAGATCGATCCTCTTTGGAGCCCCCTTTCAGGTAGTTGAAAGCAGCTATCAAATCCCCCCTCATTCTTCTCATCCGCAGACTAAACAATCCCAGTTCCCTCAGCCTCTCCTCATAAGTTATGTGTTCCAGTCCCCTAATCATTTTTTGTTGCCCTCTGCTGGACGCTTTCCAATTTTTTCACATCCTTCTTGTCGTGTGGGGCCCAAAACTGGACACAGTACTCCAGATGAGGTCTCACCAATGTTGAATAGAGAGGAATGACCACGTCCCTCGATCTGCTGGCAATGCCCCTACTTATACAGCCCAAAATGCCATTGGCCTTCTTGGCAACAAAGGCACACTGTTGACTCATATCCAGCTTCTCGTCCACTGTAACCCCTAGGTCCTTTCTGCAGAACTGCTGCCTAGCCATTCGGTCCCTAGTCTGTAGCGGTGCGTGGGATTCTTCCGTCCTAAGTGCAGGGCTCTGCACTTGTCCTTGTTGAACCTCATCAGATTTCTTTTGGCCCAATCCTCTAATTTGTCTAGGGCCCTCTGTATCCTATCCCTACCCACCAGCATATCTACCACTCCTCCCAGTTTAGTGTCATCTGCAAACTTGATGAGGGTGCAATCCACGCCATCCTACAGATCATTAATGAAGACATTGAACAAAACCAGCCCCAGGACCGACCCTTGGGGCACTCTGCTTGATACCGGCTGCCAGCTAGACATGGAGCCATTGATCACTACCCATTGAGCCCGACAATCTAGCCAGCTTTCTATCCACCTTATAGTCCATTCATCCAGCCCGTACTTCTTTAACTTGCTGGCAAGAATACTGTGGGAGACCGTGTCAAAAGCTTTGCTAAAGTCAAGGAATAACACGTCCACTGCTTTCCCCTTATCCACAGAGACAGTTATCTCATCATAGAAGGCAATTAGATTAATCAGGCATGACTTGCCCTTGGTGAATCCATGCTGACTGTTCCTGATCACTTTCCTCTCCTCTGAGTACTTCAGAATTGATTCCTTGAGGACCTGCTCCATGATTCCATGTCTTCCACATGTCTTCCCCTTCCCAACCCAGAGCCACCCAAAAAACCAGTGTCACTGACTATGCAATTTTTTGTGTCATTAAATAATTGTCTGGCTCTCTCCCTTCCCCCATAATTTCCTGCAACTGTGAATATTTAAATAGGTCAAAATGAAAAAAAAGTGCTTAAAACCCATAACTTTTCACAGCTATGAATATTTAAAATAGATTAAAAAAATTAAAAAGCTTGAAAATAAACATCAATATTATCTGTCAAAATTACAAAAAAATCAAAATCAAAATCAAATTCTGCCAAGCCTATATATATTTAATATTATGAGTATCCAGCATCCTGACCCAGATAAACAAATTCTTTGAAAGAAAATGAGCCATGTTCTTTATCTGTGGGAGGAAGTCGTGAGCGCTGTCCTGTCTGGTGTACAGCAATGGAGATAAGGTTGTATATACTCTGTATGCATGTCATTACTTGAACCAGGATTACACTGTAACTGACAAGCCTGCAGTGAGGACCTCCAGCTGCCCGTGTTTACTAAACTGCAAAAGGTCAGAGACATAAAACTGACCTTTTCTCACTGGCCTGCTCTGCAAACATGAGATGCTGCTAGGCTTGAAAATGGATAGTCAAAAAACGAAAAAGCCAGTGCAAGAGCCTCAACTGGACTGATTTGGCAATAGTGCCATAGAGGAACCTGGCTAGATCTCACCAGGCAGCCCTGTTCCTGCAGGCTCGACCCGCTGGCTTTCAACGCAGAGTCTTTTCAATGAGTGCACAGACCCTGCAAATGATATCAAGGGAGGAGCTGCTGTACTGGATTGCTACGTCTATGAAGGCCCCCATCCTCCGTGGGGTGAGACCTCTATGGAGTGGAGGGCACTCAGGACCCTGCAAGATTGGGGATCTGGATAAATGGACAAGTGGGATCCTAGCACCTTACAACCTCTGCAAATGGGCTCCCACACCCAGCTGGTCATAGTGACCAGAATTTTCAAGAGATCAGCTCTCATATGGGCACTCAGGATCATTTTGCATCTTTTTCTCCGTACATACAAAAACCAGATGAAGAAGCCACATCGGCACAGTTGGATCCCAAATATCCATATTTACTAAGCATACACAAACATGTGAGGCCTATCTCCATAGTTACGGCTGCTCTTAGTGGTGAACACAGTAAGCGCCCCTAGAGGGATCACAAACTATTTAAAGGGCTACTGCCCTACACTACAAATTGGACTTTCAGCAGTACTCAGTGTTACTGTAACTGCTGCCATTGAATTCAATGGGAATTTTGCCACTGAATTCAATGAGAGCAGCCAAAGTGACCAGATTTTAAAGAGTTGAGCATGCAATGTGATGAGTTCTTTTGAAAATCTGTGTGTGTGTTTAACCGGAGCTGCTGAATGATGTACGCTTTGGGAAATCCCAACCTTAATTTGGTGCTCAAATGACACCACCTAAAATCTGGTCATCCTCTGGCTGAGCTCCTGAAAATACAGCTCCGAAGTCTTTTGAAACCCTGGCTTATTGTGTGAGAATGTCCTGGTTTTTTCTGGTCTCCAAAGAACAGCTGATGTATTGCAAAACCACAGAGAAGCATGTGTAGTAGCTACCTAAGGTTGTGTTTTACAACCATTTATTATTTTTTTTAATTGAGCTAATTGTTGACTCAAAGGTTTATTACTCACAACTGTGTCAGCCTCTCGCTTTGTTGTATTAAAGGATCACAACCCTCAATGACTTAACAGCCTGCTGATGTGGAAATGACTATCACCAAATCTAATGCACAGGAACCTCTTTGTGCAAACAAACGGCAAGAGAGAGATGGGTTTGCAAAGGACTTATTTACCTTTCCAACACTCTCACCATTTGGGGACCACATCCTTTCAGTAATAAGAGCAACATTCCCTTTTTGTTTTGCACCAAGCGTTCAAGTTTATTTTTAATGTATTATTCAAGCACAAATAATGATTAATTAATCAGAACTCTGTTGTATTGGGAGAACAGAACTGGGCTCAGTGCAACCCCCGTCCAGATGCTCCAAGTTAAAGAGAGAGTCATAAGGGAGAATGTGTCAGCAAGTGTTGTTAATTATGCAGTAACAATTACAGGATTCCAGAGACAGCTTTCATATTGTTCTGGCAGATCCTTTCATGGTTTCTCTTTGCTGTATATAGGTTATACATCTCCTCTCGCATCCTGTCTGTTGGAATTACTGCAGTCAGAGAAGAGGTTACTCTCAAAACTCATTCAAAGGGGCTTGGATAGCAGCATGGGCACATGGACTGAAAGGCCCATTAAAAATAAAATAAAGGGGTTGTGATAAATGGCTGATGCCCCCACTGTACCGGTATTGTATATATTAAGGAGGTGGCATTGTCTAGTGGATGGGGTACTAGACTGGGAGTCAGAGGACCTGAACTCTATTTCTGACTCTGCCACCTTTTGGGGCCTCTTTCCCCTCCCACTCATTGTCTGTTTAGATTGCAAGCTCTTTGAGGAAGGGACTGTCTCCCACAATGTGTTTGTCCATGGCCATAATAGCCCATGGCCATAATAGCTCAATGGAAGTCTGGCTACACACACAGTAACTAGCTGCAAAGGGCCCAGCCCTATACATTGTTGAGGGCCCATTTATTAGAGGCCACTGAATTTGTGCAATGGGGACCCAACTTTGGTTGGCATCTGTAGCACTGTTGTAATACAAATATTACTACTGATATTATGCCCATTTTACTGATGGGTAAGCTGAGGCACAGAAGGATATGAGACCAGACTCCCACTAACTTCATTAGGCTTTGTATCAGGTGCTAAGTAACTTGCCCCCTGTCAGATGCAGGACTGTGAAAAGAACTCGGGAATCCTTATTCTTAACGCAAGCCCCTGTTTAACCACACTCATTCACTGACATCTCAGGGGAGCACTCGGAGGAGAATTTGGTCTGTTAAGAGCCATGTCCATACATCAGAAGGAGAAAAGAACACAAGTCCAGCTGAATTTCTTTGCAATGGCAATAGGGGAAGTGTAGAAGCTTCAGAAGTTGTAATCTTTCCAAAACATTCTACATGCTTTGCAATCTCCATTCATGGCAGTGGCTTTACTCTGGCATGGGTAAAAAGTCAAGAAACAAGACTGAAAAGCATAATTAAAGCAAACGTGTTTCCTCCTCGTTAGGAACCTCTCACAGCCCAAGAAAGGATTTTTCTTCTATTATTTCAATGCACAGTTAATTTGACCAGACTCAAACCTTTTCATTTCAAATCAAGTATTTGTGTCAGTAAAAAAACCAAAGAAACCAAAAGGTAGTAACAGCATAGCAACTGCCAAATAGTCCTTAATTCTAGAATTCAAGTGCTGTCAATCAGTTCTGAATTTCACACTCTTAGTTACGCTCATAACCTTTATTTGCAACGCTAAAAAAAAAATAAAATAACCAGAAGCCAACCTTCACCCCCCCCCCGCAAAAAACCAAACCCCCCTACTTCTAACTTGTGTTAAAACACAGTCAAACTGTGGGAAAGAAAATCTTTTTTAAGTTTTATATTTTATTAAACTCTCAGTAATTTTTTTTTCTGCACATCTTTTCCCCCCACATTCTGCTGACTGTGAGTTCAGGGTGATGATGGCCTGTGATGTCAGAACGATCGGCTTGTGATGTCAGATTGCTGGAGCTCAGTAAAATCAAGGAAGAGGCTGGTAAGCAAAGGGAATTTCTGTGCATCAGAAACAGGCAGCCATAAGAACAGCAAAGGAAAAATGCAAGAGTTTACTAGGATGCCAGCAAAATATTTGGCAAGAACAATATACAAGAGAAAAGGAAACAGAGGGAAACCAAAAAGGCTCGGAACCTTAGTCCATTTTTAATTTATTTTGGATATAGAGAATACACTGTTCCAGAAAGATCTCAGCGCCCTCTCCCCAGGAACTGGGGTTCAGAGCTGCTGACCACTCAGATATGATGGTGGTAGCAGACCAGAAGTCTCCACCTATACATTCATATTATGTTATTAAATCATTTCCACTTAGATTCATAGCTTTTAAGGTGAGAAGGGATCATTATGATCATCCAGTCTGATCTCGTGCGTAACACAGGCCAGGAGACATCACTTCGCAATTCCTGCATCTAACCCAGTAGCTTCTGGTTGAGCTAGGTCTCAGTTCCTGAGGTAACTGCACCTCTGACCCCTTAGGGCCCCCTAAAGGGGCACACCACTTGGGATCCTGCCCCAAAAAAGGTGATGGGGAGCAGCCTGAGACCTATCATGTCTCCCTCCATACCAGGGACTTAGGCTGATCACTGATCACCTCAGCAGATCTGACTTCAGTTCAACACCGGCTGTTCTGTTCTCTCCCAGGCAATGACAGGGTTAACCAATGACCAGCCAGCTCTGAGAGAGCAAAGTACTATTTAGTCAGAACCACAAGCACATCAGAAAAGATATATACAAACAATAAACCGCTTACGTGCATGCAATCACCCCTCTTCTACATGGAGACCCTGTTAGGATTAAAGTACTTAGAATCATAGAACATTAGAGTTGGAAGAGACCTCAGGAGATCATCTAGTCCAACCCCCTGCTCAAAGCAGGACCAACACCAACTAAATCACCCCAGCCAGGGCTTTGTCAAGCCAGGCCTTAAAAACCTCAAATGATGGAGATTCCACCAGCTCCCTAAGCAGCCCATTCCATTGCTTCACCACCCTCCTAGTGAAATAGTTTTTCCTAATATCCAACCTAGACCTCCCCCACTGCAACTTGAGACCATTACTCCTCATTCTGTCATCTGCCACCACTGAGAACAGCCTAGCTCCATCCTCAGACCTTCCCTCAGCATCTGTTTCTCCTGGTCACAGTTTCATGGCAATTCTTGGATCAAGTGTGAGTGTGGATCTCAGATCAGAACACTCACTTTATATAGTTTCAAATCCTTTGTCTTCTTAGGCTCCTTGAATCAGGTCAAACCAGTCTAGATTATTACCCCAGCCAGTGCCACTTTGAAAGACTGGATACTTGCATTGATTCAGTATTGGGGATTTGCATTAATTATCCCCCACACTGACTTAAGTTCACACAGGAAATATCTATTGGGTCACCCAGTGAGCCAGGAATACAGTCACTAGCCAGCCTATAAGTGTTTATAATATGAATGCAATAGTCTTTGAATAGTCCATGTTTCCAAAGCATCTGTAACACAGAGCATCTCCTTGAGAAAGGCATCCAATCTCGAACAAAAACTTCACATGGTGGAGAATCCAGCCCAGGTAAGTTGCATCAATGGTTAAAAAAAATATGTGCCTTACGTCTAAACTAACCACCTCTATTCAGGATGTTATCCTCTTCTGGTACATAAAAGACCATTACACTGGCCTTCTCCAACCAGCCACATACCCTACTGTGAGATGAGCAAGAAAAGAAGAAAAAAACAACAACAACCAGGAGTCAGCAATATAAACAGCACTAAATATTCACGAGCTAGAAGGAAGTGCAGCCTGCGGCAGTCAGAGGCAAAATGACTACCATTAGCCCTGCAGCTCAGGCTCCCTCCTAGATTTAAAGGGCCAGCGACCAGAAGAGTACGCTGGGAAAAGCTCCTACAAAAGGGTCACACCAAGGCAATCAAATGTCTAGGAAAAAGGGGGCCGACTTCCCACGTTTCTGAAGGCCTTTGGGGTGGTGAAAGACTAAGGGCTCGATCCACAAAGAAATGTAGGTGCCTAACTGCCCGTTTAGGTGCTCGTGTCCATAATTTAGACCCTCAAAACACCTGCTCATCTGCCCTGTCTCTCCCCTTATAACCAAGAGCTTACAGCATAGAGCACTTGCCTGGAATGTTAGAGACCTCAGTTCAAATCCCTTCTCTGCCTGATTCAGAGTAGGGGCTTGAACCCAGCTATCCCCTTTTCTAAGTGAGGGCCCTACCTACTGGCCCATGGAGCATTCGGGGCCTCTCAGTCTCTCGTGTTGAAGCAGTTTTACTGTGTATAAACTATTTAAATAGTCATTGAGCCAGAGAGAGTCTGAACAACCCTACAGTGGTTTGGGCACACACCCGGGAGGGCCTGCTCCAACTAATATTTAAAGTATTTTATGCAAAGTGCAGCAAGAGAGGCTGGGAGCCACCTACCCTGGAATACCCATAGCCCAGAAATCAGGCACTCAGCTGGGAGGTGGAAGACCTGCGTTCAAGTTGCTGCTCCAAAGCAAGCAGACTGGAGATTTGAACTGTCCACTTCCCAAGTGAGTGCTCTAACCACTGGGCTATTGTGTGGTGGGGGGTAAGGTATGGTGGGGTCATCTCCTCCTCAGTTTTTCCACAAGAAAGGGCTCACCTGTTTTAGGCACCTAATTCCAGGAGAGGGCTCATGACTGCAAATCCCAAGCAGTGATAGGCACCTCCCTCTAACCCAGATTTAGGCTCCTAATTCCCTTTGAGGCATTTCCTACTGACCAGCTTAGGCAGCACCCCACTCCACATGCTGCTGTCTGTAAACCAATTCAGTGCTTCGGTTAAAACAGATTTCAGAGTAACAGCCGTGTTAGTCTGTATTCGTAAAAAGAAAAAAGAAAAGGAGTACTTGTGGCACCTTAGAGACTAACCAGTTTATTTGAGCATGAGCTTTCGTGAGCTACAGCTCACTTCATCGGATGCATCCGATGAAGTGAGCTGTAGCTCACGAAAGCTCATGCTCAAATAAACAGGTTAAAACAGAGTGTTTGTTAGCCCCGGTCAGGGTAATAACCTGCGGGGTGCTGTCTCTTCAAGGAGGCAGCAAACAATAACTTCCGTAAGTGTTCAGCGAAAGGGCTGGACATTACATGGCAGGTGGTTTGGGGGAAACTTGGAAATTTGGGTAAGGTGTGGGGGTAACCCTGCAAAGAGTAACTAAAGCTGGTAGAAATCAGGGTGAGACAACTATGCTGTGATGTCAGGGCTCTCAACCAAGACTGCACAGCACAGAGACACCCAGGTTTTCTGGGCCGATGGTGACACAATCCCTTCCTGGTCTGGGTTGGGCTCCAAAACTTCACACGTACCAGATAGCTGAATCTGAGTCCATGTCCCCTCTGCGTCTCATTCCCAGCCTTGCTCCAAAATCAGGGTCGCTTGTATCCCAACGCTACCTTCTCAGTTTAGACCCAGCCGTGAAACAGGCCTGAACAGTCAGCCTGCTTCTGAACACTTCAGACCTTTCGGAAAGACCAGATCAAACCGTTTAGGTTGGGTGGTCTCTCTAAGATTTAAGTCTCAGTCTCCAGGAGGTCCTGTGTGTGATTAATGGCCCCAGCCAGTGAGGATGGCTGTTGCCAGAGCATCCAAGTGTGCATCCAGCAGAATATATACCACCTAGTCCAATACCACCATGCCCATTGTTTGCTCTGCCAACGCATTCCAGGCCTGAGCCAATAGGTTGCCTTATTCCATCAGTCACCAGGCAAGGCACATGCCTGTACATTTAAGGAAGAGGGTTCACTCAGAATCCTCTGCTAGTACGTCTCCCCCAGGATCCCTGACTGGTATCAATAGCTGCCCACTGGGTTTGCTGGCACTTCTGTTGGACTGCAGCCTGAGCTAGCCACTGCAGCGTCTGTTGTTGCACGAGTCAATTCAAGATTTTTTCTATTTCCCCATCTCCATGCAACAGGTACCAGAAATCCCACTCTCCCTCCAAATATGAAAGGGTGTGCTGTTGATCCAATATATGCTCTTACAGTTGGGTGACCAGATGTTCAGATTTTATAAGGACAGTCCCAATATTTGGGGCTTTGTCTTATATAGGCACCTATTAGCCCCTGCCCCGATTTTTCACACTTACTGTCTAGTCACCATATCTTACGGGTACACAGGGTTAGTATCCAGCACTCACTCTCCTTCCTTGGGATTTTACTTTATATGTAGTTTAAGAACAGCAAACGTAAACCTTATCCTGTACCAGCTGTTTTCTGAGATTATCTCCTGTCTCATTCTGTAGCCCTTCTCTTTCCCTAAAGATTTTTTTTTAAAATCCTCCTGAGATGGAGCTAATGAGACCCACACCTGGTCTGTTTGCCAAGACGGGTCAGCAGAATAGCCCTGCATCTCCATTCAGGGTCCTAGAATCTGACTATTCTCCCTGTAGTATGTTTGGTGATTACATGGAAAAAGTAAAAATACCCTTTTTAACTCGTCTCAACATTGCACCTGTTGAACCTCACCACATCAACCTATGGCTGCAGGAGGAGATAACATGGTGCCACAGTGGTATCATTTTTAGTACTCTGCTATTATCTATAGAGACAAGGGATCGTGCCTTTACTTCTGCTATGAGGTCAGACACTAAAGGCAGACGCCATTCTATATTTTAAAGCATTTATATTGCCCTTCCATCACCAGAGGAGTATGCATGGAATTAAATGCATGCTTCTTTAACCATTCCTCCCCCCCCAAATTATCCGCCCCGTGAAACTCAATGGCAACATTTTATGCATGGCCTGATATGGGCATGTTCTGTCCATGCACTATCCAACTAAAGGCAGGCAGAGAAAACTGGAGGCTTGGAAGCAATGTTGCTGGAGTTTTATAGTACCTTTCACTTGATCAATGGTGCATAAAGATATTGAGGAGGCTCAACGGAGTTGAAGAACGGCTTTGACTGCTAGAAGCAGCACCCAGAAAAAGTGTTTATTAAACCACCCTCATTTTGTCATTTACCCTCTTGCCCTCACTTCCAGTGTATCCGACTGCTGCATCCCTTCAGCATTTAATTATCCCATTCCCCCACCCCCGCTGAAGGGTTGAGCCTTGACCTTGGACCTCGCTCCTGCTCCATCTCAGCTCATTTAAAACATGGTGTGAAATAAGTGTCGGGGCAGAGGAGGAGGAGGAGGAAGACAAAAATTGCCACCTAGAGCTGAACAAAAGATCAAGATGAGGTGAAGATGAAAGCCCAAATCATGTATGCTGTTCTGGAAGCTAGTCCTTACGCGTGCACAGAAAGACAGCGGTGTTTATTTCTCACTAACCTTTCTGGCCCTTTTTTTTCTCCACTAGCTTGAGAACATGAACTCCTGAACTACGTCCAAGGAAATAATAGTATTCTGCAAGTATAGGGCATTTCATATGAGCTCTCCGCCAACCTGGCTACAAGAGATAGCAAAGGTTTAAAGTATCCAGAAAAGGCAGAAGTTGGGAACATTTCTGAAAACCCATCAAAAACACCCTTATTTAGAGTTTCCTTCATCTTTTTTCATGCCTTTTCCAAAATGGCAGCAGGGAAGGTACTTCACAGATGCCCCTGAAAGAACCTAAAAATGTACATTCATACAGTACAGCTTGGGGGGCATACACTCATCTTTCACCCCAAAATAGGGGCACAAGAATAAGGATGGGATGAGCTCAAGAGGGTTGGATCACTAAGACTCAGATCCTGAAAGGTATTTAGGCTCCTAACTTACATTGATTTCAAGCAATTACTCAGGGTAATTTGTGCCTAAAAGTTCTTGGCTGGGAGTTTCAAAACAAACTGACGGGAGTTAGGTGCCCAAATCCCATTTAAACCTAACTCACTTAGGACATTTGAAAATCACAGCCTAATTACATATCTGCACCTTAGCGATCTGAAGAATTGGGTTGGATGTCCTGGGAAGTTTCTGGTACTTCTTGATTCCACTGAAGTATCTTGAGCTGTGTGCCCGAAATCACAAATTTTTTGAAAATATTGGCCATAGTTCTCTTTTCCCAGACAGAAAACAGGCAGCAACATTCTCCTTGTGCCCTGGTGGGTGGGTGGGTGGGTTCTGGAAAACCAGCCCACTCTGCAATCATCCCACAGTGGCGGCTCTGCCCCTTGCGTCTTGGCCCAGCACCCTGCTCTGGGCATTGTTTGCTGGCATGCAGGGTCAGAGCATTGCTCAGGTTTGCCCCTCCCCTCCCTTGCCCCCACCCCATCATGACAAAAGGATCAGGTGGGTCAAACCTGAACAGTGCTGCAACCCGCTCCACAAGATTGCAAAGATCAGAGCAGGGAGCTGGGCCCCACCCCATGGGACAGGAGTTGTCACTCCGAGGAAAGTCATGAGCACAGAACAGAAGTCCTGGCCAAACAGGAAAATCACAGAACCAGAGGGACCACAAGGGTCATCTACACTCACCCCTGGCCAAAATGCAGGATTTGTTGTGTCTAAACCGTCCAAGCAGATGGCTATCCAGCCTCTTCTTGATACCTATCTATGATTTTTTTTCCCCTCAGAACAAACCTGCAGCCCTACCCTTAATGCAGATTTCCAATGCAAAAGCTGTAGCTCTGTGTTGCAGAAAGAATAATGTAATTACAGGCATCTTAATTTATAGCAACTCTTTCCCATTTGTTGGTCCCAGAGGAAGGATGCAAACACTTCATATTTTTATTGATTAGAGTTCAGGCTTTTCACACTCACTGTATGCAATGAAATACTTCTCACATAGTCCAAGTCATCTCTAACCTAGCAGATAAAACTTTTGTTTCCTTTCTGCCTGTCAGCTTACTGTCACTTCACCAAACAGGGCTTTGGAGGGGAGCTCTGGGTTTGGAGCAGTGGCTTTACAGAAGTCTCTGCTAAAACGAGGTTGAAAACAAATCCCATTAGCAAATTATAAAGACGCCCTTTCAGCCGCAAATGACAAAGATGGGTTTCTGTTTTCAATGACACCATGAAAGAAGACAGCTACAATTTCCCAGCACGAAGCCGCGTTTTTCAAAACATTTTCCATGCATTCAAGAGAGCCTCCTAACAAAAGTAATTACTCAGGGTACTTTGTACATTGCTTAATGGTATTAGCCACGGTCAGAGGGAGGTTGGCATGGAAGCCAGTGGCAGTTCAAGTAAGAGAAAAAGACATTGACGAGTGCAATGAAAAGAGGACTGGTTTCAGAGTAATAACTCTTTGAATCCCAGTGGGGGAGGGGAAGGGATGCCGCTGATCTTCATCATGTATGTTAGAAACGATTAATCTCATCACCAGTGAAGATTAAAAGGGAATTCTGCGGAGGGACACACAAGCCATGAGGATGAACCTGTAGGATTCAGTGGGTAATCGGTTTTGAGGACAAAGGTCACATTGAGGGGTTGGGAGTGGGCATCACAAGATGGCCCAATGGGTTCTTTCTCAAACATCTAATATTAAAGTAGAATTTGTATAGAAGATAACTTTTTTTGCAAATAAAAAAAAGCAAATACATCCTGTGGATATAGCATGTGACTTCCCCAGCGATTAACTTCATTTGCTATGGAAGCGGAGCGTGTTTGGAATATTCACAGCAAATTACGCCTGGCATTTTGGGCAAAAGGCACCATGCTGCTCATGAACGGTTCTCTTCTGCAGCTGCCGAGCACTCCTGTGTAGTGCTAATGCCCATGAGCTCTGGAGATAAGTGCCTCGCAAAGTGCCGGAGTAGTAAGCACCTTGCAGGACTGAGCCCAGAACACCCAACTAGGGTTAACACATTTTAGATCAATCATTTGTAACAAACTCATTGCATGGCTTTCACCCACTGTTCTGTACACACTTTGGCCATGAGCAGATTACAGTTCTCATATATAGTTGCTCTTCAGAATTATTCACTGATTAGTGAATGGTTCTGGTCTATAACTTGTTAGCATGTGATTCGTTCAGAATATTCAAATTCTTTTGATTGGGCAGATATATCACGTGCCAGTCTCTATAAGTTTGGATAAGCATAACGCTTTGGCCTGGTCGATGCACACTTTATATACTGCTATAACTCTATTGGTTTAGAAGTCAATATAGTTAAAATATACAACTCCGAAGTGCGGATATAGTTATACCTGTATAAAGGTATGTATGCCACTATAGCTAGATTCCTGTAAATTGTAAAATAAGTTCTGTCACCACCTTTTTCCTGCTATAGCTGCAATGAAAAGAGTTTAAATTCTGAACATGCAGAATGAATCCCATCCCAACAATTTGCAGACCAAGAATTAACTACTAACTAATCCTGAACAGCCATGACACATTTAAGGAAACTCTGATCTGCTCACGAACAAAATGACGCGGTATAAAACTTGTGTGTGGATAAGTTCTTAGAATCAGGTTTCCAGTCTGAATACTCATGACTACAAAATTGAGATTTGATCCAGCAAACACTTCTGCTCATGACTGGAGATGCTTACAAAATGGGGGGGGGGGGGAAAGGTTTTGCAAGAAATTTTCAAATTTCTATACTGTTTCCACCTCACAGGGTTCAAAATGGACTCGCTTTCCTTGAAAATTTCCTGGACATTTCTATCAATATTTTCCAAATTGAAATTACTACATACAGAGTCTTCACAAATCATTATTGCGCATGTTCCATTTACCAATAAAGAAACAAGTAAAACATGTTTTGTGGGAAGAATGATTTAAAACATGATTTTGATTAAAAAAAATCACATTAAAAATGATTACAATGATGCAAAAAAAGAGGAAAATTTTGAAGCTGTCGACAGTTCTTCATGAAAAGTTCCGTTTTCTAAAAAGTGTCATTTTTTGATCAGCTCTAATCGTGAGTAGCTTGACGTATGTGAGTAGTCCCATTAGCTCAGTGCATATAAATGTTGGCTGGACTGGAGCCGTAAAATTCACTTTGTGAATATTTTGCAATATTTTGTCATCTTACTGGGACCATTCCAGCCCCAAAACTTGTTTGCTAAAATATTTGCAGACAAAAAAGGGATTGGGAATGAACCGATTTAAAGTGAATTTTAAAAAGTCCGAACGTTTGCTCATGGATAATTCTTTGCAGTTTGCCTCTCGTTTTAGAATTCACTGTGTCTAAATGCAACATATTTAAAAAATAAACAAAAGCAAGCACATGGCTGTATAAAAACCACTTGCAACAGACTAACTGCTGTTATTAATGTTCCATTTTCCTAGGGGACACTGCAAAAAAAAAAAAAAACAGATGATACGATGCCAAAGGAAATAATGCAAACATACCCAAGATCGGTCCGATCTAGAGGCCAACCACTGACTAGATGGTGGGACAACATTGTACACAGACATCTGACTGGGCTTAAAGGAGGAACAAGCCCAAGGACAGGAATGCATGGTGATTCTGTACTGCTCCTTGTGCCTGCAAAAATACTCTGGAATGAGAGACTTTCACTGGAATTCACACAGCTTTCCTTTGAAAATTAAAAAGCACATTTTGTTTAAAATATAAACAGGCCAAAACAAAGGGAACAAGTCTCATTTCAGTAGCCTTTATTTCTGCTACTAGCGCCGGTTCAACTCATTTACAGAGCTCATCTACTGTATCTACTTTAGAGACAAGGTGGGTGAGGTAATATCGTTTCCTGAATCAGCTTCAGTTGGTGAAAGAGACGGGTTTTGCACTTGCAAGAGAGCTCTCCTATTATACGCTCTCATTTCTGTGGGCTCACAGAAGCTAAGCAGGTTCAAGTTTGGTCAAAATTTGGCGGGGAGACTTCAGAGGAAGACTTGGTAACCTCTGGAAGTGGTGTTGGTAATTCCGGAGGCAAAACCATTTATGTTTATAATAAAATGCCATTTTGATTCACAGGGAAGGCTCCAGCCGTAAAATAAAATAAAATGTGTATTGCTTCAAGATGTTCACACAGTTTGCTGCTGATAGTCCTTAAAACTTCCGGTTTTGCAACCAAGTTCTCTTAAAACACCAAGATTAGCATCACATTTCAGATCACCTGCTGTTCGCGTTTATTGAGCAGGCGTATACAAAACTGAGGAAAAGGGGGATTTATGCAGCTAAGCTATGCTTTTGTAAGTATTTGACACTTTGACAAGCTCTATGACAGCCTCTGTTTCTACACTGCAAGTCTTTTCTATTCAATACACAGGTCACCTCAGGCCCAGATTTCCAATTAAAACCAACAGTGCTGCTTATTCAGGACCAGTGGTGACACATATTTCAAATATTTACTGTTACATGACAGTATTCTGTTACACTGAAGAGAACCCCAGTCTGCTGCCAGTTTGCAGCTGAGCAACTTCATCTAGTGAATCTTTACTCAGCCCTGCTAAACTAACCAGGAACAGAGAAGACCAGTGGCTGGATGGGAGTCCTCCCAGAACAGCTGGTGGCTGCATGAAGTGATGGTTGTCCTTCTGGTTAAGTAATAAGCTAATGCCCCTTCCCAGAGGTGCTGATTACCCTCAAGTTCCATTGAGGTTAATGAGGGAGCTTGGATGTTTGCATGATTATTGCATGTGTATAACTCCTGGGGTAAAATAATTTCAATAATCCAACCCAGTGATTGTTAAAGAGACCCATGTATATACAGTCTGGCAAGCACTTAGGGACCTATGGATATAGGCAATAAGTTGGTTATCAGTCATATGCAGGTTTCAGAGTAACAGCCGTGTTAGTCTGTATTCGCAAAAAGAAAAGGAGTACTTGTGGCACCTTAGAGACTAACCAATTTATTTGAGCATGAGCTTTCGTGAGCTACACAAAAGCTCATGCTTAAATAAATTGGTTAGTCTCTAAGGTGTCACTCATATGCAGTAAATGTCATCTGTTAATTGACGTTTTCATTTATTATATTGGTATTAAACATGAATTGGAAAGCATGTTAAAATAATGTAAGTGGTTTAAGATCTCAGATCAGTGACCAGGTATTTATATGCAGCAGTCACACTTCAAAGGTTTTCATCTCTTTGGGAGAGATCACTGGTTCGACCAGTATTCCCCATTTCAGGGGAATCGTGCTCAAAACCAACAGGACCTGCCAAAATGGAGAATAATAGCTTGAATGAATAAATAAGCCTTGCAAACATGCCGTGAAGATCGACAGACTCGGGCTCAGTCAGACACGCATGGACTGTGGGCTCAGCATGAGACTGAGAGGTAGGCTCTTGAAATTTGAATTCCATATCTCAGCGTAACTTTCTTTGTGGCCTTGGACAAGTCACTGAGGTCAATATTCTCAAATGTGGAAGCCTGAAGTTAAGCATCTATATAAGAAGCCTTATTCCCATCGAAGTCAAGGAGTGCTCAGCACCTCTGCAGACTGGTTACTTTTATTTTGGTTCCTAACTACGCATTGAGGTGCCAGTCTTTAGGCACCCAGGATTGGATGCTTTGGCCTTCACTTAGGCCAGGTCTACACTACAAACATAGATTGGTATAATTACATCGCTCAGGAGCGTGAAAAATCCACCCCCCCAAGCGACGCAGTTACACCAACCTAACCCTGGTGTAGACAGCACTATGCCGACAGGAGGGCTTTTTCCCTCGACATAGCTACCACCTCTTGCAGAGGTGGGTTAACTACGCCAATGGGAGAAGCTCTTCTGTCAGCATAGTAGCATTTTCACTGAAGTGATGCAGTGGTGCAGCGTGTTAAGTGTAGATCTGCCCTGAGACTCAGAAACAAAGCCTTTAAGGGAAAAAGGGACCACCACAATCATGGAGGCTGACCTCCCACACATTGCAGGCCACGGAACATTACCCACCCACTACTGTGTTCAATCCATAGCCTCTGACTGAGGCCATGTCTACACTACCAAATTAAGTCGACCTAACTTATGTTGGCATACAGTGGCCGCAGTAATTAAATCGCTTGTGTGGGTCTCAGGGCCGGCTCTACAGTTTTTGCCGCCCCAAGCATGGATGGCAAAAGTGAGAAGCTGCCGCCGATTTGCCTCCTCGGCCGGCGCAACAGAGAAGCTGCCGCTGAAACGCCACCACTGGGACAGAGGAGCTGCCGCCGACTTGCCGCTGCTGTGGAAACACGGCCGCCCCTTTCTAACTGCCACCCCAAGCACCTGCTTGGAACGCTGGTGCCTGGAGCCGGCCCTGGTGAGTCTACGCTTTGCTCCTCACCCAGGAGTGCTTGTATCAATTGTACGGTCAGTGTGGCACGTTGCGGGAAGGCTCCTGAAAGCTGCTAACAGTCGACATAAGCAACGTAGTGTCTACACTGACACTACATCGACCTCACTTCACTAAATCTCACTCTATGCGGTGCTTGGGGGTGGAGTTATTAAATCAGTGTAATGGGGCAGTTACGTTGGCAGTAGCAAAATTTAAATGTAGACACTTTCATAGTTAGGTCGATGGAAGCTGCCTTGCATTGACCTAACTGTGTAGTGAAGACCAGGTCTGAGTTACTGAAGTCTTTGAATGTCTATCTCAGTTTCTCTATCTTTTTAATAGGGTAAACATACTCAAAAGGGTGTTGTGAGGATTAATTAGTTACTGTTAACAATATGCTTTGAAGATTGAAATGACTACATAACTGCCAATTAGCATGATCATCCTACGTCTGGGGAGAGCCAGTAACTGATCAGACTTGACTTTAAAAAGACAACAACCCCCCATTGAGATGTGAATAATTAAAGCAGGGTGCAGTGTATACAGACTTTTTCAGAGGAGCTATTCAGAAGATGAGAACACAAGAGAAAGAAGATATCCGGTCTTGTTGTTAAGTCAGGGACTTTGGAGAGCTTGGTTCAATTCCCAGCTCTGCCCCAACTTCTTTTCCTGATCTTGGCCAAGTCATTTAATGGCCTTGTGCCTCAGTCCTCCCATCTGCAAAATGGAGAGATGACAATACTGCCTTGCCTGTTTAGAATGCAATGTCGTCAGGGCAGAGACTGTGTCTGGGCTGTACGGCACCTAGTACAATGGATCCTCAATCTCGTTTGGGACCTCTATGTATGACCATAATTCAAGGTCTTTGTGTAACAGGCTTTGCCAAGTTCCTTTACACGCCATCAATATTTCATTTGAATAATCCTATTTAGTCTTGCAGTAGCTGAACGTGTAGTAAATTTAATACTAAAAAAAATCTAGCTAAATGTTTTAATATTAAATCACAAAAATTAAATTTCTCTCTTTGCTACCATCGATATTGCTGCATATCAGCCCAAGTCCTCTAGGACTGTTTCTCGTGAAACGTATAAATGTCTCTCAAGTAATTTCTTAGGGGAATAATTATTAAGGAAGTGCTATCGCCTACATTTAATTAAAGATGGAGGTCTGGCTGTAATTAAAGATAACTAAGACCTCACAGCAAAAAGAAACTTAATACATGTTTGTCAATGATAAGTTACAGAAAGCAACACAATGCTACCTCATCAAATATGACCTTGGCTGATGTGAGAGGTGGGAAACTGGCCTCATAGTGTGTCAAAAGCGAAACTTTGATTGAGAAACTCTTACCTTAATTAAGGCCTCATCCAATTTTCATTTGGAGTCCATGGGATTTCTTTCCATTAACTTCAGTGGGCTTTGGATCAGGCTCTTAGACGAGGAATACTTTCTCACTGACCCATGTCTTCAAACTACAAGGAGTGAAATCTTGGACCAATTGAAGTCAATGGCAACAATCTCATTAACTCCAAATTTTGCCTAAGGATGTTTGTTCTCACCCAGAGTTAGGGGTAACTTCTATGGAGAGTAGAATCGTGCTAATACTCACTTCACTGTGATCCCTCCATCCTGTAATTGGCACACGTAAATATGGTCTCTTAGGCCTGGTCTGCAAAACACAGGTCATCGGAAGGCTGCTTATGTCGACCTAATTATGTCAGTGTCTACACTACAGCCTTGCTCCCGCCGATGTAAATGCCCTACTACAATTACATCATAACTTCACCTCCACGAGAGGCGTAAAGCTTATGCGGGTGTACTTAGGGCAACAGAGTGCCTGTGTGGACACTGTGTTCCTTACATTGGCTGTTGGCTGTCTTGTCAATTTCACGGCTCTCACCCCCTTCTGGAGAGCTGGGTGACTGGACTCCTCTCCAGGCTGGGAGCCAGGGTGAGACTGGACTGTGAAATTGACAAGGCTGGGAGCCCACAGTGGGGGGCTGAGAAGCCCCAGGCAGCTTCCCCTCCACGCTTCTGGGATGTGGAACAGGGAGGCGAGAAGCCCTGAGTGGCTTCCCCCCACTCCTGGCAGCCTGAGAATTTGTGGGCCAGCCGGGCTCCCAGCAGGGAGCTGCCCGTGGAGCAGTCTCTCAGCTCCCCACACAGCCCCTCTTAGGGCGGTGGAAGCACTCCTAGTGAGGACACGCACCACCTATCCATGGAGGGTAGTGCAGACATGCACCACAGCAGTAATTACTGCGGTGGCTGTAAGTTGACCTAATATGGGCCTTTACTGGAGACAGCATAATGGAGTAGACAGGCTACTGGTCTGATCCAGTATGATAATTCCTGCATTCTTATTGTGACAATGTAAAGGGTTAAACTGGTCCCCCGGGGCAGGGGATATATAAAAGGCAGGCAAAGCGGAACTCAGAAGCATCCCAGCTGGCTGGTACAGAGAGAGAGAGAGAGAGAGAGAGAGAGAGAGAGCGCCTGGCCTGTGGGAATCATTATCCTGTTTGGTGACTGTTTGCAGATCACAGAACAAGGCCTGAGGAAAGGGCCTTAAAAGCAATGAGGCTTGGAGCTTTCTTTTGCTGCCCTGGCTTGTGAAGCAACCCACCTGTTTACACCTTTGTTTGCTGCATGTGGGTCATCACCAGTGAGGGGATTACTCACATGTTTAATGCTGGGCAGGTGCTCAAGTAACTTGCTGAATCAGTGTCTGGAGGAAGAGAAGGATGTAGTATCTATGTAGATGTAGGCCCAACTGGCTATTACACAGTAGCTGAACAGTGCATTCATATCTACCAGTGCAAGGGAAGTTCCGGTACCTCACCAACTTGTGGGTATAAGGAGTCCACAGAATGTCACCCATTCACTGCTACCTCCAGGCAGTATAACTTGGATGCACCCCCAACAGAACTTGCGAGGAACCACGGTGTTTTTCCATTATGATTATTTTTTCATTTCCTCGCATGGTCATAGCTTAGTTTGACACCACTTTGAGCATTCTGGGGCTGGAGGCAGCATGCGCTCAGTTTAAATCATGAAGCGGTTGCTGGAAGAAGTGGGAAGTGTCGCAGCCCAGGTACACACATCTTGAGCCTCCTCTAAGCATCTTCTGTTAGTTTGTTTTTCATACACCCCCACTACACTGAAGGTATTACAGTTGCAGCATTAAACTAATGTTTACAGAGCACACGGGGTTCCTTTTTATTTCTTTGAGTGATTGGCAGGGGAAGAGTCTCCGTGGAAGAAAACGATTATTTTTTAATGACTAGCCCTCCCCCTGGAACACACACACACACACTCAGAGAGAGAGAGAGAAAATGGAGAAGGTGGGAGAGGGAATGGGAGAACAAGAGGAAGAAGTGTCATTCTTCTGTTTCCTCCTCCCTTTCTTCTCTGCCTCTGACACACTGGCAGTGCATGTTGTAGCACCTGATGGTTGTTCAAGGATAACAGTCTTCTACTGCTGCATGATTATTAAACTACTCATTTAGCACAGGTGGTGGAGGACTGTGCCATAGTGGGGAAGATTCAGAATTCAAATTCCACTGATGACCAATGAAGGGAAATTGCTTCCTTTTCCTGTTGCCTTCTGTTTTCCATTTCCCCTTACCTGCTTTCTGATCCTTTGTCTTTCTCCTTGCTTCTGTTCCACCTTTCTTCCATGACAGGTTTCAGAGTAACAGCCGTGTTAGTCTGTATTCGCGAAAAAAAAAAGGAGTACTTGTGGCACCTTAGAGACTAACCAATTTATTTGAGCATAAGCTTTCGTGAGCTGAAGTGAGCCGTAGCTCACGAAAGCTTATGCTCAAATAAATTGGTTAGTCTCTAAGGTGCCACAAGTCCTCCTTTTCTTTCTTCCATGGAAGTTTTTCCCTTCTATTCTCCATTCACCTTTCTGCCCTTCTAACATTCTGCTTCTTCTTTTTTCCCCTCTTCTCCTCCCCTCTTACTTCGCCAACCCCTTCTTTTCCTCCCCTTTCCTTCCCATATCTCCAGTCTTCTCCTCTTTAGCGCTCACTCCCCTACTGTGCCTCCCCTCTCCTTCCTTGCTGCCAGCTCACTGTGAATTGTGCCAAATTGCCCCTAAGGGACAGTGATTCTTCTTGGTGGGTCCATGTAGGTAAGGGAGGTGGCATTTATAATCAGCATGCCAAGAGCCAGTCAGAGCCTGCCCATGAGAATCTGGACTTGCTTGTGCTAAGCAGCTTGGTCGTATTTTATTGCCAACCTTAGCTTCCTTTTAAAAGGCTCCAGCAGATAACGTAGGCAAGCGAAACTGTCATCTCAGATGAGAAGAGCACATGTGTTGCAGACAGTATCTCAAGGCTTCTTGTCATGTTCCATATGTGATAGAGGCTAATTTTCTGTGTACTTGTTTTGTTGGTAACATTTTGTGACACAAGTTGTACTTGTTGGGGAAAAAAATCACTGATGTAGCTCAGCGTGTTCTTCGGATTCAGGATCCAAAAGTTGGTTTAAATGTGAACTTCAGCTGTGACGCCATATCACCGATTCCGGCTATAACGGATCTGTTCTGTGCATACGCTCTCACGGAGAGCTAACATCAACCCCCATTGCACTGGAACACAAAAGCTTCATTGCACTGGTGCAGTTTACACCAGTTGAGGGTTTGGCCCTTTGTATTTCTGGTTTTCATTGGACAGAATTAACATTTCTGAGCAAATGAGTGCTGACAGATGGAACCAAAGGATTATCAGCCCCAGAGACCTGTGTCATAGATCTACAGGACAGATACAGTGCAGGTTGGTGTACACCACCCTCCTCATTGCACAGTACCTCAAGCCTGCCCTGGAAAGACCATCTCCGTGGGTGAAAGTCTTCCTGGGCCATTGATTCCTTAGACTAGGAGTCTGATCACAGACCTACTGGTATAAATCCACAGGAACTGTCATTCAGTTCAATGAGAATCTAACTTTGGGTCTCCTTGCTGGGACTGCCAATTGTGATGGCAGTTTGTGTGTAAAAATACCCTGTTTGAGACCGTAGATCAACAGTATAATATACACATGAACTTCAAAATATACTGTATATGTTGTAGAAGAAAGCACTTGAAAATGATGTCATCCTTTGCTCACAAACAAAATGTGAGTTCAGAATCCTGGGGCTTCTTTGAGGGGGTTTGAATTCTGATCCAATTCCAGACCCGAAACTGCATAGTAGGAGCATTGCCAGCAGATCGGGGGATGTGATTATTCCCCTCTATTTGGCACTGGTGAGGCCACATCTGGAGTATTGAGTCCAGTTTTGGGCCCCCCACTACAGAAAGGATGTGGACAAATTGGAGAGAGGCCAGCAGAGAGCAACAAAAATGATTAGGGGGCTGGGGCACATGGCTTATGAGAAGAGGCTGAGGGAACTGGGCTTATTTAGTCTGCAGAAGAGAAGAGTGAGGGGGAATTTGATAGCAGCCTTCAACTACCTGAAGAGGGGTTCCAAAGTGGATGGAGCCAGGCTGTTCTCAGTGGTGGCAAATGACAGAACAAGGAGCAATAGTCTCAAGTTGCAGTGGGGGAGGTCTAGGTTGGATATCTAGGAAAAACTATTTCACTAGGAGGATGATGAAGCACTGGAATGGGTTACTTAGGGAGGTGGTAGAATCTCCATCCTTAAAAACCTCTAAGGCCCACTTTGACAAAGCCCTGGCTGGGATGATGTAGTTGAGGTTGGTCCTGCTTTAAGCAGGGGTTTGGAGATCTTTTCCAACCCTGATAGTCTATGATTTTTCTATGATTCACAATCCCATCTCTCAGAGTGAACAAAAGTCACTACTATTTGAAGGTTGCTATGTAAAATGAGATTGGTGGGTCCCAGTCTAGCTCCCAATGGACAGGTGTCCCCATCACAGAAATCATAAGTGGCATTGTTTCTCCCAGTTGAAAAAGCCCACAGAGAATGGTAACCTTTTGATTTCATTATAAACCAACATAAGGAATTCTATAGCAGGAATATAATTCCCCTTTAAATTTTATAAGATGTCTCAGTTACATAAGGATATAATTTACTGTTCTTAAAGTAATTTCTGTAGTCTCATTATATTTCTTCCATTGAATTTATCCCTTTTAAATTCTATAGGACATTTTCATAATAAATATTAATACCACCTAGCTTTTATATAGCACTTTTCATTAATAGGTTTCCAATAACTTTACCAAGAAGGTCAGCATCATTATTCCCATTTTACACATGGGGAAAACCAAGGCATAGGGAGGTGAATTGACTTGCTCAAGGTCACCCAGCAGGCCAGTGGCATAGCTGGAAATAGCTGAGTCCCAATCCTAAACTCCATCCTCTAGGGAACACTTCCTGGGAGAGAAATTGTCAAGAAAAAATAGCATCCTGTGTCTGTCTTTTTTGCTTCCATGGCTCAGGGCAGTGGCATACAAAACATTTCCCTGAACAGTCTTGATTTGGTACCAGCTGGCTGGCATTCTTTTATCAGTGCATGGGTGAATAATTAGTGGGTTCTTTTTTCAATCTAACTAACTGGCTGGGTTTTTAATTGTCCTATTCTTCATGTCTAGAATCGCCCTGTTTGTCCAAAGCGTTGTTTCCCCTCCATTTGTCAGGAAGACTTTTCATTTCAACAATGAAACAGAACGCTTCACTCCTCTATCTCCCAAAAGAGAAGGATCAGGGTAACTCTTGGCTTCTCTCTCCCTCCTCCCCCATCCTCTGGATCTAGAGTAACAACGAACAGGAACTAAACGAAAATTAAGCAGATTAATGCCCTTTAATAAATTATGCTGGATACATATTGCTGGTGATTGTGCTGCTGACGATACCAAGATGTGCAGCTTACTTCATCCTGTCCCATCAGTCTTCCCCAGAAGGAGGATGAGGTCTGCTAGTGGCATCAAACAAAACAAACCAGCAGTACGAATGGTCATTTAGGGTATGTCTTCACTAGAGAGCTACCGTGAACGATCTATACTTGAGTTAAGTCTCCTTGAGCTAGCCTAGCATGAATGAGAGCAGCTGCACTGCGAAATAACACCTGAGCTACACATAAGCCTTGTCATCACAGTGTTGTTGTATTTTGCTTCTGGTTAACTAACGTGCGTGAGTTTATCCCCACATATCTTGAGACCTGTGATAAAATCATGAGGATCAGCAACACTAAGAGTATAAACACAAATCAATATAGCTCTGGAGAGACACATTTTTATA
Organism: Natator depressus; assembly: GCF_965152275.1. NCBI lineage: Eukaryota > Metazoa > Chordata > Testudines > Cheloniidae > Natator > Natator depressus. The sequence goes on along the minus strand of NC_134240.1, from coordinate 116,127,536 downwards.
ACATGAAAGAAACAGAAAGGAGGAAAATGCAAGGTGAGGCCAAAGCTAAATTGCACAGCTTTATACAGCCACCGCCCCCCCTCCCCACTTCTTCCTCCATCAACGAAGATATGAATACACTCAGGTCTCATGAGTCTATCCATCTATTTGGGATTAGTTATGTATGTATCTATGCAATTTAAGTGCAATCTATATGTTCTTAGCATGCTGCAACTTGGCCCCTGGTGTCGCGAATTCTGAGTGCTCCTGCTTGAGTCAGAGAGTAGGAAACCTGTGCTCATGAGTTCTGCTAACACAATCAGTCAACGAAGGCTCTGATCCAAAGTCCATCGAAGTAAGCAGAGAGATTCCCATTGATTTCACTTAGGGTGCCCAGATAGCAAGTATGAAAAATAGGGACAGAGTGTGAGGGATAATAGGCGCCTATGTAAGAAAAAGCCCCAAATATCGGGACTGTCCCTATAAAAATTGGGACATCTGGTCACCCTAATTTCACCGGGCTTTGCATCAGGCAACCCAATGGTAATGCAAACAGCATTAGCTCCCCACTAACTCCAAAGGAGTGGAGGGGAAAGGGTTTCTGCCAACATATTATGGGTTTGGCTTCACAAGCAAAACCTTTTCTTCCCCACTAGGGGGTGCAATTTGGCACTATCTGGCACAGCTGTTGGGTCCACTCAGCAGCGAGATGACAAATAGATTTAATCATGACAAGGAGGCTCCTTTTTCAAACAAGGGCTTGCCCCTTAGATAGTTCGAGACTTTTTCCTGTGCAGCTCCAATCCAGGAAATTATTCAAAACCTGCAGACAAAGAGCGATTCAGCTTCCAAACGGTAATACAAATTTACATAGGCAATCCAAATAATTCTTGCTACTCTCATTCCTTGGAGATGCAACCGCATATATTACAAAAGGCTTGGATATTAAAAGTCCAGGTTTCCAAGCAATGAAATTGCTGCTGTAAACATCTCAGGTTCTTTTACGTTTTTAGATCAGTTCCAAACAGCCTGCCTCTGCCTCACAGTTACGGCTGCCTTCAAGTACTTGAGAGCCCCTTTATCCACACTCTCCACTGATCTTGCATAGCTTACCAGTGGGAAAGAAACAACCGCTCAGGAGACCTGGGTTGTATTCCCACCTCTGCCACGGACCTGCTTTGTGACTTTGAACAAGTCACTTCAACTCCCAGTACCTTTGACAGTCTTGTCTATTTAAAAGTGTAAGCTTTTCCAAGCAGGGACTGCTTTACTGTGTGTATGCACCGCACTTAGCAAAATGGGCCCTGTTTTCAGCTGCAGCGTTATCTACACTACACTACAGCACTACAGTAATATAAATCGTAACACACACACACAAAATCTACCCACTGTTCCTATGGCATTTCTGAATATCACCATAATATCTAGCCACTATAGTCACCATAATATCTAGCCACTAAGCAGTCAGTAGGGAAGCAGTCCTAGCCCCTTTCCATGTGTTCCTTGTCCCACCAAGAATAAATTTAGTGAGCCTCACTGAAATAAAATCTCTCCGGACCACATCTTCTCTGACAGACTGATTCAGATATTAGCGAGTCAAATTAGTACTAATTCTATCAGAATGATTTTCCAGTGGGAAAATGCCCTTTTTGCGAAAATCAAAATTTTCCAGGGAAAAATGTCAACTTTGCCCCAACAATTCAATATTATGTTGGGGAAAAAAACCAAAACCAACAGCTCCCAACCTAGAAGGCTCTTGTCAATTTCACTTTCTGCCTGAGAAACCCCAAATGTGTCATTTTCGTTTTCCTGAAATAGAATTTTTCTGAAAAAAATCCCTTCCTGCAAAAAATCTCAGGTTTTGACTTTGTCCTGATTTGGGATGACATTTATTTTTTAAAATGCAAATTTTTACATAGGAAAGAATTTCCATTTTCCATCCCGCTCTACTAATTCTAGGAACCCAAAAACTTCCTCCGTTTGACATGATTATGAGACTTTCAACACTATGAACACACATTGACAGAGCTAGTTGCTTGGTAACCATATTACAGCATTAGTTTATACGGAGCTTTTGATGTCATAGGTTGTCAGCAATCCCATAATCAAAATATTAAAGTTTTATTACATGGTCTTCTCTTATCTCACCTGCGGGAGGCAATTTCCCCATCTCAGTGAAACACTTTCCTGCTTCTATAGTTTGAGACAGGACAATTGTAACCATGAGGATAATTAAGCTCTGGAACAACTTACTAAGAGAGTCATAGTGGATTCGCCATCACTGACATTTTAAAATCAAGATTGGATGTTTTCTAGAAGTTCTGCACTAGGAATTATTGTGGGGAAGTTCCACAGCTTATTTTATAGGGGAGGTCAGATTAGATGATCACAAGGATCCCTTCTGGCCTTGGATTTAAAAAAAAAAAAATTAGAATGTAACCCAACCAAAGTACTTACCATTATTAGCAGTATCATAGATTCGTACTGTGCCTTTTATCCCTGATTTAGCAGAGTACTTAAGCACATGTGCAGCGTTAATTATGATTATGTGAGTGGCTTCATTCCTGCCAAGGGCACTACACACATGTGCAAGTGCTTTACTGGATCAGGGCCTTTATTCCAAAATTTTCAGAAAGGGCTTTACAAACTACGCTTGCCCGACCCTGCAAGCCCTCCTTCACTGGAGTATCCCCGCTCGATTCATCCTTCTCATGAGTAATGACGATTTGGTGAGGAAGAGTTTTTGCAAAACCATACTCCATATATGCAAGAATCAGTTCGCCCCACCACTGAATTCTGATATGGCAGTAGTTGAATAGCGACACCACAAAACAAGCTTAGGAACAGAGACATAAGAACCAGCGTTCCCTCCTAAATTGGGAATGAAATATAGGCCGGTAGAATAGAATTCCCTACGCTGGAACTGAGCCAATCAGCAAGACTAGTCTCAGGGGATTCCACTTGATCTCTGATGATGATTGGATTAGAAAGAGAGGGGATGAGCGAGGCACCCTCATTAGCTGCCTGTAGGTGCTTATAAAGAACTGTTCAGGTTTAAATTAAATATCTATTTATTGTTCATTTTCTTTGACGCCATGGTTCCTAAAGCCGAATGCTGCACCTAGTTATACCAGGATAACTCCCCTGAGGCCAAAGGAGTTCGCCTCTGGATTTACACCAAGCAATGAGCCTGGTGCCCAGCTCCAGCTGAGCCCAATGAAATCCAGCTCGAAGGAGCTTCTCGCACTCTGCTTCCCCAGAATGGTGATTGTAACAGAGCGAGAGTGTGTGAAACCCTGAATCGACCGGATATCAAGCTTAACTACACGGGAAGGGCTGCCCAGGAGGTGAGGACGTAGCGATGGGTGAAGTCCATTTTACTGAACTTCAAGAAGGAGGCCACCAAGTATGCTCCTCTCTGAGAACAAGATCGGACGCCACAGCCATGACTAATTTACAGGGGGTATGCCAAGGTACAGCTGCCACCCCTGCATTACCTCCCCCAGTCTGTTCTGTTCCTAGAAGTCCCAGAGGCCAGTGCTCACAAAAGCTTGGACTGCTGAAAATCCTGCTGAGCCCTTAACCGTACAGGTGTCAGCAGGCGGAAGTTATGGCCAGGGGAAGCTCAGCAGAGCCATCCATGCAAGGGACCTGGAATGCAGATAAGTGATTCTGACAGGCTCTTCTTGATTTTAAGCATTACCGAGGCACGCGTGCAGAGTGCTGTGTGTCCTCTAGCTGCATCTGAGGCTGAAGGAAGACATTAAATAAAAGAAAGACACCTGACAGCATCAGGTGTGTTTCATACTGAACAGCTGCATGCAAAAAGCTCTGGGGTAAAATTTTCAAGCACATCTACTTAGCAACTGCAATCCCATTGACCTTCAGTGAGATTTAGGCTCCTAAATCCCTTCTCAAAATGGGACAGGCACATTCGAAAGCCCCCCCCCACACACACACACTTTTTTTTTCTATGTTGCTTTGCGTTTTTCTAAAGCACCTTTCACCTGAAGGTCTCAGATATTTAATTAAGAAATAGCCCTCGGAGGAGGGCAAGTATCAGGATGCATATGTTACGGACGGCTTACATGGAAGCAATGAATGGTTACGAGGTTTACTCAAGGCCACACACCACAGCCAGGAATGGGAGCCAGAAGTCCTGACTCCTTTCTCCAACATAGAAACACTGAACCTGATTTATTGTAAAGCCCTGTGAAGCCACTCTTGCAGCATAAAAAGCTGGAAAGGGCCACTTGAGAATACTCTCTACGCAGAGGGCCCTCCTGGCCAGTGCTAAGCTCTATACTGGCTTTGCTCCCAGCTTCTGGAATAAGGGATAGATCAGGGCTATGCTGGGACCATGCTCTGAGTGCACAGCATTATGGCTATTCTCTACTTCGCACTGCTCGCACAGGGCCAAGGGAAACACAGCATAAGTTAGAGCAGTCCAAAGGCTGCTCTGATTACACCAGGAGCCCAGTAGACAACGTTCTTCCCCTATTCTGAGGCCATACAAAGGATTGCTTACTATAACCTCTGGCCCAGCCCCAAGCACTGGGACAAAATAACAAGAATTGGGCCCCCTGTCTTCTTTTCCCTCCAGCCTTGCTTGAACGAATCTTTGTACTGATAAGGCAGTTTTAAAATAAATAGAATTGGTCTCATTCATTGCCATTTTTTAAAAAAAAGTTTTAATTTCTGTTACAACTATTTTCTCCCTTGGCTCCAAGCAAAGATATACCTAGAGTCAGAGCATTGTTTTCCATCTATTGGAGATAGGTGTTTATCACCTTTGAGGCCACCAGTACAAATATAAAATACAAAAATACAATAGATCCTACAATTCCTAAGCTTACATCTCCCAGTACTAGAACAGACATTAAATGCTAGTTACAATCTGCCTCTCCTGGCAGCTAGAAAGTTTGATTGTGTATAATTAAATAAGAAGTCGAACCGGCCCTGCATGGAATAATTTCATTCTAGAAGATCAGAGTTATAAAAAGATATACCCCAGCCATGAATCCTTCCATTCATTAAAATGTCATGTATTATAACATCATTATGACTAAATAACTGTGGGGAGGGGCCAGAATAGCTTACAAATATCCAGAGGATGCAAACACAAGTGAGAGAGAGAAAGGAATTTCTGTATGGTGGCCCAAAGTGGCCTAACAAATGACAAAGATGAACTGAGCAACAAAACATTTAAGCAGAGCGTCTTGGAATGCCTCCTATGGTCTCTCCAAGGAAGAGGTGGAAATCCCAGAGTTTGTCATTTAAAATCTGGAGAGGGCAAAGTAGGGGAGAGCTCACAGGCCTTAGAATCATAGAATATCAGAGTTGGAAGGGACCACAGGAGGACATCTAGTCCAAACCCCTGCTCAGAGCAGGACCAATCCCCAATTTTTGCCCCAGATCCCTAAATGATCAATCCCTCAAGGATTGAACTCACAACCCTGGGTTTAGCAGGCCAATGCTCAAACCCCTGAGCTATCCCTCCCCCATTGGTTGAGCTAAACGTTCATTATTTGCAATGACGCATCTAGCCGCATCCATCCATGGGGCTTGAACTCCATGCCTCTGGATCTAAAAGCACAAGACACCACTTGAGCTAAAGGGACAACTCTAGCAACTGGGAGGTGGTAGCAGACTTGTAGACTCCAGTACAGGGTTTGACCACTGGAGGGGGACAAAGAGCCATATGATGTTAATGTCAGTTACTAATATTATTTGCCATGGGATGCAGGTGTTGCTAAGGTGCCTTTTTCATAACTACTCTCTGCATGCCATGGATAATGAGACAGAATTCCCCATGGCTTTCAGTCGGCTTATTTGTGGCAAAATATAGCCACGGTGAAGCTTTGAAATTTAGTATACCGGCAGCACTAGTAGCTGCGGAGGGTAGAAGTGCCGTGTAATTCTGTCTCCGGTGGACAACTAGCTGGAAGGCAACCACAGGACAGCACATTCATCCACCAGAGTAAGGCAAGACCGGGTGATCAGCTCACTCTTATAGCTCATTTGGGGGCCTGTTGCCCGTTTGGTTGCTCTGCTGAACAAGCGGGCAGGGGATGGCATGTGGGGAATACATTGTAGGGTGTGAAAACTACCTTAGGCTACTGTAAATATTTGCCAGAAGTTTCATCAGAGAGTCATGGACCAAAAATTGCACAATCAAAAATTCCAATGGTTTTGCTTAGAGCACAGAATTTTCCATACTGCCCTGAGCCAGACAGTCCCCTTTTGGCTATTGAGGTCCCTAAAACTTTCTGTTCTGACATGGTGTCACAATATGGAAAGGGGAGGGAATGATAAATTCCTGGGCCCACAGGGTGCTGTGTGTAACAAGGAGAGGCCCTAAGCTCTCTCAGCTCAAGCCACCAGGCGCCAGCAGGTGCATGACTAGGGGCACGAGCAGCCAGGCCTCATGGCTGAAGCAGGAGTCAAGCAGAGGGTCCACGGTGGAGTCAGAGGCAAGCAGGGCTGGAGTGAACCCGAACAGGACAGGAGTGAGGAAAGAACAAGGTTGGGGCAAGGGAGACACAGGAGTGATTGCAGCTCCAGGCACGTGTGCTGAGCAACCAGTGAACGGCGGCTGCTGCGCTTAAAAGCAGGCCTGCTGGCTCCCTTCAGCCAATTAGGCAGTCCTGCCACAATCCAGCTGCGTCCATTAATCTGCCTGGAGACTGGGCTGGCTAGTCCTCAGGCTCAGCTGAAGGAGCTCCCTCCTGCCAGCCTGGCCATATGCCACCCCCCTTGCAGCCTTGAACATTGCCAAGAGACAGCTCTCTGTGCACAAAGGGGGCGCAAGGAGAAGCAGATTTTGGATGCCTATTGTGTGGATGTTCTCTGATGCTCTTGCAAACAGACAGACAACCACAAACTGGCCCTAAATATCAACATTGTGCTCACGTTTGGATGGTGTATGCTCTTATTAAAATACTAATAACAATTAATTACAGAAAAAGAAAACCTTAACTGGACATTGCACCCATGGAGCTGTAATGCTACTAGAGTGAAATTTGCTTAGTCAATTGTTTCAATCAAGCTGAAGGAAGTTGGCTTTTCTTTAGCTCACACTTTCCAGTTAAGTCGAACAAGGGGTAGTTTAGGGAAATGATTGTTTCTTACCCCAGAACCTAGGATTGAGTTTGAAAAGTCTTTGAGAAACCTGAAGAAACCAAAATAATGCCACTTTCAAACAGCATCTGGGTGAAACATTGGATACAAAAGGAGCCCCTCATATTGTATTGAGTCAACTCGATTACCTCCATGGAGCAGCTGTTTAATATCTATCCAATTATCAAATGTGTCTATAAAGGCGCTCTGTTCAAGAGGAGAAAGGAGTTGCATACTCAGCCGGGTAGAACTGAATTTAGAACATTTCCAGTGCAAAGATGATTTCCCCCCACACACATATTTGTTTTCACACAGCGTCAAGTTGCTGAGTTGGAGAAGCGCTGACTAATCTGCTGTAAGCACAGCAGCTAGAGGGCCCATTGCTTTCTAGAGACGTATAATCATTTAGTGGTTCAGCAGACCACACAGCATTCACAATCCATCTCATATTCCATGAATGCCAACAGAGACCACAAACCAGGATAAGTTATGTATGCAGTGCAGGAACGTTACAGCGCAGGAGGAAAACTGGAGCAATCAGATATTCCCCGAGGCCAAATTCAGATGTGGTGCAAATGAGAACAACTCCATTGTGCTTACCTGCATTGCATCGGATTACAGCAGGTCCCGTGTAAGACCCAGGTCCACTAACATAATTGTTTCCCTTGAATTTGTTTTCCAATGCATCTCAGAATTCTGATTTATCGTAAAGTAAATATTTTGTTTGTTTTTAAAGCTTCATAATCAGACATGCGCCCAAACTGGAACCTAAAATCTAAAACCTCTGATCCCAACCCAATCCTATGATTTCGGTTCCAAGCTGGGTCTGAAGCTAGAAGGGTTCTGATTATCCAGTTCTGGTTCAGACAAAGCAGAAATCTTAGAGGATTTCAGCCTAATAGGGCAGATATCTTGAGAGGATAACAGATGTTGTGAGATTTCAGCCACTGTATGTTAAAATCTCATGACCTCATTAAATTTTTTTTACACCTTCAAATCCAACTTCATACCTTAGGCCAGCCTACCTCTCTTTTGCTAGAATGCATTTTGAAATGAAAATTAAACATGGAAAACTTCTAGAGATGATTTTGGAATACAACCAGTTTCACAAAAGGGAAGTTAAGATCTAAAACGTAAAAGACCGACCAGCCAGTGGAATTTGCAGCTGAGAGCATCTCATATAATTATCTCAGATGACCAATTTTGCTGCAAGACAATGATACTTCTTAGCACGTCTGTTGCACCATTCACCCTAGGATGTAACTAATGCTCTACAAACACAGCTAGTTATGCTCCCAACAATATTAATTCTCAGCGCATAACATGTTTTAAACGCTGTACAAACGTTAATCCTCTCAGTTTCCCTGGGAGGTAGGCAACAATTTATCATACCTTCGTTTGTGTGTGATTGGAAGGGGGCCTGTGGCTCAAACCTGAGATAGAGACCGAGTTTACAATGCAATGTAGACATAGCCTGGATGGCCAGAATGTAATGATCCATACTGAAGTCTGGTCAGAATAGCATGGTTAGCATCCCTATTTATATGAGAAGTATTAATAACCACAAGTGGTCAGGGTCTTGGTGTTCATGTCTCATCAGAATGACAGCAGCACCATGTCCAATGGCACATGAAAGAATGCCCCCTACTAAACCACCACTTTCTTCAGCCTCAAACTCAAGTACTGACCCACTCAACCCTACCGAGCTTATGGAAGTACTTTCGGACTTTTAATGTTAACGTAAGAAAGACCGAAAGCTTTCAGAGGAGTCACACTGGATACTGTTAGTCTGAGTTTATTTCATTTCAAAATGGGAGCTACAGTGTAAAAGTTGGTCAATCAAATGCAGGTGAAGGAAGCAAGGCTGGTTAAAATGGATCAGGAGATCTATCAGGTAGAGGGATCCTGTTATCTCTGGAGGGGGGCATACAAGTAACCCACCTGCTGCAGTTCCCCAATGCTGTTCTTAACAGCTATTTAGAGGAAGTTCAAGAGTATTTGAAGGGCATTGATAACTTCAGGTCTACCTCCTCCTTCACCATCCATCTCATCATTCGGAGGTTCCTTCTATTCCACTCCCACACAAGGTTCCCGCCCCCTCATGTCTTCCACCTTCTTGTTACAAAGAGAAGATCCTACTGTGCTTTATTGCTGCTGATTCTGGCTCCAGTATTTCAACTATTGAAGGGGCATCACAGTGTATGGAAGGAACACATGCAGCCATCTTGTTCTTCTTCTGCTACCGGACTAGGCTGTTTTCAAAGGCAGTAGTCTACCTCTGCACCTCCCTGCAGAATCACATTATCTCCTGGAGATGGGGAGAAAGCCATGAGCATCCTTCTGTGTCTCAGATGCACTGGCCTCCCATGAAGAGCTGAGTTGCTCCAGAGACTGGTAGCACATACCACTTTACGCTTATCTTGTTTTGATAGAGCTAGCCTCCCCAGAGCTTTGCAAACATTTTTATGTACCAGGGGGTTGGTCATTCCAACCACCTCCAATAAATCTTATCCACCCTTCACAGTCTCAGCAGTACCAAGATGAATGATGTGCTAAGAGCTGGCATAAACCTGGAGAGAAACATCTGCCATTCCTTATAATTCCACCCCCCTTTTTTTAAAATGGCATCAGCATTCCAAATGGGGCAACCCTTTGTTTCATTTTTAATGCAGCTGTTCCAAAATGGCCTGAGGAACAGCTGGGGCTAAGATGCAGCATCAATCTTCACTTGTTGGGGGACAAATCTGGACAACTCACTCCCACCCAGGCCTCCTTAAGACGTTGCCCCTACAGATCATGGATGGAATGCCATTTACAGCTATAGGGTTAGTACCATGAAAGTAGCACCTACAGGCTCCCACTAACAGAGGGGCTGAACTTTTTTGGCAAAGAACAAATTTATAGTACAAGTCCCTGCCTCTAAGAGCTTACAAAATAAATAGACAAGAAGCAACTGCCCAAGGTCACAAAGCAGGTCAGTGGCCAACCCATTAATAGAATCCAGGTCTTCTGACACCCAGTCTGCTGTCCTATTCATTAGGCCACGCTGCCTCCTCTTGGCGTAGGTAACCAGCAAAGACCAACATTTGCCCTCAGCAGGTGAGCTCTTCCCTGGAGTAGCCTGTCAGGCTCCACTTTCAGACCCCAACATACTTTTCAGCTCTTTAACGGCGGCACAGAAATCCTTACAGCCTAAAATGAAAAGCTTAGCTCTGATATCATTTTACTACCCAGAGTTCATTTTAAGAACTACCTATAAATACACAAGGTAATTTCTGGCATCCTTTCCCACATTTGATTGTGTATTTTTTTCCGCTCTGTGCATCTTGGCAGCAGAAAGATGTTGATAAATTGGAGGGAATTCAGGAAAAAAAACGTTAAGGAGCCCCAAGGACTGGCTTATGAAGAGAGATCAAAGAACTAAATATTAATATTTGGCAAGCTGACTGAACTGCTACATTTCTAGCAGCACTTCAGTAGCATCTAGAGACCCCAACCAAAATTGGAACCCCATTGTGCTCAGCACCATATGGACCTCCAGTAAGAAACCATCCCTGCCAAAAAGATTGACTTCTCCAAGGTTTCAGACAGTCCCTACACAAAAGAATAAATGGACACAAATCTGACATCAGGAATCATAACATTCAAAAACCGGTAGGAGAACACTTCAACCTCTCTGGCCACTCAGTAAAAGATTTAAGGGGGGCAATTTTGCAACAGAAAAGCTTCAAAAACAGACTCAAAGAGAAACTGCTGAGCTTGAATTAATATGCAAACTAGATACCATTAACTTGGGTTTGACTAGAGACTGGGAGTGGCTGGGTCATTACACACATTGAATCTATTTCCTTACATTAAGTATCCTCACACCTTCTTGTCGACTGTCTAAATGGGCCATCTTGATCATCATTACAAAAGTATTTTTCTCCTGCTGATAATAGCTCATCTTAACTAATTAGCCTCTCACAGTTTGTATGGTAACTTCCAACTTATCTGTATGTATATCTATATATCTTACTGTATGTTCCATTCTATGCATCTGATGAAGTGGGCTGTAGCCCACAAAAGCTTATGCTCTAATAAATTTGTTCATCTCTACGGTCCCACAAGTCCTCCTGTTCTTTTTGACTTATCCAAGTTCACCTGGGAAGTCTGGACAGAGCAGGAATAGAACAGATGTCTCCTGTGTTCCACTCCAGTATCTTCATCACAAGATCATCCGTCCGCTCAAAAAAACAAACAAGCAACAGAGAATGGAAAATAAATGTTTAAATTGCTTCCTGCTCTGATAGTGTACTTTGTCATTAGTAATTACAGGTAGCAACAAGGGGACAGTGCCCATGCGAGAGCCAAAAAAGGTAGAGTCTTGTACTCATTAGCAGGATGATTTATATTGCACCAGAGTACTATGAAGATAAGCAACAAGATTAAAATGGCATGTGTCCCCTAAAGACAGATCTGTTTACTACTCTAACAAAAATACCTTTTACTTCTTTTATCGCTGAAGTGTGATGAGTTCTTTCCTGCTTCATTTCCTGCTAGTAAAATGGGTACCGATTTCAGAATCTTTAGCGCTGATGATGTAAGAGGCAACAGAAGGAATACACCTTGTTTTCTTACATATCAGTCAGATTTGTAAAACACCACTTATCTAAGTACCTAGGTGTTAATAATAATGAGAGCTGATTAATTTTTTTTCCCAATGAAAATTTTCAAACAAAACATGGCTTCTTGACCAAAATGAAAATGTCCCACCTTCCCTGCCTCTCCAGTTTTGTTTTGTTTTTGTTTTGTTTTTTCAGTGAAAATTTGGAAATCAAAATACTCAGAATTTGGAGGCATACAAATTTGGCATTCAGTAAAAATGTCTCGTTTTTGAACACACACGCACACACACTAAATGGTTTTCAAAAGATGAATTTTTTTCAGTTTGGGGATTTTGTTGAAAAACTGAAATACGACTGGCCATACTGGGTCAGACCAAAGGTCCATCTAGCCCAGTATCCTGTCTGCCGACAGTGGCCAATGCCAGGTGCTTCAAAGGGAATGAACAGAACAGGGAATCATCAAGTGATCCATTCCCTGTTGCCCATTCCCAGCTTCTGGCAAACAGAGGCTAGGGACACCATCCCTGCCCATCCTGGCTAACAGCCATGGATGGACATGGGAAGTGAAAATAAAACTGAAAATAGCCATTTTGCCAAACAGCTCTATTACTGATTTCTGTAGTGACTTCCAGCCAATGTTCTCAAAAGACTTTACAAATGATAGCCTGCTTTAGTCAAACTAAAGTTATTGGGCTCAACAGAGGGATATCTATCTGGGTGAAATTTTATGGCCTGTGCTACACAGGAAGTCAGATTAGATGATCTAATGGTCCCCTCTGACCTTAAACTCTATAAAGCTTCATCTTTGTTAGATTTCATAACCTGACTCTATGAAATATTATATTAATAAGTATTACAATGAACTGACTGTGTGTACGTGTACTGCTGCCCTCTACCAGATAGAATCAGAAGTGTTATAGACCCTCTCCTGTAAATAGTGATCCTACTGTAGCTCGGTTGGCTAGGGGATGTACTTTAGAGCCCAGAACCTCCTGCTCCAAACCACCTTTTTCACTGTTAAGATCCAAATGGCCATATTTATAGCATATATAGTGACTGTGAAGTTCTAAATGGCCAGAGATTTGCATTATCCCCATGGGTAGAGATGAGAATGAAACCTAGATAAGCACTCAGATACTGTGGTGATGAGCTCAGTGTTAAAAAAGGTAGACAGATAAATTATTATATCTCCTGACTCCCAGTCTTGTGCCTTGTCCGTGAGACCATGCCAGGTTCACTGTCTAGCACTGACAATCAGTTAAAGCATCTTTTGGCTTGTAAATTGAGCACATTGAGCCTCAATGAGCAAGATCAAACATGATGCCTCCGAATGCCACTTTGAGGAAAAATACTCAGAAGCCACACTCATCACCGTAGTATAAGTTGCTGGGTAGAAAGCAACTTTCTTATACTGTGTCTGTGGATGAAGCTGTTTCAACACACAGGTACCTTGCCTTATTGCTACCTGGCCAGCCCAAATGGTGGAAAGGAAAAGTGAACTAGTGTGGGGAATTGAGAGAGAGAAAGAAAGTAAATTAGTGGTTTGGTAATAATCCTCCAAAACTAGTGTAATGAGACACCAAAGCCACCGATCTCACAATCCTACTCCATGTGGGTCAAATCCAGAGTGACACTGAGTACGTACAACTCCCATCCACTTCAGTGGATGCTTGGATTTGTCCCAGTAACTGGATGAGTCTTGGGAGCAGTAAAACCCACAACCGTTTGTTTTATTCTTCTTGGCTTCGTGTCATCTTTAAACTAAATTAACCATCAGATGGAGGCAGGAGGAGAAGTGCACAACAATTCCTTGTTGCTCTTCAAACATCTGAACATTCCCGTGGTGCTACTCAGCAATCCCATTAGGAGATCTGAGATTAGGAGGGTTGAAATGGTATAATCCTGCAAACACAGGAAGAAGGATCTTCCTAAAAGTCAAGTGACTTGCCTAGGGTTACACTGCAAGTGAGTTGCACAGCTGGGAGTAAAACCCAAGTTGTTCCACTCTGGCTATTTTGTGCCATTCAGGGACATAGGGGGGTGTGTCAATGCAGGAGGGGTTGGGTCTGAGGCATGGTGAAGTTCACCAGCATGCCACCAATTCCCTACTGGGGTTTGGTCACAGAGACCACAGCCAGCTGTTGTAAATTGGAGCACGCTAAGGGAGCTTCTCTAACTTCAACCAGGCCCAGGACAGTCAGTCTATCTGGGAGGTGAACTGGTCCCCTAGTGCCCCCTTCCTGTGCTGAGTGTATCTTGGTGGGATACTGAATCTGGTCCCAATTGTCCAAGCTCATGACAGAACCCAAGTTTCCCAGCTCTTGGTTCCATGCTCTTAATATTACTGCCGATCACAAGGTGCAAGCACCACAAGGCCAGTGATGGAATCCCAGGAGGTTTAATCAATCAACCTCTCACTGAATGAGCGGTAACTATGGGCTAGGCGAGATAAAAATCCAACCGTCTGAGTGGAACAAAAAAGAGATTTTTTTAAATGGGCAGCATAAAAGATTCAGAACCTCAGTCTTTCTTGTCCATGGCCAGCTCCTGCCAGTCTCCGTAACAGTGAGGAGAAAGCACTTAAGCTGTCACCTCTGATGGCCACATCAGGCACACACCTCCACATGGTCACATTCATAAATGCGCACACATTCAGAGCAATGGAGGAGCTAAAAGAGAGTGTGCCTTGCGAAGATCCTGGCAGCTCGGAGGTCATTTCATCAAGATGCTGTGGGTTTGCTTTGGCAGCAAAAATAGGGAACTTGCAAAAAACACACCCTCGCTAAAAATAATCCTCCACTATTATGCCCGAAAGTTAAATAGTTTACTTGTGCAGCTTAACACATGGTTTTAATCTATTAGCAGAAAGCTAGATGCTTTCTTAGATTATAAAAATTATACACACACGTGCACATATTTAATATATATAAAAAGATAAAAGCTTTCCATTTTATGAGTGGTACAGCAGTTCTGTGGTCTACCAGCCTGTATTATTTTATTAACTTTAAGCTTGTCCACCTGGGAAGCTATACAAATCACTGTAATTTTACCTCACTAATGCTTGTTATCAATCTTCTCTCCTCAAGGAAATGGTGGCAAAATATTGCATAAGTTTCTTTCACCAAATGTATTCTTTTTTCCTCTCTCTCTCCCCCTCTCTCATCTGGGCTTGTGTCCAAAGTCAGAATGGGCTGAGAATAGGATGTTCAGAAAGTATTTTTTAATCCTTTAATTACCATGACTTGACACAATTTAGTAATTTATGCTGGGGCATCCCGATTTAAACAGATCACAAGTAAGGACAGAATCAGGTCTGCAGTGCAATTAATCATTTCTATATTACATTTTCTACCAAACAATTCCAGAAACAAAAGAACAGAAAGATCAAGGGGTCATCATAACCTAGTCTTGATGGGCAAATAATTGGCTTGACTTGG
This sequence comes from Natator depressus, assembly GCF_965152275.1. Taxonomy (NCBI): domain Eukaryota; kingdom Metazoa; phylum Chordata; order Testudines; family Cheloniidae; genus Natator; species Natator depressus. Next base: position 116,112,394 of record NC_134240.1, on the reverse strand, counting down.
CTTCTGCGGTCACCACGGAGAAGCACACAACTCAAATTTATTAATACACTTACATCGCTGGCCTCTGGTCTGTAGGTAGCTCACTCTGAGCCCACTACAATTCCTACAGCTGCAGCAATTTTCAGAGTTTATTATTTCTCTTCACCACAGCTGTCTTTGCATAGATAGGGGCTTTGAGTCCTAAAATACAGAGTTTGATCCGTACACTTTTTAAATACTGTGTGTTGCCTATGGCTTGAAAAGTACAAATTTCATGCTGTTGGTTCAATATGCTCAGAGGGAGAAATAATTTGCTGTGGGAGAGTTTGCTATTTTGGCAGAATAGAGAAATCTTCCCCCACCCTCCACCCTGACACACACAGATCTGTTACTTAAGAGGAGAACTGCAGCATCAATTTTGTTTTTTTTAATAAAAAAATCACTCCGCAATTTTGTTTATTTGTGTTGCTAAGAGTGGACTGAATGATGGTACCTTATATAGCAGGTAGTTCAGAACAGTTTGTAAACATTCCTCAGTTAAATCTCAAATAAAAAAAAAACAACCCTCTGTAAAGTAGGTAGGTATAATTACAGCCATTTTAGGATGAGTAAAGGGAGGCATACAGATGTGATTTGCAAGAGATCACATTTCAGGGGTGGGAAATGAATCCAGGAATCATAATGCTCAATCCCCTGGTCTAACCAGCAGACGACACTTTCTCACCAATAACAGTGTCACTTCTTGTAGATGCTCCAGAACACTCTTGCAATCTGATGGAGCACCACTCCCCATTTTCCACCACCTACAGTCCCCCCATCTTGCATCCTTCCAGACCTCCTGAGTCACTTAGGCCAGGCATTTCAAAAGCAACCTCTGGTTTTGGCTGCCTGGCTTGACACCCATTTCCACTGATTTTCAGGGGTTCTGAGCACCCACAGTTCTCATTGACATTAGGCTGACAAATCAAGTCCAAGATGCACACCCAAAAGCTGAGGTGCCCAGTTCAAAAAGTCGTTTTTTAAAGTGTCATTCCTCCTGGTGGCCACACAGAGCTGCAGCTGGGATTCCTTCCCCAGCGCTCTCTTATAGCCACAGCCAGATCCAGATATTCGAGCCAGAGACCAAGAAACCAGCTTCCGTCTCTGGAGAAAGATGTTCGTGATATTACTGAGCTGGCACCAAGACAAGCAAGTTAATACAATATTTCTCAGGTGAGTTAAGAGCCAGCTATATAAAGCTACAGTGAGGCAGGAATGGCTTATGCAGATTCGAGGGGGGGGGTATAACTAGGCATGATGGGATGAAATAAGCAAAGGAAAATTTTGGCTGAATAGCAAGGAGAATTTGCTTTGCTAATGAGGAGATCAGTTAGACTGTGCACTAGTCTCCCAGGGGAAGTGTTGGAAGCCTTGTCACTAGGATCGTTTAAAACTGGACTGGGCAAAGCCCTGGAGAATGTAATTTTGCGAACAATTCTGCATTTGCATTTCTGGAGTCTTACAATTCCACATGGCCTGCAGTAATTTGATGGCAATTAGCCCACAGATCTGTCAAACATAGACATCTACAGGAGTCTGGGTATTTGCACTGAGGCCCTGGGCCAATGCACCAGTCCCTATTCTCCGGGGCAGCATGGCTCCTGCAGTGTCCCTTCAGAACAGTGGCTCACTAGTGTAACCCCCTAGCCCCGTACATCAGATCTGGTCTCCTTGTGGTGATTGGCCCCTTACACTGCAGGAGGTCAGACTAGATGATCACGATGGTCCCTTGTAGCCTTAAAGTCTAGGAGACTACAACAGCATGATGCTTCCCTAAAGCTTAGAGCTCTCCTCTAGATCAAGAAACCTGTGCGTTTGCTGCTGGAAAACCCAGGTTCAATCCCTGCTCACGACCATGGTGTCACTACAGTCACAGCAATGGAGTGTTTTGTGTGACAAATGGACAAGCCATTGCTCACAGCAGGAAGGTAAAAGCAAAGGGAAAACCTATAATGTTGAGACACTAGACACAACTGAGGAACAATGTAGGGGGGAGGGAGGATGGGTAAGAGAGACAGGGAGGATCCCATAATATTGCAGAGCAGATGATAACTAGTATAAGGGATAAATTTACACACGAGGCCTTCACACCCATGATACAGACCGTGAATTTATCTTACACAGACTTATCTCAAGACAGCTCCTGCCTAGTCCCACTTCTGTCAGGATATTTAATTGTCATGCCATTTCACTATGGCCATTCTTACCCTGTTACTGTGTTATGTGATAGACCCCACTATGGTTGCAGTGTAACTGACTGACTTTTGAATCATCCCATCTTCTTGCACACTTTATTTTATGGTGATTCTTTTTTATTCACCTCATTAATTCAATTTGATTTGGGAAAGGAGACAAATCCCCCAAAATACAAACTCCCGGGAACATCCAACAAAAAGAAATTGGTATAGGAACATTTTAATTATAAGGTATACTAATTACATTTTTAAAAACAGCAAACAACAATATGTTGCATCTGCAAGTTTGTAATATCATTCAATTTCTCTTTCCCCCCTTGTATAACGATAGGTTTCGGAGTAGAAGCCAAGTTAGTCTGTATCTGCAAAAAGAAAAGGAGTACTTGTGGCACCTTAGAGACTGACAAATTTATTTGAGCATAAGCTTTCGTGAGATACAGCCCACTTCATATCCGATGAAGTGAGCTGTAGCTCATGAAAGCTGATGCTCAAATAAATTTGTTAGTCTCTAAGGTGCCACAAGTACTCCTTTTCTTTTCCCCCTGTAAGTGATGCCGACAACTTCATCCTTGATGCTCATTATAAGGGGGCTTTTCTCTGGTAATGCTACAGTGAGGAATTGAGCTGTGAAATGGAACATAGCTGGGAAAGCACAGAGAATACTAGGCTACAGGATAGCCCTGAGCTGGGGAGCAGACTCCCATAAGAGAGATGTGCCCTACATATCCTCAAAATTCCTTTCATTCAAATTTAGTTTCCTTGAAACTTCTTTCAATCTTTGCTGCATTTTCTCCTTCAAGCGACACGGTATGATGCTTTTTGTTCTTTGGGGTTCCCCTTCCCCACCCTGCAGGAAAAAAAAGCGTGTGGAACTCACAAGGAGGAAAAAGGAGCAGGACCGATAGCTCTCATCTGCTATTAACCTCCTTGAGCCAAGTTACTGGTTGCAACTGAGTAGAACCAAAACTTAAGTATCTGGTACTTCATACCCAAGATATAATTTAAACCCAAACTTTCACAAAGAACTTTGCATGGACAGAATTGTTCCTTGATTTTTTTTTTAACTTTAGTTATATAAAACCAGGTGTTTGGGTCAGGGGGATAAGATGCCAAGTGCAGCTGACTAGCCTAGCTCCACTGTATGAAATGCAATGTCACAAAAAGTATAAGAAAACTGCATTTTTAAAATGCATTTCAGTGTTTGTAATCTATGCTACTAGTAATAGCTGTTATTTAAAAAAATAGTTTTTGTCTTGACAGATTCTCAATTACATTTATCCCAGCAAACTGCCTCCCATCCCTGGCTCAAATTATTATCCAGCTACTGCTGGATGATCTGTCCCAACTTCCTTTCCCAACAGGCTGCTTTAATACCCTTTTAGTTTCTTGCTGTAGTTTCTTGACACTGAAGGAGTATTCTATTGTTTTAGATGCTGTAAGCAGGGATGAAGCAAACATGTTAAAAAAGAGTGACAGGGTCAAGTCATTCTTAAGCACAGTATAGTTTTACTCCGCTGCTCTTGTTTATTCATTAGGACTAGGAAACTAATGGGAAACCCAGGCTGTCAAACACAGACTGGGTTTTAGCAGCAGAGTTGCTAAGTCTGAACATAATGCTTTCTTTTGAGAAGGTGCTAGCATGAGTTGGACAGAAAACACTCCTAAGAAGAGCAAAGTATAATGGAGATTGCATTATTGACCATTTCCATTTCTCTGAAGTGAATCAGTGCTGATGGAGGGTAGCAGGGGGAGAACGCTGGAGACCAAACCCCTTTTGTGCAGAGAATGGTTAGGGTGTGGATAGCAGTGAGAGCTACCACAAGCCACTCCCCCACTGGGCCTCAACCCTGCTCAGGAGGGATAAGTGGCCATTGTCAGTTCAGTCTTCAGGAGCAGCAGTCTCTCTGCAGAGGCTTTCCAACTGTCCACCAGCAAGTAGATGGAGATTGCCAACCCATTTCATGTGGGCCTAGGGTGACCACATGTCCCGTTTTGGCCGGGACAATCTCCTTTTAAGCCCGACCCTGGAGTCCCGACTTTCTTGGCAAAACTGGGCATTTGTCCCATCAGCTCTTCCCAACTTGATCAGTTGGGACAAATGCCCAGTTTTGCCAAAAAAGTGGGGTGCGCCCCCCTAGCAGGGTGCGTAGAAACATTTGGGATGCAACTGATAATGCCAGCCCTGTATGGCAGGGCTTGGGTGAGCGGCAACCCCAAGGAGCTCAGGCCTGCCCTGTATGGCGCGGGGGCATCTTGGGCGAGTGGCTCAGCCAGCGCCATGCAGGGCTAGCCCCGTGCGGGTTCAGTGAGCAGCTTGGGCCACCCCTGCATAGGGTGGGGGGCTCAACAATGCCAGCCCCACATGGAGGGTGAGGGGGCTTGGGCGAGCAGTGACACCAGCCCCGCGTGGGGGGCAGGGCTCAGGTAAGACTTGAGTGGGGGAGGGGCTTGGGCGAGCAGCGACACCAGCCCCACAAAGCATTTCATTCTAGAGAGTTTGTGTACTAGACACTGACTCAGATTTGCACTGTGAAGCCCCAGCATAAATTACTGAATTGTGTCAAGTCATGGTAATTAAAGAATTAAAAAATACTTTCTGAACATCCTATTCTCAGCCTGTTCCGACGTTGGACATCAGCACAGCTGGCAAAGGCCAGGCAGTTTCACTCGCATGCTAGCAAGACGTGAACCTCAAAAGGGGGAAGAGGCTTGGCTTGGTTGATGGATTCTCATGTAACTCCTACTGAAACAACTGGAAGACTCCCATTTACTTCTATTGGAGTTGGATCGGGGACCTAGATCTGGGCCCTGGAGCACATTCAACCTATAGAGTCATAGAATTTAAGGCCAGAGGGGACCACCAGATCAATTTAGATCCTACCTATCACAGGCATCAACACCACCCAGCACCCGCACACTGAACCCAACAGAAATTAGACCAAAGTATCACAGCTCACAGGAGACTAGACTGTTAAGTGCCACAGGCAGAGACTAGGAGGGACTGAGGTGCACCGATGCCCGAGGCCCCTGCATTGGCAGGCAAATGATTAATGATAATCCTGGCACGTGACCCACACGCTGCAGAGGAAGGCAACCCCCGCCCCCCAAGGTCACTGCCACTCTGACCTGAGGAAAAATTCCTTCCCAACCCCATATATGGCGATGGGTTAGGCCCTGAGCACGTGAGAAAGAACCAGCCAGCCAAGCATCTGGGATAGAGAATGCTCGGTGCCATCTCACAGCACTGACCCTCACAGTCCAGCATCCCATCTCCAGCCACAGCCTCCATCCCTGATGTGTCAAAGGTAGGACAGCTGGGCTGAGCAGCTTGTGACTTCAGATTAGATTTGCCCTTCTTCCTGCACGTGCCCCACCTCTCAGATACCACAGACGCCATGGTGTGCTGGGCACTTCCCCAACACGCAAGAAGCACAGACTCTGCTCTGAGGAGCTCACAGTCTTAGGACACAGGTAGGCAGAGGAACAGGCAAATTATACACAAGTCAGCTCAGTTCACTGGGAGCACCACAGTAGAAGCGGGTCTTTAAGAGGGGCACAGATGCGGACAGGGACAGGGCATTGCAGATGGGCTCAGAAAGGTCTCATCATCTATCTTAGATCCTCAAATGGCTCCCATTTGCATAGCATCTGGGCACCTCACAATCTTTACCACCTTCATCACCACAGCCCTCTCTCCCCAGTGGTATTCTCCCCATTTTACAGGTGGAGAACAGAGAACAAGTGACTTGCCCAAAGTTGGACAAGACTGTGGCAGAGTAAAGAATTGAACCCAGCTCTCCTACGTACCAGGAAAATCTTCTCGCCAGCATACCATCCTTCCTCTCTTCCGCCCAGACGTAAGGGCCCCACGGAAGAGGTTACAGAGGTGATAGCGCATACACCTGGGGATAGAATATTATCCTAAACCTTTGTTTTACATAACAAAGATGAGCAGGCCCCGTGAATTCAGCATGGGGAAAAAGCATTAAGTGCAGTTGAGCTTGAACTGGATTTGAAGCCAGCTAATGTGCAGCAGACATTGCTGATTTTCACATGCCCGCATCCAAGCTGTGATCCAAAGTGAAAATGGCTCTAAAATATTAACAGTAGCCATTACGGGAGGCTCGCTTTTGGCGGAATGTCTTATGGTTCATTTACCAAGAGAAAATGGAAGCAACGTTAGCCAGTGTTAAAATTAATCTGCCTTTATCAGAGAAAGAAAATGAATCCTTCCCCCCCCCCCCCCCGCCGCTCCTCTGCTGGTGTTTCAATGGAGCCTCACACGGCTTTGGTGGTTTTAAATAACAGCTTTGCAGGGAATTTCAATTTTCACAGTCTAATAAGCGAGAAATGGGAAAGCTCCTCTGATTTCTTGTTCAGATTCCTACCGAGGCAGGTGTACTCCCTACAGGGCACTTCTTAGTCGCTAGCATTTTGCCCAGTCTGATTTCCAGCATGCCAAGCAACGGGGCTTTCAGCTCTTCCCTTTGAGATTGCTCCCCAGCCTAATCCGTCCCACTCCTCTGAAATCCCTCCGCCACCCCCAGTACCCTTAATTCCACCCCATTATCCATTCAGCCCCTTGTGCTGCCCTAAATAATTCTTCTGGGTGGGGCATTTGTGCACAGACACAAAGCCTCCGGGGGCCCTGCAGCGCAGCTTGCACCTGCGGGAGGCCAAGCCCCCGCTTGCAGGACTCCCTGGAGCAGGCCTCATTTCCGAGCAAGGCAGCCACTGCCACAGGCTGGTGTGACATGTGCGGGAGGGGATATGGTCACCTTCCTCCTCTCTCCCAGTGGGACGGTTTGCAGCCCTGGAAGTGAATGGAGGACGTGCTCTTTGCTCCTCCTGAGCTCAGGAATGGAGAATGGCTCTGGCCCTCGTATGGAGCATGCAGGGGGGCTCTGTCTCTGCCACCCCCACGGAGCTAGAAATAACTTGGTGATTATACCTTTTAGACACTTAGAGATGGCTCCCGCCATGGCCCACCACCCCTTTAGCCAAACTAGCTATTAGCAACTCCATGGCCCTTCCTCAGGGCCAAATTCCCTCCTGCTAGCAGTAGGATCCTGGCAGGGGGCTCCTGGAAGTGGAACCTTTCCTCTTCCAGGGGGATCTGCAACACCCTCAGTGGCAGTGGCTGGAGACAAAGCGTGGGTGTGACCGGCCAGGAGGTGCACTGAATCGGTGCAGCCCCCAGACAGCCTCTGCCAGCAGCACGTGCTGCCATGCTGCTTGCCCTCCCCCGGGAGGCAGCAGCCCAGGCTGGTGAAGGGAGGTAGGATTTGCTCTCCTGGCACCCAACAAGAGGGATTTTGCCCCAGCAAAGGAAAAAAGGTGGCAAAGGAGCAGGGGGGTGGGGTGGGGAGGGCCAGAGTAAGGCAATCCAGGGAGATAGGCACGCCATGCCATGCCATGCGGCCCCCTGTAGCTCCATCTCTCACTTGGCATGGCAGTAACACCCCCTATCCCGGACAGATAGGAACATTGGCATTATTTATTTGTATTCTGGTGGCATCCCACCATGGGCTAGGCACTGTCTGCACACACCCCATGCCCGAGAGGGCACAGGTCCTGCTCCAAAGAGTTCGCAATTTAAGGAACAAAATCTTAGACACAGTTAGAGTTGGCTGGTTAAATTTCCTCTCCTTCTAAAGCTGTCACAGTTACTAATTTAGGCCCCAGTCCTGGGGTTGGAACCACTAACCACCCGGCACGAGGAGCAGCCCCAACTGGATGGAAATGAGGAAAGTCCATTCGGGCACACAGATTTATGCTAGCAGGACCGGATGCATATCAGTGCCCTAAAAACCTTGGGCCATATCTTCAGCTTGTATAAGTCAATGGAGCGACACCAGTTTACGCCAACAGAGGATGTGGCCCTTAATGATTGCATGGATCCCTGTAGTCCCTTCTCCACAATCTCCACAATCCTGCATAGCCTCTTTTTGCATCTTGAAATTTAGAGAACTTTTCCCCGCATCTGTTGCCGTTACAATGTTGCCTTTTGGTCACACTTTAAAAGTAAAATCTAATTCTCCACAAGTTGCTAAGGTGCAAACACAGGTAAATCATGGTCAGGATGAAATATTTTGCTAATTAAAAAAGTTACACAATCTCCAGCCACTTCTCCCTAATGAACAATGCAATTGAATCATCATTAGAGCTGGAATGGAACCTTTTGATAACAATGGAACGATTTGTATTGAATTCGACTATATTTTGTTATTCCACTGAGACCCATCGTTTTGTTTCTCATTCTCTGAAGCCATCAGCAGCTGGCCCCCAGTCCCACCCTATCTGCTGGATTTATTTCAGACTCCCCACACAGTTCCTAAACTGTAGTTACTTTTGTTTCTAACCTGACAGAGATTCTCTTTAAATGAAAGATGCCAGGCACTTATTATGACTCCATTCATCTACTTGTATCTAGTTACTGTATCTAGAGAGCTATTATCATGTATGCAGTTCTGGCAAAATAAAAATACTAAATCTGTCCAAGAGTCTTCTGTCAGTAGCAACAATCAATAGAGAACCGAGGCACGGAAAGCTACTGATGGTATCTTTAGCGGCATTGCCAACTCCCATGATTTTACCAAAAGTCTTGGTGGTTTTCATAATGGTGGTTTTCATAATGCCTGGAGTCAGATGGTTACAAGATTCATTCATAGATTACAAGGCCACAACGGACCACGGCAATAATCTAATCGGACCTAAAAATATGGTCCAGAATCTCATCTTTCCTTTAAAAAGTTTCTAGCCTCATAGTTGTGGAGACAAACCTGAAAATTTGAATCCCAGAACCTTAGATGGCAGGAGGCAAATAAAAGAGAACCCAAAGTGGATTACTTTTTATAACCATGAATGTTTGTAGGCAACTAGCTGATTTTGGGGAGACCTGACTCATGGTTTTTAAGCGCTGGGGTTGGCAATACCCAATGCATTGACTTCCATCCGAATGACATTGGGGTAAGAGGTGACAGGTCAGATGATTGTGATGAGATCACCTGTCTACTAATAATTGGAGTGAGATTGCCTCCTCCATCGCTGCAATATACTCACACTTCAACCTCTTGCAAATAGGCCGAGAACCAGATTAGACTAACAAGCATGATGAGCCAAATTCATCCCTGGTGTAGCTCCACTAAAGTCAATGGCCAACAGGATATCAATTTCTTATTGTGGGACACACACCACAGGAGGTCCCATCTGGCCTTAAAATCTCTAGATGAAAATCCACAACATGGAAGTAACCAGTGATTTTGTTATCCCACCTGACTACCCAATTCTCTTGCAGGGGATAAGCAGTATGAAAATGGTGGATTTTCTTCCACGAATCTTGGCCAGGAAAATGGTGTTTGTGGCTTATGAAACACAAGGGATAAGGTTTGCCGCGGGCCTTCCTTGGAATGGAGTAGCTGGGCTTCTGGATGGCTCAAGACAATTAATCTGATAGCGTCAGAATGTTTTCCTGAGAATGTATCGCCGACTATGGGACAAGTCACGTAAGAGAGGCATCATCGGGCTGTGCTCTCAGAAAAATGGTCTCCGATAAGATCCACAAGGACTCCAAGAGCGATGAAGTTACTCAGTATCACTCCATGTAATCTCTGATGCCCCTGAGCCATTGGGCTGATATCTGCCGACATGTCTCTTTTCTTACTGCTTTACTCATCAGAGCAAAGGAACAAAATCGCTTTGTGTTCTCTTCAGTCCCAGACAATATAGTGTCTGGGGTAGAGTGCTGGAGCTCTTCTATAACAGAAAGCCATTCCCTGCCAAATTCAAGAAGGTAAACAAAATACATCTCCTCTGGCAAAGTTTCTCCAATATAATTTGCTTAATTACCTAGTTCCCTGATGAGGTGCTTGTTTACAGATTAAAGCTATGAGTCTAAGCACAGAAATGCAGTTAAACCAGATGAATCAGATGGACACATCAGATGCTCTGGCTGGTTGGCTTCAGAAGCTCCATTGTGCTGGCTAGGTGACAAGATGTCTTTGATTCTTTTCCATTTTGAGATCAAGTACAAATAGCGGGGTGTATTTGGAGGAAATTGTAGCATGAAGAATCCAATTCAGATCCACTCTTCCCTTTATGCCCTACCCCTGAGACACTTATCAGCCCACATGGTATCATCTCCCTCTTCCAATCCTGCAACTCTGCCACTCTCGGACATCTCTTCTGGGATGGCTCACCAATAACCCAAGATTAACATGGCTAAACCAGAGCTCCTTAGTTTTCCACCCAATTTTTCCCCTCTTCTTTGTTTCTGCTAACAGCAGTATCTTCCCTGTTCCGCAGGCTCAAAACTACAGAAGTCGGTTTTGACTGTTACCTCTTGTTCTCTCCTCATATCCAGTTTTTTTCCTCTGAGCATTTACAAGATCAAGGCTTTCTTCTCCATCTAAGAACTAAAACTCTTGTCACCTTCCATTTCGATACATGCAACAGCTTTATGCTCTGGTCTTTCCTATCCCCACATTGCCCCTCTACAGTCCATTCCAGATGTGGCTTCTAAAACCACCATGGACCTCTCCACTGCCTCCCTCCTCTCCATCACAACAGATTTAAACTTTTCACCCTCACTTTCAAGGTCACACATACTGTAATATGCCTCCCCATACTCTTCCCTGATCATACTGTCCCCATTGCTTCCCCGGTTTCACCAGTAACACCAGCTTCGATACCCCATTCACCTATGTCCCCCATAAGCATGATTGCACTTTCTTTCACGGTGCTGCCCTACATGCAGGGCTCTTTCCCAACTCTGGTTTGCCAAGCCACTAGCTTCTCCTCATTGGAAACCCTCAGTAGCAGGGACTTACCTTGTCTCGGTTTGGGCCCATGTGTTGCCAAAGCTTTGCCTCAGAGTACGGCCTCAGTTTCCCCCTTCAGATGGTCAACCACAAGCTTCCAATGCTTTTCAGTTACAAACGTCCACCCCTTCCAGAGTTAATCAAAGTCCAGTGGAAGACATAAATATCAATTTCTTCCCTTCCCTCAGATTCTTGCCCGGCACAGCTCTTCCTCCACAGGCCTGTGCTGTTCTCAAGCCGTTTTAAGTTTTTCTATTGCTCCAACTTCCAGCTCTCCTATCAGTCCCTTCGTCCCCTTGTTGACAGTAAGAAGCTATACTCCCTCATGGGGGAACCCACACCCAGTCTCTGCTATGGACCTCCTGCCCTGCCACAGTTGGGTTGTCTGCTCTGTCACTCAAACTTTCCTTCCCAAGATCTCTCCCTATGCACCCAGCATAGGCCCCTTCCTGGCTGCTCTCCCACGCTTTAACAGCACATTGTGAAGGGGAGCCCTTACCGGCAGTGTTGCCCAGTGGTCAGGTCTGGGTATGGTAGGTTGTCTTCCTCACAGGTGTTCTCTTTTCTCACTACAGATCGGCTGTGTGGGGGTCTGTCCTGTTAGCGAGTCATTCTTAGTCTCCTGCTGCCCTTGCCATGCTCTACATTCATTCCCTTCACCCGGGGAGGCAGTTAAGCCTGGCACAGATGAGGCTAAGCCCCAACCCCCTTAAGGTCACATCTGCACAACAAGTGGCAGCCCACGGCAGTCAGGCTCTGAGCCTGGGTCGACAGACTCGGGCTTGCGCCACCACGCCACACACAGCTATGTAGATGTTGCAGCTCAGGCTGCTCTGAAGCCGAGGAAGCGGGTGGGCTTCAGAGCCCAAGCTCCATCCCAAGATGAAATGTCTACACAGCTATTTTTAGCATGGCAGAGTGAGGCGCACAAGCCAGGGTATGTCCACCCTGGCTCAGAGGGTCGTGGGCTCTATATACTTCTGTGATTCCTACAACAAGGGAATAAGTAGTGTTCTGCATCCCATCTCTTCATTGTCCTTATTTTCAATTTAAAAAACACATTATCTAAACCACCAAGGTGTTTACCTGGCTAAACTGAGTAACCACAGGATCATAGTACTATAAGCCTCACCCATCCACTCCTTACTGCCTGTAGCAGATTCCTGAGTATGCCGAAAGGGAGTCCCTGTGTCACCATCTAGTCTGACCTCCTTCTCATGGTCCTTTCCAGCCCTACATTTCTATGAGAACACTGGCCATAGAATTTCTCCCAGGAGTTCCTGCAGTGGACGGAATTACCACTACTCGTTACCTCCTGTCTAAACATAGTCTGCCAACTGTTTGAGACAGGGATTGTGTGGGGAGCTGGGCAGGAAATGTTTGACGGAACTTTTTTCTTGAAAAATGCCAAAGTTGCCAAAACTGAATCTTTCCACAGGAAGGGGTCACTTCTGATGAATTTCTCAGCTTGAAAACTTTTGAAAAAATTTCAAAGTTGTCAAAACTTTGAATTTTGATATTTTGTAAGCAAAAAAAATGATGGCTTTCTGGTTCAAAACAATTTTTCATTTAGGAGGCGAAGCTCATTTTAGTATACTTTTTTAAATTTTAAAAATAGTCAGGCTAGAAACAAAGTGTTTCCGTTGACCTGAATCCATTTTTTCCATGTTCTGTTGGAAAAATTTTCAAAAATCTCAATTTTTTTCACGGGATGGAAAGACTGTGCTCTAAGTGAGTGTTTCTTTGACTTCTGAGAAATGCCTGGTATACTTTTCAGTGCTTCAAAATACTAAAGATGACTACTTTGGAGGAGTGAATAACATTGTTAAGGTTGTTTGCGGATTTGCAGTTATAAGGGGATTAAATCCATTTATTATGTATGGAAAATACTGCACATCTAACAACTTACAATACTTATTCTTAAGGAAAAGATTTACATTCAACTTTCCAGAATATGCAATCTGCTCAGTAGTTCAGGGTTAGAAGCAGTGAATAACACCTCCCTTTTGAAAGTTAGCCTTGCAATCTAGCATTCCTCTGTGCTCTCTCTAGCTATTAAATGGCTGAATTTCAACAATTCTAACTTTCCATGTAGCGCTTGACTAAAGCTCAGATAGTTTTAGAAAAGAAATAAATAAAAATAAAGTTGTTTTTAGCTCATTATCAGAATTGCTAAGGAACCAGTGAAGAAGTGCTTCTTTGTAAAGCAGCCACCTTAAAAATTGCCTAAAGGATTCTGGGATTTTCAAATAAACCCATTTGCACACTTGTTAGAGCTGGTCAGAAACCAGACTTTTGGTTCCCTGGAAAAGTACCTCAACATTTTGAAAACAAAAAGCGGAAAAGTCAGTTTCTCACAAAATAAATATTCTGAAAAATTTTGATTCTGAACTATTGAAATGTTTAATTTCATTTTGTTTTGACATTTGAACCTAGCAATATAATTAAATGATGCTAAACATAATATTTCATCCATATTTTCATGTAATATAAAAGTCAAAACAAAATCAGTTGAAATAATAGAGTGAAAATAAAACATGTTGACATTATCAAAACAAAATGAGGACAACAAAATGATTTTTCAACTTTTCTCCTTCAAATACTGACACAGTCCTGCAAAATCTTTCAATTCCAGTTAACCTGCATTTTCAAATGGTAAAAACTCTTCCAAAAATTTTTTTCAACCAGCTAAAATGCCTACGTTTGAATATTCAAACATGCTTCCTAGGAAAGGTTTGGCTTTAATGACAGTGCATTTTCTTTGTCTGTACATGAGAGGCAAATATCTGAAAACATATTTGTCAATCTCATTGTGTCCTTATGTGAGGGATTAATTTTTCCATTAATGCCGTTTCCTACACCTTATTGCACCATGTTTTTTCTATTAGGAAATGTTTTCATCTTCCAGCAGTAAGCAAATAAAATCCAAATCGGCTAACTATATGTGGACCATATTTTTGATCAGCTGAGTCACTTATAGGTAAGTCTAACAAAATTACGAATGGGTCATTGTCTAATTCACATCTCATTAGCAAGTTTCACTAATGTCAGTGAGAGGGGGCTCACCTGTCATAGTATCCTAGAAATATAGGGCTGGAGGAGACCTCAGGAGGTCATCTAGTCCATCCCCCTATGCTGAGGCTGGACCAAGAGACTATCCTTGGCATGTTTGTCTAACCTGTTCTTAAAACCATCCAATGACAGGGATTCCACAACCTCCCTTAGAAGCCTATTCCAAGCCTATGCTTGGGCCCCTTGAAACTATACGCTGGCCCTTGCTCTCTTGGCTTTTCAGCTCAGCTCCCACGGTCTTCAACTCCCCGTCACATCCCTCGTAGGCGTGGTAGCCGCAGCACTCCAGCACGTCCAGCCTTTCTCTAGCTCTTGGAGAGTAAGAGAAGGGAACTGCACTTAGAGTGGGAGGGTCTTCCCAGGAGTCTCACCTTAATCCTCAAATGATCTCACGTTCTTCTCCTTGAGCAGCTTCCAGCTTCCAGCCATTTGCAAACCACTCTGCTTAGTTCTCAGCCTCTCTGGCAGCCACCCCCTTCTGTTTCTTGTCCCATCTCCTGTTGGTCAACCAATTAGCTGCTGCTGGGGAGGTAGCTACTCTGATGCTTCATTGCCAGAGTTGAAGGGGATTTATACACCCTCCTCACAAACAAACAGATCTATATATTTGAACATGACCACCAAAGATGGAGATTTTGTCCTCTTTCCAAATTCCCTCCAACACAGCTCACCATCTGCTTAATCATTTCTTTAGCCTTCCTGGAGTCAAGTACCAGTTACACAAGAGCTTAAAATAAATGTCCTTTGTAACATTTTATATTGAGCTGGCAAGTCCTTTAGGCCATGTTGTTTGCTGCTCGTTTATGGCGATTTCTCAATTTATGTCTCTTGCCAATTTTCTCATAAAGGGGCATTTCTTATTGAGATCTACCATTGTCAGAATCTCATCTATTTCAGAAATTATTCCTTTTATGCCTGGTCTTTCAATAGCTAAGAGTCAAAAGGAAATAAAGAGATGGATTTACCGTGTAACTTCATTGCCTTCATAAGAATTGCTCCTGATTTACACCAGTAAAAGGAGTGGAGAATCAGGCCCAAGATTAATGCTAAACTTCTTTATTTTGAGATTTTACTGAGCATAATGAAAATATGGGAATAATTGTACCACTAAGGAAGTGCAATACTTTTCTCTTTCTGATTAGCGCACTGGTTAATTTTAAGCTATATATATATAGTTAGGTCTGATTGATCAGAACTTTTCAAAGTTATTTTCCTCTGAAAACTCATCACTGAGATACCATGGTGATGGGCATGGCATCAGAACCTTAACTGTAGTGACAAAAAAATCATGGCTGCTACATCAGGCATGGGTCTTGGCAGCGTTTTAAAAACACCTTAGGAGAGGCCAACCACATCCATGTACTGGGCTATCACATTTCCTAGAAGTCCTGACTACAGTTGGCATTGCTGAAAAGGTCAAAGAGCCCTGAGGAAAATGTCTCTTGTTAACTCTCTGTTTCAAATGATGGGTGAAATTTACCTGTGCATCATATAGACCCCGCAGCAAATCTTCGTGATGGATGGACACAGTGGACCTGCCATGTCAGGGGCCCTCTGCAATCCCTGAATGACAGGAAGGGGGCTGAGAGAGACCAATACACAGAGGAGATCTGAGCACATGACGGGGCCGTGAGGGGAAGCAGTCACATATCATTCATTCTCCCCAGGGAGGAGATTTTCAAAAGCACCTTGAATTGAGTAGCCCAAGTCCCATTGTTTTGTACCCCCTAAACCTCCACACAGAGGGTGCAGAATGCTTTGTGCATGGGAGAGGAATCCCACACTGCAGAAAGGACCTACAATGATTTGCTGTTTACTGATCGGGAGAGTCCATCTGGCTGTCCTGTGCATTTACTGCCATTCACAGGAAAAATAAGATGATAAACCAAACTAACAATTTCTTGCAAGTGACAGCATTAAAGTCCCTTGGAGCCTACCTGATATTATAGGTCCTGCATGAAATGAGCTGTTAAGAGGCTTGGCTTGGCTTAATCATGAATACAGACAATGCTAACTTTGTGACAAGTGCTTTGGGGACCTCCCAGCTTAATGGCCTCCTGGTAATGGAACTGTCCTCTAAACTCTCATTTAGCAGCAGTGGGTGAAGAAGATACTCTGAAACCATCACTAGCCAGAGAAGTTTGAATGCAACACAGAACACAGGCCTACATCTTTGGGAAAACAGCAGCAAAGTGAAAAGGACACAGGATTTCCCCTCCTCACTGCTTTATAGCAAATTCCTTGAAAGTTCCAACCTGAAATATATTTCTTAGCAGATTTTTTCCTCCTTTGCTCACATACTAGTTTGTTATTGTAGGGCTGCTCATGAATGTTGGGGTTCCCCCAAGACTACTTCCTCTGCACTCCCCAAGAATTCACTTTCACTCTAGTCTCATCCCTCAGGTTCCTTTATTTGATATACAGCAAAGCCATGCTGAGCTGATTAGACTCAAACATAAAGGTTAGGTATAAGGTGTACCAGCCATCCAAAGTTTCACAGCAAACCTCTTCTTTTATATACTTTACATTGCATCACGCGTTTTGGGATTGGCTTGGTTACTTTGCAGGAACCAATCCTTGTAGAGCATGCACTGTCCATGCATGACTTACTCTTTAGCTCGTCTTACCTTCCAGGCTTATCTTTATTCGCTGTTATCTTCTCCATTGTAAATGGCTCTTGGGTGTTCCCCCTTATCTTAGCTAGCACAGATGTTCTGTTCCCAGCCTGCTCATCCATTTGCCTCCCTAATCCTATCTCCCAAGAAATGAGGCTTCACCCACATTCAATTACTCATGTCAAGCCTGGCCTACAATGAGCACACACTGGCTTGCTCCTCGGCACTGGGCTTGTTATTGCAAGATTGCTCATGAATACCAATGGCTTGTCAGCAGTGGGGGTTTGTTGTATTAGGGTTGTTCATGGGTAGTAGGCAGCACATGCCTTATTGTTGTAGAGATGTTCGTGGCCACTGAGCAACACACTCTGGTTTGCCATTGCAGGGTTTCTCATGGGGGCTTGTGAATATTTCTGTGCTACTGTAGGGTTGTTCAGAAGAATGTGCTGAATAATTATTTTAGTGTTACTGATGTGTGTGGAGAAGGGACCTGAACCTCAATCTTCTGTATCCCAGCAGAGTGCCCTGATCACCAGGCTTATTCAGATCTCTCATTTTGCATGAAAAATTTCAAGAGGTCTCAGTTTTTTCCTGATGCAGAATGGGAAGTTTTAGTTAATCTTGGATATGTTCGCAGGATGAGCACTGCTTAGTCCTTACTACAGAGTTGGTTGTGAGCAGTGGGCACTGCAGAGTTACATATGCCTCCCTTTATATGAGAAACCAAAGCAAGATCTCTTGCCTCTTTCTGGTGTTTGTTAAAATAGACATTGAATAATCCATTTGACTTTTCAAAAAAAGCAGGTAATCCCTGTATCATGGATAACCTTCTCTTTCTCGCTCAATAAAATGATTTCTAAAGTCAACATTGTGTCATCTCTGGCTGAGTGAAAACAAGCTAGTGTATCAATGGCTATTAGCCAAGATGGTCAGGGATGGTGTCCCTAGCCTCTGTTTGCCAGAAGCTGGGAATGGGTGACAGGGGATGGATCACTTGATCATTGCCTCTGGGGCACTTGGCATTGGCCACTGTCAGAAGACAGTGTGGAAGTATAACATTGTATAAGTATAACGTTGTATAAGGGGACATGCTGGATACATTGTATATGAGAGGGCATGCCAAAACATGTTACAAAGTATCTGAGGGAGCACACTTAGGGACAGTTAGCTTTTGAATGGAGAAGCAATTAAGATAGAGCCAGCACGTCTAAGAAGCAGGCATCAGAATGGAAGGTGTGCAGGGCAATTAGTTAAGTTAACTGGAAGCTGTTAAAGGAGATTGTTAAGGGTGGCAGGTAATTGAAGATACGTGAGTGGTCTCAGGGATCTCGAAGGGTGGTGACTAAAATCTTTTTCTTCTTTTGTCTGTAACTTCTCTGTAACTTGTTCTCCAAAAAACTGTATAAATTAAGAGACACAAGCCCCACTCGGGGGGCTCACTTCTAAATGTATTAGCAGAGCAGCTTTGCTAATAAAACAGAGTGGTCTGATAAACTGTGAGTCTGAGTCAAACTTTGACAACAGGATACAGGGCTAGATGGACCTTTGGTCCAACCCACTATGGCCGTTCTTATGTTCATCTGCCTATTCCGGAAGGTCAGATTCTCAGCTGGTATAAATCAGGGTAACACCACTGATTTTGATGAAGCCAGACTGATTTACACCAGCTAAGCATCGGCACATACTGTAATTGTCAACATTTTGTTCAATTTGCTGCTTTGGTTGGGTTTTTTTTCTATTAAACAAAACCAGGCAAACACACACACACAAAAAGTGGGGGTGGGTAGATTAAGAAAGCAGAATTCAAAAAGGGATTGGCAGATTATATGGATAACAAGAATATCCAGAGTTATCATCATCAGTATCCCTTCCAAAAATTTTGTTGTTAAACCTCATGTTTCAGAGAACTAACCTCTATTAGAGATCATCATGAGACCTCTGTCTGATTGTCCCACATCTGCCAGCTGTAGGGTTCTTACACATTCCTCAGAAGCATCTGGTTTTTGCAGCATCACCAACCTCATGCCATCAACAAAAAAATCACAATTCAGGCTTAAAAAACCAGAGTCGTGCCCCTCAAAAATAATGAAATTGGCTTAAAACTATGATTTTTAAAATATAATAAATGTGGGGTTCATTTTATTTGTCTTCTGGTTTAAGAGTCTAAGGGTGTGCTCAGATCATGTTTTCAAACTCTTTTCTTCTCTCTTTTTCTTAAAAGGAAAGCTGAGATTCTCATTCAGGCACCTGATTCCTGGAGGTGGGGTTTTAAAAGACAAAACATTAAATATCACAAGACTGGTGATAAAATCGTGCGAGTTTGCAACACTGGGCTTGCTCATTATAATGCCAGGCCATATCTGTCCCAGCTTCAGATTTCCAGTCCACCATCCTGCCTCCGAAATTTGGCAGTATTTGGATCAGAGGTTTTGGTTCAGACCCATCTCCACTCACAATTGTTATTTATTTGTTTTACTATAGCACCGAGGAGCCCTAGTCCTGGACCAGGACCCCATTGTGCTAGGCGCTGTACAAATACAAAATAAAGAAGACCCTTCTTTCCCAATCTCAGTACAGCCAACTCGATCTTAGACTTGAACAATACTTTTCACCCACATGAGTCCCAAGCAACTCACAGATTGTACAGACTGTATATATAAGAATCACTTCACCAGCCAGAGAAAGACAACCCCCTCTGGGATGTAACATGGCAGCTCATTAACAGCACACAGCAATGCTAAGGAATAGTTTAGGACAGAAAATGAAAAGCAACTTGGCTCAAATTCTCACCTGATGTATTTCCACTGACATCAGGGATAAATTTGGCCCTCACTTTTTGGTGCAATGCAAACAATGAATAATCTAAATGAAAATGACAAGAGGAGTTTCAGGTAAGCAGAATGGAACCACTATATTCAAATTTGGACTGACATTCACTGTTCCTGCAAAAATTGCCATGGGAATTTTCCTACTCACAATTGGCTCGAGTTTCATTCTACTACATCTCATCTGAAAGGCAGCAACTCCGGTAGCACAATGCCATCGCTCAGAACTAATCCAGAGTGAAGAGTGCCATCTGCTGAATAACCAGCACCATCCAGCAACTGGAGCTCCCCCTATCTAATTACTAACATGGCTCAGCCTGCTCAGCTCATGCGAGCTACAGGATCACAATTGAAGGTACATTGTTGGATTGTTTTTCAGTCTGATAATTACTAAGCTAGTTGCGTATGGAGACATTTTCTCACCCATTAGTAGAAACATGTGCCTTCTACAGCCCAGAGGTGTAGTGGGAACGTGACAACTTTTACACCTACACTTACAGGTATATAGCATTATTTATTTATTTATTTTATGAGTCAAGCCCTAACTTGCTGTCTTAGCTGTTGCTGCTTGTCACATTATGGTGATGATCTCAGCTTTAAGATGACAATTCAGATTGTGTAACTCATTGTTTCTATTGCAGTCTGTCCATTTCCTAGTGGTATCCAGGGAACGGTGTCAACATTTCGTGGTTGTGGGTGGCACAGAGAGAGGGGATCAGAAGAGCAGTGAACAGAAACAGAGTATTTTGTATCAAGGGCACAGAGAAGGAAAAAGTAATATTCCACCAGGGAGGAAGAAATAGAGAACTGCCAAGTCCATCAGATGAAATTGCTGTCTTTAGCATGAAGAAAATGACTAAGGCATTTCAATGCTCTCTCAGTGAAACTCTGGAGGAAGAAAGGAAACAGATAAGCGCTCGCTGGAGATTCTAAAGATCGTTTTGAATGATAAATAGCACAAGTCTCCCCAGCTTTTTCAAGGGGTCTAAATTCAATGTCTGTCACTATTTAAAGTGACACCATCAATCTAAACAAGTGATTAAACATGTGACCAGGGATATTTGGAGTGGGGTAGATATTTTCCGGGGGGGGGCGGGGGGTGGGAATAAAACCAACCCAAAATGAAAAATTTGGGTTGAGGAGTTGAAATTCTTAGCTTTTGGGACCAAAAAAAAAAAAAAGCCTAAAACTTCAGTTATTATAAACCAAAAATAATCATAAAACAAACATTTTCCCTCAGGTTTTGGATTTTTCCATCAAAATCCGGAAAAAATTAAATTTGCTAAACCGTTAATTGTTAAAAAAGGCCATTTTTCATTCAAAAAACAAAAACAAAACAAAGCCAACTCTCTCTACCTGCAACAAGGACCCAGAGCTGCATCCTAGCATCTCTTTGGCCACTCTTTTAGCTTGCGGGCTGAAATAGCGGCTGCTGCCCTCAGTGCCTCTTCTGCGGGGCTTTTAGGCAGCTGAGTCAGAGTTAAGCACAGATCCTACTTTCCCTACCTTAGCCCAGCCCGGCCCTACCCCCCCTTCAGTGTCTTCTGAGCCAGTGTAGAGCTCTCCTTTGCCATGTATGGGAGTGAGACAAGGCCTAGTCCATCACCACCTCTTTACCACTGTGCTCACCCTATACGCCCTCATTATATTCAAAAGCAATGTTGCATGCTCTTTGGCCGGGTGTGTCTCCAGGATGGATAAAAAACACCCCAGCATCCCATGTTCTCAAACGCTACATCAGCTCTAAGGGGCGCACCTGGCACAACTCTGATTTTTTCCAAAAATGATTTATTTAAAAATTTTATCTTTTTTCCTATAAGCCCAGTTAAATCTTCACAGTCAGCAAATCAAATTTCCAGGTCAAATCCCTGTGCAAACATCACATGATCTTGACAATAATTATAATTTCTAGCATTAAATACCTATGTTTAAATGAGATCTGGGTAAATTCTTCTTTTAAAAAAATGTCCCATGAATCTTCACTTGAGCATAAAATAGCATTAGTTTTACCTGTGTTCATGCCTCTTTTGTGTTTGTTTTCTGAGACTTTTCTGGCAAAGGAATTTACTGGCAAGATTATTGGTGGAGACAAGGACCCTTAATCCAGTGTTAGAGAATTACACTGATCCAATCAGGGAACTGAAAACTGATCTACTCACCCAATTAAAATACAGTTTTGATGACAAAAGTCTACAGAGCAAGAATTATTCATGGTGATTAGCTGGGGCCTTTCAAAGCCCACTGAAGTCATTGGGAAGCTTTTCATTGATTTCAGATGGGTTTTGGATCAGGAACTTGGTGAGTAATTATGAACAAAAACATCTGAGAAAACCACAGGATGATCATGGACAATTTGTCAACAGAAAAAGAGGCTAAATTTGTTGAATAAATTATTTCGTTTGAATTATTCACTCGGCTCTAGTTTAAATGCACTTAAGGAAATACAATTTGGAAAAATCCAAGGATATTCCTTCTTGCTCATCCTTGAAACTTAACGATTTTCTGAAATGCCTATTGCCATCATACCAAAGCATCTCAAAATTACAGGTAACACTGATTGCATTGATGGTTATAAGTTATCACTGGCCAAAATGACATTGAACTTAATGCAGATATGACGTAGACATAAAAATGCAATCAGGATTATATCCTGTAAGGTGCTAAGAGCTTCACGAATGTTGCTGAATGCCCTGCACCTCATACTGCTGCATCAGACCCATAGCTCGCTGGAAGATGTCTGCATCCAAAAGAATGATTGTGAATTATCTTCTTCCATCCCCCTCCTCCCCCACCACCCTTCTTTCTTGCTCTTGATTAGGCCGATCTGTGCATAGCATGAAGATACTTGCAAATGTGCGCTTAGGTTATAAGGGACAACAAAAAGTGATCAGTCAGACACTAGTTGATAAGCAGTGAACTGCCGATTTCTGGCGGCAAATTGGCAAATCTCCTTGATGAATGAGCTTCAGCTGCACTCTTTAAACACCAGCAGTATATTTTGGGTAGTAGAGATGCTGTGGTATTTATGCCACCCCAGACAGTCCAATAGTTTCTACTGTACCCAGCTGCTTCAGCATTCGAGAATGTAATGCTACGGAAAGCACCTTGCTTTGTCATGTGTTCTCTGATGTCTCCTAATCTCGTGTGAGTTCTGCAACTCTGCTGGGAGGAAGGAAACCTCCTCTGAATTAGCAGCAAGACACACAGCCCCGTAGCCTGAAGCAGCTTCCAGCCCCACCCAGACATTCTGTTCCCACAGGGAGAGAGGCATAAGCCTTTATATAACATCCAAATTCATCAGCCAGAATCAAAGCAAAGTAATAGTTGTGGGAAGAATTTAGAGGCCAGGGAGAAGCAGTCAGTTTGGGATTGTTTCGCATACCTAGGGCCTTTCCTGAGCTTGGCTGTCTGGGGGATTCCCCTCCTCTATCTAGCTCCCTTTCCCTCTAGAGAACCACTCCCATCTCCCTTATATTCCAGGCAGAGATAATAAGCACACTTGCCACAAAATTAGCAGAACTTCAGCAAGGTTCTAATGCCTTCTGACAGGGGGAATCAACAGAGAAGCCCCGGTTCCTTATTACAGGGGATGATGTACCTCAAAGGGTTGATGGGAGGTTTAATTGATTCTGAAGTGCTTGGAGTTCCTCAGAGGAAAGGAAGTGTAGTACCAACAAACAATAATTGTTGTGTTACAGACCCTGAGCATTATGGATTAAATGATCCTATTCCAACTATGGTTTGATTTTAGAAGAGAGACTGCAAACTATGCAGATTGGATGAAGCTAATTTTACAAAAAGAACAGGAGGACTTGTGGCACCTTAGAGACTAACAAATTTATTTGAGCATTAGCTTTCATGAGCTACAGCTCACTTCATCGGATGCATGGGCCATGGGGGTCTCCCCCGCATCCTCAGATGCCACCTCCCTTGGCTGTGTTCTTGGCTTGGCGCCAAGCCACAGGCTCGGAGGGGCAGAACTCGAAATGCTTCTTCAACTCGGCTCTTCCCCCAGGACTCAGCCCTCCTGGATGTTTCCCTTTGGCGCCCATCCACATGTCGTGCTTTAGCTCACGAAAGCTTATGCTCAAATAAATTGGTTAGTCTCTAAGGTGCCACAAGTACTCCTGTTCTTTTTGCGGATACAGACTAACACGGCTGCCACTCTGAAACCAGTAATTTTACAGTTTCAGGATTTATATATACAATTAAAGATCCCAAATAATTAAAGTCTAACACCCAAAGCTCCCACTGGGAACTGGAATCAAGGCCCATTTTCATTTAACAACATAGAAATGTAGATCCCTATTGCATGGATACCCAACCTGACCGTCATGACTTCCAGTGGGTCATGAACAAGTCGAGCCTCAAGAATGGCAGTTTGGGTGGCAAAACTTTTTTTCTTTGGGAATGTAGAACAAAGTATGAGAAACTGGAAGCCACTGGCCATGTCTATCCAATCTGGATGGGAGCTCCTCAGTTTGTCAAGGTCTCCCACAGACTTCCTCAGAGACTAGATATTCTCTAAGACAATCCTTTCTCCCAATCACGTAAGTCTTCTTTGCTTCATTACTTTCTGTCATCACATGGCCACTCTTGAAAAATATTCTCTGTGTGTATTATAGTTGCTGTGTATTAAAAACTTTTGTTTTATCCCACAAGGAAATATAGCTATAGATGGATGACAGTAAAGACAGAAAAATTTTTATAGCTATTTGATTTGTTTGGAAAGATGAAAATCTCATGCATTTGTTGGAGAAATAATTTCCTAATTCAAGGTTTGAGTGGAGATGTTGATGTTTTCTCCCACTGAGATCTTGATATATAGGATATTATTTAGATCTATAGTGCAAATAAAGGATTTTATGAAGTATAAAGAGTAGCAGGTGTGAGCCAAAAGAACAGAAAATGAAACAGGGATTTATATATATCTATTTTGTGTGTGGCATTAATGTTGTTGAGCTAAATCCTCTCTGTTTTCATTCAATCTTTATACAGACATTTCCATTGACATCAGTGAAAAGTTTGCCTGAGTAAATAATAACTTCAGGATCTGGCTTATTATTATTTTTGTCTGTTAATGAACATTACATTGCAGATGTTCTTGTTAAACCCTGAATTTGTGCTGGAAATGGCCCACCTTGATTATCATACACATTGTAAGGAGAGTGATCACTTTAGATAAGCTATTACCAACAGGAGAGTGGGGGGTTTTTTGGGGGGTGGGAGAAAACCTGGATTTGTGCTGGAAATGGCCCACCTTGATTATTATACACATTGTAAGGAGAGTGATTACTTTAGATAAGCTATTACCAACAGGAGAGTGGGGTTTTTTTGCGGGGGGGGAGAAAACCTGGATTTGTGCTGGAAATGGCCCACCTTGATTATCATACAAATTGTAAGGAGAGTGATCACTTTACATAAGCTATTACCAGCAGGAGAGTGGGGTGGGTGGAGAAAAAACCTTTTGTAGTGATAATCACCCATTTTTTCGTGGTTTGTATGTATAAAAACCATCTTCTGTATTTTCCACAGTATGCATCCGATGAAGTGAGCTGTAGCTCACGAAAGCTTATGCTCAAATAAATTGGTTAGTGTCTAAGGTGCCACAAGTACTCCTTTTCTTTTTGCAAATACAGACTAACACGGCTGTTACTCTGAAACATTACATTGCAGTGTATTTTAATGCTGCCATCCGGCTTACATGAATTCACCTCTAGTTTCAGCTCTATTTCCTGTACACCAACAACCATACAAAAGACAACATGACCTGAATCAGTTAGGTAGGCACTTCCAGAGACAGAGATATCCATATAAACCTGGACATAACTGCTGTCTTGACACCATAGCTTGCTGCAGGTTCCATGGCTATCGTCAGGTTCCTTGAAACCACCTCAGTGAAATTTCCATTCTGGGAATAACACCCCAGAGTGAAAGGAGGGTGATGGGTTATCAGCAAGTCATCAGAAGAAATATGGCAGTTGCCAGCCATTCAGTGTGCCCAAAGACAGGATGTTTTTTGAGGAATACCCACCGAGAGCAAGCACTTCCATGTTGAACCATCTAGTTGTGATGGAATGACAGATGATGATCATAATTGTGACACATTTCATGGACAAATGCGCCACCTGAAGAATCAAATGCTCAGAAAACAAATGAAACTTTGTCAACATTTTCTCTGTTTCTCTTCTGAAGAGAGGCTCATAGGCAATTTACGGTGATTTTACCATATGCCTGATGTATTACATTCTTTTATATTCATTTGTGTGTAAAATGGACTACATTGCATTGTAATACCCAGAGTGTTCCAAGTCAAAGGCAAAGCTTCATTCCAGTTCAAGCTATTGGCAATTTGAATCCCAACAATTCAAGTTTCTACTTATTATACTTGAGAATGTATGAAATTGCCTTTAGCATATATGTTTAAATTCCAAGGATAATTAATTAATTATAAATAATTAATGCAGAAGTTCTCTACCCAGGTCACTTATACAATAAAATCACACTATTGTTCTGCCTTTCAGTTGTTATTGGAAAGGCCAAGCTGAACATCAGGCAAAGTCTGCTGTGGAGTCTCACAACAAACTCTTGTCTGTACACTCGCTCATAAAAAGAGACCTTGCTTTCCCCCTCCTATCTAATTGCTTCACCTGACCACTGAGATGACAATCTTCACAGGCTGCATCCTCCACAGATTCCACCTGCCCCATGGATTTTATCCAATGGATAGAATTAAGAAGTGGCCCAGACAGGCTGCTTTGTGTTTGACCTAGAGTCCACGTCCAGCAGTCTCAGAATGACTGTTCTCAATGATGACCTCAAAAAAATCCACCTCAGCCTTTCCAGCAATCTGAAGAGAAGCAGTACGGCCCAGTGGATGGAGTACTGTGCTGGGACCCACACTATATAGGTTCCGTTCCCATCTCTGGTGCTGGTTGATTGACTACGAACAAGTCAATTTCTCATCTGTAAAGCGGGGACCAAACTTATCCTCTTTGAGGTCTACCACTAAGTGCTGGGTATTATTATCAACTCTTCACCTGTTCCAGCTGAAAGAAAGCAGTAGCAGACCCTTTCCAGTTCCAGGCAACTTACTACTGCATTACTAGGGACATGTGCTGCATTCCTTCACAGGAGGATCCTCTAGCATGATATTAAGGCTTTTCTTCCCATGGACCTCCCATGAACCTCCTCAGCTCCTCCTGTGCTTTGCTCTCTGGCTGTCTTTCCAGCAAGCAATAGATTCACTAGACTCACTCACAGCAAATCTAGGGCAGAGGCAGATTTGAGGCTTCAGCAACTCTGTGCAATCTTCTGAAGACCAGGTGGTTGGAACCACCCATAACCTAATGCTCCTGAACCCCACAGTAAAACTATCCTCAGGGTTCTCCTCTGCAAGGTGACACCCTATCCTGTGAAAACAATAACCCGCAGGCTATTGTAGCTCCACCTTCAAACTACACCCATCTTCTACAGCTGTGTGACAGCAGCCTGAGAAGAGGCTCAAGGGAGCTGTGGGGACACCAAATCTACACTGACTTGATGCACCAAACTGGAAGACACTTGCAAAACTGCAAGATAATTGCAAAATAATACAAGAGGTCACACCCAGTAGCAGGTTCCAAACCGGTGGCATAAATCCCCCGTGGGGCGGAGGACCAGCACAAAGCCTTCAGCCCCACTTACACCCCATATATGGAATCTGTGTGTGTGTGGTGGGGGAGAAACATTGATGACATGGTCATACTGAAACACTTGCACAGCCCCTAAATGCTACGGAAAGAGTCTCCGTGCCAACCATT
Source organism: Natator depressus (assembly GCF_965152275.1). Classification (NCBI taxonomy): domain Eukaryota; kingdom Metazoa; phylum Chordata; order Testudines; family Cheloniidae; genus Natator; species Natator depressus. The sequence goes on along the minus strand of NC_134240.1, from coordinate 116,085,048 downwards.
CGTTAGCTGATTGCAGAAGGCTTCCATAGGGATGGGTCATGTTTTGGAATGGTTGTCAAGAAATGATCCTGTGTGCCAGACCCAGGATAGGGGCATGGATTTCAGCAACCCAACCTCTCTGCACTCCGCCTGTACCGAGCATGAATTCTCCTGTGTTTTATCAATATGCATTTATATGCAGTTACTAAAGATGAGTCTCTATTTACTCTTAACTAATATTTGTTCCCATTAGGAGCATTAAAGTTTGCTATATTTCCAGGAATCCTAGATTTCCATGTGTCTGGTTCAAAATCACCTCTGATGGCAAGACAATCCCCATCTATATGGGAGTTTGACTGCAAGCTTTTGGAGTAAGAATTTTCAGAGAAACCTCATCTTACCAGGGCCCAATCCTCCAGTTCCAACTGAGGCCAATGGAAAGACACCCATTGATTTCAATTGGAGAAATGGATCATGTCCTTAGAGGACACAGTGAACAGTACAAATATGGATCAATAATGCGCCAAATTAGCCCCTGATGTAAAACTACTGACTTCAATGGAGTTACACCATGGATGAATTTGGTCATTATTATTTATTTGTATTGTGGTAGTCCCTAAAAAGAGCCCTAGTAATGGACCAGGACCCCATTGTGCTAGGTACTGGACAAACACAAAACAAAAAGTCAGCCTCTATCCAAAAGGGTTTACGATCTTGTGCCTTTATTCCCTTCAAATAAACAGCCCCATCTGTTCTTGAAATCAAAGCTATATATGTGGGTACTTTATTCAGTTTGAAGCAGGAGAAAGGATTTGTTTTGTACGGGTTATACCTTGATGTAATAGTGTCCTAAGTAAAAGAACCAACTACTGAAATACTGAAACATACTCCAAAATACTGAATTAGTCTGGGGTCAGTAGTAATAGTTGCTATTTACCAGAGCAGGGGTGGCCAACCTGTGGCTCTGGAGCCACAGACAGCTCTTCAGAAATTAATATGCGGCTCCTTGTCTAGGCACCGACTCCGGGGCTGGAACTACAGGTGCCAACTTTCCAATGTGCCGGGAGGTGCTCACTGCTCAACCCCTGGCTCTGCCGCAGGTCCTGCCCCCGCTCCACTCCTTCCCGCCCCTGAGCCTGCCGTGCCCTTGCTTCTCCCCCTTCCCGCCGCCCAGAGCGTCCTGCACGTCATGAAACAGTTGATGGGGAGGTGTGGGGAGGGAGGGGGACACGCTGATCAGCGGGGCTGCCGGTGGGCAGGAAGCGCTGGGAGCGGGGTGGGGGAGCTGATGGGGAGCTGCTGACGTATTACTGTGGCTCTTTGGCAATCTACATTGGCAAATTCCGGCTCCGTCTCAGGCTGAAGTTGGCCACCCCTGTACTATAACAACTCTATGGCAACAAGGTTACATTTATTACAGCATCTTTCATCTAAAGGGATCCCAAAGCGCTTTCCCAATGTACCACAGACACACACTACAACCAGCACTGAAGTGCAGCCATGTCTGGGTGAAGTGTGAAGGCTCTTTAACAGCAGCACTTACATAACTGTTCAGGACAAAACATGAAGACTTATATTGCATCCCACTAAAACTGCAGTAGGAAAGATAATTACCCAGATTGGAATCTGGCCAGGACAATAGGGTTAACAGCCACTTCTGCAAAAAAAAAAAAAAAAAAATGCCAAGGGATCTTCACTGTCCACACAGAGAGGATCATATTGTACCTTTCATTCAAAAGACTGCACACCGCACAACATAATGCCCAAAAGCACCAGGGTGGGACATTGGCTCTGTGCTGCTCTAGGGAAAAAAGGTGCTACCTACTGAATTAACACCACCAATCAGGTTTGCCCTAATCATTTCCCAACCAATTACAGCTGGGGCCCAACGTTGCTCTACTTATGTGAGGTTGGAGGTGATCATAGCACTGGATGGCTTGGCTTGGCATCTTCCTGGACAGCAGAAGCCAGGTGTCTGCATGACCCTGACAGACAGTTGTTTGGGAAGAACATCGCTAATTAGCCAAAGCACTTCCCCACCCCATCCCAAAATACGTCCTTCGGTTATAAAGCCAGAAGGGACGCTTGTAGTCATCTAGTCTTACCTCCTGTAAACCAAAGCTATCATACAGTAAATTGATTTGTATTATTTTACACTTCATGTTGGAGTATTGGACCAAAATATTTTTTTAATGTAAAACTAAATATCTAATTCCATGTACCACATGCCCAGAATGCTTGATGGCTTTTTTTAAGTCACAAGCCCTTGCTCAACAAATGAATCCCTTTAAAAAAGGTGGCAAACTCAATCAGTTTTAGAAGACTGGAGATCAAACTAGAGGATTAATTTTAGTAGCACCTGTGAGAGATCTAACAGTTAAGGTGGGTGGAAAGGTCCTGAAAACCTGGCTGGTGAGAATTTCTGCTTCAATGATTTGATTAAAAAAATTCCTGATAAGACTATAAAATACTGGTCCAGTCAATGAAGGCTGAATCACAGAGAAGTGCTTATGACATCTACATGAATACGAAATGGGCTCATGATGATTTACCTTAATACCAAAAGGAATTCATAATGATCAGGCCATTATTTTAAAATGATACCAAAAGCTGAAGGGAAGCACACACATATCCCTGCAGCATAGCCAGAAATTGTATTCGAGAGCAGCGTAAGAGCTGAAAACAACTCGGAACCTGTTAGCCTGAGTCCCTGATCTCCTCGATAAACAAGGAGAGCGTGTCCCTGCTATGACTGCATCTCACCCTAAGGTGCTCTTCTGTGCTCTTCCGAGCATTCTCTTTGCTCCTTTTAAGTGAACAGACACAGAACTTTGACCATTTAATCACCCAGCGATGTCCAAACTTCCGCCTTAGCAGGACTAGATCTGACACGCAAGAAAGCAAAACAAGGACTGTTTCTCACGGGTATAAGATCCCAGCTCCAGGTCCCACTGAGCCAAGGCTCAGAGGGAGCAGAGCTCAAGCTAACTTGATAAAAAAAAAACTTCCGCACTGTGTGGCATGAATGCTCCCTTGGTCTTGGAAATGGAGTCACCTACTCTTTGTTGCTGCTATTCCCAGGGAAGAGATCTGGGTTCCGGGAGATAGAGGGACTGTCTCGTTTTACCACCACGGGGACAAAGTAAACAACCGCCGCTTTGTTCCTCTGCTGGAGCCCTCGCTCTGCTGAGCGCACACACACCCCTTCAAGTTTGGGTCTGATTCATTTCCCGCAGCATCTGTCCGCCCCTAAGGAGCGGGTGGCACACACGGACTGCAGACCCGAGCTGTGTAGGGAAAGGGGAGGGGAGGACCGAAGGGAACTCCGACTCTGCCATGTAACTTGCATCTTCGCTCAGTCGCGGTTGCTCAGGACACCCGAGAATGCATCGCATGCGAGCTGGGGAGGATCTGAGGATTTGAGGACTCCCACTGATTGCTCCACGTACAGGGAAGACACTGCCCTCTCCTCTCCAGTCACAGCCCTTCTCTCCCGCTGCCCTCTCTCCAAACCTCCCTATGGCCTCACCCTGTTAAGAGCAACGAGAGTGCAACTCAGGTGGCTGGTGGAGGGGGAGAAAACTTTTCCCCCAGCAGAAAGGCACGAGAAGCACTTTTGCCCGGCTGCAAACTGCCGAGCGACGCCCGATGCGAAGGGCCAGATCCCAGAGAACCGCTCGAGCCACGAGCTTTCCGCACCGTGCCCGCCACCCGGCGCTGCACCGCCCCCGGGGTCTGGGCATCCCCGCCGCCCACCCCGGGGCTGGGGTTACTCACGCTGCTGTTGTGGCCCGACCAGTGCACCATGGCTTGGTTGTGCGCCGAGTCCCCGGCCAGGGCGAAGGTGGTGCTGGTCAATCTCAGCTCCTCCAGCCTGAAGCGGGTGGCTTTGCCCTGCGGCTGCTCGGGGGATGCTGCCGCCGCCGCCGCCTCCCTGCCCTGCTGGTCCCGCTCCGCCGGGACCCCCCTGGCTCTCCTCCGCTCCGCCTGGCTCCTTCTCAGCCTGCTGCCGCGGGGCGCACGCCCAGCCGGGCTCCGCTCTGCGCCTCGCCGGCCCGGCAGGGCGGGCGCAGTCCCCCGGAGGGGAGCCCGGGCCCGGCCGGGGCCAGCGAGGGATGCGCGGGGGTCGGGCTGGCCGCTCGGTTTCTCCTGGCTGGGAGCAGCGGGGCCGGTCGCTTTCCCCCCAGCCGCCGGGAACCTCCTCGCCTCTTCCCCGCGGCCCGGCCGCAAGGGGATGGACAAGAATCCCGGCCCAGGCGGCTTGCCTGGGGCCAGGCAGGCGCGGCAGGTTATTGCCGCCTCGCTGGTGCCGAGGAATTGGAAGAGCCAGGTCCCGGCCAGCAGAGCAAGGCGCCAGCCCGCTGGGGACCGGCCCGTAACTTTTCCCATGGCTGCGGATGCTGGCGAGGAGGGCGAGAGGCTGAGAGAGAGACACACACACCAAGGGGGGCTGCAGATTTACCCGGAGCAGAGGGGACACGGCACCAACTCCATGCAAGTTTCAGGCAGGGCTGGATTTGCTGCAGGCAGGGCTGGATTCGCTGTCTTCTCTCTCTCTCTTTTCTTATCCCCCCTCCCCACCCAACCCCCCCAGGGCTGGCTTTGCTGATCCGGCTTTTGGATGGAAGGCAAAGCCACAGCCACCCGGGGGGAGGAGCTGGATTGAAGTCAGAGCGAGAGAGCCCCGGCTGGTGATTTCCTCCTGCTTCTCCTTGTGCAATCAGTCACAAATCGCCTCTTCTCGGCTCGCCTTCGCCCCAGCAGCTCCGCCAGGGTGCTGAGCTGGTTTGCGGCGGTGGATGATCTGGGATTCTCCAACACAGCACTAGGCACTCGCCTTAACTTTTATAGCCTCCCCCCCGACACACACATACACGATCTCTGCCTTTGCTCCCGCCCCCACGCCTGGCTTTCCCTGATCGTATGCCACCTCCCCAGACCTGCGTCTTGTTGAAAGTTCCGATCCGCCCCGCAACTCCTCCGAAAAGGCAATGCAGAGCCACAGACATGTCCCCCAGGGCATGAAGGAGCGAACACTCCCGCCCCCCCCCCCCCCCAGCCGCTTCAGTGGCCTCCTGGTTATTTTTTTCCTAACAGGGATTGAGCGGCTGGATGGACTCTAATTTACAACACCTGCCTCTTCTCTACAGTGGACAAGAAGCTGGAGATGAGTCAACAGTGTGCCCTTGTTGCCAAGAAGGTTAACCGCATTTGGGGATGTATAAGTAGGGGCATTGCCAGCAGATCGAGGGACGTGATCGTTCCCCTCTATTCGACATTGGTGAGGCCTCATCTGGAGTACTGTGTCCAGTTTGGGGCCCCGCACTACAAGAAGGATGTGGAAAAATTGGACAGCATCCAGTGGTGGGCAACAAAAATGATTAGGGGACTGGAACACATGACTTATGAGGAGAGGCTGAGGGAAGGGGGATTGTTTAGTCTGCAGAAGAGAAGAGTGAGGGGGTATTTGATAGCTGCTTCCAACTACCTGAAAGGGGGTTCCAAAGAGGCTGGATCTAGACTGTTCTCAGTGGTGACAGATGACAGAACAAGGAGTAATGGTCTCAAATTGCAGTGGGGGAGGTTTAGGTTGGATATTAGGAAAAACTTTTTCGCTAGGAGGGTGGTGAAGCACTGGAACGGGTTACCTAGGGAGGAGGTGGAATCTCCTTCCTTTGAGGTTTTTAAGGTCAGGCTGGGATGATTTAGTTGGGGATTGGTCCTGCTTTGAGCAGGGGGTTGGATTAGATGACCTCCTGAGGTCCCTTCCAACCCTGATATTCTCTGATTCTCAGTCTGATAGGGGAGGTGGGGTGTAACTTCAGGGGAATTGGTTACTCCTGATTCACAGCAGGGTGAATAAAGAAGCAGCCCCGCTGCCTTTAACAGACACAGGTTACATTTGCACAGAGGGAACTCGTGGTCCCCTCCTGCTCTGTTGGATACAGTAACTGCGGCATTGTATTAAGATAAATCACTTCAGCACTGAAAAGATTTGCTCAGACTAATACTGTCAGGAAAAGGAACATGATTTTGGAAATGAAATGACAACAGATGGGAGGGAGAGATTCCCACCAGTGATTTAGTGGAAGCCAGAGATAGCCCTGTGGGCTAAGCTAGCTGTCCCTTAGCTCTAAATAATCAAGTTCTCAGGGAGGGGACTGTTCCTTTCCCCTTGTCTCTCTCTATTTTTTCTGCAGTTTTCATTATCATTTGCCACAACATTACTTACTGAGGTTATTTTTACCTTCCCTTTTAACAATTCCATGTTTACATTTATTCCCTACTTCAGTCATGTATTAGTAAATATATAACACATCCACATTATCCATTTAGGTATGTAAATGGGCACAGTACAGACAGGGATTCTCTAAGCTTGTTGAGAAGTGCATACATTAAGTTTACTCCAGTGAGCCATTCCTATCTGTTCATTCTCCCTTGTTCCAGTTTCATTTTAAAGGGAGTTTTTTTATTTTTAAGTATCTCATTCTTGTGGAGAAGGAGTGCTGCAGTGTATTTCAGTAAGACATTTACAGTTACATGTGCTCATTTCAGAAATCTAACTCAAATGTTTGCTGCTTGGAAGCCTTGCAAGTGGTCGCACTAAAGTAAGACTTGGATTAATAGAGGTTTGGCATGACTCTCTGTGATACTTAAACAATGATGAATTGTCTGCAATCTAACCAGCAGACCCCAGCTAAATCTACTGTAAACCAATTAACTTTATACCAGCTTGCATTTCTTCCAAATAAATGGTTACAATTAAGCACATATGCTGTCAGTAATAATTAATACGGTGCATTTATACAGCTCCTTCCAGGTGTTGATCTCAAAGCACTTTACAAAAGTTGACTAATATTTCCCCTGTTGTACAAATGGAGAAACTGAAGCATGGAATGTTAAATCATTTGCCCAAGGTCATACATCAGGCCTGCAGTAGAGTGAGGGCTGGAACCCATGCTGGTCAGTCTTTCAGATCACAGCTGTCCGGATGGTTTCCTAGTTGTGTAACAAGATCCAAGTGAAAATGTCTCCTAAGTAGTGGTGGGAGGGCTTAGTAGTTGTACAGAGAGCTGTGCAGAGGTTGATATTTCCTCTGGTAATTAGGACAGTTCAAGAGGGATTTCTCCAAAGATGACTCTAGCCTGCAGTGGAAATGTCAGTGCAACCCCCATGAGGAGGATTAGTTTATGCTAAACAGAAAAAAAAAAAGGAAAAGCAATAAATAAGCTCCATGTATTTAGATATTTACCTTATGACTGTTGGTGAACAGTACTTGTGCAATCTAGATTGAAAGTCTTGAATACAATTTATGAGAAAAGACTGAAAACCCTAGGCTTTGTTTAGTCTGGAGAAGAGAAGACTGAGAGGGGACATGATAACAGTTTTCAAGTACCTAAAAGGGTGTTACAGGGAGGAGAGTGAAAAATTGTTCTTGTTAACCTCTGAGGATAGGACAAGAAGCAAGGGGCTTAAATTGCAGCCAGGGAGATTTAGGCTGGACATTAGGAAAAACTTCCTAACAGCCAGTGTAGTTAAGCACTGGAATAAATTGCCAAGGGAGTTGTGGAATCTCCATCACTGGAGGTTTTTTAAGAACAGGTTAGACAAACACCTGTCAGAGATAGTCCAATTATCACCTAGTCCCTTCCAGATGGGCAGCTTTATCGCAGAGCCTGTATGATGATCCTCTGACTGGGCCACCAGTGGGCTCTGAACCCAGACTCTTCAGCATAAAAAGAACCTTCTACTGCATGAGCTAAGGAGTAGCTCTCCACGCTGGTAGCTAGAGTAGGCTCTTATCCTGTTAGGCAGACCAGTCACTAGAGGAGGATAAAGATGTGCACTCAGCCCAGGTGGCTTATACTTAGGAGCACCCAGATAGTGATTGTGTAGAGAAAGGATTCCCAGGCATGCTGCTCTCCAAAAGCCATGCTTTAAAAAGGGACTTAGCATCACTCATGAAAACCATCATGTCCCAGGGGCTCTCAAATGCTACCTGGTTTGACAACACACAAGGCGTACTATGGGAGTGGAGTAGATTGTACCACGTATCCAACTCCACCCCTGCTGTTGGAATGCTGTGCAGCTTCCATCAGGGGCGGCAGGATATAACTGGGTCAATAGTTTGCTCTTTCATTTCACACAACTGTGGCCAATATTCGCAGGACTCATGGAGCTGGGCTGATCCCTTTGCTGCGACAGGCAGCAAGGGAGCTGAAGGTGGTGATTCGCACTACAAAGCATTTTACTACCAGAGTGAACACAAAACAAGTCCCCCATGGTCCCCTTGTCTCTGCTTCTAGCTAAGCACACTCAGGGAGACCCGGATAACTTAAGGAGATCTGCTACTACTGCTGTACTGCCAGAGAGGAATTGGTGGTAGCAGGGGCAACCTACAGGGTGGGGTATTCGCTCAAGCTGCCTGCAGCGTTCCTGGGTTCAGAAGTCCCCCCTACTGCACAACACCTCAAACTCAGAGGCCCGTTGTGAAAATGTGGGCCTAAAATGCTTGTGATGTTTGGATTATCACAATCCAACCTGCGAGGGCCGCAGTCTAAACTGAATTGCATGAGCGGAACCCTGCTTTATTTGAGTGCTGGGGTCCAACTGCAGAGTTTTCAGCATGGGACCAGGGCGTAGGATTCGCTAACCCAATCCATGCCCAGAGTTTTGATGCTGAGCTGCAGCAAGTTCCATTTTCAGACTTGTAAAATAACTTCCACAGAGGATCTAAGTCATAAGTTTAACGTATGCAAGTCACAGTTTAGGAAATTACATCTTCGCAAGCAGGCTGGTTAACCTAGTGAGGAGGGCTTTAAACTAGGTTCACCGGGGGAAGGAGACCAAAGCCCTGAGGTAAGTGGGGACGTGGGAGACCGGGAGGAAGCATGAGCAGGAGAGCGCGAAACAGGAGGGCTCCTGCCTCATACTAAGAAAGCAGGACAAACAGCAAGTTATCTCAAGTGCCTATACACAAATGCAAGAAGCCTGGGAAACAAGCAGGGAGAACTGGAAGTCCTGGCACAGTCAAGGAATTATGATGTGATTGGAATAACAGAGACTTGGTGGGATAACTCGCATGACTGGAGTACTGTCATGGATGGATATAAACTGTTCAGGAAGGACAGACAGGGCAGAAAAGGTGGGGGAGTTGCATTGTATGTAAGAGAGCAGTATGACTGCTCACAGCTCTGGTATGAAACTGCAGAAAAACCTGAGTGTCTCTGGATTAAGTTTAGAAGCATGAGCAACAAGGGTGATGTCGTGGTGGGAGTCTGCTATAGACCACCGGACCAGGGGGATGAGGTGGATGAGGCTTTCTTCCGGCAACTCACGGAAGATACTAAATCGCAGATCGGTTCTTATAGGAGACTTCAATCACTCTGATATCTGCTGGGAGAGCAATACAGCGGTGCACAGACAATCCAGGAAGTTTTTGGAAAGGGTAGGGGACAATTTCCTGGTGCAAGTGCTGGAGGAACCAACTAGGGGCAGAGCTCTTCTTGACCTGCTGCTCACAAACCGGGAAGAATTAGTACGGGAAGCAAAAGTGGATGGCAACCTGGGAGGCAGTGAGCATGAGATGGTCAAGTTCAGGATCCTGACACAGGGAAGAAAGGAGAGCAGCAGAATACGGACCCTGGACTTCAGAAAAGCAGACTTTGACTCCCTCAGGGAACTGATGGGCAGGATCCCCTGGGAGAATAACATGAGGGGGAAAGGAGTCCAGGAGAGCTGGCTGTATTTTAAAGAATCCTTATTGAGGTTACAGGGACAAACCATCCCGATGTGTAGAAAGAATAGTAAATGGCAGGCGATAGTAAATGGCAGGCGAATAGTAGTAGAAAGAATAGTAAATGGCAGGCGACCAGCTTGGCTTAACAGTGAAATCCTTGCTGATCTTAAACACAAAAAAGAAGCTTACAAGAAGGGGAAGATTGGACAAATGCCCAGGGAAGAGTATAAAAATATTGCTCAGGCATGCAGGAGTGAAATCAAGAAGGCCAAATCACACCTGGAGTTGCAGCTAGCAAGAGATGTTAAAAGTAACAAGAAGGGTTTCTTCAGGTATGTTAGCAACAAGAAGAAAGTCAAGGAAAGTGTGGGCCCCTTACTGAATGAGGGAGGCAACCTAGTGATAGAGGATGTGGAAAAAGCTAATGTACTCAATGCTTTTTTTGCCTCTGTCTTCACGAACAAGGTCAGCTCCCAGACTGCTGCACTGGGCAGCACAGCATGGGGAGGAGGTGACCAGCCCTCTGTGAGGAAAGAAGTGGTTCGTGACTATTTAGAAAAACTGGATGAGCACAAGTCCATGGGGCCGGATGCGCTGCATCCGAGAGTGCTAAAGGAGTTGGCGGATGTGATTGCAGAGCCATTGGCCATTATCTTTAAAACTCATGGCGACTGGGGGAAGTCCCAGACAACTGGAAAAAGGCTAATGTAGTGCCCATCTTTAAAAAAGGGAAGAAGGAGGATCCTGGGAACTACAGGCCAGTCAGCCTCACCTCAGTCCCTGGAAAAATCATGGAGCAGGTCCTGAAGGAATCAATTCTGAAGCACTTAGAGGAGAGGAAAGTGATCAGGAACAGTCAGCATGGATTCACCAAGGGCAAGTCATGCCTTACTAATCTAATTGCCTTCTATGACGAGATAACTGGCTCTGTGGATAAGGGGAAAGCAGTGGATGTGTTGTTCCTTGACTTTAGCAAAGCTTTTGACATGGTCTCCCACAGTATTCTTGCCAGCAAGTTAAAGAAGTATGGGCTGGATGAATGGACTATAAGGTGGATAGAAAGCTGGCTAGATTGTCGGGCTCAACGGGTAGTGATCAATGGCTCCATGTCTAGCTGGCAGCCGGTATCAAGCGGAGTGCCCCAAGGGTCAGTCCTCGGGCCAGGTTTGTTCAATATCTTCATTAATAATCTGGAGGATGGGGTGGATTGCACCCTCATCAAGTTTGCAGATGACACTAAACTGGGAGGAGTGGTAGATACGCTGGTGGGTAGGGATAGGATACAGAGGGACCAAGACAAATTAGAGGATTGGGCCAAAAGTAATCTGATGAGGTTCAACAAGGACAAGTGCAGAGCCCTGCACTTAGGACGGAAGAATCCCACGCACCGCTACAGACTAGGGACTGAATGGCTAGGCAGCAGTTCTGCAGAAAAGGACCTAGGGGTTACAGTGGACAAGAAGCTGGATATGAGTCAACAGTGTGCCCTTGTTGCCAAGAAGGCCAATGGCATTTTGGGCTGTATAAGTAGGGGCATTGCCAGCAGATCGAGGGACGTGATCGTTCCCCTCTATTCGACATTGGTGAGGCCTCATCTTGAGTACTGTATCCAGTTTTGGGCCCCACACTACAAGAAGAATATGGAAAAATTGGAGAATGTCCAGCGGAGGACAACAAAAATGATTAGGGGACTGGAACACATGAGTTATGAGGAGAAGCTGAGGGAACTGGGATTGTTTAGTCTGCGGAAGAGAAGAATGAGGGGAGATTTGATAGCTGCTTTCAACTACCATTCCAAAGAGGATGGATCTAGACTGTTCTCAGTGGTAGCAGATGACAGAACGAGGAGTAATGGTCTCAAGTTGCAGTGAGGGAGGTTTAGGTTGGATATTAGGAAAAACTTTTTCACTAGGAGGGTGGTGAAACACTGGAATGAGTTACCTAGGGAGGTGGTGGAATCTCCTTCCTTAGAAGTTTTTAAGATCAGGCTTGACAAAGCCCTGGCTGGGATGATTTAGTTGGTGATTGGTCCTGCTTTGAGCAGGGGGTTGGACTAGATGACCTCCTGAGGTCCCTTCCAACCCGGATATTCTATGATTCTATGATACTATGAAATAGTGATTTGGGAGTTTGTTTTGGCTTCTTTTAGTAAAAAAAAAAAAAAAAAAAGACAGTTTTCAATCCTAGTTATGAACAGATCTTTCCATTCTCTAGATAAACCAGGCAATAATTATTATACATCAAAACAACCATTTTCAAGAGCTTCTTATTCTATTAAGCAAAGGGAAATGTACCCAACCCAATTGTTTTTCCAGAGGATTAAAATATGTACACAAGTGTTATCAAGATCAGGTCTCATGACTTCAGATAGGATTAATACATTTGATACACAAGAATGTTAAATTCCCAGGACTTGTTTCAAATCAATCTACAATTGGTATCTCCTTGCCACTGGATTTAATTTACCTAAAAGGTGATTGCAGTTTTTAACCTTTAATAACTCATCCAAAATTAATTTACAAGAAAACTCCCTTGCTATTCCAAATAATCAAATCCAAAGTCAGTGCCTTTCCAAAAATAATCTACATTGATTTGAACAGTGGCTTCCTCTAGCCTGAAAAAAGAACAGGAATATTTGTGGCACCTTAAAGACTAACAAATCTATTTGAGCATAAGCTTTCGTGGGCTACAGCCCACTTCATCGGATGCATAGAATGGAACATATAGTAAGAAGATATATATAGACATACAGAGAACATGAAAAGGTGGAGTAAGAGGCTAATTAATTAAGATGAGCTATTATCAGCAGGAGAAAAAAACTTTTGTAGTGATAATCAAGGTGGTCCATTTAAACAGTTGACAAGAAGGTGTGAGGATACTTAACATGGGGAAATAGATTCAATATGTGTAATGACCCAGCCACTCCCAGTCTCTATTCAAACCCAAGTTAATGGTATCTAGTTTGCATATTAATTCAAGCTCAGCAGTTTCTCGTTGGAGTCTGGTTTTGAAGCTTTTCTGTTGCAAAATTGCCACCTTTAAGTCTGTTACTGAGTGGTCAGAGAGGTTGAAGTGTTCTCCTACCGGTTTTTGAATGTTATGATTCCTGATGTCAGATTTGTATCCATTTATTCTTTTGCATAGAGACTGTCCAGTTTGGCCAATGTATATGGCAGAGGGGCTTTGCTGGCACGTGATGGCATATCACTTCTACATTGATTGCTTCCGTCAACGTGCACGGGCTGAAATTGTGGAAAAGCAACATCACTTGCCCCATAATCTCAGCCATGCTGAACACAACACCATCCACAGCCTCAGGAACAACCCTGACATCATAATCGAAAAGGCTGACAAAGGAGGTGCTGTCGTCATCATGAATAAGTTGGAATATGAACAAGAGGCTGCTAGGCAGCTCTCTAACTCCACATTCTACAGGCCATTATCCTCTGATCCCACTGAGGATTACCAAAAGAAACTACACCATCTGCTCAAGAAACTCCCTGAAAAAGCACAGGAACAGATCTGTGCAGACACATGCCTAGAACCCCGACCAGGGGTATTCCGTCTGCTTCCCAAGATCCATAAACCTGGAAATCCTGGACGCCCCATCATCTCAGGCATTGGCACCCTGACAGCAGGATTGTCTGGCTATGTAGACTCCCTCCTCAGGCCCTACGCTACCAGCACTCCCAGTTTTCTTTGAGACACCACTGACTTCCTGAGGAAACTACAATCCATCGGTGATCTTCCTGAAAACACCATCCTGGCCACTATGGATGTAGAAGCCCTCTACACCAACATTCCACAGAAAGATGGACTACAAGCTATCAGGAACAATATCCGCAATAATGTCACGACAAACCTGGTGTCTGACCTTTGTGACTTTGTCCTCATCCACAACTATTTCACATTTGGGGACAATATATACCTTCAAGTCAGCGGCACTGCTATGGGTACCTATCCCTGCAACAAAGTCCATTGCCAACTCTGTCCACATATCTATTGAAGGGACACCATCATAGGACCTAATCACATCAGCCACGCCATCAGGGGCTTGTTCACCTGCACATCTACCAATATGATATATGCCATCATGTGCCAGCAAAGCCCCTCTGCCGTGTACATTGGCCAAACTCAGTAACAGACTTAAAGGTGGCAATTTTGCAACAGAAAAGCTTCAAAACCAGACTCCAATGACAAACTGCTGAGCTTGAATTAATATGCAAACTAGATACCATTAACTTGGGTTTGAATAGAGACTGGGAGTGGCTGGGTCATTACACATATTGAATCTATTTCCCTATGTTAAGTATCCTCACATCTTCTTGTCAACTGTCTAAATGGACCACCTTGATTATCACTACAAAAGTTTTTTTCTTCTGCTGATAATAGCTCATCTTAATTAATTAGCCTCTTACTCCACCTTTTCATGTTCTCTGTATGTGTCTATATATATATCTTCTCACTATATGTTCCATTCTATGCATCCGATGAAGTGGGCTGTAGCCCACGAAACCTTATACTCAAATAAATGTGTTAGTCTTTAAGGTGTCACAAGTACTCCTGTTTTTTTTGCGGATACAGACTAACACGGCTGCTACTCTGAAATCTAGCCTTAAAGTGTGTGAAGTAGCTTTAGTTCCTATAAATATTAACAGCAAGGGCTTTCTGTTCTTTTTACCACCACCACCACCCCCCATCCCCTTCACAGTCTGTTGGAAAGGCTGGGGTTTAAGATAATCTCAAAACAGTGTAGAAGAGTTGATTTATAATTTAACTAGACATTTTACTCTGCTAAGACCTCAGATAGAGAGGTGCAATTTAGCATCAGATGGCAGGTGAAGACTGAGATTTGGGTGTTAGGTGCATTAAATAAAAGTCCTTGCTTATAGGGCCAGATAAGTGCTCCACACCCACAATTGGTGCTTGGTGTTTAAGAGCACTCAGCTTCCATTTAGGCACTTAATAGTGCCTGTCATCCAGCAGGTCTCACTGAGAATTACAGGAGGTGCTGGCCACTTTATTCAGGTGCCTAAAAGGGAACTGTTGGGTGTTGAGCTCTATTGAAATTCGAGCCCATGCTGTCTCTACTGATTCAGCTTCACATCTGAATTCAAAGTGTTTTTTCTCACTTGTCCCTAAGAGCTCACATTTATTTCCTCTTTGATCCCGGTCCCTGCTCTCACCCTCACAACTGCTGAGTCTTCATCATGCCTACATTAAAGCACCTAGGATTCTGCCTTTACTCACGCTGCCCCTTTACCGGTCACTTCTGCCCATCCATTCCACCTTGGCACATCGCTTGTCCATGGAATTTATAGTCATTGGCAATCTTGGAATCTTTGAAAACCACCTTGAAAATGTGATATTTGTGTTGCAGCAGTGCCTAGAGTACATTGTGCCAGGCATTCCAAATACACCTAGTAAGACAATCCCTGACACAAGCCACTTACAATCGAAACAAACAAGACAGATAAAAGGTAGGAGGAAACAGAGGCACAGAGTGAAGAACGGATTTGCCTATGGTCATATAGCAGGTCAGTGGCAGATGTGGGACTAAGACACAGCTCCCCTTAGGGCACTGGCCCTGGACTATCTACTATTGTAGCTATGGGTACCCGCATGGCCCCACAGTATGCCAACATTTTTATGGCTGACTTAGAACAACGCTTCCTCAGCTCTCGTCCCCTAACGCCCCTACTTTACTTACGCTACATTGATGACATCTTCATCATCTGGACCCATGGAAAGGAAGCCCCTGAGGAATTCTACCATGATTTCAACAATTTCCATCCCACCATCAACCTCAGCTTGGACCAGTCCACACAAGAGATCCACTTCCTGGACACTACGGTGCTAATAAGCGATGGCCACATAAACACCACCCTATACCGGAACCTACTGACTGCTACTTACCTACATACCTACTTACCTAAATGTCGGAGACATTTCAACCTCCCTGGTCACTCAATTTCAGACCTAAAAGTCGCAATTCTCCAACAAAAAACCTTCAAAAACAGACTCCAATGAGAAACTGCAGAATTGGAATCAATTTGCAAACTGGACACCATTAAATTAGGCTTGAATAAAGACTGGGAGTGGATGGGTCACTACACAAAGTAAAAACTATTTCCCCATGCTATTTTTCCCCCTACTGTTACTCACATCTTCTTGTCAACTGTTTGAAATGGGCCATCCTGATTATCACTACAAAATGTTTTTTTTCTCCTGCTGATAATAGCCCACCTTAATTAATTGGTCTCGTTACAGTTGGTATGGCAACACCCATTTCTTCATGGTCTCTTCCTACTGTATTTTCCATTGCATGCATCTGATGAAGTGGATTTTAGCCCACGAAAGCTTATGCCCAAATAAATTTGTTAGTCTCTAAGGTGCCACAAGTACTCCTCATTTTTTTACTGTACCATGGTATCTCCTAGTATTGGCCTTCCTGTGCAGGTGTTCAAATGGTCCCTGTTTTTCTCCCATGCTTTCTCCAAAGGTTTATTCATTGTTATGGAGTTTGTCTGCTGTAAAGCCAACTTCCCACGTAGCTTGTCTCTCTGTCGTCCGGCCCATTCACAAACTCATTCTTAGTTTTGTTGATATGGGTAAGAACTACTATTTTCAGCCAACCCAATTCCTTCAGCTGTTGCTTGGTGCTCTCCAGCAAGGTTTTGCCACTGCATTGTGTTTCTTTCCATTCTAGACCCCACTGCCTTTCCCATTTCTTAAAAGGGCAATGGAGGCTGTATCCTTATTGCCTTCAAGAAGCAGCATCAAGTTCTTCCTTTCATTACAACCTTGCAAATCTGCATTTTGAAACATGTAAGTCAAAAGTAGGCGATAGCTTTCTGTGAATACTAAATATCATTCAAGCCACTTTCAGTAGTCAGACTATTTGAGTAATGTAAATCTTCCAAAGAGCCTAAAATGCATACATTTATTTCTATTTTATTTTAACAACCCTCTCCCCCTTTTTTTTAGAGATCACTGAATTTTAGTCATCCTTGAAAAAGTATCCTGATTTATCAGCTCTGGACTTATTTGTATTGTCAAGACAATAAAAATTCTTGTCTATCACTGTCACCTTTAGCTCTTCACTTGACTCTGGAAGAATTTAATAGAGGCAAGAGAATAATGATGAAGAAAAAAGATTAAAAATGTAATGGTCTGTGAATGCTATTTGCAGTTTGTCATCGTTACAGATGGTATTTTTTTCTCCCCTGTGTTTTCCATTGAAATTCTCACTGCCTGGAATGGGCACCAACTTAAAGGTCTAGGTGCAAAATAAAGTTTCTGCTAAAGAGAAAGAGCAAAAACGTTTCATTCTCATTTGATTGAGAGCGAGGGGAAGGGAGAGGGGAAGCTAAGAGAGACACGCACCTGAGGCTGACTGAAGACATGAGCCTGCTGTTGCTGAGTGTTCTTTATTCTTGGACCAAACTAATAGATGGACAAACATTTTGCACAGTGAGAAAGATTAATCCGAAAATAATCTGCTTAACTCTGCTGTGGTATCCTAAGTAGCAAGAGATATAGCAGGATGAAAGGGGCAGGGAGGAAGGATGCTTTTGAGCCCACTCCTCCAAGCACTACTGGCATGACAGCTTTATTTTACTCCCAGTAATATTTCAGGTCCCCTTGTATTCATGATGAGATGGAAAGTTTGGGGTCATCTTGACAATCTTCATGAATCCATTTTTTAAGAAACCCACCCAATTATGTTACTCCAAAGTCTTCATTTAATGCATGAGACCTCGTAAGTGAAACCAATTAGAAACTGGTAAGATATGCAGGCAAAATGCAAACAAATAGCACAGATGGTGAAAGGAATTTAGAACTAAGGCAGTTATCCCAAATGCAAACCTTTCTATCACCCTACGCTACCATTCTTGCCCCATACACTGTATATATAGGGTGAAATCTTGGCCCCCATTGAAGTCAGTGGAAAAACTCCAATTGATTTCATTGGGGCCAGGATTTCACCAATAATCTCCATTTAAATTTATACATATTACACAGTATAATTCTAGTTACCCAAATTACCTTTATCCAAACATCCTTGTTATCCAAACCCATAGCATGCCCCCCATCCCATGTGAAATTGCAGCTCAAAATAGCACTCCATTTATCTGAATAGCTGGTCATCCAAAACTTTTGGATGTCCTGTCCCCCAGCTCAGCCAATCACATGAACAGAATGTACTGTAAATATGCCAGATGACACTTGCAGTCTAATATATAAACTTAGGAGATCATTTGGATACAGTTTCATTACATTTAAAATAATTTGGTTTGTGCTTTTCTTCTACCCAGATTTCACTCCCCAAATTTTGTCAATATCCAAACTAACTTTCTTTAATGCTCTCCTAAAAGTTGTACAGCTACAAGACAAGTAACATTTTACCTCCTGAATTTGTAAATGCTTATTCAAATCCAAATCCAAGTGTAGGCTTTCTCTACACTTGAAAATTGAATTCTATTCAAACGTGCGTGAACTTGCAGGATGTTAAAGAAGATTTGAACTTGGGTACACTTAGTTCAAAGTCATTTTTAACATCCTGCGAGTTAACACAACTCCTAAAGGTCACGTTTCAAGATTACCTAATCTTCCCAGTTTGGACAAAAGCTTGAATTTCAGCTCATTTATGACTTATTGACTTCAATGGGCTTTGGATCAGGTCCTTCCAAAATATAATGCAGCATAACTGGCCATGAATCCCCCGACATTGACAGTGTTATCTTGAGCTACAGCAGTTCCCCATGTCTACATACAGATAAGAATGCAGGATCTCATATACCACAGGTAGGGAACTCACAGCAAATACTGACTTCTTTATAGCAACCACTGCATTATAACTTCTCTCCAGTGTGTCTCCTTTCATAATAGGAAGAGCCGCAGTCCAGATTCAAACTCTGAGCAGTCAGTTAGCGCATTTCAATTTATATGGCTCCTTTCTCTCCAGGAGGATTCCCTTATCTGGATTTCACATCCTCACCAGTTATTCTCCAGAAAAATATTGACACACCTGAGGTGTTCTGCCTCCCCTTAACATCTGTGTGGCTGAACTCTTAGCTCCAACAAGCTATCATATTTTCTTATCTAATTTGTTCCTTTGCAGATTCCAAGAGGAAGCAAAAAAATAAAATGGAGCTGAGAGTACACTCTTTACAATGGAGCAACCAGCACAGTTATTGTGATTGGTTGGTGGTCGACAAACTTAATGAGGTCTGGTGGGGATTTGAACAGGACTGTGAGATACTATGTTACTAGAAAGAATAGGAGTACTTGTGGCACCTTAGAAACTAACAAATTTATTAGAGCATAAGCTTTCGTGGGCTACAGCCCACTTCATCAGATGCATAGAATGGAACATATAGTAAGAAGATATATATATACATACAGAGAAGGTGGAAGTTGCCATTTTTCTCCTGCTGATAATTGCTCATCTTAATTAATTAGCCTCTTACAGTTTGTATGTCAACTTCCACCTTCTCTGTATGTGTGTGTGTATATAGATATAGACAGATAGATAGATAGATATTCTTACTATATGTTCCATTCTATGCATCCGATGAAGTGAGCTGTAGCCAATGAAAGCTTATGCTCTAATAAATTTGTTAGTCTGTAAGGTGCCACAAATACTCCTGGGTTTTTTTTGCGGCTACAGACTAACACGGCTGCTACTCTGAAACCTATGTTACCAGAATTATTGCCTGTTTGCCATGGAGTCTTCTGTAAAAATATGACGCCATTTGCTTGTATTCCCAATTTTTGTACCATCTCTTCTTTCCTTTGCTCCCTCGTCTGGCTTCTTTGGGCTGCAGTGACATCTGCTTCTGGAGGCATCATTGCAAAGCTGTCACTGTTGCTATACGCCTGGCAACATAGCGCCAAATTGTACTATTGATCCACCAGCCTGTGCCAATTCAAAAGCATGCAATGATGTTTATTCCTTTTCCTTTATGGGGCAGCGGCTCTCGAAGCAGCTGCTGGTCTGGAGCACTCAGCAAACGGGGAAGGGGGAAGGAATGCAGTTTTGACACTTCGCCTACTGATTCTGAGGTTTTAAGTGGGAAGGTGGAGCCACATTCATTCATGTGTCCAAAACCACCCCCATAATGGATTCCCCCTGGAAAAAGGGCCGGAGGAGGGAGAGAAGGCATATTGATTTTCTAAAAGGGTGGAATGCTGTTTTTTTCCAATTAATGCTCCACATTAGAGAGCAATCCAGCTGGAAAGAAACAGCCAAGCAAGCTGAAGAGCTGCTTTCTGCACTTTTTCCTAAAGTGATTTGCTTTTCCTCAAACTTCTTTAAAAAACCCACCACAACTACGCAGGCCAGATCCTCAGCTGGCATAAATTGCTCTGGCATTGGTATCAGTGGGGCTATGCAGCCTTGTACCAGCTAGGGATCTGGCCTATCAGGCTTAAGCAAAAAGTGCAGTCTAGTGAGGACTGGTTCATTGTCAGACCAATTATGATAATACCATCCAGCTCTTATATGCACTTTTCATTCGAAGCTCTCAATGCAGTGTATGATGGAGGTCAGGATAATTACCTGCATTTTTACAGATGCGGAAACAGGGACAGAGAGAGGAGGAGACTTGGCCAAGGTCACCCTGCAGGCTAGTGCCATAGCTGGGAATTAAACCCAGGGCTCCTGAGGTCTAGCCCTGTGGGCTATTCACTAGGCTATACTAGCACACAGGTAATTATTGGCATTTATATGCTGCCTTTTATCACAGCTCTCAGAGCACTTTAGAAAGGTGAATAAGCATTATTAACCTGAGAAGGAAACTGAGTCACAGATGTGGTGAAGGGACTTGCTGTCTAAGGTCAGTGTAGAGTCAAACAGAACTGCCAGTACTTTAGGGACTATATGAGCAGTGAGGGTCTGGGGCCTGATGGATCCGCATCCTTGGAGCTCTAGGGAGCAGCCACCCACTAAATGGTATGTGAGGGAAGTCAAGGGAAGACATCAGCCATGGAGGATACAGCAGCCCTGACAGGCTGTGGGGTAGCGTATGGTGGAGAAATCCTTCTCTGCTGAACCCTGCAGAACACACCTGGGCACACTCAATTCACTCCAGCTCTGGGTAGGTTCCAGGAGCTGCACCACTCTTGGATAAATCTTCATTTCTCCCTAAAACACTCCATCTTTGGGGGCTCAGGCAGGGCACCCTCAGTTGTGAAAACACAGCCCAGAGGGGTGTGTTGCTACGCAAGGTACCACCTGCAAGTCCTGCTCCACGGTGGGATCCACAGTGGAGAACAGCCAGAAGATTAACTGATTCAGGCCATGGCCCGGGGCTCAGTGGCCTCAGCTGCTCTCCCTTGAAGGATCATAGTGGAGAGCAATAGTGTACGCACAGCCTCCCCTCCTGCAGTGAAGAATCTTCCTTTGGGCACAGCAATTTCAACTTGCATGCACAGCTGGAGGGGGTGGGGAGAGAGAGAGGAAATCAAGCCTTTGATCTTTAAAGCAGCCAACAAAATAAGAGAGACAAGATTGTCTACTCAGCCTCTGCATATGGGAACAACAGACAAGCATGACCTTGGGTCATAAGTATAAAGGGAAGGGTAACCACCTTTCTGTACACAGTGGTATAAAATCCCTCCTGGCCAGAGGCAACATCCTGTTACCTGTAAAGGGTTAAGAAGCTCAGCTAACCTGGCTGGCACCTGACCCAAAGGACCAATAAGGGGACAAGATACTTTCAAATCTTTCGGGCAGGGGGAGGGGGGAGCTTTTGTTTGTGCTTTTTGTTTATGTGGTGGTTCTCTCTTGGGACTGAGAGAGGCCAGACAGAAATCCTTCTTCTCGAACCCATCCTAATCCAAGTCTTCAATATTGCAACCAGTAGAGGTAAGCCAGGCAAGGCGGATTAGTTTATCTTTTGTTTTATGTGAATTTTCCCTGTGTTAAGACGGAGGTTTATTCCTGTTTTCTGTAACTTTAAGGTTTTACCCAGAGGGGGATCCTCTGTGATTTGAATCTGAATACCCTGTAAAGCATTTTCCATCCTGATTTTACAGAGATGATTTTTACCTTTCTTTTTTTTAACAAAATCCTTCTTTTAAGAACCTGACTGATTTTTCCATTGTTCCAAGATCCAGGGGTTTGGGTCTTTGATGATTTTGTAACCAATTGGTTAGGATATTATTCTCAAGCCTCCCCAGGAAAGGGGGTGTGTAGGGCTTGGGGGGATATTTTGGGGGAAGACATCTCCAAGTGGTCTCTTTCCCTGTTCTTTGTTTAAAACGCTTGGTGGTAGCAGCATACTGTTCAAGGACAAGGCAAAGTTTGTACCTTGGGGAAGTTTTTAACCTAAGCTGGTAAGAAGCAGCTTAGGGGGTCTTTCATGTGGGTCCCCACATCTGTACCTAGAGTTCAGAGTGGGGAAGGAACCTTGACACCTCAGGTAGGTCCCTGTCCCTGGGCTTCCTTCCCACCCATTGTCTGCCTCCTCTATTAAGATTATAATGTCTTTGGGGAAGGGGCTGTCTCTTACTGGGTGCAGCCAGGAACTGGGCTGGGACCTCTAAGATATTCTGCAATATAAATAGATAAATATGAAGTCTCAGATCACATAATTCATACCACGAATCATGGGAGGTAGTTGTCACACGCTTCTCAGCACTGATAAGGCACCAGGTAGAATACTGTGTTCAGTTTTGCGTGCCACACGTTAGGAAAGATGTGGACAAATTGGAGAGAGAATTCGGAGAGCGACAAAAATGATAAAAGTTTTAGAAAACCTGACCTAGAAGGAAAGACTGGGTATGTTTAGTCTTGAGAAAAGACTGGTGGTGGTGGTGGGGGGGAACCCAATAACAGTCTTCAAATATGTTTAGGGCTGCTATAAAGATGGGGATCAATTGTTCTCCGTGTCCACTGAAGGTTAGTCAAGAAGTAATGGGCTTAAATCTGCAGCAAGAGAGATTTAGGTTCAATAGTAGGAAAAACTTCCTAACCATAAGGAGAGTTAAGCACTGAACAGGCTTACAAGGGAGGTTGTGGAAACCCTATGGTTGGCGGTTTTGAAGAAAAAATTAGGCAAACACCTGTTGAGGATGGGTTAGGTTTCTTGGTCCTGCCTCAGTGCGGGATCATGGATGAGATGACCTCTCAACATCTCTTCCAGCCCTACATTTCTATGACGCTATGTATGCCTGGCTTGATATACAGCTATCATAGGTAATTAGAGACCTGGGCTGGATTAGAACAGGTGATATGTGACCATGCACTGCACACTTAGAAAATGACCACCTTATGTGCCTGGGATGAGCTCTACTGTGAAAACTATTAACCGAGCTTTATTTTTCTCCCTGGGATGCTGTTTACATGTTTCTTAGAGAAGGCTGACTGGGGAAATTCCACTTTGGTATCTTCCATGTGCATTAATTTCTAGAAGTGAAGAGCACATCACCCATAGGCTCAGTCTCTGATCAATTTATGGCCTTTGTATCAGAGGCATAGAATAGTGAATTGCACATCCAGATAGACAAACCATGGCAAAGATATGATTGGTTATCAAATTACTTAATCCGTGGCAACACCAGGGTCAAAGGCCAAAAGTCTTTGTGCTCCGACCACATAGTCGCCTAATGGAAATACATTTTAATTTTATGCAACCCAATGTAAGATTTAAGTGTAGCATTCAGTCTTAACTTCCACATCGCCTGACTTTTGAGTACTTGTGGCACCTTAGAGACTAACCAGTTTATTTGAGCATGAGCTTTCGTGAGCTCATGCTCAAATAAACTGGTTAGTCTCTAAGGTGCCACAAGTACTCCTTTTCTTTTTTCTTTTTACGAATACAGACTAACACGGCTGTTACTCTGAAACCTGACTTTTGAGTCTCGCCCTGCAGCATTAATGTTACAATAACTAATCTGACTGAGTTAGGTATGTAGATAAACACTGTGGCAGAAGGGGCTGAGAACCTCCACTTAGTCTTTAATGTACAACATTCCTGTGAGGAAGAGAAGTGCTGCTAACCCCATTTCATAGATGGGATTATGAGATTAAGGGCCAGAGATTAAGGGCCAGATCCTCCCAATGGGAGTTATGTACCTCACACCTTTGAAGATCTGTGCCTAAGTGACTTGTCCCACACCACATAGCACATCTGTGGCAGAGCTAGGAATTGAAGCTGGGTTTCCCTCATCTGTGGTTACCACTCTAACCACTGGACCAACCTTCCCCAACAGACTGTTCTTCGTTTAGTAGTCTGAGCATAGGAAAACGAATCTGCAGCATAAAATAAAATAAACAACTAGGCAGAGGTGAAGAAGAGATACCAGCACCCTTTAGGGTTGTGCAATTACTGAAACTGTGCCAGCTATCTCTAAATGCTGTTTTCCATTTATTTCAATATATATGGTCTCATTTAGCAAATGTTTATTTAGCTATTGCTGCAGTTTTCCTTTAGGGGCTATACCAAGGGCCTCGGGAGAATGGCAGAAACATGAGTTTCTGCTGAGAAATGATATGCCCTGAAGTCATTCAGCATATTTGGACTCTGGAGACAAATTTTAGGGCCTAGGTTTATTTATGGAGCCTAATAGATGCCTTGATAATTATGTGCATGGGAAGGGAAAACAAATTTTTGAGATTAAAAGCATAAAGAAGACTTATTTGGATTAACATGATCTGAACGCATCAATTTGATTCTTACTATATCTATAATTTACTGAACTGCGGAATAAACATACTGTACCATTCTGCTGCTGAGGGCTCCAGGCAGTAAATATTTCATTACTTTAAAGAAGTATTTCTATTAGGTACGTGGTTTAGTATTCAGCAGAATAAAGTTTAAAGTAGTAAAATAAAATTGTTTTCTCCTCTAGGACCGCATTATTCCATTTGAGTGAAAAAATATGCTGCCACCTACTGGACACTAGTGAACTGTACCAGGAACAAGTGATTTTTGCCCCGTTAGCGAGGTGAAAATCATCCTCAACATCCATGGACTCTTATCCAAATTCATTCATGCTGCATGTGTCTTTTGCCCCACACCTGTGCAATTAGACTGTGGAACTCATTGCCACAGGAGGTTGGTGAGGCCAAGGATAAAAAAGGGATCACATATTTCTATGCACAAAATAAAGAGTATCTGGAGTTATAATGACAGGTTTCAGAGTAGCAGCCGTGTTAGTCTGTATTCGCAAAAAGAAAAGGAGGACTTGTGGCACCTTAGAGACGAACAAATTTATTTGAGCATAAGCTTTTGTAAGCTACAGCTTACTTCGGCTATTGCCAACACAAATTTTGGTAGGGATATGAGACTTCATGCCTCATCCAATCTCTAACGATTAGATATCCACATGAGGATTAATAAGGGGGGCAGATTATCCCACATCTGCTTACTGAAGTGGAGGAGAGCTCTTACTCCTTCCTCTCAGGCGTCTGGTGCTGACCATTGTTAGAGCCAGGACACTGATCCACTCTGGCAATTCCTGTTTGTGCTGATACTCAGCTGCCTCCACAGCACTGGCCAGCCTGTCCCGCAGGCTCTATGGGTCTGAGGATCGGTATGGTGGGGAGGGAGTGAAGACTAGGTGGCCCCTGAAAGGAGTGGCTGGGCTGGGAGTGAGGTTAGCAAGATGAACCACATCCCCCTCTGCCAGCTACCTGGAAAAGGTAACAGTCTAGAGAGGCAGGTATTTCAGGGTGCTATACATCTGTGAGAATACACAGATGGGCCATATACAGAGCACAATCGACTAGCACATAATATAACATTGTTCAGTTTGTAAAACTAATACAGTTAGTGTACCCTTCAAATGACTTCTGGATTACACAGCTCTTAATCGGGGTTGGGGGTCAGAGAGCAGCAAGGGAGGGTTGGTGCCTTCCTGCAGCTCCCTCAAGATTTGTGAGGCTGTGGGTGGGTTCAGTGCTGAGCAAACCGGACCCAGCCTGACAGATCTGTAGAGGGAATTGCTGTGAAGGAACTCTCATGAAGATTCTCCTCCCACTCAGTCTTGGAACAGCAGGTTTTTCTGTGGGAGGGGACAATCCAGCTGCCGAGAGATGGAGCATTCCCCCATTCTATTTTTCTTGCAGAACAGTGTTTTCCCCTGTTCCTGCCCCCCATCTGGCTTTGATAACATTTAGCAGTCAGCTGTTTGATGGCTTTAAAAACAAACACCGGTCTCCAGGCAATCTACAGCAGCTGTTCATACAATCATAGAACTGGAAGGGACCTTGAGAGGTCCTCTAGTCCAGTGGTTCTCAAACTAGGGGCACAGCTTGTTCAGGGAAAGCCCCTGGCGGGCCAGGCTGGTTTGTTTACCTGCTGCGTCTGCAGGTTTGGCCGATCGCAGCTTCCACTGGCCACATTTCACCACTCCAGGCCAATGGGGGCTGTGGGAAGGGCGGCCAGCACGTCCCTTGGCCTGCGCCGCTTTCTGCAGCCCCCATTGGCCTGGAACCTACGATCGGACAAACCTGCGGAAGCGGCAGGTAAGCAAACTGGCCCGGCCCGCCAGGGGCTTTCCCTGAACAAGTGGCGCCCCTAGTTTGAGAACTACTGCTCTAGTCCAGTCCCCTGCACTCAAGCCAGGACTAAGTATTATCTAGACCATCCCTGACAGATGTTTGTCCAACCTGCTCTTAAAAATCCCCAATGACGAAGATTCCACAACCTCCCTAGGCAATTTATTCCAGTGCTTAACTACCCTGACAGTTAGGAAGTTTTTCCTAATGTCCAACCTAACCTCCCTTGCTGCAATTTAAGCCCATTGTTTCTTGTCCTATCCTCAGAGGTTCAGAAGAACAATTTTTCTCCCTCCTCCTTGTAACAACCTTTTAAGTACTTGAAAACTGTTATCATGTCCCCTCTCAGTCTTCTCTTCTCCAGACTAAACAAACCCAATTTTTTCAATCTTCCCTCATAGGTCATGTTTTCTAGACCTTTAATCATTTTTGTTGCTCTTCTCTGGATTTCTCTAATTTGTCCACATCTTTCCTGAAATGTGGCACCCAGAACTGGACACAGTACTCCAGCTGAGGCCTAATCAGTGTGGAGTAGAGCAGAATAATTACTTCTCGTGTCTTGCTTACAACACTCCTGCTAATACATCCCAGAAGGATGTTTGCTTTTTTTGCAACAGCGTTATACTGTTGACTCATATTTACCTTGTGATCTACTATGACCCCCAGATCCCTTTCCGCAGTATTCCTTCCTAGGCAGTCATTTCCCATTTTGTATGTGTGCAACTGATTGTTCCTTCCTAAGTGGAATACTTTGCATTTGTCCTTATTGAATTTCATCCTGTTTACTTCAGACCATTTCTCCAGTTTGTCCATTCTGAATTTTAATCCTATCCTCCAAAGCACTTGCAACCCCTCCCAGGTTGGTATCATCCGCAAACTTTGTAAGTGTACTCTCTATGCCATTATCTAAATCATTGATGAAGATATTGAACAGAACCGGACTCAGAACCAATCCCTATGGGACCCCACTCATTATGCCCTTCCAGCATCACTGTGAACCACTGATAATTACTCTCTGGGAATGATTTTCCAACCAATTATGCACCCACCTTATAGTATCTCCATCTAGGTTGTATTTCCCTAGTTTGTTTATGAGCAGGTCATGAAAGACAGTATCAAAAGCCTTACTTGACAAAAACATCAAGATATACCACATCTACCGCTTCCCCCCTATCCACAAGGCTTGTTACCCTGTAAAAGAAAGCTATCAGATTGGTTTGACATGATTTGTTCTTGACAAATCCATGCTGACTGTTATTTATCACCTTATTATCTTCTAGGTGTTTGCAAACTGATTGCTTAATTATTTGCTCCATTATCTTTCCAGGTACAGAAGTTAAGCTGACTGGTCTGTAATTCCCCAGGTTGTCCTTATTTCCCTTTTTATAGATGGGTGCTATATTTGCCCTTTTCCAGTCTTCTGGAATGTCTCTCATCTTTCATGACTTTTCAAAGATAATTGCTAATGGCTCAGATATCTCCTCAGTCAGCTCCTTGAATATTTTAGGATTCAGTTCATCAGGCCCTGGTGATTTGAAGACATCTAACTTGTCTAAGTAATTTTTGACTTGTTCTTTCCTTATTTTAGACTCTGATCCTACCTCATTTTCACTGGTATTCACTATGTTAGACGTCCAATCACCACCAACCTTCTTGGTGAAAACCGAATCAAAGAAGTCATTAAGCACCTCTGCCATTTCCACATTTTCTGTTATTGTCTTTCCCCCCTCATTGAGTAACAGGCCTACTCTGTCCTTGGTTTTCCTCTTGCTTCTAATGTATTTGTAGAATGTTCATTTTGTGCCTTGGCCTTTCTAATTTTGTCCCGATATACTTGTGTTATTTGTTTATATTCATCCTTTGTAATTTGATCGAGTTTCCACTTTTTGTAGGACTCTTTTTTAAGTTTTATATCATTGAAGATCTCCAGGTTAAGCCAGGGTGGTCTCTTGCCAGACTTCCTATCTTTCCTATCCAGTGGGATAGTTTGCTCTTGTGCCCTTAATAATGTCTCTTTGAAAAACTGCCAACAGTCTTCAATTGTTTTTCCCCTTAGACTTGCTTCCCATGGGATTTTACCTGCCAACTCCCTGAGTTTGCTAAAGTCTGCCTTCTTGAAATCCATTGTCTTTATTGTGCTGTTCTCCTTCCTACCATTCCCTAGAATCATGAGCTCTACCATTTCCTGATCACTTTCACCCAAGTTGACTTCCACTTTCAAATTCTCAACCAGTTCATCCCTATTTGTCAAAATCAAACCTAGAACAGCCTCCCCCCATAGCTTTCTCCACCTTCTGAAATAAAAAATTGTCTCCAATACATTCCAAGAACTTGTTGGATAATCTGTGCCCTTCTGTGTTATTTTCCCAACAGGTGTTTGGATAGTTGAAGTCCCGCATCACCACCAAGTCCTGCGCTTTGGATGATTTACGAGTTACATCCGAGAGTGCTGAAGGAATTGGCGGCTGTGATTGCAGAGCCCTTGGCCATTATCTTTGAAAACTCGTGGCGAACGGGGGAAGTCCCGGATGACTGGAAAAAGGCTAATGTAGTGCCAATCTTTAAAAAAGGGAAGAAGGAGGATCCTGGGAACTACAGGCCAGTCAGCCTCACCTCAGTCCCTGGAAAAATCATGGAGCAGGTCCTCAAAGAATCAATCCTGAAGCACTTACATGAGAGGAAAGTGATCAGGAACAGTCAGCATGGATTCACCAAGGGAAGGTCATGCCTGACTAATCTAATCGTCTTTTATGATGAGATTACTGGTTCTGTGGATGAAGGGAAAGCAGTGGATGTATTGTTTCTTGACTTTAGCAAAGCTTTTGACACGGTCTCCCACAGTATTCTTGTCAGCAAGTTAAGGAAGTATGGGCTGGATGAATGCACTATAAGGTGGGTAGAAAGCTGGCTAGATTGTCGGGCTCAACGGGTAGTGATCAATGGCTCCATGTCTAGTTGGCAGCCGGTGTCAAGTGGAGTGCCCCAGGGGTCGGTCCTGGGGCCGGTTTTGTTCAATATCTTCATAAATGATCTGGAGGATGGTGTGGATTGCACTCTCAGCAAATTTGCAGATGATACTAAACTGGGAGGAGTGGTAGATACGCTGGAGGGGAGGGATAGGATACAGAAGGACCTAGACAAATTGGAGGATTGGGCCAAAAGAAATCTGATGAGGTTCAATAAGGATAAGTGCAGGGTCCTGCACTTAGGATGGAAGAATCCAATGCACCGCTACAGACTAGGGACCGAATGGCTAGGCAGCAGTTCTGCGGAAAAGGACCTAGGGGTGACAGTGGACGAGAAGCTGGATATGAGTCAACAGTGTGCCCTTGTTGCCAAGAAGGCCAATGGCATTTTGGGATGTATAAGTAGGGGCATAGCGAGCAGATCGAGGGACGTGATTGTTCCCCTCTATTCGACACTGGTGAGGCCTCATCTGGAGTACTGTGTCCAGTTTTGGGCCCCACACTACAAGAAGGATGTGGATAAATTGGAGAGAGTCCAGCGAAGGGCAACAAAAATGATTAGGGGTCTAGAGCACATGACTTATGAAGAGAGGCTGAGGGAGCTGGGATTGTTTAGTCTGCAGAAGAGAAGAATGAGGGGGGATTTGATAGCTGCTTTCAACTACCTGAAAGGGGGTTCCAAAGAGGATGGCTCTAGACTGTTCTCAATGGTAGCAGATGACAGAACGAGGAGTAATGGTCTCAAGTTGCAATGGGGGAGGTTTAGATTGGATATTAGGAAAAAATTTTTCACTAAGAGGGTGGTGAAACACTGGAATGCGTTACCTAGGGAGGTGGTAGAATCTCCTTCCTTAGAGGTTTTTAAGGTCAGGCTTGACAAAGCCCTGGCTGGGATGATTTAACTGGGAATTGGTCCTGCTTCAAGCAGGGGGTTGGACTAGATGACCTTCTGGGGTCCCTTCCAACCCTGATATTCTATGATTCTATGATTTTGTTAGTTGTTTAAAAAATCAACTGAAACTGTGGGCCATGGAGCACTTACTGACTGGTCTCATAGTGCTGGCTGGCCTCTGTTTCCAGCCAGCACCCAGCTCCCCTGTACGCTCCCTGTAGAGGGGCAGGAAAAATACACAAGCTGATCCTTGAAGTAATCCTGTCAGGTGCCCTCAGCACTGGCTCCTGGACCTTTAACTCAGCTACTGCTACCGAGATCCCACCACAGCTCCCCAGCCTGGGTTTGACCAGTAGCAATCACATGCAACACGTAGAAAGAAATAATCGATTGTACAAATATGAAATGGGAAATGGCTGCCTAAGAAGGAGTATTGCACAAAAGGATCTGGGGTATATAGTGGACCACAAACTACATACAAGTCAATGTAACTGTTGCAAAAACAAACCCTCAAATATAATTCTGGGATGTATTAGCAGAAGTGTTTAAGCAAGACACAAAATGTAATTCTTCTGCTCTACTCAGCACTGCTCAGGCCTCAACTGGAGTACTGTGTCCAGTTCTGGACACCATGCTTCAGGAAAGTTGTGGATACATTGGAGAAAGTCCAAAGGAGAACAACCAAAATGATTAGAGGTCTAGAAAATGTGACCAATGAGGAAAGATTGAAAAAACTGGATTTGTTTAGGCTGAAGAAGAGAAGACTGGGGGTGACATGATACTTAGTCCTGCTTTGAATGCAGGGGACTGGACAAGATGATCTCTTGAGCAGTGTTCCCTCTAATTTTTTACATCCAGGTGAGGAATGAATTTTGTTATGTGCACCAATATGGAGGTGATATGTGATACAGCACATTCATATTGGTGCACATAACAAAACTCATGGGGTGGGGGTGGGGCTGAGGGGTTCGGAGTGTGGGAGGGGGCTCAGGGATGGGGCAGAGGGTTGGGGTGCAGGGGAGTGAGGGCTCTGGCTGGGGCTGCGGGCTCTGGGGTGGGGCCGTGGATGGGGGGTGTGGGGTGTAGGAGGGGGCTCAGGGCTGGGGCAGAGGGCTGGGGTGAGGCCGTGGATGACGGGTTCGGGGTGCAGGCTCTGGGATGGGGCTGGGAATGAGGGGTTTGGGGGTGCAGGCTGCCTTGGGGCTGAGGTGGGGAGAGAAGACTCCCCCCAGCCCTCTCTCACCGCAGCAGCTTGGGGCAGGGGGAGAGGTGCCTTTCCCCAACTGTGGCAGCTCCGGTGGGCCTGGGCTGGGCCGAGGGAGGGGCTCCTCTCCCCTGGCCGTGGAAAGTCCAGGGCAGGTCCATGCTGGGGCACCTCTCCTCAGGCTGCGACAGGTCCGCACTGGGGCCAGGGGAGGGGCGCCTCTCCCCACCGCAGCAGGTCCATTCTGGGAGAGAGGCATGTCTCCCTGCCGCAGCCCTAAGCCCCTGCATGGAGCTTAACAGGCAGCTGCAAGGCCATGTGGCTTTGAGGGAACTTCGCTCTTGAGGTCCATTCCAGTCCTATGAGTCGATGATTCTACAACAGTCTTCCAGTATGTAAAAGGTTGTTATACAGAGGAGGGTGATCAATTGTTCACCAAGGATAGGACAAGAAGTCATGGGCTTAAACTGTAGCAAGGGAGATTTAGGTTAGGAAGTTTTTCCTAATGTCTAACTGTCAGGGTAGTTAAGCACTAGAACAAGTTACCTAGGGAGGTCGTGGAATCTTCATCATTGGAGGTTTTTAAGAGCAGATTAGACAAACACCTATCAGGGAAGGTCTAGATAATACTTAGTCCAATCCCCTGCACTGAGGCAGGACTAACCCTACTAAGGTCCCTTCCAGTCCTGAATTTCTATGATTCTATGTTAGTGCTCTGCCCTATGGAAGAACGTCCCTAAACTTAGTCAAGGGAGATACAACTAGGTACAGACACATCCCTGTGTAACGAGGCATACAAATGCTTTTTATTACAGTAGTTGGGTCTGTGGAGAGCATGGGGCAAACCCTTCCTTGGAGCAACAGATCATACCACCACCTACATCTCAGCCACCAACCTAAGCTCCCTACTTCAAATAGCCCCCAAGCTTTGCTGGCAGTGCAAGCACCAGTTCTTGCGGTTTAATGCCTCAGCTGCTCAGACTAACTTGGCAACCATCGTTCTCCATTTCAGCCCCAGTCCCCTCTGTGGCTTACGGCTGCATCCTGTCCTCTCTCAGCCATGGCACTGAGTCACTCCACACACTGGCATGGGTTCAAGCTTCTGAAGGCAGGACTCTGCGAGGTCGCTGTCTGATAGACAGACTCTCTTGGAATAACGAATTAGCCAGTACAGTGACTTGGTTTATGATCGAAACATTAGAGAGAACAGCTTCATGAGGGGAGGAGAAGCAACAGTCTAAGGAAAGGAACAATGGAACCCAAACACCTCTGCTAAGTATATACACAAGAACATTAACAAAGGGCTGAATAGTCTGACAATCGCTAATGGCCAAGTTCAGGGCCCTTGGATAGGAGGCCACATAGGAAGACAGACAAATCTAGCTATGGTACTTACATGGCCCCCTCATTTAATATTATCTGAAATCCTCACACTCTTTAATGTATTATTAGCACTGGCTGGAGGATAACAGTTATTCATGAAGAATTTCTAAATTTGGCTTCATTTCCAATCGGCATGAACCCCCAAAATGAAGTTCTCTGTGAAGGATTTTTTTTTTTATTTCCATTTTGGATCAACTGAGAGATTTTCAACAACCACACAAAGAGCCAAAACATTGTTTCAATTTTCTCATTTTTAATATTCTAGGAAATTTTTAAAAAAAACTCAAAAAGTGAGAAGTCATTTCAAAATGAAAAACCCAACAATATTGAAACAATGAGGTTTTTTTATCTCTCCCCCCCCCCCCCGCCGCATCTTTTCCCTCCCCAAACAAATTTTGGTGAAACTGACATGATTCCAGCAACATTTTCCAGCCAGCTCCGGTATTTTGCCTGATTTAGGAGGTTAATATTATTAATTTGGATAATATGGGTTATAAAGTCACCAATTAATCTGATTAGAAGATAATAAGTTTCTTGTCCCAGAATCTGGCTACACAGAGCATGCAACGGACCCTCGGGAGTATGACAAGATGCTCACACTGAGACCCATATAGTCAAAGACTTTTATTGAGATAACTGGAATTATGATCAAATAGTAATTAAATGGTAAAATAATTAGAGTTACAAACGCAATACTATTATTCTAAAGATAAATATGGTATAATATACTATAAAGTTTTTGATTAATATACTCACACCCTTCCTTGATGACCTGGTGATAAGAGACAAAGGACCAACCTCGCCTCAGGTTTCTCAACTTTTGAGTGGGAGATACAGAGCTTAGAAGAAGCTAGAAAGCTAAGAGCTATTGAAGCTAACTTAGAATTTCACTTAGCTAACTGACTTAAAACTTAAAATTAAACCAATGGACTAAGAAAGATGCTTAGAGCTTAGAAACTTAGATGCCTAGCTTTTTTTAGATGCTTTTTGGCATGGTGGGTCACCTCACTTATAGGGCAAGGATGTTTGAGCCCTCCTTCTATGTCCAAACTTAGTTTCCCTACTCAAAGTGTTGGGGTACACTTCCTCCATAGGTTGGTATGTTTGTACATATTGGTGACATATACATACATATTAATGACATTAAATCATTCTCACATTTGTTATTTTTGTCCTCCAGGTTCTTTCGGTTCTTTCTTGTGATGTACCTGATTACAGAGGACATGAACTTCGGAAAGTCCCCTATGCCCACCTGCTTTAATGCATCCTTTATTTATCTAAGTTAAAGGTCGCTGCCATATATGGACCTTATGGTTTAACTTATCACTATCTAGGTGAAATGTCCCAGACATATGTATGCTAATTTTGCCTTAGTTCAACATACAGGATATGGCATGTAGGTCCCTTGTGTTACAGCCAAACTACTTTAATATAAACCTATTATAATAAAACAAT
Source organism: Natator depressus (assembly GCF_965152275.1). Taxonomy (NCBI): domain Eukaryota; kingdom Metazoa; phylum Chordata; order Testudines; family Cheloniidae; genus Natator; species Natator depressus. Next base: position 116,050,920 of record NC_134240.1, on the reverse strand, counting down.
CAAAACCATAAGAAAATAAGAAACCTATAAGAAAAGATATATAGGCAAGCAAGCAGGCTAGCCCTATAGGCTACACAACCACTGTTAGATGGGGATATGCTATTATCCCCATTTTACAGATGAAGAACTGAGACACAGAGCTAGACTAGTATCCAAACCATTGGACTACCTGTCCTCCCTAGATATACAGAGAAATAGAAAGCTTTTGGTTCAGGCCCATCTCTAATTACAATAATCAAATCTAATATGTCAAAGCCTAAAATGATCACCAGTCAGGGAGGTTTTTCCCTTCCCCCTCTCCCAGCTGTGTAATATTGCAAGGTTGGGTATATTTAGCAAGTGAATTTACCCCTTCCTTGGAGACATCACCCATAGGTCCCTTTTAGAGACAGGCCACAGGATTATGGAGACTAGTGGTCTGATCCAGTCCTGAAATAGCTCCCAGAAGCCTTAGCGGAGATCAGGGCCCAATTGTACTTGGCATTGTATACACAAAAAATAATCCCTGTTGCTAAGAGCTTACAATCTTAGTGGTCACTGGGACTATGCAGGCTCAGCAGTCCACACACACACACACACACACACACACACACACACACACACACACACACACACACACACACACACACACACAATCCTGGCCCTACTGAAGTCAGTAGGAGTTTTGCCATTGACTTCAATGGGACCAAGATTTTACCCTATGAAGTTTCATGATTAAGGCTTTAGTTTACAATAATGCCATGTGCTTTGCAAAGAATCCCTGTCCTGAAGAGCAGTCAGTCAAACAAAAGAAAGGAGAAAGGGGTTGATCTGAAAATTTACAATTTCTCCCAAAATCTTAAAAATCAAAACAAAGCTCAACAAAAATGATGCAGAAACTTTCTGATCTTAAACATTAAATATTAAAATCTGTGAAAGTAATGCCTTCAGTGTCCCCTCCCCAATATTTACCCCATCAGAATTTGATATTTTGCTGAAAATTTTCAAACACATACATACAGTTAGTGAAAATTTCATTTGTTCCATTAAAATTCAAAATTGAAATGCTATTTCTGTTAAAATATCAAATTTGGGAAATTTCAAACCAAGTCTATTCACACGCAATATGTACTAGGGCTGTCAATTAATTGCAGTTAACTCATGTGATTATCTCAAAAAAATTAACTGATTAAAAAAATTAATCACAATTAATTACACTGTTAAACAATAGAATACTAACTGAAATTTATTAAATATTTTTGGATGTTTTCTTACATTTTCAAATATACTGATTTCCTGTTCTGTTTTACCTGCATTCTGCCATATATTTCACGTTATAGCAGTCTCCGATGATGACCCAGCACGTTATTTGTTTTAAGAACACTTTCACAGCAGATTTGACAAAACGTAAAGAAGGTACCAATGTGAGATTTCTAAGGATAGATACAGCACTCAACCCAAGGTTTAAGAATCTGAAGTGCCTTCCAAAATCTGAGAGGGAGGAGGTGTGGAGCATGCTTTTAGATCTCTTTAAAGAGCAACACTCCGATGCAGAAACTACAGAACCAGAACCATCAAAAAAGAAAATCAACCTTCTGCTGGTGGCATCTGACTCAGATGATGAAAATGAACTTGCGTCAGTCCTCTCTGCTTTGGATCGTTATCAAGCAGAACCCATCATCAGCATGGACACATGTCTTCTGGAATGGTGGTTGAATCATGAAGGAACATATGAATCTTTAGTGCATCTGGCACATAAATATCTTGTGATGCTGGCTACAACAGTGCCATGCGAACGCCTGTTCTCACTTTGAGGTGACACTGTAAACGAGACATGGGCACCATTATCTCCTGCAAATTGTAACCAAACTTGTATGTCTGAGCAATTGGCTGAAGTAGGACTGAGTGGACTTGTAGGTTCTAAAGTTTTATATTGTTTTATTTTTGAATGCAGTTATTTTTTGTACATAATTCTATATTTGTAAGTTCAACTTTCATTATAAAGAGATTGCACTACAGTACTTGTATTAGGTGAACTGAAATATTCTATTTCTTTTGTTTTTTACAGTGCAAACATTTGTAATCAAAAATATAAAGTGAGCACTGTACACTTTGTATTCTGTGTTGTACCTAAAATCAGTATATATGAAAATGTATAAAGCATCCACAGATAGTTAAATAATGGTATTCTATTATTAACAGTGCGATTAATCGCTTGACAGCGCTAATATGTATAGAAAATTTGTCAGGTCGGATCACATACATATATTTTCCAGGTGCCCAAAAGTTGACATTGAAGAGTATGTGTTCAGATTAGATAAAATATTTGGAGCCCATACATTTTCAAAGTGATGCATATTAAAAGTGAGCTAGCACAGACTTTGCAGATTGTCCAATTATCTCCTCACTTTCTTGATTACTTTATCAAGCAGTTAGTGACCCTGGTGCCATCTTACAAATAAGGCCAGAGAATTAAGCAACCACCATTAGCCTCAGGTCCCTGATCAAATTCCAGTTTGGGGACTCACACTCTGCTGCCCCTTCCTCAGTTTCACTTTGGATGCAATGCTCATTACTTCCTGTCTTCATTTGACTATATAAAGTGTTGCAACGGTCTCTACCACGGTTGCAATGTTTGATGATGCAGATTGGATGAAGAAAGCACTTCAACAGCACAAGCACTCAATTAATCACACTGCTATATCCACATTATATTTACATATATATACATACACACTATGATCTATGAATCTATCTGGGAAGTACGTGAGGTCCTTCTAGTGAAAGGCAATATGGGTAGATCTTCAGCTGATGTAAATCAGGGTCAATGGAGCTACCCTGATTTAAAGAGCCAGAGCCTGAGCTGGTGTAAATGTAAGTCACTACCTTTTATGGCCTCATTCAGTTTAGCACTTAAGCACATGCTTTATTTTAAGCATGTGGGCAGTTCCAATGGGACTATTTACTGGCTTAAAATGAAGCACGTGCTTAAGTGCTTTGCTAGAAGAGAGCCCTCCTACTACTGTACAAACGTGACAAGTATTTATGCAAAGTATTTGCAGTTTCCTTCTGGGCCGTTTCAAGAGCCAGCATGTCACATATTTTAGTGTGAAAGCCCGTCCTCTTGGAATGACATTTAATGAAAATGGATGGATTTTTACTTCAAAAACACCAATTTTGAGTGCTCTTATGTCCTGAATGTAAATACACGACATTGTTTCATCGGGTCGCACACAAGCCTTCAGGTCTCTAGCTGATCTATAAAACCCTATCCTCACCTGAATCAGACTATTTATTTTCTTCAATGCTGAGGCTTAAAATTGATTTATTGCCCCCAAACCCTCTTCAGATGCTATGCTGTTTCATGGCCCTTTTAAACTCTTCTGAGGAGAGTTTAAAACAGTGCTCCGATAGAAGCACTGTTCAGGCCCTGATGTCTAGCAGCATTTGATTCCTCCCCTTATTTGTATTCTCGTCAGTGTCACATTTAATGCCACGGAGCGCATTTTTAAGGTAATAACAGGCCTGAAGTTTATGAAATAAAAGATTGATATCAGCTTCATAAAACTCCGGGGAAGCAATATCTTTCCTACATCTTGCCATTCCCTTAACTGCAGGCACCTTCACACAGTGTGGATGGAGAGAAGTGTTTTCGAAAAAGGAGATATCTCCAGACAGCCATGGGGTTTGAGAACCTAGTGTGGTATTAATTTCTTTATCGCTTTAAAGCAAAGAAGTTACAGTTATAGTTACTGCTTTCTGTATTTCACAGATGGATTTCTTTCAAAGGCCTGGGAATACTTTATTTAAATGCCACTAGATTCTTAAATGCTTATGCTGTGTAACCAGTGGTTCATTGTCACCACCTCTTAAGAGGCCAGCCCATGAAGTCATCCTCCACCACTGCAGATGCACAAGATAATGAGCAGCCCTATATGTCTGGGTTTTCATGAGCACACCCATCACAATGGCATCTGAGCACCTTTTGCAAAATATAAGTGATGGGAACTGCATGATCTCAGTGATCTTTCTAGATATGGGTCACAGTTGCTAAATATAGAACCAGGTCCAGATATTCAGGCTCAGGGCATGTTTTGACCCATTAATAGACCTAGATCTATCTCTAGATTTCACAACCAACTCTGAGTGCTGATTCCAAATCTCCCTCAGGATGGAGGGAGATGTTTGGATCTAGGATTTTGGGTGGGGTCCATCATTAGTCTATTCTAGTTCTACCAGATTAAGCCATAGAGATTCACCCACCAAGATTCTCAGCTGCATCCAAACTCCCCTGGGTATGGCTGTGGAGAGTGGGGGGATACAGGCATTGCTCTCCTTACCCACTTTTCTGCCCCCGAATGCTGTAGAGGCCAGGGCCCCGTTCTCACTCCTGCCAGCTGTAACAGCTCCCTGGGGAATGTGACCAGCCAAGAACTGGAACAGCGCTGAATATTCTAGCTACACTCTCTCTTTGGCTGCTCTTCTTGTATACAGAGTGCGTGTGTGTGTGTGTAAAGCTTTACTGACATTACGTCACCTGAGGATTCTCCCACATCAGGGAAGTCTCCAGGTGCCTTATTAGGGCATCTTTAGAGTCCCTTTGCACCACCACAGCAGTGCAATAAGGACTATGCTGGGGCCAAAGATCTGTCCCTAAAGACTCTTATTTTAGCTGAACCATTTCATCCTTCCCCATCTGTCACCACACCCTCATTTTAGAAAGCTAGAGGTCTGACATAGGCACATTTAAGCTTAGGGAAATCTTTTTTATAATCTTGGTTAGTGTGTGTCTTACCTTTGGTAAGAGATCTTAAATCAGACAAAAAAGCCATTGTATTTCAGCCCTCTGATTCACTGTCTGAAAATAGTGGGAGTTTTCTTATTTTTTAAATGCTGGCAATTTTGGTAAAGTCGCTGAAATGAACAGACAAAGTGGGGAGCGGGGGGAGAATCCTGGGGATGGATTTTACAGCGCTAGAACATACAGGTAATTCCACCAATTTGTCAGTGTTTGAAAAAAACAACTGGGAAGTAACAGACATTTCACAAAGGACTGGTTGATAATAAAGGCCCAAATCTCTCTGCCCATATTTTCAAAACAACATGCAGTCAACTTTTGTGAGCACATCATGCCCAGTACAGGCCAAAGCCATGGCCTAATGAGTTCAGAGGGAGTTTCTCCTTAGATTTCATAGGGCTGTGGATCAGAAATGTTCACCTAACACTGAGTTTCTACTCACGCATATTCAGAGTAGAGCCCATCAGGAATTTCTTGACAAAAATGTTTCTGCATTTAAAAATGCCAATCTGTTGAAGTTGAAGCTTCTTGCAGGAACGGGGTGGTGCTGATGAATTTTTCAACTAAATGAAGTTTTGTAGTTATTAAAACGGAACATTTCAGATTCACCAACTTTTCTGAGGGAGGAGGTTTGGTTCACCGAAATTTGGTGTTTCAACTTTTCATCCCATTTGTGATGGGAATGTTTGTTGATATCTCAAAAATTTTCCTGGGACAGGAAAAATGGTTCCCACCCATCCCTAATTCAGATCCTGGCACACAGATATTACAGTGGTGGGTGACAGAACAACAGCAACCTAAGATGGTAGAGAAATGTATGACTTGCACATCAAGCGTTGAAAAGGCACAGTGCGATGAGTGCAAAAGAGCATGCTTTTGTGCTTTTTGAGTTCACATACAACAGCGGGAGATTTGCCAAAGTACAAGTTCATGGCTTCATAGATATTAGAGCACAGTAATCTAGTCTGAACTCTTGGCCATAGAATTGCACCCATTAATTCCTGTACTGAGCCCACTAACCTGCAGTATTTGCTACAGGTACCAAGGAACAATGAACTAACGAGAATGTCTAACAAGCAGTGTGAGAAATGCCTTTCATCCCAAAGGATCCCATAGCACTTTGCGAAGAAGAATCACTACATCCACCCCTGACCTGTATCCATCTCTGGGGTGTCATGATGTGGTTTACAGACCCCTGCCTAAGACTAAAGGAGTAATGCAGCAGTATTGGGCCAAGAAGGCCCTGCCCCCCAGCAGCTGCAGAGCATATAGCAAACCAAGGGCCTGCTTAAAAAAGAGACCGACAGGCAAGCAGGGGGAGAGTGAAGGTGAGACTGGCTGCAGGCAGCAGCTTTGGGGACAGAGGGATCTACACAGAGAGGGTCTGGCCTAGGGAGGGGGACCCAAGTGGGAGGCCAACGGCCTGACCCCCTTTTCTCTCCCCCTCTTCTCCCTGACAAGGGGGAAACAAGTGGACACGGGAAAGTGAGGGAAGACCCAAGGGACTGTTTGAACTCTTGAGACTGTGGGAGCAACCCTCTGCTGAGAGAGAAGCCGAGTGCACAGACCACAGCCCAACCTGGGGAGAGAACAGTGGGAGGAAACTGAGCTGTTGTACCAGTTACAGGGGACCAGCTAGGACACAGTGGAGAGGGAGGGCCCATCTCCCTCTACCCTTCACCCCTCCTACAGCAGATGGGGAGAACCCAGGGAACAGTGGAGTGTAACTCGGCCACCAGGCCTTCAGGCTGCCTGGCAAGGCCATCCCAAGACTCTGACTATTGAGCCATAGCCTGCCGGTCCCAAGTGAACCCCATTACCCAACACCCCACCCCCATCCTGCTTCTTTCCACCCCCGCTCCACCCCCACCCTTCATAATGCTATCTCACTTTTATATAGCACCTTTCAGCGGTAGATCTCAAAGCACTTTACAAAGATCAGTCCCATTATCCCTAATTTACACATAGGTAAACTGAGGCCTAGAGATGACATGACTTGCCCAAGATAACCCAGCAGGCCAGGAATAGAATCCAGGGCTTCTGAATCCCATTCCCGTGCTCCGTCCCCTAGGTGGCACTGTTACTTGTCACCATGGGAAAGAGAAGAGGGACAATAGTAGAAACATGGTGTGAGAGTTTACCGATTTATTTTTTGACTCTGCCCAGAGCATGTCTAGAAGACACAGTGGTGAAAATATTGGTGACCTGTCCACGTTAACTATTCCATCATTGTTACACTGGTGGTAGTGTAATGGCATGCAGTTTTCACAGAAATACCAATGCGGACAAGGGACACACTACTTGTATTATCTAGGACTAGGGTGGTCATCTTTAGTTCAAGGCCAGATTTATGGATATGAAGAACCAGGATTTTAGTTCTGATCCTGCAGATGTTTGTGATTAATAACAAAGATCATATTGGTTCCTTTTGGCCTGGAATCTATGAATCTACAATTGACTTAGTGATTGCATCTGCAAGCTGATTCATTGCCAAATGATGGCACAGCTGGTTGGCGAGGGTGTTTTAAGTGAAGTGCCACATGGCAGCCAGGAGACGTCCATGGAAATGCTAGAAACTGGTTCCCATATGTAACTGGAGACTGGCTAATAAACAAAGACAACTTCACTTCATGCTGATGGCCTGGTTTTATTCTACTACTGGAAGAAAGATAAAAGTTGTCTAAATCCATCGTGCTGTTGAGTTATTGATATTTATTTATTGCTGGAGGATGGCTGAAAAGACACCAGTACTGTGAGAGGATAGGAAATTGTCTCTTGGTAAAGATTAAAACGGTGATTTGGGATATTGCACCTGTTCCTGGAACTGGTCTAATTAAAAAATTCAATTAAAGATCTACAAAAAAGATCTATGTGTCTAGTCATACATTATTAAAATAGTTCCATAGGTCGTTTGCAGTACTTCTGTCCTTGTGCTGGTTACTTTAAAGAGGACAAAGTCAAGGACCTTAGGCATTTTGTAAAGGAAAGTTTGTGAAACCTAATAGCGACAGATTTGTTTTCATAACAATTTCTTTTGTTCATTAAAGATTTTTAAAAAATTGTCATAACTAGCAAGTGGACCAAACCCCTGAATCTGAACTCCTTGAATTTCAAAATTCCTGGATCCTAAAGTTTAGATTCTGTATTGCATCAAGAATTGAAAGGAGCCTAATTTTTCAGGTTCATATACGGCAAAATCTCATTGAAGCACCACCTCTCAATAGATTTTGACTCAACGTGGCAGAAGTCACAGGAGATCAAGCTGCTCCGAAACATATCTGCCATGCTACATTTCCAGGCAAGATTTCCACTATTGGGGGGAGGGGAAGGAGAATGTTGCATCCTGAAACCTAACCTTGATTTGGCCCCAATCCTGAACCCTCTAGCCAGCCTGCACCTACTCTGGTTCTGATGCATCTTCCTCAGGTCACTTTTAGTTTAAATATTCCATGCACTGTGTCTAACCAAAATGTAAGAGGTCAAATACAATGGCGATGAGCACCACAGAAATGTATACATATAAAATAATTCCTTGAGGAACAGTGCTATAGAATGTATTCAAAAGCAATTTAAGAAAAAGAGAGAAAAGTTCCGATCATCCTGTGGGTTTTAATGAACTATTTATGTCTCAGCCACAGAATTCCATCGGGTAGCATGGAAGGATTAACGTGTTCGATTACATTCTTTAGGTTTTAAAAGTCACTTCTATAGAATGCCATTTGTTTCATCTCTATCAAGTTCTATAAGATTTTTCCATAAAGATTAAAAAACAAAATCAAACGTGCTGGAGCCAGAAAGTGAAAGGAATTAAAAAGGCCAGGATGATTGACATTCAAAACGTAAAGCAGCAGCACAACTGCTGAAGTGTAAGTTAGATTTTAAAGATTCTTCCAGCTTTGCTAATCTACAGTATTATATGGAACATGACAGAATGTTTCTTTAAAAAAAAAAATTGTTTTAACCTGCCAGTTCCTTTTCCTTTGATCCCACTCTCTGATCCCATCTGTTGCCTGTTTTAGGGAACTTCAGCCCTTTAAAATAATCTTCTCTTAGATTCTGAATTCAAAAAGCATCTGTTGAGTAGGGGAAGTAAGCAGGGCCAGTTGGAAAATGCTAACTTTTCATGGGAAAATACTTTTAAAAAGAAATGTCTTGTGAACATTTTCCAGTTTTTTAATGGGGAAGAAGAAGAAGAAGCAGCCAAAAGCCCAAAACAAATTCAGATTTTGAAAACCATTTTTGCCAAAGCTTTTCAGATGTTGGTTTCTGGAAACTTTCAACTAAAATTAATATTTCTGTTTTGGTTAAACAAAAAAGCTATTTTTCATAGAAAAAATATTTTAACCAAAACATTCAGACATCTGCAGACTGAAGTACGTTAGAGTTCTTTGTCTCTGGACTAGAGAAATGTTTACGGACTGTATGTTCTGATTATTTATTTAGGGTTATATTATTATTATGTTTGCACCAAAGTCCTCAGTCAGGAACAAGTCCCTTTTGCTAGTTGCTGTACATTGGGTAAGTCGCAGCCTTGCTCTTTGTGGTGAGCACATCGCTCTTCACATTAATGATGGGGAGCTTGGTGAAACAAATAGTTTCTCTTGTTTTCATTTTTACATCCACTTCACAGCACACACACTGGAGCCTTCTCTAAGTTGCAGCAGCATCTCTCTGCTCTGACTGGCATTCATAGCTCTGCTCTGCTGTGTGAGGAGTGACTCTTTCAACTCTCCAGCCACCTCCTGCATCTTAACATAAAGAAGAACCATTAGGAGAAACATTTGGACGCTAGCACACCACAGCCAGACACTGGGGATCTGGAGAACTGGAACACCTATACAGTCAAAGGATTTGCAGCCCAGTGACCCTATATCCTCCCCACTCCTGATTTTCACTGGGTTGAGGAAGTAGACCACCATGCATTAGGACAGATCCAAAAGCCAGGTACTTGAAGCCAGTGAGTTCACACTTAAGGACACAAGCCCTTGCAGGATCAAAGCTGAATGGCTGCTCAGTCTAGCCCATAGAGACCATCTTTGCCCTGAAACACTTGCAATCTAGGTATGGGGTGAAATGAGTTTGGGAGAGAAAGAGAGACAAGGATGGAAGGCTCATTTCAGGATTTTGTTTCCATTATTTAGACTGTGGTGTATAAAGAAGATGACTCAAGCAAAGCTGAGATATCCTTTGGACCAGAGAAACTGGAGATATGGTGGGGAGAGGGGAGAAAGAACTGAGCCATGGACTCTAATACCATGCTTTGGTCAGTTAAAAAAAACTATAATCGATTAAAACAAGGATTATTTTTTTAGCAGTAAAAAGACTCACCGTCTATTACTGTCAACCGGTAGAAGCCAGAAGCCATCATGCCAGATGTCTTTTCTTTTACAGTATTTAGTGAAATTAAACTGTCAGTCTTCATTTCACCTGATGACTCCACCATGTATCATGCTGCACTTAACAGAGTTTGAATTCAAAGTAATTCTCTTGGCATTGCAGTCTCATTTTGGATTGGAATCTTTTGATGCAACCTAGGATACTGCATGGGAAACATCAGGGCAAATGACGGCTGGCAAGTGACACGGGATTATTTTTTGGCCAAGAAATACTCCCATTAGAAAGATGGAAAATCATCCAGCTCCTAAAGCTCTGCTTTCTCATTATAGAAGGAGAGAAAGCCAGACTGCTCAAAGATTAAGCCTCAGCCAGAAAGGAGAGAGAACTTTACACAGGGGCAAATTCATCCCTGGTGTCTCTCCATAAAACTCAGCAGAGTAATAACCAAGATAACTTTGGCCTATTGTGTCTTCTTAAAAAAGGCAACAGAAAATAAGGGTTTAAGTTGTTCGAGAGTATAAACTCCCTTCCCTTAATCTACCATACATTTAGCGGCACTGATGCAGTAGGGGAATAGTGACACAAAATGTTACTTAATTCTCCGATCCAGGAACAGGATGACTCAAGCAACTGGTAACTGGATATGGATCTTACTGTTCTGGAGATAGATTAGGCAAGTGTATCCCCACAGTCCAAGTTTGGGAGATCTTTAATCTGGACGGTTTGCAATTTGCTTGGGAAGAAAAAAAAACACTTAAGCCAAACACTATAGGGAAAAGATCTTCTGGTGTTCAACTCCCAGTTGGCACAGAACTCATCACACTGAAATGGACACTATCACTCTTAGCTCAGGACTGGCCACAGCTTCCATCGCTACTCTCCACATTCCACACACATTACAAAAAACCCTTTGAAGGGCATTAAGAATGGTAGGTTGTTGGTTCAAATCCTGTACAGGTCAATACTGACTATTAATCATTACTGTCTAATGACTTCTTGGCAAACCACAAAATGTGTTATTAGTCAAAAACTCATTCCACATGATTCGAAGTGTAGAACAGTGGACTCACCACTGGAGTGTCCCCTTGTGGCAGTGCCTGGCACAGCTGGCCCTTCTCCTCCAGTACCCCTTGTCAGGGATTTCTCTGGTTCTGCCTCTTCTCATTAGTTGGCCCTCCAGCCAGGTCACTGACAGTCCCCCCACCACACCCTTCTGGGGTAACAAAGTCCAACAAATAACTGTCCAATGTCTGCACAAAAGGTCTTCAGCCCCATGGTCTTCACACCCTTATCTGAGTCATCCTTATCCCCTTCTCATGAGCTTCACACTACGACCCTCCAGCAGGCCTGGGATTCTGTGGGTCCTGCAGGACCTGCTGCCATAATAGCGAGAGTGAGTAAAATCTTTGTTGCAGGAAGGATCGGGTGGCCAAAAACCCAGACTGCGGTAATTTGCGGAAAAGCACTAAATCTCTCGTCAATTTGTCATAAATAGAATTTCAGCAATGTAAAGCAAGCTTTTCTTTTTTGTAAGTAAAGGGTTTTGTACTTAAATTTAAGCAAGGGATAGAAAGAGATTTGATGTCTATTATAACAGGAGTTAAAAAAAATTCATGGTTTAAGCAAGATTTGTTTTCTTCTCTTAGTGGTAAAAATTGTGTCTGAATTTCATATATCTATATTTTAACTAGCTTTTTTCAGTAGCATGGGAGAATCTGTTTCTCCTGCAGGATTTGCACCATCTACAGTTTTTGCAGGTGGGAATGGGATAAAAATGCAAGAAAGAATGTAGGAGTGGGTTTTTTTTGGGGGGGGGGGGGGAATAGAAGCAGGGCTAAAAAAAAATAGTCCCCCGGAGGGCTCTACTTCACACCACCTTACCAGAGGCTGGTAAAGGAACCCAGGGCTGTCATCTACAGTGGATTTCAGTCCAGGGACTTCAGGACAGGCAGTCAGTGTTCACTCTGCCAGACTCCTTGCTGCTGCCTCCCTAGACTTGTTCCTGTCGGCATGCCTCTCTAAGTTCACCCCTCTCTCAGGGCCAGGACTCGCAGGGCTCCTCCCTGGAATCCCCAGTAAGTTCCAAACCAAAATCAGGCTTCACTTTGCATCCCTTCTCCACTTCAGGGGTCTCTCCCTGAAAGTCCAGATGCTGCCCTATAACCAGGGCTCCTCAACAGAGCCTGCTCCAGCCACTCCATGTCTCTCCTGGCCTCTTGCCAGACTTTGCTGCTCAGGAGAGGATTCCCCAACTCTCCCTTAGGGCTTCCTCCTTGACCTTGTCAGTCTCTTCACTTTCTAGCCTTAGACAATGACTGCAGAGTTTCTCCCTACTGCCCTTGTCTGCTCTACATCTCCTGCCTGTATAGCAGCCACACAGCTTCTCTTCCAGCTGGGACTCATCTTTAATCAGGGCTGGCCTACTCCAGGTGCAGCCCAGTGGGTTAATTGGCCTCTCAAGCCCACATGAACCCTTTTGAAGCCAGAATGGCATATATACCCCATCACACCAAGATTCCTGCTCTACTAATTTTTAAAGGCCAGTGTCACACACTGGGGCCTCAGAGGATTGAGCGCTGTGCATGGGGGGAAATGTTTCTTCCCTATTCTCTGAAGCATAAGGCTTGGTAACCCTTGTAAATGTTCTCTTTGCTAGTGCAACTGCTGGTGCTATTCATACTCATCAAAGTGTCTAACCCTTTTCTGAGTTTTCTGCCTCCATATTATTCTCAGTTCGCAGGTTAATTTTAGATGACACTCAGTGACTGCCAGCTCCATCCCTAAGCTCTCCAAGGCTCTCCAGCAGTCACCAGTCCATCGGGATTCCAGCGGGAGGCTGCCCATGCCCTGTAGAAATTCGGGTATAACTAGTACTACTGCTTGTTCAGCCAGGAGGTGATAACACTGCTACTATGTCTGTTACTTTTGGCTTTCCCTCGGCGTCACACACACACACAAAACCCTAAAACCACGGTTTTCTATGTGAGATATTTACCCAGTGGCTTTCCACTGACTTCACTGGGCTAAAGATCAGGTCTCAGGGGACCAGAGATAATACTAATGTACAGTAGAGAATCATTCTGCACTGAGAGAGGAATGGATTAAGGGGCAGATTTTCAAAGTGTCTTACAGCTTTAGGAGCATGAACCTTATAGACTTGGAATGGGACTTCTCCTCCTCCATAGACTTTAAGGCCAGAAGGGACCAGCATGATCATCTAGTCTGACCTCCTGCACGTTGCAGGCCACAGAACCTTATTCACCCACTCTTGTAATAGGCCCATAACCTCAAGCTGGGTTACTGAAGTTCTTAAATCTTGATTTAAGGACATCTGTCAAGGTTCCTTCCCCACTCTGAACTCTAGGGTACAGATGTGGAGACCTGCATGAAAGACCCCTTAAGCTTATTCTTACCAGCTTAGGTTAAAAAATTCCTCAAGGTACAAACTTTGCCTTGTCCTTGAACCCTATGCTGCCACCTCCAAGTGTGTTAAACAAGGAGCAGGGAAAGACCCCACTTGGAGACGTCTTCCCCCTAAAATATCTCCCCAAGCCCTAGACCCCCTTTCCTGGGGAAGGCTTGATAAAAATCCTCACCAATTTGCATAGGTGAACACAGACCCAAACCCTTGGATCTTAAGAACAATGAAAAAGCAGTCAGGATCTTAAAAGAAGAATTTTAATGAAAGAAAAAGTAAAAGAATCACCTCTGTAAAATCAGGATGGTAAATACCTTACAGGATAATCAGATTCAAAACATAGAGAATCCCTTAAAACCTTAAGTTACAAAAAGACACAAAAACAGGAATATACATTCCATTCAGCACAGCTTATTTACCAGCCATTTAAACAAAAGGAAATCTAACATATTTCTAGCTAGATTACTTGCTAACAAGTTCTAATACTCCATTCCTGTTCTGTTCCCGGCAAAAGCATCACACAGACAGACAGACCCTTTGTTCCCCCCCGCCCCCAGCTTTGAAAGTATCTTGTCTCCTCATTGGTCATTTTGGTCAGGTGCCAGCGAGGTTAACTTAGCTTCTTAACCCTTTATAGGTGAAAGGGTTTTGCCTCTGGCCAGGAGGGATTTTATAGTTCTGTATACAGAAAGGTGGTTACCCTTCCCTTTATATTTATGACAACATCGAATTACAGAGAATCCACCGTTTACTCTAGTTCAAACTAGCAAGTGACCAGAACCCCTTGCTACAGAAGACAAACACCCCTTCCCCACCAGGGTCTCTGCCAATGTGACCTGGGGTAAGATTCCCTCCTGACCACCAATATGACAGTCAGTTAGGGCCTGGGCATGTGAGTGACAGCAGACACCCAGGAAAGAATTATGTGTTGTAACTCAGAACCCTCCCCATCTAGTGTCCCATCTCGAGCCATTGAAGATATTTGCTAATAGCTGACACAGATGGGTTGTATGCCATTGTAGGTAGTCCCTTCATAAACTTACCAAGTTCAATCTTGAAGATGGTTACGTGTTTTGCTCCCATAACTCCTCTTGGAAGGCTGTTCCAGAACTTCACTCCTCTGATGGTTAGAAACCTTTGTCTAATTTCAAGCCTAAACTTGTTGATGGCCAGTTTATATCCATTTGTTCTTGTGCCAGCATCGGCCTTTAACTTAAACAACTCCTTTCCCTCCCTTGTGTTTATCTCTCTGGTGTATCCCTTGGGGCTTTTGACCATCTCCCCCTAAACTGGTCTTTTGCATCTCTCACATCTACAGTATCTTATTTATGGTGGTCCACTTTTCTGATTGCACAGTAATACTTAACTCTGACATAGCCCCTTTCATCCAAAGCTCTTCACAAAGGAAGATAAATAGTATCATCCTCGTATAGATGGGAAAATGGAGACACAGACATGCGACACACAAAGGTCACACAAAAGACCAAAGGTCACAAAAAACCCATGAAAGAGTGAAGAAGAAAAGCCAGCTCACGTGACTTCCCATCCAGTGACCACCACACTGCCTTCCCACGCTGGTTGCTTAATATTGCATCTAACATTGGCCCTCGCTATCTTCTCCTCTTGTATATCTATGCCAGTGTTATTTGCTGCATCTCATTCACATTAATGGAAATTGCACATGCATCAGGAGAAAACATCTAAACAATGTGGGTGGCACCAGATTTGTTTGTATGGCTGGGAGTTCATATAAATCAGCGTTGTGACAGGGAGAAGGGAGTTAACAGATGAGCCTGCACTCTGATCACTTGGACACCCGTTAGTTCCCCTGGAGAAAGTTGATTGGGGTCACTAAAGGTAATTAGCTAATCAGGATACAAGGATATTGACCTTTCACTCATGACCTGAGCTCAGGTGATCAGGTAAATAATCATGTATATCTTAGAAAGAGTTAAGATACTTGCCAAATGAGTGCAAATGAAATTAAAAGCTATAATGCAAGTAGGAATAAACAAAGAAACCTAAAGATTGTTTTAAAATGAGCTTTTCAGTGAGCCTGAAGCCTAGTATTTGGCTTGAGGCCAGTGTTAGTTAGCATAAGGCCACAATAAACATAGTAAAACTTAGCATTACTAAGTAATCTTGCCTCAGAAGATTCACAGTATATATCTTGTGATAAACTTTCCAGATTGGAAAGGCTTTATCTGGCCAGACCCCTTTACTGCATTGTATGGAGAATCTTCTATCTATGCCAATTGTTTGAACTCCCAAATGGGTAGCAGGAATGGCAGATATGAACAAGTGGCCGAGACTTAAACAGATAGAGTCTCAGAAATAGGTGGCGATAAGGAATACAAGCATAAAAGGCAATGAAACCTGACCCACAGCGGGATTTGTAGATAGCGGGATGGTGACAACCTTAACACTCACACCTTAAGCATGAGCTTAATATATGATGCAGATTCTGCTGTTCTTGTTTTTTCTAGTTCTGTGACTTTTGCTTATATGAAGTGTGGTATTAATAATACTCAGAGTGTGTGTGTGTGTATCTCATTAATCATCTTAATTAATCTCTAAGTAGCTAGAACGAAGCTGTTATTAGTGATAAACGCATTTTGCACCCCAAATTAACCTTAAGGCTACAAGGAGCTGGAATATTCATACAAAGCCACCAGTATCCATCCACCTCATGAGGTGCTCCTTTGCCTCCCCTGGCCGTAAGGGACATAGACACTGTCAAAACCAATTAGTATAAATATGCCAATGAATGTGTGCAATTTGCTTTCTGCGGTGTTCTAGCCAGGAGGTACCTCAGTGCATTTAAAGGGAAAGCTTCTACTGCTGTTGTCTGTGGGGTCAGATTGCCAGAGCCTTGCCTCAACCTTTGACTCCCCTTCTGATCCCTGCTTAGATTGGGTGCGTCTACACAGCAATTAAACACCCACGACTGGCCCATGTCAGCTGACTCGGACTTGCGGGGCTGTAACATTGTTGTGTAGACACTCAGGCTGGAGCCTGGGCTCTGGGACCCTTCCTCCCACCCAACAGATCCCAGAGCCCAAGCACCAGCCCAAGCCTGAACATGTACATAGCAATTTTCAGCCCCATTAGCCTGAGTCAGCTGATGCAGGCCAGCCGTGCTGTGGGTCTTTCATTCCATGGTAGAGATACCCATGATGACTTCCGCCCAATAGGGTTGGGAGAGAGGGCCTAGTACACCCCTCTGTTGGCAAGTGGGAGGCAGTGCTTAAAGCATGTGTGTGGTGGGGAGACCCAGACCCAGCTAAATCAATAAAAATCAAGCCAGGTCCCTGAGGGGTGCACTTAAACTCTCTTACGATGGACACCCTTACTTTTTTCAGACCCAGGGGAGGCGGGGAGTGGAGATGGTGGTGAGGAGTGGGAGGGGCTATGACTCCACCACAAGTTGCCATAATAAAGGGGGAAGTAATTTACTCCCCACCAGAGCAATGGGGGAATAGGGGAATAATTGTGACTCTCAGAATCGCGGCTAATTGTCTAGTGCTGGTGCTGATGCTGATGCTGGTACAGTGTAGCTACACACCACACCTGACTCAGGGCAGGCAGCAAAGCTATAGTTTGGCCCTGTATGAAGAGCAGTGCCTCTTCTGTGTACCAACAAACACCGCAGACCACTGCAGTTTGCCATGCTGTTAATCCAGCAATATTCGAATTAAATTTACTTTTGGTGGGGGAAAAAAAATCCAGAAAGCTTTCTTAGAAAACGGGTCACCAAAAAAAGGAGCCCATCCTCTAATTTATCGTTTCAGATCCATCCAGCACCCGAGACTGTAAGGCGCTGGGTGCTCCCAAGAGACCAAGATTTTGCTTTTGGATATCTCCATTTTTGGTGCCCAATTTGAAACACTTTAAAGGGGGCTGATTGTCAGAGGTTAGGTGCTCAGCCCTTTCTGAAAATAACGCCACCTTAAGGCGTCTTTATTTGGGCACCCAAAATTGGAGACAATGCAACACTTTAAAAAATCTTGGCTGATGGGAGTTAAGGACACCCAGGACCTTTCAGAAGCATTGAACAGTGCATAAGATGAGCCAGTGGTGAGGAGATCTGGTCAAAAAACACTGTTGCCTCTTTGGCCCAATATTTGGGACCCTGAAGTGTTGTTTCCATTGAGATAAGAAATTGGTGACATAAGTCAGATATATTCTTGGTGTCATTGTGTGTGACTTACAAAAAATGCCCACAAAGTCCTGCTTCCCTGAAGATAGTAGTAACAAGCAACAGCTGGTACGCTTCTTTAGAAATCCCCAACTCTGCCACTCCAGCAAGCTCTGTGTCCAAGAAGCTATGGCCCCCTGTTTCCTCTCATGGTCGCGCTCAACAGCTCCTTCTCCTGGTTTTCCCACAAAGCCTGAAGCCACTAGCCACTGTCTCTGCAACCAGGGAAAGCCTTCAGTCCACACACCTCAGCTCTGACTTGCCATGCAACCAAGCGTCACAACTGGTAGCCCTCACTGTCCGCAGTGTCTGTATTACATAGAGGGACTTAATTGCTCCTGCTATTGAGCCTGAAATGGAGTGCATGGCACCTCCATTGGTTTAACAATTTCTGGGACTTCCAACTTTTATTTATCCCATTAACACTGCACTGACACTGACTTCTTACAGTTACAAGAAGTGGCCTGTTTTATGCAGACTTGCTCCCCGTTCTTGTGAGTGAGAGAGTGACATTAAGAGTGAGGGAGAGAGAAATTTGTCCAGAGAGAGAAATGAATTGGAGGTTGTGGAGAGGAGTGTTTGCATAAGAAGGGCAGGTAGCACTGCAGCTGTTTACCAAATAAATAATAAGTAATAAACAAGTGACTGGGGAATTAAAAGAGGTTTCAGTCTGAACTAATTGCCACACTAAAATAGTTATTTATGAATTAATTTTAACTAACCCGATCTGCTCTGGCATATGTGTTTATAAATGACTCTTGGCTTGTTTTCCAAGCCAGAGCACAAACATTTTCACATGCTCCAATTAAGCATCTGCATTCATTCGTATTTTTTCCTAACCAGATGCAGGAACAAAAAGTGGGGGAATGAAACACAAATCCTCAGCTCAGTCAATCAGTGCTGACAGTCAACAATTGAAAAACGAAGCTGTCTCCAAGTTTGGATTGAATTAGTACCTATCAATGAAAGGCATTCGATTAACTGTGAGCCATTGTTAATATCACCATCATCATACCATTGTTGCAGCTTACTGTCACACAGGAAGTTTCCTTCTGTTCACCCTAAATCAGGGATCTCAAACTCAAATCACCATGAGGGCCACATGAGGACTAGTACATTGGCCCGAGGGCCACATTACTGAAACCCTTTCATACAATGATACAAAAGCCCCCCCCACCGCCCCGTCTCCAATCCCGCCCCACTCCACCTCTTCAATGAGGCCCCGCCCCTGCCCCACCTCTTCCCCCCCCTTCCCCGCCCCCATTCCAACCCATTCCCCAAATCCTCGACCTGGCCCCACCTCTTCTCCACCACCTCCCATGAGTATGCTGCATCCCCGCTCCTCCCCCTCCCTCCTGGAAAGTCCTAAGCGCCGCCAAACAACTGTTTGGTGGCGGGAAGTGCTGGGAGGTAGGCGGAGGAGCGGGGATGCAGCGTGCTGGGACGGGGGAGAGGTGGAGGGGCAGGGGGTGAGGGGATCTTGGCTGCTGATGGAGTCGGTGCCGCATGTTTGAGACCCCTGCCCTAAATTGTCCTGTTGGCCTTCATTCTGTTGGCCAAGAGTTTTAAAAGTCACTTTAAGCCGCCCTAGGTATGTGTCAGCACTTTCCAAAAATCTGGCCCCTTTAAGGCATCTCAAGTGTGGCACCCAAAATCACTAGTCACTTTTGAAATTGTTGACCAGTACTTTCAGTTACATTCTTTCACATAATACAAGAACCAGGGGTCACCCAATGAAATTAATAGGCATCAGGTTTAAAACAAACATAAGGAAGTACTTCACACAGTGCATACTGGAACTTGTTGCCAGTGGATGTTGTGAAGGCCAAAATCATAACTGGGTTATGGTAAGTTTTAGACATTAGATAAGTTCATGGAGGATAGGTCCATCAGTGGCTATTCGGCAAAATAGTCAGCAACCCCATGCTCTAGGTATCCCTAAATCTCTGACTGCCAGAAGCTGGGACTGGATGACAGGGGATGGACCACTCAATAATTGCCCTGTTCTGTTCATTCCCTCTGAAGCATCTGGCACCAGCCACTGTCAGAGACAGGAAACTGGCCTAGATGGATCATTCGTCTGACCCAGTATGATTGTTCTTATATTCCATACCACGCTCCAAACTGTTCTTGCCCATTCTCCACCCTTTAGCTGATGGTGACTGCATTCAGACATATCCTATTGCTCCATGGCCAAACATCTGATTTACTCATACATGGACCATCTCTATTCAGGAATGTATTTCCTGGTGAAATGTAAACATAAGCATTAAGACTCTTACCCCAATGGATTACACTAAATGGCTTTTCTCCACGGGGCTGAACATACAGAACAGTCTCTTGTGATCTGACTTCTCTTTGAGTAGAAAGTGAAGCTAGTGGCAGATTTAGGTTTGCTGCCTGCCTGAGGCCCTGATTCAGAAAAGCAGCTAGATTCAGGCAAACAGAATCACTTGTGTGAGTCCCATTGAATATGAATGGACTAAAGCATAAGTGCTTGCCTGCATCAGGGTTTAAGCCCTGATGGTACCTCTGTTTGAAGGGTTTGATTCTGCAAGCCACTGAAGTTGATGGCAATTTTGCCATCAACTTCAGTGGCAGCAGATTCCATTCCCAACTGCACACTCCATACCATACCCCTCAAGTTCTTCCTGTTTTGTGATGGGCAGCCCCAGCCCTTTAACAGATGCTGAAAATCGTAGGGGCAAAGGCTCTGCAGACTTACAGGGATGACCTCCCCTAGTGTATTTCTCCTATTGTTTGAAACGTCTGTGCTCTCAGTAATTATTGCTTGACACCTTGCACATACACTCAGACATCCCAATAAACTAGCTGTTTCTAAAATGATAAACAAATGAATAAACTGCAGAGAGAATATTTGCAGTTAATTATTTACTTTTGGGTTGGTTTTTTTTATAATTTGTCTTATGATTGCTAAGGCAATAGCAGCAAGCAATCACTTATTCCAGTCCAGCCTTAAGCACGGCTCGATGCTTGCATGTAATTAGCAGAGGCCATATGTGCCCCAGATTATGCAGCTATATAATTGCATGTCTTGCCTTTTTTCTTTTTTTTTTTAGATGCACTTTGGGATTCTGTGCTAATCCTTTCTAGTCAGTGCTCCCGAACTCAGAACTTTCTATAGTGAAAGGGGCAGGGAAGATGTTCACCTTGACTGCAGTATTTGAAAGAGTCCATTTGGGATGACAGCTAAAGAAATTATAGAGGTTGTTAAATCAGACTGCAGTCCTTTCCCCTGGAATGGAAAAAGACATAGCAACAATCCCAGGAAGGTGATATGCCCTGAATGTAAGGACACAGGCTCAGGTTGGAATGAACATTTCAAGGTGGTGTCGCTCCGGCTTCTCTTGTGACACGGGCATGCCTCAGAAAGGAAGATACAGTAGCTCCCATTCTATCTACCCAGGACACATTCTGAGTTCCTGTGAATTCACATTTTTAGAAGCTTCTGGCTGAGTTTTTATGATCTTAAGTGGGTGGAGTTTATAACCACAGGGACAAAAAATGTCTATATTTGATAAGAGGCATTTGTCATGAATGAAAACAACAGCCTATGCAATCACAGAACTGATTGGTGTCCTGATATTTAAACCACAGAGCATGACTTTTGGTTGTTGTTAAATAGAGGGTGAAATTCATAGCTATGCAGAGGGCCAGCACGAGAACTATTCATTACTTCACTCCCATTTAAGCCCTGTTTTGAGGACTGGAGTGAGACCTGTCCGCACAGGCCTTGTTCTGGCCCTCTACACAGGGTGCTTTCCACCTAGAGTGAATTAAACCCAATCAAGGCAAAGACAAGCTGAGCTGCCTTCGGCTCCCTGGGAAGAGTTTTTGCAGGCTGTCAAGGAGGGCAAAGACTGCCCTGCGGCTGCCCATGTGTTCTGTGGATTAACAGAGGTACTCTGGTCTTCAGTGCTGTCAGTCCAACTATTTCACTAAATCTAGGGACAGCCTCGGGACTCTCCTCCTAGCATTAGCCAAAGTGGCCTTTGATTAGTCTGGAGGAGGAAGAGGCTCTTGTGACTGTAGGGAAAATCTTGCTTTGCCTCAGACATGCACACATCCTGCCCAAGTTCCATTAGGTGGCATCCACCGCCCCCCTTGCGACATTTTTTGGAGCGGGGGCTGGGGAAAGAAACTGTGCAGGGTTCTCTGCTGGGTCTCCCCCATTGCCACGCTGCTATTATACCTTATCCCCTCCATTCCTGCTTTCTTCCATTGCCCTCCATAATCAGGGGACTCCTGTTTTTTGGGGGGTTGCTCACTCTCCCCAGAAGGAGGTCATTGTTGTTCTGTGTTATGGCCCATTCAGAGGTCCTGCCACTTTCAACTGGTGGTTAAAAAGTTCTGAGGCTGCACTAGTTACAGAGATCTTCTTAGGAACCTCCAAAATGGCCTTTTGTAAATCCAGGAGGAGGAAGCTTAGTCCTGGGGAGTCTGTCTGTGACTGTGGGGCCATTTTCCTTCCACTCATCTGGGCAGAATGCCACTAGGAGGCATCCACTGACTCCCTTGATCACTTCTCAGAGCAGTGGCCACCCATGATCCAGGGCTCTCTGGTCAGCATCCCTCTCTGAGACCCTAGTAGTGACCGTTTGATCTCACTACTTTCTCTGCACTTTTTGATTTTTAAGTTGAACCCAATTACTTTTCTGCCTCTCCCCCGGTCCTCGGAGTGAGCCAGTGTCATCCTTTGGGTGGTCCTCTCACCAATGACTGGTGGTCAAGGAGGCCAATCGCTTCCATAAGCAGTACCTAGCAATTTAAATATAACATACATACAAGCACACATTACATACAGATAGCGTACCATTCTATAGTTACGAAGCCCAAATGATAAAGCAATAAATATCATGACAATTTTATCATTCCGAATCTTCCAAAAGTTTCACCTGTGCTCCTACTGCCACGTGTTTTTAATAGATTTAGGAAAACTTATCACAAGTCTATGGGGAAAAAAATCTGTTAATGCTCCATGGCCTTTTCTCAAATGTCCAGTGTAGCAAGATATTAATATATCCTCTGTTGGGAGATGACATCTTTTCCTTGCCAGGGGATTAACTCAATGATCTAATAGTTCTGATCGATCACAACATTATTTGTATTACAGATGTGCAGATTTCCCAACTCAATTTCAGTCCCCACTGTGGTAGGTGCTGTACAAACACAATGAAAGACAGCCCCTGCCCAAAAGGCCTTGTAAACTAAACTGACGAAACAGACAAAGAGCAGGTGGGGAAACAATTGTGCAGAGATTTGCAGAAGGCCACACACAGAGAACAGATCAGTGGAGGAGCTAGGAATAGAACGCTGGTTTCCTGACTATCTGTTCAATTCTGACAACGCTGCCTCTCCATCTGTAAGCATCTGCAACTGCTACTATGATCCCTGACTACTAAGATGATGTCTTTTATCCTAGGTGCACTCCTCACATGCTTGAGGTCTTATTTCCCTCCACTTACGCCAATGTAAGTCTAGTGACTTCAATAGAATTACTCCTATTTTACACGAGCTTGAGATCTGAATCAGATCCTTGGTGCATCTGCTCTCGACGGGAGGGGATGTGCTCACATATTATGCATCCTGAGCCCCGAATTTGTCTAACAAGGATTTTCTCCTCCTGAATGGAAATAATTTTAATGTCGTCTTGGAAAATGATCCTTTTTACAGTCCGCTGGCACATTCTTGTGAAGAGAAATGTATACCCAGCTTCATGAAAGTATAAATTAGGGACATTAACTCCCTGCCTTATGAGCCAGCCCTGCATCTAGGCAGCAAAGCATGTCAGTGCTATATAAAATACCAATGGAGAGAACAAGTTCTGCCTTAAAGTAACAGCCAGGATCTGACTTCGACTGAGAGGAGGAAATTTCATGTCTAGGCAGGACACTGTCCTGAATTCACACCCCTGCATTTTGACAGTTGGGGTCTCAGAGCAGTGTGTGGTCTTAACTATGCTATGCTGCCATGGTTAAAAAAAATATAGGGCAAGTTAATCAGTCTGCAGCAGGGAAGCTCTTCTAGGGGACAGACCTCCTCTTGTGCAAAGCCTAAATGAATGGCTTTTTGTTAGGGGTTTGCCTCATGGGATTAGACAGGGGATCCTCCTCTCTCCCAGCTTCATGGTACACCCTGGAAATGCTCTGCAGCTGTTAATGGGGCCCCAGGGCTGCAGGAGTAGATGCAGGCTTTGTGTTCCTGCCTCCATGGGCTATTCGCCAGTGGATCTGTATAGCATGTAGTCAGTGACCACATCCTCCTCTGTCCCCTGGGTATCTGCCGCCGCCCCCTGCAACATTGCCACAAAGACAAGCACTGCAGTGGGACAAAGCAAGATGCTGATCACCTTCTGTAAGATCACATCAGTGAACTTTTGATAGCAATTCTAGGCTAGATCCTTGCCTATGGCTGAGGATCCTACAGTACAAGTACAAGTGCTCATGGGCATGCAAAGGTGGGGGAAAAGACCCTGGAGCCACTGTGTGCAAGACTCGTCTCCAGGCATAAATTAGAGCAACCTGAAGGCTGCTCTAGTTTATGACAGCCCAGAGGGCAGAAACTGCATCTGGGGAATGATGCTGCAAAGACGGCATTCCTCTAGCCACACACTCTCTACATCAGCAACAGGGAGAGAAGTGATGCAAGAATCTCTTCCCCAGCTCTATTTCCCCTTGCACTGGATGGGTAAGTGGGAAGGGGGAATCCTACCACCCTTGAAAATCTGTCCAATCCATTGCCATGCTGGCTGCTAAGCCATTCAAAGCCCCTTCCATTTCCTTTCCGCCCTCTGATGCCACGTTCAGCACCTCTAACAGCGCTGACATTTTATGAACAATTCAGTCAGTCGCTTACATCTTCACTTCCTCCTTGATTCCTCTCCACAGTCTCTCGCTGTGTCCATGAAGGTGGAAGCCACGTGGCCATCCTCCTTTGCCATTATTGTTTCCTTTTGGCTCTTGCTGCATGTATGATGTGTTAACACCTTCACTGGATGGGGTGTTTTTGTTCTTCTTTGCCTTCCTGCAAGTCTCACTGCGCACTCTTTTCAGTGTTATTGGTCTGTGTCTGGTGTGTTCAGAGTCTAATCTCTAACCCAGACATTAAAGGTGGGGGTTTCAAAGGGATTTACAAGGAGTTAAACATCCAGTTGCAGTGGGGATGGAGGGGACTCCTTTGAAAATCTCCTTTGAGAAATAATCTCTAGCCTTCACATAGACCTTTTATCTAGAGATCTGAAAGCACTTTACAAAGGAGGGATCATTATTCCCATTGTATGGTAGGGAAAACAAGTGACTTCCTCCAATCACTGATCAGAGCAGCCTCCGGGTCCCAATAGAACCCAGGGCTCCTGGTGTCTTCCCGGCCCTCTGACTACTAAGCAACACTGCTACCAGTCAAAAAATGATGCCCAAAGTTTCCCTAACTCTGCCATAGTGGGAACCAGCCCTCTTGACTGTCTACAGTGCATTTGGTGGTAAGAGGGGGTAAGAGGTAATCCCTACTCACTCTCAGGTCTTCCCCAAGAGAAACATACACTAAATGCTGAGATTTTCAAAGTCAAGTAGGGGCTGTGGAGGCGCGATTTCAATTAATATTAATGGGAAGCTGGTATCAAAATCTCCTATGCACTTTTGAAAATCTCAGGCAAAATGTGATGAAACTCTCCCACAGAATTGTCGGCAGGATTTCTTCCCATGTTTTAAATGATCTTGCTGGATTGTTCCTTGGATTATTAAACCCTGGTCTTAAAAGTTTTTAAGTGGATTTGGTATTTGTGAAAGGTGTTGCTCTGACAATGCTGGAGACTGAGGTTAGAGGTGGGTGAGACAGACCTACTCCAGAACAGTGAATAGCCCAGTGTTTGGAGTGCTCATCTGGGAGACTCAGATTCAAGTCGCTGTGTCTCCCACATCCCAAGTGAGTGCCCTAACCACAGAGCTATTGGTTATTCTGCGGTCTCTCTCTCTCCTTGATCAGAAATGCCAAGAAACCTTCCCTATGAATTGTTTGTTGAAACTGTCCCTTTCACAGGAAAAATTGCAGTTTCAACAAAGTGGCATTTTTCGACAAAAAAACATTTTGTGGAAAGATTCTCAACCAGCTCTAACTAAAGTCTTCTTTATATCATGAAAGATTCAGATCTATATTTTGCAAGTGTCTAATACCACTATAATGGGTCCTGAATCACCGCAGCAATACAAGCTTCCCCAGCTGTCCCCATCCATGCATCCCAGCTCTCAACTGGAGGGACCATCTCTACCAGTGGAAAGCCAGTTCATCTCCCTATTCCTACAGGGCAAACTTCACCTCTGTCCCGAGATCCAGCATGAAGCCTGTACATCACTTAAATTCTATTGAAGCCATCACAAATGGCTAACATGGGAGTTAAATAGAACTGGTTGAGAATTTTCCATCTGAATGATTTTTTTTTTGTTTTTGAATAAAAATGCAGTTTCTGAAAAATCCAAATTTTTTGTAGGGAAATTTTGATTTTGCTAAAATTTTTAAATTGTCCTTCATGAAAACTGAAACAAAATATTTAATGTTGTGTTGGTTTGACCCAAATCTAAATATTTTGATCTGTTGAACTGATGCAAAATGTTCAAAACATCAAACAAAATTTTCCTGTGGTGGTCCTATGGGCCAGGTGCCATTCATTTTTAGCCATCTGTATCTCTACAGTTGATCAGTAGAAGACTTCATTCTCTAGAACTGTAAATCTGGAACCTTTCTCTCGCACTAAAAGCCCCCTACATCTCCCAAGAAGCAGCACAATCTGCCTTCTGAATAAGCAGCATGGTGCATCACGGGAGTCACAAGGCTACAGGTGCATCATGGGAGATGTAGTCCAGCATGGGAACCCAGCCAATAGGTAATAATGGGGGCATCGGGCATCTGAACTACAACTCCCATGGGACAATGTGGCACCATCGGTGAATAAAGTTTAATATTGAATTTACTCAAAACTTCACATTTCGAGTCAGTTCAACAAACTAAAATGAAATGTTTTTATTCAGGAATATTGAAATATTTTTTCAGCAAAATTTCAAACAAAATGTTTCACCATTACGAATCAATTTTTTTTGGAGTTTTTCATTTTATGAAAAATTTTATAATTTTTTAAAACTTTTCGTCCTGATTTGGGATGAAAGCAAATGCTGAAATATCAGAACTTCCTGCAGGATGGAAGTTCTGATTGTTTCTCAGCTCTAAAGGGCATACAGGCCTTGTGTCTGATCTCTACACAAGGTGAAGTTCAACTACAGTCATTTTTGGCCTCTTTGATGGGGCTGTCACTTAGCACCTATTGTGATGCAGGGTGATGGCGTAGATAAGGCAGTGCACTGAGGATCTACCGCCAACTTTGACACCATCTTGCTGTATGATCACAGGCAAGTGAATTTATCTATCTGTGCCTCTGGCTTGCTGTCTCTTATGACACATTTACACAGGCCATAACAAATAAGGTCCTTGGGCCAGATTTTCAAAGGTATTTCAGTGCCTAAAGATGGAGATAGGTGCCTATTGTGATTCTGAAAATTGTCTAACGAGGTTACAGGTACCTAACTCCTATTGATTTCAAAAATCTGGCCCCTCATTTCAGCTTGCGCTTCTAAAAGTTATTGTAACATGAACAATAAATAATAAAAGCAATTGTGAAAAGGAGGATTTTCAGACTTGGGCACCTCTCTAAGAACCGGACTAACACCATCAGCTTATTACAAGTAGGCCACCAAACAGCTGAATATTCCAGCCCTAGTAATAACATGCAGACACTTCTTTTTCAGAATGGGACCGCTTGCAAATGTCTCTTACTAGTGATTTATGTGCTACCAACCTTACTGCCACTGAATACAATGGCAAAACTCCCATAAGAATCTTCCTTTGTGAGCACAGATGAATATTGTACATTAGAAAGAGGCTCAGAGTCAGGAACACGGGTGGTAGAAACCCACCATATACTGCTTATTGAAAAAAAAGAGAAATAATTATTTGTAATTTGTAGTGCTCTGTGAGGAAAACGCTGATATACCTCAGTAAGCCATAGACTAGGGCCTACTTATTACAAATATATTAAGATCGATACAGGGATATTAAAGCATTTCCATCAAATATAGGAGACACATATAGTAATATAATTGAAATATATTTTCTGTTCTGAGTAAGAAATAGAGAATTTCAAGCATATAAGCCACAGAATGATGTTGTTCACCATTAATTATCCAGCAAATGGGATTATAATTTTCTATTTAAGTGCTTTTTGTGTGTGTGCGCGTGCACACATGCACTAGTGAAAGGATTCAGATTTGCAGCTCGGGAGAATGAAGCCCTTTATTGAGCCACAGAACTGGAAGAGACAGCTGATGGCACAGCAGGATTCTCCCACACTGCACATTACCTTAACCCTGTTATGGATGGACCATTTTTAGGGATGAGAGGTTAGTTCCATCACACTGATCCTTTCAAATCTTTAGCCTTAGCAAGGTTAACAGTTCTATCAATGGTGATGGCTTTTCATGATGTGAGTCTGTGTCTACTAGAAACTGGACTGAACCAGTACCATTTCACATAGGCCAACAGACAGCTCTCTGGGGATAAGGACTTGCAGTCATTACTGACGTGGGCTGGATCTGGACAGCAACCTAGAAGTTCGCTGAACCCAGAACTAGGATTATTAAAACCTGTGCCATTGGTATCACATTAATTTCATAAGTTTTTCCCCAGTGGAAGAGCCCACTGACTATCCACATACCGATCCCCTCAATGTTATTTTTTTATTATCCTTTTCCTGAACTTCATCAAGGCCCAGTTGCACCACCTTAAGATGTAGGAAGTAATGATCAAAACTGAACTCTTTTTACTCTCTATTAAGGGCTGTGCATATGACTAAAAAGATGACCTCCCTGTGTAGTGAAGGGGCTAAAGGACAACACTTGACTAACCGAAGCATCCCCAAGTTGTGGCGGTGTTTGAAATCTAAACTAAGATTCAGATTGATTGATTTTTCTCTTGGGCATGGAGTGGACTGAGATATGGCATCTCAGGAGATGTCTGGCAGGGAGGTGACAACACAAGAGAACAGAGGCCACAAGTTGTATGGGCCTGTGGTGCCTGGGCTCCAGCAAACTCAGGGCCCAGGGGGCCCGGCCCCACCAATGTTCAGAGCCACATCTCTCCTCTGGCCATGCCTGCCGACCCCGCATGCCTCCCCGGAGCGTCTTTGCTTGCCCTGGACAGCGGGCAGCTGCCCAGCCGCTCCGCACTGTGCTCCCTTGCCAGCCACTGCCGGCTACAAGGAAGTGGTGCCGGGGGCAGGCTGAGGTGGCTGCTGCACCTGCGGAGAGAGGAGGCACATGGCAGCCCCTCACTTCCCCAGCAGGCGACTCCGAATTGACTCCAGGGCGGGTGGGGGCTTATCCTGGCTGGATCTCTTGAGCAGCAGCCTGGGGTAGCTTGGGTGAGTGTCATGCTTGGAGGGGCTGGGAGAGCCCCCCTCCTCGTTCTCTCCTCCCCTGGAGCTCACTGCTCCCGGTGAGGAGAGGGATGGGGGGAGTCCTCCTCTCTGGCCCCCCCGCCCCAGCCCTGGGGCAGACTTCGTGCTGCACCCCAAACTCCTCATCCCTGGCCCAGCCCCATGCCCCACACCCCCTCCCACACCCTAACCCTCTGTCCCAGCCCGGAGCCCACACCCAGCACCCAAACTCCTTCCCAGAGCCCGCACCGAGCATCCAAACCTCCTCCCACACCCAGCACCCCAAACCTCCTCCCTCACTCTCTCCTGCACCTCAACCCCCTACCCCAGCATGCAAACTCCGTCCCAGAACCTGTACCCCTCCCACACCCAAACTTCCTCCCAGAGCCCGCACCCTGCACTCCCTCCTGCACCCCAACCTCCTGCCCCAGCCCAGAGCCTGCACCCAGCACCCAAACTCCATCCCAGAGCCCACACCCTCCTGCACCCAAACTTCCTCCCAGAGCCTGCACCCCAAACCCCCTCCAGCACCCAAACGCCCTCCCAGAGCCTTAGGCAGGTGTGTGTAGTTGGGGGGAGCAGGACTTGGACCTGTTCTAGGCACCACCAAAAATTATACAGACCTGCCGCCCCTGCAAGAGAACAGAGGTCAACTTTAAAAGGCTGAGGTTTCAATCAGCAATCAAGTTTGCCATATCTTCTAGAACGTTAGGGGCACGCCTCAAGAAGCACATACATTACTTTAACTCCATCGCATTTGGAAAAGTAAAAGATCTCTGCTGCAATTTTAAAATTCTCTCTCTCTCTCTCCCCCTTGCAGCAGTATCTGTAAGCTCTATGGAAGTTCTAGATGCAGGTGTTTTCCTGTACACCACCTTAGCCAGGGTGTGGAATAGCCATTTTACAAAGAATCCAGACACCTAAACTCTGGAGAGCCAATACAAAAGTTTCATAAGGCTAAATATGAGTTTGTTTTTCAAACGGGAAAGGTAGGTTAGTGGTTAGAGTGGGGGCAGGAAACTAGGACTCCTGGATTTTCTCAGGGCTCTTCCGCTGACTCACTGTCATATGACTTAACCTCCATGCGCCTGTTTACTCCTCTGTAAATTGGATATAATAGACACATCCTTCAAAGAGACGGTGGGTGGGGAAGAGATCAGAGACTGAGGCTGTGTCTACACTACAGTTTATGCCGGCATAACTTATGTCACGGAGGGGTGTGAATAAACCACCCCCCCATAGCAACATAAGTTACACCAACATAAGAGCTCATGCGCAGAACACGAGGTCAGCAGGAGAGCCTCTCCCATCGACACAGCGTTTTCCGTTTGCGGAGGTGGTTTTCGCTGCATTGGTACAGCTGTGCCACTGCAGCACTGTATGTGTGCCCCGAAATAATCAATGCTGGAAAAGTGCAACGAGGCCTGGAGGCTTGTCTGCACTTACAGTGCTAGGCGAAGAATCTACCAAAGTCAAAAAGGGAGATTCTCCCATCGGTATAGGTAATCCATCTCCTGAGAGACGGCTGCGATCTCAACAGGAGAAGCCCTCCCGTTGGCATAGTGCTGTCTACACCTGGGGTTAGATCAGTATAACTACATTGCTCAGGGGTGTGTAGTTATACCAACATAGTTTGGTAGTGTAGACCACGCCTTAGTTGTATAATGCTACAGAAGAAATTAAATTATGAATGTCTTAACCACCATTTAGCCAGCGGAGTCCTCTCAGATGTAGGGTACTAACTAAAACAAAGCCCATTTTAATCATGCCTACAGGCTCAATTAAAGAAAAAGGGGAACCGTAGGAATCAAAATTCTGTACTATTTCTCTTTGTGAGGCTGAAACTTTTGTCAACACAAACCTAGAATCAGAAAGGCAGCATAGATCCCTGGCTGAAGAAATGTACTGAAGCACATCAAAGGTATGGAAGCTACCTATAATAATGACTTTGGAAGATTACAAAGAGAGAGAGACCTGCCTGCTGCAGAGACAGGAGGGGTGGATGTAGAGCATTTTGCCCTTGAAAGGCAATTGACTAAGGAACTTGTTAAGATCCTTGATGAGAGCAAAAGGGGGAAAACATTAAGCACATTTTCCTCTTGAGATATGTTCAGTATTAGTCTGGTTTGTCTGTTCATTTGTAAAGCCGTGTTTTCTGGCTTGAGATTGAACCCCAGCTGGCAGCAGCATGCTGTGCAGTCAACTGTGGCATCTACTGTGCTTACGCTTAAACCACGGTGATAACGCATGCCTGCTCCATGCTTTCAATTATACCTAATCACCAGGAAGTTACTGCTGTAGCCTCAGCCAATTATCCACAGAACTAAATACACTATAGAGCACATGCCAACACAGAGCTCGGCAAAGGCCAGGGCCTGAGAATATCTGCTCCATATGCAATATCAAGGCTTGACACGTAGGAGGTGGCAAAACAATAATAAGGAAAATATTCGTTGGCAATTCTTTAGTACTTTACATCCAAGCGTCTCAAGCACTGGGCAAAATCCTGAAGCCCTTACTCCTGCAAATTTCCCATTTACTTCAGTGGGAGATATAGACTCTCAGCACTTCTAAAATTCGAGCTGTTTATTTATGTGTGTAAACTTTCATTTATGTGACTAGTAGTCAGGTTGACTACTTTCCATCAAGCCTTTTTTTTTTTCCAATGAAAAATGGCCTTTTATTCAAAAGAAAAATTTTAGACAGAAACTTTCCTCTTTTTCAAGAAAAGGACCTAAAAAAAAATTATTTGGGGGTTTTGAAAACTGATTTTTTTTTTGTTTAAAAAACTGAAAAAAAATTGCATTAAAATAATATCTGCCATTTTCCAACCACCTCTAGACACCGAGGTTTGGAATTTTTTGCCTATAGGTACACAGGGCAACTGTAGGAGAGACGTAAGTAGAACTTACGACTTCTGGCCATTTGTCCTGTGCAAAAGATTGTTACGCTTCTCCTGGACAAGTATGAGCATGCATGACTCCCAATAGTGTCCTTAGATGTTATGAACAAATATGGGGGAGAAGTGCTTATATACCGCAGCGATGATGAGAGCTGCAATTGCCCAGACAAAGAAATATGATAGGCAGCAATAGACAGATAGATACTATTATACAAGTAGAAGAGAGCCTTTAGTGACAACAATTATATTGAACCTGAGAAATGTGTATCTAAATTTAGCAATGAACATCTCGGTTTCACCTTCCTGGGAGACGCATCTCTGCCCCATCGAGCCATGACACATGATTAGATGTGAGCCTCTAATTGACAAGGTTTGGGGTTAAAGCAAAGCTTTAGAAGGCACTGCATTGTCTTGTTTTTTCTGCACTGTGGAATAGTTTGTTGCACAGGCAGGCACAGAGTCATAGAAATCAGAGGAGAAGATTCTTTAGCTCATCTCTGTCATCCCAGTGCTTGGCTATTCCTTCCAGTATATTTTCCAGAATAATATTAAATGAGTCAGCAGGGCTCACACCACTTCTGCTCTTGGGAGATCACTGTTCAGAATCATGGATGTCATCGCTGGAAGGTTTTGCTTGATATTCAGTTCAATTTCTCTTGGCTCAATTTCATCCCACTAAGGAGTCAACAAGGAAGAAAAGAAAAGAAAAGAAAAGAAAAGAAAAGAAAAGAAAAGAAAAGAGTGGGAGGATGAAGAGACATTGTACAAAAAGGAGAGCAGTGTGAGGTTATCACAAATCTTTGAGCAATAAGGGGACTGCCTCAGTGGTAGCCCAGAATCAATAGCAAATTTCCCTTTTAATTCTGAGTGCTATCTGTAGTGAAATGTGTCTTTTGATGTTTGTTTCATTAATCTATGGATTTGATCCATTCTTAGGTTGTTAATTTCAAATTGATATTTAATCCATTTTAAAATCAATTTCTACCCATGTTAACTTACGTGGCAACACTTCAGTTTCAAACGGGTTCCACTGAAGGAAGACACACATACAAAAACACATACAAAAACTACTTATGCTGCCTTCTACCAAAGCCGCATCCTTTCTCTTGTTGTTGTTGTTTTTGGACACTCCACCGTTACTGTGTTTTCTGGTGTTGCTTCCTCTAGAGATCTGAGATTGTTGGATAGAATTTTTAAAACCACCAGTGGGTAATAGTGAATGGTGTGAAGATTTTTTTTTCCAGTGAATACATTAGCAATTTGAATATTTATATATTTATTTATATATGTATATATGTGTGTACCCACATGCACATGTGAATATGCACAGACACATGACTGTATTCTGTGTATATAGAAATATATGTATGTGTCAATAAATGCATATACAGATAGAGCTGGGTGATGGGTACCATCCTGGCCAAGACAGGAGAGTGAATGATTAGGTTCTTTCTCAGGGTGCCTGGCTTTGGTGGGGGAACGGTGCGTGGTAGGAGTTTTATGTGAATACAGGAGGGTGATTTTTAAAGGCCTATCGTGCTTTTGGTTCACATCACTTTGCTGCTTCAATCGCTTACTCTTTAACTTAATGATCTTTTCCATTGTCTGTCCCACTTACTATATATTGATTCCACACCAAGGTCCTGATTCAGCAAACTGCTTAAGCACATGCTTAAGCCCATTCCTATTCAGCAAAGAAATCAAGCATGCACTTAACTTTAAGTGTGTGCTTAAGTCCCAGTTAAGGACATATCTAACATTAAGCATGCACTTACATATTTTGCAGAATCAGGGCCTAAGATCAGTCTTGTTGACTTGGAAAATGGCCAAAGATCTTCACAGGAAAAGATTGTAAACCAACAGAAAACCAAGACAAATTTACTATTCCCATGAAAATTATTGGAGCACTTTGATAGTGCTTTAGGCCCTTGGAAATCAGTGGAAAGATTCACATTGCTACTGCTTCAGTGGGTGCTGGATTGGAGCCTTTAAATGTAAAAGGAAAGAAATAGGTTTAAAAAAGAAACCACTAAGTCTCTGGAGAATAGGTCAGGTGAAGACAGACAAGGAGCAATGAAAGATTGCCTGCACTGCCCAGCCTCACCTTGGATGGATTCCCCATGCACATGTCCTGCTTTCTGACTTACTCTTTCAGTCTTGATCTTTCTGCTGAGACTACAAATGATGTTAATTCTTACCGTCTGTGTTTGCGGAGATGTGGGCCTTTTGACACTGGGATCTGACAGAGACTCACCAACTCATTTCACAAAGGTTGGACAAAGGAGGGAATGACTCCTGGTCACTACAGACACACGTATTACTTGCTCCCTGTGGCTGCAAGGTGGGGAGCTCTGGGAGTCTTGGCTTTGTTTTTTTCATGTTGTCTGAGATGCTTAGTGTTCCACCCATGCTGTTGTTGTTGGCTGAGTGTGCTTGGTTATAATGGAACATGCAGGATCTTCCTTTCAGATGTTATTAGAAAGTACAAAAGGCCATAGTGCATAGAGGTAAGTGTGTTTCTTCAAAAGACACAAGAATACAGACTACAACACTGAATATTCATGTACCAGATTGCCTGATAGTTACCACTTATTATCACTCACTTTTACAATCAAACCCTTGCCTCCCACATGGCCTTAAGAGAAATCAGTGAAGTCATTTACTGCACATGGATGAGAGATCGATCTGAGCTGCAAAATCCAAATCGGGGCTTCTTCAACATTTGGGAAGTTTATGGATCTGAAGGTTTTGATTCAGCCCCATTATAAAGACATGGCCCATCTATGACATTCCGATCCAAATTCTAATTTTTGCATTACAGTAGAGGCTAGAGGCCCATTAAATGCGCAGAAACACATTATGTAGAAGACAGTCCCATCCCCAGAGAGCTTACAGTCTAAACAAAGACAGACGAAGAAGCCCCATTTTACAAAGTGGAAACTGAGGCACATGGGTTAAATGATTTGCCTAAGGTCACACAAGGAGTCTGTGGCAAAGGTAGGCATTGAATCCAGATCTCCCAGGTGCCTTACCCACAAATTCATATTTCCTCATATTGAGAGGGCAGACTGAACTCCCCACGCTCAGACTCCTACTAACTCTTCAGGCCTGTTCAGACCCCCAGGGTCTCTTTTTAACCCTTTGTTAGCCTAGTCTCTTTATCCCATTGCTAGCTTTTGTTTATGTTTCACAAAAGAAGACTGTCAGCATCTGTTCAATGGCTGTTATGTTTCTGCAGGTGCTGCAGGAATTTTAGATGAGAGTTTAGGCTTTTAACCCATCGTCAGCACCGGATGAAATCTCAAGAAGGTATCACCAACTAAACAGATGTTATCCAGACAAAGAGAAGGGATTACTCTAAGGGCCGATTGCCTCTTACAACGGAAAGTCTGCCTTTAGGGATTGCTATTATGCCACATGCAGCCTACCAGTAGCCGGGTGGTTTGAGCAGTCGTGGGGGAGCAGGAAGGCCAGCAGCAGCAATATGCTTCCATGGAATAATGAGATAATGTTTTAGCAGCATGTCAACCCTTTGGGCGGGGATGGGAAGAAGGCAAGCTAAGAGACAGGCAGAGGAGCTACAGAATTATTTACTGTCCAGGGAATAAGAGGCCTTTTCTTAAACAGGCGGTGGAGCAGAACAGGCTGACTAAATTACAACCTTAGCCCCCAGCAGCAATCAAAGAACAAAAGAGGAAAAAAGGAAATGGAAAAAAAACAGAGACAGAAATTTATGAAAAGCAGCTAAGAACAGGGGGAAGACAGCCAGGAACTCAAGAAAAGAAAATCGGAAGACAAACAAATTTAAAGAGAACCGAGAACAAGATAAAAAAGGAGAAGCCCTGGATACATACCAATGAAGGGTATTTTTATAAAAATTGTGAGAATGGGACTATGCAGCTGGAGGAAACGGAATTATGCAGGGAAATTCCCACTGATAGTTTTTGATTTAAATTCAGCTTGTATTCAAACAAAAGCATCTTCAAACCCTTCCGACCTCAGGGGACATGCCAATGCATTCCAAATCTAGGATCTGTCTGGGGATTTGCATTGTGGTGGCTAAAAAAGAAACAAGGAGAAGTACAGACAACAGGGATAAAACCAGCACAAAGTTCCTTTCTTAACTGAGTATCAGAGGGATAGCCGTGTTAGTCTGTATTCACAAAAACAACGAGGAGTCCAGTGGCACCTTAAAGACGAACCGATTTATTTGGGCATAAATGATGCCCAAATAAATAGGTTTGTCTTTAAGGTGCCACCAGACTCTTCGCTGTTTTCTTAACTGACTAACTTCAATGTTTTCATAAAAGTTTGGTTCAACATTTAGTTAAATTGCACCTCTATTAGGTGGCCATGTGTCATTGATATATGGTCTCTTAAGAGATCTTTTGATCTGATCGAATCTTGAGCTCCTTACTCAATTTTTACCCAACCCTGGGTTGCGACTGTAATAATATTACTACAGCTGCTTCTAATAATGTCTAATAATCAGCAGCTGTCCAAAGTCTTTCTAAAAGAGATGCTATAACTCAAACAGAAATTATGGGTTTGATGCAGGAATTACTGGATACAATTGTCTGTCATGCAGGAGATGAGACTGGATGATCAGAATGGTCCCTTCTGGCCTTAGAAATCTATGGGGATTCTTTCAATGTGTGGATGCACTTCACCTTCTATTGAACAGGCTTTGGAAGTCTAGGGAGTGTGGCTGGATGGATCTGGACTCTTTGATTCCACTGCCATCACTTAGTTCCACTCCCAGAACTGAATCTATTGAGACCTGATGTCTATAGTTAGTGGCTCCAGGGGAAAAAAGGTACCAAAAATGACAGTAAACACAGAGGGCCATAAAATTGTCACCAGCACCTAAGAGAATTTCCAAATACTGCTAGATTCATGGTCATCTCAGCTCCCTTCTACCTATCAGCCATCTTTGTAAGAAAGAGGAAGCAACTAGATGTTACTATATTTTGTCCCGTTGGATGCCAATCCCCAAGAAGAAGCCTTGAAAAGGCTCCTAGCCATTTCCAATAAAGAAAATCCTTTGAATATTTTCCATATCTTTATTTCTGTGTATTTAGAATTAGCAGAAATTGGGAATGAAAAGCACACCAGCAAAAACTAGCAGAATGTATTCCCTATAGTTGTTAGCATCTGCTTAGTTTAAAATGGAAAGATCCCGCTGCTTCCCAGACCAGAACTTTGGAACAATCAATCTCTGAAGAATCCATGCCAATTTTTACATGCAATGCCATTCACACTGGGACTGAACACTCAGTTGGGGGTTGTTCATGTTATTTTATCTATTCTTCACATGATTCAAAATACATCCAGCACAGACCTGCTCTGGGCACATGTACAGAAATGATAAAATATGACACAAAATTGACTAAGAATCAACTCAAATAAATTCCTTCACATCTGCAAATGAAACTCAACCTTCTCAAGTGACCAGCATCCAGCAAAAGCCTGAGTGAATAGATAAGGTTTGCAACATGCCCTGAAAGTTTAAAAAACAAAACAAACAAACAAGCTTTGTCAGACAGAGAGAGAAAATTCCACCACTGAAGGCCCTCTGATTGGAATAGTTAGCATAACTGAATGGAACCATTAAACAGGAAAGATGGCCTCGTGGTTCTATTCTATCCTATATAGATTTTTATACTGAGCTCATCACCTTATTATCTGAACACCTTCCTGCTCATTAAACAACATGACTTATATCCATTACATGTTTTGTTTTCTTAATAAAGTACTGGAATAGATTCTGAAATACTGCTGCAGTGCCACACAGAAGTTGTACTTTGGATGTCTAAGGGTCTCATTCTCCTTTATAGTTGAGGCTGCCTGGCTGGACTACGCCTACTATGATGCACCATGGTTTCCTCTCTCATGAGAGGAGACCATGTATCATGGCAGTCGTATGACTATGGTGCACGATGGGAGATGAAGTCAGCTGGGGAGAACAGCCTAAAGAACTGTATCTCTCGTCATTTAAGATTGTAAGCTTTTCAGGGCAGGGTCTGTCTCTCCCTTGGTCTGTGTACAGCACCCTGACCAATATTGATCAGGGCCTCTAGGAGCTACAGTAATATCAGTACTAACAGACAATCTACCACATACAAATGAATTTGAACCAGCTTTGTATGCACTCTTCCTCATAACTTTAGCCATAAATCACACGACCACGTCAGGACATTAGTATTTCCAAGTAATCTCCGAAGCTGCTAACCAAAATACCAATGTCGGGGATAAATCATGCCAGGTTACCTTTCCTAAGACCCTTCAGGTCTGGGCAAAGGCCCAGAGGCTTACTTTAACGTGTGGGACGTATTTCCTAGTGATTGATTGCTTCCTCAATAAATTAGGAAAATGCTTCTCCACTGGAACCAATGACTTAGTGAGAAGCCCTTAAAGCAGTAAATCCACTCCCTGTCGTTTTCTGGACACTAATGGTATTGCTGTAGTCATGGAAACATACGGGGCTGCCCTTTGCATAGATAAGAAGGACTTGTGGCACCTTAGGGACTAACAAATTTATTTGAGCATAAGCTTACATCCTCCTTTAATGCAGAAGTTGCAATTGCTAAAGCAGCAGTTTGTGATGTGATGGGGAAAGAGTTTCTCACTCATGACTGTCCATGACTACACCCGTCTGGGACTTGAGCGCTGCCAGCATTGCAGAGCTTGGGAAACTACAGAGGTAATGCTGCCCAGGTTGCACCGAGATTCATTAGGAGATTCACAACTCCTTTCAGCTCTCTTGGAAATCCGAGGTGCTTGTAACAAGTGTTTCTGAAATCCTCTGTTCTTCCCATTCTGAGATCACTAGAAACAAATTTAGCGAGGCTGATGCAGCTACTATTGTATTTGGAGAGCGAGGTACCACTTAGATTGGAGCAGGAACTGTCTTTTTGTTCTATTTGCACAGCACCTGGAATAACAGGGTCCTGTTTCATGATTAGGGCTCCTAGGCACTACGTCAAACCATTAATATATAGTAATGTAGGGCATCAGATGGATGCCAGATGCACAGTTTGAGGACACCTGAAAAATTATCATCATATCAGCAAAAGGGATGGAAAAAAAAAACCCAACACATTGGCAACAAAATTGCAAAGCATCAAAAAAACCAAAAACCTGATGTCCCCTCCTTGTGTTTCCTGCCAGGGCAAAACTTACTGGGCCAGATCCTCAGGTGGTGTAAATCGGTTGATATCAGTGGAGCTACACTCAGTCTCACCAGCTGAGAGATAAGGCCCATTGTCATCACTCCTACTGTGGTAGTGCCTGCAGTTGCCAGTCAGGACTGGGCTCCTGTTATGTGAGATGATCTACAAGCACATAGGAAGACACTGCATCCAAGATTTTTAAATCTATGATGAGGACACTGTGTTTTCATTTTCACCAGCATGAGGAAGCTATTGTCCCTGGGAAAAAAAACAGGCCAAAATAATCTTGTATTCACTAAAAATGGAAATATACAGGGAAATGAATACAGTTTTAATCATCCTTATGTATAGGAATTAAGTCTGAATGAATCTGAGTGACTTTTAGTTCTCATGAAGGAGGCTGGCCTACCTGACAGTCCTGTCAAGTGAAACCCTCTAATTTCTCCCAGTCCCCACTCTGGAACAGGTACAGAACAGGGCCTTTCTGTGCAGGCTTCTTGACAATCCCCTGCATGACCTGAAGGGACTTCCTCTAATAACTCCATTTTTAAGATCCCTCCCAGTCCTACAATTCTATGATTCTGTATTCAGCCTAAAAGTTCCCTTTCTTAATTTCACCACACTAAATAATTCCTCTGTAAACTGTCCATGATCCAGTCCCCATAAAGATGAATATGTTCAAGAGTAGAGTTTTGAGTGTCTCAGGAGAAGATCTCTAATGCATACAATACACGTGGCCTCAGTCATCCACTAGTACCATGCACTAATGTGCCTTGTGCTGCTTTTGTGACTAGTGCAATAAAGGAAACAAAATACGCTGATACTGCCCGTAGTGCGATGCCACTGATATATCTCACGCCAGGGGTTTGGTTTTGTTTGGTCCTTTGAACCATTTTAATCCATTTAGTTATTTTCTGCCATCCCCTTTTTCTTTTGCCTGAGAGAATAGCCCAAATCAATACCCAGGTCTGAATCCCCCACAAAATTTGAAGGATTTCTGATCCAAACTTCAATAGGACCTAAATCTCACATTTCATTTTTATTTTTTTATTTTTGTAAGTAAGTTCCTTGTCCCTCATGGTTGCCGGGGAGAGTTTGAAAATGTGAACTATAAGGGTTCACGAGGCAGAAGGCAAATAAAAATAACTCTAAATATACTTTTTTAACATTTCAGATTTTTAAGACAGTCTCATTATTTTGGGGGGGCCAGACTCCTTATTTTTGAACAGTTGGAGTGGGCAATGCTGAAACCTGTGCTTCCAAACACCCATAAACTTCAGGGAAGTTTCACCAGCTTTAGATTGTAGTGATATGTTTATGAAAGACTGTGATTTGGAGACACTCCCTCATAAGTAGGGTGACCAGATGCCATGATTTTATAGGGACAGTCCCAATATTCAGGGCTTTGTCTTTTATAGGTGCCTATTACCTCTGACCCCCGTCCTGATTTTTCACACTTGCTATCTAGTCACCCTACTCATAAGGGACAGTGTTGTGAGTGTGGGAATTTGGAGAGGTTCCCTGGAGGCAGGGGTTGGGAACACCGCATGGCTGTGTGCAGCAGCTCACTACAGAAGCTCTCTAGTTGGTTTTATTAAAGTTTTATTCCTTTCTCATTCACTGGTTTGTTATTTAACGAACGCCCAGATCGTTTCCTGGGTCAGACGTTTGTACCTTGGGTTCATCTCTTTAATGGGCTGAGCAAAACTGTTGGATGCTAATCAGGAGTGGCAGAAGCGCCCTAAAAGTAGGGGGGCCCCAGGTTCCTGAACCATTCTTCCGCCCCTTGAGGCCCCTGCCCTCACGCTGCCCATTCACCACCAAGGCCCTTCCCTTGCACCGCCCCTTCCCCTGAGGCTCCGCTCCCATGCCACCCTTTACCCCACAAACCCTGCCTCCCTGCTCACTCCTCTCCACCCCCTCCCCCCGTTGCTCGCCCTTATGGCCAGTAAAAAGTGCGCCCTCCCCCACCCCATTCCATGCCCCTGATGCAAATAATCCAGCTCCTCAGACTTTGGTCAGCTCCCACCTCCAATCAGCCCACATTGCCAGCTTCCATTGCCCACTTGTTCAATTTTCAAACAAGCTTCTCAATGCTTTCTCCCATCCTGCTCTTTCTTTATGCTTGGGAGGAGCTTCCTGTAAACATCTGCAAAGTCATAGAATCATAGAATATCAGGGTTGGAAGGGACCTCAGGAGGTCATCTAGTCCAACCCCCTGCTCAAAGCAGGACCTATCCCCAATCAAATCATCCGAGCCAGGGCTTTGTCAAGCCTGACCTTAAAAACTTCCAAGGAAGGAGATTCCACCACCTCCCTAGGTAACGCATTCCAGTGTTTCACCACCCTCCTAGTGAAAAAGTTTTTCCTAATATCCAACCTAAACCTCCCCCACTGCAACTTGAGACCATTACTCCTTGTCCTGTCCTCCTCTACCACTGAGAATAGTCTAGAACCATCCTCTCTGGAACCACCTCTCAGGTAGTT
The DNA here is from genome assembly GCF_965152275.1 of Natator depressus. Taxonomy (NCBI): domain Eukaryota; kingdom Metazoa; phylum Chordata; order Testudines; family Cheloniidae; genus Natator; species Natator depressus. The sequence goes on along the minus strand of NC_134240.1, from coordinate 116,009,132 downwards.
GAAAGCAGCTATCAAATCCCCCCTCATTCTTCTCTTCTGCAGACTAAACAATCCCAGTTCCCTCAGCCTCTCCTCATAAGTCATGTGCTCTAGACCCCTAATCATTTTTGTTGCCCTTCGCTGGACTCTCTCCAATTTATCCACATCCTTCTTGTAGTGTGGGGCCCAAAACTGGACACAGTACTCCAGATGAGGCCTCACCAATGTCGAATAGAGGGGAACGATCACGTCCCTCGATCTGCTCGCTATGCCCCTACTTATACATCCCAAAATGCCATTGGCCTTCTTGGCAACAAGGGCACACTGCTGACTCATATCCAGCTTCTCATCCACTGTCACCCCTAGGTCCTTTTCCGCAGAACTGCTGCCTAGCCATTCGGTCCCTAGTCTGTAGCTGTGCATTGGGTTCTTCCGTCCTAAGTGCAGGACCCTGCACTTATCCTTATTGAATCTCATCAGATTTCTTTTGGCCCAATCCTCCAATTTGTCTAGGTCCCTCTGTATCCTATCCCTGCCCTTCAGCGTATCTACCACTCCTCCCAGTTTAGTATCATCCGCAAATTTGCTGAGAGTGCAATCCACACCATCCTCCAGATCATTTATGAAGATATTGAACAAAACCGGCCCCAGGACCGACCCCTGGGGCACTCCACTTGACACCGGCTGCCAACTAGACATGGAGCCAGTGATCACTACCCATTGAGCCCAACAATCTAGCCAACTTTCTACCCACCTTATAGTGCATTCATCCAGCCCATACTTCTTTAACTTGCTGACAAGAATACTGTGGGAGACCGTGTCAAACGCTTTGCTAAAGTCAAGAAACAATACATCCACTGCTTTCCCTTCATCCACAGAACCAATAATCTCATCATAGAAGGCGATTAGATAGATCATCTCATGGTCCACCTTCAAATCCCTCCTCAAAACTCTCCTGTGCCACAATGCCTACAGAAAACTCGACAATGGCGAGGCTGCTGGTGTCCTGAGACCACGCCGACCAATTCTGTCTCATTGTGTCCTTGTGCTCCCCATCTGGCTGTATCCATCTGTTATCTCTTGTCTTATACTTAGAATGTAAGCTTTTGCGGGCAGGGACTGTCTTGTTTTCTGTATTTACAACATCTAGCACAATGGAGCCCCGGTCTATGACTGGGGCTCCTCGGCACTGCAGTAATATCAATAAATTATGATTATTTTTATTATTTACTCCTATGATCTTTGCTGTGGAGAAGCAAAAAGATGCATGTTAGGATACAGATATTCAGGCCTGTCTGTAAAGGCCTATACTCTTAAGAATATAGGTGTATTCTTATCACTTGGCTAGTTATAGAGGTATAAAAGAAAGAATCAAAGTCACTGTCTGCCAGTGTAAGGTCCTTCTCTTACTGTGACAGTCTGAGGCCCTGTTCTTAGGCTAAGGCGTTTGGCTAAGCAGGAGAGGCAGCCATAAACTGGGAAGCGAATGGTCACATCCTCACATTCCAAACTAGTCACATTGAAATAAGGTGCTATTGGGCTGTTAGGAATACAATCCTGTCCTGATAATGCCCATCGCCTCCAGAGAAAGGGAAGTGCCTAGAAAATGTAAAAGGAAACTTAGTTTGATAGCACCCTGTCTGGCAAGAACTCACTTATCAATAGCTGGGATGTGAAATCCTCACCTCTGTATTGTTTTGTCATTATAGTTCCCACTTTGCTATTGTTTGTCTGTATAATCTCTGTCTGGGTCTGTGATTGTTCCTGTCAGCTGTATAATTAATTTTGCTGGGTGTAAACTAATTAAGGTGGTGGGATATAATTGGTTAAATAATCATGTGACAATATGTTCTGATTGGTTAGTTAAATTTCAGTAAAATGATTGGTTAAGGTATAGCTAAGTAGAACTCAAGTTTTACTATATAGGCTGCTGTCAATCAGGAAGTGGGTGAGTGGGTGGGTGAAATGGGAATGGGGGTGGGGAAATTGGAATCACATTTGGCTAAGGGCAGGAATGGGAACAGGGACACAGGTAAGCCTGTGTGGTGTCAGAGCTGGGAAGGGGGACACTAAGGAAGGAAACTGGAATCATGCTTGCTGGAAGTTCACCCCAATAAACATCGAATTGTTTGCACCTTTGGACTTCGGGTATTGTTGCTCTCTGTTCATGCGAGAAGGACTAGGGTAGTAAGTGGGTGAAGGAATAAGCCCCCTAACAATGCATGTGGAACTGACCCTAAGAAGAAACAATGGAAACGCCTTTGTTTCTGTATTGATATGTCAATTTAACTTAGAGTTCACCTGGAAGCAAATATATTTTAAAAAGAGAGAGAGAGAGAGAGAGATAAACCTGTCCACAATTGCCAAAGGGAACCCAGGCAAACATCAGCTCAACCAGAAGTCCAACCAAGTGTGTCCCAGTGTGATGGATTATAATGCAAGTCTATTCTGCAGAGCAAATTCATTTGCCCATTGATTGCTTTTCACTCCCTTCTGCACACATTCTGCTTTCCCCCCTGGAACAATCACTAACAATAATAACATGCAGCAACAGAAGCAAATACATATTCCTGGGGGGTGAGTGTGAGTTATAAATGCAGTTGGGATTCCTTATGTATCCATCATACACCAATATCACCACCAGGCTCCTCCAACTGCAAACAGACTGGTGCACTAGCATCTGTTGATGTTACAGTCAATGCGATCTGTAGTCAATTTCATCATTGCTAAGGCTGATTTGTTTTTCCTCTAACATAAAACCAAACACCCTTTCCCTATAAACTCTTGGAGAATCTTTGGTCTCATTCAGCATGATAATTCCTATATGACTCACTGTCTACAATTCAGTGTAGTACTGATGACATACCTGCAGTAAAGAGATCCACAATGCCCTAGAACTCTGTCTGATGGCGCTGGAATACTGCCGTATGCACACTAGAGCTGGTTGAAACTCAAACTTTCCATTCTGGGGAAAATTACAAATTTTTGTTCTGATTTGGGATGAAAGGAAATTTTGAGAACGTGAAATTTTGAAATTTCCCAGAAAACAAAAATTGTGGGGGGAAAAATATGAAATTTCAAAATGCTCTTGTCAAAGAACTTCACTTTGATAAGGCTAAAATGTGTCATTTTATAGTACCCTGCAATGCTATAGACATAGTGATGGCATTTAAATGAAGCAGTCTGATAACTTTTCATCAAAAATTTGATGGTCAATATGTTCTTGTGAAACGTTTCCAGTCAGCTGGAACAGCATTTTCCAGCGGTAAATGGTTCCACTGGAAAATCTTCAAACAGCTGTAATACACACACTCTTGTAGGCCTCCAGGAATTGAATGTAGTTCTGATGAGGGATAGGTCACATACCTGGCCCAACTTCAGAGCCAGAGCCACAGTGGGATGGAACAGGAGACATTTTTGTTCTGTCTTGGTGCTTGCAGCGGAAGTCCAAAGTTATACACTTTTATGTAAGATAGATAGATAACTTAAAAGTGTATACACACACACACACACTTTTGAGAGAATAAAAATGAACTCATTGTAGGGCAAATATCTCAGATAAGTAACTGTTTCAGGCCTTAGGAGAGTCAGGAGCTGAAATGGAAGAGGAATGCCTAACCAGACTCACAGGCTTTTTAGGGATTGATTTTAGGGATTGATCTTGTGTTGTACACTGCTCCAGAAAAAAAAAAGGAATCCTGACAAACGTTGCTTTCATCCCAGCCTTGGCTATCACACTGAGAAGCCTGCGTGGGTAGCAACTTCGTAAGCCTATGGTAGAAGCCTTAACTCATCAATGGTGTGCCCCCTCAAGGCTGGGCATGGAGTAGCAGGCTCTTTCTGCTGATGGTCGCTCTGGTCCCTACTGTTGTTTGCTTCTCCTCATGACTCAGCCCTCTGGCCTGGTTACTTATAGTCCTCCTCCACCTTCCTGGGGTAACAGAAAGTCCAACAAATAACTGTCCAAAGTCCTCAGAAAAGGTCTTCAGACCCAACACTGTGCCCCATAGTCCACACCCTTCTCTCAGGGCTTTCAGTCATAGATTCATAGATTCCAAGGCCAGAAGGGACCATTGTGATCATCTAGTTTAACCTCCTGAATAAGACAGGCTAGAGAACGTCCTCCAAAATAATTCCTAGAGCAGATCATTTAGAAAAAACATTCAATCTTGATTGGAAAATTGTCAGTGATGGAGAATCCACCACAACCCTTGTTAATTTGTTCCACTAGTTAATCACTCTTGCTGTTAAAAAATTACAGCTTATTTCCACTCTGAATTTGTCTAGCTTCAGCCCATCAGATCATGTTCTATCTTTCTTTATCTGTTAGTTTGAAGAGCCAATTATTAAATATTTGTTCCACATGTAGATACTTACAGACCCCTTAACCACCTCTTTGTTAAGGTAAATAGATTGAGCTGTTTGAGTCTATCACTATCTGGCATGTTTTCTAATCCTTTAATCATTCTCATGGCTCTTCTGTGAACCCCCTCCAATTTATCAACTCAGATCCTCAGACCCCAAACACTCGGGCTAAAAGGAGAATCTCCTCCAGTGCTGTTACAACAAAGCATCAATGACATAAAGCTGAGCATTTTTCACTTCATCCACAAAAGATAAGTAATTCTCTCTCTCACACACACACATATACAATGGCCTGGAACCATGACTGGTTGCTGTGTCCACACTGCCACCTCTGGCAAAGTGGGGAACAGCAGCTTATGAGTCCTGTGGGTTCAAGCACCACTGGATATCCCGCCCACAGAGGTCTTGACTGGCAGAGCCTACTGTGTTTCCTGATTGGCCCAGGCACACTATTTAAGGGCTAGGCAAAACATCTGGAGACTGCCTGTGCAGCTAGGGGGATCCCTGGTTGGCTGCTGCAAACAGATTTTGCTGGGCACTCCTGATCCCTTGCTTTTCTCCTGGCCCCAGACCTACTTCTGAGATCTAGCTTCACTTCTTGTTCCTGGCCCCTGGACCACTGCTCCGCTTCTGACTCCTGACCCTGCCTCGGTTCCTCGTCCCCTGCTCCACACCGGACCTGCTTTGTCTTGCTCCTGTTCCACTTCAGCTGACTTGGCTCCAATCCAGTGCAGCTCATCAATCTTGACTCCAACCTGACAGTGTGATATTAGTTCAGGCTGCTGTTTCTGGCCTCAACCCTATAGACTGAACTCAGACCACGTCCCCTTCCAATCCTGGCCTGGATCCGTGCCCTGTACCTGGCATCTTGACACACACTACAATATATTCTCTTATTATCTGCATATTTTCTCCTGTACATAGTGAGGCCAGGCAGTGGCTTGATATATATCAGAGAACATGACACCATTCCCAAGAAGGATTACGCTGAAGTGCAGGGATCACTCACATTCCGCGTTCACTTATCACATATTTCCTTGGGTAATGCCAAGTCAGTCACATCTTGCACCCTCACAAACACATAGATCACCCCGCACTCTATAGAGCGCACTCGGAGGTTACTTTTCCTATGAAAAATGAGGATCGTGTGCGCCAGTCTGTTTATTAATAGCACACCCAGTGCCCCATGTGACTGAGCAATAATAAAGTGTTATTTAAAAGCGAAGTGCAAACTTTGTAATGAATTATAATGTTTTCAAAGCATGTATAACAAAAATGATAAACGGACACTGCCACATTGATCTCAGGGGTGGGTTGTATGCAGCTCAGAGCGGAAGTTAGAAACACCCAGGAGCCAAGAACACCTTACAAGTCTTTTTTTTTTTTTTTGGCTGCTATCTGATGTGTGCATCAACTTCACCAGGGCAAGGGTACACTTCCTTGTAAGTTCACACTCCATTCCATTCCTAACGGTAGGTCTATTTTTCTCAAGGGCTAGTGTGTTAGCCCCAAGATCTTGGCCAACTTCTAATTTATTATAATTCCTCCATCTAATTTCTCCCTGTGTGGATATGGTATTCATTGACTCTTCTCCTAAACTGGTATACAGCATAACTACTGATTAGCTACTGTGCTCCTGCCCAGCAGTGACTGCATTTTAGAGGTGAGTGAAGTGGTAGGTGACTTGTGTGTATGGTTTTGTCTAATACTTTGGGATCCTTCTTCATGAAAATTATGGGTCCCTCCAATTACAGTCACTGGAAAAAGCCTTTTATAGATAAATGCAATATAATATTGTGAACCACAGGGACTTGCCTATAGTCAATACAAGAACACAGGACTTCTGGTTTCCAGTTCCCAACTCCAACCACTAGACCATGCTGCTTTGACAGGAAAATCTCTACATATTTTGCATGGAAACAATGTACTGCACTTTTTATATGTAAACTGCAGAGAGGATGGGCATAAATGATGCAGAAAATGTTCATTAATCAGGCCCCAAATGCCTATTCTTCAAAGAGCTTGCCGACAATGTTCTCTGAATAGCCAATCTTCCCCAAAGTCTCTCCTACTAAGGATCTTGAAAAATGTTTCTCTTATGGACAGTTTTCCCTGTAGATTTTCCTATTATTGTTGTTTTTTACATGCATTGGTATCAGTTTCTCTAACCTGTGAGCAGGCGAGAGCATAATAATCAGGTAGATAAGTTAGATTCTCAGGGAACCAGAATACGTGTGATTCTTTATCCTCTGATAACATATTGTTCTTGCAATTTTGTTTTCCTTTTCCTGGTTATTGAAAAGTTTCATCTGCTTGCTTTTCAAATGCAGGCTTATTGAAATGTATATTTATCAAGTGTGCCATCCCCTAGTGATTTCCCTGTAGACTCTTCTATATTTCTCTTATTGTACACAAAAAGCGACAATAAAAGAACATTAAGATTACTAAGTCATGCACTGAAAATATATTAGGAAATGCCAGAATTCAGGTTGCCTGTGCAACCTTAATTCAGCGCCCCAATGTGTATGCATTATGCTACAGTCTTTAACTACATGATAACACACTATTTTTCCCACAGGACCTCTCCCCATTCAGTTGACAGAGAAATCACAACATTATTGGGCACTGAAATACACACAGGCTTGGGAAGGATTAGATTTAATCGTTAAATGTTGGTAACTGTTGATTTTCATCACACACACACACAAATAATGAAAGAAAGTTTCCACTGACAATAATCAAAATTTACACAGATAGGCAAAATAAGAAAAAAAAAGACACTTGAGAACGTAGTTTAATTTAAGGCTATTTACTTAGTACATTTTGTTGTGTGATATTGATAATTTGTATATTAACGGTCATAAAGCTTTAACTTTTTGAATATCAATGTCTGTCAAATAATTATTTTCTGACTTCCTCCTTTGTCAGGCCACTATAACGTCCCACAACTGTGGACATTTAAATTGATCAAAAAAATTAAAAATGCTGAAACCCTATAATTTCACAGAACTGAAATGGATAAAAATTGAAAAAAGCTTACAAATGACCTGCCTTTGCCATGATGCCTACACACACAACCATATGAGATTTGTTAAACTGGTGGCAACTACAGTTCTTGAGATGACTGTGATTACTGATTTATGCATATGCACCTGTCTTTACTTTTATCCTGCCAACTCCTCCCCACACCTTTGTCTGTGTATTTACCTATTGCATATTGTCAAAATCCTAGACTGCAAACTTTCCAAGGCCAGGACTGTCTTTGTGTTACTTGTTTGTACAGTGTCTAGCACCATGAGGCCCAAATCCCAGACTGGGGTCCTTGGGTCTTTTGCTGCCATTGTAATAACCCCACTCTTCCAAAGGGGAAACTGAGATTAAGCGACTTGTGCAAGATCACAGAGAAAGTCTGGGTCAGAGCTGGAAACAGAAGCAAGATCCCCTTGTTCCCCATTCTGTGCGTTCAGACACTGGTCATGATCAGGGCTGTGAATCAGTGATGGGGAGTTGGGTAGTGACAAAGTTGGAGATAAATCCCATGACTCCTAACTAGCTCTTTAAGGTACTACATGACCCCTATCACCCTAGTATCTGATCACCTCCTAATTTTTTATGTATGTATCTTCACTACACCCCTGTGAGGTACTGCAGTGCTATTATCCCTGTTTTACAGATGGGAAACTTGAACACAGAGATGCTGCATGAATCACCCAACATTGTACAGGAAGCCTATGGTGGAGCAAGGACTTGAACCAGGATCTAGGCTAGTGCCCTAAATACTGGATCATCCTTCCTCTCTAATTGCCACTTCCTAATCACTAGACCCTTCTCCTTTATATTTATCATGGTGACCTTATTTAGGCACTCCCTAAATGGGTAGAGGTTTTCATAAGAACAAGAGGTTTAATTTGATCTCCAGGTAGATATTTCCACAAGCTCCCATATCTCTTATGTTCTAATGTTCTTATCTCATGCTCACAATTTCCAGTTTGCAGTATTCTTCTTCTGACTTAATTTCCTCTCTGCGTTCCCCTTAGCCCTTGAGATTTCTGATTGAATGAGATCTCCTCAGTTTTAAGATTACCTGTCAGGGTTTTATCAACAGAGACCTTTCAATTTCTAGCACTTTCTTATTTCATGGATTTTGCCCTTAGATGCGATAAGATTCAGGTTGGAATTTTTCAACAAGGGAAATAGCTGATTTTTATTACCACAATTCATAGTCTTGCTGAATATTGCAAATGTTGAAGAAGAACTAGTAAGAGACACGATAGCTGTTGGTATAAGACACACCAATTGATCAGCACAGCTTCAGTTAGGCCCAGCTCCCACACTAGCAAAAGCTATAGAAAAAGTGAGAATGCAAGAAATACCATAAAGAAACAGCAATATAACTTCCATGCTAGAAGCATATGGGAGAAAGCATCAGACAATATTTACACAGTAAAAAGAAAAGACCCAATAAGACCAAATTTACAACATAACAGTGCACAACTAGAGAGTGGGAGACCAAAGAACCTTAAGAGAAGGAAAGCTTGGGAAAGCTGTGGAAGATGTGGCAAGATACCAACACAGCTGGCAACAATGCCCAACTAAGGAATGTAGGAGGATATCACAAAAATGGGACCATTTCGCAGTAGCAGGCACATCACCTAGAGTGACTGAAACAATCCAAGAGGGAGTGTTATCAGATGACAATGAGACCATGCGTCTGGGGACAGTGTCCTCAGTAGAACAGACAACACCTTGATCCACAAGCATGAAACTAAAAACAGTCATAATCTTAAATTTAAAATTGATATGGGGTCAGCAGTCATGCAACTGCAAGAAAAGATTATAACTGATCCCAGGATGGAGATCTGCAAATACAAAATAAGATTCTACATGGGGCTAATAACAATATATTGGATGTTTGTGGCCAGTTCCTTGGGAAATTGGAGGAAGGATGGAATGCTCTTCAAGAAATAATATATGTAAGATATGGACTGACAATTCCTTTTCTAGGGTTGCCAGCAATACATGGATTATACCTAGCAGTGAAACTGCAATGCAGTAGTAGCAAAAAGTAAACTATACAGGAGAGGTTTCCACATATCTTCACAGGGCTATGACCCCTGTCAGGGCAGTACAAAATAAAACCGATGCCATCAGTGACTCCCTTCACTCTCACAGCTCTGCACCACATCTTTATGCCCTTGCTAGGGAAAGTCAAAGATTAATTAAAGAGAATGGAAGATCTGAGGGTTATTTTCCAGATAGAAGAACCCACTGGGTGGGTGTATGGGTAAGGTTGCAATTCCAAAGCCCAATGGCAAAACTCTGGATTTGTGCCGACTTTACACACCTAAATGAAAGCACGTGCAGAGAAAGACACATGCTCCCTGCAATTGACTAGATGTTAGTGCAGTTATCAGAAAGCTAAGTCTTCTCAAAGTTAGATGATAATGCAGGCCACTGACAAATCCTTCTTGCTAAAGACTCTATACCGATACCTATATTTATCACCCCATTTGGAAAGTACTGTTTCAATCATCTTTCATTTGGCATATCTTCAGCACGAGAACATTTCCAAAATAGAATCTCCCAGATCGTGTCAGTTTTGCCTGGCATCCTTTGCCATGCAGCTGATGAGTAGGTATATGGCAGAGATAAGAAATGAACATGATAAGCGACTGCATGCCGTTTTGAGATGCTTCCAACAGGCCGACTTTACTCTGAATGAGAAATGTGAATTTGGAAAAGAGCAGATAAAACGTGTAGGACACATTATTAGCAAGCAGGGAATTCAGCCAGACTCAAATGAACTGAAGGAATACTTGCCTTACCTGAACCCAGAGATGTTTTTGCTGTAAGAAGATTCCTGAGCATGGCAAATCACTTTGGGAAATTCTTACCAAATGTAGTCATTTTACAAATCCTTTAAGAGATCTCCTGAATGGTCACAAAATACAGATCTATGGGAGCACACAAAACACAACACATTTAATAAACTATAAAAACGACTGACATCCCCACCTGTTTTGACACAATATTGGGTGAACTATCCCACAACAGCAGTGACGTATCTTCATATGGTTTTGGAGCAGTGCTTACACAAAAGGAGCCAGAGGGAGATCGGAGACCTGTTGCGGTCATATCAAGAAGACCTAGAGGTATGTTCACATGAAAAAGGAAGTTCCAGCAGTCATTTGGGCCTGTGAATGGCTCAATAGATACCTGTTTGGCATGAATTTTAACACAGAAACAGACCACAAGCCCTTAGTCACATTACTGGGTTCAAAACCACTAGACCAGAGGTTCTCAAACTGTGGTCTGCGGACGCATTCTGGTGGTCCGCAGATAGTTCCCTCTAAGGTGCACGCCTGGGCAGCAGCACACGAGACAATGAAAGGCCACCCACCGAATTAGTGGAGCTGCATAGTTGTGGCTCCACTAATTAGGTGCCTGGACCCTGGAGAAGACGCACATGCAAGGTGAGGTGGTGGCCTTGGAGGGAATAAGGGGTAAGTAGGAGGGGGCATTGGGGTGAGAAGAGGGGGTGGGGGGAATTTGGCATGTGCAGGGCTGCAGCAGCCAGAGAAAGAGGTGACTTTCCCCAGCTCCAGGGCTACAGCTGCCGAGGAGAGACGGCCCTCCTCTCCAGCCTCAGCTCTGTGGCTGCTGTGGCGGGGGAGAGACCCCTCTCCTTCCCAGCCCCAGCTCAGGGGCTGCCGTGGTGGGGGAGAGAGGGAGAGACCACCCCTCCTTGCTACCCCAGCTCGGGGGCTGCCACGGCGGGGGAGAAAGGGCACATCCATTGCAGTAGAAAGGTAAGACTACCTATATTAAAATATGAGTTGTGTGCTTTTATTTGTAGAACAAAGAAGTTAATTATTATTAAGTTTTTATATAGCATTTTTATCCAAAACGCTTTACAATAATTAGCTAACTGTACAAACAACATTTGGAAAGATCATTAAATGGTCCGCTGAGACCCTCAGCAATTTTCAAGAGGTCCATGAAAAAAAGGTTTGAGAACCACTGCACTAGACGACCCTCAACTTAGGATTCTAAGTTTATGACTACAGCTAATGCAATTTCTTTCGACATTGAACACGTACCAGGGAAAGCACTCACAGCTGCAGATATTCTCCTTAGATCCCCAACTGAACAGCCACCAGCAAAAGAAAAAAGACTTTAGAGAAAAAGATGTCACCATCCATATTGATCTTGTTCTGGCAGCAATTCCAGCATCTGCCACCAGACTTCGGCAAATTAGAGTTGAATGAGACTTGCCAGAAACTGACTCAACTTTGAGAAAGAGGGTCAACTTCCAACAAAAGAGCCAACTTCCAACAGATCACTACCCTATTGGCAGGACTGAAAACCTTCACATGGCTGATTGCCTGCTTTTGAAAGGACAACACATTCTTGTCCCTATAATGCTTCAGAAAGAGATACTTCTCCAAAATCCACAAAGGACACAAAGGTATAAACAAGTGCAGGGCATGAGCCCAACAATCCATATGGCGGCCCAGTCTCAGTGGGCAAATTTGGACCTTAGTAGAGAGCCACAAGGTATGTAGTTTTGGCAAAATTCAATTTCTTTAAAAATTATTTTGACAGATAAAATTGATATTTAAGCATTTTTTCTATTTTTATCAATTTAAATTTTCAGTTGTTGGATTTTAGGAGGCAGACAATAATTAGTTAAGGATGGGCATTGAGATTCAAAATGTAAAAGTTTTAAAACCATTAAATATACAAAATAAATATCCTTAAGTCAAACTCTAATAAGTTCTCAAGCAGATATTTCTTACTTTACCTATCTAAATTTGGATTGTTATCCGTTTTCATCAGTTTGTGTGTGTACAGTGAAATTGATGTTTACTGACATGTATCAATTAAAAATCTAATCCTTCCAAGCCTAGAAATATGTAACAAAGGGTGGTGGGGAAGTCACCAGAAACATTACTCGCTACAAAGCCACCTGACAGATGCTGGTGGCAAGAAGCCACAGATTTGTTTTTCTGGAAAGGACACAAATACATTATTGTAGCTGATTACTTCTCTGCATATAATGACTTGGTTATACTTACACAGACTTCACTGGAACAAATCATCCAGAAATCAAAGTCAATATTTGCAATAATGGAGTTCCTGAAGTCATTATACAGTGTGTGATAACGGGCCTCAATGTACTGCTGAAACTTTCCTAGCATTTGCACAGGACCTTGATTTTGAACATTGGACTACTTTACCCCCAGCGCAACAGGAAGATGGAGCAAGCTGTGCAGACTTTTAAAAAAAATCTGCAAAAATCAGCCAATTCCTGGCATATCAGTCAACACCACTTGCATCTGGACTGTCTCCAACAGACCGTCAGATGGGAAAACAACTAAGAATGCCTTTACCTGTGACACCAATACAGCTTAAACCTAAGTGGCCTGATCCGAAGGAATTTTGAAAACAGGACACCAAAATAAAAATTCCACAACAACAAAATTTCATTGTTCAGCACAGGACAAGAGCACTCCCTGAACTGAAACTAGGGAATAACGTTTGGCTCAAAAGCACGTAGACATTTGGAACTGTTCGAAAGGTGGCAGAAACTCCCACACCCTTGCGAGTAGAAACTCCAGAAGGACTCCACTGGAGGAATCACGTTCATCTTCAATATTTCCAACAAAAGAAAGAGAGGATCTGGGATCTGCAGGTACTCTGTCAGGAAGCAAACCCCCTTCGCAGGGAATTTCATGCACAAATTCAACAGAAGTGAGAACATGGCCTGGAAGACTGATCCGACCCCCTCGAAGATTTGGTCTTTCAAATACTGCTCAGGACTATTTAAATGAAATTGATAAGGAGACTGTGATGGGGTATACAAACACCGCACTGGAGAAGAAGGGGTTAAGGAGCCACTCTGGGCCCAGCAGTCTCATCCTTCCACACCTGAAAACCTGCACAATCTGGAGGTGGAGCTTAAAAAGTGAAGCAGACAGTGAAAGGGAGCAGACCTTTGCTCTGAGCTCTCTTGAAGGAGCACCCCAGGAGCTCTTGCTGCCGGAGGCCTGGCACTGTTGACCTAACCAAGCATGCAAAGGAGGGACTGGTGATCATTTCTGAAGGTCAAAAACCTTATTTTGTGTTCAGTTTTTTAATTTACCCTGTGGGGAAACGAGGACTGCTCACGCTGTCTGAAGTGGCTCACGAATGTGAGTGCCTATCTCAGGGCAAACTGTTAGAAAACAGGGCACCCATCTCTCACAAGCACCCCTTCTGGTCGCATGTGTCTTCAGTCTTTAAACAGTCCCAGCACTTACCCCAAGGCTTTCCCCCTGGAGGCAATGGTTTTGCCCTCTTGGTCTGTTCTGGCCCCAGCTGGGATTCTTAACAGTTCCGGGGCATTATCACTGTCCAATTCTAGGCCATTTCCCCAGTGGCCTATGGGGGAACCTAGGCCCACCACTACTCTGGGTTCCACCCCCCGGACCCTCAGAATAGCAGCCACATGCTGCCGTGTCCCTTTAGCAAAACTGCTTTCAGTTCCCTGGGCCATTTTCCCACAGCCCCAGCCTTCACCGATGCTTTACCCTTAGCTCAGGGCCTTTCCATGTTCAGGCCCAGCAGCCATCCAGGATCTCTTTCCTGCTCTCCCAGTCCCTGCCAGCACTGAGCTGTCCGCAGTGCTGCACTTCCCTTTGGCCAGCCAGGGGCACCATCTGCACTCCTCTGACTCCAGCAAAGAACTGTCTCTGGCTCTGTAGTTCCTTTTTATATGGCCGTCCTGGGCTCTCATTGGCTGCTTCCTGCAGCCTCTCTGATTAGCGAGCCCTCCGCAGTCTCTCTAGGCCGCTCGAAGGATTTAGCTGGGATGGGTGTGGCAGGTCCCTGATGCATCCAGCTTAGTCCACCCTGTCACACACCCCAAACTGGTGGTGTGTTCTGTAATTAGATTTCACCAACCCAGTAACAACTGTGAACTCCTGGATCACTATCCCATTCTTACCATGGAGTCACAGATAGTCACCTTAGACTCTCCAATCATCTTGCCACCCAAATTTGACTTTGTGATAAAAGGTCACCTAACCAAAAATCACACCACATCAGGTTGCTCCCAGTCCCAAGAAACCAGTCACTTACCTCAGATCAACTGGTACTCTAGATCTCACACCAAAGACAATGCTGGCAACTAATTCTAAAGTAAACTAACTAAAAGTTTATTAGCTAAGAAAAGGAAGTGAGTTATTGAGAGGCTAAAGCAGGTAAAATATATGCACAGGTGAGTCACAGTTTGTCATTCCAAATGGTGGCAGTGATGTAATAAACTGCCGGTTACCCAAAAGCCTTTTCAGGGTACCCAGATTGTTTTGGGGGATCCCTACTTTGCCTGTGGTACACTTCCCTCTAAAAGTCCAAACAGTCCAGAGATGCAGGATATTTCCTTGAATCCATACTTATAGCTTCTTCTCACAGAAAACAAGCTGACAGTGTCACTACCCACAGGGGCTTTTCCTTTGATGATGGTGAATGAGGAATGCATTTTGAGTCTTTGACCTCTGGTCATCTCACACAATGACCATTTGCTTTGAAATCAGCACTTTTCTGTTCATTTGCATTCCACAAGGCTTCTTTCTCATGTGATAGATTATTTAGTTACAGGAGTATACACTATGTAAATGTTTGCTACTACATTGTAACAGGATACAGATAAATGAAAACAATGCAGGTTAGAACCCATTAGTTTTCATTAAGTTTAAACACCAAATACACTCTTATACATTTAACAATCACTTTGATCTACACTAACACACAAGTGAATTGGCCTGGGGCTTCAGTTTGAGCTGGCACCTGGTCTGCCAGTGTCACAGGGACTCTGGTGCCAAGTGATCCGGGGAGGCAGTTGCTTTGCACCCCAAGGTGCAGAACTTAGTTGCCCAGCACTGGGCCCTAGATCAGAGCCTGGTGGAGAGGGAGGGCCCAGGCTCCCCTACCAAACCCTCAAGAGGGGACTATGACAGAAGACTATCAGTGGGGAACTCAATATGGAAAGGCCCCGAATGCACAAGGGTCCAGACCCTAAGTCCCTGACCTAAGGAGAAATACCTTGAAGCCCCTGAGGCATCTGAAGATTTCCTCATTATTGGACTTGATCTGGCTGGAAGGCTAGTCACATAAAAGGGACAGACCACCACAAGGTGGACCTATAGAAAAAAAGGAGATGTCCAAAAGAGAGAAGTACAACCTCCTGGACCTCTGCCTGACCACTAGGTGACACTGACAATGAGGGCTTCTCTTCATAGGGATATAATAATGCAAACCGTTTTAAGGAATTAGACATTCATTTTAAATGTTTTGTATACATACATTGGTTTATCATTTAAGTTTTAATCTTTTACGATAAGGAAAGGAGATCTGGAGTGCTTATAGCATTTCTGGTCCTCAGCTACAAGAGAGGACGAGGATCTGTTCCAGTGGGGAGTTTAATAAACGTAGGAACTTTCCGGTTGGAGAGTTCTCTAGTTGCTGTTCAAAGCATGGCTCTTTGCGTTTATGTCCTCACAATACACCATTTACTGCACCAAGGACAAATGAGGCCAATGGCTAAGGTATCTGCTTTTGCAGGTTGGCTGTCTAATCAGCAGAGAGTAGCTACAGTCAGAACCATACCTGCTAGCCAGCTCGCAGAAAGGTGGCTCTGCTCACAATCTCACCCATGGATCTGGTTACCAATAAAGAGGAATATATTGCTTGAAATCCCAATTTGAGCAATATGGAAAGAGTTAGGCACCTTTTCAAATATGTTTTTCCAACTAATACTCATGCGTGGCTTAAAATTATCCTGGCAGGAAAACAATTGCAGCTGCTTTTAAACTAATGATACAATCCCATGGATAATTTCCCCTAAATAGCTCAGAGATGTGACTGAATGAATCATATGTCATTGCAGGAAGCAATTTCCTTCCATGAGTTCTACCTGCTGGATATCACAATGCATTACAGATAGAGTAAAAGCTTTCATTTGAAATGAGACTCTGAAACTGGCTTTGGAGCAAAACCTAAACCCTGAGGATGAGACAGCTATGAATATATTTTGAACTTTCCCATGGCATTTGTGTTCCAAATGTCTCTGCCCATGCCAGGCAACTTACTTTGAGAAGTAATCCCGTGACATAAGTGACTTTCAACAATTCTTCCCAGGTACGGTGCCCCTTAATGTGGGGTTTGCTCTCCCTGATGCGTTGCCTAGCATCTTACAAATGCCTTAACAACGTTCCTCAAAGCTGTGGTTCTTTTTAGCTCTTCAATATGCTACAGCCTTAGTGAACTTCTGTAAAGAAAAAAAAAAGCAGTATCTATTTATAAGCCAAATCCTAACTATCAGGGAGTTGCACTGAAATAGAAAACACACCGTCCAGCTGTGTGCAAGTTTCCTATGCCTTGAAGAACACGTATGCACTGCAGCTAGTGCACAGTGCTGCAGCCTGGATAAGATTAATACCCACTATGGTTATGGCCACAGTAGGGGTCTGATCTAAAGCTCTTTACAGTCAGTGGAATGGCTCCCATTGACTTCAATGGGCTGTGGATCAGGCCCTAGAAGAGCAATAAATACAACATGATTGCTGGGAAATGTATCCCAGCAAGAGTTGCTGACACCCATTCGCCACAGTTTACTGTCTTCTTGTACTGTCCAGCATGTATTTTTCTAGGTTTCACTTTAAAACAAGGTTTCAAATAGCATTGGAGCAATGTACCTTAGAGCCACGGACCAACTTCCTTTTGCACCGTTGGGTTTGGAACTGACGAACTTTGCAGTATTGAGAGGCTGGGAGGCAAAGCATTTGACTTTAGAATATTCTCCCCATTCACACAAGACAAAGTCCATCAATGGCATTTTATTGTGCTTCTGGCGGATGAGAGCTTCTTAAATCAAGGCCCCGAGACTCCACAGCAAGAGGCAAAACTTGACTTTTTTTTTTTTATCCTGTCTGCATTGCATCAGCATGAGCACAGCATTGACTGAGTTCCCAAATGACTCTCGCATAAAGCACTGGGCTGTGGGTAAATCCTGGGCTGAATTTTCTGGGGGAAAGCTCTTCTTTGGTTGTTCCAAAATCTTCCTTGGCAGTATGGAGGGGATAGCCCATCACAGCAGCCTTTCAAGAGAGGAAGGTGTGTTTCTTTCCTCAGAGAGAGAGAGAGACAGAGAGTGAGTGAGAGAGAAAATTTAGGTAGTAGAGTTTGTTGATTAAAACATTTAACAATAAAATGTCCTTCTAGGCCTTTCCTTCAGGGGACAGCACTGGAGACTGAAGTCCTTTGACCACACACAGAATAGATACCAGCAGGGCAGTTCAGAGTCCACAACACAGCCCTGCCAATATATTTCAGACTTGCCCCAGATTGAATAGTCCCCTCCAAAGATGAGATGGCCATTGGATCTCCTTTCCATTCAGTCCTTCTCCTTTCTGACACGATGAAGTTGATATGCCTCCTCTTAGGGAATGGTTTCAGTGGTGTGGTCTGGCAGACAGAGCATTGGATTAAGAGTGAGAAGCTAACCCCAACTTGATGCCTGTCTCGCTGTGTGACCTTGGGCATGACACCAATCTGTGTGTCAGTTTCCCCATTCTGTAATATGGGGATAATAATAATTTGTAAGTGCTGTATGATCTGCAGATGGAAACCACTTCCTACTATAGATTATTATAGTATTAGCGGATGGATGGAGATCACCAAGCCCATTTGACATGGGCTACAGCCCAGTCCTGAGAGGGGAAAGACTCTTTTATCTAAACCTGGAACCCAGAGCTACAAGGCTCAGTACTTCCCATCATCAACATCCCTTGAACCAGATTTGTTCTCTTTGCAACAGTGCTACAATGGTACAGCAAACTGAGAAGCAAAGAAGAGCTGAAATATTAAGTGAGATGGCCATTTAGAACACAAATAAACAAGGCCTTCCCATTTGTGTTTCCATCTGCTGAGGCTCAAGCAAATCTCACAAGTCAATAAATAGAGATAGATAGAACTACTTTCAGGTCTCAAGAGAGATCAGATGTCTTGAGACAGCTAAGGCCTTAGGTTCTGTAAATGTACCTTTTATACTGCACATTTCACTGGCTCTGGGGAAAAACAAAAATGCACTCAGAGCAAGTCTGGGCATTCTCTGCCATGCTAGCTTCCCTTCTGGCCTGTCTGTTTGAGTCACAAATAACCAGTCATTGATGTTGTGGTATCCAGCTCCAGCAAGAAGAAACATGATAACAATTGCCCATCATTTTGTCTGTATAGATAAGATTAGCATTTATTTTAGATGACAATTTTTTTTGCCTGATGGGATATTTTTCCTGTGCTTTTTATGAAACTGATGGGTGATATTTGTTAGGGGGCTTATTCCTTCACCCACTTACTTCCCTGGTTCTTCTCGCATGAACAGAGAGCAACAATACCCGAAGTCCAAAGGTGCAAACAATTCGATGTTTATTGGGGTGAACTTCCAGCAAGCATGATTCCAGTTTCCTTCCTTAGTATCCTCCTTCCCAGCTCTGACACCACAGAGCCTTACACCTGTGTCCCTGTTCCCATTTCTCCCTTTAGCCAAACAGGATTCCAGTTTCCTTACTCCCATTCCCTGTTCCCATTTCCCCCTTTAGCAAAACATGGTTCCAATTTCCTTACCCTCATTCCCTGTTCCCATTTCCCCCTTTAGCAAAACATGGTTCCAATTTCCTTACCCTCATTCCCTGTTCCCATTTCCCCCTTTAGCAAAACATGGTTCCAATTTCTCCACCCCCATACCCTGTTCCCATCTCTCCCTCACACACTCCCACCCCCTCCCACCAAGGCCCACTCACTTCCTCATTGACTACAGATTATATAGTAAAACTTCAGTTCTGCTTAGCTATACCTTAACCAATCATTTTCCTGAAATTTAACTAACCAATCAGAACATATTGTAACATGATTATGTAACCAATTATATCCCACCACCTTAATTAGTTTACACCCAGCAAAATTAATTATACAGCAGACAGGAACAATCACAGAACCAGACAGAGATTATACAGACAAACAATAGCAAAGTGGGAACTATAATGACAAAACAATACAGAAGTGAGGATTTCACATCCCAGTATTGATAAGTGAGTTCTTGCCAGACAGGATGCTGTTTCCTTTTACATTTTCTAGGCACTTCCCTTTCTCTGGAGGTGATAGGCATTATCAGGACAGGATTGTATTCAGGACAGGATTGTATTCCTAACAGCCCAATAGCACCTTCTTTCAATGTGACTAGTTTGGAATGTGAGGATGTGACCTGTCGCTTCCTAGCTTATGGCTGCCTCTGCT
This sequence comes from Natator depressus, assembly GCF_965152275.1. Lineage (NCBI taxonomy): Eukaryota > Metazoa > Chordata > Testudines > Cheloniidae > Natator > Natator depressus. The sequence continues at coordinate 115,989,455 of NC_134240.1, read as the reverse complement.
GCTTAGCCAAAGGCCTTAGCCTAAGCACAGGGCCTCAGACTGTCACAGTAAGAAAAGGCCCTTACACCGGCAGACAGTGATTTTTATTCTCTTTTGTACCTCTATAACTAGCCAAGTGATAAGAATACACCTAAATTCTTAAAGTACAGGCCTTTACAGACAGGCCTGAATATCTATATCCTAACAATATTGCTTTAGATTAGGCACTGCATTGCTGACCTCAGATTTCTCATTTCAAATCCAAAGTGTCATGGATTCGCTTTCTCTTTTACTTACTTAGATGTAGATCAAGGTTGCAGTGTGGGGTAAGCCAAAGAGGAATAAGCACTTGGGCTGATGGTGGGATTAACTTGGAGTCGGCAAGTGGAATAATGCCATGTTGGGGAGTAAGTTGGAGGGACATTCTGGGATGGTTCTATGGGGTCCATCTAGTGGGCTGAAAACCATTCCCCCAAATAAACCCATGGAATCTACTTTGCAATCCCCTTTGTGTGGCTCTTTTGCCATTAGGTGGGAATCAGGAGGCCTGGGGTCAAGTGGAGATTACATGAGGTCTGGTGTGTTCTAATGGCCTCTTTCGTTCTGTTGTCTTCACATGTGATTTCCTGCCACCAGAACTCCCATTAGACTGAAACAGATTGGAAACTTCACTGTCAGAAAAACGGGAGCTTGAGTCAAATGCTGAAGCTGTGGCTAAAAGTAAAGGGAGTTTTGAGCTATGGGGTGATAAAGTAGCATCTGAGATGACACCCAGCTGAAGCCTGGAAATAGATGATTCAAGCTAAAATAATATTAGATCTTTCTTCTTCCCCTCCCCAACATTCAGAAAAATATTCCGGACCTGACTGTTTCCCTGCATTGTGTATGATTTAACCGGGCTAAGCTGGTTTTTCTCAGCTATTTGATCTTCATATTTCCTGCTCACTCTTGACATTGTTTACGATGGTTGGTATGAATAGCACTTGCAGAAAACACTTTTGTGGTTCTAAATTTTAACAGAGATCTGGGAATGAGCCATATGGAAATGTTTCAAAACAATGTGTCTGGTTCCCAGTGAAGCCGGCAAGACTGCCCAGCTCCTTTAGTCACACAGCTGATTTAACAAGAAGAAGGATTACACCTACTGGAGACTTCATTAAACCCACAAATTAAAACGTTCAAACTCCTTCCCAATCCCAAAACTCTCCCCCTAAAGCATACTCGGGTCAGAATGGGCCTGATCCCACCAATAGGAGTTCTGCCGTTGATTTCCAAGGGAGCAGAATCTAGCCCATAGAGCAGAGCCATGATCCCAATGTACCATGGCTAGCATCAGACAATTATACTTCTTGTAATATATATTTCAATGAACCTTATTCTGCCCTTACTTAAATCTGTTTTTACATGTGTAACTCTCTGGACTTCAGTGAAGTTACACCAGTCTAAAGGAGGGCAGAATCAGGCTCAGGGTCTTGTATATCACAACACACATGAGGGCACGTGTATTCAGTGTGGATAAGCCATTGCTCTGGCTCTCCAGATGTCCAATATATTTAACTCCATGGTGAGATTATTTCAGCCATTATCCATTGCTGGGCTTTCTGTACACTGTTTAATGATGAACATTTTTAGACTTGTGAAGCAAATGACTATGTGAAACGGTATACTCCCTGTTTATTTTAAATGGAAAGCACATTTCTGTCATTAACGTTAAAAGACATTTAGCATCTGGGTTTTGTTTGTTTAAAAAAAGACTGCACATTATTCACCCTTCTTGCAGCAAAACAATGTTTTGACCCAAAAGACCCCTATTTGCTATTTACTTGTGATCTGAAGAGACGACGAAGAGAGAGACAGCTATCTAGCAAGTTCTCATGAGCTGTGAACGTGGATTGGAATAATTTTAATGAAGATTGCTTGACTTTGGAAAGGATCATAGTAGTGGGAGAGAATCTTATTATATTCTAATGATGAGTGGGATTTGGTGCTGCTAGGACATGCCATTCCAAAACAGCATTTAGGAGTGCTTAATTGCTATGGGCCCAGATACTCAAAGGTATTTAGGAGCCTAGCTCCCATTTCAATGGTGATGAAAATTAGAGGAAGAGTAAAGAGATAGAGAGCGATATCGAGAGAGACACTTTGGCTTTTAAACTATTTTTGATCAAATCAGTACATAAAACACATTAAAATAAAGAAAAAAAATAAATTCAAAAACAATTTGCCCATCCCTAGCAGTACAAAATGATTTCCAATAGCCTGCCTGTGATGGGGCAGTTGCCCCTCACTGGCAGAAAAGGGGTTAAAAGCAGCCCTTGGGAGGCTGCACAAGAGGCAGCCAATCAGAGAGGGGTTGTGAGGAGCAGCCAATCAGGGCCTGGCTGGCCCATATAAGAAGGGCTGAAGAACAGAGCTGGTTCAGATACCCTCTGGAACTCAAGGAGAGAGGACTGGCTGCCTTGCAACCAGTATGAAGCTAGCACTCTGGACAGACCAGTGCTGGCCAGGAACAGGGGAGCGAGAGAAGGCTCTTGGCTGACCACTAAGACCAGTATGCTGAGGCCAGGGTAAAGAGGGTGCTGGGGCCACAGGGAAGCAGCCCAGGGAGATACAGAGGAGTCAGAGGGGACGCGGCAAGCGGCAGCCATCTACAAGGTCCCTGAGCTGGGACCCAGAGTAATGGGTGGGCCCGGGTCCTCCCCGCTTCCTCACCACTGAGGAAGTAGCCAGACAACTGGCTGCAGTTGCCACTGAAAGAAGTGGCTGGACAGTGGACTGTAGGTCCCCCGGAAGCAGGGAGCACAGAGTGTGACACAGCTGGAGGGCTGTGTCCTGAAGAGGATGCTGCAGTCCTTGGAGTGATGTGGGTCCTGGAGCAGAGGTGACAGCTGATGAGACACAACCAGAAGAGGACGCAGAGCTAATTCCTGCGACAACCAGCAGGAGGCGCTGCAGTGGTGAGTCACACTGCCACTGAATAAATTGATCTAAATTATGTATAAGAGTATATTATCAAAACCCCAAATGAAGGCATAACACCATTAAAAAATGAAGAACATCAGCAACCCCAACACCAAATAATTTACACTGTCTAATTTTCAAAACGGCCATCTTTGCTTGACCCAAACTATATTTGACGCATACCACATTTGTGAACTTCTACTTAACAATAAAAATAAATACAGTATGAGAAAAATCAAGGGGCAATAACCAAAAAAAAAAAATACTCTAAAGTAAAACAAATAATGGCTGGAACCTGGAACAAGGAAGAAACCGGTGAAAAACAAACAGTTTCCTCTGCCTCACAAAAAGGACATGACACACCACGGACACCTTTAGCATCAAACGATGCACAAACACATTCATGGCAATAGTCCTAGGAAGAATTTTCCATTGGCGATCACCCATCCGCTTTGCAGTCGGAGACTTGTATATAGTTCACCCAACTGGGTGGATGGAGACCACCAACAGAAGCTGTCTTCTCTACACTGAATCAGGACTATCAACAAGCGTCCAGAAATAACTATTTACAAGCATATACAAGACTTATGTCCTAAGCCAGTGTTCCCAAACTTGTTCCGCCGCTTGTGCAGGGAAAGCCCCTGGCGGGCCGGGCCGGTTTGTTTACCTGCCGCATCTGTAGGTTCAGCTGATCGCGGCTTCCATTGGCCTGGAGCAGTGAACTGTGGCCAATGGGAGCCACGATCAGCCGAACCGGCCCGGCCCATCAGGGGCTTTCCCTGCACAAGCAGCAGAACAAGTTTGGGAACCACTGTTCTAAGCCATTAAAAGTAAATTCATAAGAGCCACTGAAGGTAAACCAAACTGCCCGGCCTATCGTCATCTTAATCCATGGCAGAAGCAACAGGCAAAGAAATAGAAACATTACTGGATAGCTCAAGGAGGCAACTCTCCAGACTGGCAATACTGCCCCTAGGGTGGACTGATTTCAGTTTGGATAAAAACCAAGAATCCCAGCAAATGGAGTGAAAACCAAGCTTGGCACCTGCTGCAATAAGAGAAGATACTAGATTTGTAGAAACAAGCTTAGCAATCCTCATAGCAGAGTTAAAAACAAGGAATTCAGCAAGCAGCCTTCCAAACTCCAGGCACCTAGCCTGCAGCCTCAGCTTAAAAACAATCTCCATGCATTTAAAAGACTTTGATAAAAAAAATAGGTAACACCTCAAAATTGAGGCACCCAGGATTGAGCAAACAAAGTTCCGGATCAAAACCCAAGCCCCATACCTGGTGATGAAAAGCAAAGGCCAGTTTCCTCTCAGGAATAGGCTTATCCATAGAAAACCACTGCTGTGGAACCTGTAACTGAAAAGTAGTGACTCTGCTTGAAAGATCAATGAGACCTTGACCCCATTCCACAATAGGCAAATACAAAATACTCTGCCTCAGCCAATGTTGGCCATCCCATAAAAAGTCCAAAAATAACCTTCTGAATACTTTCTAAAAAGAGTGGAGCATATTCCAAAACCATCCACTTATGCCACAACACAGAGGCAATTAAATTATTAATGACTATCACCGCTCTTGGAAAGAGAATCAAGACGAATGCCACTTCTGCCTCTGCAACCTCCTCTCCAGCTCTTCCATAACTCCCTCCCAAAATTTGACCCAAAATATCATCCAGTCCCAGTGCCTTGAAGCCAGTTCAGCTCCACAATAGTCCCCTTGGCAAAGTCAGGGAAGGGCGGGGGCAGAAAGTCACCCAAGTCCCTAGCAGGAGTGTGTCATTCTTCTCCCAATAAATGCAAGCTGAGGAAGCCTGCTCAAAAGAGTGCTGACATTCAAGGTACTTCTCCATTTACGGCAGCGTGTTAAGTACAGACACTGCACGCCCAGCTAGCATAGGTATAAACAGCAGTGTAGATGGTGAGACAGAGCTTCAGTGAGTAGAGTGGAGTGCCCCACACACCTGAATCCCAAAGGTGTATACCCTACATGGTCTCTCTACACACCCAAGTACACAGGCATAGGTACTCAAAAAGAGCCATATTTTTAATGTTCTTGCACACATTCCCATTCAGACAGCCACACGCTAAATTACTCATCAGAAAAAATAAGAAGGTAGAAATAAAACAAAACAAAAAAACTCAAACAAAAACACCAAAATGTTCTATATCCATTAATGCCCACCATTACCACTGGTCAGAGACAACCCTTTGGTCACCAGTCTTTCCAGTCTACCCTGCTTCTGTTTGTCAAACTCAGACACAGAGACACAACTCATAGTGTATTGAACAGATGGCAAAAACAGATTAAGGTCAGGAATCCAGTCTGCTGCTTCTACCCCACATTTCCCTTTAGTCTCTTCCAGAAAGCTACCAACAGTGTCCAGGGTGTATCCCCCCAACTCAGGGAGTTCAGGACCCAAAGAATCTGTGAGTTCCTTGTCCCCCACACTCAGCCTCAGTCACTACCAGCCTTGGAGAAGGGGGGAAAGGAACTTTGCAGAGACAGGAGGGAGGGGGTTGCTGGGACTTAAGGGGCAAAACTAATACCTGAGAAGTCCCCATACCTCCAACCAAAGAACCACCACACCAGCACCCTCAAACATGTGCTCTGACTGCACAGCACCCTCAGAAATTCGAGCCCCCTCCACGGGGCACTGCTATTTTTTACTCTGTTTTTTACTCATGCCAGAATCCACAGCCAAAGCCATGGACTCCATAGCAACAGGCTCAGTCTCCATTTCACCATCAGACTCAGGCCCAGAGTCCACTGATTCCGGAACCACAGAACCATCTCCCCCTGCTTGTAAACGGACCCCACCCTGTGCTTCACTCACAGAACCGCCCACCTTTCCACACACAGGGTCACCACACTGTGGGGTAGCCTGCCTCTTAGCTTAGGGCACTGAGTGACCAAATGTGTCAGACTCCCAAAATGAAAACAGGCCAAGTCCTCAGTGGCCACAAACACACTGCAGTCGCACTCACCAAACCTATGCTGAGGGGAATCTTTCAAAACCTTGGAAGCATTGTTTGGTGTCAGAAAAACCTGCCTGCGAAAGGACAGGACACGCCAAACCTCAGGGGTGTTACAGCCCAACTAAATCAGCCTAGGAGGGCTAATGATCTAACCATAACTTGCCAGGTCTCTAGCCAACTGCTCATTTCCTAAAAAGAGGAGGGACATTAGAGAGAGTGACTTTAACAGCAGGTGGTGAGCGGGGCACTACAGGGGCAAAGTCACCCTGCTCACTGGTCCCCTCCACAACCACCTGCTCAATAAGGCTAAGCATGACAACAAACACAACAGCCTTGCTCAGGAGGGAGGCATACCGCAGAGTTTTAAACCCAGTCACCTTCCCCATAGCTACACCACACCCCTCCACAGAGGCAGGGTCTGGAGGCAATATCTGTAACCCATGGCCACAGGTTAAACCCTCCAAAACTGCACAAACGGGGCCCTTAGTCCTCCCAGACTGGCCATCCCAGCCTAGGGGGACAGACAAAAGCCTGCCCAAAGAACCTAACCATCACAGAAACCCTGCCCAAAAAACCGGTATAGAAACCCTGAAACTAAATTCACAACAACCACAAAATGAAACAAACCCCTCAAACCCTGAACCCCTTTCCACAAAACAGAAAGAAACATCAAGTGAACAGCAAAGCACACCCACTCTCCACCTCCCTCTCAAACACTCCCACAATCCTTAACAAGAGAAAGAGAGAGGGACAGAATGTGGGGGCGAGGGGGGGAATCCACTATAGCAAAAGCTGACTCCATGGAAACCCTGGGAGATGAAGGACAAGGGTAAGACAAACACACACAACATTAAATATTTAAAATAGCAAAGCAAAAAACAGTTCATCTAATTTGTAACCCTGAACGATCCCACAAAAAAGAAACAAGTGAGGTGCAGAGAGGATCTCAGCTGAGTATTGAGTGGGTTCCAAATTAAGCTCAGGAGACACCTCTCTTCCATGCACCTCTTTGAAGAATTTTCTTCTGTTGAATCTTGAAAAATGCTCAGAAACTGAAATGAAAAACAGAAAGGAGGGACGGGGACCAGCAAAGAGTGTGGTGTAGATACATGTAGGTGGGGATTTCCCAAAGCACTCAGCATAGGCCCAACTCTGTTCCCATTGAAGTCATTTTGAATATCCCATCTGCTCTATACACTACATGGTGATGAAGCTCACACAAGTGATTTTGCCTATAAACTAACCCCAGTGCTGCTGGTTGAGCTGGAGGAACTTTTCTTACGCCATCAAGGGCTCTTGAGTTTTAACCCAACTGTCATAGGGAAAGTAAATCTCTCCCAGACTAGGAAGGGAGTGCAAAGACATTGATGTTTTCAAGTGGAGGTGATAAACGCAAGCTCTAATAGGAGAAGTGCAAGTGACGGAACCTGTTCATGGGGGGCCCAAATCCTGTAGGGACCAGACTCTAATGAAGAAACTTTGCAAGAGAATGCAAGGGAATGCTTTGCAAGAGGCTTGAACTGGAGATATAAACTCCAGTAATAAAGCAGGCAAAACAGTGCGACTGAGGACCAGTCACCTCCATCCAGGGAGGTCAAGGTGCTTTCAAAGGTGTGGCTCACTACCCTTAGTTGACACATGGAGAAAGTGAGGTGCAGAGAAGCTAAGCAACTTGCACACGGTCACAGCACAAGTCAGTAGCAGAGCCCGTAGCAGAGCCGCCTATCCTTTGGACTGCATATTCTTTGCTGGAATGTAGAGGTTATTTAGCCTACCATCACTGCAAGAATATCAGCAGATGTTACTCTATGTGTTTGTTTAAGGTATTATTTCTAGGTCCCAAACGTTATTCTTATTTTCTTTAACTGGAGAGGCACCAAAGCCACTCTCAGAATACAAAACCACACATTCCAGTTCTCCCCTTTTATTTTCTCCACTCCTCTGCTGCTTCCTTGACCTCTCACCTCCAATCTTTACTGGGCCTCACTGGACACTATCATCCACAGTAACATATGGTCTACATTCCCCAAGCAATGAACTCTCTGTACTGTTTCCTTACAATACCCATTCATCTGAAACCTGAGTTTCTCCATAATTGACTGTTGGCTGGAATGGCAAAGAACAGGCTGTGGTTATCAACATGGTCTCCTTGTTAACAAGGCTGATTGTTATCCAGTTCAGAGACTTCTGGTGCTTCCTGTATCCTCACATCTTTAATATCCTGTTACATTGTGCCAAGGGATAATAGCTGCACATGTTAACAATATTCCTGTTGTGACTATGGAGGATTTGGTAACAATGGGTTTTGACTTGCTATTTTCTAGCTGTGATATATTAATACCAAAGCTATACATGTTATTATAACAAACAGTGTCATTTTTAATGCGGCAAATAACCATCACACATCGTTTTACAATGATTAACTTTTAAAGTAACTTAGATTGTACCCGGAGTGGAGAAAGGCACAATCAAGGAGATGCAGTTTAGTGAGGCGGAACCCATCCTTGTGGCTATGCCATGGGAGACGTCCAAAGGGAATAGCAGCTAGATCCTAAATTGGTGTCATTCCACTGGCATCAATGGAGCTATGCTGATTTACATCACATGGGGATCTGGCCCTGTTATCATTCATTGATGCAAACAGCCCCCTTCCCTCCCATGGCTCCCAAAGCACTTCACTAGCTATGTACATTGTACAATGCCTTTGAAATGCAGTCATGCCTGGGACAGAGAGGAGGATTCAACCATTGCACAGCAAGGAGGGAGAAGGGGAAGCTTTAGCCCCTATTCATATATAAAAGTGACATGGGATTCAAAGGATCAGCTTGTCACTGGCTCTTGTGTGAATGCACCAAAGGGCAAGTGGGCAAGGGTGCCAGCTTCAGCTGTGGTCCCTGCCTTTCCAGACCACAGAGACTGCTCCCTGCTGGCATTCTCAAAAGCAGAGCCCAGATCATGACCTCACCTTCTTGCTTATGGGTGGTGCAGCTGGCAGGCTCTCCCACTGTGGCCCAGTGTCTCCTGGTACTCCTGTAGGGGTGGCCCAGCTCCACCCACATTACCTGCCACAATCTGGCCTGCAGCAGTCACAGCACATTAAAGGGGTTATCTATAAGAACCACCCCTACCCATGTCCACTAAACTCATCTCCTCCAAGGAGATGAAAGGCTGAGCTAAGCTTGTGTAGATTTGAACCTGGCACACCAGCAAGTCTAGATACAGCAAACCCCGTAACTAGACACAGGGAGCCCACTGAGGGAGTTGAACAACTGCACCTAGCTTAGAGCCGCCCTGAGGGTTGGGGAGCCACAAAATTGACACAAAAACTCCTTCACCCCACACCAAGCGCAGCACCTGTTTCCAGCTATGTTTTTGTACCACAACGATTGAGGATCCATTGTGCTAGGCGTTGCACAAACACTGAGTGTGAGACAGCCCCTACCCACAAAGACCTGACAGTCAGAAGGGATAAGATAGACAGAGGGCGGCAGGAGAGATGGACAGAGACTTGTTGAAGGTCCCATGGCAGGTCAGCGGCAGAGCTAGCAACACAACCCAGGTCTCCGGGCTCCTAAATGGCCCATTAGGCCATACGACCGCCCGGCACTAAACAGATCGTCTCTCAAGTGAGGAAATAGCCGCAACTCATCTGAGTGAGCAAAGGCACTTTCACATTTCAGCACCAACTGACAAGCAAAGGGTCCAGCTTTAACAAACCAGCCTTGCTGAGGTGGGATTTTTTCCCCCTCCCTTCTTTCTCTTTTGCCTACCGGGAAGAAAAGGAAATAACATTCATGCTGTTATGAGCAGGAAGTAAGTTTATAATGTTAGTCAACAGGGTGAGAGAGTGTTCTCTCTTGCTGTGATGAGTGAGCCCATTTGCAGTGCAGACGTAGCTCAAACGGACAGTTGTTCTGGGCTTCTACACCCACTTAAATGGATTTCTGTTTCCTTCTCTTGATGATACTGATAACTATAACCCACATGCTACTACTATATTCTCATGCAAGCCTATCAGCCTACAGGCTGCCCCTGAGACACTAACAAGGGTCTCAGAGTAACAGCCGTGTTAGTCTGTATTCGTAAAAAGAAAAAAGAAAAGGAGTACTTGTGGCACCTTAGAGACTAACCAGTTTATTTGAGCATGAGCTTTCGTGAGCTACAGCTCACTTCATCGGATGCATAGCATATCGTGGAAACTGCAGAAGACATTATATACACACAGAGACCATGAAACAAAACTTCCTCCCACCCCACTGTCCTGCTGCTAACAGCTTATCTAAAGTGATCATCAAGTGATCATCAAGGAAGGCCATTTCCAGCACAAATCAAGGTTTTCTCACTCTTCCCCCCCACACACACACACATAGACACACATACAAACTCACTCTCCTGCTGGTAATAGCCCATCCCTCTTTGAAACCTCTCTTTATAATGCGCATGATAATCAAGGTGGGTCATTTCCAGCACTAATCCAGGTTTTCTCACCACCCCCCCCCCCACACACACACACCCCCTCCAAAAACCACACACACAAACTCACTCTCCTGCTGGCAATAGCTCATCTTACAATGTGCACAGCAATAATCCAAGTTTAACCAGAACGTCTTGGGGGGGGGGGGTTTGTAGGAAAAAAACAAGGGGAGATAGGCTACCTTGCATAATGACTTAGCCACTCCCAGTCTCTATTCAAGCCCAAATTAATAGTATCCAATTTGCAAATGAATTCCAATTCAGCAGTTTCTCGCTGGAGTCTGGATTTGAAGTTTTTTTGCTTTAAGATAGCGACCCTCATGTCTGTGATTGCGTGACCAGAGAGATTGAAGTGTTCTCCGACTGGTTTATGAATGTTATAATTCTTAACATCTGATTTGTGTCCATTTATTCTTTTACGTAGAGACTGTCCAGTTTGACCAATGTACATGGCAGAGGGGCATTGCTGGCACATGATGGCATATATCACATTGGTGGATGTGCAGGTGAACGAGCCTCTGATAGTGTGGCTGATGTTGTTAGGCCCTGTGATGGTGTTCCCTGAATAGATATGTGGGCACAGTTGGCAACGGGCTTTGTTGCAAGGATAGGTTCCTGGGTTAGTGGTTCTGTTGTGTGGTATGTGGTTGTTGGTGAGTATTCGCTTCAGGTTGGGGGGCTGTCTGTAGGCAAGGACTGGCCTTTCTCCCAAGATTTGTGAGAGTGTTGGGTCATCCTTCAGGATAGGTTGTAGATCCTTAATAATGCGTTGGAGGGGTTTTAGTTGGGGGCTGAAGGTGACGGCTAGTGGCGTTCTGTTATTTTCTTTGTTAGGCCTGTCCTGTAGTAGGTGACTTCTGGGAACTCTTCTGGCTCTATCAATCTGTTTCTTCACTTCCGCAGGTGGGTATTGTAGTTGTAAGAATGCTTGATAGAGATCTTGTAGGTGTTTGTCTCTGTCTGAGGGGTTGGAGCAAATGCGGTTGTATCGCAGAGCTTGGCTGTAGACGATGGATCGTGTGGTGTGGTCAGGGTGAAAGCTGGAGGCATGTAGGTAGGAATAGCGGTCAGTAGGTTTCCGGTATAGGGTGGTGTTGATGTGACCATCGTTTATTAGCACTGTAGTGTCCAGGAAGTGGATCTCATGTGTGGACTGGACCAGGCTGAGGTTGATGGTGGGATGGAAATTGTTGAAATCATGGTGGAATTCCTCAAGGGCTTCTTTTCCATGGGTCCAGATGATGAAGATGTCATCAATATAGCGCAAGTAAAGTAGGGGCGTTAGGGGACGAGAGCTGAGGAAGCGTTGTTCTAAATCAGCCATAAAAATGTTGGCATACTGTGGGGCCATGCGGGTACCCATTGATTTGTGCTGGAAATGGCCTTCCTTGATGATCACTTGATGATCACTTTAGATAAGCTGTTAGCAGCAGGACAGTGGGGTGGGAGGAAGTTTTGTTTCATGGTCTCTGTGTGTATATAATGTCTTCTGCAGTTTCCACGATATGCTATGCATCCGATGAAGTGAGCTGTAGCTCACGAAAGCTCATGCTCAAATAAACTGGTTAGTCTCTAAGGTGCCACAAGTACTCCTTTTCTTTTTTCTTTTTACGAATACAGACTAACACGGCTGTTACTCTGAAACCTGTCATTATGCAAGGCACTGCATTTAGCCGCATGGAGTGGAAATCTATCAACTGCATGAAAAAACTTGTACAGATACAGACAGACATCATCTTCCTTTCCAAATGCAAACAGATGGACATCGTACCAAAAGGACTGAAGGTAAAAAATCCATTACAATCTACATACCACACAGACTATGCTGACAGCTTGTGCCACATGCTCTCAAAGAAACTGCGGAATCACCTGATCAACATCCTCTACAGCAAACAGGGAAAGATTAAGAATGAGCTCTCAAAAATGGATACTCTCATAAAAAACCAACCTTCCACACAAACTTCCTCGTGGCTGGATTTTACTAAAACTAGACAAGCCATTTACAACGCACACTTTACTTCTCTACAAAAGAAAAAGGACACTAAACTTTCTAAACTACTACAGGCTACAAGGGGCCACAGCAATGGTCCCCTCAACCCACCCAGCAATATTGTTAACCTATCCAACTATACTCTCAGCCCAGCAGAAGCAGCTGTCCTATCTCGGGGTCTCTCCTTCTGCCCCTCCACCCCCTCGAACATGATACAGTTCTGTGGTGACCTAGAATCCTATTTTCGACGTCTCCGACTCAAGGAATATTTCCAAGATACCTCTGAACAACATAATGATCCACAGAGGCCTGCCTACCAACATTACAAAAAGAAGGATTCTAGGTGGACTCCTCCTGAAGGTCGAAACAGCAGACTGGACTTCTACATAGAGTGCTTCCGCCGACGTGCACGGGCTGAAATTGTGGAAAAGCAGCATCACTTGCCCCATAACCTCAGCCGTGCAGAACACAATGCCATCCACAGCCTCAGAAACAACTCTGACATCATAATCAAAAAGGCTGACAAAGGAGGTGCTGTTGTCATCATGAATAGGTCGGAATATGAACAAGAGGCTGCTCGGCAGCTCTCCAACACCACTTTCTACAAGCCATTACCCTCTGATCCCACTGAGAGTTACCAAAAGCATCTACAGCATTTGCTCAAGAAACTTCCTGAAAAAGCGCAAGATCAAATCCGCACAGACACACCCCTGGAACCCCGACCTGGGATATTCTATCTACTACCCAAGATCCATAAACCTGGAAATCCTGGACGCCCCATCATCTCAGGCATTGGCACCCTGACAGCAGGATTGTCCGGCTATGTAGACTCACTCCTCAGGCCCTACGCTACCAGCACTCCCAGCTACCTTCGAGACACCACTGACTTCCTGAGGAAACTACAATCCATTGGTGATCTTCCTGATAACACCATCCTGGCCACTATGGATGTAGAAGCCCTCTACACCAACATTCCACACAAAGATGGACTACAAGCCATCAAGAACACTATCCCCGATAATGTCACGGCTAACCTGGTGGCTGAACTTTGTGACTTTGTCCTTACCCATAACTATTTTACATTTGGGGACAATGTATACCTTCAGATCAGCGGCACTGCTATGGGTACCCACATGGCCCCACAGTATGCCAACATTTTTATGGCTGATTTAGAACAATGCTTCCTCAGCTCTCATCCCCTAACGCCCCTACTTTACTTGCGCTATATTGATGACATCTTCATCATCTGGACCCATGGAAAAGAAGCCCTTGAGGAATTCCACCATGATTTCAACAATTTCCATCCCACCATCAACCTCAGCCTGGTCCAGTCCACACATGAGATCCACTTCCTGGACACTACATTGCTAATAAACGATGGTCACATCAACACCACCCTATACCGGAAACCTACTGACCGCTATTCCTACCTACATGCCTCCAGCTTTCACCCTGACCACACCACACGATCCATCGTCTACAGCCAAGCTCTGCGATACAACCGCATTTGCTCCAACCCCTCAGACAGAGACAAACACCTACAAGATCTCTATCAAGCATTCTTACAACTACAATACCCACCTGCGGAAGTGAAGAAACAGATTGATAGAGCCAGAAGAGTTCCCAGAAGTCACCTACTACAGGACAGGCCTAACAAAGAAAATAACAGAACGCCACTAGCCGTCACCTTCAGCCCCCAACTAAAACCCCTCCAACGCATTATTAAGGATCTACAACCTATCCTGAAGGATGACCCAACACTCTCACAAATCTTGGGAGAAAGGCCAGTCCTTGCCTACAGACAGCCCCCCAACCTGAAGCGAATACTCACCAACAACCACATACCACACAACAGAACCACTAACCCAGGAACCTATCCTTGCAACAAAGCCCGTTGCCAACTGTGCCCACATATCTATTCAGGGAACACCATCACAGGGCCTAACAACATCAGCCACACTATCAGAGGCTCGTTCACCTGCACATCCACCAATGTGATATATGCCATCATGTGCCAGCAATGCCCCTCTGCCATGTACATTGGTCAAACTGGACAGTCTCTACGTAAAAGAATAAATGGACACAAATCAGATGTTAAGAATTATAACATTCATAAACCAGTCGGAGAACACTTCAGTCTCTCTGGTCACGCAATCACAGACATGAGGGTCGCTATCTTAAAGCAAAAAAACTTCAAATCCAGACTCCAGCGAGAAACTGCTGAATTGGAATTCATTTGCAAATTGGATACTATTAATTTGGGCTTGAATAGAGACTGGGAGTGGCTAAGTCATTATGCAAGGTAGCCTATCTCCTCTTGTTTTTTTCCTACAAACCCCCCCCCCCCAAGACGTTCTGGTTAAACTTGGATTATTGCTGTGCACATTGTAAGATGAGCTATTGCCAGCAGGAGAGTGAGTTTTGTGTGTGTGGTTTTTGGAGGGGGTGTGTGTGTGGGGGGGGGGGGGGTGGTGAGAAAACCTGGATTAGTGCTGGAAATGACCCACCTTGATTATCATGCGCATTATAAAGAGAGGTTTCAAAGAGGGATGGGCTATTACCAGCAGGAGAGTGAGTTTGTATGTGTGTCTATGTGTGTGTGTGTGGGGGGGAAGAGTGAGAAAACCTTGATTTGTGCTGGAAATGGCCTTCCTTGATGATCACTTGATGATCACTTTAGATAAGCTGTTAGCAGCAGGACAGTGGGGTGGGAGGAAGTTTTGTTTCATGGTCTCTGTGTGTATATAATGTCTTCTGCAGTTTCCACGATATGCTATGCATCCGATGAAGTGAGCTGTAGCTCACGAAAGCTCATGCTCAAATAAACTGGTTAGTCTCTAAGGTGCCACAAGTACTCCTTTTCTTTTTTCTTTTAACAAGGGTCTTTCCTCCAAGCAGAGACGTCCTGTTGATTTTCAATATGAAAACCCGAATCAAGATGCAGGGGTTTTTTCGTGTTACACAGCTTCTCTCTTCCTTGTTCGTATAAATTGTGCTTTAAGGGCTGCCTGCTAGTTCTGTTACAGGCAGGTAATCAAGAAGCAAAATATGCTATTGAGATACAATCCCCAGAAAATCATTAGCGATCCATCTATCAGGGTAATGTTAAGAAACTTACTCTGCTTGCTGGTGAGCAAATTTTCATTACGCACCTTTGAGAGTCCTACTGGGATTTCAGGACAGTTTGAGGAAGGCACTTTGGATAGCCACAGACATATCAGAAATATTCATCCAGCTCCATGCTACTGTAACAAGCAAATATGAATTCCTAACTTGCAGCAAATATTACAAACGTCCAACATTCACTTGCATACACTTGCAGAACAAAATCCGGCCTCCCTTAAGAAAGAAGCTTTAAATGATTATTTCTATCAAGGTACTTACCTGGCACTCATCACTGTAGGTTCTGAGCACTTCGCAACCATCAATGGATTTTATCTGCAGAACACCCCTTTGAAATAGGGAAGTACTCTCTGCATTTTACGGAGATGGGACAGAGGCAGAGGGTAAATTAAGTGACTTGACCAAGGACATACAGTATGTTTACAGCTGAGATGGGAATTGAAGCAGGTCTCCTGATGCCCAGTCCAGTGCATTAAACCATTCTTTCTATAATTCTCTTAAGGACCTAGTGTTCTCACACTGATTTCACACTGTTATAACTCATTGACATAAGAAGAATATCTTCTGATTTACACTAGTGAGAAGAGAATCAGACCCAAAGAACCAATTCTCCACTGACTTGCTCCTGATGTTTTCATTTACACCTGTGCAATGGCCAGATGCTGCCATTTGGCCAGACTCCCGACTGGTGTAAACGGACATGGGACTATGAAGTAAGTGACACTAAATGATTTTGCACCATCTAAGGACCCATCCCTCCATCTGGCAACATATTCACCCTCACTTTACACAAATGTAAAGGACTGCATAAAGTGCTAGGCAACGGTGCATCGGGCTCTTTGTGCTTACAAGAGGTGGTGCTGGTTTGCAGTTCTATACGCAGTCAAATCCAACAGACCTATTACCTACTGAGCAAGCTTCCTGCCCTACCCAAGTGTCTCAGTATTGAGCAGGAGAGAAATCATGTCTACAGCTGATAGGGTGGTGCGAACTCCGAACTCACTTTGTCCATGGCTTCCCTAGTGAGGTGGCCAGCAAGAAAGCAATCCTTGTCCCCTAGGAACGGGAGTGGGAACAAGTAGCTCATTGTGCAGATGATGCAAAAGAGCTTGGAGGTGCTTTTCCTGTAAGTCTTAAATTTTTTTTAAAGTGCCTGTCCTGGAATTACTCCTCATGCACACTGCCCGTGGGCTCACCCAGCACGTATTACGTAGAAGTGTGGTTACTTATTGCCTCTCGAGCAACCCTTTGTGGGCAGAGGCAGCACAAGACACACTGACTCTGTGGTCATCTTGTCTCTTCGGGGACCCTTTCAGAACCCCAGTTCACCAAGTTATTCCAACAACCCTCAAGAGTGATCCTGTTTATTTAGTTCTCAGGTCCCCTTAGCTCAGAGTCTCTCTCCCAGTAATCCAATACGAAGTCTTTCAAAACAAAACACAAATATATACAGTCTTTCTCTCAGTTTCCCCTGTGCACAGACCCCTCTTCCCTGAGGGTCTGCTGTCAGTCTCTCCCCTGCTTCTTGGGCAGGATCTCTCCCAGGCCTTCCTGCCTGGAGAGTTTTCTCCTGCTTCTTGCAGTCTTACTCTTTCAATGTGCCCTCCTCCCTGCAGCTTGCTGCTGCCTTTTACCCTGCAATCACTTGATTCCCCTCAAGCGGGGCTCATCATGTAATCAAGGCTGGTTTAGCCCCAGGTTCTCCAGCCCTAGGGCAAGCCGCCCTGCTACAGTTCACATCTAACGGCTGCTCCACTAGAGGATAAAAGCCTACTTCAGCTGCCTGCTAATGGAGTTAGGTTGGGATTTTCAAAAGTCCCTAAGGGGGTTAAGCACCCAACTCCCATTCAAAGTCAATTGAAATTAGGCTCCTAACTCCCCTAGATGCTTTTGAAAATCCCATTCATAATCTTTTAGCTCAAGTGGTAGAGGTCTGTGCTATGGGTCTGAAGGTTGTAGGTCCAAAGCCAGCTGACGACCCATGTGGAGGGAAATTGCACATGGAATTCCCTAGAAAGCAAAGGAAACTCCATATATGGCAAGCTAGCAAGAGGCTGGTCCTGGTACCAATCCCATTGAAGTCAATGGAAAGATTCCCATTGGGAGTCAATGGGTTTTAGATCAGGCCCTTGGTGCATAATGAGATGACATTAGTAAGAGAAAATTACTGGATATCCTTCAGCAGATTCTTGACGTAAGTAAATAATTGCTTGAGACAGAATTATGTATGAAGTGAAATAATTCTTTAGTGGACATATTTCACTCCAGATATGAAGTAATAATTTTTTATTGCTGTGACACAGAAAATCATTGTGGAATTAGGAATACATTTGTCACTCTTGGGAGTAACTATTCTACTTTAAAAAGTAAAACAAATGACTTTTTAAAAGAGAGCATAAAGAAACTTTATTGAGACTTTTACTGGGTCAAATGCAAGTTTTCACTTTTATGGAAGAGAAATAAAGGGGATTTAACTGAAAATATTGATATGCAAATGTAAACCTGCTAAAATGAGTAGTTTTTACCAGCTTTGGGAAAAAATAAGAAGTGGCCCTAAATGACAAATTGAAACACAAAATGAGCTCACCCTTCTTTAAGGTTCAAATTGGTTTGAATAATCTGGCTCATCATCTCTACCTTTATAGGCCTGCTGCTAAAATCTACCCTGAGATCTTAGCAGCTCTGGCCATCTCTGTTGGGGTAGGTGGTAACCTCAGTTTATTATACATGTCTGTGGATGTCCCAAGGGTATGGGAACAGAGTCTTCTAGTGAAAGGTTTGACCCAGATTGATCCTAGGATCAACAAGACAACATCAACCAGTTGCAGCACAGTAGAAAGAGCATCAGACCTGAGCTCCTATGAGAGCAACAGCACCAAAGTCAGGGGATTATTGAGGGAAAACAAAAAAAGGCCCTGTAGAGATTAAGAGGAAAGTGTCAACAGTGAATGGGCCCCAGGAGCACATGGCTCTTATTTATTGGCCAGATCTTTCCTGACTCTCACACTCCAAGGATGGCCATCTGTGGAGTGAGCTCATGTGACTCCCACTCCTATTTCATGCTGCAGTTGAGGGCCTACTCCATTCAAAGCTGCAGCTTTCAGGCTGGGTTAAGCAGGCTCTGAACAAGGCGCATTCAGCAAACGAGGTTTCTTCCAAATTCTTCACCCAGCCTGATCGCCACTTAATGGCTGTGCACATTCATGTGTCTGCCTTAAGACAACGTTTGCACATGCAGAATGGAATTAAAAGGGGAAGTTCATTATTATATTAACGGGAAGGGTGAGCATCTCTGCTTGCAAAAATAACCTCTTACCAAAACTCAAATAAAGCTACAATATTTTTGAGGTCCAAAAACCAGAAAGCTGAGCAGGCCCCACAAGTCCACAGTGTCTCTGTCTGCAATCAACACTATATACCCTAGTGTTTGCTCACTCCATCAGGTGACAAATTTGTCCAGATCAGAGATCTGACTGGGACTCAACAGCAGATGACTCTTTATCTGGAGAGAAGAGGATAGGAGAGGAGCACTGATTGTGGAATGTTCTATATGTGAGGAACTCCCACTGAAAGAGAATAAGAACACTGAAATCAATGGGCATTAAGTACCTAACTACCTGAGCCTTAGGGCCTGAAACAAAGAGCACTGAAGTCAGTGGAAGGAATTCCATTGACTTCAATGGCTTTTGGATCTTGCCCTTAGACTCAATAGTGAGGCACATAACTGTGAGCTTTATTGGTCATCTCTGTACTTCATGAATACTTGCACAGCACACCCAATATGCACTGGGCTCAGTGTAAAACCTGTTCATTTGGAGGTATTCCAAAGTCCTGGTCAACTTCTGCATTACAGTTACCTGAGTTGCACGCTTGCATAACTGCTATCCAGGATATCATAACATTATCCAGTGCATTTTAAAATCTCCAGCCTAAGCACTCCGCACAGCTCCTGACGGAGCTGCCATATTGATAACAGAATCACAGTCACTCAAAACAGATTGATACCTGTGTTCATCTCGCTGAGATCTGTCTTGTCCTCCCCATTTTGATAGAAATTTCCTTTGCAGTTCCTATGGAGTGCTATTTGCCAGGCACCATAGACAGCAATGTTTAGGCAAGTGCAGACTGTTGCCTGGCAAATATATAGGAAACTACATATGTCTCCCATTAACAGATGGAACTTTCTCTGAGAAACACTACTGAGATATGCAGCCCTCTTTGAGAACAGCAACAACAATGGCAAAGGAACAACTTTCACTTCGCTGTTCCTCCATGCCCTCAGAACTACTTGTAGGCTTCATCTTCCCTTCACTTCCCCTCCCCACTCATTCTTAAACAGGGAAGCCCAAGGCAACAGTGATAAAACAGAAACCGTCATTAGCACACATTGAGTTCTCCCCCATGAGGTTTTCAAGATAGAGCATATCCTGATCTTCACTGTACAGAATATAAGATTCATCAAATCTTTACAAAGAAGTGAGTTGGGATAAAACAAAAAGCCTTGCATCTGAACAACCCCACATTTGGGAGAAGTTCAGATTTGAAGCCAGGTACAAACGTTACGTCTGGTTGTTGTTCTGCAAGTGGTTGAGTCAATAGTTCTTGGGGGAAGTTTCAATCCACAGCTAGATGCTGGTCTAAAATTCATAGCACAGGAGCAAACTCTTGTTAGAATCATCCCACTTCCTGGGTTTAAATTTGCCAAGAAAAAAATGTCTAAAGGAGAAATAAAACCATAAATAAAACTCAGCTGTATTGGTGATTCATTACATATTAGAAATTCATTAAATTGTTGACCTGGGCTCTCTTGTGAGAAAATCTAGGCTTGGTTTAAATTGATAAATTAAATAGGAATATGTCACCAAGACCAGCTGGTATTCACCCAAGAGTTCCGAGGGAAATCACATATGAATTTGAAGAACTACTAATTGTGGTATGTAACCTATCACTTAAATCAGCCTCTGTACCAGATGACTGGAGGACAGCTCACATAATGCTGGTTTTTTTAAAAGGCTCCAGAGGCGATCTTTGCAATTATGGGCTGCCTAACTTCTGTACCAGGCAAATTGGTTGAGCTATAGCAGAGAAGAGAATTACCAGACACAGAGAAGAACACAATATATAGGGAAAGAGACAACACAGCTTTTGTAAAAGGAAATCATGCCTCAAGGATCTAATAGAATTCTTTGAGGGTGTCAACAAACAAGTGGACAAGGGTGATCCAATGGATATAGTGTACTTGGACTTTCAGAATGCCTTTGTCTCTCAAAGGTCTCTCACCAAAGGCTCTCCAGGAAGTAAGCAGTCACTGGATAAGAAGGAAGGTCACCTCATGGATCAGTAACTGGTTAAAAGATAGGAAACAAAGGATAGGAATAAATGGTCAGTTTTCACAATGGAGACAAGTAAATAGTGGAGTCCCCCACGGACCTGAACTGGGACCTGTGCTGTCAATATATTCATAAATGATCTGGAAAAGGGGGTGACTACTGAGGAGACAAAGTTTGCAGACCATACAAATGTATTCAAGATAGTTAAGGCCAAAGCTGACTGTGAAGAGTTACAAAGGGATCTTAAAAAATGGGGTGACTGGACAACAAAATGGCAGATGAAATTCAATGCTGATAAATGTAAAGTCATGCACCTTGAAAATCATAATCTCAACTATTCAGAATGATGGGATCTAAATGATCTGTTAGCACTCAAGAAAGAGATCTTGGAGTCATTGTAGAGGGGTCTCTGAACACATCTGCTCAACGTGCAGCAGCAGTCAAAACAGAATGTTAGGAAACATTCATAAAAAGAAAAAAGAAAAGGAGTACTTGTGGCACCTTAGAGACTAACCAGTTTATTTGAGCATGAGCTTTCATGAGCTACAGCTCACTTCATCGGATGCATAGCATATCGTGGAAACTGCAGAAGACATTATATACACACAGAGACCATGAAACAAAACTTCCTCCCACCCCACTGTCCTGCTGCTAACAGCTTATCTAAAGTGATCATCAAGGAAGGCCATTTCCAGCACAAATCCAGGTTTTCTCACCCTTCTCCCCCTCCCCCCACACAGACACACATACAAACTCACTCTCCTGCTGGTAATAGCCCATCCCTCTTTGAAACCTCTCTTTATAATGCGCATGATAATCAAGGTGGGTCATTTCCAGCACTAATCCAGGTTTTCTCACCACCACCACCCCCCCACACACACACCCCCCTCCAAAAACCACACACACAAACTCACTCTCCTGCTGGCAATAGCTCATCTTACAATGTGCACAGCAATAATCCAAGTTTAACCAGAACGTCTTGGGGGGGGGGGGGTTTGTAGGAAAAAAACAAGGGGAGATAGGCTACCTTGCATAATGACTTAGCCACTCCCAGTCTCTATTCAAGCCCAAATTAATAGTATCCAATTTGCAAATGAATTCCAATTCAGCAGTTTCTCGCTGGAGTCTGGATTTGAAGTTTTTTTGCTTTAAGATAGCGACCCTCATGTCTGTGATTGCGTGACCAGAGAGATTGAAGTGTTCTCCGACTGGTTTATGAATGTTATAATTCTTAACATCTGATTTGTGTCCATTTATTCTTTTATGTAGAGACTGTCCAGTTTGAAAGGAAACATTCAGAAAGGGGTGGATAAGACAAAATATCATAATGCCACTATATAAATCCATGGTACGCCCACACTTTGAATACTGTGTACAGTTCTGTTCGCCCCATCTCAAAAAGAAATATTAGAGTTAGAAAAAGTATAGAGAGGGGCAACAAAAGTATTAGGGGTATGGAACAGCTTCCGTATGAGGAGAGATTTTAAAAAACTGGGACTGTTCATCTTGGAAAAGAGATAACTAAAGGGGGATATGATAGAGGTCTATAAAATCATGACTGGTGTGGAGAAAGTGAATAAGGAAGTGTCATTTACCTCTTCACATAACACAAGAACCGGGGTCACCTGATGAAATTAATAGGCAGCAGGTTCAAAACAAATATAAGGAAATATTTCTTCACACAATGCACAGTCAACCTGTGGAACTTGTTGCCAGGGGATGTTGCGAAGGTCAAAAGTATAATTGGGTTTAAAAAAGAATTGGATAAGTTCCTGGAGGACAGTCCATCAATGGCTATTAGCCAAGATGGTCAGAGACGCAACCCCATGCTCTGGGTGTACCTAAACCTTTGACTGCCAGAGCTGGGACTGGACAACAGGGGCTGGATCATTTGATAAATTGCCCTGTGCTATTCATTCCCTGTGAAGCATCTGGCACTGGTCACTGTCAGAAGACAGGATACTGGGCTAGATGGACCATTGGTCTGACCCAGTGTGGTCATTCTTATGCCCTTATGAAGCTGGGCTGATTTGTGGGTTGGTATTGAAACTAGAGGTGTGCCTAAAGTGGTGGTTTCTGGGTCAGGAGAATTAGACTCTGAGGTTCTGCTTTAAAACTTATTAGAGCTCCGTTCAGATTCAACTGCCAAATCAAAACGGCCAAAATCCCTTTCCCCTTTTCTACTCCAGACACTCACCAATGGAAGGCTCCAATTTTGTTATTACTATTTATGTGTATCGTGGTAGCACCCAAAAGCTCCAGTCAGTGTCAAGGATCTATTGTTCTGTATTCTGTACAACCACAGCTCCGCAGCCCACCATCCTCTCCTTTCTGAGTTCTTGACATCTCCCTCCTTCCCGCAACACATACAGTAATACAAATGCAAACCTTTGTTCCTCCAACCAGATACAGTGTTCTCACAATGTTCTCACCAACGCCTGTAAAACCAAGGAGACAGTTTTCCTCCCTCCTCAGTTGCTATAGATCACATGCTTTACATTAAAGCAGTGTACAAACTGCATACACTTACTCGCATATCTGCTACGTACCTGTTCCTTTAACACTGTAGTCAGGAGGATGTTAAATAAAGTGCACCACCATCTGATAGTTGCTTCTGAGGAAAATACTGTGGACAAACCTGCTTCAGATAAACTAAGAATCCAGCCAGCCACTCCCAGGCCCTACTCAAGCCCAACAAGGAAAATAACGGAACACCACTGGCCATCACATACAGCCCCCAGCTAAAACCTCTCCAGCACATCATCAATGATCTACAACCTATCCTGGAAAACAATCCCTCACTCTCACAGACCTTAGGAGACAGGCCAGTCCTCGCTTACAGACAGCCCCCCAACCTGAAGCAAATACTCACCAGCAACTACACACCATACCACAGAAACACTAACCCAGGAACCAATCCCTGTAACAAACCTCGTTGCCTACTCTGTCCCCATAACTACTCTAGCGACACCATCAGAGGACCCAACCACATCAGCCACACCATCAGGGACTCATTCATCTGTACATCTACTAATGTGATCTATGCCATCATGTGCCAGCAATGCCCCTCTGCCATGTACATTGGCCAAACCGGACAGTCTCTACGTAAAAGAATAAATGGACACAAATCGGAGATCAGGAATGGTAACATACAAAAGCCAGTAGGAGAACACTTCAATCTCCCTGGACATTCTATAACAGATTTAAAAGTAGCCATACCTGAACAAAAAAACTTCAGAAACAGACTTCAAAGAGAAACTGCAGAACTAAAATTCATTTACAAATTTAACACCATTAATTTGGGCTTGAGTAGGGCCTGGGAGAGGCTGGCTCACTACAAAAGCAACTTTGCCTCTCCTGGAATTGACACCTCCTCATCAGTTATTGGGAGTGGACTATATCCATCCTGATCGAATTCGCTCTCTCAGCACTGGTTCTCCACTTGTAAGGTAACTCCCTTCTCTTCATGTGTCAGAATAATAATGCCTGCATCTGTAATTTTTCATTCCATGCATCTGAAGAAGTGCGTTTTTTACCCATGAAAGCTTATGCCCAAATAAATCTGTTAGTCTTTAAGGTGCCACCGCACTCCTTGTTATTGTCCCCAAACTGACCCTCAAAAGCTACTGGTCTGGTCCTATCCAGAGAGGAGGGGAAAATGAAAAGTAAAAAGAAAACTAAAGGCTATGGTCACTTGCTTAGTGATTCTACAGATCCCTCTGGTTCAACAAACACAACTCAATTAAACTGGCATCCCATGTGGACTCCTGTCTTTGTTGTTGTTGCATAAGTCATCATCACTGTGCACGTCAAGAGCAATTGTTTTACTCCCACACAAAGGTGCTGTCAAAATTTGGGCTTTTTATTAAAATGTTTGCCATAATCCGAAAGAAACAAGCACAGCATGGACAAACCCTGCTCCTGGAGACTCTTCCAAATCACAGTAGAATAGTGTACATACCACGGTGCACTTTCTCTACTGACAGAACCTCTCACAGTTTTACCCTTGTCGGTGGTTAAGGGGAGCACAGCTTAGCTGAAAACCCATTTTTGTTCCAGATGTCGAACTTCCCTATAACAATACAAATTTTGTATGTGGGCTTGTTGTGGTGTCTGGGCCTGAGGATTAAATAAAAAAAGCTTAACCATTGTTACTTGTACATATGACAGGTTTCAGAGTAGCAGCCATGTTAGTCTGTATCCGCAAAAAGAACAGGAGGACTTGTGGCACCTTAGAGACTAACCCATTTATTAGAGCATAAGCTTTCGTGAGCTACAGCCCACTTCATCGGATGCATGATAGTCTCTAAGGTGCTACAAGTACCCTTGCTCTTTTTGTACATATGAGTAATTAGTAATTTACTTTTCATTTCAATGTGATTTGAAGAGAAAACATGCACCAAAAATGATACTGTCAAACAAAGCTCTTAGATTTTCAGCAACAAGAATAAACAATACCCCTTGCTGATCAAAGCTGTGCGTGCTGCTATCAGGCTCATTCAATTCTGAGCTACATCCCCTAACAGCTTTTGTATTGCACTCATCCATCATCCTCTCCGTGAAGGAGAAGACACAGACTGATGGGTGTCCCAGGAATGGCTTTAAAAAGATACTGTGAACAACTCCGAATTCTACTTAATGTGCTACAATGCTTAATGTGCGGCAATCGGTGTTTAATTTGTGGCAGGGCTGGGCCCCGGCACCTCTAGGCTTGGCAGTTCGTAGCCCTGGCACCTCTGGGCTTGCTGCATAAATTATGAATGCAAAAAATTTGCTTGAAGCCCAGCACCTCTTTCATTAAAAATTAAGCACTGGCTGCAGTGTGGCTGCTACAGTTTTTCATAGATTAAGGAAAAACAGACTAGAGTTATAGAGCTTTTTACCTGAGAACCAAATAGGCTAACTTGGCAATCAAGACCCTGAGGGAGTGAAATTAATGCTGGAATTTAACTAGCTGCTAGACACCTGCAGCATCTGAAACATTCAGACTCCCCTGGAAGGCATTTCTGAACTGACCCTTTATTTATTTAGTGTCCTCCTGATTTCCCTCTGACTTCCCACAGGATTTGGCTCTAGGTAACATGTGCAAACATTGCACGTTGGATATTCGTTCTCCAATATTCTGATCTCAGCACTAGTCTTTCACTTCAATTGGTTCTGACCAAGGACATTTAGGAAAGAAAAGAAGCCTCTGTTTAGTCAAATATCTATATTTATGTCTCCTTGCAGCTTGTAAGGATCTCTCATTCAGGCTCCAGTCCTGTAACACTTATGCACCCACTTAACCTTAAAGTCATAAAGTTAAGCACATGCATAAGAGTTTGTAGAGTCAAAACTAAAAACATTGAAGGTCAGAACAGGGACCACATTTCTTGCAGAATTTATTAATTTCATTGGAAGGTTGTTTTTGTTTTTGTTTTCAAAGAAAATTTTAAAACACAATGTAACTTGCATTTTTTATTGTGTGACACCTGAATCAGTGTTCAACTGTAAATTCAGAGCATGGATGGAGGGACAGACAGAATCTGCTTCTTCCTAATGAGATCAGAGATACTACAATTGGGGCAGGGGAGTGGAAAGATAATGGGAATAAACTTATCATAAACCCTGGGATAAGCACAACACGACAGCACACCATCTTTCCTTCGCAACACGGACAAACTTCTGTTTGAAACCCATGTTCTTCAGGCTTGGAAGACTATCACATAAACAACAGACTCATTCCAAAGCTTAGAGGAAAGTTTTTACTTCTCTCCATAATGAATGCAATACCTGGAGATGGTATCGCGTGCATCTGTGAATTAGCCATTTTTTAATAAAAAAGTTGCTAAATTATTAACTTTTTCCAAAATGATATTTGATGAGAAAAAGTAATATCCATATGAAGTATTAAGTGTTTCTTATGAAAAAGCGATATAAATCTGACAGAGCATAACAATTATGCTGTCAAAAATACAAGATTTCATTTTCCCGGAGCCATCCAGATCACTGGGTTTCACTTTCACATGCTGTCATTGGGATGGGGAGATTTATTTTGTCTCTGATTGCTCTGCAAAAAGTGTTGTTACTGAAAACACACATCAAGAGTTAATTTTTTTCACAACAATCCCAAAATCTCGTGCGGTGTTCAATGAGGACTGTGGGCTAGATTAGCCGTTCTCCTTGAAAACCCACAGAAGGAAAAATCTTATCTGGTGCTTTTATAACTCTTGAACCATCATCTTGACAGTGCAAAAGGCTGCAGAAGAGACAATGACAATGGGTATTCCATAAAGCAAGGCCCAGATATTGAAAGGTATTTAGCCAACAAACTCCCATCAATGTATATGGGAGATAAGTGCCTAAGTATCTTTGTGGATATAGGTACGTGTTTCTATTTATAGCATGCCTTCTCTTCTTTGGTTCTAAGGATCTGCTCCAAAGCCCATGAGTCAACGGGGGTCTTTCCTTTGATATTAATAGGCTTTATGCAATAACAACTGAATGTATAAAGAAAAGGAGTACTTGTGGCACCTTAGAGACTAACCAATTTATTTGAGCATGAGCTTTCGTGAGCTACAGCTCACTTCATCGGATGCATACTGTGGAAACTGCAGAAGACATTATATACACAGAGACCATGAAACAATACCTCCTCCCACCCCACTCTCCTGCTGGTAATAGCTTATCTGAAGTGATCATCAAGTTGGGCCATTTCCAGCACAAATCCAGGTTTTCTCACCCTCCGCCCCCCCACACACAATCTCACTCTCCTGCTGGTAATAGTCCATCCAAAGTGACCACTCTTTTTTCCTACCCCCCCCCCAACGTTCTGGTTAAACTTGGATTTATGCTGGAAATGGCCCACCTTGATTGTCATGCATATTGTGGGGAGAGTGGTCAGTTTGGATGAGCTATTGCCAGCAGGAGAGTGAGTTTGTGTGTGTGGTTTTTGGAGGGGGGTGAGAGAACCTGGATTTGTGCAGGAAATGGCCCACCTTGATTATCATGCACGTTGTAAGGAGAGTGGTCACTTTGGATAGGCTATTACCAGCGGGAGAGTGAGTTTGTGTGTGTGGTTTTTGGAGGGGGGTGAGAGAACCTGGATTTGTGCAGGAAATGGCCCACCTTGATTATCATACACATTGTGAAGAGAGTGGTCACTTTGGAGGGGCTATTACCAGCAGGAGAGTGAGTTTGTGTAGGGGGGGGCGGAGGGTGAGAAAACCTGGATTTGTGCTGGAAATGGCCCAACTTGATGATCACTTCAGATAAGCTATTACCAGCAGGAGAGTGGGGTGGGAGGAGGTATTGTTTCATGGTCTCTGTGTATATAATGTCTTCTGCAGTTTCCACAGTATGCATCCGATGAAGTGAGCTGTAGCTCACGAAAGCTCATGCTCAAATAAATTGGTTAGTCTCTAAGGTGCCACAAGTACTCCTTTTCTTTTTGCGAATACAGACTAACACGGCTGTTACTCTGAAACTGAATGTATATTTCACCGCTTCTGTGGAATTTGGATAGAATCACCATCATTAAGTTTCTTCTATAAGAGCATAGCCAACTAAGGTCTCGATTTGGCAAACTTTAACTTTTCTCATGAGCAGACCCCCTAGCATCAACGCGTTCAACTCATGTGCTTAAAGTTAAGCACATGTTAAAATGCTTTGCTTAATCACAGGCAAAACACCTGGGCAGATGAGTTACACTGCCCATAAGAAACATAGCTTTAAACTATCTTGATTTTCTGCATATTGCATTACAGAAAGGCTTGGAATGAAACATTTTAATAAGTTATGGATGTTATTAATGCCTTCATTCATGCCATTTATGTTGACATTTATATCCTTTTCCTAGAAGACTTTTGTAAACGTCTTTAATTTGTAAATGTCTCAGAAACAACTGCTTAGTGACTTGCAAGTTTCTTGTAAACCCAAAGTAACGGGATGGAAGCACAATACTGGAATAAGGAAGAAGTCTCTTCCTTCGGAAATGAATACGTGGCATCAGTCTGAGTCAGAGGGAGCTGAAATAAGGAATCGCTTTGCCAGCCTCCCTGTGGCTCTGATTCTTGAAATTCAAAGCCCAGAGTTACTTGCATCTGCATATATAAGGATGCAGGATATGGCAAACTATGGAATTAACACTGATCTGAGACACACTCAGGCTTATGAAAAGATTAAGGCATTTCTGTAAATACCACATGCCTGATTTTTATCCCACATACAATGGTGCAAATCAGGTGTAATGCCACTGAAGTCAATAGAGTTATGCCAGTTACTGTAAGTGACAGCAAAATCAGGCTCCAGCAGTAGGGACTAGCTTATTCTTTACAAGAGGAAATCTATCACACAGTATCTGAGTTATCACATCAGCAGTATAATGATCTTTTTTATAATTACAGGGGCTAACAAGTGGTGGAATATCTAAGCCATCCACTGCAACCTCACCCTTTTGCTTTCCTTCATTTTAACCACCTTTCGTTGATGTACAAAATATACAATCCTCAGAGCCACCACAAAATTATACGTACATGAAATAAAAATACATCAATCAAAATTTAATTTCCTGTTAAGATAAACTTAATAAGCCATCTCCCTTAAGTCTACCATTTATGGGACTAAAAAGAGTTTGAATTAATCCATTTCCTGTGGAGTAAAACCGCTTAAGTATACATCACGACAGCATTTATAAAAAATGTGACAAATCGATCCTGTTGAACAGCTGTGACTCAGTTCCACCAATAACTTGCCTACACAATTCATCTTTCTGAAATTTGACGGTATTATTTTTGATATCTCAGATCTTGAAATTTCACATATTTGAATTTAAAATGGCAAGATAAAGGTCTAAGCCAACCTCCAGACATATTTAAAATAAAGCTCCCATCATGTTACAGTTTTCTAAATGATCACAATAATGGATATCACTTATTTCTTCGTAATTCTTGTTGAAATTATCATTGCACAGTCCTCTGTTTCTATTAATAACAACAAATGCTCCGGGCAGTTTTTGTCCTCTCTGTTTTATATTACAACCGCAAGATCACCAGGAAAACACACCAGGACATTTGGGGATCCAGACATATTTTACTGTTAAGCCCCATCTAATCAGAAGGTCAAAAAGTTGCAGTGATGAAAATTCGAGACATGGAAAACAAACAGGAGGGTAAGTGTCCATGGATTTAGGAGAGCGAGCATCCTGGTGCTAGGTAACAGGATCTACATGCAACTATTCTCCTTTCTTAAAGAATCAGGTTGTGTGTTGCTTTTATTTAATAACATGAAAGAAGTTATTTAGGTGGAAAAAATAAGCCATCACATGAATAGGAATATTAGATAGGAAGTTTGTACTCGTTACCACCTTAGCTAGAATTTGGCTAGGATATTGTGGTAAACCCCGCAATTAGTGTGGAAAGTTCCATGGAGTCTTCAGTGATCACCAGTATTAGGGTCTCTGTTTTAAAGGCAACATTTAAGTTCATTGTCTACAGCTTTACCACCTACTGATGTGTGGTTGTCAGCTTTACAAATTAAAGAGAGTTAGGGTTTGATCCTCCTTGGATTGGAGATCGCCAAGAAGCAGCTAAATGCTACAAGAATTAATGTTAGTGACCTCTGTGACCCTACATATGCTGTCTTTACGAAAAGACGTAAAACGGAGGTCCTAACCACTCATTATTAGGGCCCTACCAAATTCAGGTCCATTATGGTCAATTTCACAGCCATAGGATTTGAAAATAGGTAAATTTAAAGTTTTCAGATGTTTAAATTGGAAATTTCACAGTGTTCTAACCATGGGGGTCCCAATCCAAAAGGGGATTGTGGGCGGTCACAAACCTGTTGTAGGAGGATGATGGGATTGCCACCCTCACTTCTATGCTGCCTTCAGAGCTGGACTCTGAAGGCACCAGCCACGGAGCTTCCTGCAGCTGCACGAGATTCCCAGAGGTTGGTCTTAGCTCCCCCCCAAGAGCGGCTGTGCAGGGGATGGACAAGTCCTATCCTTCCCCAGCCCAGCCGTAGCTAAGAGCCCACTTGGCTGGGGCACTCCGAGCAGCAGAGGGAGATTGGACCCACCTCCACAAGACTCCTCCAGTTGCAGGAACCCCTGGAGCTGCTGCCCAGTCCCAGAGAGTCCTGCAGCAAGGGGAGGCACCCAGAGGTGGGTCTGATCTCCCCCCGAGAGCGGCTGTGCAGCGGATGGACAAATCCTGTCTCTCCCCAGCCCAGCCAGAGCTAGAATCCCCCTGGGTGGGACACTCCTAGCAGCAGGGGAGATCGGATTTCACAGGGAAGGGCTTATTTCACGGTCCATGACATGTTTTTCACTGCCGTGAAATTGGCAGGACCCTACTCATGATCATTAATGATCCCATAGCGCTTTTCACCAGCCTATATGGATAGGTGCTCTGGCCAAATTCCACCTTGAGTGATTATTAGACCTGCTTGGGAAATTGTGAATGTTTTGAAATTTTGATGATAAATGAAAACTGCATTGAAGATTAGCTGCAAAAAGCACAGCTATAACTTCTCCCCAGCTATCTCCTTTCACGCTGAAGTAACTGTTGGGAATGAATTGCACCAATGTCGGTCCAGCAGCAGTGTCCAAGCAGATCTCAGTTGTGTTTGCAAAGTTGGGGGCTTCATCCAGGATCAGATCATAAGCCACAGGAGCTTTATGCACTACTGACTTTACATTTAACAGCACAAAGCAAAGACCTGGTCAAAAGTCTGCACAAGCTGCATGATCCATGTATGCGCCTCCATGCTATATATCATTGGTTTCCAAACTGCGGGGGGCATGGAGAAAAAATTTTTTATCAGTGTAAACATTTATTTTATTTATTTATTTATTTAACAGACCAGAGGTGGGCAAACTACGGCCCACGGGCCACATCCGGCCCGCGGGACCATCCCGCCCAGCCCCTGAGCTCCTGGCCGGGGAGGCTAGCCCCCAGCCCCTCCCCTGCTGTCCCCCTCCCCCACAGCTATGCCACCGCAAGGGCAGCTCACCTTGTGCCCACCCACCTCCCAGGTTTTCCAAGAAGCCAGTCCTGCAGCTCTGAGTGGCCTGGTAAGGGGGCAGGGAGTGGGGGGGTTAGATAAGGGGCAGGAGGTCCCAGGAGGCAGTCAGGGGACAGGGAGTGGTTGGATGGGGCTGAGGTTCTGGGGGGGCGGTCAGGAGACAGGGAACAGGTGGGGTTGGATAGGGGGTGTGGTCCCAGAGGGAGGTCAGGGGACAAGGAGCAAGGGGTTTAAATTAAGAATTGAATTTGTTAAAAAGGTGGTTGGATGATGGTAAAGGGGGGGGGCGTGATGCCAAAAAGTTTGGGAACCAGTGCTATATATCTAGTCAATAGTGTCCTCCTCCTCAGCATCTTCTCACATGAACCCAATTTGAACAGTCCATTCACACCACCAACTATCATTATGCTGTAAAAACAACAATAACAACAATACAACTAAACACACAATATAAAACAGAATCATAAAAGATGGGGACAGAATGACCATTTTTGAAATGGAACTGTAAATAAAAAACATGAAGCAGCCAACAATAACCACTAGCTCCCTTCTGGACCAGAACCTGGACCAGGAAAGTTCATTTGAGAGCAAAGTTACACACCCCTCAAAGAAGGTTGCCATTACACACACATGCACACACTTAGGGTTGATTGACATCTTTTAAAATTTTAAAAATATCAATGAATTTTATTTACAAAACAGTGAAAAATTATCCTCTTCTTTGTTCATTTATGACTATTTTACTCGTGTTTTTTTTTAATCAAAAGTATAAATAATTGGATTCATCAATATTTTTGTAAACAAAGGCAGCAGAGAGTTCTGCTTGCTGAAATACATCAGGTCGCATTATTCAGATGACAGCGGTGTCTTTTTAGAAAATCTCCATGGAGACCAAAAGTTTCACAACTGGTAGGCTCAATGGCTTATTCAGCTGAAAGTTTGTTATTCATTACTTTGATTGTTTCCACTCATCCTGTTAAGAAGCAGAAACAATAGCATGTGACGTGAGGGACCAATTACACAACAACTAAAGCAAATACTTTAGGAATATCCCATAGGTGGAGGATTTTGTCTCAACTCTTCAGCAAATACTTAGGAGCAATGAATACTTTTGCAGACATGAGGTCAGTTCATCAGCGAGTCGCTAACCATATGTGGGGCTAGAGTTGGGTTTTAGCCTAGATTCAGGGTCTGGACATCTCTAGTTTCTATAATGGTAACAGCCAATGAAGATTCTTTCTTAACAACAGTGACATGAACGGTCCACTCTAATAAGAGATTTTAGTGGGAAACTACACAGTGACTGAAAGGGGTTTTTTTACATCTGCCAATCAGCAGGAGAAACTTGAATTGAAGAAGCCGTCACCATTCAGTCCCATCCGCCATACCTCATTCCCAATCAAAATAATAAAGCCCTGCACTTCGAGGAGGCTGGCTGATCAGGAGAAGTTTTAATAGTAGGCTTTCTTTGTGCATTACTGTCACTGGTGACAAGGCAATTTTACAGTTAACGTAAAAAATGCATTTTGTTGCCAGAATGAAAGAGAGAGATTAAAAGTTAAAGAACTGCTGCTGCCTGGTGGGAAACCTTGAAAAACATTCAGTTTAGTGACACTTCTGCTGAAATACCATATTTCCAGGGGGCCTCTTCCTTGGTTTCTTTTCATTCTTATTTCTAGTGACTTGGGAATGAAAACAAGATCTTTGTTGCTCAAAAGTTCCTCTACGCCTGCTGTACATTACCTACCTGAAGTCAACCATCTTTGATACCATAATCATCTCCCATGAAACTAATTGTGACAACATCATGGGAGGATCAATAGTGTGTTCATTACAGCATGATGCTGGGAATCAGGATTTCTGGGCTCCTGGGGTGGTGTGGTTTTGCCAGATTCACGGTATGACTGCATGCTGGTTGAGAAATTTTTGTTTTTCTCCGTGTGAAAAATTTTGCCAGCTTTGAAAAATTATTGGTTCTGTTGAAATTTTTCTTTTGAAATGTTAACTTTTCATTGAAAAACCAAAACCCCCAAACCCAGATATTTTTGGACCAGGTTCACACCCATGTGACTCTATTGCCTTCAATGAAGTACAAAAGAACAGTGTAGCAGTGTGGAGGATGAGGGGCAATTGTCTCGTTATTCTTATTTATGATATTTTTATATAATATAGAGCGCCAAAGAGTTTAGAGTCTACCATTGTGACATCACGTGGGTGACACAGAGCAAAAGAAAGTAAACTGCTAACTAATAAAGATCCTTGTAAAGAATTGGGGCCTACCTTACATCTCATAAAAATTGGGGTCTCCTGCGGGACCAGGTTTTGCTCTTGAGGAGCCCTCACTCCCTGGGGGTAATTCTGCCTGAGCTCTCTGACAGGATCCAGGGAAACAGTTTCCAGCAGGGTTAGTTGTTTTTATTTCAAGCCTTCTTAACAAAACAAAACAAAGCCTCTTGGACTCTTCCCTCAAAGTCTGTGCAGACTGAGTCGTCCCTTCCCCAAGTTTGTCCCTCACACCAGTAAGTTCAGCAACAGCAACGTTTCCTGGCTCTTATCTCAGAGCCTCAGTAATAAAAGGACTTCACACAGTCTCCCTTCTATTTGGTTTCTGGAGCAATTCCTCTCTGAAGTTGCTCCAGCAGCAGCCCACTGAGAGCACTGCCCCCCGGCCTCTCAGCTTTCTGGAACACATTACCATCTCCCATCTACATTTCCTGCTGCCTTTTTTAATAACGATTGACCAATTTAGTTCCAGCTCTTTTCCCAGGTGCAGTAGGAGGGGCTAATCAGCCAGCCAGCCACAGGCCTCTGACCTCAGGCAAATGGTATCCCCCATATCTTCACAGTCTTGTTTCTGTGCAAACTACCTAGTAAGCTTCCCTCCTGACTGCAGTTTGGCATAAAGCCTGAGTGCGAGTATTTCTGTTCAAGACATAGCTGCCTCTTTTTCTTTCACAGAGGTTTGGTTGCAATTCTTTGTGCTTTCGACACAAGGTTTTTTTCTTCCTTGGAGACTAAATTTTTTGCATCCTCATTTGAAAAAGTAAAACTATTGCCAGAAAGGCCAGGTACTTAACAGGCATGAAGACTATACTACTCATCCTTAAAAGTGGTCCCTCCAAGTCAGAGTTGGGCAGTATGGGAGAAGCTTGTACTGCAGCTGTTCATATTGTATCTGCCTCCTCAGTAAATGGAACTTTCTCTTGAAAAAAAAAAAAATTTGCTAAGCAGGAGAGGAAAAATAGGAAAAAAAAATTTAAGATCTACTGTATGTAAGCACAGCTCTGTCTGTGCTTGCAATGGTGCATAGGCTGTGTGTAACTACACGCCACAGTGAAAGGCAGGCTGCTACACATGGCAGTGAAAGGCTCTGACAGCAGGGGAGGCAGTGGGGAAAGGCTCTGGCAGAGGTGAGCTGCTGGAGCCTTTCCCTATTGCCTGTTCCCTGCCAGGGCCTCTCCCCACGACTAGAGCATTTTTCACTGTGGCAGGAAAAGCTCTGGCAGCAGGATGCTACACTGCTACGTATAGCTCTGTAGATGTGGGAGGCACTGCTTGGGCACGTAGAGAGCCCTGTAGGACATATACGCTCGGGTTCTGGCATTTCTTTCTATTCTACTTGCCTAAGCAGTGTCCCACCGTCTACACTGCTATTAATACCCATGCTAAAGGGGCCGGCAGCGTCTGTAATCTATAGCCAGTAAGTGTAGAGCTAGCCTGAATGGGGAATGTTTTCAAAGTTCTCCAGTGAGGCTAAAGTGAATCTGTAAAGTTATGTGCTGCTGTTTGGGAGGTTAATGGGACTAACTACCTTTCAGTTACAGACAAGGAATATGTGTTTTAAACTTTCTCTAGGGAAATTTCCAGCTGGCCAGTTACTGCAAGCACAGATCTTTCTGTAGAAAATGAAATTCCTCTAGGGTCAACTGGGTACTAAATGTATGTTTTCAAAGGCTGGAAGTGCATAATTATTGAAAAGGACTTTTGGACCACACTTGCGGTTAGGTCCTAAAATAGATAGATACTTTTGGGTAGTGCATAAACACAAACAGATGGGCTGACTTCTAAGATCTAATTATCAGATGAGGTTCTAGTGCTTGTTATCTTTGCAGCTGACAAAAACTAAGCTTATTTATAGCTTTCTACCATGGGCAGCATGGAGGTGCGTGGGAGGAAGGGGCCTGGAGAAGGAAAGTGTGATATTTGGAGACCCTCCTTTCTATAACACCAAGTTTTTTGACGTACCTATAAAATATTTAACCACTTGTCTTCTTGTAATAGCCTAAGTACTCAGAGTATTTTATTTCTATTCTAGATCAAGGCCAGTGATTCTCAGACTTTTGTACTAGTGACCCCTTTCACATAGCAAGCCTC
Source organism: Natator depressus (assembly GCF_965152275.1). Lineage (NCBI taxonomy): Eukaryota > Metazoa > Chordata > Testudines > Cheloniidae > Natator > Natator depressus. Next base: position 115,953,234 of record NC_134240.1, on the reverse strand, counting down.
TAAGTGCAACCCTCCCTTATAAATTAAAAACACTTTTTTACACATTTAACACCATTATAAATGCTGGATGCAAAGTGGGGTTTGGGGTGGAGGCTGACAGCTCGCAACCCCCCACATAATAACCTCATGACCCCCAGTTTGAGAACCCCTGATCTAGGCACAAGCCACCACATTCAGATATCAAAGCCTACAAGGTAGCGTACATGTTAGGGGTGTGGCCAGAGTACTACTGAACTTCTGCAACCCCTCAGTGACAGAATAGCTCCTTCAGGGCTGTTTCCAGCAGCCCTGAGGCTGCTATAAGTTGCGTCAGGGCTGAACTGGTCCTTGCCCAATCCCAGAATCACCTTTGTGCCCCATCCTTGCTCTTGTGCCAAGCATAGCTCTGCCGGATCATTGCTAACCTTCATGGATAATAAATTATTATCCTCTTGTGGAGTGTAGGCTCACCTGCTTGTAGCGATGTCCTGAAAAGTAACTAATGATTGAAAGGTTAATATGAGCTTGTAAAATCCTAGGTTTGTACTATGGCAGGCTTCTCACCAGTGCTGTTCCCTGTGAGCAGGGAGAGGAAAGGGAATTGAAAAGTGTGCCTTCATCTGATCAAACCCTGTCATCCTTGCAGGAACAGTGGTAGAAGCTCATTTATCCAGTATATAGGGGTGACCAAGGTTTTTTGGAAGCAAAACCATTATCCTCTTCTGTCAGTTAGAAGTGTCTCTCCCATTCCTAAGCTAGTATGAATGGCTTGATACACTGTAGCTACTATGCCCCCTGCCAGCTGGCTTTTGGAGGGGCACTGACATACCCTGGGGGCCAGTAAGGGGGTACTTGTTGCCCCCCAGGAAATAGCTGTCAGGAAGCTCGGACAAGCCTACTGCACACAGGGAGGCTGTACCTCCCAAGGGAATACTTTGGGACTAGAACCGGGGTGGGCAAAGTTTTTGGCCTGAGGGCCACACCGGGGAATAGAAATTGTATGGCGGGCCATGAATGCTCACAAAATTGGGGTTGGGGTGCAGGAGGGGGTGAGGGCTCTGGTTGGGGGTGCAGGCTCTGGGGTGGGGCTGGGGATGAGGAGTTTGGGGTGCAAGAGGGTGCTCTGGGCTGGGACCAAGGGGTTCGAAGGGCAGGAGGGTATCGGGGCTGGGGCAGGGGTGCGGGAAGGGGTGCAGGTTCCGGCTGGGGGTGTGGGCTCTGGGGTGGGGCTGAGAGGTTTGGGGTGCAGGAGAATGCTCCATGCTGGGATTGAGGGGTTTGGAGAGTGGGAGGGGGATCAGGGCTGGGGAAGGGGTTTGGGGCATGGGGAGAAGCTCAGGGGTGCAGGCGCCGAGCTGTGCTAACCTCAAGAGGCTCCTGGAAGCAGTGGCACGTCCCTTTTCCGGCCCCTAGGCGTGGAGCGGCCCCCAACCGTCGGAGTGGGGCCATGGCACGGCTTCTGTGGCCCCCGACCCAGCACCCTGGCTGGAGTGCCAGAGTGGGGCCAAGCCACGTGGTGCAGGCCCCGACTCAGTGCCCTGGCTGGAGCTCGTGGGCCAGCTTAAAACAACACGCAGGCCGTAGTTTGCCCACCCCTGCTCTAGCTCATAGGATTCTATCATCTCCTGCTCTAATATGTAACGCATCATCCCAAAAGGACAGTGAGTATGCGTTAAAAGTAAGAAGTGTTACCAACCAGGCAGTGATAAAACTCCCCTGCTCTTTATCACTCCTCAGAGCTTTCTGACTGCTGGATCATGAAGTGGGTATGGGACATGAATGACACCCCACCATCCAGTTCATGGAAAGACAATGGAGGGGCATTGAAGAGACAGTCTTGACCCTTTAAAAGTCCTCTTCTCTGCAAGTAAGACTTTTTTTTTTAAAGCAGGAATTCAATGTTGTTCAATGGAATTAACTCTGTAGGGCTGGAATTGAGGTGGAATTTAGAGGAGCCAGGACTAAACGCTTACAGTGCTCCTTGCACTGGAAGGACCCTAACATCTGCCCCGGTGAGCTGGATTATATGGCATCAGTGAATGATGGAAGAGGCAGGGGCATATTACTTTCTTGTAAACTGGAGGTGAAACTACAAAAAAAAAAAAAAAAAAGCAGGCACTTAGGGCCAGATTGCCAGTTCCTTACTCCTATTGGTCAGCACAAGTAGTTCCACCGATATCATTGGGAGTATGAGTGGGCCAAGATGCTATTCAACACAAATAAGGGAATCAGAATCCAGGCCTTCCTGGGTAGAAAGTGGGGATGTAGTAACATAGGAAAGCGATCCCCAAAATAAGATTTATCACTCATGTATTCTCTTCAGCAAGATACCAAACCAGAGCCAGAGCCTAGTAACGCTTTAAAAATTGTATTAGTCAGAATTTCAGTATTTTGTTCTCCTAATCTCCTATAAATGGCAGAAAACATTAACTTGCTCCTGTTGAGAGTTTCTGATGGCAATTGCACTAAACACTGCTTTAGTGAATGGTCTGTCAGCTTCTCTATCATTGTCTCACTTTATTTCTCAGCTGTAAAAATTGGCTCCAGGCTAAAACTTATCTTTCATAATCTAAGCCCAGAAGTACTTTTATTTTTGCAGTTTAATAATAATAGAAAAATGCTTTAATGAGGGGAGAAATCAGATATTTTGGAGACTGCATTTGCTATAGTCAAATTAGCGCTGGTGAAAGATACCAGACAGACGGCTCTACCTACTGAAATTCATTTGCTGCAGGACAGTCTGACCCGCACAAGCCAACCTTCTTGCCTCAGTGCTGGAGGAAACAGTTCTAAGAATGAGCGTGGGTTCAAGTCTCCATGGCCCATTCAATCCTTTCAGCTAAGCTCACCAACAGTAGGACCATATAGTGGCCATGGAGGAATTTCTTATGGGTGCAAATGGCAGCTAAGTGTCTAAATTTAATTGAAAGTCAATGGGGGGAAGGCTCCTACATGCCCACTTATGCATCTGGAAATCTCTCCCTACTGAAATTCTGTGTTTTGTTTTGTTCAAATTGAGTCTCTATTAAGTTTTTAAAGCCCTGATCCTGATTCCACTGCAGCCAATAGCAAAATTCCTAATGCATTAATTTACACGGGAGCAGGCCCATATGCATACAGAATGCAGTCTGGTAAAACACACGCATTGGGTATTATATAGTGCACCATACATGCCTTTAAAATCCCTCCAGTCTGCAGAACAATAGAAGCTTATTTTAGAGACACTCTGAATGACTCGATAGAATTCACCCTGCAGTTCAAAAAATGCCCAGCAGGGCAAGAAAAATTTTAAAGGGGGAGGACCATATACATTATTGCCAGGTTGTTGTTATGCATTTTGGTTCAGTTCTTAGCTAAATATCTTATGTGTAAGTCGTTTAAAACAAATCTAAATAAGGTGAGATCTCCCCAAACAGCGTAAAAAGAATCCACAGCAGCAGCAAATATGCAAAACCTGAGCAGGAAATGGGGTGTGCAACACGTAAGAGATCAGAGGAAGAGGAAATCCCACTTTGTGCAGCACAAGCAGGGCGGAGCCAATAGGTGCATGACCCCACCCATATCAGGGGTATAATGCCAGTGACAGAACTGTTTGCAAAAGCAACAGAAAGCACAGCCTTGAGGAGCAACTTAGCACAGCTGGTAAAGGCAATCACAGATAAACAGCTCTCTCAGGCACGATTCTAGGGATGGATAATGGTGGAGTGGTTAGGGCACTAGCCTGGAACTTGGGATACCCGGGTTCAGTTCCCTGCTTTGCAACAGACTTCCCGTGTGACCTTGGGTCTGTTAACTAGCCTTTCTGTGCCTCAGTTTCCCCGCTGTAAACTGCAGTTAACAACACTGCACTATCTCACAGGGTGCTTTGAGGCTAAATAAGTTAGAGCGTGTGAGTTGCTAAGATACAATAGTGGGCGCGGGGGGGGCGCTGTAGAACTATCAAAGATAGACAGAGGGCATCCTGCCCCAATTCCAGGCAGGACAGCAAGAGTAGACATGGGCAAGCAATACCTTTGTTCTGGATGGCTGCAGACAGGGGATGAGGTTGGGGGCAGGATGCAGAAGACGCAGAAAATCTACAGTTCCTGGGCCTGGCCAACCAGCTCCGGGAGGAATTTGTATGTTCAACTTCAGTTCCCTCTTTCAGATTTACCTGTATTTTTGCACCAGGCACCCAGACCTCAGGATAAAGCAAGCAGATCATCGAGAGCCAGCCAAGACCTTGAGCTTATTTCCTTTTGCAGGTTCAAGTGGCCTTTTAGGACAGCTGACTATCTTTTTGGTTTTGTTGCCTAACAGAGTTGAGTTATATGGTTATTCAGGATCTCAGGGGAAAACTTAAGCCATTCCTCACACTGTAAGGCCAGATCCTGAACTGCTATAAATTCGTATAAACTCTTTTGCAAGGGGCATCTCTCAGTGCAACACAAATAAATCTACTCACAGGATTCCAGGCTGGGAATTCACTGCTTTATTTAACTGTATCACAACTGAATGGGGATGGTGGTCTCCTGCGAACTAAACAGGAAGTAAGTGAGACGAAGTGGCTCCAGCTCATAGTACTCTGAGTAACGCAGTTATGGCCACATAATTCAAATAACGTCATAGGCTTCATGGAGGAAGAAGAAATATGGAGAGATGGGAACAATGCTGTCCATTGGCTTCAATGGAGCGACATCGATTTATACCCACTGAGGATCAGGCCCGGAATCTCTATGTGAACTTTCTTAGTTTGATGGGAAATGACTGTTTCTGTCTCCGTCTCCAGCTCCTCTCTCTGTCTTCCATGCTGAAGCCACAATCGGTGTTATTTCTGAAATTACAGGTCTACTGAAAAGCCTGTGCTGATAGCAGTCTTTTGAGCTAGGCTATGCTGATCAATTCTGCACTGTGAAAAGGAGGAAGCTATTTACACACAAAAGCGATGCCTGGGGCCATAATGGGTGCAAAGACACAGGGGAAATTGAGATCAATTTGCCAAGGGGTCTGTTTATTGGTACTCACACATGTTCCACTTTCTAGCACCGCCTGGCCATTGATTTTGTGCTGTAATATAGTGATCTCCCTTGCTGTCATGGTGGGGGTTTTGCTCTCGCATCTGCCAAGCCTGGGTGGGATAATCGCATCCATGGCTTAACACAAAGATCTACAATCAAAACCTTACTTCTTTTTCCTCTGGCAAGAAGTTAACAGAAAAAGTAACTTATGTTCTTATGGCGTCTCCTGGTCCCCTTCTGTGGGTCGTAGCTCTTTTCATTCCATCCCTTGGCACCAGCACCATTGCCAATGCACAGTGGATGTAACATGCATGTCAATGGGCTGAACCAGGGTGAAGTCTACTTTTTAGTCCCATATTTGTTTCAGAGTTAAGGGCAGGAATTAAAAATCACAACCAGTGCTACTAAGCAGAAGCTTTGGGGAAGTGAATTCTGCGCTGGTGAGGGACCTAGAGACAGAACAGGTCAGGAGATGTGCAGGCTCTCCACATATTGCATCTCATGAGCGGTAGTCCAGAGACCATCTCTAGGTTTGAAATTTGCAGCGTTTAAACTGTGCATAGACTGAGGATCCTTGGAAATCAGAGCTCAGTTCCACGGATCCATGTTGATGGGCTCCTCTGCGGATGTTTGGCCAATGGAAGGATTTGAGCAAAGTGGATATGGGTGTCTGGTGACTTATGGAGAGGCAGGGAGTCCAAGCATAAAGGGCCATCATGGAGGAGTTCAGCAGGAGGATTTGAAAGAGGTACAGTGTGGAACAAAAGCAGTGGGTGATGTGGAGGTAAATGCTGTATAGCTAACTCCAACCATTCAAAAAATCACAAGTTTTTAAAAAATAATTTAAGGTTCTTTTTTTGGACACCTTCAGGTTGCTGAGCCTTTACAGTGCACTTGCTTCACCTTTTCAAATCTTTTCTCCTGAGGCCAGGGCTATCCTCCCAGGGAGTTAGTTCCAAAATCCCATCCCGTGCCTTGGGGTGGAGGCCGCTCCAATGGCCATAGGCACTCACCCAGAGATCACCCCAACACCTTCAGCAATAACAGAACAAAAATCAACATTGTCAGCAACATTCACGTTGGTCAGCAAGCACACAGCCCCACTGCTCCCCACCTCCCAGCATCAGCCTCTCAGTCACCTCCTTTCCTTTGGACTCCAGCTGATAATTGCACGTGCTGCCAGGTCATCGTGACAGACTGTTCCCTGGCCTGTGTCCAGCCCCAAGCTCAAACTCTCCACCTGCTGTGTCTACAGCAGCAACCACTGTGCCACCCACAGTTTCTCCCTGAATGGAAATCCCAGCCTCCAATCAGAGAAGAGCTGGTAGCAGGAAGCAGGGGTGGGATTTCCCAGCTATCTAGGAAACCAGTGCATGGGGAGGCCAGATTCTTCTACCTGCCCATCCCCAGCCAATCAGGACTCCAGGGGCAAAGCACGCTGGTCTTCACAGCATTGCAGCTGATCTGTGGCATGGGATGTTCCACGCTCCCCACCCATAAGGGCAATGGAAAGCTGAAGGTCTCCTGATTGCAGTAGATGGGGCTTTAGGAACAAACACCAAATATTTGCAACACCACTGAGGATGAACTGTGCAGACCCAGGAAGGGAAGGCAAGAAGCGTGAACTTCCTGTGGAAAGTGAGGGAGAAAGAAAACTTTAGCAGTTGTGTAGACTGGGGGCGGGGGCAAAGCTGAGGAGAGGAATTCCCTTCGCAGATGTTGCATATTGTGCAGTGGGACATGCTCCTTTGCATGCTCAGCCTCCTTTTGGTCTTCATGGTGCCCTGCATGGAGGAGAAGGGATAGAATTTGCTCTGCTAGGTTCCACCCACTAAAGTCGTGTCCAAGGAATCTGAGGTGGAGTACAGCAGCTCTGACTTCACCACAGTTGGGCTCTTGAACTTTGCTCATCAGATAGTAAATTACTACCAAAGAGAAGTGACAATTTGCTCCCTTTCAGCACCCTTAATTTTCCCTCAATAAACACAAACAAAGAAACAAAAATGTCTCGTAGAGATGGGGCTTGTTGGGCTCCTTATAAGAAAATATGTCTGCCCTCATCCCTTGGTTAAATACAAAGTGGCAGGATTATGCAAGTTAATGTGTAAGAACTAGAGAGCCTCAGCTAATGAGATAGAGCACTTGGGAAAACGGAACTGTCACCACTCGATGCAAAGCATTGGAATGGGAACTTTGCTTCCAACTGCCAGTTACAATGCGTAAAAACAACCCAGGACAAATCCGACTGTCAGCTACACCAGATCTACCTGTCTGAACTCAACAGGAGGTAAAAGGGAGTAGAATTGGGCACCATGCCTTCGCACTGTTATATGATCAATCTGCTGATAAACAGACAGCCCATTTGGTATCCATCACGGATCCACTCCTGTTCCCATTGCCACTGGCAAAATTTCCAAACAAAATTGGACTGTGTTTTTCCCCTTCATTTCAGTTCCATAACAAGTGGCAGCTCAACACTGTGTGTTAAATTTTTTAATATAAGCTGGAATGTTTCTGCATGGTCTGCTGCATCCAGCCCAGGTCTGTTATATTTAAAATTGAAAGATCTTCCTTCAGAAGGAGTAGGTAAAAACATAACAGCCATACTGGGTCAGACCAAAGGTCCCTCTAGCCCAGTATCCTGTCTTCTGACAGTAGCAAATGCCAGATGCCATAGAACAGTTAATCATCAAGTGATCCATCCCCTGTTGCTCATTCCCAGCTTCTGGCAAACAGAGGCTAGGGACACCATCCCTGCCCATCCTGGCTAATAGCCATTGATGGACCTGTCCTCCATGAATTCCATGAGCAGGTTAAAGTGCAATTGAAAGACAAAGAATTTCCAAGGTTCTCCATCAGCTGAGGTTTGGATTGTACCTTTTTGAAAACATTTCACTGAAAAGCTCCATTTTAGTTTATATTTTCCATTTTTTTTCATGAAACAACAAAGCTGAAAAATGTTCCTGTGGGAAAAGGGCAGGGTCAGAGGAGATGAGAGAAAGGAGGACAATACAAAATTGAAAATGTCTCTGTTTTTGTGTCATTGACAAATCAAAAGATTCCATGGAGAATGTCATCAAAAATTAGAATTTTTCATTCTGTTCAAATTTTTTCAGCCCAGCTCTAGGGCAGAATTTAAAAAAAAAAAAAAGCTCTGTGTTGGTGAGCCCACAGTTGGTCTGTGTTATGCATCCCCCTCTGCCTGCAATCCACAAAGGGGGAGAATCAGTTACAGTCCTCCCTGCAGAGCCTAACTCTTGGGTTCAAGCTGTGGAGACTTGTGTCTCAAGCTAGTCAAAAAAATTGACAACGTTCCCTCCCCTCCCCCAATCAAAATATGCCGTTTTGTCAAAAACAAAGCATTTCATGGAAACATATTGATTTCAATGACAGTTTTGTGGGGAAAATTTCTCAGGTGCAGGATGGAATTTAGTGGTGAACGAGAGGCTGACTCAGTAGCCTGGTGGTTATAGCACTCACGTGGGATGTGGGAGATTCAGGTCTAAGTTCTACCACGTTGTTGCTCATACAGTGGTAGGTGTCTCGGATTTTTCATGAACAATTTCAAAAGGCCATGTTTTATTTTTCACTGAAATGAAAAAAAAATTCCAAAATCTCAAAATGTGCGTGTTTCTTTGTTTGTAAGGAATTGTTGTTTTTCCGGTCTGCCCAACTCATGTCTTTAGCTCTGGAGATCCCCACGTTAATCCTCACTATTGGCCACAGTCAGGATCAGATTCTCAAAAGCTCAGCACTTTGGTTGCACAGTGGGTAGTGAGCTATTTTGAAAATCTGGCCCTGATTATGGGTGCTGAGCATGGAACTATCTGGCTCTGAGCTCTCTGGAAAATCTGTCCCATAAAACATAAGGCTAGAATCAGATAAAGCTGTTTAACAGCTACTTCCTTCCAGCCTAGAGGTGGTCGAACTTCACCAACAGATGAAGGGACAGCCCAAATTGCTGGAAAATAGAAAGAGACAGGTAAAGGGATCTATTCAAGGTAGGTATTGATGACATCAGGAGGTCTTCCAGGTGGCTGGTCCAGGACCTCAGTCTTCTTCTTTCCAGTTGTCTGCAGATTTGGGGAAGAGATATACTGAAAGAGACAGGGCATTTTATCCTATTTGAGTTGGGTGATCCACATTGGTTGCCCTCTTCTTGGAGTCGTCCAAAGATTTCAAAATGTCAAAGCAAAATTAGAGTTGTCTTCTTTCACCATCCACTCAGGGAATAAGACATCAGCTTTTGAGTGCTTGCAACTGGGACTGGAATTTTCCCATTTCTTTCTGAATACATCTTGTCACACCAGCTTGTGTAAAATAAGTTAGTCTGTAAATGGTGGTACAACCATCTCCGGACATACCCTGAATGCCAGCTGGTTTGCTCTGGTCAGTAATTAACCTCTGAAAAAAGAACAGGAGTACTTGTGGCACCTTAGAGACTAACAAATTTATTTGAGCATAAGCTTTCGTGGGCTACAGCCCACTTCATTGGATGCATAGAATGGAACATATAGTAAGAATATGTTTATATAGATATATAGAACATGAAAAGGTGGAAGTAGCCATACTAACTGAAAGAGGCTAATTAATTAAGATGAGCTATTATCAGCAGGAGAAAAACACTTTTGTAGTGATAACCAAGGTGGTCGATTTAGACAGTTGACAAGAAGGTGTGAGGATACTTAACATGGGGAAATAGATTCAATATGTGTAATGACCCAGCTACTCCCAGTCTCTATTCAAACCCAAGTTAATGGTATCCAGTTTGCATATTAATTCAAGCTCAGCAGTTTCTCGTTGGAGTCTGGTTTTGAAGACTCCAACGAGAAACTGCTGAGCTTGAATGAATGTTTACTTATTTACAGACAAGGGGTGGGTGAGAAAGAAGTGGCAGTAGCATCAGCGGTTCACTCTTGCAAAAGGCTGCAGCAAGTCTGGATTTCCTCAGACTACTGAACAAATTAGTCATTAGACCTTAGTTTTTTATTCGTATAGCCCTCTGTTCTCTCTTTCCTAACAGGCCTTGATGCCTGCCTGAGCAATTCTCAGATAGTATTAACTCATCATTTGGGGGCGTTAGTTACTATGTTATCTGAAAAACAACCTGTCCTGCCCTCTAATCACCATGCTGGTAGACTGGTTCAGAAACAACTCAGAGATCAAAATGCCACATATTAAATCACCATCAAAACCAGCAAGGACTGATTTAAGATGTGGTCAGATCCTTTGATGCTGTACATTGTAATAGCTTCATTGTGTTCAAAGCAGCAACACTGGATCATGCCAGCGAAGGATCTCGACTATTTTTTTTTTCTGTTTCATTGTCTGTTACATTTTCCCTTTTTCAGTTCAGGTCTGTTTCGTGTTGCATCTCTCTATTAGTTTTCCCAATAACTGTTTTAATATTGTCCCATAGAGAGGGCAATGCTTCTTCAGGACCTACCCATCTGTATTTGGTCATCCATCATACTGTATATTTGGGTCATGTAAAATCAGGTTATCTACCCTCCAAATATTTAGTTTAGAAAAAAATATACACCCAGATATTAAGGTCCATGTCTCCTAGTGCAGCACAGTCAAAGCAAGAAATGTGGTCTACCTCTCAAGAACAGTGCAGCAGCCAGTAAATCCTTAGCAATGAACAAACCATACGTGCTGGAACTAGGGGTGCTGAATTGAAGTGGTTTCCATTATATACAGGGTTTACAGTTTGGTTCAATGGCTCTCAGCATCTCCACTATAAAAGTTGTTCCAGCCCCTCTGGAAGAAACCATAAATTCCTGTCTCTATACGTATGAGAGAGGAAAGTTAAATCACTGCTGTCTGGCTTGGTGGCATGATCCCCATACATCTGGATGGTGCTTTCCATGACTGTTCACTCCAGTTTCAGGAACACCTGGAAGGTCTATCTTTAAATCCATCGTTTACCAGCTCCCACCCCTCCGAGCTCAAATCATTGGATCATCTTTATAATTAGTAAATGTCAGTGTATATGGAACCATAATCCCATTGTCTCAAAGACATTTGGTGTGCACAACAATTAGCTACTGTAGCCCATCCTACTCTTCCCAAGTTCCCAGCACGCCCTGTTGTCTCCTGATGTATCTTCTTGTGACTAAAGACAGACTCTGCTCTGACACTTGTTGAAAAATGGAGAAGAACAAATGTGTGTATGTGGCTGACCCCATCTCTTCAGTTTTATGTGCTGCTGAGCATTGTGATAAATGGGTTTCCCGGGGGATTTGATTTTGCCAAGATGTCATTTGCAATTTGTCTGTTCTACAAATGATCTCCCTCTGCAAATTTCCCAAGACCATAGGCCTTGTCTACACTACAAAGTTTTGTCTACAAAAGTGAGCTTTCGTCAACAAAACAGTGGAGGTGTACACGCTGAAATTCTCCTCCATCCAATGTCACTCCCCTGCTACTCCGACAAAATAAACCCACCTCACGAGAGGCACAGAGCTTTTTGCAATGTAGTTAAAACAACGCAGCGTCAGTGTAGACACTGTGCTTGCTTATGTTGCCATAATTAGCCTCCAGGAGCTGTCCCACAATGTCCAACATGACTGCTCCGGTCAGCAGTTTGAACTCAGTTGCCCGGCAGGCAGAGCCGTCCCTTGGGTACGGCGAATCGGGGCGACCGCCCCAGGCCCCGCGCTTTGCGGGGGCCCCACGCATTGATAAAATCATGAGGAGGCGGGCGGGGAGGTGAGGCGTAAGGGCAAGCGGGGTGAGGAAGCGAATGGGGAGGCAAGCAGCAGGTGGGTGAGGGGGGCCAGGAGGGGCTCCCCTAACAGGACCTCCCTCTCCCCCCAGCACCTCCTGCCCACTGGCGAGCCCCACCAACCAGTGCCTCCCCCTCCCTCTCAGCGCCTACCGCGGATCAGATCAGAGAGGCCCAAGGGCGCAGCGCACTCAGGGAAGGGGGTGGAACTGGCCAGGGAAAAGGCGGGGTGGGGGCAAGGTGGGGGTGGGAAGAGGCAGGGTGGGTGGGATCTTGGGGTAAGGGGTGGAGTGGGGGCGGGAGCTGGGGCTCCCTGGCAATTTAGAAACTCGGCGCCTATGTCCCGGGCCCCGCACCCTCCTCGGGATGGCCCTGCCTGCGGGTTCACAGGCATGCGCCCCTCCCCCATTTAAAGGCCTGGGAATTATCGAAATTCCTCTTCCTGTTTGCTTGGCATGGGCTGTTCACACAGCATCTTCACAGCTGGCCACGCTGGCTTTTCGCAGCTGACGCGCTCCCGCCCGGAGCACCCCGGAGCTGTTGGATCTGCTGGGTCTGTGGGGAGCAGAGGCTGTGCACTTACAGGTTCACTCAAGCCCTAGGAACTTTGATATCTATGGGCAGATTGCTTGGGGCATGCAGGAGAAGGGGCACGAAAGGGACACCCAGCAGCGCCATGCTAAGATCAAGGAGCCGAGGCAGGTGTACCAGAAGACAAGGCTGGCCAACCGTCACTCTGGTCCAGCGCCGAAGATATGCCATTTCTAGGAGGGGCTGCACATCATCCTCAATGGCGATCTCACCACCACCACCAAGAGCCCCACGGATATTTCAGGGGGACTGCAGGCCAGTGAAGAGGACGAAGTGGTGGATGAGGAAATGAAGTTGGAGGAGGATTTGGGACATGTGACAGGGTCGTCTGGTGATGTGGCAAGCCAGGGCCTATTTTTGACTCCGGCTCAGGCACGCACAAAACAGGAGAGGTGTAAGGGGACTGTTGCCCCCTTACTAACAGTCACTGGGGGTGTTTTGGTAGGCTAGCTGCCAGTCCTAAAAGGGGAAGGGTCTATGGGAAATCAGGACCCTGAGACTGACAGTCCCCAGGAACAATGGGGAGAGGCCAGTGCTCCTGGTCAACCTGAATGACAGGGCGGGCAGGCTAATCAGAGAGTCAGGAGGCCAGGGAGGTCCCGTCCTCTGTGTGAGCTGGTTTTGCCTGGGTCGGACAGAGAGGGGCCCAAGCTGAGCTGGGGGGCAGAGCTGTGCCAGATCCAGAGGGACCAGAAAAGCAGCCCAGAGAGAGCAGACCCTGTCCTGGGAGCAGAGCTGCAGCCCCAAAGCCAGAGGCACAGCGCAGAGAGAGCAGACTTGCCCTGGGAGCAGAGCTGCAGCAACCAGAGCCAGAGGGGCCAGAGAAGCAGCCCAGGGAGCTGGAGGCAGAGCAGCAGAGACCGAGTGGTGGAGCTGGGGCTGGAGCAGTCTGGAGCTGGGTGCAGTGAGCAGCTGGGGAGAGCGAGGGGGACCCTGGGCAGCAGGCCCAGCACAGGGAGACGCCTCAGCCAAGAGGCTCTGCAGGCAGGCTTGGATCGTAACCCCGACAGGGCGGGGGCGACACTGGGACGAAGGGTCCTACCACTTAGAGCCTGAGAGTGTGTGGCCACCACCAGAGTGAGTGTCCAACCCACAGCATCCCTGCAGCACAGCCAGGGCCTGAGCAGGAGGCCTGGGACTTACAAGGAACAGACTGTGAACTGCCCTGACGTTCCAGAGACACTGATTGTGATGTTCCCTGCCATAGAGCGGGGTGATGTGTTTCCTTTAACCTTTCCCATTATTCCTTATTCTTTTTCAAATTAATTGTTGATTAAATAACTTGCATTTGCTTTAACTTGTATGTAATGGTCAGTGGGTCAGAGAAGTGCCCAGTGCAGAGAGAGTACCCCGGAGTGGGGACACCCTCGCCCCTGTCCTAGGTGACCACAGCAGGGTTGGGGGTCGAGTCCCCCAGGAAACCTGGGCCCAGCCTTGTTGGGGTTACGAGGACTCTGCCAGATAGGAGAGTGGAAGGGGAGTTCTCAAGGGCAGGGAGGCCACTGGGTAAAGGAAGTTGGAGCGAGGACTCAGATCCTTTTGCTAGCCCACTTCACCGGGGTAGTGCAGAAGCCAGGAAAGTTCCCCACAAGAGCGGGACTATTCCCCCGCTTACAGAGGCAAGCTCTGGTGAGCACGCATTGTGCTTTGATACTGCACAGTGATAGGAGATTGAACTCTCATTCATTTTGTTATATGGTAGAGGAGGGATAAGGGACAGAAACTAACAGAGCATGTGCATATACGCAGTGGGGAACTGATGGAAAAGTTTGTTAATGTACACCGGGATGTCCCAGGAATCCTCCATAGAGATCTCTAGGAAACTTTTGTATAGGTACTCTGCAATCCTCTGCCCAAGATTCCTGGACAGAGCTGCCACGTTTCTCCCCCGGCTATAGGAAACTTTGCTGCACCAACTGGCAATTATTTCTGCAGGGACCAAAGCAGCACACAGCATACGGACTGAAGCTGCACATATATAGGGTACGTACCCTTGGATCCCGGGTTACCCTCAGGAGTAAGATATCAGGTTCAATTACCCCAGAATGTAGAAAAGGTTGCCAATATTCAGAATAGTCTCCCTAGGCTTGTGGAGTGACCCTCTTCCCAAACCACCCAGACCCTTTGTCCCTTCTAGCCCAGTCCCCCTTCGCAACCTCCCACCCCCCATGCTGAACTCACCATATTTGGGACTCTCCCTGAGCGGTGTGCTAGCCAAGGGACAGTGAGAAAGAGGTGTATGTAACTTTGATGATTCACGGCTGTCAGTGCACTCACAATACTGTCACTGTTTATTTGGCTTCTGCCGATGTGCCCTTGAGGACCTATTCCTCCACACCAGTAGAGTGTCTCCATCAGATAAGGAGACGAACCAGGAGGAGTAAGGCGGATATGTTCGCAAAGTGCTGCAGGCCACAGATTCTGCAGACAGCGAAACAAAAGGGTGGAGGGAGACAGTTAATGAAAAACTCAGGGTGGATAGCCTGGAAAGGAGACAGGGGCAGGAGTAGATGATAGATGAACAGGAGCAGATGATAAAGCTACTGGAGGTCCAGACAGAGATGCTCAAGTTCCTCATAGCACTGCAGTCTGAGCAAATCCATGCATGACTCTCACGGGCTTAGAGGAGAGCTGTGTTTGCTTAGCATCTCCCAAAAGACATATAGCACCTCAAAAGCTGGGACTTCTATTGACTTCAGTGAGCATTTGGTCAGCCCCATGCAGAGCTACTTTCCCTAATTACTTATCCTTAATTACTTATGCAAGCCTACCTCCCTTACCATAAGGTACCTGATAACAAATTATCCTCTTGCTCTCCTTAGTTTAGAAATGCAATGTACAAATTTGATCTATATTTGTACATTTGTTCGCAGAATTTTGTCACCAAGCTGCCAGTTATATTCACAGCATACAGAGAAGTTTTAAATAAAAACCATAAAATACTCTTAAGATTGCAATGTAACACTGTTTTATCTCTTCAATCCAGAACTTTAACACACAAGAAAGAAAAATCAGAGAGAGACAAAGCAGGCTGCTCCCCAAGGCAGAAAGTTGCAATTCACCCCGCCTCGTTCTAGGCTGGTTCTTTCCATGCTGACTGCTACTAGGTCACACACTTCACTACAAAGCCCTTTAGCCTGCAAGCAGGAGCAGGAACCCACTGCCATGCACACTCTTTAATGGCTTGCAAATCCAACACAGTCCTCGATACACCACCCTTCTTCCCTCTATATTCCTTATTTAACAAACAGGATATTATTTTTTTTTAAAATCACTGGGTTAGCCTTATGGGAGATCTGCAATTTCATAGGGGCTAGTGGTACCTGCCAGGGAGAGAAAGTGACACACAGTCTTTCTCCAGCTCCTTATTTGATCACCCCACCAGGAGCACTCTTGCTTTCCCTCTCTCAGCCTCCATCTTTCGATGCCTCCTCCTCCTCTGGCCAAAGGGATACCCATCTTTACTAACTTTCGGGGCCACATCCTGTAACTGAACTGAGCTTTGATCACCTATTACCAGATAAATGTGCCTCTTCATTATCTCCCCTGTTACCTCTACCTTATATGTCCCTGGTCCCAGTATCTGCTTTATCACAACTTTTCCCCACTTCATCTCTCCCATGTAAGTTTGTAGCAACACTGTCTATCTTAGGCAGAAACACCTGGGAGGTTTACATTGTGGGTTTTCCACTATTTGCTTTTCCACAGATTCTCACAGGACACAGGCTGCCTAGCCTTCAGGAGTGGCCTCGTCAGACACAACCAGCCTCGCTGTCATGGCTTTTAGCAAACCCATGTCTGTACTGGATACAGCTTTGTATTTCTCTTTCAATTCTACCACTCTGGCTGGCATATGGTGTACCTCGCTCCAATCCAATTTAAGCTTGTATAGCCATTTTCTGCCCATTAGTGGGGGGGCAAGGCATTTCCCTCAGTTATAAGTAACTCTAACCTTTAGAAGTTACAGTGACAGGGAGACTACCTAATACTCTGTCTGCCCGTGACAGGGCCCACCTCCATGGTGCACCCTTGTGGCCCAACAGGGCACTATTCTCCCAGTCACAGGGTCTCCAATGGTCAGTTGCTGCCTCTCGTGGGTTTCATGCTATAGCCCTCCAGCTATGGTACACTTGAGTCCCACTCCTTCCAGGGTGGGAAAGTGCAAAAATAAAGGAATATCATAAACTCACAACCAAGTAGTCTTTGGCAGAACACTGCCCTTCAACTCAGAACTTCATAGAGTCTCCCCAGCCAGGCTACTCTCACCAACAGATGAACAGAGCTCTGTTTTCCTTCCTGGTCAGCCCCAAACTGAGCTGGGCCTTCTCCTTTTAACACCCCTCTCCACACCTGAGCTCTGCTGCAGGTGTAGTGGGGCAGGGCCAATTGGATCCAGAGGCCCTCATTAACCCCTCCTTGCCAGGGTGGGGCCCCACCACGCTGCCTTTCATTGTAATTCTGTAAAGGCATATTAGCGTCTTTTAATCTTACCCCAAGAAATCATTTTTGGTATACCCCTGGTGACGGGGTGCTCTGCGCACCACGGGAGGGTGCCGCCTCCTGGCGGTTCAGGGGATTAGCTCAGCCAGGCTGATGCCCCTTCCAGCAGTTGAACTCTGTCACTTTCTTTCTCTGCAGCCAGGCCGCCGACAGCAATTCCAGGCCCCAGGGCAGAACAGTCAATGGGCCCCCAGCCCACGCGGACGCAGCCCGCCTGACATTTGGGTGGTGATGTGCCTGCGCTGGCTGGTGCCCAGCGAGCTGCTGCCGGCTGTGCTGCTGGGTGCGCTCTTCCGGCACGGCCAGGGCTTCCACGTGCCCGCCCCACAGCCTTTGCCGGTACCACCCCGCATGTGCCAGAGGCGACAAGTGGGAGGGATACAAAGGGGGGCACCAGCTAAGGGGGGGAGACATGTGACACCCCCATGTGACCCTTCCAGCGTAACCTCCCACGTGACTCCTCCCTGCCCTGCCCCTAGCCCGGGGCCCCTGCGCTCTCCCCATCCCATGTTACCTGGGCGGGGGGCTCTGTCCTCCTGCTGCGCCAGCCCGGCTCTCCCTGGCTGTTTGGCTGCTCTTCTGGCAGTCAGGCTCCGGAGTCACTCCTGTCTGTTGCCCGGTGCAGCACAGCAGCTGCCTGGGAGAGAGCCTGGCTGCGGCAGCAGCAAGCCACCCCCCCAGGCTCAGCTTCTGGTGACAATGGCCGAGCGAGCTACAGCGGCTGGGAGCCCCCAGGCCCTTTTAAATCAGCCGGGCCCCTAGGCAATCACCCCCTTTCGCCCCATCCCCCATCATCAGGCCTGTCTGCGGCCCCTCTCTCATTTCTGGAACTGCAGTCTCCTCTTTGTGACTCAGCCCTCAGGCCAGGTCACTAAGTGGTTTCCCCTTCAGGGGACGTATCAGAAAGTCTTTTCTCCTCAGCTGCCACAGGAAGTCTTCTCATTCACTGCCCCAGGTATCACTCCTTCAGTGGCTGGTAGGGGAACCCAGGCTCACCCTCTACTCGGTGTTCTGGTTCAAGGACCCTCTAATGATGGCTCATTGAGGCGAATACAAACACTCACAAGGATTACCCCAGGAACTGTGTACAATGGAAACCTCTCTGAGATAGCACAGACCCAATGGAGTCTGTTTGACTCATGTCATAGCAAAAGATCATTCCAACAAGCTGGAAGAAGATATAAAGGGAGAAGTGACATCATCACTTGGTCTACTCCCCCTACAACACAGCACCTGAAAACACCCAAGAAACAAAGACTAAACTGGGGAAGGGGGGGTCCCAGGCGGGAAAGAGGAAAGCCTGCCTGTGTATGGAAGCTTGGTGGACTGTTTGTACTATCTAACAGGGTGAGACACTGTTTGATTCAAATCCTATCCAGTTTAGAGAATTTAGGTTGTGTTTTTGTTTATTTCTTATAGTAATCTACTTTGATCTTTACACTATTACTTATAATCACTTAAAATCTATCTTTCTCTAGTTAATAAATTGGGTTTATATTTTTACCTAAAACAGTGGGTTTTGCTTGGAGTGCTTGGGGAAGCTACTTGGAACATAAACAGGTGCATTGTCTTCTCCACACTGAGGGAGGGGCGGACAGGAAAATAAATTTAGTGGTCAGGCTTTTGACCAGGGCAAGATGGTACAGCTCTGGGGTCCTAAGCTGTGGAGCTGGGGTGTGAGCTGGCTAAAATCTCTCTATTGTTAGTTCATGAGTGGCTCAGGGGAAGCCTTCATGTAACTGCAGCTGGGTGTGTCCCTGGCTGTGTAAAGGTTTGTGTAAGTGTAGGACCAGGAGTGGTCTGCAGCTTGCCACAGCAGCACAGTGAGTAAGGGAGCCCAGGCTGGTATGCCAGAGGGTTCAGCAGTACCCCAGTTCCAAGTTGCATCCTGGGGGGCAGGGCGTCACAGAGACATTTTTCAAGTGCATTTAAGTGTTGGTTAACAGTGTCAGTTTGAAAGTGTTGGAGACTTCTAGGGCATGATCCTCAGATCTAAATCAGCATAGCTCCAATGGCTTCAGTGGAGCTACACATTTACAACCACTGAAAATTTGACCCACGTACTGAGCATGAGCAGTGGCCATACAAGCTTCCCAGTCAATGCACCTCAACCCTGTCTTAGATGGATCCTTCTCTGGAGGGGCTCAGTCTTCATGACCCATTTAGCCATTGGCCTCTGTGCTGGCACTATGAATATGGGTGCCAATTAGTACCAACTGTGTTGGAGAAAAGAGGACAGTAAACAGCCCTTTTCAAGCTTTTATGAAATTAAATACTTCCCCATGGGTTTTTCCTTCTCCTTGAGTTAATTAGAAGATACAGGAACATAAGAGTTGCTTTCCCAGACCATTGGCCCATCGGGTCTGATATTCTACTTGTAGCAGTGGCCTCTACCAGATGGTTTGCAGGAAAGTGAAAAATTTTGGGCTGCGGAAGGAAGGGATTATACTGGGGATTTCCATCCTTTCTAAACAAAGGAAAATAGTCAATAAGGATTCTACTCCCATCTTGTTATCTTTCTGCTCCCTGACATAAGGGTAGTTTTCTGATACTGGAGGAAACCCAGGGTGAACAAATACAGATTCAGTGCCTACAGTTGTAACCACTGTTTATAAATTCTCTCAGCTCTGCATTGAACTATATAACTATCTGCTCTGTGAGTGTTTGAGTTGATTGAACAGCCACATCTCTACCCCCTTTGGGTTACCAAATTCAGCCTACAAGATATGCAAGCATATTATATTCTTTCTTTGGGCAGGTCTACACTACGGGATTAAGTCATCCTAATTACGCAACTCCAATAATGTAGCTGGAGTCGACGTAGCTTAGGTTGACTTATTGCAATGTCTACACTGTGCTGGGTCAATGGGAGAAACTCTCCTGTCGACTTACCTTGTGCTTCTCATTCCGGTGGAGTACTGGAGTCGATGGAAGAGTGATTGGTAGTCAATTTAGTGGGTCTTCACTAGACCAGCTAAATTGACCCCCCCGGTGAATCGATCTCCGCAGCATCAATCCACGGTAAGTGTAGACAAGCCCTTTCTGTCCTTTGCTTGTAACAAAACCAGTCTTCTTCTCCCCTAATCTCAATTTCTCTGTCTTTCCATTTCTCTGTCACAGCAATCACCCAGTTCCAGCTCCTTGACTTTGGCCTCATCATCAGAACATTGCTGACTTAGAGTTGGACTTCCCACCCTTCAGGACCTTCTGGCAAAGAGCTGGTGTTGAGTCAGGGCTGGTTCTAGCACCGTATAACCTTCGTGGAAACGCAATGACTAGCTCATGAGGACAGCCTGCCCAGCAACATCATTTCCCCCATGGCACACTACACCATTTGTTAACACATCTGATATTATCCCCTAAAGCTCCAGCACTACTAGAGCAGGGAGTTTGAAGAGTCTCTAGGCCAAATTCTGCTCTCCCTGGCACCAGGGTTACGCCGTTATCTTCAAGGGGTCCCTCTGAATTTACACCACCATCACAGACTTTTCCCCCTACTGTTTACAAATAAAGATCAAAGGCTCAGCTGACTGGTTGGTGTAGGATTTCTTTGTCCTTCCTAGGAGGTTTGTATCAAGCAGCCATGCCCCCCTGTTGCTTCACCTCGAGCACAGCTGGGGAGGGGAGTACATGGCATTTTGTTGGATGCCTTGCTAAGTTCTGAGTGAGTTTAGTTCTCCTGGAAGGGGATCAGACTCACTGGCATGGACAAAAAGAGATTTCTCTGTTTACCCTCCGATTCCCATGCACAAAACAGGCAGCAGCAACACCAGCTTCCCTCATACCACCCTGCTCCTCAGTGCCTGCCCGGAGGCTCCACCTCTAGGACCGCAGCAGCCATGACAGCCCGGAATCCTTGGCCTCCCTGCCGAGACTCACAACAGGGATCCAATTAGCATGACTGTTCGGGTGGTTAGTGCTGGGGGGATACTTGTCACCGCCCCTTTCACACAGGCCGGTAAACAGCTGTTATATGATAATGACAGCTGACCATTACAATCTCCAGCTGGATTTGAACTAGCAATGAAAAGATCTGTATCCCTGCAGACAACCAATCCCAGGGAAGGGTAGGCTTTTAAAAAGCAGAATTTGACATACTACAGCCAACATTCTTCCACCTCACATGACTGGATTATGAGGGACAAGCTATAATCATCCAGGAAGGGTAAGAGTCCCACAACAACTCAAAAGTCTTAGCAGGGGGATCAACTCATTGGATCCCGTACATCTGAGCCTGATAATTCAAATACCAACTGGGCTACACTTTTACAGGTACTTTACTGTCCTGACAGAAATCAAACACAAATATCCCCCTACATTCAATGGTCATGTGACGATTTAAATGCTAATGGTTACACAAGAGCATACCTACTGCAGGTTAGCAGCGTTTGTCTCCCTGAGACAGCAGTTACACATCAGCGTGTATTTTTTAGTGATCAGCTGACATATTTCATGTACAGTAACAGGCCTATTAAACTGAAAATAACTTTGCAGTTCAACAGGCAGCACTTAAGATTTATTTTATTCCACTTAGAAAATCGAGTTAAGGTCCAAACCCACAATCTCTCCAATGGCAACACTACCTTCTGAAGCCAAGAAAATAGAGCACAAGCACCTAGCACATTTTTAGATGCAATACAAATAAATCCTCACTATCATTAAGGGGGAGGCCCAAAATGTAACCTCCCTTGACGGTGATCTGCAAAGGGAATAAAAAATGATCCACACATAAATGCATGTGCAGAATGCCCCCAGTAAGCAAGATTTGTGGAGGTCATTTGGCAGCTAGATAAGTATAAATTAACCTTTAAACAACTGTTTATAGTCCTTGCAAAGTCTGCCAGATAGTTCCTGATTTACTACTGTCCCTCAGGGATGCACCAGAGCGGCCAAGGGGAGTTGTGTTTTATTCCAAAGTGGGGAGGTTTTCAAAGTTTCTGATTTAAAAGAAAATTTTGAAAATGATGCCATACTACTAACCCGAGACCCTGTGGTCTGAATCCTTGTCACAGTGGAATTTCCCAGTTCTCTCTGTATTATTAGTGCATTTGTGTGGGAGAGGGGGTTATACTCAGATTGTAAGCTCTTTGGGACCGGGATAACCCTTTTGTTATATGTGTGTACAGTGCTTAAAGCAATGGGCCTGAGGTCCCTGTCTAGAGATTCTAGGCACTACCTCCATGCAAAGGACTAATAATATTCATATTGAACATGGGTGGTCTGAGTGGAATATATATGCCATGCCAATATAAGACTGACTGTAGAGGTCAAACTTCTATAATATAAGATTCAGAGATTCCAAGACTAGAACAGACCATTGTGATCATCTTGTCTGACCTTCTCTAGAACGCAGGCCACAGAATTTCCCTGAAATGATTCCTGTGTGAACAGGAGCGTATCTTTTAGAAAAACACCCAACCTTGATTTAGAAGGAAATAACTCATTGGGAGTTTTGCCTGAGTAAGGAGTGCAGGTCTGGAACCATTAATAATTTTAACCTTGTCTGTGCTCTCCATGTAACGCCAAGTACTTTTCATTCTCTCTAGTCTGGAGAATTAAATGCACTGCAAATCGAAGCGAAAAAGGCCCCCATTGCAATTCAAACAGGTACTTTTGAAAAAGAAAAAAGTGCTTGAGAAATTCTGTGCACCTGAAGCTTCCATGTTCCTCTGTGGAATAAATATCGTCTAATTAGCAAGACAACTGACAACATCTATTATTTATTATTATTACCATAGCACATAGGAACCCCAGTCATGGACCAGAACCCCATTTTGTTAGGTGTTTTACAAACACAGAACCAAAAGATTGTCCCTGCCCCATGGGGCTTACAATCTAAGTAAATGCTAAGATACCAGGCTGGTGGCCACTTTAAAAGCATTTAGAAAGATAGGCTGACAGATTGATAGTTGGATAGAATATATAAATTAGGGTCATATTCTCTCCTTGAATACATGCAACAGCTCCCACGGGCCTCAATGGGAGCTGTGCACTCATACAATGGCAGAATTTTACCCTTAGAGTGGTTTGCAGGCTGGCTAGTCTAGTCAGTTACCATGCTTACATATGGGGACCTCAAAGAAATGTATTATTTCATAATATGATAGTCCCCTCATTCAGTCCAGGAAGATCATTAGGTCTAGAGATAATAATACAATAATTAACCCAGTGGAATGTATTTAGAGTTGCTATTAAACAACAATATTGAACTAAGCAATAACCAGCTCTCGTCTCCGCTATTTATGGTTCCATAGCATATTATATGCATCGCTGGCTTCCTCATATGGCATCTGTAAACTGTTCTGACAGGCTAAATGCTCCAGCATTGATACTGGAAGTAACAATTGCTAGCTGTTGATTTGATACTAATGAAGAAAACAGAACTAAGATCTAGGTGACCTTCCTTTATCCACAAGGCATTCTAATTTCTTTAAAATAAGGTTTGTGGGAGAAAAAACATGGTTGATTTCATTGTGCCTCTCTAAAGGGAAGAGGAAGGAGGGAAAAGATAATCAGATAATCACTGTCTATATTCAATTTGCAGGAGACCTCTCTTAGCAGCTATGTCCACAAAAACATGAAGAATTGAAATTTACATTACAGAGCATCAGTGACCCTTCATCCTGAATCAGGTCACTCTGTGTGTGTGTGTGTGTGTGTGTGTGTGTGTGTGTGTATTAGATTATCTATACACAAACATTAGTTTTGCAGGCCAAATGGTCTTGGTTTTTAAACCCTTCAAAGAATGGTATTAAAAAAATGCTGGATGTGGAGAGCTGTAATCAGATAAATACCATTCAGTAAGGAAGATGGTGCTTTCATCTTTTCTGCTTCCTTTCTCCCCTTTGTACTAGTTACATGTAGAAAGAGCCACAAGAGATGGCAGCTATGTGCTCGCAGTAGCATTCACTGTAAATCGATCAGCACCGGACAGCTCCACAGTGCAAGCTGTTTGTTAATGCAATTTATGCATATTTTTCCCCATTGAAGGCAGGTTTCTTTCATGGAAACTGGAGAATGAAAATCTTAAAGCACGTGGTTTCGTTTCTAAAACTTCAGGTTTGCATTTAAAGAAACGAAACACACAAACAAAGCACATTAGGCCATATGTGATCACAAAAGCCATATATATCCCATCTAACACCTTTTCAGCTGAGGCATTGACCACTTATGAGTATTACAGATCCTGGAGCACTTTCAGGATAGGGCATGACCTTATTGTCCTGGCTGGCCAATTTTGAGCTCTGTCTACTTATTTTCCCCATGCAGTTTCAATTGGATTCCATAGTCTTCCACTCTCCCTGTCCTGAACTGTTGTGTAATGTTGCTGGAGATAACTGCCGTTAAGGTGGGGTGATTCCTGGACACAGCATGTGCAGTACTTTTTAATCAAAAGGTACCATGCGTAAAAGTAAGCTATTTGTTATTATGTATGTGAATGAAAAAAGATGTCAGAGGCATCTATGAATAAGGACATCGTCAGCCAAATTGTAAGCACTGCAAGTATCTGTCTAGTTCTTCCCCTTTCCCCGCTATGCCAGAAGTGAACCCAAGACCCACTCACAATGCAACATAGTTTTAAGTATTTGATGCTTCAATGAACTAAGTTAAGCAGACGAGCCTTCCTCTGGAACATCGACTGCTGCAGGCAGGATAGCAGACATTATGGCCAATGGTTTGTCAAGTCCCATGTTCCTGCTGTAACAAGGTGAAGAGGCAACCAGGATGTACGGAGGCAAGATCATTGTGAAAATTAGTCTATTACTGATGCCAGGAAAGAGCGGATCTCTTGCTTTCTTTAGTCTCTGTCTAACTGCTTGTTGCCACCCAGCCAGCCAGTTGAATTGACTGTCCTTTGCAACACAGCGACAAACCTCTTTCAAAAGTCAGTCACCAACTGAAAAAAAAGGACTGCTTCTGTGGGTGCATAATTTAAACCTGCACTGGGCAAGCACCAGCAAGATGAGCCAACAAAGCTAGAAAAAGGGTAATTGGAAAAAAAAAATGTGTATGTGAATTTAGTGCTGGTGGGAGGCCTGAAAGCCTGGGAGATTGGTGTTTTCTTTCTCCACAGAGGAGGCAGAGCATAGGCATTGTACGGCTTAGTGAGAGTAATTCAAGACACACAGAAGTATGGGTTAATGCTCTTTTAGTCGAAGTAATATCATAGCACCTAGGAGCCACGGACCAGGACCCCATTGTTGTAAAACACAGAACAAAAAGACAATTCCTGCCCCAAAGAGTTTACAATCTAAGTATCAGGCAAGAGACAACAGATAGATGCAGACAGATGAGGGAGTACAAACAAACAATGAGACTATATTGGTTAGTATGACAGGCAGTAGTCTCAATACACCAGCGACTTAACTATCGTCAAGATTTTTAAAGGAGTCATGGCAAAGGAGGGTTTTGAAATCTGCTGTACACGCCAGGAATCACTGTGCTGGTGGGGGATGGTGGCTTCAGTTATAATTAAGACTGGTCCAAACCACAAGCAAACAATGAAATTGATTTTATTTATCTATGTTTCTGGTTTTTTGCTAGGGTTTTTTTTTTTGAGGAAAATGTGGAAATTTTTTGGAGAAAACATTTACTCAAAATGCCATAAAATTTCAGGCAACTGTAGTTACACTAAAGTGGCCTTAAAAGGATACATTATTCATAGATTTCAAGGCCAGAAGGGACTCCTTGTGATCCTATAGTCCGATCTCCTGAATAACATAGGCCATAGATTTTCACCCAATAATTCCAACGTCGAGCCCAGTAACTTGTGATGTAGCTAAAGCATATGTCTTAGAAAGACATCTGATCTTGATTTAAAGATGTCAAATGAAGTGGAAAATCAACCTCTTGCTTTGGGAATCTGTTCTAGTTGCTAATTAGCTTCACTGTTAAAAATGTACACCTTATTTCCAGTTTGAATCTATCCTACTCCAACTCCCAGTCATTGGATCTTGTTGTGCCTCTGACTGCGAGATTAAGGATTCCCTTAGTGTCACATATGTACTCCCCGAGGAGGTATTCATAGCATGTGAACAAACCACCTCTTGACCTTCATTTCTACACTGCCTCTGCATTCACCTTACCCCTGACCTGGAGGGAATGCTTCCTCAGATGTGAGAGCAATTAATTCTCCAGGCCCATTCAGGCCACAGCCTCTCCTTGACAATTCTGCAATTAATGCCTAATATGATGGTGAGTTAGTGAGACAGGCAGACTCATGTATTTGGAAGAGCACTGAAAACACCAGCTTGTTTTTATGTAGCTCAGCAACCATCCCATGGAGACATCTTCTCCATCACTAACGTCCCAGGTTGGACCAGAACTCTCAGCCTGGAAAAATAAGGCTCCAATCTTAGTTCCCGCAGACATTCCCTGGAGCCACAGGCCCTTGTAAAGCAAGAGAAAAAATAAACTTAGAAAGAGAGTGAGAGGGAGTGGAAAGAAGGAGAGACAAGGAGGTTCACCTGCCTCCTATCTTTACAAACCTGACTCCTGGGCTTTCTTCCCCTGCTTTCAGAACCCAAGTGACACCTCAGCCAAGATCCCACATGTGTGCAGGATCAACTTACAAAGCTTATCCACATAAAATATTGTTACAGAAATGGAAACTGGCAGCCTCGTTCATTTTAAATAAATCTAAAACAGAGAATCACATTCTTTGTCTGCAGTCCAGATTCCATTTAATAATTCTTATACTAAAGCCTCTATCCGTAGGAAAAACCAGCTAAGATTACATGTATATTTTTTACATTTTCCCCCCTAATAAACAGCAATAAATTTTCACTCTGATTGGAAAAAAAACAATCAGGTGGGTGTTATTCCATTTACATCATGGCTGAGTTTCACAAAGGGCTCACAAGATACAGATGGAAAGAGACATTGAAAGGGTCTTGGGGGAATGGTTCTCTAAGGCATTGTTTGCCTTTCCATTTGGATTTTTTTAAGCGCTATCCAAATGCTGTGCGCACACAAAACACTTTTCAGTCATTGTTCAGCAGTGCAGTATGTATGGCTGGCTGACCATCTTTTTTTTTTCTTTCCAAAAAGGGGGAGATTTTCATAGATTCTAAAATCAGAAGAGCCCACTGTGATCATCTCTTGTATAACACAGGCCAGAAAATTTCCCAGAAATAATTCCTGTTTGAACTAGAGCAGGGGTTCCCAAACTTGGTTCGCAGTTTGTTCAGGGTAAGCCCCTGGCGGGCCGCGAGGTGCTTTGTTTACCTGGAGCATCCGCAGGTACGGCCTCTCGCAGCAGCCAGTGGCCGTGGTTCACCATTCCCAGCCAATGGGAGCTGGGGGAAGAGGTGTCTTTCCGCAGCTCCCATTGGCCAGGAATGGCAAACCGCAGCCATGCCTGCGGACACTCAGATAAACAAAGCGTCTCCTGGCCTGCCAGGGGCTTACCCTGAACGAGCCGTGAACCAAGTTTGGGAACCCCTGAACTAGAGCAAATCTGTGAGACAAATACCCAATCTTGATTTTAAAATTGCCAGTGATGGAGAATCCACTTTGGTAAATTATCCCAGTGATTAATTACCCTCACTTTCAAAGGCATAAATGGGAGCTATGTGCCTATCACCTGTCAGCGAATGGGAGTTGGGTGCTTAACTGTCTTTTTGTGCATTTCAAAACATCTGCCAAATTCTCCGCTGTTATGAAGGAGCAAAACTCCGCTGAAGTTGCATCCACTTACACCAGCAGAGAATTTGGCCCTTATCCTGAAGCATGTTACTGAACAAGAGGTCACTTTACGTCATGTGCGTATGCTGATTGGTGCACACCTCAAAGCAATTTAGAGACTTGCAATCCAGCATCCCAGTCGGGTAACTGACTTCAGTAGGGGTCTGTGAGTGCAAGAGTCTACCCGCCTGGATCTGATTGCAAGATCAGCACCTAAATATGTGCTTATAAGGATCAATTCTCCCATGACTGTCCTGTAGCCACCTCTAGAGTAGAACACACCAGCATTCCAGTAGTACAAGAATAACTATCCAGTAGTTTAGGACAGGAAGTGAAGATGACTGGATCTTTTTGAAATTACAGCAGAATTCAGATATTAAGGATTCAATTACCCAAACTGGAGTCTGGCCAGGGCACCATGACTAACACCCCTAACTCTTGCAAGAGGTGCCAGGGGATCTTTAACGACCACCCGTGCACCGGGCTGCAGGTTTTACATCTCACCCCAATCCCAAAAAGAAGCACTTGCAGCAGCATCGTAGGTTATAACACCACGCTGAAGCATTGGGCTGATAAGGTGTCAGAGGGAAGCATGCCACTTGGTGAATCGCCAGCACCAATAACAACAGCAACAGCAAGGAAAACTGGACAAATAAGCTTTTCCCCCAGACTGTGGGAATTGGCTCATTGTATCAGCTCCAAGAGTCATCTCACGTTGCCACTATTTAAATGCTAATAAACTACAGAAATAAGGAGGACTCTGCATTTTTCCAGCTCTTATTCTCAGTGACTCATGCGGAGAGTCCCAAACCGAGCACTGCAGAGACATACTGTTTCCTTTCCACTTTAGTTAAAAAGCTGCTTGCATTTATATATATTTCCCAGATTATTAATAAAATCCATGTTGAACACCCTGGGTGGGAAGCCCTTAATCATTGCGCTGATCTTAACTGGGATTGATTTCTTGTCCAGCTGATAGTTCTACCCCTTCCACAGGAGATGCCTTTTTTCAGGGGAGGGGGAATGACATAAACCCAAAAAGAAAAGGAGGCTAAAATTAGGCTTTTGTTGTGCTTACTGCGGGAGGATTGGAGTATTTATTGCGGGGGGGAGCATGAGTCATAATTAAAGCCTCTAAACCCAGAAGCCAGTCTCCTAGGAGCAATTAATCTAAAAAAATGCACATTTCCCCTTTCATTCTATCTTTCAGGCAGAAAGAGTAAATGGAGCTTCCTAAATATGTTCTCAGCGAAGTGGTCACTCCTCGGATAGATTGTTGTCATATGGCAACCCTACTGGGCACCTTCCTCTGGCAGACTGCGGTACAACAGGGATGTCTGCCTCAGTTTCCCCATTCTTACACCCATGAAAGCAACATATTCTCTCAGTAGCTGACACAAAGACTGCCTCTGTACATAGTTTATTTGTATATGCCAGTGCAGTAATTCTCCACGAACCTTCACAGGAAAATAAAATCTAACTCCCACAGTAAACAAAAAGATACTATGGGTTTTCCATTCCCCCCTCTCCAGGGACATCACTTCCAAGTCACCCAGCTGAGAGTTAATATCAGCACTGTGTTCCCAGAGAGATCCCCACTATTTTCCACTCCCCAGGCCTCTCTCCCTGGGAGTCTTACCCCTCCTCAGGGCACATCCCTCCTGGGTCCGCCCTCTTGTGTCCAGGTTCTGCTTTCTCTGACCCAGCCAGATCTTCCCGTTTGGCTTAGGGGCCACAGCCTGGGCCTTCCATTCATCAGACACCCCTGCTTTGGGCCGTTTTCACTAACAGTTCCATTTCTGCTGTCCTCAGGACTCAGCTTGCTCTACTGGATCTCCTGTCACTCTCTCCCAAGCATCTCTTGCCAGCTCTCTCCTGCTGTTTCCTGTCTCTGACTCTTTCCAGCATCAGGCACCTCTCACCTACCAATCTCCTCGACCTAGGGCTCAGCTCTCTCAAGCTTAACTGAGGGTCAGCTGACCACTCACAGGGGCACTGGCCTCCTCCCTCTTAAAAAGCCAGTGTCACCCTATGACATTTATCTGCTTGGAAAGGCAATCTGTGTCCCCAGTCCTGCAAATGACACTGCATGGGCTGATTAAGAGCAGATAAAGGGATCTTCTTCTGGGCAGCTAATTTCATTTTCCATTTGAAGGTGACTAAATAACCATAGGAGGCCAGGAAACATTGGCAGACATCACCACGCAGATACAGAGAGAGCACTATCTTTAAGGCAGACGCAATGGGTCCTGGATACTGACCTCATAGCCAGCACTAGAGGGGAGACTTCATGATGCTAACTCCAGGCACTGGCCACTCTTAAAATTCTTTACACTCAGGACCTGATCCAAAGCCTGCTGAAGCCAATGCAAAGACTCCTGTTGAGTTCAGCACACTTTGGATGAAGCCCCCAAAGCACGCAGCCATTACACTATGCATTCATTTAATGCCTCCATAATGACGCTGAACCTAATCCAAACCTCACTGAAATCCATGGAAAAACTGCTGTTGACTTCAGTGTGCTTTGAATCAGGCCCATTGTGATTGGAAAGGCTGGAAAAACACTGGTCTGGCCCAACTATTTGGCTGATGGTTTGTTTGCAGCTCGCACTCCATTGTCTCAGTGAATAAGTCAATGAACTAGTGACCCCTAAGTAGATAAGCCAAGCATTTCAATTCATCTGGAAATCAGAAAGATTAGCAGTCTCCAGACTCCTGTACATGGACTGGGATTCGATGTGTGGATGCATGGAGCACATTTCAGTATGTGGGAGTCTATAATCCTCACAAACACTCATTAAAAGAAAAAAATATATAATCCAGCGGGAGATCATCACATGCTTCCAGACAGGAGGCCAATAAATGTAGGCCTAATCAATTGCTCTATCTACTGTCCACTGTAATAATTCTCTCTGCTTTATGGCAAACAGCACGACTGGAGCTTGACCTCCAGTTAGTTATTTTATTTAGATCCGTCCCTTCTAACTTATCGGGTAATATTTAGAAAGCTTTTTTGGGTTCCTCAGATTAAGAAGAAAGCCAATACACACTGACTAAAGATTTCCCTCTGTTTAGAAAACACGTCTGAAATTTCAGGTGAAGCCCCACCCCCCCACCCCCAGCTCTTTTGGAGGGAGTCAAATTCAGGCTTATAATACAAAAGGCTTTTAATATACATAGGGCCTAATCTTGCTGAGCACCCGTGACTCCTATTGTGACAAGGCCTGATCCAGAGCCCACTGAGGTCTATTGGCTTTAATGAGCTTCGGATCAGGCCCATAGTGCTCAGCATTTCTCAGGATCAAGACTTTATCCATGGAGTTGTGCCCGGAAGTAAGGAAGTTGTATATGTTCTGTCCTCACTTACAAACAAGATCTAGGAGCCCCTGGTTACCTCCTCGATCAGCTCTCTTACTATTCCTTTCCCCATATCCCTGCATCTGCAAACGGCTTTGGAGCACGTGGACAAGTCTCCGGTAACGCTGAGTCTCAGTGCTAACACAGTCCACCCTTCAGCTGTGTTGACAATCAGTTATGCCCGACTGCATCTGACATCTAGGCTATGTCTATATGACGGGCTAGGGGTGTGAGTCTCAGCTCGCGTACACACACTCACACTAGGGCTCATCAAGCTAGTGTGAGTATAAATAGCAGTGCAGCCACGGCAGCGGCTTCACGGCTTAGCCATGTACAATTCTGCCTGAACCCCATGACTGCCGCCCATGCTACCACCACTGCACTCCTATTTATGCTTGTGCTGGTGCTCACTGACCGAGCGTGAACATGCATGCACAACCTGGGAATCACACCCCTAGCCCGTAGTGTAGATGTCGCGTGAATGAGAGGAGGAGGGAATGCAGAGGAGAGAGAATAGGGCTTGATCTAAAGCTCACTGTGGTCAACTGGGAATCTACCCTTTGATTTCAATGGGCTTTGGATCAGGCCCATGCTGCCCACTAGGCACTAGATTGCAATCAAGAGCTGTAATGAATCTTAGGTGGCAAAGGGGATATTAAGGGGAGAAATGGAAAAATCGGTTTAAGTTTAAATCCCGCCAAGAACATTTGCTTCTTTCTTGGATGTCGTGCTGAATAATTTCAAAATCCCAGAGCTGGTAGCATATGATTTGTGGGTTCAGAATTGTCTGATTTAATGGGAGGAATAATTTAAACTTTCTGCATTAAATATTTATTTACATTCTGTAATAACTTCTCTCTTTTTTTTTTCAGACCATGAGTCATCCCATCCCAAGGAGCTGCAATTATCATTTCCACATAGAAAACGATATTTATCCTAGGCACTAGTTTCTTTGCAGAGTTCCTATTGCCCTTCTGAAAACAGGCGTGAGGTCCAACTCTGAAGCAGGTTCCTGGTGTTTACACGATGATGTGGCACAGGAAGAGGGCATTGTGATTTAAGGAAAGTACAACTGGATATTTAGGGTCTGACAGCATGTTTGATCCAGGCTGGGGCAAATCCAAACAACATCAACAGAAGAGCTACCTCAAAGGGGGTATATTCCCATTGTATCTGTAAGGCTGAACAGTATCAACTCAGAACTCAATTTGAGGGGACTGGAAATTAATTACTCTAATTGACAGTCACCTGTTTTTAGTACACAGCAGAAATGTTCGCATTGTGAGGTACAGCATGGAATTTGGATGTCCGTACCTTACAATACACGCTGACACAATGTCATCTTGTTTCTGTAGTGTGGTCCTTCAGCTGATGTAAAACATTGCCCTTACATTGACTGGAATGGAGCTACACTGATCTACATGAGTTGAGGATCTTGCCCAGCAATTTTTATTATAGACAGACACTAACTGGAAACCCTGAATCTGAACACTCCCAGATCTCTGGAGTGAGAAATCCAGGCCCACCACCTCTGATTTTCATGGCATTTTAGTGGTAGACTGACACCACTAAGGACTGAAGACCACTATCAATCCACAAAAGTGCACCTTATCAACCTGTACCTCCATGGTCCATTCAGTCCTGAGGCTCTCTGCTGAGACTGCTGAAAAAGCAGCAATTTGTGTCCCTTGTGGTGGGTTTTGTTGTGATGTGGACACCAGTCCAGGTAGAAATGGACTGAGACCACCAACACATTTTGCTTAGATAAATGAACAGCCATGGTGACAGCTTTTGGTCAATGCCAATAAGGCTGGATCTGAATTGATAACCAACTTTAGGAGGTGAAAGGCTTCATTCTCTAAACCTGAGCCATTCCAACTTTATTATACTTGCTCTAAAAGCCACAGGACCTTTAATGAGTGGTCAGTCATGACTTCAGCTTTACGTCCCTTTAGAAAAACAGAAACTGTGTAGCACAGTACCTCCTAACGCCATTTTTTAGCATTCATTCAGTACTAAACAAAATACATACTACTTACTGTCCCACTCCCTCAACCTTTCTTCCTGATGCCTCTTGGATTTTCCTTGGAGGTCTCCCATCCAAGCACTCATGAGACCCAACTTTGATTAGTTTATGAGATATGACAAAAATCACAGGCTAAGCTTATCTGACTAGTTGAGCAAAGTTAACATTCATCAACTTGACCTGCTGCTCAAAAACCGGGAAGAATTAGTAGGGGAAGCAAAAGTGGATGGGAACCTGGGAGGCAGTGACCATGAGATGGTCAAGTTCAGGATCCTGACACAGGGAAGAAAGGAGAGCAGCAGAATACAGGACCTGGACTTCAGAAAAGCAGACTTTGACTCCCTCAGGGAACTGATGGGCAGGATCCCCTGGGAGAATAACATGAGGGGGAAAGGAGTCCAGCAGAGCTGGCTGTATTTTAAAGAATCCTTATTGAGGTACAGGGACAAACCATCCCGATGTGTAGAAAGAATAGTAAATATGGCAGGCGACCAGCTTGGCTTAACAGTGAAATCCTTGCTGATCTTAAACACAAAAAAGAAGCTTACAAGAAGGGGAAGATTGGACAGATGACCAGGGAGGAGTATAAAAATATTGCTCAGGCATGCAGCAGTGAAATCAGAAAGGCCAAATCACACTTGGAGTTGCAGCTAGCAAGAGATGTTAAAAGTAACAAGAAGGGTTTCTTCAGGTATGTTAGCAACAAGAAGAAAGCCAAGGAAAGTGTGGGCCCCTTACTGAATGAGGAAGGCAACCTAGTGACAGAGGATGTGGAAAAAGCTAATGTACTCAATGCTTTTTTTGCCTCTGTCTTCACGAACAAGGTCAGCTCCCAGACTGCTGCACTGAGCAGCACAGCATGGGGAGGAGGTGACCAGCCCTCTGTGGAGAAAGAAGTGGTTCGGGACTATTTAGAAAAGCTGGACGAGCACAAGTCCATGGGGCCGGATGCGCTGCATCCGAGAGTGCTAAAGGAGTTGGCGGATGTGATTGCAGGGTCATTGGCCATTATCTTTGAAAATTCATGGTGATTGGGGGAGGTCCTGGATGACTGGAAAAAGGCTAATGTAATGCCCATCTTTAAAAAAGAGAAGGAGGAGGATCCGGGGAACTACAGACCAGTCAGCCTCACCTCAGTCCCTGGAAAAATCATGGAGCAAGTCCTCAAGGAATCAATTCTGAAGCACTTAGAGGAGAGGAAAGTGATCAGGAACAGTCATCTTGGATTCACCAAGGGCAAGTCATGCCTACTAATCTAATTGCCTTCTGTGACGAGATAACTGGCTCTGCGGATGAGGGGAAAGCAGTGGACATGTTATTCCTTGACTTTAGCAAAGCTTTTGACACGGTCTCCCACAGTATTCTTGCCAGCAAGTTAAAGAAGTATGGGCTGGATGAATGGACGATAAGGTGGATAGAAAGCTGGCTAGATTGTCAGGCTCAACGGGTAGTGATCAATGGCTCCATGTCTAGTTGGCAGCCGGTATCTAGTGGAGTGCCTCAAGGGTCGGTCCTGGGGCCAGTTTTGTTCAATATCTTTATTAATGATCTGGAAGATGGGGTGGATTGCACCCTCAGCAAGTCTGCAGATGACACTAAACTGGGTGGAGAGGTAGATACGCTGGAGGGTAGGGATAGGATACAGAGGGACCTAGACAAATTAGAGGATTGGGCCAATTTTTTGATCATTCCCCTCTATTCGACATTGGTGAGGCCTCATCTGGAGTACCGTGTCCAGTTTTGGGCCCCACACTACAAGAAGGATGTGAAAAAATTGGAAAGTGTCCAGTGGAGGGCAACAAAAATGATTAGGAGACTGGAACACATAACTTATGAGGAGAGGCTGAGGAAAGTGGGATTGTTTAGTCTGCGGAAGAGAAGAATGAGGGGGGATTTGATAGCTGCTTTCAACTACCTGAAAGGGGGTACCAAAGAGGATGGATCTAGACTGTTCTCAGTGGTAGTAGATGACAGAACAAGGATTAATGGTCTCAAGTTGCAGTGGGGGAGGTTTAGGTTGGATATCAGGAAAAACTTTTTCACTAGGAAGGTGGCGAAGCACTGGAATGCGTTACCTAGGGCGGTGGTGGAATCTCCTTCCTTCGAAGTTTTTAAGATCAGGCTTAACAAAGCCCTGGCTGGGATGATTTAGTTGGGGATTGGTCCTGGTTTGAGCAGGGGGTTGGACTAGATGACCTCCTGAGGTCCCTGATATTCTATGATTCTCACTGATTGTTTTATCAACATAAAGGTAGTTTCCTCATTTTCAGTTATACATTGAAAACACCCGGGTAAATTCTATGTCAGCAAGAATTCTATATGTTGTCTCTCTCACCATGAGAAGTTGGTCTAATAAAAGATATTACTTCACCCACCTTGTCTGTCAAAAAGAATTCTGTGTTGAGGAACCACACTGCAATAGACCAGTCAAAGTCAAAACAGAATCATTCTACTACAGTTTCATAATAACAATTTGCTCTTCTATAGCACCCTTTACCCAAGGATCTCGGTACTCTTTACCACATTAATTCATTCTCATATCACAACAGGAATTTCCACTAAAGGTGTAATTTCAGGAAATCCACTGGGTAAGACATGCCCTGGAGGAAAACAGGTAAGGATCAACCATTGATCTAGATAAAGCCTTCCAACTTCTCAGGATCCTTTCCAATATGCCATAGGAGAAATTCCCTCTGCATGTGTGCTGTATCTGGCAGTCAGCTCAGAACAAGGCGTAACAAGATCCAGTGGTTGGAAGTTAAAGGTAGACAAATTCAGACTCAAAATAGGGTGTATATTTTACCAATAAGGGTTACTAGCCAGTGGAAAGATCTACTAAAGATTGTGGTGGTTTGCTGGCAATTTTTATATGATGTCAGGATTTTGTTGTTTTTGTTAACACGTGCTCTAGTTCAAACAGGAATTATTTTATGGAAGTTGTATGGCCTCTGTCATACAGGAGGTTAGACTAGATGATTACAAGGGTCCCTTCTGGCCTTAGGATCTATGAAACCTGGTGCATGTGATTAAGAGTAATCATGATGAAGCATCTTATCCCCATTTATACACTGAAATCAAAACATTTGTCCAATTTTTTTAATTGACTCCAAGTAAGGAGTACACCAGCCTTGCAAATGTTGCAAGGAAGGCTGGGCAATTAAGGTTATAAATTCTTCAGGACAGGGAAGATCTCATCCCATGTATAGCTGCTAGCTCAATGGGGCCCCGACTGAGTCCTCTGGGTGCTACTGTAATAGAAACAAGTAAATAATCATCAGCAACATGAAGGAGGTATAATACCTGGAGCTCTTGCTTTTCGTCCCGTGTCTGCCATGGACTTCCCATGTGACGGTGGCAAGTCATATAGTCGCTGTATGCCTCAGTTTCCTCCCATCTGGAAAATGGGGATAATACTTACGGACCTAACAGAGCTGTTGCAAAGGTTAATTCAGCAATGTGCTTTGAGATCCTCAGATGGAAGGCATGGGCAAAAGTGAAAGTGTTACACAGAAAGCTTGTGCCTGACTGGAACATTTCATATTTTTAATGCTGCCTTTTTCTGTTGCAACTTTTCCATTCTCTCCCTGTTGCTGCTTGGTTCAACTAGATCTACCCACAGATCAATGAGAGTCCCTTTGAGGGATTTGGAGCCTGCATGAAGATAGATTCCCAGCACTCTGTACTTTGCAGCTCTCTCTTTTCTGGCGTCATTGAGAATACATGTTTTATGCTTCCCACGGCATGTACAAACAGAGATCGTTCTGCTAAGGAAGGGGCAATGGAGGGGACAGCAGGAAAAATCCAATGTACTGCACAGACCAAAGGAAGCTTCCGTTTCTGTGATTTCCCTTCTTGCTTTACAAAGAGCCCATGCATTTTAATGGGCCACCGATCCTTTGGGTGCAACTTGAGAACTTTGCACAGACACCAGTTAGGAGTGGCTGCAGTGACATGGGCAAGCTGGACCTCAGCCTTTAATTATATAACTGCAATTTCATGCGCGCAGAGAGTGTGTTGATTGGAGCGTCATCACAAGGGCAATTTGTACCTTTTTTTCCCCTCTCCTCAACACTGTCTGTATCCTAGTCACCTTTCAGAAGTGCAGCATCCACAACTTGCAGACTGTTGAGACTCCGCAGACAGTATTGCCAGGACATCAGCCCAGCTGGCTGCTATCATCTGACCCCTCCCCCAAGGTCACTGCCAGTCTGACCTGGGGGAAAGTTCTTTCCCAATCCCATGTGTGGCGATGAGTATACCCTGAGCATGTGAGCAAAACCAGCCAACAAGCACGCGAGACAGAATACTCCCTGTCACTGCAGAGCCCTGTCCCTCCCCACCTGTCCCTCTCCAGCTGTAGCCATCCCTAATGCTTCAGAGAAAGGAGCTCAAAAGGGCGCTATGAAGGCCCACTTCCACCATGAATATCAGCTTGTGTCCAGTTCAAATACACATTTTCATCCAAAAGTATATTGCACTTACTTCCCTATCCATTTTCAGTAGGACTGATGGTCTTCACTTCCTGTCCTAAACTGTGTAGTGCTGCTATGCACTCTTAAACTGCCATCATGTTCCATATCAGAAGTGGCTGCACTTCCCTAGGAAGGTGAAGTGATTCTTGTTCATGTAGTAAAAAAAAGTCTGATCCTTCAACCCTTACTCACATGAGTAGTCCTTACTCATACTAGCTCAATGGAACTGCTCCTTTGAGTAAGGGTTGGCTGTGTAGAAGTGGTAGTTTGGGGCCATTGGGTCTATCTGGGTTTCCTTCAGAATGAAAGGTACTATGAGAAATGCAAAATAACAGGACTGAGTCACTGTGCCCATCAGAAGACAAAATCGTTGACACTCTCAGCCAAATCCTTCATCAAAAGAGGCGGAAGCCTGAAGAAGAATGACTACGAACGAATCCAAAGTGACCGAGTGAATAAGTGAGCCAGGGACGGTGCGTTCTTTTATTACCTATGACTAGTGTTTCCTTTTACATGCTACATACTTGCTTTTTATTATGTACATTCTATAGCGTGTATACTTGATAAGACCAATAAAAGGGAAAGGGCAGAATTCGGACACAGATCTGGGTATAAAAATTACTTTTTTTTACAAACCTGTCTGAGATGAAGGGAAAACAGAATATATACACCCACACCCACATATATGAATGTAAAACAGAATTTTAATCTACCTAACTATACCTATCTCAATATAGGTATACAAAATACCAGGTAATGCAATTTGTTTTTATATCTTAAATTGGACTGGGTCTGAAGGCTAGCAATAACAGTAAGCTATTTCTCAAAGGACTTGGCTTTATTACCAAGATGGTCTGTAATAATAATGCCTGAATCCTTACGTTTATTTTCATGGTCTGTTGCCTGCTTGCATGAACTATTGACCATCTGTGTGTGAGTTTCCTGAGCAATGGATTGAACTCAAACATGTGATGATCCCACACTGGCAATAATAAAAAAAACAAAAAAAAGGTTTTTTGTTTTTCTTTTCCCAAATCAAAGGCTTACTAAAAGTAACTCAACTTGAACTAGATGCTGTTGCCAGTAGCTACTGAGCGACACAGCTCACAGGGAAAGATTAATAAATTCAGATTTTTCCGAGGATATTTCTTATTGATAAAAATACACAAAAAATGGAGAAGAGAGAAGAACAAAATAAGAACAGGATCATAATGAATCATAGGTACATATGATTCACATAAACAATAAAGTCATAATCGCCAAGGACCTGCCTGGTTTGCAGAAATACCCCCCACTTTATGGCCACTCTTCAGTGTTGGTGCAATTTTGCAAATGCAAATATTTGTGTGTGTGTTTCATTAAGTACCTGACTGAGCCCACAAAACAGGCATTTAGGCCTTGTCTACACACAAACAAGTACCAGTTTAACTAAACCATTTTAGAAGAGAGAAGAACCATTTTAGATAAACTGGTTTAGTTAAATTAGTGCACACACCTTTGGCCTTGTCTAAATGAGAAAATTGCACCAGTTAAACCAAAGTTTAACAGGAGGGATTCTGCCATCGACATTGCTACCACCGCTCGGGGAGGTGGAGTACCTATGCTGATGGGAGAAGCTCTGCTCTCAGTGTAGTTAGCATCTTCACTAAGTGCTAGAGAGGCAGAGCTGACCCGGTGCAGCTGCAGCACTGTATGTGTAGACAAGCCCTAAGATATGGAGAAGCGTACACCAATTTGAGGAAGCAGATAAGGACCAGAATGATACACAGTAAGCATAACCAGGGTATCATTGCCCCTAAATCACAGGGGAAGTAAGACCATAGGCAGAAGGGACACAGGCTGTCAGAAACTACAGGGAAGGTCTTCCACACCTATTGGTAATTGTAAGCCTCTCTGTGTATGTGCTGTCTTTAGTATCTGACTAATTCATCCAATCACAGCTGGAGAGAACACCACTCACTAAACATATCCCAGTTAAAATTCCTACTAAATTATTGGCTACTGATTAACTGGTTATCGATTATTGACAAATTATTGACTGGTGATTATCAACAGCCCTGAAACACAAGGTTTAATATTCCTACAGAAATGTTTATCACTGTTAATTATGATACTTCTGGATATTCATGTCATCCGTAGAAATACCCGATTTCCTTTTTTAAATCTTGCTAAAATTCTTGGCCTCAACAACATCCTGTGGCAGCGAGTCTGCTGTTTAATTGCACATTGTGTGAAAAAAAGAATTTCCTTGTATCAGGTTTGAATCTGACAGCTTTGAATTTCATTGCATGTCCCCTTGTTCTCATGTTATGAGGTAGGGAGAATAGAAGCTCCTGGACCACTTTCCCTTGGACCATTCATTATTCTATAGACCTTTATCATTGGTCCCTCTTATTCATCTCCTTTCTAAGGTAAACAATCCCAGTCTTTTTAATCTCTGTTCATATGAGAGTTTTTCCAGGCCCTTGATAATTCTCATCGCCATTCTCTGAACCCCCTCTAATTCTGCAATATCCTTTCTGAATACGGTGGCTAGCACTGCACACCGCCTTCCAGATGAGGCCACACCATTGATTTATATAATGGTATTGTAATATAATAATATAATAGAAGGTAGTCTTTCAAGAATGTAAAATTAACTCATTTGAGACATTTTTCATACAACTCTCCCTATAATCTAATATTCCTGTGCATACAGCTCCAACTGTAAAAATTACAGTAGAATTTATCCATTTCATTGTAGGATTAAGGAGAGGATAACATCAGCAGCTGGCAACTTTCCACAAAGTTGGAAGGGGGAAAAAATGTATTTTCTCTTTTGTTACCTAGATCTAGTTTTGATCCACAGATTCCAAAATTAGAAATATTGTGGAAAGAGTCAAACCTTGGTGATGTGGTGATAATACAAATAATTATTGTATTATAAATATATATCTAGTGATAACAAAAAAACCTTTTTGATTTTATTCATTATTGCTATTATTATTGTAGTATCACCTAGATGCCCGACCTAGATCAAGGCCCCATTGTGCTATGTACATATAAGAAACTGCCTTGAAGAACTTACTGGCTAAATGTACAGGACAGACAAGCGGTAGGTGGGACAACAGAGACACAGAGAGGGGGTGTGATTTGTTCAAGGTCACATAGCAGGTTGGTTGGGTCCACAATGTATTTTATTGACGGCGTGCAGCACATTCCCACCATGGTCCCTTCCCACCCCGACACACCATCTATGCCTGGAGCTGTGAGTCAGCGGCATAGGAACCAGCAGTATCAGCTTTAGAACAGATGGGGGTTCCCCATATCAGAGGAACCCCAAGT
Organism: Natator depressus; assembly: GCF_965152275.1. Lineage (NCBI taxonomy): Eukaryota > Metazoa > Chordata > Testudines > Cheloniidae > Natator > Natator depressus. Next base: position 115,912,572 of record NC_134240.1, on the reverse strand, counting down.
TGGAGAGACACGGATGCTTTCTGCTCCTTTGGCGCCACAGCACTGGGACAAAGAGAGCAAAGCGGGGCCTAAGATCAAGCCCTGGATTTACATGGGTGCAAGAAGAGAATCAATCCAAGCTGGTCGGAAAGCAGAGTGCATCGTAGCCAGTGAGGTGACGAGAAGGACAGCCCAGGCTCTGGGGTAGGATCTGGTGCCGCTGTCCACTCAAAAGGTGGCAGGGGAGAGAGTACTGGGGTGACTTTGTACCTCCAGCTTGTATGCTACAATTATTCAAATATCCAAGATGCCAGTGTCCCTAGATACTGGCATGGCAGCTTCCGAGTGGGTTTGAAGTCAAGGAAACTGATTCATTTTTGTTGACATCCTCTAGAACACACCTGCCTGTGATTACTTTAATCAACTCAAGCAATGACTGCTGCGAGTGTTCTTTAGACAGCAAGTCAGCTGGAAGAGTTTACAGGCACACTTCCTCCTGGCTAATCGAGCTTCCTGATCTTGCAGGAGCTAGGAAGATCAGAAGGGGTAGGGTCCTGGGGATGGACCTTGGAACAAGCAGCATCTAGTTCAGAAAACCCTGAAAACAGCATCCTCAAGATGAGTTTCTATGGATCGATTCTAGGGAGACAGCAATCCTGCATGCAATGTACACAAATCCCTGGTATCCAAGCAATAGGCCGTGTTAATAACCCATTTCTCAGCTTGAAGTATGGCCCAGACAAATAGGCATTTAAAAATCATAGTGGTGAAGTAAATTAGAAACAGCCACAAAATTCAGATTTCCATCCTCAACTGGCACAGAGTTATTGAAGTCAGTGGAGTTACACCAATTTACACCAGCAGAGGGCCGGGCCCTCAGATTTCTAAATCCACAATGTTCCTTGGTGTTCAGCTCTGGGGTGCATTGCTACAGTCCACACCAAGAACAGATGGATCCGAACTAATTATTTCGAGGGGTGTAGCTGATTTTGGTAATCTCACACATTTCACAAAAGAGCTGGAAGGGCAATTCTTTGTGTCTGAACAGGACACCTGGGTTCAGTTTCCAACTCTGCCAGTCTGCTGGAAGTCTTAGGCAAGAACTGTGATCCTTCTATGCCTTAGCTTCCCTATCTGTAAAATGGGGATAATTATCAACCTCACAGGGATGCTGTGAAGATTGATTCATGTTTGTCAAGTCCTTTGAGATTCCCAAATAAAAAAATGCACAGTTCTGGACAATTCATTTTCTGTGGACTTTGTGTTTGTTGTTTTTTTTTTCCACTTAACACCACGTTCTGGTTAGCGAATTTTTTTTTTAAAAAGATTGCCCTATAGTTATTACTGTTTCAATCACCTTGAAATGGGAGCTGCAAGAACTCTATTTAATCAATGGGTTGAGAAGTTGTCTCAGTTCACTGCACACAGTCTACAAGAACTGATCAGAACTACAGCTCCAACCACCGAAATGCTGCTGAGCATCTCATGAGAGCTGCACCAATTTCCCCTGCCATTTCAACAGGAGGTCACACTGAGCTTAACCCATGTGACCCTGTTCCTTCTCAGCAGTCAGGTCAATAGTGTATGTGACCACCTCAGCACAGCCTTTGTAACTTTCCAAAGAAGTGCTCTTCAATAAATATCCTTCTGCCTTTTAGCATGGGAGTGCATTGCAAGGATAGCAATGGAAGAGCACAGATATAGCACACACTGCCACAATGCATGGCGTATTGGCCAAAAGGTCATAATTCTGTCCTCTGAGCTGACATGCGACTCTCCCTTCATGGGGAGGGGGGCTCTCACAATAACAGTGGGACTATATGTGACGTTATCTGATTAAAATATGACTATGTAGGTCATTGTTGCTACCACTGTTATATAAGTGCAACAAATCTTGTACGAAGTATGTCAAGTAAGGTGTCTATGGAAAGGTTATGATTTGCTGAATATGATTCCATATGATTCCATATGCTAGTTGTATGCATTTATCATTGTTGTATTTGAAGTTGAGTATTGGCTCTATATCAGTATTTCAAATGTTTGCTCATGTAGTAACACCAACAAGGTACTTAGCCTGCACATCTTGAAGGGACTATTCAAGTCAAATAGCTTATTAAGGAATATTTAACTCACAGTGGACCATGGATGATGCCTATCTACACTTAATGGACTTTCCTGTGATGGCCTCTCCTAGGACTAAGCAAAATCATGCATGGACATGTGACTTGCCCATGTGACTCCAAACACCACCTTGTTACTGTTACCTGTAATTTTCCACAGTGAAAAGAATGGGTTTCCCTTCAGTTGGAAGAAGCCACAAAAGGCCCTGGAAACACTTCCATTTTGCCTCTTTCCTGCTCAAACCTCGGGACTATGAACTTATACTAAAGGGAGCATTCTAACCAAGGGACTGAGGTCCTTCCAGTGATTTGGAAACAACCAGAGACTTATCAAGCCAGCAGTTTATTCCATCACTGCTACAAGCCTGAACCAAGAACTTTGCAATTATTGTATGTATTTGATTCCTTTAGCCAAGTTTAACTCTCATCTTTCTTTCTTTCTATAAATAAAACTTTAGATTTTAGATACTAAGGGATTGGCAACAGCATGATTATTGGGTAAAATCTAAGTTGTACATTGACCTGGGTACATGGCTGGTCCTTTGGGATCAGAAGAACCCTTTTGTTTGATTAAATTGGTTTTAAATAACCACCCATCTTTAAGTCTAGTGTCTGGGTGTTGAATTCAGGACTGGAACGCCCAAGGAAACTGCTTTTCTGACTTCTTGTTAGCCAGTGTGGTGAAACAGAAGTTTACTTTCGTTGCTGGTTTGGTATATCTTATGGGAGAATAATCACCAGTTTGGGGGGGGTGTCTGCCATATTTCTCAGCAGTTTGTCCTGAAATTGGTATTCTCAGTTGTGACCCACGGGGGCACGGTGACACTATAATAAATAATAATAACAACAAAGTGTTTTCCACTTACATAGCACCTTCCATGCAAAGTTCTCCAAGGGCTTGATCCAAAGTCCACTGAAGTCAATGGAAAGACTCCTATATATTTTACAAACTTTAATGCATCTTCCAAAGAAAACTCGGGGAAGCAAATGATTTAGGGAAATCAGACTTTCAGAACTGAAATATGCTATGTGAGTTGAAGAGCCAAAATGTGCACTCGGGAGCCCGATTAAACAAAGCACATGCTTAAGTTTAAGCACCAGCGTACGTGCTCTTAAAATCACAAATCTAAAGCCAAGATTTTTTAAAAAGATACCAGTGATTTTTGGCACCTGAGTTTCTGGGTGCCCAACATGAGACACCTTAAAGAGCCCTGATTTCCAGACATTGCTGAGCACCAACCCTCTGAAAACAAGCTCTCTGCATCTGGGCAAACAAAAATGGAGGTCTGCAAAATCACTAGATGCTTTTGAAAACCTTGGCCCTAGTTACTGAGAGCAGAGCCCATGACATGACCCAGTTGTCACTGCTGCAACCTTTGCACAAAACATACTTTTAAAAAATTGGATCCCTCCAGTCCCATAATGTGCTGCTGAACCCCCGCAATCTCTGAAAGAGCCTGCCACCAGATCTTAATTCTGCCCCTGGGAAGCAATTACTGTGGCCTCAATTAAAAACACGTCAGAGCAGCTTCCATCTCAACACGGTGCCTGATTTTACTGTTACAAGTTCGGCGGGTGGTCCAGCTGACAATGAGCACCACACCCTGTCACACCAATCAATCTTTCAACCAGCACTAAAAGGTTGAGATGTGGGTTTGGAGTGGGAGTTTCCATCAGGAATGATTGCTGTTTCATTATGAGACTGACGGTAGGTCTCAGACACATTTCCATATGCCAAACTTCTTTATAAAAAGCAATTACAAACCAAGAGAGGTAGCAAGTAACCTCAACTTCTATTGAAGCCCAATTACACTTAATACCTACCACGAGGTGTTCAGCACCTTAAGCCAGAGGAACCAGGCACCTTGCAGGATTTTACCTCAAACCATTACCTCAATCGTGAACCCCAGATTTAGTGACAGAGGAACTTTTATTTTTAACTGATGCCCACCTTTTGCAATGTCCACATCTCCAGGACATGTACTGTGATTTCATTCTCCAGGGTTAAAAAAACAAAATATCTTCACTTCACACTGTATTAAATACATTCAAATAATTAGCAGCAGCAACCGCCATCTTTATCTCAAGTCCGCAAAGGCATCTCCAGCTTGGAATACTGGAGCATCCAGTACACATTATCGTATCAGACTGTTGGTCCATTTATTCCGCTATCCTGCCTATGGCAATGGACAAGGCCTGAGGCTTCCAAGAAAATCCAGTAATGCACCTGGCTATTTCAGCTAGGCTATACATGGTGGTATCATCCAGCCTATGATCTGAGACAGGGTGTTTGATTATCCAGCTCTTTATTAAATTCACCCATATTAGTTGGCTCTAAGGTTCCTGTATGAATTTTAGTGGGATTATAGAGTGTAGCGGATCGGGCACTCACTGCCACGCCGCCTCCTGCTGGCCATCCGGGAATTAGCTGAATTCCAGCACTCGGAGCACCCCCTGCTGGCCAGTGTCTCACCTGCCACAGGCCCCGTGTCCCTCCCAGATCCCGGTGCCCCTTTCCTTGGGGTTCTGCCCACAGCTGTACCCCCACACTCTGGGTCTCCCCTCCCAGGGGAACCCCCTCCCCCTATGCCCACCTTGCCCTAGTGGCTACTGCCAGTCATCGTCTAGCCCCCTCTCACTGGGGCAAATTGCAGTCTGTAATGACCACTCATAATTGGCAAGGGGGTTGGACCTGCTGCCTTTCCCTGCAGTCCCAGTACCTCCCCTGGCCTTTGGCAAGGCCTCAGCTCCCCAGCTCGGCCTGCCCTTCCCCAGCACGGCTCTGTTTCAGGTACCCTGAGCTCCCAGGCAGCTAGGCCCTTCTCACTCCAAGGCTGACCCGGTTCTTCCCCTAGCCCTTATATCAGGGCCAGCTGTGGCTGCCATCTTTGGGACTGCAGCCAGGGACCTCCAGAGCTAAAAGTGTGAGCTGCTACAGCTTAAGCTAAAGTTCTTTAGCTGGGGCTATAGCAGACTCATGTCCTTGGTGAGAGGAGCACAGAGACGGGCCTGTGAGATACACCTGCAGAGTGCTTTCTCTTTACTAATTCTCCTCTGACAGGTTGTGCCACCAATTCAGCCCCTTTTCACCATGAGGCTGGCATATAGGGGCCAGAGCAGGAGGGTAGAATCTCTCCCAAAGTCTGTCAAAAAGACTTCTTCCTCCACTCTGAAAGCTCAGAGGTGAGCCTTCTTCACATTAGAGATTCCAAGTCATCCTTCTTAGAGCACTAATTGTGCAAGGCTGATGAGTCAACTGAAATCACTGGGGGAATAATATATAAAAAAAAAGAAAAAGCCCAGCAGAACTCCAGATTGAATACCAATACCGAGAACTTTGGCAATCACTTCCTGGGAGTAATTACATACATCCGCACGGGTGACTAAGTGACCTGTCAAAGTGTCAAAGGATTTTGATGCAACAAAATCCCTTGCTCATTACAACAGGCCATGTCAGCCCCTGCATCTCCACTGTTTTTATCTGTGTGATGCAGGAACTGGCAGGCTAGTGACTCAGCGGGGTCTATTGTATGCTGCCCGGTGCTTGGGAACACAGCACTAGGGTTATGCGCGTGAAGCCTTATTTTGAGGATTTAAGTGGGACTATAGAGATTTTCATAGGCCTTTTATGGGCCCTCTGCGCAGGGATGAACTTTACCGACTGTGCCCAAACAAGCAGAAGGCATGCTGACATGCTAAAGCAAGGTGAAAAGACCAAATGATTTACATTAGGGCAAAGCCATGATTATTGTGCTGGTGGCAATCGTTTTTCTGCACAGAGCGATTCATAATGGTCAAGGACTATAAACTGCAAATTAACTTAATTTCACAAGTTAACCTCAATAAGTGAAGACGCATGTCTTCTACGTCATGACACTAGTGTATGTCTCCCAAGCTAATTACCACTGACCTATGACAGACATCAGTGAATCCCAGACTGGAATTTTTTCACTTCCCCAACAGGAACCCTAGGAATAAATGACCATTAGGAAGACAGAACAGAAATAACATTGGATTGCTAAACGTTAGACTGTAATAACCCTGAGAACTAGAGGCGGGTTTGAACCAAACCCCTCTGATCCAAGTACCTCTAAATGGCAGTGAAGTTTGGCCCTCAGTTCTGAGTCAAGCTAAGAAGCAGGTATTTGTCTCAGTTTCAGATCCTGACATGCATGTGCTGTTGGTACCATCTCTAGTAAGAGATGAGACCGTGATCTGACAGCAGGATGAGCATTTCCTGAGAGACATTCAGCACCTTCAGCTCCTGTTGACTTCCATGGGAGGGCATTCAGAGCCTAAAATTTTGTCTATTGACTGTGGACCTGATTCAAAGCCCATTCAATTCAGTGAGAGTCTTTCCATTGACTTAAGTGGGTTTTGGAGCAGGCCTAATAGGACATTGTATACATGGGCCATGGAGACTACAAAGCCCATCATGCCACGGCATACAGCTTCCCTTATGTTATGTGGTCCATGCTTGTATTCTTCCAGTCATATCAAGACGGAGCACTGCACTCTGGGAACAGTAGTCTGGCTTTTACCTGGAGCAGTGCACTCTGGTGAGACTGGCTTTTACCTGCCCCCACTTATCCATACTATGTGCAGACTCCAGGCACCTGGCAACTTGTCAACATGGCCCTCGGTTGAGCCAAATGTGGATGTCACTATCACAAAATAAATTGACTCAGAAGAAACTGGCTTAGCCTTATAAACTATTTTATCTTTGTCTTAGAGTAGCACATATAAAAGGTTCATTATCAGTCCCAAGCAAATTACAGACAGATTACACATATACATACTGCAGACTCTATTCTGGAAGAGAGGAGGTGCTGCTATAAACTCATGACAGATTACTGTAGTCCAAAGTGGAGAGCTAAGGGAAAAATTACTGACCAATGTACAGTAAAGCGCATCTACATAAAGTGTAGCTGAATAGGATTGAACACATGGAGTTATATAATGGGCCATAAAATTGTTTGCTGCATGAATAAGGAGACTACTGATTCCTGTCTGACTTGGATAGGCCATCAAGTAATGTTGTGAGGTCTGGAACAGGATTGCCTGCCACTCCCAGGAGAGCACGGATTGTTGTGACACTTAAAATGTTTCCCCACTCCTCCCTACTATAATATCTGTGAGGAGCAAGTTTCTTCTACTCCAAAGGACCTGGCCTTACATGAAATAATATACCTTATTCCTTTATTCCCTGCTTCAACTGCATTAGTAATATGCTAAAATAATGTGAAGTGAGAGGGTTGCCTGACTCAGACTAAGGTGACAGAACTTTTAAACATTATGTGCTTTGATCAAGTCCTTGTGTGACTGTTTTTACCCTGATTTTGGGAGCAGTTCCTTTCACCACAGTTAGGCTATTGATGGACCTATCCTATCCTCCATGAACATATCTAGTTACATTTTGAACCCAGTTATAGTCTTGGCCTTCACAACATCCTCTGGTAAAGAGTTCCACGAGTTGACTGTGTGTTGTGTGAAGAAATACTTCCTTTTATTTGTTTTAAACCTGCTGCCTATTAATTTCATTTGGTGACATAGCAGGTGCTGCCACTCCACATCCTCTATGGAGGTTGAGCACTCAATCTGCAGAGTCATGGATATGGCTGCTCAAAAAATTTCCAGCAAAACTGTTCAATGGAATATTGGGGGTTTGACTTAATGAATTTTTTTGTGAAAAGTGTCTGCTTTTGATTTCAGTATTTAATCAGAAAGACAAATGCCCCAAAACTGCAATATTTTGATTCAGCAACAGTGTTGTGGTATCTTATGGTGCTGATAGTTTGGGTGCCTCAGGCTTCCATTCTCCTCTATGGGCCAGGCTGTGTGGCCAGCCTACAACTCCCATGATGCACCATGGCCAGGGACTCAAATGACACACCCCTTCCTTCACTAAAAGGATAGAAAGTGGTGTATCGTAGTGGAAAATAAGAGCATAAATCACTCTAACTACAACTCCCAGGAAGCACTGCGGCAATATTTTGGGTTTCAGGCATTCAGTTTTTCCACAAATCAAAAGCAGACAATTTTCACTAATAGAAATATTTCAGTTTTGGGCCAAAATATTTTAGTTTTTCTGCAGTTCTGTTTATCTCAAAATTTTCCATGGAAAAAACTATTTTTCAACCACCTCTAGTCACAGATACCATGCTCCCTTATCCATACACACTGGCCGGTCCGAGCCTGGTGCACAGATGTCTGCAGACAACTGACCATTTGCCACTCCACCTCCCTGCAATGCTACATAGTCTGGATGACCTGACTCAGTGGTAAAGTCAGACTGTTGCAGTTGTCCAAATCCTACTCCCACTAAGTTAATTGTGTAAGTCCATTTCTGTCATATATAATTTACAAATGTTTAAAAATTACCAAAAACATCATATTAAACACTTAAAAAGTATCTTTTTTAATTCTAAACTACAGCACAAGCATCAATTGGACCAGCAGGAAAACGGTGTTTCACATCAATTGCTGACTGGCCTTTATTATGCATTCCATCAACTCCATTGTGATTTTTTAAGAAGGGATTTGTCTCTGAAATGATGGAGGTGGATGTACCAGGGTGAGTGGGGATGGAGCCAGAGTCTGTTTACCCTGTGATAGACAAGCCAGCCCTAGCTACTCTGTTGTTCTGTCTATTATTAAGATTGCACAGCACACAAATAATACCACACTGGGATTTTGCTGGACCTCAGTAGGTCTGCCTTTGTGCTTGAGCACTCTTATGGTGCTGAGAGACATTAATGAAATAAATGCCTACCCAAAAGCAGCTGCCATAGGGGAGCACTCAATATATCCATGTGGAGCATTATGAAGTGTCAATAGAGCTTGGCAAAGACCTTCAAATGTATTGGAGCAGTGATGGGAACATCATAGCGAGCAAGTCTTTGTAAAAAAAAATGTTGCCTGGAGAGTGTTGGGTGGGGATTGAAGTTATATGCCAGTTAATAGACAGTGTTCGCCATTACTGCTGAGATGACATCTGAACTATTGATTACAGCTGGGTGAATGGTTTGAAGAGAATATGAATCAGTTCAAACCCACTGTGTTTGAGTTTGCTCAACTAAAATTCAAACATTTTGGGTTTCATGGACCTGAGTATCACAATTTCATCATATCATGTTGCTGGGGCGGACACCTCATCATCAGGATGATTTTGCATTGCTACATCATGACAACTGATGGAATCAAACTGCAAAGTCAGTTTCAAGATCCAAACGTTAGGAAAGTCTGGGGGACTGTTATGCTTATAAGAAGCACATGGAATCTTTTTAAAGGGGATAAGGCAATACACCGTGTTTATTGAGAGTACAATTTAAGCATTGAAATCAGCATATGCTTCCATTCACACACACACACACCCTAAAAGATTCTGCAGCTGGATCTTATAGTTACCAGTCCTTAGTGTTGCTCAGTCAGTTCCAGTGGCCAGCTGAAACTGCACAAGAGGGAGGGGAGCTGGGCCTCTGTCGAATGTGTTCGAAGCTCCGATGTTGATGCAGAACGAACCCAAAGTCCCATGGCAATACATCCTTCTTTTATAGTGATAACTTCCCATACAAGTCTATGGACCTTGCTGTGTTACACCAGAGCTGTCAATTACGATGTATTCAAGATTGCTCTTAATTAGTATTATTTTGAGTTGTTACAGGGAGGATCCACAGCTGTTTTTTATCTTGTTCCTTTGGCTCAACTCCTTATCTCGTCCTTGGGGCGTATGCCTTTGCTTTAGGGTCGTCAATCTGCCATCCGAGTGATTGATAATAAAGTTGGTGCCTCTTGACTTCTCCACTCCCTTTTTGACCATCCAGCCCAGTTGTTCTTTCTCAGTCAATTACCATACATTCTTCACTCACACCAAACAGTAAATAAGGAAATTACAGACATAAAACTTCTATCCTCCTAAGAACAAATGTTAACACAATCAGCAAAAAATAAACTCAGAACAATTTCTTCTTACTAATTCAAGGCTACAATTTCTTCTTTCTAATTCAAAGCTAGCAAAATGGAGTACAAAGGCAAAATAAGCAAAATGTAGTACAATTTTACTTGAGACAATTTCTTCCAATTAGGCTTTTGGCCTATAGGACGGGGGTTGGTTTAGGCCCAGCTCTAGTCAGGATAACAATCTAGAAAAGCTCTGCACCCTGGAGACTATTTCTGGCTTTTGAGGAGATGGTGAATTGCATGGTAAAACAGGTGGCCAATAGCAGCAGCATGATTGAAAAACCCATCTCCACATACTGGGAAGGGAAAGCTGCGTGCCTACCTCCCACCCAGTACCCAGAAGTGCCTCTAGAGGTGAAAACAAAAGTATATGGAGGGGAAGAAGTAAATCAAACTTTTTTTGTGAGCAGACCATTGCCTGTGTATGGCAGAGCTCTCTGGGGCAAGAGGAACATTTAATCATCAGGTGTCAAATAAGAGCTCTTGGATAAATAGCACCATCTATGCCTTTTACCAAAAGTCTTCCTGTGTGGAAAAAGATCCGGGATCTGATTTTACTTGAATTTTATGATGCAGGCTTCTACCAGACACTCACATGCACAAAGAAACATTCTGACACAAAAATACATAAAACTATGCACAAATACACAAACCTTCACCACACAAAGAAACAGGCCATCACATGGACAGACGTATTCATACACAAATGCACACAAATTAGTCTACAAATACACAGATATGGACACATTCATGCAGAAACAAACACACACACACACACACACACACCCTTTCATGCACAGACAAGCACACCCACATATGGACATGGACACACACTCATGTGAAAGCACGTACTCATTCACAAATAATACAAACTACACACAACCACACCCTCCTATGAACACACATGCACAAACACAGCTCGACACTCACACAAACCATCACCATATCACTCTGTCTTGCACCTAACTCTAACCAATTTATTTCGGTTCCAGCTTCAATCTCTGAACATAGTAAATAATGCTTTTTGAGTCTGCGAGACACAAGCAATAAAGACAACAATGTAAGTGACATAAAATTAACAGTGCAAAATCCTAACAAAATAGGAAAATCCTAACACTCCCCATAAAAGCATATTAGCCTGATCATATTTACTCTTGTTTTCTGGGGAAATTAGTGCATTTCTCAAAGCTTATGGGAAACACTAACAGAAATGAACCAGAAAAAATGATGAATGTTTAAAAAAATTAAGGTGATCTATAAGTGGTTATAAACTTGCCCCTCTTTGTTGCACATTCACTTTTGATGAGCTTGCAAAGTTTTAAATCTCTGTAATTTAAGACGGAGAGGTTTTATTTCTTTCAAGCTACAGTGGAAATAATTTAGAATGGTTTAATACTTTCATTAATCCACACATCATAAAGCAGAAAGTGATTTTATACCTATTCCAATCATTCATTGTGCCTGCCTGCAAATGGAAAACGGCTGTTTTCTGCTGATTCCAAAGTTAAACTTAAAGCCGGTATCTTTACAAGTCAGAGTAATTATGAAGGCAAAGATTTAAAGGCAGATAGAGCAGATGCTCTCTCTCCGTGCCATTACTGGGCTTATTGCTGGTATTTGGCATCTAATCAGGAAAATTCGACCCCATAGAAGGAAGCAGCTCCCTCATCCGCTTGATGGGATGTAGAGAAGTCATTGTAGGCTTTGGCCAGGGTAAGAACTGCTTGATTAGCCACAGGTTCACTAATCAGCCAGGCAGAGTCTGCCGCTTTCCCCTTCCACCCTCTTCACCTCTAAGGGGCCCCCTCTTGCTGATTCACTGCAAGTCTGCCATGTCATTTCCCAGACTAATTGGCAGCACTGGGATTCGGGTAACAGGGCCAACTGGAGGAGATCAGCTGCCTTATGCCCTGGAGAAGGTTGACAGACTTCACTCTTATGCAGTGTTGGTGTGGTTGTGTCTGTCCCAGGATATTAGAGAGACAGGGTGAGTGAGGCAATAGTTTTTATTGGACCAGTTTGTGTTGGGGTCAGAGAGACAAGCTTTCGAGTTTATATAGTCTCAACTATGTGGGTGAAACCAGATAATCACCACGCTCTCGAATGAACTCACACAGGAAAATGATAAAAGAGAAACATACCACATCACCCGTGGGTGACCACTTTTCACAAAGGATCACTCTAAATCTGACCTATGAGTCCTCATCCTCAAAGGGAACCTGCACAACACTTCCACAAGATGAGCCCGAGAGCTTAAATTCATAACTTTACTATACACTAACAAATCATGGGCTGAATAGAGACACCGGATTCATGGCTTATTTAAGCAATCTATAACACACTGTCAACTGCACCTGCAACTGCTTCCCTCACCCCATGCCCATCCTTTCCTCCCTATGACAAGAGGGGTGTTAACAGGCCACTTCACCTTGAATGGTTCCTTGAAATATGTGTTAACTACTTATGCCAAACAATCTGTTCCACCTTGTATTTAGCAGTGATACTCTGAGGGCAAGTCTACACTACAAAATTAAGTCAACCATTACATCGTCGTACAGCCATCGCAGTAATTAAATCGCTTTTGCAAGTCCACACTACACTCCTTGTGTCGGCAGCGCACGTCCTCATCAAGAGCGCTTGCACCGATTGTACTGTCAGTGTGGGCCATTGTAGGACAGCTTCTGAAAGGCAGCAACAGTTGATGTAAGCAACACAGTGTCTACACTGTGTCGACCTAACTACATCAACCTCAGCACTATGCATCGCGCGGAGGTCGAGTTATTAAGTCGATGTAGTGGGTCAGTTACATAGGTGGGAGCTACAGTTTAGTGTATATGCTTACAGAGTTAGGTCAACGTAAGCTGTCTTAAGTTGACCTAACTCCGTGGTGTAGACCAGGCCTGAGTAAGTTTCCCAGACCTGAAGAACTCTGTGTAAACTCAAAAGCTTGTCGCTCTCGCCAACAGAAGTTGGTCCAATAAGAGATATTACCTCACCCACCTCGTGTCAGGCTTTAGTAACAGTCCCAGTTGTCCGCAGGCTAGTTAATAATATTTTATTAATAATAAAAATGTTTCTGTCTGAGGTTTGATGGTTTGGACCATGATGGTCTTTTTGACCGTTCTCAGGTTTTGCATTTTTTTAGTATCCAATCTTCACATGAATCTTCAGGCGAAAGGGGTGTTGCAGATTTGAGTCAAACTGTTTCCTCAGCTGCTTGTCCTTAATCAAAGCAAATCTTTGTTTCCCAAGTAGGTTCCATTCAGCCTGTCAGTCAGCACAAAAGGGCCTAATAATTTCATCTGAGATTCTTAAGAGACATTGAGCTCCTTGACTTAGACTCCTTTGGCTTTGGCATTTGTCAGACAGCAATTTGCCCATTCCAAGGGCTTCGACAGTCGCTGAGGTCAATAATGATTTCCAAAGGCAGAATTTTATGATTAATGTCTCAGAGTTACATCAATTTAAGCCATGTATATGTGTATGTGTGTGTATATGCGATTCTCTTCACACTTACATCACTGCAAATTAGACAGTCACTTCACTAAAGTTAATGGGGTTGCAATAGTATATGAGGAGTGCCAGAGGATAATCAGGTTTACAGGCCCACATCCTCAAAGGTACTGAGGCACCTAATTCCCATTGATTTCAACAGGAGCTAGGCACCTTTGAGGGTCTGGGCCATAGTTCTTACTATCAAAGCATTGTTCACTATATTTTGTTTTATTTTTCCAAATTCTGAGGTCCTTATTGAGTTTTCACTCAGTCAAAACTCCCACTGTTTTAATGGGAACTTTGCCTAAGTAAAGATGTTAGTATCTGGGCTCAATATTACTAGATCTGGAACTGGAGCACGACTTACGTATGACTAGAGCGTCGTTGCTAGGAAATTACTGGAACGGGAGTAGTACATGGAGAAACAGAATAATAAACCAGAGCAGCTAATTACCATGAAGCTGGGAAAGAGTTTAACAGCCATAAATATGTATTATTAATAATAATATTTGGCACCCTCTGATAATCTCAGTGCATTTTACATGCATTAATTAGCCATCCCCGCTCTCCATGGTGGAGCTGAATATTATTATGCTCCATGTACAGATGACTAAATCGAGGCACAGAGAGGTCAAAGAGGTGACTCTTCCCCACAACCACTCATCACTGTGCCTGGGCACTGTTTTGAAGGAACAGTTAGGGGATGAGAGGGCAATTCAGTATATTTGGCATCACATCAAGGGGTATGCAGATACCATAGCAATTGCCTCACCTGCCAGGAGAGCCTATAGTCCTGGAGCCTGAAAATTCCCTCAGGAAAGAATTGTCTTTTTTACAGGAACAAAATGTTATTTAGTGTGCTGGTGGGTTCTGTGCTGGGGGCACCTGTTCACCAGGAACTGGAATAAGATCCAGTAACTCATTTCTGTTCCTGTTAGGTGGGTTGTTTTTTTAATTTTCAATATTTTGTGTGTTTCTTATCGATTAAGGGTCAAATTCTCAGATACAGAGAGAGAGAGAATGAGAGAGAACTCCACAAACGTATGAAAAAAGAGATGAAGGATGGCGCAGTGGTTAGAGCACTAACCTAGAACTTGGGTTCAATTGCTTGCTCTGCTACGGACTCCCCATGTAATCTGGGGCAAGTCATTTAAACTCTCCATTCCTCCATTAACACTAGAAATTAGGATGATCATAAGACCTAACGTGCAGGGCAAATTACTGAACATCTACCTACTGTGGGGTTCTTATGCCTACCTCAGAAGCATCTGGTGAATAATGAACTAGATGGAACTTGGGTCTGATCCAATCTGACAATTCCTAGGTTTCTCGCTTCCCCATCTGTATAATGGGATAATAATACTTAGCTTGCCATATGAGCTGACCCCATTTAGATGGGACTAGGGCTAGAAGAAGCTTGTGTTATGAGGACGGGTACAATAAAGGGCCTGAGATGGTCAGATACTAATGGAGTGATGTAAGTACCTTAGATAAAGATTTTATGTGGATCTGGCAGGATTATTTTTTCTTCCATTTTGACATTTGCAAAGCGATAAAAATTGGAGATGGGCCAAGGAGACTATGGAAGGAACTTGGATTTGAGGTCAAATCAGCATTTGGATTCAGGGTCAAATTTGATGGTGCCAAAAGTCTCATGAGCTGTTCTTGCAAAAATCTCGCTAAATGGCAGAAATCCTGTGGGATCTCAACTATCTTGAAGCAATATCTTCTGAAAATAGCTGAGATTTCTGGTGATTCGGAACCAGGACCTGCTAAGTTTTGGATCTACCCCCAGAACCAAAAGTGTAAAGATCAGCATCCTGTTGTTTTAGGGGACCTCCCAGACAAGTACTGAGCAGGTCTCTTTCTGTTCACTTTCAGAGATTTGATGAGATCTCAAGCCAAGGTAGTATGGTTCATGTAATTTTAATGTGAAGCTAGAAAGTTATTCAGTCCATTCCCCATTTCTCTTGTAAATAACAAGCTAGATGCTCTTATCAGTGGGTACAATATTTATTCTAAAGTTATTCCATTTACAAAACCCTAAGTCTGTCTTTTGGCTGGATAATTAGTAAGCCAAGTCTGACAAGCAGTTCAGACACATGTTATTATTACCCCAAGGTAGGTCTCTCATTTCGTATACCAATATATATATTTCTCCCCCTTTTTTTTTTTTGAACTAGCAAAGGTCTCATTCACTTTCAATGAATAATGGGCTTTTTTGTAAAGCTCAGCCATGCTACAGTAATGTGGAGAAGAGTTTTGAAATGAAAAATTATTTCTTTCCTACAAAGTACTGGAGGGAATAACTACCATTACAAATTGTTCATGAAAAATTAGCTTTTCTATCTCCCATACTAATATGTAGGCTACCTCAGTTAAAGTCATAAACATAAGAGATAATTTTTTGCACTTTACCTTGTGTTGAAATGCTGCAGGAAACAAAAATAGAAGCCACATCCATTTTAGGAAGCATGTTGCCAATTTGGTGCTTCTGTATAATTTGCTCACCTAATTGTTCAGTCCCAGTGTCAAGGACTTTTCTCTCCCAGTCACTTCAACTTTCCATCCATTCTGTGTTCACCCTAATGACTTTGAAAATGATAATGGACAGTTACAACATGAAGGTTATGCCACAGGGCAAACTCATTGGCTTGTCAAACTTGAAGCAAGAGGATCTCTTAGGTGCTGGGTCTGCAGTTCAAACACTCTCCAGTTTGCCCCAGCTAAGGAGAGGCAAACTGATCAACGCGTAACAAGCAGCTTTGCTTTGGATACTTTTTGGACTCCCCTGGGAAGACTTCCTGTAAAAATGCAATCAAAGAAGATTGTAACTATACCCTCGCTTTACACTACTCTACTGTATGTAGAAAGCCAAACAGCCCAGAGCATGTATGAAAACAAAATGCATTATATAGAAAAATCCATTGCTGAAAACTAGTGAAAAGGCTTTAGTAATATGTAGAGCAGTTCAGAGGGTGACAATTCCACTTTATAGCAACTTTTGAGATTTCAGAAACAAAACCAAAACTTGTGGGATGTTTTTCTGTGAAGCAGAGTTGTGTTAAATCATTCATTTTTGGATCAAAATCCAAGTTTTTCCATTCTCGCTCGCTCATCAAAACTGATCATAGAGCCCTTGACCAAAAAACTCTTCCTGCCAAAATACTTACATTAAACATATGTCTCCATGAAACATTTCAACTTCAACAAAATGGCTTAGTTAGAGAAGGAAAGTTACAGATGCTTATTAACACTCAGAATTCCTTCTCTTGAAGATCTCATCTAGTTCTCTGTGTCTAGAATTTACTCATGTCTCAGGTCTATATCTAGACAGATGATCAGAGCCATGCATCCTGCTGAACTGCATTCAACACAGAGAATGAGGTTGGTTGGGAGGAAAAATATAGCTCGCCTTTCTTCTCCAGTGATCCTAGGCCAGACATGGGCCAAACCAGTCCCTGGTGGTCCCTAAAGGGTCCCTAAAGGCTGGTCTAAAGTTTCCCAGCAAAACAGCCTTCTAAACACTACTCTGCTGGCTGCAGAGTCAATGGGGCAAAGTGCCACAGCCACTTTCATGCCCAGGGAGAGAGATAGTGTTAGGCCTGCTTGACACCACCCAGGAATTCCTTCCAGGAGGGGAAACCTCAGCTGCACCACCCCATCCCCTCTGTGCCACCAAAGCAATTTAAAGAGGATGAAGCCAGGAGCTAGGTTGGAGACCATTTGAAAAGGATGTTCTGGCTAGAGACATTTCATCCTTGGAAGGATGATTGTACTTGGCCACCTTGGCAAACCCAGAAGAATGATCATGCCTGGAGACTTTTCAGCCTGATCCAAAGCTCAGAGAAGTCAACAGAAAGTCTCCCATTGACACCCAAGAGCTTTGACTCAATTACTTTTCCATCTCCAGCAGTGTGCCATGATGAGAAACTGTTTTTTTCCTGCCTGGTTTGCTTTCTTTTGGTTTATGTTTCATTTCAGTCTATGATTAAAAAAAGATCAACTCTACCTCAGAAGCTTCTTGGGATCTTGAAAGTGTAACACACTGGTCAATGTGTTATCAGTCGCAAAACTGTGTCAGAGGGCTGGTCTACACTAATGCTGTAAGTCGATCTAAGTTACGCTAGTTCAGTTACGTAAGTTACGTAACTGAAGTCAAGGTAACTTAGGTCAACTTACAGCGGTGTCTACTCCTGCAATGTTGATGGGAGACACTCTCACGTTGATATAGCTTCCACCTCTCGGGGTGGTGGAGTACAGACATCAATGGGAGAGCGCTCTCCCATCAACTTACTATGTCTTCACCAGACTCACTAAATCAACGCCACTGCATTGATCGCAGCAGCGCCGATTTAGCTGGTAGTGTATACATGGCCAGATTCACAGGGGTTATAAACCCATTGCAGCTCCCAGCTGGAGGATTTACTCACTGTTGTACCTGAGCACCTCACAATCTGATGTATTTAGCCTCACAACACACTTGTGAAGTAGGGCAATGCTATTATACCTGTTCTACAGATTGGGGGACTGAGGGACAGAAAAACTAAGTGACTTGCCCAACGAGTCACACAGGAAGTCTGTAGTGGAGCAGGGAATCGAACCTGAACCCTAGAGCCCTAACTACTTCCTCCCCATTTGCATTTTAGCTCAAGCTGTGTAACCTCATGCTTTCAATCCTGAAAGTCCCAGGTTCAATCCCTGGTGATGCTCAAGGTGATGATTGTTACCTGTGCTCATTACTGTTCCGTTTAGATTCACATCTTGCTCACCCTTGCACCTTCCTGTAGTCTGTGCTCATCTCCTCACAAAAGCGGGGTTGATGGCTGCATTTTGCTTTGCAACTGTGATGGATTTTCCCAACTCTTACATTTTAAAACATTGATGATTTAAATCTATTTAGAATGTAAAACAAAATCAATAATAATTCTCATTTGGCCTCAGCACCCAAGAGCATGTAACTATTTAATGTGCATTTAGACATGGTTTATGGCCTCATGCGATGTCCTTCCAGCATGATAAAGTTGCAACACAACAATCGCGTTGAGGCAGGAGAGGAGACTGGGCTGCAATTAGATTTAAGAGTATTTTCATTGATCCACCAGCTCATCCCAGGGCATTTACTAATGAGCAAGCTTCTATTCTGACTTTTCAAATAACTTTTGCTCCTGAATTACTTTTGCTCCAACATATCTTTGCTTCGGCAGGGTGGGTGTACTAGGCACAATGCATTTTATCCAAAGAATATCCAAAATATATATCCATGGACTGGCAACTAGCCAGGGGTCTGCTGAATATCTGTCACAATACACATTTTAAATCCAGACATGTAATATTATTATTGATAGTAGCAGATATTTTAGCACACCCAACAGTATGCTAGGAGAACTCACATTGCAAATAAGAAAATACAGCTGAGATTTTCAAAAGCGTCTAATGATTCTGGGTGACATAATCTTTAGGTATCTAGCTCACAGGACCCTGCTTTTCAGAGGGCATTTCCTGAAAATCAGGCCTCTTTAAGATAACTTAGGCCATGTCTACACTACCAGATAAATTGGCACTGTTGCAATCGATGCAGCGGTATCAATTTAGTGGGTCTAGTGAAGACACGCTAAGTCGATGGAAGAGGGCTCTCCCATCAACGTCTGCACTACACCTCCCCGAGAGGCAGAAGCTATGTCAATGGGAAAGCATTTCCCGTTGACATAGTGCGGTGAAGTCGACCTAAGTTACGTCGACTTCAGTTATGTAACTTACGTAACTGAAGTAGCATAACTTCGATTGACTTACAGTGTTAGTGTCAACCAGCCCTTAAATTGGGCAGCAAATGATTAAGACACCCCAAAATCACTAGTCACTTTTGAAAATCTTAGTGAAGCTCCTCGTTTCAGAGAGCTTAAAACCCAGGCCCTGCTCCTGCAATCAGCACGACATGAGTGCAGCCCCAGTGACCTTAATACGGCTGAAGAAAGACTGTTTTGTAAGTGGCTTTGTTGGCTTGCCTCTGATAGGCTTTGTGGCAGAAATAGATCTTGAGGAGGGAAATGAATGGGAGAGGGTAGTGGCCTGAAGTACTAGCTTTGGAAGAGTGTTTCTTGCATGGGGCAACAGGGGAAGATTCCAAGAAGTGGGCAAATGGGGCATTGAGGCAGACATCACTGAAGGAGTAAAGGGGGGCAGGGAACAGTGAGAAAAGAGATAAGGGCACCTAAGTGGTGGTGGAGACAGCTGGCAATTGTGCATAGGCAAGGTCAAGGAGCATGAGTCTTCTGTGATGGCAGCCAGTGCAGGGAATTGAAAGAGAAAGGTGAGGTGGTCAGAGCAATGGGCTAAGAAGAAAAGTAGTTGTATATTTGGGAGCAAAAAACCTCAGAAGAAGTACTAAGTGAGCAATGCGGATGCACTGCGCACCTAAGTGGAGAGGATTCCAAACCTTCCAAATCTCTGAGGAGGGGCAAATAAAATCTTGTGACCACTTTTTAAAAAAAAAAAAAAAAAGAGCCAGAAGCAATAGACCCCTTAAGCAAAACCAGTGGCTACATGTATTTCTGATGTGCTGAGTTTCATGCTGAATAAAAGGATTGAATTACTTGATGGGATCTCCATCAATGTTCCAGTAATGCAGTAATTATGAAAGGTTTCAGAGTAACAGCCATGTTAGTCTGTATTTGCAAAAAGAAAAGGAGTACTTGTGGCACCTTAGAGACTAACCAATTTATCTGAGCATGAGCTTTCGTGAGCTACAGCTCACTTCATCGGATGCATACTGTGGAAACTGCAGAAGACATTATATACACAGAGACCATGAAACAATACCTCCTCCCACCCCACTCTCCTGCTGGTAATAGCTTATCTAAAGTGATCATCAAGTTGGGCCATTTCCAGCACAAATCCAGGTTTTCTCACCCTCCGCCCCCCCACACACAAACTCACTCTCCTGCTGGTAATAGCCTATCCAAAGTGACCACTCTTGATTTTCATGCAAGGAGAGTGGTCACTTTGGATAGGCTATTACCAGCAGGAGAGTGAATTTGTGTGTGTGGTTTTGGAGGGGGGTGAGGGGGTGAGCGAACCTGGATTTGTGCAGGAAATGGCCCACCTTGATTATCATACACATTGTGAAGAGAGTGGTCACTTTGGATGGGCTATTACCAGCAGGAGAGTGAGTTTGTGTGGGGGGGGGGGTGGAGGGTGAGAAAACCTGGATTTGTGCTGGAAATGGCCCAACCTGATGATCACTTTAGATAAGCTATTACCAGCAGGAGAGTGGGGTGGGAGGAGGTATTGTTTCATGGTCTCTGTGTATATAATGTCTTCTGCAGTTTCCACAGTATGCATCCGATGAAGTGAGCTGTAGCTCACGAAAGCTCATGCTCAAATAAATTGGTTAGTCTCTAAGGTGCCACAAGTACTCCTTTTCTTTTTAGTAATTATGAAGTGACTATAATTAAATGCCCACAATGAACATGGACAGAAGGGAAAAACTGAGGCAAAAAAAAAAATAAAAGTTGCATAATTCAGGAGTGAAACATTTTGGCAGTGGAAAAATTAATTGAAAAAATGACAAACAGATGGTTTTAGTAAGTCTTCAAGCAGCGGTCTTTCAGCAGAGTGAAAGATCAAAGAGACGGCACTCTATTCTGCTGTCACTTAGGCAAGGTGATTTCACACATTGTTTCAGACTGTACATGGGCCCTTTATGAAAGTTAAACAAAAGTGCCAGTCAAAAGTCATGCACGTGAAAAGGGCTGCGGGGGGGGGGGAGGGTGTTGTAAATGGGGCAACATAGGGGCCAGAACCACTGCTGGTGTAAATGGGCATCACTCCATTGACTTCAATGAAGCTATGCTGATTTACACTTGCTGGAGACACATTATAGTCCATACTGTTATTTCAACCAAGTGAATTGCTGGAGAGACAGAGAGCCCTGGGGAGTTGTACTTTATGTATGTTTGACTGATGCCTTATGGACTAGATTGTTACTGGCCCTGGGCAGGAAACCAAAGGCTGTGAGAGATCACAAGAAACTCTGATCCCATAGGTTCTTGCATAGGGGCTAGTTATATTCACAATCATAGTCCTTGCACTGGTGGGAGGTTAGAGCCACTGAAGGGTCAGGGATGGGATGTGAGGGTGGGACTGTAACCCCCACTTGCACTGGCTGTTGGAATTCAGCTGGTGCTAGTGGGTGCATATGAGGTTGTGTCTTTATAGCCACAAGCTAGTCCTATGATGCCAGAGGAAATTATATCAATCGATCCCTCTTGATTTGCCACCTCTCTGAATGGGTTCTGGCCACAACCACAGTAAAATTCACACACCATAATACACACGCACACACACTTCCACCTAAAAGCACAGGTTAAAAGACAGGCACTACTACGATATTAATTTCATTTTGGCATTTCAGTCTCAGGCATGGGCTAATGCCCTGTGTTTATTTTCCTTGACAATAAGCAACTTATGAGATGAATAAATAGTAAGAAACCTCTTTCTTTGAGGGTATAAAGTTATTTGTGGTGATGAAAGACTCTGAATCCACCACTATGCAGAGAGACCTACTCTGTCCACAGCGCAAGTACAAAATGGGCCGTCACAGTACAACCTTTCCAGTGCAGTCCATTGTCTCAGCATGCCTCTTACATTCCTTGGCATCACTACCTTTCCGGGTGAGAGGGTAATTAAGTCTCCGCATCCATTTGATCTCTTCACTGAGGCTGTCAATAGGGGTTAGCCCCAGCTATGATGTGGAGTTTTGTGAGACAGATATTAAGAATAACACTCATCTCCCAGAGGCTCTCCAAAGGCCAACAGAAAGTAAAGACTTTTTCCCTAGCAACTTGAGCCAGGTTCAATACTCATGACCTACAGCTGAAAGGTTTCAAGTATCATTGCTAATCTCTAGAGCTATTCTGTCTCTCAAATAGAATATTGAATGGTAAAAAAGGATAACTCTTCATCAGTACCTGTGAGGGATAAACATGAGTCAACTAAGTCCACTGTAGCAGACCAGAATTATAGAAATGCTAGTCATGGTTCCATAATTAAAGTTGAACTGAGTTTTGCACTTAAAGCAGGGATTCAGTCCCTTTGTTGTATCCTGCCTGAAAATTACAGCACTTCTTTAAGCAGAGAATGAATTTTCTAAGATTTTAGAAGTAATTTGGTTCCTTTGTTTAGGGGTTGAAGTTCATATTACAATGAGTCCTTTGAGAAATTTGGCACTCTATGGGTATGTCTACACTACCCGCCGGATTGGCAGGCAGCGATCGATCCAGCGGGGATCAATTTATCACATCTAGTCTAGATGCGATAAATCAACCCCTGAGCACTCTCCCATCAACTCCTGTACTCCACCGCCATGAGAGGCGCAGGCAGAGTTGATGGGGGAGCGGCAGCAGTCGACTCACCACGGTAAGTCAATCTAAGTACATCGACTTCAGCTATGCTATTCACGTAGCTGAAGTTGCGTAATTTAGATCGATTCCTCCCCACTAGTGTAGACCAGGGCTATGTTAGACTATGGTTTTTCTCCTAAATAATCTAAACAGTGAAGCACGGATTTTTCAAACATCCCAGTGTTAACATTAACTGAAATCTCATGCGTTGACTACATTTTTTAGGTTTAATGGTTAAACTTAAAAGAAATCCAAACATTTTAAGATGTGAAAATTCAACCTTAACTCAGCCCTGCTGTGACATTGAGAGAATAAAAAATGGGGAAAAAAATTGAATGTGTCTTTAAAAATCAATCATTTTCATTTAATTTGGGACTACAAACACTATTATACATTATGACAGGTTTCAGAGTAACAGCCGTGTTAGTCTGTATTTGCAAAAAGAAAAGGAGGACTTGTGGCACCTTAGCGACTAACCAATTTAT
This sequence comes from Natator depressus, assembly GCF_965152275.1. NCBI lineage: Eukaryota > Metazoa > Chordata > Testudines > Cheloniidae > Natator > Natator depressus. The sequence goes on along the minus strand of NC_134240.1, from coordinate 115,889,133 downwards.
TTGAGCATAAGCTTTTGTGAGCTACAGCATCCAATGAAGTGAGCTGTAGCTCACAAAAGCTTATGCTCAAATATATTGGTTAGTCTCTAAGGTGCCACAAGTACTCCTTTTCCTTTTATTATACATTAATCATACTTGTGTGGTTATTGCATGGCATGACTACAGAACAGAGGTAAGATTACTGTCTTAACTGCATATTTCCACACCTTAACAGGTTTGAAATTTTTTTAAGTCTAACTTGAACTCTGAATTTCCTAGGGTGGAATGCTTGCTTTTGGGGTAATTACAATAATTCCTGTAATGTTTTTACCCTTAAATTACTAATATGTACCCAACCTTAACTCCAGTTTAATGATGTTTCTGGGAATCCATACAAGATTTTTGCAAGTGATTTCACATCTGTTGTGATATTGATGAATTTTGGCTTCCACATGAAAAATGGACACGCTAACCTTTTGCTGGTGCCAATGCTATCGGAGATATTTTGTTTACCTTCATGAGGGGTCACTGGTGAAAGCAGAAACTTTTTCCATATTGTTCTTTGCCCCTGTTCCATGAATAATATGTGTTTGATCCCACCCCAGGAATGTCACCTGCTTTGTAGCTTTAAGATTTAACAAAGGATGAACGTGTAAGCCATGCTTACTTGGTGTGTCATTCTGTTGCCTCTGCTGATGGCAAGGCCCCCTAAAGATTGATAAGCATGGTACAGTCTTAGCTAATAGGGGTGGATCTCTCAGCTCTGGCAACAGAGACTCATGCATTAACATCCAAGGCTCAGTCCCCATTGTCGACAACCCATGCAGGGCATCATACATATCTCCTCCCATTTCAACAAACAAAAAGGTGGAGAGGAGAAAGGGCAGCTGAAATGTTGGGAAAGAAGATGGGATAAGTGGAAGAAAGCCCCAAAGATCATCAAGTAATTCTTTGTAAACACTCTGGCTTACCTTGGTGATTCCCAAAGCAGTTGTCTTATATACATCTCTCCTGGCCTGGGTCAAATCCATTATTGCCTTGTTTCCTTGTGTTCCCCCACCTACCTTAGGTCCTTATGTGGCCTCCATTACCACAGTATCTGAGCACCTTACTGTCTTTACTGTATTTATCCTCACAACATCCCCGTGAGGTAGGGAAGTGGTATTACCCCCATTGTACAGAGAGAGAACTGAGGTGCAGAGGAACTAAGTGGCTTGCTCAAAGATCATACAGGAAGACAGTATTCATCTGCTGTTTCCTGTCTTATACTTAGACTGTAAGTCCTTTGGGGCTGGGACTGCCTTTTTGTTCTGTGTTTGTACAGCACCTAGCACAATAGTGCCCTGGCCCATGACAGTCTCCTGAGCACTAAATTATGCAGTGCAATTATTCCCTTGTAACTCATACACATGTACATAAATTAAAAGTTTTCCTGAAAACATTAAAAATTTCAAAGCTATTTTCATTCCACACATTTCAGAAAGGAATGCTTTTTTTGTTTTATGTGAATTTTTTTGACAATTCAGTGTTGAAAATTTTGGTTTGTAAAATTTCTCAAGGTTGATTTTGTGTTTCCTTTCCCTCTTTCCTTTGTTAATCCCCTTTCACACTCCTTTCTCCTTTCACCATCTGTCCCTGACAAAGGTGGGAGAAAGGAAGAAAGAAATCTGAAAACAAAGCAGTAAAAGGGTGCTAAAGTTCTCTTTTTTCTGATCTTGAAAAATGGAACACTTTGAAAAAGAAAAGAAAACACCCACCCACCAGAACTTTGTGACAGGGTCACTGCCTCCAGAGTACCCCCTCATGGCATGGGGTGGCACTGCAACATCCCTGCCTCAGTTCCCTCACTTCAGGGCTCCTCAATAATCTCATGAACTTTCTCATAGCCAACAACATCCTTATTTAAGCTGGCTTATTCCCATAAACAGTTCCAAAATAGAGTCCTCAAAGACTAAACCAAAAGTTTATATATTTTAAAGTTTATATATTCATCCTTCCCCACGCTTCATCAAGCCACTCCTAGGCTTCCCTGCCTTGGCAAGCCACTCCCAGCCCTACCTATGTGGAATTATGTCTTTGGTGTTTCAGGGTCCACTTCTAACTCTCTGCAGAACTCTCTATCTTCCCCCTCGTCTGTCACTACCCAGGTCTTTCTTTCCCTTACTATCCCAGAGGACTGAGAGAGTCAAATGATCTTCTTCATTTTCGCCACCTGAGGAGGAGTTGGCTGTGCCTCAGGTGGGTTGAGATCCATCTCCCTTTAAAGGGCCAGCCACCTTGTGACACTTCTAATTTAGGACAAAGGCCATTTTTTAACTAAAATATTTTGCATATGAAAAATTGTGACTAGCTTTAACATACAGTAAGTACAAATCATTGTATAGAAACAGGGACACATGAGCCAGAAGCCACCCTTCTAAGGAAAGCTCCCCCCCACAACCAAAGCTTCCTCAATCGTATTGAGTATAAAGCTGCCTGTTGTGGGGAGGGATATGGGGAATGCCCCAAAGTACCACCTAATGCAGGGGTGGGCAAACTTTTTGGCCCAAGGGCCACATCGGCATTGCAAAACGATATGGAGGGCCAGGCAGGGAAGGCTGTGCCTCCCCAAACAGCCTGGCCCCCGCCCCCTATGCACCCCCTCCCACTTCCCGCCCCCTGGCTGCCCCCTCAGAATCCCCGACCCAGCCAACCTCCCCTGCTCCTTGTCCCCTGACCACCCCCTCCCGTGATCCCCTGCCCCTAACCGCCCCCCAGCACACCATCCCCTATCCAACCCCCCCTGCTCCCTGTCCCCTGACTGCCCCAACCCCTATCCACACACCCCAACCCCTAACAGCCCCCCAGGACTCCCACACCTTTCCAACCCACCCTGTTCCACGGCACCTGACTGCCCCCCCAGAATCTCCACCCCATCCAACCGCCCCCTGTCCCCTGACTGCCCCCGGAACCCCTTGCCCCTTATCCAACCCCCGCCCCCTTACCATGCTGCTCAGAGCAGCAGGAGCTCACAGCCCCGCTGCCCATCCGGAGCCAGCCACGCCGCCCTCACTGCCTGGCAGGAGCGGCGGGCCAGTGTGCTGGCAGCATGGTGTGCTGAGGCTGCGGGGGAGAGGGGACAGCAGGGGCGGGGCTGGGGGCTAGCCTCCCCGGCCAGGAGTTCAGGGGCCGGGCAGGATGTCCCTGCGGGCCGGATGTGGCCCGTGGGTCGTAGTTTGCCCACCTCTGACCTAATGGCAATAGTCTTGGGCCATCTCGCCTAGCGGCTGTAGGTCAGGAAAGTGTGATGGGGCGGGGAGGGGAGCAGCGAAGGGGAACCTGGGTCCATGCTGCTTCACCAGGTTAGAAACCTTATCTATGGCCTAGGATCTGGTATCCTTACATGCTCCCTAGGTCACTTCCTAACCTTCTTCCTGTCCCTCCATCGACACCATAGGCTGAGCTTGGGATCTCTCCTGTGCCCCTCTCTGGTCCGTCTCCAGAGTCCCTTACAGTGGCGGTAGCAGTCACCCTCGCTGCCCACAGTCAACAGCGTTCCGGCAGCTTGGCTGAGTGGTCTGGGCCCAGTTGTTCCAAGTCCCAGTGACTCCTCCGCAGGAGGCTGCTGCGCACAACTGTTCTCCTCGGTCAACCCAGCCTGAGCTGAGCTTCTCCCTTTTAAATGCTCCCTCCACTGACAGCATGCTCAACCGAGGCAAGAGGGAGTGGCCTCCTGTGCCAAGAGCAGTTCCTTAGCCCTCACCTCCCCAGTGTGGGGTTGATATGCCCTGTCACACTGCTCTATCTTTAGGAGAGTAGCTCTGTCAGTCCTCGAGCGCTCCTCGAGGACATGGGGCATGCTGCTTACACTATAGCTTTTCATTGCTCCTAACCGTGGAGTTTCACCGTTGGCAAGTTACACATCCAGTTTTCAGACGGCCATACAGTGAGGTGTTGTGCACACCTGTTCACTCCATCATCAATGCCAGAAAAGCAGAGTCTACAGGCTGCAGAAGGAGGAATCAAGAGGGCCTGAGGGCACCATGAAGCAGATCCTCAGCTGCTGTAAAATGTCCAAAGTCTACTGATGCCAATGTACCATTAGAGGATATGTTCTCATATAAGGGACAAGAATGACTGCATAAGGGAGATGTTTCGGGAACATTTATAGCAATCTACTATCAGTGTTGTAAAAGCATAGGACCACTTCAGAGATGGCTGGTGCTATGAATCCATGTGCCAACCTATATCTTATACAAGCCCAGGAATGATTTTACCACTAGAAAGCAATTCCTGGATGCCCAGTTCTTGGTCTTGTCTTAAGGCATCAGTCTCCAAATTTCTCTGAGGAACATGTGCACATGGCACTCTTTCGTGGCACCCTAATGAGGGTACAGCATGTGTTACTATGTACCAGTCTGAGGGAAGGACTCAGTTACAACACTTATTGTGGTCAATGAACAGAAGTTAGCACTGATAAGCCATTAAGAGGTTTAACTCAACATACATTAAAATGCAGACCCTGCCATCATCTGCTTCCTGAAAAGACCAGGGGACTTGAATGATTTTGTAGTCACCTCCATACAGGTTCTAAACTAACCATATTCATCACCAGTCAGCATGTACTCATGAGTCCTCAGTGACAGCAGCCCTATCTTCCTATACTTACCTAGGATGGTAATTTAAGTGATGAGCTGGTAACCATGTAAGCCAGAAGGCTGCTGGGAGAAAGCCCTGGCAGTATAATTCAGGTGTCAAAGGCTATGTCAAGGTCACCCATTGGGGTCAAGGAGGCACCTCGCTTCCTCATACACCATTCTCTGGGAAACAACCATCCTGTGGTCCAGTCCTGGGGAATGGGCTGTAGCCCTCCAGCTGTACCTCATAACAAGTTCACCCTCTTCCAGGGGAAGGTATAAAACAGTCCCCACCAAAAAAGAAAAAGGCTTCCACAGCCAGCAAATGGCTGGGCTCCCTCCCTCACACAAGGCAGGGAAGCAGTTTTTCAGCCCCCACAACAAGTCTCAGCTGCTGTTGGTCAGCATTTTGACCAAAGATACAAACTGGTCCATCTACTTATGCCAAAGGGCTCAGTCTGGCAGAACTCTCAAGCTGTTCTTCAGCAAGCCTAGGCACACACACGGGGCTGAATTCCCCCCTTTTAAGGGTCTGCTCCCAGGACTGACAGCCCCACAGGTGCAGCAGGGTGGTGCTGATTGTGACCACAGGAGTTCTTTAATTCCTTCTTGACTGCGCGGGAAGAGTGCCGGCAGCATGCCCCACCACCTCAGGGTAAGTGGTAGAGAATTAATGTCCTGCAGGCAGCAGGCACAATTACAGACAGACCCATAGACAGAGAGGGACCTGGGATTACAACCCTGGTCCTTCATTTCTAAAAACACAGGCCTCTCATCCTTGAGCAGATCCTCTTTAGCTGGTATCAGTAGCAAGTCTTTTATCCTCTCTTGTGGGCAGGCCACTGGAGGCCAACATCCTTGCTCACCCCTACACACATATGTCATAACCATACACCTAAGGGTAGCCTAGAATTCCTCCTTACCTGTAAGGGGTTAAGAAGCTCAAATAACCTGGTTGGCACCTGACCAAAAGGACCAATGGGGAAAGAAGATACTTTCAAATCTGGGGAGGGGGAGGCTTTGTTTGTGCTTTTTCTTGGGTGCTCTCTCTCCTGGGACTGAGAGAGGCCAGGCCAAAATCCATCTCCTCCAACCAATCCTGAACCAGTCTCTAATATTACAAAAATAGTAAGTAAAGCCATGCAAGGCATGTTAGATTATCTTTTGTTTTAGCTTGTGAATTTTCCCTTTGCTAGAGGGAGGTTTATTCCTGTTTTTTGTAACTTTGAACTAAGCGTAGAGGGAGTTCCTCTGTGGTTGTGAATCTTTTGTTACCCTGTAAAGTTATCTTCCATCCTGATTTTACAGAGGTGATTCTTTTACCTTTTCTTTAAATAAAATTCTTCTTTTAAGAACCTGATTGATTTTCAGTGTCCTAAGACCCAGGAGGGGTGTTGATCTGTGCTCACTTTGTAACCAATTGGTTAAGATATTATTCTCTGGCCTCCCCAGGAAAGGGGGTGTAAGGACTTGGGGGGATATTTTGGGGGAGATAGGGCTTCAAGTGGCCCTCCCTGAATGTTTGTTTAAATCACTTGGTGGTGGCAGCATACCGTCCAAGGACAAAAGGGATTTGTGCCTTGGGGAATTTTTAACCTAAGCTGGTAGAAATAAGCTTAGGTGGTCATTCATGTGGGTCCCCACATCTGTACCCTAGAGTTCAGAGTGGGGAGGGAACCCTGACAACATACAAAGCCAATATTTTACACAGGCCAACTGGTTAGTAGTACAGCAAGAAGAGCAACCTTCACCTGCCCCAGAAGACTCAAGAAACATTGACTTCACAGTCTGGCAAACAATGCATTGGCTGGGAGATGGCTCACACCACCCTGCAAATTTGAATATTTATATATACCCCACCCTACATTTTACAATGCACTTTCTCTAAGCGCAACTGTCAGCCTTGCCACCTTCTTATGCACATGCTACCCGTGTTCATTTTTTCACATACTTTAAGCTACTTTCCAACAGGAATTGCAAGGGTTTGTATCCTTCCGCCCCAGCTCACTTTGCACAGCACTTGGGACAAGAAGGACCCCAGAGAGCAGAATCCTAACCTAGTTCTTGAGCCACAGTAGGGAGCTGCAACCCATGTCAGTCCCATCCCAGAGAGATATTCACCTGTTTGCTGCAGGGACGGGGGGGGGTCTATTCTCTTCTTGTCACAGGCTATATAACTCCTGTTGACTTTAATAGACTAGACCCCAGTCTCTTTCTAATCAACTGAAAAGAAAACTGATGGTTTTGGATGGTGCCAGACAAAGGGAGATTATGACATATTTCATACTACGGGCTCAGGCTGGAAATGTGAAATAAATTTTATTTTTTCAACATAAACAGCCTACTAATAAAAACCACATTTGTTCCAAGGCTAGGTGATTTCCTACCAAGAGTAGGCTGCTAACTAGAAACCTCATTCTTTGATCTTTTTCTTTTATGCCACAGACATTAAGAAATATGGTAAAAAAAATAGATTAATAATTTATCTGAGATGAGCTGAATATTTTCCCCCTTCCTTTGTGTATTAGCAGCTTGGCAACAATGCTTCAGAATCAATCTTAACCTTATTTTCTATTATGTATTTCCTGTTGTTCCAAAACAAGATTAATTTTATTTTATGCAAGTCACTGGGCCATCTCTACTCAACTAAGATTGATTTTGAATTTCTTTTTTCTTTCTCTCTCTCTCTTTCGGTTTTTTTATTTTATTTTATCAGTGTTAATAAAACCACAGTGACTTGTAAAATTCATCTTTGGATTATGTTCCACCTGGGGAGGTTTAGGCACTTTCCTTTAACTGTAGAATCATTCCTTGTACATGCGGGTTAGAAAGTAGATCTTTTAAGCAACAGTTTTCTAAAATAAATATTCTGAAAGGATCCAAGGAAAAAGAAGCACCATGCCATTCTGACATAAATCCTCTTGGTGCACCAAACAGTAATTGGTATTGTTGAATTCTTCTCCTTTTTTTCATTCATGAACTTAATTCAAAATGAACGAGACATCATGAGCAATTTCTGGACTGTTGGCAAAAAATGAGTTTGTCAAAGAAAATTGAGGATTTTTCTCATGTAAAGTTATTAAAGGGCTCTTATAGATTGGGGGAGGGAACTCTTTTTCCTTACCTGGGATAACACCTGAGATTATAGAAATTGAAGAAATTTTTAAAATCTAATTTAGAGTTCACCATTGAGGCTGTTCGTAGGGGTTGCCAACTTTCTAATCGCACAAAACCTAACACCCTCGCCCCACCCCCTGCTCTGCCCCGTCCCCCAATCACTCCATCCCCACTCCCTCCATCACTCGTTCTCCCCACACCCTCACTCACTTTCACTTTGGGGGGAGGGATAGCTCAGTGGTTTGAGCTTTGGCCTGCTAAACCCCAGGTTGTGAGTTCAATCCTTGAGGGGGCCATTTAGGGTTATGAGGCAAAAATTGGGGATTGGTCCTGCTTTGAGCAGGGGGTTGGACTAGATGACCTCCTGAGGTCCCTTCCAACCCTGATAATCTATGATTCTATGATCTATGATTCACTGGGCTGGGGCACGGGGTTAGGGTGCAGGACAGGGTGAGGGCTCCGGCTGGGGGTGTGGGCTCTGGAGTGGGGCCAGAAATGAGAGGTTCAGGGTGCAGGAGGGGGCTCCAGGCTGGGGTAGGGGGTTGGGGTGTTGAAGGGGCTGCGGGCTCTGGCTGTGGGTGCGGGCTCCACAGCCAAAGGGAGCTGCAGAACCGGAGCATGAACAACACACGGAGATTCCCTGATCGCCCCTGTGCCTAGGGATCACGGAGACATGCCAACCGTTTCCAGGGGCACGTGGAGCCAGGGCAAGCAGGAAGCCTCCCTTAGCCCCGCTGCGCTGCCAACTGGACTTTTAACAGCCCAGTCAGTGGTGCTGACCGGAGCTGCCACGGTCCCTTTTCGACCAGGCATTCTTGTTGAAAACCGGATGCCTGGCAATCCTAGCTGTTCATCTTATTTTTCCATTACACTTAGTGGGGATGATGAAACTAGAGTGATCAGTTTCGTTTATGGATGTGCTGAGTTCCTCAAGTTCAGGGCATTTACATTTGTGGTTTTGGTTTGGGCCCCTATGCCCAATTTCTGTTTCTAGTCAATTTCTCTTCCTGGTTCTCAGAGGGTAGCAACAACATTGCTGTATATATCTGTGCAACAATTCTTGGGGCATTTTTTTTAAAGTAAGACTTTTTAAAAACAATCATGATAATATTATTATTCAGATTTAAATTCTGGGCCTAAACTACAATAAAATGAGACTGTCTCTGCAACGTATTTACAAAGAGAAAATGGTACATGTTTGAACTGCTAAACCCCAAATGTTCATTTATCTAATTCTCATAAAATCCAAATATGCCTCCGAATGGGAGATAAATGTTGAACAAAGTGCGGTATTGCAGAGTGCAGAAAATATTAAATGAAGGAAATGTGGGTGCGCACAGGCTAGTATATTGCACACAGTGTTGTATATTTACACCAAGGGACACAAGAATACAAAGTGAAGAGTGCTCATTGGTTAGAATGCATTAATTCCATAGAGCCTAGTCTGCAGAATGTCATCTCTAGTGGACCAAAATATTACACTGCTACAGATTGCTTTTGGTCCTAAACAGGTAATAGCAGACCATAACAGGTAAGAACATAAGAACAGCCATACTGGGTCAGATCAAAGGTCCATCCAGCCCAGTATCCGGTGTGCCGACAGTGGCCAATGCTAGGTGCTCCAGAGGGAGTGAACCTAACAGGTAATGATCAAGTGATCTCTCTCCTGCCATCCATCTCCACCCTCTGACAAAGAGAGACTAGGGACACCATTCCTTACCCATCCTGTCCAATAGCCATTAACGGACATTAATGGGTGAATCTCAATAAGATCTGTCTGTCTGTCTATCTATCTATCTAACCATGTGGCCCATATTATTCACCACAGTATCGGAGTGCCTAGGCTATTGATATAGCCTGTCAAGAAGAGGTTGGCATATTGGGGAACCCTCCTAATATCCATGGCTGTTCCCATAGTTTGGACAAAGTATTTGTCACTGAATGTAAAACTTTCCTGTTAGCCACATCAGAGTTCACTGTAAGGAGGTTTCACTGTGTTTAGAATGGAGAGTCGTGCTGAATACAGATCACATGCTGGTCCCCACTTACCTTTACTTTACAGACAATGTATTTTCTTTGTTAAAGTGGGGAAATAACCTATTTTTTTCCACTTCACTGAAGGAAATTGCCTTTTTATTTCCAAAAATCTTTGGATCTAGAAAAATCCTATAAGCCGGTAGAGCTGTCAGCAACATGTGGTTTTGAGCAAGGAAAGAGCCTATTTATGAACATGTGAGGCTGAGACAAATCTTTTTTATCAAGGTAAAACATGCAAATTAAATATCCTTACAGTATGGCAACTAGGTTCAAACGAAAAAGGCTTATGAGATGCACAAGGAATTGGCATACTGGGGCCTGGTACAAGATGAGATGGCAAGCTGGTGACTCAGGATTAGTCACAGGGCTGCCTGCTTCCAAAGTGTTTTTTCTCCCAGTTCAAAGTAGTGCCTCAAAGAAGAGGAAGGATGGGTCTTGTGATTAACAAAGAGGACTAGGGCTCAGGAGATTGGGTTCAACTAATATTTGTTTTGTGGTAATGCCTAGGAGCCTCAATCCTGGACCGGGATCCCATTGTGCTAGGTGCTGTACCAACACAGACCAAAAAGACTGTCTCTGCCCCCCAAGGAGTTTGCAAACTAAGTAATGCAAGGTCTGTGCTCTGCACCTTTGCATAAATTACATAATATCCCTGTGCCTCGGTTCCATCTGTAAAATAGTGATGAGTAAATCCTTTGTCTGTCTTGACTATGTAAATTGTAAACTCTTAAAAAGTACCTAGCCTTCACACCCCTTTTCATCAGTAGACCTCCAAGGCTTTCTATAGGAGGTCAGTATCATTATCATTATCCCTTTTTACAGATGGAGACACAGAGAGGCAAAGTCTCTTGTCCAAGGTTACCCAGCAGGTCAGTGTCAGAGCTGGGAATAGAACCCAGGACTATTCTTGTTGGCCATGATGGACATTGTCTGTTTCCTCCTTTGTATGCAGTTAGCACAATGGGGCTGTGATCTCAGCTCGGGCCTCTAGTTGTGACTGTAACACAAATTGACAACAATAGTAAAGAATGCCCTACACACTGGAATGAGTCAGATTCTAAAATGAATTATTGAGCATTATAAATTCACTTTGGAAACCGAGAATTTGCAAAGGAGATTTACCTTCCTTTCATATATGGCAGCACGAATTCATGGAATCAACACTTTGTTATGATGATAATATCAGCATGAAACAGGCCAAGGATGTATGCACGTTGTGTACTTTGGTTACTGGAGTCCCAATCTGTGTTCAGGTGAATGAGATGATTGTGAAAACCACTCCCACCCTTAGGGAGCAGTGCAACCTTCAGAATCCAACCCTACAGTAATATGAGCTTTAGACACCAGCACATAATTAGAAAAAGAAGGAAAACTATGCCCTAGAACACATCTGAGTTTGGAAATAATGACAAGGTCATATGTCATGAATGCCTTCATTTATTGTGTTGCATTCTGGTTTCGAATGGGGAAAACTGACAATGCAGTTGCAGTTCTGTATTCACTGGAGATAGCCTAGATCCAAGAGGTTTACTTAAGAGGGCTAGCCAAGAATTTCAGAAATGCCTAGTGGTTTGGGGTACCCAAACTAAGACACCTTAAATGGGCCTGATTGTCAGAAAGTATTGTGGCCCCTTCTGAAAATGTGGCCCCTTTCGGGTGTCTCAGATTGGGCACCCAACATTATTTGTCTCTATGGAAAGCATCAGGCTTGTCATGTAAACTGAGTTTATAGACCCAATAGTAGGAAAGACCCACCTTCTATTACTGCATAATCAACAGTTACATATGGATTCCCTACCCAGACTGATTCTCATGGCACTACAGCTATAAGTTACATTTGTCAGTCTCATCCCACATACTTTCTAAGTGGCCTCTGGACTCTGCTTGTGATGTGACAAAAAATATCTTTAAATAAGTCTTTTGCTATGTTTCCTGGTATGTGACCACAGCATGTTTCCCTTTCTTCTCTTTCCTCAGAGATCCAGACTACATTCACCCTTGATTTTATTCCTCTAATATGTTGTGTGCCTTATACTTTCATCATGTAGCTTTAAGTTAAGTGAGCATGGCCAAATGAGCTCAGGCCCTTCTCCTGCTGAGCAAGGAGAGTCAAAATAAAAACCTGGTTGGCTGCCTGGAGAGTCTCGTGTAAGATAGAGCCTTGTATTTCAAACACAAAATAGTGATTTACATGAGAGATGAGGAAATCAGCTAAGAGGCAGAAAAAGAAACAGGAACTTGAAAGTCAATAGTTCAAACAACACCAGTAACATAGGAAAGGGTTAGGTTCCATTCCATTCCATTCCAACCCAACCCAACCCAACCCAACCTTCCCCCATACTTACTCTCCATCTTTCCTCTGGCTGTCAAGCTGCCAATTTATAGACCTTATCCTCAGCAAGGCGGGGATGTAGCTGAGCTAACGTTAACCCCTTGCTTACCGGGACCCAGATAGCAGCTGCTCTGCATCATGTCATGACGTGTTGCTGTATTTCTGGACTCCAGCTCTTCTCACAGCATTTCTTGCAGGAAATTCCAGGAACCTTTTCATGGTTTTATAAGACCTCCAAATCTCAGATGGTTCAGAAAAGCATGCAAAGTTTTAGCCACTAGCTTGAACAGAACTAGCTTGTGTATATCTACCAGAGGTGAGAATCACAACTCCCAGCTGCTGTATACACATATACCCGATCTCCTTCATCAGTTAGAAGAGGACAATCTTCTTTATCTCACCCATCTTTTTCTGCCTTGTCTATGTAGTAGTATATGTTTGTACAGAGCCTAGTATAATGGTGTCTCGGTCTTTCTTGAGGCCTTTATGCATGACTGTAATAAGAATATATTGATATAGCTATAGAAGACACAACCTGATTCACCAGAGTGAGAGAAGAACTAAGCCATATAATGTTACCTATCTGTTTGGGGTGCTTATATGGCCTTCATTACTAGAGTACCTGAGCACCTCACAAACCTTAATGTAGTTATTTCACCAGTACCTTTGTGAAGTAGGGAAGTGCGGTTCTCCGTGTTTTATAGGTGGAGAACTGAGCCACAGAGGGACTGATGTGCAGAGGCACTAAAGATGCACCTAGGCACCTACTGGGATTTTCAAAAGTGCTTAGGCCTTGAAATCGATAGGAATTAGACACCTAGTTGCTTTTGAAAATCCCACTGGGTGGCTAACTGCACCTTCAGCGTCAAAAGACCTTTAAAAATCTGGTCCTAAGTGACTTGCCCGAGCTCACACAGGAAGTCTGTGGAAGAGCAGTAAACTGAACCACATCGCCCAAGTCCCAGGCTAACGATGCCATTAATACATAGGCCAGAATGCACTAACATAGACAGAGCATTTAGCTCACTGCTGTGAGGACTCCTTTTTATACCCACCTTTTGAAAATTCCACAGCCCTTTGCTTTTTTGACTCCTATAACACAATTGCCTTGAAGGAGGCTTTCAAAGGTACAAAGGGCAAATAAGACAGGTTTCAGAGTAACAGCCGTGTTAGTCTGTATTCGCAAAAAGAAAAGGAGTACTTGTGGCACCTTAGAGACTAACCAATTTATTTGAGCAGAAGCTTTCATAAGGGCAAATAGTCTCCCAACTCCCACGGAAAGGCAATGGGAACGGGCGCCTAAATCCTATTTGTGCCTCTGAGTACCTCCCCCGTTCCTTTTCTCTCTCTGGTGCAAGCTATGTATAGCACTGGACCTTATAGAACAGTCTAGCCAGACATTTGCATGCAAATTGCACACTGGCGTTGCCACAACGATGTTGAAGTAGACTTTATTTTTTTCCTAAGGGCATTAAAAATAAAATAGGGGTCAAATTCAGGGCCCAGTAATCAGGATTTGAGAATAATTTGGGTTTTGTATTTTTAATGAAAACACAGACATCCTCACAATGATTCCCTTTTCCTGGCAGCGCTTGGCAAATCTAATCTCCTAAACCTTCCCCTCCAGCTCAGAATTCGCATGTTTCTTTTTAATTTGACCACGGTGACATTTTGCTCTTTCATTTACAAAATGCATCATCTGTTTTTTAGTTGTAAATTACCTTAGGATTTTTATTTTCCCTCGCAAAGGAAAGAAAAGATGATTTTCGCCTCCTGGAGGACTATCGCCCTTGGCAAACATCATCATCATCACCGTCAGTGCTGAAGAAGAACAAATATTTGCTTCAAAGGGCTGCCACTGCTTGGTGGAAAACTTTAAATAAAAAAACATCTGTTCCAAAACTAGTTGGAAAATACTGCAGAAGGTTTTCCATTTTCCTGCCCTCAATCGTTATTGCAATTGGTATTTGTTTCTTAGAGAGCTACGGGTGCCTCATGGAAATACTTGAACAGTACGCTGTTCAGAGACAGTTCTGCTGATATGGCGTATATATATATTTTCCCTCCCCCCACCCCCGCTTTTGTTTTAATAAGTGAAAATATTTCATTCAAACAGGATTGCTATTGCCTGGGAGTTCATTGGCTCCTGCTGTTTATTCTTCACCTGAAGTCATAACAATCTTCCCTTTTTTTTTTTTTTAATTTGGCAGTTCATCTTTTGGTTTTAATAAAATCAGAGGAATGCAGAGCACATGCGGCGCTAGCCTCTAAACTAACGCAATAAGCAATTCCTAAACCTACTGTGGCTTGACGCTCAGACTTTACATATTCAGCAAGTTGAAATCCCTGCTTTGCATAGGGAGTGTTGAACCTGAACTGAAAATACTGCTGGCTGAGAACACTTGCTGAAATGCTCTCACTGTACATACAAGTGGCCTGTCACCGATTATGCTCATACAACAAAGATGAGAACACGAGGGAACTTTGAGGGCCCAGACCCAGCCACACCATGAAATAAAAGCCATGCATTGTACACTTCACATCAAGATTTTGGGGTGTTTCATTAAACCCTTTGAGACAGGTGTCAACATGTTAGCATATTTCACTGTACATTGCCAATCTGCCCTTTATGAACATCAAAAATTTACAGCCCCACTGCTAATGCCATAAGGTGACCAGACAGCAAATGTGAAAAATTGGGGGGTACTAGGAGTCTATATAAGAAAAAGACCCAAAAATCCAGACCGTCCCTATAAAATTGGGACATCTGGTCACCCTATATGCCAGGATTGCTTAACTTAACAAAAGAAACAAGCAGAAGTTTTTAGTGGATGTAAACGGATCTTGTCATTACAACACTGGATTGGGACTCAGGAAATTTAGGTTCAATTCCTGACTCTGCCATAGTCTTCCTGCGTATCACTTAGGCCTGGGCCCTAGACTCCCACTGAAATCAATAGGAGTGAGGAATCTAAACACCTCTGAGGATCTGGGCCTTAACCCCGAGCTGGCAATGGGTTCCATTTGGGCACCAGGGGTCCGCTACTAGTCATCAATTTGCAAGAGACCAGCAAAGTGCTTTCTGCATCAAAAGTCAGGTGCTAGCCAAAAAAAGAAAACAGCAGGACTCTGATAGGATCTAGCTGTGTGTATTTCATTCACTTGGCAGGGAGAGGGTTAACACTCCCATTGAGTGGAGGAGTTACTTCAGGTGTCTATGCTTACCCTAGAGACTGCCAGAGAGCAATCTTGGTTAGCTGCAGTGAGTTCATGTAGATCAGACTATAAATAAGAGAGCATTTGGGTAGTTTTCTCTTTAGAATGGATTGCTGTAAGGGAAGTCTTGTCACAGAGTCAGGGGTGAGTCTGACGAGGAAGTCCTTGTGCTTTAACTGAGGAAAAAGCCTGACCTTAAAAAATCCTTGTGACTTCTGGGAAAGAAAGTGTGGTTGTGAAAAGCACTTGGGGTTTTATTTATTTGAGCCTCAGATGTAGGGGCTTTTCTTGTCCTTGTGCTGCAAAACGTAGACCTGGATCAGGATTTTGAATGCTCCAGGGCAATGGTCTATGCAGATTATATTCTTCTTCTGAGCCTTGCGCAAACTTTGGATCCAAGTTCATATTAGGTGAAGGTGAATATGTAGGTTCATATTTTGAATGTCTTGCAGAAGTTTGGATTTGGGTTCAGGCCCTTCTTCTTTTATTTTTTTTCCCCCCTCTGGCCTCAGGTTGCATGCCATATATAACACAGGGACTTTTACAATCCAGACCAAAATGCAAACAATAGAAAGCAATTTCTTACTGTGGTGCTCTGGGGGAGGGGAAAGGGAGAAAAATTCCTCCTCTAAGAAAAGCACTTTGGCCAAAATCTCAGTTTAGGCTTTTTTTTTTTTTTAATCCTGAATATGGTAGACCACTCCGTTAAGCAGAATGCTTGGTGTAACAAAAGTTAATTGCGTCTTCTGCTCACAGTGTGTCCAAAACGCTGCATCTCAGATTTTAATTATACTTCAGAGACTAGGGGTCATACAGTATCAGTCTTAAAATGCTGTTATCTGAAAAGGCTTCTGAGACAGCAAAGCATTTTTCTCTTCAAACTTTTATTTTTTGCGTGAAATAGGGAAAAGATGATTCCCCCATGAAAACAGCAATGTTTTGACTGCTGACAGCAAGATATTGCCCATTTCATCATTAGCACAGCAAGAAAACTTCCCTTAATCCCTGGTGGGCAACATTAGGGTATTTTCAGCATGAACAGTGGGGTGAACACTACTGGAAAATGGCAAACATTTCACCCCAAATTAATGAATAAGACCAACAAGACAGCGGTTATAGAGTGCCCTTCACAAGGAATTGCAGGGCATTTTTCAGTAAAACATTTAAAACAATCAGAATATTAGAGGTGATAGCAATCAAATATTTTAGCTGGAAATGTAGAGGCAGACTAGCAGCTGCGAGCGGAAGTAGGAATTGAGTTATCCTACAATTAAAGGATTAGAAAACATGCCTTCTAGCGATAGACTTAAAATCAGTCTATTTAGCGTAACAAAGGAAAAGTGTAATCAAGTCAGCCCTTAAATCTACAGATATCTACATGGGGAACTAATCTTAAATAATGGACTCTTCAATCTAGCAGAGAAAGGTCTAATATGATCTAATGTCTGGGAGTTGATATTAGACAAATCCAGGCTGGAAATAAGGTATAAATTTTGGACATTGAGGGTAATTAATCTTTGGAACAATTTACCAAGGGTTTTGGTGGATTCTCCATCATTGACAACTTTTAAATTAAGATTGGATGTTTTTCTAAAACAGTTCTAGGAATTACTTTGGGGAAGTCCTATGGCCTGAGCTATACAGGAGGTCAGACCAGATTATCACAATTGTCCCTTCTGGCCTTGGAGTCTATGAACAATCAAAGTTCCATTAAGTGCAGTAAAAAAGGTGCATGGTCATTAAGTGGTTTGCAGATGAAATTTGTGAAGTTAGTCTAGAAGTATTTTGGGAACCAGCAAGGGGATTTTAAACTAGGGCAATGTATAAAGACAATGTCTGGTGAGCACTCATGAAAAAGATTTGGTACTGCCTGAAAAGCATTAAATGCTAGCTAAGACAATCCCATCAAAAGATACCAGTATACCTGACTGTGTTTGGATGGGAGGAGGAAACCTTAGAGATCTATTAGATTCATTTGGCGCAGGTGATTGAAAACAAATACGAAGCATGCGTACACATGGCTAAAGCAAACTGGAATGAAACAACGTAGAAAATGCCTTCTAGAAACTAAATCCATGGTGGGTAACTTCACTTTAAGAAAGAGAGAACTGAGACTGAAATAGTCCAGAGAAGGACAACAAAGGTGATCAGAGGTTGCAACAGGACTTCTTTTCACTAGAGCTATCTAGCCTAGAAAGAGTTATGATTTACAGCATACATTCTCCCCTGCTCATAACATTGAGAACAAGGGGACATTCAGTTAACATGAAGGGTAGCAAATTCAAAGCTGATGAAAAGAAACTTTATTTCTACCCAAAGCACAATTCGTCTGTGGAACTCCATTGCCACAAAATACTATTGAGGCCAAGAGCTTAGCAGAAAAGGATAAGACATTTCTATGGATAATGAGAATATCCAGAGTTGTCATAATAAACATTTAAACCAAAAAAGAATAGCTTCAGGGTATGTCAACAATGAACTTATGGGTTAGGAGGAAAGCTTCCCTGCAAATAGGTTATCCTTTCATTACATACTGTCAGGTTTCCTGTACCTCCTTTGGAAGCAGTTGGTGCTGGCCATGATTGGAGTATGTCTACGCTGCACAGTTAACCTGGGTTATTGGCACCTGGGTTAGCCAGCCTAGGTGTGAGTGTGCCCACCGCAAAGCCCTATCCGTGTAACAGTGTCCTCACTGTTTCTCCACTCAACCATGGGTGTCTGGGGGCATATCCCACGGTTCTTTGTGCTGAGATGCTCTAGAATTCTTTTTCCAGTCATTGTGGAAGAACTTGTCGGTTCTTCAGGGGGCATTGTGGGAACGGCTTTGGAGGACTGTCTGCACTCGAGTGACCTAGGCTGCATCCTCACTGCAAAGTACGTGGATTCTAGCCTGAGTGAAAGCAACACTCAGACTCTAACCTGTACTGCCAGTGGTACTCAAACTGTGGGTCAGGACCCCAAAGTGGGTAGTGACCCCGTTTTAATGGGGTCACCAGGGCTGGCTTAGGCTTGCTGGGGCCAAGGGCCAAAGCCGAAGCCCTAGCCCCACTGCCCAGGGCTCAGGTTACAGACCCCCTGCCTGGGGCTGAAGCCCTTGGGCTTCAGCGTTGGGCCACTCGCCTGGGATGGTGGGGTTTGGCTTTGGGCCCCCCACCTAGGGTGCAGGGGCTCGGGTGAGGTCAGGCTTCAATCCCCCACTCTTGGGGTAATGTACTAATTTTTGTTGTCAGAAGGGGGTCACAGTGCAATGAAGAACCTCCAAATCAGAGTCAGAGCTTTCTGTGTATGGTTTCTAGCAGGGTTTGGGCTAAGACCCTGAGTTAACTGTGCAGTAAAGACAAGGTACTGATTCAGGAGGACCTTTAGATTTTCTCAGTGCATTCCATCTCTCTTTTAGAATATAAACTCTTCCGGACACCGACTGCCTGTTTTGTATGTATCGGGAGTGTTAGTTCTGAACAAAAATGTGGTCATTCACTCCTAGTAGTTAATATTAGAACAGATAACACTAAGTAGTTCTTCACATGTCTGGTCATCTGTGGAATTCACTCCTGCAGGAGGTTAGCGAGTCCAATGGCAAGCTTGATAATTTTATGATCAGCAAATGATATTTGTATCTGTGCAAGATAAGATAGTGAAAGGGTAATTTCACATGATGCAAACTAGTCCCCAATGGTCACAGGAGAGCAAGAGCATCAGAAGGTGGTAAGCCTGGGAAAACAAGTATCCAAAAGTGTAGTTCTAGGCAGTCTGGCGTGTGGGCAAAGCATGGTGTTGCATCTCAGGGTTCAAGTCCCAGTCGTAGCGCAGACTTCCTGCGTTACCCACAGCCAAGCCACTTAATCAACCTGTGCTTCTGTTCTGTAAAACGGAGATACTTTCCTACCTCGCTCTGGTGTACGTTTGTGTTTTAAGGCACTCGGCTACTGAGGTGATGGAAGCCACGTACATACCTAGATAGAAAATTCAGGAAGTGGAGAGTTAAAGATGCACATAGCTGAAAATGTACGAGAGGGCCTGATTCTTCTCACTGATGTGATTTCACTGAGTTCAGCTGAGTTGTTCTGTATACATGCTGGGGTGAATGAGAGCTTGAACAGGCCCATCGTCTTCGCTGATAATGTTTTATTTGTCAAATAATGGAAAACATAATACACAGACTTTTTCCCCCAGCATCCTGGCCTCCTGACTGCAATTTGCAATCTGCTTGACTGTAACCCACGAAACTCTCGCGCTCTGAAGAGTCTTGTGGTAGCACAGAATTCTCATCAATTTTAACCCCCTCAAGGGTGGCAGCAACTGAGCCTGCCAACAGACGGAGGGACTAGGGTGGGCAACTCCACTAAGTCGGTGGAGCTGCACCCTCTTTATACTCAGAACAAAGCATATTTCTCAGCCGTAGGTGGCTTTTCTTATTGCCTCTAGGAAAAACAACAAAGAGAGGGAAAAACACATATAACGTCTCCGTCATAGAGCTTCGTTGTGTGAGAGTAGGCATCAGAAATGAAATACAAAATGGGAGCAGGGAAGAGGGCCTCTTTACATATAAAGGTGCAGTGTGATAGAAACCAGATTGACAGCACCTTTCTATTTCCTAGCTATTTACACTGCAGTATCCGCTCTAAATCTAGTCCTCCCTTTGGACAATGATGAGCAAGGCAGCCTTAGCTCATGCACTGTGATTTTCTTTCTACCAATCTAACATTGTCATATTCATTTTGATGGTGTGGGTAACAACATCCTCTCCTATTCACTGATATTTTAGGACAACACAGATAGCTGCTGCAGCGTGTCATTCTCCAAATGCAGCTGATGAGAGGGAATGAGTTGAAATTGATAACAACTAGGCTGGCACTTTCACAATAAGCCAAGCTTCACTAGCTATATTATAACCACATAGTTAACAGGATGAAGAAGCTAGACAAGAGCCAGGTTGTTGGCTAGGCTACGCCTTTAGAAATCTTCCGCAGCTCCTTTCCAAGATGAAATTGGTTGTCTTGGCAGAAAGAATCAGCAGCTTTTTGCAAATGGCAGATCCCAGGGCCCCTCCAGACATTGGTGTCAGTTGGTATGTCCCTCACCCTTTTGTCACACATTAGCAAATTTGAAGTTCATGCTCTAAGATGTTACATTTTTCCGTGTAAAGCCTATTCATTTCAGTCACATACAACTATTGATGAGCCCAAAATGGAAATTCTAGATCCGGTTTTAGGACACCACATATTTTAGTGGAATTGATTTTTATAGTGGTTCTCGTACCACGCCCATCACCAGGGTACCTCTTTGGACACGGGAATTCGGTGGGACATCTGTTAGAGACACAGGAGTCATCTATGAAATTGGGTTCAGATTCTTTCAAAGCTCATAAGTGGTTTAGAACACCAGCCGCGAAAGACGATGGTTACTGATCCCTATCATGTGCCGGTGGTATTTGCCTTTGGAACACTGACCTAAGGTCATGTGACTAAAATGAGGACGTGGTCGCATGTTGCCCCAGCTCTCCTGTGTGTCAGCCCGTTTTTACGGGGTTCGGATCTGGAATAGGCTTGGGTCCGTCTCTGCACAGAGCATAACCAGTGGCTGTTACCTGCAATAACAGTAACGCACATTCTTGATGGCTGGAGAATTTTACTGTGGATGTAGAGCAGAGCTGCCTTTTTTGCTTGTGTCTGTACATTGCTGACCCTGTCCTCTCTCTGAGCAGGAAAATAAACATCTGAACTGTAGCAACAGCCCACTGTTGCCTCCCCACACATCAGTGGAGACATCAGCATTGTCCAGAGCCTGCAATTCTCTAAAAGCCTGTGGAAGCAGATAAACATATTGATTCAAAGAACCACCAAATCCTCACCCACGTCTTTTCAAGTAAACAGGGGGAGGCGTGTTGCTATAATTGGCTACTTTTATAGTGCAGAAGCTCAGTGCCAGCAGCAGCCACTAAAAATAAGGGGCAGGGGGAAGAGCTATATGGAGAAATGCTATGTACTGATTTGCAACAAAATCAATCGAGATGAATTAAAGGCTATGCACAGAATAATACCCAGGAAGTGGGATTTAGGGGATGGTCCAGTATGTTTAGGCACCACACTTCGATGGAGTGATGTGGGTTCATGTCTGGCTTTGGTCACATATGAAATGTCCTTGTTGTTCTCCGTCCATCCGCCGTCATATTTATATTATGCAATCTGACGGGCAGCATGCAATCAGAACAAGCTCAGAGTGGGCACAGCAGGAGTGCTGATTTTGTACAGGTCCGGATGGAGCTGTATCTCCTCTGGGGAGAATCTAGCTTTGTGGTTGCCCCCATAGGCAAGATTCTGGTCTTTAGTCATTCAGAATAATTGGCCTAAAATTTGACCTGTGTCCTCTTCTTCACCCAGTTCCACGTGCCTAGAGACCCTGCTGGTTGCACCTTGGAAATGTGTATTATGCAAAATTTTCCAATCGTTTTTTTTCAACTTCCAAACTGAGGCCTCACTAGTTGTAGCCAGCCAGCTGAGGAGGTGGAAGCAAAACAACAGCAAACCTAAGGGTTGC
Organism: Natator depressus; assembly: GCF_965152275.1. Lineage (NCBI taxonomy): Eukaryota > Metazoa > Chordata > Testudines > Cheloniidae > Natator > Natator depressus. Next base: position 115,867,299 of record NC_134240.1, on the reverse strand, counting down.
GATTGTGGATTCAACAAGCAGGTGCACAATTTGAGCATGCTCAGACATGCTCTTCCTTCCACTAATTGGCCAGATCCATTCTTGTGACATTTCAGGGGATCAAACTGGTGAGCCTTTTACCCTACTAAGGATGGGGTTTGGCCTAGTACAGTGTTTCTCAACCTTTTCCAGTGGGCAGCCTCTTATTCAAAGTTACATTTTCATGACCTCTTTACATTTACTCTAAAGGTAAGAGTAAGAAGTGTATCAATGATGCGTCTGTGTGTTTCAGAGGTTGACAGAGAACATTTGACCTTGAAGGGTAAGTCTATGCAGGGAGTGAGATTTCCTTTGCCTTAGATTGTAATACAGTTTTTAACACCTTGTGATTCTCCCAGGTTGCCTTTCATGACCCTCCCTGGGAGTCACAACTCACTGGCTAAGAAACATGGGGCCTGGATTGGGAGTCAGGAGACATGGGTTCCATTTCCATCTCTACTGACCTGCTGCGTGACCTCGGGCAAGTCAATTCACTTCTGTTTCCCCTCCCACCCTTTCTGTCTCCTGTTTATTTAAATAGTATGCTCTTTGGGGCAGGGACTGTGGGGCTGTGCATGTGCAGTACTTAGCACAATGGGGTCCTGGTCTTGGTTGGGTCTGGCATTAGAAAAGGTTCAGAAAAGGGCAACTAAAATGATTAGGGGTTTGGAACAGGTCCCATATGAGGAGAGATTGAAGAGGCTAGGACTTTTCAGCTTGGAAAAGAGGAAACTAAGGGGGGATATGACAGAGGTCTATAAAATCACGACTGGTGCGGAGAAAGTGAATAAGGAAAAGTTATTTATTTGTTCCCATAATATAAGAACTAGGGGCCACCAAATGAAATTAATGGGCAGCAGGTTTAAAACAAATAAAAGGAAGTTCTTCTTCACTCAGCACACAGTCAACCTGTGGAACTCCTTGCCTGAGGAGGTTGTGAAGGCTAGGGCTATAACAGGGTTTAAAAGAGAACTGGATAAATTCATGGATGTTAAGTCCATGAATGGCTATTAGCCAGGATGGGTAAGGAATGGTGTCCCTAGCCTCTGTTTGTCAGAGGGTGGAGATGGATGGCAGGAGAGAGGTGTCTAGGCACTACTATAATACAAATATAGCCCTCTTCTGGGCACCCCTGGTCCCTAAGTGTGATAGAACCCCTTATTTCTCCTTTCTTGGGGCTTGCTGACCAACCTTGGGACCAATGGGCCTGGGTTCTTTGTGTTCAGGGCCTGCCCTTAGTCGCCTGGAGCATAAACTAATATACAATCGCTATGAATTCTACGGCATTACAAATTCTAATTGCAGAGAATCAAAGACAGATGATAAAGTTAAACGGAAGTTTTTATTCCAGGAAATGACAATGGTAAAATAAAAGGAGGAAAGGGCAGGATCCAGGGATGACGAAAAAAAGGCTGGGGAATCTGGGTTAGCAATTACGCGAACTGCTAACCAATCAATCGGCAATAATTTAAATGCCAAATAAAGGCTATTGCCCCCTACTGGGGAGCTGATAGCTCTTCCTTTTGAGTGGGGTGAGTCCCTGGTGGTCTGAATCCGTAGCTGCCTCTGTCTCTTAGGGGAGGTGGGATCTAGCAGGATCAGCCATCAGGCAGTTCTCACAGGCACACTAGAGTCTTGGGACTCAGTCACACCTTTGTGCAGCTGGGTGGTCCTGGTTAATCTCAAGCCCTCTGACCAAGACAGGCAAAATGGCATGTCCCCTTCTACTCCAAGGAACAATTCCTGGGCTGCTGCTCGTCCAGCTGCTGCAACCCGACTCCTGGCAGCCAAGTCTCTCCCACACAACTGTCTCTGCCTGGGCCCAGCACACACCTCTGGGAAGTCCCAGCCGTGTGCAGCCCATCCAGGGCCTGCCTCTGGTAGCTCTGGTTGTCAGTTGCACTCCTGGCCCCACAGGCTGTATTAGTTTCTTTCAAGCACAGAGGTGGCAGACAGCGAGGGTGACCGTATTTCCCTCTGCTGAACACGGAACACCTGGTAAAATTATTCATATTCAAGTGAGTTCAACAGCAATCCATCAGAACGATGCAGTCCAAACATTCAGATTAACATCAGTTGGCTGCGCCCCTGTTAAGAAGCAGCACTTCTTTTTATTTACCTTATCTTTAAGGCTTTAGGGTTCACAAGGAGAGGAGTGACACACCCACACACACCCCCACACACACACAGGGAGAGGTGACACACACCCCCACACTCCCATACACCGCTCTCAAACAAGGCGGCTGACTGACCTGACCCTCCCTGCCTGGCACTCTCCGCCCTCCATGCCTGGCTGGGCCCCCAGGATGGACCCGCCTCTCCTGGTACCTGGCATCGTGTCTTCCCTAGGCAACACGTGGGGTGGCATGCAGGGTCTCATGGCTCCTTCCCCAGATTTCTGCCAGGGTTCACACCAGAAAGTGGCCAGTAGCAGCTTTTCGGCACGGGGTGGGAGGGAAAGGGTGGTAGCTGCTTCCAGCCATGGGGATCCAGGGGGGGAATGACCTGGCTGTGTCGTTGCAGAGCTCATCTCTTCCCCCGCACTGCTCCCCTGTGGTTGAAAACATCTTGTCCCTTCCTGTCCTGTGTTGAAAAGCAACTAAGACCTCCAGGCTGCTGCTGGCCGCTGACATAACCCGGCTGCAGACATAACCTAGCCGCCTCTGGCTACAGCGTGGGCAAGAAGGAGTTAAGCCCTAAGGATGCATTGTGCACTAGGGCCCAGGGAACCTGATTGCAGGGGCTTCAGCAAACCTGGCCAGAGAGATGGCTCAGCTGGGGAGGTTGCCTAGGGGTTGGAGCAGCCCCATGCTCCCTGGGGGCAGGACCCAGGGCAGGAGGAGGGGGAAGAGGGTGCTAAGTCCCTGCCCCGGGGGACTGCTGTGGAGCCTGCAGTTTTGGGGCATGAACAGGCTGGAAATAGCTCCCTCTCCCCAGCCACTCCAGAGCTTAGCTGAGGGGCAGAGAGGCTGCCCTGTGCCAATGCTGTGCCGGGCTTTGGCAAATGCAAGGCTTGGCTCCTCCTGGCCAGAGCCCTGGGCTGGAGGGTCTTAGGCTTTCCCAGGGCGCCAGCCCAGCCAGAGGCAGTGGGGGAAGGAAGGAGCCTGCCGGCCAGGCTATTGGTGAGCTGAGCACTCCGACCAGGGGCTGGTTCTCCACACAGCGCTGGGAATGGGACACGTCCTGCCAGGGGAGCTATGGAGGAGCTGCGGGGGTGAAGGGGCAAAGCAGGGCGAGGACAGCGAGAGGGGGAGCACATAAAGAGCCAGTAGGTGGGCACCAGAGGCAACACGTAACCGGCCGCTCCCTGGCATCTGTCTGCGCACTCCAGCCTCCGCAGCTCGCAGCAGGGGGAACGGCCGGCCCCATGCGCTGCATCTTCGTCCTGTCACCAGCCTTGCACACCCAACCCTGTCATCGGCCGTTGGACCCCCTCCCTCCCTGCTGGTGGGCGGGCGGCTGGCAAGCCGGGATCTGACCGGACGCAGGACCTGCCAGTAGTGATGGGGGGGCGGGGACAGAAATACAGGACAATTTGCCCATTTTTAAGAAAAAGTCAGGACCCCTGCAGCAGGACTTAAATACGGGACTGTCCCTTTAAAAATGGGACATCTGGTCACCCTACAGACAGCCTCAGTGCAAGTGGCTCAGAGCTGCTTTTCTCAAGTCCCCAAACTGTCAAGGGAGCTACTATAATAATAAGCATGTAATAACAGTCATACCCCAAGGGCTTCAAAGCACAGAATTTTCATCCATTTCATTTCAAAATTGCGGGACAATTATCGTGTGTGAGTTGGTATTATATGTTGTAATATCTGCCCAAATAACATTATGTATAAACGAAAACTGGAAAGCGTAGTCATGAAAGGTGCAGAGTTCAACCTTCATTCTCTGCTTCTAGTCTTTCAAGTAGCTTCTTTCTCAGTTTTAACACTGAATTTCCCCTCGGTTTTTTTTTTTTCCCCCAAATGGAATTTATTTGCTTGTAGAACAACTGCTTTTGCATCCAGCGAGTGTGTAGTGTACGGAAATCCATGTGATTTGGGCATCTTCTGGTGTACTTAAGTTTAAACAGAAAGGAAGAGTGCGATTGGGTAGCATGGGACAAAGGGGATGGTCAGCTAAGGCAAACGGAGGAAAGGAACATTTAGGTTGAATGTCAGAATTGCTTTTCTAGCAGCAAGATTCTATAGTAAGAGACTGAAATAACTTCCTGGAGGAAGTGGTGGAAGCCCCAACACTTCAGGGTTTTTTTTTTTTCAAACTGAACTGGACAAAGTACTGGAGGATGTACTATGACTAACAAGCTAGCATTGCCAGTGGGGCACGAAGCAACCCGCCCCCACCTATCCCCCCCCATAACTTAAGTTCGACCCCTTTGGGATGCCAGTGGGTTGTCAAAATATGGTTGGTGGGTTTGGATCAGCAGTGTGAACGCTGGGCATTTTTAGTTGGGCTCACTGGGGTTCATTTACTCTGAATTGGAGCAGGTCAGTTCACACTGCTGAGACCTCTTGGTTCAGGCTCAGGCAGCTGTCTCTGCAGCTGTTTATCCTATGGTCACAGTTTGAAGGTTTTCTTTGCAATCCCAAAGATTGTGGGGCCAGATCCTGAGTTAGTGCAAATCACCATACCTCCATCTATCTAGCCTACATTTTTGGAGTGCAAGACAAAAGCCACCAAGGAAAAGTGACCATTCACTGAGGCTGCACCAATCCAAATCTCCTGTCATTGGGTTCTCTTCCCACCTCTAATTATGTGATTCCATACCACTCCTAGTATAGAGAAGGAGCAGATTGTTTAAATGAGAATGCAACTAATCTACCTGTCCATGCATGTAAATATACCTTTTGAACTGAAGTGCAGTATCAGTTGGTTGTCATCTCCTCCCATCAAATTGCTAAATATGGGACAGCTTGGTACTTAAAACACAATGAACTTTGCTGCCTGATGTGTATCCCTTGGTATGTGTTTGTAATATATATTTATTGCAGAGAGAAACAGTCACATTTTCCCAGGGATACTGTAGAACTGGAGGCTACAAAAGAATAGGCCTGCAAGTTACCCTGGCTGGAAAATAACATATTTACCCCACCGGGACTGCATATTGTCATACCTACTGGACATCTCCAGGCTTTTATATTCCAAACAGATCTCCCTTGTCCTCAGTGAGCATTAAAAAAAAAAGAAAGCTCCCTTTGTTGTCACATGCAGTGGTGGTGGCGGGCAGGGAATCTACAGTGTTTGTTACTTATAAGGCTTTTGCAATACCAGCCTAATGAGAGAATGTATTTATTTATTATAATAATAAACACAGCTGTAAAACGGACCATGAAAAATAATAGATGACTTGCAGATTTCCATACCCAATGTGTCAGCTGTAATTGGCAAATAAATTAAATGATCCATATGCTTGCCGTCATCTACTCTACTTTCCTTAGTACCCTCAATATTTAAATACAGTCAGCGTTATTTATTCTAATTACTCACTAACAAAAAAAAACAAAAACTCGGCACCGAAATTGAGTGGCCTTGTAATATAATTTCCCAAACCACAGCAACACATACTGTGCTCTTTCTCATGCACTTGAATGTAACGAGTATGATGGTCTCACTTTTCTTATTAACAGTTTTCACTTTATCATGCCAATACTATTGAGTTTTCTCTTTATTAGTGTCTTGGAGGCATTGCGTGCAATGATATATAATAGGTTGAGGGAGAAAGTCCAATCCATTCAGCTAGTGGTGATTCCCAAGTGGGGGAAGAATGATTTCTCTCCTTCCCAGCAGTCCCAGTCTCGAGTGTACAAAATCTGTTGTTGCGTATTATGGTATGTCTACACTGCAAAGAAAAACTCATGGTGCTGAGTCTCAGAGCCTGGGTCAGTTGGCTTGGGCTCATCGGGCTGGGTGGGCTAAAAAGAGCTCGGGTTTGGGCTGGAGCCAGGGCTCTGAAACCCAAAGTGTGAGGAGCAGTCTCTACCCTTTTATTTTTAGCCCCACAGCCTGAGCCTGAATCAGCTGTCCTGGCTTCTGAGGGCATGTCTACACTGCAGTTAAAAACCCATGGCTGGCCTGTGCCAGCTGCCTCAGCCTCATGGGGCTGTTTAACTGCAGTGTAGATGCTTGGGCTGGAGCCCGGGCTCTAGGACCCTGCAAGCTGGGAGGGTCCCAGAGCTCAGGCTGCCACCCAAGCTCAAATGTCTACACCCCAAATTAAATAGCCCCTTAGCCAGAGCCCCACAAGCCAGCCACAGGTTTTTAATTGTAGGGTAGATATACCCGAAGAGTCACATTGCCCAGACAGCTCTCTTATTTGCATAGGAAACATAGGGTCTGAAGCTGCACCACGGAAGTGAATTTTGGTTTTGGCTTCACTGTGAGGACCCAAGTCTTATTATTACTCTTATTATTGGTGGTAGCGTCGAGGAACTCCAGTCATGAACCAGGACTCCATTGTTCTAGGCTCTGCAGAAATAAAAAGCCGAAAGACAGTCCCTTCCCCCAAAGAGTTTACAAAGGAAGTCATCCTTAAAAGTAGTCTTTTCCCCCATTCATCTTCATAATATTCAACAGCCTTAGCACCGAAAGTCTAAAGAAGCTTGATTTGATTAGCCTAGCAAAACAAGGGCTAAGAGGGGATATGATTGTTCTTCATAATACATCTGTGAGTTTAACACCAGGGATGGAGAAGAGCTGTTTAGCCAAAAGGCAATGTTGGCACGAGAGCAAATGGATATACGTTAGCCATGAGTACATCTAGGATTTAGACATTAGGAAACATATGGATAAAACTGACAAACAGGAAAGAGGACAAGGTGATAATAAAGGCAAACGTCATTCTTATCTGGCCTACCTAAAACGAGTTGTTTATCTAAGTCTACATCATAAAAATCACCATGGTTTTGCAGGGTTTTCAGATTTCTATTGCATTAATAGCCCAACATCACTTAAAAACTAGCCCCAAAATAGCCCAAAGGTTTTTTTTTATTAACACATTGGTCTATACATTGAATAACAAAAGAAAACTTTCGTTAGATACCTAATACAGATTTGATTTTTTTTAAAAAGCTACAAGTCCAATCAGGATTTTGTCATATTGCCATCTCATAGCTTTGTTGCTAATCACATGCAAAATGAAAACCCCAGTGCTGGTACTTGTATCCCAACTGAGGGTTGGCGGATGTTTCAAACAAAAAATGGTGAATGACGGCATTAAAAATAGCCCAAAACATATGTAGCACAAAAACAACAATAACATTATTATATTATTTATTTATAATTGCATTCAATTATAGTAGTCAATGTCCATATTTTGTGTTGAATTAGTTTGTTACTGTTAGTCTCTAAAAGGCAACATTTCATCCTCGCAGTCTTCATCGGAAGTAGAATGTTTCTGCTGCTGGTCATACAAATCAGCAGTGACCAGTGCAATCATTTCTTTCATTGGTGCAAACTGTTCACAACAGATTTTGTGTCGTTGCGTTTACACCCGCACTCAAAGATTGTTTTCTGTAAGTTCCTTTTGCAGCTTGTTGCGCAGTTTTGTTTTTATCAGGTTCATCCGAGAAAACAATCTTGCAACTGCAGCGTTGCTAAAAGGTAGTGACAGCAATGAAAGAGCAAACAAGCCAAGTTCACTAAAGTCTTTGTCCCCAGCAATATCCTTGGGTTAGAGAACTTGAACCCAAAACTGCTCTACTTAATTGTCCTGAGTATGATGCCAGTGAACCATAGGCAAAACTCTCCCCTGCTGCTCCAACTGCTCAAGGTCTCCACAAAACAATGGCAAAAATGAGATATCAGCCAATCTAGGTTATTGCAGGGCTGAGCACGAGTACTTAGTACTGCAAGTGATTCAATCACCTGGATGCTTTGTGGCAATCTCTGTTTCATAAACTCCAACACGAAATCTCGATACCTACTTTAGACGACTTTGAGAACTGGGACAGTTAGTGTGCGTTTTGAAAGGTCCAACTGAAAAGTGACTCCAAAATCGGCTGTGCAAAGCAGTAAGGAATTTGACTCAAAGGTGATGTCTTAGTTTAACACAGCAGTCCATCTCTCAAAAACACATGGTTTCACAACTCTCACCAACAGGTTCTGGTAGAATGTCATCAATTCCTGCAGCAGCTTTCTTATATTAGCACTTTCCAGCTGAAAACATTTGGTTTATCCTCCAGGCTTCCTGAAGGATTCGACGTAATAAAATCAAGTAAATGTTGTTCATCCGATCACTATATATATGATAAAGAAGTTCGGTGTTTCTTTCTTTGTCTTTGGCTATCTGAAAGTTTAGCTTCAGTTTGTCGAGCTGATCAAGAACCCTGTTGACACACAGACTAATGGAGAGCTGCCTTGTGTCAGAATATGCTGCAGTATCTTCAGTGGTGCTTCGACGTTAATAGTAGCGTAGAGTTCACAGTACGATTTCTGATGCAGAGTGCTGTGAGAAAACCAATTGTATGTTTGTGAAATCATAAAATCAATATTTCGAGGAAGCAATGCAATCGCTTTTGATGAACAAAGTTGCAAAGATGACACATACTTGATAAATATTATGTTTGGATGAAGATCACAAAGCCTGGGTACCAGAGTTATTGTTGCCACACATTGTGTTGCAGCTGTCTGTAGCTAGATCAATACAATTACAAATCTGCTATTGTTCTCTTTAAGAAATGTCAGCAAATGTTGTGTGATGCATCTCCACCCAGCAAAGTGATCATGCACCAAATGTTGGCAAAATTCACTTCTGTCTTACTATAGTACCTCAGCTACTATAAGTCCAAGATGGTCAAAGTTGAGACTACTCGAGTGACAAGCAATGTAAGTGGCTAGTTTAAGCTCACCAATTTCCACTGAATAATCAACATGTATTGGCTTGATTCTGGAGCCAAACAGTATTCTTGAGTTTGAAAGCAGAATAGTATTTTTTAATGTGCTTATCCATTCTACTGTGCACAACAAGATCTCTGTGATGTGCTTGTAATTCCCATTTGCAGTACTTGCACACAGCTTTTGATTCATCCCCAGGTACACTCCTTATCCATTTTTAAGATGTTACCTCATTCCCAGGCTTTGTGGTATTTCTTTCCATAATTCACCCACTTGCCACGATGCATGACTGACTAGGTGGATAATAATAATAATAATACTTATATTGTCACCATTTTGACATGCCCACCTAACAAACTCCTTGGGATGTTAGCCAATGTAATGCTACATACAAATCTCATGGGGAGTTAACAGAAGAAAATGACACAATATTTTGGTACGTAGTGCATTTTTAATTCACCCATTGTCTGGCGTCTCTCCCAAGGCCTTCATGTATGTGGGGGTCAGTTTTTTGAATTACAACTATTTATATTTATTTTTTCATCCAATTAAATGTAATCAGCCCAACATGTAGAGGACTACAAGCCAACTAACCCAAAATACCATAACCCATGATTGCTCAAAGAATACCCCTACTGGCATTCACAGGTAGTCCAGTTCCACGGAGAAATCGTGGACTTGGCAACATTGATGGTTAGTGAGAATAGCTTCCCCACTGTGGGCAGACTAAGCAGAGAGGCGAAGGACTGATTGGGGTTATTGGGTCTGACCTCCTCTTTCACACCTGCAGATGGTCCTTCAAGAACAAGGCTGAGGCATATTGATTGTATTGTCACTGTCTGTGGCTGGAGGATTTCAATCTTTAGGGCTGACCATCCAGCACCTCTCACTGTCATTTCGAAGAAAAAGAAGAAACTCTCTTTTGGTTCACATCAGAGGTTTTTTCATCATTTATTTCTTGCCCTATAAATGGAACCTTAGAGCAGTAGTGGCTAAAGTTAACATCACACAGGGAGTCACTTCAACCTCTCTTTACAAGAAGCCAAGATGACATTTTTGTTCCAATTTTCTTACCACTTAAAACTTCCATTTGAGAAAATTCTCCTCTTTTGGGAGGAGAGAAAATGACCCACTGAACAAATCGTGTCTGCTTCTTTCTGGTGTCCATTTTGTAGACACGATTCTCTAATTTTGGCTTCAGCATTTTCTATTGTTTTAAAATCTCTTTCAACTAAAAGCTGAATCTCCTGTTGTGGCCATGCCAAGCGGACGTTCAGAGAGGGCCAAACACTAGCATGTAGCATTTCCTCCATAGCCTATCAGCACCCCATTTCAGTTCAGGTGCTCAGGTAGGGTGGTGTAAAAAATCAAAACAAATGGACGAATTCAGCCCAAAGAGCTCTCCTTTGGGAATGGACAATGGACAGAGCCTTTTCAGAAGCTGGAAATAGGCCTATCCCTGGCCACTTCTTTATTCAAAGCCTCAGAGTTCAGTTCTGGCTAATGATTTAAGCCTCCCCAACAACACGACCATAGCATCCAGAGTTTGTGATGTTCCGATCCGGGATTTTATTGGGGCCCAGTAATGCTTTGTTACAAAAGTGTGCAATCCTCCTTCCAGATACCAGCTCTGTAATTAAATAGGAAAATAATCCCTCAGGATCTGCACTGCAGGAGGACCCTCTATGCAAAGGTAGCCTCCCTCCCATGCAAAGCTTCCACTGAACTGGCCCTTACTGCCCCAGATAATCGTCCATGGCTCTGGGATGTGCCCACGTGGGATGGGTGGGCTAGGAGCTGGGTTAGGCAAGATTTGCCTTTCCCAGCACCTGCATTAGTTAGCCTGAAAGTGTCTATATCATTGTCCCTCCAGGTTAGGGCCCTTTCCTCACAGGGAAATGTGGTTCCATCACATCCAAGCTTCAAGAGAGATGAAGGGGAGTAGGGGGTCAGAAGGAACAAACAGCCTTTGTGCAGGTGGCTCTGTGCTTCCCTCAGAGCCCCCGAAATCTGCCGTTTGGGAGGTGCATGGTTCCTCGCTGCATGGGGCCAGAGTGGCAAAATCTGCGGCACGTTGACAGAATGACTGGGGGGGAAACTCCATGACGTTCACCTCTCTGGATTTTCCTTCCCACAAAGTGCCTCCCACACAGGGCTCCCTGCAGTAATTCACACTAATAAATGCTAAGCAATTACAGTAATTTGCATTCCAGGAGATTAAAATATATATATATATATAAAAAGAATTGAATTCCAGCCTGCTAACTTGAATAAGCTGCATCTGCTTACAGGGATGCTATAATTATCTGCTGAGAAGAGAGGCCAATTGGCCCACTTAGAAGAAAACTGCAGAGATCTGCTATACTCCTTGAGATACATTTTTATTAGGGCCCTAGACTGTGATCGGCTTTCTCATGCCAAGTAGGACCTTATTCCATTAATGATTTTTATTGTTTTCAATGAGTCCACTCCAAGATTAAAGTATTACACTAGGTGAGTTAGGGTGGCAAAGTCTATCCCTAGATAATCGTGCATGTGGCTAGATATTGCCATAGATATCGTTGCCAGAAGCTGGGAATGGGCGACTGGATGGATAGGTTGATGATGACCTGTTCTGTTCATCCCTCTGAAGCACCTGGCATTGGCCACTGTTGGAAGACAGGATACTGGGCTAGATGGACCTTTGGGCTGACCCAGTACTGCCGTTCTTATCTTCTTATATAACTAGATAGCTTCCAAACCATTTTAGTGCTACTTCTCAGTGTTTCAGTACCAATATCTCCGTAACTGCCGGCAAGGTGGCTGTTTCTCTCCAGAGAGAGCTGTTCTATTGACTTTTCCCAGCAGGAGCTCCAACTTGATACTAGAGATGAGAACCCCTAGAGTATAGAGAACCTCCCATGGTATCCTGCTGTAAATTGATTTATCTCGTTAGACTGACCTCACACTTGGTAAAGCAACCCCCCATCCTTTCATGTATTTATACCTGCTCCTGTATTTTCACTCCATGCATCCAATGAAGTGGGTTCTAGCTCACGAAAGCTTATGCCCAAATAAATTTGTTAGTCTCTAAGTTGTCACAAGGACTCCTCGTTGTTTTAACCCCTCGAGAGCACAGCTGCTGCCTTTTTCTTGAGCTGAGCTGTGTGTACTAATCTGCATCATCAGTGGGGCAAGAGAGAGGAAGGTGCGGCCTATTAGATATTTATTCTTTCTGTATTGTTATCGAAGGCAGTTAAAAAATTATGATTGTCTCCACTGCAGTTAGGTTAAGAATCCCTTCCTCTTAAAGTGCAGTTTTCACTTTAATGACCTACTAAACAAGAGAGCTCGGTAAGCTGCGGGATCTGTTAACATGAGGACAGCCTGCCTTGTACAGCATTAATAAATCTTTCATCCGTACATTTCAGATGCATTGCAGTTACGAGGGAACTTGTTTGAACTCATGTTTCTTTCGTCTGCTATATCTCCTTCTTCATCTCTGCTCATGACATCAACAACTCCTAAAGAACTGAATTTGGGGAGGCTCTTCAGCCAGTATAGACTGCTGTAAGCTTATGATTGACAGAGCCAGAAGAGTACCCAGAAGTCACCTACTACAGGACAGGCCCAACAACGAAAATAACAGAACACCACTAGCCATCACCTTCAGCCAACTAAAACCTCTCCAACGCATCATCAAGGATCTACAACCTATCCTGAAGGACGACCCATCACAATCACAGATCTTGGGAGACAGGCCAGTCCTTGCTTACAGACAGCCCCCCAACCTGAAGCAAATACTCACCAGCAACCACACACCACACAACAGAACCACTAACCCAGGAACCTATCCTTGCAACAAAGCCCGTTGCCGACTGTGTCCACATGTCTATTCAGGGGACACCATCACAGGGCCTAATAACATCAGCCACACTATCAGAGGCTCGTTCACCTGCACATCTACCAATGTGATATATGCCATCATGTGCCAGCTATGCCCCTGTGCCATGTACCTTGGTCAAACTGGACAGTCTCTACGTAAAAGAATAAATGGACACAAATCAGACGTCAAGAATTATAACATTTAAAAACCAGTCGGAGAACACTTCAATCTCTCTGGTCACTCGACACAGACCTAAAAGTGGCAATTCTTCAAGAAAAGAACTTCAAAAACAGACTCCAACGAGAGACTGCTGAATTGGAATTCATTTGCAAACTGGATACAATTAACTTAGGCTTGAATAGAGACTGGGAGCGGATGGGTCATTAAACAAAGTAAACTATTTCCCCATGTTTATTCCCCCCTCCCCCACTCCCCACTGTTCCTCAGACGTTCTTGTCAACTGCTAGAAATGGCCCATCTTGATTATCACTACAAAAGGTTCTCTTCCCCCCACCCCCCGCTCTCCTGCTGGTATTAGCTCACCTTAAGTGATCACTCTCTTTACAGTGTGTATGGTAACACCCATTGTTTCATGTTCTCTATGTATATAAATCTTCCCACTGTATTTTCCACTGAATGCATCCAGTGAAGTGAGCTGTAGCTCACGAAAGCTTATGCTCAAATAAATTTGTTAGTCTCTAAGATGCCACAAGTCCTCCTGTTCTTTTTGCGAATACAGACTAACACGGCTGCTACTCTGACACCTGTATCTCTACGGTTGTTCACAGCCGTGTTGGCCCAGAAGTGGGACACTGGTTCTAACACTCCTGAAGGCTCCAGATCCAAGCCCAAGCTCTACATTATTTGAATCTTTGAGGAGGTTTGAGGCAGATTTGGGCCAGAAGTGGAATGCCTTTGCTAATGCCACTCCCAAGAGCTCATATCCAAACCCAAACTCTCTTCATCCTAATCTCTCTCACGGACTAAACAGGGGCATAAGGTGACAACATGCCCAGACTTTGGGAAGTTTAGAGAGGGAGTCAAATCCAGATGTGAACATCACAAATTAGGCCCAGGCCTTCATGGAGGTATGGGATATGCCCTGCCTCTTCTTGTGATCATCCAGATGGCCACACGACTGCCCTTTCTAGAGATGGAACTGATAGCTGCTCAACCTGCACTTTGAAAGAAAGAAATAATGTTATGTTTGCTCTCTGATACAGGATTTAGTGGGTGAATATCTCACTGTAAGCCTAATACAAAACCCACTGAATTCAGTGGAAAGACTCTCCAGTTGACTTCAGTGAGCTTCAGATCAGACCCTTCCTAATTCACATGTGATTAAAGAGTTAACAATTATGAGAAGTCAAATATTTTGGCAGCCATGCATAAGCACCTGCCAGTGTACCTACCCTGTTGGCAGCAATGCATGCCTTTCTATGCTAGTTCCTTGTTCCCGAACAATCTGCAAAGACTCTTCCCCAGTAGAATAATAATGTGTTGTATGGAATTCTACTATCACCACAGACTAGATCCTATCGAGGCCACAACATCGGAGGGTATTTGTTTCCTGTTGTTAGTTAGCAATAGTTGAGGGGAGAACCAGTGGGATGAGGGAACAAATTACAGTTTCAGCTTCATTCTACCCAGAGGATCTCACTGCAAGACAGATCACTCATCATACGCACCAGTGATCCTGTTTGTTAGACATGACTTCACCTTTTGTTTCAGATGCAGACAACCTTCGCCTCTACTTGGACTGAGACTGTGGGGTTCCTATTAAATGCATCTTTTACTGTATGCCTACCTCTCTTTCTCTCTCTATGCATATATGTGTGTATGTACACGGTCACCTATCATCTGTCTGTCAGTGAGATTTTTAATCACCCTATTTTTCTTGGGTTTTGTCAATTATTTCTTGAGGTATCACTCTCTGATTTCATTCCTGTGCCATAATTAACTCAGAGACCAGATCCTTGTGTAAACCATTGCTCCATCAAAGTCAATGGGACTATTGCTGCTTTATGCCAGCTGAGGATCTGGCGATCAGTGTCCATCATTTCTTCAGATTTGAAGCACCAGTACTGGCTTGTATTATTTCACTGTGAGCTACATCATGTCTTCAAACAATTTAGCTGGTTAAAAAGCATCCTTAGAAGCGACTAGCGTGTGTCATGTCAACCTGCACGTTATTCCTCTCAGAAGCACTTGGCGAAAGGGTTACATTATCTTTGTTTAATTAAAAAGGGTCTTGTTGGGTTTCTCTTCAATGATCTGCGGTAGTTCCTAGAATTTAAATGATCTTTTCTATTCATTATGTCATAGTCTTGGAATGCCTGGGATCATGGTTAAAAGCTGGCATGGCTATAGACACTGCAGTATGTCCATGAGAAAATCAGCATTTGCCACACACTTTTCCACTTGCCCTGGGATTTCTACTGTAATAGCTATCAGCTCCGCTTCAGAAGCCCACATTTGCTAAGAGGTATCAGTCACCTCCTTCTTTTCACCTCCTTCCTACCCTGAAAATAGAAAACAAAATTAAAACATGATGTTTTCTCAGCCACTGCTCGGTGTAACTGTTGTGGAATTCTGCCTTTTTTATGACCACCCCGATAGGAGGAGATAGAGCAGTAAGGTGAACTTCTGCAGACTGTGTGATATCTTTAATGCCATCATCACTGTGCAAGAAACGAGATGTCTACTGACGAGATGTCCCTGACTGGTAGGCTTGCTGTCTTCAGTTAACCGCAGGTGTTCGCTCAGAGGTTGATCCAAAAACTACTGAAGTTAATGGGAGTTTTTACATTTTAAATGGACTTTGGACCGGGATTATAGTCTTCCACATTTAACTTTTATATTCCCAAACCTGCGCTCCCGTTATGCAGAATTTAGCTATCGTTCAGGTTACCATAAGGAAAGGAAACAGGGCCCTAGCATTCTCTTCCTCGAAACAATAATTCTCTAAGGCTTGTGCTTTGGAGCCGACCAATCTAATGTCATTACAGCTGCAGATGCGCTATTGTCTGAGGCCTGGGAATGTCAGTGATTACGGGCAGTCTTCTGTTTTTATGGCATTTTGATTGTTCGCTGTTGCCTTCAGCTTAAGTGCGTAGCATTTGTTTAACTTTGTCATATGCTGGGAGAGAATTAATGCCACCCTAACTCTGCTCCCCATTAAAGTTAAGCCCTCAAAACCGGCCAGCTATCAATCTTGCTCATAAAACAAAACTACTTGATCGCAATGGATGTGCTTCTCGCATAAAGTCGTTAACTTTTCCTCTAAATACAGGCCCCCTTTCTTCAGATTAAAACCAAACAGCTTACAGTCCATATGGCAAGAAGCAGCCTACTATTAAAACCCGGTTGTAGCCAGTTGCCTGCAGCCGGTCAACTGCAAATACAAAGAGGTTTGGTTGCTGTCATTCACATTAAGATCTATTAATGCATTGAATGCTAGCTGTATCTGCGCCACAGTTGGCTGGTCATCATGGGACCACGACAGGGTCCAGAGCTGTAACAAACCTGCCTTTCACCCCTTGTTTCAAAAATCTTTTGGCATGAACAGAGCTTTTTTTGTGTGTGGATGCACAAGAAATGACTATTTCCTGGATGGCTTCTGCTTTCACACGTGCCCTTGCACTTACAGCAACATGATTTCTCCAACATATATTTTTGCAGGGTTTCCTGCACTGGAGAAGATGGGGCATATACTGGAACCTAAGCAGGGGAATTGCTATTGGTATTGGCACAGCACTATGTGATAAGTATGCAGAATGCTTTACACGGGTGACAGGACAAAGCTCTTGTCCTGAGCCTTGAAGCTAGACAGAGAACACATGAGTGAGACGTGTTGGTACAAGGGAGGGATAAACTGCAGATGGAGGGGATGATTGAACAAGGAAAAAGGGATAAATGAATACAAGGAGCATCTTTCTCTTCTCTAATGTGTTGCTATCACAGAAATGTCTTCATACATTTTTAATGTGTAGAAACAAATCTATGGCAACAAATCCAGGAGCTTCTCAGTTGTTTCTATGCTGAACACTGTGGCTATTTGGAACTTCACATTGACAACAGGGATAAGACTTGGGTTTGCCTGCGCCAAACACACGGGTCCTGCCATCGGCTGAGCTAGAGATGAAATCCCTTTTGCTAGAGCAATATGGGGCTCTGACATACAGTTCAGCAGTTCTGGTTCCAGCCAGTAGAGGGCAGCAGTGCAACTACACACTAGCCCTTAAAAGCAATAGCTTCAAAAGACGCGCCTTGGAAAGGTAATGGGGAGTTCCTGCCTGGTGGTAGGAATAAAGCTAAAAAGTATGTTTTGAAGAGGGAATAAAAAAGCAGACTGAGATCACCTGTGGAATATATATTATATAATTGTAATCATTTATGATTGTGGAAGGTAAATGCAAACTGGCTATGAGATGCTACCACTGGTGTAAATGAGTGGAGAAATCTGACCTCATGCGGTCCTATACCTATTTTGCACTCATGTTGTCATTTATAGTCATGCAAAGAAAGGTGCAAGACCAGAAGAGAACTGAGACCAATACGTTTAGGCTGGGGTTTTAAAAAGTGATCCTAGCTGCCCCAACTCTGTTCCCAGGGATTTTTCCCTAATGTTTTTAGCATCCTTTATCAATTTTCTGCTCTTCAGAACTTCAAATTTATAAGGACTGCTACATATTTGCCTCCTTTCCCATATGTTATATATTGCTTTTTCATTTCTAACTGCTGCCTTCACTTTGCCACTGAACCAGGAGAGGCTTTTAGTCAGTTGTTCACTCTCGATTGTAGAATTATGATTTTTTGGCCATCTAATAAAACTTGTTAAATAATTCCCAATTTTCATTCATACCTCTCTGTCTACATTTTTCATCCCAATCAATTTCACTTATAATTTTCCTCAGCTTTGGAAAATTAGCCCTTTCAAAGCACCAAGTATATACATGACTGGTTGGGATCGTCTTCTGCCCATACTAAACGTAATTGGGTCTTGATCACTGGTCCATAGGCAACGCCACCCACTTCCACTTCAGTGATGAATTCATCTTTATTCCTCATAATGAGGTCCAAAATAATTACATCCTCCTGGGTTCAATACCTTTTCAGTTAGAAGATTATCATCTCTAAATTTTAGAAGCTGTAATGATTGACTACTGGCTACATGAGACCTCCAGCATGTGTCTCCTGAACTGAAGACAGTTTTTCTTTTCACACATTGCAGACAGGTGTTTAAGGAGTCATTCATCCTTGTGAATGGACAAGGACCCTTTTGGCCTTAAAATTCATGAATGTGGATGTGTAGACATAGAAATATGCTGCAGGAGGCATGTTGTAACTCCTTCATACAGTGCAAAAAAGGCTCAACAAAGATGCTGTTTAAAAACATACCTTGTACAACAAATTTTGGGAGCATCGAGAACTATGTACTGGCCCTCCACTCTTCATTGCACACAGGAACTTTTAGGATTGACTTTTCATTGTCCTTTTCAGTTGCCAGAAAAAAGCATTCAGAATCTTATCTCCTGAGTTTCTCTTATTTGAGTTGACTTTCTTTTACCCTGTTAATTGAGATTCCTTTGATCATATCCCAGCATAATTAAACTCCTTTAAGTGAGAACTACATGTTTTGTTGGTGTGTGCGCATGGGGAGCGGGGGCTGCTTTTTGTTTTGTCTAATCAGATCTCATTAGATTTTTATTTCATACATAAAGAAAGAAAATGATTCAATACATTAGACCCAGTGAACTCAGTGCAGCTGTGGATTGACCTGTATGTGCTGCTGTCACCAACTTAACCATGAACAATGTGGGTGAAATCTTGGCTCCAATGGGCATTTTGCCATTGACTTCAGTAACATCAAGATTTTACCCTGCATGTTTTAGTACAAAGAGATGGAAAATAGAGATGGGTAAATAACCTATAAAAAAATTAATTCAACAATTTTTTGCCTCTCGTGTGCTCAATTTTTGTGTGAACACATTATGAATGTCTTGAATTCATTATTCTAAACCATTTCCCAGATGCATCTGTAGCATTGGTTAGGAAGAGTTGCATTCATCATTCTACATTTCTTGCTTGGTTATGAAGAGCCTGGGTTAAGTTCTCTTTCCTCAAGTCCTTACTAAGACAACAATCCCACTGACTTCAGCTGTTTTCCAGCTGGGATGGCTTCTTTTTTGCTCTTATCTGGAAGACGATTACAGTGTAATATTGTGATTTCTACACAGAGACCAGCCTCTGTCATAGGAGCTCTTTAAATTAACCTAGTTAACCAATGTTCATTAACCCTCCATCCATTCAGTGCAACCAGAAACATTTTTGCAGCCAGCCCTACATTTTTAAGCCTAAAGTTAATTGATAGAGCATCTTTAATAGAATGTGCTGATATCAAATACAGACATTATTGCTGTTTGTTCTTACTTGAGCTTCAGTGGGTTTCTCTATTTTTGGTTTTCAGTACAATTTCCTTTGCGACCTTTAATTAAAAATCATCTCTACTATGTGACTAAATTTTGCAAATCTCTTCCCTTGAGACATATGAGAGATTTCACTGTTTAATCAGTGGGCCAGATTCTGATCCTAGATTCTGATCTGGAATATCTCCTTTGAAGTCAACTGACTTGCACCAGGTTGATCAGAATTCACCCAGGTGGCTTTACTTGGGAAGTTTTTGATGTATCTATTGACCTATTTGCAGATTTGTTGGTATTCTCTACTCACCGCCTTTCCTGAAATTGATTATTTCTGTGTTTTTCTAAAAATCCAGTCGGACATTTTAAATTAAAAAAATTAATGAAAAAAGAATAAATATTGCATTTCCACATCACAATGTGTGGGTGAAATTTAAATGAACAGCAGATGGTTGCAAAACATGAAACATAATAAACAATTATTTCAACCCAGATGAAGAATATTCCAAATATGCTCCTTGAAAAGAGTTGGGGCTAGACTCATCTTTCCTGTGACTCTGTTGAACGAGTCAGTGTAATTTATAATAGGGACATATTGGGACCTCATACTATTTTGGGGAGCAGATGAACACAAAATTCCAGATGCTGGGGTCCGGCTGATCTCCACACAACATAGGCCAAGGAGGTGTACAGAAAAATGGTTTAAAGCTGCTCTTGCAATCCCCCAGTCCTGATGGTGCCTCTATGCAATCCTTTCGCCCTGCACTTATCTTAGAGCAGCCTGGCTCTAATTTTATGCCAGCTACAAACTGCCTTAATAGTTCAGGATTATAGCCAAGCATTGACATGGCAGAAGGCATCCTCGCTGGTTACCCTTTCCCTGCTATGTTGGCAGCTGGGAAGGGAAGTGGCCATAACAGGCATTATATATCACCTACAGTCTGTCACAGGATTCCACCCTTACACTAGGATGACCTTCCCTGGGCAGAATATATATGTTTTATTGCCAGGCACCACTAGTGGTATGTTGCAAACACAAAGAGGCTTCTACACAGCTTGAGTTCAAGCTTTGTCTCCCTTGTTTACCAAGGACTGCACACAACCATACAAAACTGTATACGAGTCTTAATCACAAGACTCAGCTTTTCAAAGAAAACATTGTTTATTCTGCTTCTTGGAGACAAAGATCTTTAGGCGCTTCTTGCAGACAAAGATCTCCTCAGTGCCCAGCTATAGGCCAGCTGCCTACACTATTCCCTGCAGTAGCTTGTTCAGTGTCCCCCAGCCTATTCTTAATGGGCAGCTCCCATTTCTCTTACTATAGAGTTTATATCACCATTAACAAAATTATATAGAATAATAAATATTCAAAATTATTACTAAATATAAACAATGCATGTATTTCTAACAGATCTGTTCCAGGGACCTCTGTCAGGCACTGTCTCCAGTAATGAGGCCTAGAGGTTGGAGCATGGGTCACAGCTAGGTATAGGATTGGGCCTGTGCCAAGGGTAGTCCTGGAATGAAGATCCGGGGGTCACACCAGAGTCAAAACTGGGAGCAGAGTCCGTAGACAAACCAGGATCAGAACCATAGCCAGAATCCAGGTGGAGACCAGAGGTCAAACCCAGGTGGTGAGAGTCCAAAGACAAGACAAGTCCAAAGCCGGAGTCCAGATATGCACTGAAGGTCGAAACCAGATAGTCAAGTCTGATGGTCTGGGGAGAATCAGAAGGGGGAGGTGACTTCTGGGAATTCTTCTGGCTCTATCAATCTGTTTCTTCACTTCCGCAGGTGGGTATTGTAGTTGTAAGAATGCTTGATAGAGATCTTGTAGGTGTTTGTCTCTGTCTGAGGGGCTGGAGCAAATGCGGTTGTATCGCAGAGCTTGGCTGTAGACAATGGATCGTGTGGTGTGGTCAGGGTGAAAGCTAGAGGCATGTAGGTAGGAATAGCGGTCACCAGAAGAATTCCCAGAAGTCACCTACTACAGGACAGGCCTAACAAAGAAAATAACAGAACGCCACTAGCCGTCACCTTCAGCCCCCAACTAAAACCCCTCCAACGCATTAATAAGGATCTACAACCTATCCTGAAGGATGACCCAACACTCTCACAAATCTTGGGAGACAGGCCAGTCCTTGCTTACAGACAGCCCCCCAACCTGAAGCAAATACTCACCACATACCACACAACAGAACCACTAACCCAGGACCCTATCCTTGCAACAAAGCCCGTTGCCAACTGTGCCCACATATCTATTCAGGGGACACCATCACAGGCCCAATAACATCAGCCACACTATCAGAGGCTCGTTCACCTGCACATCCACCAATGTGATATATGCCATCATGTGCCAGCAATGCCCCTCTGCCATGGTCAAACTGGACAGTCTCTACGTAAAAGAATAAATGGACACAAATCAGATGTCAAGAATTATAACATTCATAAACCAGTCGGAGAACACTTCAATCTCTCTGGTCACGCGATTACAGACATGAAAGTTGCGATATTACAACAGAAAAACTTCAAATCCAGACTCCAGCGAGAGACTGTTGAATTGGAATTCATTTGCAAATTGGATACAATTAACTTAGGCTTGAATAGAGACTGGGAGTGGCTAAGTCATTATGCAAGGTAACCTATTTCCCCTTGTTTTTTCCTACCCCCTTTCCTCCCCCCCCCCCCCAGGCGTTCTTGTTAAACCCTGGATTTGTGCTGGAAATGGCCCACCTTGATTATCATACACATTGTAAGGAGAGTGATCACTTTAGATAAGCTATTACCAGCAGGAGAGTGTGGTGGGGGGAGAGAAAACCTTTTGTAGTGGTAAACACCCATTTTTTCATGGTTTGTGTGTATAAAAAGATCTTCTGTACTTTCCACAGTATGCATCCAATGAAGTGAGCTGTAGCTCACGAAAGCTTATGCTCAAATAAATTGGTTAGTCTCTAAGGTGCCACAAGTACTCCTTTTCTTTATTCTATTTGATTGCCTTTGAGGGTCTCCTGCAGACAGAGGTACAGCCTCATGAATCAATTGTTCTATAACTCTTCGGAGTAGTTCTGGCCATACCACTGGTTCGTTGTCCAGCTCTCTTCACATTTTTTGTCTTTTTCTGTTTGAAGCCAGTGTCTTTGGGATTGGAAAGGAGTTCGGACAGAGGTTTTGCAACCCTCAAAGTACTTTATAAATCCCCTGTCAGGATTCCAAACCATTTTTTTTACTTCCCTCACTGTAAAAGGAGTCCTGTCTTTCAAAGCCTCTGCAGCAGCTATATCTTTCAGGTCCATTTTGTATCCCCCAGTTAAAACCATGCTTCCACAATAGCACACCTCCTCCTTGAATAAATCACATTAGTTGGTCACAGTTTGAAATCACTTTTCTGATGACTTCTGAGAACTTTCCTGATGTCTTCCACATAGTCCCTGGAATCTTTGCTGTAAATGAGCCCAGCAGCAATGTAGGGGATATATATTTCACCTCTCAAATCTTCCAGGTATTCTTCCATGCCGTGCTGGAATGCTGCTGCATTTGTAAGTCCAAAAGGAATGCAAACCCATTCATATAATCTCCAAGGTTTGATTAATGTAGTCAGGTGTGCACTTCCCTCACTTATAAATCCCTGATAAGGTTTACCATAATCAAGGACAGAGAGCAATGGATTTCCACCTAAGCGATCAAGGATCAGTACAGTATGTCTATCTGGAACAGTTGTTTTTGTTTTGTTTTGTTTTTTTGGTTAACTCTCTCAAGTCTATGCATAGTCATAATGTGTCATCTTTTCTTCTGATGCAAACCACAGGTGAGGAATATGGTGAATTAATTTTTTTATCCACCCACTGGCAAAAAGCTCTTTTATATCGTTCTTCACTTCATTATACAATAGTCTGGGAATGGCATTAAATATTTTCTGGACAGGAGTCTTGTCAGCCAGTTTAATATCCATTTTCAAAGTTTCAGTACATCCTACATCTGAATCATCCCTTGCAAAGGTGTTGCATTCTTAGTGCAACGTATCTCTGACCACTTCCTCCTGTTCTGTCTCTGTGAGGGACTATAAACTGACAGAGGGTCCTATATTTCACTAACAGTTTGTGACATGTCTTTATGCCCAGCTAGCACTATTGACTGATTATTGCAATGTTTGTTTCCTTTCTGGCTTCTGTGGTAATTGCATAGAATAGATAGCATCAACTAGCTGTACCTGTCCTATTGTGATTCTCCCTTTTCAGGTAATATATTTAGTGACATTCTTGACTTTACTCCAGTCTTTACTCCAGGGATTTGTAAGCCAAGCCTTCAGGCCATTGGTGGTCTTTCATCTGGAATAAATAGTACCAAGGTGTCTCCCAATGTGCAATTGGTTCTTGCTATTCACTTCACTTCAACAGCCTGTCCCCTCGGAACAGCGATATCCTTTGTTCCTTTTTGACTGTGCGCATCTCCTATGCCCCTTTGCCCTTCTGTTCTACTAAAATAACTAGTTTTTTGCTTGATTTTACCTTTATATGAAGTGCTGAGGTTAAGAGTTGCACACATTTTCAGAAATGGACATCCGCTTTTTCTGGAGTCACCCTAATCTCATCCAGGACACTGAAGCCAATTACAAGTTGTTCCTTCTCTCAGCTCACCAGCACAAGGACATATATCTTAGTGGCATGACTGGTAGTAGGTGGTGACAAGCAGAATTTTATTTCAACCCAACCTTCAAAAGGATCTTCAGGGCCATTCGCTGCTTCTATGTCCAGTCTTCCTTCAAAATCTAACAATTCTTTGGTGGGTCTTATGTCCAGCTCTGGGAGATGTTCCTCTTCCATTTTTTTTCAGTCAACCATTGATACCTGGTCATCTGTGCCCCATCGTGCTGTTACTTTCCTATCATTGAAATAACACCACACTAAACACTTTTTTTCCAAATAACTTGGCAACTTTTCATGGCCAGGTGATAGGTGGCCAGACCTAATAGTCAGAGCCAGAGTCTGTGGTCACAAGATGGGAGTCAGCTGGGTCAGGATACCAGGAGGTCAGAAACAGGAGACAACCTGGAGATCAGGACCACAAATCATATGTTACGGTGGATCAGGATGCCAGAAAATCAAGTAAGGGCAGCAGGGGGACACAGTCCAGAAGAGGGTGGAGCCCAGTTGTTCAGACAGCTGCCTGTGCCTGCTTTTGGCTTAAGTAGGGCCAGCAGGGCAATTAGATGCTTCAAGGCTCCACCAATAGGAATGCAGGGGTGGAGCCTCAAACTAGGGCTGGGCTTCACGAGTCCCCAGCAGAAACATCAGCATGCTGCCAGAAGGGGGTCGGAGCATGGCTGCTCCCATGAACCCTGCAGACACAGATTCGAGACCCAGGGTCATGATGACACAATTTTTCCTTTGCGTCTTGGTTTGGGTAAGTTATTACTGTTCTCCATGGAGCCTTGCTGGCTTTGGCAGATCGTTCTCCAGTGCTGCATTTGACAATCCCTTGAACAGTACATTTCCTGAAGACACCTTGAACACTGCATAAACTGTCATTCATTTCCTTTTTGTTGGCAAAAGAAGCAAGTATA
This sequence comes from Natator depressus, assembly GCF_965152275.1. NCBI lineage: Eukaryota > Metazoa > Chordata > Testudines > Cheloniidae > Natator > Natator depressus. The sequence goes on along the minus strand of NC_134240.1, from coordinate 115,842,599 downwards.
CTTGAACTTCCGCTGTGGATTGATCATTCCCTGCCCCACTTATTGTGACCCTTTCATTTCCCAATTGCTGGTATTGACCTCAAACCTGACATCCTCTTGCACAGTTTGCCCGGCTACCACACACGTAGCAGAGATCGCATCTGTCAGCTTAGTTTCCCCACTGACAGTTTTGACAGCGTTTCTGGTAACTTTGGTATTTGTCCTTTCTGGTTTGCATAATGTGCGGAATTGCTATAGGTCTTCCCTGAACCCATGCCCTTTTGAAAGCAGTCATTTCAATTACCAGTAGTCAGATTGCTTCATTGTTCTGTTCCACATGAGTGGCGATTGCAGTTTGTTCTTTGACAGTAGCGAGATCATTAGTTTCTCCTTTTTCAAAACTGACTGCATAGCATTTACTTGGAATGGCTTCAGTTGCCCTGATGCTCTTAATTTTTGCTGGTGCTCCATTTCAGTGCTACAGACACTGCTCAATTTTTTCCAACCAAAGTTCATCAGCTAAGTACGGTTTTAGGTCAGTTCTATTATTCTCTTTGAGCTACCCAGTCAAAAAAGACTGTAGAAACTGACTTTGGACCAAGTCAGGCTAATATTAGTTGGCGTTGATCCTGCTTTGAGCAGGGGATTGGACTAGATGACCTCCTGAGGGCTCTCCCAGCCCTGCTTGGTCCTGACCAAGTCAGGCTGATATTAGTTGGTGTTGATCCTGCTTTGAGCAGGGGATTGGACTAGATGACCTCCTGAGGTCTCTTCCAACCCTGCTTGGTCCTGACCAAGTCAGGATGATTTAGTTGGCACTGGTCCTGCTTTGAGCAGGGGATTGGACTAGATGACCTCCTGAGGTCTCTTCCAGCCCTGCTTGGTCCTGACCAAGTCAGGCTGATTTAGTTGGCGCTGGTCCTGCTTTGAGGAGGGGATTGGACTAGATGGCCTCCTAAGGTCTCGTCCAACCCTAATATTCTATGATTCTATATTTTAGTGTCAACGCGGCGTTCTCTGATGCAAAGATAATTGTTTGATGAAGACCCATTGCACATACCAGGAAATCCAATAGAATCTCTTTGTGTTCTTGAGCAGCCTTAAGTAATTGCTGATAGAAATTAGCAGCATTTTCTTTGGAATAATATGTTTGCAGGATTTGCCTTAGTTTGGGCAGATAGGATCGCTCTTACCGTCCAGGTAACTTTGGAGTTTTAATCCAGGGCTGGCTGCCTACATGTCACCATATATAATTTCTGACTCTGAATAACCGTTCTTTAATCCAGTTTCAGTTTGATAGTCCAGACTACTAAAACTTAACTTATTCTTTTGTGTGAAATCATCAATTTGCCCGTAATTCCTGAAATCTTTCCTAAGTATTGATAGCAGGTTTTGATGGATCTGAGGTCGTGTTCCCGTGTTACTTTCATTTTCAATAGGCTGCACTGAATCAGTACTCGTCACCTTAGCTCTAAATTGCTCCACTGTCTTTTGTTGCTGCAGCGATACCTGGTGCATCTTCTGACAGACTAGCAAAACTTGTGTCCGCTCCTGAATGGGGTTTTCCTGGTTAGCCTCTTCGGGATCTCGTCTGCCCTTCCTTGTTGAATCAGATCCTGAATGTGGTTGTTCATATGGAGTAATAGGGTCATACCCTCATCCTCCACGGTTAGGGTTACCAGATAGCAACTGTGAAAAAAACAGGGTAGGGGGTGCGGAGTAATAGACACCTATATAAGAAAAAGTCCCAAAAAACGGAACTGTCCCTTTAAAAATGGGACATCTGATCACCCTATCCACGGTGCTAACAGGTTCACTCTCTAAATGCTGTAGAATGTATTTGATCAAACCTTTGTAGCTTTTGCCCCTTACACCCTTAATCACCTGACTCAGTTTTCAAAGAGAGCGTTGTTTGTTCTGGGAATTCAGATCTTTTAATTTAGGAGCTTCTTGCAGACAGACACCTCCTCAGTGGCCAGTGAGAGGCCGGCCTCCTCTTCCAGCAGCAGCAGCTTGCCTGAACAATGAACACTACACTATGCTAGTCTCTGCAGAAGCTCACTCCCACCCTAATCTTAAAGAGGCAGATCCCATATCTCTTATTACATAATTTATATCACAATTAAAAGTATATACAATAATATGTAACACAGGCGGGCGGGATCGAACCTCGGACCTTTGGAGCTAAATGCATGAGGCTCTGATGCATGAGCTAAAAGCCACATGGCCCTTCACTAAAGAGAGCAGACTCATTAATCTCTCAGTGGTCTCAGTGCCACTACAGGGGACAGAGCACCACACCCAGGAGGTGTGTGGGTTACAAATAAATAAAAACTCATAATTATTAGTGAATATAAACAATATAATCTGTTTCTAAAACAGCTATTCCAGGGACTCTCAGTCACAGCACACAAAGTCCTTTAGGGGCAGAATAATGTAACCCTTCTGCCAGTTGTAGTCAGTTCAGTATCTAGGGGTTCCTTTTCAACAATACAACACAAAACCAGCTCGAGCCCCCACCCAATGACCTGGGACAATTACACTCTGGGCACCTCTAAGAGGCAATACTTCCCCTCTCACAAGCACAGAGCCAGAGTGTTTAAAGGAAACTTTTAATAAAAGGAGGGAAGTCACCGGGCATTAATTTAGGAAATGCCGCAAGAAGGATTCATAAACATAAAACTGTGAGCAAAAGACAGAGCAATGTGCGCAGAGCACATTGGGCAGTGTCCTCTTGCCTCAGGTTCTTAAGTCCAGCAACCAAAAGTTCCTTTTAAATGCCCTGACATCCCCCTCACAGTTGTTTTTCTTGGTCAGTGCAGACCCAGAGTTTCATCTGCACAGCTTACCTCCCACCCTGACTGGGTGAGGGGGATACAAGAAGGCACCTTGCTCACTCCTCTGTGTGGGGCTCACTTACCTTTTTGCCAGCCGCCCTGCCGGCCGCTCACTGTTCTGCTCCACCGGCCGCTCACTGCTCTGGGATGTCTTGAGTTCCCACCACTTAACATGGCTCTCAGTGATTTCAGCTCTGTAATTTCAGCACTCAGTAATTTCAGCTGTTAGTGGGGGAGCCTCACTGCTAATGCATACTGGACAGTCTCTTGCATCAGAGACACCGTCCCAAAGCAGGTCTAAAGCTTAGACCTGGTTATCTGTGATTTCAGTTCTGTTGGTGTGTAACAAGACTCTCAATTGAGTCTTAATCAGCTCTGTTATTACATAGTGGAGAGAAGAAGGGTCAAATGGTGTCTAGGACCCTTAAACAGGGCCCATACCACCAAGTACACATATCTGTCCCCACCCTCTCTCAACTCCACTGGCCTGTGGCACCCATATCTCCTGCCTAGTGAGTGCAGTTCAGTTGAGGGTGAGTCCCTCAATCAGGGTATGCCAAGCCTAGTTCTGCTGCCCTTGATTCACACAATAAGGATAACAACCTTTAGTACCCCGGCCCCAATAACAAAGTGACTTGTGATACAACACCAGCCAAAATTGATCATTTGGGCAAATCAGTCCCATCATGCTGAGCATTGAGGCAGGGTAGGTGTGCTCTTCCCCAGGTCATCACTAGATGGCAGGGGAGAGCTCATTCGTACCCTGCTTATGCAAGTAATCATTACAGCCCTCGCTTCTTGGAAACTTTCCTTCAAAGATTCCTTCCTTTCCCTCATTGCCTTTGACCTCTGGGCTCACTCTGAGGGTCAAACCATAAGAATGGCATACTGGGTTAGACCAAGGGTCCATCTAGCTCAATAGCCTGTCTTCTGACAGTGGCCAATGCCTGGTGCTACAGAGGGAATGAACAGAAGAGGTAATCAACAAGTGATCCGTCCACTGTTGACCATTCCCAGCTTCTGGCCAACAGAGACTAGGGACACCCAGAGCATGGGGTTGCATCCCTGCTTATCTTGGCTAATAACCATTGAGGGACCTATCCTCCAGGAACTTATCTAGTTCTTTTTTTAACCCTATTATAGTTTTGGCCTTCACAACATCCCCTAGTAACAAGCTCCACAAGTTGATTGTGCATTGTGGGAAGTACTTCCTTTTGTTTGTTTTAAACCTGCTGCCTATTAATTTCATTGGGTGACCCCTAATTCTTGTGTTATGTGAACGAGAAAATAACATTTCCTTATTCACTTTCTCCATACGCTTCATAATTTTGTAGATCTCTATCATATCCCTCCTTAATCATCTCTTTTCTAAGCTGAAAAGGCCCAGTCTTTTTAATCTCTCCCCATAGGCAGCTGCTCCAAACCCCTAATCATTTTTGTTGCTCTTCTCTGTACCTTTTCCAATTCCAGTATATCTTTTTTGAGATGAGGTGACCAGATCTGTATGCAGTATTCAAGATGTGGGTATACCATGGATTTATATATAGGCAATATGTTTTTTTCTGTCTTATTATCTATCCCTTTCCTAAAGGTTTCTAACATAGTTAGCTTTTTTGACTGCCTCTGCACATTGAGCAGTACAATACTCACGAGAGTAAGTAGTCCCAATAACCTTGACTCTGATCTCACTTGCACTGGTTTTACCCCAGTGTAACTCCATTGACTTCAGTGTGAGTGAGGTTAGAATCAGGCCCATTGACTTCAAAAGGCTTATTTGTAAGAGTAAAATTGAGCAAGATTTGCTCTTTCTCTGCTTTCCCTATGGTTGTCCTTGCTTGCCCTTCCAGGTCCATGGGTAGGACTCCAACAGTTTGAATGAGGTACTTTTAAGTCTTCCAAATTTCAGGGGCTTATCGCAGTCTTTCAGAAGCTTTTGAAGTTTGTCCGTCACTGATTTTCATATCAAGAGACCACAAGAAGCTCTGTTCATGCAAATTCGGCTGAAATCAAATCATTTAAATAAAGGAAAAGTTTTTAATAAAATAAAAAAGCAAGTTGCAAAGTAAAATTCAACCCCAAACTGCAGATGTTTAAGAGGAATGGATCAGATCAGGCAAATTAAACAACTCTGAATTAAATACGAATTAGATTTTTTTAAAGAAATAACTTAGCAATATTTTACATTTTTCCTCCCTTCGATTCCCTGAATGTGAAATAAATTTGAAGTTTAAACAGGCAATGGAAGGGGGAAAATATTTTATGAAGGTTTATATCAATCAAATAGGTTGGAAAGGCAGTTCTCTGCTTTATTCTTTTTCTTTTCTAACTCTTCCCAATCATTTTAATAATACTTTTAATAATACTCTTCATAACCTTGAATTTATTCCATAAGAAATGAGAAACCTAGAAAATTACCTAAACAAATTAAATGCAACCTATTCTTTGACATACAAAATGGATTTTAGTTTTGCCCTACTGAGGTGTTATGTTTCATTATTATTAAAAATGTCAGTAATATTTTGCCTCCTCTTTTTCAATTTTACTCAAAGCCCTTTATTACAGAGTTTACAACTCACATCAGCAGAGACTAATAGTTGTTGGCTTATTTAAAAAAAAATCTCAAGCTCACGGTAGCATTTTGCAAATGGTTTTGTACATGTTAAAATTGCAGAGCACTTGTAAAGACATGAAGTGATACATTACATGAAATGGTCTTTGCATTAGTCCCTTTGTGTGACCTTCACTTCAGAGGGGGAAAACCCAAATGATCCTATCATGTGAACTGCTTCAACTTCTCCCAATGGTGAACCTGAATAATACACAGATTGGTGGTAAGAAAGTCCTTGGATAAGATCCCAGAAACGTTTTAAGATTACAATTAATTCAGTGGTGTCGAGCAATGCTCAGGTTGAGGAACTACCAGGGTTTCCCTTATGACCCTGATTCAGCAAAGTACTTAGCATGTATCCAAGGCTTGGTGACCTGAAGTATTCATGTGCTTTAAGTTAGACTGATGCTTAAGTACTTTATCCAACCAGATCTCCTGGCATGGAGTATGTCAGACTCCTGGATTCGATTCCCACTTCTACCACTGACAAATTGTCTGACGTGGGCAAATCACTTCACCTCTTTGTACCTCAGCTTATCCATCTATAAAGTGGGATATTAATTCTTAATTCAGAGCGTGTTGCAAGGCTACATTAATCAATAGTAGAATAATGCTACAAGATAATCAAAAGAAAAGGTTCTATCAATGTGCACATTATTATAAAATATTGTCATAACCTAATCCAGAATTAATGAGGGAGAAATGTGAATATGTCTAAGGTCCATTAACTAGGGTAACTTTGAGTAAAAGGATTATCTTTTAAACCTGGTCCACTTATAAGTAGTACTGGAGAATTTATGTGTAATGATTGCTTAACATGCACTGGGATTCAGTGTAGATATGAATGGCCCCACTGGGTCAGACCAACAGTCTATCCCATCCAGTATCCTGTCTCCCGTGGTGGCTGGTGCCAGATGCTTCAGAGGGAATGAACAGAACAGGGCAATCATCGAGTAATCCATCCCCTATTGTCCAATCCCAGCTTCTGGCAGTCAGAGGTTTAGGGACACCTAGACCGTGGGGTTGCATCCCTGGCCACCTTGGCTAATAGTCACTGAAGGATCTATACTCCATGAATTCTTTTTAACCCAATTTTACTTCTGACTTTCACAACTTCCCCTGGCAACAAGTTGCACATGTTGACTATGCATTGTGTTAAGAAGTACTTCCTTATGTTTGTTTTAAACCTGCTGCCTATTCATTTAATTGAGTAACCCCTCGTTCTTGTGTTAAGTGAAGGGGTAAATAACACTTCCTTGTTAACTTTCTCCATTCCATTCATGATTTTATAGAGCTCTATCATATCTCCCCCCGGCTTTAGTCTTCTCTTTTCTAAGATGAACAGTCCCAGTCTGTTTAGTCTCTCCTTATATGGAAGCTATTCCATACCCCTAATCATTTTTGTTGCCCTTTTCTGCATCTTTTCCAGTTCTAATATATCTTTTAGAGATGGGGTGACCAGAACTACACATCCAGTATTCAAGCTGTGGGTGTACCATGGATTTATATAGTGGTATTATGATATTTTCTGTCTTATTATCTATCCCTTTCCTAATGTTCCTAACATTCTGTTAGCTTTTTTGGCTGCTGCTGCACATTGAGTGGATGTTTTCAGAGAACTTTCCACAATGACTCCCAATAGCTCTTTCTTGAGTTGTAACAGCTAATTTAGACCCCATCATTTTGTATGTATAGTTGGGATTATGTTTTCCAATGTGTATTATTTTCAGTTTATCAACATTGAATTTCATGTGCCATTTTGTTGCCCAGTCACCTAGTTTTGTGAGATCCCTTTGTAACTCTTCATGGTGAACTTTGGACTTATGTATCTCAAGTAATTTTATATCATCTGCAAATTTTGCCACTTCACTATTTGCCCCTTTTTCCAGATCATTTACAAATATGTTGAACATCATAGGTTACAGTACAGATCCTGGGGAGACCCCACTATTTACCTCTCTCCATTGTGAAAACTGTCCATTTATTACTATCCTTTGTTTCCTATCTTTTAACCAGTTATTCATCCACGAGGGAACGTTCCCTCTTACCCCACGACTACTTACTTTGCTTAAGAGCCTTTGGTGAGGGACATTGTCAAAGGCTTTCTGAAAATCCAGGTACACTATATCAACTGGGTCATCCTTGTCCACATGCTTGTTGATGCCTTCAAAGAAGTCTACTAGATTTGGGAGGCATGATTTCCCTTTACAAAAGCCATGTTGACTCTTCAGCATATCATGTTCATCGATGTGTGTGATAGTTTTGTTCTCTACTATAGTTTAAACCAATTTGCCTACTACAGAAGTTGTGTTTAACAGCCTGTAACTGCCAGGATCGCCCCTGGAGATTTTTTTTCAAAAATAGGTTACATTAGTTACCTTCCAGTCATCTGGTACAGAGGCTGATTTAAGCGATGGGTTACGTATCACACAATTGAGTGTAAACAGGATACCATATTACACTGAGCGGTATGTGAGTTTTTGAGCACCTTATCTCTAGCCACATTGATTTCTTTTGAAAAATAATAAAATAAAAGATATAATAGATATAACATAATCATAACCCCCAAAAATCTATATCTTGCTGATTCTGAAAAGACCCAATCCCAACCCCCTTTGAAATCAGTTGGATTTTCTCCATTGAGTTAAACAAAAGCTGGATCAGGGCCTAATTCACCAAATTAATCCAGACAAACATGCTGGTGGTATGACATTTGTTGGTGATCCTCATATAAAGTTTTGTGTGATGCAGAGCTGTGTGAATAACAGGTTTTTCATTTTGCTGGCAATTCAGAAAAATTGGGAGCAGGGAGGCAAATTCTTTTTGGTGCTACAAAACCCTGTATTTTTTAAAAAATCAGCAAATTGAAGAGTAAAAAAATTGTTTCTGGTTAAACAAAATATTTTGTCCAACCCTAAATGAAAAGTTTGGTTTTGATTTTGAGCATTTAAAAAAATTAAGGAAAATTCATAATGAAAAAGTTCTTTTGAACTGTTTCTAAATGAACAATTTGTCAAAATAGACACAAATTCAGGAAATGTTTTGGTGTCCCCAAATCTATTTCTTTTCTCCAAAAAAAGGTTTTGGTCAAAAAATTTCACCTAGTACAAGGAAACGCAAATTAATCCAAAACTTGAACTGAACCCCAAACAGACCTTGTTTTAAAAATTCCTATAAGCTTGATTAATTTTCTTAACATTCTTTTTAAAATTTTTGCTACTGCTTCAAGATAGAAGGTAATGCTTTAACATCAAGAATGGTTGTGTTTGTGGAATTTCTGACTGGAATGGTAGCAGAGAAGCCTGTTGTAGGGAGATTTCCAGCCCAATGTTGTGATTCCTGCAGAAAATTTTGCGTAAGCATCATAATTTTTGAGTACTTAATCAAATTGGGGGGAGGATAGCTCAGTGGTTTGAGCATTGGCCTGCTAAACCCAGGGTTGTGAGTTCAATCCTTGAGGGGGCCATTTAGGGATCGGGGTAAAAATTGGTGATTGGTCCTGCTTTGAGCAGGGGGTTGGACTAGATGACCTCCTGAGGTCCCTTCCAACCCTGATATTCTATGACTCTATGACAAACCTCAGAGTTATTTCAGATTCACTACAGTTGAATGAATAACATATAGAAAGTCCTATTTCTGATTACTTTAATCTATTTCTCTGTTTGCAACTAATTCACAAGCAGCCAGCAGTTTTCTTAACTGTTTTTATTTTCTTCAAAATGATGTACTAAATAATTTTCCTAAATAATTCTTGGTCTACAGAATGTTCACGAGTTTTAAACGTTGAGCTATGCTAATTCGTTCTAATTGGATACAAAGGTCACATAGTACTGTTCCTGTTCCCTGACAGAGATAAAATTACTTTGACTCAGGCTTCTTGTGCTTACAAATTCAAAGTTTGCATTCTATGTATATTCTTTAATTTATTCTTAAAATTAATCAATTCTGCAAATGTCGCTGCCTGTAAAATTGTCCAATAGAAAGTTCATGTAAAGCAAATACAACTGAGTGTAAACCGGGTACCATTTTTCATCCAAGAAAACGTTTCAAGCAACATGTTTGAGATAAAAAAAAAAAGGAGGACTTGTGGCACCTTAGAGACTAACAAATTTATTTGAGCATAGGCTTTCATGAGAAGTGACTGTAGTTCACGAAAGCTTATGCTCAAATAAATTTGTTAGTTTCTAAGGTGCCACAAGTACTCCTTTTCTTTTTGCGGATACAGACTAACACGGCTGCTACTCTGAAACATGTCTGAGATAGTTACATATGTCAAAGATTTACCCATTACTAGCCAGAAATCTGCTATTCTAGAGGTCAGGGGACTATCTATCATAATCAAAATGACCTTTGGCTGTCTCACAGGGTTAAGTTTTCTGATCCAGCCCCCTATTGTACCAGCTGCAAACCTAGCACATCACATACAAATACTTACTTTGCCACTGAGAGGCTCCTGTTATTACATTAACGTGGGTACTGTTCATTATAATGCAATGAATATCCAGAGTTAGAATTTAATGTAGTCCATTGCCTCAAGGTATCATAGTGTACATATCCCTGGAGTCTCATAGACACATAGACTTTAAGTTCAGAAGGGACCATTATGATCATTTAGTCTGACCTCCTGAACAATGCAGGCCACAGAATCTCACCCACCCACTCCTGCAATAAACCTCTCATCTATGTCTGAGCTATTGAAGTCCTCAAATCATGGTTTAAACACTTCAAGGTGCAGAGAATCCCCCAGCAAGTGACCCATGCCCCATGCTGCAGAGGAAGGTGAAAACCCCTTAGGGTCTCTTCCAATCTGCCCTGGAGGAAAATTCCTTCCCGACCCCAAATATGGTGATCAGCTGAACCCTGAGCATGTGGGCAAGATTCACCAGCCGGATACCCAGGAAAGAATTCTCTGTAGTAACTCAGATCCCATCCCATCTAACATCCCATCACAGGCCATTGGGCCTATTTACCATGAATAGTCATCTATCAACTAATTGCCAAAATCATGTTATCCCATCATAACATCTCCTCCATAAACTTATCGAGCTTAATCTTGAAGCCAGATAGGTCTTTTGCTCCCACTGCTTCCCTTGGAAGGCTATTCCAGAACTTCACTCCTCTGATGGTTAGAAACCTTTGTCTAATTTCAAGTCTAAACTTCCTGATGGCCAGTTTATACCCATTTGTTCTTGTGTCCACATCGGTACTGAGCTTAAATAATTCCTCTCCCTCCCTGGTATTTATCCCTCTGATATATTTATAGAGAGCAACCATATCTCCTCTCAGCCTTCTTTTGGTTAGGCTAAACAAGCCAAGCTCCTTGAGTCTCCTTTCATAAGACAGGTTTTCCATTCCTCGGATCATCCTAGTAGCCCTTCTCTGTACCTGTTCCAGTCTGAATTCAGCCTTCTTAAACATGGAAGACCAGAACTGCACACAGTGTTCCAGATGAGGTCTCACCAGTGCCTTGTATAACGGTACTAATACCTCCTTATCTCTACTGGAAATTCCTCACCTGATGCATCCCAAGACTGCATTAGCTTTTTTCACGGCCATATCACATTGACAGCTCATAGTTATCCTGTGGTCAACCAATACTCCAAGGTCCTTCTCCTCCTTCGTTACTTCTAATTGATGCGTCCTCAGCTTATAACTAAAAATCTTGTCATTAATCCCTAAATGCATGACCTTACACTTCTCACTATTAAATTTCATCCTATTACTATTACTCCAGTTTACAAGGTCATCCAGATCCTGTATGATATCCCAGTCCTTCTCTGAATTGGCAATACCTCCCAGCTTTGTGTCATCCGCAAACTTTATTAGCATACTCCCACTTTTTGTGCTGAGGTCAGTAATAAAAAGATTAAATAAGACTGGTCCCAAAATCGATCCCTGAGGAACTCCACTGCTAACCTCCAATTCCTTATCCACCTTTCAATTTTCATATTGATCCCCATCTTTTCCAATTTAACTAATAATTCCCCATGTGGCACGGTATCAAATGCCTTACTGAAATCTAGGTAAATTAGATCCACTGTGTTTCCTTTGTCTAAAAAATCTGTTACTTTCTCAAAGAAGGAGATCAGGTTGGTTTGGCACGATCTACCTTTTGTAAAACCATGTTGTATTTTGTCCCATTTACCATTGACCTCAATGTCCTTAACTACTTTCTCCTTCAAAATATTTTCCAAGACCTTGCGTACTACAGATGTCAAACTAACAGGCCTGTAGTTACCCGGATCACTTTTTTTTTTCCTTTCTTAAAAATAGGAACAATGTTAGCAATTCTCCAGTCATACGGTACAACCCCTGAGTTTACAGATTCATTAAAAATTCTTGCTAATGGGATTGCAATTTCATGTGCCAGTTCCTTTAATATTCTTGGATGAAGATTATCTCGGCCCCCCGATTGAGTCCCATTAAGCTGTTCGAGTTTCGCTTCTACCTTGGATATGGTAATATCTACCTCCATATCCTCATTCCCATTTGTCATGCTACCATTATCCCTAAGCTCCTCATTAGCCTCATTAAAGACTGAGGCAAAGTATTTGTTTAGACATTGGGTCATGTCTAGATTATCCTTCACCTCCACTCCATCCTCAGTGTTTAGGGGTCTCACTTCTTTCTTTGTTTTCTTCTTATTTATATGGCTATAGAACCTTTTACTATTGGTTTTAATTCCCTTTGCAAGGTCCAACTCTACTTGACTTTTAGTCTGTCTCACTTTATCCCTACATGTTCTGACCTCAATAAGGTAGCTTTCCTTGCTGATCCCTCCCATCTTCCACTCCCTGTATGCTTTCTGCTTTTTCTTTATCACCTCTTTGAGATGCTTGCTCATCCAGCTTGGTCTACAACTCCTGTCTATGAATTTTTTTCCCCTTTCTTGGGATGCAGGCTTCCAATAGCTTCTGCAGCTTTGACTTGAAGTAATCCCAGGCCTCCTCTGCCTTTAGATCCATAAATTCTTCAATCCAATCCACTTCCCTAAATAATTTCCTTAAATTTTGAAATTCAGCCTTTTTGAAATCAAAAACCCTAGTTGCAGATTTATTTTTGTTTATCCTTCCATTCAGTTTGAACTGAATTAGCTCATGATCACTCGAACCAAGGTTGTCCCCTACAACCATTTCTTCTATGAGGTCCTCACTACTCACCAAAACCAAATCTAAATGGCATCCCCTCTTGTTGGTTCAGCAACTACTTGATGAAGGAATCCATCAGCTATCGTATCCAGGAAAATCTGAGCCCTATTATTATTACTAGCACTTGCCCTCCAGTCTATATCTGGGAAGTTGAAGTCTCCCATGATCATGCAGTTCCCATTAGTATTTACTTCATTAAAAACATTAAAGAGGGATCTATCCATATCCAAATTAGATCCAGGCGGTCTATAGCACACTCCAAGCACTATCACAGGGGAGGCTCTAGTTTTTTTCTTCCCCAATGTGATTTTTGCCCAGACTGACTCTGTCTTATCCATTCCATTGCTTTTTATTTCTTTACAGTCTACCTCATCATTGATATACAATGCTACTCCACCACCTTTGCCTTTATTTCTGTCTTTCCTAAACAGCACATACCCTTCAATACCTGTAATCCAGTCATGACTACTATTCCACCATGTTTCTGTTATTCCTATAATATCTGGTTTCACTTCCTGCACCAGTAGCTCTAGTTCCTCCATTTTGTTACCTAGGCTCCTCGCATTGGTGTACAAACAACTTAATTGTTGCTGTTTGGACTCGCTCACATTCTTTACTCGATTAGGCACGGACATTCTACCTCCAGTATGACCTATTAGACTGGGTATCCACACTGCCCTTCCTCCTTATATCCATTCTCCTACCTACAGCTGCATCTTTTCTTACTTTGTTTTCTTCCCCTCTCAATGTTAAAATCTGGAGTGGGGATTACCTGGACATCCCCCAACCATCTCCCTCAAACTCCTAGTTTAAAGCTCTCTTTGTCAGTTGTGAGAGCCTCAATCCTAGAAGTCTATCTCCTTCCCTACTCAGATGAAGTCCATCCCCAGAGAACAGTCCTCTGTCCATGAATGCCTCCCAGTGGCCATACATCTCAAACCCCTCCTTATAGCACCACTGCCTGAGCCATCTGTTGATAGTCATAATCTTGTCACACCTTTGTTGCCCTTCTCTAGGAACAGGCAGAATCCCACTGAAGATCACCTGAGCCTCGATTTCCTTAAGCGTCTTCCCCATCCTGGCATAGTCTCCCTTGATATGTTCCAGCGAGAATCTAGCCGTATCATTTGTTCCCACATGAAGAACAATCAGTGGATTCTTTCCCGCTCCCTTTAGGATCCTCTTCAACCTCAGGTCCACATCCCGTATCTTAGCACCCAGCAAACAGCACACCCTTCTATTCTCTGGATCAGCTCTGGCTACAGGCCTGTCTATTCTTCTCAGTAGGGAGTCCCCGATCATGTAGACCTGCCTTTTCCTGGTGATGGTGCGATTCTCTGGTCTATCCCCAGTTCCCTCTGGCTGCAAGTCCTTTCCAGTCCTATTCTCCTTTGTAATCCTCTTCAACCCGTCCTGTATCCTCCTGGGGCTCATATTTGGTGTTGTTTCCATTGACTCTTCCCCTTTTCCTATAGGACTAGCTGCTCTTCTCTTCTTCCTTGCCCTTCCACCTTCAGTGCCCACCTGCTGTGCTCCTTCTTCGTTTTCCAACTCTGCATACCTGTTCTTGAGCTCTATTTCTCCTTCACTAGCCCGTCTTTTCCTCTGCCTGGTTCTTTTAGTCAGATGCTTCCACTGTCCATTTTCTTCACTCAGCAGTCTCCCCTCAGAGTTCTTCGGTCCTGCTTCCATCTGCAAGTCTGAGCTCTTCCCTTCAGCCACCTCGTGTCTTTGCTCCATAATCTGCTCAAACCCCCTTCTAAACTCAACCAGACTTTCCACCTGTATCTCCAGTCCTCGGATCTTTTCTTCCATCAGCTCTATCAGGCGGCACTTCATGCAGACGAAACTCTTTCCAGGTCCCCCCTCCAGAATCATGTACATACCGCAGCTCCCACATCCCGTCATCTTCATTGTGTCTTCCACTGCTTGGGTCACTCCCACTGCTGCTTCTGTGTCTGTCATTGCCTTCTCACCTAAGCCCTGTTAGTCTGGGAAACAAACCATATCAAAACATCACCCCCCACAGCAAAAACAGACCCCAAACGAGCACCGCAGTACAAACTCCCCTGTTTACAGCTCTGTTTGCTGGCTCCTGTGCAGCTGCAGCTGTCTGCATTGTATTGCATTGCAAACTCCAGAAGGCAGTGTGTGTGTGTGTGTGTGTGTGTGTGTGTGTGTGTTGTGGAGCTATAGCAGTGAATACATAAATGGAATCCAACAACATTAGCAGTGCTGAAAGCACTATAAACCATTGAGGACTTTTTTAGCCAGTCACAGCCCGTCATTGGCCACATATTCTCGAACTTCCCATTTTCAATAGGAAATGCACTTTGCTGTTGAAGTAGTTTGTTTAAGACGCTTGCTGCCCAGTTGTTTCTCCAGGAACATGGGAGGAAGGCACTAGACTATAACTCAGAAAAGCTGGGTTCTGTTCCTGGGTCTTCCATAGACTCCCTGTGTGACCTTGGCCTCTTGGTTCCTCATCTGTAAAATGGGGATAATACTACCCTACCCCTCAAGGAGGACTGTCGAGAGGAGGGAATCATTGTGAGGTGCTCAGATATTACAGTGGGGAAGGCTGCATAATAAATGAATAAGCTGTCAGCCAGATTCATCCTTATGGGTACAAGAGGGTGTGGCTAGTACCACCAGCCTTTGTGTGCAGCTGTGCCTGAGGGGCAGGCACCTCTGGGGGAAGTGTGGCTGCTGCAGGATTTCTTTAGGCATTGGGCATGGGAAGGACCAGTTTAAATTCAGACATGGGATCCAGAGGAACCTCCTGGGCGGGTGATGCTGAGGAGAGGCACTTAGTCCATACAGCTCCAGGCTGGCATGTCCCTGCCAACTTTAGGGGCTGTCCCTTCTGCTGCTGCTGCCCTGCAGAGCATGTATAGTGGGCAAATTTTACTGCTGCCCTCTGCCACAGACAGACTTACCGTACGCTGGCCTATGATGCTGGTACAATCCAGGGAGTGAACCAAGCCCAGAGAAATGTAACAAGCTTTTTAAAATTCCTTTAGTGCTGGTAGAAGGTTTCTGGAGTGAAATCCAGTTTATCGGTGGAGTTGGTACAGCATAGATAATGGCCATACAAGCTTCTCCCAACCCACCCACTGACGTATCTCTACCTAACTCTGGACAGGGCTACCTCTAAGCTGCAAGGACAGCCAAAAAGGGGAACAAACATGGTTTGTGTGTCATGATATGGGGCTGGTCCAAAGCACCTTAAAGTCAATTGGAAGTTTCCCATTGGATCAGGCACATAGAAACAGGTCCACTGGCAACTGAGATGATCAAACCCATTTCACGTCAGCCACCAATCAGCTGAAAAGTGGGAGTTCTTAAATTTCGGTTCAAATAAAGGTGTTTTTTGAAGCTGTGCTCTCACTTCATTGGTGAGTTTGCTTGCATAACACAGCACTTCTGGGATCCCCCTGCACTGAAATTACAGGATTCCCCATTCATTCACAGTCAAAACACTGGGTCAGAATTATTCATCTTCACTTAACAGGCCCTGTGTCAGAATTGCTTCTTAGCCTCTCTCCAGTGCTAGCACAGGAATGCTCAGAGGCACTGATAAACTTACTGAACTGACTAGTGGCCCCTATGACAGTGATCTCAGTACTTTGTCTTTCCATCTCCATCTGTTTCCTACCTTAATTATGTTACCTATGAATTCCCTTGCTACTAGGTCTGAGTTACAGCAAAGTTCACATTCATGCAGAGCAAACGAGGGATGGATTGGTTTTGTTTTTCTGTTTGCCATGTCTATAGAAATAACAGAAGCTCTTTTGTGCCATTGGGAACTTGGGGTCACATTAGGGATAAAATGTGAACTCCAGTAGTTGTGGGTTGAATGCAGCACTGTGCTGGGAGAAATCTTTCTCATGAAGGGCCGTTGTGACTCAGGGTTAGGAATTTGCCTTATCTGAGAAATGCCTTTGGAAACTGTACACTTTTGCTGCACGCACTCAGCACAGAAGACTGGATGGTTAGACACATACATTCCAGTATATAAAGCCACACTTGCACATATCCTACCTCTTAGTTTATCATCATCCAGAAGTGGGACATAATGATAAGGAACTAAAAAACCCAAAATGAGAGAGACAAAAGAACCGATTTATGCCATAAACTGAAACTGCTGCGGGAGTTCTTTCATGGTGTGAAAATAACACTTTCTATAACCTCAGGGTCATGGTTCAACATATCTGATCATCATTTTTCAACAATAAAAGTGAAATCAAATTTGTGTGGCATGTAGGCCATTTTGGGGGTAAGAGGCCTAGTTAGTAGGCTACTGGCTGGATACTCACCCACCATCTCTCTGTCTTGTCTATTTAGATTGTCAGCTCTTTAGTGCAGGGACTTGTGTGTTTGTACAGCTCCTAGCACAATGTGTTCTTAGTCTTGGCTGGGCCTTGAGGTGCTATTGTATAATAAGTAATTACAATGATGAGTGACACCGGATACGTCTTCCCAGCTTGACAATGAACCATTGATAACTAAATTTGGGGCAGGTAGGGGGTCGTTTCAGGTTGATCAAAAAGTTTTGTTTGGATAAATTCAAACCTTTCATTCTGATTTCAAGCTTTCAAAACTTCTTTTTAAAAAGTTGTATAAAAAAACAATGTTTTGAAAAGTTGTTTTGAAATGAAAAAAACCGAAATGCTCCATTGCAGAGTGTGTAGAAATAGGATGTCTGGACATGATTGATGTCAAAATGCTTCACTTTGTTTTTGCAAAACAAACTTTTGTCAAAATCAAAACATTTTTGTTTTATATAAAAACAGCATTTTGAATGTTGATGAAAAAATTCCTGCCAATTCTAATCCTGGCCATTTGCGCTCTTTAAAAAAATCCAGGCTGCTTCCCTACGTTAGTCTGGCAGTCTGACCAAATTCCAGTTAGGAGGAATTACGCCACGCACCTAAGTTCCTTCTACATTTTCATTTGGCTTCTTCACATCCTATTAGTAACTGTTCTGTAGTGTGGCTGAGCACTGTCTCATTTTACCTCAATAGCGAGTGAAGAGAGAGACCAGAATTCTAAGTATAGAGTTTGGAAAGTGTGTTAGCTTTCCTCAACATTGGGGTGTTCACCTGAAGATCCTTCAGTAACAGATGGTATTATATGTTCTCTTCTTCCATGTGTTAGAGCAGGTCAACCCTACAGCTTAAGTCGATCTAACTTGTGTCGCTCAGGGGTGTGAAAAAGCTTCCTACTGAGATAGCTTCTGCCTCTCACGGAGGTGGAGTAATTAACAAAGAAAGTAATTGTGCAAAGAATGAATGACTCTAAAGCTGGGTGGGCATAGGGAGGCCTTTCCATTGTTCACTGCTGATCAAAACCTGCCGATGTAGCATTTCTAGTGTAGACCTGCCCTTAGTCTTCCCTGCTGATGTTCACTTTAAGGTGTGCTTCTTCTCTGAAAGGGATGGTGAGAAAAGCAAATCTATCCCGTGTGCATTCAGAGCCGGAGCTGCTGACTTCGGCGGCAAAAAGGTTTATTTTACTATACCTTTTTCTTCCTATCGGCCTGCAAAGCCCACATAGCTAAGACGGGGTGAGCTATACATTCTGCACTGCTTCCTGCATCAGCCACACAATTGTTTACTACATTTAAATCTGTTGCATCTGTGCAAGAGCAGTATGAGGTTGCAGAGATGAGGTTGCACAGCTGTCACTGAGGGCTCTGTTTGGCCTGCAGACCCCTCATTATGGTTGATTATACATTAGATAGAAAGACAGGAGGTTTGAAACTCTGCCCAGGCTGATTTACAGAGCTGAGAAGAAACAGCTTTATATTTGTAGCACGTTTGATACTGAGTATCTCTGACAGTCCAGAAACACGGAATCCCACTCTGGCATTTTTAGTGTGCGGAATCGCACCGTGCTTTTAAAGTCTCTCAATGTATACAACAACTGAAGGGTCATTTCTTTGTAGCTTGGAGGCTGATGCATTGCATTGCACGGTAGGCTCTGCCCATTATTTTGTGCCATAGGTAGCCAGCATCTCTACACCTGAGGTGTGTGATCATTAAAGATGACTGTGACTGGACCCTAGGTGCTTGTTCCTGGAGCTTAACTCACGAAGTGCAATGCACTACAGTTCAGTACCTTTAATTGTCCCTGCCATACTGCGTACAGATTTCAACCCCGCCAGCTGTTCATTATATTACCTTGATAGATAATATATCAGATGAGGTTCATTTAGGGTGGGTCTATTGTGAGACTAGTCAGTCCCAAAGCACAACTGCTCTAACAAAGGAAATTAAGGGTCTCCTACAATCTTGTTCACTTGTATCATTGTTAAAATGAGAGGATGGATTGCAACAACCCAACAGTGATTTCTGTCAGAAGTTACATTGGTACTTGTCAACATGGTGATATGGGGAGATAAAAGATGGGTACTGCCGTAAGAAAAATATGGTTGGAAGGAGAGAAAAATAGCAGATATACAG
This sequence comes from Natator depressus, assembly GCF_965152275.1. NCBI lineage: Eukaryota > Metazoa > Chordata > Testudines > Cheloniidae > Natator > Natator depressus. Next base: position 115,823,560 of record NC_134240.1, on the reverse strand, counting down.
GAGTGATTTGTTGGCTGCAAAAATCAAAATGACTTTTCAAGGAATTTATGCCCACTCGAACAAGAAGCTAGTAAGAGATTGGAACCTAGCCCAGCATACAAATTCAATAACCGAACAAAACCCCATAGGGTTTGCAGAGTGTCTGTAACCTCTGGAAAGCCCAATGTTGTGCATTGTACATTTGAGGAGCCTGATCCAACGTTCCCTATTCACACTGAATTTCCCCTGACGTGATTAGGATTTGTGGGTACTTTTTTTAAAACAAGGGCTCTTTAAAACGATACATTTACATATCACCCCTCTCCAAAGGGATAACAACATCCCATTGATAGTGTTGTCTTCTATCCTGATGCACTTGAGCAGCTTAGCACACTAATACGCTACAGACCCCGGGCTCAGTCTTGTGAGGCGCTGACTGAGCATCTCCTAGAAGATACTGAGTACCCTCAACTCCTCTTAGAGTGTGTCTGTACTACAAGGAGACACCTGCTACAGCGACAGAAGGGGTTTTTCCATCACTGTAGAAAATCAGCCTCCTCCAGAGGCAGTCGCTAGGCCGAGGGAAGAATTCTTAGCTCAGCTTAAGGACATCTCTTAGGGGCATGTGAATTTTTCACACCCCTGAGTGACATAGCTAGGTCCACCTAAATTTTAGATGTAGAACAGGCCTTAGAGGAGTTAATAAGGGTTAAGGATGCTGTGCCTTGCAGAACTGAGTCCTTCTGATGCACCTGGCTTTGGCCACTGTCGGAAGACAGGATACTGGCCTAGTTGGATCATTGGTTTGACCCAGCATGGCCGTTCTTATGTCCCTTGTGCCTAATCCTGAGACACAGTGGACAGCTGCTTCTCCCACTGAAGATGAATTACGAGTGCTCAGCGCATCACGGCAGCTGAGTCGTTAATGTCAGTGGAAGTTGGTGACTAAGCACTTCTTTGGATCAGGCCGTGCCCCAGAATCACTCTATCTCTCCCTGAAAGAATGGCATGGATCGGAGGACATGTGGTAAGGGCTTGGCAGCAGCAATTCATAATGATCTAGGAGAGGAACTGAAGAACAACCATCTCCAGCTAACGCTTCAGGAGGATTTAGGTAGGTAGGATGCAATTGCTCACGATGGAATATGGCCAGGTCTTTAGGGTGGTCCCAGCTACCCCTTCAGGTCCTGTCTTGACAGGTTCCCTACTAGGTTACAACAGAGCCAGCTCACACAGCATCAGCTGAGTTAGCCTGCATCTAAATGGACCTTTTCAGTCATGTGAGGGTAATTCAGTTGTGCTACCATGGTGGATAAACACACCTTTTCTGCAAGTGAAGGCCTATCCTCAGGGTCATGGGAGGGTCAGAACTTTGGCTGATGTAAACTGCAGGCTCCACTGAAGTCAGAGAGGCTGCGATCCTGGCCAAGAACCTTGAATGACCCTGGGTATTACGTGCCCTCCGAAAGCTGGGTTTCAGACTGTGTCCTAGGCACGTTACAGGGCAGGGGTGGCCAAACTGCCGCTCGTGATCCACGTGCGGCTCTTTTACAGTTAAAGTGCAGTTTGCAGAGCCCCCATTCCCCAACCCCATTCTCCAGCTACCAGATGGGGGAAAGGAGGTGGCCTTGGGGCTTCTGCCAGAGATGACTGGTGCATGCCGGGGGGGGGGGGGGCATAATTTAAATGTACAGCCCCCCCAAAAGCTTGAGTCATGCCCCCCTTACCCTCAGTGGCCCCTCGCTGCAACTCCCAGGTGTCAGCTCCTTGTGGAGAGGCAGCAGCAATTAGCTGGGAGCTGCAGGGAGGGCTCGCTGCTTTAGCTCCCCAGGGAGAGGCAGCAGCCAAAGCAGCGGCTCTCCCTGCAGCTCTCAGCTATTTGCCGCTGCCTCTCCCAAGGGCCACAGCTCCCAGCTTGCCTGCTCCAGCAGCTGCCGTGCAGGGAGAGAGCCTGGAGGCACCATCTGACCCAGCGGGGCCAGCAAACCCTGGCAAAAATCGGCTATGTGACCCCACGTCATCCCCCGCGCCCGTGATGCCTCCAGCTTCTGCCCAGCAGGAAGGGGGATCTTGGGGTATGACCCTGTGGGGCGTGCTTGCTGGGGCTCCAGCAGGAGCGGGGCTTCAGCCCCAAGCCCGGGAAGGCACCTCCCACAGGACTTGTCAGGGTTCCCTCCCCACTCTGAACTCTAGGGTACAGATGTGGGGACCGCATGAAAGACCCCCTAAGCTTATTTCGACCAGCTTAGGTTAAAAACTTCCCCAAGGCACAAATCCTTCCTTGTCCTTGGCTGGGTACTGCTGCCACCAACAAGTGAGTTAGAAAAAGATTCAGGAAAAGGACCACTTGGAGTTCCTGTTTCCCTAAAATATCCCCCCAAACCCCTTCACCCCCTTTCCTGGGGAAGACTTAAGAATAATATCCTCACCAATTGGTACAGGTGAACACAGGCCCAAACCCTTGGATCTTAAGAACAGTGAAAAATCGATCAGGTTCTTAAAAGAAGAATTTTATTTAAAGAAAAGGTAAAAGAATCACCTCTGTAAAATCAGGATGGTAAATACTTTACAGAATAACAAAAGATTCAAAAACACAGAGGAACCCATTCTAGCTTTAGTTTCAAAGTTACAGAGAAAAAAAACAGGGATAAACCTTCTTCTAGCAAAGGGAAAATTCACAAGTTGAAAACAAAAGGTAATCTAACCCACCCTGCCTTATTTACTTACTCTTTTTCCAATATTGAGACTCGTTTTAGGATGATTTTAGGAGAAGGAGTTTTTCTGACCTGATGCTTCTCTGCTTCCCCAGAGAACATACACACAAAGTCTCTTCTCTCTCCCCCCCACCCCCCGATTTGAAAGTATCTTCTTTCCCCATTGGTCCTTTTGGTCAGGTGCCTACCACGTCATTTGAGCTTCTTAACCTCTTACAGGTAAGCAGGAATTCTAGGCTACCCTTAGCTGTATGGTTATAACAGGACTGAAGCCCTGAGGCCCTCCTTCCTGAAAGGCTAAAGCCCCAAGCCCCAGCAGGCACCTCCCACGGGACTGAAGCCCCAAGCCCCACCAGGTGCCCCTCAGCTCTAGAACTTCTGAAGATTGTCATATATGGCTCTGAGGGTCAGTAAGTTTGGCCACCCCTGATCTAGTGAAACAAATACAAACTAAAAGGTTTTTTTAAAACATTCTGGGTTAAAATGTCTCTCTCTTTTTTTCTTTTAATGGGCACAGCATTTTCAGACCACAGACAGGGTCCCCGTTTGGTTCAGGTTTGGGGTGAAGTTTCACAGGGAAAGAGGCATTGCCAGACTGGATCAGACCTGGCGTCCATCTACTCTAGTAGATGTCTGTCTGTCTCTCACAGTGGCCAGTATCAGATGCCTCAGAGGAAGGTGCAAGAAATGGCAGAGGAAGCAGAATGGAAAAATCTGCCTCCTCTGTAGATCTTTCTCATTCTAACCATCAGTGGTTAGAGATTGTTTTAAAATCTGAAGCACAAAGTTTTATCACCATTCCGACCCCCTTCTAAGCATTATGATGTCTCTGGATGTCTTTATTATTCATACAAACGTCCAATCGTTCTTTGAATCTTGCTGAGTTCTTGGCTTCCTGCACAATCCTGGTTGGTTCTGTTATCAGAACCAATGTATTCATTATCCAAAGATAACTAAACTGCGTAAGGGACGAGATTCTCAGATGGTGTAAATCAGGATAGCTTCACTTAAGTCAGCGGACCTGCATCTTGTGTAATCATTTACACCATGTAAAATGCTACCATCTCAGAATGGATGCAAAGTGCAGACCAAAGACTCTGCTATTTCTCTCGCATTATCTCCCAATAATTGGTGACTAGTCTGAGTCCTGTAAGAATGCTCAGAATTGGGCAGAGCCAAAGGATTTGTTTCCTACTAGTTTTTAATTGAATCAAATGTGTTTTTCCAAATATTTTGCAGTATGTTATTTTGGGGGTGGGATTATTGTTGGAGGGCAGGGTTGTTTAGTTTAGTTTAGTTTGGGAGTTGAAAGGACAGCTTGAATGATTCATGAGGGGACAAATAAGGCATTTTTGTTGCTGGAGGCTTAGCAATAGAAATAACAAAGAATGTGCAATGATTTTTCTTACTGGATATTTTCTGTCAAAACAGAACGCATTTCTGGGGAGAAATGCAATCATGTCATTTTACAAATCTGGTTCACTGAAGTACAGAGCTAGAGTGCTGACACCGTGAATGGGATAAAGGACAGTGATGGGTGGATGTCAAAAGGCAGTAGAGTCTAGCCAGAATAAGCGCACAGAAGCTTGTATAATTATTCAAAGCAGCATCCAAACTCTCTTAAGCTCTTGGGTCAGGAGACTTGGGCTGCAAATCTTATTAATAGAACAGGCTCTCTTCCAAAATTTTGAGCAGAGCTGGTCAGAAGATGTGGGGGTTTTTTTAAATTATTTTCTATGAAAAGTTTAGAAGAAAATACAAATATTATATTTTCATCAAAATGTTTTGGGGTTTCATCAAAAGCCCTTTCCCTTTCCTACACTGACTCCTAAGAAGTCCCAATAATTTCATGTTTGCGAGTCTGAGGTACAAGTTTATAGCCTTTGTTCTTAACAAACATATAGCACTCAAAGACTTTTCTGAGCATTCATTTGGCTGACTGCATGGAGAATCCCATTCTTAAGGATTAATGAAATACATTTCATTTGAACAACCTATTTGTAGTAGGAATAAGAACCCTTACCCTGGCTCTTTTTAATTGTTGAAGTGTCCACAAAGTGCACTGCCACCCCTACAGAATCATTGGCTGACTTACCTCCTTTGGCCTTCCCCGCCCCCCGTCTCTCTCATCTTTCTGGAATATTACACCAGGTGTCGTTTATCCCCATTTTTAATGTGAGAGCCACAGACTTCAGACCACGACATTACTTTCACTGCAGGTTCTATTGCGTGTTGGCAGCTTGCTGGCATTCTTTCAAACTGTTTAGCATGGAAAAATCCCCAGAGTGGGGAAGTGCAGTGAGTGACGTTCAGTAATTGCGCCATAATTGTCACCCATGTTCTCCCCCCACTTAACATTCAGCGCTACCACTGACAAGCATCGACACACAAATCAACTTCTAGGCCATTAGTGGTACGGGATGTACAGCGGTGACATTCTGGGCTGCATTATCCCCTCTCTTAAACACCAATGCTAAATCAGTCACTGGGCTCCCAGGTCTCAGTCCACCCAGTAGTTGAAGGCAGAGAACCTCTGGATTAAATCCTTTTAATAAAAAATATTCGAGTATCCATTCACACACAGCACTTGATTGATTGTCTGACTTATAAAACACTCCCCTCCACTGTACGTGGGCAAAATGTTAACCTCACCCAACGCTTTTTGCTAATGAGAGACTAGGACCAACATTTTGAAACCTTGATACCTAATGTTAGGCTCCCAAATCAGTATTTAGGATCGCTAATATAAATGGCCTGATTTTCAGAAGCACCGAGCATCCAAAATCCCACTGAAGTTAATGGGAGCTGCAAGAGCTCTGCCTTAAGCCAATAAATATATTTCATACCGAGGCTCCAAAGCATTATACTAGTCATTTTTATTTTATTATGCCACAGAGCATTCATCTATCTTTGTCCCCAGCCATGGAACATTCCACCCGTAAGTCAGTACAAGACTAGCTTTCCTGCCTGCCCCTGTATTTATGGAAGGATGGAGCCATTTCTAGTGGAGTGAATGAATTTAGGGTGGGTTGGAGAAAAATCCTACAATGGCAGATATCAGTGGGGGTGGGGGGAGGGGTGAAGGCGGTCAACAGTGTAGTGTTTAAGGGGTTAATCGTTCTTAATAGTCTACAAGTAGGATGCTGCTGTCATCTAGTGATTATTGATCTGTTATTTGATGGAGATAGCAGAGAAGAGCCCAAAGCAGGATAAGGAAAGGCAGACAAGGAAGGAAAGAGGAGACAATAAAGGAGATCTGTGACTCTCTGGAAAATTTATATTGTCCCCTTAAAAAACAAAGTAAGGGAGTTACATTTTGTTTGAACATAGGGCAAATTGCCCAAAGCAGAACAGCAGCTTGAGTTTTCTCATATGTCTTCATAAGTGTGTTGCTTGACTGGCCTTTTCAACAAGTAACATCCAACAGAATTTTTATGTGTCCTCTCGCTCTCTATGAGTATAATATCCAAAGGGATTAGTCACTGGAGTTTCCATATGGTTTCATCAGTGCATTGTCTCTTTTGGAGTCAGCCTCTTTGTCAGTTCTCTCTATTGCTGTTGTTTTAAACATTTTTGTGTAGACTTGTTTGATGTCTTGGTAAGCAAAGGGGCCAATCAGTGTTCATCTGCTTTCTTTGTACGCCTTCATCCGGAGCCTCAGATCAACCTCTTGTTCATTGGCATTGTCTGCGGTATTCTCAGAGAGCAGGATGTCTTATCTGCCTTCATTATCGTATCACAGCGGCAGAACGGCTGAGGGGAACTGGAGAAGAATTTAATTCCCTTCTTCACACACACACAGGCTATGTCTACACTGGCAATTGAGTGACAAAACTTTGGTCGTTCAGAGGTGCTAACCCACTCCCGCAATTGTCAGTGTGAACACCGCGTTGTCGGGAGGAGCGCTCTCCTGTCAACAACGCAAACGCCACTCGTTGGGGGTGGAAGTATTTTGTCACCAAAAGGACCTATAAACGGTGGCTACACTGCCCAACTTTTAGCAACACGGCTGTGTCGACACGACTGTGTCGCTAAAAGCTGTGTAGTGTAGATATAGCCATAGTCTCTCTCTCTCTCTCTCACACTCACACACACACACACACACACACACACACACACAGCCATCATCAGGCGGCACGCTGGTGATTTGGGCTTGCATATGGTACTTGCCTCTGTCACGCTCTGTCACCAAATACAGCTCTCTAGAATGAAGAGCTCATGCTCTTTGATCTTACAGAGCCAGGTTTTCCAAAGAATGCAGGGCCTGCATTTCAAGGGATCTGAACCTACAACGAAGACAGATTTGCAAACAAGCAGCTTCCAGCAGCTTGCCATAGTGACACACTGATGGCCCAACTTGCAAAAGAGCCCAGTAAAAATCTGGGCTCTTCTCTTGGTGCCTAAAGGGGAGCTTCGTTTTGAAGACAAGGCCATGGAGACAAAGCAAAATATTTCCAAACTCCAAGGAGAGAGCGCTAATCTAGAGGAAGCGCTGAGGGTGAATCCAATCAGAGATGCTCCTCACAGCAATACATAACTCCACTTTCTCGCATTTGAACTTTATGAATGCAAATCATGTTTTTTTTAAAAAAAAGGAAACAGCATGTAAAACTGCCCTTGTTCTTTCTCCTCCTTTCCCTTCACTTTATCCTGTCAGCACTGCATATATCAAACTAGAGCTCTGAGTTTTAACTAGGCTTTACTGTTTCATTCTGCTTCATGAATTTTTCAGTGTTTACACTTATGCTTAATATAATAAGATTGATAGTGCAGCTGCCTGATAGATTCTCATCCAGGCTCCTCAGCTACAGAGATGTTTGTTCTTTCTCCCTAATTTTCTGTGATATCCAAAAGTTCATTTTTACCTTTCACATACTTTACGCTGGTCTCATCTTTCAAATACCCATCTTCTGAAATAATATAGCCAAGATAACAACATTTACCCACTGGATTTTTTTGATTAGGGCTCAGCCTGATGTCTAAATTATTGCAGCCTGTTAGCTTTATTTCTGGATACCAGCTATGTGAATCAAGTTGACTTGGCTAGCCATGAGCTGCTGCTTGGGAGAGCCCTGAAAATCATTGGTACCAATGAGGTGTGAGTACCACATTCCTCCAATAGGGGAAGTTGGTGCCATCCATATGCTCAAAGTCCTTGTAACTTTTCACTCTCTACAGCAACAGAGATTAAGAGGAGGTCGAAAAGAGGTGTGCCAAATGAAGGATTTATTACTCAACGTATTGGATGCACCTCTTCAACCAGCCCCACCATGCCACAACGAGGGTCAATTAAACTGACCAGCAGATAAATTAAAATAATAGATAAAAGAGAATAACTCTTTTTTGCAGCCTGCATTGACTTTGCTGCCATGGGAAATCAATGAGACAAATAGTTGAGTGGGATTAAAGAGAGGAGCAGGATGTTCACATAATCAAAATCCAGAATAAGCAGTAGGCAGGATGTTAGGAGCGGAGTTTCAGAAAATAGTGGCCCTCAAGCTTTGAGGAACATTGTATAGGTTGTAACTAAAAAGGCAATGGGATGAAACTGACTGAGCAAAAGTAAATAGACGCCGAACATCAATTAGATTTGTTAGAATGTGGACTATCTCAGATGGAAATGCTATAAGCCTCATTGCCTGAATTATTTAAAACCAGATAAAATGCTGGACAAAATATCATTGGGTACAATCTTGCATTGTGATGGAGGTGGGTCTTCTCCAATATGATGTAGCGCGGTCTCTTCCCTCTCTCACTTCTATGATCTCAAGCCAATCAGAAATTTTAATGCTCTGTATTCCCACTGTAATGGCAACAAAATCAACACACATCGTAACCACCACTGAAACATCCATGAGGACCCAGCCCTGGAGTCAGCAAGGTCACTTAAGCATGTACCTAACTCTAAGGATGTTGGGAATCTCATTTACATCGATGGGACTACCCATTTTGCTTAACATGAGGCACATCCTTAAGTAAAATCTAGACTCGGGGCCCTACTGCTTGCAAGTTTTGGGTGGCTACTTTTTGAAAGACGCTCACAATTTTTGCATAGTCGGTCTCTACTGCGAGTTATATTAAAGAGGCACAGATGCAGTCTTTGGGCTTGGGAGCTATTCAGTCATTTGTGCATCAAACGAAACTCACCTTCTTGCCAGCAACACACCTGCTCCACTCTATCTATCTGTTTCTTGAAGTCTGTAGTATTAATTTTGCTGCTATTTGCCTGATCTAGCAGTTTTCACCTATTTTATCCATCCTCTGGTTTAAATGAAAAAGCATTTTACTTATAAAAAAACCCCCCTAATTTAGTAGTTTTGTTTGTTTTAATGCCGTAGGAGCCTCAAAAACCTTCCAAGGGACGAAGGGTGGAGGTGTGGGCTTCACTGCTTGAATGAGAGCAAAAAGCAAATGGAAAATCCAGGCTAAATACACAGGACCATTGTTTGTTCACTAGAGCAGACATTTGCACATGCAAATAGGGTCAGATGCAAATAGCTGTGCAAGCAATTTTTGAAGCTGCAAAATCAGCACTAGACTGTCACTGGCCCATTTATAGGTCTGAGGAAGGAGTGCAACGAGTCTTCCTCTTGCATATCCCCATATAATTGGGGTCCCTGCCATTAAGTGGCCTTGCTCATGGTCACCCAGCAGGTCTCCTGAATGCTAGTCTGATGCCCAATCCATTAGAGAGTACTGCCTCTCCAGTGCATAGCTCACATGAGTACTACCAGGGGACATAATGAATGCGAATAAAGTGCATTGCAATCTTCTGATAAATGTCATCATGCACTTGCACCTTTTATGAATATGCAGCTTTAAAAAATAAACTACCAGACTGAAACAGCGGAAAGGGTTTAATTGCATTTTGCATGCAAGCATTTATTCCTGCCATGGGGCAATGTAAAAGCAGCTAAGATGTTACTTCTTAAAGGCTGTATCTGAGTGATATTTTCTAGTATGTCTGAGGATAACTGAGTGTGTCACCTGTTATTAATCAGACCACCGGGTAAATATTTTGACAACATGTCATGCAGGAGCAATGAAAAAATAAAAGGTTACTATCCTGACTCCTTCTTGTTACCGCTGTTAATGATGGCATCCTAGGGCCTCATCTGGTACTTTAGATCTCCAAATATTTACTTTGCTCGCTGGAGACTGTGGCAGAAGAAGGCTCAGCTATAACAATGGAAGGCACGCAGACGAGAAATGCTGGAAAGAAGCTGAGTGGAAGTTTTCAAACTGATTGCTGCTGTAGAAGATCTGCACTTACTTGAGCCTTTTCATTTTTCCTGCCCCACAGGGTGAATTCAATTGAATAACAGAGGGATCTTGTGGAAGAAAAAGGGACTCCTTTCTTGAAGCATAGATGGAATTGGAAGGTTTGGAAGGTGTTTGTTAGGCCCCTGTCCTGCTATGCCAGGCAGGGACCATGTTTACCTGTACGTAGAGCTGAAAGGGAAAGGATTTTTCTTGCTCTTGGAAAAACTTCAAGATTCTGGGCGGGAGAAATCCCCTCCCAAACTGAGATAAAAAGTTGAAGTTGGGACAATTTTTGCAAATCAATAATCCAGAAAAAAACAATTTGGGCTGATCAATGTTTGAATTCCTATAGCTAGCTTCAATTTTAATCCAAAAGTCATTTCAAACATACTGAACTTTTCATGTTGACAATTTAGAAAACGTGTTGCAGAAACATTTCCAAAGGACAAATTCATCAAAATTGACTCTTTCCTGCAAACAGTTTTGGTTTCACTGAATCAGCATTTTCCAAGGACAAAAATGGTTTTCTTGAAAAATTCCTGATCTGCTCTATCTGTATGTTTGTGCAGTGCTTAACACAATGGAGTCCTAATGAGGGTCTCTGAGTGTTAGCCTGAGATAAATATGAAATAATGATAATAACCGGGCCTTGTAGTACTGTCTGCCAAGTGTATCCATGGGGTACTAGGACATTTATTAGAGTATAAAGTTCAAATATACAGCAGGGTTTGGTGTTGCACTTTCATCACCTGTTAAAGCGCCGCTTCATCCCTGCTGCTGTTAGATCACATCTCAGCTCGGAGCATCTTTGTCAGCCCACTGCACAGAGAACTCTAGTGCATCACAGCTGAGTAAACAGTAATCTAACTCTGCCGCACCTGAGTGAACAGATTATATCCAGCTAATGTTCTAGCTAATTCCTCAAATCTCCAATTACAAACAGTCACAAACCCCTTCCCTCCTGCACCCGGAGAGAAAGGATGGGCACAAAACACAGGCGTATGGAAATATGGTACTGATGGGGGGGCAGGTTCCAGCTATTATCTGTAAGAACCCCACCTTGTAGCAGAGGATGCTCCATCCCATGCCCCCCCCAAACCATATCTCATTAGAGTTGCCACCATGTTTTTTTTCCTTTCCATTTTCTCACTTCTCCTCCTTTCTGTCTGTTCTTTTTCCCTTCTCAGCTTTTCCTTTTCTGTCTAAATTTTTCCTTTCTCTCACTTGTTTTGTAGCTCCCCCACCTGTTCCCCACTCAGCAGAAAGCTCTGTACCTCGATGGGATGTCCATTGGCTACTCCAAGAAGTCACATGCATATGCTCTTCCTGCCTAGCAGAGTAACAAAGCAGAGCCTCCTGGGTCCGTGGACCGTGAACCTGAGCCTGCAACCTTGTATGCGCAAGGTACTCCTGCAGCTGGCTGCGTTAGGGGAGCAGAGACGGAAGAGGAAGTGGCTTGCTATGTGCCACCCACTGTTTTCCCCAAGGTGCCCTGGGCATGTTTGTATTGTGAAGGGGCAGAACTGGAGTCATGCAGCTTTCTCCACCCTCACTCTTCTCCTCTGCTCAGCAACCCCAACCTGGACTTGTCTCAGACCCTATTTGAAACCAAATTAAGCTAAATCCATATAAGAGGGGGACTCTTAACCCCACTTAAGGGAGTTGCACTGATTGAGCCAAGGTCAAAGTCTGGGTCCTTATCTTCAAGGCCCGCAATGCCTGGGACCAGCATGATTAAAAGTTCGCCTTTGATGAGGATGAGGGTCATGATCAACAACTCGACTGCTCAGGCACAATGGAACTCCCCACCACAAGGGAGATGGAGCTTTCTCACGGGCTCATCTGAGACTGTGGAACGAGATCCCAGAGGAACTAAGACCCATCAGAAACCTCTCCACCTTCCAGTCCACAGAGCAGCGGGTATATTAAAAAACCCTACCAAACCTAAACACTACACTGGACACGCAATTCTCTATCTAAGGCAAGGATGAGAGGAAGAGCAGATGTTAGTCATGTCACATACTGCACTGGAAGATGCTCAGATACTACGGGGATGCGGGCAGTATAAGAACCTGTACAGAGTAGAACTGATTTAACAAAATCAATTTAGAAACCAGTTTAGTTAAATCAGCCCAATTTCTAGGGGTGGACCAGACTTTGCCCATCCACATCTCAGAAACAATCTCTTTTGTCAGCTTTTTCCAATGTAGTTCTTTCAGCTGGAAAGTCTTTTCCCCCAATCCCTCCCACATAACACTCTGTTGATAGAACACAGCATGTGAGAATCCAGAGCTTTCACTGGAAATGCTCTTTTCCTCACTAGGAAAAGGCTTGGTAGGTTCCCAAGCCAACTTCCCTCTGTCAACTCTGCTTTCCAAGCTTTCGTCTCCTTTTTCAACAGAGGAAGGACCAGGGTGTTTTCTTTGTTGCAAATTGTGACTAAAAGTTATAACGGCCGTTAGTGTTTCCCAGAGAAAGTCTCCACTGTCCTCTGGGTTTGTTTCTTTTGCAGTGATGCGTATGCGTTACTTGTAGCGTGATCAGACCTGCCCAAGCGTAACTTCCCCTGCTGTTATCATTCTGTTTGCATTATGACTTAATTTACTTGTGGAATACAGTGTGTGTATATCCGTTTGTGATTTCACTGGGAATATTAGCAGATGCCAAAATGTCAGTACTACTATAAAAAGCACCAACAACTCAGAACTCTCTTAAAACTCCTTTTCTTCTCCTAATCAATAACTTCCTCTCCCAGAATCCTCCTGGTCCCAAATCACATTGGGCCTCATCCTAAATCCACTGATGGACTCCCATTTCCTTCAGTGGCTTTTGAGTCAGGCCCATTATTTCTCATCCGCACCATGCCAAGTATGTATTGCTACTACAATGCAGGGTGAAGGCTCCGCATCCCCATCAGGATTCAGGCCCAGTTATGCTAGGGGCTGCATAGCACCAAGACTGGAAGACCTATTCTGTGCTGAAGAGTTTACAGTCTCGTTAAGACAAGCCATAACGAGTGGGTGTAACAAACAACCAGCAGGAGCTAGGGTGGGGAAAACAGTAACAGTTCTTGTTGCTACATTGCCGCACAAGCAGGAGGATAATGAAGTGTCAGGCAAGTGTCAGTTAAGGCAATCCCTATTAGAGACCTATGTGAGGGGGCAGATTATTCCACATACCTTTGGGGTTCTGACACCTTCTTCTGAGGCATCTGACACCGGCTGCTGTCAGAGACAGGTTCCTAGACTAGATGGACAATGGGTCCTAGTCTGGCAGGCCCCTATGTTTCTATGGCACTAAGCTTGTGATATGAGAAGGGTGATTCAAGGAACTGAAATGAGATTTGAGGCCTCTCAGCTCTCCACCACTGGGTCCCATCGGGGCTAGAGACAAGATGGTATTTTGGGGGCTTTTTGGTGATGTCATAGAAGTGAGCACACCAGCACGCCGGCTGGTTCCCCAGCGATAAGCATCTTCCATCACAAAAACCACCTGTCACTGGTATCAGCTAAGAAACTGAAGTTGGGGGTTGGAATGAATATGAATCCTCCCTCAATCTAGAGGAGATCTCTACAAGTAAAGCTGGAAGCTCAAGACCCAGGGGCACAGTGGAGAAACTTACACGGCCACTGCTTATGCAGAAACAATTCTGTGGCTAAGCAGAGGACTTGAATCTCTGGGGGCATCACACCGGACTGGACTGAAATGGGTCTGCTGAGTCTTGTGTCTCAGAAACTGGGAGTTCTGGCAAAGAGAATCACTGATTCTCAGCTCTGTTTAAAGGCTTGGAATCTTTTCACTTTGTGGCCCATGAACTGCCAATCCTCCGTTTAAAGACATTAATGATGTTTTCTGTCCCGGCTATCTAGAGAGAACAGATAATTGGAACAGAATTGATCTTTTGAAGTAACACCACCAGGGTGGCTGCCTCCTCCTTTTCCCTCCTCAACCCCTACTCTGGCAGAAGGAAGGTTTATGAAGGAAATTAGAATCACCATTTGCATACACCAATACATTTAGCTGGTGGCTATATGGGTCTAATTAACTCAACTAACAATATGGGTGATATGAGGTTATTGGATTATACTTGTAACCAATTAGAGTTGCCATGGTTGAATTACTCTCTTTTTTTAACCTTATTTATAGTTAAGAAAACATGTGGCTGGTAAAGCTAGAGGCTTTCACTCTCCACACCCCATGAATAAAATGTTTCCATTGCTTTCTACAAAAAAGCTAGGGCAGGGATAAGGGGGAGGGAGAAAGAGAGAGTGCCCACATATGTGGGCACTTGGCAAGGTACAGTGTTCTTTCTCCAGCAGGAAGCTTGGGGATCTTGCAAAATGCTCTTGTCCCCTGCAATGTGACTTTCCTAGTGACACTTTACGTGTCAGGAGCTTTATGAATTATAACTAAATGTGTGAAGTCCTGGGCAAGTCCCCTCCAGATTCTTGACCAGTATTAGGATCACAGCATACCAGCAGAGAAGTTAAATCAAAACAGAAAATGCTCTTCCTGGAAGTTTGCAAGGTAACACTGCTTTATTTTTTAAAATCCAGAACTGTAACACACAAGAACCGGATATAGAGAGAGACAAAGCAGGCTGCTCCCTACGGCAGGGAGGCACGACTCACCCCACCTGGCTTCAAATTGGCTAGTCTTTGCAGACTGCCTGCTGCTATACCCAGACTGTATGCTTCCCTACAGATCCCCCTAGCCTGCAAGCAAGACCAGAAAAAAACCCAGAAAATTTAAAGTGATCGCTTACAATTTTAACAGTTTTCAATATATCACAATCAGGACTTTGAAGCCACCAAAAAGAAGACCATCCACAAAGAACTCATGCTAGGCTCTTCACTGAGCCATGTGCCAGCTGGGAAAGTACTTTGGAGCAATTGGTGGCAGGTGTACAAGGAGGTTTGGAGCCTGCAGAAGATCTGGTGACAAGCAGAGAAGGTGACTGTTTACCATCAGCTAATAGCCCCTCCCTACCAGCCATGGAAGGGAGCCCAAGATGCAGCAGGTACACACACCCCATGCACATGTGGAAAGAATTGTGCCTCTCAGCGCTGTTGTGTGGATGGTGTGGCTCTGCACTGCACCCAGTGAAGGGCTACTCCTAACAGAGATGAATGAACTCTCAGAGAGTGCTGTGTGGATACTCATAGTGCCGACATGATCACTGAAGCTCACAGTCAGCTACCTTGCTCTTGAGTCTCAGTGACTTGATTTAAGGAGCTCCTAGTATCCTGGAATGCCTGCAAAATAGTTGAGAATCGTTGCCCCCATTTCACAGATGAGGAAACTGAGGCACGGACAAGTTACGTGTCTTGACCAAGGTCACATTTAAGGTGGCAGAACCAGGAAGGCAACCCAGAAGTCCTGGCTCCAGTCCTGCATTCTTAACCACCGGGCACAGTTTTACCCATAACCATCTCTGAGGACAGAAGGCTTTTGGAATTCAGCCTGCAGAGAGAATTCATCTTGTTTATTACTCAAGTGTCTTATAGACAAATGTTTCCTTTTTTGCAGTCCCACAGGGGGCAAACGTTGGGAAGACGCTCAGTAAACCAAGGTCAGTTATATACTTGATAACCTCTATCAGCAACGCTAAAGCTGCAACAAATCATTGCATGTGCCCGTCTTTGTGGATGGGGAAGAGCCAGTTCTGCATTAATTGGGCCATTCAGCAGCTGTCTGATGCTTGAAATGCCATTCCTCCCCGTGATGGACGGGGGCACCGCCAAGGCCATGCTCTCCTTCTTGCATCCACGCACTGCCATTGTTCCTCGCAGATGCTAATGGACTGGGACGTTTCCTGTGCTACAAGCCCACTCATTGTCCCAGGGAAGCAGTTAGCCTGTCTTTCTCGTTCAGCTGGAGCCAACAACATGGCATTCATTCCCCCAGCACAATGCCACCCTTTGTGGCCGCTCCCGACACTGTTTGGAAAATGATGTAAGTGGGACCAGCCCTTAGCTAGAAAGGAGATGATCCATAGCCAAGTGCCCAGCTTTCTGAGGGGGCCAGAGGACTGAGAAGGCCTAAGACCTTAGCCAACCTCATCGATCTTTCCTAGTTTCCTTGTGGTTGACTGTTAGATGGAGTCTCTCCTCCCCGACCCCATAAACACAGCCTGAGAAGCTGGCTTGGTGCAGGTAAGATCCATGCTGCTGAGGGGTAGGGGGGAAAGGGAATCTCCCCACCCCTAGGTAACATGGCTACTACCACCCCTAAGGCTGTGGTAGTCTCTATGCATGGCGGAACCACATAGCCGCTGATCTGGCCCCTGCCTCCCCAGGAGCTTGCTCCCATGGTACATGCAATTCTCACAGTGGAGCCACACGTGTTCTGCTGAATCTAGGGCCCTCCAGGGGTGAGAAGGGGGTCAGGATTTGACCCAATGTCATTTCATCGGCAGCAAATCCACTCTCCTTATTACAGGAAATGCCTCCAACCAAGAAAGGCAGCACACACACTGGGAGAACAGAGTGTAATAAGCCATAGTGCCATCTACGAGTGACACTGACACACAATATATTAGTTGGCTAAACCCTAGCCACACATTCCAAAATGCGACATGAAGGAAATGGCCCTTTCAAGGTCACCAAAGATCTGTCTTTAGTAGTAAAGTTTATTAATCATTCACTGCAATAGCTGTCAAATGAGGATAATGCACTGGAAAATCATCTGACTTGTCCTAAAACTCCTCTAACATCCTTATAATTAAATATACTTGACCTGGAGCCAGCCTGGTGTGATGGCACTTGGCACTACTATGTATCCAAGTTCAGGTAGATTTCACAATGGGGATCTGTTACAAAGACTTGCAGTATGGATCCTCATGTGTCAGAGCGTAAGCTGATCACACGGCGTAGTGAGAAATGATTTTCTCCCTCTAGGGTAGCAACGTGTGCATGAGTAAGGATTGTGTCTTCCTCAGAAGCTTCCAGCACTGGGCAGTGTAATAGAGTACCAGACTGCCCACTTGTCTGTCACTGCCCTTTTCTGGTGTATTGAAAATACAGTTAAAATTACAAGCTCTCTCTTTAAGGAATTGCCTGGTCCTACTTGCGTGCTCAGGGCTCTATAGGAAAGTGTGTGGGCTGGGTCTTGGGCAGTCAGTCTGGAAGGATCCAGCCTACCTCAATGTGGATTGAGTTGTGGCGCACTGCCTTGGGAAGCAGCCTGCTTTGTCTCCCTCTGATTTTGGTTCTTGTGTGTTAGGGTTCTGGATTCTAAGAAATAAAGAAGTGTTTCGCCTTCCAAAAAGAGATAAAGGAAGGAAATACTCTGAACTCCTCTGTTTGTATGCTGAGAACACAACATCTAGGAGATCAAATACTCTTGTTAAAGAGGCAATGTGATTTAGTGGATAGACTACTGGATTGGGTGTTAGGAGACCTGGATTCTATTACTAGGATAATCCCAGATCTGTTGTGTGATCTTGGTTATGTCATTTAACTTCTCAGGGCCTGCTTCCCCTCTCACCCTTTGTCTCAGGAGAGGTGGTCAGAAAACAAACTTTTCCAGCAAGAAGTTTCAGATGACAAATCTTCCCTGAGAATTTTCCGTGGAAAAAAAAGTGGCCATTCTCAAAGAAAATTTCAAAATGATTTGAAAAATTCTTTTCATTTTGACTTAAAATATCATTTTGTTTCAAATTTTCAGTTATAGACTCATAGACTTGAAGGCCAGAAGGGACCATCATAATCATCTAGTCTGACCTCTGCACATTGCAGGCCACAGAACCTCTCCCACCCACTCCTGTAATAGACCCCTAACCTCTGGCTGAATTACTAAAGTCCTCAAATGATTTAAAGACTTCAAGTTACAGAGAATCCACCATTTACACTAGTTTAAACCTGCAAGTGACCTGTACCCCAGGCCGCAGAGGAAAGCAAAAAAAAAAAAAAACACCAGGGCCTCTGCCAATCTGACCTGAGGGAAAATTCCTTCCTAAACCCAAATATGATGATCAGTTAGATCCTGAGCATGTGGGCAAGACACCCCAGCCAGACACCTGGGAAAGAATTCTCTATAGTAATTTAGAGCCCTGCCCATCTAGTGTCCAATCACCAGCCGTTGGAGATACTTGCTGCTAGCAGTCGCAAATCAGCTACATGCCATTGTAGACAATCTCATCATACCATCCGCTCCATAAACTTATCAAGCTCTGTCTTGAAGCCAGTTAGGTTTATTGCCCCCACTGCTCCCCTTGGAAAGCTGTTCCAGAACTTCACTCCTTTGGTGGTTAGAAACCTTCATCTAATTTCAAGACTAAACATGTTGATGACCAGTTTATATCCACTTGTTCTTGTGTCCACATTGGTGCTTAATTTCAATAACTCTTCTCCCTCCCTGGTTTTTATCCCTCTGGTGTATTTATAGAGAACAATCATAGGTCCCCTCAGCCTTCTTTTGGTTAGGCTAAACAAGCCACGCTCTTTGAGTCTCCTCTCATAATCCTTCCTCGGATAATCCTAGTAGCCCTTCTCTGCACCTTTTCCAGTTTGAATTTGTCTTTCTTAAATATGAGAGACCAGAATTGCACACAGTATTCCAGCTAAGGTCTCACCAGTGCTTTGTATAACGGGACTAACACGTCCCTGTCTCTACTGGAAATGCATCCTAGGACTGCCTTAGCCTTTTCCACAGCTGCATCATATTAGCATCTCATAGCCATCCTGTGATCAGTGCATGCAGGTCTTTCTCCTTCTCTGTCACTTCCAATTGATACATTCCCAGCTTATAGCAAAAATTCTTGTTGTTAGTCCCTATGTGCATGACCTTGCACTCTGTACTATTAAATTTCATCCTATTTCTATTACTCCAGTTTACAATGTCATCCAGATCTTGTATTATATTCTCCGTATTGGCAGTACCTCCCAACTTTGTGTCATCTGCAAATTTTATTAGCACACTTCCACTTTTTGTGCCAAGGTCAGCAATAAAAATGTTAAATAAGATTGGTCCCAAGACCAGGCCCTGAGGAACTTCACTAGTAACCTCCCTCAAGCCTGACAGTTCACCTTTCAGTATTACCCGTTGTAGTTTCCCCTTTAATCAGTTCCTTATCCACCTTTCAATTCTCATATTAATCTCCATTTTCTTCAATTTAACTAATAATTTCCCATGTGGAACTGTATTAAATGCCTTACTTCAGTCCAGATAGATTAGTTCTATTGCATTTCCTTTGACTTAAAAAATAAGTTACCTTCTCAGAGAAGGAGATCGGGTTGGTTTGGCAAAATGTCCCTTTTGTAAAAATATGTTGTATTTTATCACAGTTACTGTTAACCTCTGTATCCTTAACTACTTTCTCTTTCAAAATTTGTTCCAAGACCTTGCATACAACTGAGGTCAAACTAACAGGCCTGTAATTTTCTGAATCACTTTTTTCCCCTTCCTTAAAAATAGGGCTGTCATAAATATAAAGGGAAGGGTAACCCCCTTTAAAATCCCTCCTGGCCAGAGGAAAACTCCTCTCACCT
Organism: Natator depressus; assembly: GCF_965152275.1. Taxonomy (NCBI): domain Eukaryota; kingdom Metazoa; phylum Chordata; order Testudines; family Cheloniidae; genus Natator; species Natator depressus. The sequence continues at coordinate 115,804,113 of NC_134240.1, read as the reverse complement.
GTAAAGGGTTAAGAAGCTAAAGGTAACCTCGCTGGCACCTGACCAAAATGACGAATGAGGAGACAAGATACTTTCAAAAGCTGGGAGGAGGGAGAGAAACAAAGGGTCTCTGTCTGTCTATATGCTGTTTTTGCCGGGGATAGACCAGGAATGGAGTCTTAGAACTTTTAGTAAGTAATCTAGCTAGGTATGTGTTAGATTATGATTTCTTTAAATGGCTGAGAAAAGAATTGTGCTGAATAGAATAACTATTTCTGTCTGTGTATCTTTTTTGGTAACTTAAGGTTTTGCCTAGAGGGATTCTCTATGTTTTGAATCTAATTACCCTGTAAGGTATCTACCATCCTGATTTTACAGAGGGGATTTCTTCACTTCTATTTACTCCTATTTCTATTAAAAGTCTTCTTGTAAGAAAACTGAATGCTTTTTCATTGTTCTCAGATCCAAGGGTTTGGGTCTGTGGTCACCTATGCAAATTGGTGAGGCTTTTTATCCAACATTTCCCAGGAAAGGGGGGTGCAAGTGTTGGGAGGATTGTTCATTGTTCTTAAGATCCAAGGGTCTGGGTCTGTAGTCACCTAGGCAAATTGGTGAGGCTTTTTACCAAACCTTGTCCAGGAAGTGGGGTGCAAGGTTTTGGGAAGTATTTGGGGGGAAAGACGTTTCCAAACAGCTCTTCCCCAGTAACCAGTATTTGTTTGGTGGTGGTAGCGGCCAATCCAAGGACAAAGGGTGGAATATTTTGTACCTTGGGGAAGTTTTAACCTAAGCTGGTAAAGATAAGCTTAGGAGGTTTTCATGCAGGTCCCCACATCTGTACCCTAGCGTTCAGAGTGGGGGAAGAACCTTGACAAGGGCCTATATTACCAAGTCTCCAGTCACAGGGTACAACCCCCAGGTTTACAGATTCATTAAAAATTCTTGCTACTGGGCTTGAAATTTCATGTGCCAGTTCCTTTAATATTCTTGGATTGATTTTATCTGGGACCCCCAATATAGTCCCATTAAGCTGTTTGAGTTTGACTTCCACCTCGCGTGTGGTCATTTCTACCTCCATATCCTCCCCCGAATTAGCCACCCTGCCATTACCCCTAAGCTCCTCGTTACCCTTATTAAAAACCAAGGCAAAGTATTTGTTTAGGTGTTGGTACCTAGATTATCTTTAGTCTCTATCCAATCCTCAGTGTTTAGCCATCCCACTTCTTCTTTCCTTGTTTTCTTTTTATTTATATGGCTATAGAACGTTTTGCTATTGATCCATCAGTTTAAGATCTGACCTTAAAATATCATTTTTAAAATTTTTCAGGTAAAAAAATGCAGCACAAGTCGAAACACAATTTTGTTTCATTTTGCGATGGCAATTTGAAATGAAATTTTTTCTTTTAAATTTCCCCTCGAGAGATAACAAAAATAGAAAGAGTAGCATCTTGAATGAGTTTTACAGCAATGTAACTTCATTGACGCAGTGGGTTTTCTCCTGGGTTACACTGGTAAGAACGTAAGTAAATAAGATGAAAATCAGGAATCAGTTCTAAATTGCTGGTTCAATGGGCCAAATTCAGCTCTCCATCAGTGTAAATCTGTGTTAATTTCAGTGTAAATATGAAGTAAGTTCATCTATTTTAATGCATAGTCTCCAGACTTGCACTGGTCTAACTAGAGCAGGATTTGACCTAGTGTTTGTGAGTACAGCTGGATGGGAACTGGATTTTCCATTTTGTGGGAAATTTAGTGAGTTCAAAAACATTTTCCATTCCAGGGAAAACAAAAAAAACTTTAAATTTCCCCAAAGTGGAATTCCAAAAACAGATAATTTGGAGTTGATTGAAACATTTCATTTCAATAAAATCAAAATGTTTTGTTTTGATTTTGATATTTATAATATAAGATAAAAGAACTTCCTAAAGAAAGTCATTTTGAAATGAAAAATCGAAATGTTCCATTCCAAAAAATATTGAAATAGAATGTTACAACATCATCAAAGGGCTTCATGTCCTTTTTCCTAAATTTCAGCAAACTTGACCTGTTTCCATGAAATATCGCACTTTTGATGAATTCGTATTTTCTGACAGAAAAATGTTTCATCCGAAAATGCCCAACCAGCTTTAATTGTCAGGGTTTTTCATCTAACAGCCATTTGATGGCCTATGTGAAATGACTTGTGTCCCAGCTCAGTTGCCACTGGACAGTCATCCAGTTAAAACCACACATACCCCTCAACAGAGGTGGCATCAAGAGCAGGGCTGAGGTAGATTGTTGGGATGGGGTGGAGGGGCTAGAACAGCTGTTCTCTGTGCTGCATGAATTTTTTTGTGATCTTAAGTTCATCCCATCTCCAAGGCTGTCAACCTGGCATGTTTCCCCAGCACTGAAGTCACAGGAAATTTCTTTTCCCATTTGTGATGGTCAAAAACCAGCATAGCAAACTGCCAGTCACTCTCTCTCTTTTTTAAGTTCCTTAAATCTGAATCTTCGCACTTCCCTTTCCTGCCAGCACAGATACTTCTGAATGATTGCGCTGGGAGACCCTACCCAGGCATGCTGCATAACGAGGTGATTTGACGTGGCGTTTAATGCTCTCCCCACTGTGAGCCATGTTGCCGGTATTAACATCTCCCCACTAGGCCTAAGCAGCTCTCACAGGCGGTTGCTTTCCTAACTCCATGTCCGTCAGTTTAGCATTGATCCGTTTACTTAATGCCAATGTAACCTAGTGCCACGTCCTTCTGTACTACAAATCCCACAGCCCCCTTGGTTTTCCTTTAAGTAGCTTAGCTTAATGAGCCAAGTGGGCTAATCCTCCCGATAAGGAAGATTACGAGGACGTCCAGGGATACCAAAATATGAATGTTAGAAAAACACCAGCCTAACGTTTTGTTTTTCCTGTTCGAGTATAAAGTGATCTGTCAGGAGGGCAAGTTTCCACTATGCAACAGAGACATTAAAACCCCCTAAATAATTGTCCAACACTAGGGAAGGGACCTCACAATGCCGCTTGAATATGTACGGTACAAATGCATAGTCTTTTGTACGCCCCAGCAGCAGCTTCTCATCTGCTCTTTAAAGTCTGCAGCTATTAAGATATTTATTTTATACAGTAGAACTGTGGAGGAGGTAAAGGGGATTTGATTCCTCTCCTTTGGCCCTGCCCACCTTTCAAGCATGTTGGGAAGAAGTTAGAAGTAGGCACAATATGCTACTGAGTGGTTAGGTTGTTCCAAGTGACTTGAGGGTTTTTCTTTAACAAAGCTTGGAGGGCATCTTCCTTCCTTCTGTCAACCTCTGGAACTCCTTGCTAAAGGGTGTTGTGAAGGCCAATACTATAATAGGGTTCAAAAGGGAGCTAGATAGATTCATGGAAGATAGGTCCATTGATGGCTATTAGCCAGGATGGGCAGGAATGGTGTCCCTAGCCTCTGTTTGCCAGAACCTGGGATTGGGTGACAGGGCATGGATCACTTGATGATTACCGGTTCTGTTCATTCCCTCTGAAGCACCTGCCATTGGCCACTGTCAGAGGACAGGATATTGGGCTTAATGGACCTTTGGTCTGACCCAATATGGCCGTTCTTAATGCTCTGCAGAAACAATGCCTGTTCAGAGCACTTCTCGTTGCAAAGAGGGAAATCGGCATCTGGTTTAAGTATTGCTGAGGGGCGCCTACCATTATGAGTGCACTAGCAGATTTAGAGAGGATCGCCAACTGACTGCAGGATAACAGGGTGCGTGGGAGGGTGTTTGTGCGGAGATTTGACTGATGTCTGTCAGAAGTTGATACAAGCCAGATCTACACTGCCTCTGAGTGCATCTAACACAGATGACTGTGCTTCCAATTAAAATAGCGCACACATCCACTGGCTAGGTAAGAGTGTCTTGGAATCGAAAGGTGTCGCTGTGTTCACTTCCCCTTGTTTTGTCACTAGCTTAAAAAATAACTGGCATGAACATGAGGAGGGATGAGTATCCCTAGCTAGAGCTGGGCAGGAGGAAGCTGTGCGAGTTTTCCTATACATCATCCTCTGTTAGAAAGCCCTGATCTTGTCCTGAGCCGTGACAGACTCTTATGCTAAACTATGCAATGATTGTATGATGTGGGCTAATGGGAAGTGAGGCCATCAAAATAAATGTGCATTTACAACCTAAAAAGGGTTCTGTTTATTGTCTGACGTGGTTTACGATACTATCACGTGTGTCTGACAGCTCTTGGATACATTACAGGTAAAAACGTAGTCACTCTTACTAATAACGTATGGTTCATATGCAAAGCACTCAAATGGCAGAAAATTAAGGTCAGCATAAAAATACCCAATATTCAGATCAATTTCCAAGTATGTATGTCTGGATACTATTGTGGGTACATCATTAGCAGCGGGGGAAAAGACAAATTCAAGGAAATGATGAAACTAAGGGAAGAGCCGCAAAATAATTAAGAGCACGTCTACAGAACAAAACAAAACAAAATCCCCCGGCAGCGAGGCTCAGAGCCCGCGACAGCTGACTCAGGTTCATGGGGTACACGCTGTGGGGCTAAAAAGAGCAGGGTAGACATTTGAGCTCAGGATGGAGCCCAGGATCTGGAACACAGCATGTGGGGAGGATCTCAGAGCCTGAGTGTCTACACTGATATTTTTAGCCCTACAGTGCTAATCCGTGTCAGTTGATCTGAATTCTGAGACTCGCTGCTGTGGGCTTTTTTTTGCTGTGTAGATGTACCCCTAAGGGGCTGGAGTGACTGACATATAGGGGCAGATTAGAAGAACTTGAGTGAACAGCAGCTGGGGGGTATATGATAACCACAGACAGGTATTTTAATGGTATAAATACCAAGGGTGGACAGGGATTGTTCAGGGTGATGTAAGTGGGAATCACTAGGAGTAAACTGGATGAAAATCAGAGCAGGAAAATCTAGGCTGAATATCAGGGGATGTTTCCCAGGCATCATGGTGTACTAGGCTGTGCAGGTTTCCAAAGCAGTGTGATTGGGAGGCCCAATGTATGAGTAATTTAGAAATGCATTGAGCTAAGAACCAGAGGATATACAGGTAGGGGAACAATCTTGCATTGACAGCAGGATGGATAAAATGATCTAATATATCTTTTGTGCCAGATTCTGCAGCCATCCTTTACTCCATGGATAATCCCAGTCATTTCAATGGGACAATTTACAGAATAAAGTGCTAAATGTGAGTAAGGGTGTCACAATCTGGCCCTGTTGTATTAAGCATGAATATATTAATGCTGCACTGGAATATGAGAGAGATGGAACTAGACTCATAAGGGTCCTCTAAGAATTCCCTTGCAGCAGTATCCAGTTGGAGATGAGATTGAAGTTCACCATACTAGGGCATGGAAAGTAAACGCCCTGAAATTGTCTGTTGATAAATGATTGTGCTTCCAAAATGTTAATACAAATGCACTGAATCGTGAAATGTGGCTAATATAATTAATCTTGCAATATTGTAAATCTGCTGCAGACAGATAATGTGAGAATTTAGCTCTACAGTTTTGCATTAAGGAAAAAGCCAATAAAGTGGTGTTTAGAAGGAAGCCCGGAGCTTAAATATCTGCAAGTGACTTAGGTGGTTATTTTTCAAAAATCTGTTTTATTACCTTCCACAAAACGTATACATGATATATTTACATCAGAGTGGTCAGAGAACTGATTCAGACACTACCAACAGGATAAAGATATACACATATATCCTCAGGGCCACACAAACAAACAAAGAGATTAAAACAAACTCTTAGACTTGTTACCTCGCTTTTAGTCACAGCTGTCACAAGATTCCTAAAAGCCACCGTTTTCCAGTTATGGTCCTATTATTCCATGGCTCGCAGGCACGGACTTCTCTTTTTGCCAGTGGGTGCTTTTGAAGAGGGGTGTGTGTGTTGGGGAGGGGGCTATTTTCAGGATATTTATACACTTTTCATATTCTAGCTGTTGAATAGGTGTCTATTGTTGGTATCTTAACAATTTACAATTATTATTAAAATTGTAATGAACTACATCATTACATTATCATGAATTACAGTAGATTAAAATCATTGCCCTCACCTACAAACTGTCTTCACTAGCAACCCAGTTTAAAGACATCATGGTAGCTTTCTGAATGAGACTGTTATTTATCCATCTTTCAACCTGGCCCTACTCACATCCATTACCTACCTGTGAATCACGGCATACTAGTCTAATAATTCCACCTGCCGATTTAACAGTGCGCCATGTATATGCTCCTGCCACCTACTGGTGCTGTTGTAAAATGTCAGCTTAAGGCAAAGTAACTTCCAACGGACATCTTTAACACCATTTATCTCGTTAAAAACCCCACTGTGGCTCATGGGTGCTGAGCATCACCTATTTTTTTCAGTGGGTGTTTGAGCCCCGGAGCACCCCCGGAATCGGTGCTTATGCCATGGCTGACCATTGTCTGAACTGACTTGGTGATATCTCAGTCCATTTCATAGGAGAGAGATGTCTACATCACAATCAGCACTAACTGGTACCTTTGCTGGCATTGTTTAGACCTCCCCTTGCTGACGGGCAGTCTGAGTGTATCTTTTACAGGATGGGCATGGAGAGTGGGCACCCCTTCTCAGCCTTCAATGTGGTTCACCCATCTCGGAGACAGGGCAGTATGGAGGAACCTGGCATTGGCACTGCGCTGTGATAAACAAGAGGTCCTCAGTTAATGGTGCTTCTCACAGCTAACATTAACGACGTAAAGTGCTAAAATAGAAAACAGGAGGTGTGGTACCATATTAAGAAGCGTGGAATGTTGTCACTTTGAAATTTCAGGACCTGTTTTATAAGGAGTCAATCTGTAAATGCACCCATAAAAACCCACTGGATACAACTGTGATAACGGCACGGGCACAGCTAGAGGCATAATTGGTCATTTGCATATGCAATTGTGATTGTGTGCAAACTTGGTATTGACATGGGCAAATTAGACTTGGATTTGAGCACCTGAACATTTGAAAATCAGGCTCCAAAGAGCAATTATGATTTATTATTTGCATTACAACGATCAGGCTCCATCATGATAGGTGCTGTACAAACTCAGAGGAAGGAGTCCCTACCTCCAAAAACTTACAATCTGAATAGACAAGACAGGCAAAGGATGGGAAGGGAAACAGATTAACAGAGTCACCCAATGGGTCAGTGGCAAAGCCAGGAATAGAATCCACATTTTCCCTATCCATTGGATCGCACTGCTTGTGAAGAGAAAACAGTTTCAAGCCAGCTCTCTGCTTTCCACATCTTCTCATACAAAGTCTCCTCTAAACAGCTACTTTTTATATGCATTTTGCGAAAAAGGACTAGAAATAGTAGTACAAATCCTTGAGACCAGAAGTCTGGCAGAATGATGAAGAGAGCTAAGAAGGTTTCAGAGTAACAGCCGGGTTAGTATTTGCAAAAAGAAAAGGAGTACTTGTGGCACCTTAGAGACTAAGGCCACCATAACTGTATAGAAAACCAGCAGCTGAAACATAACTGTTGGGTTCAACTTTTATTTACAAATGTTCTTACTTGAAAAGCATGTCAATTTTTCTAATCAAGAACCATTCACATAACCTGGCACAAAATGAGAGAGATTTAAGACCATCACAGTAATTGGACTGAGGAAACAATAACATTAGTGATAGGCTAAGGAGTCTTTTACCTCTAAGTCAATCCCACTCTGAATCAATCCCAGATCCAAAGCAACCAAAGATCACTACTACATGACAGCAGTTTGGTGGCCTATGTAAAATGGGCTGGTAGTCTCAATCCAATTCCTTGTATCCAGCCATCGCCACCTCTCTCAAAACCATCACTATCCTTGTTGGCACCTCATCAGAGAGGACAAAGATTAAATAAGCATGGAGATTGATGTACCCCTTGGCCCTTTTGGACAGTCTTTCTAAGCAAAGCTACAGAGGGTGATAGAAGGAATCTTGTACTGCCGTTGCTCCTTCTGGACCTGTTATTCAGTTGTCCAGCATGTTTCATCAACAACCAAAGCCCCTATTTAAAAAGGGGTGAGGGATATAAAGGGTTTTGGGGTTCTGTTCCATGACTGGAGCTCCCAGGTGCTCATCATCATCATTATCAAGGCAAATTGCAAAGGGACATAGCCTCCTTGCAGGTCGAGTGCTGCCTGGATCTATTTCTATATAGGTCCTTAAGACGGTCTGGCTAGATGTTCAGTCTATGTCCGTCATTGGCAATATTATCACGCCACCAAAGTTTTTGGTGCCCTTGTGATCTCAGGCCGTGTAGCAGCATTCCTTGATAAATGAGCTTTGTAACTTGTTGGTCTTCCATCTTAATAACATGCCTGGACCAAGAAAGTGCTGAAACTGAACTAGTCCTGAAGGAGGTGGTTGGTGGGTTCAGCTACAAATAACTGAATTGCTGATCTCATCCTGCCACTTAATGTGGAGTAGCTCCCAAAGACGACGAAAATCCAAATGGCCAATCTGCTGCTCTTCAGCCTTTCTCAGCGCCCACGTTTCACTGCCATACAATAGAGTTGGAATAACCGTAGTTCTGGTAATAAGCTCCACGTGCCAACATTTCCATGGAGGCTGTTGAAGGGCCCAGAATGGTGCAATAATAGCCTCCACATTTTTCAAGCGGCTGAGGTCCTACCACAATGCAAATAATAAATAATGTAATAAAACAACAAATAAATGAAAAGTTTAATATATACCGGCTAGATCCACCAACACCCTGCAGCCATGCTTGCATTGCACCACTGTCATCATCTGGGCCTACAGCAGGCTTTACCCATCCAGGACACATCACCTCAGTGCAGAGATGATTCTGCAGTGGTATGAAGCCGGTGTAGGCAGTGATGAGCTGCCAAAATCTTAACAACCAGTTCCCTCCTCACCCCACGAGGGGGTCGTGGCCCACCCCCGCACCCCGGGGACTCCTGCCCCATCCAACCCCCCACGTTCCTTGACGCCCCCCCGACCCCTGCCCCATCCACCCCCCTCCCCTGTCCCCTGACTGCCCCCCGAACTGGGCAGGAGGGTCTTGTGGGCCACCATAGTGGGTGCCCACCCCGCCCCTAAGAGCCAGAGGGACCTGCTGCGGGTAAGGTGGGGAGTCCCGGCAGTGCTTACCTGGGGCAGCTCCCAGGAAGCATCCGGCAGGTCTGTCTGGCTCCTAGGGGCGGGGGAGCGTAGCTGGGGGGGAGCAGGAGGAGCAGCCGCTCCCCCCACTGATCACATCAAAAGTGGCGCCTTAGGCACCGACTCCATGAGTGCTCCGGGGCTGGAGCCCCCATGGGGAGAATTTGGTGGGTGAAGAGCCCTCACCAGCAGCTCCCCGCCTCACGCCCGGCCCCAGCTCACCTCTGCTCCGCCTCCACCCCTGAATGCACCGCCCCGCTCTGCTTCTCCGCCCCCCGCCCCGGCTTCCCACGAATCAGCTGTTCACGCGGGAAGTCTGAGGGGGGGCTGAGAAGCAGGCGACAGCTTCACACTCAGGCCGAGGGAGGCGGAGGTGAGATGGGGCGGGGAGCGATTCCCCTGCGCCCCCCCGGGTTACCTGCTGCGGTGCGGGCGGCCCTCCTCGTGCCCCCCTGCCCCAGCTCCCCCCCGCTCCGCCTCCGCCTCCCTGGGCCTGAGCACGAAGCCGCCGCCTGCTTCTCAGTCCTCCGGCTTCCCGCGAGAACAGCTGATTCACAGGAAGCCGGGGGGGGGGGCGGAGAAGCAGAGTGGGGGGGCGCGTTCAGGGGAGGAGGAGGAGGCGGAGCGGAGGTGAGCTGGGGCAGGGCGGGGAGCTGCCTGTGGGTGCTCTGCCCCCATCAAATTTTCCCCATGGGGGCTCCAGCCCCGGAGCACCCACAGAGTCAGCACCTAAGGTGCCACTTTTGGCTGGTTGTTAAATTTAGAAGCCGTTTTAGAACCGGTTGTCCCTCGCGGGTCAACCGGTTCTAAAAGAGCTTCTAACTTTAACAACCAGTTCTAGCGAACCGGTGCGAACCAGCTCCAGCTCACCACTGGTGTAGGGGGTCTTATGTCACGCACCCTACCCCTGCTACCAGCATGGCAGGCAAAAGTGGGCATCAGGAGATTGGAGGTCAGGACTGCTCTGCACCATCCCATTTCATGACTCTGTTTTCAGCCCTTTTATGGCCACTGCAGCCTTCAGTGTGGACAAACACCAGGCTCCAGGGAAGTGCAATGCTGAGCTTCAATGTCACCTTAACACACATGTACCCTTGCCCTGTGCTATGAGCAGTCTAGGAGTGGCCTGCTGTATTGGGGGCTTTTGTTAGCCACTTCGCTCAGCATTCATCAGGAGATGCGTCAGAAGGCGAACTATTTTGGAAGGTCCACAGGGAAATCACTCTGCCTTTCAAACAATAGCATCAATCTGCATTTCCCCCCGTTTTATAGGATCTTTAATGGGACACCTTTCTAGAGGGCAATTGTTCACTCATCAGCAATTTCCCATATTGGGTTTTAAAAAACCCAACTGCCTTAAGGTAACTTTAAAGCTATAACTGAAACCCACCAAAGAAAGGAAACGCAAAGCTAACAGTAAACAGAATTTATTTCTTACAGTTGGGTGCATCTTCAACCTGAAGGATCACATCATGCCCTGTAGAAATGCAGCCATCCCTGGGCTGCAGCCACAGCAATGAGAAAGAGGGAACACTGAGAGCATCTCAGAGGTCATAAAGAGGGTTGGAGGTGGGGGACATGGAGCAGCAGGGGACCCTTTTGCCAGGTGCTTCACCCAAAGCTTTCCTAATGTCCGGAGAGGTAGTTTGAGACACTCATCGAACTGTTAGGAGCCTAACCTATTTCCAGCCTCAAAACAAGGTGAGGCTGGTTTGACCAGCGTGGTTTATATTTTGTAGAGCTGTATAAGCCCATCTCATCCAAGCAAGGAAAAGGTTCTTCTTATTAATGAAAAGGTCAAGGAAGAGCAACAAGTAAGCCTCTGTTGTTGTTATTCTTACAACAGGGCTCAGCAGAGAATTGGGGCACAACTGCTAAGCAGCACAATTACACATAGAAAGAGACAATCGCGACCCTGAAGAGATTATTATCTAAATAGACACATCAGGCAAAGAGTGGGAGAAAGGAAATATTTTACCTTTTTACGGATGGGAAACAGCTACTTTAGTGTTCAAATAGTAGCTGAACTCATCCCTTAATTTGTCTCTGGTTTAAACTAGTGTAAATGGGGGATTCTCTGGAACCTGAAGTCTTTAAACCATGATTTGAGGGCTGAGCCCTGGCACCTCTGGGCTTGGCAGTTCACTGCCCCGGCACCTCTGGGCTTGGCAGTTCATCACCCCGGCACAGTGTCATTACTAATTAACTACTGACAGGAGGTCAGACTAGATAATCATGATCATAGAATCATAGAAGATTAGGGTTGGAAGAGACCTCAGGAGGTCACCTAGTCCAACCCCCTGCTCAAAGCAGGACCAACCCCAACTTTAAAACACCTCAGCCAGGGCTTTGTCAAGCCGGACCTTAAAAACTTCTAAGGATGGAGATTCTACCACCTCCCTAGGTATCCATTCCAGTGCTTCACCACCCTCCTAGTGAAATAGTTTTTCCTAATATCCAGCCTAGACCTCCCCCACTGCAACTTAAGACCATTGCTCCTCGTTCTGTCATCTGCCACCACTGAGAAAGCTGAGCTCCATCCTCTTTGGAACCCCCCTTCAGGTAGTTGAAGGCTGCTATCAAATCCCCCCTCACTCTTCTCTTCTGCAGACTAAATAACCCCAGTTCCCTCAGCCTATCCTCATAAGTCCATGTGCCCCAGCCCCCTGATCATTTTTGTTGCCCTCCACTGGACTCTCTCCAATTTGTCCACATCCTTTCTGTAGTGGGGGGCCCAAAACTGGATGCAATACTCCAAATGTGGCCTCACCAGTGCCAAATAGAGGGGAATAATCACTTTCCTCAATCTGCCGGCAATGCTCCTACTAATGGAGCCCAATATGCCGTTAGCCTTTTTGGCAACAAGGGCACACTGTTGACTCATAACCATCTTCTCATCCACTGTAATTCCCAGGTACTTTTCTGCAGAACGGCCACTTAGCCAGTCAGTCCCCAGCCTGTAGCAGTGCCTGGGATTCTTCTGTCCTAAGTGCAGGACTCTGCACTTCTCCTTGTTGAACGTCATCAGATTTCTTTTGGCCTTATCCTCCAATTTGTCTAGGTCACTCTGGACTCTATCCCTACCCTCCAGAGTATCTACCTCTTCCCCCAGCTTAGTGTCATCCGCGAACTTGCTGAGGGTGCAATACATCCCATCATCCAGATCATTAATGAAGATGTTGAAGAAAACTGGCCCCAGGACAGATCCCTGGGCAACTCCGCTTGATACCAGCTGCCAACTAGTCATTGAGCCATTGATCACTACCCATTGAGCCCAAAGATCGAGCCAGCTTTCTATCCACCTCATAGTGCATTCATCCAATCCATACTTTTTTAACTTGCTGGCAAGAATACGGTGAGAGACCATATCAAAAGCTTTGCTAAAATCAAGATATATCACATCCACCGCTTTCCCCATATCCACAGAGCCAGTTATCTCATCATAGAAGGCAGTCAGGTTGGTCAGGCATGACTTGTGCTTGGTGAATCCATGTTGACTGTTCCTGATCACCTTCCTCTCCTCCAGGTACTTCAAAATGGATTCCTTGAAGACCTGCTCCATGATTTTTCCAGGGACTGAGGTGAGGCTGACCGGTCTGTAGTTCCTCAGATTCTCCTTCTTCCCTTTTTTAAAGATGGGACTTGTGCATGTCCAGTGTTTCTAAATAGTCCTTAACCTGTTCTTTCATCACTGAGGGCTGCTCACCTCCTCCCCATACTGCGCTGCTCAGTGCAGCAGTCTGGGAGCTGACCTTGTCTGTGAAGATCAAGGCAAAAAAAACATTGAGTACTTCAGCTTTTTCCACATCATCTGTCACTAGGTTGCCTCCCCCATTCAGTAAGCGTCCCAAACTTCCCTGACCTTCTTCTTGTTGCTAAAATACCTGTAGAAACCCTTTTTGTTACCCTTCACATCCCTTGCTAGCTGCAACTCCAATTGTGCTTTGGCCTTTCTGATTACGCCCCTGCATGCTCGAGCAATATTTTTATACTCCTCCCTAGTCATCTGTCCAAGTTTCCACTTCTTGTAAGCTTCCTTTTTGCGTTTAAACTCACCAAAGATTTCTCTGTTAAGCCAAGCTGGTCGCCTGCCATATTTGCCATTCTTTCTACACATCAGGATGGTTTGTTCCTGTGCCCTCAGTAAGGTCCCTTCAGACCTTAAAGTCTATGAGTTTCTGTAAGTGGCACCCTCTGTACTGAGTTCTTTTGAAAATCTGTCCTGTAACTGGGTGCCTAGATGAGAGGTGAGGACTTTTGAAAATCTGACCCCAATTGTGTGTGCTGTGTTCTTGAAAATTGAGCCCCAAAGGACTTGTCCTAGATCACACAGGGATATCTGCAGTAGAGCCAGGAATTGAACCCACATCCTCCGCTGTGCAGGCCTTATATAGCTGAACCAGTTTGTGTGCCCATGAAGGAAAATGGCAGTAGGTCTTTCCTTTCTGAGATTACCTTTTATTCCAGCCCCATCCTGGGTTGAGTGACTGAGTGTGACTATCAGTCAGCAATGACATTATCAATGGTGTTAGGCCAGCAACAGTGATAGAACTATAATGTGTTTTATTGTACCTCTTGCTTGGATGCCATGCAAAGCACACTCCTAGTTACCATTTTTCTTCCCTTTCAATCTGATAGCTTTGAGGACAGAAATGCAGTTTGAAAAGTGACAGTTCCAGAAATGAACATTGTGGTGAACAGGTGCCTTTTGCGCTAAGCTTCAGATTCTTAAAGAGGAAGCATTAAGTGTGACTCGTTTCGGGAAATAAAAACCAGAAGGCATGCTTCGGTCCCTGAGTCTTCCCTTCCACCCTCCACTTACTCATGTGGTGCTGTACCATGGCCCACAGGCAGTCCCATGTCCACAAGTTACCTTTTCTTTGTTCTTGTGGTACAAAAGAACAGCAATAATGTCGTGGAATAAAGTTACTTCTCCACACAATCAAGGATAGCAGAATCTGATACTCAGATTTGGGTTGGTCTTTAGACAGTAGCATAAACTGCAGACTTCCTCAGCAGACTGTGGAATTATCAGCCATGCCCATGTCAGTCTTTAGTGTTGCCTCCAGGTTCCATTTACTGTCCGAACCACAAACGTACTCGCAAAAGTAAAGCAACATTTCCATCTGGGGCTTTCTACCCAGCCACGGGTCCCAGGGCTTCCCCTCAGGGGTCCCTTGACTCAGGGACTACTGCAGGAGACTGTCCCTTCTTGCAGCTATTTAGAGAAACACCAAACCCCTCCTCACCTGCATCTGATTAGGGGATGGCCGGCCCAAGGTCTCTGGCTCTTAAAGGGGCAGGCCACCCTAGTACAAGTAGCTTCAACTGAGTTAAGAAATTCAGGATATGGCTAACAATAAACTGAGATCAGTCTAAGCCAAACTTTTATACACAAATGCCTCTGAACATGGAGTCTAAATTTCACAGCCAGTTCCAGTGAGGCCTCAATTTTTATACCCGTACATCAGCACAGTTCTACTAGCTTCAAGCTGAGGATCTGGCCCGTATAAACTATTCAGCTTTAAAAAATATTATTTCTTCAGTAACGTATATGACCAATCCCTCCATCTTAGTCCCACCCTAGTTGCTGTAGCATGGTGACATGACCTGTATAGCTTCATATTACCAGAGGAGTCTGTTTGTGGCTTCAGAGCCACCCTGTTTCTTTCAGAAGCAGAGGTAAAGGTAAGGTACATACGGGAAACTGGTGGTTTAATTTGATATGTTAAATATTATTGTGGCAGCGATCACCCAGTGGAGATTTTTATACACATTCCTTTTCTTAGCATGAGAGCAGTGTGGGTTCTTTGAAGAAAAGCTGTACTGTTTTGTGAGACAGTTGCTTTGGGGGGATGCTGTTGCAAACAGCAAGAAAGTTTTCTCTCTCGCTTCCTCTAACTGGAGTTGATTCTTGGGGCACAGTTGTTTCCTGGAAACCAGACACTGGTGTTTGAACTAAGATTTCTGAAAGAAGGTTTTGCCTGGATACCATCTGTGACCACCTCTGTTCAGGGACTGCTGTATATGTATAAATAAAACAAATCACGTGAAGAATACACCCAGATTACATGGCATTCAAATAGCCTCCAATGGGAAGCCAACCTGCCAGCCAACCCTGATATCTCCTACTGCTTAGCACAGGGACAGATATTTTTACAGAGAAAAGGTTAACTCATTTAAGTGATGGTGAACAATGTCCCTTACTTCCTCCTCTCATTAGGGATGTTGACAATCAAATTATTTCATTTAGTATATCAGTTAAATCTGATTTCTTCAAAATGTGGCCATTTACCTAAGAGAAATAGTTGGGCTCTTTGGGAAACCTGTAGCAGCTTGCAAGAACCCTGCTTTACAGATACATTTCCAGTTAATGGCAGCAGGAATTGTTTCATAGGGGAGCTCATCTAGGAATGGAAAGTAAAAACCCCATAATGAGTCCATAGTATCCACAGAGCAATCACACTGAAAGCCAAAGCTGCAGTTTAATGTATGCAAAAGATGGGTTTTATTATTCACTCTGAAAAGGAAATGGAAGTCAAAGGGGTAAAAAAGCACCTTTTAACACACTGCTTATCATGTAGGACATGCTCTTATCTCCATTTAGCCCTCCTCCCCTTAAGGAAGCCTGCAGTTCTTAGAATCATAGAATCATAGAATATCAGGGTTGGAAGGGACCTCAGGAGGTCATCTAGTCCAACCCCCTGCTCAAAGCAGGACCAATCCCCAACTAAATCATCCCAGCCAGGGCTTTGTCAAGCTGGACCTTCCCCACATTCTCCACTCTGACCTGCAAGTGCTTCAGAATGGCATGTTCTTTGGAGCTACAAATGACATGAAAGCGTTCAGCAGGGAACCCCTAGCAGATACAGGTTCCTGTTTTCACCTTTGCTGCTTTTAAAACAGCTTCCCAAGAAACATAATGTGGGTGATGTCTTGTAGTCGCTTTGTCCTATCCTCTGTAGAACATTATTGGGAAATGGGCTTGGTATTGAGTTGAACAAGTTATAATTGTATTATGAAATTGGCTGCCCTCTTAGAAAACCTTGAAGAAATAAAGGGATCTCATATTATCAATTGCTTTCAAATCTATTATAAATTGTTGGAATGATTTATTATTACTAAGAGAGGGACGGTGCTACAGGGGCTGGGGTACTAGCCTGGAGGTAGGGAGACCAGGGGTCTGCCGCAGACTTCCAGTGTGACCCTGGGCAATTCACTTAGACTATCCGTGCCTCAGTTCCTCCTTAGTATAATGGAGATAATAATCCCTAACTCATACATTGAGAGAGTGAGGCGCTCAGATACTATGGGATGTGGGCCAGATAAGTACCTAAAATAAATAGATTAGTTATTGTTCTCTATTTTCAACAGAGGCCAGGGGATTATTGGGCTAGGTGTTGTACGCTGAACCCAGCTCTCTGGACTCTCATACCCTTACTCACAATACCATCCTTTCTCCCACTGTGGATTTTAATTGTTAAAAAATATTCATGCCATAGGACCACCTTATACTCCTACTAGGAAGCAAGAATGGTGGTTTGAAGTGGGGGGAGAGGGAGGGAAGCTTGTGCAAAATGTTGGCTACTTTCTGGTGCTTTTGCAGTTCTCATCCATGTTTCTGTTGCTGTGTCACTTTTTTCTCACAAAATGAGAGAATGATCTTCCACTGCAAGTGTATTTAGCTTTGAACTAGCTCATAAGAGCCATATATTTCTGCCACTACACCGTGCAATGTAGAAACATAATGTAAAAGTCCCTAGGTGCATATGCAGTCCATAAATGGAAAGAAGAATGGGAAGGCATGTCTGCTACGGGGCGGGGGAGGGAAAAGACTGCTGCCATCAAAATATCCCCTGGAAATAATTGCCTGATGATAAGTGCTTTAAGGCAATCTTCAAAATTGCCATCATGGTACTGAACAGAGACTGTGGGAGCAGAGAAAGAAATGTCTAGGGGGAAATAAATAGATTTGGATCACTTTGCTTCTATACTTACAGCTGGACTTATTAATGTTTCATACATCTTTTAAGCAATCTTCACGCTCAAAAGCCAGAGGAATTTGCTTAGTCTGACAAAAATGTATCCAGGAAACACTACAGAGCCACAGTGTTCACCAGAGTTGTGACCAACAGCACAGACTGAACAAGAAAGACCCTCCAGAGTTCTTCAGCTCAGAGGACTTTCCTTTGGTCAGTCATGCTTGGAGCACAGCTATCAAAACTAGGCAAAATTTAAATTCCTAACCAAGATGCCTAGTTTTAAGAGGTGCTGAGCAACTACAGCTTCCCCTGATCCCAGTAGCCACTGTGGGTCCTCATCACTTTGCAAAATCAGGCTGGTTCTGGCATCCAAATGTGGATTTAGTGACTCTGATTAGGTAAGTGAGTTTGATAATGCTGGCCTTTAGTCTCTTCCTGAACGAGCCCATTGGGAATTTGATGAAGCTATACCTAACCTACTGTGATAACCCAGCAAGAAATGATTCCTAGCACAGAGAGAGACAACTCAACTGTATAAACTGAATGAAATGTTCAGAATCAAATCTCACCATTATAATCATTTGCCCATCAATTAGGATTTGCATGCATGTCCATGAAGGCCCAAGATAAAGATTTTATTCTGTGCCCTGCAGCCCAACACTTCTGAGCTAGACCTGTCTTCAGGTCACATGATCGCATCACCTCCATCGTCTGAGGTCGTATCGTCACATTGGCCTGCTTTCACTGTCTGTTCCAGGTGGGCTTGAGGCTATGCCCACACAAGTCACACTGCAGGATCAGTGATGTCACTTCAATGACATCATGTCCCATCCATATAATATCACATTGTGGTAACAGAAAAAAATATGGGCCTTATTAATTATCGTGGAAGGTACGCCTGTGTAAAGCAAGAGAATGAGCTATTGCCAGACTGGGTTCGATGGAACCATCCAATAAGTCAGTGGAAAAAAGGGACATGCAAACACATTATTATTAATTATTAGTTAATTTACTTATACTGTGTTAGCATCTATATAACCCAGCCCATTTTGCTAGGCAAAAATATATATAACATAATGAGTCACTGGTGTGGTCACATATTGTTTTCTTATAAAGTAGGATTTATCTGGAAATTTCAACTGGCCCTAAGAGACCTTAACAAGTTAGCAAGTGCCTCTGGTTTCACCAGTCAACTCTGTGCCAATATACTTCTATACATATGTAAGCAGTGTCAGGATGAGCTCCACCCTGACATCTGGTGGTGAGGTGTGGCAAGTTGTGGAAAAAAACTTCAGGGGCCGATCTCATTTGCATAGGCACACCCACCCCGCCTAGACTGAGGCCATAGCTGCCCAAATGGTCACTTCGGCTGCTGTGGGATCCCCAGTGTCTCTGTTATTGGGGCAGGAAGAATAAATTGTTATTACCCTGATTATGGGAACTGTGCTTGGAACTGTACTTGGCCTTTTGTTATGATGGAGGGACTCACCATCAACTAAGTAGCACTCTCTAGGCAAGGGTCATGGGTTCCAAACCTCTGTGAATGGAGAGAGGCTGGGGACAAGTATTAATACTTGGTGGCATGGGCCCCTTGGTGAGGGCCTTACATGCTAATTGCACTTCCTCCTCTCTCCACTGTGGAATATCAGAGCTAATTTTGATTTCATTAGAAGTCTAGTTACAGGCTGCTGAGCTCACTCTGGGCTAATAGTGCACCACCACTGAGGCTCCCCTACTACAAGCTGAATTCACCAAAGAGCTGAACTGACTAAGAGCTGAAATCACTGCGCATTGTGTTAAGTAGTGGGGGAGCCTGAAGATATATTGTGGAGCAGTTTGCGGGACGGCTGGAGTGCCTTGTGGACAGGCTGGCAGAGCAGTTCGTAGGATGGTGGGAGCTGTTGGTGGGACGCGGAGCTGCTTGTGGGCCGCGGAGCGGAGCTGAGCGAAGGAGTTCGTGGGGCGGCTGGTGGAGCGGAGCGGAGCGAAGGCCTATGGAGCTGTGGGGCGGTCAGCTTCAGATCATGTAAGGTGCCTCTTACCCCCGTCCCATCTCCACCCAGGGTGGGAGGTAAAGCTCTGCAGATAAACTTTCAAACTCTGGGGCTGCCCTGACCAGGGACAGAGACTTTTGGGTCATTGGACTTTTGGGACTTTGGGTGATTTGGGGTTGCTGGACTCAAGAACCAAAGGGAAAGGGGCATGCCCCAATTTGCTTGGGGTGGGTTTTTTTTTTTGCTCATGGGTTGTGTTATGAATCCTGTTGGTGGTGTTTCCCCAACATAATGCCACATTGTTTCTCTCTGTTATTAAAAGGCTTTTTGCTACACTCAAACTATGTGCTTGCGAGAGGGGAAGTATTGCCTCTTGGAGGCGCCCAGCGGGGGTGGTATATATTTGTCCCAGGTCACTGGGTGGGGGCTCGAGCCGGTTTGCATTGTGTTATTGGAATGGATCCCCTAGATATTGAACCCGGCCCTTGTTGCTGCCAACTCTGACGGGCAGAAGGGTTACACATATACAAAAGCAGTAATTAATTATTGAACCTTCTTCCTTATTTATAAAAAGAAAAAGGCTTACAAACCTAAAAGAGACACAATCAGGAGAAAAAGCACCTTAAAAGCAGTCTTTGTATATGTTAAAAACCTGTAACTACAATTTTCTTTCCACTGAACATGCTATTTGTTTATGTAATCAGCTGGGATTTATTGCATTTCACTCATCTTTATCAGTTTTCTTTTTGGTTTTGTAGTCCTCTCTGCAAGGATTTGCATTTGTAACACATTAGCAAACTGGACATCACATCATCCGCTAGTGGCTGGTCCACTGGAGGATAACACCCTACTAACTGCTACCAGCTAATGGAGATGCTCTTCTACCTCAGTGGGTAAAGGGTTTTACTGCCGTGCTGAAAGTATCAAGTTCAAACCCTGATAATAACCCATGCTGGTGGAGGAACCATTACCCATTTATGTCCTGATTCAACTAAACACGTGAATAGCCTCAGTCCTGATCAGTACAACATTTAGACACCTGAATAGTCAAACTGAAGCCAATGGGACTTAAACACATGTTCACGTATCTTTCAGCCTGCAAATTCCACCTGTGGGATGCAATATGTGATAAAGATACAAAATAAGGACTCACGTGAAAAAGTTATTCATGCAGGACACTTTAAATGGTGTGGGATTCCTCCCCTCAGTTAAATGGCTCTTTTCACAACCTCTGTTTCATGATTCTTGATTTCTGATTGAAACAATTGTCACCAATAAAAAATGAGAGGACACCAATTCTATGTGGAACATAGGGAGTTTCAAGACTGAAATAAAAGACATCCCTTGAAATAAGCAATCATTGTGAGGCGGGCCTGCTGAAGTGTTTTACTGAATCGAGATGGAACCCCTTGTGCTTAAGTGCTCTGCTGAATCTGGGCCCTACAGCTGTTGTGTTTTGGGGGTTCTGAACACAGTAAGCAAATGTTTAAATTGCACCAAAAATAAAATAAAAACACCCTTGTCTTTTCAATGTAAAGAGCAATGAGGTCATTAGGAGCAGGCAGGAGCGTTTAGCTTCTCTTTCCAAGGCCGTCTCATGATTCTTTAATGGTAAGCTTGAAGGCTGTTCTCAAAATGTGCAAGAAAGGGTCATTTTTTTTAAAAAAATCGTCTTTGAGACAAGGTTTTCTATGCAATCAACATGGTTGTGGTGCTGAGTCTTTAGCAATCAGCATAATCCAATGACATGTTTTGCGGCATGTGTGTACAAGATAATCTTTTGTAATGAATATGCTCATCTGTTTCCCCAGATTTCTTGGATCAGGGGCAAAATATGGGGAGACTTTGTTTAAAAGAAGAACTGGGTAAGTGACCGAAATGAGAGACTTGGAAGTTGCCATGCGCTGTTGTTTATGGCATGAAGTGGTTCTGATTACACACAGACGGGCTTTGCAGGCTTGAAGCGCTGCTTTAGCTGGATCAATAGCGTCAGAGTAGAAAATGTGCTGAAAGTTAAACCACAAGCAGGAAAGCAATCCTCAGCTTTCACCTATGTGATATGATCAGAAGAAACAACAGTGTCTGAAAACACAGATGGGCAATATATTATTTATTATTGTTGTTGTTCATTATGTTCTTCCTCTCTAAGCTCCTATATTTCACCCATCACTGTGATGTCTGATTACCAAATAATAATGATCATAATAATTATTTGTGTGTGTTTATATAATGCTATAGAGATTAGTGTTATGCTGTTAATAAAATGCTGGTTTATGTATTTGTAAATTATGGTCCATTCACTCCATCCTGGCAATATATATATATATATATATCCATTAAGGGCTAGATAGCATCTTGGACTGTGAGCCCATACAGCGTCACAGATTATTGGAAGCCTCCTTTTACCACATGTAAGCTACCCAGTGGTATCTACCTGCCGCTCCCTCTCCCCCAGAACAAGCTGGTGGGGTGAGATAGAAGAATGGCCTTTGGGAAACATGTCCTGATTTCAACTTAAATGTTCCTTTTTGCAGTATAATTCCATTGCTGTGAGTTCTATTGATGCCTGCATCTCACCACAAAGAATTACGCTCGCTTCTTGGTGCTTATGCTTTTCAGAGACAGGTAGCCAATCATCAGAACACTCGTAGATGTAGATTAAGGACCAATTCAGAAGGGAGATGCTATGGATGGTCTTTGCCTTCTTTGTTTCCACATCCCCTCCTAGGTGACATTTTACCAAGCTACGGGTATTTAATTTTCATCTTCCCTCATCAGTCTGTCCTGTCAGTCACTTTCATCAGACAGGGTGAAACTCACTCCTGTGCTAAGGGCCAGCATGAGGCCATGCACCCCTTCAGTCCTATTTAAGGGCCATCTTGAAGGAACGCGTGACCATAGCCTTTCTCCTGGTGAATTTCAACCCTGGTGCATTGCAGGATGCTGCTTAATGTCCTTGCTAGTCACCGATAAACATTCTCCCAACATGGCTGATCACTGTAATTACCTTCTAAATTAAGAGTTGCCGACTCTTGTCATTTGATCATGAGTTCTCACAGTACTTGGTATTTTATTTAAAGCATCAGTTCCTGGAGTCATGTGATTACCTAAAAGTCTCAACTTTCTTTTAGGTGGGGGAAAAAAGAAGCTCCTAGCCTTATGGTTGTGGAGAAAAGGTTATAAACATGACCCAATGGTAATCCTAAAGGCTTCAAAATCAGAAGCCAATCGAAAGAAGCAAAAATTCACTACTTCTTTTAAAAAAAAAAAACTCGTGATTTTTAAGCCATCGCATGGTTTTGTGCGGGCCGGACTCATAATTTTTGAACATTTGGAGTTAGCAATACTGCACGTTTCCTTGTGGCTTTCACAATAGGAGTATGGCCCCAGATCATCAAAGAAATCAATGGCCATTAGGTGCCTAAATACCTTTGAGGATCTGGGCCATAGAAACCATTGAAAATGTAAGGACAGACCATATCTAAAATTTCACTGATAAATAGTCCCGGGCCAGTTCTTAGCTGCAACATAGAAGAGAGATGAGATAGTAGATAAATTACCCCAAAAGCACTTTAAGACATCAGTGCCTCCCAGTGAAGAAACCGAGAGCAATCTAACGGCATGATCTGAAGTAGCATTGTGGGTTAATTATCTTATACTTTACTACTTAATGGGGCACACATATTACCAGCGTTGGAGTAAATGGATTATAGAATATAACTGCATATACTGGCATCTTATAAATAAATTATTATAACCCTAATTGGGCCTAAATTGCCTTGTTTTAATGTTGTCTGGTAATTAAACCTTTTAGTGGCTTGCTGCCTAGTTCTTTCCTGCTGCGGGAAAAATATTTTCCCTGATTATAGCAGTTGCAAAACAATACTAACGTGACTTCTGCCTGTCTATTTTGATCCCAAAAATAAAATCACTGAAAACCCCATTACCTGGATTGTCTTCTGATGTAAGCCTATGGATGACACATTAAGGAGGCCAATACCAGCCCTCTATGTCATTGCACGGAAAGGTTAATAACTTTAATTTCATACAATGGTGAGTTCTGTAGGATAAAGTTATGGTGGCCCTCTTGACCCATCATCACTGTGTTCTTTGTGAAAATCTTCCCCGGTGATGCTCATGGTGTTGGAAGCATCTGGCACAATTTGGGCAAACGTGATGCAAGAATCTCATACAGAACTCTGCCGGTGCAACTCTCAGGCCTGCAATCTCTTGGCTACTCACAGCTTTATTTTAGCACATACTACCTACCCATCGGGCTTTTACAGGGATCTCTTAGGTGCTCCATAGAGTCAGCTTTGATCCTGCAGATTCCAGCTGTATTCTGTCTCAGCCTCTACCTCTTTAGCTCAGAAGGTTGCCAGGTAATCCTGCATTTATACATCCAGCTTCCTGTATTCCAGTGAGAATCCAAATAGATCTGGATCTGGTTCTGCACTTCCGTAAAATCCCTGTGGTCCGGGATTTTGATTTGTACCAGCACAGACATAATCAAGGGCCAGTTACAAAGTTCAGATTTAAACTTCCCCCGAGTCCTGAGAGTTTAGACCACTCAGGAGGACAGGTCCAGTTCAACCTGCCCTTTACTCTTCTGCACTAAGAGAAAGAGGCTGCTCTAGCAAGAAACGTAGTGGGGCTAGAAGGGGCGTGAAGGTGCTTTCCAGCTGCCCAGCCAGTGCTTAATTTGTGCATTTGAGGTCAGCTGGAGAGGAAGGCAGCTGCTTCTGCAGAGTAAGTCAGTCTGGCTTCCCTCTCTGACTGACCTGGTACGGCAATGAAGTCAGGAGAGGTTTCCTAAATTGCCGGGCTGCTTAAACTGCGGTGATAGGAGCATGGGAGATTTTGCAGTCTGTCTTGACCTATCACCTCCCCTGTCTCTATATGGGTTGGAGGAGAGGGAATATAGCCTCTGGAAGGCGGGCAAGCAGCCTCATAGGCTATGAGCTACAGACAACTGCTTCCCTGCCTTTGAGATTCTATATTTAGAGCCCTGCACGGGTACAAAATTTGTATCCACCTCCAAGCCGCCATCCGTAAAAATGGTCCATGGATATCCGCAGATTGGCAGGGCTCTACTTATGAGCAGCCTGTGCCTCCCGCTTTTCTTCCCCTTGTAACAGAAGTGCTTTACCATGCTCCTCATACGTAATATGGGAAAGGAAGGAGATGGATGAGTCAAATTCTGTTCCTGTTGAGTTAGAGGCAGAGCTCCACTGATGTCAATGGAAACCGGATTTGCCGATTTAGCCCTAAAATGCCCATGCTCATGTTCAATGGAATATAGAATAATTACACTTATTTATAGAGGTGTGCCTGGTGCTTCACTGGAAAACCCCAGGTCCCCGCATTAAGGATCTAAAAGCCTGCTCTTGCAAGGAGCTGAATTCCATTGCTCAGGTCCATGGGTTTTAACAGCAGCTGAGAGTGCAGTGTTGGGCCTAAATTTTGTAAAGCAAAGGGTGCTGACAAACAAAGGGAGAGCTGATTGGAGTGTGGGAGGCTGAGGGTTACAAGGAGATAAAAGATAAAAATCCCCTTGCTAATACATTTAATGTATTAAAGTATGGGGGGAGGCTGGAAAATAAGAGGAAAGAAAAAAGGGAAAGTGAGAAGGGCAAAGCGAATAAGCAGGAGGAGAAACAATGGAAGAACTGGCCTTCACTCCAGTATCCCATCTTTCATTCCGTCCTGCTGTATGGTCCTTTATCCCCACCCAGGGTCGGCAGCTTAGCGTTACAGCCTGTGTGTACACGTTTACAGAGTGCAGTGTGGTCTGTACAGGGACGCTCAGGCTTGTTGTAGAGTTAAATACCACGAGAGTGCAGATAGCACGTTGTATAAATTATAGAAAACAAGGGTCTGAGGCAGTTCTGTGGTGAATAAATTCAAGCATTCAGCCGTCAGGACACTCACAGCAAGAGAGTAAGAGATAAGGGAGGATGGAGATTTGAAAAGAGACGGACAGCCAATGAAGCAGGGAGATTCAAGAAAGGAGAGAGAGAGAGAAAAGAGTATTAATCATCTCTCCAAAGGCAACTGACAACACTTGGAAATGGGTCTCTGAAGGCAAATATCCTCTAAGCTGGCTAAATCCCCAATTCAGGTGTCAGAGAGAATTGCACGGTGCATGCAATATGCACAGTGATGTTGCTAATGTCATTGTTTTGCAATAAACTTCATTTCCATGCGTTTAGAGGCCTGCTCCAGCTTCACTGAATCTAATGGGAGTCTTTTGATGGGGATTGGATCCAGCCTTAGAATGAGATTTATGGTGAGATACTCTTGTGGCTATCAAACTGAACTGACAGGTGAGCTGCCTGCTGTGTTTCCTTTCTCTCTAAGAGGAAGGCTAAGTCTCAGCCTCTGTATAGTATGTGAAACTACTTGACTGAATCATACAGGAGCTGAAAGTAGCTCTAAAGGCATTGGGATTTTGTTGGGGATCAGCTGGTACGATCTTCAGCAAAATCTCTGGCAAAATTAGTTTGATTAATAAGGTATGTATCTTCCACAGCTTCTGTAGCAATAAAAGATATCGTATGAAAGGCTCTGCACTGCACTCCATTGTAGTAAAAGTTCTGTCTGGGCCATATCTGAGGTACTTTTTAAAGGTGTCTGTTATACATTGGCAAATGAGAATAATTCTTTGTAATTTGCTACTAAATTTAGTTTTAGGAGATAAAGTCAGTTCCCAGCTGTCTTAGTCTAACCTATCTCAATTTATAAGTTAAAGCTAACATAAGAAGGCATATGTTATTTATTATCATTTGTAATAATAGGGTCTGGAGACCCCAACTGAGAGTGAGGCCTCATTGTGCAAGGTGCTGTACAAACACACAGTAAGAGAGAAGTTCCTGTGCTGAGTAGCTTATGATATAACACCTGTCAGGGGTTGTCCAGGTGTTACGTAGTCCTGTCTTGAGTGCAGGGGACTGGACTAAATGACCTATTGAGGTCCCTTCCAGTCCAACACTTCTATGATTCTAGACGACAGACAAAGGAAGTATGATTATCCCCATTTAACAGATGAGAAAGTGAGGCATGGAGAGATTAGTCCAAGGTCATAAAGGAAGTCTGTAGGAATGGAAAGAATTGAACCCACATCTCTTGAGACTTAACCCAGTTCCTTAATGACAAGGCCAGCCTTCTTCTGAGCTACACTAGCTCCCTCTAAATTTATTTAGAGTTTAGTGGTTTTTTTCTTGATCCCCCTCTGAATTTGTTCCTGTCAATCAATTTTTTTAAAGCTTTTTTTAAAGGGTTCTTGTTGCTGGAATTCCCTTAGTTATAGTTATTTTTACTCCAACAATAGTGCTGACATGCTGAAGCTCATGTCATGTGTGTGCCTTGATTTGCAATTAGGTTCCATGGCCAGCAAATCAACCAGTAATAAATGGGCAAACAAGAACATATAACCCATAAAACAAAAGATGAAAGTATCGTTGTTCCTTGGCTCGGCAGGTCAAACTCTGTGTTTAGCCTAAATGGCCTAACACTAGACTTAAACGAGCCTTTTCTTCTTGATTCATTGTCGTACATTCTCAACCCTGAAACAGTCATGTGTAAGCCTCAAATCTAGAAGTTTTTTAGCAACTCAGGAAAGCATCAAATACCTTAAACTTTTTTGGCAAGTGTTTTCAATGTCTGATGACTAGCTATGTGCAAACCTCAGAAGCATCAGAGGTTTCATTTGGGAAAAGCAGGCAGAAGTTTGGAGCCTTATCTGAACTTCTTGAGTATGCAAAATTGGATTAGAAGTCTCATGACAATAATCTCTTGTGAGATTTCATAATCCTTCGGTTGACAGCCCCATCCAGAACATAACAATGCAAATGAAAACAGAGTGGAAAAAAAATTCTCCAAACCTGATTAAGTTTTGAGTGAAAGTTTTAATGAGCCTTATTTAATCCCAACTCATTTGGCTGCCTGTCTCTGCTTATAACTTCCAACTGTGGTCATTAAAGATTCCTTGGCACTGATGGGAAGAATATGGCTGTTAGGAAACCATTCCCTCTGCAGCATCTGTTGGCTATAGAATTCAATTTCACTTTCCTGTTCTAAACGCTGTGTAGCACTGAGTAACTGCTGTCTTCCACCAGAGGTGGCTGCATTTTGGTTGTGATTCAAGTCACTCCTGAATAACTGTAAGTGTTCTGAGCTCCTTCGGCATGAGGGGCACCTATAATATCTATTTATTAGTAGTTGAAACTATTTGGTAGTGGGTAGTTGAAAAAAAATCTCCAATTGCAGGGATCTAATGTGGCTCTTTCCAGCTAATTAGCCAATGGAAACTCTACAAAGAGCTGTAATATCAATAAGACAGGCATGCTTTTCTCCTCCAACATTCTTCTGCCAGCTTTGTCTTTAATTTTTAGGCACACACATATCACAAGAAGAAAGCCAAGGAAAGTGTGGGCCCCTTACTGAATGAGGGAGGCAACCTAGTGACAGAGGATGTGGAAAAAGCTAATGTGCTCAATGCTTTTTTTGCCTCTGTCTTCACTAACAAGGACAGCTCCCAGACTGCTGCGCTGGGCATCGCAACATGGGGAGTAGATGGCCAGCCCTCTGTGGAGAAAGAGGTGGTTAGGGACTATTTAGAAAAGCTGGACGTGCACAAGTCCATGGGGCCGGACGAGTTGCATCCGAGAGTGCTAAAGGAATTGGCGGATGTGATTGCAGAGCCATTGGCCATTATCTTTGAAAACTCGTGGCGAACGGGGGAAGTCCCAGATGACTGGAAAAAGGCTAATGTAGTGCCAATCTTTAAAAAAGGGAAGAAGGAGGATCCTGGGAACTACAGGCCAGTCAGCCTCACCTCAGTCCCCGGAAAAATCATGGAGCAGGTCCTCAAGGAATCAATCCTGAAGCACTTACACGAGAGGAAAGTGATCAGGAACAGTCAGCATGGATTCACCAAGGGAAGGCCGTGCCTGACTAATCTAATCGCCTTCTATGATGAGATTACTGGTTCTGTGGATGAAGGGAAAGCAGTGGATGTATTGTTTCTTGACTTTAGCAAAGCTTTTGACACGGTCTCCCACAGTATTCTTGTCAGCAAGTTAAAGAAGTATGGGCTGGATGAATGTACTATAAGGTGGGTAGAAAGTTGGCTAGATTGTCGGGCTCAATGGGTAGTGATCAATGGCTCCATGTCTAGTTGGCAGCCGGTGTCAAGTGGAGTGCCCCAGGGGTCGGTCCTGGGGCCGGTTTTGTTCAATATCTTCATAAATGATCTGGAGGATGGTGTGGATTGCACCCTCAGCAAGTTTGCAGATGACATTAAACTGGGAGGAGTGGTAGATACGCTGGAGGGCAGAGATAGGATACAGAGGGACCTAGACAAATTGGAGGATTGGGCCAAAAGAAACCTGATGAGGTTCAATAAGGATAAGTGCAGGGTCCTGCACTTAGGACGGAAGAACCCAATGCACAGCTACAAACTAGGGACCGAATGGCTAGGCAGCAGTTCTGCGGAAAAGGACCTAGGGGTTACAGTGGACGAGAAGCTGGATATGAGTCAGCAGTGTGCCCTTGTTGCCAAGAAGGCCAATGGCATTTTGGGATGTATAAGTAGGGGCATAGCGAGCAGATCGAGGGACGTGATCGTTCCCCTCTATTCGACATTGGTGAGGCCTCATCTGGAGTACTGTGTCCAGTTTTGGGCCCCACACTACAAGAAGGATGTGGATAAATTGGAGAGAGTCCAGCGAAGGGCAACAAAAATGATTAGGGGTTTGGAACACATGACTTATGAGGAGAGGCTGAGGGAACTGGGATTGTTTAGTCTGCGGAAGAGAAGAATGAGGGGGGATTTGATAGCTGCTTTCAACTACCTGAGAGGTGGTTCCAGAGAGGATGGTTCTAGACTATTCTCAGTGGTAGAAGAGGACAGGACAAGGCGTAATGGTCTCAAGTTGCAGTGGGGGAGGTTTAGGTTGGATATTAGGAAAAACTTTTTCACTAGGAGGGTGGTGAAACACTGGAATGCGTTACCTAGGGAGGTGGTAGAATCTCCTTCCTTGGAAGTTTTTAAGGTCAGGCTTGACAAAGCCTTGGCTGGGATGATTTGATTGGGGATTGGTCCTGCTTTGAGCAGGGGTTTGGACTAGATGACCTCCTGAGGTCCCTTCCAACCCGGATATTCTATGATTCTATGACTGCCTGGGACATTTTGAGTAGCAGATCACACTGTGCACAGAGAAAGAAGGGAAATGTTTTGTATGTTCATCTTATTTTTTGTCTGTCGAGCTCCCTGTTCAGGGGAAATTGCCTGGTCCCTGGATGAAAAGCTTGCAAATCAATAGCCATCTCAGAGACTGTTGTTTTAGTTAAAAGTATTTTATTAAATTAGGAAGGCTAGCTTTCTTTGTTTGATAAATCATGGAAGTGTTTGGTTTTTTAATTTAAAATAGAGCACTGCATTTCTCCCCAGAGAGAAAATACAAGCTTTCACTCTGTTGCTTCTGCCTCTGTTGAGCAGTTCTGATGTCTCAGCAGATAAGAGTATCAGAGAGCTGTTAGTCCATCTTTTTGCTCCAGCTCCTCAGGAACTGGTAAATGACTGTAAAGGCTTTTACTGCTGGGTCATAGGTTCAAATCCAGCCTAGATCTGAAGTGGCCCTGTGCAGCTGTTTGGGTGACTTGTATTAAAGGAGTTGGTGGTTTCAGTCTAGCCGGATAGTTTTACAAATAGGAGCCCGTGCAAGAAGCAGAACTGCATCCTGGATAGGGATTCACCTGGGAGACAGGGGTCCTGGGTTCTATTACTGTAGCCACCCCTTGGGTAAATCTCTGTGCCTGTCTCTCTGCCCACCCATTATTCCCCACAGAACATCACAGAACACTGAAGCTGCTAGGCATTGCAAGTGGTGCCTTCTCTCCTTTGTCTGCAGGTATCTGTGTATGTGAAGAGATACATAGAATTTTCTCCTGATCTCTCCACTGCTCTGAAAACCTAGGTGAGAGCTAACTTGCTAGAAATCACGCACTGCCCCTCTGCACCTTTCGTGGCCTTCAGGTCTAGGTAACATTTATTCGTGCTTCAGTGCAGGGCACCGGACTATATGACCTGTTGAGGTCCTTTCCAGTCCTACATTTCTATGATTCTAAGTCTCTCTCTTGATTAAATGTTCTCTGCACTCTGAACACTTTTGAAAACCCCTTCATTATTTGGGCCAAGAGAATCCTAAGACTCTAGGCACCTTTTGCTTACTGGATGTGTTAATCTTGCGTCTCTGGCCTTACTGGACAGAATGTACCTGATCTCAGAAATTTTAAATAGAGTGGGATGGTCATATTTGAGCAGCAGATGGTGGGAGGCTTAGGAACAAACTGGACATTTCGGGGGCGGGGACATTTTTCTCCCCACACTAGAGTCGGGTATCCAAAAATGTGTAAACATTTTTCTCTGATCAGCCATGTTGTCTCTCTCTATCTTTTCCCACCAGAACCCCATGCATGGAGTTCCTCCCAATTCTAATCCACCACATCATCTCTATCTTCTAAATCCTGAAAGTAAACCTTCACTTCCTCTGTACTGCCTCTAAGAAGTGAGTCAATAATTTCAATAACTGTTTCAAAAATATAACTGGTGAGTTCTCCTCCTGGGCTTCCTCTAGTCGACTCTCTACTTGGTGTCAATCTTGTTTAGATTGTGTAAACTGTGTGGGGGCATACTGAGCATACTATTGATGCTTAAAAATAAGACCAACGATAATAATAAGGCAGTGTAGGGGGCTGTCTGGGAACTCAAGAGATCTGGGTTCTAGTCCCAGCTCTGTCTCTGGCCTTCTGTGTAATCTTGTGGAATTAATTTAATCTATCCATGTGCCTCTGTTTTTCCCTTCCAGTCTTTGACCTGTCTAGATTGTACGCTCTTTGTGGGAGCGTATGTCTTTTACTATGCAGTCGTGTGGTGCGTAGCGCACTGGGGGCCTGACCTCATTTGCATGTGTAGATGTTGCTGTAATAAAAATAATAGTAATAACAATCAGAAAAACTGGTTGAGACGTTACTCTGTCTACCAGGTCTATCTCCTGCTCTTTCCTGTCATAAGGAAGGGGAGAGTAGCTAAGTTTGTCTGAACTGGGGAGCTCAAGACATTTTATAAACACACTTCAGAACTACCATCCACAAACCAGGCTCATCCTTAACCATTTTATATCATTTTTAAGCATACTTCTTGCAGTTCTTTCTCTGAAAGAAGGTTTGTCTGTCATTGTCATAAATATAAAGGGAAGGGTAACCACCTTTCAATCCCTCCTGGCCAGAGGCAAAACCCTTTCACCTGTAAAGGGTTAAGAAGCTAAGATAACCTCACTGGCACCTGACCACAATGACCACTTTCAAAGCTGGGGGGGGGACAAAGGGTCTGGCTGTCTGTGTGTGTGTGTGTGTGTGTGTGTGTGATGCTTTTGCCGGGAACAGATCAGGAATGCAGCTCAGAACTCCTGTAAAAAGTTAGTAAGTAATCTAGCTAGAAATGTGTTAGATTTCTTTTGTTTAATGGCTGGTAAAATACACTGTGCTTCTGGTTCAAAAATGATCTCAAAAAATCTCAAAATGATCCCACCGCTCTGCCACCATGTCAAGGTTCCTTCCCCACTCTGAACTCTAGGGTACAGATGTGGGGACCTGCATGAAAGACCCCCTAAGCTTATTCTTACCAGCTTAGGTTAAAAACTTCCTCAAGGTACAAACTTTGCCTTGTCCTTGAACCCTATGCTGCCACCACCAAGCGTGTTAAACAAAGAACAGGGAAAGAGCCCACTTGGAAACGTCTTCCTCCCAAAATATCCCCCCAAGCCCTATACCCCCTTTCCTGGGGAAGGCTTGATAAAAATCCTCACCAATTTGTATGGGTGAACACAGATCCAAACTCTTGGATCTTAAGAACAATGAAAAAACAATCAGGTTCTTAAAAGAAGAGTTTTAATTAAAGAAAAGTAAAAAGAATCACCTCTGTAAAATCAGGACGGTAAATACCTTACAGGGTAATCAGGTTCAAAACATAGAGAATCCCTCTAGGCAAAACCTTCAATTACAAAAAGATACAAAAACAGGAATATCCATTCCATTCAGCACAACTTATTTTATCAGCCATTTAAACAAAACAGAATCTAAGGCATATCTAACTAGATTGCTTACTGACTTTTTACAGGAGTTCTGACCTGCATTCCTGCTCTGGTCCCGGCAAAAGCATCGCACAGACAGACAAGACCTTTGTTTCCACACACACCCCTCCTCCAGCTTTGAAAGTATCTTGTCTCCTCATTGGTCATTTTGGTCAGGTGCCAGCGAGGTTATCTTAGCTTCTTAACCCTCTGGCCAGGAGGGATTGAAAGGTGGCTACCCTTCCCTTTATATTTATGACAGTCATTGTATCCTCTTTGTGTATCTTTGGGAACAAAGCATTTTAAATGTTTAATGCCAGTAAAGTTCTCTCTTTAAAAAAAGAAAGAAAGAAAAAGGAAGCCATTGTACCATTGAACTCTAGCTTCTGTAATGGACCAACAAGCCATTTGCAGCAAAAAGCTATTTTTTTTACAAGGTTAGAGCTCAAACTATAGTAGCCAGATGTTCAGGGTTTATTCTAAGCTCACTTCAGTTATAACTGGGGGAAAAGATGCCCTGACCACCTGCCAAAGTGACAGCTCCATAAATAGAATCAAACTGAGTATAGAATTATGGGTCATAGCATGGAACCTCATTTGATAGGTTCTCCTCATCAGATTTAAAGTTCTAGTGAATCTTAAGAAAAGATCATCCAAGGGACCTATAGAAGATGAACTGATTGCCTGGCACCAAAAGATGACAAGTGAAAGATTGATACATCACAGCCTCCCAGGGGCCCCTTTTGTTCAAATCTGTCACAAAACACAGATTCATATCTACCTAAAATTAGGCTGGTTTAAAGAAATAGTGTTTCTTAGAATTATGCTCTAAATATCACAGCTAACATCCCCAGTAACGCAGCCGGGATAATGCATTTGTTCATGACAGTATCCAATCATTTATCAGGTCCCTTGTGAATCAGGGCCTGATAACATATGACAAGTCATCAGATGGAAATTATTGCTAATAGATAACTGCCACTCACTTTCCATTATGCCCAGTGAGATGTGAGTGAATCTCTCTCTCTTTTTTTTTTTTTAAGAGTGGGTTTTCCTGTCATTTCAAAACCTATGTAGGACATTTCTTTTGAGCTGGTCATGTGCATTGCTATAAGGAAACATGTTTATTTCTAATTGGTTTAAAGGTTATTTATTTGCTTCTCCCACTAATCTTAAACACATTTGCAAAGGGCACCAATTTGTTATATAAAGGTAAAGTAAAGTACCAAAGGAAGAATTGTAATGGTGAGACAGATTCCAGCATCAGTGTAGTTTAGAAACAACTTAGGGTGAAGTCATGACTTTCCACTAACTCTGGAACTCTCTTCCATGTGAGCTAGGAATATCGATAAAACTGGTTACAGTCAGGGCAGTGATGGAGTGAAGCTCTTGTAGAGCCAGAAGTGAGGGAAAGAGAACTGATGGGCTGGATGGGCTGGCAATCATCCAGAGAGACAGAGGAGGAACTTCCCTTCCCTGCAAATGGTTCTGGGTAGGGAAGCATTCTATAAAACTCTCCGGTTCCAGCTGGGAGCCAGAGCTGCAGAAGGAAAGGTCATCTAGAGGAACTGGAGAAACTTGGGCTTGTTGGAGATGTTACGGAAGATAATCTTTAGGTGTGTGTGTGTGTAAGTGAGTGTGTGTGTGTGAGAGAGAGAGAGATTTAAAATAAATCTGGGTATCTTTTTAACTCCCTCTGAACTGGGTCTTGCTGTTCCATTGGACAACCTTGCCACTGCCTTCTGCCACAAGGGCAAAGCACTATGTGGAATTATTCTGCCTGGTTTTGGAATGTGGCAGGAGAATGGAGTAAAATAAGAGAAGGACGAGAATTATGAAGTGAGGCTTTTTACAGCCCTGCCTGATCCTGGAAAGGAGATGAATGAAACATCGGTCTATGAGTGCCCACTCAGAAATTTGAGTCGTTTTATATGGGGCTCAGATACCAGAGTGATGGGCATGATATAAATAGATAGATAAAGTGCTGTCATTGAGGACTGCAGCGGGGAAGAAAGAGAGATCAGTGGTTTGAGCATTGGCCTGCTAAACCCAAGGTTATGAGTTCAATCCTTGAGGGGGCCATTTAGGGATCTGGGGCAAAAATTGGGGATTGGTCCTGCTTCGAGCAGGGGGTTGGACTGGATGACCTCCTGAGGTCCCTTCCAACCCTGATATTCTATGATTCTATTATTCTATTTGTAATTACAGTAAGCAATGTTCCCTCTAATTTTTGACAGGCCATGTGCCCAAAAAAATTCTTCTGTGCAAATTTTTGTGCGCGTGGTGTTTTGCCATGTGCACAGGATTTAGGATCTGTGTGCGTGCGCACACACGCACAGTTTAGAGGGAACAGTGCAGTAAAATCTGGGCTCCATTGTGCTAGACAATGCACATGTATACGCACAGTGGAAGAGACCACCCCTGTCCTGAACATCTTGCAATCCAAATAGACAAGAGAGGAAAATGATGGCACAAAGAGATGGCCCAGGTCACGCGGCAGGTCAGTAGTAGAGCTGGGGACAAAAACCCAGGTCTCCTGAGTCCTGGTCCACTGTCCTACCCGCTGGAGCACTGCCTCTCCTGGAGTCACAAAGCGTTTCTGCCACTGGAAGAAGGTCTTCTGCCTCACAATGCCTTGAAGAGTGTATAAATCCTCCCGAATGCAGAGCCCCAAGTATGTTCTGATATAACAAATGCTTTATAGGCATATTGGGTCAGATCATTCATAGATAGGGTGCAATCTTGGCCCTATTGAAGTCAATGGCAATACTCCCAGTGTATGTCATTAATAGGGCCAGGATTTCACCAACAGATCAGTATCTCACTTCCAGGAGCATCCAACACCAAATGCTTCTGGTGAGTGGGAGGGAAGAGAGAATCCTTTAATGTACTTTGCTATAAAATTCCTTCATAACCTCAGCTGTGATCAGCAAGAGATTTGACTACCATCCTTTCAGTATACATAATCACAAGTGTTATTAATAGGCATAATATTATCTCTTGCCCTTTTAAAATCTAGCTACAGTATTTGACTTCATGACCCTCCTAGAAACGGAAATTCCACAGCCTGATTACCTTTTATTTCTTCTAAACGTGCAAGCCATTAATTTTATTGAATGAACCATTATTCTCAGGTTATGGGTCATTGTGAAAAGGAAAGTGTCAAGCTGTCCTGCACTGAGTCAAGAGCATGAGTACCAACCTCAGGGCAGACTGTTAAGAACCAAGGCACAACCCCCAAATTGGCTGTGAGTTCTATACTTAGATTTCACCAACCAGTTATCAAGTGTAAATTCCTAAGGCATTATAACAGCCTAAACATGGAGTCAGAGACTGTCGCCTTGGGTACTCCTCTGGCTTGACACCCAGGTAAGCCTACCTTTGTGGTAGACGGTACTTACACCAAATATCACAGCAATATTCTCGTTACTGCCAGTCCCAAAGGATCACTCACATACCCCAGGTAAATTGCACCTTAGATCTCACACCAAAGATAATGCTTGTAGACAATCCTATAATAAACTATCTAAAGAATTGTTATATAGGAAAAGGAAATAAGAGAGTCATTCACAAGGTTAAAGCAGGTAAACATATATAAACACAAATGAGTTACCATCTTAAGTTTCAAAAAATAATAGAAACTTCTATGATAAGCAAGTCCTTTAAGGATAACTCAGATCAAGCACTGGGGATCTTTTGCTTATGCTTAGTAATCCTTGCCCCTCAGAGTCCAAGCAGCATGAAGATACAGTTCCTCCTCGTTAGGCGTGTTTATCCCTTCCCCATTCAGATTAAAAATTCACCGGGTGGGAGGAATTCATTTTCACGTCTCCTCTTCATAGCAGGGGTAGAGCAATCAAAAAAGTCTTTTGTCCTCTTTGATGTTCCACAGGAGTTCATCTGGGGTTAATGGGCCTTCCTTGTGGGGCAGGACATAACACCTTCTGTTGGAGGCCAGCATTTCACACACATTAATCTCTCTCTCTTGTCTGGTGATTTACACAACTACAGAGGCTTACAATGCAACTGTTCAAATCTGACCTTACAATGGGGCATACTGATGTTATAAACAGGATTAAGGCAGGCAACAACTCACACGAGTTCAATAAAGTTTAAACATTCGGCACATTTTTATAACTCTCCTACCTATTTTCACAATACGAATGCCGAAGTGAACCAGACTGATATGTATTGGTCAGTAGTCAAGTGAGGCATGGGGATCTTGGCATGAGCTGGCATCTGGTTTGTCAGTGTCACAGAAGGGCCAAACTGGTTTTCCCCATGTCCCGCAATCTTGCACTGAAATGTACTGTAGGACTTCAATGGGTGGTAGCTACATCGCTTGGGACATTTAAAACGAGACTGGGCAAAGCACCAGAAAATACATTGTAGGCAGTGACCGTACACTGGCTGAGGGGACAGAGCAGAAAGGATTGAAGTCACCGGGAGCAAGACCAGGCCTTTGACTGAACGACACTTTTCCTTCTCTGATTTGTACTATGCTCTTTTATTTTCTTAATTAAATAAAGGCTCCATTCTTAAGGGAAATCCACCAAGCAAAAGGCATTACTTCCAAAATGGTAATGTCGAACCAAAGTCTGAAAAGCATCTAAACAACAACAAAACTGAGATGACAGGAGAGGACATTTTTTTTTAAAAGAAGATCATCTATATGAGGCAGTGAAATAAACTGGTGGAGCACCTGAAGGAAGTAAAGGAACAGTGTCATGCAATCTGCACTTTTCTAGTGCCATTTGTACACTATATCTCACAATCATGAGTACATACCAGACCTCCTGCTGTAAACAGTGGACCAGGATACAGAGATGATTACACACTAATAATGCAGAAAAATTGTATTGGATGCCAAACATTGCAGCGGCTCAACTTCAACTACGCAACTGCAGGAGCTCGGCATTGCACCATATTCCTCTTATTGGCTTGCGTCCGTGTGGGCAATGGATGTGCATTCTTTGAGCCAGCTGATATTCTCTGTAGGGTCTGACTCATATGATACTGTTGCTTGAGGGAACTGTGGAACCTGTAATGAATTCTCCTGTGTTGTGGGGCATCACAGAAAACAAACATCAGTTTATCAGGTTTCTCCCAGTGTTTATGGTGACTGAACCCCACAGGGTTATGGATCCATTGTGATTATTCCGTGGCTGCTTGTCTTGATTTCCAAGGTTGCGTCAGGATACTGCTTAGCCTGATCATGCACATGCAGCTTACTACCAGTATTTGGAGGCCCATTCATGTCGCCTCTTTGCTCCACAGCAGACTAGCTACAAGAGATCATAAACAACCCTTCCGAACAAAGAGTTCCAGATCCAGCCGGCATCACAGATATATGTTCAAGACCTAGAATTTTGGAATTGATGTTTTCAGCCTGAGTTCTCAGAAGGCCTGTAAAGAAAATAAGGAATTATTTTAAAAAACGAAATGTTCCTTTCCACTCTAATAAGTTTATTTTCTGGCAGTAGAAATCCTAGAGATGCTGCAGGAAGGAAGATTGTGATGGAAGAAAATTGGAAATGAAGTTACTGGGGAGGACCGTAAAGCAGTTGAAGTATTAAGTGAAGGTTTCATTAATGTCCTTGCAAGGGGAGACACTGAAAAAATAGCCTCTGCATTAATGCTGGCTGTGCCTCTGCTAACCTAAATAAATCTAGGACCTGCAC
The DNA here is from genome assembly GCF_965152275.1 of Natator depressus. Classification (NCBI taxonomy): domain Eukaryota; kingdom Metazoa; phylum Chordata; order Testudines; family Cheloniidae; genus Natator; species Natator depressus. The sequence goes on along the minus strand of NC_134240.1, from coordinate 115,766,200 downwards.
GGCAGGTACTCACGTTAGAAAGCAACGCCAAAAAACCCCAAGTCTCTAGGAAGAGATGAGGATTATATAAAAGCATTAAAGAAAACTAGTAGGGAAAAAAATGGTCAGGTCGGTATCATCATCCTCATCGGAAATGGGGTCAACTGGAAGTATTCAAAAGAACAGGAACAAGGACTGGTTCCTGTTCTTGGTTATATGACCATTGGGTCAATGTTCTCTGAACGTGATTTGTATGATTGAGTTTCATGAGAAGCGAATATTATGGTCATATGGTCTCATCCGTCTCGACCTGCCAAGGCCCAAGCATGAGGCGCGATGTATGACAAAGACTTACGTCAATTCATGAAGCAAACGGAAATGCAGTGGGGTTAGTTCCTTCACTGTTGAACTCTTCCTTTAGTCTTCGTTTCCTGATGCAGTTTTCAACAACAGCAACAAAAGTGGGGCCACACCAAATTTGCATGGAATGTAGGTATCCTTGGGACTAAAATGAGTGGGGTTCCTTAAAATGCGGTTCCCTAGACAGTCATGCAACCTGTAGCACTCATTATCGCACGTGGTATATTATGCAGAATGGGACACTGCTTGACACAGAAAAGGGCAGGTTTCCCTACTCTCCTTTTTAAAAAGTTGCCCAGTTTGCCAATGCAAAAAAATGCAACTCTGGGTCTGACATATGTAGTTGCACGCAGTTGGCTATTGTCTAAATTGCACTTCCGTGCTCAATTAATTACTGGCTCTGCCTGTTCAACTGAATATTTTGCATGCACAAATAAAGCTCTTTAAAAGAAATAGCATGTGCAGAAGTATTTGGAAGGTTATTGTGTGCTACTTGTCTTAAAAGATCAAGCAGATATTTGCAATGCTTTGCTGAGTTTGTGACATATCTCTTTAATAGATTTGGAAAGAGCACTCCGTCCTGCTTTTAGGCAACACGGTGACAATATATAACAGACGCACAAGTGCACCTTGGGATGACAGCCTCTGTCATGACACCCTTCACAATTCACCTGCTCATGTGATGGAGTATATTGGCTTATTGGCAGCAGGGCCGGCTCTAGGTTTTTTGCCATCCCAGGCAAAAAAAATTTTGGCAGCTCCCCACCGCAGTCCTGGGCTCTCACCCTCTCCCCTGCTGCCCCAGCCCTGGCCTTTTCCCCCGCCCTGGCATCCCCTGCCACCCCAGCTCTGGGTTCCCCCCCTTTCACCGCCACTACTGCCCTCCCTCCCACCCGCACCCCCCTACCTCCCCACTCTTGGGCTCTCATCCCCCCCCGACCCGCACCCCTTGCCACCCCAGCCCTGGGTCACTGGTAACTCGCTCCCAGGGTGGGTCATCAGCATCCCACTCATGACACTAGCAGGGGCAGAGGCTGCATCCACCCAACTCCTTCCCGGCGCCCAGGGGGGCCCTGCCTCCACCCGCTCCCCCCTCGCCTCCAGCCGGTCTGGCGCTGGCAGCGTCGGGGTAAGCAGCGGGACTCCCGGGCCACGCCTCAGCCCAGGGTCCCTCCAGCCAGGGCTCCTGCCTCCAGGACCGGCCGGGAATCGGGAGGCAGGGGGCTGCCCCAGAGGGAGCGGCCGGCGGGGAGCGGAGCCTCGGAGAGCGGGACGCGGCCCCGCATGGCAGCGCCCCGGGAACCGGTCCCCTCTATGGCCCTGCTGCTGCTCCTGGCCACCCTGCTGCAGCCCCTGGGCTGCTCAGGCTGCTTCGCACAGCCCCGGCTGCAGTGCTGGGGGGTGGCCACCCTGCAGCACTTGCAGGCTGCTCCATGCACCTCGCGGGGTGGCCCCCAGCCCGAGTGTCCCGCGCTTGACATGTTGGAGCCCGCGGGATGGCTCGGCCGTGGCCAGCAGCACAAACCACAGCAGCCCCAGTCGCGGGGCCAGCTTTGGCCACCCGCTGCGGCTCTTCCACCTGGACTTCAGCATCAGTGTGGGGGCCGGGACAGCGTCTACCTGGGTTAGCGCCCGCAGGGCTGGCCCCCAAGCAAAAAAAAAAAAGGATGACCCCAAGGCCACCCCTGCAAAGGTGCTGCCTCAAGAACCTGCTTGCTTTGCGGGTGCCTAGAGCCGGCTCTGCTTGGCAGCACGCTTGATGGCAAACGGGAAAGCACCCAGCTTCACTCAGACACATGAAGGAACAAAGATGCAAATCTAGATGAACCTGGAAGCTTTCCAAATATATTACAGGGGCATCAGTAGTGACTCCAGAACTAAAGCTGCATTGAGATTTGCACTTAAAGCAGGACTAAAATCCCTCTGTTGCACATTTTAATAATTACATTTAGTCTCCAAATGTAGCACAAGTCTTCACAGGACAATGGAATAACTTTTTTTTTTTTTTGGTAACTCTTTACCCACTTTTGCAGAGAAAGCATGGAAAAAATAAGTTTTTTGAAATTTTTCCAAGAATCTGACTTTGGAGGTGGAAATAGCTAAACAGCCACAGACTCTGCAAACTCCAAACTCCACACGAACGTACATACTCTGTAGCATGACAGACACGTGCCACTTTTCAAATTTTTCACTTATTCCCATCATCCTCATTTAGCTTCCTAAAGAAAAGCCAACTGCTACTTCAATTCTCTGATGTGGTCTCCCTGACTCAGTGGCCCTTCTCCCATGACCCTTTACCTGGTAACAACCTATAATCTTACCAGACTCCCACCATTCCCAGCTTGGTCTGTATGTTAATGGTGGTTTAAATGGGTATTGCCTGGATATTAGTGAATGAATTGGTAGGAAATGCACTTGAGTGACCTTGGGTGGGATTTTTAAAAGCACGCAACATTGGCCTCCCTCTGCTTCTACTGAAGCCAAGAATCTGACTTTGGAGGTGGAAATAGCTAAACAGCCACAGACTCTGCAAACTCCAAACTCCACACGAACGTACATACTCTGTAGCATGACAGACACGTGCCACTTTTCAAATTTTTCACTTATTCCCATCATCCTCATTTAGCTTCCTAAAGAAAAGCCAACTGCTACTTCAATTCTCTGATGTGGTCTCCCTGACTCAGTGGCCCTTCTCCCATGACCCTTTACCTGGTAACAACCTATAATCTTACCAGACTCCCACCATTCCCAGCTTGGTCTGTATGTTAATGGTGGTTTAAATGGGTATTGCCTGGATATTAGTGAATGAATTGGTAGGAAATGCACTTGAGTGACCTTGGGTGGGATTTTTAAAAGCACGCAACATTGGCCTCCCTCTGCTTCTACTGAAGTCAGTGGGAGCAGATTTAGCAGGGCTGAGTGCTTTAGAAAATTTCACCTTTTCAGTCTACGTGAATGAAGTTCACTATGTGGGATCCATACATGTTTAGATGGCCAATCGCCTGCAGTGGCTTCTTTTGACCTAACAAACTTAGCACTACTGTCCTCCTAGCTGGACCATAGCTTATGCTGAGCAATAGATAGAGAAGATACTAAAAGAAAGCAAAACGGCAATAGGCTGTCTCAAACTCTAGGATAGCTGAAATGAAGCAGCAACCACATGAGATCTGATTGGTCACAGCCTGGGGTGAAAATGACAGAGGCCATCTGCTGAACAGGATGGTATCCTACCTCCCAGGCGATGGGCCAAAAATACAGACTGAGTCACTCTGAATCTCTGGTAAAGGGACAAGGACAGAAGCTGCAAGAAACCTGCCCCATTGGAGCTCCACTGGAAGAGAACATTCAGCAAGTCAAGTTGCATATGCCCAGAGATGCTTTGGTGTCTGCCACCCTCAGAATAAAACCTGCCCTCCAATATGGAGTCCCTGTCATACATCAGAATAGCAGCGAGCAAGATCATGTGGTTCGGTTCCGTGGAGGAGAACTGAATCTGGAAAAAGAAAAGGCGATTGCTTCGAAGCTACAGAAGGGAAATAGCTATCAACCAGCATAGGGAAGGGCAGATAGAGAAGAGCCAGAGGGAATAATGATGAGAAGATGCTGTTGAGCCACGCAGGGAAATAATCACTGGGGCTCTGAAGGCCAGCAACATATTTGCAGGATACCTCACTTCAGGTGGATGAGAGGGGTTTGTTTCAATGGTGATTATTTTCGACTCTCTTGCCAAACAGGGATGGCTGTGTGTACCTCCATGAGGGAAGGAGATCCCTTGTTAAGAGACTAGTTTTGTACCAGAGGCTGGTCTTGGTTCACCTCCAATCCACTTCCTGGAGACTGGATAAGGCATGCCCCTCCCTCCACAAGTGGAGATATTTCCCGTTCCTCTGGTAAGATATTCCATTGCTTGGGGGCTGTGGGTAGTCAGTCAATATGTTAACCAACCCATTTGGGACATAGTACCCCTCCCTCCATGTCTCTACTCCTCTGTGCTGAGGCCATATGGCTGACTTACCTGTCAAGGCAAGGAGGGCTAGACTCACGAGGCCAAGTTCTCTGCTGGTGTAAAGAGGCAGCACTCCGCTGGAGTCAAAGAAGATGGGCCAATTCACACAGCAGAGAACATGGCCCGTGAACTCTGGAGGTGGCCGTGGGTTGATGAGAGACAGGAGTTGCTTGAGCGTGACTCTAGTCATCCTCTCCCCTTCTAAAGGTAGGTTGGCATAGCTCACAGAGAAGGGGCAGAAGGGAAAGTAGACTAAGGAACGCAACTAAGAGGAGGGGAAAAGTAAGGTAGGGTGAGGTCCACACCTGCCAATTCAGCCTGTCTAATCGTTAAGTGGATTTAAGTCTAAGGGTTTTGAATGAAGTACACTGGAATCTAACCCACAGCACTTTACAGATCACTTCTGAATTGGACCCAACACTTTCCAAGTCAACCTAAGTTAATAACACTTTGTTTCCTGGCACTTGTCAATTCATGGCACAATCTTAGTGCTCTTTAAAGAGAGTTTGGGTACCTACTATCCTTGTTTTGTTTGGTTAAAGACATAGGTTGCCTCATATAGGAGGTCAGAAAGTACTATAAGCCATTATTTAGGGTATAATGGATATAAAGATGAGCCTTTGGAGACAGCCCAATGTCTAGGGGAATTATAGAATGAGGCAGGGTCTGTTTGGCCTATTAATTACCTCATTCTCAGCAGCCAAAACCTCCTATGAAATAATAATGTGTTATCCAGGCAAAGTTGGCATGATTTAACTGTGAATCTCCCAGCTGGCTCGCATATTGCTGCTTCTCAATATGGCTATAAGCACGGCAGTACCTCAAGCGCTGATTTAGCAATGCCGGTTTATTTTTAAATCCCGTATTGTTTGGAATGACTTTGAACCCACAAAAAGCATCTCAAACTGGAAGCCTCTTGGCCTGCTTTATTTGTAACTAGCAGACAAACAATTCCAATCATATTTGATTTAGAAATAAATGCTGGGGCGGAACGTCTCTCTTGAGGGTTGAGACCTGATCTGCTTACTTTCACCAGATATATGACGGCTGATAAACCCCAGAAAAATGGGAGGTGACAATGAGAAAGGGCTAACGCAGCTTGTTAAGCAGCAGCGCAAACGGCCCTGCTGTAATTTGCCAGCCTCTATTTAAAGTAAGAGTTACACGTCCTTTCTACCTCAGAGAGGATGTGTCATCATTGGATTTCACTGATTTTCTTCCTAGAAATGTGTTCTGTAGACTTTGAGATAGAATTACATTAATGGAGTTTAATAAACATGTTCCAAAAAACCCTAGAAGGTAACAGTTAGGGTTGTAAATATACAGTGAAAAAGATCATCCTTTAAATAATGTACTTTAAAAGAAAGCAAAGGACATAAGAATATTGGGAAATTCAGAGTTGATGTTCCTCAGCTAACCTTGGTTCTGTCCTTATAACCACACCACACTGCTCTCTAGCCACGTGATAGAAACGGAGGTCTGCAATCTGTGTTACAGCTGTTTTCCACATCTTTGAAATTAACATTGAACAAATGATAGGGGCTGATCCCATTCCCATTGATGTTGAGGGCAAACTCTTTCAGTCACTTGAATGGGACCAGAATCAGGCCCATCCACTGTCTGCGTACAGTATTGTCCAACTTCCTTTGTCCTCTGTATGGAATGAGAAAAGTCAGTCTGCTCTAGGAGAGGAGGTACTCTGACATCCGCTGTCCTTGGAGCCAGTTCTCTACTGCCCTACGCCTTGGGTGAGGTCTGTGCTGCTCCTCTGGATCTTGCAGCTCAGGTGAAGGTGGGGCTAAGGTGACTTTACGCTGTACTAATGTCACCCCCTTTCCTTTTATTTTCTTGCGTTCAGCCAAAAACTGTATTGCTGTAATTACAGCTGCTGTTTCTGCTTGCTCAGAGTTGATACGGAAACATTCCCAGACAAGATGGCACTAAGAGGCTTGATTGACGGCAAACCAATAGTTGCTATTGCAACACACTAGAGAGAGAGCAGGCAGTTGTTGACCATGCTCAGTAGCTGTTTTGGAGTCAGTGTGGAAGTTTCCATTAAGGGCAGACATTCCTGCATGTGGACACACACACTATTAGGGGAGGTCTACACTTTAAAAGCTGCGCTAGTACAGGTGCATCACTGTAACGCTTTAGTGAGGACACTACTACACCAACAGGAGAGCTGCTGCCGGCGGCATAGTTAATTCACCTCCACGAGAGGTGGTAGATATGTTGATGGGAGACGTCCTCCTGTCAGCATAGCAGTGTCTACACCAGGAGTTAGGTCAGTATAACTGTGTCGCTCACGGGTGTGAATTTTTCACACCCGTGAGCAATGTAGTTATACCAAGGTAAGTTTGTAGTGTAGACCTGGCCTTAGTCAGAAGCTGGAAACTCCTGACAAATTAGTAATGAGCTCTAGCAGGAGTACAAACCTGGCAGCGATTCTGCACACCAGTCAGATTCCTCAGTCCAGCCCTGTATGGAAAAGCTAGAGCTGCCAAGGGTAACCCAGACTAAACCTGTAGGTTGGATCTCAGTACGGTTTCCTGTAATGTTACAATCAGTGGGATTGAGACTGGGAATCACAGACTGGAGGCTAAATGTCTGCATGAACTCTATCACATCATTGAACCAAAGACACCACGTGGGCCTAATAGCTAAAGTAATTGTCAGCTTCTCTTATTAAAAGTTGTACAACTGCTTAATATGGTGGATGCTGAAATAGTTGGTGATGTGGTACAACAACGTGTTTTACCTGATTGCCAATATAATACCCCTGGTGCGCTTAGGTGAAAATAGAAGATCTCCAGTTGTCAGAAGTCCCAGCCCCTGTACTTTTGGGTGAGGTTTAATGTATATATATTAGGGTGTAGGCCCTGTGTTATCTTTTTTATTTTAAAGGAAAATAACAAACCTCTAGTTAGTGATGAGATGAGCTGTACCTGCTGGCCTGTAGCGGTTTATCTTTGGAGGGTCATTCAGTGAAAAGAAATTCAAAACTGCTAATTGTGTGTGTGTAACTGTCTTATGGTAAAGACTGGTACTGGATTCCTAGAAGAAGAGAAAGAAAGTGAATCCTATTCCAGTGTCCACTTTTGGTATTTAGGGTGTTCCTTTTGAAAATCCAGCTGTAGTCTCTTGCAAGGACTTGATGATCATTAATGATCTGGAGGATGGCGTGGATTGCACCCTCAGCAAGTTTGCAGATGACACTAAACGGGGAGGAGAGATAGATACGCTGGAGGGTAGGGATAGGATACAGAGGGCCCGAGACAAATTAGAGAATTGGGCCAAAAGAAATCTGATGAGGTTCAACAAGGACAAGTGCAGAGTCCTGCACTTAGGACGGAAGAATCCCAGGCACTGCTACAGACTAGGGACCGAAAGGCTAGGCAGCGGTTCTGCAGAAAAGGACCTAGGGGTTACAGTGGACGAGAAGCTGGATATGAGTCAACAGTGTGCCCTTGTTGCCAAGAAGGCCAATGGCATTTTGGGCTGTATAAGTAGGAGCATTGCCAGCAGATCGAGGGACGTGATCATTCCCCTCTATTCGGCATTGGTGAGGCCTCATGTGGAGTACTGTGTCCAGTTTTGGGCCCCACACTACAAGAAGGAGGTGGAAAAAATGGAAAATTGCCCAGCGGAGGGCAACAAAAATGATTAGGGGGCTGGAAAACAAGACTTATGAGGAGAGGCTGAGGGAACTGGAATTATTTAGTCTGCAGAAGAGAAAAATGAGGGGGGATTTGAAAGCTGCTTTCAACTACCTGAAAGGAGGTTCCAAAGAGGATGGATCTAGACTGTTCTCAGTGGTAGCGGATGACAGAACAAGGAGTAATGGTCTCAAGTTGCAGTGTGGGAGGTTTAGGTTGGATATTAGGAAAAACTTTTTCACTAGGAGGGTGGTGAAGCACTGGAATGGGTTACCTAGGGAGGTGGTGGAGTCTTCTTCCTTCGAGGTTTTTAAGGTCAGGCTTGACAAAGCCCTGGCTGGGATGTTTTAAAGTTGGGGATTGGTCCTGCTTTGAGAAGGGGGTGGGACTAGATGACCTCCTGAGGTCCCTTCCAACCCTGATAGTCTATGATTCTGTGACATGAATTCATTGTCCGTGCAGATACTTTAAATCCAAGGAACTCTATAGGACAGAATTGGTAAGTAAATCAATTTAGTCCTCTCTATGCAGGTTACACTAGGGGCCCTGGTATAAATTAGTCAGCTCTTAAGGCCTCTCTAAGTTAACGGCAGCCTCCCAGGGCTGCCCGATGAGCCAAAACGTGCTGCCAAGTATCTCCATAGCATGCCCTGACATCCTCTTCAATACCACTCATGCTCCCTATGCCAGGGCTTGCAGAGAGCGCCAACTCAGGGGAAATCTTCCCGCAGCAAGAATCAGAGCTTTTACGGGCTCTTCTCTGCCATTCCAATTCTTTTACAAGGGATCAGAGCAGGAGTGAGAACGTTATGCTTTGTGTATTCCCTTGTACCTGTGCAAAGTGAATACTAGCATGTCAGAACAGTAGCATCTGACATCCCCGGGACTCTCTCTGGATGATATGAGATTCAAGGCAGTGAAGAAGCAGACCTAATATTTGCTTCTGCTTTTTTTGCCGTACCCACAAAGAGCAGAACTTAAACCTGTGTATGGGGTGGCAGTACATTTCAGGTTAAAGAAAGCCACAAACAATAAACCAATACAGATCTCCATTAGGGAGAGAGAGCACGGTCACTCACATTCACTTTCTGCACCTGGAAGGAAACCGAGCCTGGTAGCTGTTCCAAAGCTCCTGTGTGTTAGGCACTCAGAGGAGCGCAGCATCCATCCATAAAGTGAGAGATCCTGTGTGTTTTATATCTGTCACTGTTGGCCTGATCTTGATTTTAAACTAAACACACATACACGGGCAGTGAGAGAAAAACAAAGCTGTTTTGGCCTTGAATTCCTGAAGCAATGTATCCCTAAAAATATACTCCACATGAGTCTATTAATACATTCCTCCGTCTCCGGTAAGGCTCACCCAGTAATTTATGCTAATCTTAGAGATGTCTTAAATGCGCTAATATGCCAGAGATTCAAAAGCGATGCTTCTAATCTTCCATATTAACAGGTAATTTTTGGCCTCACTCTGCAGGTATTTATTTTACAGACAAGGAGCTGACCAAAGATAAGAGACAAGCTGTGCTCCACTCCCCAGCCTGCTGGGGGGCTCCCTAAATTCATTAGCGGGCAGCACAGCTGGCTACCAGTTCTGAGAGATTTTTCACTTCAGCTCAGACGGGCAACTGACAGCACTGGGGGCAACTTGAAGATCTTGAAACTGGTGCAGAGGATACTGAGGTGGATCCTGGAGGGGAGCCATGCTCTCTCTGCAGAGCAAAGTTGCCCCGCGGAGTGGACTAAAGTGCTGTGACAGTGGCGCTCTGGGCTCTCTGTGTGCCCCAGGAGGGACTGCCACCTACAACATAGGCCAGGAGGTAGCAACAGGGGGGAGAGGGTATCGCTGAGTCTGCATGAAAACCCATCAGGAGCCCTGAACCCTCTCCTAGCCACACCAAGAGCCTAGAAAGGCATCTATTGCTGTTCCACCCAGTAGGCTGGAAGGGCAGCCTTCTGCCTTCAAGCCCCGCAGCCTTCACATTGCATCCCATCACCACTAGTCCCCTCTGCCTGTTTGCTCTGGCTTTTTGCAGGGTGGGGCAAAACACAGCCAAAGCAGATTAGCAATCACTCCTGTCAAAGGGTTAAAATAGTGAGCAATGGAAGAGAAGAGGCTCCCCCCACCTGTCAAGTGGGGATAATGGTATTCCTCTTCCCTATCCTTTGTCTGTCTTCTCTAGTTATACTTTGGGTCAGGGACTGTCTCTTACTATAGGCCTGATCTCCGCTGATATAAATCAGGCTCGCTTCATTAAGTCTATACAGCCACATTACTCTACACCATTCATTATTATTTATAACATTAGCAGCCCCATTGTGCTCAGCACTGTACAAACACAAAACAGAAAGACAATCTCTGCCCCCAAAGAGTTTACAGTCTCAGTACACACCAGCTGACATGCTGGGCCAGGGCAATGGGGCCCAGATCTGTGTTGGGGCCTTTAGGTGCTATGTAATAATAATCCCTTGAATGAAGAAACTGTGTCCATGGCCAGCTATGGTACCAGGCTTGCTGATCTGTGGCAAACTCTGGAGTAGGTGGCGCCAATCTACTGCTAAGTGATTGAACATGGGTCAGGTTCCATGGCAGGGACAAGGCAACTCGGGGACAAAAACTCAGCCCTCCATGTTCTTGAAAAAGGTGCCTTTTGCTTATGGGTTGTTAACTTGTGGACAAGCAGAGGGGCTGTGTGCAGTCTGGAATCCTTTTGACACAACTCTCTGGTCAAGCTAGTCCTATGGAAGATCTTAGCTCTGTAGTGAAGATTCTACCCTTTGTTGAGAGCTTTGTTGTCAGCTCTATGTTGTTTGTGCTGTGCCCTTTTTAAAGCAGATCACTTGGATCAACAGCAAAGGATGAAGCTATTATAGCAATTTGTGGACCTCATTAACCCTAACCCTCGTTCAAAAGGCTACTGAATAGATTGCAGTACAGATTCTCCGCTCTCAGACTGTTTGCTAACCTTTCTCCTTCCTCTGTACAGTCATAGATGTATCTGAGTGCCATTTAAAACAAAGACTCAGCACTTCCCAGAAGGGGATGGGGTCTCTTCTCAGTTCTGACACTGATTTCCTCTGTGACTTTGAGCAAATCACATTTTCTCTGTGTGGCTCAGTTTCCCCATCTGTAAAATGGGGGCGATGACACCTCCCGTCCCTGCATGAGACACAGCTCTGAGGGTAAATTTGTTAATATTTGTGAGGTGCTCAGCCACTGTATCAATGGGGCCCAAAGAAATACCTAGACAGATAGAAAACCACCTTATCAACCTCATCTTATATGTTTATAATGTGACTTTGTTATATAAATAAAATCTCTCCCTTTCCACAAAAGCCTTATAAGAAAAATCAAGTGGGAGCAGATCAAATGTCCTGTCCTGCTCACAAGAAACAAATTGCACAATAATATTAAAACAATGATTACTAAATTAAACGGTCCCTTGTTAATTGTTTTGGTTTGCTTAAAATGACTGCATGGTTTTTGGAATGCAGAAAGCACATTATCTTTTATTAATTAGCACAATAAAGAATTCCTTCAGACCCTGTTAATCCAAGCCATGGTTAAGTGAGCAGTTGATCATCTGAAAGACAGTTAAATATCCCTTCGAATTCATGTGTCATGCATTTATCTGAAATCCCATTTTTCTAAAGGCCCTTGATTCTTCAAATAAGTGGCATAAATTAGGCTCTGATCCTGCAAAGTTATACATGTGCTTAGCTTCACGCGCATGAATAATCCCATAGAATTCAATGGGACCACTCGCAAGTTTAAAGTGAGTCACATGTGTCACTGTAGAATCAGAGCCACAGATGGTAAGCTCTTTGGGGCAGTGACCATGCCTTATTGTATGTTTGTACAGCACCTAGCACAATGCAGGCCTGGTCCTGTTTGGAGCCCCTAGGTCTTACCACCATACAAATAACTCTTCATCATCATGAGTCCTTTATAAGTAAAAAGAAAATGCATGAATGCAATAAATAAATTACTCAGGGAAGTGTCCAGTCCTGCAAAGTATGCTGCATGCCATCCTATCCCACATGAGTTCACTTGAAAGCTGAAGTTGCTTGCAAGATTGAATGCTAAATAAATTATTTTATTAGTATTTACTAGAAATAAATAATACATAGTTTCCGTGTAGTACTTTTCATCAACACAGGACTTTACAAACATTAACTAGTTAATTCCCCCCTCACCCTTCTGAAGCATAAAAGCATTATCTCCATTTTACAGATGGAAAAACTGAGGCAAAGAAGTGAGTTGCCCAGAGCCCCAGAAGGAGTCAGTATCAGGGATAGGATTAGAACTTGGGAATTCTTTCCTCCAAGATCACACCTCTCCGTAATTTCTGTCAGTTGCTAAACTTCACTATAAATGATTTATAGAATGGATGCATTCTCAAATTCCCATTAACCATTGCCATGACTAATTTCAAGTCTCATCATAAATGAATTCCTCCTCTCTGATTCATAATCCTCCCGGGTAGAAGAAATTCCTTTTCCTCTCTTTGTATCATAAATACTCCACATTGGTTCTGGTGGATGCCTTCCGACCTTGAACATGCAGCTTCCTGCGTTCCTGATGAGCAAAGCAATGCAAACTGTGACTGAAGCGCAGCCTTAGAAATTAAAGGCTCTTGTTGTTATCCGCAGGCGGCCAAAGAAGAATGAGGGAGGGGGAGTGTTTCCTCCCTGCAGCGCCTCACCCCACCTTACTCTGTATCTTACTTCGTTCCCTGATGGCTTAATTTTCTTGTACTTACTTTCCCAATAGATTTCTCACTCCTCTTTTCCCCCAGCGCACCACAATAAATCAATGCCAACCATGCCAAATTGCTTGCCATGATATACTACACCTGAAATACCCCTTCTCCACACCATATACTTTATACCTTTTATTTTACTTTTGCAAATAGCGGGGCTTGTTCATCGGTTCAAGACCATTAATAGAACAATGATCAAATAAAAAGACCCCAGGCATAAACATGACATGAGCAAGAAAATGGATGGCTGCTCATACTCCTTTCTAATATCATATTATTCCAGTGGTACTGTAAGTTTTTTGACCTTAAGCAAAGGAAGGTTGATGACTTTAATAGAGTTTCTTCATAAACCTTTGTCTAGCCTTTTCCTCGAAAAAACAAACAACAAACCCTACTGGGGTTTTCTCTCTCTTTTTTTTAATGCAAGATATTCTTGTTTCATACATCTGAGTTATCAAATCTTTGATTCACTTCACTGACTCCAAGGTACCAGCCTAGCCACCAGACAGCACTTAAAGGAAATTAATCTGAATTGTGCTTCATATAAAGGGTAAATTTACACTTTGTTTTTTAATTTAAAGGATGAGAAGCACAGGGATGAAAACAGCTGGTAAAAGGGAAATAAACTGCAGTATGATTTGGCCGGGATGTGATCGCTTCATGTTGCAAATGCTTCAGAGCTCAGGTTTTGCATTTGTTTTGTTTTGTGTTCATGGTGAATAATCTGGCAAGCAATAAGAAATTCATAAATCCTGATGGGTGTTTTTTTTATATTAACAGACATAGGGTTTGCTTCACATCTCTCTGTACATGCACATTATATTTGATAAAAACAATGAGGAATCCCTGTGGCACCTTAGAGACTAACAAATTTATTTGGGCCTATTATATTTGATAGTAGAACTTGGATATTTGAATTAGGTTTGGACTTTACTATTTATTTGTGCTAGGGTAGCACCTAGAGATTGAGAGTCTATGGCCTGTGTTATATGGGAAGTTGGTCTGATTGTCCCTTCTGACCTTAAAATCTTTTAATCTCTGACTCTAGTAGTTGCAGTCAGGATCAGGGTTCCATCATACCAGATACTGAACAAGCATGTCATTATTATTTATATTGCAGTAGCACTTAGAGATCCTATTGTGCTAGGTAATGTACAAACATATAGCAAAGAAACAGTCTCTGCCTCAAAGAGCTTACAAACTAAGAGTCTAGACGACAAACAGATCCAACAAACAGACAGGGGGAAGTGCAAGAAAACACTGAGATGATACTGGTCAGGATGGGAAGCAGTGGCCACAGCTTATCCTAACAGTTGTTCCTCTGAAGAGCTAACCAGTTCCAGGCACAAACCGGCTCACTACTATATTGATAAGATTGGGCAAACTCTTCTCCCCAGCGACTTGGTGTCAGATTTAATTTGAGGGTTAAAAGATCTGGTTAGCGATGTTTTTATTTCTTCTTGTGTTGAGTTTGGTGCACTTAGGCACAGAAGAAATGTGTCCCAGAGACAGGCACTCATCCAGATATGGGTGATATCTGTATTTGCACTGCTTGCCAGCTATCTTAGAATCATAGAATCATAGAATATCCGGGTTGGAAGGGACCTCAGGAGGTCATCTAGTCCAACCCCCTGCTCAAAGCAGGACCAATCCCCAACTAAATCATCCCAGCCAGGGCTTTGTCAAGCCTGACCTTAAAAATATCTAAGGAAGGAGATTCCACCGCCTCCCTAGGTAACACATTCCAGTGTTTCACCACCCTCCTAGTGAAAAAGTTTTTCCTAATATCCAACCTAAACTTCCCCCACTGTTATCATCCAGCTATCATGAGTGAAAACTGGACACTGACAAAAGTTCTTCAGGCAGCTGTGACCAATAGAACCAGACTTCTCAGAACAAGTGAGGGATAAGCTTTAAGCAACAGCTCTCTCCCTGAATCTTAAAAAATGCGGCGCAGAAAATGAAGTATCCTTTATTTAGCTCTTTGCTGCATGTTATCCTTTCTTTTATAATAAACTAGCTCTGTTGTTGAATGACTGATTGTTTTCTGTGGGTCTCCCTGCAAGTCTGTTCAGTGCAGTGAAGGGCTTGAGTCAAATCCCCAGATCCAAATACTGCCAAATTTTGATGGGTTTGGAATTGGGATCCCGATTCATATTTTGTAGCTGTTCTCCCATTTAGGCACAGAACTGGGGGGGTCAGGACCCCCGGTCTCTGTTCTTAGCTCTGCCACTGACTTTCACCAAGCCCTTTAACCTGGGTGCATTTCAGCTTCCACATCTGTGAAAACCGTATTGCCAAGATCAGACCCGATTGTGGTAAGTGCTGCGCCTACACAAAGGCAGAGACTTGTGTAGATAGAGCTGCCCGGAAGAGCTAAACAGACAGGATAAACAAAGGGTGGGAGAAAAAATATAGTAGCCCCATGTGTATTATTTTTTGAATAGGGATACATTTGCTCCTCCAAAAAGTACTTTGTCACCTGTAGAGGAAATACCCTACCAAGATGCTGGGTTCTGAACATCTTGTGAGGAAGTTGGAATCCGAACGGGGATCCAAGCTTTGTGGCTGCCCCCTATCTCTGTAATGGAATGAACCACAGTTCCAGATCCCAAGGCACCCATACTTTGGACTCTGCATCTGACTTCTTTGGTTTAGATCCATTCTCTTTGGATTAATGATCCAAAGGTTGAACACCTCCGGTCTATTTCTTCCTCTGTTGCTGCTCACCAAGTGGTACCTTCAAAGATTTTGTGCAGCTTTGAGTCCAGAACCTGTCCAAAATATTGTTTCCTGTCCCGAGCTGAATGCAAGCTAATTTTTTATTTATTTGTTTATTTTTGCAATTATACTCCCCATAGAAAAGTCCTAGTGTTTTATGTTGACAAAAACATCCTGAAAATTTAATAGCGGAGAATTCAGAATTTAAATAGTACTGTGCATTCATTTCCTCTCTGTGTGTTCATAAATTCTTACAATAATGAAAGCTTCTAAGTTAAATATCTTTAAATCACCTTCCTCCCCCCTCTTAATTTATTTATTTTGCTGCGAGCCTGGAAGTGTCCCTTTTTTTTTTTTTTTTTTTTAATGCTCTTCATCTGTACATTGCAAAAGCCAAGGGCTTACTTTATGTGGCAGGACAGGGCAAAATATGCCATGCTATTCCCTTCCCTGTTCTCATTTGTGTAAAACCAGGAGGGTGCTACATTATCCGAAAGGCAGACAAGACTTATCTGTCACTTGCAGAGCTTAGCTAATGTATGTCGCAGTCCTCTAAGGAATGGTGTTTCAGTGATATAAATGTAATGGAAGTAATATGAATGTGTGGGCATTAAATTAAATGTCAACTCTGACCTTTAGAGGTCAAAGCATCAAAGGCTGGTGTGACAGATGTTCTTTCTAAATCTCCCTTAGTGATGCCATATATTTGAAATGTACAGCAGGGTAACAACCTGGTAACAACTTGAGCCCAGATATACTGTGTCTGGCATGTGCAACTAATCCGTCGTTGCATGCTGTAGAAAAGCAACTGAGTCAGAAAGTACAATAGACCCCAGATCTTCCTGATGGCAACAAGGTCTGTCCCCCACAATGGGAGAGCTGGCTGGCATCAAGCAGTGGGTGTGCCTGAGTAACAGTGAGATGAGAAGAGTTCTCATGGCAGTTCACTGATGTTGTAAGGGGCGGGGGGAGTCCAGTTGCCATGTTTAAGTGATACAAGACTATCAGTCATACTCGGCAATAGCTGTACATAGTGCTTTTCATCGGCGGGTCTCAGGGTGCTTTGCAAATGTTAATTACGCTTCACAAAACACCTGTGAGGTAGATAGATATTATGGGGAACTGATGATGTGCAAAGGGGCAAAGTGATTTGCCCAGAGTGAGCCAAGAATAGAAACTCAGGACCTTGGACTCCCAGTCTCCTGCTCTGACCCCATTGCCTCCTAAATAGATATTCTGTGGGGGAGGCAGGCAGTTAGAGGAGTAAATGTGGTGTGCACTAAGTCAGGAGCTTGCTTCTTTTTGTTTTCTTTCACAGTGGGTAACGGGAGAGAATCAAGAAATACCAGGCCTATTCATCATTATGTTATGCCTCCATTATGCCAGCAAGACCGGCAAAAAGGAGCCACAGGGCAGACCAGGACGCCCAAGGAACTCTCAGTGTGCGAGACCTTGCACCACATCTGCAGGATCCCCAGGCACATGGGCTTTTTGGGGTGGGTTGAATGAGGATGGGGCAAGGTGGGGACATTCTTATGTCCTGGTTATTTTGTATCCATACAAAGCCCCATCCAGGGTGCTGAAGCAGGGGTCTTAGGGCTGTCCTAGCCTGCACCAGAGGCTCCTGAACAGGAAAGATACAGACTGTCTCCCTATCTATCCTAGCACCATGCTATTCTCCTGGGATATCGGATGATGACAAGGTCACACTGACCCAGGAGCAGCCAATTGTGACTTGGAGTTACAATCAGCCTCCAGCTACCCTGCACCAGCCCTATAACACTGATTGGTGTAGCGTACCTGTGTCGGCTCAAAGCAGTGGTTCTCATCATGGGCAGCATATGTAGAGCCCTGTGCGGATACAAATTTATATCTGCAGATAGAAATTGGTATCTGCTGAACCGCAAGGCTCTCCCGGGAACCACAGCGGCGAAAGGAGCAGGACGTGGGGCTGCCGCTCCCAGAAGCCAGCACCCCATGCCAGCAGGTCCCCCTGCGCGGCTGTATCACCCCCCCCAACCCCACCCCATCCCTTCCACGCAGCTGTCTGCATGACTGCATCTCCTGTCTGGAGTCTGTACAGCCGTGCTGGAGGACAGGGCTGAGGGTGGGGCTGGGGTGGTACAGTCGTGCCGGAGGAGCTGCTGGGGTGGGGTGCATCCACACAGTCTATATACTACCTGAGGATGTCACATGGGCCGTAGCTGTGCACTGATTGGGCCACAAGCAGCCCCCGGATTGAGAACCACCGCCTCAGAGAAGGTGTCCACCTGCTCCGCATCCACCTGTGTGAGTGGAGCAGCAGTGGCTCTGCAGAGGCTGCTTCCCCCTCCCAGTCAAGTGGGGAGCCAGCACTGCTGTGTCTTATTTCTTCATGTGGCCGCATGGCATAGGCAGTGCTGTGGTCCTAGATGATTTGGCCCAATGCTGCGTGTGACCCCATGAAACTCCGAGGGCAGAACTGGACCTTTTGTAGGTTCATATACAAGACAGAGGGGCCTAATCTGAAAGGTCAGGAACTCAAGAGGACAAAGAAATGAAAGTGTTTTCCATCCTGAACAGAACAAAGGCGTAGATATTGGGGTGGTGTATAAATGACCAGATGTATAAATACACCAGAGAGTGCATGACTGCCAGTCTATAAATAAAGAGTCTATAGATGTTGATCATAGAATGATGCAATTAAATTGCCTTCAAATGCTCGGTTCCTGGTAGCTGAAAGCCCCTTTTCGGTTGTTGCTGTTGTTTTTGTTTTCCATTTCAAACAAATTGGGACTTGATAAATGATTTAGTGCGAACTAACCTAGCAGCCACCCCCTGCACACAAAAGTGAATCTGATTCAAGTAAATGTATTTTTTGACAAATGGCTTCTGCCTGCATGATTTATCAATTTAATGTGGACTGGGTACTGCAACAGCATGGTACTGGTTATGGTTTTTCATATTTATGGCCTTACATTCCCAACTGCTTGTATTGAGGCGGAGGGAATTAAACATTCTAGAGATTACTGGGGGGTGGTGGGGACGTGATTTGCATTGTTTGGAAATATGTGTCTCAACCACCAAAAATAAATAAACCAATATAAATAAACCAATAAAAGACACATATAACTTCACTTGAATCCTCAGCAAAGGAAGCCATCCAAAGACTCTGAAGCAGGAAAATCAGGAATATCATCAGAGTTAAGTGAGACTGGTAAATTACAAATCACAGAATAACTTCTCTTGTCATAAATCCGCCCCATAGAGTTCCACGTTTCACATGCACTCTAACAGGCCACTATAACATATGGAACCCTTCTGCCAGGTGGAGCCGGCAGCAACCAGGGCCGGGTTCAAGATTTAGGGGTTCCTTTTCAACATTACAACACAAAGCCGGCTCGAGCCCCCACCCAGTAACCTGGGGAAATTGCACACCAGCCCTGGGTGCCTCTGAGAGGCAATACTTCCCCACTCGCAAGCACAGAGTCTGACAGTAGAAAAGAAACTTTTAATGAAAGGTGGGACATTACCCAGCATTAATTAGGAAAAATGCCATAAGCAGGATTCATAATTATAAAACTGTGAGCAGGACACCCACCCCAGAGTGCATGGGGCAGTACCTTCCGCCTCACGTTCGTGAGTCCTGCAAGCAAAAGTTCCTTTACTGTGCCCCCATCTGTTCCCTCACCATACCTCACTCACAGTGGTTGTCCTTGGTCAGTGAGGACCCAGGGCTCAGAGGTGCATCTGTGTGAGTTCACCACCCACCCGGGGAAGAAGGCACCTTGCTTGCTGCGCCATCTGAGCACTTGCTCTGGCTGGGAGCACCACCAGCTGCAGTTCCTCTCCACTGGCCACCCTGCCAGATGCTCCTTCCACTCCCTGTGACCTCTGCAGGTCAGTCGCTTAGTGATTGTCAGTTCTTAGTGATTTTCAGCTTTTAGCAGGCTGGGCAGAAGTGCTGTCCCACCACAAGTGATTTCAGCTCTCATTTCAGCATTTAAAATAACACAGGCTCCTAATGGAGCCTATTTAGCTCTATCTTTGAGCAGTGGGGAGGAACAGGTTAAACCAGACTGTGTACCCTTAGGGAGACGCCACACCTTATGGCTGGGACACCTGTCCCCACACCCCTCTTGCTCTCACAGAGCTCTGGCATTTGAGTCCCTGGTTTAACGAGGTCCTTGTAGCTGAGGGCAACCCTCTCATTCAGGACAGGTTAAGCACAGTTCTGCTCCCCTTTATTCATACAATAAAGACAACAACATTGATAACAGCATTTCACTACCCCTGCATTCAATACTAAAGTGATTTGTAACCCAACACCAGCCAAAGTTGAGCACTTTGAGCAGCACTGCTCTATCTACTGGATATCTAAGCAGAGTAAGTGTGTTCAAGTAAATACAGTTTTCTCCTGAAGTCTCTCCCCCATCCCAGCTAGCTGTCATGGGAGAGTTCATTCAGACTCTGCTTACACAGAAAACAAGGTGAAATTCAGATCTTGGGCCAAAACTTCAGCTGGCATAAATCCAGGTTGCTCCAGTGAAGTGAGTGGAGTGATGCCAATTTACACAGCCGAGGATCTGGCCCACTGTGTCTAGTTCAGAGGTAGGCAAACTATGGCCCGTGGGACCCTCCGGCCTGGCCCCTGAGCTCCTGCCCTGGGAGGCTCACCCCGGCCCCTCCCCAGCTGTTTCTCCTTCCCCATAGCCTCACCTCGCCACGCCGCCAGTGAGCTCCTGGGGCAGTGCAGCTGCAGAGCCCGGCCCGACCCGGTGCTCTGTGCTACGCGGTGCGTGGCTGGCTCCAGTGCTCCAGGCAGCAGTAAGGGGGTAGGGAGCTGGGGGGTGTGGATAGAGGGCGGGGGAGTTTGCAGGCGGGGGAGTGGATAGGGGGTCAGGGTGGTCAGAGGGTGGAGAATGGGGGGTTGAATGGGGGCAGAGGTCTGGGGGGCAGTCAGGAAGGATGAGGGGGTTGGATGGGGTGGCAGGGAGCAGGCAGGGGTAGGGGTTCCGGGGGCAGTCAGGGAGAAGGGGTGGTTGGATTGGGCAGGGGTCCGGGGGGGGAATTCAGGAAGGAGAGGAGGGGTTGAATGGGGCAGTCAGGGGCTGGGGGTCCAGGGGCGGTCAGGGGATAGGGAGGGAGGGATGGGGCACGGGTCCCACGGGGGCCGTCGGGGGCGAGAAGCAAAGGGGGTCAGATAGGGGGTGGGGGCCAGGCCACACCTGGCTGTTTGGGATGGCACAGCCTCCCATAACCGGCCCTCCATACAATTTTGAAAACCTGATGTGGCCCTAAGGGCCAAAAAGTTTGCCCGCCCCTAGTCTAGTTGCTAGTTTATAAAATACTATGGATTAGATTGTCCAACCTCACTGATGGGTAAGCACTCACTGCTGTGAGTAAAAGTCGCATGGTCCAGCCCTATAGCGATGGATGTAACTTATAAACCCTGCCTGTCCCTCTGCAACCAAGCGGGAAGAGCTAGAAAACAGTTTGCTGTGTGTCGTTGTGTAAAGATGTGGGGTGTGGCTGCAGAGAGCAAAGGTCATCTTCCATTTTGGAAGGCGGGTCTCTGGACTGCAGGGGGCAGAATACTTGTAGCTGTCTCTGGCTTACAATAGCCTCTCGTTGCTGTGTTATGTTACATTGAGATGAAAATAACATAAATGTTATTTATGCATCCGATGAAGTGAGCTGTAGCTCATGAAAGCTGATGTTCAAATAAATTGGTTAGTCTCTAAGGTGCCACAAGTCCTCCTCGTTCTTTTTGCTAATACAGACTAACACGGCTGCTACTCTGAAACCTGATAAATGTTAATTTAAGCTCAACATGCCACAAAAACCTTTCTGGAAGGAATGGTCATGTTGCTAAAGGAGAGAGGTCGATAATGTGTTTGCGGCTGCAGTTCATGCAGGGCAAACACTTGCATCGTCACACATCGAGGAACAAATTTGTATATGGCCTCAAACTACCCAATTTGAGAACAAATGCTATTTACATGTGCAAATGCTCTAAGAGACTAAACCTGTGTATAATGGTGCACTCTCTCACTAAGACAGCCTGTAAGATGAGTTGATTATCTCATTCCACTTTCTCGTGGGTAAGTGTGCCAATGGTAACTTCATAGCTCTTTCTGTTAAAGCAAATACCACCTGTTGGCTGAAAAGGATGTTAAACTCTTTGGAGTCAGGAGGACTGGGTTCTATCACCCACCCTGCCACTGAGTTGCTATATGCCCTTGGGCAAGTCACTTTACTTCTCCTTGCCTCTGTTTTCCCTTGCCTCAATTCTAAACGCTGCAGGACAGGGATTGTCTCTTGCTATGTCTATGGATAATGCTTGGCACAATGGACCCCCCCCCCCGGCCCAAATCTCTAGGCACTGCTGTTATCCTACTGATCATAACAACAACAGTCTTCAGCAACGGTGTCCAACACTTCAAAGCCGTGCTCTTTCTCTTGGGTTAGATCCATAAATTTTAATGCCAGAAGGACACCATCCTTATCAATTAGTCTGAGCCTATAAGCTCTGGTCACATGTCAGTTTGGGGAAAATGGGTCAAACTAGGCTGGATGAGTTAGGCCAGCAAGTGGAAATGGCAGAATGGAAAGGAGAAATGGGCAGAAATACCACACACACATATTTCGACGGCCGCTCTTGAGTAGTTGTCGTTAGCTCTTTATATGCCACTGCATCACTTCGCCAGAGGCCAAAGTCTTTCACTGGTCAGTTTATCATACTGGCAATGGCAAGGGAAGCACAGCTGGTTGCATGCCTGTCTCTCTCAGGAATGCTGAGAGGGAGTAGTGGAAGAGCACATAATCCTCCCTTCTTTTGCTAAATAAGTCTGAGTCCTTGCACTTCGGCTAAGAATCCGTCTTTCCCTTGTCTCAGATCGTGCCTTCCCAGTGTCAGATATGTTCTACTGGTCACAAAATAAATGTCCGGTGGCAGAAAGCATTGTATGGGTTTTCCTTTTTCTTCATCGTAACTCACTGGAGCCCTTTCACTACACCTGAGCCAGCAGATCAGATTTCAAATAAAATAAAATTTAAAACATGCATTGATTTTCCAGAAAAGAAAAGGTTTAAAAGTTTAAAACCCTACGCAGCAATGTCTCTGAGTTTCTATTCTCTCGGCCCCATCTGGGCTGTCAGACTATATCATAAAATAAACGTGCAAGGAGAAGGCTTTCTTGATCTCTCAGAGCAAACCCTAGTGTTGTGAGGGGACTTGCCTCTATTCTTGGCTCAGAGCACAAATGTCTTACGAGAATCAATGTCCACATTTACACTGGGGTGACAAGCACAAGCGAAAATGTAGGAATTAATTCATATCCATGTTGGGAATGATATCATACTCCATACATATGTAACACACATTTGTGACCCAGACAGGGGTGTCGGCAGCGGGGATCAAACCTGGGACCTCTGGAGCTAAATGCATGAGCTGCTTCTGCATAAAGATGCATATCTCTTAGACAAGGTTGTAGCAGGCTCATCAATCTCTAGGGGGCCTAGCCACCACTAGATGGGGAAAGAATTCCACTCTGAGCAAGCAGAGGGTTACCCATAAAATCTTGCATTAACATGGCATTACAGTTGCTGACCTTCATTTTGTAACACTGATAGGCCCCAGCTAAGATCAGAGCTCCATTGTACCGGTACTGTACAAACACATGGTAAGAGACAATCTCTGCCCTAAAGAGCTTGCACTCTAGATAAGACAGACTAAGGGTTGGAGAAATGAAGTATCATTATTATTTTATAGATACTTTTAACTGATGGGAAACTGAGGCACCGAGCGATGAAGTGACTTGCCCAAACTCACAGAGGGAGGCTGTGGCAGAGCTACAGATTGAACCCCGAGCTCCTAACCACCTATCCAGTGCCATAATCACAAGACCATCCTCCCTCTGTTATGCACGCACTTGAAGTGCAGGAAATCCTGGGTTAAGATCTCAGCCTTTTCACATAGGGGGAGCTGTTTGGTCCCAGTTCTACAGTTGGCACTTACAGATGAATGTAGGAATTGTCCAAGCAGATCAGACTAATGGACCATGTAGTGTAGGATCCTGATTCCAGCAATGGCTGGCACCAGATGCTCCAGAGAAAGGTGCAAGCAGTTTTGTAAGGGGACAATTATAGAATAGGCTGTCTATATGGGAAGTTTCTTCTTAGTCTGTATCAGTTAGAGGTTGGCTTGTGCTCTGACCCATTAGGCAGTGTTTCCTAGTAGATAGAGCAATGCCCTGGGACTCCCTGCTGGGGGACTTTGGACAAGTGACTTCCCCCCTCTGGGCCTCAGTTTCCCCATCTCTAAAATGGGGTAATGATACTGACCGCATTTGTTAAAGTGCTGTGAGATTGCTTAATGATGATATGGAGCTAGGTATTATTAAAAATATGTATTTTAAAACATTTTCTATCATTCAATCTCAACGCCTATTAGAAAGGTGTATCAGTGGTGTTATTCCTGTTCTACAGATGGGGAAATCTTTCCCAAGCTCATGTCAACCGGTCATTGGCAGAGCTAAGAACAAAGTCCTGGTGTCCTGTTCCCTTCATGTACCACATGAAATGCCTCAGCCAGCTATAAAGGAGATAGGACTGGTCACTGCACTGAGAGGGTGTTTGGATTCTTTATTAATAGAGCTGATTTGCTTCTTCTGTAATAAGGCAGTCTTAAATTTTACCAAGAGATCAGCACCGACCTTCCTATGCAAACGTACTCTGGAAAACAAACATGCTATAAACAAACTCCGGTTCCGTATCATTTATACTGAAGATATGCATTCTGTTGGGCTGACACACAGACTGTAAACAAGCACAAAATTTACTGCTTGTTCTGGGATGTGTACTGCCATCTTTCTTAGTTATTCCTGAAGTTTCAAACATTATCCTTTGAATGTCCCCAGAGTATAGAAACAAGAGGCAAATCTACTTTACAAAAGAGGAAAAGGGTGAGTTCTTCCTGGCCTTTCATCTGCCTGTACTATCAGCATCTCTGCGAGATGATTCCTTCTAGCCATGATATCCTCTGGGGATGCTAGTGTCATGGCACAGACATGAATATATTAACACGACAAATGCAGTGTTTCGTAGGAAACAACACAATTCCCTTGAAAACAACCCATACTTTTAAATAGAGATATACAGATACCAAAATATTTTCCATTGTGTTTACCCTGAAGTACCCTCTCTGCTAGCATCTGTCTACACTATAGGTGGGAACAATGGTCCAGGATGGAGTAGGCATATTTAATTCTGCCTTGGCATGAGGGGCTAGACTACATGACCTCTTGATGTCCCTTTTGGCCCTACATTTCTATGGTTTTCTGTTGCATTTCTAATGTAGCTGGGCCCTTTGTGCTTTCTCTCATGCGTGGGAAGAGCTCCCCGTAAACATCTGCAAAGCTACCTCATTATCCTCCTTACAACTCTCCTTTGCTGTGATGCCTACAAAAAACTTAACAGCAGCTAGACCACTGGTTTGCTGAGACCACAGTCTATCATGCTGATCAATATTATCTCATTGTTTCCTTGTCCACTTCCATCTGACTGTTCCCATCTATTTATCTCTTGTCTTATAGTTAGACTGTAAGCTTTTGGGGGCAGGAACCTTTTTTTGTTCTGTGTTTGTACAGCACCTAGCACAATGGGCTCCCAGTCCATGACTAGGGCTCGTAGGAGTTATCACAATACAAATAATGAATGATAATGATAATACAAGTGCAGTTCCAAAGATGTCATAGTAATCTTGTGACCATTCAAGCACCTCTGCCTTCAAGCACCACCAGTGCCCTGTTGGTTCTCTGCCATACCTTTGCTTACCTACAGAGGGCGATATTGTAGCTCTCACTACAGTGCCAGATGTAGAGTGTCATCCTCAGAAGGGATGTTTCATCATGAGAGAATCAGCATTTCTGGGACTGAAATGGCATTTGTGAAAGTCCCACTTTAGGGATGCAGGAATTAGCATGCTGGAAAAGGCCAACAGACCATGTAGCCTGGAGTCCTGTCTACATCACTGGATGCCGCCAAGCAAGACATACGAACTTCCAGTATATTCCTTGGTATGCAGGGCTATAACATGGGGGAATTCCCCTGATCCCCATGGTGGGATTCCTCCCTGAACTCATTTGGTCATCAGTTAAAATCCTGATGCATAAGAATTGATTGCTCCTGTAATTTTATCCCTCACTGATGAAGCTACAGATGCTCCTTCTTATTTATATACAGTAGAACATCACTAAATTTGTTTTAATCGCCTTGGAGACTCCATTGCAAATTACTGGATTAACAGCAAAGAGACTCCATTGCAAATTACTGGATTAACAGCAAAGAGACTCCATTGCAAATTCCTGAATTAGCAGCAAAGTGAGCAAATGCATTTGTTTTAAAAAGCAAGGTCCATGCAGCATATGATGTGCTTTGTTCATTTCTTTGACACATCTAGTTTATTTTTAATTATTCATAATACTTCACATTGCACTAATAAATTCTCTTGAATACATTTAGTGTAAGTAATGAAATCTTAGTAATATAAGACTTTGCTAAAAGCTGCTAATGTTAAACGCTTGTTGACAAATGGGGAGAGACCATTAGGGTTTTTTTGCATACAAATAATACGTTGTGAAAATTAGCAACATGGAAATTAGGAGGGTCTAATGTAACTGTCTAATCTTCTTTAATTTTACTACATTAACGTCCTGAAGCAGGCAGTTCCACAGGTTAATTACAGTGGCTTAAAAAATGTTTTTTCCAGTACCCGCTCTGAGCTCGCTGTCTTCTAATTTTACCACTTATTGTCTTGTACTTATATCTTCTTTGACAGCATAGAACTTTGTACGTGCAGTTTTCACCCTCGATCAGAGGAGGTGCCTAGCCAGCACACACACACACCCTCCCCCCGCAGCTCCCATTGGCCGTGGTTCCTGGCCAATGGGAGCTGTGGGGCCAGCACTCGGGGCGGGGGCAGCGCGCAGAGCCCCCCTGGCTGCCCCTACACCTAGGGGCTGCAGGGACATGCCGGCCACTTCCGGGAGCCGCGCGGATCCAGATAGGGAGCCTGCCAGCCGTGCCAACTCCACTTTTAACATGCCGGTCAGCGGTGCTGGCCGGAGCTGCCACACTCTCTTGTCAACCGGGTGTTCCTCACCCCCTGCCATGCCCCAGCCCAGAGCCTCCTCCTGCACCCTGAGCCCCTCATTTCTGGCCCCACACTGGAGCCCTCACCCACTCCCGCATCCCAACCTCCTGCCCCAGCTCGGTGAAAATAAGCGAGTGAGTGAGGGTGGCAGACAGCAAGTGACAGAAGGAGGGGGGATGGAGTGAACAGGGGGCAGGGCCTTGGGGAAGGGGTAGGGCAGGCCACAGGCGAGGGTGATCGGATTTGTGCAATTAGAAAGCTGGCTACCCTACATTCAACACACAGCTGTCCACCTCCCTAACTAGCCTCAGGCACGCAGGGAGCACATCTGTGATGTTTGTTAACTCCCGCAGGGCCAGTCCTGCCAGGGGAGTCACTGAGTCCGCCATTTGGATGCAGAATCACAGCCCCCTGATGTCTGGCATTTATTTAAACAACCTCAGTTCCTGCTGAGTATAAACAGCATCCATTGTTAATTGCGGTTTATCACGGATGCAGAGAGAGCGCGATCACTGAGACATAAACTCCAAGGGGAGGCCTCTCCATGTTTCACGGCTTCCAAAGTGGGAGAAAAGGGCATGTTTTTAAAAAAAAAGTCCTAACTACAGGATGGTTGAGAGGAATTATATTAGAAAATCATTTTCCTTGGCTGGCAGCCGCCAATTTTCTACCAATCCGAAGGTAGGAAGTGCAGAATTAGCTCCATAATGTCAGCTATTAAATTATTTCAGTCCAATATTTCTCACCCCAACAGGGAAGGCGGCTCCTTCTGCAATTTATTTCGCCGAGACACTGACCTGACTAATGTCTCTAGCATGTATTATGGAATAAAATAGATTGCAGTTTGGGGAGGGGTGTGGAGACGGGGGTGGGGGAAGAAGAGAAGGGAGGTGATTCTTGCCTTCGGCTTTGGAGTGAAAATAAAGGCCTGCAGCTGGCAAATTATGTCTTGCACTTGGCTGTGCAAGATTCCATATCTAATTCCAACTTTTAATGTGATTTACATGACCTGCAACACGTTTATAGGAGACAGCAGGCTTTTTCATGCTTTTGATTTCGGGGTAATTATTTTTAGAGCTGAAAGATTTTTACTGTCCTTTATATAACTTTGGACAATAAACACATCACATTTTTTAAAAAGCCTACAAGAAAGATCAGGAAAAAGTTCAATAAAGAGCAGGTGAAACTACTGTTGCCTAGTGAAAGGGACAGGTGGCCAGATGCAGAGATGACATGT
Organism: Natator depressus; assembly: GCF_965152275.1. Classification (NCBI taxonomy): domain Eukaryota; kingdom Metazoa; phylum Chordata; order Testudines; family Cheloniidae; genus Natator; species Natator depressus. The sequence continues at coordinate 115,738,344 of NC_134240.1, read as the reverse complement.
AGGTGACCTTACGGGCCAGGTCCCTAGTAGGTCCTGTTTGTGCCTTAGGGAAGCAGGTGACGATTCCCCTGTCATCGAGGGCAACCTACAACAGCCCCACTCTTCCCCTTGAGGGGGAGTGTCAGGAAGAAGGGGCTGAAACAGACATGAGGCTGTTCAATGCTGTAGGGCAGTAAGGGCAGCACTGTGAATTAATGATTCTCCCAACCAAAACAAGTCATTACTTGGGTGGCAGAACATCTTGACAGTGCTGGTGTTTCATTAAGGAGCCCTCTCCCTTCTGTTTAAAGTATTTATATAGAATCATAGACTATTAGGGTTGGAAGAGACCTCAGGAGGTCATCTATTCCAAGCCCCTGATCAAAGCAGGACCAGCCCAACTAAATCATCCCAGCCAGGGCTTTGTCAAGCCAGCCTTAAAAACTTCTAAGGAAGGAGATTCCACCACCTCCCTGGGTAACCCATTCCAGAGCTTCACCACCCTCCTAGTGAAATAGTGTTTCCTAATATCCAACCTAGACCTCCCCCCACAGCAACTTGAAACCATTGCTTCTTGTTCTGTCATCTGCCACCACTGAGAACAGCCGAGCTCCATCCTCTTTGGAACCCCCCTTCAGGTAGCTGAAGACTGCTATCAAATCCCCCCTCACTCTTCTCTTCTGCAGACTAAATAACCCCAGTTCCCCCTGCCTGAATGGCTGCCATTCACGGAGTATTTGAACACCTCACATTCTTTATATACATTTAGCCTCCCAACACCACTGGGAGGTAGGGATGTATTGTTTACAGGTCAGGAACTGAAGTACATGGGGAATGTCTACACTGCGCTAAAACACCCACGGCTAGCCCAGGTCAGCCGACTTGGCCTGCATGGTTATAAAACTGCGATGTAGACTTTTCAGCTCAGGTTGGAGGCCGGGCTCTGGAATCCCACAAGGGGATGTTATGGACCAGGATGTGGGCAGTCTGACCTAGTAGTCTGAGCAGGAGTCAGGTCTAGTGGGAAAAGCAGGCATCGAGGTTGAGGAACAAAGCCAAGGGTCAGCACCAGAATCAACTGCCAAGTACCAGAGCCAAGGGTCGAGCCAGAGTCAGAACCAGGAATTGAAGCTGAGGGTCGGAGCTGAGGTCAGATACCAAATGTCAGAGCCAAGGGTCAAGCCGGAGTCAAGGTCAGAAGTTGGAGGCCAGGGTTAAAGCCCGGAATGGTCACTGAGGATTGGAGGCAAGGCATAAGGGCAGGCAGAGAGGCACGGGTCAAGCACAGAGCAGGGGCATGGTGGGAACAGGCGTAAAGGTGGGAGTAAGGCAAGAGCAAAGCAGGAACAGGACTGGGTGCAGGAGGCAGGCACAATTAGGATCCAATGCTCCCACAACAGGAAACCATCTTGTTGCTCAGACAAACTTCCTGTTCCTCCTCCTGCCTTAAATGGCATAGTTGGACCAATTGGTGGAGCTGGGCAATCCTCCAATCAGAGGTCCCGTGAATGGCGTCTTGGCTGGGGCAATAGCCCTAGCAGTTTCCCAGCCTACCTGGTTTCAGTAGCCTTTGGGTGGAGCCCAGGGTGAAGCAGCAGTCGGGGGACTCCCAGGCCTGGGTTCAGGACATCATAAGAGGGGAGGGTTTCTTTTACACCTCTGACCTTCCTCATCAGCGTAGATATGGGTCCAAGCTGTGACAGTGCTGGTTGAGTAAGATTCACTGAATCATTTACCCTTTGAAATTTGGAGACTGGAGGTGAGATGGTTCACCGTGGGCTGGTGATGCCACAAATACAGTCACAAACTGTGTATTCAACACCCTTTGATGAGTCTCTTTATTCAAAAATATCACAAATACATTTTTAATATTAGTCACCCAGCTCTAGTTCAGTTCCAGATGCAAATCAGAACTTGCACAATGTGAGAGTTTTCAGAGCTGGGGCTTTGGTTTGGTGAAGGGCCAGTAGACCTAAGAGAGAGATCACACACAGGCCTCTGTGGTTAAGGTTTGTAAACCACAGAGAGAACCTCAGATGAGTGCTGTAGCAGGGTAGAAGATTATTATTAGATAGGTACAGTTCTTACTGGCTATTTGATTCATGAAAACCTGAGAGCCTTCTTTGTCACTAGCAGAGGCTATTAGGTACCCATTTTTCAACCAAAGTCAAACAGCCAATGCCAACACAGGTTACTTGTCAGACGTATCAGACTGATTGAGCAATTGCATCATTCTTAGCTCTACCATAAATGAGTTGTGCAGTCACCTACAATTGTCCTAGTATTAAATTTATACCTGGCAGATAATTTTCTTATTCCTCTCTCTGGGAACAAAAGAAAACCAGGTATGAGCAATCCTGACATTCCATGGTATTAGAAACGTGCTGTGGATTCATGAGTCGAGGTACCCCTGATAAGAAGCTTCCAAAGATGTCTGCTTTCTCTCACCTTTGAGCAACAAGTATAACATTCTGCGTATACTTGTAATCATATTTCATCTGATGAGGGAATCGTTGGGTAAGTAGTATGAATTTGAATGGTTCTGACAATGGATGTGAGAATGACACACCATCAGATAAGAGGTTCTCAGGCCAAACCTTGCTATTTATAAAGCTGTTGTAAATCACATTCAGCTGGTGGAAAATGCAGGCTCTGTACAAATAGATTATGCCACTTTTCACAGCATGAGTTGGCAGCTGCGTTCTGGAAAGGGAATGAGTCTTGTGGTCATAGCAGGGGAGCCAAGAATCAGGACTCCTGGGTTCTGTTCTGTGGGAGAGCGCACCTAGTGATTAGTGCATTGAACTATGTAGATCTCAGGACTCCAACTTTCTATCCCTACCACTGCCTCTGACTCATTTTACCCACCTGTGAAATGGACAGTGATGTTTCCTACCTCGAAAAGACGTTGTCACTTAATGAATGCATGCGAATGTGAGGCACTTGGAAATCCTTGAACTAAAGGTTCTCTGCAAGCACTAAGCCTTAATGCATGTCACTGGAAGCAGGGATGCACAATAAGGTGAGCATGTCATTCAGTCAGCGCTTTCACGACAGACAGCTGGTCATGGTGAGATGTTCTGTAGAGCTCAGTGTGGGCACATCAGCCTCATCTGGTCACAGAGACGGGACCTGGACTTTGCAGTGTTTAACTCCAGATCCACAGATGCTGCTGGACATGAGGTTTCTTTGACAGGATGTGTCAGTGAAAAGAGAGATGTATCATATAGGTCTGATTTTAACGAGACTGCTGGTTTTGCCCTCCCAAATAATGCAGGTGCAATTTGGAGCCCCTGATCTGTGGGCACAGTCAGGTGCTTAGATATCAAAATCACTTAACTGGAATCAAATGGGTAAATTCCCCCAGTTCAAAATGCAGCTTGTTGTGCTTTGTTAAGAGCCAATACGATTGGAGGCTGGACACAAAATTCCAGCTTCCCTGGTTGACAGGATACCTAACTGACAACTCTGTCATTGTCACTTAGACTTGTCTTATCCTTGCCACTCACATTCACCAGCACCGGGGTCATTTTCTTTCTCTTCACCGCACGTACGAAACACCTTTAGTGTTTATTGCCTCTTTCAAACGAGCGGCATGTACAGTCCTAGACCCTGAAAATCCCACTGATCCTGCAGGATCTAAATGGGTTTTCTACAGGACCTCAGTGGTATTCAACCAGCAGGGCAGATGGAAATTAAAGGCCCCAGAACTGTATGTAACAATACCACTTTGCACATCTAAAGTACGCTCCGTCCAGGGAACAATTATTGATCATTGATGATAGATTATTATTGATTATTGAACAATTCTTGATTAACTTTAACATACAGTCCTCAATCCACCTGCTAAGTGAGGCAGCTAAGTAGAATGATTTCCATTGTACAGATGTGGAAACTGAGGCACAGAAACTGACAAACCCAGGAAGTCTGTGGCAGAAGTTCATATTAAACCTAGATTATCTGACTCCTAGCCCTTTGCTTAAACACAAGAACCAAGTGCTTTTAAGGATGAAATAGTGCAAGAAATGGAGGCTACCAGTATATGGCTGAATAAAGCAGTCGTGTAAAGATAATGATGTTTATGTGAAATGTATTAAAGCCTTGGTCACAAGACAAATAGTAAAAGGCAAGGGAGAAAAGGAGATTTTTCACTGAGGTTGAAAATAATCTGGAGAATCAATGAGACATAGAGATTCAAGGATGATGCTCCATGAGGGATCTGCACTTGCCCCAACAGTCAGATTATAAGAGGTGAGGGCAGCGTTAGCTGAACCATGAGGAGAATTGGGGAACAGAGCCCATGAATGAGGCTGAAGCAAGGTCTTAGGGAGTGTTAGTCTTTCCTGCAGTGGATGAAGGAGTACACCAACCTTCACCACCAGGAACGCGGCTCTCGTTTGATCTCATCCATGCCACTGGGACAGCTGTTTTAATGCCAGCTTTGAATGATGGGGAGCAAAGGGCTGAACTCAGTGGGGTTTGCATGTAGATGCAGTCTGTTAACAACATGCTGCACTTCTCTAGCACCTACCGTCCAAGAATAACAGCGTATTCTCATGTAATTGGCCTCGCAACACTCCAGCAAGGTGAGTCGGTCACTGGCTCCCATTTTACAGACTCGGAAACTGGAGGCAGAGAAAGGTTAAATGACTTGGCTTGGGTCAAACTACAAATCTGTGGCACAACCTAGATGCTCCTGCCTCCTAATCCTCTGTTTTAGCCACAAGACCAACCTTCCCCACCTCATTTTCCCTGAGCCCTAACTTCAAAGTATTGGCTTCCAGAAATGATGACTAGATTATCCATCTAGCATCTCTGCTTCCCCTCTGCCCTACCCACAGCTTTATATGATCATCCATCTTACATTACACCCCCATCTAGAATAACTTGCTCCTGAATAACTCCAAACCCAAGGAGAGGGGGACACAGGAAGAACCATGCCAGCACTGGGGGAAGGAGGAGTGATTCTGCAGGCGGATTGTGTCAGCTAACCGCAGTACAGAATTAATGAGCAATGTCGGGCTGCCAAGAGCTCCAGCCAACCGGTTGCACAATCAGTTACTCCCTCCAGGATGAGAGCTCTGGAAGAGAGTGGAGCTTGGGAGCGCATTGAGATGGGCCTGGGTCTTGGCTGAATGCTTTAGAGATGTAGTGATACTAGACTCTGATCTGCTGTCATGGCAAGAGTCTCCAGATGTTGGAATGAAGCCTGCAGCCTATTTGTCTCTTCTTTCTTTCTGTGCACAGAGCACTTCCTACTCACAGCACCAGCCTCAAACCCAGTGAGCACCTGCGGTGCCTCGAGCCTCTGTTGTTTTTATCTTCCTTGCAGCTTACCAATTGCCATTGCGGAGTGAGGGGGAGGGGCTCCTCAAATGCTCTGCAGCATGTTCCAACTTCCCCAGGTTTTGATAGCGATCTCTCTTGTTCCAGTGTCAGTTTTTATGTTGCACCTGCAGTGTCCCTAAGCAGTTCAACCTGCCACTGGAATCATTTCACCAACCACCAGAATGCAGACACCTCTGTGGTGGGAGACAGCAGTGGCCCATTTGTTCTCTCCCATTAGGCTGCTCGTAAGAGAGGGGAAAATAAGCATGTGATTGGGGGAGGTGAGAGAGTTTTGGGTAAGCTGGGACCTGCTGGATACACTAGATGCCAAATTACAGGCATCAGGATGCAGTGTGGTCTAGCAGATAGGGCACAGCACTGATACCCCGGAGACCTTGATTCTATCCCTGGTCTGCTGTAGTATTTAGGGCAAGCCATTTCACCTCTCTGTGCCTATTTTCCCACCCACCCTTTGTCTGCCTTGTCTCCTTAGAGTCTCTTAGTATGTGTATGTACAGCACCTTGCATAATATGCTGCGATCTTGGTTAGGGCCTTTAGGCACTAGCATCGTACCAAAAATAATAATAATAATAACGTTCCATCAGCATACGTGCAACAGTGCCTTATAACGAGTGGCTAATGATCGTTTACATATAAATGACTGCACCCAGTGACACTGCACCATCGTACAACAGCTTATTGTAGGAAGATGGTAATTCTAAAAGGGACCGGTCGGGGTCCCTAGGTACCGTGACAGGACAAGACAGATTACTACAAGTCTCCTAGTGTTTTTGATAGGCTGCTGGGAGAGATTAGTAATGATGTGTTTTGACACTAGGGGAAGCCAGTAGAAAAGGGGACCTCAAGGTGGTCTTTCTACCTGGACTCTAAGGGCCAGATCCTGAACATCTTCTCAGATGTTACTTGGTCTTAAGTCTCCTAGTCTTCAAGGGGTAAATCAAGACAGAGGGTTTCACCATGAAATAACCGGCTATGAAACCTGTGCCTGCTGTTTCCTTATGGATCTTCCGTGTAAGTTATTCATCTCTTCAAGCAGACATAGAAACGAGAAAGAGAAGATGGAGAAGACCAAAGCCCATAGCTGTCTGTCAACTGAAGTCTTGGGAAATGATCGTATGTGGGAATATGCACCCATAATCATGCACACAGGTGACCACACACACATGAGCCCGCTAACAGCTGACCTCTGCTGAGTGCTCCAGAGATCAGCAGATAACCTTTATGCTCATCAGAAGAGCTGGGTCGATGATATTTTTTGTGCTTGTATTAGTCATAAATTGCTTCTTAGAAAGGAATGTCTTGGTTAGACACACACTTGTTGCACTATGGCAAATCCATGTGAAAAAGACAGTAGAACAGAAAACACCACGCTGATGCTCTGAATCCCTGTTCATTGCCAGACTGAAGTCAAAGAACTCCTAGTCCCACAGTACAAGTGCCTTGATGGGGTAGAAGTTGACTATTTTGTTCACCTCTCCATCTGTGTCCCATCAAGACAACTACTCTCCAGGAAGTTGCTACACCTACCAGAGGATGCTTTTTGAGCTTCAGGGGCAGAGTTCTTCAGCTGTGAAGCCCAAGCCCGAGAGTGACTTTGTTTGGATCAAAACGCAGGGCCAATATTTTCCCATTGTCATGGCTTAGCTCTCATGGTCAGTTTTTGAAGGGGAAAGGGAGAATGAGAATAAGAAGGAGAAGAATAGATGTGGAAAAGAAAGGAAAGAAGAACAAGATTTAATAAAGTTGAATAGGCAGGAAGCTGAGCTCTCTTTGGACACTTAATGCTACCTAACACTATAGGATCAATGGAAATATAATAGAGTAAAACAGTGGTTCTCAAACTTTTTTTTCCCGCGGACCACTTGAAAATTGCTGAGAGTCTCAGCAGACCACTGACCGATCTTTCCAAATGTTGTTTGTACCGTTAGCTAACTATTGTAAAGCGCTGTGGATAAAAGCACTACATCAAAAAAACTTAATAATAATTAACGTGTTTTGTTCTACAAATAAAAGCACACAACTCATATTTTAATATCAGTAGTCTTACCTTTCTAATGCGATGGATGTGCCCTTTCTCCCCCGCCGCAGCAGCCCGCAAGCTGGGGCTGGGAAGGAGGGGGGGTCTCTCCCCCGCCACAGCAGCTACAGAGCTGAGGGTGGGAAGGAGGGGGGTCTCTCCCTGGCAGCCACAGCCCGGAGCTGGGGAAAGTCGCCTCTTTCTCTTTCTCTGCACATCCCAAATTCCCCCCACCCCTCTTCTCACCCCACTGCCCCCTCTCACCTCCACTGTATTCCCCCCAAGGCCACCACCTCACCTTACATGTGTGTCTTCTCCAGGGTCCAGGGTGGGTGGCCCTTCATTCTCTCATGTGCGGCTGCCCAGGCACGCACCTTAGAGGGAACTATCCACAGACCACTGGTGGTCCATGGACCACAGTTTGAGAACCTCTGGAGTAAAGCATGATACCACAGCTATTCACTTGTAAGATAAAGCAGTGACCCAGATTCTCAGCTGGTGTCAATCTATTGAGCTCATTGCCACTATGTTGATTTATACTAGCTGATAGCATGACCACTCAGTATCACTAAATAGCAAAGAGTTAAAGACAATCCTTTGGAATGCAAAGTGGGCATGTCTCCTCAATATTAAAAGACTTCCTGTCATAGCCACATACACAGGACAACAAACCCATGAGTCTATTACAACAGGGCCTGAATAATGTATTAAGGAATGAAATATTCAGAAGAATATGGGTTAATAATACGGATACAAATGGGGACGGACAGCTTTGCATTCATCATCTGCTAATGTGCAGCCTTGAGCCAAACCAGAGTGGGACACAACAAGATAAATGACAAAGCCCTGGACAGGTTCATAGTTAAAAACATAACTTACCATGCAGTTCCGTTGGCACTGCGCTGAGCATGGGAGAGGATTTATAGACTTTATCTTGGTTTATTTTTGTTTAAAAGCTTGGAGATGAAAAGTGAAATGATGTTGCAATAGACAGTGCAGGACACTGTTAAGGCATTTTGACATATCCTTCCTTAAAAGCGACTCAGCAAACACCTTCCTCCAAGCCTCTTTTGTTTACAGGTGTGTGTACACGACAGGGTGCTGGAGGGGCAGGGGTGAAAAATATGCTTTTATTGATGCTCATGCCTTAATGGAGTATTTAAAGAAATATAGGGAGCTGGTGAAATGTGGCATGGACTGCATGGGCACTAGTAGTGCCATCTTCCCACAATGCCCCACCAATGGGCTCAACTTTGACCTGGAGAGGCCACGTAGCGGTATCCATGACCCATCCGGTCTCTGGCACCTCTGCGTAGAAACATAAGAATTCCATACTGCAGCAGACGCGACTGAGATGGGGCTGGGCCTAGTGCTTAGGTCCCTGGGTCACAACTCTCCCCCATATCTAGTGTCCCCTTCCATTGGTTGCTCCAGCACAGCAGTGGTCTCCTATCTGGTAGATAGCAATTCAGCTATCTGGCCAGGTGACCAATGAAGACCACTCCTTTCCAGTGTAACAGAGTCCCATGGTGCTAAGGAAGCACTCAAGGAAGACAAGGCCATTGTGGAGAAGCTAAATGAATTCTTTGCTTTGGTCTTTACTGCAGAGGATGTGAGAGAGATTGCCACATCTGAGACATTCTTTTTAGGTGAGGCATCAATGTCTGGGAACGAAGTGATAAATTAAACAGTCAATCGCGATAAGGCTGCCAATCCTCCTGCAGCCAAACCGGGAGACTGGCCGCTACCAGTCCGGTGGCACGGTGGGGCTAAGGCGCACCGCTCCTGGAAGCAGCCAGCATGTCTGGCAGCAGCTCCTGCGGGGGAGAAGGAAGGGGAGGAGGGTCTCCTCACTCTGCCTTTGCCTGCAGGTACCGCCTCCGCAGCTCCCATAGGCCGGGAACGGGGAACCGCAGCCAATGGGAGCTGCGAGGGCGGTGCTCCTCCTGCCACAGGAGCCACTGCTGGACATGCCGGTGATGCCGGTCGCTTCCAGGAGCTGCGTAGAGCCGGGGAGTCTGCCTTAGCCCTGCTGCGCCACCACCCAGGAGCCCCTGAGGTAAGTGGTGCCTGGTTGGAGCCCGCACCCCAAACACCCCCTGAGCCCCCTCATGCACCCTCCTGCACCAAAACCCCCTCCCAGAGCCCACACCCCCTCCTGCACCCCACCCCCAGCCCTGAGCCCCCTCCCACACACCCTCCTGCACCCCAACCCCCTCCCAGAACCTGCACCCCACACCCCCTCCTACACACAACACCCTGCCCCAGGCTCAGCCCAGAGCCCCTCCCACAGTCCAAACCCCTCTGCCGCAACCCAGAGACCACACCCCACCCCTGTCCCAGCCCAGTGAAAGTGAGCGAGGGTGGGGGAGAGAAAGTGACGGAGGAAGGGGAGATGGAGTGCGCGGAGCAGGGCCTCCGAGAAGGGGTGGGGCAGGGGCGTGCCGGCAAGGGTGTTCAGGTTTGTGTGATTACTGTTAGTTCTTTGAGGTAATCCTGGGTTGTACTTAAATTCAAAAACTGATCTTGTGCTTAAAAAGGTTGGAGTCCACTGCTCTATACCAAATGACTGGCGGATAGTATGTGTAATGCTGATATTTAAGAGAGGCTCAAGAGGCGATCCTGGCAATTACAGACTAATAAGATTAATTTCAGTACCAGGCAAATTTTTGTAACTATAGTAAAGAACAAAATGATCAGACCCATAGATGAACACATTATGTTGAGGAAGTGTCAACGTGGCTTTTGTAGAGGGAAATCAGGCCTCACCAATCTATTAGAGTTCTTTGAGAGAGTCAACGAACATGTGGACAAGGGCAGCCCAGTGGATATAGTGTACTTGGACTGTTTAGGGGCTCTTAAGCAAAGTAGGCAGCCATGGAATAAGAGGGATCCTCTCATGGACCAGTAACTGGTCAGAAGATAGAAAACAAAGGGAAGATATAAATGGTCATTTTTCCCAGTAGGGAGAGGTAAATAGCAGGGTCCCGCAAGAATCTGTACTGGGAACAGTGCTGTTCAATATATTCATAAATGATCTGGAAAAAGGGGTAAATAGTGGGTTGGCAAAGTTTGCAGGCTATATAGAATTGCTCAAGATAGTTAAGTGCAAAGCTGGCTGCAAAGAGTTACAAAGGGATCTGACAAAACTGGACGACTGGCCAACAAAATGGCAGATGAAAATCAATGTTGATAAAAAAAAATAATGTGCATTTGAAAACATAATCCCAACTATACGTACAAAATGATGGGGTATAAATTAACTGCTACCACTCAAGGAAAAAGATCTTGGCATCATCATGGATAATTGTCTGAAAACACTGGCTTAAAGTGTAGTGGCAGTCAAAAAACGAACAGAATGTTAGGCACCAGTCGGAAACGGATCGCTAATAAGTCAGAAAATATCATAATGCCACTATATAAATCCATGGTACATCCACACCTTGAATACCATGTGCAGTTCTGGTTACCCCTGTTTCAAAAAATAAATATATTAGAACTGGAAAAGGTCAACAAAAAAATGATGAGGGGCAGGGAACAGCATCCATATGGAGAGAGATTGAAAAGGCTGGGACTGCATAGTTTAGAAAAAAGACCACTCAGGATAATATGATTGAGGGCTATAAAATTATGAATGTTGTGGAGAAAGTGAACACAGAAAAGTTATTTACCCCTTCACATAACACAAGTGTCACTCAATGACACTAATAATCGGTAGGTTTTAAACAAACATAAGGAAGTACTTCTTCACACAATGCGGTCAACCTGTGGAACTCCTTGCCAAGGGATGTTGTGAAGGCCAAAATTATAACTGGGTTTTAAAAAGAATTAAATAAGTTCATGGAAGATAGGCCCATCAAAGGGTATTAGCCAAGATGGTCAGGGATGCAACCCCATGCTCTGGGTGTCCCTAAACCTCTGACTGGCAGAATCTGGGACTGGATGACTGGAGATGCATCCCTCAATAATTGCTCTGGTCTGTTCATTCCCTCTGAAGTACCTGGTATCACCCACTGGCAGAAAACAACATACTGGGCTAGATGGACAATTGGTCTGACACAGTATGGCCGTTCTTATGTTCTTAATAGAGTATAGAAGGCTAACATCCCCTAAAAGCTCAGTGCCAGGTCCCTGAAGGCCTCACAGCCTTACTTCAGGGCTTACAATGTCTTTATCCTCCTTATCTCAAGGGGGTTGGGTTTTTGTCGGGCTGGAAGGAAAGCCCAACCCCTCCTTGTCTGCCAGATTCTGACCCATGGCCCTACCAATGGCTGTAATATCAAGCACCCAGGAGAGCTTCGAAGCTGCCTCCATAGACCACTGCCTGAGACTTACTTTACCAGTCCAGGGCATGGTCACCATCTCACAGACAATGCAAGAAAAGATAAAGTGAAGAGTTCCTTAATCCTTAAAGACAAATTAGTCTCACCTCCAGGGCCTGGGATAGCTGAAGCTTGCAGACCCCCTGCCCCTTCCCCCCCCACACACACACACTTCCTTGCAGCAACCTGCTGTTCCATTACTCAGGGGCTCGCAGAATAGGTCTGTCCCTCTATCCTATCTGCTTTTCTCACCGCTTCTGAGCTTTCTGTCTCTCTTTCAAACCTCTCCTCCAGCGGTAGCAGGGTCTGCAGATGGGACGGGGCACTGCCAATTCCATCCAGAACTGCTCCTTAACCCTTCTATTCTAGCGTGGGTTTGTATACCCCATCACACCTGGGTCCATCTAGTCCAGTATCCTGTGTCTGACAGTGGCCAGCACCCGATACTTCAAAATAGATCATCTGCACCCACACCTAGGTCTCATCATAGCCTCTTACAGTTAGAAATTGGCATCAGCCCCGAAGCACAAGCTTTAATATCCCTTCCACAAGTTTTATTATCATTAATTAGAACTCTGGAGATTCTTGTCTGCAGTGTGGTTGTAGACCTGTCGGTCCCAGGATCTTAGAGAGACAAGGAGAGTGAGGTAATATCTTTTATTGGACCAGCTGCTGTTGGTGAAAGAGACACTCTTTCGAGTTTACACCTGACCTGAAGAAGAGCTCAGTGTAAGCTTGAAAGCTCGTCTCTCTCACTTACAGAAGGTGGTCTGATAAAAGATATTACCTCACTCACTTGGTCCCTCTGGATATTCTTGATATCCAAATAATTATTCAGTACCAACTGTCAGGATGAGTTTTGTGTCCAATAGGAAAGGGATTTAACCATTCATTCATTTTTGATAGGTTCCAGAATGGGCATGGCAGGAGACCAAAGTATGCTCAGCATCAGTCAGGCTGGACCTGACCTATGGGTGGAAGGCTCCACAGCCTAGTTCTACTCCCCTGAGCCAACCAGAACCCACTTGATTTTATTAAACAATGACCAATAGGTGCTTAAGGTCACATAGTCCCTTCTAACCAAGGATCTCAAAGCACTTTACAAATATTAATAAATTAAGCCTCTCAACCCCCACTGTGAAGCAGGGATGTATAATTAGCCCCATTTACAGGTAATGGAACTGAAGCACAGCCAAGTTCAGTGATTTGCCCAGGGTCACACTGCAAACCTGTAGCAGAGCTAGGGATAAATTCCCCTCTCCTGGCCTTAACCACATTCTTTTGTGTTGGGGTCACAATGCAGGAAGAGAGGGCATGGAATCCGAAGAGATCTGTGGTGTAATGGAGGGAAGAGGATGAAATTTTTCTTAAAGCCACAACCCAAGCTGATATGAAGTGTCACAAAAACACGTTTTCTGCGGTTGAAGCCCTGGGCTAGTTTTTTTTTTTTCCCCCAGGGGAAGAAAAAAAATCTATAAATTAAGACTCCTCAATTTATCTTGTTCTGTTCAAATACTGCCAGGCTTGGAGTAAATTCCTCATTTTCTCTAGTGCTGTCACCTGGCTTTGTTCTTTATTAAATATTAATACATTTGTCTAGGAGAAAAAATTAAATTCCTTCCTTGGCAAATCCTCCGGAAGTGGAAAGTTAAACTGCAGGAATTAGGGCTGGTATTGTCTTCTGGGGAATCTCATCAATGTTAATCCTCTTCCTAGGCCAAATCTCATTACAGAAAATCTTTGCTGGGCCTTCCAGAGCCACCATCAGGAACATAGACCGCAAATATAGTGAGAGTGAGCACCGCCTCTGGTACCGGATCAGCTGGCTAGTCCTTGTCTACATTGGGGTTTGGAGGATGTAAGCTAGAAGATGTTTTAGTCAGTCATCTTGTATTTCAATTTTCGAGTTCTCCTGGAACTTTTGCTTTGAGTGCTGTGAAAAATGTGGAATCCTACGTTTATTGCTAGCATAGTTTGGATTTTCTTTTTTATTTTCTTCCCAAAGTCTCAACATCTCAAGATTAACAGCAACCAAAGGGTAGGCAGCCCAATCTGTTTCCTTGGGATTCGCCTCTCTCTCTGCAGCCGCCTCTTGTCTCCAGTCACATACTTAGACTGTAAGCTTTTGGGGGCAGGGACCCACTTTTGTTATGTGTATTGTCAGAGGTCATTTTCAATCTTCAGTGCCCTCTTGTGGTAAAACCAGGTGACACAGCAAGGCTGCCTCAGTTTCCCTCCTTCTTTGATGGACAAATCACCATCTAGCCTGTTTGTCGGTTCTTTGTTTGACCTTTTCCCTCCACCCTGGACGTTGGGAGTCCTTCATCTCTCAGGGTGGTAAGGAAGCCAATACATCAGGATGCCAGACACCCTAGATGAAGGATGTTCAATACCTGGCCTCTTTGAGTATCAGTCGTGTGTTCAAGGCCTTAATAACCTCCTGGTTTGGTTTGGTAGAGGAACTCAGGCCCACCCACTCCTCGGGGCTCCAGGCCAGGGACCCCACCGGAAGTGGTTGGCACCAATCTCTTCCAACCCCTTTCTGTTTCCCTGACCTGCATCCTACCATGCTTTTCTTGCAAGCTGTTCCTCAGAGTCAGTCACACATTGTGGTCTGTCATTCTGGGTGCCTGAAGGATCCTGCTCTCAGTCGCTCCTCAGCCTGTCTGGCAATTGCCCTGCCCTTCCGACTGGCAGCTTTTGTGACGCCTCTGATGAGCCGCAGCTGAGAAGGCAGTTAGTGTCCCTATTAACCCTTTCACAGCTGGAGTAGCATGGGGTCTGCACACACACCCCATGACAGCGTATATGACACTTAGCACAATGGGGCTTCAATTCTGATTGGGACCTCTGGACACACCCATCATCCAAGTAACATCCAAAGACTGTTGCTCTTTGTTGTATGTAGAGCTGAGTGAACATTTTCAGCTTATTGGTTTTTAACCTGTTTTAAATTCCGAAAGAAATGTTGTGAAACAAAATGTCAAAACAGTTTAAAAAATGTTAAAATGAAACATTTTGGCATTTTTTGAACAAAAAAGCATCCATTATTTTTTCAGCCGAAACAATTGGCCATATTTAACCCAAATTCACAGATAGTTTTGGTCGACGTGAAACTGCATTTTTTGGCAAATAAACTACTTGAAAATTTCATCTAGACTTTCCTGGGGCATTGTGGTCAAGAACTATGAGGGCCGGAAAGGGGATTTGGAGGGGAATTGGTACATTGCATATATAGAGGGGGATACTGGATCCTCCTCTGAAGTGCTTTTTATGACCATGTATTGTCCTTCTAGCTCTCAGAGCATAAACAGAGCACCTGTTACAGAGAGCCCTGCCCAGTGGAGCCAGGGCTGGGCTGAGACCAGCATGAAAATCAGCCCATACACAGGGAGTATGTTACTGGAGTAAATGGTGGGCACTGAGGCCTTGTCCGAACTGGGGCCCTCAGTCAATGGTGCTCCATTTCCTTTGCCCCAACTGAAACCCCCACCATTTCCACTTTGGCTATACCCACTGAGCCAGTACCCCTCACTTGCCCAGCTTGTTCCCCACTGGTCTTGATACCCTACATACCTCCTACCCGTAGACAAGGCACTCCTCCTGGCTCTGCTGCACCACCACTCGCAATCGATCTGAGGATTGCTGGCCGGGACTGAAGTCTTCCTGCCCCCACTCTCCATCTTGTCCCCTGCACAGTATCACTCTGGCTATAATCCCCCATTTCTTGCTCCCACACACACTCTTAAGTGATGGCCCCCTTCCCCCACTCCCCAGCTCTGCTATCCCATAGCCAGTGACCTTCGTGCAGATCACCTGGGCTAAGTCCCTCTTTCTGTGGTTCATCAGGGTGCCTGGGGCTTCAGCAGCAGCAGCAGCCATGTGGCTGGGACCTGCCCCCTTCGCATCTCCTCATACACCAATGCCCCACCTGCTTCAGACCCCTCCGCTGCTCCCTTTCAATTTAGGACTCACCTAGCACAGAGAAGCCTCAGAGTCAAGGGAGGGCAGGTTATAAGCCATGTTTACACATACAAAGAGGATCTGGCCCAAAATTTCCATTCTGCATCGGACCAAGCTTCTCAAAAATTAGTAGATGAAAGGAGGGCTTTTTCCTTGGAAAAACGCGGTTTCCTCAAAAATAGAGTTCAAAACAAAAATGTTGCAGTTGTTGTTTGCCAGAAGCTTGATGTTTTGCATGGAAATTTTTTGCAAAAAATGAAATTATTTTTGTTCTGTTGAAATTTTTTGCAGGAAAAAAAGAAATAATTTCCCAAACAGCTCCAGCATCTGAACTGAACCACAAAACTGAAGCTGTCCTTTGCAGCAGGCAGGTAATTTCCTGTATATTTAAAGGCTTAGTACATAGAAAAATACCATCTCCCTTCAGCTACATAATTCTCTGTGCCATACCGTTTTTTCTTACCCTCCCTAACCTTCTCCTCAGACTCTCAAACATTGTTATCTCATTATTTTGCCATTTTCTTTCCTTTTTTTGTCAAGTTCATTCAGTTTCTTCCACCCTCCTCTTTTCATCCCCTATTGCACACTACTGGACCCATGATTAATTTCTGTGTCATTCTGTTATGGGTGATTTTCCAGTTCTTCTCAGTTACGCATCTCTGCAAAGGCGCCTCCCTCACCAAAATAATCTCCACATCTCATGCCTGACCTTTCTCTTTTTGTTATACGTAGAGGGGGAAAAGAAATCAAAGGGCAATAAAGGATATATATATCCACACTCTTATCTACCATCAGGTGTCTTCATTTCTATTCTTGAATCCTCCCTATATTAGAAATTCTTTATTGTGGTGATCGACAACCAAAGATCCATTTTCAGCAGCTGTGATATGGCTCTATTTCAGTCTCTCTTCCTTTTCAGCTGACACACTTTGTCCCCGTTTCTCACACCCCTTTTGCAACAAAAGGAACTTTCTGCATTATATCAAAGCTGCATCTTCCCAGGGAGCAATTCATTTGGCTTCTTTAAAACCTGCCATTGTGAATTGGTTTATCTAAATATACTGGAGCTCTGATCTTTCAAAGAGTTCCCGGTTCCATTCACTCACACTGGTGCCTGCCAGCTAAACCCAGCTATTAAAGAACTTTAACACCTTCTTTTTGCAAGGGCTACCTGCATTTAAAAAAGAACAGATTAATAGGGTGTAGGGTTTAGGAATGCATAGGTTAAGGAGGTAAAGAGATGGTGCCAAACCAAAATGCTGGCTCCAAATATTGCCAATATTTGGGGAAGTTTGCAACAAGAGCTAGCTATAGTGGGTGTCTGATTTTGCAGTCAAAGTAAGGAAATACATTTTGCAGCTGTATTTATAAATCATCCATAGGGGGGTCTGTCTTTGGTTCGTTTTGATAAGTACTTCCCCCAGCACCATAAATCAACACTTGACCACAAGAGAATGTGGTTCACAAGAATTAAGAGAAATAGGGAAAGACTTAACTGTCTATGGAACTGATCGTGCAAGCTGATCCATTTAGATGGACCCATGCACCTTAACAAAACCCCACTGTCTTCTGGAGAGGCTGTGATCCTGGCTTTTGTCAGTAAAACAGTGGACTCAAAGATATACACAGGGAGCAATCATGTTGACTAAGATGCTGCATTTCACATAGACTTTTCCCCAAATATCAGCACATTTGTTTTGGGTGGGATAGAGGCTTTCGAATAAGGCTGCTTCTCTGATGGAACTTAGAAGCTGCTGAATTCAATTTTTTTTTATGTAAAAAGAAATGAAACTAATGATGTGAAATGAATATGAGAATTTGCCACAGAATAATTTGATTGTTCTGGGAAAACACATCTTCCCTTTTTTTTTTTTAAATCACAGCTATTAATTTCAAAGGTGAAGAGACTAAAGTAAAACGTTAAGAACAAAGACAGGATATGCTTTTCCCTGGGTGTTTGGGGCTGGGGGAGGGGGGAGGAGAGAGTTTCATATTAATTTTAAAAGCACACATGATGAAGATATAAAACAATACTTAATTTTTACATACTGTAGTGCTTTAAATCTTCAAAGCACTTTGCAAACATAAACTTCTATACAGAAGACCCATAAATGATTTAGTTTTTCTTTGTACAAAAAAGAATATTTACCTTTGGGTTCAAGTTACTTGTGAACAGTAAGGCAGAAACAGATACAATTCAAGGAGAGTTACAGTATAAAAAGAAATTTCAACGTATGGAAAGGACGTGTTAAGGGAAGGGAGATAAATATGCAGATATCCTTGCTGTTGAGAAAGGGTGGCATTCACCCCCCTGTGCTCAAGGATTTAAGGGGGATGTAACTGGGTGGAGAGCTTGTCTGGCCTTCTGCACAGAAGGCATTTCACCTAGTGTCTCTTAAATAAATGCATGTGTCAAACATCACAAAGCTCATTACAAAACTAAACCTTGATTCCTCCTGATATAGCCCAGCCTAGTCACAAGTCAATATACCTTAAATCTTACACCTCCTACTCTACATTGTGTATATAGGCTATAAACCCACTACCCTTGCATCATGCAGACTTCCGCAGCCCAAACTGTAGCCGGGCCTCCAATGCACCCACCCAGTATTTGCTAGGAACAATGGGCCTGCTTCACCATTCTGTTACACGAGTGTAATAACACTGTGTTACATGGATGCATGGAGAGTCATGCCCCTCCCACTGTAACTTGCACATTCTTTCAGCCCTTTGGTGTTTAAGTTACAGCAGCTTAGACTCCTTTATACATCAATAGAATAGGTGTAGGCAGGTCGAAGAGAACGGATTGAAATGGAGCTTTCCTTGAGTATCCAAGTTAGCGTCACTTTATGTATCATCTCTGAATTTGGTTAATGGGCTGCAGACCTCGGAGTGCCCTATTAATCAAAGCAGACTAATACGTAGGACTGAGTGAAGCCAGTCATTTTATCCTCTCTTGTTCTGTTCGCCTTGTGGAAATCATTGCCATTCAGCTCGAAATAATATGTTTACTCCTTGTGAATGGAGAAATATTACAAGGAACACCACGTTCTGTAATGACGAGGTATCCTTTGGCGTATTTCCATCCATGCACTGCCCAGGCCCCGACCTTGCTTAGCTACTGAGATCTGTCAGAATATCACAACTCAAGATGCCACAGGTTGGACTGCACTCGGTTTTTACAAGTTTTCAGTTTGCAAAGAAAGCCTTGCAGAAACCATTGTGAAAAGGCCAGTTTGTAAATTTTACAATCCAGTAGCTTGAATAAAAGTGTGACTGTATCTTTCACACACGTAACTTTTCATCCCATTTGTTTCATCGCTTAAAACTCAAGAAAAAGGTTGCTCTGAGCTGCTTCGTTGTGCATCTAACTACATTTCGACTCACCCCATATGTTAGTCAGTACTTTGTAAGTATTTCCTTATGAAGAACTCTAGCAAAATTAGCACTGGACAGCTCTGGTCTGTGTTTAATGTTAAGAAGGGC
Organism: Natator depressus; assembly: GCF_965152275.1. Taxonomy (NCBI): domain Eukaryota; kingdom Metazoa; phylum Chordata; order Testudines; family Cheloniidae; genus Natator; species Natator depressus. Next base: position 115,719,227 of record NC_134240.1, on the reverse strand, counting down.
TCATTGAGAAACTATTTCAGCAAGACAGCCATGACACCAGTCAGCTTACATATAAGTGTATAAGGAGAAGCATGTCTTTAACAGGCTTGAATAATTGTGATGGGTTGTTTCTTGATCATTAAATCTTTCTTTAGCAAGATTATTTTGCTTTGATCATTACAATAATCGTTGACCGTTAGGAAGAAACTGTTTGCATCATAGGTACGACTGCCTGTCTAGATGGTAGGAAAAGTTAGTAGCCAGTAGATGGATGAAAACAGACCAATGTTGTCCCCTCCCCCGACTCAAAGTGTTGCATCCAACAAGAGGAAATTCTAAATTACACCTCATCTTGACAGATAAGGAAGAATTGATCACAGAACTAAAAATTAGTGGTTGCTTAGGTGCAAGTGATCATGACTTGATTACATTTGTTATGTGTAACAGAATAGAATAAACAGAATAATGCAGAATAAAATACAAACCAGTAAAATCATTACTAATAAACTGCAGTCAATACATAGATGGGGAAGTGATAAACAGTAAAAAGGATGTGTCACTGATACAAAGCAATCTGGATCACCTGGTAATCTAGGCACAAGTAAACAATATGTTTCATTATGGCCAGTCATAAAGTCATATATGTAGGAGCAAATAATACAGGCTATATTTACAGGATGGGGGACTCTAAATTGGGGGCTTTATCCTGAAAGACTCAGGGGTCATGGTGGATAATCAATTGAACATTAGTTCCCAGTATGACGCTGTTTCCAATACAGCTAATGAGATCCCTGGATGTATGAAGAGGGGAGTCTCGAGTAATAGGACAGAGATTATATTGCCTCTGTACTGGGCACTGGTACAACCACTGCTGAAATACTGTGTCCAGTTCTGGTATCCACAATTCCAGAAGGATGTTGGAAAAACCTGTAGCCTCTTTCACAGAAGAGCCATGAGAATGATTAAAGGATTGGAAAACATGTACAGTGACAGAGCAATGAGTGCAATGTATTTGATTATCAAAAAGAAGATGAAGGGTTGAGTTGATCAGAGTCTTCAGCGGGGTTTCTAAACCCATAGGTTGCAATCCAGAATTGATTACCAGAACATTTCAAAGGACTGCATAGCAGCTCCTGCGGCTTTGGTCCCATATGGCGGGCTGGGCTTGGCTCCCCACTCCACGCACTGTGACCTCCAGATCACAGTGCTGTTCAGGTTTGGTCCAGACACCCCTCTGTCATGATGATGGAGGGGGCTGGCCAGGCCAAATTTCAGTCATGTGCGAGTCACAAAGCCACTCACTCAAGTTTGGCCCGGTCAACCCCCCCATCAGGGGACTGTGGCCAAATCTGAGTGGTACTGCAACCTAGGAGGTCACCACGCAGAAGGGGAAGCTGAACCCAGCCAGCTCTGGAGGACCTGAGCCATAGAAACTGCTGCTGTAGGTTGAGTGCAGGGTAGGCCCTAGCCCATTGTCTTGGCCAGTGCAGGGTTGTTTTCTCCAGTGATCTTCCAGTACACAACTTGAAATGACTCAAGCAATGAGGCTTCCACCACTTCACTTGATAGACTATGGGGCAAATACCATTTGCCTCACTCATGAAAATAGATTCATTTAACCATAACCCTAACATGCTGATTTCAGTGTGACTGCTCACATGATGAAGGCAGACGAGGGCAAGTGACAGCTACTCAAAGTCAAAGTCTTATAGGCTACCTAAAAAAAAAATTCCCCTGAAGTTCAGGCAAAATTTTCTAATTGCTTGAATCCCAGCAGTTAAGAATTCCTTTCTCTCACAGTGATTACACCATTTAAATTCTAGCACATGCAAAAAGACAAAATACTTTTGTGATAGTAATACTGCAAATTGAATTATTTTGGGGGAAGGGAGAAAGCATCACTAGTAATAATACTGAGTACAGTTTGTCAAAAAATTTCAAACAAAACATTTTCACATCAGAAAACTGAGTTTAATCAAAATTGAAATTTTCTGCAGAAAAAGGATAGCTCTTGATGGAAATCAAAGCAAAACATTCTGTTTTGGATCATGTCAACATCAATCTTTGCATCTGCCTCATGGGAGTCCAGGGTCTCTGATGGCATGTTCTCCTCTATAGGTGATTCTCTCCAGCCGGACCGCAATTCACTTGATGCAGCTCACTCTGCGGCTGAGCTGCTGTGGTGTATCACAGGTTTCATGAACTACCGCGGTGGCTCAAATGGATACAAATATCAATTTTGTCCTGACCCAAAAGGAAATGCTTCAGGTCAACAAACTGAAATGGTTTTGAGAATGTCAAAACATTTTGTTACAATAGCAAATGTTGCAGCGATGCATTTCAACATTTCCAAATCGATATTTTTGGAAACTTTCTGTCCCAGAAAAAGTTACAATTATTTGAATTTTCATCCCATCCATGGTGCGTTTCTCATGGGGTGGAAATTCAATTTTTCAATTGGCTCTAACACTAAGGTCAAATTCTGCTTTCTTAGATCAATGAAAGTTGCATTAATATAAATGAGAGTAGAATTTGGTTCCCAATACTTAGTCCTGGAGACTTCACTACAGTCATTGATGATTTCTTGGTTCTTAAACCTATTGCTGGCTAACAAAATCCCATTTAACTCAAGCCGTCAGCTATAGCTTGAACCCAATCACAGTTAAAAATTGATCTAAAAGGCAGGAGAAGCAAAAGTCAAGAGAAACTTCTAAATTCTTGAATTCTTATCTGTTCCAGATCCAAACCCTGAATCAGAGGACCATCTGACTTGGAAAGGGTTTTTCACATCCACAGTTCAGTCTATATGGTCCCCAAAAAATCCAGCTACCAACAGAATCAGTTATTTTTCTCTTTGTCGCCAGCCTTGTTTCTTAAGCAGACTCCTTGCGTTAGAGGAAGTCCTTTTATTTTAAAATTAGATTAGTTCTGCTTTATTGAACAACCAAAGCTTATATTTTGTTTAATGTTCTGAAATCTTTATTACCTTTAACCATCTTATTATACGAACCTGAGGTTTCAGCAAAACTGAGGAGAATCACTGTTTATTCTAATAAATGCTTGAGCTGGCTATCCAATAAACTCGCTAATAAGTTGCAAGTTTAAGTCATCATTGGTCTACAACCAGTGTACCCTGATGTACATCTCAGCTCTTAATCACAGCATAACAACTCCATGAAGTGCAACCGTATAAACCATGACTTTAGCCATTCAGGGGACTGTAACGTGTGCTGAGTTCAAACCCTCAAAGGCTTGATCCTGAGCATCATCAGTTCCTGTTATTTCAGGGGTTAGTGACCCCCAGTGTGCTCTTTATTATTAATTATTCTTATTATTATTGTTTGTATTTCAGTGACACCTAGAGCCCAGAGCCCCATTGCACTAGGCACTGTGCAGAACAGAGCAAGAAACCGTTCCTTCCCTAAGAGCTTATAACATAAATAAATAAGACAAACATAGGATGTGAGGGGAAACAGCAGCACAGAGAAGTGCTGTGACTTGTCCAGGGTCACCCATCAGGTTCGTGGTGGAGCTAGGAACAGAGCCCAGGTGTTTTGGCTCAGAGCACTACTCGACACTAGACCATACTCCTTTCTGCTGCATAGGCGGGCTCTTCCCTGGTAAATATGGAGTGAATGCTGTGATTCATTTTTCTTGGTGTTATGCAGCTATAGACCAAAGCGCTTGTAATGCAGAGACGTGCATTACATCCATATTCATCATCAGTCATAGAGGATAAAGTGACATAATTTAAGTGGTGGTTTTACTGGCTGGCATGTTGTAACTTTCAACCAACTCATGTTAATGCACTGAGAAGATCAGAGAATTCAACTGCATCATTTTGCTTTATTTTACTTTTTCTTTCTAAGGCAGAACCACAGTGGCCTTGATGGGAAAATAAGGTTGGAATCAGTGTGATGATAAGGAGAATAACTAGTCCCATGGCAATTTATCAGTGCCAGGTAATAGACGTAAACAGGTTAATTGCTTTTTAATCTCTAAAACCTTGCTGAAATAGTGTTTGGGGTAACATATGTGCAACATAAGTAGAATGAATGTGAGTGTAAGATAATAGAAAGGTTTCATCAAGGATTACTTGGTATCACCTGCAAAACCAACCGAAAGCTTTGCCACTCGTATGTAATGCAGCCATCCCAAAGTCATGCCTATAAAACCTTAATACCATATATGTACATCTGTATATGTGTATTTATAATGGGCCTGTTCCTCCTCTTGTTTACACCAGTTTTAATTCTATTGACTTCAGTGAAGTTACTGCTGATTTACACCTGTGTAAGGGAGTAGAGAATCAGACTCTATAGACATATAACTACAAATGCTGGATTTTTGTTTGGATTCATTTTTAGTGTGAAAATGACAATGGGGGAGTGGATCAATCCTACAGGTAAAGCTTCCCTTGGGAAATCTTCTGCATAAGGACTAAACAGTAGGGCCTATTTCTCCTTGTTTGTTAGCAAAAAGCAAGCTTGCAAATATTCTGCATTGTTACTGATCTGTATTTCAGCTAACACATTAAATCTTGCCACTAAGGCTGTGAAAAAACCTTTTCATAATCACACCAGCTGCTTCTTTCTTGCATTAGAACAGCAAAAACATTTCATTTATAAGGCTGGGGAATTCCTGGGTCAATCTAAAATATCCTCTAAAGCTCTAACATCTACATTCCTTCCTAGTGGGGACAGTATATTTCCTGATTGCTTGCAAAACAAAAGAATTCTGCATTTGTATAACGCCTTTCATTCAACCAGCTTCTTAAGGCTTTGAGATCGTTAACTAATTACGGCTTGCAACATCCCCAGCCAGGTGGCTGCGGTTGGTTTTCTATGTTATTAAAGGTAGGCCAACAAGGAAGAGAAGTCTTTGCAAAAGCTGATGAAGCACCAGATGTGTTGGACGTGACCCCATGCCTCAAATTCTAAGCAGCCACTTTTTTAAAAAGAGTGGGTGGCTTCCCTTTAACATTATTAAATGTGTCCTGCGTCGCCTGCTGCATGACACATTGCATTATATTGCATGCTCTAATGTACAGTGACACAGCTGCTCAGAAGTAACGGAGATTGCCCCACTTCAGGTCACAGACAGCAGCTAGCAATTTAGCCACTAACAATAAATTGCATTTAATGGCACTTGTCGTGACTCTCACTTGACATACTTTATTTTCTATAAGGTCTTTTATACAAACTGTATCCAAAAAATACTTCCGGGGGTGAATACAACTGCAAAATTAAAATAAAAAGAGAGGGAGTAAGAACTGAAGTGGCCCAGGCAAGGAGAAAAGGTGTTTCCAGGTGACACTTGAAAACAGGTGGGGAATCAATGAGGCAGAGAGATACAGGATACTGATGCAGAAATTCATTTAACATGTCTCTTTTCATTTATCCAAAAAGGCTGTGTCCAGACCATTTGTCAAGGGCCCTATTGGCTCAGATCCTCTCCTCTTGGTCTGGCCACTTTGTCCCCCGCGGGTATTACCAAGTGATAGAATCTGGCCCTAAGTTGCCAGATGGAAATTCTTTCAATGCAGGAAGCTCTCAGCTAGCAAAAAGTGGTGCAGCTAGCTCCTACATCAACTGCTCCTCTAAACTTTGGTGTAGGATAGGAGAGGGGCATACTGGGGGGCAAGGAAGTGAAGTGGAGCCTCTATGCTTTACACCAATTTACAACTGGCATATGGTCCCATAGGGACTGTAGCCTGTTGGTGTAATTTAGAGCACCCCCTGAGATGCTCTAATTTACGCCAATGAGCCACTGATCCACCATGAGACTCAAAGAAGCATAACTTCTCCCCTGATGTTTCCTCCCTGCACCATGCTTATCTTGGCAGAGGACTGCACCTGGGGCATCAGCTTGTCTCCTCCATCTTGACTAGCTTCCTATCCATCTTTAAATTTAATTCAAAAGCATCCCCACTTGGTTTTAGCATGATTTATGGACTTGATCCACATTCTCTCTCCAACCTCACATTCATCTTTTTAGTTGCCTGCTCTCACCACTCTGTCAGTCTTGACTTCTACTGTCTTTTCCACACACAAAGCGTACACCATGTACTTTCAGCCTCCAGGGGGTTTTCTCTTAGATAGAGGAACACAGGAACACGAAAGAACAAAAATCAAGTCTCCATGAGAGAGCACTGTGTGTGTCATCTGTTACAGGCTGTCACCAAACTGAGAACAGTGTGTCTGCTGAACTCTGCCCACCATAGGCTGAACTCTTAGAAATATAATGGTGCAGTACAGAGGAGACAGGCCCCCCCAGATTCACATACCACAGCCTCTTCCCTGCTCCTTTCCTGAGACATTCCAAGCAGATGGTCATGCAGTTTCACTTGTGCTGAATGATTTATGTGGAATCCTCATTTCTCCCAGAGTAAGCTTTCTACTTCTCAGTCCTAATGTCAGCAGCATGGCATGATGACATCACTTGAAAAGGGCCTAAGCGTGCTGAACCTGCCGGTTCCAAATGCCATAGTGGGATGTTTCATTATTCCTGAAAATCCTTTTGGGACCCCAGAATGGCGCCTCAGAAGTCCTTGCCATTTGTGGAATCATCCCTTTAAAATCTGAACAACCCAGGAAACTTTGGGTCAGAAGACCACTCCATCCAAGCAATTGTGTCCCTTCCCCTCTTTAAATATTAAATATCTAATGACCTTCCTTTCCATTTTATCTTATGAATGGCTCTTGCCTAAAACAGTTTTGCATAGGCAGAATGCCATGTACAAATTAATTGCTTTATACATTAGCAAGCTTTTCATCTTCTTGACGATGATGATTTGCTGTTGCTATTGAATTCTCCCAGTATGTGACTGAAGGCGATCATTAAAATGAAACACTAGATAACTCAGACGATAACATAGGTATAAGCTCACAGACATGTTTGGCTGGAAGTGAAATGATTGAGTTATAAGTTATCATAATGAATATTCTACCCCAGGGGATCTTTGCTGGTGAATTATGGGACACTGTCAACCAATTAATTACCATTGCTATTTGTATTGTAACGGTGCTTAGAGGCCCCAGTTAGGGAATTGGGCCCTACTGTGCTTTCCACTGTATGAGCACATAACAGAAAGATGGCCCATGCCCCAAAGACTTTGTCTTCTGAGTTGAAGGTCAAAATTTAAATTTTGTACAAAAAAAAATTGGGGTTATTAAACTTCCCATGAATCAAAATAGGTTTTGTGAGTGAGTTTATTTCTGGGTGGGGGATAGAAAGTTGGGTGCAAACATTCTCCTGCATTCTTGGAACCCCCCCACACACACACACACACACCAGCACTACAGTTGCATGGCAGGCAGGAAGTGGCACTGACTGTAAACAGGAACTGAAAGACCAGTCAAGTCAAGTTTAACTGTCCAAATGAGAGGAAATACTGGGAGTACACAAACAGCATACGCTGTCCAACAGCCATAAAGATTTTTATATTCTTTTAGTGACTCCGGTAGCAAAACCCCTAGGAGCAGTTCTGTCTCTGTGCTCACCCAGTCCTTGGACTGTCTGCTAAGCCTGCCACTCCGGGTGCCAGTTGCGTCGGTGGCTCTGTATTGTGTCCACCCTGGTAGCTGGACTGTAACCGCAAATATATTTCCCTGCCAGTAGATAATGGCTTTTTCAATCACTCACTGCCCGTGTAGGCTGGCTGGACAGCATTGAACCAGATGTGAAATGCTCTATATTTCATTACCACTCCTAGGCCATCCACACTTGACTGTTTGCCAGTTTTCCTCTTCATAGAGAACCTCTTTCCTCCTGTTTGTGCAGAAATTGTTTCGAGAGAACAATGTTTTTTACAGCGAGCTCTGGCTACTAGCTGTAACCAAAAATAGTGCTTAGCAACAGGAGGTAGAAAGCTGCCACTAATGTCTCTGTGAAAAGTGCTACACCAAATGCCAGCCCTACAACCAGGGCTTCTTTCTGCCTCCTGTATGATTTATAGGCAGCGTCGTCGTTTAGAGTTTCATTAGGGTGGACTTTCATTCTTTATGGCCAGTGCATTAATAGCTTCTAATTACTGAAGTTTCTAATCATCCATATTGCAAAAGAAATTTATCACCGTCAGATCTGAGCCATTTTAATGTTCTAGAGGCATATTATTTGCACATTTGAATGTAAGCCATCCATAAGTCCTTTCTGGGGAGATTTCTTAAGTGAGGCTAAATAATATAATGGTTCTGAGCAATCAGGGTGAAATTGGCTCCTGCGCTGAGGTCCAGCACAAGTCCCATCCACAGATTTACACCCTGAGGGAAGGAGATGGTGTATACATGATGGCTACCATCTTAGGCGACGCGCTAGGCACCTCAAGCACTGAAAGCATGAGCTGCTGCAGCTTGAGCGAAAGTCCCATGGGTCTGGATTGGGCCTGGAGCTGGCCTCTCCGCACAGGAGCAGATTTCTCCCTAAGAAAGAGGAAATACGGGAGTAGTGTTACTACTTTTCATAGCTGCAATACGTCTTCTCCAGAGCTGAGATGACTTTGGCTCATAACCCAGAACCACCCGAAAAGCTCCTGAGTGGTTATGCTGTGGTGGTGACTTTAGAGCACAAAGGACAACTGGAGCTTTCCGACTGGCTCTCAGTGATGTCATATTCACATCAGTGATCAGCAGAATCTTTGAAGACTATGAAAGTGTGTTACTCGTTATCCTGGAATCCAAGAGAATCTTTGCTGTCGCCCATCCTTCATGCTCTCCGGTGCTTTGTCTAGTGTACTTGTAAATGAATGCCCAGCAAATCATGCTACGGAGCCAGTCGATTGCCTTAACTGTAGATTTACAGTGTAGTTCAAAATGATCCTGCACCAGTGATGTCAATGGAAGGAGGGGGCAGGGTCAATAGGACCCATTGTAAGTTTCAGAATGAAATAAGCAGCAAGATTCAGTATCACAATAAGATTCAAGAGTTAGGTCAGTTCAGAATCATCTGTGCATCCTGTGGATAGATCAAGTGTCATTTAGCTTTTGGCTTTATAACTCCGCCCAAGAGATCCCATGATCTGACTAGTACCCAGAAGACACTACCTCTTCTGTCCTGTGGCTTGTATCAGACCAGTGTATAAAATAATAACTCCTGCCACTCCGTCTCCAGCAAGTCAATACATATTTTGAGGCTGGTTAATCTGCGCATGTGAGAAACAATAGTGAATGTGAAATATAGCTCAGCTTAAGGCTCAGAGTCAGGCCTGAGGTTCTTACTCAGGCAAAACTCTCCCTTACGAGCAAAGCACCATGATGTTGTAATGTGATGCAAGCTTGGAAGAGGTTTCCTGGCAGACCCACATTCTCAACATTCAGATTCAGTTCAACAGTTCAAACGAGGCCAGTTTGGCTAGGTTTGCAAATCAGTCCACTCTGATGTAGAGGGCTGCTGGTGGGGCATTGGCCCTCTTGGGAGCCCCATGTTACAATCCTACCACCAAACAGAAAGCAGAGCAGTGGTGGATCAGCCACTGGGCCAACGGGGCCCATGCCCGGGGGCCTCAGCCAATTAGAGGGCTCTGGAAAAATGGGTGCCCCCGCACCTCACGCTGCCCACCTGGCGCTTCTGCCAGGGAGTGGGACCAGGGTGTGGCAGCTTCTCCCACTCCCCAGCTGGAGCACCAGGTGGGCAAAGTGGGGCAATCCCCGGTGTCCTGATCCTGCTCCATGGCAAGAGCACCAGGAAGATGGAGCGGGGCAAGCCCCTCATCTCAACCCTGCTCCCTGGCAGGAATGGCTGATGGGGGGGGGGGCAAGCCCTCACACCCCGACCCCATTTCCCCAGCAGGAGTGTGGGGAGGAGGCAAGGGAGACTGCAGGCAGAAGGGGTGGGAAGGGGCCCCCACTTGTTCTGGCCCAGGGCCGTACAAAAGCTTAATCCTCCTCTGAGGCAGAGTTGGGGTTTTCTGCCTGAAACTAATGGCAGCCACTCCCTCTGGATACAGCTCAATCATTCCTGCAGGAAATGCACTTATAATGGGGGCTCATCGAAGTATTCCACCTTTGGAATGGACTAGATTGTTCCAAATAGCCATATTTAAGTTAAATAAATCCTGTAGAAGGATTAACCACCCAGATTCCAGTGGCTTCAGTCATCCCTCCATGATACAAGTTGAATAATATTAATACACCTTGCATATTTTTCCAGGAAAAGAGAACCAGTACTACCAAAAGGTCCACTTAGGGCAAGATTCTAGACTTATCCAGGACTCCATTTTTTGTAACCACAAATTTGTAAGTGAAGTCAGGTACTTAGATATCTAAACAGCCCACAAGTTATAGGCACCAGTGTTTCTTTGAAAATCTGACCCCAACACAAGTTCATTTAGTTAATCATTGATTATAAGTATACACCCCTCCACAATTCACCTCTCCACAATCTCCTCAGTGAGCACACACACACCAGACCACACTGGAGCTCATTGCAGACTGAGGAGCCATCTGGGGGGGACCTCTTTGTTAAAATATTTGCAACATGTCACCTGGTCTATTACACTGTGAGGGAGGGACCGACCTGCAGCATCATAAATTAGCCTCATAAACATCAATCGATGAAAAACCTTAATATCCCTACTGCTATTCTCCCATTATTTCCATCAAATAAATATAACCCTACTCTGTAAAGATGTGATAAAGCAGTTTGTGTCAGTGATAAGAGATTTCCAGGTGAGACATCTGTGTCAGCCAGAATGTGGCACATCAGCAGTGCTGAGATCTAATTATATCACTGGATACTTTTATCTGATTCTCATGCATGGCTCCGTTTGAGACATCTTTGTCACTTCATACCCCTTTCAAAGTTTCGCTGACACCCGGATAATTTTTGTAAGTCTCTCTGACAGAATCAGAGCCTGGCAGCGTGAACAGAAGTGCCAATCAGTGAGCATGCACCCTTCAGGTTTGAAGCACCGTTTATTTAGCCGACTTGGCAAGTCATCCATGCGGCAGAATTTTCCAGAACGCAGTACACACACACCCCCCAATCAGCATGATTGAGCCTGAGTCATTCATCCTCAGCTCTCCCCTCCGGATACGTTCCATCAGAATTTCTTCTCTGCTCCATGGATGGCTGCGAGCAAGGCTACTTCTTCTGTGTCAAGTTCTCCTAAGTCAGCATACACTAGGTTTGCACTCACAGGAATTTTCCTTCCCCCTGATTAGTGCTTTCCAATTTCATGTGCCTTCAACCATTGCAGATTCATATTGTCCTGTTCTGCTGCTCAGATCACCAGGGCTTTTGGTAATTGAATCTCTGTCTTATTTCTCGTTTGATTATCTCTCTGAAAAGAAAACTCCACAGCTAAGCATTACTTTTGTTTTATTCTGCTGTTGCTGTTATGTCAGGCCAGTGGTATTCATTTTGGAGATATTACACCCAAAAATTCCTCTTATATATTTCTTTGGAGGCCTAATCCCAGAACCCCGACTCAAGCAAAACAAACAATGAAACCAACGAGATTGAGTGAAAGATTTTGGCATTGACTTTTCATTAGTTAAGGAATTAATTTCACTGCTGCTTCAGCCCATAACATCTTTGCCATTAGGCAAAATTCTGTGACATATTGTACTGAAACAAATGCATGACCCCTCTAGGAATGTGATAGTCATGTCACAATACTGCAACTCCTGGTTACTTAGAAATTCACAGATTTCTGCACCCACTCACAACTTGTGGATTTGTGCAAACAGGTACTTTTGCTTGTTTAACCTTGACTTGCATACACACAGAAAGAGAGACTCTGAGTGTTGGATATTTGTTTACATAACTCATGTTGGTCAGAAGGGCATGTATCATGTTCCCTGCTAGTTTTAGCCATGATAGCACTAGTAGACTGTTTTCCTATGTGCCACGAGAGGTATTCCTTTATCTCAGGCAGTAGATATCTGTGCTATAGGGCTCAATGTCCCACCCAGTTCAATCCCCGCTGATGACCCAAGCAGGGAATCATCACACATGGACACTTATACATCACAGGTGTTAACATTTGGGCCTTAATGGTCTTGATTATTTTGTTATTTTAAACCTTTAAAGGTTCTCCTTTCCCATTGCCTAAGCACTGTTTTCTGTGGTACACAAACAGGTAACACATGGGGAATGAAGAAAACAGAAAAAGGGATGTTTAAATGGAAGTTGCAATTCAGCACATTGTCGGCCTCTAGGCAGGCAACTTACAGCAAAATGTGACTATTTATGGAAGTTTATACTTACTACTCACCATAGTAACTACTGCCAAACTAGCATCCCACTCGGGTGGGTCTTGAAAAGAGCCACACTCATCAGTATAAAATGAGACCTTTTTTCTTTTGCAGCGTTTTGAAGAGAGAGTGAGTTTCCCAATAAACAGACATTGATTCCTTCATCTTCTCCTGGTGAACAAGCAAATGCCCTTTGGTTCTACAAAACCCACTTTATTCTTTCTTGCTGCATATATGTTCTTTATTTTTTCTTCTTGTTGTTTGTTTCTGTTTTTCTTAGTTGAATTACATGCCAGCCAAAGGGGCTGGGTGGACAGCCTTGAGGAATGAAATCCCTTTTTTTATCCAGGGTTAATTTCACTGATGTGAAGAGGTTAAACATGGGCACTGAAGAGGCTTAACTGATGTGTGGGCTCTGTGCTGGTTCACTGCACATTGGTGAATTTCACTCCCAGAGAATATTTATAATTTGGGCAATGGCAGTGCAAGTTTCTCCACATGCTGTGCCTCTAAGAGGTAATTAAAGGCCACTTTGGTTTCTGTGCCTATGCAATGTTTGTCCTCTGGAGAGATGGTGAGAAGAGTCACCCACTAATGGCAGTGGAGTATAAACTGGAGATCACCAGCGGCTTCAAAAAAAAAATCCATCCAGCATCCATTGGATGTAACAATCATGGGTCGATTACAATCCACGCTGAATGAAATTTTACCCACTGCGGCTCCCTTGCAATATCCAGTCCTAGTTATGTTAATATCAAAATCTTTGCCTTGTGAACATTTCAGATGAGTGCTTTGAGACATCTTGATAGTGTGATTCCTACATGTTGCAGCTTTGGGAATGCAACTAAACATGCCAGTGTCTTTTTGCCACATATTGTCTACTTATTAAGCACATCATTGCCACATAATGTCAGCTTACTCAGAGAGCTGGATGGGAATTTTCCACCAAAAAACCTTTTGGGGGGGTTGGAAAATGCCAATTCATTGAAACCAGAGTCATTTGCAGGAAAGGGTTGGTTACAACAAAGCTGCTGAGTCAAATTTTTTGCAAAAATAATCAAGTTTTAAAATTGTCAAAACATCTCATTTCAACATTTACTAAATGAAAAAAATCACTTTTTTGGTTCAAAACAACTTTTCAGTTCAAAATTTTAGTTCATTATACTAAAAAAAGCTTTAAAAAACATAAAAAAGTAAAATTGAAATGAGATGTTTTGAAATTATCGAAAGATTTGATCCAAAATCAGTTTGCAAAAGAATTCAGAATTTCAATCTGGGTTGTAAATTTTTTTCAAACTCTCCAAAACTGTCATGGGCAGGAAACATTTGTTCTATTTACTAAGCCAGTTGGGTTTATTCCACCATTCAGCTTGTCCTCCCATTCATTTATTTATTTTAGATATCTGTTGTTCTATATAACTTGTAAGCTCTTTGAGGTGGGAATTCTCTTATTATTGTATGTAGGTATAGCACCTAGAACTACAGGGACATGATTCCCAATCAACATCTCCTGCTGATACTGTATTAGGAATAATAAAGGATATCACTGTGCACCAAGAATAGCAGGTGCCATATTCCAATGGGAGATCAAAGGCAGATGCTATGCCGATATTTGATGCCCATCTCAGCAGTGTCTGTCCACACACTGGAGCAGCTTCCTCCTCATTTTTTCATTGAGCTGCACATTCCCCAAAGGTTGCAGTCTATTAAAAAACATAATAATAAATAAAAAATAAAAAACTAACATCATGCCTGCCAATTTTTTTTTATCATTCAGCCTTTAGTTAGAAATTACACATACTTTGAACTTCTAAACTCCATTAGCATCTCCCCTGTAAACACAGCTAGTTCTACATCTAAATGCCACAGAAAGCTGCTTTTTATTGTGTATTCAGACAACTTCTTGAGGACACAGAGAGATTACCAGCAACATGTCATTTTGGGACATTCCCCCTCATAACGCTGAATAGATTCATATAATTGCAAAATTAGTCAAGTGTAAACAGGTGCTACTGGGGGGATGATACAATAGATAAAGCTCTCTTATCTCTGTGTTTGCAAACCTAACACAGTTCTCCGTAAAAGAGTTACTAGTCTCAGAGGGAAAGAAAAAATAACTCTGAAACAAAGACAATAGCAATGATACAGAGACCTGGAGTGTTTCTGGCAACAGCCAGGCTGAATCCAACAAATGTATGCACTATTACACTGCAGGGTAATGCAGTGTAATGTTCTATTACTTTGTTGGCCTCCAGAAGACAACTACCCAATAAGAGCATTGATGGAAAAAAATTAGTTTGCCACTAACTGTTACGCTAATCAATAATCTATTAACTCTAACCTTGCTAGCGCTGGACTTTATTACAATTTATGGCCAATCATTTGAGCTTTTGTTTCCCCAAAACTATGGCTGTGTTAAAAAGAAAGATTAGCAGTGGGCAAAAGTTAAGCATTTAACCTTTATGGGAAAGGTTAATATTAAACTTTATCCAATGTATTTGTCCTTTTCTTCCAGTACTGCAGGCCAATAACATTATTTTCCTGGGGTTTCAAAGACTATTGAGACATATTTCATTTTGTTCAGTATTGAATTGGGAGAGGGAGGGGTTATTGGCAGAAAACAATGCCCAAGGGAGAGAAAACATTGCTGAATCTTCTTATCGTAAAGGAAAAACTTTTTTTTAGGTTCCATTTCTGGCATTCGTAGGCCTTGACTATCCTGGTATAGTCAATACTGTACAATTCCCCAGGGTAGACACAATTATACTAATATGATGGTGCTTTATAGCAGTATAGCTTACTTCCATATGGGAAGGGGAATCAGTGGACTATCCTAATATACTGGAATAACTGTATCCACACTAGGGGTTGAATTGGTACAACTATATGAATTGAAAAAAAGAACACTCTTAACCACCCTAGTTATACCTGTACAAAAGCTGTGCACAGAACAGGCCTTAGTTACACCAGGTACCTTATTATGGGACAGCTCAGAACCGGAGTCTTGGAATCCCTGAGAATCACATTTCGTCCCCTAGGCTCCGGGAAGGAAGCGATCTGCCTCCAGTCTAGACTCTGTACCAATAGCTGACGATTTTGCCCTCTACCCACTGGCTCAGCTCAGCTGTCCAGTACGTGTGGAGGGAAGAGTAACAACGGCTGCACATTCTCCACCGCCCCGCAACCCCGCCTGCCGAGCAGCAGCCATGGGGAGCCAGCACTGCAGTCACAGCCCTGAGCTAGGCCATAGCCCTTCAGAATCAGCAGGACTTTCTCCTGCAGTAAGGTACTGCTCAGTGTGAGTAAGGCTGGCAGAATCAAGCCCCATATTATTAGGCCTTCTAGGAAGCATCTGATCCGGATATTTAAATTGCCAGCTCCCCATCACAGGGTGACCTGGCCCCTGTGAGTAGAGCTGTGCCCAGTGCCCTTGTGAACCCAGTCCAGTCAATTATAGGGGGATGGGCTGCACCTGGGTCAACCATGGGCCGGAAATGAGAGGTAGAGGATGGGGCTGATTGAGACAGGCTGTGGCTGGAGAAGCTAAGTCTCAGTGGAGCGGAGTGGAGTGGTAGGTCCCTGAGGAGCAAGGAGCCAGGTGCTTCCGGGAAGCAGCCCCAGGGCTGCTGCTTTAAGAAGGGAGCAGAAGTGACTGGATCTGGGAAGAGCCAGGGGTGGCTCTGAAGTCTGAGGAAAGGAGGGAGCTAAAAGACTGCTGCTTTTTTGTTTACTTGCTTGTTTATAAGAAAATAAACCTCTGTAAAAGAGTCTAGGCTTGGCAGTGTACGCTTGGAACTGGGGAGGAGCCCCACCCTGGGACACGCCCCCCTTCCTCCCCAGTTTCCCTGGCCTTAGAATCAGGTGGGTCAGCAAGCATTTGGCAAGTGCTCAAAAGGTGCAATACTCTGTTAGCTGGGCACGTGACTGGTTAATCAAAAAATTCCCTGCGATAACTCTTTCTTGCAAGATTAGAGAGAGCTTATCTGGCCCTACAGAGAGAGTAGGAGGGAGGCAGGTTACAAAGCAAAGTTGAGTGGTCCCCCTTGTCCCCATTTCTCTGATATTCAGTCCGCCGTGTTGTGAGGTTCTCCACGAGAGAAAGGGACATGCACGGGAGCTAGCAGGCTGTGTCCTTGGTCAAAAGGAGACCACGTGTGTACATGACTCACTCCTCTGGTTAGACAGAAGCTGAAGAGCTTCTGACAACCAGCTGATTTCTTTGCTCTGTAAAGCAGCCCCCCTACCAAGGGACTCCTGATAAATCCCACATTCAGTGACTGCGCACCACAAGCTAGCAACCCCGCAAAAGTGGAGCCAGGCCTGTCCTGCTGGGAGCATGTACACATGAGAGGAAATACCTGCTCTTGTCCTTGAGAGCAGGATGTACAGGCAGGATACACCCTGCCCCAAGAAAGGTAACAGGTCAACTGACTGAAAACTGTCCCCTGGTTGCAGTTGAACTACATTAAATCTAGTGTAATTTATAACTGATTAAAACCACAGAGACGGGCACACTTTGGGGATGAGCATGTGCTGCAGGGTCAGGAAATCAATAAAAGAGAGAAAGATGACTGGATAAGAAGGTTGGCCCAGAGATTAGGGCACTACCTTGGGAGATATGAGTTCATGTCTTTACTCTGTTATGGAGTCCCTACGTGACCATGATCAAGTCACTTAATCTCTCTGTGCCTCAGTTCCCCATCTGTACAATGGAGATAATAGCACTGCCCTACCTCACAGGGGTGTCGTAAGGACAAATTTGTTCAAGGGTACGAGGTTCTAGGATATGCGAGTAATCAGGGCAGTATTAAGTACTTGAGAGAGACCACAAGCTCAGGTTTGACTGCAAAATCTCCCTCTCTGGGTAGGGTTCTACTGCGGAGGTTCTGGGCTCATCCAAACAGGCTTTCTTTCCATGCAGTTTTGACAGCAGTAAACTCAAAAATGCAACCTTAAAAATACAAATCATGCAAGGTAGCTTCTGTGTTTTCACAGAGCTATGTGCTCTGGCCTGTGGTCAGCAAAACTTCCTCCTCTCTCCCTGGTGAAAGCATAACACCTTTTCAAAGGTGTTGAACCTAATTAAGATGAATTACACTTACTTAGCCTCCATGAAGTGCCTCAGAAGGACCAAAGCTGATTATTGGATTTGGGGCAGGTGCCTTCCTAAGGGTCACCAATTTGTCTACCTTCAGCATTGCTTGTACATCCTGCTCTTCTGTTTCCTATGTTTTCGCAGGGACTCGCATCTTTAGTGCCTAGGTTTCACTCCTGCCTCCATCCAAACCAGATGGGCTAGGAGGTGCCTTCCTCCAAGGAAGCACATCTCCTGAAAACAGATCTGGGCTAGTTGCTGTAGGCAGGACACTACCTCCGTGTATTTAAGGAGCTCTCTCTTGGTTTTGTTGGCTCCACAGCTAGTTGTTCTAAGCCCACTGGCCTGTCCTTAGGGTGTTAGTGTGCCTGCAGTTTACCAGACTTGGATGGAAAACTTTTCTTTTCTTTTGTCTTATTGTAACATGGAATCCAACAGCCTCCTCTGCCATTTGCAGGAACTTCCTTTCCTTAGTTCCTTCATTATAGTGCCTCACTTGGGTCTGCTGGGCCTCCCATAGGTTCTGATTTTGAGGACATATCAGCTTATGTTTTGGCCCCATTGTGCTGGGTGCTGTACAAACATATGGTAAAAGACACTCCCTGCATCAAAGGGTTTACGATCTAAATAAGGACAAACAACAGTTGGCTGGGGAACACGAGAAGGGGTGAAACACAAGAGGATAGCAAAAGGAGCACTAGGTTGTTTAGACTAGTAGCTACGATATGCAAGCCAACTTCTGGGATTCAACTGTTTTTATTCTTGCCTTCTGCTTCCTTGGGCAGACATAGCATCACCTTCTACAAGCCCAGAGTCACAAATCACCCCACACCTTTGCCCAGCAGTCTCTGAAAACTATAATGTAGCCCTTCATTTTATGTTATGCATTTATTAAGGGTCTGATTCTGGTATGCTTACGCTGAACAGAAATTTACTCCAAAAATAGTCCTACTGGAATCAATGGGACCACCTGTGGAATAAGGTGCTACTCAATTTGAGTTCAGTATATCAGACTCTGTCCCTTGTTCACTGACTTTTATTCCTACCAAATTCTGTTGACAGATACTTGCTGGTAGCTCCACTTGGACCTCAGTGGAAGCTTCAGCCAGTCACCTGTAGGGGTCAGAAACGAATCTTTTTTCCCCAGTGTATTTTGAGGTTGTTGCGGGGCGGAGAGTGGGGGGTTGTCTCATTCATCCGACGCATCAGAGAGTGCCACGGATTGAAATGGGACCCAGGATGGCATGGGGTGGTGCTCTCAGGTGGTACTATGAAGAGTATATACTGTGCCTTTAAGAGCACAGCACATGTTAGAGGGAACTGGATTGGGGGCTAGTGAGAACCAGTTGGAAGCTGTCCAAGTGGCAGCTTCACCAGATACACGGTTAGGAGCACATGGCTCTTCTTTCTCTGATGTAAGCCTGTTTTAGTTCTTATCACTCTTTGCTTCTAAAAGTCCAGACTGTGCCTCCTTCTAATGGATCCACAAGAAAACACACTGAGAAAAGCACACTCTTTTTCATGTGCTTGGCTGACTGGTTCTTGCTCACATGCTCAGGATCTTATTCATTGTCATGTGTGGCATCAGGAAGGAATTTTCCCCTCGTCAGACTGCCAGTGAACTTGGGTTATATTTTGTTTTGTTTTGCCATCCTCTGCAGTGTGGGGTACAGGTCAGTTGTGGGATCCTCTGGGTATATGGTGCACCTCGGTCCCTTCCGTTCTGTGCCGGTGACAGATAACAGTTTAGTCTCCTGAGGGCTGTAGGACTTTGGTCTGATTCTGATTGTTGGCTTGATGTGGGGGTGGCTGGGTGGCAGTGAGTGGCCTGTGGTACACAGGACGTCCGATGACCTGGTGGTCCCTTTGGGCCTCAAACTAAACTGTTTGAACAACCCTCTCCTCAAGGCAAAGGGCTGCAAACAGCAGCAAAATACAGTGACACAGGCCACACTGAACTGTCACGCTGAGACAGGAGAGGAACACGGCAGTGGAACAGTTGCTCCGTGCACGAGGTGAAAGCACATGCAACTTCCAAACGTTTCTGTAAGTGCTTTAACCTGTCTTGCCATTACACATCTCGGAGATGCATTATAAACCATTGGTGGGCAGCACAGCAGAAGAGAGGGAGAAAACCAGCACGGGGTAAATCCAAGCACAGCTATTGCCTTGTTCAGTGTCAGAACTAGCCTCCGCTCAGCACGTGCCATTCATAAAGCAGGAGGTTCCTAACACCACGGCACAGCCATAATTACCAAGCTGAAAGGCAGTAGTCCATTACGTTGTTTTCAGCACCGCGGCTGTACACTTTCATGCAGCAGCATTTGGAAAAGGCCTGTTCAGAGCCTTGTATGTCTTTCTCTGCCAACGCCGGGAATCCATTTAGAACAAGCCGTTGCGCTTTATTTTTATTTTACTTTTATTTTTTTTCCAAATGCATTAAGATAAATACCTGTATTAACAGCCGCCAGAGCACATAGAAAGTGCTCATTTGTGTTTATTGCAGGCAGTTAGAATCCAGCCGTGCTGAACTCTCGTAGAGGAAATTTCTGCTGTGATGAATTAGTCTTTACGGGCCAGTTCTCTTTCCTTTCATTTCTTCAAGACAAGCATACTTTAAAAAAAAAATGCAGTATGAATTATATTCCATACCAGGGACTAGCTATCTTATGGGCCAGATCCTGAGCTGGCATAAAGCTCTGTAGCTCCACTGAAAACTATGGAAAGCTGAGTGTTTACACCAATTGAGTAACTAAATATTTTCAGTGAATTTCCAGAAGACCCTCAAGGGTAAAAAATACTTTTAATGTAGGATGACCAGATGTCCTGACTTTATAGGGACAGTCCCAATATTTGGGTCATTGTCTTATACAGGTGCCTATTACCCCCGCCCCCCCAGCCCAAGTCCCGATTTTCATACTTGCTATCTGGTCACTCTAATTTAATGACCTGGTAGAATTACAATCAACTGCATCCTGAAACTAATGATATGTTAGCTCCAAATTGCCTCATTTGTTCTTAGGGAGTGGAAACCACTCAGCAAAACTGAGCTGGACAGCTACCATGAGGATATTAAAGGTGATACTTGAAGCAAGCAAGAAGAGATGCAGCCGTTGATTTTGTTTCCAATATTTGGTTTCTATTCATATTAGACATGCTTGTATACTTCAAAACCAGCATGCACCCAACAGCCATCCAATTTCCAACTGTATATTGGATTCAAACATCTTTGAACCCCTCTTGTTTTTTGCTATTTGTCAGCATCTGTAGAGTCTCTTGTCCCCAAAACATTCATTTGAAAATGCCCTCATGTTCATTACCCAATAGCTGAGGTCAGGTGTGTAGGACTGAGGCCACTGTCACTTAGGCTGCCTACATTGCAAGCTAGGGGTGTGACTTCCTTGCTTGTGTACACATGTTCACACTAGCTCTCATCAAGCTAGTGCACGTACGTGTACTCTAATGATGTAGACATAGCCTTAGTTGAGCTGGAGTGAGGTGACCAGGCTTCTACTTCTAGCTCGGCTATTGATCTGTGAGGTGATGTTGGCCAAGCCCTTCACAGAACTGTACCTCTCTTACCCCGCCTGCCTCTTGTCTGTCTGGTCTGTTTAAACTGTAAGCTACACTGAGGCAGGGAATGCCTCTCACTATGTGGGTGTACAGTGCCTAGCATAATGGGGCCCTGGTTTCATCTGGTGCTTCTAGAAAGGTGCCACCACAATACTACCCTTAATAGCCCCTACTTCACATTTCCTGCTGCTGGCTCAGTAGAAGCGTTTGCTGTTCTGCTACTTCTCCATGTGCGTGTAACTCCCCTGCACCCTTACGCACACAACCCACTAACTTCCTCCTTCTTGAGTCAACTATTGGCACTTCAGTTACAAAACCCTAGAAACTGAGCTCTGTAGCTTTAAGACCATTCCCTGCCTAGTGGGAACTGGACTGAGACCACTACTCATTTCACATGGACCACCCAACAGCTGTCAGTGATGGTATTCAATGAGCACATTTGATTCTCAGACATGCTTTTGTGACTACCATATTCTGATGCCCATCTGTGAGGATGGCACCCTGCCCACCACCAAAGTGGTATGCCGCTTGCCCTAAAGCGTAGGTGCCAAGAAGAGAGAGGTTCAGAGGAACAGACCAACATAATGCCGTAAACACAATTGCACAGCGTGCTATCAGATTGATGGCACTGGCGCAGCGGTGCTATATACCCTTTTACCCTCCTTCACAGCTGTTGACACTTAGGTGCCAAAAACAAAATCATAAGCAGGGACAGAACATGGGCATTGTGTTGATGCCAAAGAAAGACAGGTTGTGGTAGAGCGACCACCTGGCTAAGCTATTAATATCACAAGGGATGTCACAGTATATTAAAGATGGGAGCTGGATGTCTCATGGGCCTGTCCATGAGCTGTTGAACTTCTATCCCAGAGGTGGCTGGTTAGAATATAGACCAGGTCATGAGTAAAAACGAAAGGATTTTAACTACTCTAAAGCTCACTGGTTGAAAGGCCTGTTTAGAGCAAGGCTTTGGGGAGCCAATTAATTGGCATTATTTAAAGAATGCTTTGCAGAGGAGCTTGTTTAGGAGGAACTGACTCAATTTTGAGTTAAATAATGCACAGAAGTAAAGGGAGATGAGAGAAGGAAATCCACTGGGTAACCATAATCACTGTACACTTAGGTTTGATATCATAATGGAAGATTACTCCCCACAGAGTAGTGCAGTGAGGGTGAACTTTAAAAGGGCAGATTTTAAAACTAAGTGGGAAATGATTAACAGCAGGCTGAAGGGCAAAATGAAACACTTTAAGAACATGGGGCCAAATCCATCCCTAGAGTAATTCTGTTGTGCATACAGAGTTACACCAGGGATGAATTTGGCTAATGTAATCAGTCTGGAGGCTATTTAAGAACACCGTATTAGAGGCACAGATGGTGGTTGTACCTGCAAGCAGAAGGTAAGAAAGGGAACGATAAATTCTGTGTGACTAAGTGGAGAATTTGAACGAGTTTGCTTAAATAAGCATCCTTTTTACACACACACACACACACAAAACACCTAGCCAAACAGCACAAACCACATTACAGCAGGTATGGTTCAACTTGGAAATGAGGAGGACAATGGGAGGAATAGAAAGCCAAAGACATCAAGATAAATAACAGCAAAATATTTCATATACAGTAGAAGCAAGGAGCTTGCATATGGACTCAGCATAAAGCCTTAGCAATGCATGACAGCAATAACTTTATGCCAGAAGATGGTACTTTTTCACATTGACTAACATATCTACATGTATGCAAATATATGTATAACTCCTGTAACATGCTGGACTGCCTTGGGGCGGGAGAGAGCAATTTCAAAGGATGATGAAGTAGCACCAAAGTTATTTATGCATGAGTCTTTATTGCGGAAGTAGATGGAGAGAGAACCTATTCTAAGACACTGCTTATGGGAAATCAGAGTGTGACTGTAACAGAGATTCATATCAAGGAGCTTTGCCATTACCTTCAATAGAAGCAAGTTTTAGCCCGAGGAAGTTATGTAGCAGCTAGAAGAACTCAAGTGCTATGAATCACCATGAGTAGCTCGTGACATCCCTGGGTTCTGGAGAAAATGAAGAGCAAAACTGTTGTAAGGCTATACGATACCCGTGCAATCCTGCTTACTGTACTGTGTAAAACTTCCAATGAAGACTGATGGAATGCACTACTTGGCTCGTATTCCTCATAATAGGAGCGGTTGCTGGTGCGTATAAAGTCACAAATATGGTGCCACTGCAGACTGGTTGAGCCTCCCCTTGATTCAAGTGAAACTCAGAGAATCAAATTAACGACAGAATAACAAACCTCTTAATAAAGAACAGTATAACCAGGTAGCCGTGAGAGGCAATATCATCTAGTGGATAGAGCACTGGACTGGGAGTCAGGAGACATGGGTTGTCCCTTCTTGGCTGAGCCTCTGACCTACCTGGTGACCCTAGAGAAAGTCCTGCCTCCTCTCACTGCCTCTCTTTCCCTTCCCACACATTGTCTATTTTGTGCATTTAGATTGTAAGCTTTCAAAGGCATGAATTGTCTCTTCCTTTGTGTAGGTACAGTGGGACCTTGATCTTGTGTGTGTCCTCTAGATGCTACGATAATACCATCAATAAACAACATTAGCATAAAGCCACCAGAACACCTTCCACTTGTGAAAAGCATTCACCTTAATGAGCTAGTTATCTGAAAAGAAAAGAAAATCATGTATAATGGTCACTTGGCAGGTATATAATTTATTTGTGTTTTCAAAACACTTTTAGTAAGATCCCTCGAAAGAATAAGAATTAGAATGAGCTTACATTTATGGAACTGCCTTCCATCCAGATGAATCCCAACATGCTTTACAAAGTTTTTACTACCCGATTGTACAAATTATATACCATGTATATTCCTGGCATGCTGCTAAATCTGGGGTGAAACATGACAGCCTTTTAACAGCTCAGCATGACAGTGCTTGGTAACACAGAGCAGAGGGGGAAGGCAAATGCTGTTTCTATTAGAAACTATAGGAGGAATTCAGGCAGAATGTAACCATTCACGTTGAAATTTGGCCAGAACACTGGGATGAACAGCTCTCTGCCTTCCAAAAACGTCACAGGATCTTTAATGATTGCAAGTGTAAGCGGGGCAATAGTCCCGCTATTGTGGGGAACTTTCCTGGCTTCTGCACTACCCTGGTGAAGTGGGCTAGCGAAAGGATCTGAGTCCTCGCTCCCACTTCCTTTACCCAGTGGCCTCCCTGCCCTTGAGGACTCCCCTTCCACTCTCCTGTCTGGCAGAGTCCTCATTACCCCAACAAGGCTGGGCCCAGGATTCCTGGGGGGGCTCGACGCCCAACCCTGCTGTGGTCACCTAGGACAGAGGCTAGGGTGTCCCCACTCTGGGGTACTCTCTCTGCCCTGGGCACTTCTCTGACCATCTGACCATTACATACAATTTAAATCAAATGCAAGTTATTTAATCAACAATTAATTTGAAAAAGGATAAGGAATAATGGGAAAGGTTAAAGGAAACACATCACCCCGCTCTATGGCAGGGAACATCACAATCAGTGTCTCTGGAACGTCAGGGCAGTTCACAGTCTGTTCCTTGTAAGTCCCAGGCCTCCTGCTCAGGCCCTGGCTGTGCGGCAGGGATGCTGTGGGTTGGACACTTACTCTGGTGGTGGCCACACGCTCTCAGGCTCTACGTGGTAGGACCCTTCGTCCCAGTGTCGCCCCCGCCCTGTCGGGGTTACGATCCAAGCCTGCCTGCAGAGCCTCTTGGCTGAGGCATCTCCCTGTGCTGGGCCTGCTGCCCAGGGTCCCCCTCGCTCTCCCCAGCTGCTCACCGCACCCAGCTCCAGACTGCTCCAGCCCCAGCTCCACCACTCGGTCTCTGCACTGCTGCTGCTGCTCTGCCTCCAGCTCCCTGGGCTGCTTCTCTGGCCCCTCTGGCTCTGGTTGCTGCAGCTCTGCTCCCAGGACAAGTCTGCTCTCTCTGGGCTGTGCCTCTGGCTCTGGTTGCTGCAGCTCTGCTCCCAGGACAGGGTCTCCTCTCTCTGGGCTGCTTTTCTGGTCCCTCTGGATCTGGCACAGCTCTGCCCCCCAGGTCAGTTCCGGCCCCTGCTTTCTCCTTAGCTCAACTCCACTCTGTCTGACCCAGTCAAATCCAGCTCACACAGAGGACGGGACCTCCCTGGCCTCCTGACTCTCTGATTAGCCTGCCCGCCCTGTCATTCAGGCTGACCTGGAGCATTGACTTCTCCCCATTGTTCCTGGGGACTGTCAGTCTCAGGGTCCTGATTTCCCATAGACCCTTCCCCTTTTAGTATTGGGAGCTAGCAACTAAAACACCCCCACTGAATGTTAGTAAGGGGGTGTCAAGGTTCCTTCCCCACTCTGAACTCTAGGGTACAGATGTGGGGGCCTGCATGAAAACCCCCTCAGCTTATTTTTACCAGCTTAGGTTAAAACTTCCCCAAGGTACAAACTATTTTACCTTTTGCCATTGGACTTTATTGCTGCCACCACCAAGCGTCCAACAAATATATAACAGGAAAAGAGCCCACTTGGAAACGTCTTTCCCCCCAAAATCCTCCCCAAACCCTACACCCCCTTTCCTGGGGAAGGCTTGATAAAAATCCTCACCAATTTGCATTGGTGAACACAGACCCAAACCCTTGGATCTTAAGAACAATGAAAAAGGAATCAGGTTCTTAAAAGAAGAATTTTAATTGAAGAAAAAGTAAAAGAATCACCTCTGTAAAATCAGGATGGTAAATACCTTACAGGGTAATCAGATTCAAAACATTACCCGCTTCTGACAACAAAAATTACACAACCCCAGGAGTGGGGACCGAAGCCTGAGCCCAACTGAGCCCCGCTACCCCAGGCAGGGGGACCAAAGCCGAAGCTCAAGGGCTTCGGCCCCAGGCGGGGGGCCTGTAACCTGATCCCCACTACCCAGGGATGAAGCCCATGGGCTTTGGCCCCAGGACCCAGCAAGTCTAATGCCAGCCCTGGGAGCCCCATCAAAATGGGGTTGTGACCCACAATTTGAGAACCGCTGCTGTATTGGGACCACATCCTGGTTTCATTAAAATCAATGGCAAAAATCTCCCTGCCTTCAGTTGGGACAAGGATATGATTCTGGAAAACAATCTGTATTACGTGGCTGTTTAATCACAGTCAGAGATTCCAGAGTTTAAGGCCAGATGGGACAATTAGATCATCTAGTCTGACCTCCTGTATAACACAAGCCATTACATTACACTCAGTTTACCCCTGTTTTGAGCCAAGTAACTTGGGTTTGACTAAACCGTATCTTCTAGAAAGGTATCCAGTCTTGATTTTCTACCTCTTCCCATGGTGATTTGTTCCAAAGGTTAATCACCCTCACTGTTAAAAATCTGTGCCTAATTTCTAATTTGAATTTGTCTGGCTTCAGCATCCAGCCTTGGTTCTTGTTCTGCCTTTTTCTGATGGATTAAAGAGCCCTTTAGGAGCCAGTATTTCCTCCCTCGGAAGGTATTTATATACCGTAATCAACTCATCTCTCAATCTTCTCTTTGTAAAAGTAAACAGATTGAGCTCTTTAAATCTCTCTCTGTGATGCATTTTCTCCAGCTCTCCCAGAACATTGCTATGGCTCTTTTCTGTACCCTCTCTGCTATTTCAACATCCTTTTTAAAAAGACATGACAGACAAAGCAACTTGGCCAGAGCCCTACAGCAGGTAAGTAGCAAAGCCAGGAAAAGCACCTGCCTCTCCTGATTCCCAGTACAATGCCCTACCCATTAAACTATACTACCTCCATAGATAATTTTCACTCCTCAGAGAGAGTTGCCATGGGATTTGAACCCCGATGCCATCAGAGAAAACTAGCCTCTAGGCTAGCAGGCCATATTGTAGCCTTTTTATAACTTTTTCTCACCCTGCTGTGACTCCTGATGGATTCCAACTCAGGATATCTAGCACTGTAAGTAAAAAGTCGTACCTCTAACCCATCAGGCCACTTCTGCTTGTAATAATCTGTTAGCAAGATTTTTAGTATACACTAATTCCCTCCAATCTAGATTAAATGTTGCATTTGAGGAATGTAGTTGAAAGAATTACTTATTTGGACCATTACAAAGTCACTGAGATAACTCCAGCCATAAGATTAGGATTTTATTCTATTTAGAGGATATAAGAACATGCAATTTAATGAACGAAAATGTCTTGTTTAATTGCTTGAAATCAAAGGTTTAATATTTTAATTAAGCTTTAAGAGGAGCCATTTAATTGCTCTTTGATTTTTGCTTTCAGATATGAAGGCCATTAAAGAGTATCTTTACTGATTAAGCAATAGCAATGGTAATTTAGCAGTAAGTCTCAAGCCGCAGGTCTTTTATAATGGGTGCTATATCACTGCCTGGGTACAATGCACAAACAATGAGCTAAATACAAATGGATCCCGTTTACCCTACCTAGTTCAATTCAAAGTGCTGTATGCACCACTTGTAGATTTCGTGCTTTATATTTCTCATTCACTGGAGGTAACTGTGACTTAGAAAGAGGGAGTAGGACAGATAAGAGATACATTCCTTATATTAAGATCCCTTCATCACTAGCATGGGTTGGCAACTTTCACTTTATCTTGCCCGCATCTCCTTAAAATCAGATTCTCCTTTATCAATGTAGAATCAAAGCAACAAACACAGAGACAAACAAAAAAGGAGCAGAGACAGTGTAGTGGAAAACACTGGATATAATTTGAGCTGAATAGTGCTCTTGCTCTACCTAGGACAAGTGCAGAGTCCTGAATTTAGGACAGAAGAATCCCATGCACTGCTACAGGCTGGGGACCAACTGGCTAAGCAGCAGTTCTGCAGAAAAGGACCTGGGGATTACGGTGGATGAGAAGCTGGATATGAGTCAACAGTGTGTCCTTGTTGCCAAGAAGGCTAACAGCATATTGGGCTGCATTAATAGGAGCATTGCCAGCAGATCGAGGGAAGTGATATTCCCCTCTATTCGGCACTGGTGAGGCCACATTCTGGAGTATTGTGTCCAGTTTTGGGCCCTCCACTACAGAAAGGATGTGGACAAATTGGAGAGAGTCCAGCAGAGGGCAACGAAAATGATTAGGGGGCTAGGGCACATGACTTACGGGGAGAGGCTGAGGGAACTGGGATTATTTAGTCTGCAGAAGAGAAGAGTGAGGGGGGATTTGTTAGCAGCCTTCAACTACCTGAAAAGGGATGGAGCCAGGCTCCAGGTGGATGGAGCCAGGCTGTTTTCAGTGGTGGCAGATGACAGAACAAGGAGCAATGGTCTCAAGTTGCAGTGGGGGAGGTCTAGGTTCGATATTAGGAAAAACTATTTCATTAGGAGGGTGGTGAAGCACTGGAATGCGTTACCTAGGAATCTCCATCCTCAGAGGTTTTTAAGACCCGTCTTGACAGAGCCCTGGCTGGGGTGATTTAGTTGGGGATTGGTCCTGCTTTGAGCAGGGGGTTGGACTAGATGGCCTCCTGAGGTCTCTTCCAGCTCTAATCTTCTATGATTCTGCTGGAAAGTAAAGTACTTCTGTAGTACTGACCTGAGAACTCACTGAGTGTTTGTGTTGCTCCCTGGGTGTACCTAAGGTTGTGAGGTGCTTCACCCCGACCTGCCCTTAGCATGGAGGAGTTGTGTCTGTGTTTGCTGTGGATCATCTCCCTGAATCCAACAGCCTCTGGCTGCACAAGCACTACCTTCCAGGCCTCTGCAGGCCTCACTCTCTCTGTGCAGGTTAGTGAATGGCATGCCCCAACCCCTGAGCCCTCTCCAATCTCGTTCCCTCTAGTGTCCAGCCCCTTATCCACTGAACCCTCACAGGCCTGCTATTCCCAACCGAATGGTATATACACCAGCATATAAGATTGAGCTCAGGACCAGCAGTTTGCTTAACAACACAGCACTGAGATACTATTCTAGTGAAATCAAGAATAAGTTTATTATCAAAGACTAGAGATTCAGGAGATAGTGATAAGGATATTGGAAACAAAAGTTACATATAAAATAAAATAACACACTTTCTAGAGACTAAACTTAACCAACAGGTTAACCTATCTAAAGACCTTTATCTCATTCAAAGTCCTCTGCAACATTTTCAACCAAGGTTGGCCAAGTCACCATTTTCACAAATGCAAGCACAGGTCCTCTGACTTCCTAGGTGCAGGATGAAGGTCTGTCTTCTTTGCTTTCTCGAAATACTCCTAAAGTTCATAGTTTTTGTGCAAAGACAGGATAAATCCTGTGGCTTGTTTTTCCCCTGTGTGCTCCTTCCCTGTTGACTTCACATCTCTTTGTGAACATTTGACTTGTTGTGTAAATGGGCATCCATTGTGTTAGTTCATAACACTTAATTTACATCCCGGCAGAGAGAGACACATTTCTTACCTCCTGTTTGGAGGAAAACATGTTTTCCACCTTTGCTGGTGACTAATACCTTGATACAGACTTTAAAAACATTTTTATTATATATACATAACTTCTTATATAGTATCTGTCCATACATGTCAAAATAATGTCAATGACCAATGTGAAATTGGCTTTCACTTGAGACCTCACATGACATTCTTTGGATGAACTAGAATGTACACATGAGATTTCTGTAACCTCTCTGCACCCTCTTGCCAGTTGGCTTTAAGAGGTTCTTGGATCACTATTTTCCATTCGTTTTATTTGGAAACTGACATGCTCTCATCTGAGATGGGTGAACTGATTTGGATAAAATGAAAAAACTCGGAACCTTTGTCCAAAACTCAGATCAGGCTCTGTGGGTAACGTAGCACAGTGCTCTGAACACAAAACATAAGAACAGCCATACTGGGTCAGACCAAAGGTCCATCTAGCCCAGTATCCTGTCTTCCGACAGTGGCCAGTGCCAGGTGCCCCAGAGGGAATGAACAGAACAGGGAATCGTCAACTGATCCATCCCCTGTTGCCCATTCCCAGCTTTTGGCAAATGGAGACTAGGGACACCATCCCTGCCTCCTTGTTGTTTTTGTGGATACAGACTAACATGGCTACGCCCTGATACTTCACATCCCTGCCTAAGACACTCTTGTAGTCTAATCCCGGCTCTGACACTGCAGCTTTGGGAAAGTTACTTCAGTTGTCTACCTCAGTTACCCTATGTACCCTGAAATGGATGTAATAATATTTACCTCTCTCATAGGGTGCTGGGAGAACCATTTTGTTAATGTTAGGAAAGTTATTTATAGATGAGGATTATTAATATGAGCTTTTCCTGAGATTAAAACAAACTTTTCCTTGTTTTTTCCATGTTTGCCCCTCCCTCTGCATTATCTGACTGAAGTGGAAGGGCAGAGTTTACTGCAAAAAAGACTGGTTGGAGTGCCCTGGAAATAGGAAGTATCAGAAAGCTACGGGCTGTTCTGGTCTGATTTCCCATCCACATTTGCGAACACAAAAGATTTAGATAAGAATCAGTTCAGCATCTCTACCATTGGGGGTTCATTTAAAATGAACCACCTGTCTGTTTTCAACATTTGTATGGTGAGTGTCACCACAGTATCTAAGAGCTTAGTTAATACGGCAGCAAAGGACCTGCTCTTATCCCTTCCCCCACTCTGATGACAGCATTTTCACTCTTTACATACATCTTCTGTACAGAGATGGGCCAAAACCCACTCAGATTCAGGTTGTTCAGATAATACATTACTGGGTTCAAACACAAGCCCCATCTCCACGGTTCTGGTTCAGTGTCAGAACCAGGGCATAGTCTCCCAGGTCCATCTCAGGTGCAACACAAATCTTGTGAGAACAGCCATTCTTTTGAGACACAGTCATGAGATTACAAGAAGGACTGATCTTCCACCAAATTTCCACTGTCCCCTGTAGGGCGCAGTTGGAGTCTAATTTCAGTGCTGAATTTTCCAAGTACGAACAGACTTTTGCTAAGAGATATTGAGTGCTGTGTGTTTACTAGAGCTCAGCATTTCTCAAGTACCCCTTTATGTGGCTTTAAAATACCATGGCACACCCTGTATTCAAGGACCATACAGGGGCCTTCCCAGCCTCTGGTGTGAGTTAGGGCAGCTTCAATCCTGCTCTGTCTTACCCTTGGCTTCCCACAGCCTTACATGGGCTCAAGGAGGCAGAAAATAGCTATGGGGTTGTGCCCACCAGCTAAGCCCTTGGTCAACCCCCACCCCAGGGGCTGACAGCAGAGCCAGTGTAGAGTTTTACACCAACTCTATGCAAGCTGGGGAGGCCCTCGATGCAGAGTGCATGAAGGAGGTTTAGGGTATGACTACGCTGCAATCAGGAGGTGTGATTGCAGCATGTGTAGACACACCTGAGTCAGCTTTGATCTAGCTAGTTCAATTAACAGTGAAACGGGGCAGCATGGGCCGCAGCAGCTTGCTTATGCACCCAGGGTCTTGGCTGAGCACGGCTAGCCCATACAGCAACCCATGCTACTGCTGCTTGGCTGCTCTTGTTACTCAAGCTGGCTTTGATCTAACGAGATTAAAGCTAGCTCAGGTATGTCTACACGTGCTGTCATCACACTTCCCAATTGCAGTGAAGACATACCTTAGTTTGATGGTGAACCAAGCATCTATATATAGGGCTGTTGTACACAAAATGTACGAGTTTAATCTCCTGTATAAAACGTTTTGGTCTTATGCTTCCTACGCGTCCTTTTTATTTCGAATTGCCCACAGTATACACCTGCTCTTTCTCTTCTGATCAGCACTGATTGCATTGCTTCTGTTACAGTGGATTTTAGCCCCCTTGTAAAGATGCCCCTGATGTAATTATGCTGCAACAGGCCCTCAGACACAACATAAACCAGGTTGGGCAAAACTCCAAAAGCAGGCAGCGAAAGCTAGCCACGCCGGGCACATTTCCCACATTCGGCGTGTGCTTCCCTTGCCAACAAGACACAGGTGCACGCTGGCTGAGAAAGCAATAACAGGATTTGAAGGAATGGTGTAATGGTCCTGAATCCCCATTACACTGATGTAAGATACATTTATATAGCAGGTGTATAGGTACACTGTTGGTATGAGAGATTTCACCTGCCTACTTGTGCCCAGGGCACTGCAGCCACTAGAGGGTCCCCTCTTCCTTTTCTGAGTATAAAATATAGTAGCTTGAAACATTACTGGGCAGGTGTTTATTGCTACCAGAACTTCTCTTTCACAGCTGTAGCACCAATTTTCCTGAACAGTGCACAAAGCATCTTGCATTAAGCTGGTTCATGATGTACCACGGTATCTTGACCATGATATACGTATGGTCATGCCAGTAGTTATTTGGCAAGTGAGTGTAGGGCAGTTTATGGACCTTAATATTGTCTTTGCGTATCGTAACATGATATAATGATTCTTCCTGCCTGTCTTCATGGCTTCCTTCAGCTGAAAGTCTCCAAGACCTCCAAGTCTTGGGCAATGTTGCCTGATTTATGGATTGTGTATTAATTGTATTGATTGCTTAGGAATTCCCAATTATCACTCTGAGGTTTGATAGGTTCTTATTCCAAATCAGGTGCAATATTATTAAAATTAGTGTTCAGTTGGGCACCCCGATGTGCATGGTTTCAAGACTCACATTTAGGAAGAGCCTTCTGTATTTGTAATATTTTATTCGTATAGTTAGCAAAATCAACAACACTCTAACTGAGCAAAGTTGATAGAGATAATACAGAATGTACATTTCACCATCCAAATAGTCTCACCATCCCTTGCAGAACAAACTGAAACATTAGCTATTATCTTCCTCGTCACCTTCCCCATCACCAGTGGCCATCATCCTGGCACCTCCCAAGGGCTACATCTCTCCCCCAAACACACGGGCTGGGATACAACTTTTTATACTGTGGTATGCTGACACTATTATGTCTAATGCATATTTAGTAGGGATTTCATCCCCTTTCCTTATTTGTGTTTCCTCTCCCTACTAATGTTGGGGTGCCCTTATCCCATAGGTTAGTGTATTAATGATCTCAGCTTATTATCATGTACATCAATTCATTTCCCTGGCAGTTTTGTGGTCAGACATCAGCAGATGTTCCTATCCTAAAGTATCCAAAAGCTGGTATCCGTTCAATGTTCTTGTGGCTACCTGGTATAAACTTCCGCCTTAAACACACCTTTCCCAGTTCCCCAAAACTCAAGGTGACTGTCAAGCCATTTATCTGAGCCAAAGTTCACAGGCCTCAAAGCCTTATGATAACTGCTTAAGCCAATGTTTTACAGGATACAAGGCCTGTAAGCTCGTTACTTTACTGCCATAACTTATGCTTATGCCTTACCTAGCAAATACCTATATCTACAGGCTACAACAAGGAGGAACATTCTCAAACACAACTCCTCTTCTGACTCCATTCTTGACTCACACCGTCTATTTGTGTCCGAAGCATTGGCATCCTCTTTAAACCTGAACCTTCCTTCTTCTCTCACATCTCCTACAGATCTGCTTATACTCAGTTTGGCAGTCTTGTCTTATGTGGCATTGCTCACCCTCTCCAGATGTCTTCAGCTCTGTCTTAAACTCTTCTTCTTGCTTTGACTCTTGTAACTACCTTCCCTCTGCTCTCCACAAGTCCCTGTCCTCCACCATGTGCTGACTGTGGTTTCCTACCATCTTACATGTACCAACAAACACACCTGTATCTCACCCATCCTCAGAAATCTCCACTGGCTCAACATTCACTTCAAGGCATGTGATAGAAACAAAGTTTCAGGTCTTCAGCTGGTGTAAATCCACCAAAGTCAATGGAGTTAGACCTATTCACACCAGCTGAGGATCCGGCCCCAAATAAATTGCCTTCCTTGTAGTGTGAAACTTGTCATTTTGGAGCGAAATGGCTAAATCTTTCTACTCAAATGGTCAACTTTCACCAGAAGCAAATTCATGATTTTGCCCAGAAGCAAAACAATTTCACAACTTTTGCTATGGAAAAAAACATCTGCAAAGTTTAGCCCTGAGCCATAGTTAGGAGTACGCACCAATCATTTTCATGTATGCAGTAAGCAAAAGTGACTGGATATAATCATGTTACTTCTTTGCTATTCCAGAGAACATTTCATCCAGTGAGCCAACGCAGTTACACCTCGTTGTTCCCATGTATAACAGTCACCATTTTAAAAAATCACCATTTGCCCGGAGTTTGTACACAGTTGTATGTGAGGTAACAAAGTTTTCCGTTATACATAGAATAGGGAATAATAAGGGGATCGCAAAGTGTTCTTTGGCCCTATAATATTATCTTATCTCCATTTTACTGATGGGCAAATTGAGGCATGAAGAGATTATGGGCAGATTTTCAAAAGAACTGAGCACATTAGGGTAAGAATTTTAAGAAGGCTCTGTGGGGAGATTATCAGAGAGACTGCCTTTGAATGTCACTCCAAGCATCCATAATTGGGGCCAGATTTTCCAAAGACCCCAGATCCCATTTAGGCACCAAAGTAAGGGGCCTAGATTTTTAAAAATCTGGCCATATGTGTCCCAGTAGGAGCTGAGCTCTCATGAAAATCTGCCCCTGACTGTAGCTGCTGAGCACTTGAAAACCTGGCCCTGAGGGTCTTTGGAGAATCTGGCCATACGTGATTTGTTTAAGCTCCCACAGGGCTTAATTCTACAACCGTGCTCATGCTGTGTGGTGCTTACTCATGTGACTAATTCTGTTGAGTTCAATGGGAGTACTTGCATGAATGAGTAGTACATACTATCAGGCAGGGTTGCCAAGTCAGGCCCACTGTGAGGCAATGGTAAAATAGAGCAGGAATACAAACCAGGATTGCTCAGTCCCAATCTCCTCCCCATTCACTAGTTTGTTTCACACAAATTTGCAATGAAACGCCCCTCGTAACTTTTAGGGTGCTGCTAGACATTGTAGGTGGTAAAGTAACTGTTGTATCTGCAGATTACTGGGCTAACCAAACTAATACATGTTTATTTTATGAGGAACTGCCCTCATCAGTACAGTTTGACCTCTGCCAACTTCTGGAGGAGAGTCTGATTGGTGGAAAGAGAATCAATAGAAGGCAGCTCTGCCTTGGGAATTAAAGCAGATTTCCTCTAGACACTGTAATATTCTGCTGTACTTTCACATCATTAATTTGGGTTAATTTAATTTCTTTTTTAGGAAGTGCTTTTGTATGTTGTTCAGTTTCAAGGTCCTAGAAGGACCTCCTGTGGTTTTGACAAAGCAGTTCAGATGAGGTATAGTACAGCCTCTCTGATTTCTATGGCTTGCCTAATTAAAATGATGAGCAGTAGCTCACAGCATCACAGTAATATTAGACAAATATGGCCTGCCTTCTCTAATACTAAACCAATAATTCCAGGAACCAAATGAGCTTTGGTGTAAGCTTTATAACCTCCCTGATCCTCCCCTACCAGCACAGCCACCCAGCATTAAGAATTGTATATCCCGATTTATAATAAAGCCAAGGGAAAATGTTTCTTTTTAAAAGGCTCCTCTCGGACCTATTGAGCTGGTCATTGTTCTTCATTCAAGAAGAGTTTATGTAACAAAAATATAGAGTAGCAGTCTCTTGAGTTTTTGAGAATGACTATGTTTAATCAATCTTATTGATACCTTACTATTGGTACCACTAATTCCACAGCCATAGTTTTTCACGGGTGAAAGGTAGTGACTTTCCGTAGATACAGTATGTGGTTCAATGCTATACATTTCACTTCCTGAATCATGAAAGGGAGTATTATTTAATTTGCATTTATATTATCTCCTTATATAGTAAGAGAAATAACAATATATAGAACTATCCAATTTTCAAAGCTTGGCATTTAACTAGTACATGATCAAATTCTCTTTTGGGTTCTGTATCCATCACCGAGGTGCATAAATTCCCAAGTATGGAACTCAAACATCTTACCCAGGACCCTGTGTTTGTTCATTTAGCTCATTGGCCAAATTCAGAGTTGATGTAAAGAAACCTCATCACAAAGCAGTGGAGCCACATCTGGATTTACTTGGCCCAAAGTGTTAATTTAGTCTACTTATTTTTTAGGCTTTCTCTAACTTGTCAGAGTCTTGTCTCCTCCCGCTGGTAACCCTTGAGCTAAAGACCTAACGGGAATGTCCCAGTTTCATAGGGTTGGGAAATTCCAAAACTTTCAGTCTATTATTTGCAAATGATCAGCCATTGTTTGATGCAGGGATGGTGCTCAGAGCATAGATGAGGGAGGCAGGGAAGGACATAGGTTGAGCAACGTTTGGCATATGACAATCATTTCTGATCAGAGGTGGCCTGATCTTAGGTTTTGGTCCTACGGGCTGTTTTGGCAATATTTGGGTTCAGATACATGTTCAGCATCTCCGGAATTTGCAGGTGTTTGAAACCAGGTTTTTGAGTCAAGCGCAGGACCATCTCCACAACAAAAGACATTTTATTTGAAAAATTATATACTTCTTAACAAGGCCCCACCAAACACTAGAAGAGGATGCCTCAGTTAACAACTTAATAGCAGCTGCTTCCCCATAGTCCTCGTCCCTCTCAAGCATGGCGGCTTACTAAAGAATATGCTTATTCCTAATTACATCAGGCACGGAGAAGGAGAAATACAAATCCATATATTAAAAAGTGTCCACTGAAAAACAACAGGCCAATGATTGGAGCATTTAGATACCACACTCTTGATTCCTGGAAGCAACAGCAAGCAGTCGATCTTCATTTTTAAAGCTTGTACCAAATACATTGCATTGACATCAGTGGATACATGAAAATCAGGCCCAAGCTGTGTCAGGTTGAGTCCCCTCAAAAAAAAAAAAAAAAAGGTTCCCAGAATTGGGGACAGAGAATTTTCGCCTACAGTTCTCTGACAGAACGGTGGACAAATAAACAGCCTATATGTGTGTTATCTTCATGGCAGTGAAGACAATAATCTGGGCACGCTAGTAAGCTTGTACTGTGTGTATGCAGTGTAATATGTATGTCTACAGTATACTGAAGTGACAGCTGCCACCTTGGTTGACAACAGGGATTGAACCAGGGGCTTTCACAATTAAAAGCATGAGCTAAAAGATCCACACTCTCCGGCTGAGAGCTATAAGATGCTGGAGGACACGAAACGCACACCAGTCACTGGGTTCTCCTTATACAGCCATTTGCATATGCTGTCATGTGAGGGATTGGAATTTTCATAACCTTGATAAATTATTTAAATACATGCCCATTATCTATCTTCTTTGCTCTCTCTTGATAAAGATAATTAATTGCTATATAACACTAGTTTGGTATACCAAGGCATCCACATTTTTTCACTTTTTCATTAATTCCCGTGTCACAGTGGCCCCCCTCTCCAGCAGCTGAGCAGATGCAAGTCTTTCCAAATCCTGTCAACACCTTACACGCCCCTGAGGGGTTTCTGATGTAACCAGCCCAGGCCTACCTGTTGAGATGTGAAAGAGCACTCAGGGCCCAGATTCTGAGGCAGCAAGGACCATTTCCTTGTTCCTCCCAGAAAGTTACCCTTGCTTTGCTCCCTGAAAGGACAAATAGATCCTCTCCAGGCATTGTTCCATCAACAGTCTTCCAGGCTGATGACTCTTTCATACACTTGAACGGGGCTGACATTCTGATCTGTTGCTCTGTATCCAACTTCTAGTTTAGATCTTATTGAAAATTGATTATTTAGCATTTTCCCAGCATGGCAGCAGAGACCTTTCTGCCCATTACTGTCTCTGGATGAGGAATCTTCCTAACACGCTCTGTCAGATGCACCCACGGTACAGCTGAAATATTGACAGCCAATTAAATGCACCTTGTGGGGGCTGAAGATAACAGAGGTCATCACTGACACCCACCTTTGAGTCTGGCCCAAACTTTCTTAAAGTTCACACTTGGACTTACGGTTTGGCATTGCCGACATGAAATTCAGACTTGAATGCTGTCTTCCTTGAAGTTTCGGGGTTTCTTGGATCCAGAACTTTCGTCTAGCCCCAACTCTAGAATTAACCGTATCCCATGCAGGAATTTAAAATCTAGTGCTAATGGGGGAGTTAGGTCACATAATTTATTATTTAAATGGCACTCAAAGCTTCCTAGGTGCTAATAAGGACACCAGGTCCCTGCCCTAAGGATTTTACAATGTAAGTGAAGTGATCTAAGTAGCTCTTAGAGAAGCTGTAAGGCAGTGGTCCCCAAACTGTGGGGCGCACCCACCTAGGGGGATGCAGAAGAACATTTGGCTGGGCGCGGCAGGGTGCAGGCCAGCCCCCAACACCCAGCCCTGTTCTGCCCCCAGTTCTGCTCTGGCCCCAGCCACAGCTCCACTCCTGGCCCTGGCCGCAGCCCCAATCCTGCCCCCAGCCTTGGCCCCCAGCTGCAGCTCTGCTCCTGGCTCTAGCCCCACTCCAGACCTGCCCACAGCTACGGCCTTGGCCCCTGGCTCCCGGCCCGACCGTGGCTCCAGCCCCAACTGTGGGCCCACTGCCAGCCCTGGCTCCTGACCACAGCTCCTGGGGAGCAGGGAATCTATGGATGAAACATGCCAGATAAGCACTACGTGTCATTATAGTGATAAGGTTTACACTAGCAAGGTACACCATCCCCAGTACTCACAATGCAGGGGTAGTGGGTTCAATGTTGAGTATCAAACACTTGTCGGCGTGGAAAACGAAAGCTCATAGAACCAAAGAGTTTAAGGCCAGACGGGACCACCAGATCATCTAGTCTGACCTCCTGTATGTCCCAGGCCACCAACACCACCCAGCACCTACACAGTAAATCCAACAGCCAAAATGAATCGATAATATTAAAATGCCCACCAGAGACTAGACAATTATGTGCTATAGGCAAAAAATAGGAGGGACAAATGTGAACCAGTGCCTGAGGCCCTGGTAATGGCAGGGAAATTATGAACTGAGATATTACACAGATAATCCTGGCACTCACATGCTCTAGAGGAAGGTGGAAAAAATCCCAAGGTCACTGCCAATCTGACCTGGGGGGAAATTCCTTCCCATCCCTGCAAATGGCAATTCGTTAGACTCTGAGCATGTAAGTAAGAACCAGCCAGCTGAGGGAGAGAGTGTTTGGTGCCACCTCACTAGCCGTTGCCATCCAATATCCCATATCCAGCCATGGTCATCCCCCATGCCTCAGAGGAAGAAGATTAAAAAATACTTCCCAGGATACCCTGGGGGAAAAGATCCCTTCCTGACCCCTGCAGGTGGCCAGCTGAAACCCTGAAGCATGTGCTTTAAGAACATAAGATGTAAACCAGAAGCGAGCCCCAGGGCTGCAGAGCCCTGCCCCCTACCGTCATACAATTGCACTCATAAATTTGTCCAGCCTTTGCGACTCCAAGGCCAGATTTCATCATGCTGGTTTATATTAAGCTGAGAGAAAAGTTCTTCAAATTAAACTTCCACAACTTGCCAGACTCAAAGGTGAGTGTCAATGATGACCTCTGTTATCTTCAGCCCCCACGACGTGCATTTAATTGGTTGTCAATATTTCAGCTGTACCGCGGGTGCGTCTGACAGATCGTGTTAGGAAGATTCCTCATCCAGAGACAGTAATGGGCAGAAAGGTCTCTGCTGCCATGCTGGGAAAATGCTAAATAATCAATTTTCAATAAGATCTAAACTAGAAGTTGGATACAGAGCAGCAGATCAGAATGTCAGCCCCGTTCAAGTGTATGAAAGATTCATCAGCCTGGAAGACTGTTGATGGAACAATTCAGAAGAGCTATGGACACAAAGGCCCTGGGTTCTGATGAGAACTGGAAAGCATTATAACCACAGGGCAAAAGCCTCGCTGGACGAACAACATTTCTGGCTTTATTGAAGGCATTGCTGGAACAGTGGCTCTTTACTGTATCGTTCCCGGTCTTCTTTGTTCCATGGTTTGCTTTAGATCATAACAAATTATTAGAGAATAAAGGTATTTGGGGTATATCTTGAGCCGCTTTCTCTAGGCTGAGATGTATGTCAAGTCGTAAAAATAATGAAATTCTTTGCAAATCAACAACAAAGTCTCTTGATTTCTTTTTGCCTTTTCCAAGTCAGAAAGTAAAAATAGTGTGTAGTGGGGAGGGGGAGGGACTATGCACAGTCACACACACAATTGTGTGACTACAAGCACAGCCTGGTACAACAGAGAGGTCTATTTATAAAGTATAAGGGGAGAGCCATCACAACTGATGTCAGCTCGGTAATGGTGCTGCAAAGTGGCAGCCAGAGAATGATGATGATAAAGAGCGAGAAAAGATGGCAACTGCTCAGAGATAGGAATTGCCCTAAAATGGGGAATATTTTATATCAGAGGATGTGTTTTTATTAGTATTATTATTATTTCCTAACATCCTAGGGTCTGACTGTGCATATCACTTTATAAAATAAATCAAATTACTTACTTTCCAGCATCCTGGCAATATTTTATCATTGTACCTATACCCCCACCTCCCACCCCCATGCTGCTGCAGTTCAAGAGGGACTGGCTGTTTCTTTCATAACTCTGTTTTTCCCAGGGAGGATGGAGTGGCCTTGTGTTTAAGGCCCAGATTTACAACTCAGGCAATCTGGATTGAAGTCCTCAATGCAATACAGACTCTCTGTGTAACCTTGGGCAAATCCTCTTTGGACCTTTGGTTTCCCATTTCTAAAGCTGGGACAGGGATGCTTCCATTTCACCCTGTGTCTTTTGGGATTGTAAACCCTTTAGGGCAGGAACTGTTCCTTACTATGTATGTGTACAGCGCCTGGCAGAGTGGCACTCTGATTTCAGCAGGGGCCTTGAGTGCTACCTACTATGAAATAATAATCCCACCACCATTTTCTTTTTTCTCATTCTAACAGGGTATGTGCAATTTATCTTAAAAATGTGAACTTATTTCAGTCAATTTACTCAGTGCCTGCGAAAGGAGTAAGGG
Source organism: Natator depressus (assembly GCF_965152275.1). NCBI lineage: Eukaryota > Metazoa > Chordata > Testudines > Cheloniidae > Natator > Natator depressus. The sequence goes on along the minus strand of NC_134240.1, from coordinate 115,678,518 downwards.
ATGACGTTCCTCTGGGTCAGAGGCCTGGAGCTGGCCTGGCTATCTATTTAGACTGTCCTTGCACCTGAGGAAATAGGTGGATCTTTATTATTTATAAAAGAGTACAGCAGGAGTAGGGGGGCTGCAAAATCCTCCAGGAAGTGGAAATGCCTGCAGGGGGGCGGGGGTGCTCCCAATGGACTGCCTCTGGAGTTACTGCTAAGAGGAACAGTCCCCGAAAACCAAATGGGGCTGGGGGGAGAGTGTCTGGGGGAGCCTTAAAGGCTGAGGCACTCAGGTAGGAGCCAGGAAATCTTCTTATGGGAATTACTGATGTGGGCACAGTACTCCAGCTGAGGCCTCATCAATGCCAAGTAGAATGGAACAATTACTTCCCATGTCTTATATGCAACACTCCTGTTAATACACCCCAGAATATTAACCTTTTTTGCAGCTGCATCACATTGTCGACTCATATTCAATTTGCGATCCACCATAGCCCCCAGATCCTTCTCAGCAGTACTACCACCTAGCCCAGTGGTGGGCAACCTGCAGCCTACAGATTACCCTGCTGGGCCACATGCAGCCCGCGGGCCGCAGGTTGCCCACCACTGGCCTAGCCGTTATTCCTCATTTTGTAATTGTGCATTTGATTTTTCCTCCTCCCTACGTGAAATACTTTGAACTTTTTTTTATTGAATTTTGTCTTGTTGAATTCAGACCAATTCTCCAATTTTTCAAGGTCATTTTGAATTCTAAGCCTGTCCTCCAGAGTGCTTGAAGCCAACCCACTTTGGTGTCATCTGCAAATTTGATAAGCATAGTCTCCACTAATTAATGAAAGTATCGAAGAGTGCTGGACCCTGGACTGACCCACTGCTGGACCCTCCCCTGAATACGCCCTTCCAGTTTGATAGTGAACCATTAATAACTACTCTTTGAGTATGGTCTTTCAACAAGTTGTGCATCCCCCTTATAATAATTTCATCTAGCCCACATTTCCCTAGTTTGTTTATAAGACTGTCATGTGTCAAAAGCCTTAATAAAATCAAGATTCACCACATCTACTGCTTTGCACCTATCCACTAGGCCAGTAACCCTGTCAAAGAAGGAAGTTAGGATGATTTGTCATGATTTGTTCTTAACAAATCCATGCTGGCTATTCCTTTTCACCCTATTATCCTCCAGGTGCTTACAAATTGACCATTTAATAACTTGTTTCCGTATCTTTCCAGGTATCAAAGTTAGTCTGATTGCTTTATAATTCCTCAGGTCCTCTTTGTTACCATATTAAAGATAGGTACTACATTTGGCCTTCTCAAGTGTTCTGGAACCTCATCTGTCTTCCAGGAGTTCTTTAATTGCTAATGGTTCTGAGATTGCTTCAGCTAGCTCCTTAAGTATCCGGGGATGAATTTCTTCGAGCCCTGCTGACTTGAATACATCTAATTTATCTAAATATTCTTTAACCTGTTCTTTCCCCGTTTCGGTTTGCGTTTCTTCCCCCCTGGTTGTTCATTAATTATTAATGTTATTAATAATTGTTAATTAATTAATTAATTGTGTTGAGTATCTGGTCACCAATTTAGTGAGACTGAACTACAATAGGCATTAAACACCTCAGCAATCTTGATGATATCAGTTATTAGCTCTCCGTCCCTGCTAAGTAGAGGTCCTACACTTTCTCTTGCTCTAAATGTATTTAAAGAATCTCTTCTTATTGCCTTTTATGTCCCTTACTAAGTATAACTCATTTTGTGCCTTAGCCTTTCTGATTATGTTCCTATGTGCTTGTGCAATTCTGTTGTACTCAGCAAAAGGAAGATTCCAGTTTCGTTTTAAAGGTAATTCTAACTATGACTCACAATAATGCACATATATGGCTCATTCCTGAAAAGTGACTTCAATGGCAGCTCAGGATATGGACCCAATTTCTATAGCACACTTGAAACCCAAAGGTATCCAGTGTACATGAATGAGCAGATGTGGCTGGAGGCAAACAGGATGGGCAGAAAGTCTCTAATTGGAGACGTATGATGCTGCCATCTTTGAAAAGGATCATAATGGTCACTGTGCCATTCTAGTACTCCCTTACGTGTGGAGTTTTATGAATCCACCCCTTATGCCTACTGCTGCCTTGCTATGCATGTAGGTATAGGGTGGAAGTGGCATGCTTGATGCTGAATTTTCTTACTTCCAGTTAAACCCTTAAGGCTTGATTTCCATTTTTGATTGACTGCAAAGAACTGATGCCACCATTTTATAGGGGGAATTATTTGCAGGCAAAAATGAGAGCACAGGTACATGGCTGTTTAGCAACACGTATCCACCCATTTGCAGGCACCATCAATTGTGCAACAACTGATGTGTGGGTGCAGTTTTAGCTTGACATTATTTACATGTGTTCATTTGCATCTGTAAAGATGACTGCCTGGAAACTCACCACAGCAGTTACTTACAGATGCAAACAGGGAGGTTTAAAAATCAGGCCTTCTAAGGTCAACATCATTTATAAACTGCTGCATCAAAAAATATAATAGAGATGTGTTCCCACCCTGGTGCAGAGCTGCAGATATTTTAATTATATATTAGCATGGTATTAAGCTGGTTTTATTTGCTGAACATTGTGTCAATTACTGTTACTTGGGAAGCATGATTACTCCCAGGTTGATCATACATTTAAATAAGCCATAAATGCCATTAATCACCTGGCATTTTCAGCCAAGGATATTAACATAGAAACTCATCCGGAAGGACACATAAATGGGTAATGATGTTCTTCAAACGTAGATACAGCTCTGCAATTCAAGGGAGGATTTTTTAAGACTTTCTTTTTTTTTTTTAATGGCAAAAGGGGAATAATTGCCCTCAGTGAAATCACCATGATTTCAGATGATTAGAAAATATGTGATCATCGAATTAGCAGATGAGCAGGGGCAGAAGGTCTGTCACTGTGTTGAAGAGGGGAAAGCTGGTAAGACACCAGGAATGAAATCATTATTGCAGGAAATAAATATATCAGGATGCATCAGGAAGGTTTGTCTAATGGGACTGAAAACCAGCATTCTATGGTTCTCTTCCTCGCTCTGCCCCGATTCCCTGGGTGATGTTGATTCCAGTGGAGGTTAGGCACCTGAACACATTTTGAGGATCTGGGTACTAATCTCTTTCTGCCTCTGGTTTCCCTCTCTGTAAAATGGGTATAATAATACTTATCACAAGGTTGATGTGAGGTTTAATTCATGTCTTTAAAGTGCTTTGAGATCCTTGGAAGAAGGAACAAATTGATAAAATTCATGGTTTGTTCACAACCAACTTAAGAACAGGAAAAAAGGACTAAATCGATAAACTATGGCTACAAATGTTTTGCCCTCCTCTGCTCACGAGTGTTGCTCCCTCCCACTGTGTTTTTTTTTTAAAAGGCTTTATGGTCTACTAGATAAAGCACCAGCCTAGAGCTGAGGAGACCTGGGTTCTATGCCTAGCTCTGCTCCTGGGTGACTTGGGGCAAATCCCTGCCCCGCCCTGTTCCTCAGTTTCCCCATCTGTAAAATGGGGGATAAGGATATTGATCTCCCTTGTAAAGTGCTTTAAGACTTACTGATGAAAAGTGCTACATAGGAGCTAGATATTATTATCATCAAATTATAGAAAGAGGCTGAGGTAACAAACAGCTGTTTGCATCCGCTATGGCTGTGCCAGTGTGACTCTTTGAGTAGTCATTCGGTGGTGCAGTTTTTCCCTTATTTTGTCTAAGTTTACTCATTACCTTGTACCACAGGCTATTTCAGAATTCCAGCGGAGACAGAGCCTGCAGGGTTTTGCAGTAAATGCTGTGCCCCAGAGATTTTATCTCCAGGGAAAATAGCTTCAATGTGAACATAGAACTGAATTTGGTTTCATGCGCTCTTATTTGCAATGATGTTAATTGTCGTCATCAGTGTCTCAGGTATACAAATTGCTTTCTCTGTTCATCTTTAGGGCAGGAAGCGGGTGCTTCAAGGCAAGACCATGTTTATTCCTCTGAAGTCTGGAGTGTCTTTAGTACCCAGGAAAGTGAAGGACTAATAGCACCAACTACAGCCAGAGGTAGTGTGGACAAGCACTATACAAGCTGACTCTGTATAACTTACCAGTGCACTTCAATCCTTATTTGCGCCATCCATCGTTCTATCTTGGAAACTTGCTGTCTGAAAACTCGGGTCAGTTATGCCACTCTGACACCGTGGTTTTGCAACATGCATAAATGGAAGGGCTAGGGTGAGATCACCTAATTTGTTTCCCAGATCTGACCCCCAGATCTTTGAAAATACAGCAAGACTATCACTGTGCCCTATACTCACCATTTGGAGTCTAATGCTCCACATATAACTTTTGCATTCCAGAGTGCATTTAGTTGACATACAGAATATATTTATTTTACCACAGTGAATAATCAACTGAAAAGCTCACTTTCATTAGCTTCGTCTGTCCATTGTTGGCTTATTTCCTGAAGTTTCCGTACAACATCTGCAAAAGTAATAAACTAATTATGGAAGCCATCTGGAACAAGAACGGAGTGGAATAATTATTTTTTTAAAAAAGCCTTCTCTGAATAACTGGTGCCATAATAGATGGGATGTCAGAAGAACAAAGATGATAACAAACCCAGGATCCTTAAGGAGGGATGCAAGGAGATTTACATCAAGAAAAATTATGAATGCTCATTAGCAGATATCATAGAATCATAGAATATCAGGGTTGGAAGGGACCTCAGGAGGTCATCTAGTCCCACCCCCTGCTCAAAGCAAGACCAATCCCCAACTAAATCATCCCAGCCAGGGCTTTGTCAAGCCTGACCTTAAAAACTTCTAAGGAAGGAGATTCCACCATCTCCCTAGGTAACACATTCCAGTGTTTCACCACCCTCCTAGTGAAAAAGGTTTTCCTAATATCCAACCTAAACCTCCCCCACTGCAACTTGAGACCATTTCTCCTTGTTCTGTCATCTGCTACCACTGAGAACAGTCTAGAGCCATCCTCTTTGGAACCCCCTTTCAGGTAGTTGAAAGCAGCTATCAAATCCCCCCTCATTCTTCTCTTCCGTAGACTAAACAATCCCAGTTCCCTCAGCCTCTCCTCATAAGTCATGTGTTCCAGTCCCCTAATCATTTTTGTTGCCCTCCAATTTTTCCACATCCTTCTTTTAGTGTGGGGCCCAAAACTGGACACAGTACTCCAGATGAGGCCACACCAATGTCGAATAGAGGGGAACGATCACGTCCCTCGATCTGCTGGCAATGCCCCTACGTATACATCCCAAAATGCCATTGGCCTTCTTGGCAACAAGGGCACACTGTTGACTCATATCCAGCTTCTCGTCCACTGTAACCCCTAGGTCGTTTTCTGCCGAACTGCTGCCTAGCCACTCGGTCCCTAGTCTGTACCGGTGCATGGGATTCTTCCATCCTAAGTGCAGGACTCTGCACTTGTCCTTGTTGAACCTCATCAGATTTCTTTTGGCCCAATCCTCTAATTTGTCTAGGGCCCTTTGTATCCTATCCCTACCCTCCAGTGTATCTACCTCTCCTCCCAGTTTAGTGTCATCTGCAAGTATGCAGATATGTGGTGGAGAGCTGCTACTCTTTCATCACATATAGCCCAGCATGCAATATAGAGTGGGAGCAAATGTTGCTTCACCCAGCTTCCCAGAATTCTCTACATCACTGTGCACTTGGACTACATGGGAATGGGCACCTTGGGATAGGATGGATGGAGAGATCAACAACAGTCTCTTCCTGATCCCCCTACACTTGTATACCTATTGTTTATTATGTGTATTATGGTTGCAGCTGCAGGCCCCAAAAGAGATCAGGACACCATTGTGGTAGGTGCTGTATCCAAATATTGTAAGAGACAGTTCCTACCCCTCAAAGCTAAACACTAGAGGTGGTTGGGAATCTTCTGTAGGAATGATTTTTCCAATGGAAAATGCAATTTCTGCAACATCAACATTTTTCCCGGGAAAATCTTGATTTTGCTGAAAAATTATTATTTTTCTGTCAGAAAAATCAAAATGACACTTCATTTTGGGTTGGTTCGACCCCTGTCAGAATATTGGCTTAGTTTCAAATCAGTTCCGTAAAACATTAATTGCATTTAGGACTACATATCTGATAAGGTAATGCACTGATTTCATTCTGATTGAGCTTCATGGTGCATCATGGGAGTCACATGACTCTGGGTGTATTATAGGAGATGTATTCCAGCCAGGGAGCCTGGCCACTAGGGAGGAATGGGGTCTTCTGGCTCCCGAGCTACAAATTCCATGAGGCAAACAAACCATCTTGGGTTATTTCAACAAACTGAAATGAAACATTTCAGTTTTGTGGATGTTGAAATGTTTTGTTTGAATTGAAAATATCTCTGTGAAATGTTCTGATATGGCCAAATGAAACTTTTTCAAAATATCCATTATGTGGAAAAATTCAAAATGCCTGTTTGGGAACAAAAACAAATGCTAACAAATCAGAATTTTCTGCAGGATGGATTCTGACTTTCACTCAGCCCTAATAAATACCATGATGATAGCACCTTAGAAGTATGATACTTAGATTGATTGAAAGCATTACGTATTTCACCACCATCCACATACACTTGGATACCTTAGAAGTATGGCAGATTGCCAGTGATCTCTCCCTGATCACCTTATACTGTCCTCAGCATTCTAAATGCTCTGGGACTTGCTATTTAAGAGACTGTAAGTACCTGGGGTGGGAGAGGCAATCAACAAAGGTGCTGTAACTGAAGCCCCTTAGTATAAATAAAAGGCTGCTGTTGGCAACACATGTTCTTGAAGGACCCTTGATTCTGGGATTCTGCCAAAGATCATAACTCCTAACCTTCAGGACATGACACAAGCCTTAGATATCCCCCACACTTTCTGATAAGTGTTGGGTTGGAGACTGATAGGGCTTGAAGGGGGTTATAGTTTTTTCTGCTATTATTTATTATTCTGGGGTGGTTATTTTGATGGCGAGATTCCTGACTGGTTTATTTGCTTAGCATGTGGCTGGTTTGTAATGGTGTTTTGAGGATTGCTCCCATTTCATTTTTGAACAGCAGCTTGAGCATGCATTTGTGTGCATAAACCTTTGGTGTAATAGTGCACAGCAATCTGGCCCTAAATATTATCACCACACTGGATTTTTTTTCCAATGGTCCAATGAGGTGATTAGTGGTACTCATGTATCCATTTCAGGGAAACAAATATGCACCTGCAAGTAACATGGATCTATCAAAACATGGAGGTCTTTCCACAGTGTAGCTCAGGGAATTGCACACATCTTGAGAGATCTGACCCATTACATAAGAACGGCCATACTAGGTCAGACCAATGGTCTCTCTAGCTCAACAATGGCTATGTCAGATGCTTCTGAGGGAATGAACAGAACAGGGCAATTATCAAGTGATCTATCCCCTGTTGTTCAGTCCCAGCTTAGACTGGAATCAGAGGCTTAGACTGGAGCACGGGGTTGCACCCCTGGCCATCTTGGCTACAGCCATTGATGGACCAATCCTCCATGAACTTTATCTCATTCTTTTTTGAACCCAGTTATACTTTTGGCACTCACAACATCCCCTGGCAATGAGTTCCACAGATTGACTAGGTGTTGTGTGAAGAAGTACTTCCTTATGTTTTTTTTAAACCTGCTGCCTATTAATTTCATTGGGTACCTCTCGGTTCCTGTATTATGTGAAGGGGTAAATAACACTTCCTTATTCACTGTCTCCACACCATTCACGATTTTGTAGCCCTATATCATACCCCCCCCCCTTAGTTGTCTCTTTTCTAAGCTGAAAAGTCCTAGTCATTTTAAGCTGTCCTCATCTCGCTGGCTGGGATGATTTAGTTGGGATTGGTCCTGCTTTGAGCTGGGGGTTGGACTAGATGACCTCCTGAGGTCCCTTCCAACCCTAATCTTCTATGATTCTATGATTTGATATGGAAGCTGTTCCTTACCCCTAATCATTTTGTTACCCTGCGCTGTACTTAGTTATTAGTATGTCAGCCAGATGTCAAAGCCATTACTTCTCACTGCTATTTGATTACCCTCTATTCTTAACATATATCATAATGCAGAGTATCACTCAGCTGTGGTTCTCCCTCTTATTAGACCTGTTTTAGTATCACTGCTACTAGAAGTCAGCTAGACTTTCAGCCTTACCTGACAATCTCCCTTGGAATCATCATAAAGGGAGATGTAAGGAGGTTCAAAAAAGAGACCGTGATTGACTTAAAGCATCCTTGGAATTCTCTACATCATGTTCAGGATACTTCACACGCATGCACGATGATACAGTGCTTCACTTTGGTAGGATCCTGAAGTTACCCCATATCATAGCTCTCTGAACTGCCTCACTTTTACCACCTCTGCTGGAAAATTCTGTGTTAAAATGCCTTAAGAAAGGGTGTCCCTCCAAACTTGGAGGCTTTTATTTAGCCACCAAAATCAGTGGCTTGATTTTTTTTCAGGGATGGTGGTGAGTTCTGGTGGGCACATTGTTGGGCCAAGACTAAGAAGAGCTGGGTTCTAATCCCAGCACTGCCACTAATCAGATGTGTGAATTTGGGCAAATCCCTGTGCTTCACTGTTTCCCTTCCTACTATTTGTTTGCCTTGTCTACTTGGACTGTATGCTCTTCAGGGTGCAGGCTGTCCCTCAGTATGTGTTTGTACAGTTATGTACGTAGGATTTGTAGATGCTCCGCTAATCATGCCACTGATTGAGGTGGCTAAATTCAGATTTGGGTGCCTCAGGCTTGAAAACTTTGGCCCCAATCACCATCTAAAGAGGTGAATGAGCAAGCTGGCCACAATGTCATACATGTGAAGGGATAAGCCAAGGTGGGGATGAAATTAGAAGGTAGAAATATTTGTGGGTAACAAATCAGGGTGTAGAAGGAAGGTCAGTCCTGTGCTAAAGTAGGGGACTGGGTGTGAGGGTCTGTCCTCAGCTCTGTCATTGACTCACTAGATGACTTTGGGCAAGTCAGTTAATCTATCTAGACCTCAGTTTCCCCACCTATAAACTGGGGAATAATAGCACCAATCTCACAGGGGAAGGAGGTGAGAATGAATGAACTAACGTTTGTGAAATGACTTGAGAGCCAGGCACTGTAGGAATGCCCCATATTTGCTGTTACAGTAGCATGATAACAAAGAGCCCTCCCGGTGCTTCATCACTGGAGCTCTGGGCTAGCCCCCGAAACTCTTCTGCAACTTGACTAGGAAGATCAATATTTCAAAAGCTTCTAATTGAACAGGGAAACAAATATGCCAGCCATTTTTTGTCATAAGACTCACTTCAGAAGCGTAAATGATAGATGCAGCCTGGAAGGCATTATCATAATCATCCCTCCAAATAAATTTTTCAGAAATGAAGTTGAGATGCGGAAAACACATTCAGTGCTGAGCTACTTGCTAACCACATTAATATGTATTATCCCTATTGCAATGGACTGATATACTTTAGACGAAAAAGACCATGACCAGGTGAAGGAGGCATGGAGCTACCTCAAGCACAAGGAAAATATGGAATTAGCAATGCTCTTTGCTCTGTGCACCAAGCACATAGTTCCACAATAAATATCTATGTGAGCCCGTACAGCCAGCAACTCCCACAGGAAGTTTCAGCAGATGAAGTAAGCAATTGGTCCAGCTAGCAATGAACAGCAGATGTTTGTTGGTATATCGGACAGGTAGTTCTTAATTCCCAGAGCAAAATGATCCAGTGGAGCTGAAAAGAGCAGCAAATGATCAGCTGCCTTTGTCAAGTCATTCTGAAACAGTGTTGTAACACTGTGTTGAAGCAGATTCCTCCTTGGTGCTGCAACGCGAGGCCTGTAATTCACTTAGGCTATGTCTATACTACAGAGCTTACACTGTACCACTGCAGCTGGACCTCTTTGAGGTCTCCTGTGTAGCTGCTCTATGCCGGCGGGCGAGAGCTCTCCTGTCGGCATAATTAAACCATCCCCAATGAGCGGCAGTAGCTATGTCGGCTTGAGAGCAACTCCCGCCAACGTAATGCTGTTCACACCAGCATGAACTGAAACATGTCGGTCATGGGGGGGAGGGTGTCACATCCTGACCGACCAAAGTTTTATCGACAAAAGTGCTAGTGTAGACAAAGCCTCCGTGCTTGGGGAGGAGCCTTCACAGAAAGGGATTTTTATTTTTGTAATGGCAAAATTGTTTTGCTAGAGATGGGCCAGAGCTGTATTACTGTGACCAACCCAAGTGTGCAACTTTCCCACTGTATCTCTGGTATGGGATCAGATCATTATAGGGGCAGCTGTGAAGCAGGATCCAAATCCTGATGTGATTTTTCCCCACTGCTTTGTGGGGTGATTGGCTCTGGGGTTTTGCTTGGGTACCATATGCAGTTTGGGAATTACATTACTTATTGCAGGAGATCGTTTTCTCAGCCAGCTTTACTCTAAGGTTTGGGGCAGGGTATTTGCCATTAATTTTTTTTCCCAGAAATTGATTTTTCTACGAAAAAAAATAAAAGCTGAAAAAATGGAAAATAACTTTTTTCCTTGAAAATGTATATTAAAAAAGGTTATTTTTCATCAAGAAATCGGAAAATATTCCCCCGATCTTATTTATGAGTCCTCCAGACTAAGCAACTCCTTGATGGTCCCTTTTGCGCTGGATTTCAGTGTAGATTTATTTCAAGAAAAGTGTGTTGAATAAATTACTGCACATCTACCAATGTGATATATGCCATCATGTGCCAGCAATGCCCCTCTGCCATGTACATTGGGCAAACTGGACGGTCTCTATGTAAAAGAATAAATGGACACAAATCAGATGTCAAGAATTATAACATTCATAAACCAGTCGGAGAACACTTCAATCTCTCTGGTCACTCAATTTCTGATCTCAAAGTGACTATCCTTCAACAAAAAATCTTCAAAAACAGACTCCAACGAGAGACTGCTGAATTGGAATTAATTTGCAAATTGGATACAATTAACTTAGGCTTGAATAGACACTGGGAATGGTTGATTCATTATAAAAAGTAACCTATTTCCCCTTGCTTATTCCTTCCCCCCCCCCCCCACTGTTCCTCAGACGTTCTTATTAAACTCTGGATTTGTGCTGGAAATGGCCCACCTTGATTACAATACACATTGTAAGGAGAGTGATCACTTTAGATAAGCTATTACCAGCAGGAGAGTGGGGTGGGGAGAGAGAACCATTTTTTCATGGTTTGTGTGTATAAAAACATCTTCTGTATTCTCCACAGTATGCATCCGATGAAGTGAGCTGTAGCTCATGAAAGCTTATGCTCAAATAAATTGGTTAGTCTCTAAGGTGCCACAAGTCCTCCTTTTCTAGTTACTAATTAGTCACTCAACTCTGCAAATAAATGCACAAGCACCTATTTGTATATACACATATTAGGGCTTCCAATATATTTATTATATCACCATTCTATTTAAGCATAACCCATCTAGTGACGTTTTGCCACCTGCCATAAAATATCCAAGTATGTTACCATTTTCCTTAGTTATACAGTGCTTTTTTTCCCTCATCACTCATATAAAAACTGGTGTGATAGAAAGGAGGATTGTGAGATGTAACATAAAAGCAAAGGCCGATAAACTCTTCTATTCCATACAAGTTGTATTTATCTCAAATAGAAAAATAATGTCACCCACTTCTCTGCATTTTACTGTTTGTATATAGCCCTTCCAAGCAGCAATCTATCATCGGGGTGAGAGTCTGATGTTAATTCCCATGGTTGCTCAGTACTCATTTTTGAATAAATCTTCCATCGCCTTTTTATCACTTACACAGCAAAGGTGAAACAGGGAATAATACAAGCTAAATAAACATACAAGAGGACATCAGATAACCCTGGAGAGAACTGGACAAATGAGTTTTCCTGTGAATAGTTGTGGTTGGTTTGTTTGTTTGTCTGAAGACTGGGTTCTTCTTTTTTCCTCTTTTATCTCAGAAAAATATATTCCATTTTATGCTGCCAGCAGCCAGTCACAAAGCAAAACTGAAAATTAAAAACAAGGACACAACTGCTAAGAACTCATTGTTTGGAGCCTTCAAAGGTCCTATTAAATTGTTTGACATTCCTCCTCTGCCTTACAAGAGGAAGTAAGAATTAAGTCTCTCCCCCAGCCCAATGAAAGCATTCTAAGTTGTACCTCCAGTCCTGAAAATAGGATGGCATGATTATCATTATCAAGGTGGAAATTAAGAGTTAATCTTCTAGCAGTTCTGGGTTCTTCTGCACTGCATGGTTCTTGCCCCCTCATAACCTTCTTGCTTTGTAGAACAGAATGGTTCTCCTAACGTACATTCCTCACACTTGATAACCAGTTTGTACTGCATTTTGGCCTCAGATTCCCAAGTTCTGTCAAGATGCACTTGGTGCAATTCCGGCAGGGGGAGTGAGCACAGGTGGGTCTGATTTATTTTTATGAACCCTTAATCTTGGGACCAGCTGGGGCCAGCTGAATCTTCTGTGTAAGTGTTGGAGGGTGCCTGTGTGCCCCAGGCCAGCAGTACCGCCGGTGGCAAGTGTCCAGGGCTGCTCTGCCCAGCTCAGTCTTGGGATCCCCCCGGCTTCCTCCTAGATTCATCTCCGGAGCCCATTGCCCGGTGACAGCGAGGCGTCGCCCTGGGCTCCCACGGTCAAAGGGCTTCCAGTGGCCTGGCTAGGAGGTTCAGGCCCAGGGGGTTGGAGTTCTGGCAGCTTCTCAGCGCAGGATGCTGCACACAACAGCTCCCCTCCTCAGTCAGCCCTGGCTGAGTTGAGCTGCACCCTTTGAACGCTCCTGCCACTGGGAGCATGCCCAGCCAAGGCGAGGGGGCATGGCTCCTCCTGGGTCCAGAGCTGCTTCTTAACCCTCGCCTCACCAGTGTGGGGTTGATATACCCTGGCACATACCCTCCCCCTCAGGTTAGGACCTGGCAGTGGTCCATCCTCCGGTTCTCTCCCTCCCACTCATGATAAGAAATCGGCATTGATGTGTGCCTTCCCTAAGCATGGGAGTACTTGAAAATCATATGGTTGCAGGGAGAGTGATTCCAGCCCTCAAGGAGGCAGCAGGGGTGCTGGAACCATTTTTAGAGTGGGGGTGCTGAGAGACATTGAACCAAACTGTCAACCCTGGATATAATGAAAACCACTTCAAGGCAGGGGATGCTGCAGCACCCCCTGCACTCCTAGTTCCAGCACCTATGGGAGGCAGGACTGACAGCAAACCCAGCCTGCTTTGGTTTCTGGGGGACGGTTGCTGCTCCTGGGCTTCAGGATCCTCCCAAACCATCTCCAGTCCCGCCCCAGGATTACAGAGTAGGCTAGGGTGATTACCAGGCACATGGCCTGTTTTCGCATGGTCCTCCACTTTGAGCTGTATCTTGGCAGCCAGGTAAGGCCATAAATCCCTGTGGATACATTGGAGGTAGGTGGGGGCCCCCTGCCGTATCCAGGGACTCCACCAGATACGTCCGGACAATAGTCTGGCTGCACTTGGAGTCCACTAGGCCCGTTACCTGGGTGCTCTTGACCCACACTGGGAGTAGTAGCTTGGCCAGGCCCCATTTCTGAGTTTAGGGGCCTGTAGTCCATGGCTACAGTTCATAAGGGACGCTCCCACCTGAAATGCCCCTCCCGTCCATGCTCAAAGCATTGGTCCATCAGAGTCCCATCAGCAGACTATTTCCTGGGATGGTGGGACTTCCAGTGGTATGTATTCCTCTCTTCAGTGTTCTTGGTCTCCCGCTTTGTATCGCGTTGGTACTCAGGTTCTTCCCTTTGGCTGGGGATACTTCCCGCAGAGTTGGTCACATCAGCAGTCCCCATTCTTCTTTCCTCACCCAGCCTCAGCTGCAATTCTGGACCTTACTTCTGGAGCTTCCTGGTCTCAGTGCCTGAGGAGCCGGGTCCTCAGCAGCCATGTAATCCTGCATGAGCGACACTGCCTCTGACAGGTTCAACAGCCACTGGTGCTTCACCCACTCCCTTCCTCTGGCTGGGAGAATCTGGGTGAACGGTTCTAGCACAGTCCTCTCTGCTACTGTACCCCGGTCTGTCTCTCGTGGTTTAGCCAGTGCCAGCAGTGGTCCCACAGACATTGGGTTATCACTCGAGGTTGGACTCCATGTGGATACTCCTCCTGAGGAAACTTCTATCAGAACATCTCGAGGCTTATGGCCAGGTGGTCAAGTTTGGCCATAGCCATGAATTTTTGGTGTGGGTCTATTTCCTTTTCTTCTAAAGGCAAACCTTGTCTTGGACAACCCTTTGAACTATGAAAATCAGAAACAAATGCTCCTGAAATCTCTCTCTCATCCCCAGAAATGGCCCCACCAATGCAAGCCTGACTAAGCAACAAATGAACTTGAATACTATTGCCTATTTAAGAGCATAAGAATGGCCATACTGGGTCAGACCAAAGGTCCATCCAGCCCAGTATCCTGTCTGCCGACAGTGGCCAATGCCAGGTGCCCCAGAGGGAGTGAACCTAACAGGTAATGATCAAGTGATCTCTCTCCTGCCATCCATCTCCACCCTCTGACAAACAGAGGATTGGGACACCATTCCTTACCAATCCTGGCTAATAGCCATTAATGGACTTAACCTCCATGAATTTATCCAGTTCTTTTTTAAACCCTGTTATAGTCCTAGCCTTCACAACCTCCTCAGGCAAGGAGTTCCACAGGTTGACTATGCGCTGCGTGAAGAAGAACTTCCTTTTATTTCTTTTAAACCTGCTGCCCATTAATTTCATTTAGTGGCCCCTAGTTCTTATATTATGGGAACAAGTAAATAACTTTTCCTTATTCACTTTCTCCACACCAGTCATGATTTTATATACCTCTATAGATATATGTATATATATTGGTATATTTTATATACCTCTATTGATATATATATTGATATATTAGTTGTTATCTCTGTTTAAAGGAGAGAAACCCATGCCTTGCCAGCTACTAAGTTAGCTAATGCCACTCTAACATAGCATGGCTAAACTTCCTTTTAAGCATTTTTGCTATGTGTTAATGCGTGCAGATTCAGCAATTTGTCTAAGTAGTTTCTCTCTGTTGTATTTAGCACTGCAGATTTCCCCCTGGGCTGCTGGTCTTATCTGACTAATTGACTTTGGCTAATGGTCCAGTGGCTTAGCCTCTGACTTCTGCATCATAAGTGGGGCAATCAGTAAGTTAGAGAGCAACAAGTTAGCTTCCATGGCAGAACCAAATAAAGCTGCCAAAGCAATTCATATTGAGCTGACTAAGAAGAATTTTTAATTTCCCTAACACAAGAGACTTCAGAGGGACTTTAACACTTTAGACCCCAGTCCTAAACCACCTCTCCTAGGATCAGATTAAAGCAATATCGTGCCCTAGGCATATTATTATGTTCACAGCATCCACACAAGGAAGTTAGATACAAACATTAATATACCTGCTGGAAGGTTGCTAGGTATCACTATATTGCGTATGATTTGGAACAATAACACACAAGAACCCAAAAAAAAGAGAGAAAGCAGTCTGCTCCTAAAGCAGAGAGTACCACTCACTTTCTAGGTTTCAGAGTAGCAGCCATGTTAGTCTGTATCTGCAAAAAGAAAAGGAGTACTTGCGGCACCTTAGAGACTAACCAATTTATTTGAGCATAAGCTTTCGTGAGCTACAGCTCACTTCATTGGATGCATTCTAGGGTGGCTCTTTTCAAAATGACTCTGCTGAAGCTCTCTTTGCTATAGAGTCCCCTAGCCCTCAAGCTGGACCAGGGACTCCCCCACCCCCTGACAAACACTCTTAATGTGCTACACTGCAATTCCAACACTCCACGATGCACCATGACCCTGCCCCTTCCATTTACAGTGGCAATCTCCCTTGTCCCTACTCACCTCCATGACAAGCAGGGACAGTGGTCCCCTTCTCCCCCAAGGGTGACAGCAGAGTCCACTTCCTCTCAGGAGCAGCCAGTGGTCTCCTCTCCCAACTAGAAATACTAGCTGGCAGCAACCTCACCCCCTTATTCACCCCAGTAGCCATGGTGCAATTGGTTGGCTTAGGGGTGGGGGTTGGGCCTGCTGCGTTGTTCTCAATCTGCCACACACATAACTCTGTGCTGGCAGGGATCCCCAGAGCATTGGTCTTGGCGTTAATACCCATGAAAATTCATGGAGCAGTCCACCCCTCTCAGAGATATTGTATCCAGTTGTCTTCAAACTCAGGCAAATATTGCAGCTTTGGATGCATTCAGGTCACACTTTCAAGACTGTCTTCATGCCCATGCAGTTGAACCAATGAAAGTCACTCTTTCTTGTAGGAGCTGTTCCACTTTGTATAAATAATTAGTCATTGAGCCAAAGAGAAACTCTTCTAGGATGTAGGAAATTCCCTGATTTGAAGCAGGGCTTTGAACCTGTGTCTCCCATATCCCAGAATAGTGTCCTAATCTATCATGGACCTGAGAAACCTTCCCGATGACACCAATACATTTCCATGAAAAGGTTTGGTGTTGATGAATCAGAACATTTTGTCAGAAAATTCCCATTCAGTGTTCTCATCTAGCGCATGACAGATGAGAAAATAATCAGGATAGTTCGTGTAGTATAGACTAAAAAATTCATCAGAGAGAGAGAGAGAGAGAGAGTGTGTGTGTGTGTATGTATCCTGGGGTTAGACTCCATTTCCTTCCATGAAAGTGGGGTGGTTAAAACCAAGCATGCCTTTTAGAAAGCATTCTTTATGCAGGCTAATATTCCTTAATTTATGCAAAAAATACATTACAGGGAGGGAAAACAAAAATAAGGATCAAGAAAAAATATCAAGGCAAAAGGAAGAAAAGGGGCAGAGCTTTCTTGGTTTGTTCCATCTAATCTTTAGAGATTATTTTTCTTCTAGATTAAAATAATTTTCTGACTACATGTCCTAAACAAACAGCTCCAGATTTCAAAACGTGTCCACTTAGAGCTGAATGTTAGAGCTGCAAAGTTCAGAACCAATTCCAAATTCTCCAGAAGCCAACACATTAAGAGCTGGAGCTTTGGTTTGGGTTTATCCATGCTGTCTGTCTACCTATGAATTTTAGGGCTTGTGTACTGGGCTCCAGGACTGCAGGGAAATTAATATGTATTTACTAAAAGTGTGAAGTTGAAGTGAATTGGTTAAATTGCATTAAATCCCTGTGTGGATGCTGTTGTTCAGAATTCAAGTGACCTTAATTCAGTTTAGCTTAATTCACTTTAGAAGTCACCACTTTCCTGGATGTAGCCATGTAGACAAGCCCTTAGCATTTTATATTGCTGCCCATCACTGTAGTATCTTCTTTACAAAATGTATAGAAATGTATCATGTTTCCTAGTACATAGAATGACTCCATTGACTTGAATAGTCTTTGGATCAGGCTCCTAATTTCAGGTATAACTCCATTCATCTCAGGGAATGAATTTGGCTCTTTGAGTTTAATAGTCCACTCCTCTTATCCAAGACCTTCCTCCAAATGATGCTTCTTTGCAAGCCCAGGGCACTTGAATATATATGTTCCAGGCTGATGGGGAAAATGCCAGGATAAGATGGAAATCTTAAACTCTCAGCGGTCCGGCATGACTGACCCAAGATTTTTTAAATGTGTCCTTGTAAAACTTTACTTCTGGAGTAAAGAGAATTCACCCTGGTCTGTCTGGAATCATGGACTAGCTTTGTGCTGAAATCTATTAACCAATAGGACAAGGACATTGCTTTCCTTCCACTGTTAGCAGAATAGTCCCCAAACTAGTCTGCTTAGTGTAAGGAAGGTGAGGAGCAAGATCTCCTCGTTACTCTTGGAGATTGGCTAGGAGGCTGGTTTCTCCAGATGAGAGCTGGGGCACACTGATGGTTTGCAGTGGGAGAAATATGCACTCCCACTGCCTGAGCTGTACCTGTTTTGGGAATAAACAGAGAAATCTGGGCGCTCAGACTGTCACCATTATTACTATTTACATTACAGTAGTGGCTAGCCACCTCAAATGTAACTGGGACCCCATTAGGCTGGAAGCTGCAAAGATAAGAGAGAGTACCTGAGCTTGCATTCTAACAGACAAGACATATAAAAGGGAGCCTGATTATCCCCCTTTTACAGATGGGAAACTCTCTGTGACTCAGTTCAAATAACTTGCCCAAGGTAATCCAGAAAAATCACTGGCAGAGCCAAGAGGTGAATCACAATCTCCTGAGTCTCAGTCCAGTGTCTTAACCACAAGACCATCCTTCCTTTCATGTTTCATTTTGATTCCGCTAAATAGGTTGACTGTGTCCCCAAAGTCCAGAATCTTTTGATTTGTACATTGAGATTTCTTGGGCCAAATTCATCTTTGGCGTAACTCCATAAAGGGATGAATTTAGACTCTGGGGTTTTCCTTACATAAGAATGGCCATAGTGGGTGAAACCAATGGTCCATTTAGCCCAGCATCCTGTCTTCCAAGAGTGGCCTATGCCAGATGCTGCAGAAGGAATGAACAGAACAGGGCAATGTATTGAGTGATCCATTCCCTGTCGTCCAGTCCCAACTTCTGGGAGTCAGAGGTTTAGGGACATCCAAAGCATGGCATTGCATCCCTGACCATCTTGACTAATAGCCAGCAATGGACCTATCCTCCATGAATTTATCTAATTCTTTTCTAAACCCAGTTATATTTTTGGCCTTCACAACATCCCTTGCTTGGAGAAGAAACTCAATGAAGAGATGAGCAAAGAGAGGGCTTGCTTCCCAGCAGTCTTTGCACGCTTCCTAGCTCAACTTCCAATAACAGCAACAGAAAAACAGACTTTGACTTTTTGTATTCTAAGCACTGAAGTTAAAGAAGCAGGGCCAGATCCTCAACTGGTGTAAATCCGTGTGGCTTGACTGAAATCATCGGGGATATACTGATTTACAGCAGCCAATGATTTGACCTTCAGTGTATCAAAAGGAACCGTAATAGAGAGAGTTTTCTTCGGTGTTACTTCCTCCCCTCTTATGATCCCTTACAAGAAAAGCAGAAGCTACACTGAGCCCTAAGGAACATTTGAGACTGCGCCTTTCATGTCTCTCAAACTGAAAAGTTTTTAGCACTTTGTTGTCTGAAGCTGTAAGTTAATCTGTGCACAAATGCTCCTACTATAAGTAAAAAACGATATGCAAATGACTTCCTTCAACTGCTGCAAGGCTTGGGATTCTTTCTTTTGCCCCCTCTGGCTGAAAGGAACATGCTACAGCTCATCCATCTGTTGCTTTTGAACTCAAAACCAGGATCTCTGTGTGAAAATCTTTCCCCATTAGATGAGATGTTAACACTCAGGCAGGAGCAAACTTTAAAGTACTGGTCTTTGCTTCGTTTGGTAGGAATTTTGAAAGCTTGAATTGTACTGGTCTACTGATTCCTAGGGTGCTCACTAGGGGAAATCTCTATCAGAACAAAATATTTTCCCAGTGTAACTACAAAAAGCTATTTTTTTCCTTTGCGTAACACAAAGATTTTTCTGCCCATGCCAAATAGATGTGTACTGTACATGAAGCACACTCCATGGCACTGAAAGGTCTCTAGCAACATACTAAGTGCTAATGTCACCACAGCTCAGCTCTTTGGTGTGGCCGGTGAGAAATGGGGGAGTTGGTTGGTTGTCAAGACCAGTCCCTAGTAATGATAAGACTCCTGATCTCGGAGGAAGTTCTGATTGATTCCAGACTTTGCAGTTGGATCTGTCTGGGTGGGTTGTCCACACCCCAAAAAGTGTCTCTCCTTTGGGATCCTTATAGACACTCTCAGCTGATAAATCAAGGACTAAGGAGACCACAGATACTGAATCCCTTCTTAGACAAGTTAAAAGAAGCTTATTCTTTTCTGTCAGGTTTACTTAGCACTGCCAGCTACCTTGGGCAAACCCAGTGAACCAATTTTTTTGACCTCCAGGCCTGATCTTCAAGCCTAGAATGCATGTGTCAGAGCCTCAGCAGGCATAAACCGGGGGTAGCTTCACTGAAGTCAACGGAACTATGTGGACATATACCAGCTTAGGATCTGGTCTCATTTTTATCAAAGCCCAGTTTGATCCAGAGGCTGTGGCAACATACCTGTCACAGGGTGACTGGCCCCTGTAAATAAAGTAGGTAAATAAAGTAGGTGCCAATAAAGCAGGTGGCTGGCCCCTGTAAATAAAGTAGGCCAGCAGGGCCAGTAGGCCAGTAGACTGTTAGAGGGCTTATTCCTTCACCTTCTTACTTCCGTGGTCCTTCTCGCATGAACAGAGAGCAACAATACCCGAAGTCCGAAGGTGCAAACAATTCAATGTTTATTGGGGTGAACTTCCAGCAAGCAATGATTCCAGTTTCCTTCCTTGGTGTCCCCCTTCCCAGCTCTGATGCCACAGAGCCTTTCCTGTGTCCCTGTTCCCATTCCCACCCTTAGCAAAACATAATTCCAATTCCCCCACCCCCATTCCCTGTTCCCATTCCCCTACTTATACTTCCTGATTGACTGCAGCCTATATAGTAAAACTTGAGTTCTGCTTAGCTATACCTTAACCAATCATTTTACTGAAATTTAACTAACCAATCCTACCATATTGTAACATGATTATCTAACCAATTATACCCCACCACCTTAATTAGTTTACACCCAGCAAAATTAATTATACAGCAGACAGAAACAATCACAGAACCAGACAGAGATTATACACACAAACAATAGGGAAATGGGGACTACAGTGACAGAACAACAAAGAAATGAGGATTTCACACTCCTGCTATTGATAATTGAGTTTTTGCCAGACAGGATGCTACCAAACTAAGTTTTCTTTAAATCTTCTAGGCTCTTCCCTTTCTCTGGAGGTGATCGGCATTATCAGGACAGGATTGTATTCCTTAACAGCCCAATAGCACCTTCTTTCAGTGTGACTGGTGAGGACGTGACCATTCGCTTCCCTGCTTATGGCTGCCTCTGCTGCTTAGCCAAAGGCCTTAGCCTACGAACAGGGCCTCAGACTGTCACAGTAAGAGAAGGCCCTTACACTGGCAGACAGTGATTTTGATTCTTTCTTTTATACCTCTATAACTAGCTAAGTGATAAGAATACACCTAAATTCTTAAAGTATAGGCCTTTACAGACAGGCCTGAATATCTATATCCTAACATAGGACAGCAGGGTCAGTAGTCCAGTCTCTGTAAATAAAGTAGGTAAATAAAATAGGTCCAAATAAAGCAGGTGCTCCCATTTGGCCAATTAAGAGAGTGTGGCAGCACCTGAGGCTATAAAGGATCGGGAAGGCCTGGTGAAAGTTAATCAGGAAAAGTCAGGATACTGAAGGAAGTCTCTGGGGAAAGCTGTAGAGAGCAGAAAGCTTGCTGCAGGTCCTCCTGGGAAATGGGGAGGAAATAGTGGAGAGGCTAGCCTGCTGCCCTGTAAGATCCAGAACTAGTGATAGGAGGTTGAACAGGACAGAGGGCTAGTAAGCCAGTGGATGGGGCTAGCTGGGGCCTATTGAGGAATGCTGAGGCTATGCTGGAGAGCCAGGGTGGGGTGAGAGTTGGCGGAGCTGTATTGCCTGGATTATGGTGTCTGAGATTGGTTATGTGCACAGGGTTTTCTTCTATAATAAATTAACTCCACACAGGCTATTTGCACTAAGATAGACAGTTGGGACGGTTTCAGGGAACTCTGAAAGGAGAAACTGAGGCAAATGTGACTGTCATTCGGCAGCCTGCCTCAGAAGTGTGCTCCAGGCAGGGGCCACCCTATGAGAGTGCCATTCCTGGCTGTTAAGTGCACTGATTGGCACTCAGCTTGCTGATCCTGAAGGCAACTTCAGAGATCTGATTTTAAAAGCAGTTTGGAAGGGATTGAAACCTCCCTGCCTCAGGGTACAAGCCAATCTCTAACTGGGGTTAGGGAGAAATGTTCTAGAGGGGGAGGTCCTCCCTTAATTGCCCACTTCAGGGTTTCTTGCACCTTCCTCTGACACAGCTGCTACTGGTCATCACTGGTGTGATCCAGTATGGCAGTGCCTAGGCTTCTTATGCCACAACCTGTCTCACCAATAGCCAAGAGGAGAGAGAAGTCAAGTAACCTCCTTCACCCAGCCGTCGAGAGGGGGAGAACTAAGTAGCCGAGTTCTGGGATTTGGGAAGGGGCTATGCCGTAACAAAAGGAATGTGGCTTTGCGGGAAGGGCCAGCAGCAGTGTTTAGTTTCCTTTTCAGCCTGCCTGAAGTTGGCAACTCTAGGAACCAATCTAAAAATGTTGCCTTCATTCATTTGGGAGTTTGCCAGAATAAGGACTTCGGAATAAGGGTATTAAAGATTCTACAGGCAGAGGGATGATATATGTGTCACATCCAGAACACACGATGGCGTAGTAAAGTCAAAAAGTTTCCTTGGCATTTGTTTGGAATGGCCTATGTAGCTCAGCAGTGTCTCGTGACCAGTCCCAAACTCATGGTGATAAATGCTGGGATTTCCAGAGGAAACCTATGGGAATTAGGCACTGGATTCCCATGAACTTTCAATGAGAATGGTATATCTAGCTCCTTTTAAAGTCTCATCCAAAACCGCTATGCCACACGACAATGTCAGGCACTCTACAGCAGGACAGGTGGTTTAAGCAGCTACACAGTATAGCCTGACCCCTCTAGATTTCCACAAACCTGGTTCATCCCCATCACATTCAGCAGGAAGCTGAGATGTAGCCAGAAGACTTGCACATTGCAGTGTTTCATGTCACCTGCACCACACTACTGACCCATTCCCAACTGGCCAAACCTCCTTAGGCGAGGGAAGAAGAGAGAGAAAAGGAAATTGTTTTGCTGTCTGAGTGAAAAACCAACATGAGCTTTTCTCACCCAAGGCATCTAAAGGCTGTAAAATAGGGCAGCATGTGTGGGGACCAAATGGACCCTGATGGGCTCATATCAGGAAGCCATGGAGCATAACCCATGGAAAGATTTTGCTGTTACTTACCACAGTTGAAGATGGAGATGGTGAAGTCATGGATGATAGAACTCACCACACAGCTGGATTGTGGATGAATGATCCAGACCTGAGAGGGATGTACATTTGAATTAGAGCCCCTATAAGATCCATTTATTCTTCATTCAGCTCTCCGATCAGCCACTCAAAAAAAAAAAAAGGAAAATTCATGTCTATGTAAGATCTCTTTAAACAGCCTAGGTAATTACTTGAGTGCATGCATTATATACAAAGCTGCTCTGCCCGTAGCTAGGCACAATCATCAAAATATAATTAACTTTAAAAAAATGTTTAACTAATTTTAATGCAGAGACACACACCAGAAATCTCCACCGTCAATCTTTTTATTTAATTTGTGAGCTCAGAGACCAGGGGCAGAGCTTCATCCTGAGCTTTTGAATTTCCTGGCTTTCCAGCCACCTGTGTCAAAAATTCTTTCCATTGTATTAAACTAGTCTGTTCGGGAGAGCTACTAATCGTATAACAGCGCACTACCAGGAGAGTGCAGCCATCAACTAAATGGACCAAATGAGATGGTGTGGGCGGTGGGATTTTAACTGACTTGTAGTGCTCATAAAAAGTGTCATATTAACGGCCCCAAAGACTCAAGGCCCCTGTTGATTCAGCAAAGAAGGAGCTGTGCTGTGCAAGCTTCTTGAGGTTGCTCTAAGCACTGGGGCCAATTTAGCACCAGGATTGCAGAGGCTAAAATCCCCCCTTTCCTTTCTCCCACCCAAGTCTTCCTCTGAGTCCACCTGAAGTAAACCTGAGGATTTGATCCTAAATGTCTCCGTACCTTTTGTATGTGGTAGTGGACAGATGAAGTGGCACCAGCACATCCTCTCATTCTCCCCAGAGTAAGGAACCAAAATCCTACACCATACACAAAATGAAAATACCAACAAGTGGGTTAGCAGACTGCACATAACTGTCTACCCCTTTCTTCTGCCCCGGTCAGTAGGAGAGCACCAGTAATGCATCCACTTCTCCTTTTATTTAATGGGGTTCCAGCCCTGGCCAGGCCACAAGCATCACTACCAGGTTAGGTCCAGTGCTTCCTTTGCACATGGCCACTTCAGGATCCCAGGCTGCTACTTTGGTGGAGAGGTAGGCATGGAGCATTGGCACGCTACCTCCATTTCTTCCCAGTTATCTCACGCCCCAAATGCAGTTGCCAGCCAGGGCCAACTTAGCTTTCAAGAGCTGCTACGAGTGCAGCTAAGTCCCAGTGGTACCCACGGTATTCTTATTTGTGTTAAAGGGATGGCCTGTCAATTTTCCCCCTTTGAAGTCTCTACTGGGTTTGGTCTTTACTGCTTCAGAAGGACAAACTCACATGCTTAGAGAAGGAAGCCTCATTCTACTTCATGGTGTGGACCATATCCTGATAGATAGATTGGCCAAAGGACCCCACCCCCTCTTGATCCCATAGATCAGCTCCCCTCCCATTTGCTACTGCATCATGGCCTAACAGCAACAGCAGCCATTGCTTACATGGAACTATTGTAATAGGAAAGTGTTTCAGGTATATGAGGCCTTTGGATACAATACAGCAGCTGGAAATGTGAAGATGGGGAGCCAGCATCCTGGCACAGATCCACAGATCAACAACATGTGCTCCACAGCCCACTGTTTAAAAACCACTGACCTATAGAGGAAATACAGCCAGACAGAGAGAAAAGGTGTTACAGGAGTGCTGTGCAAAAAGAGATGTAGGAGTTTTTACTTGTGTATGTAGATAGTTAATAGGGTACATCTACTGGTCCATAAGAACATGTAGAATTGTTCTTAGGTTAATAGGCTCTTTGCAGTTGTTGTTGTTTATGCATGTGAATGGCTTCCTGAGTCTAGCTCTTAAAAATGGAACAGATTCTTACCGTCATTGTTCATTTGATTGGGGTCATATCCATGCGTTCACAGAGGGATGGTTGCCCTGCATTGCTCACTGATCAAAGGTCTTGCACCATTTACACCTATTTAAAAATACCAATATATCTGTTGGATGGCAAGCCACTTGTTCAGTCGGGACGATTGGCGCGCTGGCTCTCAGCCAAACAGTAGCAGCAAAGCTAAGTGACCTTGATGTTCCTTGTTCTATAGTCCACCCCAAAAAGTTTGCTGCTCCTCAGAGCCTCTGAAGACAAAATCTCACTGCTCCAGTAAGCCAGGAAACTTGAATAATTATTAGCACTGCCAGTGTCGGGAACTTTTCACCAAACTAAAGAAGACAAAAAAGAAACCATCAGAAGATCAGGGCTTGAGTCTCATTTACACCAGCATAAACCTGATGTAACCCCATTGAGTTCAGCAGGGTTACTCCTGACGTTCTCCTCTCCCACTCAGAGGAGAAGTTGCATGTATATTTATTATAATCTCACAAAAGGGAATAAATGAGGCAGACAATAAAGTAGCACTTTTTATCCCCCCAGCCAAAAAGTATTGGTGACATACATATCTAGAAGCCTCCAGGGGCCCAAATTACCATCATGCCTTCTGCAGCTGACTTTCCCCATTGATCAAGCTTGTCTAGTTCCATTTATATTAGCTGGCCTAGTTTTCAGTTCCCTTCCTGAAAGGGATACAAAATCCTTTGGAAAACCCAACCCAACCAAAGCCTAACTACACTCAGGAATGCTTTATACAGAATAAATCATTTCTGAACTCTCTGTAACTCCATTAAGGGGAAGCCCCAAGGACAGAACTGTCTCATATTCCCCCATTTTACAATGGGGAAATAAATACTTACGTACCTCTCAGGATGTGAGGGGAAGGAACAGGTTCTTAGGCAAGATCAGTGATGTTTGTTGGTAAACCCCTTCGAAATCTCTGGCTGAAAGGCACTGTCAAGAGTTTGGGGAGGGATTTTCAGTGATGCTGACTTCGGTGCGAGCAGAGTTAGGCCAAGACTTGGTGCTTCTGGAAAACTCACCCTACAAGGTGTATTGGAACATTTGCTCTGTGTGCACACCCAGACCGCCACGGCATGCGTGAGCATGATGGGTTGACTTTTATAGGGGGGTTGGAGGGACTACATAGAAGGGGCCTGCGATGCAGAGAGCAACATGTCCACTACCTGGTGCAAACCTCTCCTGTCTAAACCCAAACTAAATTCATTCAGAGCCAGATTACGCAACCCTTAGTCACGTTTAGTAGTACCATGCTCCATGAATAGATCTACTGAATTTCCTTTGTCTAAAAAATCAGTTATCTTCTCAAGGAAGGAGATCAGGTTGGACTGGCATTATCTACCTTTTGTAAAACCATTTTGTATTTTATCCTAACTACCGTTTACTTCTAGCTCCTTAAATACGTTCTCTCCTCTTTCATAATGTTTACTCTCGGGCCTTTTTTTCCTTTGAAACGTGGAGGATGTCACATACTGCATCTTAACAAAACACATCTTGATGTCCTATTTTTCTTTTCTTTTTTTTAAGTAGAGCTTCAGAGTTCTTTAATGTCCCCATTTACTGCACTTTTTATTGAATGCAGAAATCTATAGTATACCACTGGTCAATAAAGAGCTGTTTATGGAAAGCAAAAGCTTCTCACAGATGCTACAAACAAAAAAAAGGGAATAATTAATACATGGTGAACAATGGCCACTGGGCTGTAACTAATAAGGAGAATGTATCATCTGCTAGAAGAAAGGTTTCATTTCACACCTGCCTTGAGGGCCTGGTGATATTTCTCCTGCTGTCGGCAAATACTGGCCATAGTTATACATTATGAAATGGCTGTTTTATCTAAGCATGGAAAACTCTTTTGGCCTCTTCTGAAAGTTAGTTATTGCTTGCATAGTGCATCTGTGCCAGTATCATTTGAGCAATAGCGTTATCTTCTTTCTGCTGCCCACAGGTTCCAGGGGATTCGGTGTCCTCACTTAAATTACCCTCCTCCCCCCATGTCTAAAATTTATTTGCATATTTTGTAACAGATTTACGGCCACTTAGGACGCCACGATCATCTTCTGGCCAATCAAGACTTAGATCTTTCTGCTTTGTAAAACACAGGCCTTCTCCTACTTAACTTAAAGGACAACAGCTCCTGGCACACAGCTGAGCAGTCCTGGTTCCATCCAGCAGAGGGCAGTGGTGCACATCAGCACGGACTGGTATGTTACGGGTGGAATTTTCAGACGCTCTCATCACTGGTCTAACTCTGCTTCCATTGGAATCCGCGGTAAAATCCCATCCTATGATGTCCAGTTCCACTGCCATTACAGAAGTGGATGCGAAAACCTGTGGAAATCAAGGGGAAGGGTGATAGGGCTAAGGAGCTACGCTCAGGCTCCTGCTCTCTCCTTAGCTCGGCCCCGCTCTGTCTGACCCAGGCAATTCCAGCTCACACCGAGGTCGGGACCACCCTCCGACTCCCCGCCCCCGGCCTCCTGACTCTCTCATTAGCCTGCCTGTCAATCAGGCTGACCTGGAGCACTGGCCTCTCCCAGTTGTTCCTGGGGACTGTCAGACTCAGGGTCCTGATTTCCCATCGACCCTTCCCCTTTCTTTTGGTACTGGGAGCTAGCCAACCAAAAAAAACCCACTGAGTTTTAGTAAGGACCCAACAGTCCCCTTACATAAAAGCAAAGCTCTAGAAAACCCAGTGTTGGTACAAGCTTGCCACGTCTCGGCATGGCTGGCAAGACTGGTTACAAGGTTACAAGGATTTTTAATGGTGTGTTTGCATAGGTATTAAGCAGGCTGAGGTCTCATATACCAAACCAAACCATGTTTCAAACTGTTTAATGTCGGACAGTGACAGGGGCCTGGTAACACCTTGGACTCTTTGGGTCGGTGACAGCTCACCATCTCTAACACCTTTTTCACTGAGGTTGTTGCAGCACTGGGAAGACCTCAGGCTTTACTGAAGTTAATTAAATAGCTTCTGAGGGGAATTCTGACACTGGAGTGGTAATTGTGGGGCTAAGTAGGCAATTGGCTCAGTAATTGGGAGGATATATTTGGCAGGAACTGGGAAGCAAGGGAGTCAGGGAGAGGAAAGAAAGCTGTGTGGAAGTCTCCACCTGCTATATACCTATGATTTCCCCTGTTATGCTTTGAAATGAAGATTAAATGCACACGTGGTGAAAAGGAAAGGGCCTACGTGTGTTTGTAGCTAGGGGACCACAAGAACAGACGAGGCAGCGGTGCCCACAGGGTAGGTGAAGGGCCCCTTTATTCCATCAAAATTAATACAATAGGCCCCAATCAGGGTTGGAGCCCCATTGTGCTAGGAACTGGAGAAACACGAAGCAGAAAGTTAGCATCTACCCCAAAGAGTTTACAATCTGATTTTTTAAATATCAGATGGAAGCAAAACAAGCCAACACACGGGCTTTGGAGCCCAAGGCTCTGAGTTTAGAAGGCTGGTTTCAAATTCTTTGCCTTGATGATCAGATTCTAAGGATAAGGTAGGAATGTGAGACTTCGCTTGCTGGGATATGTGAACCCTATGAAATTACCCCAAAGTAACTATAATAGGCTATTGATCATTTCAAGGTTAATTATGATAGGTCTTTGGGGGAATGGTATTCAAAATGTACGCTGAACAAAACTTCAAAAGAGTAAAGGAGAAAACAAGCAATGGACAAAGCATTTTGACATAGACATGATGTGTGTGTGTGTGTGTGTGTGCGCGCGCGCGCCCGGGTGTGATAACACCCCTCCAAGAAGGATTATCTCATCCCAGCAAAGAGAGGTGGTTGTGTTTATAAAGCTGAGTGTGATCAGAGAAGTGAGATGTCAGACTCAGCTCAATAATTAAATCAGTGGTCAGTGACATCTCTTTTGAAGGACTACTGCTCATTAGACTTTTTCAGATCACTTGCATTAAAATGACAGCATTTTAACATCAAAGTCCGAATGATTCACACCCATCCCCTGCTTTTCTTTGGCGTGTTAGTTTTTATTTTAACCCTCAGCATTGTAGCAGGTTAGCTAGTAGCAGACAAAGGGATGTTCCATCCTCAAACCCACTCCTTAAAATTGAAGTGACATGAAGAAAGACATCAGTAGGTAAACCAACTGACACTTAATCTATGTGTGGTTTAATCTATACACACACTTCACCAACATGCTTAAATGAAAAATAATTCATGGCAATTTACATTTACAACTTTTTCTGAGATTGCTTTGTCTTTTAACTAATGCTCTTGGACAGCAGCATTGTTGAATTTCATAAAGCAGGGCTGATAAACTGTCTGAGCAACTAAAGAACTGAGGCGTCTTGCTGTACAAAATGAGACCTGGGAGATTTTGTTAGATGAGCAATCAACTGTGGGAATGCTGATAGCAACACTACTAATTTTAAGGCTTAGTCTACACTTAAAATTTAGATTAACATAGCTACATTGCTGAGGGATGTGAAATAGTCACACCCCGAGCACCGAAGCTAATCTGACCTAAGGTCTGGCGTCTAGACGCAGATAGGTCAACAGAAGAATGCTCAAAAATAATTCCTGGGGCTTCCTTTTCAGTTTGTGCATAGTTGCTTTCTGTTTCATTTGAAGCAAAGTCAATTGGCTTCTCTTCTGGACATACTGTGAGAGATAACTCATCCTACCCCAAACATTGAGGCATCATGCAGGCAAATCAAGATCAAAGTGGGTTAATGCCTCTGAGGCCACATTAAGTAACAAGTCCTTACCCTTTTGAAAAGCTTTGTCATATCGATCTGTCTAAATCCAGGTTTTTCCTTGCCCTACATTATGAAGTGGATTCAGTCTGGTAGCCAGATGAGGAACAAAGGATTCAGAGTGGTTCTGTAATCCCAGGAAAGAATGGAACTTACTTAGTTTTTCTGGGAGGCACTGGAATGTCCATCGGGCCTTGACCTGTACTGGTGCCTTGTGAAGAACTTTGGTGTTAATTACATGGTTCATGTCCCCTAAGGACTACTGGAAGAGTGCGGGGAAAGCACATCACAATGAGAAATATAGGACAGAGTGAAAGAGAGCATGAGCCATAGAAAAGACATGAATAAGGGACAAAAGGTGTTCTTAAGTGTCTAAAAGCCCTAGAGAATTTGCAGTAAGGAGGACAGCAAAGCATCTGAAAGTTGGGAGTGGAAATCTGTATCAGTTCTAACAATGAGGAGTCCTTGTGGCACCTTAGAGACTGACAAATTTATTTGGGCATAAGCTTTTGGGCATAGCACTGCCGCCCCTCCCCACACACACTTGGTAAGGCAACTCCAATCTTTTCATATGCTGTGTATTTATACCTCTCTACTGTATTTTCCACTCCATGCATCTGATGAAGAGGGTTTTAGCCCATGAAAGCTTATGCCCAAATAAATTTGTTAGTCTCTAAGATGCCAGAAGGACTCCTCGTTGTTTTTGCTGATAGCCTAACATGACTACCACTCTGAAACCTTGTATCAGTTCTGTGAGCAATCAAGAGCCCAGCTTATATTGGGCCCAATCCTCCAAGATGCAGAGTGTTCCTAGGGCACAGGTGGACAAACTACGGCCCGCAGGCCACATCTGGCCCACGAGACCATCCTGCCCGGCCCCTGAGCTCCCGGCTGGGGAGGTTAGCCCCCGGCCCCTCCCCCGCTGTTCCCCCTCCCCCGCAGCTATGCTGCCTCATGGGCAGCTCTGGGCAGTGGGGCTGCACGCTCATGCAGGGCAGCGCGGCAGCATGTCTGGCTCTGGCCGGGCGGCACAATTGCCAGACATGCTGCTCTGAGTGGCATGATAAGGGGGCCGGGGCTGAGGGGTTGGATAAGGGGCTGGGGGTCCCTGGGGGCAGTTAGGGGACAGAGAGCAGGGGGCGGTTGGATGGGGAAGAGATTCGGGAGGGAAGTGGGGGGTTTTAGATAGGGGGTGGGGTACCAGGGGACGGTTAGGGGCAGGGGTCCCGGGAGGGGGCGGTCAGGGGACAAGGAGCAGGTGGGGGGGGTTGGATGGGTCGGGAGGGGGTGGTCAGGGGACAAGGAGCAGGGGGGTTGGATGGGTGGGGGATTCTGAGGGGGGCAGTCAGGGGACGGGAAGTGGGAGGGGTCCAATAGGGGGCGGGGGCCAGGCTGTTTGGGGAGGCACAGCCTTCCCTACCCGGCCCTCCATACAGTTTCATACCCCGATGTGGCCCTCGGGCCAAAAAGTTTGCCCACCCCCATCCTAGGGAGATGGTTAGCACCCTCAGTGGGAAGCGAGAGCTCTGAGGATCAGGCAAGACTGAGCCCACACCACAGCCATTTTCTATCACATATTTATAAAATTTTAAGGCCAGAAGGACCATTATGATCATTGTTTGACCTCCTGCACAGCACAGGCCAGAGAACGTAACTCAGTGATTCCTGCCTGGGTAAACTGGAGCGTACCTTTAAGAAAGGTTTCAGAGTAGCAGCCGGGTTAGTCTGTATTCGCAAAAAGAAAAAGAGTACTTGTGGCACCTTAGAGACTAACAAATTTATTTGAGCATAAGCTTTCGTGAGCTACAGCTCACTTCGTCGGATGCATTCAGTAGCCACTGAATGCATCCGACGAAGTGAGCACTGAATGCATCCGATGAAGTGAGCTGTAGCTCACGAAAGCTTATGCTCAAATAAATTTGTTAGTCTCTAAGGTGCCACAAGTACTTCTTACCTTTAAGAAAGGCATTCAGTCGTGATTTAAAAACTCAGCGTGATGGAGATTTATCTTGCTATTAACTTTCACAATTTCTCATTTCTATGGCAGCTAAATGTTTGTTTCCATGCAAACTGAGAAGCAGGCCTCTTGAAATGGAAAGATACATATATATAAAAGCATAAATCATGACAACTCATATTTAATATCCTTTTGAATCTCTTACACTAATCTAGATGCGGGTGTAACCATTTTAGATCATTATCTAGCTGTGAGATGTTCTTTTTAATCTTAACAATCATATTTATGAAACTCATAAACATATAGTTGTCCATATATCTGAACCAGTCATGTAAGATGGTCTAATGGCCATGTTTAGTATGAGACGTAGTTGTCTGCTATATCTAGGCTATAATTTCCAAACTACTATTTTATTCTGACTGTGTTTATAGGAAGGCTAAAAACAATAAACTCTAGCCCATTTTTGATGAGCTTATCTTTAAAAAAGTAGGAATGCTTTAAATGAGCTTTTGACTCAAAAATCACTAGGAAGACCTGACTGGTAATATTCTAAATATAATTCCTGGACCAAAAATATTAAGAGTACATATAAATAACTTAAGAATAAAGCCATTAGAAGATCAAACAATATAAATACCCATTAAAACACAGGAAATTCAGAGTGAAAGTTAAACTTAAAAGAATCTCAAACTTATGAAGCGATGACAATGCACAGTGAAGGCTTCTAAACAACCTTAATTCTGATGCCATGGCAATACCAGCTTCTTATCTTTCCTTCTTTGTTCCTTTCAGACCCACCTTGCAGACACAAGAGTACATTATTATACATAGGTTGCAGTCTTGTTCTAAATTACTGCAAGATAAGCATTGGGAAGCTGTCATAAATATAAAGGGAAGGGTAAACCCCTTTAAAATCCCTCCTGGCCAGAGGAAATCTCTTCTCACCTGTAAAGGGTTAAGAAGCTAAAGGTAACCTCGCTGGCACCTGACCAAAATGACCAATGAGGAGACAAGATACTTTCAAAAGCTGGGAGGAGGGAGAGAAACAAAGGGTATGTGTTTCTGTCTATATTCTGTCTTTGCCAGGGATAGACCAGGAATAAAGCCTTAGAACTTTTAGTAAGTAATCTAGCTAGGTACGTGTTAGATTATGATTTCTTTAAATGGCTGAGAAAAGAATTGTGCTGAATAGAATTACTATTTCTGTCTGTGTTTTTGTAACTTAAGGTTTTTGCCTAGAGGGGTTCTCTATGTTTTGAATCTAATTACCCTGTAAGATATCTACCATCCTGACTTTACAGGGGGGATTTTTTTTATTTCTATTTACTTCTATTTCTATTAAAAGTCTTTTTGTAAGAAAACTGAATGCTTTTTCATTGTTCTCAGATCCAAGGGTTTGGGTCTGTGATCACCTATGCAAATTGGTGAGGCTTTTTATCCAACATTTCCCTGGAAAGGGAGGGTGCAAGTGTTGGGAGGATTGTTCATTGTTCTTAAGATCCAAGGGTCTGGGTCTGTAGTCACCTAGGCAAATTGGTGAGGCTTTTTACCAAACCTTGTCCAGGAAGTGGGGTGCAAGGTTTTGGGAAGTATTTTGGGGGGGAAAGACTTGTCCAAACAGCTCTTCCCCAGTAACCAGTATTTGTTTGGTGGTGGTAGCGGCCAATCCAAGGACAAAAGGGTGGAATATTTTGTACCTTGGGGAAGTTTTGACCTAAGCTGGTAAAGATAAGCTTAGGAGATTTTTCATGCAGGTCCCCACATCTGTACCCTAGAGTTCAGAGTGGGGGAGGAACCTTGACAGAAGCCTTAATGGAAATGTATCAGGGCATGTGGATGTGGTAAGAGAAGAGGCATCTTCAAGCCAAGAGGAATGGAAAAACATGATGGGTATGAAATGATGAGCTAGATGCATATGGGTCAAAGTGATGGTCTCCCACTGCTCTGCCATGGTGACAGAGTAATACATGGAAGGATGAATGCATAGCATTGTGATTCAAGAACTCCTGAGTCCTAACCACATCTGTGCCCTGAGTAGCTGTCTGTTAACTTTCTGCCTCAGTTTCCACATCGGTAAAATAATGATAATAATACTTTGAAGGGTTGTTGTGAGCATTATGGGTCTCCTACTCATGTCATGGAGACTTCTCCTAAAGCTCAGGTGTGTTAAGCTTTCCGGGGCATCTTTTAGCAAACTTTACCTTACTATCTGACCTTTTGCTGGCTGCCACCCACATAGAATTACTGCAAGGGGATCTCAGATTGGGTTTGTTTGAGATGTATTTGCTAAACATTTTTCTGCACACCTTCAAAATACATGGTGAATTTGCACAGTGTGTCAAATTGTCATGAAACGACCATTTGGAAGAAGCTGCAAATTTAAGCAGCAAATGAAAAGTTGTTGATTTCCACTGATCATTTGAGAAGGTTTGTGAAGGTTCAAAGACACATGGGGGGCTCACTGGGGGAAACTCAGCACTGAGAATGAATCCCCATCAAAGGAACAGAGCTGTTAAAAAGGTGCATTCTCCTTGCACCACACCATAAAACCCGCTAAAGAGATGGGGGGAGAAGGTGTTAAGCCTTCTAATGCACCAAGCTAAAGTGTAAAATGAAATTGAGAAGCCATTTGGAAAAGAATAGATCTATTCAATGAAGACATTTTGTCAGCACTCTATCAAAATGCCTTTCCTGAGACAGCAGGGCCCTGGGAAATGGAGACCCTTAAAAGGGATGTAGACCATTTAGCAGAGTAAAATGTTGGTGTAATAGGATTATTCATTTAACAGGATTTCACTACACAGAGAAAGCAATATGCATTTACAAAACTAGAGGGTGACTAAGCAACTGATCCAAAGCCCATTGAAGTCAATGGAAAGACTCCTACTTATTTTACTGGGTTTGGGACTGGGCCCTAAGAAAGTTGTAATAATGACTGACATTTATGCAACGCCATTCCATTCATAAATTATAGGGCTGATCTGGCCAGATTCTGAGCAATCTCAATCCCCATTGAATTCAACAGGCCCTTATATACACGTTTCAAGTCACTTATCTCTGCAATGCAGCCTGCTCTGTGGTGCAAGGTAGCTTCTTTTAAACCGCATAGTTGCGGTGGTGCAAAACTATTCAGGGCAGAAAGTGCCGTCAAACACTTGATTGCAGAGAGACAGAAAATCATCTTACCCAGTTGGAAACTAGCCAGGATATTAACATCCCCTGGGCTTGCAAAAAGACACATGGGATTTTTAATGACCCCAGGTGTTAGCACAAATGCAAAGAAAGGGTGGTGTCTCCCTAGCATGCCCTACCCAGCTGGGACATTGAATACTGATTCAGATGGCAGCATACGCTCATTCAATCACCAGCCCCACTGCTGCCTACTGCACCCGAGTGCTTCTTGGGAGTCTCCCAGGCTGAGCTGGTTCAATCCTGTTTAGTTTGTGAAATCTGATGGGATCACAGCCCAAGGTCTTACAGCTGCATATAAGAAGCAAAACTTTTGAAGACATTGATCCCTGGAACAGACGGCGCCCACTATATCATGTCATTCCACAGAACTGTCTAAATAGATGACTTCAAAGGATCAATACTAGTAACTGATACAGAGCTGGGGGGAAAGGACAGTTTAGAAGCAACAAGCTTATTCTGCCTCAAGGCTCTGATTTGTGCTGTTGTTGTCCTTGCTGCTTTCGTTAGACATCAGTGCTGCAGATATTTTACCTGAATAGAAAATTTAGGTGAACCTAAATGATATGAATAGATTTCGACAGCAATTCTAATCTCCACCCCCATTTAATTAAACTCTATCTGTCTCTATCCCCACACTGCTTCATCAGCACACAGTCTTGAACCCAAGATATTCAACTCCAATAGCCTTTACCACTTGAGCTAAAGGAACAGATCTGATAGCAGTTAGCATTAGTAGGCTTTTATCCCCTCTGTGGGCCACACTGGAAAGGGATACAACACATTTTGCCACTGTTACCTACTTCGAGAACACCCCCGTCTAAGCCCTGAGGGCCTTGATTTCAATGGGCTTGAGATCAGGCTGAAGTGCAGTAATTTAGATGTACCAGAAGACATCATAGTAGATGTTCATACGCCTCTTCTCTCCCATGAAGAAGATCCTCCTCCTTGCAGCCTTGTAAAATCTATATGCTGCTGATAATTGAGTCATTAAGAAAGACCATCCAGGCATGCATCTGATGAAGTGGGTTTTAGCCCACGAAAGCTTATGCCCAAATAAATGTGTTAGTCTCTAAGGTGCCACAAGTACTCCTGTTCTTTTTGCGGATACAGACTAACACGGCTGCTACTCTGAAACCTGTCATCCAGCTATTAAGTCTGTGTCAGAAAGCACTGGAAAACACCATGCTGAGAGTAACTGCTGATTCACTTAAGTGCTACAATGACCTGTGTGTTACCTTCTACTATGAAAAATTCTGGTATGCAAAGCAGGGAAAGAGGAAGAAACCTTCCTAGAAGGAAAGGACAGGACACTGAGGAAAGGACCAGAACTAATAGGCTTAAATTGCAGAAAGGGAGATTTTTGTTAGACTTCCTAACCATCAGGGTAGGTAAGCACCAGAACAAATTACCTGGGGGCGGGGGTTGTAGAATATCTGACACTGGAGGTTTTTAAGAACAGGCTAGACAAACACCTGTCAGGGATGGTCTAGAATCTAGACTCTAGATAATACTTAGTCCTGCCTCAGTGCAGGGGACTGGACTAGATAACTGTCAAGATCCCTTCCAGTCCTAGATTTTTATGAAACAAACATCCTTGAGCCTAATAATCACCTCCCCAGCTGCACCCGCAGGGGAACATAATTAAAGCCATAAAATATTCAAAACTGATTTCTGCGTTTGCAAGCTACACTGGGAACATAATTGATGCGGGTTACCATCAGCTGCACAGGAAGGGAATTCTCTCTGTAAAAGCTGTCCTCGTGGTGATGGCTATTGAACTCCTCCTCTCCAACCCCGGATGCACTGAATGTGAATTCTCCAATACAGTTGCCCAAGAGCGGCTCTGTATGATGGTCTAACCAGTCCCAGCATCCATGGTAGTCAGTGAAACTAACTGCTCAGCACCTCCAGGGATCAGTCCTTTTAATCAGTATCACTTTCACCTTTAACGTTTGAATGGAGCAGTTCCCCTGCAAGCTCTGGGACCTCCTTTTGTCCTCCCTTTCAACAGCTTTATTCAGCACATTGATACATTCTTTCTTTCAAAGCCCTCTCTATGTTAGATCACATTTGTTTGCAGGCAGAGTGCACTGAGACAGCCGCAGCTGGGATCCCTTGATAGAAAAAGGATCAAATAAAAAGTTTCTGTAGCTCACAGGCAAAGAATCATTTTCAAACACTGAGCATCAGAAAACAGGAAAAGCAAGGACTTAAATTGGGTGATCACAGCGGCTTTCTGCTGTGCTTTACCTGGGTTTTTTTTATTTTTCAATCCTGTTTTTCCCCCCAGTGCTTTTTGTAGTACTAAAGGAAAATAATTAGAGGAGACAGAGTCCCTGGGACAGGCTAAATGGGGTGAGTGGGGTCATTCAAACACCCTCTATAGCTTTGGCTCCTTTTCGAGTTTGACACCAAACTCGAAAAGGAGCCAAAAATTGGGAACTGGTTGCAAAAAGCGTTAGGACCCATTAAACCCCAAATCTTGTTCCCCCTTAGGAAAGGCCTAGTAGCTGAATGCAAACTAGAACTCTCCAGCCTGCCTCCCCCAGTACCTCACCCACATGGCAACGGGTGCAGTCCACTGTAATAATATAGGGGGCTTTAAGTGGTAGGATTGTTCTTCTTTTAATACAAGTTCCAAAGAGACATTTAAGAGAACATGTCAGGATGCGGACTACAGCTTCTCTCAGGTTTTCTGGGCTGGAGGAAGCAGAACTTGTCTGCATATGCAAGCATAAAACTACAGGCTTCCTCCTCAGCTGCTGTCAATGTTCTGTAGCTCCACTGAAGTCAATGGGATTATGCCAGTTTACAGCAGCACCAAGGACTACTAACTATGATCAACTGGGTGGTTTGCATCAGTTGAAATCTTTACCAGTGCAGGTGACAATGCAACACAGGTTACCTAATTTGGATCGCTGGCCAATCTCGAACGCAATTGTATTTAGAAGTTAATCCAAGGTTTACAGGCTGTTCACAAGTTCCCAGCACCTCCCTTCGTGCTGCAAAGTTTGGGCAACCTCAGGTTGGAGTGGGGGTGGGTGTTGTGGGCTGGCACAGGTCTTCCTACAGGGGGCACTGTGTTGAACCAACTGGCACTGGTGTCCTTCAGACACGCAGCCATCCCTAACGCCACTACCGTGGGGAGAGGATTCTGGCGTAATGACCTCGTTTCCACTCATTCAATGCGTGAGTCGTCTCGAGTTCGTCATGTTCCTGTTAAGAGCAACACTGGTGTCCTGATAAATACATGGTACGGCAAGATGTATAGGGCCCCCAGTGAAAAGCCATTAGGCAGTGTTCGTTTGAACAGTGCTGTAAGCTGTACAGTAAATGGAGAGCATCCAGGACTCACAGATCAGCCTTGAGAAGAGACAAACATTTAGACTTTTTAGAGCTCCGATTTTTCTTTCCCCCCGTTTCTACCTCCCCCCATTCCTGCCCCTGCAGTGACAGCTCTGCAAGGACTCACTTTGTCTTATTTCAGGTAATGTTTTCATAACTGGCATTTTCCTTGCAAATTCCAAGCAGGCACTTTCTCATGTGCACTGGTCTGTTAAAAAAAGAGGGGGGGGTGGGCGGGGGGAGCTGCTCTAAGGCTCCGTGCTACAACACCAACAAAAAATAGCACCTCCCAAGGTCTTGTTGATCAAAGTTTTTTGTCGGGAGATACAGAACTTTGCTGAGAGCTCGGGGCCTTCTTATAACCCCACCAGGCACCTCAGGAAAGGCGGGGTTTGGTGTAAAGATCAGATGTGAGTGAAAGCTGTAATAATCTGTCAGAGCCATGATTTTCTCTGTGGAGTCTCCAGTTTTGCTATGCTGAAGCTCCCCATGCCAGGAAAGTAATTCCAGGCTGGTGGGGCCACCTGCTAACATCCCGGTATCAGGACCAGGGGCTGCATGTCTTCATATGTAGAAGAACAGAAGAACCATCCATTCCACTGCAGGAACTGCTGGCTGAAATTCTACAGCGTGTGTTCTGCAGGTTGTCAGGCTGGCTGGTTATAGTGAACTCTTGCGAATCGATGAGCCGTCATCACACCCCATTGTCGGGGACATCTTCTCCTCCCACCACTCGTGTCAGGACCAGTGGGTCTCAATGCCATTCTGCCCCAATGTCAGGGCTGCGACTACATCTCAGCCCCTGTGTCAGGCTAGTGGTAGAATGGGTCTGACAGCCTCTGCCTCTGCCCACCAGGGACCTGGCATGAATATCTATGATCTGGAAAAAAATATAAAATCATTGCTGGTAAATTTTGCAGGGGACACTAACATTGGTGGAGTCTGTAGGTAAGACAAGGGCAGGTCAGTTCTATAGAGCAACCAGGATTGCATGGTAAGCGGTGTTTGAGTACAGTGAAATGCAAGGTTATACATACGCTGGTCATACGCTGGAAGATAGAGGTAAGGTCCAGAGTGACAGAGACAAATTGGAGGATTGGTCCAAAAGAAATCGGATGAGGTTCAACAAGGACAAATACAGAGTCCTGCAGTTAGGACGGAAGAATCCCATGCACCGCTACAGGCTGGGGACCGACTGGCTAAGCAGCGGTTCTGCCGAAAAGGACCTGGGGATTACAGTGGATGAGAAGCTGGATATGAGTCAGCAGTGTGCCCTCGTTGTCAAGAAGGCTAACAGTATATTGGGCTACATTGCCAGCAGATCGAGGCAAGTGATTATTCCCCTCTATTCGGCACTGGTGAGCCCACATCTGGAGTATTGCATCCAGTTTTTTGCCCCCCCCCCACACCCAACACACACACACAGAAAGGATGTGGACAAATTGGAGCGAGTCCAGTGGAGGGCAACGAAAATAATCAAGGGGCTCAGGCACATGACTTACGAGGAGAGGCTGAGGGAACTGGGCTTGTTTAGTCTGCAGAAGAGAAGAATGAGGGGAGATTTGATAGCTGCTTTCAACTACCTGAAGGGGGGTTCCAAAGAGGATGGATCGAGGCTGTTCTCAACGGTGGCAGATGACAGAACAAGGAGCAATGGTCTCAAGTTGCAGTGAGGAAGGTCTAGGTTGGCTATTAGGAAACACTATTTCACTAGGAGGGTGGTGAAACATTGGAATGGGTTACCAAGCAAGGTGGTGGAATCTCCATCCTTGGAGGTTTTTAAGGCCTGGCTTGACAAAGCCCTGGCTGGGATGATTTAGTTGGGGATTGGTCCTGCTTTGAGCAGGGGATTGGACTAGATGACCTGCTGAGGTCTCTTCCAACCCTAATCTTCTATGATTCTATGATCTAGGACCCAAAAACGTGGGCCAAACCTGCAGGATGGGGAACAGTATTTTGGAAAACCATGGCCCAGCAAGGGGCTTAGGAGTTCTGAAGACTAATCAACTGGACAGGAACTCACGCTGTGATACAGTGGATAAGAGAGCAAATGTGAGCCTTGTACAGTCTGGAGTCACTCGGGTGGCCTATCCACTAGACCTTGCTGCCTCTCACTAGAGCATTCCAACAGGTCAAGCTACATTTAGCTTTCTGGCCCTTCGAACGATTCTTTTAGCACCCCTTTGCACAGCACATCAAATGAGCCCCCCTGCTTTGAAGCCATGATTTGAATGAGAGAGAAAAAAAATCCATCCAGCAAACATCTTGGTTTTGAAAGCCAAAAGCTGTTCTGAATTAAAAAATTCATTAATCATCATTGCCCTGTCACCTTATAAATCCACCACTAATTAAGCTTGTAAATTAGTGTACCTTAAAGGACAGGTCAGATCAAAGATATGATGGACCCAGCCTCAGCTGGTCACCTATGAAATGTGAAATCAGCTTAACTTTTATATGGCAATAATTATGCAACTCATTTTCAGGTATAAATAATTCAACAGGGATGAGATGCAAAACACAGCAGTGCGAGCCATCCCTTGTTTTAACTAATGATAAGGTATGATTCGTCTCTTCCTTTGAATACCAGTAGCACCCAAATTAACCTTTTAAGACAACTTTGGAAGAAGATCTCTTCACAGCAAATCCCCATTTCCAGCTGACATTTGTTTCTTTTTATCTATACATTTGTCTGATTAAGAAGATATACTGCCAGTTTAATTTTCACAAACTCTTAGCATCAATGGGGATGCATTCAGCAAACCAAACGAGGATTTATTAAGATAATAATGCAGGCACTTCATAAAAATTTAAATGCCTGCTTCAGAGCATGCCTGACATGGAAATAAGAAGCCAGGGAAATCTCATAAACTGGGGATATCTGCAAGATTCTCACAGCCTTTGCGAGCCCTTTGCCTTCGTGTATGGGCAGGTGTGTGTGTTTCCCCCACATCCGATTGTGTTCCCCATCATGAGGCCTCAGCAGGAGTCAAGAGATATGCTGGCTTTGCACCTTTTCAAGCACCGGGAGGGACTGGTTCAAATTAATTGACTCATTTACAGGGGCCTCGGCAAGGGGAGAAAGTAGATTAGGTTCCCTCACTTGTGCTGCCTCGCCTGTTTATAACAACATAGTTAATCAAAACAAGAGGAGCGGAAGAGCTTTTCTTTGGCCAGGATGGCAGGAAAGAGAGAGATGCCTTAATTGACCCCCTCGGGAGACAGAGTGAAAAGATTTCAGAAGGAGCCTGAATTTTTAACATGGGAGCCCATTTTTCTTTTTAAACTCCAGGTTAGAGATCAAAGGAAGAGAGCTGGTGCCCGGTGACCAGATGTCACAGGTGCAGTTGGCATGCTGCCTCCTTCCCTGAATCATTTAAGAAGCACAATGTGGATATTAATACATTAGAGTAATGCCTGGGAATAATCCCTTAAAGCCCCATGATCCAAAAAAATTTTGCTGCCAGTTAAAGATTTTTGAGTCTAGGGTATAATGTGCTAAACTGCGCATAGGATGAAAGAGAAGTCTGAGCTGCTCTACAGCTAAGCCTCATTTGGTTACAGCACCTTCAGAAAGGATGCCCTGCAGAATTCAAATATTCCCAGGTCAAGCCATGATAACACTACAGCGGCTTTTGCCATCTAGTGGCTAGAACTGAGGAGTGGATTCTTATAAGGCCTTTGCACGTGAGCCTGGTAGGTACTGACGGCACTGGACTCCATCCATCTTATTCCCCTTGGGCTAGGAGACAGGTGGGGGCTGGGGGGTTGCATTAAATAAAACACCAGATAAGTAAAATAACCTCACTACAGTAAGATGATTAAAAATTGCTTGAGACTTTTGGAAAAGGGGTAGAAGGGAAAGATTGTCTATGGGTATTTAACAGCATTGTCCCAAATACTGGTTCGGTGCCAGAGACTTGACGGGCTAATGGGCTGTGATAAGCACAGTTTGAGCTGGTCAAAATGTGGCTGGATTTTGTAATCTCAATGATATTCCAAAATGAGGAGGGAAAAAACAGGGGAAAGTTGGAAAACAATTTACAAATATTTCGTCCATGGTTGTCGACCAACCAGGAAGCGGTTCAAAATCCTGCAAATTAAAAAAAGAATGCGCCGGGGGGGGGGAGGGGGGGGGAAACAATGTGGAGAATTGCAAAATACTTTCACCCAAAAATGGTTTTTACTTTGTATTCAACCAGCTATAAACACAACCAGTGGGGGAGAGAATGAGAGGGACACAGTCCCCGCAAGTTCTTGCTAGCCATTTGATGGCCCCTGTAACAGAGTGGTCTGCCCCCTGAAGGGCATGCTGTCTCTCAGCCCCAGCTGGGAATGGGTCAGGTGATGCCTATAAAGAGCTGAGAGAACTCAGTCGGAGGAGAGTTGCAGGAAGCAGCCTGGCTACCATGACAGGCTGTGGAAGGAAGGGAAAGGCCACGGCAAAAGCCATCATCCCTGCAGCCTGCTGAGGTCCAGGAAATAGCTTTGTTTTGATGTTACCTTGTAAAGGAAGGGCCAGAACAGACTCTGGGTTTAGTGTTGAATCCTTCCTGGGCTAGGGAGACAGGCCAGCAACCCGGTGGCCTCCTCAGCACACATGCAGGATTCATCCATTTTTCCACTCTTGATCCACTTCCCTTTTCCAGTTTTTTAATGTAGTTGCTTTGCTAGCCTGCTACACTATGGGAAATCTTCCCCATCAGGGCATAGCCCTGCAGACTTTAATAGCAAGTCATTATTCAACAGGATTTTTCAGCCAACCCATATAATTGTGTAACAGGCATATAATTCCCTGTTAAACTCTATAGTCTCGCTTACAGGGCTGTGGAAAAGAGACGTTTCTTTCACAGCCTACAGAGGGGGTTGTTTGTTGGTTGAGTAATTCCTACCACACACTTTTTGCAATATTTAATATTCAATTTAATATTGAGTTCTCCAGTCCTTTTCTATAAGAGATGTTCCTGAGTTTTGATAAGCCTTCATTAAGAGCAAACAAAGACCATGTTGCCTTACATGACCACAATTTCTCATAAAAGTTGGAAGAGATAGTACCACCCATTACTTTTTTGGTAGCCATCCCAGAATGAGCCCTTTAAAGTGAGGGCTTTTTTTAAATCAGAACCTCATTAGAAGTTCCAATAGAGAACTGCTGAATCGATCCTGCTATCTATTAGATTCAATAGTCTTTTATCTGACAGACAGTTCTAGTTATCTCTAACAAACCACATTTCCCCCGCTACTTATCTCAGCCTGCATGTCGCTGCCTTCAATCAGCGAAAGGCTATAACGATGCATTAGAAAGCAGCTCTAAACGGTGCTACCACTGCAGCCGCAGTCACAGGAGATGAAGGAGAAACAAATGCCAACAGTCGATGGCTGTAGGTTTGCTCAGATGTAATAATCATAAGCATTTGAAAGACGTCAAAAGGAAAGCAAGCCCGAGACTAACTGATGCTGCGCAGTTGGACCCAGAATGTTGACGGGTCCGTTGATATTTGATGCCTGCTACTGATCAGCGTGAAACGTGGTCTCAGCTGAAAGAGGTGCCTGCATCAGTGGAAACTTCAGAGAGGGAACGTTGGTGTTGAAATGTATTTCACTGGTAATGGTAGGAGATGTTGTCTTAACGGCCCTGGAGATGGAAGTCCTCTGTTTATGCACAGGATAGTCCCAGCACAGGTTGGAAAAGGGGAAGCTACTCATATACTCACCCCGCATCCGCAGGACCTGACCAGGAGGAAGAATGTACTGGAGGTTGCTCAGCTTCAAGCTGGAGGCTGGTGGCAGGACTGATACGTCAGAGATAGTTGACAGCAGCAAGGGAAGAAGGCCACTGTGTCTGACTCAATACAAATTAGCACTAAGCAATGTCTGCCCTGAGTAACCTGCACTGTTCACCCCTGCCTTTATATTAAGAGGCAGGGTATTCTAGTGGGTAGGGTGAGGACTGGGAGTCAGGAGACCTGAACTCTAGTCCCAGCTGTGCCTGTGACCTTGAGCAAGTCACCTCATCTCTCTCTGCCTCTTTCCCTTTGTCTGTCTTGCCTGTTTGGACTGGCAGTTCTTCAGGGCAGTAGCTGTCTATTACTATGTAACTATGACCTCTATTCCCATACTACATTGACATAGTGCCTAGTCCAGTGGTGTCCTGACCTAGTGGGATTAACAGCTGGAAGTTGAAGCTAGACAAATTCAGACTGGAAATAAGGTGTAAAATTTTAACAGTCAGGGTAATTAACCATTGGAACTATTTACCAAGGGTCGTGGCGGATTCTCCATCTCATCATCATCATCATGTTCCTATTACACCTCTGCCGATAAGGGCCGTGACAAAGCTCCTCCACTCCTGTCTGTTTCTGGCAAGTCTTTCAATGGTTCCCCAGCTGTGCCCCAGGTTTTTCAGCTCGGCTTCCACAGCTCTTCACCTTGTTGCTTTCGGGCAGCCTCGTTTTCGCTTGCCTTCAGGTGTCCATCTTATTGCTACTCTGGTGATGGAATCAGTTTCCATCCGCAGCACATGACCCATCCCTCTCCAACACCTCCTGGCAATGATGGTGCTCAGATCCTCTTGGCTGCTCTGTGTCAATAGATCTTGGTTTGAGATTGTTCTGG
This sequence comes from Natator depressus, assembly GCF_965152275.1. Lineage (NCBI taxonomy): Eukaryota > Metazoa > Chordata > Testudines > Cheloniidae > Natator > Natator depressus. The sequence continues at coordinate 115,633,787 of NC_134240.1, read as the reverse complement.
GCCAAAAGATACAGAGGATTTTTCTGAGGCAGGTTGTATGGAATGAAGACAGTTTGGACCCGTCATACTTCCTCATTCCCCAGCATTCTGCACTATAAAGCAGTGTCGAAAGTATGCAGCTCTGATACATCTTGATAAATCTCCATCTCAGGCCATTTTTAAATCAAGACGATGTATTTTCTAAAAGATCTGCTCTAATTCAAACAGGAATTATTTCGGGGAAGTTCTACGGCCAGTGACATACAGGAGGTCAGACTAGATGATCACAGTGGTCCCTTCTGCCCTTAGAATCTATTAACCTCTCACTATAATAAAGATAATAATAGTTCTGTAGGAAAAGAAGAAGAAACTGCAATGGGAGTTGTAACTGAGGCAAGAAGGCAGGCACTAGGGCAAGCCCTAAAGTTCCCTCTCCTCCTTAAAGTACATGCATACCCAATATAAAACCCCGTTAAGATGCATGCTTAGCTGTCTAAGTCAGGGGTTCTCCAAATTTTTTTCTGGGCCCCCCTTTGAAAATATTTCAGGCTGTGACGACCTCCCCCCTAAAAAAAGTGAGAGCAAATTATTGTACGTACTCATGGGAACACTAAAGGAAGCATGTAATCATTACCCCTGCAGTCAAAGGCGCTGAAGCCTTTCCAAGAGTGTAAAGCAACAGTTTTCAGGAATAAATATGTGGACATTGAAGAAACACGTTTTCTGGGAAAAAAATAGACAAAAGGATACCGTTTGGGGAGCTGGAAGCCTTTTCCAGTGATTGCGCAATGATCATAACATTGTCCAATTTGTGGGAATAATTATAGCATTGTCCAAGGATTGTGGCTTTATACACACCTATGTACAAACAAGTAACTGGACACTTACAGCAAGAGGTGCTGCTGTTTTGAAACATGCCATTTTTTCAATCGCAGCTCCAGGGAACTGAGGCAGACTCTTAAACCATCCTCCACATTCGCTCTCCGGTTGCCCAGCTCTGAAGGCAGCGCTGCCACGAGCAGCAGCACAGAAGTAAGGGTCACAATACCATACCAGGCCACCCTTATTTCTCCACTGCCGCTGGCCGCAGCACTGCCATCAGACCAGAGCGAACAGCCAGCAGCCACCCCCTACAATTGCCTTTCGACCCCCTTTTGGGTCAGGGACCCCCAGTTTGAGAAATGCTGAAGTAACCACGACTTGTGTTAATTCCTTTCCTCCCTTCCTTCACCTAACACCTTTACTATTTTTATTTGCTTGCTGCATCATGTCTCCATTTAGATTGCATGCTCTTTGGGGCAGGGCGTGTCTTGGATTTGTGCTGGAAATGGCCCACCTTGATTATCATGCACATTGTAGGGAGAGTGGTCACTTTGGATAGGCTATTACCAGCAGGAGAGTGAGTTTGTGTGTGTGGTTTTTGGAGGGGGGTGAGGGGGTGAGAGAACCTGGATTTGTGCTGGAAATGGCCCAACTTGATGATCACTTTAGATAAGCTATTACCAGCAGGAGAGTGGGGTGGGAGGAGGTATTGTTTCATGGTCTCTGTGTATATAATGTCTTCTGCAGTTTCCACAGTATGCATCCGATGAAGTGAGCTGTAGCTCACGAAAGTTCATGCTCAAATAAATTGGTTAGTCTCTAAGGTGCCACAAGTACTCCTTTTCTTTTTGCGAATACAGACTAACACGGCTGTTACTCTGAAACCTGGCTTAACACATGTAATCATGTCTCCTTCTAGTGGCTGGCCCCAGGGAAGATGTGCCTCTTGCTTGCTAATGGCTAGCTGAGTTGTTTCTTTAGTGAAGTAATAGGGCTTCTGCTTGTGATCCTGACGGTCTCAAGTTTTATTCCTGTTGATGACCAAGGTGTGTGGAAGTATGTGGCCGTTTTAAAGAGGAAGGTGATAAACTGTTCTCCGTGTCTACTTAAAGTAGGACAAGAAGTAATGGGATTAATCTGCAGCTAGAAAAATTTAGGTTAGATAGTAGGAAAAACTTTCTAACTATAAGGATTATGTTCTGGAATAGGCTCCCAAGGGAGGTTGTGGAATCCGCATCACTGGAAGTTTTTAAGAACAAGTTGGACAAACACTTGTCAGGGATGGTCTAGATCTACTTGGTCCTGCCTTGGAGCAGGGAACTGGACTTCATAATCTCTCGAGGTCCCAAGACCTGTGTGACTGAGGCTGTGTCAACCCTGTGCACTGACTCATGTTGCTAGCAGTTAATATAGTTCAAGTGCAAAAGCCAAAGCTAGGTAGCAACAGCTGAGGAAAGTAATTGAGTCGTGTAATGTCAATGACCCCACTGAGCTAGTTTTTAACAGAAGACACTGCAAAATGAAGTCTTAGCACCTAGGGCCATACAGGGAGCATCATGGAAAAACCATAACCCGGTGCTGTTATTTTGGGTATTGTATTTTAAGTTACTACTAAACTAGTGTGAGAGAAGTGATGTGACAATGACTTGAATGTACAGGGTGTACAATAGGGTTTGAGGTTTATCCCTTCTTTCCTTGCATCAGGTACTGATCCTTCCCAGGCAGACAGGATGCCAAACTAGATGAGCTGATGGTTCAAACCAGGATGAAAAGTCAACATTAAGTAATTAAATTTGTACCTGTTATATGTGAGTTTCTATGGCAACAAACATATAGAGCCTGAGTCCCTTTTCTACCACTCTGGCAATGGTACAGAGATTTAAAGAGGGCCACGCAAGGCCCCTTTGCATTGGCAGAGCAGTGTAAATGGGGTGGTGGGGCCAATGCAAATCCAAGCCGGGTATCTGTAGGATATAAGTGAGTTCCTTACAATTTCTTAAAGAAACACTCTCCTTCCTTGATCCCCCTAAATGCATCCAACAATGCAGCTGAAAAGCATCTGCCTGGCTCGTTGCTCTGAGTCCATCACCCCTCCGGTAGCTCCCCATGCCCCACTGCACCAAACACAAATGACGCCTCTTCCCTTCCAAGGCAGAGAAGGGCTTGGATTCTCATTGACCCTCCCCCGCCCCCCTTTACAGCTCTGTGCCAGTGTAAAGGGGCCTTCAAGTGGGGGTGACTTGAGTGACCCACTTTAAACCTCCTTAGCATGGCCCAAGTGGTACAGAGCTGACGATGCCCACCTCCACTCCAGCAGCAATGCCCGCCTTTATTGGGGGCGAGTCACATTTTCCAACAATCACCTCCCTGTTTTCTCCCAAGACCCTCCCCTCCCTCTTATGCATCGAAGCCGGACCCAGTTCAAAACCCACAAAGCCACTCCTTAGAACTCACTTCTGCCAAGGCCTCTGAAACACTGGACAATGGGCAAGCAGCTGGTACGAGCTCTGCTTCTTGCACTGATCATTGCCTCCCCTCGGACTCGCCATCTGTTTGTACTATCCACATTTTTGGTCTCTTCCCCTGGACCTGGACCTGGATCGTAAGCTCTTTGGAGCAAGGGCCATTGTCACTGGGGCAGCTGCCTCCTGAACACCCCCTAGGGGCTAGAGGTCATTCTGCAGAGCCCTGCCAATAACCTCTCCCTCAGAGGGCTCTGTACACAAACTCACCGACTTTTCTGATCCATTCACCACCCCTTCTCAGGGGTCCAAGTTCAGTCACAGAAATAAAGCTCCAAAACAAAATGTAGAGTCTCAAACCACAGACCATCAGTTTTACCCTCTTGTTGGGTCACTCACAGACTTTTCCTCCTTGGGTTATCTGCAGGGAAATCCCTCATCCTAGGGCTTTCTGTTGGAGCCTGCTGGAATTCACCCTACTCCCAGGCCTTCTTGCCTGAGAGTTTTCCTGCTTTGGCAGGCAACTCCCAGGCCCTGCTTGGCTGGAGTCTCAGGTTTCTGGCTCTGGCCTCCAGCGTACCCTCTGGTATCAAGCTCTTCCCTGCAGGAGCCTTTCTTATTACCTGACGTTTCATCCATCTGTCCCTCAGTCCAGTCCCCCCTTACTGCAGCCACCTGCTGCCCTTTAGAAGGAATTTTCCTGACTCAGGTGGGACTTATCCTGTAATCAAGGTTGACTCTGCCCAAGGCTCCACATCCCAGGGGCAAGCCAACCTGTTAGAGCCATCTTTTCATTACATGTGTTTACAGTGCGAAGCACAATGAGGTTGTGATCCGTGACTGGGGTTTCTAGCCATTGCTGCAGTGCAAATCACTATAATAAACATCCCTGGGTACATGCTCAGCTGGAGGGATGGAGATATGACAATTCACACCAGCCAAGGATCTGTCCTCCAGCTTCCCAGGTCTGCTACTCACATCCTGGAGTGAGAGGTGGCCAGCCAGGGGGCAACAGAACGCCTCCAGGAGTGCTTGAAGGGCCTTGATGGAGAGCATTGAATAGTGCATAGGCGCCTACTCCATGGGTGCTCTGGGGCTGGAGCTCCCACAGGGGAAAAATGGTGGGTGCTGACCACCCACCGGCAGCCCCCCATCAGCCACTCCTCCCTCCCCCAGCACCTCCTGTCTGCCGGCGACAACACTGATCAGCACCTCCCCCTCCCTCTCCCTGCCTCCCACCTGCCATGATCAGCTGTTTCGCAGCATGCAGGAGTCCTCTGGGGAGGAGAGAAGAGGAGTGAGGACACAGTGTGCTTGGGGGAGGGGGCAGAATGGGGTGGGAAGAGGTGGGGTGGGGGCAGGAAGAGGTGGGGACTTGGGGGAAGAGGTGGAGTGGGGCGGGGTCTGGGGCAGAGCCGGGGGCACACTGGAAAGTCGATGCCTATGTAAGTGGCAACTCTCCTTCCATCCCACAACCAACCTTCACGTGCCAATAAGAGGGATAGTACCATGCCCTCAACCTGTCTGATTTTGCCCAGCTTGACTTCTTTACATGGGAAGGAAAACTAACCCAGCCTTCCTTTAATTTTGGAGAAATCATTCGGCTCTGAGTAGGAAGGATCTTCTCCCAAACTGACTGCTTCAATTTGTCACCCCAGCTATTTCACGTCTCTAAGCTGAAATGCAAATGCAAGGTATTACCATTGCTATAGGTAGCATGTGCACAGCGAGCTACCAAATAGCTTTTATATTTTTAAACTATGGCTTTGAAGGATGCAATGACCTCAGGGTCGTCCCAAAGGAGCCATCTTAGCCTCCATTGCCATTGGATGAACAGAGCGTCTAGCTGGTGATCAGCATACATATTCATGGCCAACATGAAGCATTCTTGTGACAAAGCTTGAACTTGTCACACAGCGAAATGGAGGTTATTCTTGCATCAGTTGTGCCTGTTAAGCAGATCCACAAAGGGTCAAAGCAACCGATCCTGTGACAGGCGGAATTTTCACGGTGGTACAATTCTGATGGAAAGTTCAAGCTGTGCTGATGAATCAAACTTTACCTTGTTATGTAGCCCAGGGAGATGGCCCGGAGTGTGGTCTAGAGCAGTGGTTCTCAAAGCCGGTCTGCCGCTTGTTCAGGGAAAGTCCCTGGCGGGCCGGACCGGTTTGTTTACCTGCCGCATCCGCAGGTTCAGCCGATCACAGCTTCCACTGGCCGTGGTTCGCCGCTCCAGGCCAATGGGGGCTGCGGGAAGCGGTGCGGGCCAAGGGACATGCTGGCCGCCCTTCCCGCAACCCCTGTTGGCCTGGAGCGGCGACCCATGGCCAGTGGGAGCCACGATTGGCCAAACCTGCGGACGCGGCAGGTAAACAAACCGGTCCAGCCCGCCAGGGGCTTTCCCTGAACAATCGGCGGACTGGCTTTGAGAACCACTGGTCTAGAATACAACTTGTGGGCAGCCTCCTCTTCAATCTAGCAGAGAGTTTCTGGAGCAAAGGTGTCAAAATCAGTATGAAACCAGAGTGAGACCAAAATCAGGCCCAAAACAGTGGGGGCGTGAACCAGATGGGATGAAATGACAGACACATTTGAGGTGCAATGTTTGGTTCTAGATCCCGATCCAAACGTAAACCACACCAAAGTTCAGGGCTGGTTAGAACTGAGGTTGTGTTTGGCTTGAGCCCTGAGTTGAAATGTTTGGGTTGGATCTGGACCAGGATCTGAACCTCCCCAAACTGCCATTCTCTGTAGTACCCAGCATGCACTGGGAGTATCTGAGGAGGAACAGTTTGCAGCTGTGATCCTGGCAGTGTACTATAACCCAGTCTCAGGGCTGCTCTAAACAGCTCCAGGCTGGGTATGGCTCTTAAGGGGCCAGTGCACCAACTGCAGATTACTAAAGTGCAGTTGGCTCTGGAAGCAACCTTCCTACCCATGCCTTGCCTCCTGCCCAGGGACCATGAGGGGGCGGGCGGAAGCTGGCTATGTCGACTCTGTGCCCCTGTAATGGGGTCTCACCGCATCCCGCTGGGTTCAGCCTCCTGGCCCCGCTCCCCAATGAGTCAGGACCACTTCAAGCTGGTGCAACACCCGTGCTCTTTATTCCTGTGTCTGGTCCCCACCACCAAACTCCAGCTATGTACAGATTATTTACAGATTTGGCCTAGCACAGGCCTCAGTGGCAACAGAGTCACAGGCTTCTGGCCAGCCTACTCTTCCCCTGGGTCTCCGCCCAGCCCTCTCACCCCCAGTCTCCACCCCACCCACCCCCAGACTCACTTTCTCCCAAACTTTTAGCCCCCGTTAACAAGGCTGGCAGGTGTGGCCAGTTTCCAGGCCCGTCTGAGCTAGTGGCCCAGCCCCAACCCATTTCCCCTGGTTGGGGCTGGAGTGGCAGGAGCCAATTAGGGCTTCCCCTGCAGTGCCCTGCCACAGCCCCCCAGGGATTCGCTTACACCAGGGAGAACCCCACCTGGGGAGATCTACTAGCTTTCTGACCCCGTTGTCCTAGCAGAGTGGTGCAAAGGGCTTGGAGAGGGAACTGAGCCCTCAATGTTTGGCTCCATTGTTCCAGTTTGGGCCCATTTCTAGAAAAGATTGTTCAAAAACTCAGCAACCTGCCGCAGAACCTTGGCCCCAGACTCAAACTGAGTCAAAGGTCGAACCCTGGCTGAGATTCAGAACGCATGGGTCCCATCTGCCTCCTCTCCTATGACTCTGCACGTTTGGGTCCCAGCCAGCATCGTAAGCAAAAGTATTTCCAGCCTGATTGGAAGCAGCAAGTGCAGGAAACTCGTCAGAAGGCTTATCCATGTAATTCCTGTCACAGGGCGCCGTCCTGGGGTCTCACCACACAGTCCCTGCCATGCCTTGGACTGTGTGGTGAGACCCCAGGACGGCACCTGGGGTTGGCGTGCCCCATTGCCTTTAAAGGGGACAGACCACTCCATCAGACACCTTTGAGGGTATTTTGCTTCGATCAGTCCTCTTAAAATATACTGCTATGGGCCAACTAGTAACATGCAAAGAAGTGAAATTCTCCAAATAAATGAGTACTTATGAGTTAGTCACACAGCCGAAGACATAAGATTGGTTTTACTGGAGGAATTAATGAGTAAATTATGAATAGTCTCGTCACATAATCCCCAGCTGTTGTCTGTACAGCACCTTGCACTAAGAGGCCCTGATGTGCAGCTGGAGACTCAGTGCAGGGAGGCTGATTGTGTGGAATAAAATATGAAAAGTATAAAAAAGGGATCTCATCTCATCTCGGAAAAAGCCTGATCTGTACACTGGATAGTCCACAGAGTAGCCTTGTCTGTATACTGAGTAGTCCAGTCAGAGCACCCTTTATGCTCGTCCAGTGGGCACCACATCTTGCGGAAGGAAATGAAAACACATTTGTTTCTTCGTAGAGTTTTAAATCGTAACATTGGTATCTGCGCTATGAACTAATGATGCAAGACCCCGACGGACCAGATGGGGCAAAGTAGCAAAGAAACTAATATTCCACGACAGGACATGTCTGGAACAGAACACTTTTTAGAGAACCAATATTTTGGGTGTGAATGTTCTGACTCAAGTCCAGGCGGCTAAGCATGTGGTAAGAAACCTGCAGTCTCTGGAAGGGCCTGATCCAAAGCCCACTGAAGTCAATGGAAAAACTCCAGTTGATTTAACTAGGCTTTGGGTTCAGCCCCAGTCCTCTCTGACATGTTAATAATTGTAACTTCTAGACTACTGGAGCCTGGCTGTGTCCATGGATGTAACAAACACTGTTTAGTTGAACTGCTTCCTTCCTTTTGTTTCTACTAATTTATTATCACCTTTGTCAAAAAAAATCCATGGGGCTTTTTTAAAAAGTATTTCTCTTGTGGTTAGCTGCTGCTGTGGGACCTTTCTAATCCTTGAAATTCGCATTAGGGGGAGCAGCGGGTCATTATACACAGAGGTGCAGCGTTTGCATTCGCTGCAGAGAGGGGAGGTGTCTCCATGGGCGCTGTAAAAGTGGAGCTACCTCTTCTTTCAAGATTAACCAGTCCATCCCACCGCTGGTGGGAGCACTTGAAGAAAAACTACCTGCTGAGCAAGTGGGAGGTTTTTTTAAATAAGTTTGCCAGGATCACATGCAAAGCACTGGATAAAAATTTTGCATTTAAAGTAAAGCCAGGCCAAGAATGTTGGATTTTACTTCCCCAAAACCACCATCCCTCTTTTGCCTCGAGGAAGCTGCTTCCATTGGAAAATGGGGCTTCGTTTAGCATGAAGCTGAGCCTGGCAAATTAAGATTGAATGACCCCAGAACTGATAAATAAGTGATCTAAGTGAAAGGGCATCCTTCAAAAAATTAACCTGATAGAACAGAGGCCACGAGCTGGTGGGCATCTGGAGAGGTTTGAAGGGTATGCAGGAGTCCGGATGTGTCCCACCAAATTCTCCACCCATCCACTGATTTGTGGCTTCTGTTCCATCCGGTTTTTTGCAGGGTGCCTATGCACAATAGCCAGAACATTCCAGTATGAACTTAGTACTTCCTCGCATTCATTTCTATTGTGTATCAGCGGAACGTCTGAAAGTGGAAAACAATAAACATGGATGTGTCCAGCACAATGTAACCTTTCCACCCCTCTGAACAATAAGGGAAGAGTTGTCCTCAGGCTAGAATCTTGCATTATCCTTCTGTCAAAAACTGTGTTTGATTATTATTTTTTAACCCCATGGGATGGGATATATAAACCCTGTCCTAGTCTGGAAGGGGTTAACTTGCAGCCAGCCCCTCCCTGGGTGCACTAACTGTTAGGCCTCGGTGCAGGATTGTAAAAAGAGGAAGCCCAGCAGTTGGGAGGAGGAAGGGGAGAAGAGTAGATGGGCTTCTCCAGAGATGAGCTGGAAGCCTGACTAGAGACAGAGGCCCAGAGGAGCTGGAGCCTGCCTGAGCCCCTGAGTTAGGGGAAGAGTGCGGCAGCCCCTGGGCTGTGGGCTTGATTGAAGCACAGAACCCTGTAGTTAGACAGGAGGACAGTCTATAGCAGCACCGGCATACCTGGGAGAAGGTAGTGGCCAGTTGAGCCCAGCCAGGCAGCTGGTTTGATTGTGTACAATACATTTCTGTTGGACTTTGGCAAAGGACTCCGGCACCAGAAGAGGCTGAACTCTGCAAAGGGGTGTGACTGGAGGGCCAGGTCACGTCTATGCCTGAGTAGGCCACAGATCAGTGGGGGAAACTGAGGCCGAGTTGCTGTATCATTACATCTGGCCACAAGGGGGCATCCTGGCACAGCAACTTTGCTACACCCCACTAGAGCAGAACAGAAACGGGCTCTGCTAACTGAGAGCAGAAGTCCTGTCAAACACTATTTCAAGAAGGGAAGTATAAACTTTCCAACAGCAAAAGGGCAATGGAGGGATAGAGCTAGCAACCCAGTGGCTGAGTTCAGATGTCTCACTCCCTAGCTGAGCAGTTTATTTAGAGGATCAGTGACAGATGGGGGCCTCCTGAGGGGATCTTGGTCTATTATTGGAGTTGGGAGTCCCAGTTTATGGTGGTTGTTATAATCACTTCAAAAGTATTTACAAACACAGGCCACAACTTTTAAAATTTGCTTGTTGAACATTAGGCTCCTAAATCCATATTTAGGCACCTAACAAAGTGGTCTAATTTTTAGAACTGCTGACACCCTAAACACTGGTTGAAATCAAGGAGGAGCTTTGGGTTCTCCACAGGTTCTCCACAGTCCTGGAGATGAGGCCACTTACTTAAGTCTTTTCAATAGCAATTTAAGGCCAAGGTCAAGGGGTCTGATTTTCAGAGAGCAGAAAATAGGCCCCTTTCAGGGATCGCAATGTGTATGCCCAGAAATTTGAGGCATCAAATCACTGGTCATTTCTGAGAATCTTGGCTGTTAGAAGCTTTCAGTTCCCGGTTTTGGAAGAGATACCCTTTAGCGATGAGGCAGCATTTTGTATATTTAGAAACACAGGTTCCCCCAAGAGAAGGTACCAAACTTCCCTCCCCTGCCCCAATTCAGTTTTATAGTCACTTGCATTTGAGATGTTAAATCGAGCCACAGATTCAGTGTGTGGCTTCAGCAGGTTGCTCCACCCCTCGGTGCCTTTGTGTGAGCTGAGTAAATGAATAGCGAGCTAGCCCACAAAGAGACTGGGAGGCGGAATGAATTCATGTTTGTAGGACTCCTTGGGATTGCTGGATGGAAGGGGTTACTGCAGTGCAATATTAGGATCACCGAGGGTTTTCTTTTCATGCATCCTCTAACCTTTGTGACTTCAAATACCACCCAGCAACACACGGGGTCAAGCGAACCACAGGAGTCGAGAACGACATGATTATTCCTTCCCCGCCCCTCAGCACTGGGGCTTGTGCAGGCTAGCCGGTCACAGAGACAGTGGGCAAGTAATAGCAGGTCACAGTGACACTTTCAGACTATTTGGGCGGCGTGTAGAGTACCGACACTGCAACTCCAGCTAGCACGGCCATAAATAGCCATGTAGCCGGTGAGGCACCGCTTAGGGAAATAAAGTACCTTACGCAGGGTTTCTCCATGCCCAAGCAGTGCCACCCCCATCTGACTGCTAGTTTTAGCAGTGTCATGTCCGGCTGGCTCCCCGCTGCTGCAGCCTTTCAGTGTGGTGGTAGCTATATGCCGCAGTGACCAATGTGGCTGCCTTTCACTGCAGCGCGTAGCGTCTGTACCCTGCACGCCATCATACGTGTAGACGCCGCCTCGGGCACAATGCAGCTCTGAATAATCAGAAGCAAATTTTAGTCACTGCCACGCGTCCGCTTCGGATCAAACGACTGGAGAAGGAAGCAGCCACGCTGCTCTATCGACATCTTCCTGCCCGGCCAGGGCCTTCCGTCTGCTCACGTGTTGCTGTCCTTATTCTTTTTCAACCCGAGGGGGATTTTCCAAGGAGCGTAACAAAGGATTTGCACTCGGATTCGTGAAGGCCCCTCAGTCTTAACCGCATCCCGTGGATAATCAGGAGCAGAGTGCGTTTGTTACCATTGCAGGGCTGCAGGTGAATGTTGATATGAAGGAAGGAGCAGATGGCTGGTATACGGAGGTCCCCTTGTGGTCATAAGTAAAATACATAAATCTGAGAAATGCTAGAAAGAGTTTCGCAAAAAGAAAAGGAGTACTTGTGGCACCTTAGAGACTAACAAATTAAAAAAAATTTATTCATGAAGTTGAAAGAGTTTGTGGTTTCTCTCCTTCCAGCAGGAGAAAATTCAACTCCTTGCAATATATACGGTGGAGCTTAGAGAGGCTTCCCACCCTATTATTAACTGTTTGAGTGCTGCCCAAGAGGCCCAGATATAGTCAGGGTTTGCTCACTTTGCCACTGAGCACATCAAAGTGATGGCGTCTAGCAAAGGTGACAGATACATTGCACCACTCAGTGACAAAGGCTGGAGCATGGCCGGTGTCATTCCCGAGGAGGAAGAGATTCTTCAAGTTACAGCAGCTGTAGCAGCTTAAGGAGTGGAACAGAATCTGATATGGATAATATAACCCTTCATTTTCTCCTGGACGCTTAAATTCACTGCTGTGGGGATGGGCATATAAGAAACTGATTGATTTGATTAGATGGGTAGAAACCAAATCATCAGCTCTGGAAAGCCCTGGGCTGGATTCACATCCAGCCTTTGCAATTCCCAATACTTCTGCCATAGAAACATCTCCATGGATTTAGCATGGCAGGGTGTCACGATTGTACACCAAGAAAACGGGAGGGGGGGGCGTTCCTGAACCCTGGCTCTCGGGCAGCCAGAGAGCTACCATAAAAGGGCAACTGAGGATCCCCCCTATTGCCGAGATATTGCTCATGTGATACTCTAGGGTAAGATTCGTATAGGTAGTGGCAATGTAGGATTCCATACTGGCTGATTGTCAGCCCATGTTTACATCCAATGCCCTAGCTCCATTAGGGCTAGTCTCCAATCCTTGAGTGGAAGAGAGGAAAGAAACAAACAAAAATAATGTGGCTACTTAGTTTTACTGCAATGGAAAGAGAGAAGGCGAAATTATTTCTTGGCCACTGCAAGCCATCAGTTAATGCCCACACTTGGGGTTACATCCTCTTTAGTGCAGCATCCTAGCTGGCATAGCGACACATGTTATAAAATATTCTTCATCACCCCTTTGAAAATAAAAATCCAGCCACAGGATTAGTTTCAATTGTCACCAGAATGTTAGATTGAGGTTATGTTTGTTTCACTTCATGTAACAAACTGTCCTACAGGAAAAGAAAAAATAAAAGGAGTACTTGTGGCACCTTAGAGACTAACCAGTTTATTTGAGCATGAGCTTTCGTGAGCTACAGCTCACTTCATCGGATGCATAGCATATCGTGGAAACTGCAGAAGACATTATATACACACAGAGACCATGAAACAAAACTTCCTCCCACCCCACTGTCCTGCTGCTAACAGCTTATCTAAAGTGATCATCAAGTGATCATCAAGGAAGGCCATTTCCAGCACAAATCAAGGTTTTCTCACTCTTCCCCCCCCCCCCACACACACACAGACACACATATAAACTCACTCTCCTGCTGGTAATAGCCCATCCCTCTTTGAAACCTCTCTTTATAATGCGCATGATAATCAAGGTGGGTCATTTCCAGCACTAATCCAGGTTTTCTCACCACCCCCCCCCACACACACCCCTCCAAAAACCACACACACAAACTCACTCTCCTGCTGGCAATAGCTCATCTTACAATGTGCACAGCAATAATCCAAGTTTAACCAGGTTTCAGAGTAACAGCCGTGTTAGTCTGTATTCGTAAAAAGAAAAAAAAAAAGGAGTACTTGTGGCACCTTAGAGACTAACCAGTTTATTTGAGCATGAGCTTTCGTGAGCTACAGCTCACTTCATCGGATGCAACGTCTTGGGGGGGGGGGGGGGTTGTAGGAAAAAAACAAGGGGAGATAGGCTACCTTGCATAATGACTTAGCCACTCCCAGTCTCTATTCAAGCCCAAATTAATAGTATCCAATTTGCAAATGAATTCCAATTCAGCAGTTTCTCGCTGGAGTCTGGATTTGAAGTTTTTTTGCTTTAAGATAGCGACCCTCATGTCTGTGATTGCGTGACCAAAGAGATTGAAGTGTTCTCCGACTGGTTTATGAATGTTATAATTCTTAACATCTGATTTGTGTCCATTTATTCTTTTACGTAGAGACTGTCCAGTTTGACCAAGTTTTGTTTCATGGTCTCTGTGTGTATATAATGTCTTCTGCAGTTTCCACGATATGCTATGCATCCGATGAAGTGAGCTGTAGCTCACGAAAGCTCATGCTCAAATAAACTGGTTAGTCTCTAAGGTGCCACAAGTACTCCTTTTATTTTTTCTTTTTACGAATACAGACTAACACGGCTGTTACTCTGTCCTACAGTAAGGTATGGATGTAGCTGGCCAAGTATGGCTTCCTCTGAGATCATGCCTTTCTACAGCCCCCAAGTGGCAGAAATAGCACACAGCAACTCAACCGCATGAGACAAAAATGCAATGCAAACAAAATTGGGCCTGACTCTCCACTCCCACTGATGTAAACCAGAAGTGATTCCATTGAGCCCAGTGGCATTATATGTGGTGTAACTTAGTGTAACTTAGAAGGGGGTCTAGCCTGTTTTTCTTTCTAAAAATGAGCTGAGGGGACTGAAAGAGATGTGCCATGATGAGCCAGGAAAATTATCTTTGCTTGCACGTGGGGGCAAGACTGCATTTGTCAAGGCCGGAGAGGAGGCGGCTGCAGGAGTCAATATGGGAGATGATGAGGGCCTGGATGAGAGATTTGGTTGCAGGGATGGCGAGGAAAGGTCAAATCTTAGAGATGATTTGCAGGAAGAAAAAGAGGAGGATTGACACGCAGCCTGGATGTGAGGACCTAGGAAGAGGGCGGAGTCCAAAACAATGTCCAGATTACAGACCTAACTGACAGTCAGGATGGTGGTGGTATCACAGAGCGGGGAGGGCTCATATGGTGGGGTGAGGAGATTCAGAGCTGTGTTTTGGTCACGGTGAGTTTAAACTGATGGCTGGACATCCAGAAGAAGATGTCAGAGAAACCGGCTGTGATTGTAGTCAGAACAGAAGGAGACAAGTCTGGAGTAGCGAGGTAGAACGGGGCACCTTTGGCAAAGAGATGATAGCTGAACTCATATTTGCAAATGAGATCAGCCACCAGGAAAGTTTTAAAGGGAGTCCATGTCTGCAGGCCCTCCAGCAACAAAAATCAGACACATTAAAATCTCACATATGTTTTCTAGTCTGTCTATTCTTGTTGCTGCTGTTTGAGGGCATGGTGCTGGCAATCTGTGTTAGTCACTGTCAAAACAACATCTTTACCCCAGAAGCAGATGGGCTTTTTGTCCCCAGTTCTCCATACACATAGAGAAAACCTGTATTCCAAGTCAGCCCAAATGACGCTTTCCCCCACTTTGTGTGTCTGTTCTCTGTTTGGCGGCATGCCCCGTAGGAAAGGGACCTTGGCATCATTCATTTGAAAAGTGCCTTGTGTGCTCTACATACAAATGACACATTAATAATAATCAATCACAGGATCCACGCTGAGAACTTTCTTTCTTTCTATTATTTACTGTAAAAAGGGGTCACTCGTAGTTACACAAACAGAAAGGTGGTTGAGACGGTGAACTGGGCACTTGCTCATTTCTGCCCCACTCTCTCTCTCTCTCTCTCTCTCAGGCAGAAAAAAGAAACATTAAAAAGCAATTAGGCTGCAATTTGTTCCCGTTTCCCTTTACTTCCTTTACATTAAGGCATCCGCCCACCGCTGTCCTGCAAGCTCCACACCGTCAGAGTTCCACTTGCCAACTTGATTATTGCAAAGTAACAACTAGGCTTTGCCCACGCACAGTACCCTGGTCCTAAAGCCTCAAAGTGCTCCCTACACAAATCTAACGCCCGTTGAAGTAAAGGGAAACACTTCATTAGTGTAGACTCAGTCCCTACTGAGAACAGATCCAGTCTCTGTGAGCCCACGGAACGTAAAGGAGAAGCTTCCATTAAAAACCCAAACAAGCGTCTAGCCCCGGGGTCACAACCCTTCAGCCGGGGTGTTCCGTGTCTTCATTTACCCACTCGAATTTAAGGTTTTGCATGGCAGTAATACATTTTAACGTTTTTAGAAGGTCTCTTTCTATAAGTCTATAACATCTAACTAAACTATTGGTGTATGTAAAGTAAATAAGGTTTTTAAAATGTTTAAGAAGCTCCATTTAAAATTAAATTAAAATGCAGAGCCCCCCGGACTGGTGGCCAGGACCCGGGCAGTGTGAGTGCCACTGAAAATCAGCTTGCATGCCGCCTTTGGCACGCGTGCCCTAGGTTGCCTGCCCCTGGTCAAGCCCTTTTCCTTGCAAGGAGCCTTGAAGATGTAACCAGTGCAAACCTAGCACTAGGGCCAGTCACTGATTATTTTTCTCTTAGTGATCCCAGGTTCTTCACAGTCCCTTCACAGCCCAGCTGGGCCGTACAGAACCAGAACTGCTTGGCTGTGAGTCATAGACCCTATACTGTCAATGCTCAGGTAGCAGGGACCTGTGCTTTTGGAGCAGGAGGATCTGAGCTGGATCCCTGCTACCACCATGAAACCCCAAGTGGCCGTGGCATGCAGAGTCCCTTTACATTCCTGATCTGGACCTTGACTCAGGAAAGTATCCCCACCCAGCACTTAAGTCAAGAGGCGATGGGACTTAAGCCCTGGACTTTGGAACAACCAAAATATAGAATATAAATATAAATAGAATCTGATCCAAAACTCAATGAAGACCATGGAAATGCTCCCATTAACTTGGAACAAGCCTATACCCGCTCCCCAAAGCATCCATTCCAGGTTTCCTACAAGACACCCCACATAAGGGGATGGGTTTTTTGTTCCTAGTCTGAAGAAGTTGCAGAGATCAGAAACGTTGCAGATACGTAAGCTGAGAATAGACGCTTGATAAGACAAACACTTCTGACGAGCCCTTGAGGAACAACGCGACGTCCCCTGAACGGCTCACCAATCGAAGAGGGCGTTGAAACTGGATATGTGTGTCTAGACCAAACTACAGTACATGAAAAAAGCTCCATCTCTATCCTTCAGGGGCTAATGGAGCTTTTATTGCAGGCAACGCGGAACACAAAGGAAATGTGATACTCAAAAAGCCTTCCTGTCAATTGTTGTTTCACCAATTACTTCTGAATACAATCATAACCACTCTGCTGTAACACAGCTGCCAGGCTGCATGAAATACTCATGGATGTCAACAGGAGAGAGGCACTTAAAAGCAAGACTCCGAGATGCCAGTTCTTCCTCCCCTCTACTGAAGGATCAATTCAATAAGGCTTGTCAGGAAGGAACATCCTCCCACAATGTGACAGAGGAGGTCTCACAGCCTGGTCAGAGACATACCAGGATTTCTGTTGGTGCAAAAGGGGGAAAGGGAGGAAATGGAAGACTTTGAAAGTCATGATTTCTTGGGTGAGCAGGAAGGTTTATGAGGCATGGGAAGAGCAATGCAGCTCCACTGTTAACTCTTTTGTGTAAGTGAACATGGAAGTTAGTTGTCTCTCATGGTAAGATAATGAGCAACTTGGGGCAGGGACCATTTCTGCTTTATATGCACCTAGCACAATGGGGCCCAGACCCCTGCCTACGGCCTGTATGCTTTACTGTGATACAAATAATATAATCTTTCTCTTAACATACATGCAACGTGCCTCAGGTGCACGTGACCAGGATTCATCACCGATTTGGTCCTCTGGTTGGATCATTAGCATCCCCGGCCGGGGCTAGGTACTGATGGGGGAGTGCAATATGAACACCGATCCATGCCCCCCAGTACTATAATAATAATAAATAATAATTAGTCAGGAATGTGGCCTTCTTAAAGGGTAGATCTAGATGGCACTTGAGCTGCAGGAAGGCCATGTCCTTTTGGGATTTCCCATCATGATGATAAGGGGTCTGTTATAATACACACCACTGAGAGTTATAAATGCCTTGAATGGTTAGTTGGATGGATGGATGGCTCCAACTATTCATTCACCCCGCCATCCATTACAATCCCCAGATTGGCATGTGTCCTTTCCCTGCTAGGTACAAATTTTCAAAAGAGCTCAGCTCCCATTGAGGCACCTAGGTGAGGGCCAGATCCTCAAAAGTGGTGGCACTGATGACCAGATTTTCAAAAAAGCTCCGCACCCAAATTATGACCTAAATCAAAGATGTGCAACACTGAAGGGTGATCCCCAAATTTCCTGGCACCTCAGCACGTCAGCAAGTTCCCCACAGAGACGCCATTCCATATTGTGCCTGCAACATCTTGAGTCAGGGTCGGTGCTGCTAAGTGCCAAATTTGACCTGTTTCAGAGTAACAGCCGTGTTAGTCTGTCTTCACAAAAAGAAAAGGAGTACTTGTGGCACCTTAGAGACTAACCAATTTATTTGAGCTTCCGTGAGCTACAGCTCACTGCATCGGATGCATACAGCCTTGGAGTTGCTCATGCCAAGCCACTGGCCAGGTAGCCTGGACATGAGGAGGGAGCAGGGCCTTGTCAGATGCTCATCTATATGCTCCTGGAAGTTGGTTTGCAGATTCTGACAAGAGCATCTGACAAGGCCCTGCTCCCTCGCAAACCAACTTCCAGGAGCATATCGATGAGCATCTGACAAGGCCCTGCTCCCTCCTCATGTCCAGGTTACCTGGCCAGTGGCTTGGCATGAGCAACTCCAAGGCTGTATGCATCTGATGAAGTGAGCTGTAGCTCACGAAAGCTTATGCTCAAATAAATTGGTTAGTCTCTAAGGTGCCACAAGTACTCCTTTTCTTCTTGCAAATTTGACCTGGAGATTCTCAACGGTGAAATAATAATAATTCCAAACATAACAAATATGCTAAGGGCACAGCAAGACTGCACGGTTTAAGTGCCCCAAAATCAGACAAAATCAGGGTTGGCGGCACAACCTCAACTCTGCCCCCTTGTGCATGCATCCCTTGATGCAGTCTTTAACTAAATTAGCATACTATTCATCAAATAACATCATTTAATATGGGGGCGTCAACAACGTTAGGTGTTTGCATACTGGGTAGCGTCTTGTAGTATTTTTTTCTTTCCCTTATACTCCCACAGTTTTCATTGTCTTAATGGGCTAGTTTATCTTTATCAGATGGGAGCTTTTATATAATAAGTTATCTTCTCTCTACTTTAAAAACTTTCCCCGCAGCTATGCACTGGGGACCTAAACTATCTTTGCATTTCCCATATTCTGTGGCTGTGCAGAGCCCCCAGTATGTGGTAGAGCAGTCTTGGGGCTGCTCTCACTTATGCTCTGCTTCTCATAGTCCCCTGTGAGCCCTGGGAAGCAGAGAATACTGTAGTGCAATGCACTCCAGCCATGTCCTTGACATGCCCCTGATTCTCGCCGCTCCTCCAGGGGTACTGTGTAGAGTTGATGTAGAGCTCTTATTCCAGTCCTGCCCCAGGTAGGGAGGCCCATAAGCACTGGCTGTTCGCAAAGGACTGTTTTTTCCCATTTATGGCACTTATACACTGCCGGAGTGGGATAAAGGGACCCTTGTGTAGCTGCGAATCAAACCCAATGTTTAGTCCACATTGCAAAAACATTTTATTGTGCATTGTTCTTGTAAAAGATTTTCATGGATTCTGCTTGGATGTCAAACATAAAGCTATGCTAGAAGATACTATGTATGTGTATCCAAGGTCATAGGGGAAACGTATGATACTATAATGGATTATTTGAGAAACAGTAGGTGATCATGTAGTTAAAGACTGCTTGTTCAACCTTAGCGCAATTATTTCCTGATTTCTTGACCAGGCAACTTCAGTGTTAGAATCATAGAATATCAGGGTTGGAAGAGACCTCAGGAGGTCATCTAGTCCAACCCCCTGCTCAAAGCAGGACCAATACCAACTAAATCTCTTAACATGGCTTTGTACAGCATTTCCTAGGTTTTATTAGCAAAGAAAGCAAGAAAACAAGCTTCACTCTGCTCCGCTGCCTGGCAAAAAAACTGGAGTTAGTCTCAGGCCCCTTGTGCATGAAACCCAAAATTGCATTGGCTTTTGTTCCAGCCACCTCATGTCTAATTTGCTGTCTGCTGTCAACCTTAGGTCTCTTTCTGCCTATGTTTCTCCCTTCTGATGGCTGGGCCCTTGACCAAACAAACTCTACCCTTCAAGGGTGTCAGTGTCACCTAATGAGTATGGCATTAGCCTGGAACTCAAGAGACCTGGATTCTATTTGTGGCTCTGCTGCTGGGTGACTCTGAGCATGTTGCTTCACCTCCCCGCTCTAAAATGGTGCTAATGATTGTGGCCTCTTTTATAAAATGCTTTGAGGCCTGCTGATGAAAAGCGCCGTATAAGAGCTTGGACTTATTACTAGCACCTTGTTCACTTGCACCTGATCTTCAGGACCCTTGGTGGCATTTTATTCCCCATCGTTCTGCGTGCTCACTTGTGGCTGTAGGCTGATGAGCCCGGGGCTCTGCAGACCCTTTTGTTAGAACAGTGCACTGTAAAACTCTCTTTTGTAGCACCTGTTTATTGCAGCGCCAAGGAGGCTGGCCATAAACTTGCAATGCATCTTTTTTGTGCTTTCACCCAGCCTCTGCATTTGCATACTCCTGCTTGAATTAATCATTGTACATCAGTTTGTGTTGATTTTTCAGATCAGCACACGTAGCAATAAAAAATTAATGTAAAGTGACTATTTCCAGTCATACAGTATATTAAAGCTGCACTCACTGACAATTCAAAATGGGTACTGTGCACCTGCAGTACCATATTTTTTAAAGCCAGACAGATTACTATTAACATCAGGGCTCATGCTGCAAACGATCTGATTATGAAATACAGTGTCACATGACAGCTGTTAAGAACACAGAGGTCAATAGTCTTGTCCCCAGGATGGAGCAGTGCTGAGCACAAGGACCGCAGTTGTGCTTGGCCGCTGTCTCCATGGCTACACTATGATAAAAAAACCCACAGCTCCAAGTTTCCGAACCCAGGTCAGCTGACTCAGGCTCACAGGACTCGGGGCTGCAGGTCTAAAATTTGTAATGTAGACATTTGGGCTGAGGCCCAGGATCTGAGACCCTTCCACCTTGCAGGGTTTTGGCTCTTGGGCCCAAGCCCAAAGGTCTACACTGCAACTGTTGGCCCGAGCCCAACTGTCTATACGAGGGCTCGGCAACCTTTCAGAAGTGGTGTGCCGAGTCTTCGTTTATTCACTCTAATTTAAGGTTTCACATGCCAGTGATACATTTTAACGTTTTTAGAAGGTCTCGCTCTATAAGTCTATATTATGTAACTAAACTATTGTTGTATGTAACGTAAACAAGGTTTTTAAAATGTTTAAGAAGCTTCATTTAAAATTCAATTAAACTGAAGTAGATCTTATCAGTTTAGTGCAGTGCTTCTTAACCTAGGGTGCAGGCACCCCCTGGGGGTGTGAGATGCCCTTTCTGGGGGTGCGAGACATGCGAGATTTTTTTAGAAGGTAAATCATCGAAAACACAAATTAAGCACAGGCACATAAGTACAACTACTTTGTTTCATCAAACCTACGTATTTATTAACATTATACATTTTTAACGATTACTGTCATATACAAAATAAGTTTTTAAGTTTTCAAGTTTTTAAGCTAATTGAAGTGTAAGTTTTGATAAGGGGTGAGAGAACATATTTTAAGAACTCCAGACCATCAGCGGGATGAGCAGGGCCAGGTGTAGTGTATTAAATTGCTCCCCAAAGGATTGTGCTACTTACAGTGTACTATTTACGGCTGCCACTCCTGATGCTCTGAGCGGCATGGTAAGGGGATGGGGAACAGGGGTGGTTGGATAGGCATGAGAGTCCCGGGGGGCCTGTCAGGGGTCAGGGGTGTGGATAGGGATGGGGCAGTCAGGGGACAGGGAGCAGGGGAGCTTGGATAGAGGGGTGGGGTTCCGGGGGGACAGATAGGGGTGGGGTGTCCCAGGAGGAGGTGGTCAGGGGACAAGGAGCAGGGTGGGTTGGATGGGTTACGGGTTATGAGGGGGGGCAGTTAGGGAGGGCGGGAAGTGGGCTGGCTGTTTGGGGAGGCACAGCCTTCCCTACCCCAGTGTAGTGTATTAAATTTCTCCCCGTAGAAATGTGCTACTTACGATGTACTACTTACCGCTGCCAGTCCTGGTGCTTCGCAAGAAGCACATTCCTACGGGGAGAAATTTAATACACTACACCAGAGGACAGAACCCCAGCCTGCTGCCTGCCAGGGGTTCCGTCCGCTGGCTCCTGCCAGCCGGGGTCCCGCCCGCCGGCCCCGCTCAGCCCGCTGCCTGCCCAGGGTCCGTCCGCTGGCTCCTGCCAGCCGGGGTCCCGCCCGCCGGCCCCGCTCAGCCCGCTGCCTGCCCGGGGTTCCATTCACCCAGGCTGGCAGTGGGCTGAACGGGGGCAGTGGCAGGGACCCTGGCTGGCAGACTTTGGTACGCGTGCTTGCAAGTTGCCGACCCCTGGTCTATTCCACTCAGCCTGAGCCCCATGAGCCTGAGTCAGCTGACCCAGGTCAGCTGTGGGCCTTTTATTGCAGTGTAATCATACCGTAGGTGGCCAATGGAAGGTTGCTTATGCCCTCATGAATTGTAGCCAGGGCTAAATACAATCTGACCGTACTAGGGAAGCTGTAGCCAAGTGCCTGATCTGCGTGATGAAGACCTTGCTTATGCCCATGAGACACACCCATGCTTTGCCCCTATATTGTCCTGCCCTCTTACAGTTAAAGGAAGGGGTCATCAAGCGCTTGAGACGTATTTTCATTGCTGAGAAATAGGCCATGTACATAAACTTCCTGTTCCCATGCATACCCTCACGCTGGGGCGCGGCAGCCATGACCTCCCTGCCAAGTACAACACGAGATCTTCCGAAGGTCAGGCCTCAGGCATTTGCTAAATAAAGAAATCGAGGTGCGTGAAACCTGGCCACTAAGCCAGGCTTGGTAGGTTCTCTGTTGATAAGAATTTCAATGCGCCTGTGCGTCTTTGTGGCATGACAGGCCTGACACCAGCCTGAATACAGAGCTACATAATCTGCTTCATGATATGTCCATAGGAAAATAAAATCCTTCCCTGGCCGTTCCTGCCCCTGTGTCAGTAATAAAGCCCATTCTCGCAAGTGCCTGGCGGTCCTTTACCTGTGATGGTTCCAGGGAAGGGAGATCTGCAAAGGATTGGCGTTTCGGGTTAGCTCTCGGCCAAGGACAGTCTGGAGTTACCGAGTCAGACTGCCCCACCCCCAGCCGAAAGCCATTAGTGTGCATCGTATGGCTTTTGTCCGGGGGGGTTCATAATGGCTTGCAATGCCATGAAAATGCAGAGTGTGTTCCCCTGTATATGTATACATGCCATTTCTGCGGTTAATGTCAGAAGTCTTTGGCCCTTGTGTCTTAGACCCAGACTTAGTGCCTGAGCCGTCCGGGTTAGCTCCTCCCAACTCTCCTCTGGCACCTGTGTGACTCCACGGGCTTTGCTGACCCTCAGAAGCAGGCCCCAGCAGGACTTTGGGTTCATCCGCTTCACAATAGAAAACGCAGGGAACGGGTTGGCCCAACTGACAGAGTCTCACCGTGAGATGGCAGGGTCGAGCTGTGTCGGGCACCAGGACAGGAATAACAGAGAGCCCGCCATGTCCCAAATGCCCTGGGCAAGATGGATGGCATGAGTGTTTTAGCAGAGGTTGTGCTGGCAGAATTAAGGCCGAATGGCAGCATGGGGGCAGGCCCAAGGGCTGGGGCAGCAGAAGGTGCTGTAGATCAGGGCTGAGTGGAGCAAAGGGTGATGGAAGAGTATCTGTGCTGGGCAAGGGAGCATACGTGGTACCAGCCAGCACTAAGCCTGGCTCAGACCGGTGCTAGACCTTCGTACTTGGGTGCTAAATTCACCCAAACAACAACACAAAACCCTCAGTCCACAATGTGCCAAATGAACTGAATGGAAATTCAGATCTCTCCGACCTCTAGCTACAGAGGAGGAGGAACTCTTACCTAGTGGTTAGAGCCCAGGATGGGAAGCAAGGCAGTTGGGGTGGGGGGTCTATTCCCAGCTCTGCCACTGACTCACCGTGTGAGCTTGGGCAAGTTATTTCACTTCTTTGTGCCTCAGTTTCCCCATATG
Source organism: Natator depressus (assembly GCF_965152275.1). Lineage (NCBI taxonomy): Eukaryota > Metazoa > Chordata > Testudines > Cheloniidae > Natator > Natator depressus. The sequence goes on along the minus strand of NC_134240.1, from coordinate 115,610,314 downwards.
CAAAAGGGAGCTTGTAACAGAGTGGCTTTCCCAGGAGCTGGACAGCCTGACATTAAGCCAGCCCTGATTACAGGCTAAGCCCCACCTGAGAAAGTAAATTCCCTATAAAGGGCAGCAGGTAGCTGGCTAAGGAGGGATCTGAGACTGCCAGAGGCAGGAAGCCTGACAAATCTCTCCATGTAGGGCCGCCTGGGGGAGACTCTGCCCCAAGAAGGAGGGGAAAGTGTGACAGACGGCCCCTCAGGAGGAGAGGGCTGTGCCTGGTGAAACTGGGATAAAGACTGTCTGAGATGTATTCTCTGTTCTAAGATCTAGTGTTATGTTGGACCATTGGCTGAGAGACAGAACTGGGGTCGGGGCCTGGAGGGCCAGTGTATACCCAGAAGACTAAACAAAGGGGATCCTTTGTGGGGATTGTTTTGAACTTCTTTTGAATTGAGTGGGTTCCTAAAGGGCCCTAAAGAGGGGGAAACAGAGGCTTTGCTGCAGCATGACCTCTATCTACAAGGGTGGTCTCAGGATGCAGCTCCCCCTGTGACAGGGCTGTGAATACATCCCTCTCACAGAGCTGTTTGACAGTCTGGTATGGTTTATGCTGTAGAGCAGACGTGCCAAGCAGGATTCTAGGAGCAGTTATTTTTGTGCTTGGGGAATAAACAATAACCTCACCTTAAGCAGACACTAAGTTGAAGATGAGCTGTGTTTTCAGCAATGGCCTTGCTACCAACACCTGTCAGTTCAGCTCTGTAACAGAACAGGGGGCAATTCAGTTCGGCTAACCAGCAAGAGCGCACACCTAACCTGGAAAAACACTTCTAGCACATCACGTGGACTTGTAAGGCAGTCAGGTGCAATTATCCGTGGCCTTAAAGTAAAGGGGTTGTAAAGCTTCAAAGCCAGGGGTTATTTGTATTATCAAGCGGAAAGTGGCTCTCCTTACTCCTCAAGATCAACCGAAGATGGTAACATCCCCCGACATTTCCAACCCAGGCGGCAAACCCCATCCCACTGCATTGCCATAATCTCAATGGGAGGTGAGAAAAGCTCGCACTACCGGAGCTAGGTCAGCATTAGCAAGGATGGGATGCAGCCTCCCAGCCAATCAGAGATGCTGGACGGTGGTTCTCATGGATGCCACTGTAGATATGAGCATTGGCAAAGAGTCCTAAATGGCAGACTGCAGTCATGTGTCTTTGTCCAAGAATTGTTCCACTGGATTAGACCATTGGCACACCTAGGCTGTATCCTGTCTCCAGAAATATCCAACACCTACTTATCCAGAGGGAAATGGAGCCAAGTGTTTCAACTGGTGCCTGGATACCTGAGTACTGTGTGTCGTTAGAGTCAGTGAGTCTGGACACAAGGGAACATTGGCTAAAGCTAACTCAGGATTTATCTGTCACTACTGTGTGGTTGCAACACTGGCTTGGGACGTAGAAGAGCTGGGTTCAGTTCCCTGCTCTGTGCTAGACTTTCCCATGTGAGCTTGGGCAAGCCCCTTAGGACAAGTCTACACTAAAAAATTAAATCAACCTAATGTACGTCAGCATACAGCCGCTGCAGTAATTGCATTGCTTGTGTGTGTCTACACTATGCTCCCTGTATCAGCAGTGCGCATCCTCACCAAGGGCGCTTGCACTGATTGAACTGTGAGTGTGAGGCATTGTGGGATGGCTTCTGAAAGCCAGCAACAATCCATGTAAGCAATGGGGTGTCTACACTGACACTGTGTCAACCTCACTACATCAACATATACTCTACGCCTCTCATGGAGGTGAAGTTATTAAGTCGGTGCAGCAGGCGAGTTACGTCAGTGGGAGCAAAATGTTAGTGTCGAAATTTACAGAGTTAGGCCAACATAAGCTGTCTTGCATCAACCTAACTCTGTAGCATAGACCAGGGCTTAATCTCTCCCTGTACCTCCATTCCTACCCATTTAATGGAGATAATAATACTTCCCAATCTCACGGAGTGTTAGGAGCTGATCAGTGATGGATGCTACATAGATTCCTAGATAGATATTGTGTTCTATACATGTAAGGTCAAGCCTCATTGCTAGTGAAGACACCCTGTACTGCTAGACATAGCTAGAAAGATAAATAAAGGTGATAACCCGCAATGGCTCATCTAGCTAACTAGAAAATATTGGGGCAAAGAGGAAAGGATCCCTTCCTGACCCTGCATAATCAGTGTATGCCCTGAAGCATGACACTGGAACACCCTTATTTTAGCAAAACTCCTGTACAAATGTCAAAAGAATACAAGCTTCCCAGAAGATCTTGATCAGCTCCTATTCTGATTGGCCTAAAATCAAGGCAGGTGCCAGAAGGGGTGAAGTCAATGGAGCTGGTCCAGTGCTTTTGCTAAGATGATGCCCTTTGTTTTGGCCTGCAAACCTGGAGCACAGCAGAGTAGGATGAGTAAACTCACCAGGCAATTTACTAAGCAATAAATAAATGCCAAATTAAAAATCTTACCTGCATGTCCCAGCCTGCAGGCCATCTGATTAACACCCACCCTGCCCCCTATTTGCATAAGAATGGATATGGAATACAAAACAGGGATGCTGGGGACTGGAGCAAGGTGCCTGTGGAGTGAGTGAAGTCTGAAGAGTCCTGCTGCACTGATCTCTTGCTTCCTGAAGGCTAAAAGAAAAGGAATAATGCATATTCCACATGCCCCCCACCTCCACTCCAAAAACACCCCTCTCATGTTTTCAGTTTGCATAATATCAATAAAAGCAACAGCATTCTCTCTTCCCAGGGGGGGCTTTCGCGAAGCCACAGTCGCGGAACCGTTACCATGCAGCCGCTCGTCTGTGGGAGCATATCGGCAGAAAGGATGGCTCCTTGGGATGCACACATCAAAGACACCATGCAGCGCTATTAGCCGATGTGAGAAAAGAGAAAAAAAGCCGAGCCTGTGTTCTTAAAAAACAGATCTTTTGTTCCTCATGATCTGTTTGCTCAGCCTTCTGTAAGCTGGACCACCTGGAGCTGGGATTTCATCCGAGTGGTGTCGGCTAAGCAGAGCTCCTCTGGGCACTGTTACAGGATGGAAGACCTCCAGTGAGCAGCAAGTGGGGGGTGTTAAAGCGGTCGGTGGTGCTCTTCCCTCTGAGCCAGGATCCAGCCAGCGCCCCAATGTGGTGCTAGGGGGCGCTGTGCAGCTGGAGGTACTGTCTATGGCATGCAAGCCCGAGGTGCTCTTTTAGTCATTAGAGATCCCACCACACTTTTCACGTGGACCATCTGGGTATATCTCACTTAATCATTTCCCTGGCTCCAGGGGCCTCGGACACTAGTGCATCTCGGTCCCTCACCCGCCATGGTCTGTTCTCCTATGGGCTCTAATGCTTTGGTCTAATTCTGATCGCTGGCTTGGTGTGCAGGTGCTGGATGGGGTTGGTGTCTGATGATATGCAGGAGGTCAGAATAGCTGATCTGGTGGCCCCTTCTGGCTTTAAACACTGTGTGGTTCACTCCACCGCACGCAGTCAGTGTGTCCTGGCCCGATTCCATTTGGTTCATTACATTCCAGCCCTAGTTCCAACTGGATGCAGTATTCTGCATCACTTCCTGTCCTAAACTGCTGTGTAGTTGTGGAGGGCAGTTCTAGTGGTTGCCACCACCCGCCCCAGCTATGGCTGTGTGTGAAGGTCAGTGCAGAAAGGTAAGATTTCATGCACCCCTTTGGGAAGGTTGGAGCCGTATATCTATGCACGGTAATATATGATGCTATCGGCTAAGAAACAGCAAATGGCTGGCTGTGTTTTAAAGCAGTAGGTTTGCAATGGACTAGCTGCAGTCAGCCAGTGGACATACCACACTTGTCTTGCATCTGCCAGCCAGGGTTCAGCCACGGCTCCCAGCAGCATTTCTTCAGTTAACCGACTCTGTCCTCTCCCCACCGCGCCCACCCCTCACGCCATCTCTTGCTGAGTTTGCAGCCTGCGCTCGGGTCCGCATCAGCACAGGACACAGACCTTTCGTGACCCTTGCTGTTGGCAGGCAGTGACTTAAAGAGACCCATGGCCAACTCAAGCATGTAGCTTTCTGTGCTGCAACTCACTCCACTATACAGCGCAACTGGGCAAACCAACCTCCGGAAGAACATTAAAGCAGGCTGTACAGCCCATCATCAGTTAGGAAGGTGAGTGACAGAGAAATTCTGGGTGCAAAGCACCCTATAATGCCATAACATTTTTGGAATAACTTGTAAGCGAATTGCAGCTCCATGAGCTCAGCTACTTATCTGAACACAGCAGTCCATTTTGATCATCCCTTTCACTGTTAACCCCCTGTATCAACACTGCTCTCCCTGCAAAGGCTGTGCACACACGGGTTTCTGTGGGTTATTGCTCAGTGAATGGAAATGAGCTGGGGCAAGACACAGGTCTCTGCTCACCTGCAGAGTGGAGGCGGGGCAAAGGGTCTCTCAGACCTGGCAGGCTTTCTTTCAGCCAGCTGGAGGGTACAGTTCCTGTGTGGACCCTCATTTCCTGTCCAACGGTAACACTTTTATTTTGTAGACTGGAAATGTTGCCATTTTCCCTTTTGAAGATGCAGCCTCACCCTAGATGCCACCTTTCTGCCCGGCATCTCAAATAATGAAGTAAGCTGCTTGTCAGACCAGTGAGAAAAACAGGTGGGGGTGTTGATCCCCATTTCACAGATGGGTAAACTGAGGCGTAGAGCAGTTACATTACAAATCAGTGATAGAAACAAAATCTGGCTTGCCCATCCCGTTCATTCTAACCACTACACAACTGTCCCGCCACTAAACAGTGAATGAATTACCTAAAATAATCTTCTCTCTGTCTGATGTTACCAAGAAGGTTACTGAAGACCAAACCACATTCTAGTTAGCGTGATACCAAACCACTGACTGAAGGCTTCAGATCACTGCATGGAATCCTGGATTGTCCAATGTTACCTTTAGTGCATGTCTTAACTTACTCGTTTGGGGGGTTACTCCGTGAGCGAGGAGTAGATAGCGAGTGTAGAGGAGAACAAATACCAGTGCTTTCCCCAAGGCACATGATGTTCTTTTATTTTTGTCTAGTTGCCCAATAGCATTTGGTGTCTCTTTGGGGACCAAGCCAAACATGGAAGTGGAGGTTTGGTGGATGCAGCATTGCCTTGTGGTATATTTTCTCCTTATATCCCTCTGACAGACCCTCCTTTGGTACCAGGCAGGGATGGAGCTCTTAACATCGCCGGGCACATGGCGATGTTTGGGATCAGACAAGGTCGCGACAACATTCAGTGCAAAACATTCCCCGTTCATTGTGCAATGAGTCACTCAGAGGACCACAATCTGCTAGAGAGCCGAGTAGCCCCCTGGCCAGCCACACTAAGCCAGCGGGATTCAAAGCACTGGCATTCACACAACGGGCAAGAGAGCTATAGCCCTGCAGACCGTCTCCCTCGGGGATCAGCAAGTCCCTTCATGCGGTACTGCAAAAAGCAGGACAAGCAGCAAGCCCACCGGCTTCTCTGCCCAGAACTGAGATAAAGGAGGTACAAGGTTGGCTGGCATTAAGCTTTCCTCATGGGCATGTGCCACCTTCAGCCTCAAACATGTCTGTTAACAGGGAACAGAGCCGCCTAAAGGCCTGGCCACCAGTAGGTGGAAATAAGCACGTAACTCACACGCCGTATGAAGCATTCCACCATGCGGTGCTACAACAGCACAGGGCTTGTCGGGAACAAAGTCCTCTCAGGACCTTGCTATCGCTACCAATTTTACGTGAAAGGCGCTCCAATACTAAGGGGATGGGCAGCGGCGTCAACCCCGATGACGGACAGACCGCCACGGAGTGAGCCACGGAGTTTCTGCAGGACCCAGACCTCCCTACGTGGCTGGTGGGTAACCCAGCAGGAGTTAGTGCTCCTTGGAGCAGCATTCCCCCCCTTTGGGTACCCATGAGACACAGAGTGGGGAGCACAGCACAGAAAGGAGCTATTCCCTGGCCCTAACTCCCAGCCCCCACACCCAAGACTCTGTGGGATGTGACCAAACCGCGGCTCTTTTACAGTTAAAGTGCGACTCACGGAGCCCCTCATGCCCATTCCCCATGCCCCACATTCTCCGCCTACCAGGTTGGTGGGGGGAGGTCAGGGCTTCTGCCCTGAGCACGGTGGTAGGGCTAAGGGCTTCTGCCCAGAGTGGAGGGGGAACTAGGGACTTCAGCCCTCTGTGGGAGGTGCCTGCCTGGGCTCAGGGCTTTAGCCCCGCAGGGCATATATGCTGGGGCTGGAGGCTTCAGTGGGAGTGGGCTGAAGCCCCAAGCCCAGCAGGTGCCTGCCATGGGACTGAAGCCCCAAGACCCGCCCCTCCCAGCAGGCAGAAGACTATAGCCCCATCACCCTGCCGCAGGGCTGAAGCCCCAAGCCCCAGCAAGTGCGCTCGGCTCTCAGACTTCTGGAGATTATTGTATGCGGCTCGGAGGATCAGTAGTTTGGCCACCCCTGGTATAGAGGCTACCACAGGATCAAGAGTCCAGTGGTTGCCACACAGCTCCCTCCTTCCTTCCGCACCCTGCCGTGGGTTCAGCCAGAGTACCCTCCACTTGGGGGTGCATAACAACCCATCTTGGGCCAATGGTGGGATTCAAACCTGGCCCTTCAGCACTAAAAGCGCAAGCCTGTATCACTCAAGCTAACAGACCAAGTCTCCTGGGGGCTGGCAGTAGTACACTTACCAACCTCCCCGTGGACCAGCCGCTCAAGGGAAACAAAGGCCTGCACTTTCCTAGAAGTGGGTTGGAGGGTGTGTTACTGTGTTACTCTACTAATTAATGTGAGAGAAGGACTAATGCATCTCTAGCAGCTGGGGGCATGTAGTGCTGGCACCCAGGAGCACAGAGTTCAGTCAGTTTATTCCCTGCTTCCAGGAGAATTCTTCTGGACACGTACCTGGCATAACAGAAGCAATCAGAAGGGAAACAACAGATAGAGCCAAACCAGAAAGCAGCACATCCTGTTCCCATTTCAGACCGGATTGTTTTCAGATCTGTCTCCTGGCCTCTGCAAGGGAAAACTGGGCCATCAGAGGGCGTGGAGCCAGGCAACCCCAGTCCCCCTCGTGAAATCAGATAGGTCAGGAGCAAAGGGAAGGGGATGAGGTTACACTCTGAACTGCCTTCTGCTTTTGGTAGGTACGTGGGATTGGTATTGAGGGCTGGCCAGCAAAGCGTGGCAGGGAATCCACCTTCCTATCTGAGCTCCAGATGAAAGGAAGTTGTTGGAAGGTGGCCAGGGTATCTCGCCAGAGCCAGATGTGGCTTTAGGAGAGAGCTAAGTTCTCTTCCTGGCTCTGGCTCTGATATTCTGGGTGACCTTTTACAAGTCACTTTGCCTCTGTTTCCCTTCCTATATCTCATCCATTCAAACTATAAGCCCCCCAGGGCCTAGACGGTTTCTCGCTATGGCTCTGTACAGTGCCTAGTGCGAGAGGGCCTTGGTCTCGGTTGGAGCAGCTGTAATAGAAAAACTAATAATAATGTTTGATCAAAGGTGTCCAGTTTTCTTTTTAGAAAAGCTATTTTGTGTATTTGAGAATGAACATTGGTATTTTCCATGCTGACCGCCCGATACCTAGAACGACCTAAGGCTGATCTTCAGAAGAATAAGTGTGCATCTAATTAGAATGGAAAATTACCCCAATTGTGTGTGTGTCACCTCAGGAGTTGTGCATGCACACAACTAATTTGTGGCACAGCTGGTCCTTTGCATGCGTGGTTGCTCTGATGGCCTGAGCAATTATAATGGACATGTATTTGTGCACCTAACCTTCCAAAAATCAGCCCCTCTGTCAGGGGCGGCTCTACCAATTTTGCCGCCCCAAGCAGTCGCCGCCGAAATGCCGCGGCCACAATTGCGGCGGAGCTGCCGCCAAAAGCCGCCACGGCGGGAAGAGCAGCAGAGCTGCCGCCGAATTGCCACCACAGGACACAGACTGCCGCCCCGTTCTAAATGCCCCAATCTAAATGCCGCCCCAAGGCCCTGCCCTCTGTGCCCCTTGTATGGAATAGGTTATAGCAGTGACACAAGGGAAATGGAAGGAGTCTAAATTCTCTTCTCATCTCGCTCAGCAAGTCTCTCTTTTATTCCTGCTGCTTTCAAGATGATGGAGGGTCACTGGGTTTTGTTAGCATGGAAACTTATTCACCTTCCAGTGCATAAAAAACACACTCCACCTCCCACCAGACATCTTGGAATAGCTGTTTTCTGAAGTGATCTCTTAAGAACATGCACTTGGATTTCAAGTGTCCTCTGACTGGCCAGCTCTTCCTTTGTGTGGAAAGGCTGTATTATCTTTGCTTCCAGCCAAAACAAACTCAAGCTTATTTTTCTGTCGCTGGGGATTTAGTTACAGTCTTTTGGAAGAATAAATTAAAAAGGGGCGGGGGGGGGGGGGAGATCTGTTAGTCTTGGAACCTCTCACTAGCTGCGTGAGAGGGGAAGTCCTGCCTGCCTGTTACCACGACAATGAGGAGTGTGTCAGGGTTTCCAGTATAAACACAATTTTCCCAGGATTGTAACACTGGCTGCTGGCCCCCAAAGGGTCAAGGTTCAGTGTGAACAAGTCCCAGTATGCTCAAAGAGCTCCCAAGCATCTATCCTCCCTCCAGCTTCTCCACCTCCTTTCCTCTTCCCAAACCAATTTCATCTAGCTTCATTACTGATTACCCTAGACCTCAGTTCCATCTGTTCCTCTCTAGCCTTCAGCACCTCTTCTACAACCAGCCCCACCCACTCCATAGGGATATTTCCCCAGGAAACTGTTCCAACGTCAGACACCCTCTCCTCTGGACTCCGTTTGTCCCATGTCTTCTACGGATAATCCTCTCAGAATACATAGGCCTTGGAACTTGGCAGAGATGAAAAGAGCAGGGAGCTCCCATAGAGATGTCCAGAACAGCTGATATGGATTTACAGACAGAGCAGATGATGGGGAAGGACCTAGACTGAGGATTAGGAGAAGAGAGGATATTTTATTGTTTTAATTATATTGGTGGTTTGTATTACGCTAACCCTGAGATCAGGATCCCATTGAGCTAGACAATGTGCAGATCGTGAGGGTCACTCCCTGCCCTGAAAGTTCTCAGTCTAAGACAGGGAGATTTCTATTTCTATTTTGGCTCTTATACCATGTTCGGTCATCACCGTAGTACTGAGCACCTTCTATTGGTGCACTGACATCGTGATTAAGTAACTCGCTTAAGAGAGTCGGTGGTGGAGCCTACAGAACCCAGGTCTCCTATGGCCTCATCGGGTGCTTTAACCACAAGATCCCCATCCTGCCTCCCAAATCTTAAATGAGGTTCAAGATTTGGACTTGTGCCTTTATTTCATACAATAAAGATCTAATAAATGAGCCACTCCAGGGGTTTCCAAACATGAGCTTGATCCATTCATTTCCCAAGAATTTTTTAAGAGAGTGGTACAAGAACCAATGACATTTGGAAGCCACGGATCTAGCCTATCTCCTCCAACCAGAATAGGATCATTCCCTAGTGTTCGTTTACTAGTGTTTTATCCAGACCGATTTTAAATGAGCTAAGGAGTGGGGCTGCCACTACTTTCCTATCCTGATCCTCAGCTCCCTAGTTTATAGCTTGCCTGTAAAAGTGCACATGGAGCTGAAACTTGGCAGATGCAGGGGAAAGTTCTTATCTCAATGCCTGGGGGAGTTACACAAGTCAATCCTGCGGCACTGAGATGAGAAAAGCACACCCTAGAGAAATGAATAATTGAAGGCAGACCCTAAATATTAATAAGATACAAGGAGAAGTGGATACTTTCTTTAGCTTTGCACATAACCGAGCTGACTGCCTGGATTGTAAGGGAGACACTCACGCCCACTAGATGAGCTCTTTAAACCTGCCCTGAAAAATGTGTGCGCTCTCAAAACCACTGCTTCACTAATTTTCTATTCAAACCTCAACAGCAACGCTGACGCTTGACAGTGAGATGTGATCCCAATCCAAATGGCAGCTCAGGACGCTCTCTGCGTCCCCTGCCGCATACAAAACACAGACCAATCAGTGTTGGTGAAAGGAAGCTAGAAACTTTAGCAGAGAGTCTGGGACGTGGAAGCCACAGTGCTAGATGCAGTAAAATTCAGCCACTTGGCATCTGCAGCAAAGCTGTTTATCGTGGCATCCTTATGAAAAACCACTGAGTTCATTTGTATAACCAAAGAGATGTGGACTGCACAGATGCTGCTGCTGGGGGTAATTAAGAGGGAGCTGAGGGGATGCTGCGTGTTATTAGTAAGTGCCCACAATTTAACTCCTCCAGTCTCCATCTCTAGAGAGTGTGAAGACAAAATTAATCCAATGGGCCATCTCCTGGCATCAGTTTTTAAGCAGGCTTCCCTTTGCAATTGATTGCATGATAGGGCCCAAAGTGGGTGTGTCATCCAGAACTGGGAGAATGTGGGTCTTTTTTTTCCCCAAGTGGCTGGTCCACCTACCTGGTCTAGGTGTCTGCTTCAGATTCTACTTTAGGGCATTTATTGTTTTAGCTCAAACCGGAGCAGTATCTGCTTTTGGTTCTGAAAGCACAGGGTTCAGATGCCACTGTCAGCCAAATCTGGGTTGGATACATTTACAATGAGCCTGCTTATTGTTAAAACAGTATTTCAAACTCTCTGCAAAGTAACCCAGCCTGAGACCACTCAATCTAGTCTGCACAGTAAAAGGGGACACAGTCAAAAGAAAAATCACTTGTTGAAACAAAAAATTCCTCCTCTGCATTTTAACAGCACTTTAGACCATTAACATGAAAGAAATCGTTTTTATAAAAGCTAGTTTTCTTTATAATCCCTGTATGCTGTTTGTTTACTATTTGTATTTCATCCTGTTGGTACCATGACACCAGGCGAGTCAATTTCATCTCTCTCTACATTCAGGCTGACTTCCTATTTAACATCTATTAGCAGCATGGTCCAACAGACAGAGCACTGAGCTAGGAGTCAGGACATCGGAGGTCTAATCTTGACACCACTACTAACTTGCTGTGTGACCCTGTGTAAGTCACTCCATTTCTCTTTGCCTCTGTTTCTTCTTCCACCATGTCTCTGCCTGTAGATTGTCAGCTCTTCAGGGCAGGGACTGTCTCTTACTGTGTGTTTATACAGCACTTATAAGACAGTGCTGATCTCAGCTGAAGTTTCTATGTATGTTTGTAATGCTAATAAGAATTAGAATATAGTGTTCTTGGGGCGGGGTTCCCAGCTTTAGAGGGGAATCTTTACTCAGATAATATAAGAAAGGTTACCACTGTTATTTTTCTTAATACACCTCTATTCACATCTGCTTAAGGAGCTTCCATGAACAGGGGTTACACCTGGACTCTCCAGCTCCGAAGCAGAGACTTTCACCACTTGAACAAAGGGAGTAATTCTATTAGCTGGTAGCCATAGTCGTTTCTTATCATCTATGTTGACCGAGAACTAGCTGGGGCTTCAGCACACTTGGCCAGCATGTTACATTTAGTTTTCTACCATCCTGATGCGGGAAGAGAAAAAAAACGATATTTGTGCCCTAACCAGTGTTGAGTATCACTTTAATAAGTAACTCCCTTCAAACTCTCAGCAATGGCGGACACCCTGTAGAGCAGAAACTGTTAGGTCAAGCTGAACCAGGCCGATTCTGCCTCTGCAGAGTCTGACATTTCTGTACAGTGATGTGGGCTGTAGCTCGGTGAACTAGGCCTGGACCTGACCCATGGCCTAAGGTTTTGCAGAAGGTCGAGCGTTTTCTTATTAAATTCATACATTGGGTGTGAAGAGATCAGCAAGTTTTGCATTGGCCGCCGCCTCGCAACGTGATTAATCGGAAAGGCCTCACTCCTGGGGGATCGGTGCAGCAGGAGTCCAGCTGGAAGAACTGCCGGCAGTTTGCGCAAATCACACTAAACCGAGATCCATCTGCCTACAGCTGCTCCCTCTGTCATTCAGAGCGGTCAGCCCTATGGGGCTCCTATAACAACAGTGTAGGAGGGATGGCAGGTAGAGTGGGAACAGGCCATGAAGGGCCTGTCCATTACCTAGCCCCCTCACGAGGGTCTGCCTATCTCCCTACTCATTCACCCCCGTTTCCCATAATCCCACAGTCAGTCCCCAATCCCACAAGACCTCTGGCAGAGTCCAGAATGACTGACAACATTGTGGCTTCTGAGGCAGTCAACGTACTGCCCTTGGTGCTGGTGAGAAGGGAGGGAGTCCGCTGAGGCTATGTGATCTCCAAGTCCTTGTTTGGTGAACAGCAGGACTGGGGAGAAACTGGCTACTGCCCTGCCCGCCGTGCTTCTGGCAGTGGCTACTACTACGGCTGCAGAGTCTCTTCAGCGTGCTGGGCCCATCTCTCCTCAGAGAATTCCAGAGAGAGTTTCCGACCACATGGTCCTCCTGGGAAGGGAACAGCTATTGGTGCAAGTGCCCTCAAAGTCCTAGCTCCATTAGCTTAACCCACCACCACCACTCCTCCTCCTAGCAGCTGCTACCGCTGAGTCTTGCCTTCCTGGAGGACACTGGGTTGTAACTGATTAGCTAGGTTCATCCAAATCAAACACACAACACCCACCTGTTCAATAACAGTTGAGCATACCTATAGACCTGTGTTACATTTCTTCTACCAAGAAGCTAATTCAAGGCTCAAAGCTGCATCTTATCTGTAATTACAACTTGGCTAGTGAACTGCATATTCATAAGCAGTACTGCACTCAAAAATCATGAATCAGGGCCTCAGCAATCATGAGATTGCTTTAACAGTCATGAGATTATTTTTAAAATAATAATGATTGGGCTCTTTTTCTTTGCCTTCCAGTTTCTGAGCCTTTAGGATGTATTTGCTTCAAGATTTCAAGTTTTTCTCTGCAACCAGGGTTCGAAACTTAGTTTCTCTCTTTGTCTGATAAAAACTGAGATTATTTTCACACAAGTTCTTGATTTCTGCACCTGCAACTTTAAGGAAAACTAAATATCACAAGTCCTGTGATAAAATCAGGAGAGCTGGAAACCTCAGAAGGCAAGAAGTAGGTAGGAGCTCACATTTGTTTTCCAACAGACACCCCAGTTACATTTCACATGTACAGTCAGGTTACAGACTTGTGGACATGTAGCTCGTTAGTTTTACAGCCATGTGCTGTACATTTTGTATAAGGCTTTCATTCAGCTAATCTCTTCTGCTCCGTGGAGAGGAACAACGGCAGATCTTAGACCCTTGGGTGGATAGATAGCCATGCACAGATTTCACTTCATTCAGCACTGAAAAGCAGCCACCTCTGCAGTGGAACATGACAGCTATTTATTGGTAGCAGCACAACAATATACAGTGACCACAAGGGAGCACTTTTATTAGGCAACATACTGTCTTGAGACCACTCTAAAATATCCCCACCCGTACTCTATTCTGATCTGCTCCTTTGCTATTAAAAGACCATCCCTATTGAGGAACCAATTTTGCTGGGCCCTTGCCTGGTTAGTTAAGACAGTTTATGTGTTATGTACTCACACACACACAAAGAGTCTTTCTCAGCATGTGCTGATTGTTTCCACATATATACAGAGGCCTCCTTGGCTGGACCATGGACTTTTTACCAGGGCTAGGATCACCTTCTACCTTGTATCTTGTCCAAGCTTGGATGAGCCATTTCCAGTATCCTGCAGGGAACACTTGTGAAACATAAAGTATACCACAATTAACATCAGCGCTGGTGCAATGTCGTTGTGTTAGGCCTTTTGTATCCTGACTGTCAGAGGGTGGACTAGTCAGTTCCCTTTAAGAGGGAATGGTCCAGCCCACCTGTGCCTCATTAATTGCCTTGTGATGAGGCCTCATAGAGGCCAGATGATCTCTGTAAAGAGCCAGAGGGGAAGCTATAGCAAATGGAGCTACAGAAAGCAGAAGGCTGCAGGAGAGTTTGAGACTTCATGGCCCAGAAGACTCCAGCCAGGTAGGGCAGGGAGTGGCTGGCCAAATGCAGGGAGGAATCCCCAGGACAGCTTTTGGTTTGAAGTCTATAAATACCTTTGACGCGGAAGGGAAATGTTTTAAGGACTCTGGGCTGACGGAATTTATTGAAGGAATCCTGAATAGGGACAGCTGAGGCAGGGAGCCACCCCAGCCACTGTTACCCTGTTACAACAATGTTCCAAGGTCCTGGAGTGAAACTGCATTGTAGTGTGAGGGTAGGTTAGGACATCATGGCCCAGATATACAGTGTGCGGCCAGGTCCCACAACACCCCCCTTACCCAGGACAGTGCTCACTCACTACCATGAGACTTCAGTGGTATGGTGAAAAGCAGGACATGTGTGTAGGACTGGGCAGTTGGGCCCATAGAGAGGGAGCACGCCTAAGAGTTCACTTGGTACTAATGACTGCCAGCAAATCCCCTGAAAGCAGATCCATGCTCTAGGATTTAAGGTAGAAAAACACATTTCAACAGCTGACCCACTTTCTTATCAAAGCCCATCTGCAGTTAACATTGAAACAAAGAGTGCCATCTGCTGACTAAATTACTTCATTATCTAGTTCAGACCTAGGCGAGAGTTCTGGCTATTTATAAAGCGTGATTCAGAAATCATTGTGCTCGTCACATTTTTTTTAAAAATTCCATTTGCTAGTTTCATTTCTGGAGTAATTCAAACATCAGAAGGATCTTGGGCTATAGAATATTTAGGGAGTTATAGTGTTAGATGCTTTGCCTTTTTAAGCAAATGGGGAAGGCATGGCTCACAGATGAGTGAACTGAGACTGCGGATATTTTTCTCTCCTTGGGTTGAGAATGATTGTATGGCTTCTGTGTTCATTTTAAACAGATCACCTGACTGAAGTTCCCATTTTTTAATGGAGTAAGATTGCGAAGTCCAACGCTAACTCAGAAAATCAAATCAGCACAAAAGTTCCTCCAAAAACAAATATTTGTTTATTTCTGTTCTTCTGTAACATGAGTGAGGTGAGTGTTGTCATAGAATATCAGGGTTGGGAGGGACCTCAGGAGGCCATCTAATCCAATCCCCTGCTCAAAGCAGGACCAACACCAACTAAATCATCCCAGCCAGGCCTTTGTCAAGCCTGACCTTAAAAACCTCAAAGGAAGGAGATTCCACCACCTCCCTAGGTAACCCATTCCAGTGCTTTACCACCCTTGTAGTGAAAAAGTTTTTCCTAATATCCAACCTAAACCTCCCCCACTGCAACTTGAGACCATTAATCCTTGTTCTGTCATCTGCTACCACTGAGAACAGTCTAGATCCATCCTCTTTGGAACCTTCTTTCAGGTAGTTGAAAACTGCTATCAAATCCCCCCTCATTTTTCTCTTCTGCAGACTAAATAATCCCAGTTCCCTCAGCCTCTCTTCATAAGTCAGGTGCTCCAGCCCCCTAGTCATTTTTGTTGCCCTCCGCTGGACTCTTTCCAATTTTTCCACATCCTTCTTGTAGTGTGGGGCCCAAAACTGGACACAGTACTCCACATGAGGCCTCACCAATGCCGAATAGAGGGGAATGATCACGTCCCTCAATCTGCTGGCAATTCTCCTACTTATACAGCCCAAAATGCCATTGGCCTTCTTGGCAACAAGGGCACACTGTTGACTCATATCCAGCTTCTTGTCCACTGTAACCCCCAGGTCCTTTTCTGCAGAACTGCTGCTTAGCCAGTCAATCCCCAGCCTGTAGCAGTGCCTAGGATTCTTCCGTCCTAAGTGCAGGACTCTGCACTTGTCTTTGTTGAACCTCATCAGATTTCTTTTGGCCCAATCCTCTAATTTGTCTAGGTTGTCATAAAGTTACAGGTCCTTATATTCTGGTTTTTTACATGTATATGGTTGTAACACAAGAAAATGGTTTACAAGCTCAAGCCTTGTCTATACCATGGTTTAGCCCTGATTTCAGTCATCGGTGATCAGCTACTTGTGTAACTGCTTCAGTTCAGACCCCTAATGTAAGCATAAGTTTCCTCTGCCAGAGCCCAGGGGAATTGCCACCATTACACATCGCAGTGTTCCTTGTCTACACTTGTGTTGTGCCCCTTTGCAGCGCCCCCAGCTGCCGAAATCTGAGCTAATCTACACCACCGACAAGGCCAAAGCCACACTTCTGGTTCCGTCAAGTGGGTGAGGAGGCCTGGGACTGTCTTTCAAAAGTCATTCTATCAGCACCTTGCATCACCGTGCATTACAAGTGCCTGGCTAGACATAGACTGCGTCCCTGCATTATCGATCATTACTGATGTCTCAATGCAGTCACACAGTATGTCCTTACTAAGCCATAGCCGTGTACATAAGCTCGTTGGTGAACTGCATACATGTAATATTATAACACTTAGGCAAGCTCCTTATGTTTGTACAGCACCTAGCACCATGGGATCCTGGTCCATGATCAATAAATAAAAATAAGGATCAAAATTGACCTTTGGCTCCAAAAAAAACCCACAGTCCTTTAACCAAATGAGATAAGGTTGCAGCTCTACTCCACTTTTAATGGGGGCGCCGACAGCCTGAAAACGAGCTCTGTGTAAGCTTGAAACCTTGTCTCTCTAACCAACAGAAGTTGGCCCACAAATAGATATTACCTCCCCCTCACCTGGTCGCTCTAATATCCTGGGACTGACACAGCTACAACTACCCTGCATAGCCACACTTTTGACATTCCATTCAACAGAGAGGAAAGGTGCACATGACTAAACACACACACACACCCCAGTTCATTGCAATGTCCTAGATATCACCATATCCCAACAGTCAATTAAAGTCTTAATTCTTCATTAACATGCCTATGATGTGACCTTGATTTTTCCCATCTACAACGTTTTGGGTTTTTTTCAAAATCCATAACAATTTTCCCTACAAAAAGAAAAGGAGGACTTGTGGCATCTTAGAGACTAACCAATTTATTTGAGCATAAGCTTTCGTGAGCTACAGCTCACTTCATCGGATGCGTACTATGGAAAGTGTAGAAGATCTTATTATATACACACAAAAAGCATGAAAAAAATACCTCCTCCCACCCCACTCTCCTGCTGGTAATAGCTTATCTAAAGTGATCACTCTCCTTACAATGTGTGTGATAATCAAGGTGGGCCATTTCCAGCACAAATCCAGGTTTTCTCACCCCCCCACACACACACACACAAACTCACTCTCCTGCTGGTTATAGCTTATCCAAAGTGACCACTCTCCTTACATTGTGTATGATCAAGGTGGGCCATTTCCAGCACAAATCCAGGGTTTAACAAGAACGTCTGGGGGGGGGGAGGAAAAAACAAGGGGAAATAGGCTACCTTGCATAATGACTAAGCCACTCCCAGTCTCTATTCAAGCCTAAGTTAATTGTATCCAATTTGCAAATGAATTCCAATTCAGCAGTTTCTCCCTGGAGTCTGGATTTGAAGTTTTTTTGTTGTAAAATAGCGACTTTCATGTCTGTAATCGCGTGACCAGAGAGATTGAAGTGTTCTCCGACTGGTTTATGAATGTTATAATTCTTGACATCTGATTTGTGTCCATTTACTCTTTTACGTAGAGATTGTCCAGTTTGACCAATGTACATGGCAGAGGGGCATTACTGGCACATGATGGCATATATCACATTGGTGGATGTGCAGGTGAACGAGCCTCTGATAGTGTGGCTGATGTTATTAGGCCCTGTGTCCCCTGAATAGATATGTGGGCACAGTTGGCAACGGGCTTTGTTGCAAGGATAGGTTCCTGGGTTAGTGGTTCTGTTGTGTGGTATGTGGTTGCTGGTGAGTATTTGCTTCAGGTTGGGGGGCTGTCTGTAGGCAAGACCTGGCCTGTCTCCCAAGATTTGTGAGAGTATTGGGTCATCCTTCAGGATAGGTTGTAGATCCTTAATAATGCATTGGAGGGGTTTTAGTTGGGGGCTGAAGGTGACTGCTAGTGGCGTTCTGTTATTTTCTTTGTTAGGCCTGTCCTGTAGTAGGTGACTTCTGGGAACTCTTCTGGCTCTATCAATCTGTTTCTTCACTTCAGCAGGTGGGTATTGTAGTTGTAAGAATGCTTGATAGAGATCTTGTAGGTGTCTGTCTCTGTCTGAGGGGTTGGAGCAAATACGGTTATATCGCAGAGCTTGGCTGTAGACGATGGATCGTGTGGTGTGGTCAGGGTGAAAGCTGGAGGCATGTAGGTAGGAATAGCGGTCAGTAGGTTTCTGGTATAGGGTGGTGTTTATGTGACCATCGCTTATTAGCACTGTAGTGTCCAGGAAGTGGATCTCTTGTGTGGACTGGACCAGGCTGAGGTTGATGGTGTTCTTCACTGTGCATCTTACAGTCCTGGCCCTTTAAAATTCCTTTCATCTTGCAGGGTGAATTCCACTGAATAACACTGAGTTCCTGTAAAAACAGGAGGCATTTTAAAGAGCCAGGACTGCATTAAACTCTTGCCTCCTAGACTACGATAAAATGAGTCCTTGTTTTTATGCCTAAATTTGCAGGAGAGAAATGTCTTGGCTGGCTTTTATCTGTGTGCATCTGCTGCATGCCAAATTTAGAATAATTTTAACAAGCTGGATAGAAGAAAACAAATGGTTCTTGATCTGAGCAGCCTGCTGTTCTTGCGGGCATCCCCAGAGAAGACGGAAAGCCGAGAAAATAGCTCCTTATTTTAATTGTTGCATTAAAATCCTTCCAGGCCAGTACACAACTGTTAATAGGCAACTTAATTAAACATCAACACAGTTCATTTTTATGCCCTCTTGTTTCATTTTTCTCTTATTACTACAGTAACTTCTATTAAAACCAAAGCCATGGGGAGTTTTGTCCTTATCATGTAAAACACGCTTAGGAGCTACCAATGGGCATCTTCATTTAGGTACCTCAGCAAATTACCCAGCCTCTTCATGCCCTGAGAGCAAGGAAATGTGCCTGATCTCATATACAGCACTACACGGTGTTGCCCTTAGACCCCCCAGAAGCCTATCACATCCCATTGTTGCCGTCCGCATAGAAAGGCATTAGAGGAGATTACATTAGAGTAGGAAGGATGAGCTCATGGAAAGAACCCTGGTCCACGCCTCAAGAGAGTTGGGTTCAATTCCTGGCTCAGCTGCAGACTCACTGTATGGCCCTGGTCAAGTCACCCTGTGCTTCGGTTCCCTGTTTGTAAGATGGAGGTAATGGTCTTTGTGGGGGAATTGTGAGGATAAACAGCATTAATGATTATGAGGTGCTCATGTACTATGGTGAATGGGGCCATGTAAGCACCAAGCTGGAATGTACCACTGCTCGTTATACTGAGTTCATTAGTGCATTTAAATAAAAAAAAACTGAAACCACCCTGCTCAAGTTTACAGCTCTCCTGTTATCCACTAGTGCCCCACTCTCCCAGTTCCATGGAAACCCTGTGCATCAGCACCTCCTCATTCAACCCCCTGCTAACAACCCCTGGGATGCTTCAAAAACAGTCCCTGTGGTATGCCTTGTATATGGGAAGCCCCTGACAGCTCCATGTAATTTAGAGAAGGAATTTGCCCCATATGAAGGCAACAAGTTATGATCGCCTTTGGGCTAGTCCCTATAAGAGGTTCACTAGTCAGTAAACTGGTCAGGCAGAGCAACTATTGTATATAAAGTAGGGAAGCCAGCCTCTCCATCTTTCCTGTTCTCTGGGATGCTGCCATTTTGTAGCCTGGCTCTCCAACTGTATAGGGTGTTCTCAGCTAATTTATCTTTTTCAGCCTAAATGCCAAACTGACTTAGGTGGATTTGCCAAGGAGCTCCTAAATCCCACTATTCTTGGACGCATTTGGTTTTTTGAGGCCTGGTCTGCTTAAATCAAAAGTAGGGCCAACTGCTGCCTTGGGAAGTGACAGATTTAATAGTCACGTGAGCAAATATTGGAGTTCCCATTGCAGACGAGTTATGAGCCATTTAAGCTCCAAAACAACTGAATTTCGCCACTGCCAGGGACACTGAAGATAAGAGTGAGCAGAGGGCAGGATTTCATAGGAGACAGCTACTCAGACACACTTACAGGCTGTCGGAGCTCTCTGCCTGTGATAAATGAACACGAAGCTTCCGTCTCAAGGAGAAATGGTCTATTTGTCTGGAAAACCTTGGCTAGCGATGGGCATGCTGCCACTATTCAGTGCCCAAGCTCCGATCATGATTTTTGATTGAGGATTTTCCTAGGGGAAAAATAAACACCGGCTCCTCGTGTAACATTTTTACAGGAAGGGCAACAAAAAACTTGACAGCCCCCCAAAGCAGTTGGAGAATGCCTCCAGCTTGCTAATATTCTTACTATTCCAGTAGCACTACTTGTATGCACAGGGCGCCAGCGCCTCAGATGATGTCAGCTGGGATTGCACCTTTGAGATGGTGTTGTCCCAGTTTACACCAGCTGAGGAGCTGGCCCCAAAAGCTTGAGCCGTACGGTGCTATCAGTGGCTAAGCAAAACTACCCACTGACTTCAATGGGTGTGACACTGAGATCCCCTCAATGCCAGCTGGCAGAGCGTCCCCCCGCCCCAGTACTGTAACTCACATCAGGCCCAACACACTCATAGCCCCAACACGCTGTTGTCGTCATATGTAGCTCCAAGGTGTCGTGTAAGGTACCATGTGTAAACTGGGGACACGCTGGTCCCAGACATCGTTGTGTTCTGTACGTGCTGGTTGTGTACAAAGACCTCTAGATGTGTGCTGGAAATGGGTTTGAGCAGTGGTGCATAAAGCCAGCCGGCCCTAGACAAAGGAAGGTGTATTCACCTGTCCGACCAGCTTGACTACTGGCAGAGGACAATGAAAGTGCCCTTACATAAAGCCATCAAGCTAAACACATGGGGAAGATGCTGGCTAATATACTGGTTGGGTACTAGTTATCGTGATGAATTAGAAAAGCTAATTCACACTCCATAGTTTGGCAGGGTTCTGTCTCGTGATGAGACCCAGCAGTATTCGAGTTATGACGAGGACCCCGTGTGCACAAGAGAGACAATCACACTTAGGAAAGGTGTTCTGGCCTTGTAATAGTTTTATCATCACAGGTAGCAAAAGCACAAACATACCAACCCAGAAAAGGAGACAGATAATACAGAATGGTCAAAATGTCCCGCATCTGAGCATCCATGTACTCACACCATCCCTTGTGGAAAAACCTGATGTGTTAATCATCGTTCTCATTACCACCAGTGGTCGGCATCCTGGCGTCTCCCCAGGCATGCAGGCTAGGACACAGCTTTTATAATGTGTTACACTGACCCCCACTATGCCAAATGCATAGTCAGCAGGGGGTTCAGCCCCTTTTCCTCTTCTGCAGTTCATCACCTGACTTGTGTTGGGGTGACCTTCTCCCATAGGTAAGGATACGATTCTGTCATGGAGGTAACGGATTCCGTGCCTTTCCAGGCCCTCCATGACTTCTTCTGGGGCAGGGCAGGAGCAGCTGTCAGCCCTGGGGCCGCCAGAGCACTGGCCCCAGGGCTGAAGCAGCAGCTGGGGTTGGGTCAGCACTCCTGGAGCTGGAGCAGCAGTGGCCAGCCTCCGCCGTAGGAGCAGCTGCAAGCCCCCGGCAGGGCTCTATTTGTTTCCCCCCGTTCCCAGGCTATTTTTAGTAAAAATTGGGGACAGATTACAGGTTTCTGTGAATTTTTGTTTATTGCCCACGACCTGTCCCTGACTTTTACTAAAAATACCCATGACAGAATCTTAACCTTACCCACAGGTCACTGGGCCTTTCACCTCAAGCTTATCAGCATATACGGCAGTTACTATGGCTTGCTTGGGGTCAGACATCTGCTGAGGTTCCTAACTTCACTCAGCTAAAGCTGATACCAAATGACAACTTGTGGTTACCGGTCAGCAGTTTAGCAACACTGACTTATAACCTCACGGCGTGCTCTAGAGCCATACATGAGTGACTCATGTCAAGTCATTAGGCCTTTGTCCTTAGTTAGTTTGGCTAAGCTATTGTCTTTACAGGCTTGGGACCCATAGGCTTTTTGCATTACTGCCTTAATCTGTACCTATAACTTACCTATTTATACCTATAGGCTACAGCGACGACAGCTTAACACTCACTCTAGGGGACAGAATCTGCACCCTAGGAAGCCTTACTGACACTTGCAGCAGAGACATTTGATTTTGGATAAAATAAGGGGAACAAAAGGACCTTTTAGTTATGCAGCACTGAGGGGACACTGAGCCTATGAAAGTTGGATCCCCTAGTCTGGCAAGCCTGGGATACTGGTAACTTGATGTCAGTAAGAAAACTCTTTAGGCAAAGATTGTAACTTTCTAAGATAAAATTTTAGTCACTAGAGTGTGTGCTTCGGTTGATTTTTAACCATACCTGTCTTTTATTCTTGCTTAGTATCACCTAAATCTCTGTTCTTTGTTAACAAACTGATTCTTGTTTTATTACAAAACCGTCTCAATGTTGTGTATTAGAACATGCAAGCCTTCAGCTAACCTTATAGGCTGACGAGTGCTCGGTCTCTTTGGATGCAGCAAACTTAATCATCATTTCTGTGCACAGCCAGTGAGAAGGACTAGACGCAGCAGGGAGATGTTTCTGGGGAACTCTGGTTCGCTGATTGTTACTGGGAAGGCCACCTTTAGACTGACAGAGTCTTGAAGAGTTTGCTGGCAAGGCAGACAGGAAGCTGACTTAGAGCTTAGCAGCAACAAAGCGCTCCCTTGAGATGGCAGAGGGTAACACAGAGGCCCACAGTTCTGGGTGTCCTGAGATTCATGTCACAGCGGGGAGTCAATATAATGATATCATCAGAACAGCAGGTTTATTCCCGCCATAACTCTTGCAGTAACATGCTCGACTATAACAGAAGTTGGCCTTGTGGCATGATCTTAAATGATCATATGCCCAACGTGGTAGAAAATGCATTCAGAAATAGAGCTGGTTGAAAATTTGCCCTCAAATTTTTCTACCAAAATTAGCCTTTTTCATACCTCCCCAAAGAAAATTTCCAATGAAATAAAAATTTCCATGTGAAATTTTCTTTTTTGGGGAGGTTTTTTGATAGACAAACAAAACTATTTAATTGTTTTTCAGAGTTTGGGGGAGGGTTCTTGCCTTTTCTCTTCCTTCCCTCTGTTTCCCACTCCCTGCTCTTCCTTTTTTCCCCTTTTACATTGTGACACTGGAAAAGGGGGGAGGAGCAGAAACTGAAAAGCAAAAACCAGAAAAAAATTTCATTTTTGAGTTTTCTCTGAAAA
This sequence comes from Natator depressus, assembly GCF_965152275.1. Classification (NCBI taxonomy): domain Eukaryota; kingdom Metazoa; phylum Chordata; order Testudines; family Cheloniidae; genus Natator; species Natator depressus. Next base: position 115,587,096 of record NC_134240.1, on the reverse strand, counting down.
CTGGGGGGAAATTGTGGGAACTTTAAATACTTCAGGGTTTTTTCCTTAAATTTCCCCATGAAAAGCCAATTGGCATTTTTCTGCCAGCTCCAGCTAGAAGACTTCACTTCTCCCTGCTGTCCCCTACGTTTGGTATCTAACAGCAACCACGCAAGAGGAACAGCTTCCCATCAATGCAGGACAGGGGACATGCCTCACTCTTGGCTACTATATTTAACCTTTGGTAGTCTGCTATCAGGGCTCCTGTCTGTCTTTCTACTCGTGGAGCATAAGAGACAAAGTAAAGAAGAAGAGTGTGATCAATTGAAGCCAAGGAGTTGGCAGGAAGTAGCTAATGCAGACTGGAATCTGAGCAGGACTCCAAGGCCTTGAACTGCCTTATTTTTGGGAGGTTTAACAATTACAAGTGCCTAGGATCTTCATTTTACATCTCAGTCTTTAGTCATTCAGCAGCAGCCTGTCTCCATACATGATACCTAATTCAGCTAACAAGGTCATTGCTTTCCACAGCCGGGATTTCCCTAAAAGTGTCTCATCCAACTATTGATCCTGCTTAGTTTCTGAGATCAGACAAGATCACAACCCGAGGCGGTATGGCTGCAGGCATGGAACAGGTACCTCTCTCATCATTCATTCCCAGCTGTGCACAAGTTAATTTGGATGGCAATTAACACAGATTCGTCTCCATGTGATGATTTGTTGAGAAAGCACTTGTATGAACTTTGAACATGTCCTATCACATGTCAGGTATTTGGCAAAGAAGCACCCAGTAAAGGCAAGCAAGACATTTCTCACCCAGGATTATAACGCCACTAAAACTGTGCACACAAGAAAAAAATAACACTGATTTGCACTGAAATATTATCACAACCTTACAGGGACACAATCAAGATAAAAGTAATACTTGAAAAAAAACCCCACGCATCTGAGTTTTTATGCCTTGGATAAAGTGAATTTGAAAAAGCCAGCCACTCAGATTTTTAATGTTTTTCACTTTGGGTTTTTTCCTCAGCTTGGATTGTGTAATGATGAGACTGGTTGGTTTCATTGCCTATTTCTAGTCAGTTTCACTTGCAGGTTCTCAGGCACCTGCACCGCATTTGGGTTTCCAGCACTGCTGAGGAATATTTAAACAAACTTATGTCATTTAATGTGGCTTAATTACTGTTTTCACTTTTAAAAAAATTTCAGAAATACATTTGAGCTATAAGGGCTTGGCAGCATCTCGTCAACATCAGACCTACGGCTTGGCTGGAAAAACTCTTGGTTTTCCTGCAGTTTCTGAGAGGTTTCAGAATTTGTTTCCATCAAGAGGCTGGACTGTTAATTCAAGTGCTTTAGTGAAGACAGTGTGACAATATCATTACACATTATGAGCCTAACTCTGCTTTCATTGCAAAAAACACTGAGCGATGGGATTTTTTTCTCCATCACTGAGGCAGGGTGCAGGGCACTTGTGCATAATGTTTATTTGCAGTCTATTGTTTAGCCACTAGATGTCTGTGTGTTGTACTGAGATCCAGACAGAGCAAGTCCCTGGTAAACAAAGGCAGACTGAGCTGGAACTTGAGCTATGAACACAACGTATTGTGAAAGCCTGTTTGGTTTGTGTCCACCTTAGCTGTTTGCTTTGAACACCTACCACAGGAAGGGCTATGATTCCATGACACTGTACTCTTATATACTGCATTGATTGGCACCATATAAGTAGACAGACCAATAATATAGCCTATGGGCAGGCAGTTCAGCTGTGGCCTTTTGTATTCACACACCTCCATAGGGTTTTGTTTGCAATGCTGTGCAGAGATCTGCCACAAAGTAGAATACTCCTATGATGTTTCTTAACACCTGCCCCAACTCCAAGGGAAAGGTGTGTCTATGTATTTCAAGCCAGGTGTGCCCGTGGTGGGTGAGGACTGGGGTTGGCTCTGAGTTTAAAGGCCAATTAAATCCGTTACATCACTGACAGACCAGAGAGACTGAAGGCAACAGACCAAATCAGGGCTCTGAAGCTTTTATTAGCTGCTCAGAAACACAGGCTCATAAGCATAACAGTTAATATCAGCAGTGTATTGGCAACTGGAACCCAAGAATGTAAAACCACTGGGTTTTCACAGTGATAAATCAAAATGTATAAAACACTCCAGTTATTGTCTCCTCGAGTGATTGTTTCAGCCAGGCCCATATTGCAAAAGCAGAAGACTTCACTTTTGAGATTTGCTCATTATCAGAAAATTTGTTCACAGATGGAACACTCCTGTCCCCCCACAAAAGAAAAGCTAAACAAAAAGCCCCCTTCCCTCCCCTATTTCCAAATGGTTCTCAAAGGCTCTTCCTCAATCCACATTCATTTTTCAAAATGAGGGGCGGGGGAATAGAGGATTTTACAGTTGAATGATTCTGTCACCATGTAAAAAGTTGGTTTTAATGCATTTTTGTGATGGGCTCTGTCTCCCTGATGAGCCATTGGAGAGCCTCGTGTCGTCCTTGGCTCTTCAGTTCTGCCCCAATCACCTCCCTGCATTTCCGGTGGTAATCGTTCACCCAGTCGCACTAGAGAAAGGGACAGGAGCAACGTTTAATGCAAATCAAGAAGAGGGGGAGCGGAGGTTGATCTGTTCATCCTGCACTTTGCATGGGCAACATCGTCAGCTCTCAGTGGGGAACTGACCGGGTCATGAGAGCGGAAGGGAAAAGGGCCAGGCCCATATATTCAGGAATGGCTTGTAATTGTGGGTGTCAAAACTGAGGCACCTAGGACCTGATTTTCAGAGGTGCTGATGCTCTTTGCCTTCAGTTGGATCCGTGGCTACTTTAGCATCTCTAAAAATGAGTGTCTCCAACAAAGTCAGTGGCCACTTTTTAATATTTGGGCCTGAGAGCCCTGGAGTCATTACATACACTGCCCTGAACAGGACTATACACCTGGATATGGGCTACCATTTTGGGCCTGACAGCCAATGAAGATACTGCATGCAACATGCATGCAGAAAAGGGAACGTGGGTGGGACTATTGGTCAGGAGAGGGTAGGAAGGAAGAGGAGAGAGGGCAAGTATTGGAAAAGAGATGGGGAGGGCTACTCTAGGTGGGGGGGCAACATGATAGGGCTGGTAGCGTAGGGAATAAGAGGAGAGTCAAGCAGAGATTAGTTTAGGTGAGCTGCCAAAGTGAAATCACTGCCAGCAGGAAGGTAGCCCTACTGAGAGATGAAGGGGAGATCAGGATCCTTTGGCCCTTTAGAATGAGTCCACTCCCCTCCATCACTACTTCCCTTACCTCTTTTTGTGTCAGTAAAGGGACACTGATCATTTTAGTCTGGATCGGAACCAGGGTTAGTGGCTCAAAAGTCAGGCTCCCTCTGTTACAGAAGTTGTACTGCAAAGGAACGAGGAAAGACATCCTTAGTCATTGGAAACTGCTCCAGCTGGATAGGAGTGTTCTGTACAACATGTGCAACCCCAGTGCTCGGCATGGCTTACGCATGGTTCAGAAGGGAAAACATTTGGCTGGCGTTCCAAATGTGGAGGGCCTGACGGAAAGTCCACTGAAGTCAATGGAAGTCTACAGTTGGGCTTCAGATCAGATCCCTGAAGCCCAAATCTGAGATCGTCTTGTAGAGGGGCAGCTACCTGGAATTGCTTATTTTGGCATTCTAGTGACATTTCACCCTAAGAGATTTAGCAGACAATTAAATGTTCCTTTTTGAAAGCACCTGTGTTTAATGAACGCATAATCCCCCCAACCAGGCAGGTGTGGGTGTTGAAGCCGACTATATTGGCTCTACTCCAGCTGGAGACCCTGCCATGCCTAGGAAAATCCAGCTGCGGAGGGACCCATTAGCTTTACAACCCCACAGTGACACAAAGAGGCTGGAACGCAGAGACTCGAGCCCTGGATCTCCAGAGCAGAGAGAGGACACTTAGGAGGATTCTGCTGCACAGATTTTAACCTTGCCTGATCTTTTCTAGTGAGCTGTGCAGATCACAGCAGCACCAGCATTGTCCTCATTATATCTGTTTACAGGAAGAGACTGGGACTCAGTCTCCTTTCAGAGAAAAGTCCTCATACGTTTTCCCTGAGTGAAACATTTGCAAGTGCAGTAACCCAGCCCCAGGGGAAAACTAGACCTGTGGGTACAACTGCCTGCAATATTGACCTGCTTCCAGTTCCAGGCTTTTCGTTCAAAATCCATGAGACATTCGTTTTTTACAACCACCAGCTCACCGAGAAATGATAAGGTGCTTCTTGAGCATGCTCAGAAGTCACTCACCTTGGTTTTGGCAGGGACCACGAGTACCACATTTTCTATGCGGATCCCAAAAGACTCATCTTCATAATACCCAGGCTCTGCAGAGACAGACAATAATCAGTCAATCCCTGCCGGGTAGCACAGCCACTTATCACAACAGGTGAATTTCCTCCTGGGGCTTTAGTTCATCTGCATAGCTGAATAGTCTGGACATCTGGCACCCACGGAGGGGAACAAATTTCCCATTCCGTCTAATCTGCATGCACAGCCCAAGCAAGGTGACAGGCTGCCCCAGTTTAGGGAGTCACCTTCCAACCTCAAGAGAAGAATACAAAGTGTGTGTCACATCTGTTTGAATCACCGGAATTCTGCCAACACTACTAATCCAGTTACCACAGGCCAAAACATCCCAGGCTGTTTTAAGGGGTGCCCATTGTACACAGTGCCCTCCATGTAAGGATCTCAACTTCACAAACTTGAATGAATTTAGTCTCACAAACCCCCCACCCCCGCCCCCATACACAGGGTAGCTAAGTATTATTATCCCCATATTTTCCCATGGGGGAAACTGAGGCATAGAAAGGTTAAACAATTGCCCCAAGGACATACAGACAGTCCATGGATTAGGTCCTACATGTCCTGCTGCCCATTCCTATGTGGTCGCTATAAGACCATCCTTCCGCTGAAGAATGGGAAAATATGTCTGAGGCTCTGGTTTGCCAGCAATAGCTCCATTGACTTTAACAGTTACATTGGTGTAAACCAGGAGGAAGTGAGAGCAGAATCAGGCCTGTAGTATCACAATAGAAAGATGGGGTCTTAAGACACCTGACTCCAGGTATAATGGGATTTGGTCTCTCTCTAGATATCTTAAACAAGGAATTACTTGGCAAATGGAAAGGCAGGAAACATACCCCCACCCTCATTGCTTTTCAGATTTGTTCCCTAAGCAGCTTGTTAACACAGCGGTCTTCATCTGACTACAGAATATAGTCAAGGACACTAAATACCATCAGAAATGATCATGCCAGCTTCTAGGGGTTCATCGGCAAAGGTTTTGTAGGTGATGCCACACGGACCCTCGTGCACATTAAGGAAACACCCAACTCCATGTCCTGTGCCATGAAGATAATCCAAACCACAGTCCCACAATGCAGAGCGGGCAAAGGAATCCAGAAGGTGACCTGCAAGCCAGCGAAAGAGAGACATTTAGAGAGGGCTCCAGCTGCACAAAGTCAGTCTTTGACGATCGCACCTGCAGATCTTACAACGGGACACCAGAGCATAAATGAAAGAGAGAACCAAGTCACCGGCTTGGTGCAAGTTATAAAACAGACCTGTAATGGGGTATAGTGGCTCTTTAAGGAAAAAGAGGAATGGGGGTCCAGGCTATCCCGTTCCAAATACAGTAGACTCAACCAAACAAAGACCCTGTGGGACAGCAAAGGCTGATGTGAGGAGAAAGGAAATCGTCCTGGAGGAAGACTGAGTCTTGGGGAGAAGAGATGACTATTTACTTAAGAGCCCGAGGTGAGCTTTTACTGGCGGGGTCGGGTAAGGCTCCCCTCTCTCCCAGTCAATCAGTCACCCAACCAATCAAGACAAAAACCCTGGAGAGGGAGACAAAATGTTCCCTGTTCTCATTATGTGGAGGTGACAATACAAAGGGCATGTCTGCCATAGACCTTCAATACTGGGAGGAAAAGGGGTGACCCGGAGTGCCCTTCCCAGGCTTGGGAAGATAGCTAGAAACTACCCCCAAAAGAACACTGGGAGGAAGGACTTTTGCAATCAAGGCTTTTTGCATTTGAGGTAATTTAATTGTGAAAGATCTTTGCGGCCGGCCCAGTGGGGGCTGGACCAGGTATATATAAAGGGCCTACTGTGAACTAGGAGAGAGTGTCTCAGGGCAGTGAGACCACCACCCACAGCATCAAGGGTAGCAAGCCAAGTCTCTTCCCAGCTACAGAATTCCAGGGTCGACATCCTCTGGCCTTTCAGAACAGTGTCTGCCTCATAAAAACAACCCGCACCAGCCCCTGGCTCTCTCAGTAGAGTATCCAGAGACTGAATGCCCCTGCAGAATGCTCATCCGCAGAGGTGGTTACTGTAGGTATACTGGAGGCAGAAGAATTGGGGATGGGATTAAGAGGACAAAATGGCCTTCCCTCACCCTGGTACACACATGCCTAATAGTTCCCTAGAGCACCAGAATCTGGGGCTTGACTGCCCAATGTCAGCATCCAGGTGTGAAAATCTGGCCTGTATTTGCAATGCATCAGAAATGCAAACTGAGCCTAACTGAAAAAGAGACATCTTTGTTGAGTATCTTATGTGGGACAGAACAACACTGCAAGGAACTGGCTGCTATGTGTGTGTGCCACTGCCCTCTACAGGATTGAGTCAGAATATCTTATTTGTGTGTCATTGGCCCTATACTGCTAACACCCACAAGAGATTCTCCTCTAGCTTGAGATGAACACCTCTGCTTTTGATGCAGGCGATCTGAGATCTCTGCTTGCTCAGGCTGTGGCCACGTTATACAGTACCCAGACAACTGTAAAGTTCTAGGTGGCCAGTGATTTGTTGCTATCCAATTCAGCAATAAAAATATTACACCTGTGGAACTAGAGTGAGAGACAGATACAAGTTCCCTTCACTCCAGTCCAAGAGTTTCATTGCCAAATGGTGTTAAAGGAGCTAGATCAATAAATATGATGCAATGTAACGGTCATACAAAGAAACACAATTAAAGACAAAACTTCCATGTCTGCCGACTTCATTTGTATCTGTCAAGCATAATATTATTGTAAATGGTCACATGATTCTCTAAACACCTCAGTCGTCTGAGCCATCTGCTGCAGAACGAAGTGAGACAAAGCAAGCGACCAACCTTTGGTTCCGTTAGGGAAGACGGCTGCACTCACAGCGATATGACCTTTCAGGACGTAGGTGAAGCATTCCTGCCAATGAAAAGCACTGAGTAACGTGAAGATAAAAAGCAACCTCCTTCTTCGCTTTGAAAACAGGATTGCATGTTCTAGGTCAGCAGAGCGTTACAGAGGCTCAGCTAAGACCCATAAAATAGGTGATGCTAAAGCAAAGCATGAGAACAAAGATACAGACTGAGAGAATCAATAATGAGAGAGCCCTACCAAATTTATGGTCCATTTTTGTAAATTGCACGGACATCACATTTTAAAAATCTTAAATTTCACGGTGTTGTAACAAATATAAAATGGCAAATGTAAATGTAAAATATAAACATGTAAAGCCGTTAAGACTCAGGGTTTCTCAGACGGAGAGTCCCAACCCAAAAGAGGGTCGCAAGACTATTGTGGTGGGGTTGCAGTATTGCCGACCTTACTTCCGCGCTGCTTTCAGAGCTGGGCAGCTGAAGAGCCGTGGCTGCTGGACAGGTGCCACGCTCTGAAGGCAGCACCGTCACCAGCAGCATCGCAAAAGTAAGGGTGGCAATACCATAACCCCACCACAATAGCCTTGTGACCCCCTTTTGGGTCAAGACCTCCAGTTTCAGAAATACTGTGTATTTTTGTATACTTTTACCCTATACAAAAGACCAGATTTCACGGGAGAAATCCGATTTCACGGTCCATGACGCATTTTTCACGACCGTGAATTTCGTAGGGCCCTAATAATGACTGGACTGAAGCCTTCCAAACCGAATGCCAGGTGGACACCAGTCTTACGAACCACCAGTTATACAAACCATTTTTCCCAACAGCAGGCAAAAAATAAACCTCATAACAGAAAATGATGTCCAAGAACAAGTCGACATCCCTTGACAGTCCTATGCCTTCAGCATGTTGGAAATAGCTTTCTAGTGGTTTGAAAGGCAAGATGTGATGCATTGCACCCATATGGCAATTTATGCACCGTAGCCACTGTAATTTTAAGATGTTCTATTTTATGAACTTTTTGATTATATGAACGTCTCAATAGTTCATAAAACAGGAGCTCTACTGAAAGTATCTAGACAGACAGGCCTGGTATAAATGCAAAATTGCATTCATTTTAACTAACGATGGGATTTTAAACAGATTTAGTGGCATCGCTGAAATCCCAGTGTGAATTCTCTGATATCAGTTTAAAACTGGCTCATAACAGCGTATGCCAGTTTGAAACCAATATAAGAGCCTTTGCAATGGGGGACCCAAGCCTCCATGGATGGCAGTAAGGGGTTAATGAGCTCCAGAAAACTTAGGCAGCCCAAATGGAGACACCTGGGGCAGGAGTCAGGCTTCCAGGGAGGGGTTTAGAGCCAGGCTCAGCTGGGGAAGGAACAGGCAGAGAGAGAGAGAGCAGATGTGGGACAGAAGGCTGGCTAAGGCCAGGCACTTGTACCTAGAGCTGTCTCCCCGGGGACTTAGGTCGGCTTACCTACACCGCTCAGGGGCGTGGCTTTTTCACACCTCTGAGCGACGTCGTTAAATTGACCTCATTTTCCGGTATAGACCAGGCCTAAATCTCTGCACCCCAAAAGGCGCTGGAAGCTGGGTGGAGCAGGGGAAGCCCCGCTGGGAACCTGAGGCTGCGTGGCTACTGGGCCACACAATGCTGAAAGGGGGTGCTCTGCTGAGGATGTGCTGTAACAGCATCCACACAGAGAGCTGATTTTTAAACCGATGTAAGTGAAACCAGTGCGACTCCTTTGTTAGACAAGCCCTTGATGCCCTGCCTTACCATGTGAGCTTTGTGATGGTAGGCTCAGTTACCCAGCAAGGTGGTTTGAGCTTTTGGCACATTGCCACTGAACTTTTCCGGGGGAAGCCAGATCGTTTTCCAGGTGGGAAGTGTGGATTCTGAGATGGGGAAAACCTAATATTTTCTTAGGTTACATTTTGGAGCTCTGAATCCTGACAGCTTCCTTTTTAACCAGGGATTGTTTCGGGGGAGTCCTCCGGCCTATACAGGAGGTCAGATGAGATGATCACTATGATCCTTTCTGGCCTTGGAATCTAAGAATCCTCACCGATTTTTTTAGCAAATGGATGGTACCAAGTGAGCTACTTTGATTCCACAGTTACTAGGTAGCTTTCTACCACTCGTATCATTTTTACCTTTTTCTTTTTCCTCAAAAAGTAACGATCATTAAAATATCTCTAATGCCCTGAGCCTGCTCTCGAAACACAAGATGTCCAATTACCTTTTCGTAAGCCGACGGGGTGCCGAAATGCATAGTCCGAGTCACATCCGTCGTACCATCCCTTCGAAACAAGAGCAAATGAAGTCACAGAACGCAAGCTCAAATGTAGAGAATACATCTTACCCCAACAATAAAGCTGCAATGCTAGTCACTTCCAGTAACTGAATCAAAGCGTTCTACACCCCGATTTATGCAGGAGGTCACACTAGATGATCATAGTGGTCCCATCTGACCTTATCAATGAGTTCCTGAACACACTGATGCCCAGAATGGAACAGTGTTGATGGACATTCAAATGCTGCTCAGTAGTACTGAGAAGGAACCATTACATGTCATTGGTATCAAGGGTGGTTTTGAAGCAGACTAAATCCACAACTGCATGCAAAAACAGATGCATAAGTGATAGCTAATGGCTGCAAAAAGACACGTAAATCCCCTTTAACCATGGGATAAATACTCGGAAGTGAGTAATGATTGGGGCTGCCCAGTTTGAGACCCTCAAATGACCCTGATCTTTCAGAAAGCACTGAAGTCCTGCTCTCTGAAAATGAGACCCCATAAGATATCTCCAGTTTGGCATTCAACCCCAAGTCACAAGTTATTTCTGAACTGTCAATCCGTACACATACATTTGACCCTGGCCCACACAGGTCGGACTCCTAAAGCATTCAGAATTTAACTTCTCAGCAGTGGCAAACTCAGCATCTCTGCCCCAGTACCGTGCGAAATACCATCAATGTCTAACTCATATTTTATTCAAAGGGCTGCTTTTCACTGTGACACTAAAGGAATTTTTAATTAGTCTGCTGCGGGGGCCAGGGGGAGAGAAGAACTTGTAAAAATCATATCAAAGTATGTTCACATGCTTCCTTTTCAAAGCCCTTTATAAATGACAGCTAACAATAGCCAAAGCGCCAAAGAGACAATTCCTCTCAAAGGAGAGATCAGGTCCACCCCATTCCCTTGCTGAACAAAACACCTTTAATGTATTTAGTTAGGGCTTGTGAAAGGTCCTGGTGTAACAGCCACAGAGCCGTAGGCCACCAATTTGATCTATCAAACAAGTACAGCATGCACTAAGCTTCTCCAGCAGTATGGCTCATACCTGAGCTACCTCTAGGGATCAGACAGGAATTCAATCTCCATGACTCCATGGGTCATCGAGAGGCAAACACTAGGTTTCAAAGTGAATACACAATAGTACTGCCCTTGTCCCGGACACAGCCCTCTGTTGGCATCATCTTAACAGTGGGCAGCACGGTTACTTGCCCAGCATGTTCTTACTCTGTTGCGCAGGCTATCTGCATCACTAGTTGAAGTGTAGGGGCAGGTGGGCAGGGCTGTAACCCCACCCTCCCACGCATGGGAGTGGGGAATGGACAGGGATTTGATTCTGCCCCCAGAGCACCAGCTAGCTGAGCTGAGACAGCTTGGAGGGTGAAGTAACCTGCTGCTGGCCAAGAGCATTAGTAGATGACATCCTCGCTGGGCCTACGGGGGAATCAAAGACTAGTTGTAACTATGAGTCACATCTCCCTCCCTGGTCTGCTCCTGACCTGGCACAGCCAGCTTGTTCAGGCACCATCCTGCCTTTCAATTGCAAGATCTTCTGGGCAGGGAATCCCTCTTTGTCCATTCTTGTGATGGGGTACATAAATCCCACATGGACTGGGGAGGGTTAACGAGCTGTGGCGAGCACAATCCGCCCGACCTGGGCTGCAGAAAGGGGCTGGAAAGGGGAGAGCTTGCTCGGTTGCTGCTGGCTAGGAAAGAGGGCAGTCCAGCCACTCTCACCTGGGGAGAAGAGTCTACTGAAGCCAAGAACTGAGTGGGGCTGTGGCCAGTCAGAACCTCCCTGGAGAGAAGACAGGCCAGACATCGCACTGTTTGGGTTCATCAGGGACCTGCCGATGGTTGTTAAGCTAGGCCAGGGCAGAGGTGCCCCATCTGAGGGGAAGGGAGGGGTCTGAAAGCTGAGTCCAGAGGTCAGGTGGATGGATAACCTCAGGGGGGCTCCCAGCTGGGATTCTAACTCCTCTGGGGAATGTGACATTAAACTCTGCTATCCAGAAAGGGAGGGGAGGGCTGAACTTTCACAGTGACCCAGCCAGAGGGCCGAGCCATAAGCCACCAGAGCATCAGGGACACGGAGGCAGAGCATCAGCAGCACTGGGCCCAGCCGTGACGCGGTGCCCAGGGGGCGGCAACCTGATGACAGTTCTGTAAACTGTCATATCAGTGAGCCCTAATAATGATAACAGCCCACTGAAACCTTTGCCCCTTTACGAATGCCAGCAAAGCCACCTATTCCTGTCACAGTCCAGTGACCCCAGCTAAAGTCAAAGTGTGTGACCTAGAAACTATTTTATTTTTAAACATTCTTGTGCAATTTGCCACCAACTGCTATGCTCAGGACACAGAGACAAGACCTGCATGACAGGTGTTCTTTAAAAATAAGAGCTCATCAAGTTGTTTAGTCAGCACCAAATCTAGCCCTTTGGAAGCTTCACCAAAGCAATGGAGATTCCCGCCCTACAGATTACACCCTAAAAGTTTTTTTATTCTAATTGAAACAAGAATTACAGCAACCCTCTTCCACTTACTTGTACTGAGCGCCAGAATCCAGGAGGTAGATCTCATTCCCAGTCAAAACTCTGTTGGTCTCAGGAACTGGCCTATTGAATTAAATGAAAAATTGTTTGTTCTGTCATTTTAACACTTCCGGCCCAATGCGGCTGTTGAACGACAACAGCAAGCGCAAGTTCAGATTGGTCGGCTCCAACTTCTTCCCTGAATGCTGGAATTTGCACAGCACCTGAGTCGTGGATGAGTGTATTCCTCCACTCTGTCCATTCTTCAACATACGCCCCCGGCCCCATTTCAGCACAGTTCCCCTGCCTCCCCCATTCCTTCCCCTCTTCAGAAGGAAGAAGTTCCTAGACACTTCAGGTAACCCATCTCCCCACACTCCTGAGTAGTCAGAATGAACCACACACACACACCCCCTTCTTCCCTGTCTGCCATCAGGAGCCATCCCGTGCTGCAAAATAACTAGCAATTTCCTCATAACACAAGAAATCCAAATCATCCACCGGGAGGAGGCAGCCAGGATGGGCCAACCCATTCTCCCCTCAGAAGAAACTCTGCAGACCAAGGTTTGGGAGATGCTATGGTGGAAGCAGAGAACCTCTTCACTGCCCCAGCACAGCCATGACGACTGATCCAGGCTCTGGGTTAAATTATCGATTGCCTTCACCTCCTATTCCAACTCAAACACTGGAGTGGAGTCAGCTGTATAGGCTGAACCAGCCACCACATGGGATGGTCCTCTGCTGGCCATGAAGTCCTGGTACAACATTGGCATCAAAGCGCCAGCATCCCAAGTGGTGCACTGGGATCCGTATCTGCTGGGGAAGGAAGCTGGGCCAATATAAAGCAAAAAGGTGAGCGAAAGGGATATATTTTTCCTTGTCTGAACCAAATAATCTCAGTCTTCTGTCCTCGGCTGTAGCTCCATGGGGAAGCAATGCAGACTATTGTATATGCGTTTGCTGAAGAGCACGGGGGCTGCGCTTCTCTTACTTGTAGTGAATGATGGCACCGTTTGGACCCATGCTCGAAATCGTAGCAAAGCTCAAGTCGACAAAACCGTTCTGTTGGCTGAAAGGAAACACCGTGAACACGCACATGTGAGCGAGAGACACGCACCAGAGCAGGTGGGTGTCACCAGCACAGCTCAGATAGTAAAACAGTCTCTAGTTAGCCTCCCAACCTCTTCCCTGCCTCCATTTCACTTCACCCCAAACCCTTCCACTCCACAGAAAGATCAGTTCAGTCCCGCAGCCATCAGGACAAGCTTAGAGGTGGATCTAGGGTGAGACAGGAGTCACGTAAGTTCAGCCCTAACCTCCCATCTAGCTGGAGTCCTGCCTTCTCCCAAATCGCCTGGCCTCCACACCTTCTAGGGAGCCAACATCCTCACCAGCTCCAAATCTCTGCCCTCAGACACCACACCCGCTTCTTACTCGTTATTTATTTTCAGACATTTGTATAGCACCATCCCTGCAGTATCCAAGCACCTTGCAGACATTAACGGCCCCGATTCTCCACTATGCTCATCTTGCTTATGAGGCACAACTTGGCCTTAGGAGCATGGAGAATCCAGCCCTAATGAATTTCCCTTCACAACTCCCCTGTGAATTGGGGAAGCATCATCATCTCCATCTTGCAAGTTCACAAGAGCCTCCTGCCTCCCCATGCAAGTGTCATGATCAGCCCGCCAAAGGGAAAAGCCTGTAACCAGCAGCAGAGGAAGGCCGGGAGAGGTGGCGAATGGGATCCAGCAAGACAAGAGTTGCTCCTCCCAAGAGATCCTAACCCAGTAGACACAAACCCTCTTTTTCTAGTGCCCAAATACAACCCTAGGAAAGCGGCTTGTTCTCAGATAACATGCATCAGGGAAAGGGTAAATTAACACAGAATATGAATCAAAAAGCCACCCAGAAAACGCCCTGATGGAGGTTTTGGTTTTATTTTTTTACCTGCGAAACTCCTCTGCTTTGTCCGCAGCTGATATTTCAGTAACAGATCCCCTCACAACCTAATGGACAAGATCTGGGCTAAGTTATCAGGCCAACCATAGGCCCCGACTCAGTGGGTGCTCCAGGGCTGAAGGACCCACAGAAAAAACAAAACAAAACAAAAAAACAGTGGGTGCTCAGCATCCATCGGAGCCCCACAGATCAGCTCCTCCCACCTGCCAGCAGCCCTGCCAATCAGCTCATCCCCCTCCCTCCCAGCACTTCCCGCCCGCCACCATCAGCTGTTCAGTGGCATGCAGGAGGCACTGGGGACAGGAGGGGGAGGAGCAGGGCCAGGAAGAGGCGGGGTGGAGGTGGGGTCTTGGGGGAAGGGGCAGAGCAGGGATCAAGCACCTCCCAGGAACTGGAGAAGTTGGCGCCTCGGAAGCCAACTAGCAAAGGAAACCAGTAAGCTATGAAAGAGGCTCTATCTTTAGCCTTTACACAACCTTATCTTACAGGGACATTCACATTTTGGAGTTTTATTTCACTGTCCCCCTGCAGTGATAGAAACCCAAACTCAGCAGCATTGTGTTAAGAGTGCCAGAGCCAGGAAGTGAAACTGACCAGTGCAGAATCAGAGAGTTTTAGGCCCCAGATGTGCAAACAGCTACTGCAGCATGTCTTGACTTCAATGAGACTGTGCATAGGAATAATGCCACACATGGCAGCAGCCCTTTCCGGGATCGGACACTCTACTGAAAAGTACAAATTCAGAACAAATAATGGTGAAAATCAACCAGATTTAACCAGTTCTTTCCATTTCCATAATCTGTATTTTTAGCACTAATACTTATTTGCATCTAAGGTGCTAATAAAACACATATGGAAATATTATTAAAACATACAATACTTATATATAAAAGCTACCCATGCTCAGATAGTGCCTTTAGACACAGATCTCAAAGCACTTCACAAAAAATAAGGTCACTTTTATTTTAACCATTTTGGTGAGGGGGAAATGGAGACACAGATGCAGTGATTTGCCGAAGGTCACACAGTGGGCAAATGGCAGAGCAGGAAACCAGTCACATGACCTAGGGCCAGGTTTATAAAGGTCCTTAGGTATCTAAAGATGCAGAGAGGCACCTAGTAGGATTCACAAAAGCACCCAAACAGGTTAAGTCAGTGGGACTTAGACACCTAAACTGCCCTAGCCACTGGGCAATACAGATTATCTTCAGCATGTCTCTGTAGCACTGCATGGTAACATACAACACTATTCTACGATCTACTACACCAAGTCAGCAGGCAGATAGTACCTCCAATATTAGACCTGGACAGATCCTTCCTTACCCCCTCAGGCGAGTTTGCCTAATCTGCCTTTTGACCGCATTTAATAAATGTGAGCATGATTCACAAAGCTCATTCCACCTTTGATGGAAACCAGAATCCAAACCACAGCCTCAAAATCAGAGAAAAATGGGCGCTTTTTCTTCCTCTCCTAGCAGAACTGATCAAGAGAATATTCATAGTATTGAAAAGCTTATGCTAATGAAAAATGTTATTATGCAATAAAATCTCTACATTAAAACATGAAAAATCAATACTATACCTCTTTCTCTAGCCAATTAAAGAGCTCACACAGAGCGACAGCATCTTTAATCTATATTAAAATGGGTAAAAAAGAAAAAGTAATTGAGTGCACGTAAGATTTATAAAGCTGCAATGGAAACAGTCTTTTTTATGCAAAGACAAGCAGATATTAACACAGGGCACACTGGCAGGGAGATGAGGTAAGAGATCTAAGCAGTCTGTCTAGCCTCTAACTTCTCTGATTAATGCAAGCACCAGAAATTCATTCATAGATTCCAAGGCCAGAAGAGACCACTGTGATTATCTAGTCTGACCTCCTGTATAACACAGGCCATAGAGCTTCCCCAAAATAATTCCTAGAGCAGATCTTGTAGAAAACCATCCAATCTTGATTTGAAAATTGTCAGCAATGAAGAATCCACCATGATCCTTGGTAAATTGTTCCAATGGTTAATTACGCACTCTGTTAAAAATTTACACCTTATTTCCAGTCTGAATTTTAAAGCCATTGGAACACGTTATACCTTTCTCTGTCAGACTGAAGAGCCCATCATGTTGTTGTTAAGCTAAACAGACGGAGTTTCCTGAGTCTATTGCAGTAAGGCATATTTTCTAATCCTTTAATCAGCCTCATGGCTCTTCTCTGAACCCTCTCCAATTTCTCAAAATCCTTCTTGAACTGTGGATACAGTATTCCAGCAGCGGTCACAACAATGCCAAATGCAGAGGGAAAATAACCTCTCTACACCCACTCAAGGGTGTTTATGCATCCCAGGATCATATTACCCTTTTTGGCCACAGCATTGCACTGGGTGCTTAGGTTCAGTTTATTACTCACCACAACCCCCAAATCTTTTTCACAGTCATTTGTTCCGAGGATAGAGTTCCCCGTCCTGTAAATATGGCTTACATTCTTTGATCCTAGATGTATACATTTACATTCAGCCATATTACAATGCATATTGTTTGCTTGTGCCCAGTTTCCCAAGTGATCCAGATCACTCTGTATCAGTGACCTGTCCTCTTCATTATTTACCACGCCCCCAATTTTTGGGTCATCTGCAAATTTTATCAGTGATGATTTTATGTTTTCTTCCAAGTCATTAAAAAAAATGTAAATTGCAGAGGGCCAAGAACTGATCCCTATAGGACCACACTAGAAACACACCCCTTTGTCAATGATTCCCCATTTACAATTACATTTTGAGACTTATCAGTTCGCCAACTTTTAATCCTTTTAATAAGTACCTTATTAATTGTATATTTTTCTAGTTTTTTAATCAAAATATCATGTGGTACCAAGTTAAACGCCTTACAGGTGTCTAAGTACATTACATCTACTCTATTATTTTTATCAACCAAAATTGTAATCTCATCAAAAAAAGATAAGTTAAACAGGATCTATTGTGCATAAAGGCATGTTGATTGGCATTAATTATGTTATTCTCCCTTAATTCTCTATTAATTGAGTCCCATATCAGCCACTCTAGTATCTTGCCCGGGATCGATGTCAGACTGACAGGCCTATAATTACCCAGTTTTAAAATATTGGCACATTAGCTTTTTACAGTCTTCTGGAACTTCTCCAGTGTTCCAAGACTTATTGAAAATCAACATTAATGGTCCAGTGAGCTCCTCAGGCAGCTCTTCTAAAACTCTTGGATGCTAGACAGCCAGACCTGCTGATTTAAAAATATCTAACTTTATTAGCTACTGTTTAACATCCTCCTGAGATATTAGTGTAATGGAAAGCGTGTTATCATATAATATGACTACAACATCTTTTTTTTTAAGTATAGAATAGAAATACTTATTGAGCACATCTAACTTTTCTGCATGATTATAATAATTCTACCATTTTTTCCAGTATTGGACCAATACAATTGATAGGATTATTTTTGTTTCTAATGTAATTAAACTCATTATTATTGTCCTTAACTCTGCTGGCCACAGGTGTCTCTTTTGTATCCCATTGCTCCCCTTATCAATTTTCTATAATTCCTAGCTTCTGATTTATTATCATTACTATCAACTTCCTCTTTATTCCATTTGTTACATATTATTTTTTGTATAGCTGCCTTCACTTCCCCTCTAAACCAGGTCAAATTTTTAACCAATACAACCTTCTTCCTCAATTGTGGCTTTTTGGGCATCTGGCAAAGTGGTTCTTAAACAATTCACAATTATAATTCACATTTTTCTGATTACATTCTTTGATTAAATATGCCAGATCAGTAAAATAAACGTTAATAAAGCTTTGCAGCTGGATAGAGTCTTATTGCCAAGGATTGTGAAGCCTTTGGCAAATACTACCTATGCCTTGCAACATGCGTGCTGTAAAGTATGGGCCTGAGTATATTTATCCCCATTTTCTGATAGGTAAGATGAGGCACAGAGAGATGAAGTGATACATGCAAGACTAGCAAGAGGAGTCAGCGGCAATGATGTGACTAGAACACAGGTGTTCTTGGTCTCATGCCCCTGCTCTAGATGCTCCTTTATTGTTCTCTTTTGATGTTCGGGTATATGTCACCCCACTCCTGCTCTTCCCATTGAAGTGACTGCATTCTGAGTCCCTTTGCAACCACCCTGGATAGTTTATCAGTAGCAAGGATATAACAGAGGACCTCTGGATCTAAAATGGTCTTCTGTTGCCTGAGAGAAAGGAGTCACATGCTGTACCTCAAAGGCAGTAGCAGATTCATAAACCTGCATAGATGGATTAGCCACTGGTGGGGGATCGAGAGCCGTTTTGTGTTAGCAGGTTCCACATGCTTACATGGCCTGCTTCTGTCAGGTGTTGAGCACCCCTTCTGAGCTGAGAGATGAGGGCTCCCTACGTCTCAGGAAGATATTAGCACCTTGACAGATCAAACCCATGAAGAGTTACATTGGAATACTATACCCTGTTTGCAAATGTGAAATATATATGAAGGCCGTGGGACTGCCTGGCAGTGTGTACGGCAAGTATAGCTATGTCTGGAGGGTGCCTAGCACATTGTGGACACTGCTGGAAATAAGAATAATACAATGGGCATGGATGCTCCAAGTCCATCCTGGATGGCATTACAGCTTGGGGTCCCGGAGCCCAAAGTGGCATAAAATAAAGTAGATTGATGCCCGATGCCTGATGGTTATAGATGAGAGGGCGAACTGGAGAAACAAGAGCCCATGATTTTCCAAAGCAGCTCCAGCGATTTTAAGGGCCCAGCATGAGACACCTTAAAGGGGGCCTCATTTTTTCCAAGGCGGGGAACCCAGCACTTTCGGACAATCAGTCCCATTTCAGGTGCGTCAACTTGGCCACCCAAAAATGGAGGCATCCAAAATGATTAGTCCCTTATAAAACTCTCAGCCAGGGTATTCACTACTATGGTTTAGGGGTATACTTTTGGTTCCTTATTTCTACCCCATGATATCAGTAGTTTCTGGTTATACAGCAGCAGTCCCTTAAGACCCCAGTACAGATCAGGGCCACATTGCACTGGCATAGTATAGACCTAGCAAAGGGACAATCTCTGCTTTGCAGGGCTCACCTGCTAAATATGGGTTTGGAACGCTGTATATTTCCCACTGAGAACATGTATGGTGACTAACACCACTATACATGTTATTCATAGCTTTAAAGCCTTCACTGGGGCTTTAAATGTGGTGGGAAGGCTTGTGTGTTCCAATGACCCTGCGAGCTATCCCGGTGGGGATTTCAACACCTGGTAGGGTGCCCCAGGCCAAAGGGAAGGGAGCAGACAACAAGCAGTGCACTGCTCTTCCGGGCTGGGGGTTGGGCAATCAGCCAACACCCGGTCCTTGTAAAAAGTTAGGGTATAGAAATGCACCAAGGCAGCCATTGCAGTAAAGAGCATGATAGAAAGGGATGGCAAAGCCTTGTTTGTGCCCCAAGCAATGCCTGAGAGCACAGGAAGGATT
Source organism: Natator depressus (assembly GCF_965152275.1). Taxonomy (NCBI): domain Eukaryota; kingdom Metazoa; phylum Chordata; order Testudines; family Cheloniidae; genus Natator; species Natator depressus. Next base: position 115,567,636 of record NC_134240.1, on the reverse strand, counting down.
CAGAAATCTTTAAAGGGAGCGCCAAATAGGCAGAAGACCCAGTTAATAGCAGCAGGTGTGTGACAGAAGGTCTGCTTAGGAAAGAAAACATCCAAAGTATTATTTGCTTCTTAATCCGAGACATGAGTCCAATTGAAACACTCCCCCAACCCTGAAAGGGAAACAAAATCCCCAGCTCTGGGAGATTATCTGAAATGCACTCGGTGCGTCACTTACATGTGCTCGTCTCATGCCTTCTGCTTCGACTGTGTTCTTCACGGCTTTCGCGATGCATATGGGCGTATACGGGGTGAGGTAGCGGTGAGCCTAGAGCACAGAGGCAGGGGTTACATCCTGATTATTCAAACTGCACGATCTTGCACGTTGAACATCTTGGACTTTCGCATCACCGCAGTTTGCACTTCCACAATAGCCTTCGGTGAACGGTCTTGTTTTGTGCAGACTGCTGCTGGTTTGCTAGGTGCTGGCCTGAACACAGCAGAGGAATGGTCCCTGTTCTGAGTTTACCGCCTTCATTATAACTCAGGGAACGAACTAAGAGCCATGACGGCCACATGCAGTATGTCAGAACGGTTAGCCTTGAGCTGCACACTGGAAAACTAAGGCTCAAAGAGGTTTAGGCCCAAATTTTCAACGATCGCCTATAATCTGGGGTGCGCCAGTTGAGACAGGTAGGAGTTGATTTTCAGAGGGGCTGAGCACTCGCTGCTCTAACTGAAGTGAGTTGCATATGGTGAGTTGCATTTCCTAAAAATCAGGCCCTCACAGTTCGACTCTCTGGTCATGTGCCATAAAGTGGCCTTAAAGCAGACAGAGGTGGCCACTGGAGAATCCCCCTTGGGCAGAACTTTCCACTGGCATAAGACTTATGGAGGTGGCTCCATCGCCTCCTAGCCCAGCCGCCACCCATCCTCAGAGAAATGGAAGGGGAAGGCATGCTGAGGGAGACTAGAAGAGAGAGGGGGTTAGGGTTGCCAATTTTGGTTGGGCATATTTCTGGAGATTTCATCACAACATCATGTTTAACTCAAGATTAATCTTTGATACCTGGAGACGGTAGGACAGTCCTGGAGCGCTGGCAACCCCAGAGGTGATATGGCAGAGGAGAGCTCTGTTTTGATCAATCCTCTACTGGCACAACGACCCCAAGGGACTTTACACCGATGCCAAGTAAAGACGGCCCCTCTGGAGATTTCACTTGTGCTAGGGCCGGATGGCTCTGAATCAGGGATCCACAACCAGTTCCCTCCCACTGCAAGCCTCCACTGTGTCAGATCTATGCTTGGACATAGTTGAAAATAAGAGTCTAGCTGGGCACCCGGGACTAATGGAGCCTTTAAAAAATTCTGACTTGCCTGAAGTCTCACAGCAAGCCAGTAGCAGAGCTAAGAATAAAACCCAGGTCTCCTGACTCCCAGTCCTCTGCTCTGACCACTAGATGATTTACCATTTCCGAACACTTTACAGTAGCAGGAGAATGACTGCTGCATTCTGAGGAAATAAAGTGCCGAATGCTCCTCTGAAATTACATTTATCAGTCAGAAGAGTCTCCAATCTATGCAGTACATCAGCTGACATTTTTAGATATGTCGTCGGGGTATATTTATCTTCCTATAAAAGTATATTTATGCACGTCTGCAAGCAAATCAATACAGGGTTTGCAGGGTCTTTGTTATATACTATGTTGGACTCCGGCCTACACCAGCAATATGTGGCTTTGATAGAGGAGCGGGATAAATCTACACAGTGCACAAGTGAGCTTTACCGTACCCTTGCTTGGATGTTCGGCTGATATAAGTCATATAGGACTGGGACTCAGGAGGCCTGGTTTCTATGGCCAGTTCTGCCAGACACCTGAAGACTGACCTTGAGCAAGTCACTTAACTCTTTTTCCCCTTCCCACTCTTCGCCTGTACGCTCTTCAGGGCAGGGGCTGTCTCTCACTATACGTTTGCGCTGCGCCTAGCACAACGGGGCCCTGATCTCAGCTGAGGCCTCTAGGCGCTAAGATAATAATCAATAATAATCATCCTAAATTACTTATTACGGGCCAGAGCCTGAGCTGTATAAAGTACCATAACTGCACTGCCTTTCCAACAGGGGGCTGTCCCCTTTAAGTGGAGTACAGATTAGGGTTCAGCCAACCCCTGTTCCAAGGCATGTCCCTTTAAGGTTCCTGGGATTTTGGAGTGGACAAAGGCCTATGGAAGGGCAGAGGCAGGTACTGGGAGAGAGGTGGTTTGTCCTACGGGAACAGCTAATGCTAGGGGAAAACCCAGGATACTGTTTCTTTAAGGGACCAGGACCCTTGTAGTGCAGGGTGGGGCAAGGATCCCCTCTCTCCCAGCCAACCAGGACAAGCCCTGGGAAGGAGGGCAGCATATATATGCTGCCTCCTCTCTGATAACAGGGGAGACACCGGCAGGGGAACCAGTGCTGCCTACTGACCGCTTCCAACCCAGTGAGAAAAAGAGCTAAGTAAAAAAGGGGTCAGCTGGTTTAAGGCTGCAGCTGACTGGAATGAGAACAGCCCTGAGAAGGGATGCTGTGGGACTCCTCAGCCCAGGAGGAGAAGCCTGCCTGAATGATCACCCAGGCCCCAGAAGGAGGGCTATGGGACTCCTGACCAAAGGAGAAGAGGGATGGGCCCAAAGGGGTTAAAGTCTCCGTATTTGGAAGAGAAGGAATGAAGGCCCCACGAAAAGGCCTGCATACTGTGGCCTGAGTCTCAGTCATTGCAAAGAACTAAAGGGGGAAACTGAAGGCAAGCTGCCTGCAGGGCCATGCCAGGCCCTGGGGAGGTGCTCTGGGATGGCACCCTGCTACAGATTTCAACTGAGCTATTTCAATTTATCTACGCTGCGGTTCTGCTCCCCTATTTGGCAGAAGATATTTTCACTGAAGTCAACAGAGCTACCCTGGTTTGCCCCAGATGAAGAGTTGACCCCTTGCTTCTCATGCCCAAAATGAATAGCCCCAATTATTCTAAGAAGAGGTGTTGGAGTGAGTTTTAGTACTTTGCAGCAGTTTTTCAGGGCAGCAGCAACAGGCACAGAACAATGCATCTGATGCTGTCGGGAGGCCAGGTTTGACTAAGGAAAGAGGCAGAGAGATTTATCTGGGTTACACATGTTCTACATCCCGATGATTTGTTTTTGTATCAGGCAAAGCACACATGTTTCTTAAGAGTTGGCAGAAAGATACAAAGAGCTCCATCATATATCGAAGAGATTTGTTGCTGTGTAAATGATAAAGCTTTACAATCTCCCCATCTGTCCTAATGCACAAGGAGCAGAGAGGCAGCCAACATACATAATCAAACGTCATTGTTAGAGAAAAAATAATACACAATACCTGTTCTCTTGGCCGCGGTAACTGGCATGTTGAACAGGGCAGATATTAGCTTGTCTATATAACTAAATAGACAACAGGGGGATATATAAACGGCCTTTGCAGCTGGAGAGGTTCTTTCGGAAGACATAAAACCTAGGCCGTTCTTAAAAATCCCATGGCACTTTTTGCAGGAAAAGGGCCTTCAACCCTGGTCTCTCAGCCAAACTGCAACTTTAAGCCCTACCCTGCAAATGCTCACTACACTGGGTAGTCCCTTTAGAGTCACTAGGAACTACCCACAGCAGAGAGTGGCTGCAGGACAAGGATTAAAAATGACCTCCATCCAAAGTGGTAGTTGTTGAGCACAACGGCTCAGCGACACAGTGGTCAGTGTGGAGCTGCCTTGTAGATTATCCCGTGGGATTAGTTACAGGAAGGGGGTGGCTAGGACCTAGACAACTACACAATTGGTTTTTAAAATCAAGTGATTATGCTGGTGAACGATGCCCAGCGTAGGGCCCACCTCAGTGATTCTGAGCACCTCTCTAGCCACACAACAGCGACAGCTTCCCTGGCCACTCTGCTGCTGTGTCCCAAGCCTGTTCTGAAGTGCTGGGAAACAAGGGGAGTTTTACCATTGACTTCAATGGGAGCAGAAAGAGGCCAGCACGGAGCACTTCCGAAAATCCCACCCCAGGTTTCACCCAGGCCCTCCACGAGTGACCCTTCCACCCAGCTGATTATTCTAGCACCTCTTAATCTGACGTGGACAGGGCCACAGCTTGCCCCAGTGACAGCCTTAATAAGGGACAGCATGAGAACGGTCGTTTTAAAGGAACGCAAAGGCTGGGATGGGGTGGCAATGGAGACTTTTCCACTCTTGGTCACTAGCACAAATCCATAATGGCTCCTCACTGTTGCCATTAGTGGCTGTTTGGTGGCCTATGTGCAGTGAGCTGCGGGTGTCTTGTAGTACTGATGGACAAGAGCCTACATGGCAAATTGCCCTTCCCCATAGGCACCCTTGCTTGCAGACTCAGGAAAGGGGACCAAGGATTTCTTGAGCCTGTAGAGGACTGAAGTACCCTCTGACAGGTTTGAAACACCTCCAAAGGGTGAAGTGGAGGAAGCTGCCCTAGCTCTGTGGAAATGTAGGTGCTCAGCCTCTGTGAAGATCCAGGTCCTAGATGTCTTATATTAGTATCTGTCACCATCATGAAAATTACGCTTCTTTAAATCTTCACCCAGTAGCTTAGGCCCCAAAGGTCCCTTACTGTAATTAATCCAACCGGGTAAAGCTACAAAACATGTCCCATTCTATCCCTGATTCATGTGTTCTCCCGAGCTTTTTACATCCACTCTTTGTACTGGTTGGTTATGACATCTGTGACAAGGTCCTTCAGCTGAGGTCCAGCTGAACTGGGGCAGAGTGCAACCACTTCTCCTCTGCGAACGAGAAGCCAGAACCATTGTGACTGCATTAATACATCTGGTCCTCCTAACCCCATCCCACGTGGCACATTCAGATTTGGAAATTGCCCAAAAGTCCTTGCTCTCAACAACAGCGCTGAGTGTAATGTTTACTTGCAGTGTATTATTTAGCCATTAGATGTCTCTCTGTGGTGGAGTTGCAGAGTGTGCACAGACTCTGGTGAACAAGGGAGACACAGCTGGAACTCAAGATGTGTGGAAGCCTGTTAATTTGTCTGTAGTTATAGCTTTTTTTCATAGATTCCAAGGCCGGAAGGAACCACTGTGATCATCCAGTCTGACCTCCTGTATAACACAGGCCACAGAACTTCCCAAAAATAATCCCTAGAGCATATTTTAGGTATGTTTGCTTTGAATAAGTGCCTCCTGTTTAGAAAGGACTGTTATACTCTGTATCAGAACAGTGGGCAGTGTGGGATAGGGCCTTCTTAAGGAGTCCCAGAAAACACATTTACAAGCACAATACTGAGGTGTGTCAAGTACAAAGGAAACAAAACAATTCTGATATCAACAGTGTCCCTGTGCAGTCATGCTAACCCATCACAGGGATAAGCAGCCATTTCATGCAATCTGCGTCCTCATAATATTCCTCGCCGAGTGGACACAAACGTGGTCTACCTTGGCTCTTGCATCTCATGACTATCTGCTTTTTGCCCCTCTACCACAAGCCACTGAAACAAATAAGGGGAGCCATCTTCAGATCCTCCCACCAAGCACAGCCCTCCCCACCACCCGGGTTCTATCTACACCTGAACAATTGGGTGTATTTAATCTATGCCATGCATGGGACATGCTCAAGATCCATGCACAGTGACCCTAGTTTACGCATATCTCCCCAACCCTCTGCCTCCCCTGTTCTTGTCTTACCCTGAATCTGAGAATTCTTAGGGTAAATCGGCTTAACAAGCTGGAATGCTTGCCCTGGGGACAGCTACCCCCCCATTAAACAACCCTCTGATAGTCTGGCATTCTCGTCAAAGCCACCCTGCAGCACCCAGCACGGATGGGAAGCTGAGCAGGTGCCCTAATTAAAAACACTCATCACAGGACTGGGTTTGAAGGAGGAGTCCTTTTCCCTGCCAGGACACACCAACCTTGGGGACGGCCTCCGTCAGGGCATAGCTGGCTTTGTCACTGAGCCACACTTTCTCCTTGGGGGAGAGACCCACACAGATGGCCTGCAGCTCCGTCAGGACAGATTCGTACGGCACCACCTGGATTTTAAACTCAGCTTCCACGGCAGAATCAAGCAGCAGATGTTCCCTCGTGGACGGGTCTGCCATGCGGTCGCCACTGATAAACAGCCTGCAGAAATGTATCAGCAGAGAGCACGTGGGTGTGACTTGTGTTTCCGCCTGATGGAAGTGGGAAGAGGTGGAAATCACACTGTTCTAATCACATTTAAAGGAGAGAGGATATTATTAAGAATAACACTGTGCACTGATCCAGACAGTTTTATCCAAGGATCTCCCTGCACTTTGTACCCTGCATTGAAATTAAGCCTCACAACCACCCTGGGAGGTAGTTATCCTCAGTTATACAGAAGGAGGCATGTCTTCACTAAGGCTACAATTTAGTCACGGAATCCGTGACTTCCAACCACCTCCGTGACTTCAGCATGTGGTGCTCGGGAACTGCAGGGTCCCCTGCCACCTCTGGCAGCCCCCAGAGCTCCAAGTTGCTGTAAGTGATGGGGGTACCCCACAGCTCCCATCCCCCACAGGGGACCCCCAGAGCCACAGGGGTACCCCGCAACCCCCCAGCTGCTGCAGACAGTGGGTGTACCCCGTGGCTCCCGTCCCCTGCAAGTGGCAGGGGACCCCCTGAGCTGCATGCAGCAGGAGTACCCCACAATCCCCTAGCTGCTGCAGGTGGCGGGTAGCCCCGCAGCTCCCAGCCATGGGTGGCGGGGGACCCTGGAGCTCTAACACCCAACCCCTGGAGGGGCCTCCGGAACTCCTAGCCACTGCACAGCTGCCCCGCTGCAGGGGGGGTGGGGACCCACAGATCCCCATTTTGTCATAGATATTTTTAGTAAAAGTCAGGGACAGGTCACGGCTTCCATGAATTTTTCTTTATTGCCCGTGACCTGTCCGTGACTTTTACTAAAAATATCCATGACAAATATTACCCTTAGTCATCACACAGCTGAGAACAGAACTCCCAGGCCTGTGTTCTACCCACTAGGTCACACACGTTTGGCTAGTACCTTCATGTGCCTCGATTCTTGTACCCTACCAAAGCTTGTTGCACTAAACAAAAAGAGAAGGATCTTTGGCACCCAAAGCCCCAAAATCCCAGAGCACAGCAGCAACCGTCACTTGTGGTTTCGAAGTGAATCTTCAGCTAAGTTAACCCCTCAAAAATCCCTCAATGGATAAAGTTCTCCAGCGTCTGCCCCACTGCTGATGCAAATTCATCAGCAGCTCCGTATAACACCTTTGGTACAAAGATCTCAAAGCATTTTACATGGCCCCAATTTTACAAAGGGGCAAACTGAAGCACGGAGAGGTGAAAGGACTTGCCCAAGGTCACACAGTAGCAGAGCTGGGAACAGAAACGAAAGCTCTTGACTCCACCACCACAATGATGAGAGCCGGGGGAGAGAAATGGATTATCATGGAATACCAAAATGCTAGGAAGGGACATTAATATGGCTGAGGTACATGCAGTTTAAAAGGACATAAACAACGCAAGAGCCAGTCTCTGGCAGGAAACATGCCTGGAAAGTCAGTGCAACACTTGGTAACGATAAAGAAGGGGCAAGGTAAAGACCTGATTGTGTCGGTTCCTATGACAGCGTAAGCAAAAAATACTGGATTGTATTCAACGTCTGAGCCTCGGAGGTTCAACAGCCCTAGGAAAGAAAAGAGAGCCCAGAATCACAGTCTTGTTTCATCATTTAAATTCAACAGTATTAGAAAAGAAAAACAAAACCAAATTCAGTTGGCTCGAAAGCAGGTTCACACAAGGGCTTTAAGCCAGAGTCCAGCTGTTGCAATTCCCCAGAGCTTTACTGGCAGTAATTTGCTTTCTCCACAAGATGGCACCAAACCTGTGAGTACGCAATGGTGCCAGAAAAATCTCTTCGGGCTCGGGCTCCGTAGCTAGACTACCATGGGGACGCCAGAATGGCAAGGCAGTGACTTTCCCAGTCTCTGCAGCGGGACAGCAGATCACCTCTCGCTCTCCACACAGTGCTCAAGTTTTCGTACTTTGCTCTCACAGAGCCCTGTCAGCCATGGGACCCCCAGGGGAAGGGAGGCACAGAGAAGCTAAGGCCAAAACATTACAAAACGGCCTTTGGTTGTGGCTCCACGGCTCGCGGCCTTGCTTGTCAAACGCGCAGGTCGCTCACAACTCGGGGGGACGCCAAGCGGCGCGGCGGGCGCTGGGCCTCTCTGAGCGCCGGGTTTCGGGAGTCAAGCTGAGCCCTCCGAAACCCAGGGACTCACTCTTGGAAATGTTCGGGTGGAAGAGCGGCTCCCAGTGACGCGGCGAGCCAGCCGGCGGAGGTGGAAGCACGACCTGCAGTGCCGGCATTTCAGTCTGGGGCTGGGTCCACTGGGCCACGTGACATCAGGCAAGACAGTCGTGGGGTACGTGCACACTTCCTGGGAAAGACCCTGCTTCTCCCAAGCTACAAGGACCCATACGGGGTTTCCCGGAAGGGGCTGTAGAAATCTGCCTGCTGAGCAAAATTAGGGTCTCCATACCGTGGCCTCCTCTTCAACCCTCCCTCCAGATGCCCTTTCAGATTTTAATAGAGCAACATCTAGTGGCTAAATATAAGATGAAATGGTTTTTCCTTCTATAGTAAAGGAAAGGGGCACCAGATGTACACCTAGCAATAAGCATCTCTCTCGCTGTCCTTAGCCCCTCCTCAGCCCTTTGTTCATGGTCACCCCTTGCACTGGTAGGTGTACTTAGACTGTAACCACCTGAGAGCCGGGAACAAGCACTGTGTCTGTAAAGTGGCGTGCACGCCTTGGTGTCTGTACAGATAAGGACAGAAGGCCGCCATCTCTGCTAATGCAGGTCTCGCCAGAGAAGAGACCCCGTTTGCTGCTATAGGATGTATTCCTTTCGTAGCTCTGCGCTTGGTTTCACAATGCTAGGAGTGAATACAAAGGGCCCTGACTATGCCACGTTGCTGGCGCCAAGTTACTGATTTCCAAACTGAAGCTGGGAATTTGTCAAGATCATTTACGCTCTGGAGCAGGTGATGCGGATTCTACAGCCTATCCTAATCACACACCCAAGCCTGGCCTGCTCTCCTACACAGGCGCAGCCCCACTGATGCAGCACCTCTGGTATGGTCAACAATGGGTCATCTGGACCTACTCTGAGGTTTAGAGCAATCCAGATAATATCTATCTTGAGCCAGAGCAACAGCGCCCTGGGGCCATTCCATTAGCTCTCGCCTGACCTGCACCCACCCTGGGAATGCCTACTATGCTGGGGCAGGAGGCCAGAATCACAGGGCTTAGAGCTGGCTACATTGGTTTTGCTACTCGGAGACTCCCCTGTGGGTTGTTTAAGCTCCCTTGGCTGCCTGTCCAGTGCAAATGGGAACAGGTAGGGACTAGGATGAGGTCCATTGCAGTCTTGTTTTACGACGGGAGTTTGCAGACTGTAGGGGAAAGGAGATCGGGGGGCTCCTTTTAATAAGTATGAAAACTATAACTAGGCTTGTGGAAATCACGAGCACATACACGTACGTGCTTAGAAACCACAAATGCTGCATATGAAACGGTGTTGTGTCTATTTGTGTACCCAGAGCCACATACAGTACTGCTTCAGTGATGGCAAGGCTTCACAGCTTAAAACAACCTTCAGCTTCCTGGAGCTGGGGGTGTAAGGATATTATATGCTAGAACATTTCGTCTGTCAATTCTTTCCTCAAGCTGCCTCGGTTTTATACATCGCCTTCCTTTTCCTTCTCTTCTGCTGTTTTTCAAGTGTTGTGATTTGTTGTATACACTGGGCCTAAATCTGGTCTATTGGTCTGGATTTACACAGGTATAAATGAGACCAAAATCTGGCTCTTAGTAAAGAATGGAGTCTGCTCCTGACCCTGTCCCATAGCTGCTTCTGATACATGTTAATCGACTTATAACAAACCCCTCGGGTGTAGCACGTGCCTCTTGGCACGGGATAGATTTCCCATTTCCCAGCCACGAGAGAAAGTTCTCTTGTACTGACAGGGAGATCTGACAACCCACCCAGCCAGGATACTTACAAGCTACCTCATCCAGGGCTGTAACCACAAACCAGAGGACTTTTCTCTCAACCATTTTTGCACGCAGAGCTGCAATCTTCTCTTTCCAGCCAATCCCTGTGAAATACAATACATTTGCTGACTGTGGATGGGTTTGATTCTTTAGTTGCAAATGCTATCACCGCCTAATTTAGTGACTAACAGCAGAGATGTACAGCCATGAAGCCCTAATGTAATGAGGCTAGAATTTCCTTGAAGCCAAACACGCAATCTCTGGCTTGTCTTCCTTACTGCTCCTTTATGACATACACCACCAGCTTCAGGCTTTTTCTCCTTTTTCCAGGAACATACATCTGTGTATTTATTACAAACCCATCACTGTAGTATCTAGGCACAATCAATGCTTATATCTGGTTTCCAAAACAAAAAAATCATTGAAGAGAATAAGCAGAGGCTAATTAGATCCTTAATTTAATCAAACAGCACATAATGCTGGGCTGCAGTTATATTTCTCCTGTCACTATGTAAGGGAAAGGAAGAAAGAAGAGAGGCATGAAAATGAATCCACTCAATTCAGGACCGGATCCCACTAACCTGTGTAACTCAGGTCCAGGGTCATTAGAGGTTTGCAGGGTCGCTGGGGGCGATCTACCCAGACTGCATCGATCAGGTTCTCTTTGACTGGCACAAGAACATGGCCGGCACTTTTCAGTGCTTTAGACATCCTCTTCCATTGATCTGCCAAAGGGGAGAGAGCTAAGAGCACTGGCCACAAATGTCTGAAACCAGGAATTCCCTCTGTGCTGGGGATGATGGAAAAGTCTAAGCTTTCTTCTCCACCCCTGCCCCTTTCCACTTGGTCTCAAAGATGGGAAGGAGAAGAAGAAAAAAAGCAACATCCAGATGTAACAAGCCATAGTGACACTCCGACAGAGGTATCACAGTCACCAGTGGGAAATGAACCAGAGATCTACAGCACCAAAAGCACAGGCCTCTAATGCTTGAGCTAAAGAGGAACTCTCTTAGCCATGTAGCAGTAATAGGCTGTAACATGGAAAGCCCATTTGAAACAGCGTGGGCAATTTGGGTAGGCAGAATCTCATCACCCAACCTGGAAAGCACAAAATAAACTAACCAGTTGGAATAATGAAAGGGTCCACTCCAACTTTCGAGCCCTCTGGGAGCACACTCACTAGCCAGTCCTCCTGAGTTGGCGTATCCTTCAGACCTGGATGTGGAAAAGGGGTAAAATGTAGTTCCAAGAGCAAAGAAAAAACCATGCAGAAGAGATTTCACACAGACCCTTAAATTACAGCACACACTAACATATAAGTCACATTCAAATGCAAATGCCCTGACGTATCTTAAAGCAGCAGCATCTTGTGCAGATGCCGATCCTCCTATTCCTTTTTGGTTTTCCTTTTAAAAGGCACTATAGTGATCTTAGTTCATTCCCACGCCCTGGCAGTCAATTAACCTGAGTGCATAGAGCACTCCCATACCCTGCTATTTAGTTCTCTGTATATTAGTGGAGCAATATCTTGGGCGGCCACCCACCCATTTTCATGAGTGTCCAGTTGCTATCCATTTGCTGTGCTGCCTGCAGGAAGTAGCGTCCATCCGTCCACATAGCTGCTTTTTGCTCGGTTATAATGGCAGTACCTGGCCAGGAAGCAAAAGGGATAAGTAGGTTTGTGGTTCATCGGAACACAGAGGGGCAGATACAGAGGTATTGGATGCATCACAGTTACATGGACGGCACAGGGTTTGGCTGAAATGTACACAGATGCCGGACAGTCCGTATGAAGGCTCAGGTCACAGTTCTAATGTCACTTGGGTGTTAATGGAGATACTAATTGTTCCCCACAACTAAGAGGCAAACTCCTTTGCAGTTCTAGCCAGGCCATTCTACACCAGGAACCAGGTTTGCTGAACTTGCTTTTAAATCTCCTCAGACTAATTCAGTTTAAACACAGCTCAGCCAGTCAGCGTGGAGGAGCTGAAGCCTGGCTTACACATCATCATTACTAGAGAAACACCCAGAAGCCCCAACTGAGACCAGGGCCCCATTGCACTGGGAACTGCACAACAGAGCCAGTCCCTGCCCCAAGGAGTTTACAATCTAAACAAAAAAGACAGAGTTAGAGAAGGGAAGCATTATTATCCCCATTTTACAGTGGGAAACTGAGGCACACCGGTCCTGGTTAAGCCAGCTACATAAGCAATGGGAATTGACATCAATGGGACTACTCACATGGTTAAGTTAGGCATGTGCTTACGTAACTTGCTGACTCAGGACCAGAGGGATCTAGTGATTTGCACAAGGCCACCCAGGGTGTCTGTGGCAGAGCCAAGAATTGAACCCAGATCTCCTGAGTCCCAGCGTCATACCACGACCTATTTTCTCTCTTACAATGACTGCGGTCTATCTTACTGCAGCACAGCTCACAAACTCCGGTTCAGCCTCATCTCCACTGGCCAAACACACGCTGACGCTGTCGGAGCCAGAAACCATTTAAAAACAGAGCTTGTATTCAGCAAACACCGCTTGAGCCCAAGCCTGGGCAAATCCTGCCAAGGTCTGACGGTGGAACCACCGCCCTTCTGACCGCAGGGTGAGGCGCCAGGCTGAAGAAAGGAAGGCTGGAATGCAGGATTCGTGTTCTAGAACAGCGCTGCTCTGCATTGCCGAATAGAGTGTTTTCCACAGGAGGCTCTCAAGGCACTTTACAGCAATTGACCCACGAAGCCCCACAGCATCCTGTGTGGAAGTCAGTATTTGACATTAACCCTGATTTCCAGGTGGGAGATGGGAGGCATAGGAAGGCTGAGTGACTCGTCCGCAATTTCACAGCAAGTACATTGCAGAGCCTGGGACAGAAATCTGCCTTCCCAACTTCCAGTCCTCTGCTTCAGCCAAAAGAACATCCCGTGCCTCTGTGAGATAAGCAAACTTTTCCATAAACTCAGCTTCACAGTTCAGTATTTTTGGCACTGGCTTCATTCTAAGATGATTGAAAGCGGCTGACAAACATTGTTTACCATTAATCCCAGCTCTGTTGGGCAACGTACAATCTGTTCATAGTGGCCTCACGTTAGACGACATAAAAGTAGGCTGCGAGCACCGCATTAAACAGTTAACAGGATTTTGCTTTATGGGAGGTTTGTTCAGGGGTCAGTCATTTGTGAAAGCCCGTTACTACATCGATCTTACATAATTTTCAGCTGGCAGCCACCACATAATTCTGCAGATGCTGAAATGGGAAGGGAACAGTCCAAACATTTTGGTTAGGTTTCTCGTTCCATCCAGCATACACGTTGTGAATCAGATCACTTCTTTTCAGGGGAAATATGCATTCAGACAACAGTACCTGCAGAGCCATCAAATCCAGAGATGAATGCCCGTCTGCAATCACAGGGCGCAATGTTCTCACTCTGGAATACAGAAGACGCAGCTAATTATTTAGATCAGCAACAACAAAAGCAACTGATGACAAGTACATTGAAAAGCTTTGTTTCTCTTGAAGGACGCTGTCAAGAGAAACAAACAAGTTACAAGATCGTGCTCTGCTCCTTTGGAAGTCCTAACAAGTGTTTAAAAATTGTTCCTTTGGGACATTTAAGTATATGTGATTATTTTGTATTTATATCTGCCTGTTTTTTTCAAACCTCCAGAACTTTTCTCCCACCAACTTCTGTAAACAGTGAAGTGCTGCAATTTGCTGATATTTATTTCACACTCAGCTTCCCATTTGGCAACAAACAGATCCTGCCTTTGAAGCTGCAAAGTGAGAAGAAGAGAACACACAGGCATTCCTTGATCTTGGAAACTAAAGTATACGGTCCATTAAATCTTTAAATGCCACGATATTTATTGATGTCCTCCAACTGGAGTTTACAAGAAGCCCATTTAGAATTTCTCCTCTACAACAATGCCATTAAAAAGGAGACTGTCAAGGTTGTTAGGCCATAAAACTTATAAGCCTTTAGGAGATTTTGTAATTAGATACCAAGTCTTTTACTTCTACTTTACCTGTTCAAATCCAGCCCAGGTCAGACGTAACCAGAAGTTATTGGTTACCATTGGATGAATGCTTACTTCCCTATGTGAAACAATTGGGAGGGGGAAGGGAGAGAGATGGGTAACTTCTGTCAAGATCAAAGTGTCCATATCATAAAACCATCTTAATTAGCACCTTTGTTGTCAGTCTCAACAAAAACCCTAAATGACTGAATAGGCTGGGGACACAGAAACTCCTAACGTCCACAATCTGTTGCCAAAAATGGAAGAAGAAAAATTGTTAGCCAAGGTGTCCCTGCGTTTTGAAATGGCCAACACGCCCTGTTCTGGGATCTTGTTCAACCAAGATCGAAGGTCAGGATTGCTAAACTTGCCTCTAATTATCAGCACAAGTCAGCAAATCAGCTTAATCCTGGCCAGCCTAAATAGCCTTGGCTCAACAGAGTACCAGGCAAATGATCCAAGAAAAAAGTCTGCAAATCAGCATGGGATTATTCCCTGCCTCCTTGATTCTGCTGCAGCATTGAATAGCCATGAACAAATCAGAAACACTGAAGGGTTATTGTCAAACTAAATGTCATGGGCCCGATCCTCTATTGTGTCTAGCTTCCAGAGCGTGCAGCAGAATGGAAGGTGATCAGTGAGCTGGCTGGAATCTGCCCATATGTTTATTTTTTTAAATCCTGTACTATGCTTCAAACATTAGTTATTAAACAGAAAAGATTTTTTAAAAATCTGGATATATTCCTCTCTATTCATATGGGGCAGCTCCAAAACCACCTGAGTGATTTAGGAGCATCCATCCCCTTACTTGCAGTGCTTTTAAGTCAGACACACTTCTGAAGATCCCACCCATTTTTAGTTTACTTCTCTTCCCTTTCTCTCAGCTCCCACAATGAGGAAAGACATGAGTCTGTTTCACTTACATGGGCAGGTATTATCTAGTTAATTTCACTTTCAGGGTCTTACGCACTAACATAATACTGCAATGTCTGGGTGACAAACACAACAGAGGGAGATTTAATGGCTTTATAAAAAACAACAGTGATTTTTCTAACACCCCTCACCCATGGGAATATTTCTCTTGGTCTTAGCTTTGGTAAAACCTTATTTAAAAAAATAAGAATCTTAATTTGAGGAAAAAATCTTCCCTGACAGCGTCCCATACAGGGAAACATGCAGGAAACATTTAAAGCGGGGGAGAGTTGAAACTAAGCAAAGGGATAGAAGGGCCTTAAAGTACAATTAGTGGCTTTGAGCAGCATGGGAAGGAAGATGACTTAAGCAAAAGCCCTTTGTAGCTATCTATTTAGGTTCTTACAGAGCCACATCATCACAGTATCTGAGCAGCAGTTCATCTCCTGTTCCGTACAGCAATCCCTACTGTGCTAAGATTACCCAGTGTTTTGTGATAATCAATCATGTGCTAAAATTAGCACTGTGCACCTGTGAATGCTGAGCCACTGCACGGTCGAAACAACCCATCTAATTGGAGCTCCTCTTGCAACTGGACTGGATTTTATCCCCGCGCAGACCCTAAAGCTGCTCCCCACCACATCTGCTGGGCTGCTGTCCAAACCTGTGGAATTTTAGGGCCCCATCCTGCAAGCCCTCAATCAAGTGAGCCTTCTTTGCTTAACTTCTTTGAAGTTAATGGTGTTACTCACCTGAATAAATGTTTGCAAGGTCGGGCCCTTTAACACTCAGATCTATTGTGCTGAGTGCATTCAGCAGCACTGCAGGTGCATTCCAGCTGTAATGTACAGCAGCAATTAGGTGGGTGGCCCACTGGTTTTACAGGGGTGACCTTGATCCTCCGAGCATTTCAAACAAACCCTGCCACTTACTTGGCAGGTGCATCAGGACCCACATCAGTAATAATACCTGCACTGGTCAGAGCTGGAATAGGTCAGGTGGATGCTGTGTAAAATTCCTCTCCTCCATTGCTCCACAATTCTGCCCATTCATCAGTCCCAAACAACCACACATGCTGTTCCAGTCCGGAGCAGAGGGTGGCGATCCAGTCAACCCAAATGTGCGGGTATGAGCTGGGCAGACATTTACTAGCTGTGGGAGACCCCTCTGAAGTGATTGGACCTCACTGTGCTACCTTGCTCACAAGATGCCCTTCCATTCCCTCTGACTTCCTAGCACTGGTTTAGAGATACAAATCAGGCTCAGTGTATAATACACTGTAGGAAATCAATGTAAGTAGCGCAGCCATTATTCAGCACTGGCTAAAACAAACACCAATCCAGGATATTGGCAGTCTCTGGAAAGGATATAAATTGGATTCCAAGATTCTAGGAAAAGATGGTTCTGTTTAAGAGCTCTGCAATGTGATGCTGTTGTGAAAAAGGCAAATATCATTCTGGGATGTATTAACAGGAGTATCGTGTGTAAAACACAGGAGGTAACTGTGCTCTATTCGGCACTGGTGAGGCCTCAGCTGGAGTACTGTGTCCAGTTTTGGGCACCACACTTTAAGAAAGAGGTGAGTAAACTGAAGACAGCCCAAAAGAGCAATAAATGTTATAACAGGTTTGGAAAATATGACTTACAAGGAAAGGTTGAAAGAACTGGGCAAGTTTAGTCTAGAGAAGAGAAAGCTGAGTGGAGATTGGATAACAGTCATCAAATACATAAAAGATTCTTATAAAGAGGATGGTTATCAATTGTTCACCAAGTCCACGGAGGTAGGACAAGAAATAATCAGCTTAGTTTGCTGCAAAGGAGATTTAGGTTCAATATTAAAAAAATGCTTTCTAACTATAAAATAGTTAAGCGCTGGAACAGGCTGTGGAATCCCTGGTGTTGGACGTTTTTAAGCATAGGTTAGACAAACACGTCCGGGGTAGTCTAGGGGGGACCAGTGCAGGTGGATGGACTTGAGGTTCCTTCCAGCCCTCTGTTTATATGCTTCTGTGCTTCTACGTCTATGGAACTGAAAGGACAAATAAACCTGGAAAGCTAGGGATTCTGATTAGGTCTATAATACAATGGGGGAAAAGAAAACATTTTAGCCTTGGCAGGGAACCTGACATTAAAAGCCCTGCAGGGATCTTAGCACTTACATGGACGAGTTGCTGCAACCTACTGAGAGACCTCGATTCACACTAACGCCCAGGAGAGTTAGGGCACTCAGCATGTCACAGTATCAGGGCCCTAAAACGTCAGCAAAATGCAGGTACTTTGAGCAACCAAGAAATGGAATAAAATTCCCCCCCATCTTAGGCCTTGTCCGAATTACTGATTTGCTTCTATTTCAGTCACTGGTGGTGCTGCACAAGTGTGAGTCCTGAATGTAGAATAGCAAAGCTAGTACTTGCATGGATGTTGTGAACCCCTGCTTAATGTCAGGATATACCGTGCTGTTGGAAATTGTACCTCATGGTGGTTTACCTGGTCTATCCTGGGGGTTTGTACTGGTGAAGCTCACCAATGGCTGAAATTGGGGCAATTCCCCACTGCTGACAAGACCTTGGCAGAGGCAACCCACCATGACACATGTGAGTCATGAAGCTGTATAATTAGCCATTTTCATTAATCAATTCCATTCAGACTGTTTCATTCTCTGTAGAAACCTGATGAACTTGCCCAACAGGAAGCAGGGATGCAGGGTTGTTTGCATTACTGCATTCACTGTAGCAAAGACCAAAAGAGAAGGAAAAAAAAAAATCTGGAATCCTGCAGGTCACATTCCTTAACTCACGTGACCACAGTTCCAGGGTAGCAAAATGTAACTGGAGTTACATACGGACAGAGAGGTAGCTTCAGGCACGAACGGCGCAAACTGTAGCAGCTGCAGGGGAGCCCCTCACCCACCGCACAGAACTGAGGAGCTGATCTATTTGAAGGGAAACGTGTGAAGCACGTTTTCCCAGGTCACGGCCACGTTCACCACTGCCTTGCACCTTGTGTCGTCACGTGCACCTGTGCAAAAAGGGTGTGAAACACTCTGATGTGGGAGCATTTCACACCCACTTTGCACAGGGGTAAATTCCAACTCCAACTGTGGGAAGGTGAGAGAGGTCAGGCCCTCTATCTCTGAAAATGGCTGAGGGAAGACGATCCCCTCTGTCCCCCAGGAACTCTGACGTTCTCTAAGCAGAGCTTGGGTGAAGACTGAGGATACCGCATACACACATTTATGCAGGCAAGAGGGGGTTCAACATTTTAAAGTTGCTTTGGGCTAAACAACTACAGCAGATCAAGACAATCTTAATATTCTGGAGAGAGCCAAGGATTGCAGCAAGCATGATAATTAAACACCCACGCAGCGGGCCCTAGGGTCACCTTCTCTGACTGGCGCAGAGAGGAGTAACTCTGGGCACACAGGGATCCCAGGTCTGCAGATGGGAGGGGACCTGGGCCTCTGCAGCATGCTGCCCTCCCCACGGCCATCCCAGAAGCCCCTCCATGTGAGAGCTGCAGGTTAGGGCTCCCTAGCTCTGGAAAATATATTAGAAGGGCCAGGATGGGAGCAGCCATTTCTCTGGTACTCTCCCCTCTGTAGGCCATGGGCTTCCCTGGAGAAAGTAGAACCAGCAATGTTGACTTCCTACAGGAAAATAAACACTGACCATCAGAAAAAAAGACTCTAGAAACCCTGTCTACAGCACCCCTTTGCATCATTCCCCAGCTCACCAAAGCTTTTATATTGGAATTACTGAAACAAGCAAACCAAAAAGTAACCACAGCCATCTACGGACTTTTACTTTTCCTCTAGAAGGAAACATCCTTAATACTGAAATCTCTACCTGGTGTGCATCTCCAGATGGCACGATATAGGCTTGAATGGGCTCTGTGACATACTTGGAGGTCTTCATCACCTGTCGCAGCTGCCTGAGCAGCTCTGTAGTAATCTTGGGACTCATATTCCTACCTGCAATACAAATTCAGCACCCTGCGTTAGTATGTCTGCACCAGCCCCTGTGGATTGTAAGGGCCTGATCCATTTCCCATTGAACTCAGTGGCAAAACTTTGGTGTCAACAGGGCAAGGATAAGGCCCCAGAATTCTGGTTTCCAGCTTCTTGCCCTCTTGTTTTCCTTGTTGTTTCCCATTTTGGGAAATGTTAAGGCTGAGAGATGAGGCTTAATCCATTAGGGCAGATCTTGCAAACACCTGTGCAAATTTTTTCTCACATCATTAAGTTACTCATGTGTAATTGTGCGATACACTGGCCTAGCATGTATGATCTGCACGCCTAGGGGCTGGCACCAACCCCTTTTTAGCTTCTCCTTTAGCTCCGGTGGTAGACTTCTGCAGTTCTGATGTCAAAGTTTCCAGGTTCAATTCCCATTGTGGGTCGTGGTGTCTGCACGCAGCCACGGTTTGTTACATATGCAGGAATAAGCCCTTAGTCCTTACCTCACCCTGCTGTGCACAGACACTGTAGTTTATATTCTACAGGAGCACTGACTGCCCTGAGTTGCTCTGCCCATTAGCTACACCCATACCCTTAAGAGTGCAGTTTTCTGGCTTGAGCTGCAGCGCAGTGGTGATCGTCACAGTTCGCATGGCATTGGACCGTGAAGGAAATCCTGTCTAGTCTTTCCTTAACCAGAAGCATAGTGGCTGCCATACAAGGTCTCAAATGGGGATAACAGGACAAGAAAGGGGCAAAGGGGGGGATGGGAGACGATGTCTTGACGGTCCCAGTCAAGAAGCAGATGAGGGTACAGACCATTCAATATGAAAAGGTTATCCACCAAGGCACTCACGTTGGTGCGTTATTTACTCTCACATTCTATTTCGGGCATCCCTATTAAAGGACATTTTGAAAAGAAGATTTATCATCCAATAAACGAATAGCTCAGGATTTTTTTGTACCGTGGGCACCCATCCCTTCTGGCCCAGAAGGCCCCATTGCCAACTTGTCTTGAGCATTTGTCATGCCGTGAATCCCCACCTGTTTTATTGTGTTAGCAAAAACAAACATAGCTCAGGCAGAAGTTACGGGCTTGATGCCGAGATTCCTGGGTGAGGTTCTCTGGCCTGTGTTAGGCAAAAGGTGAGACCCGGTGATCATAAGGGTCCTTTCTGGCCTTGAAACCTGTGGGCAGGTCCACACTATAGGCTTGCATCGGTGCCGCTGCAGCACTTCTGGTGAAGAGCTCTCCCGTCAGCTTAATAAGTCCACCTCCACGAGAGGCAGTAGCTACGTGGGCAGGAGGTAGGGTTTCCAATTTTCGAATCACAGAAAACTGAACACCCTTGCCCAGCCCCCCGCCCCAAGGCCCTGCTCCCCGCTCACTCCATCCCTCTGTGGCTCGCTCTCCCCCACCTTCACTCACTTGCTCATTTTCACCAGGCTGAGGTAGGGGGTTGGGGTGCGGTCGGGGGTGTGAGCTCTGGACTGGGGCCAAGGATGAGGGGTTTGAGGTGTGGGAGGGGGCTCCGGTGATGGGGCAGGGGTTTGGGAGGGGGTGAGGGCTCCAGTCGGGGGTGCAGACTCTGGGGTGGGGCCAGGGATAAGGGGTTTGAGATGCAAGAGGGGGCTCCAGGCTGGGGCTGAGGGGTTCGGAGTGTGGGAGGGGACTCAGAGCTGGGATAAGGGGTTGGGGCGCAGTGGGGAGAGAGGTGTGGGCTCCGGGACGGAGTTTGGGTACAGGAGGGGCCTCAGGGCTGGGGCACGGGGTTAGGAGGGGGTGAGCCCAGCGTTTACCTCAGGTGGCTCTTGGGAAGCAGTGTCATGTCCCTCCAGCACAGGGGTGACCAGGTGGCTCTGTGTGCTGCCCCCGCCCACAGGCACAACCCCCTCAGCTCCCATTGGCCATGGTTCCCAACCAATGGGAGCTGTGGAGCCAGCACTCAGGGCAGGGTCAGCACGCAGAACCCCCGTGACCATCCCCGAGCCGGAGGGACATGTCGCTGTTTCCAAGGACCTGCGCAGAGTCAGGTAGGGACTCGCCTACCAGCCCCACTGCACCACCTAACTGGACTTTTAACGGCCCAATCAGCGGTGCTGACCAGAGCTGCTAGGGTCCCTTTTCGACCGGGTGTTCCGGTTGAAAACCGGACAACGGCAACCCAAGTGGGAGAAGCTCTCCGACCGACATAGCTTTGTCTACACAGGGCAGGGGGTTAAGGTTGGTATAACTACATTGCTTCGAGGTGTGGATATTTTACACCACTGAGCAACGCAGTTATACTGAAGTAAGTGGGTAGTGTAGACCTGACCTATGAAACAGACACAGACATAGAATTCTGCATAGGACATTTCTGTCTCGAACTTCAGTTAGTTCACACAGTGCATCTCCCTAGGGCCGGTAGTGGAAAATAATGGCACACAAGAGATGGGTCTTAGTTAGTCACAGTTTTGTCTACCCGATCTATTTTTAAAAGTCCCAAACACTTATTATTTTAATGTACAATTTCTACTGCAGTAGCACTTAGAAGCCCCGGCTGAGTTCAGGGACCCATGCTTGTCACTGCACAAACACATAAGAGGAGATAGTCCCTGCCGTAAAGAGCTTCCAGGCTACATAGAAAGACAGGGAAAAAAAGGGTGGGAGAAATAAAATAGTATCATCTCCACTTTACAGAGAGAGATCTGAGATTCAGTGATTTACCAAAGGTCACACAGGAAGTCTGTGGCTGAGTCAGGACTTGACCCAAGAACTTCTGAACTCACTCCAACATCTTAATCACATGATCATCCTTCCTCTCCTAACCAATAGGGACAAGCCACATGTGGTCCTTGTGAGCTGTTCTTCTGCCTGTCTGCAGCAGAGCATAGTATTTTTATTCTACAAATATATTTCTGAAGAAAAAAGGAGAAAACAAACCCCAAATGCTAATACGCACCATGGGTGAAATCCTGGCCCCAACAAAGCCAATGGCAAAAATCCCACTGACTTTCAATGGGGCCAGGATTTCACCCTCTAGCTATTTCCACAGCAAGCTTCCAAAGCTATATACTGTTTCTACGCGGTGGTGTACAGTGATCTTATTCTGATCACTCTTTTCTGTCTCATGTAATGAGCTGATCATTTCCCTTCACTGATGATTGTTTCTGTCTTCTTGTGGACATCTATCTGACGGTCAGTTAGAAAAAGAAAGAAAACCCTTCCCTTAACTCGTAAGGACACAGTTCTCTTTCTAGGCATGTGCTCTGTCCCCACGAGCCTGAAATAGAAACTGATGTGATACACTGATTACAGAAGCAAAGAACAAGGGTTTGATTAACTGCTAATGAATCCCCCAAGTGACAAGCGAAAGATTCTGAAGAAGGCAGGAAGGACTGTCCCCAAGCACGACCCTAATAAAGTCTGCACTGCAATATTAGAAACTCTGAGATCTCTTAGCAGTGAAACCCATATTAAGGATGCCGTCAGTAACTCCTGCCTTCTAAGTAACTATTTTAAAGTATCCCCAAGGTTTCCTGTAGAATTCTTTTCTTTGTTTCCTTGGGGGGGTCACTTAACCTGGTCACTCTATTTTTAAAAGCATAGCTGACCTTTCCCCTCAGCAGTAAATATAATCATGTGTTAAGTTAAAATCACTTCTCTATAATTATTTATTCACTCAGTGATTAAAACCAAGCAGCACTGAAATTAAAGTAATTGTCCCACTAGTGAAAGATGCAACCGAATCCTCCGCCTTGACATTTCAAAGCCATCAAATAACTGTAGCCACATTACCTGCTCTCTGTAGCTTTCCCCTCAAGTTCTGATTCCTCTTGTCTTTGATGGAACAAATACCAGTTGGCCCTTTGCTCTCCCTTAATAAGCTCAGCGTTGCCTGAGAAAACAAAGGGCAAACATTAATGGTCTTCCAGACTTTGGCCACAGTAAACTTTCTTATCCCACAATGCACAGCTTTGAAGGCACAAATGTTACAGTACAGGAAACTTCCACCTAAGATTCTAGATCAGAGATGCTCATACTGTGGTCCATGCACATTGGTGGTCTGCATAGCACTTAATGGTGGTCCATGGACAGTTGGAAGCTCAGAAGATGCATCCTCTTTACATCCAGCTTCTATTATACTGCAAGAAAAGCAGCTAAAAAATACATTAAGACTGGGATTTTCAAAGGAGTTTAGTGAAACAAAGACACACAACACCCACTGAATTTCAGTCTCAGCTTCAACACTTTTTTCAATACTCCTTTTCTCCACGTAAGTAACTGCTGTAGTTATTACGTAGATGTTATGTGATTGTGAGGAAGGAAGGAAGTTCACATCCATGACACATGAGCTCTATTAAGATGGTCTCGACCCTATGAAAAGTATGACATACCCTGTGCTAGCTCTCTCATACTTCTCTTGTGTTAATCTGTTGATGGATACACTGTACAGTATACTGCTGGGGCAGCATGTAATGTCAGTGACCCCACAGATAATGTATTCAGTCATCAAGCTATAATAGTTTAATCCTTGGCATTCATATAGAGCTTTACACATTCAAAGCATTGTATAGACGTTAAGCTTCACAGCAAGCCCATGAGGTAGATTAGTGTTCCCTTCCCCATTTTACAGTGGAGAAACTGAGGCAGAGTTGCAGTAACATCAGTAGGGCCAGTCAGCGAGTCAGTGGCAGTCAGGACTAGATCTCAGGACTTCCTAGTGCCCAATGCAGTGTGCATTCTTCTAATTTAAATAATCAAATAGACACACCTCTTTTATGAAAATACTAAGCCTGTATCTCTAATCTATGCTCAGCAGCAGATTTCTCTTTATGAAGCCTGCTCTTGTTTAGAATGTGTGTGTAGACATGCACTGACAGCTTAAACATACAAAGCAAGTTTCTGTGCAGAAAAATAGCAAATCCGATGCTTGTCTTCTATGGAGGGTTATATCATACAGCTTTATTTTGGAAATAACTCATTTTGGATGAAAGGAACAAAGAAAATTGGGACAAATCATATTTTCCTGTCATAAAAGATTTTAGTCTAATATTATCCTTGGTCAAGTCATCTATAGACTTTTCCTATCTTAAGCCCATTCTGTCAACTGACAGCACCAGGACACTATTCATAAAATGAGAGACAAGATAACTTATCCTACCACATTAAGCAGGTAATGTTTGGATTGCAATCTTGCATGTCTAGCCCCAATATATGGGTTATGTAATAAATCTAATATTACTGAAGATTTGTTTTTAATTTCTATTCAGCAATTCTGATTTACAGAATTTTACATTGTAAATCATTTTAAATTGTAAATCATTTACAGAATGATTTACATTTTCTCTTGCACACAGTATTTTCTGTGTGCAAGAGAAAATGTAACAGTATGTGTTTGCACAAATGCATATGACACAGCAGGAAGTTCTGTCACTGTGGCTCTGATCCTGAAGAGGTTTTGTGCAGGCTCAACTTTAAACATGCAAGTAATTTCATTGAAGTCAGTGAGTGACTGCTCACAGGCTTAATGTTGAGCCCATGAGTAAAGGTTTGTAGAAGCAGAGGATAAGTTCATGTGTCTACAGGATAGCACATAGGTTAGAGGTGAGCCTAAATTTTCAAAAGTGATAAGTGATTCTGGGGTGCCCTGCTTAAGACCCTTTACAGGGGCCAGATTTTCAGAAAGCACTGACCACCAGCCCTCTGAAAATCAGGCTTCTTTAAACCATCTCAAGCAGGGGCACTGGAACTAGGGTTGCAGCACTTCCCTCCACCCTGGCTTGAAGTAATAATAGCAAACAAATGCAGGGCTTCCAAGCACCCCCTCTGTAAAAATTGTTCCAGCCCCGCCCCCCAATCCCAAGTTGTGCACCCAAAAATTTAGGCACCCCAAAACCACTAGTCACTTTTGAAAATGTACATCACGCTATTTACCTTTTATTATTGTTTTATGCCAATGACTATGAAATTAAAAACAAATGACAGCCTGCTTTTACCAGTTTAAAAACCATATTTTTTTTCTGAGTAGCAATATTCTGTTAATGAATAGCTGTGAGTAGCTGGGACATGGAAGAGGGTTAGGATTGTTGATAAGACATGGTATAATCTGTGGGTTATAAAAAAATGAAATGCACACAAAATATTGACGTTCACATTCCAAGGCAGACACCGTCTAAAAATAATAATTCTGGGACTATTACCATTGTCAGTTCAAATGGTGTATTTATTCCATGCCCTAGATGAGGGGTGGGCAAACTACGACCCGCGAGCCAGATCCAGCCCATCAGGGCTTTGGATCCGGCCTGCGGGACTGCCACTCCCATAGCGCCGCGAGCCCCGAGCCGCTCGCAGAAGCGGCCAGCACCATGTCCCTGCGGCCCCTGGGGGAAGAGGGGCAGAGGGCTCCGTACACTGCTGTCGCCTGCGGGTACCTGCCCCAAAGCTCCCATTGGCTGCAGTTCCCCACTCCACACACTGCCCTCACCTGCGGGTACACCCCCAATGGGAGCTGCGGGAGGTGTACCTGCAGGCCCTCTGCCCTGCCTCCCCCAGGCCCCAGTGCATGTTGCTGCCAACCTGGAGCCGCTCCAGGTAAACAGCGCCGGGCTAGAGCCCGCACCCCTCCCGCACCCCAACCCCATGCTCTGAGCCTCCTCTCACACTCCGCACCCCTCCTGCATCCCAACCCCTTGCCCTGAGCACCTTCCTGCACACTGCACCCCCTCCCACACCCTGCACTCCCTCCTGTACCCCAATCCCCTGCCCCAGACCTACATTCATGACCCCGCATGCAATTTCCCTACCCAGGTGTGGCCCTCAGGCCAAAAAGTTTGCCCACCCCTGCCCTAGATATTCTGTCTTTTTGTTCTGTGTACAGCCTTGCTCCATGACTGGGGTTCCAAGGCATTATGGCAATACAAATAGTAAATAAATAATAATAATTAATAATTCACACCACATTCATCCTCATGATAGCTGAGCCTCAGGGATAGCGTTTGTCATAATCTAAATGGAAGGCTGCTATTCTTCCATGGGGGCAGGACATACCTGGGATCTGCACTGACTACAGCCCTTTAGAGAAAATCGATATCTAGCACTAAGCTTACAAAATATCTATATCAGCGATGTGTGGTCATTGGTGCCAGATTGCCCAACTACGCCTAAAATATACTTTCATACCGATACGCAGACGTGCTGTCTAAAACTTTGGTATTAAAAGGGGCTATATATTAATAAAATGTAGCAATCTCTTTTAAAAGACAAAAATCTGAAACCCCTTTTCTGGTCTACAGAACGTTGCTAAACCAAAAAAAAAAGGCTGGAGCTGAAACTGACAACGTTACCAGCAACTGTTACAACACCCCCCTCCCCTCCCTCACATAAACCCTATACACAGAGGGTGTCCAGACTTCCCGAGGCACAGCGTCTGCTTTCTTTAGCCCCGCAGGATCTGACTCCCATACATCAAGACTTCATGCTTCGGCTCCGCTTTCCTGTTCCTCGGTGTCTGGGCAAATGAGCCTGAAATGCAGCAGTCTGAAGTAGGCTCTGTTTGGGCAAGACACCCAGAAGCTGGATTTATCTAGCCAGCTGGGCAAACCTGACAAGCCGAAAACACCCCCACAGGGCAGCACCCCTGGGGCTTTTTGCACATATCGCCCTGCACTGGATCTTGTCTGATTGTTACCTTTGTCACCCTATTTAGCACCACCAGGTTCTCCCCCCCTGCCCTGCCCTGCCTTGCAGCCCTCTCAGTGAAGGAGCTCCCCCTCTGTGCACCTGGCGGAGGGCTTCAGACGGTGCCCTGCCTCCTGCGCGCACAGGATGCGGCTGGGGCTTTGTGCCCCGCAATTGCCCCACCTGAGATTGTCGCCGCTTCCTGGAGGCTGCCCTGCAAAATTGACGTCCCGGGCCACGTGGGCAGAAGCCAGGGGTGGAGCGAGCCCCTCGCAGTGACGTCACCAGAGCCGCCGCCGCTTTCTTCCCGCTGCTGACGTCAGGAGGCGTCGGGCAGGCTCCCATTCATGGCGTGGGGGGCGTGGCGGGAGGCAGCGCGCGGGGCTGGGCCAGCTGCTTGCACAGAACGGCATTAGCAAGGCCACCCCTGGGTGGTGCAGCTCTTCATGGCGGTTGTCTCGCTCTCTCTCTAAAAAGAGCAGCAGGGCTGTTCCAAAGAGACCTGTCGAGTTAGGGCCAGCAGCCGTCGGTGTTGGCACTTTAAATTATTTTCATGCATGCAGCTAGTCCTGGGCGGAGAGAAATAGTGGCTGTGAGTTAATCTGGGGTCCCAGCCCCCCGCCCTCAAATCCAAGAATATCACGAACGTTAATTTTCAGTGAAGATGTCCAGTTCTGCCAAACTTAGTGTTACAGCAATCCACAGAGAAATTGCCATGAGCAATGGTTGCAGGGATGGATTAAGGTCAAAGCAGAGTCACCATAATTTAGGGGCCATTAGAAAGACTGGGAGACCATCCTCCCGGAAAACCCTTCTTTCTACCCCTTGTCTCCTGCGGCCTCTTCAGCTTCTTTCCCCCATGCAGCTTCTCCCTGCCTGCGCCTTGAATTTCTCTTGAGCCCTTGTGCCTCCATTCTGTAAATTCTTGGAGCCTGGAGGCCCTGTGCTCACTGAACTGCAGTGTTGTGTGTGAAGGACTGGGAACTGGGTTTCTAACTGATTTATGGCTGAATTCATGTCCCTGTACCATACCTCATGTCCAGGTCCCAAAGTTCCTACCTTAGGGCTCTTTGTACTCAACCTGAATATTCACTTGCTTAAAGACATTTGCTCGGGTGCTTTGCTGGATCAGGACCAGAATGCTGTCAGCCACTTGCAGGATTGAGCACCTATTCACAAAGTGCAAGGGACATGTCCCCTAAAGTCACTGTGGGTTGAGAGCTCAGCACCTTGCTAGATTGATGCCTAAATCAATCCTGGCCATCCATATCAGAGTTTCCAGGGCCATCTGGATTTTAACAGGACAACCTCATGCTTGGGTCTTCAGCTCACTTAGGGGACCTCTGAAGTACCATCCTCTCGCTGTGTGTTGTGAATAGACCACATTACGATGGCTGGGTTTCATCCCATTAGAGAGTAGGAACTCTGAGTCAAGTGCCGGCTGGAAAGTAAGCGAAGAGTACATATTCTGGCCTTGATCCTATGTAGTGGATAAGATCAGTAGGGACCGACTGGATCTAGAACCTAGGTTTAGCTGAATTCTCCCTCTCCCTCAGCCTGATCTCCCTAGCGATTGTTTCATGGGGATGCGAATGGCTGGGGAACACACCGCAGCTGTTGTTAACAAAAGCCACAACAAACAAACAAACTTTCAGCTTCTCTTCGTTCCCTTTCACTAGAGTTCAACAGTGACAACCTGTCTTCTTACCAGAAGCACCTCATCCCCGTCCTCTGTGCTTCCCTTTAGTTGCACACAGTTAGCATGTTTTTAACGAGACACCTGCAAGCATCTCTGTGCCACACCAGAGGGTGTAACCCCTTGTTTGCATACTGCTGAATAAACTGTACATCATTGCAGCCACGGCCTGGTGGAGTGAGCATGCACACCTGGGATGGAGAGCACACCCTGGCTGTGCTGTTGTTTACCTGTACCCTGGAGAGCCATGCTCAGGAGCAGTTAGGGGAATGCTGATACACAGGCTGCATGGGCCCATAACAGCCACTGCTGACTTCATCATTTCTGAGTCTCAGGAAACAATGCTTACTACCTTGTCTGTGGCATCTTTCTGGCAGCCAGATAACAATACCTAGTTCCCATACAGCACTTTCATCAGTAACTCTCAAAGCACTTTAAACATGCAAGTAATTCCACTGAAGTCAATACCAATAAGTCTCGAGCCACACTGACTTCGTGGGAGGTGTCCCCAATGCTTTCTCAATAGGTGCTCAATCCTGCCAGTTCCTGAGAGCATCCTGGTCCCGATCCAGCAAAGCACCTAGCTTTAACCAATAAGGGATCAGTATCATTCTCCCCATTTTACAAATGGGGATGCTAAGGCACAGAGAGGGAAGTGACTTGCCCAGCGTCACCCAGTAGGCTCGTGGCAGAGCCAGGAATAGAACCCAGGTCACCAGAAACCCCATCAAGTGCTCTATCCACTACTAGGCCATGCTGCCTTTACCACCCTGATGTGTTGGGGCCGTTGGCAGTGGCCATGCAGCTGCTTTGACTTTATTAGACAGGCAGAAGGAAGGGGTGAGGGAGGACAAAGAGCCAATGGGAGGGGAGATGAATAGCAAGAACCTCCTAGTGTGGGGGAAGCAGAGGAGGTGGATTGATGAAATTGGTGCCCCATGGCTGTTCACCCCTCTCTTCTAAATCTGTCAGCCCATGACAGGCTACTGTGTCTACTCTCTGCCTTTCCTCTCATTTCCTCCCTCTGTTGCAGTCCTATAAACAGAGGTAAGGTTTATGGGTTAACAAGTTAGGCCAAGGCTATCTGTACCAGTCCCCTCACTTAATGAGAACCTTTAAGGGACTTTAACTCAAGGTCACTACCATTGCGTCCCCAGCTATTTTGCCTACTGGGCCTGTGAACAGCGCAATGATGGCATTCATGAAAAATCAGTTATTTATCCCTCTGGCCTTTTGCTACATTCTCTCCTTCCTCCCATCCATCCTCCTCCTCTTCCTCCCATCCACCCTCCTTCTCTTGTCTTAGCTCATATGCAGAATTGCATTTTGAGTGGTTCAGACTACAGCTACTCAGAAGATTTCCAGCTGAATAGTTTTCTGTCGGAAAATGCCAGTTCAGAGACACGCAGATTCCCCAGGCAGGGAACCTCCAAGCTCTGACAGTCCAGCACATCCCAGCTCAAATCAGGGCTCTCAGGGTTTCAATGACAGCCAGTCTCCTGGCAGTGCAGCAGGGATCAAAGCAGGGGCTGTTCGATCTTCGGGTGGGTTGATGAGTCTCATCCGTTTGGGTTGTTTTCCTAAATGTGGCTTTGGAACTCCCATTCTGCATGGCATTTTGAAATCTCAAGTTTTTGTTTCAACACAGAATGACATGTTTTTGACATTTCAGCATTTCCGGCAGAACAGGAATCCCAGGTACTGACCAGCCCTAGTTAAAACATCTGAACACTCTAAAATATGTTTTACTTCACAAGCACAGCTAGCGTGTAAGGATCATACCTTTATTTTCTACATTCCGCGTCCTGGAATCTCTAAGGAATGTCGCCGTTTGCAGTGTCAGGTACCTGTTTTTGTGTTCTGCTCAGGGCAGAGATACATACTGTGTGCTCTTGTGGCCATCCTCCTGAGCTGGAGGGTACAGAAATAACTGCATCCACCTTCTCCACCCTACAGGATCATATCACTGGGCCATACGTTAGCGGAGTAACCAGAATTATCAGACAAGACCCAGCCTAAATTCTGGAAACACTGCTAGTATGATGTTGATTTCCTTGATCATTGGCTGCAGGAGAATCAATCTCCAGGTAACCCACCAAGTGCAGCTAGCCACCTAATTGGGCAGGAAGGGAGTGAGACCAGCCGAATAAAGACAATGGACTTCAAAAAAGCAGACTTTGACAAACTCAGAGAAATGGTAAGTAAGGTACCATGGGAAGAAAATCTAAGAGAAAAGGGAGTTCATGAGAGCTGGCAGTTTCTCAAGGAGCCAATGTTAAAGGCAAAGGAAAGAGGAGAACAGTAAGAGGCCAATATGGTTCCATCAGGAGCTCTTTAATTACCAGAAAATCAAAAAGAAATCCTACAAAAAAATCAAAACATGGACAAGTTGCTAAGGAGAAGTACAGAAGAATAGCAAAGGCATGTAAGACAAAATCAGAAAGATTAAGGCACAAAATTAGTTACACCTAGCCAGGGATATAAAACAATTAGAAGAGGTTCTTTAAATACATTACGAGCAAGAGAAAGATGAGAGAAAGTGTAGGTCCTCTATTTAGGAAGCAAGGAGAACTACTAACTGACTACATCAAGGAGGCGGAGATATTTAATGCCTGTTTTGCATCAGTCTTCACTAAAAAGATTAATGGCGAACAGATGCTCAACACAGTTAATATTAACAATAAGGGGGAAGGAACTCAGACCAGAGTAGGGAAAGAACAGGTTAAAGAATATGTAAATAAGTTGGATGTATTCACGGGGGCACAGCCTGATGAAATTCATTGAAGGGTACTTAAGGAACTAGCTGAAACAATCTCCAAACCATTAGCAATTATCTTTTGAGAACTCATGGAGGATGAGTGAGGTCTCAGAGGGCTAAAGAAATGCAAACAAAGTACCTATCTTTAAAAAGCGGAACAACAAGGACCCAAGGAATTATAGATCAGTCAGTAACTTCGATACCAGGAAAGACACTGGAACAAACAAGTAATCAATCAATTTGTAAGCACGAGGTGGATAATAGGGTTATAAAGAATAGCCAGCCTCATTACTATGAGGTGGTGCACAACTGGTTGAAAGACCATGCTCAAAGAGTAGTTATCAATAGTTCACTATCAAACTGGAAGGGCATATCTAGTGGGATCCTGCCAGGGCCAGTCCTGGGCCCAGTACTATTCAATACTTTCATTAATCATTTGGATAATGGAATGGAGAGTATGCTTGTAAAATTTGCAGATGATACCAAGCTGGGAATGGTTGCCAAACTTTGGATGATAGGATTAGAATTCAAAACAACCTTGAGAATTGGAGAATTCATCTGAAATCAACAAGATGAAATTCAATAAATACAAGTGCAAAGTGCTACACTTTGGATGGAAAAAATCATATGCACAGCTACAAAATGGTGAATAACTGGCAAGGTGGTAGTACTGAAAAGGAATTGGGGGTTATAATGGGTCACATATAGTGGAATATGAGTCAACAATGTGATGCAATTGTGGAAAAGGACTGAGAATATCTGGGGCGTATTAACAGGAAAGTCATATGTAAGGCCCCTCTGCCATGTACATTGGCCATACTGGACAGTCTCTACACAAAAGAATAAATGGACACAAATCAGACGTCAAGAATTATAACGTTCAAAAACCAGTCTGAGAACACATCAACCGCCCTGGACACTCAATTACAGACCTAAAAGTGGCAATTCAACAAAAAAAACTTCATAAACAGACTCCAACAAGAAACTGCAGAACTGGATTTCATTTGCAAACTGGACACCATCAAATTAGGCCTGAATAAAGACTGGGAGTGGATGGGTCATTACACAAACTAAAAACTGTTTCCCCTTGCTAATTTTTCATCTTACTGTTACTCACACCTTCTTGTCAACAGTTTGAAATGGGCCATCCTGATTACCATTACAAAAGTGATTTTTCCTCCTGCTGATAATAGCCCACTTTAATTGATTTGTCTCATTAGAGTTGGCAAGGCAACCCCCATCTTTTCATGTTCTGTGTGCCTATATCGTCCTACTGTATTTTCCACTCCATGCATCTGATGAAGTGGGTTTTAGCCCACAAAAGCTTATGCCCAAATAAATTTGTTAGTCTCTAAGGTGACACAAGTACTCCTCATTCTTTTTGCTGATACAGACTAACACGGCTACCACTCTGAAACCTGTACTCTAGTCTAGTATTCCTTAAACTTCTTCTGTATATCAAGACACATGTTCTCTTGTGGACACGTCCCTTTCCAGTCCTCCTCACTGCACACTATTCTTCTCAATCCTGATCTCACAATTCTCTGAGGCAAATACAGTATTTGATTATTACATGAAAAAATTATTAAGGAGACAAGGTGAAAATAAACTCACTTTCATGCAACAGGAGTGACTGAATCCCACTTCCCTCCTCTGCCATTTTATATCTCTCCTGTATCCTTCCTCTCAGTCTTCTCATTTATTAGGACTGAGTCTCCCTTCGTTACCTGCCATTTTCTTCCTCAGCAAGTTTGCAGATGACACTAAACTGGGAGGAGAGGTAGATACGCTGGAGGGTAGGAATAGGATATAGAGGGCCCTAGACAAATTAGAGGATTGGGCCAAAAGAAATCTGATGAGGTTCAACAAGGACAAGTGCAGAGTCCTGTACTTAGGATGGAAGAATCCCACGCACCGCTACAGACTAGGGACCGAATGGCTCGGCAGCAGTTCTGCAGAAAAGGACCTGGGGTGACCGTGGACGAGAAGCTGGATATGAGTCAACAGTGTGCCCTTGTTGCCAAGAAGGCCAATGGCATTTTGGGATGTATATGTAGGGGCATTGCCAGCAGATCGAGGGACGTGATCGTTCCCCTCTATTCGATATTGGTGAGGCCTCATCTGGAGTACTGTGTTCAGTTTTGGGCCCCACACTACAAGAAGGATGTGGAAAAATTGGAAAGAGTCCAGCGGAGGGCAACAAAAATGATTAGGGGACTGGAACACATGACTTATGAGGAGAGGCTGAGGGAAGGGGGATTGTTTAGTCTGCAGAAGAGAAGAATGAGGGGGGATTTGATAGCTGCTTTCAACTACCTGAAAGGGGGTTCCAAAGAGGATGGATCTCGACTGTTCTCAGCAGTAGCAGATGACAGAACGAGGAGTAATGGTCTCAAGTTGCAGTGGGGGAGGTTTAGGTTGGATATTAGGAAAAACTTTTTCACTAGGAGGGTGGTGAAACACTGGAATGTGTTACCTAGGGAGGTGGTGGAATCTCCTTCCTTAGAAGTTTTTCAGGTCAGGCTTGACAAAGCCCTGGCTGGGATGATTTAGTTGGGGATTGGTCCTGCTTTGAGCAGGGGGTTGGACTAGATGACCTCCTGAGGTCCCTTCCAACCCTGATATTCTATGATTCTAAGGTTCAATTGATTATATTACATTATAAAACTGTAACGGGCAAGGACCATGTAAAGGACCATGCGCACTGAATCTTTACCGATGTGACGATATCTGATCAATACAACCTAAGCTAATAAATATACTTACTGAACAGCATTATTGTTGACAGATTTCACAAGGGCAGACTGAAGTATGGCTATGTAAACGTTCGGACTCTCCCCTACAGCGCCTCCTGCTGGTAGTCGTCAGGAATTAGCTCATCCAGCCACCGGAGCGCCCTCTGCAGGCCAGTGATCCACCTTACCGCCGGCCCCTGTGTCCCTCCCAGGACCTGGTGCCCCTTTCTCTGGGGTGCTGCCCCCCTGGCAGTACTCCTACACTCTGCCTCTGGGTCTCCCCTTCCTGGGGAACCCCCAACCCACTATCCTCACCTTGCCTCAGACTGGGCTACTGCCAGTCATCACCAAGCCCCTGCTCCCGGGGCAGCCTGCAGTGTAAAGGCCACTCATCATAGGCCACTCATCATCCTTCTATTTTAGGAGTAGGGTAGCCACCCCACTACAGGAGAGGTGACATGTGGGGCCGAGCGTCACACTGGAAGTTGATGGAGGAGTCAAGAATGCAACCCAAAACCCTTTACTGGCAGTGGTATGCTAAGGGACACCACTTCCTTCTTAAGTATTGTAATGAATAAGGTGTTACACAAACTAACCAGTTATGAGGCTATAATTTAGGGCAGCACCGTGATTCTAATCCTTTAGGTTATTAAAACGTATTTCCTGGAGTTATTCTGCATCTCCAGAAAATTCTTTTGATGTGGGTTCTTTTGCATGAACCCGGTGGGGGCAGGGCAGATGCAGCCAGCTATTTACAGCAATGAACTGGCAATGCTGATCTGCACCAGCAACTTCAGAGTTCACACTAGCTAATTATCCTTTCCTCTTTTGGAGCAGCCATTCCACATCCTGACTGCAGGCAGATTTGTACTGCATTTCACCAAACCCCTCCATGGGAAAGTGCAGCTCCTCTGTAGCCTCATACATGAAAGGTGAGGAAGAGAGGAAAGACTGAGATGCTTGATGCCAGCCACATTGCAAGACTAAGATCTTGCTTCTCTCATTGATCTCCTTGGTTGAAGCTAATTGCTCTTCCCCAGTTTTTCTCTCCATAGTTTCCTATCTTTGCCCAGAAGGAATACATGTAATTGTAGTGCTCAGAGCTGAACAAGACCTCTTAGATCATCAGGTCTATGTCTCTGCCAGGGCAGTATATAGCTTAATGTATGTGTTTGTATCACAGAGTTTATTACACTCACCATGCAAACTATTTGCTGCGAAGGCAAATTTATTGAAAACATGACTAAACTGAGTGACAAGGGGGCCATTTTTAAAGCACATGTTATGACATTTTCAATGCACTGGAATATTCACTTAACAGCCCCAGAGATAATTTGCTGATGTTGAACTGTGCAACAGAATCCCATCAGCATCTGAAAGCATCAGCTGATCTGCATTGTAAAATGGCCTCTTTCATCTTCCTCTCACTCATAATAATGCAGGGTGAGATTTGGCATTGAGTCACAGCTCGCAGTAAAGGGCTATTCAGAGTTGCACCTTCCGGAGCTCTGTCATTGCCCTGTGGGGAAGCACATGCACCGTGAGAAACGCTCCTTTAAGGGGGTCGTCATCCTCCCCCATATGGCTGTGCAGCTCAGCAAATTGACAAGTCCAGCAGGGAGCAGAGACTTGACTCGGCCTTCTCCCTATCTGCTTAAAGGTGAGCTGTTCCCAGGGAGGGGTATTTTGGTAGCAGTCTCTGTGCTGCGACTCTGACAGACTATTACACAGACTACATAAGGTGGAGTGAGGCTGCTTATTCCTTCCCCCACGCATAGCATGGCCCCATATCTAGCCCACATTATATAAAACATACTGGCCATAAAAATATTGCTCTGGTGGGAGTTACTGGATGGCTCTGTGGTTATACATGTTCTTTTTCCGAGC
Source organism: Natator depressus (assembly GCF_965152275.1). Classification (NCBI taxonomy): domain Eukaryota; kingdom Metazoa; phylum Chordata; order Testudines; family Cheloniidae; genus Natator; species Natator depressus. The sequence goes on along the minus strand of NC_134240.1, from coordinate 115,531,964 downwards.
ATTTGACCTGTGTCCAGTCTTTGAAGAAATGCTGCATTGGTGTTAGTTCTGTAATGCGGATCTTGTACGGGGAGCTGTTGCAAACATCCAGAGTTTATTTTCGGCCTCTTTCTCTCTAACTGGAATTAATTCACGGGGCATAGGTGCTTCTTGGGATGCAGGTATTGGTGTTTGAGCAGAGATTTCTGAAAGATGGTTTTGCCTACACACTGTTTGTGACCATGTTTGTTCAGGGACTGGTGTATATAGTGTAAATAAACAAGTTGCACCACTAAAATAACCAGGTCCTGCATCACTCAGCTTTCCTCACCTCACCTCAGTCCCTGGAAAAATCATGGAGCAGGTCCTCAAGGAATCAATTCTGAAGCACTTAGAGGAGAGGAAAGTGATCAGGAACAGTCAGCATGGATTCACCAAGGGCAAGTCATGCCTGACTAATCTAATTGCCTTCTATTGCCTAATCTAATTGCCTTCTATGACGAGATAACTGGCCCCGTGGATGAGGGGAAAGCGGTGGACGTGTTGTTCCTTGACTTTAGCAAAGCTTTTGAAACGGTGTCCCACAGTATTCTTACTAGTAAGTTAAAGAAGTATGGGCTGAATGAATGGACGATAAGGTGGATAGAAAGCTGGCTAAATCGTGAGGCTCAATGGGTAGTGATCAATGGCTCCATGTCTAGTTGGCAGCCGGTATCAAGCGGAGTGCCCCAAGGGTCGGTCCTCGGGCCGGTTTTGTTCAATATCTTCATAAATGATCTGGAGGATGGTGTGGATTGCACCCTCAGCAAGTTTGCAGATGACACTAAATTGGGAGGAGAGGTAGATACGCTGGAGGGTAGGAATAGGATACAGAGGGCTCTAGACAAATTAGAGGATTGGGCCAAAAGAAATCTGATGAGGTTCAACAAGGAGAAGTGCAGAGTCCTGCACTTAGGATGGAAGAATCCCATGCACCGCTACAGACGAGGGACCGAGTGGCTCGGCAGCAGTTCTGCAGAAAAGGACCTGGGGTGACAGTGGACGAGAAGCTGGATATGAGTCAACAGTGTGTCCTTGTTGCCAAGAAGGCCAATGGCATTTTGGGATGTATATGTAGGGGCATTGCCAGCAGATCGAGGGACGTGATCGTTCCCCTCTTTTCGACATTGGTGAGGCCTCATCTGGAGTACTGTGTTCAGTTTTGGGCCCCACACTACAAGAAGGATGTGGAAAAACTGGAAAACGTCCAGCGGAGGGCAACAAAAATGATTAGGGGACTGGAACACATGACTTATGAGGAGAGGCTGAGGGAACTTGGATTGTTTAGTCTGCCTATTGCTTGGCAGAGGGGAGACAATAAAAATGTTCTATTGTTCTAAAAGCATGTGGTCTGCTAACTATGTATGGTGATTGTTCAAAGCAATGACAGCAACAGAATATTAATATATTTGTTCTGTATCCGACATGGAAATTTAATGAAATGTACAAATATTCTATATAATATGGATCCCACTGCCACCGTTAATTAGCTATTCTTAGGTAACTGGTGAACAGTGACAGCACATAGGATCAAAATTAACAATGCTTAAAAAGAACAAATGCAGAAATAAAGATAAAAAAAGGAAATTTATTTTCCATCTGGAATAGCGGATAGGGGAGCAGCCATAGAATTAAGTAGCCAGATTGCTCGCTGAGCTAAGGGTACTGGGCTATACAGAAGGACTGAGAATTGATGGGCAGCTGAAAAGCCTGGAGCTCTGTACTACTGCTTTGATCTCCAGTTCTGCAACAATAAGGGTTAGAAACATGTGCTGTATATTATAAATGGAAGTTTAGTTTCTGGAGCACAATTCTAAGGCATGGGGTAGATTCTGCATCAAGTTCTGGAATAGACAGGGCCCCGGTTATCAAATTAATCAATTTAGTTCTATGTTTCCTCTGATATCACATACAAGACCATGAAATAATGAATCTGAGGTACATGTTCTCATGGATGTGGATGTAATGAAGGGAAAGAGAGCAAATACCTGATAAACTATAAATAACATGGAACCAGGCAGCAATCAAACCTAATGATACCGCATTAATTCTTCCAAGTTTGCAAACACTTAGACCTGCATCCACAAAAGGACTTAGGCACCTAACTCCAGGAGACGGGTGAGGCTTAGGACATACTCTTCTCAACAGCATCTCCCATTGGCTGACTCCCCACCTAGCAGGCTGGCTTTTTTGGATCCCATACTTAGGTGCATATGTCTCCCCGTTCATTGTACAGAGCCTGGGTGCCTACGCTTTGCAGATTTTTCCAGGTGTCTAAAAGTTAGGCACTGTGACAGTCAGCTTCGCAACTCCTGAGACCCTTTATAGATCCAGTCCTTAATACCATGCCTGTCACTAAGAAGTATAAGAAGCTATTACAAAAATGGGGAGGAAACATTTTGAGGGTATTGTCACGGAGTCCCTGGGCGATGCTCTGGAACTGCTCCCCCCGAAGCCAGTCAGGACTCTGGGGAAGTCTCCTTTCTGTGAGCAGACTGTCTTCAGGACACACAGCTCACACGGCTTCCACCTTCCTGGGTCTGACCTCGGAGCATTCAGCATCCTCTGCCCCTCCGTGCGCTTCCCACAGCGAGTCCGCCCAGGCGTGGTCCTGGGGAAGCCAGAGGGTCCTGCACCCCAACTTCGCAGTCAGACGTGACTCTCAGCCAGCCAGTAAAACAGAAGGTTTAATAGATGACAGGAACATGGTCTAAAACAGAGCTTGTAGGTGCAGAGAACAGGATCCCTCAGCTGCGTCCATTTTGGGGGGGGGGGCAGTGAGCCAGACAACCACATCTGCACTTCACTCCATGTCCCCAGCCAGCCCCAAACTGAAACTCTCTCCAGCCCCTCCTCCTCTCGGCTTTGTCCCTTTCCCGGGCCAGGAGGTCACCTGATTCCTTTGTTCTCCAACCCTATAGCTCTCACCTTGCAGGGGGGAAGGCCCAGGCCATCAGTTGCCAGGAAACAGGGTGTTGGCCATGCTCTGGGTCCAGACCCCTGCACACACCTGCCCTCTAGGGCTCTGCAACAATCATACACCTTTATCCCACCACCTAGATACTTAAGAACTGCATAGGGGAAACTGAGGCACCCCCACAATATTCAGAGGAAACATTAAGAACAGCCCCGCTTCGTCACATGTATAAACACAGCATTTAAATTGGTCTAGTCTGGATGGTATTGCTGTTTATACAACCTGGAGATCCTGTGAAGCAAAACTACAAGTAATATCAGATTTTAATTAACAAACTTGCTCTATGTTGATTTTTGCTGAGTAAATCCTAATTAATGAGCCTCACAGCAGATATACTATCATCATTTTACTGATATCTCTCTAATTTAAGATGAAGGAAACTAAGCCACCCTGGGAAGCATCTTAATACATTGTTTGGTGACCAATAGGTGCTCGCATTATTCTTGTTTCTTCCTGTTTAAGGTCTTGATATAAGAATCTATATGCACTGAGTGATAATGAGGCCAATTTCCTTCCCTGCCTAGTGAAATTAATAATGACAAATTGATGTGGTACTTTGGTTAGGATCTTGTATGTCATTTCGAGGGGACTCAACTACAGCAAACTGTATTTCATAAGAACATTTATATAAGAATCTGAAAGTATTTTGCAAATATTAATAGATTAAGCATAAAATCATCCATCTAAAGTAGGTAATATTATGCCCTTTTTACAGATTGAGAAACAGAACAATAATGTGAAATAATATGTTTTGCCCAAGATCAAACAGGCAACATAGCCTAAATCCAGCAATATAACCTAAATCCAGCAGGCCCTGATCCCTATTCCAGCCACCAGATGACAATCCCAGTACTGGATGTAGCCAACATTTTTGCCATGCAGAAAACACTTACACATGTGCTTAAACTTTAAGCAAAGTGACCAATCCCACTACCATCAATGGATCTACTCACATGGATAAAGCTAAGCATGTGCATAAGTGTTTGCAGAATCAGAGGTTCATTTAGAGCTCACACATAAGCATCAGCCAAAGGGACATGGGTGGTGGACAATGATGAACTCGACCAGGGAGGAGAGTTGGTCAGAGCTTGCTCAAATGAACACACTGGCAGGTGGCATTGCTATTTATTTTATTTGAATAATACATGGATAAATTAAATAACAGAAAGTGGAATTAGATTTCCAATTAAATTCAAAATGTTTGATATTGGGTCCTGTGCATTTAGAGCCTTTGCTCGTCCTTGAACTGGCCTAATGAACTATCCGGTATGTATAATGTAAAATACTTAATAATTCATTTATCAAACAGTACTTTATATCATATTTAATCTTAATTATTAAAAATTTGAAACTGTACTTTTAAGCAGTTACTTGATCTTGACTAAAGTGACTGGGGAAATGTACCATTGAAAGAGATATTTCGTGAATGTAATCCAAAGTGTGTTGCTTTTTTAGTTTGAGCTGTATTTGTTTGAGTTGTTTTTTTCAATTCTTCTTATAAGGGTATCTGATTTTTTTTTTTAAAAGAGGGGAAGATGTAACAGAAGTCACTGGAATCAGCAGAAACTAATCTCTGTCATGTGACGGGGTTATAAACCTTTCATAATCCTGACCCATATCAGATGTACAGAGCCTGGGAATAAAAACCAGCCTATTATCAACGCACCTGCATGTCACACCTTTATTATCACTGGAACTTCCATTTCCCTCAGCCTCACTAGTCATGTCATCACATCTACAATGTAGACCTTGATCCTGCAATCTAATCCTCACGGGTGACCCTTACACCACTGCAGAACCCCATTGACTTTTAATGAGATTCCATTCAGACATAAATTTCTGCATGCCTGGTTCAGATTGCAGGGTCAGGGCCTTAGACTCTCTGCTCTTTGAGGAAGGGGCTTTAATTCTGAATGAGAGTGTCCACATGGGGGTTTAATGCAGTTTAACTAATCCACTTTAAATTCACACCTTTAGCTCATTCAGATTAATTGTCCTGAGTGTCCCCGTGTAGACTAGCTCATAGTTTCAAGTTGTTCAACACTGAGTGGAACAGAAACTTTAAAAACTTATTTTAAAATAGTAAATTTTTGAGTAATAAACAATAATCACTCAAAAATGTACTATATATCTCACTGCATGTTTGGGGCGGGGGGGATTACCAGGCTAAGAAAGACCAAGTGTATGTTTTTCTTGAGAGTCCGGCCAGCCCCGGAAACTGAAACTAAGCTTTTGTGTGATTCCCACCGTTTGTATTTGTACATTCAGGGGAGTGTTTCTAGGTGATTTTTTATTAGGAGTTGGTTCTTTTCAACTGACTACCAGATGTGGGGATTTAACTCCTAAAAAGATAATGGCAGTGATTAAAACTAGAAGTTTACTGAATGCTCTGCCCAGCTCTGATTTCATATAGAACAATGACAATGCACCTCTGCTCACCTGTGTTTTGTAACTGAAATGTGAGCTTGGTGGTAATTTCCAGAACTCTTTTAGCTTTCCCAGATTTGCCAGGACAGGAAAAGCCCACATATAATATAAGTAAAATGTTTTAAAAAGAGAACAAGGTTGTCACTGCTTCTATAATAAGCCACTGTACGGGATAATTTGTTCAATTATCATAAAACTTAGTACTGCTAGGGACGTAGGTTCTTATGGATTAGATATATTGTGTCTTTAACATTTAAATACTAAGTTATGCTTATTATAAAACAAAACCTTTTATTCAATCCAATCACGTCCCCTTTCCTTAAGTGTTTGTTAGCACAAATGTAAATAGCCTTCAGTGACAGGCAAGCCTGTGTTTTGTCCTGCATACCTGGAAAGCATTCTTATTACATGAGGTTTCCGTACCTATTGTGGATGGAATACATAATCGGAACAGGCAGGAGAATAACAAAGTGGAGGTAGATGCAGTGTAATGGCCCAACCAGGCTCCTACCTCATGTTCAATCCTTCAAACACTTAGGCACATGAGTAGCTTTTCACACATGAGTAATCCCCCAAATAAAACTGTGCACATGTATAAGAGCGGGCAAGATCAGGGCCTTAACTGCATCGTACATTGAGAGAGAGAACCATCAGCCCCAGATTTTGTTTGAAGTTATTATGAATCCTTGTATTTCAATAGCAACTAGAGGTTCCTAGTAAGGTCAGGGTCCCAGGCTGAGATACTACAGTGAGGAGCACTATAAAAACCTATATCGAATAGAATAGTGCGAGGCATTGCACGTACACCTAGTAGGAAACAGTCCCTGTCCCAAAGAGCTTACAGTCGAAGGCTATGTCTACACTATGAGCAAGGAGTGTAATTCCCATTTTACACACACATACTCTCACTAGCTCAGTGAGAGCTAGCGTGAGCATAAATATCAGCGTAGCCACAGGTGGCAGCAGCTCAGAATAGCCCTGCCAAGTACCCACCCACTTGAACCCAGGACATATGTACTTGGCGCGGTTCAGCCAAGCTGCCGCTGCTGCCCATGCTACTGTCACTACACTAGCGTTTATACTCTCAGGAGCGCTCATCGAGCTGGCGCAAGTCCATTGTGGGAGCTGGGAATCACAGCCCTAGCTCATAGTATAGATGGAGTTTAAGGGCCTGATCCAAATCCCACTGAAGTCAACGGGAAGTCTTTCCATTGACTTCTGTGGCCTTTGGATTAGGCCAGGGATCGGCAACCTTTGGCCCGCGGCCCGCCAGGGTAAGCCCCCTGGCTGGCCGGGCCGGTTGGTTTACCTGCTGCGTCCGCAGGTTCGGCCGATCGCAGATCCCACTGGTCCTGGTCCTGGGGGCTGTGGGAAGCGGCGGCCAGCACATCCCTCGGCCTGCGCCACTTCCCGCAGCCCCCATTGGCCTGGAGCGGTAAACTGTGGCTAGTGGGAGCTGCGATCAGCCGAACCTGTGGACGTGGCAGGTAAACAAACTGGACCGGCCCGCCAGGGGGGTTACCCTGGCGTGCCGCATGCCAAAGGTTGCCGATCCCTGGATTAGGCCCTAAATAGACAAGACCAGAAAAAGCATGGGAAAGGAAAAGTCACCCAGAGGTGGAGTGACTTGCCCAAGGTCACGCGCATTCAGTGGCAGAGGTGAGAATAAAACCAGACCTCCTGAGTGCCACTCCAGTGTCCTATCCACTGGACCATGCCTCCTTTCACATTCCCGATCATTTGATTTAACTTCAGGAACTAAGGACAGAGTCTGCAAACCCTCGCTCATGGGTGTAGTCCTTCATCCCATGCGTAATCCCATTGAAGTCACAGGCCTACATGTGTGAATAAGAACTGTTCACCCCAGTAGAGATGATGTGGATCTAAATTTGTCAAAATAACTTAATTCTGTATAGAATTTTGAATGAACCCCATTATTTTAAAAGGAGGTTTATTGTAATACACACACACTATATTCATACACACACACACACAACTATATTATTCATATGAATGAAGGGTCATGAGAAAACTCTGGCCCTTTGACCATCTTGTCTTTGATTCTTATTCCCAGTTCGGGCTCCATTGTGCAAAATAAGCTGTAAGGAGAGCCAGGTGGCAATGTGCGGGTTTGGTGAAGTCTCAGACTGGAGGGGATGGCCAAGGAAAACAAATAACCTTAGGACTGGGAAATGAATGGATAAATATTAGAACTAAAGTCAACAGTACAGGATAATAGCAATCTAAGCCCCTAATTCTCAACAGTTTCAACATGTGTGAATTGAGCTTTGAAACTATGAAACTTCTTTTTTAAGACACAGTCAGAGTGTTGCACACCACCAGGAAAAAATTCCAAGTGAACATAGAAAAATAGGAGTTGGGCAAGGGTATTCAGGACAGAATAGACCCATAAGTGACTACAAAATTTGGCCCCCATCCTGTACTTGTATCTACACAGGCGGATTCTTGCATTCCCAAAGCTGTGATCACTACTTATATTATGCAAATCATAATAATTTCACTATTACTTTGTGTTCTGCTATCTGTTGCTAAATCCACCTGTTGTCTCCTGTCATATACTTAGATTTTAGACCCTGCAAGTCTACTCAGTCCTACTTCTTGTTCAGCCAATCGCTCAGACAATCATATTTGTTTACATTTGCAGGAGATAATGCTGCACACTTCTTATTTACAGTGTCACCTGAAAGTGAGAGCAGGCGTTCTCACGGCACTGTTGTAGCCGGTGTCGCAAGATATTTACATGCCAGATGCGCTAAAGATTTATATGTCCCTTCATGCTTCAACCACCGTTCCTGGGGACGTGCGTCCATGCTGATGACGGGTTCTGCTCGATAACGATCCAAAGCAGTGCTGCCCAACATGTTCCTTTTCATCATCTGAGTCAGATGCCACCAGCAGAGGTTGATTTTCTTTTATGGTGGTTCAGTTTCTGTGGTTTCCGTATCAGAGTGCTGCTCTTTTAAGACTTCTGAAAGCATGCTCTACACCCCGTCCCTCTCAGATTTTGGAAGGCACTTCAGATTCTTCAACCTTGGGTAGAGTGCTGTCGCTTTGGAAATCTCACATTGTTACCTTCATTGCGTTTTGTGACATCTGCAGTGAAAGTGTTCTTAAAATGAACAACATGTGCTGGGTAATCGTCCAAGACTGCTATAACAAAGTATATAGCAGAATGCGGGTAAAACAGAGCAGGGGACATACAATTCTCCCCCAAGGAGTTCAGTCAAAATTTAATTAACGCATTTTTTTAACAAGTGGCATCAGCATGGAAGCATTTCCTCTGGAATGGTGGCTGAAGCATGAAGGGGCATATGAATGTTTAGCATATCTGGCACGTAAATACCTTGCAATGCCCTCTATAACCGTGCCATGCAAATGCCTGTTCTCACTTTCAGGTGACATTGTAAATAAGAAGAGGGCAGCATTATCTCCTGTAAATTTAAAGGTTTCAGAGTAGCAGCCATGTTAGTCTGTATTCGCAAAAAGAAAAGGAGTACTTGTGGCACCTTAGAGACTAACTCACTTCATCGGATGCAGCTGTAGCTCACGAAAGCTTATGCTCAAATAAATTTGTTAGTCTCTAAGGTGCCACAAGTACTCCTTTTCTTTTTGTAAATTTAAACTAACTTGTTTGTCTTAGCAATTGGCTAAACAAGAGTAGGACTGAGTGGACTTGTAGGCTCTGAAGTTTTACACTGTTTTGGTTTTGACAGTTTTGTTTTGATAGTTATGTAACAAAAAAAATCTACATTTGTAAATTGCACTTTCACGACAAAGAGACTGCACTATAGTACTTGGATAAGGTGAATTGAAAAATACTATTTCTTCTGTTTATCATTTTTACAGTGCAAATATTTGTAATAAAAATAATACACACTTTGATTTCAATTACAATATAGAATACAATATATATGAAAATGTAGAAAAACATCCAAAATATTTAATAAATTTCAATTGGCATTCTATTGTTGAACAGTGAGATTAAAACTGCGATTAATCATGATTAATTTTTTTGAGTTAATCACGTGAGTTAACTGCGATTAATCGACAGCCCTAGTACACATTAAAATCCGTGTAAACTGATAGACCTCCACTTGTGTGTAGTGTTTGTCTGCATGAATATGTTCTCTTACAAATCTTCATTAATTATCCTCTTGTCAGCAATGTCCCCTGATGTGGGGAGCTGAGAGCTTGACTCAGAGAAAAGGAAAACCTGCTGCTTCTTCCTGTTTGCATCTAGGAGCTGCACTTGAAATATGCCATATCCTGTTTTACATCTGGCTTTTTATTTTTAAACAAACCTTTCCATTGTTTGACTCTTTGGTTGTGACTTATGCTCCTCTGAAGAAATGTGGCCATTGTTATGGAAAATTTAGAGTGGCACAGAGATTGCATCGGGTATTCATTGTGAAAGGCAGTAAAAGGATGAATACTTTATAACATCAGAGTGAATGAAACTACAGGCAGGCCGTATCCTGGACAGAAGACACACATTTCTGGGAATCCCTCCCAATTTCTAATGTAGTACAAATGTAATGTACACTCCATTACCAAAGATACCCTACAGTACTTTAGTAGCCATAAAGCCTTACTTGCTAAAATGCCTATGTTGCAAATTATAAAGCTGCTCATCTAAACAATGAATGAACTTCTTGAAACATCTTGGCTTCGGTTCTGAATTGTGTCAAAGCAATACTTGGGATAGGTTGGGGTTAGAGGTTATGTCCCCATGATTCTAGGGACTGTGCCTGTCCCAACGTAAATTTGAGCAACTTTAGAGCTGCTCTAACTTACATCCATTGCCCCAACGGGCCAACCCAGCAGCTAAAGGTAGATGACTAGCCACACCCCTTTTTACCTCGACATGTCTCCTACATGGAGGCACAGAGGGGAGTGGCATAGAAGCGGCTACCGTGGTTTTATGCCACCTGGGAATGCCTCAACACTGCAGCAATCCTCCACCTGCCAGTAAATTCAGTGTCATGTGGATGCCTTGTGCCGCTCTGAAGCACAAAGCAACCATAGCTGAGGCCAAGAATATTGCTGCTTGGCTAAATCTACATGTGAAGGGCCAAATTTCGTCTTTCTGTCTTCATCCTCTCCAGGGATGTTTTCAGACTCAGAATTTTACGTCATTGTTGCGGAACATTCATGGAAAGCCATTTTCAAATTTGTAATCACAACGGTTAGCACCCGAAACCTGCTTTCTTTAAACATTATGTTTTTCCAGACTGGGAACAAAAACATTGTGACGTTCATGTCCAGTCAAAACGGTAAGCATTTTGAAATGTCGAATCGTTGGAGCAACATTAACAGAGAACAATTTGTGAGTGGCCAATGGCTCAAATGTGCTGAGGAATTTTGGACAATGAGGGAAATCATGATCTCTCTCTGGTCAAACAGACAAACAAACAAACAAACAGAAAAAGGGCTTACCACGACTAACAAATTGGTTGGTGCAAATAGTTCACCCAGATCTACGTTTAATTGACTTTTGATTGTTTCAATTCCTTTATTAAAGACAGTCATGACTTCTAAAAGGAATCTAGTGGACTTCTGTGGCTCAGATCATGTGACCGCATACAAACTTCTTTACACTGGGATTTTTTCTTAATATTTTTTAGCAGTAGTTCAGCCCCTGTCACAGGTCGTGGCCCCTCTCCTGCCTTCTGTCTGCAAATACTGCACAGACTCCCTTTGGCTGTGCTTTCACTGCATCTATTTATTTTGTGTTCCCTCCACTAATTTCATAACAGTCCTTGTGAAACAGCCTATTTAGAATATTCAGCCTCACTTTTGGCCCTCTCACCAGGGGCCGAGGGTAACAGAGTCTCTGTCTGGCTAGGCTCAGCTAGCCCTGTTCCTCCTTTTCTCTTTCCCTCTGCACTTCCTTCCTGTGCCACCTGTTAGATACAGTAATTGGCTCTTCCAGGCAGCCCAACTGAGTGATTACCCCCATCAGCTTCCTAGTGGGGTACTAATTAACATTTAAGTGATCAGAGTGCAGGCTCACCTGTTTGCGCCCTGTACTCTGTCACAGCCCCACTGGCATTAGCAATAATGGCAGAACTAGTGCAGAGAAAGCAGTGGGGGCCAGTGACATTTGTGTCATGCAGACCTGCTTTGAACAGGGTTACACAATGCAGGACTTAAAGCACCAGCAGCCACCAGGATCTCTGTCTACACTAGAGCTCCCACCATTGCTACCACTGGGGGAGCTGCATGAGTGTTAGTGAGAATGGGAAATTTCACAGAAAAGAGGCTAGCAAGGACACCGTGTGACATTACCCAGGGTACAGCCTGGACTGATGAACAGCTGTGTCTCTCAGTTCTCCAACATGGGTGCCTTTTACATTGCTCTGCTGTAAAAACTACCATTCCTGGTCTGCTCACACCCAGCCTCCAGCATGTAAATTACTCCCAGTAATACTGCAAGAGTGCTATGGCCAGCCACTCTTGAATTACACTGCAGAGTAACTCCAGCAAGTTCCAGTCCCAGACTTTCCCCCAGAAATGTGCATCTTATACTGCCCAGCCCTCTCCTGGACAATACAAGCTCATATAAAGTCTGTCATTTTATTACTAGTAAATTATATGCACAAATCCTGTTATTCCAAATGGAGTTTCCCAAACACTTCAGTCCAAACACACTGGTTTAGATAAAACAAGTTTATTAACTACAAAAAAATAGATTTTAAGTGACTACAAATAATGAGGCATAAGAGTTAGAATGGGTTACAAGTAAATAAAAAAGTATAACGCAACAAATTCCTAACTTAAACTAAGGATATGTCTACACTTGCTGAGTTTTTGTGCTGTAAGTTTCACCAGTGATAGGGAACTGGTGAAAGTAAAGCGCTGGTTTGTGTCCTCACTTCATTCCTCAGGCATCAGAGTGTTTACCTTAGCAGCACTTCCATCGCTGATGAGAGCAGCGCTCTAGGGCAGCTATCGCACAGTGCAGCTCTCTCCATTTTGACGATGGGTCTTGTGGGAAGGGGGCGGGGGCAGTGATGAGCTGCCAAAATCTTAACAACGGGTTCCTTCCTCACCCCACGAGGGGGTCGTTGCCCACCCCTGCCCCTCGGGACTCCTGCCCCATCCAACCCCCCCCCCACGTTCCTTGACACCCCCCCCAGGACCCTTGCCCCATCCACCCCCCTCCCCTGTCCCCTGACTGCCCCCAGAACCAGGCAGGAGGGCCTCGTGGGACACCGTAGTGGGTGCCCACCCCACCCCTAAGAGCCAGAGGCACCTGTCAGGGGGCGAGGTGGGGAGTCCCGGAGGTGCTTACCTGGGGCAGCTCCTAGGAAGCATCAGGCAGGTCCCTCTGGCTCCTAGGGGCAGGGGAGCATAGCTCGGAGGGGAGCAGGGGGAGCGGCCGCTCTCCCCACTGATCACATCAAAAGTGGCACCTTAGGTGCCGACTCCCTGGATGCTCCAGGGCTGGAGCCCCCACTGGGAAAATTTGATGGGTGCAGAGCACCCACCGGCAGCTCCCCACCCCGCGCCCGGCCCCAGCTCACCTCACCTCTGCTCTGCTTCCGCCCCTGAACACACCGCCCCGCTCTGCTTCTCCGCACCGCACCCCACCGCCGGCTTCCCACGAATCAGCTGTTTGGCGGGAAGCCTGGGGGGGCAGAGAAGCAGGCGGTGGCTTCACACTCAGGCCGAGGGTGGCGGAGGTGAGCTGGGGTGAGGGGCGGTTCCCCTGCGCGTGCCCCCCTCCCCCGGGTTACCTGCTGCGACGCGGCGGCCCTCCTCGCGCCCCACCCCCACCCCAGCTCACCTCCACCTCCCTGGGCCTGAGCGGGAAGCCGCCACCTGCTTCTCAGCCTGCCCCGGCTTCCCGCGCGAACAGCTGATTCGCAGGAAGCCTGGTGGGGCGGAGAAACAGAGCGGGGGCGGCGCGTTCAGGGGAGGAGACGGAGGCGGAGGTGAGGTGAGGTGAGCTGGGACCGGGGTTGGGGCGGGGAGCTGCCGGTGGGTGCTCTGCACCCACCAAATTTTCCCCTTGGGTGCTCCAGGGCTGGAGTACCCATGGAGTCGGTGCCTAAGGTGCCACTTTAGGCTGGTTAAATTTAGAAGCCCTTTTAGAACCGGTTCTCCCTCGCGGAACAACCGGTTCTAAAAGGGCTTCTAAATTTAACAACCGGTTCTAGGGAACCGGTGCGAACCGGCTCCAGCTCACCGCTGGGCGGGGGTGATGGTGGGGCATCCTAGGTCCCTGCACAGCCCCCTCTCCCCAAACACTGATCAGCTCCAGTAGCTCAGCATTGCTCCAGCAGGGGATCGTTTGCTCCGTGGAGCAGACATTGTCACCTGGCCAGATGATAAGTGAGCACTTGCCAAGAAAACAGGAAGGGAAGTTTCAAAGTTCCCAGGGCTTTACAGGGGGAGGGGTGTGTGTCTGTTTACCTGACATCAGAGCAGCAGAGGTTCTGGCCAGAATGGTCACCTAGGCATTGTGGGATAGCCTCAGGAGGCTAAAAGCTGTGTAAACAGGAAGAACGTGTCTTCATAAAATCATAGAATATCAGGGTTGGAAGGGACCTCAGGAGGTCATCTAATCCAAACCCCTGCTCAAAGCAGGACCAATCCACAATTTTTGCCCCAGATCCCTAAATGGCCCCCTCTAGGATTGAGCTCACAACCCTGGGTTTAGCAGGCGAATGGTCAAACCACTGAGCTATCCCTCCCCCTGTCCTTCACTTGCACATCACTGCAAAAGCATCACTGGTAAGAACTGTACGCCTCTTGTGGAGGTGGTTTTCTTTCTGTGGTGAAACTTCTGAGTTTCACCGCAAAAAGTCATTGGCAAGGGTAGATGCTCCCATGGTTTTGGCACAAAAAAGGGACTTTTTCCGCTTTAAATGGCAAGTGTAGACTTGCCCTAAGTGAATTCAAAGCAAAGGTCTCTCTCACCACGTTTTAGCAGTCTTAATGGCTGAATTCCTTTCAGCCAGGATCCCTCCCTGTCCAAAGCTATGTATATCCTTTGTTCTTCAGGTGTTGTGGGTGTCTTGGGTAGAGAGAAAGGAGGAATAACTTGCGGCATCTAACACTTTTTCTTCTTCTTTGAGAATCATCATCAGCTGGGGTTGAGGAGACAAGTCTGTGTGGATGGGAACCTCCAGCTGTTTCTTTGCAAAGATGTCAATTTCTCGCTCATACACTTTTTCCTGCCAAAGAATGGCCACTAACCAGGTGGTGGTCCATTTGATTTTGTTGACACCTGGCTGAGTCAGTTTGCCTTTTGTCTCTGAGGAACTGGTTTGTGGCTGCTTTTCTAAAATTGGAATATGTCTCAGTAATATCATACAGTAGCATTTTATAAATTTACATACACTGTTGCCATACATATTTTACCAGGACAATAATGACCAGTGAATTATGAGTTTTCAAATGCATACTTTGTACAACAGTTATCATAGTCCTATAACAGGGGTGAACATAGGGGGACAGACTGTCACACACAGCCATAAATTGCCTCTTTTGTTCTCCTTCACAGGGCACTCATAGTACTGACTGATCTGGTCAAATGAGACATTTCCACAAGCTAAAGCTTTCTGTGTCCAGAGGGGGGGCAGGGGAGAAATCAGAGGACAGTCACAAAGGGTCTGATCCTCTGAGAGACAAAGCAGTCTCAAAAGATACTCAGCATCCTGCAGAATGGAGCCCAAAGTTTAGAAGGGTCTTGGGAATGCAGATTAGGTTGCATGAACACACTGTGCTAACAGATTAAGCTCAGTACTATACATTGTACACACAGACACTTAGGCTTTTGTTTGTTTGCCCTCTTCCTCAGCATCTGCAGCATTGGCACTCCCATTGTTATGCTCTGCACTGCTTTACTCTACTATCCATTGAATTAATGACCCAAATTGCCCATCTAGCTCCTTCCCATTTCTTTGATTATTTAATTATTTGAATCATTTAAAAAAAACCCTCAGACCTGGGATTCACATAATACAGACCCAGATCATCTCGGAAACTAACAGTAAAAGTTACTGAATTTAAAGCAGAGAGATGAGTTTTATTGTTAGTAGTTGTCATGGCAACCTGATGTGCTGGACAGTAATTCATGCTGGGCGCACATTGTTACAGACTCTGACAAGTTCAAGGCTGGTGACTTGCTGCTAAATCTTGTTGCCACGGCAATGCAACATAAGGCTAGAGCCTAGTGAAGTGAATACTACTGACAGCTCATGCCAGCAGGCTCTAGCTGATTAAAAGGGAACTCTTTAAAAAAAGAAGGGGGTAACCTAAAGAGAGTAGAACAGGAAAAAGGGGGACACGGAGATGGGGAAAAGAAACCAAAGAAACAGTGGGTTAATGACAAGAAACAGGTAAAGAGAAACATTTGTTTTAGAGGCAATGTTACTGTTTATAATGCTCCAGCCAGTCGTACGTATGAAAACTTGCAATGTACACTGTGAGGGTGCAAAAATTCTGAGATCCTTAGTCAATTTTTATTCTTTTTTTACTTGACTTGAATGAGCGTTGTAAATGAGTAGGTGCTTTAGGATTTGTCTCATGGCATTTTTAACAGGAAAAAAAATGAATCCTTAGTCTAGTTCTCCCATGACATGGGTAGTTTTGGCTGCTCTCGTTCATTCCATGGAACAGTTTAGTTAACTTTCAATTCCAAGTTAATTTCCAGTCTTTTTACCATACTTAATGGAAAAATGTCAGCTAGAAAATGCTAACGCTTGAAAGCTGGTCAGATCCTCATCATTCATTAAACGTTGACAATGTGTTTACTACAGAGTAGGAGAAAAGAGCTCTGTCGCAGGCGAAGTACATAAGCAATAGACAACAACTCAGAAACAACATACATTAATCTCATCTACTAGTATGAGACTTTACTACATAAAACCTAGAGCTTAGATACCAAGAAATAGGTGTTTCAGAAATACCTGAAATAAACAGTCATCTCAATCTATGATGTTGTCTTATTTTTTAAATTTGTGATGTATATAGCATAATGTTACTTATATGGGTGACATAGAAGTCATTTGTTTGGCTCTTACTTACATCCCATGTATCATAGATTTTCATGGCAAGTCAAGGGAACAAAGTGACACTACGTAGTTTTTTTGCTCAGGAACATTTCGGCTAAATTCTGACATCAGATTCATGTATGCATCTTGCATTGAAATTATAATGCGATATTGTGTATCTGAGGACAGCATTTGGCCCACTCTTGGTATTTGTTTTCCTGGATTTTGCTGTGCATTGTGGGCAACTTGTCAAGTTTGCAAGCATTTTGTGCATTTTAAAAATTGGCTGGAGAAACCAGGAAATGGGAAGAAGCTTGCCAGTTGTGATGAAGGTTTTTATGTAAGATCACGAACTTAGTTGACACAGGTTCATCTCTAGTTGTTCATTTTAAAGAGGCCCTTCATAAAGCTATCACTAATATTTAAATATTGAAACCTTAGCTACGAACCGGAGGTTCCTAAACTGTGGTCCTTGAAGCATTTGCTGGTGAACTGCAAACAGCTAACTGGTCACATGCTGCTGGCTCTTCCTTTCCCAGCTGTTAACTTAGAATCATAGGGTTAGAAAGGACCACAAGGGTCATTTGGTCTAACCTGCTGCCAAGATGCTGGATTTGTTATGTCTGAACTATCCAAGACAGATGGCTATCCAGCTTCCTTTTGAAAAGCTCCAGTGAAGGAGTTTCCACAACCTCCCTTGGCAGTCTGTTCCTTTGTCTTACGGTTCTTACAGTTAGGAGGTTTTTCCTGAGATTTAATCTAAATCTGCTCTGCTGTAGTTGAACCCATTACCTCTTGTCCTGCCCTCTGTGGCAAGAGACAACAACTTTTCTCCATCTTTTTTATGGAAACCTTTCAAGTATTTGAAGACCGCTATCATGTCCCCTCTTAATCTCTTCTTTTCCAAGCAAAGCATATCCAATTCCTTTACTTATATGGCTTGCATTCCATCCCTTTGATCATCTTTATCACTTGTCTCTGGATCCCTTCCAGTTTCTCCACATCCTTTCTATACATTGCTGACCAAAACTGGACACAGTACTCCAGCTGAGGCCTAACCAGTGCTGAGTACAGCGGTAATATCACCCCCCATGACTTGCATGCTATGCCTCTGTTAATGCAATCTAAAATTACATTTGCTTCTTTTGCATCAGCATCACATATCTGACTCCTGTTGAGGTTGTAATCGACCACAGCTCCCAGATCCTTCTCAGCAGTGCTGGTGCCAAGCCATTCTGTATTCGTGCATTTGGTTTTTCTTCCCTAAATGTAGCAACTTACATTTGAATTTGCTGAATTTCATTTTGTTGACTATAGCCCAGTTCTCCAGAATTATCAAGATCCCTCTGAAGTTTACTTCTGTCCTCCAAAGGGTTGGCAACTCCCCCAGCTTTGTCATCTGCAAATTTGATCAGTGTGCTCTCTCTTCCTACATCCAGGTCATTAATAAAGATGTTAACACCAGGCCCAGCACAGATCCCTGTGGAAGCCCACTTGAGACCTCCCTCCAATCTGACATCATTCCATTATTAGTTACACTTTGTTTGCAGTGGTTTAACCAATCATGTACCCACTTAATGGTAGTTCCACCAAGCCCACCTTTCTCCAGCTTACGTAGCTTTCTTTACTGCAAGGAATGACATTCTGATACAACACATTCTGCTCTTTCCTATGACTACATTTCTACATGTAACCCTTCTGCCAGGCCAAGTTGATAGCAGCAAGGGCCGGGTTCAGTACACAGGGGTTCCCTCTCATCAAAGCAAATACAAAACTGGCTCGAGCCCCCACCCAGTGACCTGGGAAAATCTTACACACCCCCTGGGCGCCTCAAAGAGGCATTACTTCCCCTCTCGCAAGCACGGAGTCTCGGTGTAGTAGAGAATCTTTAATAACATGAGGTAAACGACATCAGCATTAAATTGGGAAAACACCACAACTAGTGTTCATTAACCAAACCATGAGCAAAGACCCACCCCAGAAAATTGGGCCACATCCTTTCCCTCGGGTTCTTGAGTCCCAGAACCCAAACGTCTCTTGAGTCCAGCAATCCTCAAATCACCCAAAATCCAAAAGTCCAGCCCCAGAGTTCAAAAGTTCATCTGCAGAGTGTTACTCCCCAGTCTGGCTAAAATGTGCCTGTGTGTGGGGGGAAAGAGGTAAGGGGTACCTTACGTGTCCTGAAGCTGACTGCCCCACAGGGCTCTGCTCTGCTACGCTGTCTCACGAACGGCTCCGCTCCACCACGACCGGCTCCGCTCTGCACAGCTCGCCGTCTCACGAACAGCTCTGCTCAGCTCGCCGTCTCACGACCGGCTCCGCTCCACCACGACCGGCTCCGCTCTGCACAGCTCGCCGTCTCACGAACAGCTCTGCTCAGCTCGCCGTCTCACGAACGGCTCCGCTCCACCACGACCAGCTCCGCTCGGCACAGCTCGCTGTCTCACGAACAGCTCGGCTCAGCTCGCCGTCTCATGAACACACCGCTGTCTCACGAACGGCTCCGCTCCACCACGACCGGCTCCCTCTGCACAGCTCGCCGTCTCACGAACACGCCGCTGTCTCACGAACGGCTCCACTCCACCACGACCGGCTCCACTCTGCACAGCTCGCCGTCCCACAAACAGCTCTGCTCAGCTCGCCGTCTCGCGAACCCGCCGTTGTCTCACGAACAGCTCCGCTCCCCCACGACCGGCTCCACTCTGCACAGCTCGCCGTCCCACGAACAGCTCTGCTCAGCTCGCCATCTTGCGAACGGCTCCGCTCTGCACAGCTCGCCGTCTCACGAACAGCACCACTGCACTCTAGATCTTCCGGCTCCCCACTACTTGACACAGTGCTCAGTGATTTCAGCTCTTAGTGATTTCAGCTCATAGTAGTGGGGGCCTTAGTGCTGGTGCACCATAAGGCCAAAGTGAATGCAGCACAGTACCTGTAGCAAGACTCTTAATAGACCCAAAATTAGCTCTGACATTCCACAGTGGAGAGAGACAGAGGTGCAATTGGTGCTTCAGGCCCTCACAAAGGGGCCCACACCACCAGGTACTAATACCTGTCTCGAGTCTCTCTCCCCTCACAGAGTTTTGGAACCCATGTCCCTTGCCTAGCGAGTGCTACTCAGTTGATGGTGAGTCCCTCCATCATAACAAAAGGCCAAGTACAGTTCCAAGCACAGTTCCCATAATCAGGGTAATAACAATTTACTCTTCCCGCCCCAATAACAAAGACACTGGGGATCCCACAACAGCCAAAGTGACCATTTGGGCAGTTATGGCCTCATTCTAGGCGGGGTGGGTGTGCCTATGCAAATTGAGATCAGCCCCTGAAGTTCTTTTCCACTACTTGCCACACCTCACCACCAGATGTCAGGGTGGAGCCCATCCTGACTCTGCTTACATCCATAAGTGATGGCTGTAGTTGCCACAGGAATGCTATGTGATTGTAAATGGGAGAGAAGGTGGTTCAAGAGAATGCCTTTATTAGGATGTGGTCCACACTATAATGAAATTTGAGAACCCCTGTATTATTAACATTTTCTTTGATTATTAAAGCAGAAATGAAACTATATTTTTAGTCTCTGTTGAATTTCTGTACTGGTAGTGTCACTAATGGCATTCCTTCTTCCTTATTTGTCCAGAAGAAGGTTTCAAAGTATCACTGAAGATGTTTACTTGACTGTGGGTAGGATATTCAAGCATTGACCTAACTCTCTGCTCACACTGAAGTTAATGGTAAAACTCCCATTGACTTCAATGGGAGCACAGTTATACCAAATCTGAGTGCTTTCGAACATCCCATCCTGAAGGCCTTATCACTCTACCATAAAAGGTGCATTTTCAAAAAGGTTCACCTTGAGCAGGGAATATCTGTTGAAATACAACTGCCCTGTCTACACTAGAATTCTGAAATGTGTTAGTTAAAGCATGTACTATACTGTTTTAAAAGTTCACCCTAGTGTGGGAAGTCCTTCAGCTAGATAATATTATAGATGAAAGATGGGAAATTTAGTTAGTATTTATAATATTTTTTCCCTAAGAGTTTAATTTTGATGCTCTTTCTTCTCATATGTAAATACCCTCAGGTCTGTGATGATAGTGAAAGGAACGGTATAGTGACTACACAATACTCTCGTCTACAAAAATGTTTGTGTAATTAGTCATGGAGGCTGTTTTTTCAGTTAGCAAAATTGTGTTACAATTCTTTAAAAATAATTTTTCCTCTTCTGATTGGAGACATTTTGAAAGATAAATGCACCAATGCCCGATGCACTAAAATTTGGGTGCCTATTAGGGCATGTGTTTTAAAGTTTAACAAGTCCAAAGTGTTTCTGTGCAGTAGTTGATTCATACTTTAATTCCTCCATAAGGTCCCCCTTACCTGTTTTTCCTTATGTCCTCTGTGGAATGTAGCAAATGGTTATAGGGGAATTACTAGATCTTGGCAAGACTTGTTAACATATTAGCAAAGACTCGTTAGGGACCAAGACATCAGTGTCAAGCTATTTTCTCTGACACATCATGGCATGTACAGTAGCTTTTCAGTCCTGTGTCAACAGAACCTCTTTGACTGACACAAATGAAAGCTACATACAAAGAAAAACAGCTATGAGAATACAGTTTTTAGGATTGACTGCTAGGGAGCTTTTAAAGAAAACTGAGGTGTTACAAATGTTTAGAAAAATCAATGACAAATCAATCATAACATCCAAATCTAGTGCAGGATAATGGGACACAAGAGTACAAGAAGTGTCAGACAAGATTATCAGGTACTGCATTATGACTTGAAAGTTTTTCTTTATATTAAATCAGTGGGGGCATCAGGTGCTCAGTACCTCTGAAAATCAGCACATATGTGTCTCAGAATGTGCGCCCGAGTCAGTGGACAAGTTTTAACTAAATGACTTGCCTATGGTCATATAGGAAGTCTGTGACCGAGGTAGAGATAGAATCCAAGTTTCCCACACCTATTCAAGTTTTTCCGTTCAAAACTATCATTCCAGTACCATAGGAAATTTGAGAGTGGGCATCATATGTGTGGCTGGATTTGTTTGCTAGGCAGCTGGTTGCATAGCATGGAAATACTTTTGCTAGCATGTTTTGAACCACTGATAACAATGTCATAGGTGAAGTGTCCATGTGCTGAAATAGGAGTAATCACAGCTGCCACCTTTGTGTACATACATCCTGATTCTCCACTCATATGGGTGTAAATCAGCCGTCGTTCTATTAAAATGTCAAAGGAGTTGCACTGGCAAAAGTGAGAGGAGAATGATGTCCAGAGGCGGCAGACCATGAAGCTGATTCATCGCTGTGCTGGTGAAGGAAAAAAGGGCCATTCCCCAAGCTATGCAGGTGAGGGCAGCCTTGAGAGTTGCCCAAACTTGTGCCCATGTCCCAAATGGTTCCTATGGGACACTGCAGGGGTACAGAATTACTAGGACACAGGACCTCCCCACTCAGGCCTACTTCTGTCCCCCGCCTGCCTCTCCCTCCTTCAGCCTGCCCTCCCCTCACTTAGAATGGTCACTGCACCAGTTGGAAGGGCTTCTGCAGAGATGAAGTAGGACCACTAGAACTGGCTGTGTGCCTGATGGGATATGGGGCCCTGTTACACAAAGAATTTACTAGAGAGGGTGAGGGGTGGGAATGCAGTTCCTTTCTGGTCACTTTGCAGTACAGGGGTGAGTTTCCTCCCCACACACATTATTCTACCATAGCAATATTATTCTACAGCACACAGTCCAAGCTAGCACTCCAGGACACCTGGACAATCTCTTTGAACCTTGTAACTTGGTACAGAATGAAGTGCAGCTGAGAGAGACTAAGCAGTTTTTCTACCCGGAAATGCAGTTCGTTGTGAGCAGCAGCAATGCTCCTTCAGACACCAGGTGTGGCTGGAAAAACCAGTTATAGATAAGAGTATCAGTCAGACTATTCAAAAATTCCCAGCAGACTAAGAGCCCTTTTGCTGGCCTGCATCCTGGCCCCTTTACACTATTCTATTGTTGTCAAGGGGGAGGAAACCAACCAGAACTTCCCATTTATGTGAGCGTGACCCCTCCTTACCCCAGAAGTGTGCAAAGTCCCTAAAATGCAAAGGTGGAGCTGAGCTGCAAAGTCTGGATCTGGAATCCGATCTAGCCTTCCTGAAAGTTCAGGAAGGAGTTTGGATCTGGGGTTCTGGGTTGGCTCATTATAGATAAGGGACCAGCTGCAAAAATCCAAATTTGCTCCAATTTTCCCATCCCCACTGAAAACCCACTGCATGTTTCTTATGTCACTTCACATTTGTGTCCTGCTGTACGTTGTTAGTTCACTATGCTATCTAATTTCTGTTATAAGGATTGGCAGCATAAACTGCAGTCTTGTACAGTACCATTTGGTGTCACCCTGCTTCGCACTTTTGGCACTGGGTCTAAACCCAGGTCCCAGTTCAGCAAGGTACGGAAATCCCATTGGGACTACTCACATCCTTTAAGTTAGGCACATGCTTAAGTAACACTGAATCCAGGCTTAAATGTTTAAATATTGATAAGTGCAAGTGTAGAAGGAAGGAGAACCAATTTAAACAAGGGTACTCAAATAGACAAGTTTGAACTAGCTGATTGATAATCCTGTGGATACATGCAACAAAGCCACAATAAAATTCACCTTCCTGTTGAGAAAAATAGGGTCATCACCTCTTGGGAAACAAGCATTCATGATCAAAGAATCTCTGTAAAGTAAACAAGCAAACAAAAAAAAAAGGTGTGTATATAAATAAATACACACAATACTCATGGATTTATATGACATGTTGCATATGTTTATGCCAGTCCATTCTTGTGTGTGGAAACTGAGGGTGAAATCCTGGCCACAGTGAAATGAATGGGAGTTTTGTTATTGGCTTTAGTGGGACCAAGATTCCCCACTCAGAGATTATCAAAAGACAAGCTTCTTATGAAACCTGATAAGTATCCACTAGCTTGACCTTTATCACTAATCAAATCAACAGTAAATATATGCACATTTTAATCTAGACATCTAACATCTCTAACATCTTTCTAGATAGTTTGCAAAACTGTAATGGGCCAGATGATTAGCTGATGTCAATCACTGTAGTTCCCTTGAAATCAGTGGAACTATGCCGATATATACTATCTCTTCACCTCCCTTCTTTAGATAAACATCAGGAAATTCTGGATTTTCCTGCAAAAATCAGTGCTTGTTTCTCTGTACATTTTCTGCCACCTCCCCCACTACACAGAAATTATGTTTTTTTAAAACTTTTGTCAGATGATATGTTTTGTAGCATACAAATTATTCAGTTCAAAACTGTCATTATTGTTACGGAAGGTGTTTAATTCCCCCTACCCCCCTCACCCATGTCTTATGTATTCTACTTAAATGGCTGCATCAGTTATGTCTGGTGGGTGGATTTGTGTGTCTCCTCCAAATGGGAGATATGCCGCTCATTTGAGTTACAGCATCTTTGGAGCTGGATTAGGATCGCTGCTCTACTCCCAATAAGGGAAAGGACTAAGTCTGAGCATGGTTAAAACACATTTTGAAAAATGACCTGGACTTGTTGGACAAAGCAGAACAAAGCATTTTAACTCCCTCACTGCATGCATGCACACATACACCTTAACCATTGATCTGCTCTGTTGGAGTTTCCCTCTCCCAGCCCCTTAAATCTCCTGTTTGTGGCCACATTACCCCCCTCTTCCTACTGCCTGAGAGCAAAATGAAGATGTCACTCGTGGAGATCCCAGCATCACTGAAAAGTTATTCACTGTGGGCATGATCCTGCAAAATGCTGAATGCTCTTGCTCTAATTCAGCAAAAAAAGTTACGTGCAAGTATGTGAGTACTCCCGTTGACTTCTTGAGAATGACTTTGAATGGTTATCTGAGTATGTGCTCAGTGACTTCTAACATCAGGAGCTGTATTAAACTGAGCACATGCTTAAGTGCTTGCTGTGACACAGCCAGAGTGCTCAGCACCCAACAAGACTGAGACCTATTGGTCTGATCCTGCACCTCATAGAATTTTAATGGCAAATCTGACTTTGGCGGTATAAGTTTGAACTCTAACTAGCTGAGAAGAAACTCACTCCTGACATTAACAGTCACTGGGCACATACTCAGTTAAACCCATCCACAAAGTCTGTTTGGAGATATAGGGCCCTTGAAACTGTGATGAGCTAAAGATCTTAGGTTGTGATTAGTCGATTGTCAAGGAAACTGCAGCTCTTTCTATGGTACATTACCAGTTTGTTAGCCTCCAAAGAATAAAGGATTTAGTATCTCTAAAAATTGTTTACTCTTGTCATTGGAAATCACGCTAAAATATGGGCTTGAATTTTACTTGCTTCAGATGGACTCTAGGAGTAGCATTTGAGTTATATGTGCAGAATCTGAAGTCAAGCATTACTTCTCTTTGGAGCAAAACAATGCTATATATTGTCTTAATGACAAAAAAGAAGCAAAACTTTTCTTCACTGTGAAAATAACAATTTAGGCAATTCATCTATTTTTAAAAGCATTTCACATAAACTTATTTTCATCTGTGACAAAAAACCAATAGATGTCAGTGCTGATTTTATCTCTGTATATTACCTTCAAGTAATACATCAAAGATAATAAGAATTACCTTACCCAGAGGGCCTTGTGCTTAAATTTATGCTCTAAACTCGGCAAAGTTTGTGTGGTGAGGTGTAACGTCCAGGTCCCTGATGTATCCAGAGTAGGGCTGTCAATTAGTCGTAGTTAACTCACGTGATTGACTCAAAAAAATTAATTACGATAAAAAAATTCATTGTGATTAATCGCACTGTTAAACAATAGAATATCAATTGAAATGTATATAATATTTTTGGATGTTTTTCTACATTTTCAAATATATTGATTTCTATTACAACATAGAATACAACGTGTACAGTGCTCACTTTATATTATTATTTTTTATTACAAATATTTGCACTGTAAAAATGACAAAAGAAATACTATTTTTCAATTCACCTCATACAAGTCTGTAGTGCAATCCCTTTATTGTGAAAGTGTAACTTAAAAATTAAGGGTTTTTTGTTATGTAACCCTTCTGCCAGGCCAAGTCGATAGCAGCAAGGGCCGGGTTCAGTACACAGGGGTTCCCTCTCATCAAAGCAAATACAAAACTGGCTCGAGCCCCCACCCAGTGACCTGGGAAAATCTTACACACCCCCTGGGCGCCTCGAAGAGGCAATACTTCCCCTCTCGCAAGCACGGAGTCTCGGTGTAGTAGAGAATCTTTAATAACATGAGGTAAACGACATCAGCATTAAATTGGGAAAACACCACAACTAGTGTTCATTAACCAAACCATGAGCAAAGACCCACCCCAGAAAATTGGGCCACATCCTTTCCCTCGGGTTCTTGAGTCCCAGAACCCAAATGTCTCTTGAGTCCAGCAATCCTCAAATCACCCAAAATCCAAAAAGTCCAGCCCCAGAGTTCAAAAGTTCATCTGCAGAGTGTTACTCCCCAGTCTGGCTAAAATGTGCCTGTGTGTGGGGGAAAGAGGTAAGGGGTACCTTACGTGTCCTGAAGCTGACTGCCCCACAGGGCTCTGCTCTGCTACGCTGTCTCACGAACGGCTCCCCTCCACCACGACCGGCTCCACTCTGCACAGCTCGCCGTCTCACGAACAGCTCTGCTCAGCTTGCCGTCTCACGACCGGCTCCGCTCCACCACGACTGCTCCGCTCCACCACGACCGGCTCCACTCTGCACAGCTCGCCGTCTCACGAACAGCTCGGCTCAGCTCGCCGTCTCACGAACACACCGCTGTCTCACAAACGGCTCCGCTCCACCACGACCGGCTCCCTCTGCACAGCTCGCCGTCTCACGAACAGCTCTGCTCAGCTCGCCGTCTCACGAACGGCTCCGCTCCACCACGACCGGCTCCGCTCGGCACAGCTCGCCGTCTCACGAACAGCTCGGCTCAGCTCGCCGTCTCACGATCACACCGCTGTCTCACGAACGGCTCCACTCTGCACAGCTCGCCGTCCCACGAACAGCTCTGCTCAGCTCGCCGTCTCACGAACAGCTCCACTCTGCACAGCTCGCCGTCCCACGAACAGCTCTGCTCAGCTAGCCGTCTCACGAACGGCTCCGCTCTGCACAGCTCGCCGTCTCACGAACAGCACCACTGCACTCTAGATCTTCCGGCTCCCCACTACTTGACACAGTGCTCAGTGATTTCAGCTCTTAGTGATTTCAGATCTCAGTAGTGGGGGGGCCTTAGTGCTGGTGCACCATAAGGCCAAAGTGAATGCAGCACAGTACCTGTAGCAAGACTCTTAATAGACCCAAAATTAGCTCTGACATTCCACAGTGGAGAGAGACAGAGGTGCAATTGGTGCTTCAGGCCCTCACAAAGGGGCCCACACCACCAGGTACTAATACCTGTCTCAAGTCTCTCTCCCTTCACAGAGTTTTGGAACCCATGTCCCTTGCCTAGCGAGTGCTACTCAGTTGACGGTGAGTCCCTCCATCATAACAAAAGGCCAAGTACAGTTCCAAGCACAGTTCCCATAATCAGGGTAATAACAATTTACTCTTCCCGCCCCAATAACAAAGACACTGGGGATCCCACAACAGCCAAAGTGACCATTTGGGCAGTTATGGCCTCATTCTAGGCGGGGTGGGTGTGCCTATGCAAATTGAGATCAGCCCCTGAAGTTCTTTTCCACTACTTGCCACACCTCACCACCAGATGTCAGGGTGGAGCCCATCCTGACTCTGCTTACAGTTACATAACTGCACTCAAAAACAAAACAATGTAAAACTTTAGAGCCTACAAGTCCACTCAGTCCTACTTCTTGTTCAGCCAATCACGAAGACACACAAGTTTGTTTACATTTACAGAAGATAATTCTGCCCTCTTCTTATTTACAATGTCACCAGAAAGTGAGAACAGGCATTCGCATGGCACTTTTGTAGCCGGCGTTGCAAGGTATTTACTTGCCCGATATGCTATACATTCATATGCCCCTCCATGCTTCGGCCACCATTCCAGAGGACATGCTTCCATGCTGATGATGCTCATTAAAAAAATAGTGCGTAAATTAAATTTGTGACTGAACTCCTTGGGGGAGAATTATATGTCTCCTGTTCTGTTTTACCCACATTCTGCCATATATTTCATGTTATAGCAGTCTCAGATGATGACCCAGCACGTTGTTCATTTTAAGAACACTTTCACAGCATATTTGACAAAATGCAAAGAAGGCACTAATGTGAGAGTTCTAAAAATAGCTACAGCACTCGACCCAAGGTTTAAGAATCTGAAGTGCCTTCCAAAAATCTGATCAGGACGGGGTGTGGAGCATGCTTTCAGAAGTCTTAAAAGAGCAACACTCTGATGCGGAAACTACAGAAACCGAACCACCAAAAACAAAGAAAATCAACCTGCTGGCGGCATCTGACTCAGATGATGAAAATGAACATGTGTTAGTCCACTCTGCTTTGGATCATTATCAAGCAAAACCTGTCATCAGCATGAACGCATGTCCTCTGGAATAGTGGTTGAAGCATAAAGGGACAAATGAATCTTTAGCGCATCTGGCATGTAAATATCTTGTGACACCGGCTACAACAATGCCATGCAAACGCCTGTTCTCACTTTCAGGTGACATTGTAAACAAGAAGCAGGCAGCATTATCTCCTGCAAGTTGTAACCAAACTTGTTTGTCTGAGCAATTGGCTGAAGTAGGACTGAGTGGACTTGTAGGCTCTAAAGTTTTACATCGTTTTATTTTTGAATGCAGTTATTTTTTTGTACATAATTCTACATTTGTAAGTTCAACTTTCATGATAAAGAGATTGCACTACAGTACTTGTATTAGATTAATTGAAAAATACTATTTCTTTTGGTTTTTACTGTGAAAATATTTGTAACCAAAAATAAAGTGAGCACTGTACACTTTGTATTCTGTGCTGTAATTGAAATCAATATATTTGAAAATGTAGAAAACATCCAAACATATTCAAATAAATGGTATTGTATTATTGTTTAAGAGAGCGATTAATCACGATTAATTTTTTCAATCGCTTGACAGCCCTAATCCAGAGTTAGCAAACCTGACTGCCCTAGAGGGGAGACTTACCTCTATAGAGGACAGATGGTGATTTCAGCTGTCTCCTATGTTGAGTTTCTACAGAAGGCAGGATTAATTTACAGCAAACTCCAATACAAGCATGCTGGAATGAACCTCCTCACAGAGCCACTTAATCAACATACATTCCACTGCCCTGCTCATGACCTTTTGCACCAATACTTTTGTGCTCTTCTCCCACAGCTCACATGCAAATGTAGGTGTGTTAGACTTCCCACGGGCAACCTGCTCCCCAGGTGCAGTACTAGATATGGCACACTCTAATTATGGGTGTTGCCTTTGTTCAGAATCATAGCTCTCTTTCAACAGATAACTGTTAAAATGGTTTACTGTTGAACTGATATGAACTTTTGACTGAGTTTATATGTGCTGTGTTCATTAATAGGGATTCCTGGACGCAAAAAGAAGTATTGTGCTCCTAATACATTTATTGAATAATCTGAATCCTGGATTAGAGTTGCCTTTAAAAAATGTACTTTAAAAATGAATTTTTTTTTGCCAAAAATAACTACTATTTTGCTCACAGTATTAGAACAACAGGATGTTCTGTCCTGCCCTAAAGGGACAAAGCGGAAATGAGAAGTATGTTTTTCTTACATGATCTGAGATACTATTCTTCTGGGCCAGTGCTGTGAACTAGTGGTACTGCTTTGAGAAAGACACAGGCTTGATTTTTTTTTCAACCTTGGTATTTTGCTCCCTACGGGTCTGTTTCCGATTCTGCTCACATTGATGTTACACCAGTGCAACTCTTTTTGACTTCAGAAGGATTGCTCCTCATTTACACCAGTATAAATCAGATCCTAATTAAGACAGGAGTCATTGGAAGCACTCTGGCAAGATCTCACACTGGAGAATAGTGGTTGTATACTTCTCAGTTATAGCTACTGCTGGTGCTTGGGTGTCTAGTACTCCGCATCCAAGAAACGTAATTCTGCTTTGGCTAAAAGAACGTGCAGTGGTTTGTAGAAGAGAATACAGAATAGCTTGAAGAGAATACAGAATTGTCTTGCTTGAAGAGAATACAGAATAGCTGTTTTAAATTTATAAAATGCAATTGATAGACGACGGTGGAAGCAAGGGGGCATCCTTCCTGTCCTCTTTATCCATAGGAAGGGGTCTGTGGTTTGGAGGAAATGTGAAAGTAATGATTTGTACCTTTGTGGTCTGTTATACTAAAGTTTGACAGGAAACACTTAGGACTTGATTTGGGAAAAAGTAAATCAGCTCTCTATGGTATTTACACACCCCCCATTACTGTAGCATCTGAAGATCTCACAGTCCTTAGTGTATTTATCTTCACCACACCTATGTCTCCCCAAAAGCCCAGGAAGAAATCTGGGCTTTGCAGGAGCAGGGGAAGGGAGAGCTTGAGCAGCAAATTCCAGAGTCAAAGGGCCTTCAGCAGAAATATCCTGCTAGCTGCTATCTTTCTTTTAAACCAAGGAGACTCCAGATAAAGGAGACGCCATAGATCTCAGCTGTGGCAAGGTATGTTGGGGAGAGAGGCAATCCCCCAAGTAACCAAGTCCCTAACCATTTAGAGTTTATAAATTAAACCCAACACCATGAATTTCACCTTGAAGCCTGCTGGAAACCAGTGCAGTGTGTAATATGCTCTGAGTGCGAAACTTCCTTTAATAAGTGATCTACCACATGCAGCAGTAGCTGTGATTTCTGAATGGCTCCCACACATAGCCCATCCATAGCGCATTACAGCAATCTAGTCTCAAGGTGACAAAGGCATGGATCACGCTGGCAAGATCTCACACTGGAGAATAGTGGTTGTATACTTCTCAGTTATAGCTATTGCTGGTGCTTGGGTGTCCAGTACTCCGCATCCAAGAAACGTAATTCTGCTTTGGCTAAAAGAACATGCAGTGGTTTGTAGAAGCTTAGTGTTCACCTGAGAGACGCCTCTCACATCCCCCTGATGATGGCTGCCTTTATATGACCATTAGTAATGACGTCAAGAGAGAGATCATGCTTGGGGAGCTTTTGAGGTCATTTGTGCAGAGAGAACACACAGCACCATTACTGCTTGGCAGTTTGCCATACGGCTGTCGAAGCTGTAATGACTTCAAAAGAAACCAGAAAACAGAAGAGATGGATTGAGGACACAATGCCCTTGATTGGAAAAAAAGACACCCAAGAAACCTGATAGTAATTTCTTTTTAATTGTACTAGAGTAATTCTGCAAGAATGTCCCCTGAGCTGCCTCCTAAACCACAGCTGTGTGAGGAATTATCCAGCTCTTCGTTGAAGTAACTCTTTACAAAAATCTATGTAGGTCATTAAAGTGCTAATTTTTTTTTTTTTATGAATCTCTGGGTAATGTTCTGATTATGTCTCCATGGGGAATGAAGAACTCAACATGAGATCCATGCCACTCCCTCCTCCTTTCCTGGAGCACTCTCCAGACTGGCTTGGCATAAAGCAGAGAAGCAAATGTATGTGGCCTGGCCAAGTTTCTAATGAATAGCTTAGCTACATCCACCAATTAGATGCAAGGCCTTGTACCGTGTGAAAGGGTTTCAACACCACATAAAGTGGCACCTTATTCCTAAGAAAGGTGAATATCGTAATTGCCTCTTGGATTTTTTTAAATACATTTTGCTGAATACAGAAAACGTGCCAGGAAAGAATGTCACTGACAGCAAAAAAAAAAAGGAGAAATGGGAGTTAACTTCCAAGGAAGTCTTACAGCTGTATTTATTTCTGACTATATTATTATTAGACTCTGTGATGATGTGCTTCTATCTCAGTCTACAATGGTTTTGATTTGTTTCACTTGTAAAGGATTTTGAACTTTGAGTCTGAACCTCAAAGAAGAACACTTCTGGCTGGAAGAATCTATTACCAGGTCCTTTTATTCTGGATCAAGCGGTTGCATTTCCCACACAAGGCCTAAACAATTATTTTTCCTGGTATAATACATCCCTACTATCCTCCAACTGGACAGAGATAGCTATAAAATATCTCTATTTACTGCATCACCCAAAGAATGCATTGCATAACATGGAATTTGCCAAACTAGAACAGGTCAAGTTTAGCTAATCTATGGTGCCCCATGACAAATCCTTATAATGAAGGAGCAAAACCTCTATAATATAACTAACCGTGAAATACTATACCATGCAGGGAAAGTTTCTTCTTGGGATCTGCTTATAATCAGCCTATGTTCTGAATAATTAGCATTGGTCATCCCTGTAAATTTGTTCCCCAATTAATGTAACTGCAGAAGCTATCTTATGCACAGGAGATGCAATTTCATCCTATAGTAAAAACCCAAGCAAGGACCTTCACAATATTAAAGCCCCGCTGTGAGGCTGCCTACACGTGAGAGGGATGCCTCTGAAAATCAAGTTCTGAGGGGCTTGATCAAGGTCACACAGGAAGTCTGTGTCTCAGCCTGTAATATAATCTGATTCCCGGCCTACTGCTTTAATCACAGAACCATCCTTATACTCACAACCATGATTGAACTTCTGCATTTCTCAAGTTTTTCATGGTCAAAGTTGGAATTTTAATATTTTATGAACATAGGAATTTGCAGTTGATTTCTTTTATTTTTAAAGACAAAATAAAAAGGGAGGAAATAAATGTGCAAGATGCAGTGATATTATTTTGCACAATTCCATAAATTTTACACTGCATTACTCTACGAGTACGCAAAAATCCTCACCACTTCAAATCTGTACAGAGCAGCAGGTGAGCTCGATATTGTATACATATACATATTTACTGTCCATGCCAAAGGTGGATTTTAATTGCTTGTAACTTTAAAATATGTAAATGTTTTAATTTTTAAATATATAACTTTATTTTCAACATGTTTCAAACTTCTCTCTATATATTCATTGTAAATACTTTTATGCCCCATTAATGCAGTATCTTAGCATCCCATTGGGATCTAGCCACACGTGAAATTAGAAGTTTTTGTCCTTCATCCTACAGTTTTGCATGTGAGTCATTTTACACGTGAGCTGTCCCATTGATTTCAATAAGCACTGGTGCATGTTTGCAAGAATGAGACCTTTAAGAGCAGCTATTTTTATGTCCCATGTGTAAAAAGTCTCATTTTTTAAAAACATGAAGAGTATATTTTTTCCACCTCTCAAAATGGCTTATGGATATTGCTCAAACTTTCAAAAAAACACAACAAAACAAAAATTTAGTTTGAAAGAAATCATAGACAATTTCAGCCCCAAACTGGAATTTTGAGAAAGTTATAAGCAACTGAAAATGGTGTTACAGTAAAGGCTACATTACCATTTCAACTACAGAGCCTTTTCTATAATGAGAATATTCACATATCTTACACATTCCTTATACATTTAACCACCTTGCCTTTTTTGCGTGCCTCCCCACAATGTCACCACTTTTGGTGCCAGAGCCTTCTCCTCTGCAGCTCGTTCCATTTGGAACAGCCTTCGGCTGGCTTTCAGCTTCATCAATTCTCTATCTCGTTTCAAATTTCATCTCAAAACTTTTCTCTCTATGCCTCTTAATGTCTTTTTCCCTCTACTATTGTGTAACACAGTGTATCTCAAAGACCGGTCCATGGACAGGTGCTGGTCTGTGGTAGCTTCCTTACTGGTCCCAGAGATTTCCCTGACACAGTTTAGGAAGGCAGCAAGTGAGACTCTGGTATCAAAAGGCTGAGAAACACTGTAACATATTGCATATCACACGTATATTACATAGGTAACTTTTTATTATTAAATTTATAATTGCTTATGTCCATAAGTAGGGCCTTACCAAATTCACGGCTGTGAAAAACGAGCCACAGACCATGAAATCTAGCTATTGAAGGGGGGGTCTCAGTATTGCCACCCTTACTTCTGTGCTGCCTTCAGAGCGAGGCAGCTGCCAGCCAGGCGCCCAGCTCGGAAGGCAGCACTGCTGGCAGCAGCAGTACAGAAATGGGGGTGGCACAGTATGGGGGTCGTCACTTTTGGGGGGCCCTGGACTAGCCTTTTGGGTGGGAGATGTGGGCAACCACCCAGGATGCCTTGGTCGGGAGGGGGCATCACGGTCACCCACACACACACACACAGCTAAGGCTCCTTTAACCCCTGAGCACTGTGCCTGGAGCCGGGGAGGGGCAGGGCTGGGAGCTCTTTCCATGCACTGGGCTGCAGCTGCTAGTCCTGGCTGGACTGGGAAGGGACAGGACTTCCTCTTCCCCTGAATGGGTCACAGCCACCTCCGGGAACTCCTCCCAGCTGCAGGAAGCTCTGCGGCTGCTGGCTGGGAGCTTAGCTTTGAAGGCAGCACCACCACGAGCAACAGTGCAGAAGTGAAAGTGACAATATCATATCACGCCACCCTTACTTCTGTGCTGCTGCTGGCAGCAGTGCTGCCTTCCGAGCTGGGCGCCTGGCCAGCAGCTGCCTCGCTCTGAAGGCAGCACAGAAGTATAGGTGGCAATATTCAATAGCCCCCCTTCAATAGCTAGACTTCATGGTCTGTGACCCGGCCAGCAGCTGCCACTCTGTGGCCACCCAGCTCTGAAGGCAGCAGCACAGAAGTAAGGACGGCATGGTATAGTATTACCACCCTTACTTCTGTGCTGGTGGTGGTGGTGGTGGTAACTCAGGCCTGGGCTCCCAGCCAGCTGCCGCCACTCTCTGGCCACCCCGCTTGGAAGGCAGTGCCACCATCAGCAGCAGCGCAGAAGTGAGGGTGGCCATACTGCAATCCCCTTACAATAGCCTTGCAACCCCCAACAACCTGCTTTTGGGTTTTCTGGGGACCCCCTCAGTTACGACATCATGATATTTCAGGTTTAAATATCTGAAACCGTGAAATTTAAGATTTTTAAAGTCCTACGACCCTGAAATGTACCAAAATGGACTGTGAATTTGGTAGGGCCCTATCCATAAGGCAATTCATTCATATGGAAGATGATACATATTATTGTTTGTTGTTATTCCCTGGAACTGCATTGCACTGTCACTATTCTTTACCCATACACAGTAATTTAACAAGTAAAGATGGCAAGGAAAATATTCAGGCAGCATATTTGGCAGTTTATAAAGTTTATCTGAAGAGTAGCAAAGATTCTTTTGAAAGTGGGCAATTCCAGCTTTTCATTGAGTCATGCTCAAGCTTTTATTCAATTACTCCCTTAATATTAACCTTGACCTCCTCTGTTTATGCCATTTTCCCAGTCCAACCTCCAACTGTTTCCCGTATTTTGGGAAGGAAGTGGGGACGGGGGCGGGGAGCGGAGGAGAATCATGTCTCTTTAAGAAAAATGCTTCTTTGCTCCTGCCAGCGCCTAGTGGTAATATAGAGCCTCTCTAGTAAGTAACACACTTTACTATCCTCCAGCTTTGGAGCTGCTGCAGTGTGTCTGTGCAGCACTGCAGAATCCCCACCTACAGAAGAGAAAAAAACACACACACACACAGACAGACATTGGCCAAACAGGAAGCCCTGGACGGCCGTTTGGTAAGTAAACTAGCAAATCTTGTATTCATTTCTTAAACAAATATGTAAAAGGTGTGTGTGGGGGGGGTGAATGGGAAAGGTTGTTCATACACATTTGAAATAGATTATGCTGCATGCTGTTTTCTGCCGCTCTCCCTGTGTCCCTCAACTGCTGGAGAGACAACTCCCCCTCGTCTGCCCTCAAAGCACTTTTTGCAGTATTAATCAGCATAAACTTTCATGCAACAAGAAATTTGGGAAGAGCGAGATTTTTTTTTTTTTAATGAGAGAAATATCTTGCTTTTTCCTCCAATCGCAGAGCCAAACATGGCAAGTCAAACGACATAATGCCATCATGTGCCTGGCAAAATCCCCATGTCCTAAAGCATCAAAAGGATGTGCTGATTTCCCGCCCCCCCCCCCCGCAATTTTCTGAAATAATCTGGGGGTAAAGGGGAGAATGAAGGGGAGTTGAGCGCTAAAGTCCCACATCTTAGGGTCAGCAATCGGGGGGGGGGAGTGAAACTGGGGGGAAGATCGGTGTGCCAAGACAAGCCTTATGCTTTCCTCCACCCCCTCAAAATACAAGAGGGTTGGGAGGGGGAGTTGCACCATCCTGTGAGGGAGGATGGAGCGAGTAGTGAGTGCTGGGGGAAGGAAGTGTGGGTGTGCCGGTGTCTATGTGAGTGGTATCTGTGCATGGGGGAGATGGAAAGAGTTGTATATGGAGGAAATGGAGTGCAGTGTGTGCATGCTGGGTGTGAGCTGTGTGAGGCGGAATAAAATTGTGAATGTTATTTAGGACGCAAGGGAGAAATGGATTGAATTTGGGGGAAGGCAGAAAGGTGCCTGGGGAAATCATTCGAATTTTGGGCAGGGGTTGGACGGTGCCTGGATGAAATGGCTTGAATTTGGAGAGGGGGAATGAAGTTTGTAGGGGGAATATGAAATTAGATGGGGTGGGGGTTGATTCAATATATGCGGATAGAGTGTGAATAGGAGAAATGGGAGAGAAATTAAGTGAATTGACAGCTGGATTGAGGAACTGAGTTGCGTGTGGGGAAAACGGTGTAACAGTGGGGTTTTTAGGGGGCATGGAGTAAGCGGTAGGAATACAATGGGTTGGGGTAACTGAAGGCGGCGTGCAATGAGGGGTAGGAATCAACTGGGACGAATTAACTGGAGTAACTGGAGGGGTTGCGGGGGGGAGAGGGGGTAGGAATTAACTGGCTGGGGGTAATGAGGGGAGGGAGGGGTAGAGATGAATTGGGTGGGGGTAGCTGCAGGGCTTGGGGCAACGGAGGTGTAGGAATTGACATGGGGTAATGCAGGGCTAAGGAGTGGTGGGGCAATGGATGTGTAGGAATTAAGTGGGGGCTATGGGCAATGCAGGGGATGGAGGGGCAATAAAGGGGTAGGAATTAACTGGTGGTAGGGGCAATGGAGAGGCATTGGGGTATAGGGGCATTGCAGGGGTTGGGGCAGTGCAGTGGTGGAAGGGGCCTGGAGGGGCAATGCAGGGGATGGGGAATGGAAGAGCAATGCAGCGGCTTGAGGGGTCGGGCAATGCAGGAGCTGGGGGGGGGGCAGGAGGAGCAATGTAGGCGGTGGAGGGATTGGGGCAATGCAGGTGCTGAGGGGGGGAGCTGGAGGAGCAATACAGGGGTTGGACTTGGAGGAGTTGGAGCAATGCAGGGGCTGGGGGGCCTGGGAGGGTGGGGCACTGGAGGAGTAGGAATTAACTGGATGATAGGGGCAATGCAGGGGCTGGGCAGGGTGTCTGGAGGAGCAATGTCGGTGGTGGAGGGATGAGGCAATGCTGGTGCTGAGGGATGCGCTGGAGGGCCGGGGGGGGGGGCGATGGAGGAGCAGGAATTAACTGGTGGTAAGGGCAATGCAGGGGCTGGAAGTGGTGGGGCACTGCAGGGGAGGCTGGGGGGCGGGAGGAGCACTACAGGGGATTGAGGTGGTGGGGCAATGAAGGGGTAAGAATTAACAGTGGTGGGGGGGGTTGGGGTATTGCACAGGGGCTAGGGGGAGCACTGTAGAATCTGGAGGTGGTGGGGCAATAGAGAAATAAGAATTAACGGTGGTGGGGGGGATTGGGGCAATGCCTGGGGGGCTGGGGGAGCACTATAGAGGCTGGAGGTGGTGGGGCAAAGGAGAGGTAAGAATTAATGGGGGGGTTTGGGGCAATGCACGGGGGGCTGGAGGTGGTGGGGCAAAGGAGAGGTAAGAATTAACGGTGGTGGGGGGGATTGGGGAAATGCACAGGGGCTGGGGGAGCACTATAGGGGCTGGAGGTGGTGGGGCAAAGGAGAGGTAAGAATTAACGGTGATGGTGAGGGGGTTGGGGCAATGGAGAGGTAAGAATTAACGGTGGTGGGGGGGTTGGGGCAATGCATGGGGGGCTGGGGGTGCACTGTAGGGGCTGGAGGCGGTGGGGCAAAGGAGAGGTAAGAATTAACGGTGGTGGGGGGATTGGGGCAATGCACAGGAGCTGGGGGAGCACTATAGGGGCTGGAGGTGGTGGGGCAAAGGAGAGGTAAGAATTAATGGGGGGGGTTGGGGCAATGCACGGGGGGCTGGAGGTGGTGAGGCAAAGGAGAGGTAAGAATTAACGGTGGTGGGGGGGATTGGGGAAATGCACGGGGGCTGGGGGTGCACTATAGAGGCTGGAGGTGGTGGGGCAAAGGAGAGGTAAGAATTAACGGTGGTGGTGGGGGGGTTGGGGCAATGGAGAGGTAAGAATTAACGGTGGTGGGGGGGTTGGGGCAATGCACGGGGGGTGGGGGAGCACTGTAGGGGCTGGAAGCGGTGGGGCAAAGGAGAGGTAAGAATTAACGGTGGTGGTGGAGGTTGGGGCAATGCATGGGGGGCTGGGGGTGCACTATAGAGGCTGGAGGTGGTGGGGCAAAGGAGAGGTAAGAATTAACGGTGGGGGGGGGATTGGGGCAATGCACGGGGGCTGGGGGAGCACTGTAGGGGCTGGAGGCGGTGGGGCAATGGAGAGGTAAGAATTAACGGTGGGGGGGGTTGGGGCAATGCACGGGGGGTGGGGGTGCACTGTAGGGGCTGGAGGCGGTGGGGCAAAGGAGAGGTAAGAATTAACGGTGGGGGGGGATTGGGGCAATGCACAGGGGCTGGGGGAGCACTGTAGGGGCTGGAGGCGGTGGGGCAATGGAGAGGTAAGAATTAACGATGGTGGGGGGGTTGGGGTATTGCACAGGGGCTAGGGGGAGCACTGTAGAGGCTGGAGGCGGTGGGGCAATGGAGAGGTAAGAATTAACGGTGGTGGGGGGGTTGGGGCAATGCACGGGGGGCTGGGGGAGCACTATAGAGGCTGGAGGTGGTGGGGCAATGGAGAGGTAAGAATTAACGGTGGGGGGGATTGGGGCAATGCACAGGGGCTGGGGGAGCACTGTAGGGGCTGGAGGTGGTGGGGCAATGGAGAGGTAAGAATTAACGGTGGTGGGGGGGATTGGGGCAATGCACAGGGGCTGGGGGAGCACTGTAGGGGCTGGAGGTGGTGGGGCAATGGAGAGGTAAGAATTAACGGTGGTGGTGGGGGGGTTGGGGCAATGGAGAGGTAAGAATTAACGGTGGGGGGGGATTGGGGCAATGCACGGGGGCTGGGGGAGCACTGTAGGGGCTGGAGGTGGTGGGGCAATGGAGAGGTAAGAATTAACGGTGGTGGTGGGGGGGTTGGGGTAATGCACAGGGGCTGGGGGAGCACTGTAGGGGCTGGAGGTGGTGGGGCAATGGAGAGGTAAGAATTAACGGTGGTGGGGGGGATTGGGGCAATGCACGGGGGCTGGGGGAGCACTGTAGGGGCTGGAGGTGGTGGGGCAATGGAGAGGTAAGAATTAACGGTGTTGGGGGAGGTTGGGGCAATGCACGGGGGCTGGGGGAGCACTGTAGGGGCTGGAGGCGGTGGGGCAATGGAGAGGTAAGAATTAACGGTGGTGGGGGGGTTGGGGCAATGCACGGGGGGCAGGGTGAGCACTGTAGGGGCTGGAGGGCCTGGGGGTGGGGCAATGGAGGAGTAGGATTGAGGAGGGGCAGGGGTAATGCAGCTGGCTCAGGGGAG
Organism: Natator depressus; assembly: GCF_965152275.1. Taxonomy (NCBI): domain Eukaryota; kingdom Metazoa; phylum Chordata; order Testudines; family Cheloniidae; genus Natator; species Natator depressus. Next base: position 115,492,853 of record NC_134240.1, on the reverse strand, counting down.
GACATGCGGCCCCTCGGAAGCCGCCCGCCCGCCGGGTGTGGAGGGGCGAAGGCCCCAGCGATCTGTGGGGTGCGTGCGGGGGGGCGGCTGTGCCTGTGAGGGGTCAGAATTAACGGGCTGGGTAGGGCCAGCGGGGGGGGAGGGGGAAGAGGCGGGAGCGAGGGGCGGAGCTGGTCCGCCCCGCAGGCCCCGTCCTTGCAGAGCTCCGCCCCCCCGCCGCCGGCCGACAATAACAGACAGCCCCCCCGCAGCTCGGCTCCTCAGCCCGGCGCGGGGCCGGGAGAGATTCAAACTCGGCCGAGCGTTGGCGGCGCCCGCCGCGGAGAGGGACGGGCGCGAGCGAGCCAATGGGGGAGGGGCCGCTGCCAGATAGGGAGCTGCCAGCGCGGGTGGCGGGAGGAGGAGCCCAGGTGTCCCTTCCTGCCACATCCGGAGCTCCGCCGCCCCGCCCCCGAGGTGCGCTGTAGCCGAGGAGCGTCGGGGACGCACAAAGGCGCGCTAGCTCCTGAGGTAAACAAGCGTCTCTCTCCTGCCCCGGCCCTGGGGGGCGCTTCAAGACTCACCCCCCCCCTCCACGGGGGGGAGCTGGCCGGGACGCCATGTGCCCCCTCCCCCCGCGCATAGACTTCTTTCCCTGAGGGATGGTCCCCCAGCGGGGGGCTGTGTGGGGGGCCGTTGGGAGGGAGTAAGGGGGTGGTGGCGGGGGTGTGAAGGCTGTGCTTATCCCTGGCCGCTCGGCGGGGGGGCGTTCACATTGTTACACGCCCCACGCGGGAGACGCTGTGCCCGTGCTCTGCGGAGCTGTGGGGTGTTTGCCTGGGAAGCCAGTGGGGCTGGGGGGAGAGTTTCAAGGGGGGCACCTAGAGAGGCATTCACATTGGTGTATCCCACCACGTGGGAGATGCTCCCCCCCGCCCCCCCCATTAGCTCTGTGGGGTGTTTGTCTGGGAAGTCAGCGGGGCCGGGGTGAGGGTTTCCTAGTGTGTACGGGTGAGGTGTGATTTACTGGGCATCGCATGTGGAGATCCCCTTAAGGAGGGTGTGAGTCAAACGCTTCCTGTTCTCCCCCCTCCCCATCATTCAGTCCTGGGAGCTAGTTACCCTAAAATCCAGCTGGGATGCATGTTCTGGGTGTATTTTTTGGGGGGGGGGTGGATGTTTGGGTGAGAAGGATGGCTTTTGGAGGAGGGAGAGGAGAGAAGTGGGGCTTTATGGCTCATCCAAATTTAGTTCAAAACATTGGCTCACAACCCCACTGGGTTCAAAATTAATGTGATGGTTTGTGGGTAATCATCTTCGGGCGGGTGGAATTGTTTCTGGGGCTGTTGCAAGATGTTGCAGTTTGGATGAGGAAATCCTAAATAAAAAGGAGGTATCTAAATGTCTGAAACATACCTAACAAGCTTCCTTTGTGTTCCTTTATAAAATAATCTAAAGTCTGTTCCCTCCTGTTTCTTCCCAATTCATAGATTCATAGAATATCAGAGTTGGAAGGGACCTCAGGAGGTCATCTAGTCCAACCCCCTACAATTGAGTGTTTATGTTTGGATAGATCTAATGCAAGCATGTTGTGTTTACATGTATGTGTGCATCCTGCTGGGGCTGTTGGGCTTGGGGCTATGTAAATAAGTGGACTGAAGGGATTACTTGATGCCACCAGTATTTAGGGGAAAAGAGCATATCACTGTGAATTGGATGATCTAGGGTCCCTTGCACCCTCTGTAATTGTAAAACCTTTGCTCGCTCTATTGTTTCCATAAGTATAAGAACCTAGTAGTTGCCCATGGGCCAGAGCCATCACTTTCACAGGTGTGAATGAATCATTTCCCATCCATATTCAGAAAAGAAGTGGTATTCATGTCGGTCCTTCCCCCCCATTCTTGTTAGGCTGAGTAATATGATAGAGGTTGAAATGCAGTTGTTACTTTCATAGATATGAGTGTTACAGGGCTAATGTGGAACTTTATCTCAGTGAGGGTGTTTTCCTAGAGAGGAGCTGATGATGGAAGCGTCTTTCTCTTTACGGCAGTGCTGATCTAAAAAAAATGTAGGATTTAAATAAAATGTCATCTCTGTTTGGAAAAATGTAGTATCAATATGTTGAGGGTCTTTAAGCTACAGTGATGGGAAACTTTGGAGAGCTTGTAGGTCTGTATCTAGGAGAAACTTTTCTAAACCTATGTTCAAAGTGAGTAATAGTTCTTATTACTTAAACTTAGCAGCAACTTTTTCATTGGCATGGATACAGAGATCTTAAAAATTCTATTCTATTATATATAGGTTCTTATACTCTGCACCATAGTATCTGAATGGCTTCCAGTAATGCATTAAGTGATGTGACTAACATCTGTCATGTACGGTTCATTCTCCCTTATCCCCTCCCCAGGGGAAGAACTGTGTATGTAGAGCAGTGTTTTGGTAGGGTTTGGAGTCTCATTTATTTTTAAACAGAAGGAAAGGTCGAAGTGTGCCTGACATTTGGAATGCAAGGTCGCGAGGTTTTCGATGGTCCTTAGTTTCTGTAGGAGTTTGTTCCACAGTCTCGGCTTGGACCCCAAGAAAGCTCTGTCTCCTCCAGGCCAGAAGTTTCACTGTGCCTGAGGAGTGGATATATCAGCTATGGTTTTCATTGCAGAGCTCTAGGCAATCTTCTAAATATGTTGGGACCACCAGCCTATTGATTACGTTTGAATACAAGTATGGAGACTTGAACTTGACCAGAGATTCTATGGGAAGCTACTCTAGAGCTCTCCTAAACTAGGAACTGAATTGGCCAGCTGTGGCTATGTATCTTTAACCAAAGGAGACTGAATAGTTTACAACTATGGTGCAAAATGCTTTCCTCTACCTACTAGCATCATGTTGTCATACTCAACTCTAGCTTCTACCAGCTTTTTCTTCATCTGTGATCTGATCTTGTCCAAGCACCGGACTATCTTGGTGGTAGTGCTATGGTTGTGTGGGGTGAAACAAAGGTAAAGCTCTATGTAATCCACATAGTGCTGGTACTGTAGTTTATGGCATTTTACCTGTGTCCCTTGTGGATGGATATAATTGTTGAACAGGACTGAAGAGCGAATTGATCCTTGTGGGACTTGACAAGTGAAGGGTCTAGTGGCAGAGGCATAGTGATCCATCACGATTCTTGGATTTAAATTATTTTAGTATATTCTGCTGGACCTCTGCCACCTCTCTTAAGTAGGACAACAGTTTCTTATGGTCAACAGGGTTGAGTGCTGTAGAAAGGGGAAGCCATTCATTTTCATCCTCCTGGACATCATCCGTTAACAGCAGGAGATCATCCTTCAGTGCCACTAAAGCTGTTTCTCTCCCATGTCCTAGCATGAATCCGGATTTGTGCCAGGCGTAGCATATTGACTTCAACTAGATAAGCTTGTACAGTGGAGTCGCATCTTATGCGCGGGTTAGGTTCTAAAGTCAGCGCATAAGGCGAAAATCGGGTATAGTCAAAAAGAGAGAGACGGAAGAATGAAAGAATAAAAAAGGGAGAAAGACAACTTCAGCGTCGTTATGTGCAAACCAGAGTGCCTCAGGATGGCCAGGAGCATTGTCTATGATCAGTAACACTTTAAAATCAAGTCCTTTCTCTTTGAGGTACCTCTTGAGCTCCGGAATGAAACACTTGTGGAACCAATTCAGAAATAATGGTGCCGTCACTCAAGCCTTTTTATTTGATTGCCAGAACACAGGCAGGAGATATTTGTTCTTGCCTTTTAGGGCATGGGGATTGGCAGCCCTGTAGAGCAAGTCCAGCTTTCTTAAATGCCCAGCTGCATAGCCACAAGACAGCACAGTCACATGGTCTTTAGGTGCCCTGAAGCCAGGGGCTTGTCTTTCTGATTTTTGAAGTGTAAGTGCAGTTGGACATTTTTTTCCAGAAGAGCCTAGTCTCGTCAGCATTAAAAGCTTGTTCCAGAAGATATCCCTTTTCGTCTATGATTTTCTTTACTTGTTCGGGGTAGGCTTTTGCTGCCTCTTCTTTGGCAGATGCAGTTTCACCAGTAGTCTGCACATTTTTGAGGTTGAAGCAGTTTCTAAAACTGTTAAGCCAACCTTGGCCGGCTTTGAATTCCTTCTCATCGGAAGGCTGTCCATCTTCAGCAAGAGGTTTGAACAGCGCGTAGAGGCTAAGAGCCTTTTCTCGCAACGCGTTGCCATCAATAGGCACACGTTTATGATTCATGTCTTCCAGCCATAAGTTTAATACCTTTTCAGTCTTCACTAAAGTCTTATCACGCACCTGGCTCATCACCTTAGCAGTTATTGGAGCACTTGATGCCACGGCTTGATGAATTTCTCTCTCTCAAATCTTGATGGCACGGATGCTAGATTCGTTGCGGCCATATTTACATGCTATGTTGGAGACTGACGTACCATCTCTCAATAAGTCCAACACAGTCAGTTTTTCCTCCAGCATTGGAACAGATGACTGTTTCTTTGGTTGAGCACCAGATGAGGTAGTTGGCTTGCGTTTAGGGGCCATGTTGTACGAAAAATAAGTATCTTTAAACAATAGAATCACACTCAGTGCGGCGAGATGCTCACCAGATCGGTGGGCAGCGATCGATCCAATGGGGGGCAACTTATTGCGTCTAGTCTAGACATGATAAATCGACCCCTCGAGTGCTCTCCCGTTGACTCCTGTACAGTACTCTACCGCCGCGAGTTACTGTTTTTTCTTTTTTTTTTTTTTTTCCTGCCGAGCTCATATAGTTGAATTCACGAAAGTTAAATGTACGTATGATGCAACTCCACTGTAGTTGGCCTTTGGCTTGATCCTCGGAGCTTGCTCAGAAATTAGTCTGATCCTGGGCAGTAGCTAGCTAGAACTGAGGTGTCCAGGTGAGTTTGCATGTTTGAAGGCAGAAAGGAAGATTCTTTTTCTAAATGAGGCATTGGCTATTTCAGCCACAAGTGTCATTGATTGCTCATGACCTTTTCACCTGTTAGGGTATTCACAGGTCTTGGGTTGAGACGCCGTTAGTGTGTCCAGTATTTCACAAGGAATGAAAGTACCGGACTTGGAGAATGCAGACAGGTTGGTTGCTGGCTGATAGGCGGAGTGAAGCCATGCTGTTTGAAAAGCCTTTCTCTGTGTGTGTGATCTGATCAGTGAAGTAGGATGATGGATTCTGTTGTGGCCTGTAGGTGCTCCAGTTTCATGAACCGGTTTATCACCGTAGGATAGCTCCTTAGGTGGGATTTGGCAGCTTCAGTGGAGTGATAGGAAGGTTCTGTTGGTGGCTGTAATACTGTCTCAGCACAGGCTTTGAGAAATTTATATTTTATCCTGTCTGTTTCAGCCTTTGATTTCTGCCATCAGTCCTTGAGTTTCTGACCCCCTCTCTTCACCTGGTGCAGCGTGTCAGAAAACCAAGGAGATCTATATGGGAGATGGTGAGGGAGGGGCTATTTGGGGGGGGGCAGTGTATTGATGGTCGAGGCTAGTGTAAGTGATGATGATTCACTAGATCCTTGATTCTTTGTCCTACAGGCAGAGTTCTTGCTGTACTTTAGCATGCTTTGGAATTTGATGAGTGGCTAAGAGTCTTCATGGTCTAATCAGAGTCATTGGTCTTGTTGCCTCGGAGGTCGGAGAGCTCCGACTACTGTTTTAATGAGGTGATACGGTGAGTCCAAGACCGCGTCCTCTGTTGACATTTAATCCAAAAACCAGGTCCAGACTGTGACTGGCTACGTTGGCTGGAGCAGAGGTAACCCATGAAAGTTATAGGGAGGCAGTAGAGTTTTTGCATCTGCAGTATTGTTTGTGTGAACGTTGAAATCTCCTAGGATGATGAGCCTGGGATATTACCTTGTCAGCTATGGAAATGAATCGGGGAGCCCCTTTATGAACCCTTTAGTCTTTGGTGTTCTGTAAATGAGCACAGAATCTTAGCTATGGTTCTGTTTCTGTTGTTCATTCAAATGTATCCACTGAACTTGTCTTACCTGAGGCACCTCTTTTGGATGTTTGAAGAGAAGATGAGTGCAGTGATTCTTGCCTTTTCTGAGTCAGTGATAGGCTGAGCAGCCCAATACTACTCAATAGTCATGAATTAGCACAATGATTCTAGCCTTGAATTGCAAATGATGCAGGGGAAACTATTTTAAATCCAGATGTAGTCACTGATTTTTAAAAAAAAATATATATTTCATTAGTGGATTTTTCCTAAAAGCTTTCTTAAACAAAATGAAAATTTTTGTCTTAACCTACCCAGCCATGACTCATTTCCATTGAATCCAGCCTTTAAATGTACGTGTGACTCACCTGCTGGTGCATCCTCTGTTGGCTGGGCATGGTGTAGCATGCTTTCCTGTTTTAGCACACCCTGCTGACTGATAGCCCTTCCAGCCATGCGGTGGTCTGCTGCTTCTTGCAAATTGGTCTTCTCTCTGGGTGTCAGAGTTCCACCCCCCCTCCTAGTGTATCAATAGTCCAACAAATAGTAGTCTGTCAACTTCACATTGGCCCTTCAGTCTGAGTCTGGGCTCATTAGTCCTTACCCCCATGGTACTGGGGGGTGTGTGTGAATGTGGTTTTTGCTCAACCTTTCTTGGTAGGGGAACCCAGGGCTTCCCTCTCCACTATCTTCTGATCCAGGGAACCTTGGAGAAGCAGTCAAGGCCTGACTACACCAACCCCATCTGCCTCCCCAGACCACTTTCTACCTTGCTGTTTCTTGGACTTTTGCCTTAGCCTATTTGTGGGCTCCCTTAGCCTCTTCCAGAGCTGCTTAGCATTTTCTGCTATCCAGCTGGTTCTGCTGGAGGGCTGTTTTCTCCACTCACCTCACAAGATAGCCCCTACTCAGCAGGAGTCTTCTGCTCTCTGTATGTCCCTCCATCAATGTAAAGAATCCTGGGTGTAGTTGAGTGAGGCTGATTGTGGCCACAGGCTCTCATTAACCTCTTCAGGCCTAGTGTGAGGTTGGTACACCCCATCACAAAATTGTTCAGTTTTGTGTAGCAGAAGATGATAGGGTTAAGATAGTGCCTTATATCTCAAGGTACACTACAAATTTCAGATATACAGGAATCATTTCAGATACCAATGAAATATAACCACTTCTGGAGGAGAATGTTAAATAGCTGCAGTATTACACAACACCACTACATAACCGCGTAGAGCAGAAAATGGAGAAATCTATCCATTTGAATTTACAAAGGAAATTAGGGTCCCAGTCCTACAAACTGACCAAGTGGCCAGACTTGAGGCTATCACAGAGCTTTCCTGCTGCATCAGCGTTTTCCTTGCATTATGTTTTGTAATGTCGGTTGCCTTATAAACAAAACAATGTGTTTGCTATATAATTTGGCACAAAGTAATGAATAAAAGCTATATGATGACTCCTAGGGAATGAGAATTTATGACTTGAACCATTAATGTGCTTCGAGTAACCACTGTGGCATATGGTCTTGGTTGTGTATCTACTTCTTACAGTAACTTTCAGATAAATGGCATGTAGAGGAAATGCTTCCATTCCTGCCTCTTTCCCCCCCCCCCCCCCCATTTCAGATGCACTAGTATTGTATGTTGCCTAACCTCTAATGAAAGTGTAAAGTGGTGTTTGTTTTAAAATATGTCTCTAATTACCTTACTCATGTGTTTTTTATGAACAGTTTGTGGCTTGGGTTACTAGTTAGCTGTGAAAAGATTATTAAACAGGAAAATGCTTAGAGGCTAATAGCTTCCCCCCACCCCCATTTAAAAACATTAACTCTTATTCTTGTACTAACTTCTCAGTTTATACTTGAAAGTTTCAACCTGTTTGGGTACTAGGGTTGGATTTCCCCCTACTCCTCCTCATACCTTCACAATTCAGTATCTTCCACTTAATCAGAATAAAGAAAAGGAGGACTTGTGACACCTTAGAGACTAACAAATTTATTTGAGCATAAGCTTTCGTGAGCTACAGCTCACTTCATTGGATGCATTCGAATAGTGTGCATAGTGATGCATACTATTATTTATTACATGCTCTTTGTGATATAGGTCAGAGGCCAGCCAGTTCTGGGACTCGTGGTAAATGCTGTACAGATTTATGGTAAATGACTGTCCCTGCCCCCAAAGAGTTTACAATCTAAATGCGGTTGCATGTGTATTTCCCTTATAAATGGTACGGTGACTACCTTGTAACTCTCAAAGTTGTACTCTTTTGGTTCAAATTTGGTATGCTTGCTCTTTAGCAGGAAGGGGTTTCTTTTAAGTTTAATCAAAAACAGTCAAGCCCTTTTTCAATATAAAGTGGTCTGGAAAATGCTTATTGTCCTTTGCAGAAAAATACTTTTGAATTTAACAGCCCTACCATATCAGTGGAAGTTCACAGAAACTTGAGATTTGGTAGTGATATAAACCCTAGGATGTAGATTTGCCTTTTCTTGGTCTGGGGATGATTTTGCCAGATTATAAAAGCCTATAAATGTTTCATTTATATTCATTGTTACTCTTAATATTTGACATCATTCAATCTCCCAAAGTTTCTTGGCAGTGTGTATACATATGTATATAATGCACAAAATATGATGTGTACGGTTGCTCTAAGCATAACATGCCTAACACACAACCACCAAAGCAAAGAAATAATAATAAAAAAAAAAATTTAAGGCATCTAACATGACATAATTTATTCCTCCAACCAGACTCTCTCACTTTACCACTAGAATAACCACCATGCAGCATGAACAATAAACTGTAGCAGTAACTCTGTTCTAGTAGGGATGCCAGCCTTCCAGCATCCCGTATCCCAAACTGCCTGCCACCATAAACAGCCAGATTTCTCCTAGCCTTCTCCTCTGTTTTGCACTATTCTGGAAAATTACACTTACACATGTTTGTGAATCACACTTACACATGCCTGAACGCCGCCCGAGTAAGGTATGTTCTAGTCATGAATGCTCTCATGGAGCTCCTGGTCTCTGACAAACCAGCAGTTACTTCAGAGGGGACCACGGTCACTTTGAAATTGTTCAGTGGGCTCAGGAGCTTTGCTCAGGAGCCCGCAGAGGGTCTAGGTGAAGCTGTTTAACCCATTCAGTGACACATCTCCTAATCTAGTTGAACGGTTTCCCATAGATCCTGGTGGTCTTCAGCAAAACAATACTGTGTTGAAGAACCTGGTCTCATGGACTGAAACTATTCAGACGATTCAGGAGCACTAGTGAACTCGCTGAATAGTTTCACTAAGCTCCTGGACAACGATGAGCCAACGGTAGCTGCTTCGTAGAAGATGTAGGTTGTCGTCATAAATCATAATCTCCCTCAGCTAAGTGTGACACAAACCAAGTTGTGATGTAAAAACCTAATTATTTTGTTAATTATTCCATAACCCAAGAGAATCCACCAAATTCTCACAATGTACTTTTTTTTTTTTTTTGTAACTCTCTACAGTTTGCGGTTTTTAAATTAATGGGGCTCAAAAATTTTGAGACTCAGAATGTGAACTTCTGGGAGGCCAATTTGTAATTGACTAGAATGCAAACTAATTAACCAATTTAAAAAAAAAACTTCAGAAAATGCAAGCTTTACTCAGAGAAAGTGGTAGAGATTTGGGGGGCAGATATTCTGTGGGTTTTTTTGTTTTTTCATACAGAGAGCTTGAACTTCTGCTTTAAATGCAAAACTGAACATAAATTTAAATAGGGTGATGCGTTGGCACTGCCATAACAGGAAAAAAACTCTGTTGAATAGATGATATTTTGGTCTAACGAGGTCTTCGATGGTTCTTTCCACAGGGACGACCTGACCATGTGCAGCTATCTACAGTGGGTGATCCCAGCATAAGCCCAATCTACCAAAAGGGGGCAGAGGCAGGGGTGGCTCTGCCCTTGGTGGGCCTTCTTAAGTTTCTCCAGATAGGTGATCAAAATGAAAGTCACAAACATTAATGTATTCAGGGATACTCCCTCCCTGTGACTCCAGCAAAGGGGGGGGGGGGGGACAGTGAGTCTACAGTGCTGCCTATGATTCAGCTCCAACATGGGGGGAGGTGGGGTGGGTTGTGGAAGTTGCTCTGGCTGGGTTTCTGAGTCAGGGTCAGTGTCCATCTTTTCCTGGTAGTCCGTTGTACTGTCCTCAGGGTCTGGGTGAAGGTCTCGTGGGTAGGAGTTGGGAGGCAGAGCCAGCTCTACCACGAGGGCCTCTCTGGCACCTTCTGTGTCCAGTGGGATCTATACACCCCATCACACTTGGGATTCTGCTGAATGCACACGTGTTTAATAAAGTAGAGTGAAATTTCAGGTTTAATGGGTATTATAGTGGTGCTCAGAGGGTCCAGTCAAGATTGAAGGCTCCATTGTGTTAGATGCTATACAAGCCCTGTAGAGCTTACAGTCGATCAAAACCATGCTGCACGGTTCTAGAAGCAGATGTGGTTCTTTGGGATTTCATATAGCAAGAATCCTCAAATGCATCTTTTGACTTGAGTGTATACACACACAGAGACAACGTTCTTCAAGTGATTTAAAATCTGTTATTTTCCTAAATCTTGCAGGATGGAATTCAGAAAGTTCACTGTCTACAATATTTGCCTATCTAACTGCCGAAGATATACTCTCCAAAGGTGACTCTAAAATAAAATTATCATACAGAAATTCATGCTGTCTTCTATTCTCCATTATGTAATCTCTGTCCCCATCAAAAATTTAAAATGATTTTTAGGGTATGAAAGAATATATCTTTTCTATTTGATGGATATTATGGTGAATACAAGTTAGAATTCTTGCTGGCCTGCTGATGGTACGGATTGAATATTTAAAATTTGTTGTTAGTCTTTTATACTTGATGCATGGCTGGCTTGGCATTCAAAGAAGGTATTCATATTCTATGTTAAATATCTTTAAAAGACTGAAAGAGCACAGTTAAAATGCTTTGCAGATCTCTCCAAATATGTGCTTAGTTGGAACAAAGAAAATTCAGTTTCTAAGACTGAAGGCCAAATGTCCAAAGTACATCATTCTAGTAAAATTTTTATTATTTTTTTGTAATAAAAAAGGACAGTTAACTCGAGCAACTGATTACAAAAAACTATATCCAGATGTCATGTGTTTTCTTCTGCAATAATAGGCAGTGCTGTGCTTTTGAAAAACAATTGGTAAGAGACAGGCCAAAGTACGCCTATAGCCAGCAAAACATGTTTTGAGTTTTTTCTGATCAACATAATCAAACATCAAATAATAAACTAAACATTTGAGGGAGGGGAGCAGGGAGGAATCAGCAAGTATATCAGTTTTTTATTTTATTTTTGAAAATCGTAACTTCTTTTATATTATCTTCAGTGCATTCATGTTGCTGGGCTCCAGATAACATGATGAAGAGATACCTTTTGAAATAAAAGACATGCTATTTAGATCCCAAATAAAAGCTTCCTGGTGAGGTTTTGCAGGATGTGGGGTTTTTGTTGTGTATTTAAATAGTGTTCTATGATGTTGTGTACCTGAACACAGCAATATAGTGCTAGCATGAGAGAAGCATGAATCAAAACTGACTAGAAATAATATTTGAAACTAAACAGTGTAGCTTTCTTGTCCAAGCAGAATGAAGTGTAAATTATAAACAGCATAAAGTAAATTCAGTTTTTAAAAGTCTAAGGTTTTGGTGTTACACTATTCAGATCTAAGATTCTTCCTGTATCCTTAAACAGGTGGCATAGTGGGAACGTGGATTCAGTTTTTACATCCATTATCTTCTGAGCCAACATACTTGAAAAAACTGAAATGTTTGATTCTGTTCTTCTCTTTCCGCTTAATGTTGACATTTTTGTTGTGTTTTGCTTAAAGCTATGGTACTACTATAAATATTGGTCTGCTACTAATTAAAGTAATTTAATCACTAGGGGAAGTTAAATTCATTGTGTCAGGTAATATCTGATCTAGCTCATAAGAGAAAATATAGCCTGCAGCTTTGCATATATGTGTTATGACACCATTCTTTTTCCAAACTGACAATACTGGTTGCTGTAAGTCTGTAGTACTACTTACACAATAATCCACCTTTGTAATATAAATCTAATGTTGTTGCCATTCCCGGGAGTAAAATTGAATTTCACCGACTCCCATCTCTACCTGTGCCAACAAAGGTTTTGTTTAAGTATACATGCAAACAATAAGGCTCTTTCATACAAGGTGACCTTTGATATATTTTTGCCTTGAGATATCACTGGGACATGTTGTAAAGATTTTAGTTACAGCCCCCACTTAACTATACCGTGCCAGTGGCTAGCTGTCAAAACTTGTTTGAAGATGACAGTAAAACGTTTTATTTGCCTATTAAGGTTATGTAGAGGTCATTTGTTACTTTTTTTTTCTCCCTATAGTATACACGGAGCTCCCATTGATGCTAATGGTTATAACATGAAATATACCTGACCAGGTTCATAATTACAGAAAATACATGGGTTCAAAGTACAGAACTGGCAGGTGCAATATTTGTATATCTTTTTAGACTGATCTGCTTATTGATTAACATGGGGAAATGTGTATGATGCCTATATTTTAAATGAAAAGCTGTCAAGGGTGACGTAGCACAAAATGCAACCCTTCCATTCCCATCTCTAACTCCCTTTCCTTTTCCCCCATTGTCCCCCAGTAAAAGAAACTAAACATAATCCTATTTTTTGTTCCAGAAACTTATTTGCTCTCAGGAACAGAATGGGCAAAGAGAAACTTGCAAATGAGATTCACAATGTCAATAAATCCCAGATTATTTTTTTAAGTTGCCCATTTTAATGCTGGAATTTCAGCAGTGCTAAAGCCCTTCGTTGAAAGGGCTGTTAAAGGTTTTTGTATCCTCATTGGAGACGGAAAGGTTTATTTTACCCAGTTTATTTTAAAAAATATTGGTTCTACCAATCTTTAGACTATACCTCTGAAGTTGCTACCATAAGTCCCCATCCTGAAATCAGATACACACAGGCGCAAGGGTCTACCTGCATAGATAAGATTGTAGGACTGGGATATAGTTTGTGAGTATAAGAATGTAAAGAGATCAGTTGCTTAACTGTAATAAAGATTGAGTCCTTTGTGAAACCCAGCCAAAATATGGAAAGAGTCATTGCTACGTGTAGTTTGGTAGATTTTTTCAGGTAAGAAGGGCTTCCAAAAATGGAAAGGCCTGGCCACTTATATGAGGCATGGAGATGTAATATGGCAACTGTTTGGTTAAAGTTGTTCTTGGTACAGGACGCTGACAGAAAAGCTATTTTGGTGGTGGTAGAAGCACTTTTTGGTGGGTCCATATGGATAAAAGATCCCCCCCTCCCCCAATGCAGAGGCGGTTTATTTGATTTCCCCATCGCTTGAAAATGCAGCATGGTGGCAGGCTTATCAGAGTAGTTACTTTAGGACAAATGTGACACTGGTGAATCTATGAAGGTTTGAGATTACTAGAGGAAAATCCACAAGGAGATGCATGGCAGCTTTCAGGAGGCTGAAAGAGAGATGGCACTTTCTTGCAGAGTTTGAAAAGCCAATTCTGCTCTCTGAGTTTGTCAGAGTTTGGAGAGTTCATTCCTTTGGAGCACTGGGAATTTAAGGGGAAAGTGTGAGAGAAGTTTTGGTTCTCCTCCCAAATACCAGGACTGGCTGGGCAAGAGGATATTCAGGGACTGAAGAACCTATATGTATTGGCACCAATGTGGGTGGAAGATAAGGAGTGGTAAAGCTGCCATTTCTGTAGTAGTAAGTGTTAGAGCATGTATAGTGGCTTTACTCCAGTCCTTTAGCGGTTGTATCTTTTAATGGTTGGTTTTTTGTTTTGTTTTGTTTTTGTTTGAAGTTTTCTGTATTTCTAAAGGACTTGAACCAGGAATAGGATCTGAAATATATTTTATGTGTATTCTGGAAAATGTTTGGTTTACTTGTGGTCCTCCGCGGCGCTGCCCCCCCACATTGGAGAGTGAAGTTTTTTCTATAGAAAAGGAGCTACAGTAAACTTTCTCTGGGGTAAGAACACCATCCGCAGTGAAGAAGTCCATCAAAATTTTTCTAACTGTTCCATTCATTCAAGTCTGTCTGTACAGGATCTCCGCTCATCCTGGTTAGTATGAGGGCAGGTAATAGCACCAGAAAGTGGCAGTAAAAAAATCGGTCCCTTCTTACTATGAAATACTGTAGAATTGAAGTGTGTTCGTTATTATCAAAACTGTATAGCTTGTTAGTGATCCTGCGTTTCTTGAAAGTTCTCCCTGAGTAGATGGCAGAATCAGACCCACATCTGACTGTTACTTTGCGTGCTTGATATCTTCATTTATGTGTTTTGCCTTGAAATTTTGTGTCTGGTTACAGCCTGCTGACATTTGCTGCAATGACACTTCAGAATGCATTTGTGTTTGGAGATTATGGTGAGAGATATTGAGCTATAGCATGTGGATGAGCAGATTAATAGCTTGCATTAGAACTCCATCAGACACTTCAAACTGCACGGGAGTTAAATTGACATGAAGTTATAGATATACATTTTCAGAATCCAGCTACAGCTGAAATACAGACAAGTTTGATGTACATGAGTAGAAATTTTTTGCTTGGGTTATTTTTGGAGATGCAGACATAAAATACGAGACTCAAATGGCATATGAATGCATATACCAAAGTGTAATACTTTGTCTTTTGTCTGCATTATCCACATAATTGAAATCTTTCTTCTACAGCCCAAAGGGAAATCCATAGTGTAACTTCTTGGAAATAGCAGCAAAGAGTCCTGTGGCACCTTATAGACTAACAGATGTATTGGAGCATAAGCTTTCCTGGTTGAATACCCGCTTCGTCGGATGCATATAGTGGAAATTTCCAAAGGCAGGTATATTTATATATTGCATATTTATACCTGCCTCTGGAAATTTCCCCTCCCTCCCCGCACCTCCTGATCAGCTGTTTCATGGCATGCAGGAGGCTCTGGGGTGGGATGCGGGAAGAGCAAGGGCACTGCAGGCTCAGGGGAGGGGGCGGGAAGGGGTGGAGTGGGGGCAGGGCCTGTGGCAGAGCCAGGGGTTGAGCAGTGAGCACCCCCTGGCACGTTGGAAAATTGGCACCTGTAGCTCTAACCCTGGAGTCGGTGCCTATACAAGGAGCCACATATTAACCTCTGAAGAGCCGCATGTGGCTCCAGAGTCACAGGTTGGCCACCTCTGGCCTAGCGTATATTTGCTTCCTTTGCTATTTGTCTCTACTCCAAAGAGTGTATCAACTAAATTAAACATGATAAATGAATTAGGGTCATAAAAAACCAATTGGGCGAGTAGAACAGTGACTATCACATGGTTGCTCAATAAGGCATGTAGCTATCTTGTTGGCTCAGTGGTGTTTTTTTGGTTTTTTTAGGTGCACATGCACATGTGACTCTCTTGCTCTTCCTCTTGCCCCATTTATCATGTTCTTCCCCATCAGAGGAGATGGCAGGTTTGAGTGTTCATACATGCAGGAATAAGGAGCGCAACGTGAAGAACACCTCTTGGTGCAAATATATGAGGAACACTTTTTAATATACAGAGATCTGTCAACTCTTTGAGGTCAACTTACTGTTACAGCAAAATAGCTTTAACTTATTGAAACATTTGGTTTAAGTACAATGGTACTTCCCAACCTGGAGGCTGGTGAATTTTCTGTAGAAGAGTGGATTGTGGGTGGGGAGGGGGGACTGAGAAAGCTGCATCATGAGTATGTGTACTCCTCACTACTGGAAATGTAATCTCCGAGATGAGGATAAGGTAGCAGGTAGTTCTGTATTCTGTCCTTCCGTTGTGGCCAGCAGAGTGATAGCATTTCACATGCACAGGGCCACAGACTACATACTGGGCCAAACATTTCTTTTTTTCCCCACAGAACTCAGCTTGTTTACAAGCTGTGGAACCACCAATGGATGCCCCTCTTGAGCAGCATGTAGCTTTCTGGAACTTGAGGAAGTGAAGATGGGTATACAATTGATTGCCTTGTTAAATTTTCTTCCTGAAATAGCCCATTCTTTGCTTTCTTTACTTTATCTGTCTTTACCAGTGTACATAATTTATTTTTCCTTTTTGTAGATTTGTTTTTATTCTTTTTTTGAGCAATACATAGCACCAGGTCCTTTTCCCTTTCTGTTGCACACATTCATTTGTGAGAAGCACAGGCTAACTATTGCCGTAGCGAAACTTTGTTGCATCTTGGTAGCTGAGTGAGTCTTTGTCCACTGTGTAAAATGTATTCTGCAACATCTAGATAAAAATAATTTCTCTACTTTTTCCTTTGGTCTTAGGAATGGATGTGTAGTTCTTATTTATATAAAATTGGTTTAAAACAATGAAATGAGGTAAATTAGTACGCGTAACATTGTTGAAGACAGTGCTTTCCTATAATGTTAGTCTGATATCTCACTTTGCTTGAGTTCTGTATTCGCTAGGTGTTAGCATTTTGTCAGTAATGTTTTTTGTGTGAGTTCAGGAATCTGCTTCAGAGTAGCATACAACCAAAACTACTAATGGCATGTATGCTTCTGAAAGTAGTGAAAATCTCTCTTCTCTTCCCACCCAGACACTGATCCAAATAAAAGGAATAGAGGCTGGTAAATTTGGATTCTCCTATTGTTTAACACAATTTCTAGAGATGACAGACAGCTGTTAATTGTTTACTTTCCCCAAGTTAGGTCAGTTAGTCTCTGTGTATGTGGCGAATGACACTCCCAGTATTTATACTGAATGTATTATCTGCCCTATAAATAGACCTTCACATCATTCCCATTCCCATTGCCCCCAGATTTCCAATGTCTCTTTTCTAAAGTGGGAACCCCTTCAAGAAGGATGTGGTGATCATCTTGCAGGCATGAGGTGTGAATATTTTTTTATTGCTCCTTGTGAATTCATTGCATATGAAAAGTCCTGGAATATCAGTCCTAGAGACTTGTAATCCTTTATCTGCAGAACAGATAGAACATGGACAATGGCTTACCACTCATCAGCAATATACCTCAATTTTATTTCTGAAGAGACCATCCTAGGGTGGGGTAAAGTAATTCAGTATGCATGCTCATTCATTCCTTGCCATAGCTACCAAGTACCAATATTGGTATGATACAGACACTAATGTCCTAGGAATTGGATTTGAAATTACCTACCTTAAATTGCATACGTTGGTTTGTCTGAATGATGGTAATGACATTGTCCATTTCTGACTACACATGGATTTGAACTAGTGACCCTAGAAGTGAAAATGTCATGTAAATTTCTTAATAATTCTGTGTCATCCTCTCTCCTCCTGAGACAGTGGTTTTATTTGCTGTCCCAATGAGAATTTAGCAGAGTTTCTAGCCATATACTTGTAGCCAGTATAATTCACTATACACATTTCTAAAGCAAAAGACAGATATTAGGAGCATGAATATCTGCCACCAGTGCAGACAGTGGGTTTGCTGTTCTCACATGGTAGGTATTTAGAGATATTAATAATTCATAGATTGTAAAGCCAGAAGGAACAACTGTGATAATCTTGTATGACCTTGTAGCAGGGTGGTCACCTGCTTCAGCCTTAAAGGGCTTAAAACAGCCCAGGAGAGGGCTGTGGCTGGAAGCAAGCAGTTCCCAGGCTGATTGGGGGAAGCAGGCTCAGCTGTGGCCATGCTCCAATCAGGGCTCAGTTGGCCCTTATAAGAGGGCAGTGGACCAGGAGCAGACACTCTCACTCTCTGCCTTTAGAGGGAGAAGGGCCTGGCTGCTGGGGAGCGTACCAGAGTACCTGAGGTGCAGCAGGACTGGAGGAAGGTCAGAGGAGCTGGGGAGCTCCGGCCTGGAAACCCCCCAGGCTGCAGGCCTAGTGGAAGGCCAAATAGGTACTGGGGTTGCAGAGGGCAGCCAAAGGGGTAGGCAGAGGCAGCAAGTCCAAACCACCTCTGGCTGTGATGATTGGCTTATACACTGCAGTCCGCCCCAGTGTGCAGGGGATCAATGGTGACTGGCAGTAGCCAAAGACTGAGGTGAGGTGGGGATAGTGGGTGGGGGCTCCCTGGGGAGGGGAGACCCAGAGACTGGTGGGGGTATTTCCAGGGAGCAGCACCCTGGGTAAAAGGGGCACCGGGGTCCAGGAGGGATACAGGGGCCAGCGGCAAGCGGGGCACTGGCCTGCAGAGGGCGCTCCGGAGGCTGGGAGAGCTAATTCCCTGAGACCAGTAGGAGGCGCCGCAGGGGTGAGTCTCACGCCACTCCAGACCTCCTATATTACAGACCATAGAACTTCCCTGAATTAATTTCCATTTGAAATGGAGCATATCTTGTACTTAGCACCCAGATATCTTTCTTCTTTCCCTATCTCATCCAGCAGAAGGGCTTCCTTAGTTGGAAGAAAAAAAGATCTACTTCAGGTTAAGGTAGATCCTCTGCCCTAGAATGCGTTTGGATCAACATGGGGCTTATAAAGGGAAAAAAACAGAGGAGGAAAGGGAGAAAATGCTCCTCATGTTTCTCTAACTGCCTCTTTTCATCGTGAGCCCTTTCTGCTCTGTCCAGTATCGGTATTTATCACGCTTGTCTGGGCCTTCTCCAGTCAAACTACAAAAGCAGCTGCAACTGGCCACAGTGAGAGTGGTATGTTATATAGAGCAGTATAAACAAGTCATTGTCTGTACTGACTTTGCTAGTTCTTTTTATGTAGCCTATTGTAAAACTAAGCAAATATCTAGATAAATTGATGTACTCTCCTGAAGACCTCTGCATACTGTGGTTGAGAACCACTGACCTAGAAGGTTCCTAAATCTTCATTTATAAGTTCCTTTTGTTTCTGGAATATCCAACACCAGATCAAAAGTAAAAACTGGAAGGCGCTGATTAATTTTCACCTCATGTCAGCAGAAAGCTCTTGACTAATAGAATCAAAATATTGGTAATTATGGAAAATAGGCTTTATAAATGTGATAGCTAAAGGCTTTTTTGTCAGAAGTAAGGATGGCAATGGTGTTTGCTGTCAATTACATTCAACAAAAATTAATATGCTGTCAAAGAGCTAGTCTCTGAAACCTGCTGCTGAGGTGTCAATTTCTGATTGTGTTTCAGGGTCTCAAGAAGTTTCACTGTGTTGTATTATTTAGTTAGACTATACAGTCTTCAGTGTAGTTGCTTAAGGAACATTACCAAAATAATACTGGTTCAGTCAAACAAAAGATGCTTTAGTTAAATAGACTATGGCTGTGTCTTAAAAATAACAGCCTTGTCTGTGTCAGCACATTTTACAGCTTTGGACAATCTGCTACTGACTTCTAAAGGCAAGAGCTTCTGAAAATGGTTTTGTTTTGTCACATGTATTACCTACGGTAAGCATGAACTTGTTTTCTGTTGGTAAGCATTTGGCACTAGTTGAATCAAAAAGGCAGATTTTGAAAATTGACACTGGTTGACCCACAGTAGCTGAAATATGCCAAGAACTTGACTAGATTGTTATAGATGTGGCCTAAAAGAAAACAAGGAAATGCCAAATTATAAACTTAATATAGTGACTTAATACACTTTTGTTTACATATTGCTTTTTTTACATTAAATGAAAAAGGTTGATTTAATAGTCATTTTCTTTATGGCTAGGTATAAGAATTACTTGCATTCTTGAAAGCATAATACTGAAAGGAAGAGAGCATAATAAAATACAAGTTAAAAAGCAAATTTATTGCATGTTAACTAGCTAATTAACTTTAACACAGTGAAGCCTAACTTGAGTTTCAGGCAAATTGGTAGAGACTATAGTAAAAATAGAATTATCAGACAGATAGATGAACACAATATGTTGGAAGAGTCAACATGGTTTTTGTAAAGGGAAATCGTACCTCCCCAATCTATTAGACTTCTTTGAGGGAGTATATGTGGGCTTTCAGAGAGCCTTTGACAAGGTCCTTCACTAAAGGCTCTTAAGCAAAATAAGGAGTCATGAGATAAGAGGGAAGGTCCTCTCATGGATCAGTAACTAATTAAAAGGTAGGAATGAATGGTTAGTTTTGATAATAGAGAGAGGTAAATATTAGGGTTCCCAAGGATCTGAATGCTACTTATTTGTAATACAACATGGGAAACCCAAAACTGACTCTTTTCCATGTTGAACATAAACAAACCACTTTCAACTTAAGTAACCAAGAAATGTTGAATGTTCACAACTCTAATATTTGCCACACACTAACGATTATCCGGCTTCTTTGCCACTCTGTAAGTGGATTCACATTTATTTGATCTTATGTCTTTTTGTTTGGTATTTTTCTCTCCTTTTGTTCTCTGTTGCTTTCCACGGTCTTCCCCCACCCTACTGCTCTTCTTGACAGTGGCTATAGTACAGACACAATGTAGATAGCGAAGCTGCCTGAGCTGCTGGGTTTTTTTATGGCCATATGTTTATCTTTCTACTAGGGTGTGGGTGGTGGTAGACGGAGGGTAACGGTAGATAACAAATTTTCTCTAGGCATACTTAGTGTACTGTTTAAAATATTTTATTTTTAAATATTTATAAATAACTCTTCTGCATGAAAATTATTTTCTTTTTAAATTACATTTTGATATCTGTGTAATAGTACTGTTAAAGGGGTGACTGGCCTCTTTAAGGGGAATCAGGGCCCAATTTGTCTTCTCAAGGCCCACCTGGGGGTAACTGGCAGCCCAGGTGGCTATTCAATGGTTAATTGGTAAACAATTAAGGAAAAGATTAACTATCTTAACCAACCCTAAGATACTTTCAGGGAGAAGGTGTTTCTAGAGAAAAGGCTCTTACAGAGGGGAGGTGTGAGTGCCATAGGGCAGTGATCCACAAACTTTTGATGTCAGGTCCCTTCTTACCCGTAATGTAATCTGTCTGCAACCCTGGACTTGTTTTTTCAAATTGTCATACTTAACTGGTATTTATTTATGATCTTCTTGCTTTGTTCCTGAAATTTTGGGTTTACATTTCATTTTTATATCAAGCAGTAGTGTATTAAGGTCACTACTACGGAGTAGCTTTTTATCATCAAAAGTAGTTTTTCTTCTTGCCCAATGCAAATAGAATGTTTGGCTGCTGTTGGACTTTCCAGTAGTTTATTTTTAGCCATTCATTGACTTTGCTTTAAGTGTAGATTAAAACTGAAAGCAGTGCAAGTGCCTGCAGTAAATTATTGGGAAAGTCCAGTGGTAGCCAAATCTAGTATTACTCCCGTCAACTTATGTGGCATCATTGTATCATGTCTTTGCTTGTTCATTATACTCTAATTTCCATCTTACTTGGGAAGTCTCCCATGTAGATGCCCTAGGAGCAGTAAATTCAGCAGAGGGCATTCAAACTACAGTAATACCTCAGTTACGAACACCTTCAGAATGTAGACTGTTCAAAACTCTGAAATGTACATAACTCTGAACAAAACTTTATGGTGGTTCTTTCAAAAGTTTACAACTGAACATTGATTTAATACAGATTTGAATCTTTACTTTGCAGAAGAAAAATGCTGCTTTTTAACCATCTTAATTTAAATGAAATAAGTGCAGAAACAGTTTTCTTACCTTGTCAAATCTTTTTTAAACTTTCCCTTTATTTTTTTAGTAGTTTACGTTTAACACAGTATTGTACTGTATTTGCTTTTTTTATTTTGTCTCTCCTGCTGCCTGATTGCATACTTCCTGTTTCAAATGAGGTGTGTGATTGACTGGTCAGTTCGTAACTCTGGTGTTCATAAGTCTGAGATTCTGTTGTAGTCACAATGATTGCATGTAATTGAAGCCAGCCTACAGGATATGGCTATGTCTGAAGTCTTCATAAACTTACTCCCAGCATTCCATTTGCACTGGACAAGAAGAAATTATATATTCTAGAATAGCATTGCCTAGGAGTTCAGTTGCAATAGATTCCTGCTTTAGCTCTCATTTATTATAGATGTCAATAAGCCATTAAATCATCTCTTCCACTGTAGTAAAACAGTATCATATTCCAGTGAATGTTTTACGGTAAGGGTAGAAACGTATAGCTCATACTTCAGGGTGTAAACAGATTGTGGAGGGGATCAGTAAAGGGATGTTGGGTTTTTTTGTTTTACTTTTTCCTTATGTAAAAGCACAGCATTCCACAGTAGGCTAAGTGTAATCCCTTCCCTTCCCTCACCACCTTCCTTTGAAGCATGAGATTGGCCACTGCTGGACAAAGGAGGCTGGATCAGTTGTCTTTGTTTAAAATGTTTTGTGGCATTGCAGGAAAACTTGACTTGCTAAAGTGAATGTGTCTTCAGCCGCTGTGGTGGGGAAACATCAATTCCCAAGAGAACTTTTGAGACAAAGATTTTATGGGCCTAAACAGCTGTGAACTGGGATTGACTTCAACTAGATTTGAGTAGAGGATGTATGAATTTTAGAAGTACAGTAGGGCTGTTATACTTAAAATCACTGGTGCCTTTTTGTTCATCTATTTCTAATGTTCTTTAAATACCATCCAGAATTTCCCTTTGGGTACAACATTTCTCATGTTTAATCTTAATCCAAAAGAGGCTTTTGTGTGAATGTTTCAATAAGAACAAGTGTAATATCTTTGTAAAATGCATACATTCAAATCACAAATCCATCCTTTGCACAAAAGCCTTAGTGGTTTCCATCACTGAAAATTTTAGCCAGTGGTTTTGCTGATCCTTTCTTTTTTGGTTCGTGTCAAACTCCATAACTGCCTGCCCTAAAAAGTTGAAACTTTGAATGACTCAATCCTGCAATGATCACTGTGCAAGTGTGTGATTCTGCCTACATGGAAATCACTCTTGGAAGTGGGTCTGAGTTAAGAGAAGGCAGTATGGCGATAGGTAGGGCGGGGAGGGTAAGTATGAAGACAACATGTGGGTCACTTATGGTAGTGTCTGTGCTAATGGTTACACATTTTATATCTTTTTAACTTTTTAGATCTTTTTAAATTTGTAGTTCACCTCTTAAATTACGGTGTGATCCTGAAAACATGAGTAAATTAACTCATTTGAGTAGTCTCATTGATTTCAAATTAACAGATACTCTTAAATGTTTGCAGGATCTTGCCCTCTGCTAACAGTGGATGTGAATGTATTCTCAGGGCATAAATTAATTTAATATACTATTAACACAAACAAGATTTGGCTTTTATGTAGCTTTTAATAAACTTGGTTAAAGTGGTGCTGTATATTCTACACATCTTGATTAAATTGGTTTGTAAATATGGAACAGTAATTTCTCAGTCTTTCACTTGTACGAAGATGATGAGGTGTGTTCATTGTGCTTGTGGTCCGAGCATTGGGCTGGGATCCAGAATTCCTGAGTATGACAATGTCTTTCTTTGGCCAAGTCTTTCTTATGTCTCTGTGCAGCACCTGGCACAGTGGTGTCCTCATCCTTGATTTGGAGTCCTAGCCCCTACCATCAGAAAAGAAATAGGTTACTAAAATCCTGTGTCTCTATCCTTGTTTAGTATAATTCAGGTCAGTATAATACTTAACTACCTTGCATAGATGTTGAGGATTGAGTCACATGCATTTTTTTTGTTTGTTTTTTTGGAAGATGAGCATTATTTAAATGCTGAGTTATTTGCTTTCTCAAAATAAAAAGCTGCAGTGATTTAAATGGAATCTGCCAGTGCTCAGTACCTTTGCACATCAGAGTACTCTTAGTTACATGTCTAACTTTGGGCACCTAGGGTGAGATCCCTGGCCCCAGTAAAGTACAATAGGAGCGATGCCATTAGTGTTAATGTGGCCATGGTTTCACCCCTAAATTTCAATCTGATCCATTCCTTTGATTAAAAGAAGTCTTCTTCTAAAACTAGAAGTAGGCAAGCAAATCAAAGTTTGAGCTAGACTTACTGCCACTCTTCAGGGCAGGAATCATCCCTTTCTTTTGCTAGGTGCTTTCCAGATACACATTGGGGGTACTACTACAAACAAACAATAATTGCTAATTCTCATTTCTTGTTTGGCTCTACATTTCTGAATGAAGATGATTCATAATTGAATTGAACCAGACTTAATTTTTATTCATTATAGAGCCAGTAGCTGGGCAAAGTCGCTAGCCTACATCATGTGTCCTGGCTGCCCTATGGTGTGTTTTTATTTTTTTGTTTTGAAAAACTTAAGGCTTGAATAACTGCATTATTTAGGATTGGCATTATACTGACTAAACAGTCTGCCTCCGGCTTAAGTAACTCTCTTGCTTACAGACCTGAGACACATGCTTCCCTCAAAGATTTTTCTAGTTTGTTTGTTTTGTTTTGTTTTTTTTGTTCTAGTGTAAATTCTGCTTTTGAAAGCACATCTAAAATCAGTTCTCCTAGTCATGATTAAAATTAATTTGATTCTGCCACTAAAGCAAAGAATTCTTTAAAATATATACAACCTTCAGAATCTACTGGTGGTAGAACAAATGTGAAATAAATTTTAGTTGCCTATTAAAAATAGGTGTTGGGCGTTTAAAGGAACAATGGAAGAAAGTTATTGTTTGACTTTTTTCACAACTAAATATAGTTATACATCTACTGGCTCTAATTTTGAAGTATTCTCAAAACTAGGCTGTTGAAAGTTCAGGATGGGACTTTATATTCACCTAGAAAATTTCTTGTGGGATGAAGAGGTCTTTTTAGGACCATAGCAGTGGGAATCTTAGAAAAGAGGATTCCCTGTAGGGAAAATAATTCCTTACACAAATAGAGAAGAAAAGTCTCTGGTAATGATGATCAACAATACAGGGTCCAAATTTGATTAGTTTTTTTTTTTTTTTAAGACTGCGTGGTGTGACTTTAATCATTGTTAGCCTTTCAAATGTAAGACTGACCTTATTCTTCCAACTCATTTTTCTTCTAATTATTTTAATATTGGCCTTTTCTTCCTGGTGCTCATAAAAGTAATTTTTATGTAATTAAATTATTTAAAACATTTGCTTTGATCCTTAAAAGTAAAAAGCTGAACTTTCACAGCATGCTTAAGTGATTCATTTTAAAAAGATTACTTGATTTTCTTCTTTAAAGGCTCAAATAAAATATAATTGCTCTTGTTTTAACTGCTAAATTAGGTGATGTAGTTGTGGCAATTTACTGACTTAACTTGATTAAGATAATTGCAGCTAATAGAATAAATACTGGGCCAAGGCAGTAACCTCAAGAATACAACAATCTTCTCTCTCTTTTTTTTTTTTTAATTAAGCATTTAAAACTGTCTAATCCAATTTGGAAGTGCCCTGGTTTCAGGTAAGGATAAAAATTTTATATATTAAGTACCTGGATAGCTAAAAATAGAAGGCTTTCACTATATTTGATGTTAAACTCTATACAAAGCCTTGCTCTGCTGTCTCCAGCATGTTATCAAGGCATAGTATAACTAATTTATCAAACTTTATGAACATTATTTGAAAATAATTGCTACAAAAATGTAACGGTCTGTAATGTTTGATAATTACCATGTTATAATAGAACATTGTTAAGCATTCTTTCTGAAATTGATTTTAATGTAATAGTTTTCTGTAAGAAAGATTAATAGGGACAGGTTAGTAATTTTTCGGACTGGTCAGGTTTTTTAATGTTTCATAATCCAGAATTCAGAAGAAGAAAGAAAGTAAACCAATATCATATTTTGAGTTACTCAGTTTATTAGTCAGATTTGATAAATTAATGTTAATCAACTTTTTCATAATTTTTCTTACCTACAGCTAGCAAATGAAGTTTCACCATGCTTAAGATTTACTGTTGGTTTTTCTTACGATCGCTGATAATAACTGGACATAAGATTTTAAGTGTTACAAGATTTCTTACTTTCTATGTTTACTTAAAAAGATTTCTGTAGGAAGGGAGTTTCCAGACTGTTACTTAAAGGTTTTTAATCCTTTACTTAATTTTTAAAAATAAAAACATAGACTTATTTTAAGAAAAAATATTTTAAATGTTCCATTAAATGGTACGGAGACAAAATAAATACTTTTTAAAAATAAGTCCATTTTGACCATTGATTTCCATATAGACTGAAATATCTCCTTGTTGTAGTTGATGATCTGAACTGCAATAGAATGTATTTCATAAGAATGGCCCTACTGGGTCAGACCAAAGGCCCATCTAGCCCAGTATCCTGTCTTCTGACAGTGGCCAGTGCCAAGTGCGCCAGAGGTAATTAACAGAACAGGTAAACAAGTGATCCATCCCCTGTCATTCATTCCCAGCTTCTGGCAAACAGAGGCTAGGGACACCATTCCTGACCATTCTGGCTAATAGCTATTGATGGACCTATCCTCCATGAATTTATCTAGTTCTTTTTTGAACCCTGTTATGGTCTTGGCCTTCACAACATCCTCTGGCAAGAAGTTCCACAGGTTTACTGTGCGTTGTGTGAAGAAATACTTCCTTTTGTTTTAAACCTGCTGCCCATTTGGTGACCTCTAGTTCTTGTGTTATGATAAGTTGTAAACAACACTTCCTTATCTACTTTCTCTACACCAGTCATGATTTTATAGACCTCAATCATATCTCCCCTTAGCCGTCTCATTTCCAAGCTGAAAAGTTCCAGTCTTATTAATCTCTCCTCAGACAGAAGCAGTTCCATACCCCTAATCATTTTTGTTGCCCTTTTCTGAACCTTTTTGAATTCCAATTTATCTTTTTTGAGACGGGGCAACCACATCTGCACACAGTATTCGAGATTCAGAGTAACAGCCGTGTTAGTCTGTATTCGCAAAAAGAAAAGGAGTACTTGTGGCACCTTAGAGACTAACCAATTTATTTGAGCATGAGCTTTCGTGAGCTACAGCTCACTTCATCGGATGGGCGTACCATGGATTTATATAGAGGCAGCATGATATTTTCTGTCCTGTTATCTATCCCTTTCTGTTTGCTTTTTTGACTGCTGCTGCACATTGAGTGGATGTTTTCAGAGAGCTATCCACAATGACTCCAAGATCTTTCTTGAGTGGTAGTAGCTAATTTAGACCCCATTTCAGAAGTGGCATGCTTAGCTTTTCATAGGATGGTGTTTACTTCATCATTTACATGCTCTTTTGACTGATATATGAAATGGCTGTTTCTTTGACTTGCCTCTAGTTGCAGGAAATTCACTGTATTTTTATGTTTAAGAAAGAATTAAAGGAGAGATGGGGAAGAGTGAAGGGATTATATTGAGTGAATGCTTTGTAAACACTGGATATATGTAGACCACATTTGTAGTACAGTAATGTTCTTAGAAATCAGTCCTATTTTAAATCAAATTATCTGCCAACAGCGTCTGGTTGTACTTTATATAAAGTGTTTGTTGTTTGCTTTTTTTCCCCACAAAAAAAAAATCCTATGACACATTCGTTTTTATCTGATTGACGTTGTTTATAATAATGCTTCTGCAATTATTTATGCAGCACCACAAGATGAAATAGGTTATCTGAACATCTCAAAGTGCTTTACATGGGTGAGCAAGTAGTGTATCCGTTTCAAAGATGGGCAGTCTGAGGCACAGAGATTGTCTTTTGCAAAGGCGACATTCAGTTAGTTCAGTGGTTCTCAAACTTTTGTACTGGAGACCTCTTTCACATAGCCTTTGAGCAATTTTTAATATATTTAACACCATTATAAATTCTGGAGGCAAAGTGGGGCTTGAGGTGGAGGTTGACAGCTCATGACCCCCTCATGTAATAACCTTCCCTAACCCCTGAGTTAGTGGCAGAGTTGGAAGTAGAACCCAGATGCCCTAACAACTAGACCAAGTGAAAAAGTTCTGAAGTAGCTAGTGCAGTGCTAACAAGATGCATGAAGTGTCATGTGGCCTCAGACAGTAATCTTTCCGATGGCAAATTTTGTAAATATTTGATAACTTTTTAAGATTTACAATAAACCCCTAGTTTACTACTCATTAGAGTTGGGGGCAGTTTCAGAGGCTGTAATCTTTTTTTTTTTTTTTTTTTTTTTTTAAGAGATGTAGGTTGCAGAACAGTATTTCAGGTGGATTGATGGACTAGGTTAAATATTTAATCTTAGTTTTTCCCATTTTTATTCTGTGTAGCTTGCAGTTTGAGAGCACTCTAGACAGTGAGAGATTTCTCCTTATCCACAGATTCTGGAGCAACACAAACAAAGTTTTTGTGAGGAGACCCAGAGCTCCTTCACCCTTTGAGACTGAAGCAGGTGGCAGCAGCAGAGGGAAAGGGGAGAAAGTAACTTGTATACGTCACAGGAATGATTCCTGTGACAAAAGTGCACATGACTGTGATGGAACCAGGGAAAACCTTGTAGATGTCTGTCATCGTAGTTTGTCAGCACTGCCCTTCTTCAAGATTGTCCATCTCTGTCTTTTTAGCATACAAAACATGAGCAGGTCATTGTGTGGTATGGGTTGGGGCCAAATCTTTTCTAACTTGAGAGTAGATCACATACATTAGAGGAGAAACCTGTGAGTGGAGTAAAGAGTCAGGGAACATACAAGATTCTATTTTTTTTCTACATCAGTCTCTCTAGTAGGAGAGGAGTTGAGGGGGGTGGGCTGTGGCATTAGGAAGAGCAGTGAAACTTTTCCAAATATATGGTTCTTGGGGATCCAAAGAAAAGAACACTTCTAGATCCACAGAGGCTGAATTGCTCGTGTGAGGTTCTACGTGCTGCCTCCTTGCTTTTGGCAAGGAAGAGTTATCTGCTATTGATATTGGAGGGAAAACATGAGGAATTAATACAGCTCCGAGCTATGTTGTTCTTGACTCGATTGTCATGGAGGCATGACAGAGAGAACTCCCTTCAAAACTAGCCAGTCTTGTTCAAACCTGGCCTCTAAAGACACATCTACACGGGAATAAAAGACCCTGTGGCATGACCACAGTTGACTCAGGTCAGCTGACTTCGACTTGTGGGGCTCAGGCTATGGTGGGTTGGGGGGGCGTGGGGGAGGGAGAGAAACTGTTTAGAAGCTCGAGCTGGAGCCAGGGCTCTAAGACTTCTAGATGTCATGTCTTATGGTCCTTCTTTCCAATTCTTGTTTTTTGTATATGTTAAAATCTAATCAAGGATGCTGATAATATGTAATGCTGCACAAAGGAGTGTGGAGCAGTTCCATTTCAGCTAATTGGGTCAACTGCTCAAGAAGAGTACCATGTGGCAACTTCTTTTGATCCAGTGTTGGAGAACAGACTTACCTGTTTGTATAGGGTTTTTATATACAATATTTGCATGGTTTTAGTCCATATATTTCAATCACTGCCATGTAAGTGTTAGACCCAGCAAGATTTGGTATCCAGAAAATAACTTTAATAGATTGTTCAGTTATCAGTCAGATGGAAACAATGTAATCCTTTTGAATACATACTCATTTCTCACGTTTTGTAAGATGGCTAGCCAGAGACTTTCAGCCAAGTACCAGCTTTTTTTGGGAGTGGCTACCCTTTAAAATACTTTGAGACTCCATCCAACTGGCAAGTCCGCATTACTGCGTAAATGTGGCTAGTCTCTGGACAGCTGAACTCTACTGCTCACCATGTGAATTCTTGAAATGTATAGAGATCTGTGAATCCAAACAAGGAGAACAAATGTAAATATCTTACAAAAGTGATGTTTGTTAGAGCATTTCAAGTTAATTGTTGTGTGTTTTTAAGATACACTTGGCAGGGCCATAGGCCTAATATTAGCCTTTCCAGTTTTTACTTGGTTTGTGGGTATGTGCCCATTGTGCTGTCTCTTGGTTTCGTGTTCCATTCTTACAGGTTTACGTGGCATTGAAATGTACAAAAATCATGCTCTCCAAGCACTTCGGAGACCAGGAGTGTTGCATAATTCAGTGCACTTCTTGTTCACAAGAATGAAGCAAGTAGGGTGGAAGGATGGTCAGGCTTTATAAAAATGCCCACAATTGCCAAGAAACACTCTGCCTTGGGTGACTGTGAACAGGTCTCATTGCTGAGGGGATAGGATTTTTATTTTGGAAAATTATGGTACTAAAAAAGTGAGTGACATTTTGGGCTTATTGACATTACATTTCAATAGTGTACACAACAGCTGCAGTTTTATCCCCTCTAGAACCAAATGTTTTTGATGGGGAAGCATGTATAATAATAACTTATAAGATTAGTGAGCTCTAGACTCAAATCACCGTTACCAGTTTTTTCGTGGTGGTGGTGGTATCCTTTGTGACCGAAGATGATGATGACTACAGGTTTATGTCTTGTGAGTGCAGTTATGGCTAAAAAGGCTACTGGATGAGCGGCAGTCCTTGCTGTGTGAGGAACATAGGTAGCTTAATGCCTAGGAAGGGATTACAGCAGTGGTGGGCAACCTGTGGTCCATCAGGGTAATCTGATTGCAAGCCGTGAGACGTTTTGCTGACGTTGACGTTGTGTGAGGAAGATGCTTGTTTGAATAAATGTTTCCGTTTGAGGATAAAATCTTCCAAATAGAGAGAAGAGCCACAGTACTGCAATAAGAGTTGTCCTATCATGAACCTGTAAACACTGTGCAAGAACCAAAAGACAATGCATGTGACTGCTTCTCAGGAAAGTGATTGACCAAATCAGTTAATGCATCATTATACAGCACAAATCTAGTTTACCAGTGAACATGTAGTAATATCTTTGTTTACATCTCTGAAACTGCACTGAAGAGCCAAATACTGCTAAAAATAAACTGCAGTTATTTTTTAAATTAGAAAAAGATATTCAAGGTTAGAATGAGTTGGTAATTATTTACTTGTCTGATGGTTGAATACATTTTGGAAGTGGTGAATTAGTTCTGTCCCAGATTTCAAAACACCTGTGCGTGCACACTTTCACGTGCCCTGTTCGGTGCACAAATTGCCTGCTGTGATAGTATAATGCATTTAAAGAACCTGTATTTTAAAGCAACATCTCAGAATGGTACAAAAACACAAAATATTGAACATGGGGGTACATGCGTGGTTTATTTTTATTTTCTATTAAATACAGTACAAATATGATGATACAGATGTGTATGGGAGCTCCTGTTTTTTCACCTGAAGAATCTCAAATGAAGGGGCTGGCTTAGCATTTGACTTCACATTGCTACAGTAGAACTTGTTTCACAAGTTGTCACCATGAACCCTTCTAGATCCCTTCACAAAGCACATTAGTCCTCACAATCAGCATGGTAATGGAGGGTGAAACCCAGAAGGCAGGCCATACCCCAGGAGCATTGCAATGGAGCCCCTTCATGCTTTGCTATTTTCAGTTGGTTGCCAGATTTGGTTTGCATGTTGTATTTGAGTTTAGCGGGTATTGGAGTGGTAGTTAATTGTTTTGCCTAGATCAGCTGGATTGAAGCTTTTTGTGGATTTTGTGGTGCAGGTACCCAAGGAATTTGAAGTTAATGACATAGCTATCCAGGGACTTCCAAGTTACACAGGCTTCTGGAAGAGATTTCGTATGGACTTGTGTTCATTTTGTGCAGTACTGTCTGCTTAATCAGTGCAGGGGTTTCTTGGTTTCTTCAAATGTTGTTTGTTTCAAAGGGGATCAAAACTTTAAGCAGTAGATCCTGGTTGCAGAAGTTCAAAATCTCTTTAGAGGGATTGCTATCAGCGGCAGAGGAGAGACATTGCATGGGTTGATTCTTCTTTAACCTGCAAAGGTTGGAAGGGTGTGCTTCAGCCCTCTTTCCCTGCAAATTAGGCATCAGTCCACCTTTCTAAGAAAGGAACATGGGATTTTTTAGGGGTGCCTGAGTATTATTATGAGGCTTTGTTTCACCACAGGAAATCACAAGGATGTGATCTTGTGGAATACTCTTTCCCCCGATACTTTCAGTAGTGAAATATGCTAAATTAAGTATTTTTTTTTTTTAGTGTTAGAAGTATTCAGCAAAGCAGGGTTTTAGCTTATTACTAGAACAAGTACATTTGATAGCCTTTTGTTTACATTTTCTATAATTAGGGCCCTATCAAATTCACAGTCCATTATGGTCAATTTCCCAGCCATAGGATTTGAAAATAGGTAATTTTCATGTTTTCAGATGTTTAAATCTGAAATTTCAGTGTTGTAACTGTGGTGGTTCCAACCCAAAAGGGGATTGTGGGGGGGGGGGATATACAAACCTGTTTTAGGGGGTCATGGGATTGCCACCCTCACTTCGCTGCTGTCTTCGGAGCTGGACTCTGAAAGCAGCAACCGTGGCACTTCCTACAACCCCAGGAGGTTCCTGGAGGTGGGTCTGAGGTCCATCCCCTGCACAACGGCTCTCGGGGGGGGGGAAGTCCTATCCTTCCCCAGCCCCGCTGGAGCTAGGAGCCCCCTTAGCTGGGGTGCTCCTAGCAGCAGGAGAAGATCGGGCTCACCTCCACAAGCCTCTTCCAGCTGCAGGAACCTCTGGGGCTGCTGCCCAGTCCCCGAGCGTCTTGCAGCAGGGGGAGGCACCCAGAGGTGAGTCTGATCTCACCCATCCCTTGCACAACCCCTCTCAGAGGAAGTCCTGTCCCTCCCCAGCCCATGTGGAGCTAGGAGCTCTCTGGCTGGGGCACTCCTAGCAACAGGGGGACATTGGATTTTACAGGGAAGGGCTTATTTCACTGTCCCATGACACATTTTTTTACTGCTGTGAAATTGGTAGGGCCCCATCTATAATCCAGGCAGGCTGTGAAACCACCACTTTATGTATATAGTTTATAGTGATTCCATAGTTTTCTTAAAGTTTTGGGAGAATTTTAATCCCTCTGATAATTTGCAAATAGGAATTACAACAGTAGGCTTCATCTATAGCGGGTTTTGTTGTAATAACTATGGATGATGAAGCAATTTGGATCTGTCCTTTTGCTTCAGTGTGGCCACATCAGCTAGACAAAACTCTGCAAAGTCATTGTGTTTGCACTGAATTGGTTTCTAAACCTGTTTTCATAACCAGTTAGGAAGTTGTGCACTTCTGCGCTTGTGATAGTTGTTTATGGCCTTTTTTCTCTTTGCATTTAATCTGACTCAGGATTGAATTCATTATCTCTCTGCTCCCCATATTATTTCCCATTCTGAGGAATTGATTGCGATTTTTTTTTTTTTTTTTTTTTACAATAAAGTAAAAGATATACATACTTGCTCCACTACACATAATTGCAGACACTATTCTAGGTAAACAATTTTAGAATTGAGTTTCTTTAACTGTCTTTTTATATCTTAATTTTCAGAGGAAAATAGGTAAATTCAGATATACAAATCAATAAAAAGACTAACTATAAACACAACACCCAATTACAAATAATCATTACTTCATATCTAGTTGTTCTTCACTGGCCTGTGTATTCTCATTTATGGGCTGTGTTGCCCTTTGTATTGAGCTGTGGAACTGCCTTGAAAAGCTTTGTCCTCGAAGAGGTACATCTGATATTCTGTGCAAGGGTGATATCATTGCCTTACTTCGTCTCCCAATCACCTCATCTCTTTTTCTGCCACCACAGAGAGAACAGAACTCCCTTCCGTGGCCTCGGGCTAGATTTCTCCTTTGTATAACTTATTTTTTTCTTATAAATAGTGTGGAGCACTATAGAATAGTTTAGCATACATAGCATCCTCTTGTCCTAGAAGCCTTCGGCCCCTCACTGGAACAGTGTTGGGCCCAAGCCCTATTATGGCTTCAAGAAGTGCACTTTCTGCTCATCAATCATGCTGGAGACCAGCACCTGCATCGGGTACCGTCTATGACTGGTTGAGATCTGCTCAGTAATCCAGTGAGTGTTTGGTGTGCCTTCACTCACTATGCTAGGAAGGAAGACACATTTGAGGCTCCAGGCTTATCTGGCTTCTCACTATCAACAGCTTGTTACGGTGACTGTTCCATAGAGTACCAAGGCAGCCTCTATGCCAAGGTCCTGTGACACAGGCCTCAAAACACATTTTGCCACTCCAACCTTGTGCTGCCTTCTGTCATGGGCCTAAGACAGGAATCTCTTTGGCTTTGTTGTGGGAGTGAATTCTTTACCGGGCACCACTGGGGTTAGCCAAAGACCAAACCAACACCAGCTATTCAAGCTTCAATAGCCTTAAGACGGGCCCATCCCAGCACCTACTCCTTATTTGGCACCATTGCCCTTGGTGCTGACTCTGGATCTATCATCTGGCACCAACACTTCTGTCTCAGCACCACAAGTCCACCCAGCTGCCTGTAAGGGTAAAAGGAGGGAGGAGAATCCTAGAAATGTAGGGTTGGAAGAGACTGTGCCCTGAGGCAGGACCAGGTATACTTAGAAAAAGCGGTAGGTCTCCACACAAGAAGGGGAATAAGAAAAACAAGCAGCAGCTACTTCTCCTTTGTATTCTTTTGACCCATGAAGGCCTCAAAGACCATCAGCATAGCAGTCCTGCTCCTCCACACTCCTCTAAAGGTAGACATCTTGGCACTGACTGACTTGGGATCTGAACTGGTAAGAAGTCCAAGAAGACTATCAATCTCTCTGTGCCCGAGTGGGAGTTCACTGACAAAGCTGTTGACCACCACACACTATGCTTTTTTGCTTATCTATGAGCCTGAACTGACTTTTCTGGCTCCAATCCAGAACTGCCTCAAGGTACCTTCAGAGATGAAA
Source organism: Natator depressus (assembly GCF_965152275.1). Taxonomy (NCBI): domain Eukaryota; kingdom Metazoa; phylum Chordata; order Testudines; family Cheloniidae; genus Natator; species Natator depressus. Next base: position 115,458,415 of record NC_134240.1, on the reverse strand, counting down.
CTAGGGGGTCTCCTAACTTGACCTGGAAACCCTAATCCTCTTCCCTCACCTCAGATTCGTTCATCGTGGAAGGATTTTATTCAGGGCCCTCTCCAGCTCTTCATGTGGCTTACATACAAGAGTCTATGGAATTCCCTGCTGGAGTCTGCAAGACCAGCTCTGTCATTGACACTAATACCGCTTCCAGCACTATGTCCTCCTTTGGTAACTTTGCCTTTACAGGCGCCTATTCCTTATCTGACACAGAGGTGACTCTCAAAGAGCAATTTTAATTTGCTAAGTAATCTCCTCTGGTATCTTCTTCAAACTGGTTTAAGCTTGTTTGTTTTCAACAGATGCTATTAACAAGTTCTCCAACATAAATCCATAGTTTTCCATCCTAGCAGTAGATATTTTTGGGCATCTGTGATGGGGCTTAATCCCCATCACCGGCAAGGCTAGTGGGTGCACCCAGTGAGTCATGCTCTTCTCCTGGGGAGGTGAGTAGCTAACTGGCCTCCTGGCCAGAACAGGTGGAGCCTAAGCCATAATAATAGGCTAAAGGAGAGACTGCAGAAGAGACAGGTCTCTGACTGAGAGAAGCCCAGGGTTAGGGTAACAGACATCGATAATGGGGGCAGTGTACTACAGGGGCAGAGTAGGCTTATGCACAGAAAGCCCTGAGACAGAGTTGGCGCAAGTACAAGGCAAATATTTCAGTAGCCCCAGGGGGCTGGAAAATTATCCAGATTTATTTGGACTTGTTTGTGATACCCTGGAAGTCATCTGAACTTTGTGGCTTGACCAGAGGGATGACCGACAGAAAATCTGGAGTCAGAAACAGGCATTCAGCAGGAGGCACTGGAGACAAAGATAGCAGCAACATCCCACACCAAGTCAAGGGGATGCTTCAAGGGTGACTGACCATTGCCACAGGGCTTGGCTACACTTGCGAGTTAGAGTGCATTAAAGCAGCCCCAGGCGCCCTAGCTCACTACCCGTCCACACTGGCAAGGCACGTAGAGTGCTCTGACTCCATGGCTAGAGCGCTCCTGGTACTCCACCTCGGCAAGAAGATTAACGCTTCTTGTGCCTTGGCTTAAACACCCGGGTGGCAGTGTGGACAAGGTGTTGCATTACTGTGCTCTGATCAGCCTCCAGAAATGTCCCATAATCCCCTTACATCAAGTGGCCAGTCTTTTTCTCATTGTTTTGGAATCACTGCAGGAATGCGGTTTATGCCCTTTGAAAGCTCCGTTTCTGACAGCTGGCATGCTTATCTGCTCCGAGACAAAAGCAACCATTACTGTGGGGGGGGGGGTTGCTGCTGTTGACGGACATGCTCTCAGCCTCCCCCCCAACCCCACACTCTCTCCCCCCACATATACACAACATGCTCACTGTCACACTCCACCCCTCCATTTGAAAAGCACGTTGCAGCCACTTGCATGCTGGGATAGGTACCATAATGCACTGCTCTCTGTGGCTGTTGCAAGAGCTGCTAATTTGGCCACACCAGTGCGCTTGTAGCTGTCAGTGTGGACAGATTGCAGCGCTTTCGCTACTGAGCTCTACAAAGGCCGGTTTAACTCAAAGCGCTCTACATCTGCAAGTATAGCCATGCCCACAGTGTCAAAACTTTTTTTTTTCTTTTTTCAACAAATGTGACCTGGATTCAGGTCAAACTGGGCAGGGAGAGGTAAATAAACTGGGTTGCACATCCTTTCTTTAAAACAAACTTTCTCCCCTTTCTATCTCTCTTTTTTGTTTAGATACATAAATGCAATTCCTTCTTGAAGGGCTATCCTACAGGGTGCTGAGCACTCTGGCCCAATCCAGCAAAGCACATAAGCACATAGTTAACTTCAAAGCCCATTGAGATGAGAGTACTCAGATACTTAAGTGCTTTGCTGAATCAAACCATGGTGCTCAGCATCATGCAGGATCAAGCCCGTAGAGTTGGATATATTGAGCAGTGTGCAACCATTTTTTTTTATTCATTCCACAGGTATGATTTTTCTAGATTATTGCCTCTCAAATGGGCTTAAATATTTATAGACAAATTTGTATAATATGCAATCTGACTTCAGTTCCAGAGTAATAGGCATGGAGTTTCCAAGTAAGAACCTTAAAAACCGTAAGTTCCTTTCTTCATAGGATGCCTCCTGTGGTTTGCTCATGTCTGGAGTGTTGCTTCGCATGTATCACTCAGAAGTGTTGGTAAAATACCAAACTGGATACCAAATGTCTGAGTTGGGAAGTAAGAAATGATAGGCTTACGTATCTTGGCGTTTCCTTTGTAGAGGGGATGTGGTTATTCTTGAAGTATACTAAACAATTATGGCTAAAGATACTTAGAAAATGTGTACTTCTTGAGGAACTATAGTATTTGAAAGGAGGAGGGGAGGACAGATCTTGCATCCCTGAGTTGAGGCTGTGTTCCCGCCATTGTTATGCAAGTTGTGAAACTTCAGGGCATCCACAGAAGACTGTCTTTGCTCCATTTCCATCGCAGTATTATGGCTCCATTAGAACCTTTTCAGCCAATCTTCCTCTACCTCACTTCCCCTATGCTTGGTCTGAAGGAGTTTTAAGACTTTAGGAACAGGTGCAGAAGTAATTCTCACACCTTTGCTGGGTGATGATGCCCTATAGACTGGCTATGCCCCTCCAAAGTCAGTGCCTCAAACATATAGTATCATGGGGAGCAGTTGCTAATCCAGCAAAATCCATGTCTTTTTACTAAACATCAGGCCAAAACATCATTGATCATTCCAAGTTATGACTCTCTTTAAAAGTTGTTTTAGATCGGTGACCACCCATGCTTAGAATCATGCTCATTGAGTCAGCTTTAAACCAGAAGTGAATGGCCTTTGTACACTATTACAGTACGAAGAGATTGTTTTTAGTTTAAGAAGAAACTAACTGATAAAAGACCATTCACTTTTTTCCACTTTCATTGTTCAATGCAGAGTGCAAACAAAAAGCAGAAATCATCAAAATGTATGTTAAAATATCTTTCAGTTTTAATACTAAGTAAAAGTAACACAGGTAGGAATATTAAAATTACTGAAAATGACTGTGTTCCTTTAAAACAAATATCCCTAGACCAGGTAATAGGTTGATACAGTTGTCAACTAATACCTCCTACCTCTTTTCTTTTTACTAGTTAGTTGGTTAAGTTTGGTTAGTTGGTTGGTTAGTTCCCATTACGCCTCTGGCGTTTATGGCAGTGTCGTAGCTTCTCCACTCCTGTCTGTTTCTGGCAAGTCTTGCAATGGTTTCCCAGCTGAGCCCCAGGTTTTTCAGCTCCGCTTCCACAGCTCTTCGCCATGTTTTCAGGTGGCCTCATTTTCGCTTGCCTTCAGGTGTCCATGTTAGTGTGGTTCTAGTAACAGAATCAGTTTCCATCTGAAGCACATGGCCCATCCATCTCCAGTGCCACCTGGTAATGATGATGCTCCTATCTTCTTGGCTGCACTGTATGAATAAGTCTTGGTTTTAGATTGAGGATTTTTCTGAGGCAGGTTGTATGGAATGAAGAAAGTTTGAACATGTCATGCTTTTTCATTCCCTAGTATTTTGCACTATAAAGTAGCATTGAAAGTACGCAGCTCTGATAAATCTTAATTGTTTTTGGTCTTGGTGTTTTGTATTTTGATTTCCATACTGTATTTAAGCTCCTAAAGGTGTCTCATCTCTGCTGTCACCTGAGCTAGCTTCCCCGTTTTGTACATTGTCTGTACGTTCCAAAAACCAAGTTTGGTTTTTTGTCTTGGTGAGCATTTCAGTCTTCATGCCAGTTGCTTTAGGGTTGCCACGTGTCCGGTTTTCAACCGCAACACCCAGTTGACAAAGGACCCTGGCAGCTGTGCTGACCCATCTGTTAAAAGTCCGAGTGCCGAGAACTGTGGCCACTGGGAGCTGTGGGGGGGGGGGTGCCCACAGATGAGCGCAGCACGTGGAGCCCCTGGCCACCCCTCCACCTAGAGGCCGGAGGGACATGTCGCTGCTTCCTGGGAGTTGCCTGAGGTGAGCGCTGCTCGGAGGCTGCACCCTAACCCTCTGCCCCAGCTCAGAGCCCCCATCTGAACTCCTCAGCCCCAACCTAGAGCCCCATCCTGCACCCCAAACCCTTCATCCTTGTCTCCACACCAGAGCCCGCACCCCCTGCTGGAGCCCTCTCACCCTACCCCAGCCCAGAGCCCCTTCCCACGCCCTGAACCCCTCATTTCTGGCCCCACTTGGAGCCTGCAACCCCAGCCCGGAGCCCCACCCCAGAGCCTGTACTCCTAGCTGGAGCCCTTGCCCTCTCCCAAACCACAATGCTCTGCTCCAGCTCGGTGAAAATGAGTGAGTGGATGAGTCAGGGTGGCACCGCCTCCAGCAGGGGACAAAGAAGGCTTGGTCATACCCCCATTACTGTAGTTTCTAAATGCCTCACAATCTTTAATGTATTTATCCTCCAACACCCTCGTGGCACTGTGAACACACACACACACACACACACACACACACACACACACACACACACACACACACACACACACACACACACACACACACACACACACACACACACACACACACACACACACACACACACACACACACACAGGTTTTTAAGGGTATTTATATACCTAGTGGGCTTTTCAAAAGCATCTAAGTGCCTACCACCCAGTGGGTGTTAGGCATCTGGGTGCTTTGGAAAATGCTACTAGATACCTAAAGCCAGATTTTTAAAGGTATTTAAGAGACTTGCTCAAGATCTCATACGAAGTCTGTGGTGGAGCAGCATCTTAAATCCAGGTCTCCCAAGTCCTAGCTAGTGCCCTAGTACCAGATTAGACCTGGGGTCTATACAGTCAAGTAGCCTGGTACTGGCAGTAGCCAGTACCAGATGCTTCTGAGGAAGGTGCAAGAACATACGCCATGCCCACCAGTAGAAAGATCTGCAATAATCTGCTTCCCATGAAGGTCTCATCCTAAATCTTAAAAGTTAGAAATTGTTTTACACCCTGAAGCATGAGGTTTTCTTTCCCTTCCAAAACTTTTTAACATTAACTATTATACTGCTATAGCTTGGAAATAACCACGGTAATATGTATGCTGGGAGTGTCTCCTCTCAACAATCAAATGACAGCTGGTTAAAAGCCAGGATTTCTACATCCAACCCCTCTTCTCCCAATAGGTGGGCAATCATCTAGCTGTTTTTGCAGTTTTTAAAACTTGGTCTTAAACCTGAGTTTAAATATGAGTAGCTGGCATGTTTCTGTCTTTGCCCTTGTCTATGCTGACTGTAAAATCATGATCTGCATCATGTTGGTTACCTTGACTCTTCAGTATTTGAATGCTAACACAAAGTTTTGTAATGAAGTCAAGACCTCACTGGAGCAGCTGCAGCTGGCACGTTTCTTTCTCCTGGAGTTCTGTCTTTGCCTGCAGGCCTTATCTCCACAGTTTCTGTAGAAAAGCCCAAAGAATCTTCAATAAAAGGAAGGGGAGAAAATGCTCTGCTTGTGCTTCAGCCTTCCGTTAGAGTTCGTTCTGCAATCCACCTCCTTCTGCGTTTCGTTTACTCATGTGGTGATCCTGTAGCCAAGCTCATGAAGTTGGGAACAGGAGCAATCTCGACAGAGTGCTTGCCTGAGCCACAAGCCTAAAAAATAAAACCACAACCAACAATCACATAGAATCATAGACTATCAGGGTTGGAAGGGACCTCAGGAGGTCATCTAGTCCAACCCCCTGCTCAAAGCAGGACCATCCCCAAGTTTTGCCCCAGATCCCAAATGGCCCCCTCAAGGATTGAACTCACAACCCTGGGTTTAGCAGGCCAATGCTCAAACCACTGAGCTATCCCTCCCCCGCCCCTGTTTTGTTCTGTTTTTTTTCCCCCCACCCAATGTCACCTACCCTATATAGGCTGTGTCATGGTAGAAGCATTGGCAAAGTGGAAATGTCCTGTGAGATTTCCATAGAAACGATCCTTTTTCCTCCTCACTCCACACTGATACTCTTCTGGAAGTGGTAATTCTAGGAGTGGCGTACTTGCTTTACTTTCTCTTTCCACTGTGGTGTGCATCAATTAGATGGTGTGTGTTTTAATTGCAGTGTATATTGATCTTCCTTGCTTTCATTGAGTTCTGGAAAAGCAAGCTTAATTTAGTCTGTATTGGGACAAATGCGTCAACATCTGGAAGATGGAGCTGATTAAGCTGTGATTATGTATTCATTTTGATGAGCTGTAAGAACTTGCCATAGCTTGAAATGAAATTTTATTGCCCAGTTGGATAGCTTGCATGAACATCTGAGCTAGATGGTTGGTGTCCCAAGAAAAGGAAATTCTTTTACGTAATTTTATTGTTCATGCCAATTCTGTTAGCAAAAAAAGATTAAAAGTTCTGTTCACGTTTTTTCTTCAACTCATAATAGCTTGAAAATCATGTCCAGGCATCCTTTTGATGATAGTGAAATTCCTCAACTAGTGAATGGAGTTCCTGGGAAATATTATTTTTGATCTCTTGCATTTGCTTATGAAGAATGTGTGAAGTATTGAGGCCCTACAGAGTTCCTTAAGCAGAGAAGTATATCTTCCCTGTTTAGTATATTAACAGGTTTTGTTCACCCAGGTGCTACTTCCTGGGGTGGGGGGAAATAAAGTTGATAAAACAAGCTCAGGAACTGGAAACTTGCAACTTAGGTGAATATCACTGCTTTTATTGTTGCTTTACTCTTCTTTACTCTTCCAGTCTCACAGCAGGATAGTGCTTTGGATACCTTTACAACCCTCACTATACTATACATTTAGCTATCTGTTTCTTGTAGCATTTTTGAGGAACTTCCTCTACGCTTTAGTTTTATTATTTATGGCAGCCTGCCTAGGTTTTGTTCTCTTCCTCTTTTTTGATATTCTCGCTATTTAGTTATTCTGTTCACATCAAAAAATCTTTCTTTTTTTTTTTTTTTTAAAAGAATTGCTAACAGAAAACCAATGGATTTTATTTTATTTTATTTTGGGGGGGGTGGTGGTAATTCCTTATATGGACAAATTTTATCCCATTTTTAAGTTAATTCAGATCTTTGTACTACTTCATTTCCTCTCCTCTCTTCTTGGAAATAAATCACTTTCTAGAATGCAGCCTTCTGCGTTTGAAGGACTGCACACTTCCAATCTTTCAAATTCTAAAAAGAACCAGAAATGAATAACAAAACATTTTGGGTGGTAACTCAAATACGCACCTTTGGTACATAGAATACTTTTACTTAAATGAGGGAACTAAATTGGGGAATGAGAATCAGTTACTTTAAACTTCATTATTAGAAAATTACTAGAAATATTGTAGCAATTAATGGAAAAAGCAATGAAAAAGTTGTGCGTGTGCACCTTAATTCTGTCTGAGCCTTTCTGACTAAAGGATAATTCCAAGTGCAGCACTTCATCATTTTAACTTGCTGAATAAACGCTTTCTGATTGATGATTTCAGTCCAGACTATTATGGATGATATTTAGTGTTTGTAAAATGACTAATAGGACAAAAACTAGAGAGTTTCTTATGTCGCAGTAGAAAACAGGAGAATCTGATGGAAGAAGTCATGTTTCACCTCAGTTGAGATAATAATGAAGGCCCTAAGAGGGTAGCCTATAGGGCATAATAATTCTACTAGGAAAATAAGAACTAATGTAAATAACTGTGCAAACATGACAAGACTTTTTATTTTTTTCATTGTTGATGAGTAAATTTTAACTTCCTTCATATTTAAGTAAATCCAATCCAGATGGTTGGAGAACACAAAGTCCTGGTGGAAGGGGTGGGGTGGTATGGGGAGGGAGAGCCAGCTACAGAATTAAACTTAACGGATAGAGGTGAATTGCTAAGAAACTTGTGGAAAATATAGGTTTAAAGTTAGAATGTGAAAAGTACTCTTGTCCTTCACTGCCCCTCTTGCAGCCCAGGAGCAGATTTGAGCCTTTAGGATAATATTCAAAGTAAATCCAAGTGTATAATTCAGTAATTTTGGATTAGACAGGGTTTGTTTATGTATTCCTCTTGGACTCAAAATAAAGAGATAATACAAATCTGTTAGCTAGGTAGTTGGTGGACAATAAACAAATCATCGTAAGTCTTTTAGCTTCTCAAATATATGCTGTTGAAACAATTGTTTTCTTGTAGCACTTCATCCTTGAATTTTTTTTAAAACCTATACGCATAGTGATTGTCAAGTGCTTTGAAAAAACTAAGTACTGCACTATAAGTGCTAAGTAATAGTCATATTGTCAGTATGTATACTGTTAGTGTACTTACATCGCTTCATTAAAGCTACTTTACCCAGAAATTATTACTATAAGACACTGGTATTTCCATTTAAAATTAATCTTGTAAAATGTTTTCCGGTCATTTCACAGCAATGAAGTAGAGACCACACACAGAAAACATTAATATGTATTGCTGGACTGATCTCATTGTGCGTTTTTGTATTTTTATTTTACTGTTTTAATTTTTTTTAATTGGGCATAGGGGTTGGGAGAGGAATGGAGGGGAGTGGGTGGGAGAGTTAGTAGGGTGAGAGAACAGAAAGAGGGATAGTCTTAGCTCATCACCTGCTTAGCCACCTGCAGGCAGGTTTTGTAAACCTAGCAGAGGTGAGCATTTTCCCTCATGCCTAACACCAGTGTAAGCATGAAGGTATTTAAGAGAGAAGCTGACTAGTGCGCTGTAAATGCTGGCACAGTTGGCAGAGTGAAGCAGGCTTCGACTTTGCAACTAGATCAGATAGATAAGCTATTAGATCAGCTGGGGTGTGAGGCTAATTTATGAAGAACCTAAGGAGCTTGTGTTTGATGTAGTGGTGAAAGGGGAGCAAGAAAAAACATCAGCGTGATTGGTGTTGTCAAGACGACAAGACGGAAAGCAAGATCTTGGCAGCAGCATTTTGAATGGACTTGAGGGGAACAAAGTTGCAGTAATAAAGGCTTGGAAGGAGGAGGTTGTACTCAAGATGTGAAATGAGGGCTGTATGAGTTTTTGCTGTGTGTCGAGACGAATGGTCAGATTTCAGTTATGCTGTGTAGGAAGAAGTGGAAAGATTTATACACAGTCTGTATTGTGAGTCTAGAGAGAGGGCTGAGTCAAATGTGTCCAAGTTACAGGCTTGAGTGTTTGGGAAGATGATTGTGTTATCCACAGTGATGGAGAAAAGGAGGATTGGGGAATGGAGACTGAGAATTCAGTTTTGGCCATGTTGAGTTTGAGATGACTACGGACATCCCTTTTTAAGGATGGCAGAGAGAGGTCAAAGTACTGGATTAGATGAGTGAGGCAGCTCATCAGTAGGGAAGTAGACTTGTGCGTCATTGGCTTAAAGATGGTAGTTGAAGCCATACTTGTGGATAAAAGTACCAAGAGATAAGAGGGGAGCCAAGGACAGAGCTGCTGGCGACATCTACTGAAACAGGGAGTTAAGGCTATGACTTACCGGATAAAACACTGAAGGAATAAGAGGATGAAGTCATGAAAGCCAACAGGACAGGATTACAAGAATCATTGACCACTTCAAAAGCTGCCAAGTGGTCTCAGGTTGAGAATGGAATTGGGAAATGAAAAGGATAGAAGAGAGATTGTATGGTAGTTTGAGGCTGAGGCGTTGAAGGATTGTTGGGGGTGGGGGACGGGGAGGGATGGTGGTTGTTTTTAGTTATGTGGAGAATACAGAATGCTTGTACTGGGAGAGGAAAGAACCGGATGTGAGTGAGAGGCTCACTAGAAAAGTGAGATGGGGTGAGAATATGGGTATGGAAGGCTAGGAGATGTGCAGTCAGAGGAGGAGAGAAGTCAGGAAGTCTCTATATTAGTGACAGGGCTGTTTTGACCATTTTTTGGCAGAAATTAAAACCAGAAAATTGTTGGTTCCTGAAAACTCAGTAGCATTATGTAAAAGGAGTTAGAAAAATTAGTATTGGAATATATGGAAGTTTAAAATAAACTTGAGAGCCAAAAAGGATTAGTTAGTAATTGTATAGCATTTAGAAGATGTAAAATACTATATAAGTTGTGGTCTCTGTGCTACCAATTTTACTTATTTAAATCTGGATAAATATTTGGAAAGTATTTATTTGAACTTAACGTATTATATTGATTCCCCCCATCCCTAAATTAGAATAAAAGGGCACTCAGCCAATGCTTTGGGAGCCACTGACAATTGTTACAAAAATACACTAATAGAAGTTTGTATATTGCCATCTAGCACTTGTCGTCTAGGGATTTCAAACCATTTGACAAATATTAATGAATTAAGCCTGACCAAACCCCCCCACCCCTCTTGAAATCTGGAAACGTTTTCAGTATTTAGAGTCTGATTATAAGCTTATATCAGTAATATTTCATTACAACACTATAAAAGGTTTGTCTTGATGCAAACTATCCCCATGAAGGTACATGGTTTCTCGCAAGAACCCCCAAAATTTCCTTCTTATGAGCAAAAAAAGTTTCGAAAAGCCACTTACTGCACACTTTATCATCATAGTGATGTTTCATTACAATTCTTTTTATAAAAGTGTGGAATTGCCTAATTTAAGATGAAACCTTTGTATTCTTTTACTTCAAGATATCTTATCAAAACACATCCACTACCTAGTTTCCATTTGCTATTGTGTTTAATTCAGACTTGTCCCACAACGTTATTCTCTTTCTGTAGCCCATTCTGTAGCCCAGGAAAGATTAAGTTGTATCCGAGAAAACAGTGTCAGCTAGTATGACCAGCACAGTGTATGTTAGAAGATTCTGCCTCAGTTCATGATTGTACTTTGTATCTCTAGAAATGACTGTTTTCTAAGTCCATAGAACCTTTTTCAGTGAAATCATATGCATTTGAACAACTTTAGTCAAAAAATGAACCAAATCTAATACTTAAGATGTGACAGCTTTAGTAAATGTTTGTTGAGGTAAATCTTCAAGTATTCTGTTCAAAATGAGATCTGTTAATGTTTATGATCAAAATTTTTTAGCTGTTTTAACAAGTTTTTAAACTGGGACAGAAAAAATAATCTCTAGCATGTTTTAAAAACTGTTCAGTATCCTTCTATAATATCAAGCAATTATCTCTCTAAGGGCAAAATTGTGTGGTCTGTAATTAGGAAAAACTTCCATTGATTGCAGTGGAAGCTTGGCCTGAATAAGAATTGCAAGATTTTGCTTAAGTATATGTTCAAAATGGCAAGAAACTATAACCTGGTGTGGTGGCTCGGTAGAGAAAATAGTGGGGGATGAATTGAAATGAAACCAGCAAGTCATTTTTGCATAGTTTTCCATTATCCAGCCCTCATTACACAAAATATGCAGGCTTTAAAGCAAGGCAGTATTTAGAATTCACCACATATTTCTGTAATCTAAAACTGAATAATCCTCAGCATGGCATTGTCAACAAAATGAGATTGAAAAGCTTTGGTATATGCTTTTCCTAAGATATTGGTATTCATCATAAGACTGTTAAGAAGAGAGGTTATAATCACAGTTGCCAACTTTCATGCAGTAAATAAGCACCCCAACTTTCACAATAAACCAAAAATCAAGCTAATCCCATTTCAAAACAAGGCCAAAACAAGCCAATCCCTAAGAACCCCAACACTCTGACTAGATTTCCCCCCTGCATGCAGTCTGTGACTGAGGTGGGTCCACTGTTCACCCCTGACTCTTCTCTTTTCCCCTCCCCCCACCTCCGTGCTCCTACTTGCAGGAGCTGATTTAAAAAAAAAAAAGCAACAAGCCAAACAAGCTACAAGCCAAAAACTAGCCAACAAGCAACTCACAAGCCAATTAAGCCAAAAACAAGCCCAATTTCTGCTTTTTTTTTTTTTTTTTTTTTTTTTGCTGTGGGTTTGGCATATTTGGTTACAATCAGTGGGTTTTGTATTCCTGTAAAGTGCTTTTGCTGATTAGGTGGTGCTTTGTTACCTTAACTATATAGGAAAATACTGATGATACATTGTTTGTTTGTCATTAGATAGTCTAATAGCTATACTCTGTTAAAGTGTATATTTGTCTCTTGCATTTATTACTGGCCTGGGACCTATGGTCTGCAGGACAGACACTTGTTGCACATCCCCCCACTAGTAATGGAATTGGTCCATGCCTCTCCTCCGTTACTGCACGGTTGGCTCAGCAGAGGAGGTTGGACTGAAAGTGGAGCTGGGGGCAGAACTGGGGAAGGGGGAGGAGCTGGGACTGGGGGCAGAGGTATGTGGCACCCTCTCCTCCCCGCATGTTACTCAGTCCCCGCCTAGTGGTCCCACAGTTTAGGGACCACTGCACTAGTGTGTCTTGATGATCCATATTTTAATGAAAAGGCTTCCAAACCTTCTAAAGTTTACCAGCTATCTGTGTAACACAGAACAAACTACTGCCCCTCAATTCCTAGGGCTGCAGAACAGGGATCTTCTTTGCTTTCCTCAGTTAATTTCCCTGTCTAACTCCAGCAAAGTTGTCAAGTGCCTGGGAAAACAGAAAAATATCAGGGAACAGTAAATAGAAAACGAAAAGTAAAAGTGGACAGAAAAAAACATGGAGGCTTCTCCAGGGAAATTGTAATCTTCAGGGGCTCTATCAGACAGTGATATGTGTTCTCCTGTTACTCTGGAGATCCAGGTGTGGGCTTTTTGCTTCTTTTAACATTTTTTAATGACACAGCTGATATTCTGCTTGAGAAGGCTGAGAATCAAATGCTCAGCTCTGGCATGCTGTACTCCTTTACAGGGTGCAATGTCGTCAATCTGTGCTTGTGACTTCTCCCTCTGCACCCACAGATGCTTTCTGCCTGCCTCTCTCCTCTGCTAACAGAATGCCCTGCAATTGTGCTGGTATGGTGTCCTCCTACACCACCTTAATTAAACAATAGTTTAAAAACCACAGTGTAACCCTATATCTGAAGGAATCCCATCAGGCCCCTACCCTCTGGTGTGAAACATAATAGCTCTACCTGTTGTGTTTTTCTCCTAGATCTTTTGATATTACACTGCAGAAAGCTTTTGAAGTTTGACAATTGGAATCTTAAACCAGAATATTACATGCTGATAAAAATTAGTAAACTTTTAAATAGGGTGAATATCCTTTGTCAGTGCTGTTTAGAGTACAATACATGTTCTTTTGACAAAGGTAAAGAGCAAGAAATCCAGAAGTTTAAACAAATTTCTCAGTGTTCAATTTTCCTTTTAATAACCTCTAGCAAACTGCATGTCCTATTTCAAAATTATTGCATATATGGAAGGAATGCTTTTCCTGTTAGCCAGCAAATTAGTATATAATGCATCTTTTCATTTGTAATGGTAGTCTTTGCTTCCCAAGGCATCATCAGAGCATAAGTTTCTCCCTTGTCATATTTAAACTCTTGTGGAAGCTTGTCCATTTACAGAACAGCCGAGCTGCAGTTTCACTTTGGTTTTTGGGGAGAGTCAGGAAGAATTCTTTCCTATCCCTGAACACTGTCAAATGGGGAATATAAATATTTCATATAGGAGGTTTTAATATTTCCTTTGGCTATCAATTAAACTCACACTGTTTAATTAGATTGGGAGCCAAAACACTTTTTTAAATACTATTTCTACCTAAAAGTAAGTTGTTTTTTTGTCTTCCTTTTCTGGCAAATAATAGCTATATAATTGCACGCTCACACACCCTCTCTGCCAGTCTCTTTCCTTCTGAGAATTGTTTGCGTCCCTTCCTGGCAACTTCTCTCCTCTCCTCTCCTCTTATTCTGTTTCCATCATTCTGTTTCCATCTGTTTTCCATTCTATAACCCTGTGCCCTCTCTTGTCCTGTAGGTGTGGTGGAGTGAATATTGTATATTTGCAGTCCTGTGTCAAGCTTTGACACAAAGAACCTCTGCAAATCTGTAACAACAAATGTATATTAAAATACAAACAATATATATCTTTCCCCTAGCTGGTCCCTGTCTGAATCCTGATGCTCTCATTTGACCCCTATTTACATTCCTTCGCTTTCTCCCCATGTCAGACCGAGCACTGAGTGTCATCCTTCTAATGTAGGGGTGGCCAAACTATGTCTCGCAAGTTGCATGTGGCTCTTTCATAGTTAAAATCCACTTGTGGACCCCCTCTCCCATTCTCCACTATGAGACAGTGGGGATGGGAGGGGAGCTTGGGACCTCGTCCTGGTGGTGGGGTGGGGCTTCTGCCCAGTGGGGAGGGGGACCTTGGGGCTTCAGCCCTGCAGGGCGTGCCTTTTGGGGCTTCAACAGGAGTGAGGCTGAAGCCCCAGGCCCTGGCAGGTGTGCGCTGGCTCTCGAACGTCTAAAGATTGTCCCATGTGGCTCAGAGGGCAATAAGTTTGGCCACCCGTGGATGACAGCTGGTTGAAACTCCCTTTATTATTTCAGTGACACGTATTAATTAGCTTCTAAAAAGATGTCTGTTCAGTGTAAGGCACTCCCTATACTAGTGCTCTTTACTATTTTTGAGGTGGGGGTCACTTTGGCAAAAAACCTTAGTGTCAGAGCCACATCAATGCGACACAGACGGTTGAACACTCTGAATTCGTTGTTGATATGGTAATATTGCTTGGGGTGCAGGATGGGGTATGGCTCTGGGAGGGGGCTCAGGGCTGCGGGAGGGGCTTGGAGTGCAGGAGGGTGTATTGGGATCTGGCTCTGGGAGGGGGCTTAGGGCTGGGGCAGGGGTTTAGGGTGCAGGAGAGGGTATGGGGGCTGGCTCTTGGAGGCTGCAGGTTGGGTGGTAGAAGAGCTATTCAGAACCTGCTCATCGAAGGGTGCAGCACTTACTTCAGGCAGCCCTGGCCCCACGTTGCTCCTGGAAGGGGTCAATGCTCCCCTGCAGCCACTGTGGGGGGACGTGGCTCTGCGCGCTGCCTCTCTCTGCAGGCACTGCCCCCGCAACTCACATTGGACACAGTTTCCCGTTCCTGGCCAATGGGAGCTGCAGGGGTGGTGCTTGCAGGCAGGAGCAGTGTGTGGAGATCTCTACTCCCCCACTTATCCCGCTGGGGTGTGCTGGCCACTTCTGGGAGCAGCGTGGGGCCGGGGTAGGCAGGGAGCTTGCCTTAGCTATAGCCCCACTGCACTGCTGGAGAGTGCGATCAACAGGGAGCCGCATTTAGGGTCCATGGGAGACACCACTGGCTCGTAGGCCTTGCAGTGAAGAACACTGCCCAGTATCCTGATGGCGGCTGAGTTGCTTTTCCTCTACAATGTTTTTATCCCTTGTGTCCGAGTACAGGTCTGGCAAATCAGGAGGCTAGCCCAGTGTCAAGTCCACCCGCCCCAACAAAGAACAAACATTCAGCTATCACCCAGCCCTCAAAAACTATATACATATGTGTGGGGTTCTTTGTGCCCAGAAAGTAGTGTTTGCTAATGTGGTGAGTTTGTAGATAGCCTGAGACTGTAGCTCTTTGAATTCTGAAACCTAATGAAAAGTTCGGTAGCAACAATACTACTCTCTTACTGTCAGTCACTGTCAAACATTAAGATAATGGTCTTATCCATTGTAGGATGCATTAGAGATATTTGTATGATACATAGTAAGAGAACCAAAAAAGAGCCACCATGGTTAAACAACAAAGTAAAAGAATCAGTGAGAGGCAAAAAGGCATCCTTTAAAAAGTGGAATATAAATCCTAAAGAGGAAAATAGAAAGCATAAACTCTGGCAAATGAAGTGTAAAAATATAATTAGAAAGACCAAAAAATTTGAAGAACAGCTAGCCAAAGACTCCAATTTTTTTTAAATACATCAGAAGTAGAAAGCCTGCTAAACAACCAGTGCTAAACAATCGAGATGCTAAAGGAGCAGTCAGAGACGATAAGGCCATTGTGGAGAAACTAAAGGAATTCTTTGCGTCAGTCTTCACTGTTGAGGATGTGAGGGAGGTTCCCAAACCTGAGCCATTCTTTTAGGGTGACAGATCTGAGGAACTGTCACAAATTGAGGTGTCATTAGAGGAGGTTTTGGGACAAATTGATAAACTAAACGGTAATAAATCTCCAGAACCTGCTGGTATTCACCCAAGAGTTCTGAAGGAACTCAAATGTGAAATTGCAGGACTACTAACTGTAGTCTGTAACCTATCATTTAAATCAGCTTCTGTACCAAATGACTGGAGGATAGCTAATGTGACCCCAGTTTTTAAAAAGGGCTCCAGAGATGAGCCTGGCAACTACAGGCCAGTGAGCCTCACTTCAGTATCGGGCAAATTGGTTGAAACCATCGTAAAGAACAAAATTGTCAGACACATAGATGAACATAGTTTGTTGGGAAATAGTCAACATGGTTTTTGTAAAGGGAAATCATGCCTCACCAATCTACTAGAATTCTTTGAGAGGGTCAACAAGCATGCGGACAAAGGAGATCGAGTGGATATAGTGTATTTAGATTTTCAGAAAGCCTTTGACAAGGTCCCTCACTAAAGGCTTTTAAGCAAAATAAGCAGTCATGGGATAAGAGGGAAGGTTCTCTCATGGTTTGGTAACTGGCTAAAAGATAGGAAACAAAAGGTAGGAATAAATGGTCAGTTTTCAGAATGGAGAGAGGTAAATAGTGGTGTCCCCCAGGGATTTGTACTGGGCCCAGTCTTATTTTAACATATTCATAAACGATCTGGAAAAAGAGGTAAACAGTGAGGTGGCAAAATTTGCAGATGATACAAAACTATTCAAGATAGTTAAGTCCCAGGCAGACTGCGAAGAGGTACGAAAGGAGCTCACAAAAGTGGGTGACTGGGCAACAAAATAGCAGATGAAATTTCATGTTGATAAATACAAAGTAATGCACATTGGAAAACATAATCCCAACTATATATATACAATGATGGGGCCTAAATTAGCTGTTGCCACTCAAGAAAGAGATCTTGGAGTCATTGTGGATAGTTCTCTGAAATCACCTGTTCAATGTGCAGCAACAGTCAAAAAAGCAAACAGAATGCTGGGAATCATTAAGAAAGGGATCGATAATAGGACAGAAAATATCAATTTGCCTCTATATAAATCCATGGCACGCCCAGACCTTGAATACTGCATGCAGATGTGGTTGCCCCATCTCAAAAAAGATATATTGGAATTGGAAAAGGTTCGGAAAAGGGCAGCAAAAATGATTAGGGGTATAGAATGGCTTCCATATGAGGAGAGATTAATAAGTCTGGGACTTTTCAGCTTGGAAAAGAGGCAACTAAGGGGGGATATGATAGAGGTCTATAAAATCATGAGTGGTATAGAGAAAGTAAATAAGGAAGTGTTATTTACTCCTTCTCATAATACAAGAACAAGGGGCCACCCAATGAAATTAATAGGTAGCAGGTTTAAAACAGACAAAGTATTTTTTCACGCAACACATTGTCAACCTATGGAACTCCTTGCCAGAGGGTGTTGTGAAGGCCAGTACTATAATGGGGTTCAAAAGGGAGCTAGATAGTCATGGAAGATAGGTCCATCAGTGGCTATTAGCCAGGATGAGCAGGAATGGTGTTCTTAGCCTCTGTTTGCCAGAAGCTGGGAATGAACGACAGGGGATGGATCACTTGTTTACCTGTTCTGTTAATTACCTCTGGCGCACCTGCTATTGGCCACTGTCAGAGGACAGGATACTGGGCTTGATGGACCTTTGGTCTGACCCAGTGTGGCCGTTCATATGTTCTTACGTTCTGTCAGAGTGGTGGAACAGCTAGCTGCAGTTAAGTTCTGCTGAAATGAAGAACCAGGAATTCAAGTCCCTCCCTCTTTCGCACCCCTACCCCCCCCCCCCCAAAACACCCCTCACCCTCCCCACAAGCTAGAGGGAAAGGAGAAACATATCTTCTCACCTATATCATATATTTCATTTACCTCTTGGGGGGCCAAAATCCCCATCTGCACCTCCCAAGTTGCCAAAATCTTTAACTTCCTCTTGACAGCTTCTATAATGTTGTGCATTGTCCACAAAATTTGCTGCAAACTGAAAAAGTTTAGGAGAACCTAAATAAATAAAAATATTTAAAAATTAATGCAAGTGAGACTACTAATGGTGGGTACCATTTTTTTATACTTATTTCAGTAACAATCTATTTTTCATTCAGTGATTCTATTACACGATTTCCCATCTTGGGGATAAACCAAGGAGAAACTGTAATGCAAAAATAAATGTTGCAAAACTATTAGATTAACTTCTTCAGTAATTAAACATAGGCAAGTTCTAGCTACTTTTCTCCTTTTAAAAACCCCAGGGTTTGGTGATGGGGTGTTTTTCTGAGTTTGTAAGTCTGTCAGCTGCTGATTTGATTAAGGAAATCTTGCGGCCTTGATGGTACGACACTTCTATATCCTATTCTATCATATATTCTGTATGTTGAGGGTCTAGGAGTGGAAGAGGATGGAACCTTGTTGGGTGGTTGTCAGTTGTTTCCAATGAAGAGATCTCTCCTTGGTGCAGTTGTTTGCATTTCTGTGGTCAGTGGTATAAGGAAATACCATGTTGTAAAAATTTCCAATTGTTTCCTCCAGGGTTCTTCTCAATTGCACAATCGTTTGTTTTTGTTTGTAAAAAAAGAAGAAATTAGTTTTTTAGCTCATTACTTTGAAACTCAGAAATCTGTAAAATCTACTGGTTTTATCTTTGATTTTGTAACCCAATGTCAGGAATCAAACCAGAGGTAATATCTCTCTTTATACTGATCAGCCATTAAATACCAGTGGCTGTAGGATTTCTCTCTTCTCCACAAATGTTTCTCTTTGGGATATTTCCTTGTGCCCCTGAATATCTGGCATCATGATGACTCATCATGGTTACTAGATGGAACTCTAGAGAACTAGTCAGTGTTGCTTTGCCCAGCTTTTATGGGAGAGGTCACTAGAATAGCAACCTCTGTTGCATAAATATTCATCAGGAGGAACAGGCTCTTTGACCAACAAATCCTTTCTTGCCACTGAGTGAAGTACTTCATAAAAAATTTCATTTACAGTCTTATTTTCATTTCCACACAGTGTTAATTTTCAATAATGAATTATTAAATCCATTCCTATTAGAATTGCCTGAGTTTTGAATGAAAGTCTCTGACATTTCTTGCCCAACTTTGATGTGGATGGTGTCTTTCACAAATCAGCTGACGTCTAAATGTGCATCCAAGTTTAGGTGTTAAAGTCCACTGGTGATCCAGTGAATGTGGAGAAAATACCATAATTCTGCCAAAAGTCAGTGGCTTTCTTAAGAGAAAATGAAAATATTTAAAGATATTTGCTTAAACTTAGGCCTTCTCACAATTTCTTCAGACCTTGAATCTTTTTTGTGGCTCTTTCCTGCACCCTCTCCAGTTTTTCAAAATCCTTTTCCAAATCGCTGTACTCCTACTCACTAGTCCCTTGTTTGTGCATCCAAGGATCATATTAGCCTTTTTTGCCACAATATTGCACTGGGAGCTCATATTCAGTTGCTTATCTGCTGTGATCCTTAAATGCTTTTCAGAGTCACTGTTCTCCAAGATACAATCTCCCCATTCTGTAGGTAGGGTCTGCATTCTTAGTTTGATGTGTAATTTTTCATTTGACTATATTAAAACACATTTTGTTGGAATTGACCACACATACCAAGTGAACCTGATTTCTAGGTGACTGTCCTGTCTTCATAATTATTTACAACTATGTCAATCTTGTGTCACATGCAAATTTTACCAGCAGTGATTTTTATATTTACTTCCAGATCGTTGATTAAAATGTTGAATAGCACTGAGCCTAGTACCGATCTCTGTGGAACCCCAATAGAAACACCCACACTAGCTGATGGTTCCCTACTGATTTACTACTTTTTGAGATCTGTCAGTTAGCCAGTTCTTATTCGTTTTAACATGTGCCTTATGATCTAGTATAATACTAATTTTTAAATATGAATGTTGTGTGGTCCTAAATCAAATGCCTTACCAAAGTTTTAAGTCTGCTACATCTACTCAGTTACCTTTTTCCACCAAATTTATAATCTCATCAAAGAATGAAATCAGGCTTATTTGACAAGATCTATTTGTTGTAAAACCACATTGACTGGCATTAATTATATTTTTTATCAGTTGAATAACATATCAGTTTTCCTATTATTTTGTCCATGATTGATGCTGGGCTAACTGACCTATAGTTACTTAGATCATGCTGCTTGCCCTTTTATGAAGATTGCCACATTAGGAGTCTTCTAGAATTTCCTTAGTATTCTAAAACTTAATAAAATTTAACATCAGTAGGCCAGAGATCTTCTCTTCAAACTCTTTTAGGACTCTTGGATACAAGTTATCCAGGCCTGATTTTAAAAATGTTTTTAAAAGTTTATCACTAGTAGGTATTTTATATCCTCAGTTACTAATGGACTAGCGAGAGTACTTCCTTATCCTGGCATGAGAGGAATACATCATCCTGCCTCATTCCAAATACAAAACAGATATTTATTGAACAAACATAGAAACCACAGTAAGCTGTATCAATAGAAACTGCATCTTATAGTGGCTTTGCCTGTCTGTTCTGTGGGTTTGCCCTGATGCAGCCACACCAATGGCTGGCCAACAATTGATGAAGTCCCCCCACTGTAAATGAGGTCTGAATTTAGAAGCAGGTGAGTAACTATCACTGAAGTAGCACTTTGTTATGTATTCGGCAATGAAGTGGTTAGAGAAGAGAGAATTATACTCACTGCTAGGATAGATGGCGACCTGATAGTTTTCATACAATTTCCTATAATATAGACTGCTCTTTTTCGCATTAAATTTCTCACTTGTCAGTCTTACAAGTAGAAAGAGAACAGATGAAGTTTTAAAATGACTATTGCTATGAGATATGTTTATATATTGGGACCGACGGTATGTTACCGAAAAACCTTCACATTTATTTATTCAGAATCTTGCCGTGTCATTAAGTATGCATGTGACTGAGAGTGAGGAATTGGTTTTATCCAGCTGAATAATTGGGGAAAACACATTACTTGATTACACATGGAATAACTGAATTTCATAATTATTTAATCACGTCTTTTTAAAAAAAATAAATATTGTTATGCTCTTGGAATAACTTGTTAATAGTAAGCCTTACCTGACTGTGTACATGGGTTTTTTTATATTCTTAAACTTTGCTTTCCTGGAAGGCCAACTCTTAATACAACTAAAATTATTAGAGAACATTGGACTGACCAAGAAGTAGTAATGGTGGGGTTAGGGCTGTCTAATACAGCCGAAAAACAGTGATGCAAGAAATGCATAGCGTACCGTTGTAGAGATCAAAAAAAATATTTTGGGAGTACTCTGGCCAATTTGTGAAACAGTAAGAAGGAAAAACTGGTGATGGCTGGAATAGGCTGTCACAGCCTTATGAATAAAAATACCATGGTTAATGAGAAATGTATATGTCTGGATTGCTTTGTACAAACAGAGCGTACTGGTTTCATAATGGTAAACCCTTATATTCATTTTATGAATCTATGACTTTATTGCTAAGTTTGAATCCTACAGATGTGCTCTTGCTGTCTTGTGGGGTTTTTGGTTTGTTTTTGTCCCCCGCTCCCCCACCCCTCCACTGTAATCTGCTATATATGGCGTGACTTCAGAATGTGAAGAGTGGTTTTGATTTGTTGGGAAAATGGTAGAAATACTTTGGTTTTTTGCCCCCTGTGAATTGCATACAGAGGAAGAGATTTTTACTGCAGAAAATAGTTCATACCAGAGAGAACAAAGATGTTAGAAACACGGGGATTTTTTTCTTGTGCCCTTTTTTCATACATTTTATTTAGGCATTTCACTTTCACATAAAAAGGTTAATTGGAAGCAAAGGGGAAGTTAATAGCATCCCAGCTGCCTTGAAGGACAGGGTTGAAAAGAGGCAGAAGTTTCTCTATGAACTTTGAACTCTAGTACAGTACTTATGACGTGGCCAAACTTCAAAGAGAAATGTTCCTCTTTCTCTTGCTCCCCACCCAAATTGTGGTCTGCTCACTCAACTACATCTCAGAGGCAGCAGGGCTACTTCACAAGTTTTGTTTTTTGTTGTGCTGAAAGAAGAGTATGGATCATACTTAAAATGGTGGTGACACTTTTAAGTATCTAATATTTTTTTTATTGAATTTTGGATTCAGAATTGTGAGAATTTGGCAAAATGTCAGGATTCATGTACTAATACATTCCTGACTGGATATTTATCAACATTCTCCAATTTTAAGGGTTCCCCTTTTCCATGACTGATGCTGTATAATTAGAGCCTTGCAAATCTGTGGATATCCGCATCTGCGGATGCGGATATCCACGGACCATGATTGCGGATTGCGGCTCGCGGCTCGGATGCGGATACGGATTTTGTATCCGTGCAGAGTTCTATGTATAATGTATTGTTCGTTCATTCTTTTAAATCTACATACATCTTCTCAAATTTCATAGTGAGTTTTTATGTAAATATTTTGAAGAGTTCAAGAAACCTTTTGATTAATACATCTTTAGAAGTAAGTATACAGTATGCTGAAAGGTAACACAACACAATTCCAACAATATAGAAATCCTCTCAGGAGACAATGATCTTTTTGTTTCACTTTACAGGTTAACTACATTAATAGAGCAAGGAGAATTGTGAAAAACATCCCAGGTAATTAAATGTTTTAAATTCTATAGCAATGTGTTCTTGGAGGCAGTTTAAAATAAATCTCCATCATTCTTAGCCAATACTGTCAAGATCATCATTATATTAAACGCCTGAAAAATTATTAAAATTGCTTTAAAGTGACAATGTGATACATTTTACGCCTCTGCCTATCAAACTCACTCATATTCTCTTGTTATATAATATATTATAGTAGGAAGCAATCTTGCATTGTCTAGGGATGGTCTAGAGCTGAACATACCATATAATACTCTTATGGCACCTTTTTATATTTGAGGATCTCAGTGCTTTATAAACAATAATTAAACTTCACTACACCACACTTAATAGGAAAGTATTATCCTGTTTTTATAAATGGGTAACATAAGTCACACAGCTTAAGTGCCAAAGAACACCTAGCAAGTGTTTTGACCATGGTGTGTCACTTTGCTAAATTGAAATAATTTCTGTAGTCAGCTTTACAATGTGTTAAATTCTGCTATTCATCTTATGTTCTTTTCCAAGAGAGTCTTTAGGCAGCAGAACCTGAGCAGTTGCCTGTGTTTTAGATACAAGGTGGCTGTTGTCATTCATACCTTCCTCCCCTCACAGCCTGATTATTTGCTGCCTCTTGGAAAGTGGCCCTGTGTGTACATCTAGGGAGATGGTATGTAATGGGTTTTCATCTTCAGGCTGGTAGGCAGCAAATACTCTAGCAGTGTATTTCTTCCTTTCCCTAAAACCTTGTTTCCACTGAAGGTGCTTCTAATTTTAGATGCCCTAGATCAGTGGTCACCAACCGATAAATCTCAATCGCTTGGTCGATCCTCCATGTCGATCGTGATCTCCAGCGGCGCAGTGTGACTGCAGTTAAGACAGACTCCCTGCCTACCCCGGCCCCATGGCGCTCCCCGAAGCAGCCCGCGCAGCCCTGCGGCTCTTGTGGGGGGGAGGGGCAGGGGTCTCCCCCCGCACACTGTTCCTGCCTTCAAGCACTGCCCCCGCAGCGCCCATTGGCCGGGAGAGCTGCGGGGACGGTGCTTGCAGAGAGGGGCAGCATGTGGAGCCACGTACCTCCTCACCCCCCAGGGGCTGCTGGGGCACATTGGCCCTTTCCAGGAGCTGTGTGGGGCTGGGTTAGGCATGGAGGCTGCTTTAGCCTTGCTGTGCCCACTGCTGACGGGGAGCCTCCAGAGGTAAATGCTGCTTGGCGGGAGGCCGCACCCAATACTCCCTCCTGAACCCCACCCTGAGCCCCCTCCCAGAGCCAGCACCCCATACCCCCTCCTACACCCCAACCCCCAGCCCTGAACCCACTTCCAGAGCCAGCACCCTGTACCCCCTCCTGCACCCCAACACTCTGCCCCAGCCTGGAACCCCGTCCTGCACCCAAACTCTCACATAGAGCTTGCACCCCTCACTCCCTCCTGCATCCCAACCCCCTTCCCCAGGCTCAACCCAGAGCCACCTCCCACACGACGAACCCCTTCCTGAACCCCAACCCCCTGCCCCAGCCCAGTGAAAGTGAGTGAGGGTGAGGGAGAGCAAGTGACTGAGAGACTGGGGATGGTGGTGGCGTGAGTGGGGGGGGGGGGGGGCTTTGGGGAAGGGGCGGGGTAGATCCTGAGCTGCCCTTAGATTCAGAAAGTGATCTTGGGTATAAAAAGGTTGGAGACCACTGCCTTAGATAAAATAAAATAAGCCAAAACACTTCATTATCTGTCTTATGTCCTGATGCCCACTGTGCTGGTAAACCAGCTACTTTAGAATTTATCTTGCCGTAGGGCCTGGCTACAGCCGTACTCTTGGCCTGCTACTCTTGCTTTGTTACTCAGTCACTTGTACCTTGAACAGCCCGTTTTTGGTGTGCCACATGTTTTCGTTCTCAAAATTCCACCTACTTTCCCAAACTCTGTTTTTAGTTACCTTTCTTTTGCTAACCTCAGCCCCAGTGCTCTTGGGCCTGATTTTCTTCACCTTTCTTAAACCAAAAGAAACTCATGTGACCAAACAGCATTTTAATTTCCTGTGATTTGTCCTCCCCATCCCCAACTCTTTCTTGCCATCACTTGCTATGTTATGTTTAATTTAGAATGTGAGCTCCTCTGGGCAGCTTATCACATGCTTCTGTTCATAGAATGCAAATCTGTATGCAATCACTTACCCGTCTTTCCTAAGCTTTGTCACCTACAGGAGTACCATGCCAGTTCATGGAGAGTTTGTAAAACTCATAATTTTAATTATTAAAAAATGTTCTTGGATGTCTATTGGTACTTTTTAATGAAATCAAATAGTGATGAAAACTTTTTAAAAAACAAAAACAAAAAAAGCAACCCCCAAAAAACTGCTTCACCAAGAATACCTGAAATTGTGACTTAGTAGTGATAAGAAAGGCATGATTGTTGAGCTTCATGCTGTATGTAATAGTTTTGGTTAATTATCTAGATTTCAGCTATACAGATTGTTGATGCAAATCGTACAACAGCAACTTCATGTATGTATGTAAAAGAACCATATTTACATATAAATAATTTTGTCTAGCATGAGTAATTGGTTTCCATGGGATTTACTTTGGTGACCAGCCTTCAACTCCCAGTACAACTGGTATATCTGAAGTGAGTTGAATATAGTTGTTTCTTGCCTGCTAAAGTGACATCAAACCAAAGTTTTTTCATATGTTGGAGGGGCAGGGGGAGGTGGTAGGGAACTCCAAATCCCCACTATTTCTCTTCATTATTTAGTAATCTTGAGTTTAGAGTCTCCTTAATTAACAAGCTTCTATACCATTGCTAAAACAGGATTTGACATCTGCCTAATTTCCCCATTTATCTGCTTTCTACCTCTTAGATCTCAGTTCTTGCTACAGTGTGGAGAGTAGCAGTATTAATATTTTGTTCCTGCCTTTTGATTTTTTTTTCCCCCTCATCAAAAGGTGTTTCTCTCTGGAACAGTTTCTCCAACATACAGGAAATCCACAAGAAAAGGCAGGCAGTCTTATGGGGCTTATATATATATATATTGACTATGCCTGAACTCCTGATCTCTTGGTGGGTGTCTCTTCACCGAGGCTCGAGGTTATGCCAAGCCTCCCTTGTAAGTCACTTGTGTAGACTTAAGAAGTCAGAGGAGAAAATCTTCCCCAGAGGTGGGGAAAATGTCAAGCCCACTATCAATAATATGCCTTCCCACTTCTGGAAGCAATAGAAGTATATCCAGTTGACTCTGTTTTGAAGTAATTCCTGTTGTCTTTTCCACCTTTCTTGATAAATTCAGACCTTCTGAGATGCCTGAGGTTGTCTGAAATGCAAGTCCTTTTTCCCCTTAAAACTTAAGGGCCTCCGATTCCCAGCACTCACTCCTTTCAATTCACTCTGGAAATTACCTCTCTCACAGCCTCCCGGTAAGATAAGAAGCTGGCAGGAGATAATATAAAGGAATTATTACATCACTGAAAAGAAAGATGCAAGTGAACCTCAACTCCTTCATTTGAATTTTTCCATTGCTGGAGGAGAGGTTTCTGTCTCCTTGCCTAATATGGAGGAAACAGATTTCTCCAGAGGCTTTTTGCCCCAGGAGACCTTCCTTAAATGTGCAAAACCCTGTCAGATTCTTTTCCTGACACTTCTGACCTCCCATGCTAGTCCCTCAAAAAGACTTCTAAAGAGATTTCCCATATTGCAGAGGAAGACCAGACATGGCCTTTCCTACTTACCCTGCAATTGAAGCATTGATAAGTAACATGTGGCTGGCTCCAAACTACAAGCTTTTCCCTTTTCCAGCCATTTAAAAAAACACTCTCCAGCTGAAAAGTTTGAACACTCTCTCCTGTGTGATTAATCAATTCTTTTTTTGCATAATATAGCTCAATGTTAGTTATTCTTTTGTCTGCTGCAGAGATAGTATCCGTAATCAAGTGAAGGAGTTCACTGTGGCCTTCTCCCTGGTTCATGGACAGAAAATTTAAGTCAGTTTCTCTTTTCTATAGTGTAGAGGCTGTTCCTTTGGGAGATTTCTCAAAGCTCCATTGTGAAATGCCTGTGAGAGACACTAGATACTGTACATTGCTTAGAATTGCTGATAAATTGAAAATATAAATGGTTACTGAATCTTTGGGGCTATGAATGAAAAGCGGATAAGAATATCTTATAACAATTCAAGAGGAAAAACTAATGGTAACCTTCTGGGAGGAGAGGTGACCATTACAATATAAGCAAATATAGGCTGTAATATTTGATATTCAAGCAAGTTTGAAAAGAGCTCTTAAAACTTTCAGGAGATAGGCACCCTACTTATTAATGTAGGGAAATTGTGTTCCATACAATGGTAAATGAAATGAGAACTGTTCTGCAAGTATTGTAATGGAATAGGGTAGAGATCAACCTACTTTCTAAAATAAATTAGACAGGCAAACATCAGTACTCCCAAAGAGAATACTATCTGCAACTCCACAGCTAGTAGGTTCATACAAGGTGTTTAAACTTGACATTAGAGGAGAAAGGGTAGGGAATATCTTATTGATTGGGACAGCCAAAGGTAGATATAGGCAGGTCACTTGATAGTAGGGGGAATCTTTGACACTTTGCAGTGATAAAGGATAGACAAGGTCTCTGATAGCCTGAGCATGAAAAGTGAACGTAGTATTTTTTTTCTTTATTCTGGTACGATAGGTTAGGGAGCCTAACAACTATAGGCATATTTGTGCCATCTCATTTTGATCTTTAACTTTTTTTTCTAATATTTATTTTCTTTAATGCTACTGGCTCATAGACTTTTCACAGTATTCATTTAGCACCTCACGAGAAGTAAATGATGTTTCAATATCTGAGGAGACTTAATAAAAGCGAGTCTGGAATCTAAACCCACTGAGGGTCTCTGAAGGCATGGACCAGATGGTCCTGTATCATAAAATGTAAGAGCAGAGTTCATTTGGGAGGCAAAATTGGCAATGTGCACCCCCCAAAAAAGGCAAGGGGGTTTCTCCAGTTCATTCAATAAACCCAGTCCAGAATATCGCCTCTAATTTCAAATGTGGTGGGAGAGCAGATTCAGTCAACCTTTTGTTTTGTTCTGTTCTGTTTTTGGAACAGGCAGTGGGCAAATTGCATAGCAAAGTGATAACACGGAAGATCACGTGAGCCTGTGTTGTCCAGATGTATTACCTGATTTCAGAAGGAATTGGCAAGAATTGGGACTAAACTGAGTATTGTCCATAGTTTCTCAACCCAATTCAACAGAATTCAATGTCTTACTATTTACATTCCACAAACTGCAATCTCTTTCCTACGTTCTCTTTCCTGATTTTTTTTTCTACAGTCCACAGAAAGGAGAATTCAACAGCCTTAAACTACCTTTGAAGCAGTGTCAGTGAGCCCTTTGTCCAAAAGTCTCAGGAGTCTACTCTAGTTTATTATCCCAGTTATGTCACAGTGGTTACTTTCATTAGATTATAAACTTTTAGAGTGGTGAGTCTCATAATGTACCTTGTATATAATCAAGCACACCTTGGAGCTTAATAAATGATGCTCCCAATTATAGGTTTAAAATCGCTACATGAATCTCTTGTGAAGGAAAAGATGAAAATGGAGTTGGCGAGAACAATTGCCTAAGTATTTTCACAGTTCACCAATGCCAGAAAGTTCCTCTAGGCTGAATACTTTCTGTATGTGCTACTAGATTGGTGTACTCATGAGTTTCTGCGGATTTTTTTGGTTGTACCCTGCCATTAGCATTTTTCTCCACCTTGAAGATCATAACAGAAAAGTATGGTTTCAGAGTAGCAGCCGTGTTAGTTTGCATTTGCAAAAAGAAAAGGAGCACTTGTGGCACCTTAGAAACTAATAAATTTATTTGAGCATAAGCTTTCGTGAGCTACAGCTCACTTCATCGGATGCATTCAGTGGAAAATACAGTGGGGAGATTTATATACATAGAGAACATGATACAATGGGTCCCCCCTGCTCTCCTGCTGGTAATAGCTCACCTAAGTGATCACTCTCCTTACAGTGTGTATGGTAACACCCATTGTTTCATGTTCCCTATGTATATAAATCTCCCCACTGTATTTTCCAATGAATGCATCTGATGAAGTGAGCTGTAGCTCACGAAAGCTTATGCTGAAATAAATTTTAGTCTCTAAGGTGCCACAAGTACTCCTTTTCTTTTAACAGAAAAGTAGTACGTGGTGGTATCACCATTGAGACGATGGACACACCCTCCTTGCAAAGATGGCTGTCGTAGCTTGAGCGGAGCTCCTCCTTTTGGATGTATACCACACCACTCTGTTTGTATCCAACACACTGGACACTGTGTTTTACAGCTGTACAAAGTCCAGGCACTGCCTCTGGGTTTGGGTTAGTATGCAGAGTCTCGGTGCAGATTTTCTTTCAGACACCCTCTTATGAAAGCTGAGACTCCATGGTTTGACTGCGTAGGCCCTGTAACTAGTGTCTACTTCCCCAGAATCCCTAGTCGTTTAAGCATACCCTGTCCCAAAGCTCTAACCTTATGGGCACTTCAATTTCCAATTGACCTCTTGAAGGTCATATGATTTGTTGAAGCAAACAGGCACAGACTTGAAAAAAAAATTGATACAACTGTTCTTTAATGTAGATAGAGCAAGAGAGTTTGCAGATCTAGGTAATGTTGCAGAAATCTCCCATTTTATCCACGCTGGTTAATTGGGATTCTTTTCCACCAGTAAAACTGGCAGTATGGGACACTTTGTGTGACTTAGTCTGATAATGAGTGAATTGGCCCTTTAAACAAAAGGAGGAATTTTAAAAATATGTTGATGTAATAAGACTCATCTTAGGAACATAGGTGGTGAGCGGGAAGATGGATTCAGAGAAAGACAAAACCCTTTTTGTACTGCTGCCTTTTGGTCAAGAGGATAGAGTATAAATCATCCATTTCTGGGTTGTTATCTGTAATGGCATTTCAGAGGTAATAATTCTTTTCTCACCATAGTTACACCCTGTGTTCATACAATTTCTTCATTGTAGTTTGAAAAGATGGAATTGTTACAATGCTGTAAGGACAAACTGTTTTTGTGGTGAGATCTTCTATGGAAAAGGAGAGACCAGTATTTTCACTTATTAGATTAGTTTCCTGTTCAGCTGAAGAAATTATTCTGTAACTTAGCCCATATTTGCTAGAATGATCACAGCCATATCCTGTGGTGTGCATGGAAATGATTTTATATCTCTCTTCCACCCACCCAGTTTTCTGTGCTGATTGTGCTAATGTGTTGAACTATATTATTTACTGTAACAAACTATGTCAAAGGATTGGAGCTCTGCCCAGATGTAAGTGTAAACAGTAGTTAAATATTGGGTTGGAGACACAAATGAAATATAATTTGGGGTGTATATTGTGCAAAAATAAGACATTCATATACACTGTTGAAACAAAAGCAGTATAGGCATTGGTCCCATTTAACAGGTTAAAAATGCATTTCAGCATTTCTCCATTATGTGCAATAAATAAGAAATGCCCCCTTTTTAAAAATACAACACTGACTAATGTGTAAACTGATTTTACTCCTTTAGGAATGTGAAAAATTGGAAAATGTATGTTTTTGCGCCCTCCATACCTCAATTTTATGTAGAAAGGAAGAAGCCTTTAATTAGACAACACATCAGAAAAGCTTCAGAGGAGACACTCGTTAATGTTTTTATTACCAATTGAAGGAGCCACTTTAGGTCACTTTTTAAAGAACCCACCAGTTTGATTCCCACCCTGATTCCAAACTCCTCCTACTAGAGAGAGTGGGACTCCTTTAGCAAATGGCCTTCCTTCAAGGAGTGTCTGACGGAAAGGTTCAGGGAACAACAGGTCCAGGTTTGAGAACTCAATAGGGTGTTCCATTTTTAATATGACCAGTGTCCACTTGTTCCTCATAGCCAAAGCCTCTGTTCAAAAACAAGATGTATCCCCAGTGAGAGCAAGAATGGGGGAGGAGGAGGAGGTTGCTAAGATGAAATGGTCCGAATGTGTTGTCCTGGAATCTTTTATGAGCTGCTTCAGTTGGGACTTACTGCACTGCTATGGGTACCCGCATGGCCCCACAGTATGCCAACATTTTTATGGCTGACTTAAAACAACACTTCTTCAGCCCTCATCTCGTAACACGCTCTTACTCTACTTATGCTACATGGATGACATCTTCATCATCTGGACCCATGGAAAAGAAGGAATTCCACCATGATTTCAACAATTTCCATCCCACCATCAACCTCAGCCTGGACCAGTCCACACAAGAGATCCACTTCGTGGACACTACGGTGCTAATAAGAGATGGCCACATAACCACCACCCTATACCGGAAACCTACTGACCGCTATACTTACCTACATGCTTCCTGTTTTCATCCAGACCACATCACATGATCCATTGTCTACAGCCAAGCTCTAAGATGCAACTGCATTTGCTCCAATCCCTCAGACAGAGACAGACACCCGCAAGATCTCGATCAAGCGTTTTTAAAACTACAGTACCCACCTACTGAAGTGAAGAAACAGATTGACAGAGCCAGAAGAATACCCAGAAGTCACCAACTCCAGGACAGGCCCAACAAAGAAAGTAACAAAATGCCACTAGCCATCACCTTAAGCCCCCAACTAAAACCTCTCCAGAGCATCATCAAGGATCTACAACCTATCCTGAAAGACTATCCCTCACTCTCACAGATCTTGGGAGACAGGCCAGTCCTCGCTTATAGACAGCCCCACAACGTGAAGCAAATACTCACCAGCAACCACACAACAAAAACACTAACCCAGGAACCTATCCTTGCAACAAAGCCTGTTGCCAACTCTGTCCACGTATCTATTCAAGGGACACAGTCATAGGACCTAATCACATCAGCCACACCATAAGAGGCTCGTTCACCTGCACATCTACCAATGTGATATATGCCATCATGTGCCAACAATGCCCCTCTGCCATGTACATTGGTCAAACCGGACAATCTCTACGCAAAAGAATAAATGGACACACATCAGACATCAAGAATTATAACATTCAAAAACCAGTCGGAGAACACTCCAATCTCTTTCGCCACTCAATTTCAGACCTAAAAGTCGCAATTCTCCAGCAAAAAAACTTCAGAAACAGACTTCGGTGCGAAACTGCAGAATTGGAATTAATTTGCAGTCTGAACACCATTAAATTAGGCTTGACTAAAGACTGGGAGTAGACAGATCATTACACAAAGTAAAAACTCTTTGCCCATGCTAATTCTCCCCTCCCGCCCCCCCACTGTTGTTCACACCTTCTTGTCAACTGTTTGAAATGGGCCATCCTGATTATCCCTACAAAAGGTTTTTTTTCTCCTGGTGATAATAGCCCACCTTAACTGATTGGTCTCATTATAGTTATTATGGCAACACCCATTTTTTCATGTTCTCCCTGTGTATATGTGTGTATCTCTTCCTACTGTATTTTCCACTGCATTTATCCGATGAAGTGGGTTTTAGCCCACGAAAGCTTATGCCCAAATAAATTTGTTAGTCTCTAAGTTGCCACAAGTACTCCTCGGTTTTTTTTGGGCTCTTTTGCTGATCCAGAAGAGTGATAGAAGAATGGGGTGCCTTCCTTTAGATTCTTGGAAGTAAGGAATGGCTTCTCCAAAGGCAGGCAGCCTTTCAGGCAAGGAACTTGTCTTATTTATACATCCCCATTCTTTTCCAGTATGTTCCCTTTGTGGTTGTAGGGTTTATAATTACAGACACAAATTCATCATCTATAAGTGCTGTTTCACTAAACTGTAAGGGTGTTCTGACTTTTCTCCCTTACCTTGTGGAGGCATGTCTCATGGTTTTAAATTAATCAAACACTGATATTACTCTTCTTTCTAGCATCTGGAGAGTGTTGAAGAGTGTTTTTCCCCCTCCTCTTTCCAAAACCCTATCATGGATGCAGTTTTCTGGCAGCAGATAAACTTCCATATCACGTTCACGGTCAGATTCCTGGTCTATGAGATAAAGCAGTTTCATGCTAGGCAAAAGGAGGAGGATGACAATGTAAAGCTTCTCATTGACCTGGGGGTGAGAAAAACTAGGCTGTTTCAAGATTGAATTATGCAGGCTTGAGCTGTGCTTGCTATAGTGGGGAAAAGTTCTGGATTTTCACCAAGCAGAAAATTGAGGCTTTTTTCAGGTAAATACTAGTGGATTGTTCAAGGTTAGTAACACAGATGTGTGTTCTCTTATTCATTTAATTCTTAAATCATGAAGAGAAACTCTCAAGAAGCAAATATAAAGGATACCTTAGTTGCAGCAGTTCCTTGTTTACATCCTGAACATTAAGTTTCCAACCATTTCTAAATAACACTGCAATGTGTGTAGAAAATGCTGATTCAGAGCTCTAGGCTAGAGCACGTTAACTTGTTAACATGGCTGATTGCTTAATTTTGCCCTTTGGAGAAAATATTTAAATTTTAAATGTGTATTATGTTTAGCTAACATTATGATAATTATCTAAATTGGGTGAAAAATGGACCCACGTGTATTATTACCACACTATATATTTTGATTTAAAAATTGCTTAGTGGTTTTACTGTCTGAGAAGCAATTATTTTGTTTGATTACAGTACTTACAAAACAAATCTGTATCAGTAGAAAAGAAACTGCAACTTAATATGCAATTGCACAGTGCTATGATATTGGACTGGGGATTGTTTTTTTAACCTATAACCCAGTCTGGCTTATTCAGTCTTATAATTGACAGAATGTGGTGAATGAAAAATAATTGTTTAAAAAATTACTTTTTTCCAAGTTTTAGTCATAAGCCTTAAAGCTTTGTTAAACAGGCAGTTAGTCTGTATTCTTTAGCTTTTTTCCTCCATACCCATTGACATGCAGCTACTAGCAATGACCTCCTTAGCAAATGTTGATATTTAGAAAGGCAGTTTTACAAACATACAGCTTTTTGTGTTTCCTTTTGTCAAAACAGGTTTATCAGTAACAGTTATGCAATTTTCATAAAATGAGGATTTGTTTTTACTACTGACCAATAGCTGTGTGTGGAGAAGTTTGTGTTTAACTACTAAAAGTGGAATTAGCTTAAATATTTGTTTTAGTTAAATATCTTGGCCTCTGAGCCTAAAATGATGTCATTTTTGTAAGCATTGTTCAGTAGATTAAGTCACTTACAGCTGGATGCCTCTCAGTTCTTGGTTTTCTGCAGCACTGGTTTACAGACTTTCTCTAGCTTTGTTTCAGTATTCCAGTGGTGTATTTATTCACTTTTTGCAGTAGAATAATATATCAGTCATGTGTTGGGTGATTCGGAGGATCTGGTGGTGTTGCAACGTATGATCTTAAGGCTGACTTAACTTTTTTTTTTTAAGGAAAAAAGACACTAACCTATTACGTATTTCAGAAACACTTGAGTAAATGTGAGTATGATCACATATGCCTTGTCTACATTCCAGAATAGCCTCATTTCCACAATTAGTGGCCAGCAGTCGTTGTTGCTGCTGCATCAATGCTGACCCTCAATATAGAAGAGAATGTGCAGGGGTTTGTGCTGATCAGCTCAGTTGCACTGTATTTGAAGTAAACTCTGATTGGCTTAATTGGTGTAAACCTCAGCTTGCCCTTGTTTATACTTCAGCGTTAACACTGGTGCAGCT
Organism: Natator depressus; assembly: GCF_965152275.1. Taxonomy (NCBI): domain Eukaryota; kingdom Metazoa; phylum Chordata; order Testudines; family Cheloniidae; genus Natator; species Natator depressus. The sequence continues at coordinate 115,424,215 of NC_134240.1, read as the reverse complement.
ACACAAATTGCTGGCTATTGAGTACTTAATCAAGTCTAGTCCTAAGTTCTCCTTCAAGTGATTGTGCACGTATACATTCCCCTTCAGGTGAATGAGTGCCAAGTACAACTGACTAGGAGATTTCTGCCAGCAGTACTACTAGGTGGCATGTGTCCCTCTGCTCTCCTAGTGCATTGAGCCAGTGTCATAAAATGGGCATCTCCACTACCTCCCTCTGTTCCTTCTCCCCACCCGTGGTGAAAGTCAGAGCTTCCCATAGCTGTTTGCTTCAGTTAGCCAATGTTTTATGAAAAACTTTATCTAGTTTAGATAGCTCTTAGTGTTTTAGTTAGTTTAGTGCTCTGTGTAGATATCTAGCAATTTACTAGTTTAAAAAAAACCAAAAAATCCAGCTTTCAAGCAGTGTGCTATGTTCAGGGCAGTTACCCTTGTCATGGACAGGCAAAACAGCTACGTAAACTACCTGGGGGAAGAACATGTGAGGGACAAATATACAATTTGTACATTAATCCTTCCCTACTAGAACAAAAAAGCAGAGGGCCTACCACCTAAAAGTTCACCTAATAAAGGAAACCTTGTATCCTGCATCAAAACTGGATCCTGAACGTGAAGTGACAGAAGGCGACTGATTCCAAACCAACAAAAAATGCCAGCTGGGGCACTGCTGGTGCTCTCAGTACAGTTGACGCACCCAACACCCTCGATGCAGACACTTCTGGCACTGCTGGTGTTTTTCCCATACCTGACCCATCAGTGTGATCAGCACCACTGAAGTCTTCAGTGTCGTCAGTGCAGTTGGCTTCAACACTGATAGTAGTGATTACCTCGTTGGCCTTCAGATCTCCTTGTCCTATACTATATACATACCCGAGGGTGGCTCCCTATCAAAACCCTCACATATAGGAACAGCCCCTCTGTTTCCTGAGGAGGAATTCTAACTTTCCTCTTCAGACTTGGAACTTGAGGGGCACATGTCACCATCCTGATTTTTCAGATCAACTTATAGACATGACAGGGCACAGGTTGTAAGGACTTTGAATGATCTTCCTACACGGAAGCCACAAGATGGTACGCTACATTGTGGGGGACTCAACTGGAGAGTATCCCTCTTGCCATACTGGTCTTGGCCCATTCCAAAAGAGTTGAGATCTCCTATCAGAAGGAAGGTCCCCAGTCTCCAGGCCAAGAAACCTCTTACCAAACTCCACTGATTGTTTCCCTTCCCATGGGTTTGGACCCTATTGAGGATGGTGAGATACTGGAGGAACCCCTGGATGTCTGTCCACATAATTCTTCCTCTCCACATGAGGCTGTTCTCTGCAGGTGGACTTGGATGACTTTGAGATCTTCCAGAACCTAGTGAGAGGAGTTGCCACTTCTTTAGGAATACAGGTGGAGCTCATTCAAGAAAATCTGCATAATCACCTCAATATTTTACAAACCTCCACTCTAGGAAGGGTTGCCCTTCCCATTAATAATGCCCTGTTGGAGCTGGCAAGAACCCTGGTGGCAGACTCTAGCCTCTATACAACGTACAGCCAAGAGATCACACAGATGCTGCCAAGTTGCTCAATAGAATTTACGTTATTTTTTCACACGTCCTCAACTCATTGGTGGCCACAGCTGCCAATGACCGCTCCCACCTATCACATTCCAGAGCCCCTCCTAAAGATACAGAGCTGAAGAGACTGGATATGTATGGCAGGAAAGCTTACCTCATAGGTACTCTGCAAATGAATGCGGCTAACTATCAAACTTTCCAAATACAGGGTTGTTAATTTTACAGCATTAGCAAAGCTTGCAGACAAACTGCCAGAGGCGTATAAGGAACAGCTTATTACTCTTGTCTGCAAAAGGCACCTTATGTCAAACACAACTGATTTGGCTTCATGGTCCATGGGTACTGTCATTGCCATGAGACATTCTTCTTGGCTGTAGGCATTAGCAAATTACAATCAAGGACTTGCCACTTGAGGAGTCTAAGTTGTTCTCTCAAAAGACTGACTATGTGATGTATACCCTGAAAGACTCCTGGGCAACTTTGAGATGTCTTGGGGTTTACATCCCAAGCTCAAAGAGGGGAAGCATTTTAGACCTCAGCTGTCCTACAGATCACATGTTCATCAGAAATTCCAGGACTATACTAAGACAATATAGGCCCTCTTGATGTTGCAAGACCACTTCGTCTTAAATCAGGCCCTTCTCACCAAACATTGACCGCCTCTGAGCAGTCATTTTGAATGCCTCCTTGAGATCGGCATACTAATCTCACTCCTTATCCCAGCTTTTGGAATACCTGTATCGCTCTTTTACAGTGTTTGGAATGAAATAACATCAGACAAGTGGGTGCTCAGCACTATAAAGGAGGGGTCATGTTATCCAGGACACCTCTCTTCCTTTCTCCAACCCACCTTACCTGTCCCTCTTTGGGGACCCACCTCACAAGACCATGTTGCTTATAGAAGTACAATATTTTCTGAAATTGGGAATGATAGAGGTTCCTGGCATCACAGAAGGAAAGGATTCTACTTCTGTTACTTCCAAATTAGCAAAGTCTGGTGGCCTATGTCCAATTTTTAGACGTCAGGAAGTTGAACTTAATTTAGCAGTTCAAGATGGTTACCCTTGTTTCCATTATCCCTTCCCTGGAGCGTGAAGATTGGTATGCTGCCCTTAATTTCCAAGATGCATGCTTCCATGTGACAATACATTCTGGCCACAAGAAGTACTGTTGCTTTATGGCAGGAGATATCTACTAACCATACACGGTGCTCCCCTATGGCCTGTTGTCAGCCCCAAGGGTCTTCACAAAATGCCTGGCGGTAGTAGTGGCCTACCTGCGCTGCCCAAGTGTCCACATTTTTCCTTACCTGGATGATTGGCTAATGTCGGAACCCAGTCTTTTTTTGACGAGTTTGTTTTTTGTTGATAAAAGTGATCGTGTTGATGTAATATTTAAACTTCTGTAAGGCTTTTGACTTAATACCACATGACATTTTGATTTTAAAAATAGAACAGTTAAAATTTAATGTGACACTCATTAAATGGATTAAAAGCTGGCTATCTGATAGGTCTCATGATGTAACTAGAAATGGGGAATCATCATTAGGTGGTGAGTGTTTTTAGTGGGGTCCTGCGGGGATTGATTCTTGGCCCTCTCCTATTTAACATGTTTACTAATAACTTGGACAAAAACATAATCATTGCTGAAAGTTTGCAAACACACAAACTGGAGGAGTGTTTAATGAAGAGGACGGGTCACTGATTCAGAGCAAACTTAGTGAGCAGAGCTCAAGCAAACAGTAGCCATATTAAAACTCATAAATGTATACTTCTAGAAACAAAGAATGTAGGACATACTTATGATGGACTCAATCTTGGGAAGTAGTGACTCTGAAAAAGATTTGGGGGTTCTGGTGGATAATCGCTGAAAATGAGCTCCCAGGGTGATGCTGTCGCCAAAAGGGCAAATGCAATCCTGGGATGCATAAGCAGGGGAATCTTGAGCAGGAGTAGAGAGGTTATTTTCCCTCTGTATTTGGCACTGGTGTGACTGCTGCTGGAATATTCTGGCCAGTTCTGGTATCAACAATTTAAGAAGGATGTTGCTAAAGTGAAGAGCCACAAGAATAATTAAAGGATTACAAACCATGCCTTACAATGATAGACTCAAGGAGCTTGATCTGTTTTGTTTGACAAAGAGACAATTAAGCGGTGAATCAATTACAGTCTATAAGTACCTACATGAAGAACAAATATTTAATGATAGGCTCTTCAGTCTAGCAGAGAAAGGTGTATAACAATGTCCAATGGCTGGAAGTTGAGGATTGACAAATTTACAGTGGAAATAAGGGGTACATTTGTAACCGTGAGAGCGATAAACTATTGGAACAACTTAGCCTTAGCAAGGGCTGTGGTGAATTTTCCATCACTGACAACTTTTAAATTGACGGATGTTTTTCTAAAAGATCTGCTCTCAGAATTATTTTGGGGAAGTTCTTTGGCTTGTGCTATATCGGAGATCAGACTAGATGGGCATTATAGTCCCCTCTGGCCTTATAGAATCTATGAAGTTTACAGCAGTATCTTCATTATCAGACAGCTGTTCTCTCATCTAGGCCTGAAACTGAATTTGGACAAAAAGTTACAGCCGACGCAGCGTAGGAGCAAACCTTGACACCATAACCACAATAGTTTATTTTCCAATGGGCAGGTTTTAGTTCATAGTCACTCTATCCGAAGGCCTGAAGTCCAACCCAATGACAACAGTGTGTTCCTATATATAGCTGTCAGGCCACATGGCCTCGTGCAGGTACATAATTCCACATGCCAATCTTCACCTTCGCTGTCTAAAGGCCTGGCTTTGTTTGGTCTGTTGTCTGACCAGTCATCCTGTGGGCATGCTGGTTTGTGTACCTGCATGAGTGCTTCAGCCTCTGAACTGGTGGCTGAACCCTTGCAACGTGCGCAAAGTGTCCCTTTTCTATCTCCAGAGCCAAGCTATGACTCTGGTTACAGATGTGTCTACCAAAGGCTGGGTAGCCCACCTCTGCTGCCTTTCTGCACAAGCTCTGTGGCCACCCCAGGATGTCTCACTGCACATAAACAGGTTTGAGTTCCATGCACTTCATCAGGCCTGTGAGCTGTTGTCTCCCATCAACAACCAGGTTGTGCAAGTCCTTACAGACAATACCATTGCCAAATTTTATCCCCACAAGCAGGGGAATGCAAGATCAACTCAGCTGTATCGGGAGGCTGTTCATCTGTGGAACCTATGCATAAGAAACAAAGTTGCTCTGAGAGCTTTCCATTTTCCAGAAGTGAGGGACACCATTGCAGATTCCCTCAGCAGGAATTTTACAGACCACCATGAGTGGTCAATCGGGACATCCTCCTCCAGATCTTCTATCAGTTGGGCTACCCAGAAATAGACTTTGTTTGCTACCAACCTGAACGACAAATGCAAGATGTTTTGCTCCAGGGCAGACCGCATTCCGAGTTAGTTAACAGATGAATTTTTCCTCTCATGGTCCAATTATCTCATATTCTGTTTGGCTCACTGGACCTGGAGTCTAACAGTCTTCAGGGTGCAGTGCAAGACAAATTTATTTGGTGTAACATTTTAGTGTTTTGTTTGTTTGGTTGTCCTTATTTTATTGAATTTAATGTTTCTTTGACTCTAAACGAGTGCCTCACTGCTATGGTGACAGATGTTTACAAAATAAATAATAGTCTGAGGTCCCAAATCCATTTACAATATGCACAAGCTTTAAAATTACAAAAATAAATACATTTTAAAGGCCTTTTACCATCTGTAACAGGTTGTGCGCACCACCACGGTGCCTCCTGCTGGTTGCTCTGGGAATTAGCTCTGTAAGGCTCTGGAGTGCCCTTTGCAGGTGGTGTCTCACCCATTGTCTGCTCTGCAGTTTCCTCTGTCTCGGGGGGCCTGTGTCACTCCGGACCTCAGCATCTACTTCAGGGCACAGCCCTGCGGCTGTGCCCCAACTCTGTCTCCCCCCATTCCAGGGAAACTGGCAGTCCTTTGCCCAGCTTCTCGCCGCAGTGGCGAGCTAGAGTCCATAGTCCAGCCCCTTGCTCAGGGCAAGCTGCGGTCCTTTGGCTCAAGCCTGCACTCAGGTGGAGCTGCAAATAATCAGTTAGGCTAGACTCTGGTTCAGAGCGGGGCAGTAAGCAAGGTCTCTCCGCTCCACCTGTACTCAGGTGGGGCTGCAAATAGTTAACGAGCCCAGGCTCTGGTTCAGAGCTGGGCAGGAAACAGTACTCAGCTTGGGCCTATACCATAGTTACCTCAGGCTTTCCTTCAGCTAGCCTGAGGGAGGGGGAGATTGCCACCCACTACTTGGGTGGAAGGGGGAACTGCAGGCCCTCCCACTCCACTGCGTCCTGGCCCAGGGCCCTAAAGGTGGCGGAGGGGTCTGCCACCTCATCAGCGGGGATCCAAGCTGCAACACACTGACTCACCCTCTGCCAGCGTTGCAGCCCAACAGGGGTCTACTACCCCTGGGCCACTTTCACACTCCCCCTCTAATGGTACCTGCTGGTCCGGTGAGGTAAGGTGATCTGCAGGGGCCTCAGTTGCCAGCAGAAGCTCGTCCGGGTGACCCAGGCCAGTGGTCTGCTTCCCCCGGGATCAGGTCAGTCCAGGGTCCAGGAGGTCCGGGCCAGTCGCCTGCACTCCATGGGCCTGTTGCCATCTCCCAGTGCAAGAGCTCAGAGGAAACATCTGTCCCCTCCAGGGGCTGGCTGCCCACTGAGCTTCCAGGTCCTGCCTTTATATTCCTAGCCCCGCCCCTTCGCTTCTGGGAGGGCAGAGCTAGGGGATAGGGTTCTGCCCACAAGGGGGTGGAGCGACCCTCTTCCTCTGTGTCTGGGGAGGGCCAGTCTACCTCACTACACCATCCCAAACCAAGTTTCTGTTTTTCCTGCACTACTAGTGACCTCACTACATTAAAGCAGGGATTAGCATTCTGTATGATGTTTAAGGTGTTAGTGTCACTGTCAGCTCTTTCAGAGGGGAAATCAGGAGGAACTGATTTTCATATACTTGGTTGTAAATGTTTTTGCATTTAGTCTTTGTGTCCCCTTGATCTTGGCTCTTGCACAATTTTTAAAATGTTAAGTGTTTCATATCACTGTTCTGTAGATGAAAACAGCAGCTGCAAACACTTTGAGAAAGTTATGTAGGATACATATGCAAATTTTATAGTTAATCACTGCCTTTTAACTTTTAGTCTTGCTGTCTTTGCAGGAGCAGAGCTCTATAAGGCTGTACATAAACAGAGGCTATAAATTCGTGGTGATGGTTTAAAAATTCTCTGCAACAGAGTTGTGGATTGACACTTAAAACCCAGAGTATATTTTCCAGTATCTTTTAATGGTTTAAAATGTATGTCCTATATTGGGGTCTCTGATAGTTTCTTCTTAAATACATGTACAACAACTGTTAAAATAATATTGCATTTGTCTTAAAGTGATAGAAATAGAATTCAGAGTAGCAGCCATGTTAGTCTGTATCCGCAAAAAGAAACGGAGTACTTGTGGCACCTTAGAGACTAACAAATTTAAATCTGTTAGTCTCTAAGGTGCCACAAGTACTCCTTTTCTTTTTTAGAAATAGAATTAATGCTGAAGCTGTTTCTCAGCTTTTGTTGTTTTGTCCACAGCCAGTATTGTAGTTAAGATGCTGAACAATCTGACCTGTTCTTAGGTCCCCTGATGTGGGAAAAGATCAGTTACAATATCTGCTCTCACTGAGGCAATTGTAATTGCATGCTTAACCCTGAATTCTCTAGTTCTTTTTTCCAGTTCTTCAGCCCCTTAATATTATTTTATTATAGTTCTTTGAATATGTTTTGGGGTTTATAATGTGAACAGAAACTGAACTACTCTTTCACAGGCTTTAAAACAAACTACAAAGGTTCTATTTTTGTTCCCCTTCCAGTGTCCTCTTTCCATGTGCACAGAGTTTCCATTTGACTTGATTACTTGTAACTGAGGATCAAATTGGATAAGTAGCATTTGCTTTCTATACCATAATGAGTCCATGTGCCCTAGAAGCCATGTAATGCAAAGCGCATATTTAGAAGCAAATACAAACTGTCATTAAAGTGCGTATTTAGAGACTGCAGGAGTGCACCACATTTGGCAGGTAGCTCATAATTGCTCTGAAGAAGCCGTCAGTCTTTTGGGGTTTTTTAAAAAGATATTTCTTCTAAAAGAGGATTGTTTAACGCTGTAGATCAGCAGTTCCCCAAATGTGGTCCACAAAATACTTGTTAGTAGACAGCTTGCTGGTTACGTGTTGCTGTATTTTCTGTATAAGTGGTTGAAGTAGTTACTGGAGGCTGTATGTTCAGTCGCTTATGGCAGAAAAATTATTTTAGGAAGTAAAAAGAAGTCTTTTAGACAATCTCTCCAAGATGTAGTCCATCCTATGAAAATGTTGTGACTTACTACTGTAGACCATAATGGTTTGCCTGGGCACAACAGCTCTAATCATTTACTATGTGGGGAGGTTTATCACATAGATATGCAAGACCATAGCGGTTACTTTGGAGCAGTTAGCGTGCCGTTGTGCTGTCTTATATTCACTGAGACTATGTATTATAATGTCCTGTTAGCTGGGTGTCTTTCTCTTATTTAAAATTATATTCTAAAATTCATATGACAAGGTGTATCTGACATTTCAAGTTTATTCTCTTAATCTTTAGGGGATATACTTAGTGTTGACTGTAGTTATTCACTAATTAGCCAGGATGTGGACCATAAACAGTCTTGTATTTAATTAAGATGGAATGTCTCTAATTAAAATAGACTAAAAGAAATAGTTGCCTAAAATGAATTGTATTACTCTATATGGGTGTACTTGTCTTCCGCAGCCCACATCCAGGATCAATTCTTCCATAAGCTCCAAAGTGACATGCGTGAAGGCTCCTTCAGTATTGCTACAGCTTTGATGTAGGAGATTTTAGCTAATAATTCACCATATCGCACTTGGTCAGTATTAGTGAAGAGTGTGACATGGTTAGTATGTAGACCCAAATAATTAACCTTTCTGCCAAGTTTAAACTTTCTAGGGGCTTCACCCATGATGACATGTTGCATCTGGAGTATGACTTCTTTGAGCGCTCTGAGTGAGGCTGCCAGATAAACGTTCAACAGCAGTTTAAGACCTATAGTATTCCAAATAAAATGAATAAAGCACGAGTCTCTCTTCCCACTGTAAAAATTCTCAGAACAAAGATGATCCAAAAGTAAACTGAGCCTAACTTTATCCAATGTGGTCATAGTTTATAGGGTCTTTGTGAGGTGGCTTCCTAATAAATTCAACATACTACTTCAAGATTGTGTCTAGGTTAAATAAAACATTTGGGTTAGGATGTTGTAATTTGTTTTTCTCCACTTGAGAGATTATAATTATGGAATGAAAGAAGATAAGATCTGTTTATGTGAAATACAAGACTTCAGCAATGAAGAAAAGAACAGCTGAAGAAAGTAAGAGCTGGCCCTATATCCAGTCCCATGTACTTTTATTTACGCAGTATCTTTCCTCAAAAGATCGATAAGGCTATTTGCTAGGAGTTTTTTTAAAGTTAGTTATCTTACTAAACGGCTGGAAATTGTATTTCATTAATGTATATGAAGCAGGATATACCAATAGCATACAAAGAAATTATAACAAGGAAAGAATATATAGAAGAGAAGGACTGTTTTAAGATATCAGGTTTTTCATTGGCAAAAGACATGTTTGACCAAAATCATCCACTAGGCTTCAGTGGAGTTACACTCTGGATCAACTTAGCCCTTTCTCTTACTATATAGAATACAAGATATACGCACTTGTAACTAAAGAATGTGCTACTTTGAAGCAAAGAGATTTGTAGATGGATATTCTAGGTTGGCATACTTTCTAAACAATACAGAATGCCTTGCGCATTCAATGAAATGTATGTATTCATAAATATGGGGTCTGATTGAGTATTTTCCATGAATCGTGTAGAATCATAGAATCATAGAATATCAGGGTTGGAAGGGACCCCAGAAGGTCATCTAGTCCAACCCCCTGCTCGAAGCAGGACCAATTCCCAGTTAAATCATCCCAGCCAGGGCTTTGTCAAGCCTGACCTTAAAAACCTCTAAGGAAGGAGATTCTACCACCTCCCTAGGTAACGCATTCCAGTGTTTCACCACCCTCTTAGTGAAAAAGTTTTTCCTAATATCCAATCTAAACCTCCCCCATTGCAACTTGAGACCATTACTCCTCGTTCTGTCATCTGCTACCATTGAGAACAGTCTAGAGCCATCCTCTTTGGAACCCCCTTTCAGGTAGTTGAAAGCAGCTATCAAATCCCCCCTCATTCTTCTCTTCTGCAGACTAAACAATCCCAGCTCCCTCAGCCTCTCCTCATAAGTCATGTGCTCTAGACCCCTAATCATTTTTGTTGCCCTTCGCTGGACTCTCTCCAATTTATCCACATCCTTCTTGTAGTGTGGGGCCCAAAACTGGACACAGTACTCCAGATGAGGCCTCACCAGTGTCGAATAGAGGGGAACGATCACATCCCTCGATCTGCTCGCTATGCCCCTACTTATACATCCCAAAATGCCATTGGCCTTCTTGGCAACAAGGGCACACTGTTGACTCATATCCAGCTTCTCGTCCACTGTCACCCCTAGGTCCTTTTCCGCAGAACTGCTGCCTAGCCATTCGGTCCCTAGTCTGTAGCGGTGCATTGGATTCTTCCATCCTAAGTGCAGGACCCTGCACTTATCCTTATTGAACCTCATCAGATTTCTTTTGGCCCAATCCTCCAATTTGTCTAGGTCCTTCTGTATCCTATCCCTCCCCTCCAGCGTATCTACCACTCCTCCCAGTTTAGTATCATCTGCAAATTTGCTGAGAGTGCAATCCACACCATCCTCCAGATCATTTATGAAGATATTGAACAAAACCGGCCCCAGGACCGACCCCTGGGGCACTCCACTTGACACCGGCTGCCAACTAGACATGGAGCCATTGATCACTACCCGTTGAGCCCGACAATCTAGCCAGCTTTCTACCCACCTTATAGTGCATTCATCCAGCCCATACTTCTTTAACTTGCTGACAAGAATACTGTGGGAGACCGTGTCAAAAGCTTTGCTAAAGTCAAGAAACAATACATCCACTGCTTTCCCTTCATCCACAGAACCAGTAATCTCATCATAAAAGGCGATTAGATTAGTCAGGCATGACCTTCCCTTGGTGAATCCATGCTGACTGTTCCTGATCACTTTCCTCTCATGTAAGTGCTTCAGGATTGATTCTTTGAGGACCTGCTCCATGATTTTTCCAGGGACTGAGGTGAGGCTGACCGGCCTGTAGTTCCCAGGATCCTCCTTCTTCCCTTTTTTAAAGATTGGCACTACATTAGCCTTTTTCCAGTCATCCGGGACTTCCCCCGTTCGCCACGAGTTTTCAAAGATAATGGCCAAGGGCTCTGCAATCACAGCCGCCAATTCCTTCAGCACTCTCGGATGTAACTCGTCCGGCCCCATGGACTTGTGCACGTCCAGCTTTTCTAAATAGTCCCTAACCACCTCTATCTCCACAGAGGGCTGGCCATCTCTTCCCCATTCTGTGATGCCCAGCGCAGCAGTCTGGGAGCTGACCTTGTTAGTGAAAACAGAGGCAAAAAAAGCATTGAGTACATTAGCTTTTTCCACATCCTCTGTCACTAGGTTGCCTCCCTCATTCAGTAAGGGGCCCACACTTTCCTTGGCTTTCTTCTTGTTGCCAACATACCTGAAGAAACCCTTCTTGTTACTCTTGACATCTCTTGCTAGCTGCAGCTCCAGGTGCGATTTGGCCCTCCTTATATCTTTCCTACATGCCCGAGCAATATTTTTATACTCTTCCCTGGTCATATGTCCAACCTTCCACTTCTTGTAAGCTTCTTTTTTATGTTTAAGATCCGCTAGGATTTCACCATTAAGCCAAGCTGGTCGCTTGCCATGTGTAGCTAGAACCAAAAAGACCTAGCTATGATTAAGGCTACATTTTAGTCATGGGTATTTTTAGTAAAAGTCAGGGACAGATCACAGGCAGTAAACAAAAATGTACGGCCCGTGACAAGTCCATGACTTGTACTATATACCCCTAACTAAATCTTGGGTGGGGGTGTGGCCCAGAGGTGCCGCGGGTGCTCTGGGGGGGCCAGTGGTGCGCAGCCCGGGATCCCTGCTGGGGGGTTTGGCGGGGCCGGCAGGCTCCCTACCCGGCTCCTCGCGGCTCCCCCCCCCCAGAAGGAGGCGTGGCCAGATGGCTCTGCACACTGACTCTGCCCTGAGCACCAGGTCTGCAGCCCCCATTGGCCAGGAACTGCAGCCAATGGGATCTGCAGGGGCAGTGCCTGCGCGCGGAGCCATCAGCTAGGAGCTGAGGGAGAGACGTGTCACCGCTTCCGGGGAGACCCCAGAGGTAAGCGCTGCCCAGAGCCCCCAACACCCTCCCACACCCAAGCTCCTGCTGCTACTGGGGGAGGCGGGCATGGTGGCCCGAGACTGCCCCAGCAGTAGCTGGTGTGGCTGGCCCAGGGGCTGCCTGAGCTGCTCAGGTGGCCCCCGGGCCAGCCACACCAGCCGCTGCAGAAATCACTGGAGGTCCTGGAAAGTCACAGAATCCATGACCTCCGTGACAAAACTATGATATAGTTAAAAGGAGCTGTGCTTAAACATAGTTTCAGTCCATATCTAAACTTAATTGTAATGTGTGTGTCAAATTTTAACATATGGACTAGCCAGTAATTTAAACAAGATTCTTTTATTTCTTCATATGCCATGGGAGATATAAGTGGCATTTAAGTGTTACATAAGCCTTGAATGGGCTCTCTGCATAGGGAAGAATTTCACACTAAAGAAGGAAGGGGTGGGAAAGCTATAGGTGATAATTAGCGCCCCACCAAATTCACAGTCCATTTTGGTCAATTTCACAGTCAGGATTTTAAAAATAATAAATTTTATGATTTCAGCTATTTAAATATGAAATTTCATGGTGTTGTAATTGTAGGGATCCTGACCCAAAAAGGAGTTTTGGGGGGGGGGGAGAGTCGCAAGGTTGTTGTAGAGGGGGTTGCTGTACTGCTACCCTTACTTCTGCGCAGCTGCTGGCGGTGGCACTGCCTTCAGAGTTGGGCAGCTGGAGAGCGGCAGCTGCTGCCCGGGAGCCCAGCTCTGAAGGCAGTGCCACCGCCAGCAGCAGCGCAAAAGTAAGGATGGCATGGTATGCTATTGTCACCCTTACTTCTGCACTGCTGCTGGCAGGGTGCTGCCTTCAGAACTGGGTGCCCAGCCAACAGCTGCTGGCCGCCCACCTCTGAAGGCAGTGCAGAAGTGAGTGTGGCAATACCGTGAGTCGTGACGCCCCCTAAAATAACCTTGTGACCTCTGCAACTCCCTTTTGGGTCAAGACCCCCAATTTGAGAAATGCTGGTCTCCACTGTAAAATCTGTATAGTATAGGGTAAAAGCACACAAGAAGACCAGATTTCACGAAAGGAGACCAGATTTCATGGTCCATGATGCGTTTTTCATGGCTGTGAAAAGGGCCTTAGTGATGATGATACATGAATACTCCGTAAGACTCATACATCTTGATGGTTCCACTGAATTTTTGCCACTTCTTTGCACATTTTAATTCTTGCAATGAAATACTGGTACAATACTATACCACCATTTTTATTTTTACCATATTATACTGCATGCTATTTTTTTTTTAAAAAAGCATTAATGCAAGATTGAGGTTGAGAAATAAAGAACTCACACCTAAGGAAATGCCATCACCTTGTAAGTAATTACAGGAATTTAAAATTTTGGTTAAGCCTTTTTGGAAATCTGGGATATTGTAACTTTTGATAGTGCTTAACCTGGGCACAGCTGGGGAACCATTGAAAGACTTGCCAGAAACAGACAGGCATGGAGGAGCTTGTTTCTGCCATTACACCTCTGGCGTTTCTGCCCTAAACGCCAGAGGCATAATGGTAACATGATGATGACAATGACTTCAGAGTTCCCTCAGTGTTTGTATAGCTACTTTTTACTTTGCATTTTTATATTTCTGATAAGTTTCTAGCATTTGTTTGCGTTACAAAACTTCCATTGCTCAGAACTAGTAACCCAGTTTCTTTCAGACCCAGTTTGTGCTTTAGACTTCATTGTGATCTGTCAAACCAGTCTGACCGCAGTTAGTACCAATGTTAAGTTAGGCACATATGGGAAACAAGGTTCTTAAAATTTATTTTTACATACACAAAACTCAAAAATGGCCATGATTTTTAACCTTTCCAAAAAATTCTCTGGCAGAACTTAGACGAAGCATAGAAAAAAATCATCTCCAAAGGAATTTATTTAAGAAGGTTATGAGCAAATTAAAACAGTGGAGGTGGGGCCAGTGGCATGCAATGGATGTTGCTACCCATTAACTGTGGGGCCACTCCTGCTGTAATATAGTGAGATCTTTTGTGATTACAGGAATTGAATAATTTAAAGATAGAGATTAAATGTTGCTCTCATTCACCTACTACTTTTTGACTGATTTGGTTTTAAGGGGATGACAAGGGAAGGTGATATAAACAATTCATCCTTTTTCTGTGCCTCACTCCATTCCCAGTCAGTTATGGAGACTGATTAGATCCCAAGGGAGACTGTAAACAATTGAAAATTTAAATGACTTTGAAGTTTCCCAGCTAAGGTAGCCCTCCACTCTGAGTGTTTGAGACAGTGTCAGTCTTCTGGAAGCATGTCTGAATTGTACAAAAACTCCATATAAAAATGTACTATTTTAATATAAAATTTATTTTATATTAATTAAAGTGAAAGTGTATTTTTTATGTTAGTCTTTATTCTTTATTTCCTCTGGCACAGACACAATGATACAGGCTATACAATTTCTAACAATGGACATCTTTGTCATTTGTATGTGGGTGGACTGATTACCATATAAAGTACTTTCCTCAAGGTGAGTCCTAAGGTCACTTAAAACTACATGTAACCTTATTTTTAGGTTATTCCCTTTCCCACTTCTGCAAAACATATTCTCAGACCCACTGACACACACAGGTAGTTTACCTAACTAACTATGAATCCAGTAAAACATACAAGCTACTACCTATTGACCTTTTAAAATTAAAGGACACTTCTTTCAAATTGAGAGAGCACATTTTGACAATTACTTTACTGCTTGGCATTGCCTCTTGAAATTGTGAAAATGAAATATTTCCTTACTGCCAACAATTTGTTCTAGGCCGCCTTCTCATGAGTAATTATGCAGTGAGTACCTCTCCTGAACTCTAAGAACCCATGTGATTAAATAAAAAGGTACACTACATTTAGAGCATAATGAATTTGTTCCAATGGGACAAAGTATTGTTTTCAGTGTATAACATGGCTGTGTATGCTAACCAGAGAGAACCTGTATTTTCATGGTAAAAGCACTGGTTCCACATAAACTTACGTACTGTAATGAGATGTCCTGGAATTGACCAGTTTGGCAATGAGCTATAAAATACTAATGTCTTGGCTGAATTTAACATGCCATGGACATGTGGATTCCTGAGAATGTCGCACCTTGTCTTTGCCAGTAAATCACAATAGTGTCCATTCTAGACACTTAATCTGACTTTGCTGGCAATTTTCCATTCTTATCTGGGGGAATAGAAGGAGAGGGATGGGATAACTTTATCTTAATGTAGATATGCAATATGTTGGCAAGCTGTAAAGAGAATCAGATCTGGATTTCATTTCTTCTTCAACTTTGTGATCTAGTGCACATTCCTAACATGTTACAAACAGCTTGTGTCTCTGAAAGCGCAATATCAGTTTTCAGTGGCAAAAGTCCCTAAAGGAAACAGTCTGATTCTTCCATGTGCAAACAGCTGGGCGGTTGTGGATGGAATTAATTGCTTATATATACTGACTGTGTGGGTCTTTTTTTTTCCTTTCCCTTCTCTTGTCATTTCCTTTGCATCTGTGAAAGGCAAGTTTTTTAGACTTTGAAAACAATGTACACTTTTTCAGCAGTAATAATTCAAGATTACTGAAATTATATATTTATTTGGCTAGAAATAGAACATACCCACGACTCTCCTGAACTCTAAGAACTCATGCTATTAAATAAAAACTGTAATGCAAAAACTCTAGCGAAGATTTTCAAAGGTACCTTGTGACTTTTGGGTGCCCATCTTGAAAAACCTTAAGAGGTTTGACTTGCAGAGGGTGAGCACTCAACACTTTCTTAAAATAAGGCAGCTTTAGGGTGTCTTGAGTTGGGCATAGAAAATTAGTAGTTAGTTTTGAAAATCATGCCCCTATATTTGTAGCCTTGAAGCAGTAATAGTAATGGGATGACCCTACTACATTCAGATATGATAGTCACACAAGTTTAATTGTTTAAAGTCAGGAATGCTCGGTACTTAGAACAGTCGGGGGATTTTAATATTATCATGGGATCGGAAAGCCCCACATTATCAACAACATTGCATGCCAAACCAAAGGCTTGTCAACCCTCCATCAACAGATCACAAATCAAAAAGTGGATTCAAGAGCAGCTTCCAGACACCGAAGGTGTGAGAATCTGTGACATGCTGATTTAGTGTTAAAATTCAGTGGAAAAATCTATGTATTGTAAAGACAATACTTTGCTAGTTTCCACCCTGTAGCTCCCAAAGACATTTTCCCCGCTGTCTATAAAATGGTTTTAAATTAATCTTGCAACAGAGGGATTTTTAGGCTTAGTCTACATTACAAAAGGCTTGCCAGTATAGCTTATTTCATTTGGGAAACAAGCAGCAGCTATACTGGCAAAAACATTTTTCATGGTAAATTGCATGTACACTAGAATATCTAGTGTAGATGCAATATAGTGCTGGTATGAAATGTAATTTAAAAAAAAAATCACCCCCTCCTCCAACTGACATTTCTGTTCAGAAAATAGTTTCAAGTGTATACCTGGTCTTATAAATCTGAATAACTTTAAGCTTTATAAGCATTTCACGTTAGAATATGTCCTCACCTGTTTGTGTTGAGTAGCGCATTGTACCTCAAGTGGTCCTATTGGAGCCAGTGGGACTGCTTGCAGTGTGAGATGCTGCTTACTGTGAGTAGGGGTGACAAAATTTGGACCAGAATGCTTTTAAGATTGTGGAAAACTACAGTAGGATTAAGAATGTCCAGGTTAGTAACAGTAAATACTTTCTTTTTAAAGAAGTTGCAAAAAAGTGAATCTGTGCAAAGTTAAAGTCCTTATGTAAAACAAGCTTATGTACATATACAGAATTATTTTATTTTAAACATGCATATATTTTTGAGCCCGCTGTAGTGGATATCTCATGTTAAGTACTTTTTTGGCAGGTAATAAGAGTTATGGAAACAATTAAAATTCTTACGCAACATTGGATCACTTGTTTATTTGGAAGAGTGGGTGGTGTTTGGGAAATAAAGAACAGTTCTTTGCTTTAAAACAAAAATTGTTTGCTTTGGAATGATATGTATCTGGGGAGTTTTCACCAGAAAGCTTTGCCTTTTTTTTTGGTCTTGTTTTATGTGTTCTGTTTTTGTAAATTCCTATCAGACAATCCTGAAAATAAAGCATAGTTTGATTTATGATGTATATTTTGTCTAATAAATACAAATACTGTATGTTGCTTTACTGGTAAGTATTAACATATAAAAGGACTACTGTATTTATTTTAGTTGCTGGTAACATGTTTGTGTTCCTGTTGACTTGAAATCACTACAGAATTTTGCAGACAAGATGAAATTTTCATTGCAGCAAAGAGCATGTGAAACCTGCAAAGGCTCAGCTTAGAAACGGGCCAGTTTCTGTTCAACCTTCTTGTCAGTCCTTTCCCAGACAGTTTTCTTCTAATGCCCTATCTGCCTAACTTAAAGGTCTAAAGGTGGGAAAATGCACTTCTCCTAAGAATTGATGGAGGTTACGAGCAAAAGCCCACATTTTTAGGTGCGGAATTTTCCAGTCTCCTGGTATGCTTGCAGCTGGATGTTCCTGTAGATCACATCAATACTTGGTAGCATTATTTGCTTGCCAAGCTTGCAAATGAATTTGCATTCTGTGAGTCTTGTAGTCGTGGGTTCTTCTTCTGAAAGTGCTCCACCGTTGCTTTTTTTGCATATACAGTACTTTGGATAGTTTGAAAAATGATAAAGGTCATCTTTAGGGCAAGGTTTCTTCAGAATTGCCACACTACATGATATCAGTTTAAACGGCAGCTTTTTTTTTTCCAGAGTAGCAGCCGTGTTAGTCTGTATTCGCAAAAAGAAAAGGAATACTTGTGGCACCTTAGAGACTAACCAATTCATTTGAGCATAAGCTTTCGTGAGCTACAGCTTCACTTCATGAAGTGAGCTGTAGCTCACGAAAGCCTATGCTCAAATAAATTGGTTAGTATCTAAGGTGCCACAAGTACTCCTTTTTTTTTTTGTATTTTTTTTAAGCAACGGGATGTCTGTTGCAATATGCTTCTGTGTAAACAAACACAGGTGGTATAGATTTGTTAATTGTATGGCAACTGTAAACCACACAAATGACTAATACTGTACTTGGGAGGAGTCTGTGGCTTTGTATCTCAGTAAACTCCTTAGTTTCTCCATGCAAGAAAGTGGCTCTGAAAGAGAACAGTTTTCAGTTAGTAGGGGTGAAGCTCTTGTTGTTTTGGGGGTGGGGTGGGGGGGGACTAGAAGAACATTGTAAACATTTTACTGGCTGCTAAGTATCATAAAATGATGGTATATTTTTAATCAACCACTTGATTACAATTTAATTACTTGATCCAATATAGAAATTTCGTACATACTTCAGATTGCTCTGTTTGTAATTTTACCAGCATTAGCAGACTGACAACTCCATGATCTCGCAATACTGAAGCTTGAGACATTGTGGCATGAACTTTGTGTAAGAGTGGGTTCATTCAATAAAAAATAAAAGGAGCATTTAAAGAGCCTTTTATTCCTGCCATAAAGATGCTTTTGTGCTGTTGCTGCTGTGTATTTCACAGAACAGTTGGGGAGGGATGCAGCAGAAAGTTGTTTGAAGCATATTTTGATTCTCTTCTATTTCAAAAATTTTTGTTTTCATCCTTGATGTAGTTAGGTGAATGGTGAGTTGAATTTTTGTGTCTGAATTATTGGTTTCCCCATGCAGTCAGTGTTCAGTTAATCTATGTTTACCTCTAAGATTTTTTTCTCTATTGTTACTGTTCAGTGGGGGGGGGGAGGGGGGGGAACATGGCGCCTGCTTGTGCTTCCATTTCAATCAATGGAAAGCTTTTACTTCAGTAGGAGCTAGATGGGACTCTTGTTTTGCAGTACGTTACGGTGTGCATTTCCACACTATACGTTCAGAAAAGGATTCAGTAGTGATATGGTACAGTGAGTTATTGAAGCTACCTTTTAAGATTTACAGTTGAACGATTATAAAACAAAATGGATGTGTTTAAAACTGAGCAAAACGAGTATATATTATGAACTAAATCCAAATTACATAATACATGGCACTATAAATAGGGACTTATCAGAGGGGTGTGTTCTGATTTAAAAGTATAAGAGAAAGTTGTATGCAAGGAGGGTTTTTTAATAGCCTTGAGCGTTGTACGTAATGCCATGCATTTATATTTCCTTAGTTCTTGTGTCATGAGCAGATTCTAAAAACAAAACTTCTTTTTTTAACGTCTTTTAAACTAGATTTTCTTGTAAAACTGCATTTAAAATTACATATTTCTCTTCGCAAAAATATATTCTATTTAAAAAGTTTTTCCTACAGGTAAATCTTGTTTCACCATCTGGAAATAGGTTTCACTTTTTATATTGCGTTTTTTAAACTTAATTTATTCCATTAACTTCTATGAAGTCGGGCATATAAAGCTGAGCCTGGGAGCTTGATGCTCTGTTTTGGCATAGTTGTTTAACATTGTTTCCACAGTCTAGCACTCTAATCCATTTCCTTGCCTCATTGAGCACTGAAAGTGACATAAATTGACATAACTAGACTTTGCTGATTGGTGCTGAGGAAGCAGCCTGAGAGGTGAACTTTACCCTACCATCCTGCCAATACATTTACATGGTTACAGAAGCAGGAATTTAAATGTCATGATGTTTGCTGTGGAGTGAATCAATTTTTTAAAATGTACAGTGTGTGTATATTTATAATTATGTGTAGGATTGCCTGAAAGACCAGAGTTTCACCATTTGGTTTGTTTAGCCATAATTTCATTACAAAACAAAAGCTGCGTGGGAGTGTCTTTGCTACCCAAAGGTCTGAGCTTCTAAACTGCGGTGTAGGTAGAGGACACTGATTGGGAATCTTCTATGAAAGAATTTTCTCTGTTATAGTTTACCTTTACTCCTGGGGAAATTCTGCCACAAAAAATTAAATTCTGCACATGATAATTTAAAAGGTTGCATATTTTGTTTTGTCAAAAAACACAATATAATTGTGTGCGGTTGGGGCTCCCGCTGTCTACCCTGGCAGAAAAAACAAGAATTAAGAATTTTGGTGGAAATAATAAATTCTTGTCGGGGGGGGGGAGGAATCTGCAGGGAGTATTCATTCTGTGCTGTGCAGTGGTGCAGAATTTCAGCAAGAGTATTATTTTGCAGAAAGTTTGCTTTTTTTTTTTTTTTAGAAGTCCATGCTACATCTCAGGCATGGTGCAATTTAGTTATGCAGTCTCCTGGAGTTTATTCTGCCGTTGATTGCATTTACTTCATTCTCATTAAAACTAATGAATCATGTGTGCATATCAATGGGAGGACAAACCCTTAAAAATGTTGCTGGTAAATTTGATGGAGACAGAGCACATTTTCATTATTACTGTATTATGGCAGACAGTCCAATGTCTTGTTAGCAGGATGTTAATTATCTTTAATGGTCTTGTTAATTGGAAGAGAGTGTATGATGAAAATTTGTAACAAGCAACTTTTTTGATCTTATCATAGTTACTATACTGTTGGATTAATTTGTCTGTTTAGGTATTTATTCCATGGGCTGCATCATGTCTGAGCACTTATCTACAGCATATGTTACTTAAGCAATGTTACCTACTAAAAAGGCACACAATGAATGAATAAATAAATGCTATTTAGTACCAATAATTTCACTGTAAATTTGATACCATGTATATTGTAACATTCTAGAAAGGATACCAGACTATCGTATAGAAATAATTTTAGGTTGAGAATGATTGTCACTAAATTCTAGAAATAGTCAGGTCTGATCTTAATCCTGAGATGTAACATACAGAGTATAACTATAATTGGGGATGCACTTTGATATATTAATTAGGGCTGTCAAGCAATTAAAATGTTATTGTGATTAATCGCACTGTTAATAATAGAATAGCATTTAAGTACGTATTTTTGGATGTTGTCTACGTTTTCAAATATATTGATTTCAGTCTCAACACAAAACAAAGAGTACAGTGCTCACTTTATATTTCTTATACAAATATTTGTGCTGTAAAAAACAAAAGAAATAGTATTTTTCAATTCACCTCATACAGGTACTGTAATGCAGTCTCTCTCATGAAAGTTGAACTTACAAACGTAGAATTATGTACAAAAAATAACTGCATTAAAAAATAAAACAATGTAAACTTTTAGAGCCTAAAAGTCCTCTCAGTCCTATTTTTTGTTCAGCCAGTCACTCAGACTGACAAGTTTGTTTGTTTTTGCAGGAGATATAATTCTGCCCGCTTCTTGTTTACAATGTCACCTGAAAGTGAGAACAGGCGTTCCCATGGCATTGTTGTAGCCGGCATGGCAAGATATTTATGTGCCCGATGCACTAAAGATTTTTATGTCCTTTCACACTTCAGCCACCATTCCAGGGGACATGCGTCCTTGTTGATGTCGGGTTTTGCTCAATAACGATCCAAAGCAGTACAGATTAACACATGTTCAGTTTCATCATCTGAGTCAGTTGCCACCAGCAGGTTGATTTTTTTTTTTTTTTTTTTTTTCTTGGTGGTTTGGGTTCTGTAGTTTCCATATTGGAGTATTGCTTTTCTAAGACTTCCGAAAGCATGCTCCACACCTCATCCCTCTCAGATTTTGGAAGGCACTTCAGATTCTTAAACCTTGGGTCAAGTGCTGTAGCTATCTTTAGAAATTTCACATTGGTATCTTCTTTGCATTTTGTCAGATTTGCAGTGAAAGTGTTCTTAAAATGAACAACATGTGCCCGGTCATCATCTGAGACTGCTTATAATATGAAATATATGGCGGAATGCGGATAAAACACAGAGCAGGAGACATACAATTCTCCCTCAAGAAGTTCGGTCAAAATTTAATTAACACATTTTTTTAATGAGCATCATCGCCATGGAAGCATGTCCTCTAGAATGGTGGCTGAAGCGTGAAAGATGCTAAACATTCGTATGCAATCTGACTCGTAAATATTTGGAATGCCCGGTTCAAAAGTGCCATGTGAACGCCCATTTTCACTTTCAGGTGACATTGTAAATAAGAAGGCAGCATTATTGCCTGTAAAATGTAAACAGACTTGATTGTCTTAGTGATTGGCTGAACAAGAAGTAGGACAGAGTGAACTTCATTTTGTTTTTGAGTGCAATTATGTGTAAAATTTTTTTAAAAATCTACATTTGTAAGTTATGCTTTCATGATAGAGATTGCATTATGGTACTTGTATAAGGTGAATTGAAAAATACTATTTCTTATCATTTTTACAGTGTAAATATTTGTAATAAAAATATAAAGTGAGCACTGTATACTTTGTATTCTGTGTTGTAATTGAAATCAATATATTTGAAAATGTAGAAAAACATCAAAAATATTTAATACATTTCAATTGGTATTCTGTTGTTTAACTCAAAAAAATTAATCATGATTAAAAAAAAAACCCGCGATTAATCGCAGTTATAATTGCACTGTTAATGGTGTGAGTTAACTGCAATTAATTGACAGCCCTAATATTAACTTTTTTCAGGATTGGTAACATAACTGTAGTTGAACGGTAAGTCATGCAGAATACAATGCAATTTGCATCTTGAGCTGCAATATCTACAGACTACATAGTTTGTTTAATAAACGAAAACCATGATTTCTTTGTTATTCTGCAATCACAGAATCACAGAATCCTTCTGTGAAGCAGAGATCTTGGCTGGAGTCACACACAGTGGGAATTCACTTCCTGTCAGGAAATGCTCCCCCCCCCCCCCCCCCGCCAATGTTTTATCTTGCTGAGGCAACCAAGAGTGAACAATAGGCTATTAAAGTATTAGAACAACAAGTGTCATAACTAACCCAATATGTACTTTGTTCTGAGTATTATCCCGAAAGAAAACATTGGCTAGTCTTCAGGATTAATTCAGAAATCAGTAGAAATAGTGTGTAAAGGCCTTAACCATTGTTTTTCAAATATTAAATAAAAACTTAGTTTTGTGTTGAACTTTGAGAGCTTCCTGTCATAGTTTCCTGTAGTAAAAACGATAAAAATAAACTTAGTAATTCAAGAATATTGGCAAAGAAAAGTTTTTTTGTTTCCTTTTTGAAAATCTAAATTCATTATTTTTGAAAATAAAACACAACTATTTTATGGAATTCTCATTGCATTTTGAAGAATGACTCTGACTACATAAATGGTGTCATGAGATTTCATTTTTGGTGTATCAATGTATAATTGAGCAGATCTGATACAGAAATCAGAATATCTTCTAATTACCAGCCCCTCAAATTCCACCTGGGATCACAAAGTCAAGCTGAATTATTTCCATCTCATGGCCCATTACCAGTGATGAAGAGTCTACAAGGCTAATTACTCTTTCACCTTTCTACCCTTCAGTCACATAATGTTTAATGACTTTGCACAGACACAAATGAATGGAATTTAGTAAACAACGCTGCTGAGGCACCAAAAGGAAAATAATTCAGTTTGCTCTGCCCACACAGCCTCACAAGTAGTGAAATGTAGTGAAAGGACATTTTAGTCAATACAACAGAGAGACAGGGACTCCACATTATACCCATGTGAAGTGGATCTCTTGAATAAAAAGGTGTCATTTTTATATAGATGCTTTCTTCAGGGTAGAACTGCTCTTTAAAGAAAGCTAAAGTTAAAGCTTGTTTCACATTACAATCTCAGTTTGCACATAGACACATACCCTTAACTAACAAAACCAATCCTCCTGAAATTTCATACCACATCTCCTTCCAGGGTAGAATTTTTCTGCCTGCATTGTGGTGGATTGAACAGATCTAATCCATGAGTAATGTCCAGACCAGTGGATGCCTTCCATTATGAGAAATAAAAATTAAGGTAAGGAGACTAGTTTTCTGTCTTGCATTGTATTTGTTTGGCATACACATCATAAAAACAAATTTTCTGTTAAATTTTTTTTGAAAATATTTAATATTGTGGGATTGCTAGATGTATTTTGGGTTACTCTCCACACACTAATACTAAGTTGCTCATTTAGACCCTCATCCAAAGTCCATTGAAGTAAGTGGGAGGTGTTTCACTGACTTCTATGGGCACTGGATCAGGCTGTTAGAGATCAGTTCTGAAATGCTGGGACTTTCCCGATTGACTTCATGGGGACCAAAATCAGGCTCTTGTTGCAGGAAAAAGCATTTAAGTCACTGTGTACATACTCTCCAATTCCATATGGGCATATAAAACAAATCTATAGCAGTAGCTGTACCATGAGATATACAGTGTGTCATGCCTCTGCTGTATTGGGCATAGTGAAGGTCGTCATAATTTCATTAGGTGATTGACGCTGGTTGTTGGCCTTTTTCACAAAGGAATTTCTGTTCAAAATAAAATGTAACAAGAACATTCATATGTTAGTAGCAGGTTCCCATGGAAACTTTGTAAACTGATGTTCACAGGCAGAAGCAAAGGTCTTACTATTTTGGGAGCCCTACTATATTTTCTGTACATATTTGATAGTAATTTTCTGTTGTGCTATTCTAGTTCTACATAATCCTAAAACTTTTTAATGATTTTCTTTAGCGAAAGGGCACTAACATGCTTTTTGGATGTATGGATGATGGATTTATTGTCATTATTGCAAAATAAGGACTAACTTTCAGTACATAAAGTATCATAGAATCTCAAGTTTTGAACTGGTTACCTTCATATTTAGAAGATATAATTTAGCAAGATATGGCCAGAAACCTTTGAAATATTTTTAGCTCAGCAGGTATCTGATCTTGTTTGAGTACAGGTCCCTATATACATTCCACCCATGGATATGTATGTGCTCCATACACCTGAGACTGAAGATTTGTAGTAAGTAGTATCTGTTCGCCCGTGCATAAGTAGTTGCTCTCCTCATGCTTCAAAACAAGAGCATAAAGGGTGGCACGGACTGATTCCTCTCTGGTTCCTTCTTACGACCGCATGGCCTGAGTTGGAATTTGCTGCTCCCACTATGATCGTCCTCTACTTGTATACTTGTAAATACATACTAAAAACTACTTACAATAAGTGTAGACTTTGTGTTTTAGTGTCGTTATACTTAACATAGCTTAGTCGTCTTGCCTCAGGAAGTTTCTCCCCATGAAGGAGGACTATGCCAATATTCCAGGGGTTTAAGAACTATCTCCTGCCCCTGTTTTTTCTGTGTCAGTAACTAACCCCAGTGCTGCCTTTATTGCCTAGGGGAGGTTCATATTGCCACCAAGTGTAGCATTTGCTGTTCCTCTGTAACATACCAGGTGTAATGCAGCAGGAGCGTGATAGATGAGAGGTATATAAGCCCTAGAATGATTAGAGCCTTATTCCCTGCAGGGTGATTAGAGCACCTGGAGCCAATTAAGGCCCTGCCCCAGACCTAATAAAAATCCCCTGTTTGTCAGACGGGGAGGGGAAGGAGAGTTGACTAGAGTTGGAGTACTGTTAACTAGAGTACCAGGGGAAGGGAAACCTTTCCCAAGCAGGAAGAGGGTAAGCGGTCCACAAAGCTGAAGAGCAGGGGGTGGACCTGGGGCCCTTCCCCACTGGGCATGAGCAGAGCCCACAGTGCCCAAGAATAGGGGCAAGGGGTTGCACCCTGACCCACCACACTAAGGACAAGCGTGGGATCCACCATAGTAGCATCGGCCATTTGCCACACAGTGTACAATCCAGACTAAAGACCAGCTGTGTCACCTCTGCCCTAAAACCTTGGGTTCTTTATAATGCCTTGCTGAAGGAGCTCCTACCTGTGCTGCTCACAAACATCCTTCCAGCATGCAAGCCATATCCTGAGTATTTGAGTGTAACTGCAGCCTGCGAGCCATACTTGGGTTACACTCTGGCTCTCACCAGCCTTGGTTGAACCCCTAACACACTCACATTTCTGGGGGGGAAATGTAAGACTGGATGTCCTGTACCACCCAGCCTTCTCCTGGACAATAGAAGCTATATTAGGTCCATTTATTTCTTTAATAGAAATAATATGCACACAACTTGCCACCCCAAATGGAGTTTCCCAGACACTTCAATTTAAACACATTAGAGTAAATAAAAAAGTTTACTGACTACAAAGAGAGAACATTTAAGTGAATAGAAGTAATGAGACCTAAAAGTCAGAAATGGTTACAAGAAAAATAAGGATAAAACACTATTGGTGCTTACCTTAAACTGTATTAAATTCAAAGCAGTTTTCTTACCTGGTGCTTTCAGCAGCCTTACTGACCAAACTTCTTAGCTCAGAACCCCTCTGCCAGTCCAACAGCTGCTTCCTTTTACCATTCAGGTGTAATGAATCAATGAGCAGAGAGAGGGGTGTGTTGGGGGTGTTTGTCCCCCTTTTTTATAGTTTGTTCCCCTCTTGAAAAATGTGTCCAACTAAGTAACAGGAGACACAAGGTCTATGTGGAACAGGGATGGGCAAACTTTTTGGCCCAAGGGCCACATCTGGGTATGGAAATTGTATGGTGAGTCATGAATGCTCATGAAATTGGGATTGGGGTGTGGAAGGGGATGAGGGCTCTGGCAGGAAGTGTGGGTTCTGGGGTGGGGAGAAATGAGGATTTCAGGGTGCGGGAGGGGGCCCTGGGCTGGGATGGGGAGGATGAAGTGGGTGGGTGGGGGAGTGGGTGTTGAGGGTTCTAGCTGGGGGTGGGGAGTTTGAGGTGTAGGAGGGTGCTCTGGGCTGGGACCAGGGCTGGGGCAGGGAGTTGGGGTATGGGGGGTGGGAGGGCTGCAGCAGGGGTTTCAGGCTCTGGGGTGGGGCTGGGGATGAGGTGTTTATCTCACTTCCCTGCCACATGCCCCTTTCCCAGGTCCTTCTCAGGGACGACTCTCATGAGGGGATCCTTCATCAGGAGGTGAACTCTCTCCTCCAGAAGGGGGCCATAGAGCAGGTGCCATCCCAACATCAAGTGAAGTGGTTCTAGTTCTCATTTTTCATAATTTCTAAGAAAAATGGAGGATGGAGACCAATTCTTAAGCTATGCCAACTAAAAGTTTTTATTTGCAAATCAAAATTTTGCATGGTCACACTGGCATCAATAATTGCCTCCTTGGAAGAGAACACATGGTTCATGCCCTCAACACGAAAGATGCTCACTTCTGTGGGACTGGTGAATATCCACATTGAAGACTTCTCAAATTCATGGTAGAACAAGAGCACTACCAATTCAGGGTACTTCAATTCAGGCTGGTGACTACCAATTCAGGGTACTTCCCTGAGTCACCAGCCTGAATTGTCTTCACAAAAAGTAGTGGCCTAGATGAAATGCAGTGGTCATACAATCTTCCCATATCATGACAACTGACTAATCATAAGCAGATCAAACCAGGAGGTCCAGTTGGCAGCCCTATGCTTACTCCACTTCTGACATTGCTGAGAGTCTGTAAAAAAAGAAAAGTCCCATGAGGACTATAGATTTCATAGGAGTGACCCTAAACCATCCTCCTGAAAAGCTTACCTTCCTATAGACAGATTTTAGGCTATGAACAGCCTGGTAAACCAAGTCACCCTCAGACCTGAAACCACTATCAGGGTCTGCCTTTCCATAATAGACCACTTGGCTGCATATACATACGTAACGCCATTCGCCAGACTACACATTTGTTGCCTGTGGGACTGGCTTCAATCTGTTTACTTTACCGGATAAGGACAACATGAATACTAAGGTAGCAGTCTCAACCAAAAGTCAAAGCTCTCTCATATGGTGGACAAAACCAGGCCAGGTGTGAGTGGGAGTCCCCTTTCTTCCATCCACCCTGATGTAACCACAATGATGGATGCATCCCTCCTGGTATGGGGTGGGGGGGTGTCTCGTATGGACAGTCGCACTACGCAAGCTCCATGGTTTCCAAGGGAGGCCAGAATGCATATCAATCTGCTGGAGATGGTGGCAGTTCTCCTAGCTTACAACACATTCCTACAAGAACATAAGAACGGCTATACTGGGTCAAACCAAAGGTCCATCTAGCTCAGTATTCTGTCTTCCAACAGTGGCCAACGCCAGGTGCCCCAGACGGAATGAACAGAACAAGTAATCATCAAGTGATTCATCCCCTGTCACCCATTCCCGGCTTCTGGCAAACAGAGGCTGGGGGAACATAAGAATTCCTCCTCCTCCTCATACAGTCCTGCCACATCCAAATAATGTCGGACAACTTGATAACTGTCTTTTTTTAATATAAAATAAAGAGTGGAGCAAGATCTCTTCCTCTGTGTATAGAGGCAGTGGACTTGTGGAACTGGTGCATGAAGAACCACATCATACTTTCTGTGATGTAGGTACCAGGTGTGCAGAATACTCTGGTGGACAATCTCAGCAAGCACTTCGCTGTAGACTGAGTGGGAAGTACACAATTTTATCTTGACCAAAATCTTCACTGAGTGGGGAACACCATGTTGGTACTTGTTAGTCTCCCAAACAAACAAGAAATTAAATCTTTACTACTCTGGATCAGGATTAGGCCAAGACTGCAAGGGTGATGCTTTTCTTTTCTCCTGGATGGACCATCCAAAGTATGTCTTTCCTCCCATCCCCTGCTACCTCGGGTTCTCCACAACAGGGCCAGTAGTGTTCTCATTGCACCCAATTAGCCCAGACAGTTTTGGTTTCCAGACCTTCTGCAAATGTCACCCTGTCTTCTCATCTATATTTGACCTTTTCTGGATCTGTTAACTCAGGGCAAGGGCAGGATCAGACATTCCAACCCAGACTCTCTTCATTTCATAATTTGGTGTTTGGATGGGAATCAAAACTGGAATGTTCATGTTCAGAGGCTGTCTGAACTATCCTAAACCACAGAAGAAAAATCTCCACTAGAAAATGCTATTTACGTAAATAGAGGTGTTTCTTTACTTGGTCACAATGGAATCCATTATTAGAATCAGCAGGTGTCCCTGTCACTTTAGACTATCTCCTGTCCCTCAAAATGTCAGAGCTTTCTCTTAGCTCATTGAAAGTCCACTTGGCAACATTCAGTGCCTTTCATCCTTTGGTGGAAAGCCACTCTATCTTTACTCACCCGACTACTATTCAGTTCTTGGAAGGCCTCAAGACCTTCTTGAAAGGACCTTCCTGGCAGTTATGAAACACATCACAATGGGACCTCAACTTGGTACTATCAGCTCTAACCAGACCACCTTTTGAACCAATGGCCACGTGTTCCACATCTCTATGAAGGCTGCCTTCTTAGTTGCCATCACATCGGCCAGACAGAGGGGTAAACTGGAAGTACTCATAGCAGTCCCACTGTTCTCGTATTTCTCTCTTCGTCTCCACCCAAAATTCACCCCCAAGGTCATTTCAGAATATCACATGAACCAGCCTATTCACTTACTGGTATTCTTCCCAAAGAGTCATTCTTCTTCGAGTGGTTGCTCACGTCAGTTCCATTCTAGGTGGGTGCGTGCGTGCCCACGTGCGCGGTTATCAGAGATTTTTGTCTTGGCAGTATCTATAGGGTTGGCAGTGGCGCCCCCTTGAGTGTCGCAGTCATGCGTCAGTATATCAGGGGCCGCTAGCTCTACGCCCTCTCTGTTCGTTCTTACCGCCCATGGTGATTAGTCGGAGCGCCTTTCCTTGCATAGCAAGGGCTAGCAGTTTTTTGTCTTTACTGACTTCATGCCTTAGGGCCTTGTAAATAGTTTTTTATAGCTGTAGTAATTAGTGCTAAGTAGTTGGTGGTGGTGGTTGTTGTAAGTGTAGTTAGTAGTTTAGAGTCCCAGCGGAGACTTCCCTCCAGGTGGGGCATGCCCTGCTCTCCGGGGTTTAAGCCCTGCGTGGACTGAAACAGGGCTATGCCTGTAAGTGACCCCCCCCCCCCCCATAGCAGCTGCCTCAAGTGCTTGGGGGAATCACCTGTGAGAGATAAGTGCTATATTTGTAAAAACTTTCGGCCCTGCACGCAGAAAGAGCAGGATATTCATTTACCGGCTCTCCTCTTGGGGTCCGCCCTCGGTCCGGCTTCAGTGCCATCCCACCAGGACTCACAACTGCTTCGGTGCACAGTGCGCCCCCGGCACTGGGCTCCTTCTGGCACCATTCCCAGTTGTCGGTGCCCCAAAAGAAGGTGAGGAATCGCAGCTCCCCAGCACCAGGCAAGAAGGGCCATGGGTCATCAGGCAAGGGTCCCACTTCGGGCCACCCGGCCACTCTGGAGCCACGGGTTTGTGCCTTCCTGGTTGGGGCCAAAGCCCCTTAAAAGGTCCACCACCAACTCCCGGGAGTGGCATGGGACCAAAATCCCTGACTGCACCAATGCCTTCACAAGCTCTCCCAGTGCTGAGAGAACAAAGGCCTCCGCCCACGCTGCTGATGCAGCACTTGCCACAGGAATCGGCAAAGGCTCCCCACGAGGGCAAGCCAGCCTCTAAGACCCCTCGGGGGCAGTGGAGTGCTGCTGATCCCCCAAGACAAAGCAGTGGTCTCTACCTCCATGCCGCAGATCGCCTGAGTCATAGCCTAGATCCTTTGGGGCTTGCCCTCGGTCACCAGCACCGCGATTGTGGTCCCTGCCATCCCAACGCGAATTGCCTAGAGGGAGATGCTGATCTCTGTACTACCGGAACCGTTCGCCCTCCCAACGGTAGTCCTCTTGGTGCAGGTCTGGGTTGCCTACCCTGTGGGAGTGCTCACCGTCACATCTCTGGTCCCCCTGGCACCAGTCCCCTCAATACCAGCACCAATCCCCTAGCTCTGGGCACTGGTCAGCAGACAGACTCAGGCATCTGCGGCCCCACCATGGTCAATGGAAGGGGATTCCTCCAGCGCAGAAGGGCAGGTCAGCCCTTCGCCGAGACTCCACCAGCGTGAATGAGTACCTGAGGCCGCGTCAACATCGGCACCGCCTTTGCAGCACGGCCAGTGGCCAGTGCAGTATCCTTATTGGAGCATATGGGGAATGCCAATCATGGCAATGCTCCCTTCACACCGCTTATCGGACTCCGCCTCATAGCAACAGCTGGCAACACCGGTGGCACTGGGCTTGGTGTATGAAGCATGCTCAGAGGTCGAGGCAGAAGAGACTGCACCCACCCCTAAGCCTCCCTCCCCCAGGGTGGAAGATGCCCCGGGGCCTCCCCCAATGGTACAGTCGTCATCCTCGTCCCCAGATGAGGTGATTGCAGGACCCTCAAGGGCCAGCCCCCCGGATGATTTTAAAGAACACCAAGCCCTGCTTCGACGGGTGTCCAAGGAAGTTGGAGTTGGAGGAAATGGCTGAGCAGGTGGACACCTTGTTTAACATCCTGTCAGGCTCTACCCCGGCCCATGTCGCACTACCAGTGCATGATGGTGTCCTCAAAATTGCCAAGGGCCTTTGGCAAACTCCTTCATCCATCCATCCCACCTTTAAAAGGGCCAAAAAGAAATACTTTTTCCCAACCAAAGATTTTGGGTACCTTTACACCCACCTTTCTCTCCCCCCAACTCCCAGGCTCACCGGTGGTCTCTGTGGCCAATGAAAAAGATAAGCAAGGGCATACCAGCTCAACTCCCAAAAATAGAGGCCAAAAAGTTGGAGCTGTTTCTGCTCATCTCCTAGGGAGATACAATTTCGACTTAGGATACTCCCGCCATAAGTTCAAGAGTCCCTCCACAGGGTTTGCCTCAGGAACGGCACACTGGTGAAAGAGGGCACCACGGAGGCTCGGTGCGCCCTCCAAATGGCATGGGACACAGCTGACTCAGCGGCTAGGGTGGTCGCGTCAGCAGTGGTTATGAGATTGAGCTCCTGACTTCAGACCACCGGCCTCTCCAAAGATATGCAGACCTCCATCCAAGACCCCCCCCCTCCATTCGATGGGATTGGTCTTTTTTCAGAGCAGATGGATGCAATGCTGCATGGGTTAAGACATTTGGGCCACTCTTTGCATGTTGGGCATATATATGCCGCCGTCTGCAAGAAAGCAGTTCCGGCTGCCACCTAGGACTTGGCAGTCTTGTCTAGGGTCTGCAAGTAGAAGGGACAGGGATGTTAGTTTCAGCTGCTGCTGCCCTTTCTCCTCCTGCTCACCTGTGCAGCCCGGCCCAATGATGCACCCTGGGGGCCAGAAGCACTCGTTCTGAGGGTGCGGTCGAGAGTGATGCCCCAGTCACCTCCCAGGATCCACCCTCGTCTTTCCCCCACCATCTTCATCCCTACCATTCAGCCTGGTTGCGGATCACCTCGGACCACTGGGTGCTGGAGATTTTTAAGAGCAGGTTAGACAAACACCTGTCAGGGGTTGTCTAGATAATACTTAATCCTTCAATGAGTGCCGGGGACTGGATCAGAGGACCTCTCGAGATCCTTTCCAGTCCTATGATTCTACTCTATGACGAGAACATATTCATTCCCTGGACAGTACGAGGGCCCACTCTACGATCGCACAAGCAACTTCATCAGTAGCTGTTTGAGAAGTTCCAATACTAGACCTTTGTAAGGTGGCTACCTGGAGTTCCATCCACATCTTTATGAAGAATTACTCTCTGAACCAGGCTTCCTCGTCAGATGCAGCTGTGGGAACAGCAGTGTTAAACGTTCATACCAACTGCATTCTCGCACCCTCCTCCTATTTGAATACTACTTATCAGTCACCAACATGTGGAATTACACATAGGGGCCCCCACTCAAAGAAGAAATGGAGGTTACTTACCTGCAATTGTAGGTTTTTCAAGATGTGTGGTCCCTATCTGTGTCTTGCTATCCACCTTTCTTCCCCTCTGCTTTGGATCCTATCTGATTTGCTGTAAAAGAAGGACCTGGAGAGGTATTAGTCCATGCCACCCTTTATTTCCTCGGTTTGGAGCATAAGAGAAGCAACTGCACATGTGCGGACCAACAGATACTACTTGCCCCAAATCTCTGATCTCACTCTAGTGCATGGAGAGCATGTGTACCCGTATGTGGAATACAGATAGGGACCACACATCTTGAAGAATCTCCAGTTGCAGGTAAGTAACAATTTCTAGTAATTGCCTGTTACACTCCCACTTGTTGTGTACTCCCTATTTTGTTCAACACTACAGTCAGTCCAGGTAGGATTAACTCTTCTAGATCAGCACCCAGTGGCAATTGTTGGGAGTTTTGCATGCTTGTCATCCTTCAGTCTTAAGCCCTTAGAAAATTGAGCAGCTATGCTGTTTACTACAGAAATCAAGTATTCATTGTACAACTACTTTTCATTTGCTAAGATTGTCCCACCAGCCTTAAATTTGTTTTCAGATTTTAATTCCTTCATATATTCTTGCATTAAATTTATGAAACTTTCCCCATGCAAGCCCAGATATATTAGATAATCTTTATCATAACAATGATACAACCTCTTACCAAAATATCTCGTTAAGATGGTTATCTGAGGAATTTTGGCAGCCGTAAGGTGGCTGTACATGTTTGAAAATTTAGCCCAGCATCCTTTGTCGTATGTCAGACTTTATTGCAGTATCTTGAAGAGCCTTGTAAAAATATGTACTACTTTATTTCCCCTGAAAAAATATTTTTTTGTTTAGTCTCTGTCTCTAAAAAAATGATTTCACAAATGGTCCTTATTTTAAACAAAAAGTGTCCAGTATTTACAAGTAGCCTGTGGTACAGATTGTTGAAAAGGCATGGTGTCAGAGTCTTGCATAATGACAGGCTTCAGAGTAGAGCCGTGTTAGTCTGTAAAAAGAAAAGGAGTACTTGTGGCACCTTAGAGGCTAACAAATGTATTAGAGCATAAGCTTTTGTGAGCTACAGCTCACTTCATCGGATGCATACAGTGAAAATATAGTGGGGAGATTTTATATACACAGAGAACATGAAACAATGGATGTTACCATAGAGACTGTAACAAGAGTGAATATTAGAGATTCAGGAATTAAAGAAAAACATTTGTAATGATAACTTGAAAAGAATTAGGAAATGGAGTTTTTCTTTTTTTAAGAGACATTTAGTTCTCCCTTAAATTATTATGGACCAAATTCTGCCTTCAGATGTGTGCACATCTACCATTTATTTCAGTCAGAATTACAGGCATCAGTTTATTATGCTTTTTTCCTAGAGAGCTCTGCATGGCTTGTTGGATCATACATTAAAATCTAATGTATTGCATAGGGGCTCAATAACAAACTACGGTAGTTATCTTGGAGGCAGGTTTTTTTTTCTCCTCTGAAGAGAAATTCCATTGCTTTACTCATTACATTTCTTCATCAGACTTGCAAAATTGCTTTTTTGTTGTAAATTGCCCAGGTATGTATCCAATTTTTAATCAGTCTCAAAGAAATGGACCACTTAAACCATTTCTAGTTTTTAAATGGATTTAATTGAACTGGAAGAAATTGCACTTCAATTTGGAAATATTAGTGTTTTGAGGCTATTTTTCCTGGTTATGTCTTAAACCTCTTCTGTATATGAAGAAGGTTCTTTGTGATTTATAGATAAATAACTTCCTTAAAGCTTGCAACATATTTGCAGTTGTGCTATTGTGTTTTACAAAAGGTCCACAAAGATTTTGTATACTCAGTTACATAAATAGAAATACCACAGTGACAGAGGCCTTAGAAATACCTGAGATATATTATTATAGGTGATATTTTCTGATATATCTCACCCTTTTGTTAAGAACGTCTAACTTAACATAACTGTTAGCTGATATGCTGTTGGGCCATCAGAAGGCCAAAGGACTACCCAATAGCCCTTGGTATTCTCTGTGATGGAGTTAGGAAGAAAGGGTGTCTTTGCCCTCATTTCTAGTTATTTTTAATGCATTCCCTTTCCTGCCCCTTCTTCCAGTCATTTGGATGATTGTTTAAGATGAGGTACGCTGCACCTTAGCCTAATAAATTTTCATATGGCTTTAGCATTGGTCAGCAGCTCTACATAGTTGCTTCAGGAATCACACCTGAATGTATTCTCTGTGACCAATTGTCTGCCTTGTGGAAGGTTATGACAATTTGAAGACAGTATGTAAGCAGTTTGCACAAACAGTCCAGACCAGACACAACGTTATGTGTTATCCCAGAGCAATCCTCCTCTCCTGCCAACAAAATTAAGTCTAACTGCACATAAAACTGTTGTTGCCAGAATGCCATTTCTTTGTATATATTAATGAGCAAAAAAAGGCGGGAAAAGGAAAAGTTGAAGCTCAAGAATATAACGTATATACCCTGTAATTCTACCTTTTCATCATGAAAATAGGCTAATCTGAAAATTGTTTTGAATGCTCTCTATGTACAAATATTTTGAGGTTATATACATTATCTTTACCAGCGTAACTGATATGGGTCACCTCCTGAACCTGCAAAGCAATAAAAGCCTTTTCCACATTCCAAATACATTGTTTTGTCAGGCTTTTGGGGGATAAAGATCTATTCTGAATCTATTCATTTGAATTAATACAAAAATGAATATGGCTCAAATACACTGCAAACTTATCAGCAAGTTCCATGTAACTTAATGGCATGCCGATGCTTGTGAGGCAAGGGTTTTGTGGGCCATGTTTGGAGTGTTTTATATTTGTGATTTCTGGCTTTTGAGGTTAAATTGAAAATACATGGAAAAATATCAGTCAGTCGACATAGAGTGGAATTTAACAAGCTTCTTCTCATCTCTGTGTGGCTTCTTTGTAATCCCAATCCTGACCAGTTTTGAGTAACTTCTAGCTAAGAAGGCGAATAAAACTGATACAACAAGTAGAAATCTGGATGGTACAACTACTATAATTTAAAAAACAAACAACCAAAAAAATCCCAACCTGATAACGTTAAATATTTCTTTCCAATCTACATTCATTTGTATCCAAACTCGAAGTATTGCCCAGTGATCAAAACCAACAATTGTAAACTCCCATTCCCATCCCTTCCCAAAAATACAAACACAATGAACTGCCAAGCTAGGGACATACAGTTTCAAATACTAAAACCACCAATAAACCACCAACCGTCCTCCTTCCAACAGTCTTTAGCTTAACCCTTAAACCAGATTCTCTTTACAGGTTGTTCTTTGGAGTAGACAGTACTTTCTAAAAACATACAATGCACTCTCATTATAATGAAAGAAAAGCCTACGTCTTCCTTGATTTTATGTGACTACACACAGTCTCCCAAAATGCTTATGGAGCCTGTTATAAATGTGGCTTCTAGTTTGGGGCGTTCTTTTTTTTCTAATAAAAAGACAACGGAAATCATTGGTAGGCAGCTGTCACCATCTATTCTACACACTGTAAATGATCTAAATTTTTTTTTGCATGTTCTTAGGCTAAGGTGGACATCTCTAATTCTATGAAAAAAGTAAAAGCAATGTTAGATTTTTTCCAGAAGTATAAAAAACAGATGCATGAATCAAATAATAGAGTAACATAGAAAAGATCAAACATGCTTTCTTCTTCTGTAGAGCAGACTGTGGTATGTGCCTTCAAGCTTTGATGACAGAGCAATGTTTTCCTCCTTTATGCTGTAGCTAGAAATGTCATGTTTATCTGGGATAGGCTAACAAGGAGGCTGAAGTGACTCGTTTCCAGGCTTAGCATGGGCATATGTTACTTTTATTTTGATTTAAGCAAGAGTAACAGTGACTCTTTCACATAATAGAATAAATATTGAAACATTTCTACATATTTTTCTGTTCTGTTGGAAATTAGAAAACAAAATAACCTGGAATAATTGTTTAGGGAAGAACTCTTCAGCAGCAGTGACTGTGACTCTCTGTAGGTTTGAAAATGAGCAGGGGCCATCTGTTGTATTTGGTTAGAAATAATGAATTTATTCAAAACCAATCCAACATTAGTGGTTTACAGTTTAAGTCAAACTTTTAATGTGCTTGGTTTGCTTTTCCTTGAGGAGAGACTGTGAAAGAGATCCTCTCTCCCCCTCATCTTGGCCCCCAGTAGAATATAAATGCAGTTTATACACTGCATGTATTAAAGGGTACCCATTTGTGCCACCCTGGCTTTTAGGATGATTATATCCCTAACACATGGTACAGGCTTCCCTTCAGCTATGTAGACATGCTTCTGTTTTTTTCTTTAAATTGAATAAGTCCAGGTGAGAGAGAAGACAGTTTAAATCACAGGGAAAAAGGTTTGTAAAGTGAAGCTAGTTTTGCATCCTGAAAAATGTTTGAAATCCCTGCAATGTCCAGAATGTTTTGCTTAGCATGTCAGGCATGTAGCTTACGTGGTATGCTATTTGTGTGGCTCATTTGAGAGCATCTTTTGTTTTGCCCAGACGTGAGGGAGAATTACACGAGAAAACGAGATAATTCATGACTCTCACTGGAAAGCAATAGTAACTTTCACCTGGAGTATTCAAAATGTGTGGGGAGGACAATATTATTAGTTTTCCTTCTTATAGCTGATCGACTGTATCAGTCATTGTTTGTGTTCTAGCAAGGCTTCTAACAGTAAGCCTTCAGCAGTTGTTCAGAATTCAGGGATACATGTGCTCTTTGGTTTGGGCTACTGATCATTCTGTATTCTCCATTCACTGCACTGGCTGCCTCTAAATTGATGATTTGACTTTAAATTGGCTTCCTTAAGAACTAGGTTAAATTATCTTCTATTATCGAGGCTTATGAGATTCCAGGACCCCCATTCAACTCTTAGTAGTATTTACATTTGTAATCACTTCAGTGGATGGTGTTGGAGAGGGGAAGAAACCAGCTCAAGCCCTCTAGTACAATGAATCAGTAGCTCAAAACTTTGGGATTCTTATGCACATTTATGTAAGTAGAACTTAATCCAGAACAAGAAGGGGTGGGGCTTTCTTAAGGCATCCTGTGTTGCTTCTGAACTTATTAGTTCAGGGGTTTTTTTGTTTTGTTTTTTTAGCTTTTAAATGATTCGAGGAAACCTTTGAGGGTGTAAATCGACCACAGAAGAGGTAGTGTGTGTCCTATCATCAACCCTCAGGGATTCCACTAAGGAAGACAAATTTAATTTGCAATAAAAGGCTCAGTAGGAGTCTGGTAAAATATGGCTCTTACGTGGCCAACTGCTTCCTGTCCAGCAGTGCAGCCATGCACAGGAGCATTTGTGAGTACTTTTGAGCAACTACAAAACCCTCTGAGTGGAATCACTGGAGCATGTTGCCCTAGGAGAAGCAAGCCACCCCCTTGCTGAGTCAAGAGAAATACATTGCACACCAGAATGTTGTTACTCCTACTTACCTAACGTTTTTGTTCTGTTTTATTGAGAAGGTAGCACAGTGTTGTTCACTGGATTCAACTGGCACAGGCTTAGGAATTTTATATTTTAATGTGTCGTATGTGTGTGACTTTTTGCCTTTTAAACAGGATGCTTCTGTTTACATAGTGAAGCAAGATGTTTTGAACTATGAAGTTATGTCAGTGGTTTTTGAGCAGTTATTAAATGTGTCAGCATGACCACTGTAAACCTTGTCTACTGTGGTTTGCAAGTTACCTATCAAAATCCCATTTTGTGTCTAAACATGCATCCCAATTTCAACAGCATCTTCTAAAGATCATAGAATCCTAGAAATGTAGGTCTGGAAGGGAACTTGAGAAGTTAAGTTCAGCCTCCTGCTCTGACGTAGGACCAGATAAACGTAGTCCATCCCTTACCAGTATTTGTCCAACCATTTTTTAAAAACCTCCAGTGTTTGGTATTTCACAGCCTCCCTTGGAAGCCTATTCCAGATCTTAACTACCCTTCTAGTTAGAAAGATTTTCCTAATATCCGTTGATGCAGGTTAAGCCCTTTATCATAGAATCATAGAATATCAGGGTTGGAAGGGACCTCAGGAGATCATCTAGTTCAACCCCCTGCTCAAAGCAGGACCAATCCCCAGCTAAATCAAACTTACTTTCCTGGTGTTGTCCTTCCCCACTAAGTACAGGGCCTGTGCTTTCTTTTGGCATGTTGGTCAATATAAAAAGTATAAATGCAAAAAAACTGGTTTTTAAGTTTGTTTGTTTGTTTTGTTTTCTCCTTTCTGCTGCATAACTCTGTTGTCTCTGGAAGGAACGTTCCTCAGCGCAGCAGAAGGCTAGTGTAAATGCTCTGAGGCTGAGAGTTCCAAATGAGCTACCCTGAAGGGGTGTATGGGGGTGAGCAAAGGTCACTGGATCTGCTTTGTAAAAATCTGCTGTCAGGGAACATATATGTAGGAGCACAAAAGGACTCAACACTGCACCTCTGCATCTTGCACTCAGGTAGGGGCATGGATTCAGACCTATTCAACCCTCATTGAGTTCCTTCCTCCAAAACCTGTTTTTTCTGATTTTGTGCTTGGAGGAATAAACTGCGTCTCTATAGAAGCAATGGATAGGATATTGATTAGAAAGGTTATACAACACATCATCAGATCTCTTTGGGTTCAGTGAGGGTTGTTCATTGCCTTCCTGGAAAATTCTTCACCACCTCGTCTGCTAAATTCTTGAAACACTCCAACTCACACATGAATAGATTTAAGTTCCATTAGGGCAAATATCCATTTTTACAAAATACTTATGTATTAACATGATTAAATTCACTATGGTCTTTCAGTTGGTGTTTTAAATTAGTATTTGTGTTAAAATATGTATTTACAAATAGTTGGTATTGTTAAAAAATATGTAGACTAAAATGCTTCACTCCAATATAGAGGACAAGTCCAAGTTCACCTGCACCACTCCAAACCAACCATTGGCTTGTGTATGATGATGCGTGGTGGTGCCAGCACTGGAGGTGGAGTTCAATCACCATGAAATAGTTGTGCCTGTAAGGGAAGCTACAGGGTTTGGATCCAATAGCCCAAAAGTAATGTTTTAAACTACAATTAGAAACCTTGAGTCATCCTTAACACTCCTTTTGTCACCTTTCCTTTTCTTATTC
Organism: Natator depressus; assembly: GCF_965152275.1. NCBI lineage: Eukaryota > Metazoa > Chordata > Testudines > Cheloniidae > Natator > Natator depressus. The sequence continues at coordinate 115,384,434 of NC_134240.1, read as the reverse complement.
GTATGAGTTTAAGGGCGTATAATTATATGCTTTTTACCTTAAAATGTCTTAGCTTTTGGCTAGTTCTGTCACAAATGTAATGTTGTTTAAATATACAATTTTAAATATACAATTACTTTGTATTTAATATGTAATTCAGCTTCACAAGATTCTCAAAAATATGTTTCTATTTACAGAAACATGTTCCAATACCTGTTTGAAAAAAAGTGTGACATTTTACCAGCTTAAATTTAGATTTTTCATGAATTTTATTCATCTTATTTAAAATGTATAATACAGCAATATTCAGAGGTCCCAATCAGGACTGGAGATCCATTGTGTGGAGTGCTGTATAAATACACATGAAGACACAATCCCTTTCCTGAAGAATTTATTATCTATGACTTGTTGCAGTTTTATCTTTGCCACAGATTTCCAGTTAGAAATGACCTTTGTAGAATACACTGCTGGCTGGGTTTCCAAATCCCTTCTTTGGGAACATTTAAACAGTTGAGTTCTACCTCTAAACTATCAATAGGTGGCAGTGTTTAAAAAATCATTAGTGTTACCTTTAGTTGAGGCATGAGGTTGCTAAACTGGTAACTGTTAAAGGTCAGTATTGCTACTATGTTATGAAGAGGAGATGGTCCAGAAGTTTGGGCTATAAAAAGAATTGGCCACATATCGCAGTGTGCAAGATCAGTTGTTCATGTAAACGTTTGTAAAATGTACCAGTTGCTTCATGTCTGTCATTTGGATTGCCCACCCGTCACAACTTTTGACCCTTCATTAAACCAAAGGAGCAGCTGTTTTTGCCATGATATTTCTAATGATAATCAAGACCACCATAAAATCAAAAAGACTTCTGATGTGATGTGGAATCAAATATAAGCTTCCCTAAAACTGAAAGGAATACCTCCAAGTAATGAAATAGAAGAACTTTTATTCTATTGTATCCTTCCCAGTTCAAAGTGGTGCCTTTTTAGGGGACATATGAAAATCTGTAGGATGTTTGATTAACTACTGTAATAAATGCAATCCTTCCAGCATGCACAATCAGCATGCCAACTGTGCACATTCACATGAATATTAAAGCCCTCTCTTCTGCTACAGAGTGGACTTTGGAGTGAGCCTGAAAAACTTGATATTGCAAGAGGATGTTAGGAGGCCAGAAGGTACCAGAGAGGATATATTTGTAAAACACAGAATGCTTGGCTTCTAAGAATGATGTTCATAATTAAAACCAAATGTATGGTAAAACATGTTTCTTGCACTTGTCATAGTTATATCTCAGTGGAATCTTAGATACATTTCACTGCCCATAAGAGTAAGGGAAATTGTTCTGTGACCGTTTACAGATAAAACTGCAAAGACCGATAATGAATTATGTTCTGTTAAAAGTTGAATTAAAGTATATGACTGTTGTCTATCACGGTAATTTTAGCTACATTCAATTATATAATGAAGCATTGTCAGGTTAGAAATACTACTTTTTAAAAGACTTATCTTTTAAATATTTTATAGAAGCTGAATGAAATTGAGTTAACTTATTCTTTCACTGGAGCCGTGTCCAAGACCCTTCTCAAACTAGATCAAGTTCAAAATCCTGGTCTGGATCTTATGTAGGCCTGTCTCTCCCGCTTTCCCTTTTTGCTGATGCTGGCTTTCCTATTTCACTCGGTTTGGACAATGAAAATAAGTTAGGTCATGAGAACCAAAAATTGAAACTTTTGCAATGCTGCAATGTTTGTGTTGCCAAGACTGCATCAGAATCCTTAAATCAAAACAAAGAAAAACAGCTGTTTTTATTAAAATGTGAGTTATTAAAAATGTTTGAGAAGATATTTCTATTGGTTTGTTTTTAAAAGCTTTTCTAAAATGTACGTTTGGGGCTAGAACTACCTGACACTGTTCTGAGACTTTTCTTCAGCTTTAAATAAAAAAAAAAAAATCATGAAAGTTGCATGATCTATAATAAAGAGAGTACATAAGAAACCTAATTCCTTCCCTCAGATTTGACTGTATCTATTAAATCAGTGACAATCCATCAAAATAGCAATAAGCCATTTTGGGAAAGGATTAAGGAAACTTGGACGTTGTTAATATTCAGTAAATATTTACGGAGATCATTGACAAATTCTGAATGTGAAATATTGAATCATAGTAATTCTGTTGCAGGGATCTCTGTGCTTTTACAGGGATGGGTAAGCATTATTATCCCCATTTACAGATGAGAAAACTCAAGGCATTGAGAGGCTAAATAGATTGCCCAAGGTCATGCAGAAAATTCACCACAGCCAGAGTAGATCCTGGCTCTTGTGAATCAGGCCCCTGTTCAGGAAGGTACTTAATCATGTGTAATTTTAAGCATGTGAATAATCCTGTTGAAACAAATGGGATTACTCACATGTTTGAAGTTATTCCCATGCTTAAGTATCTTCCTTGCACAGAGCCTGTCTGCTCTTCCATGCTGCTTTAAAATGGTAATGTACTATAAATGTGCTTATTGTAATAAAATATTTCTTCAATTATATTGGATTTATTTTTATTCTGCAAAATATAATGCCTAGGACTTAACATAGTGTTAGTAAAATGATCTTTAATGTTTATTGGGCTTTAATGCTAGAAACCATTTATAAATAGTGAAATTTTATTCCATTCTGTACAAAATCAAGAGGTTAGGTTATCTAAATGCCTGCTGGAAATGGTGCAAGAGAATCCTGCATGAAAACAAATGGCACTGCTGACCCATCACATCTTTGCTTAACCTGTCAACAGTTTTATAAAGCAGAGGGAGTAGACTGCAGCACTCCTAAAAATGGTGCTGGAAACTAGTATTAGAAGACTTACCATTTGATTAATGGACATTTTGTAACCATTCATGGCACACTGTTTGTCAGATTCTTTTGTTTGCTTAGCAGAGCAAACTTGAGAGTTTAGCTGTTCAGTATCTGAGCCTTAGCAGATTTCTCTTCACACTGCCATAGTTTGACCACTTCTTTTCCCAAGCTATCCCAAAGTCATCTCCATGCTTTATTCTGCAATTAAAATAATAATAATCTTTTGTTGACATCGGTGGTGGTGGTGTTGTATAGAAATGAATGATAGAAATCTAGTATTAGGATTTCACCGCACAATCACCTACAGTAGGGAAGAAAAGACAGGCTTAGTAAGAGAAAAATGTTCAAAAATCATGTAACAGTCACAGAAAAGAGAAAATGGCACTCAATAAAAGTGTAGTAAAAGCTGTTATACTGTGAACTTGAAAGGGGATGAGGGTAGGAAGAACAGAAGAAAACGGTACAAGAGAATAGTAGCAGTGTTGTATGCATTATTGCGAATTACAGTTCTAAATGAAGTTTGTAATTTAGAAAGAAATTAATCTGTTTACCTTTTCAGATGCTTTTAAGCTTCTAGAGAGATGCATTTGAAAATTTGCATTCAAAACAACACTGTGGTATCTACAGCTATTACATAGCAACAATCATCCTAGCATCTAAGCACGGACATTAATAATCAGACATGGCTCTTAGAGTGCAATCTGCATACACAAATTATTTTCAAATTATTGTTTGTTTTTTCTTGTAATGTCCATTGTGTGCCAGGTGCTTTCCAAAAATAAAAGAAGGCAAGGTACCTGCCGAAAAGGAAAATACTTTTTAAAAAAAAAAAAAGATAAAATATAGTGAAAGGGAAACAACAAATTAGTGAGGTAGCCATGTTGTGACTGGCCACTTCCTGTTAACATTAAGCTTTAACAACCCAATTTGTTTTGTGTTTTAATAGGTCATCTTGAATTACCATGGTGTAAGGATCATTGTAGTCATTGTGATAGCGGGAGGTGTTCGGTAGCAACAAAGAAGGCATAGAGATGTTTGTGGAGTGGACAGATCTGTTGTGGCTTGAATCTTGGAACTTCCCCTTCCCCCTCCTCTGTTGATATTATCCACGCTCACCCATTTCTCACCACAAGACTGTATTGTTCAATTCTCTCTTCACTGCACGAATACCTGTTTTACTTCCGTATGCTTATGCATTTCAGCTTTCCTTCCTCATCTCTGCAGTAATTTTGCCTATATGACTGTCTGTTCTAATCTCCTAAGTGTTTTATATAAGAATGGCCATGCTGGATCAGATCAATCAAACATCTAGCCCAGTATCCTGTCTTCTGACAGTGACCAATACCAGGTGTTTCAGAGGGAATGAACAGAGCAATTATCAAGTAATCTATTCCCTGTCATCTGCTCCAGCTTCTGGCAGTTGCAGGCTTAGAATGTCCAGGGCATGGGCCGCCATCCCTGATCATCTTGGCTAATACCCTTTGATGGAGCTGTCAGGGTTCCTTCCCCTCTCTGAACTCTAGGGTACAAATGTGGGGACCTGCATGAAAGACCCCTTAGCTTATTCTTACCAGCTTAGGTTAAAAACTTCCCCAAGGTACAAACTTTGCCTTGTCCTTGAACCCTATGCTGCCACCACCAAACGTTTTAAACAAAGAACAGGGAAAGAGCCCACTTGGAGACGTCTTTCCCCCAAAATATCCCCCCAAGTCCTACACACCCCCTTTCTTGGGGAGGCTTGAGAATAATATCCTAACCAATTGGTTACAAAATCATCAAAGACCCAAACCCCTGGATCTTGGAACAATGGAAAAACCAGTCAGGTTCTTAAAAGAAAGGTAAAAATCATCTGTAAAAGCAGGATGAAAATACTTTACAGGGTATTCAGATTCAAAACACAGAGGATCCCCCTCTGGGCAAAACCTGAAAGTTACAGAAAACAGGAATAAACCTCCCTCTTAACACAGGGAAAATTCACATAAAACAAAAGATAAACTAATCCGCCTTGCCTGGCTTACCTATACTGGTTGCAATATTGGAGACTTGGATTAGGATGGGTTGGAGAAGACGGATTTCTGTCTGGCCTCTCTGTCCCAAGAGAGAACAACCACGTAAACAAAAAGCACAAACAAAAGCCTTCACCCCTCCAAGATTTGAAAGTATATTGTCCCCTTATTGGTCCTTTGGGTCAGGTGCCAGTCAGGTTAGCTGAGCTTCTTAACCCTTTACAGGTAACAGGATGTTGCCTCTGGCCAGGAGGGATTTTATAGCACTGTATACAGAAAGGTGGTTACCCTTCTCTTTATATTTATGACAGGAGCTATCCTCCATGAACTTACCTAATTCTTTTTTGAACCCAGTTATACTTTTGGCTTTCACAGCATCCTTGAATTCCACAGGTTGACTGTGTATTGTGTGAAGAAGTACTTCCCTTTGTTTTAAACCTGTTGCCTATTTATTTCACTGGGTGACCCAGGGTTCTTGTATTATGTGAAGGGGTAAATAACATTTTCTCCACACTATTCATGATATTGTAGACCTCTATCGTATCCCCCCTTAGCAGTTTCTTTTCCAAGCTGAACAGTCCCAGTTTATACACCCCAATCATCTTTGTTGCCCTTCTCTGTACCTTTTCCGATTCTATTCTATATTTTTTGAGATGGGGTGCCCAGAAGTGCATGCAGTACTCAAAGTTTGGGTGCATCATGAATTTATACATTAACATTATCATTAGGGCTGTCGATTAATCACAGTTAACTCACATTAATTGCAATTAATTGCAGTTTTAATTGCACTGTTAGACCATAGAATACTAATTGAAATTTATTAAACATTTTTGGATGTTCTTCTACATTTTCAAATATATTGATTTCAATTACAACACAGAACACAAAATGTACAGTTCTCACTTTATATTTTTATTACAAACATTTGCACTGTAAAAATGATAAACAAAATAAATGGTATTTTTCAGTTCACCTCATACAAGTACCATAGTGCAATCTCTTTATCATGAAAGGGCAACTTACAAATGTAGATTTTTTTAGTGGGAGTTGTGCTGCTAAATCCCCATGTGTTGTTCTGAAAATGTGGCCTAGCAGTAACTGCACCTGCAATGGATTGTTGCTATTGCTGAGGTAAAGTGACAGGCACTGGATCCACCACAGAGTGTCTCTCTCAAAAGACTAAGAATTTCACACCCTCAATTAAAGGGGCAGATATCCTTCTCATATCCACTAAAGTCAGTTCAGTGTTATCTGGCTTGAACCACAGCTAGCTAGCCCTGGTCTGTGCCCCAGTTTCAAGCAGACACTGAGTAAGTCATTCAGTCTAGCCTCTAAAGTAAATTTACTTAAGTTACTGTTCTTATTTTCAGGGTAGGTTGTCCTGCTAGTTACAATTAAGACAGATAATTCAATTGCTCTTTACGGTAAAGTAACAATGGTTCAAATACTTAAAAATTGGACCTGGAGAACTGTATTTTTGTGTTATTAATGCTCTCATTACTTAGAAAAAAGTGTAAACTGTCATACAGTGTCTGGTCTGTTTTAAAGTGGAGTTTCAAAGGCGAGGAAAATTATTCCATCAACTCAGTCTAAGTGGAAAAGAACTATAGGAGATGGATCAAAAGTGTAGTACTATATTAAGCTATTCTGTTGGTAACCCTCAGGCATTAGTTTGCCTCGATTTACTTTTATGAAACCAGATTTAGGTATACATTTTCTGCAAAATATTTATGGAATTATGTTAGTCTGTATTTATTATATATTGGCTAAAGCAGATCTACTTTTGAACAAATGGTAACCTCCCTCTAATATTTCATGGATCTTTCCAATTCCACAAATGATTTGGGAAAGAGATGATGCTTGGACATGTAACTTATTCGTCTTGTTGATGTACAAGAGATTTGGTGGTGGCAGAACAGACCTGCTGTAACCTGAGAGAAATCACATCACCTTACTGTTGGAAAGAGATTTAGTTCTCAGTTAATTTTTTTCTCTTGGTAAGGAAATCAAAGACTTATTGAATTCTGTTCCTTTGCTTAATTAGATTTTGTTATGCTCTGGAACAAAGCTAATTATAAGGCATAAATCACCATTATGGTTAATAATCAGTCAGATTGGATGTTTAATCTCAAAGCATTTTCAAATGAAATCCAAAGGCTTCAGTAATAGCAGTGGTTAATTTGGGGTACTGAAAAATTTCAGAGTGGGGTTTTTGCTACATGGTGGAAGTGAAGGTGCCTAATGGTAATGAACAGTTTGATTCAGAAATTTGTTCTACTAGTGTCCTAAAAGGAAGAGTTAAGTCTGAATATTTTCTTGTAGGTCAGTTGATTTGGCATGTCCCCTGTAACTCCTGTCATTTCCAAATGCCACAATTGACTTTCCTGAAGTCCACGCTTCTTGTGTTCACCACCAAGGCACTGTCTTTGGTGAGAGAAATTTTCTATGTGTCTTAATCTCTTGATTTCAGTCTTCCTCTTCCACACCTCTGTTTATCTCTTACCTCTTCTCTCTTCTTACCACCAACCTCTTTGTCCACAAATTGCTTCTAGTATTTAATACAATTATTATTAACAGTTATTCCAGGTAAGACAGTGGACCACGCTATTCTGGGGGATAAAATCTACGAAGTATCAGGCTGGGAATGTGTGACGAAGGCTCAGTCTTGCAGCCTGAAATGAACTTTCTGTTGTATGTAATTAATTGAGAGAGTTTTTATTGTATAAAGTTTCATTTTCAGTGGAAAATTCTATATTGTAGTAATAAAGTTAAAACACACTCTTAAGTTTCCAGTCCAAGACAGATAGAAGCAAAACAGGAAATCCAGTGGAAATGGAGTGAGGAGGCCACACAGAGAAGTAATACAGCCACGTAAGAGCATCCTCCCCCTCCCCGCACCCCAAACACACACAGAGCCATCTCTCTTCCTTCTCTTTTTCAACACAGGAATTCAGCTCCATGTGAATGAGGACATAACTAAATGGAAGGGAGGTAGAGCAGATGTTAGCCGACTCTGACTTTCTCCACCCCCACCCCACCCTTCAAATCCAACCAACCAACCAACAAGAGTTTTATCTTATACCAATAAGAATTCAGGTGTTGGAAAAGCCAGATGCCTTGGGTATCTGAGTGAGTACAACCCACAGAGGGTAGGGATACACACTTTCAGGTTTGATCCTTGTGTCCATTTGTTGTTACTGTCCTTTCTTGATCCAGTGGCAGGTTGCTATTTATGTAGGCAATGCTGTCTCTGCCATTTCTCTCCTTTTTTCCCCGTGTTGCTCTATACCAGTGGCTCTCAACCTTTCTAGACTACTCTACCCTTTCAGGAGTCTGATTTGTCTTGTTTACCCCAGGTTTCACCTCACTTAAAAACTACTTGCTTACGAAATCAGATTTAAAAATACAAAAGTGTCACAGCACACTATTACTGAAAAATTGCTTGCTTACTTATTTTTACCATATAATTATAAAATAAATAAATTGGAATATACATATTGTACTTACATTTCAGCGTATAGTGTATATAGAGCAGGATAAACAAGTCATTGTATGAAATTTTAGTTTGCACTGACTTTGCTAGTGCTTTTTATGTAGCGTGTTGTAAAACGAGGGAAATATCTAGATGAACTGATGTACCCCATTTACCCAACTTGGGCAGCATAGCATGAACAGGAAACAGATTAGCTAACACTATTCTGAGAGGTACTTAACACCACTTTCCTTTTTTCCTGACCACCAGTGGAAGGGCCAGGAACCAATAGCAGCACAGCAACTGAGCTGACCTTGCTGCTAGTTGGGTTAAGGGACCCTTATATAAGCACAGAGAGAGAGAACCCCCTCATGCAGCTTGCCCAGTGATTCATGTAGCTTGGGTCTGGGTTTCCTGCAAGTCCCCAACCTTTATATCCTCACCAGCCCTGTGCTAAAGGGGAGAGGATGAGGCCGTCGTAGAGATCCAAAAACCATGCATGTTTTTCAGTGTGTCTGTCTGCACTTTTTTATTCAAGATGGGAAAAGAGGAATTACTACTTTATATTTCCAAAGCATCTGTCAAACTGGATAATGTAGGAGCCTTTCCTTTCACCACTGGAAGATAGCCATCTCTGTGGGTGGAATGTGGGAGATGTTTAAGAGTGAAAAGCAACCTCACACAAGTTTAGGACAAGGTATGAAGTCAGTTGTATTGTGCAGTTTAAAATGCAAGCAGAATGTAATTTGCCCAAATGTCTATTTGGGTAAATTATGAAATACTGAGATTAACTTGCCTGCTCTGTGAAAAATGCCATGGGATATTTAGTAACCACAGGTGTTCAGGCCTTCAATTTTATATCCATGTGAAAAATGGCACCTCCAGTACCATGTGGAGAGTCTTTGTCTGTTTAGAGACTCGGAAGGAAGAGTGACAACTATTAAGTCAAAAATGACATGTCATGCAGCTGTCTGTTTGAGGTCTCCCATCTAAGTTATGGCCTGAAATGATATGGCTGCAGGCACTGTACACAGATAGTGCATATGTCTAGTTGGAGTTCCAAGGTTTAAATGTTACACCTTTATTGACTAGGCAACATATTAGAGAGAAAGGAAGGGGAGTGAAGAAAAATGTGAAGTTTCCCACAATTAGAAAATATCTCTTGGGAAATCTAGGTATTGCCAGTCACGTATTTGATTCTTTTCTTTTTACAGATGACTAGACTTTACTGTCACCACAAGAATGTATTGTAAAGTAACAGACTAGAACTAATTATATCCCATAGACTTTTTAAAAAGTTAAAGTATGATGTGTGTGCTCTATTTTTTTCTGAGACCAGCCAAGTGAATTAGCAGCAGAGCAACAATTTGCTACTTGGTTACCAGGGTGCAGGAGCATTTTAGGAAATCTAATTCTTGTTGATGTGCAGCCCATGGGAAGAAAAAAACAAGCACAGAACAAGATTTATAGTTTGCCACTCTTTCAAGATGGGCTGTTGCAAGCCAATTTACAGAATAGCTTTGGAGGTGGTCTCTGAGGCTAGTTGGTTGGCCAAAGCATGAGTTCAGCAATTTTGGATCTGTAATAGAAAGAAAAAATACGAGGGAGCAGATCCTCAGCCGGGGATCTGCCCCAGAGTGTGAGTCTAGAGAATCTGATGTAAATCTGTTGTAGTTAACTTTGTGTTGTGGAAGGGATTAAACCCATATTTTGAGAGGGAGCCTACTGTGTATTTTTTTTTTAGTCCTCTATTTATCTAGCACGAATAGAATACATAAGGATTTTTTGAAATGTTAGTTTCTTTTCCTGAACAAGAGGACAGAGAAGCTGAAATGCGATGAATACCTAGTTCATTGTAAGCCAGTTTGTGCCCTTGCACTTGTCACAAGTCCCCACATCCCTCTATTTCAATCATGAAAGCTGGAGTTATTTCTTCAGAAATAACGCAAAACTGAAAAAAAATCACTGAGTCCTCTCCAGCTTGAAGAATAAGATTCCTGAGTTTGCGTCTGAACCTGGATCTCCATGAGTGGTGATTCAGATTTCTGCTTAAGACCAGTTCTATAACATTTTCACAGATACTCTTTTGAGGCTTTTAAAATCATATTTTAAAATCAAGCCTTCATGAGGTTTTTTCCCAATATAATTTATCAAATTTCAAGAAAGTATCTTGTAACAACACACAAGTGGAAGAAAATTAGCACTGTGTATTTATTTTTAGTGAATATTAAAGCTGCAGTCCTGGGAAACTGATCACATGATCTCCCCCCCAGTTTCTTAACAGTTTTTGATTAGTCTTCTCAGGGTTGAGGCACCATTTTGGGGGCTGTTGAGATCTGCTGAGAATCTTTAATGCGACCAGAGCTTAATCTTCCCTCTGAAGTTACAGGATGGTTTGGAAATGCTGTAATTGAGAAATGCCCTTACTTCCTTAGTTAAAGTTAGGCAGTGAGCTATGAGCATATAATTGTGTTGTATACAAAGGGTCCAGTATTGTAATAGGATTTAGCAGAAGTTCAATGTGTCAGAAAGTGGAATTACACAGGATGGTGGGCTGGGGGCCAGAGAGTGAATGGATTTTTATGAAATGTTGAGGGGGAGATTTGTCAAAAAGTGCATTATGAATATTCTCAACATTAACACTTGTTTTGTTGAAATGACTGGTGCATTTTAAAAATTTGAATCAGAATGATTGATGATGATAAAGTCATAACTGAGGACTTTAAAGGGCTTTTAAATAAATAAATGAATAAATGGTTGTGTTATATAACTTCTGTTTTGTGTGTGAATTTTTTGGTACACAGCTCCTCCCACCCCTGACCCCCCAATTGCTGATTGTGAAGTTGCTGCATTTTAAGTAATTGTCATTTGTCTTCTTGCTGGGGAGGAGAGAAGATTGTATTTGTCCAGTTTTGTAAGGACTATTTTTTGTCTTGTTTTTAAATGGCATTAATTCTCTCCTGGCCTCTTATTGTTCCAGGTGACGAGCATAATCTGCAGTATTGAAGCATGAGTGCTGATGCCAGTCAGGGGGTGATCACCACCCCTCCCCCTCCCAGCATGCCTCACAAAGAGAGGTATTTTGACCGCATCAATGAAAATGACCCAGAGTACATCCGTGAGAGAAACATGTCTCCTGATCTGAGACAAGACTTCAACATGATGGAGCAAAGGAAGAGGGTCACTCAGATACTGCAGAGTCCCGTGAGTAGGATTAAGGAAACAAAAGATTCCCCCTCCTCCCCCCCCCTTCCAGAGATTAACTCAAAAACAAAACAGCACAAAACAGAACTTGAGACTGCATCACAGCTAGAGGGCCATGAAGCTTTTCATAAGAACAATCAATAAACACTTAGGTTATACAACATTTTGTTTGCATAGTTTTAGTGTATGAACAAACTGCCCATTACTGGTTTTCAAATGATGTTTTCATGGTGTAATGCTTCATTAAAGAAGTACAAAAGTAGCTAGCCAGCTACAAGGCACTTGATTAAAACTTAAAAGCAGGGAAGAGAGTGACAGAGTCACTGGCCAAATGTGAACAAACTAAGACATTTATACGCAGATCTGCATTCCAATTTTATTTTGAATATTTGACTTATCAGTTATATCAGCAACACTCTTACCTTTAAAAAAAATTTTTTTTTTAAATTGTGCTTTCAAGGTGTGTTTAAAAGCTAAATTGTTCTTTGGGTACTTGGAAGGAGTAACGTGCATACTTTACACCACCAGCATTCATGTACACCTCATGTAAATTCAGCACTTGTACAACTGGCATATAGGTCTGTTAATTCCATCAAAAGTCCTGGGGGGTGGGGGGGGAAGGTCTCCGTAACCCCTTGATGGAGTTAGTCTTAGATTAATGCCAAACAGTACATAAATTATCGAGTACTCTTGAAAATCCATGGCATGTCTGAAAATAGTAGGTGTGTCAAAAATATTCTGAAGCAATTTTTCTCTTTTGAATTTGTTTTCTTTTCTCATCTGTTTTTCTATAATTTGGGAGGGGGGGTAGAATTTTAATTTGATGTTTTTCCATGCATAATAAGATTGCAAACAGTGGTTAGTAATCACCATATTATAAGGAGTACTTGTGGCACCTTAGAGACTAACAAATTTATTAGAGCATAAGCTTTTGTGAGCTACAGCTCACTTCATCAGATGCATTCTTGCATCAGATGTATTTTTCTTTTTGCGAATACAGACTAACACGGCTGCTACTCTGAAACCGACCATATTATAGACACTCATGAATAATAGGATTGATCACTAAAATGTTACCTTGGAGTGCTTTTCAGATTCTGCATATAGATTTGAATCTACATGTTCAAACCCCATGACTCAGGAATTTATTATGTTCAAGTAACTTTGTGCAACTTTAATTTTGCAACCAAACTATTCAGTGTTCAGGAAATACTCTAAGGGAGTAATGCATAATCATACTAAGTTGTTAGAAAAATAATTCAGTTCTCAAAGATAATGATTGGACTCTGACCTGTACTACTAAACTATTCACAAAGGAGGGGAAGTGGATATCCCAAATTCTTAAAACAATCAGAACAAACTCACCAAATTTTCAGCTGATTGAGAGGCATAAAATGAGATCCCAATAAATTACACTGGGCCAATATGGTTTCTTACAGTGTTCTTTTATTAATTTAAATGCAGAAAAAGTGCTGAATTTCATAGGCACAACTGACCTTAGCCTTATTGGATGAAAGATTGTTTTCCAATTTGCCAAATGTAATCAACTCCTGTTTATTGTGATCATGCTACTTTTGATATGCAAGGTCAGCCTGAGGATTTAGGGAGGGTGGGAGAGATGGTACTCCCAAGTTTAGCTGACTTGTTTAATAGAAAATTGGAAGACACAGGAACCTAGAGGTTACTATCTGCCTCCTGCTGTGGGAGAAGCTGAGCCCACAGCTGGAGCCAGGGACCATTTATAGATGCCAGTATTTTAAAAGTTGGACAAATAAGCTAGGTGCTGGAGGCTGCTAGGCCTTGAGATGCTGAAGAAGAAAACTATAGCTGTGTGTGCTCAGTGTCTGACAATCTAGTAAAAAATGAGAAGCTGTGCTTGACCTACAGACATCTGTCAGACCTGAATCCCCTTTCCCGCGTCTCTGTTTCATTGTTGAAATGGAGAATATTTAGAGATCTCTGCTACAATTCCTTCTCTGATAGAATAAACAATTTTTAATATAGTGTCCAGAGGAGAGAATGTCCTTAAAGTAAATCTCTTCACAGATTTAGGGACAGTGATGGAATTAAGTTTCTCCATGGCTGTATCAAGTGGATTACTTGAGATTTAGCTTCAGTTTCTTTTGGGTCAGAAATGAAAATGACGTGGCCCCTTCTGAACGCTTTGTGTCACAAAAATACCAGAAAACTTCTGTTCTATTGCCAGTCTGCTCAGTATAGGTCCAAGGTTGGAATGTCCTGGGTATTGCAGGTGATGTTTTTGAGAGACACTGGAAGAGTTAGCTTATGCAAGAAGCTTGCAAGGGCATTCATGTATTTTCTGTCTGGTGTCTCTGGGTTATACCTTTTTGTAAGTACTAAATTCTTTTTAGGAATTTAGAAAAATGAGAAAAAAAATTATATATATATATATATATATATATATATTTTTTTTTTTTTTAAAAAAGGCTTCTTTGCTGGTAACGTTTTAAGCCAATTCTAGCATGTGAAGCAATTAAAATATATTCAGGTTAGAGAAATATAGTCTTTAACTATGAAATGCATGTAGGGAGAAATTGTCTTCCTTTCCTTTAAAATATAAAGCTTATGTGCACAGGATTGGGTTGTCCAGACATCCCTGCTCTTTGTGGGGGAGGAATTTTGGATTGAAACACTAACTAAAGGTGACAAGATGATGATAATGTAGGCCGTGCTGGTAGAATCTCTTATGCAAAACACTACAAAGTGCAAGGGAGCTCAGTTATTCAGATTTTATCTTCAGTACCAAGAAATCTCTTACTGCTTGTAATTGGAGAATCCAAATAATTTAGTAAGAAAGCAAATTAGAAAATGTTTCAGAATCTGCTGAGGATGTAAGTTTTTTGGGAATGATGCAGTCACCGCCGCAATGTTTTGTACAACACTTGATATATAGGGACTCAAATTTTGATAGGAATCTTTGGATGGCATTGCAGTGGCAGTACTAATAAAAGGGGCCTATCCAGTTGTCATCTTCTCTGAGGCTTCTTTCTTCTTGGCATACCATTAATTCTCAGACAAAGATAATCATTTAATACTCCAGGTTTATGCCAATGTTTGACATAGGCTAGAAACCTGTAGAAAATAGTGACTCATGACATTCATTGGCGTAGGTGCAATGTGCCCAGCCATTTAATGGCGTCGTCATCAGCCAGGTGGAGAACCGGTAGCCCACCACTGAAAATAAGTCAGTGCGCACTCGACAGTTATATATGCAATGTAGTCTGATGTTGACCGCAGCTGCATCATGGGTCATTAGAAAAACCCCATTTAAAGAGACTGGCTGCACAGTTGCCCTGTCCTGTTCGAAACCGGTTCAGAGATGACCACAGTTTCTTGGCCGGCCAAAACCTGGCAGACAGATAGTTGGGCCAGTGATGAGAGAGTGATTAATGACTGTCGTTGACCATTAATTGCGCCAAGCAGATTCCAACGTCATGTCCTGTGGTGGCATAAATGACCATAAAGGACTTCTAGAAGTCAGGCAAATTGGTGGGTGGTTGAAGAGGTCTGATATGGCATTACTTGCCATGTTAACCAATGCCATTCCTGCTTGGTGAAAGACACACCAGATATTCAGCATTCCTCTGAAGCGCTCTGCCTGTGTGTTTGAGGCATTATTATACCAACATTGGATGCAGCCAGCCTCACAAGCTGCAATCTGATATTCAATTTCCAGTTTCTAAGTAAAACAATTTAGAAGCTACTGAAAAGCCATCCTTATTACACCTGCCTTTTCTCAATGTCCTGCACCCATCCTGATCCAGTTTTAGATCAGGAGATAGCACAGAAACAGATTGATTATGCTTCTGGATGATCTCTACTTGTCCATAGACAATGAAAAAACATCCTTCCTTATTCTGCAGGATCTTTGCAGTGGGTGATGCTGTTTTATTTCTGAACTGGCAGGAGTGAACAGCAATTTGCTGAGAGAGTTCTTCTGCACCTCATCTTCTATAGCTCTCATCCATTCTCTTCCCCCATTCTAGTCAAACCTCTAACTGAGACTGTTGGACACCAATGGCTTAAATATGCAGTTGACACACAGCAAAGTGTCAGATGTCAACACCGTTCCCCAGATATCATAGTGCCTGAATGATATTCTCTTTGGGATGAAGAACCCCGGCTGAATTTAAATTCAGGCAAAATTGAGCTGATGCTAATGAGTAGTCTGAAATGTTTGTCTATATGCCCCACCCTCTTCAAAATGCTACACAGTATACGAGTCCACCTGTATTCCTCATTATACTGAGTACCCAAACAGCAATAGCAACAAGAATTGTCATCTTACACTTTTGTTTTGCCAAGAGACTATGCCCCATCCTATCAGATCAGACTTGGCCATATATATCCAGGCAAGATTAATGCACTTTACTGGGAATAAAACCACAGACTAAAGAAAGTAAGTGGTGTAGAACATAGTGACTCACAAGGGTGCTGTTAGTATATTGCTCCAGCTACTGCCTTGGCTAGCCGTTACATATTGGATTGGGTGTAAAGTCTTGGTATTTGATTTTGAGAACTCTCAAATAGACAGGACCCAGGATATCTCAGAAACCACTTCCCCCTCCATGGTAGCTGCAATCCTGAGAAACAATAGATTTCTCAATGGCCAGGTTGATACTAGTGAGAGCTGAATTCAGAGTCTTCTAACACACAGCTGTGACCTCCCTGCCACAAGAATTAGGAACAACCAGAAAAGTGGCCACCTTCAGAAAAAAATGCAAAACACAGCTCTTTGCCACTGCTTTTCCACTAATAAACAGTTTAAAATTTTCTTCCCATTCTTAAAGTAGAGGAGTTGAGAAAATTGTAGCTTTGTGTAGGTAACCCATTTGGAGTGTTGTAAAATTCTAAGATTCTTATGTGACAATCATGAAATAAACACACAGCTATCTAGGAAGGCTAGCATGCTGCAGTTGGCAGTCTCAGGTCAAAATTATTAATCCATATTTGCTAAAGATTGACACTTATTGATGCTACATGGAAGAATGTTTGGAAATTTGGAAGGAAGAACTTCAAATTAAGAACCTCCAGAACAGTGAAAGCTCCTCCACAAGCTTCCACTCGTTTATACTGCTTTAAAATGGAGAACATCTGCAAAGTTGTAGACCAGGAAATAGGATCATAGTATCCTTAGGAGACATTTCAAACTACTTGGTAACTGTTTGTTTATGGTCTACAACTCAGAGGTTTTGGGGGTACGAGTGGTGACCGTATAAGCCATCTGCACTCCGCAAGATTATTTAAGGCCTTGAACGTTACCCGCTGCTACCTATTTGTAACTTTCTTATGCCTTTCAATCAGCTAGGTCTCAGTACCCTACTAGCACCTCACGGTACTACTGACAAACTCTTAATCTAAAACTGTTTGAACCTATTCCAATAGTACCTACAAATTTACCATTAGAAGGTTCAAATAATCTCAGCGTCATTAATTATATAACTGCCAGGACACTGTGCTTGTTTGAAACTGCATCTTTATACCGAAACAGATTTTATTGCTTTGTGTTATATGTGACAGCAGCTCTCATCTATATTACATTTAAAAAAAAAAAAGTTGAGGAAAAAAACTTTTGAAGCTGAAGAGTCAAGTACTCATAAATTAGGGAAATACAGAATCAAGGCTGCCTGTAGAAGATTAATTTGATCCCCTTGTGCACATACATTATAATTACAGGATTGCATACTATTTTTCCCATAACACACCTTCTTCATTCAATTTTTTTTTTTCATTCAGTCTGTTGCCTCAAGCCTTATTTAATACACACCATCCAGCTTCTGCACTGAATACAAAATGTATTCATTTTCTTTTGGGTGTTTCTGCGGCGCTCTCATAATATTTTGACTGCTTCACAAACAATAATGAATTCATCTTCACAGCACACCTGTAAGAGTAGGTGGTATTAATGTTGTCTTCATTTTACTATTGGGAAATTGAGGCACAGAGATTAAAGCTAAATTTTTGAGACCCCAACTTGAAATGCCTAGGATTTTTAGGGTATATAACATCTTTATTGTATAATGGAGTATACTGTGTATTTTACATCACTGTGTTTGAAGAAAAGCTGAAAATTTGAAGAAAGTACTGTCTATGGGAGCTAAGATAGGTGGAATGTACGTGTAGATGTATTTGGAGAGATTTGGTCTTGCGTTGAGATGATATGAAGTATTTAAAATACTTAAGGCTTATTATAAAATGTTACCCCGATGATCTAGTTGAGGTCATTGCAGAGATCAGAACTAGAGGATATTTTAAAATTAGTATCATACAAAGGTTGTGAGGAATAAATGGAATGAAGGGATTTCCAGATGAGGTGATGAGTCTAGTAGTAGCAGTATTGTATGTAAGCATAACATTGTAGGACTGTATGCAATTTAATAAGTTAATGGGGTTTTGTGTTTAGGAGTAGCCAAAAACTGTTCTTATGGTCAGTCAAGATTTTGCTGATCTGTTTGCTTTTCTCTTAGCTATTTTAAATCAGCCCACAAAGTTTGTTTGTGGGATTTTGCTTTAATTTTATATTGGATATAAATAGCAGTTATCAAAACATTCCAGATCTGAAGGGCTTGCAGCCTGATTCTGGTCCTAAGCTACTATTATATAACTAATCCAGTTTTAGTCCATCTGTACTGCCAGGGCCTGCCTTTCTCACATGTGTAAAAGTGAAAAACCTGTTGTGTGCTTGTATCCTCCTCCCCTCCCTGCTAGCATTGTGGCCAAGGAATGGAGGCAGAAATGGCAGTCCCATCCACCAGCCAGTCAGCCCCAAAATGCTGGACAAGCCATTTTATTTCATAAAGAACAATGTCTAGCTTTTGAAAGTAACTGACGGTGAAAGCCTTGGTAATTGTGTAGCAAGGATTACCCAGTCTGGTTTTGGGTCCTGCCGCTGCCTCAGTTTACTTTGTCTTGAATCAAACCACCACACCTGGTGTTTTCACAATTCCAATCACCTTCCATATTTGGTTTGTTATCATAAAATAGTAGTCAAAGCCTTCCAGCTCTCTTCCCTGGACTCAGTGAGACCTCTCAGTTGATAATGGGCTTCAGCATCCAAACAGCCTTACTTCTAGGCTCAAAGGTCTTTCAGGTCCTTTATCAGGGCTTCCCTTTGCTTAGAGCCCTCCCGTCAGGCTCACAGTCCTTTGCAAGTCTTCTAGCTAGAGCTTCTCATCCAGGAGGCACCTGCTTTCTGTAGGTCCCTCAGCTGAAGCTTATCCCTCAACAGGCTCCCATTCTTAGGGGTCTCTCCCAAACCTTTTTCCTGGGAGCTCTGAAGAATTGTCTGCTGAAAAGAAGACTGGGCAGATGACCTGGTGTCTAGTCATATGCTCCCACCACATAGCTCTTGGTGTCATTCCTTTCACCTGGGGAGGCAGGCTAAATTTGGCACAGGTAACATAGAGCCCCAATCCCCTTGCAAGAGATGACTTACCATGTGAAAGTACCCTGTTGAGGACTGCAGAAACATTTCTAAGGATGCCTCAGAAGCTCAAAATTTTAATCTATGGGAGTAGTCACCTGGACTGGTGCTGCATGAACTCAAGGGTAGTAATCCACAGACATGTATGTCTTGCAGAAACAAGAACTACAGGTACCCAACTACCTTTTCTAGATGCATTTACACCAAGGTGGTATAGAGGGAAACTCTCATATTCCTGTCCTGCCACATGATGCCTCTGCACATGCAACCCAGAATTGCACTGGCCTTTTTTGCTGCAATGTCATGTTACAAATGTATCTAATTTGTTGTCCACCATTAGCTCTTATGCCTCTTTCAATAGTGAATTGTAGTTTTACATTTATTTTTCACCAGCTATACTAGCTTGACGTTTTTTTTCTGTGCTGAGCCTATCCATATATCCCATCCATATTTCTGACCTCTCTACATACTGCTGTATTTCTCTGTTCTCACAGGTGTCTGCAACTCCTCCTCCAAATGTAGTATAATCTATAAGTTTCATTAACAAATTCTCCTCTTATTGTATATTATATGAGCTTTTCCTTGTCCCATGTCTCAATTTTCTATAATTTTGTGGGCTTGTCTTCAATGCAAAGTAAATTGGAGTTATTACTCGAATGTTGCTCTTCGCTTGAGTCCTAGTCATGTACTAAAACCCTTAATTTGAGTGTTTTATGGTGCTTTTAATTCAAGTTGGCTGGCCTGTGAGGAGGTATAGGCTAAAGCTCAGGGTGGCAAAACTCACCAGCTGTTAATGTGACCACTGTACAGAGTGGATGCAGGTTAGCTGCACTCAGTGCCACTAGTCCTCCAATTCCTTCCCATAATTCCGCTAGTGTGCCCTGAAAGTACAAATCAAGTTCTCTCATAATTCACTGGGAAAAAATTCATAGAGTAGCTGAGCTTCCTGCAGCACAAAGAGCCATAGGATATGCCCCCGGAGGTCTTAGTGCCACAGACAAGTGAGTGCAGCATCAGTGTGGAAGCGGCGGCTTGAGTGTTATGTCATAGCATGACCGCTCTCACTCAAGCTAGGCTAACTTAACAGAAGTAACTTAAGTGTAGATAACTTGAATTAACTCTGCAGTGAAGAGGTATAACAAGGAAGTAATAGATTATCTATTTTTAAAGGTAGGAATTTTATATTTCTTTCAAAAAGAACTGTGACTTAAAAAAAAGACAGCTCTCTAAAATGTTGCAAGGTTGCAAGGTTTTATGGTTGCAAGGTTTTATGATATATATTACATTTTGCATTAGTGGTAAAGTTAAGGGATCAAATTCTCATCTGGTGTAAATTAATGTAGCTTCATTTACTTCAGTGGAGTTATGCCGACATACTCCAGCTGATCTGATCCAATAGCTCCAAAGCATTTCGTCCTGAGACATTTCATTTTGCTCCCATGAAAATCAGATTCATTATTGTGACCTTAGATACAATGTACCAACATATTTTTCTGTCTGGAGATTTCCAGGTACAACTCTGGTGAGCATTAATAGAAGTTGAGTTCAGAACTCATCTCATAACAGGTGGATGTTTTGTTGCTGAGTGAATGAAAGCTGCAGAGTCGGTCTTCACCTCAGCTGTAATGGGATGGTTTTGAGAGGATTGTTCATCCTGCTTTTGTGCAAGTGTCTTAAGCTTGTTTTACCTCCTTCTCGAGTAGCTGTTTTGGGCCACATTTTCAAATCATGTTTCCCATTTTATATAGAAATGCTTGCCTGCACGTTTTTAACACTATTCCATGTACAGTGATTAAATCTATCATTTGGCTGCACTGGTGATCACAGGTGTTTTTTTTAAAGAGGTGTACATACGAGTAGACTTGTTAGAAGATCCTGTGAAATGTTAGTCCAATATATCTGTTTCAGCCTGAAGCACTTATATAAATTTGAAGCCTGTGGGAATCCTAATAAAGAATTTTCATGTAGGCCGAAACAACTGTTTTAAATCCACACTTAAAACATTTTCTTCATAGGACAAAGTGTTGGGTGCACACAATTTGAATAACATCATTTTTCATTCCTCTGACAATTGCTACTGTTTGTTTTCCTGATTAAGTGTTCTATTGTCAAATCTTAGATCTGAAATGACTCATGCCTTTTCCACTTGAAAAATGTGTGCTTTGTGCTGTATGTGGAGTGTTTATATCTCTTCTAAAATGTAAACTTTGAACATAATATTTCAAAATAGATCTACCTGTGTTTGTAACTAATGTGGAATGGTCTATAATGTACTCATGAATTAAAAAATTATAATAGGTAACTGAAACAGGCAAAAAAAAAAAAAAAAAAAAGCCACTTGGACTCCAGTCCTGCATAGGTGGACATTTGAACCTGCAGGGATCCAATTGCAAGATGCCCCAGTCACTAATATTGGGCTAGGTCTTATGGGAATTTGTCCAATAAAAAGACACAAATGTTATTAGTATCTTATAAGAAGTATGCACTCGAAGAAGAAAAAAACAGTTACCTACCTTTTGTAACTGCTGTTCTTCGAGCTGTGTTGCTCATGTCCATTCCATCACCTGCCCTCTGTCAGAGTTGTCAACAAGAAGGAACTGAGAGGGTGTAGGGCCAGCGGCACCTGATCTACCGCGGCATGAGGGCGCCACAGCCAGCCCTACAGATACCGCTACAGCAAAAGTTTCCAATAGCTGTGCACATGTGCCCATGCACACGCAGAATGGAATGGACATGAGCAACACATTTTGCAGAACAAAAGTTATGAAAGGTAGGTAACCGTTTTTATGTGATTGTTTTTGAGTTCTCTGAGTTTTTATGCCTTTCATTTTAGACAATGAGTCAAGAATGATCAGAAATAACACAAAAACAGTTTTTTGAATTTGTAGAATCTTTATCTTAAAATCTATGGCACACCACCACCATTAAAAAATACTGTAAATTCACAACAGTGGTGGGATCGCATGAGAGTCATGTATGACTCCCCACTTTTTGTAGGAGTCTGAAGGTAATGAAGATATCCATAAATATGTATGGAAAAACTTAGTTGAATGAATCATTACAAGCTTGAATCTGCATGACACACAGCAACTTCCAGTTTACTAAAAAAGACATATGCTTTGATATTGTGCATTCTGTACTTGATTGTGAAAAATCACATGCACACAGTCACCTCTATTTCACAAGTTGTAATGAAGATGTACTTTCTTCAGCAGCGCACTCTGGCTTTTACCTATTCTGAGATTTCTTGAAATTAACATTGATACAGTTTTTCAAGGACACGTCCGTTTAATAATAAAACAAGAAATGAATTAAAGGATTATCACTAAAATCAGT
Source organism: Natator depressus (assembly GCF_965152275.1). Classification (NCBI taxonomy): domain Eukaryota; kingdom Metazoa; phylum Chordata; order Testudines; family Cheloniidae; genus Natator; species Natator depressus. The sequence continues at coordinate 115,362,153 of NC_134240.1, read as the reverse complement.
TGCCACAAGGATAAGCAGTAGTAAGTGTGAAATAAACTACCTCTAGCACCAGACAGCAAATTTTAGACACACAGCACCAAAGTGAAAATAACTCTCCTGTACTTCAAAACACCAGTGAGCTATAAAACAGACTTATGTCAGTATAACTGTGTTGCCCAGGAGCATGGAAACTCCAAACTCCAGAGCAAAACAGTTATACTGACCGAACTCCTGGTGTAGACAGCGCTGTGTCAATGGGAGGGCTTCTCCTGTCGACATAGCTGCCACCTCTCAGGGAGGTGGAGTATCTGTGCCAACAGGAGAAGCTCTCCCATCAGCATAGGTAGCATCTTCACTAAGTACTACAGCAGCTCAGCCTCATCATTGCAGCTGTGCCGTTGCAATGCTTTATGTGTAGACAAGCCCTTAATCTGACCATTCTATAACTGCAGGGGTTTAATGAGGATTAGAATGAACATACAATAAATTTAAGCATAGAAGAGGGGTTGTAACATTGCTGATGGTTTTCAAAATGAGTTTCAATATAAGTGCTATGGGTTTGCCAGAATATTACATATTTTGAGAGAGATACTGAATAGTCCCTACTGTACTGAAGTTATTATGATTGCTCTAGTCAAGTTAGTATTGCTTCCATTGTTTTTTAAGTTTCTTTCAAATAAATCAGTTATATAAAATTGCCTCCTCCTGTCCCTAAAGTAACTATATTTTAATAGATTGCCATTCTTGAGTTCATGAACTGCTGAATAGGCTCATAGTTCTGAACTTTTAAGCCATCTCTCTGGTGAATAGCATGTTCCTGCACAAGGATGATCTTGTGGAGAAAGCAAAGAACTGGAAAATAGGAGATCTAGGTTCCTTTTTCAGCTGTGCCACAGACTTGCCCTGTGACTGTTAAAGTTTTTCAAAGTGATGAGCAACTAAAATAGGGTCTTATACTGGGAAGTGTTGGTTAACCTTAATAAGTAGTGATACCTATACCCTGCCTATAGTAATCATCTCACTACTTTCGAGGAAAGTTTATCATAGTGATTCTCAAATGTTTTTGCAGGCCTTCCGAGAAGACCTGGAATGTCTTATTCAAGATCAGATGAAGAAGGGCCGTAACCCAACTGGACTGCTTGCATTACAACAGATTGCCGATTACATCATGGCAAGCTCTTTTGCAGGTTTCTCTTCATCTCCACTGAGTAAGTGAACAATGTGTATAATTGCCAGTATTTTTCTAAAATTCTGTCTATATTGGGACCTCATCCTTTCAACAGAATTTTTGCCATGTTTTTTTTAATCTGTAAAGCAATACAGAGTGTGGTCTTAAATAATTTTACTCTTAAACTTTCTCTGTCTAATATTTGGTATCAGAAAAGTTATAATTTCTAGAAACTGCTTATAGTCAATAAGTTTGCAACTTATTGCACCAAAACTAATACCCAACCTCATTATCATTTTACTATGATTCACATAAATAATAACATGACAACTAACCTAAAAACTTGGCAGCAATTTACCATAGTACACTTGTCTTTAAAGTTTGATAGGAAGGAGGAACCTGTTCAAATGCATGATTAGATATTACTTTCATGCTCCTGGCAGCTGTGTTTTTAGTAAATAGCAAAGTGTAGTTTTTTAAAAAAAAAGATTCTTGCCAGGATCATGCGATCAAGTTACAGCCTTCACAGAAAAAGTCCTCTGGCTAATTTCCAAGGTCTTTAATCGTTGAAACCTTATTAAAAAGTCATATTCGTGTTAAACATTCATAAGAGTGTCTGAGTGTAATAGACAAATCTGTCTTTCTAGACTGTTCTGTGCATTGCCTGCAGACTTAAAGGTGCAAATGGGATAGCCATTTCATGAAGTGATTTAAGATGTATGGTTGAGAACATAAGAATGAGGATGCTTGTTAGACAGAAATTAAAAGGAGCTAAATGCCTGCAAGCAGCATGAGGACTATTTAAAAACACCTTAATAGAGACTCAGACTAAATGTGTATCCCAAATCCAAAGAGACACTGAGGGCCAAAAGAATGCCACCATGGCTAAACAGAATCGAGGCTGTTATTGGCAAAAAGGGATCTTTTAAAACTTCAAGGCAGATCCTAGTAAGTATAATAAGAAGGTCCACAAACTCTGGCATGTTAAGTGTAAAAGAATTTGAGAAGCAAGTTGCTAAAGACACAATAAATATTAGTAAGAATATTTTAAGTACATCAGAAGCAGGAAGGCTGCCAAACAGGTAGTGAGACCACTAGACAACGAAGGTGTTAAAGGTTCATTGAAGGAAGACAAGGCCATTGCAGAGAAGCTAAACGAATTTTGTGTCTTCACTGCAGAGGATATGGGGGGAGATACCTAAATCAGAGCTATCCTTTTTGGGTGACAAATCTGAAGTATTGTCCCACATTGATGTGTCAGTAGAGAAGAGGTTTTAGAACAAATGGATAAATTAGACAGTAATACGTCACGCAGGACCAGATGGTACTCACCGAAGAGTTCTTAAGGAACTCAAATGTGAAATTGCAGAACTACTAACTGTAGTATCTAACCTATCACTGAAATCAGCCTCTGTACCAGATTACTGGGAGGTAGCTAATGTAATGCTGATTTTTTCAGTACCGGGCAGATTGATAGAAACAAGGATCTGTACTGGGACCAGTGCTGTTCAACATATTCATTAATGATCCTGAAAAGTCAACAATGAAGTGGCAAAGTTTGCAGACGATACAAAATTATTCAAGGTAGTTAAGTCCAAAGTTGACTGTGAAGAGTTCTCTCATAGACTTTAAGATCAGAAGGGACCATCATGATCATCTAGTCTGACCTGCACATTGCAGGTTATAGAACCTCACCCACCCACTGCTGAAATAGACTGCTAACCTCTGCCTGAGTTACTGAAGTCCTCAAATCATGGTTTAAAGACTTCGTTACAGTGAATTCACCATTTACACTAGTTTAAACCTACAAGTGACCCATGCCCCAAGCTGCAGGCGAATGCAAAAAACCTCCAGGGTCTCTGCCAATCTGACCCAGGGGGAAATTCCTTTCCAGCCTCAAATATGGTGACCATTTAGACCCTGAGTATGTGGGCAAGAGTTATAGGGGGATCTCACAAAACTGGGTGACTGGCGGCAACAAAATAGCACATTGATAAATGCAAAGTAATGCACATAGGCGCAAATAATTCCAACTACAGGTATATAATGATGGGTTCTACATTAGCTGCCACCACTCAAGAAATATCTTGGAGTCGTCATGGATAGTTCTCTGAAAATTTCTGCTCTGTGTGCAGCAGTGGTCAAAAAGCTTAACAGTATTTTAGGAACTATAAGAAAAGGGATAGAAAGTATAGTGCCACTTGTGACAGGGTTGGGCCAGATGGCTACAGGAGAGTGATAGAAGGCAGATATATTAGCCCCAGGTTAAGCAGGTCCCTTTTCCTTGGGTAAGGTAACGGGCAGTTCCAGCACAATCAGGAACTTACTGGAACCAATTAAGGCAGACAGGCTAATTAGGACACCTGGATCCAATTAAGAAGCTGCTAGAATCAATTAAGGCAGGCTAATCAGGGCACCTGGTTTAAAAAGGACCTCACTTCAGTCAGTGTGGCGCACGCAAGGAGCTGAGAGTGAGATGGCATGCTGCTGGGGGACTGAGGAGTACAGTTGCTATCTGGCATCAGGAAGAAAGTCCTGTGGTGAGGATACAGAAGGTGTTGGGAGGAGGCCAGGGAGTTGTAGCTGTCACACAGCTGTTACACAAAACACTATAGACAGCTGTGATCCACAGGGCCCTAGGCTGGAACCCGGAGTACAGGGCGGGGCTGGGTTCCCCCCATTTCCCCCAACTCCCTATTGGATACAGGAGGAGTTGACCTGGACTGTGGGTCCCACCAGAGGAGAAGGTCCCTGGCCTGTCCCCCGACCCACTAGTTGGACAAGCAGAGACTGTGGGGATTGTTCTCCTTCCTTTTCCCCATGCTGGCCAGTGATGAGGTTAGCTGGGTGAACAGCAGGTTTGAGCCACTAGCAAAAGTGACCAAACTGAGGGCTGCCGTGAATCTCTGAGGCAAGCAAATCCACCAATAAGTGCAGGACCCACCAAGGCAGAGGAGGAACTTTGTCACACACTATATAAATCCAGGGTACACCCACACCCTGACTACTGTCTCGTTCCAGTCCTCCTATCTCAAAAAAGATATAGTGGAACTGGGAAAGGTTCAGATGGTCAACAAAGATGATCACCGGTATGGAACAGCTTCCATATGAGAAGAAACTAAAAAGATTAGGGTTGTTCAACTTAGAAAAGAGATGATGGGGGGGAATATGATAGAGGTCTATAAAACCAGGAATGGTATGGAATAAATAAATACAGAAGTGTTATTTACTCTTTCCCACAATACAAAAAGAAGGGGTTGCCCAATGACATTAATAGGCAGCAGGTTTAATACAAAGAAGAGGAAGTACTTTTTCACACAGTGCACAATTAACCTGTGAAAACTCATTGCCATGAAACTTTGTGATGGGCAAAATATAGCTGGGTTCAAAAAAGAACTGGATAAGTTCATGGAGGATAGGTCCATCAGTAGCCATTAGCCAAGATGGTCAGAGATGGAACCCCATGTTCAGGTGACCCTAAACATCTGACTGCCAGAAACAGGGAGTAGAAGACAGGGGTAGATCACTCCAACTGCCATGTTCTGTACATTCCCCCTGAAGCTTTGGTGCTGGCCGCTGTCAGAGACAGGATACTGGACTAGACGGACCATCAGCCTGACCCTGTGTGGCCATTCTTATGTGTTGTGTTTTTAGGGGCCTGATTTTCATCACTGTGAGCAGTCGCATCTCCCAGTGAAATCCAGCGGGAGCTGATAATACTCAACACTTCTATTGTGTGGCTTTGGACAAGTCACTTGGGGTCCAATTTAAAAAGTGAGTGGGAGAAAGGAAAATAGAACTCAAATGTCCTGACTCCCCGTCCTGTGGACTATCCGCTAAACTAGATGTTCTCAAACTGTTGTCCTTGAAATATTTGTTAGTGGATTCTGAAAAGGTGGCTGGTCATAAGGTACTAACTCTTCTTGTTTTATCAGGTAAATCATATTAAAACATAGTATTTAGTATATTTTTAACTTTCCTAGTAGTAACTTTCTGTGTATTCAAATGTTGTAGTTGCCATAGGCATATTATGTATTTGTGAAGGGGAGAAGGAATGGTCTTACCAGTCATAAACGAGCTGGGAGGTGTCCATGATACAATTTCTCTATTAAAATGTGTTCTGTGCTATTAAACAGTTTGAGAACTTTTGCAGTAGTTCTTATATCCTCCCTCATGACATCCCTAGAACTAACTACAGTGACTCAGAATGAGAAATCTATTCAAATGGCTATTCAAGTTTGCAAAGCCCAGTAGGAGTGTTTTCAAACAGCCTGTAAACCTGATCTTAGCTCAGGAGGTCTTAAAACATTGGAATCTGTCCAGAGCACATTATCTTAAAGCAAAGGATAGTTCAAATCTGAGTGGTACTTCAAAGTAGTCCTCTGTCACTAATTCACCCTTCCTTCCTTCTCTCAAAATTTGGAGACTTTCATAATATTTTAGGGTATGGTATCTAGGGCCTTATATTACAAAGGTTGCTAAGGCAGTTCGAGAAATCACTAAACCTCTGCTGTAAGCGTAGTCTAATGCTATTAGCGTTTGGCAGAACTGAGGTTCTATACTACTAATTTAAGTATACTGCTTTTGGAGAATCAGAGAACTTAATTTACCACTTTTTTTTTCTTTCAGGCCTTGGAATGGTTACACCCATCAATGACCTACCTGGAATAGACACCACCTCATTTGTTAAGGGAGAAAAACTTACTCGTTGTAAATTAGCCAGTTTGTATAGGTTGGCTGACTTGTTTGGATGGGCACACTTAGCAAATTCCTACATCACAGTGAGTATTTTTAAGAGTAAAACTGATTAGTTGCTTCTTTGTGTTTTCACCTGTATGTTTAAAATTAAACCATACAAAATTAGAATCAATTTTCCAAATGTTATTTAAGTAAATTCAATAATAAATCAGAAATCATTTTTCTTCCTTTTCAGGTAAGAGTAAGCAAAGAACAGGACCACATTCTAATCATTCCAAGAGGCCTGTCTTTTTCTGAAGCTTCAGCCTCCAATTTGGTATGTGCTTCACTTACATTAATAATAATCACAGAGACTTAGATTGTTTTCTGACAGTTTTGCAGCTACTGAAGTAGGATAGTGGCATCAGGTTTTTGTTTTACCTGTTCCGAAATTCACGTAAAATCATCTAGTGAACAGCAGATTAATTTTTGGGGTTATACAATCGTCTGCTCCTGAACACTTCTGTCCAATTTTTGGATCCACTTTTCACTGCTTTGGTTCCACTAAAGCTTTAATGTTGTCCAGCAAGCTTTTTGTATTTTAGCTGGGGTCCTACCTGGTCCACAAAAGGAAGTCAAATAGAATTTGTCAGCTACTTTATTAATATAACAGCAACCTCTTATCAGTAATATAGTGCTTTGATCTTCAAAGTACTTTGCACGTATTATCCACATGACATCCTTGTCAGGCATGAGGCATGTATTATCCCCATTTCACAACTGGAAAACAGCAGAGTTAAGTAATTTGTCCGAGGCCAAAAAGGGAATTGGTATAAGGGCTCTTAATTCAGTGTCTAGACTACCAAATTAAGCATCTCATGGTGTGAAAGAACTGAAAAGTTTGTTACCCAAATTGTCATATCTACTGGTGAGTCTTGCTGACAATTTTTAGAAGGGAACCGAAGGTAGGTGACACAATATGGTCAATTTCCAAAAGCAGAGCCAAAAATATAACCATAAGAACTGGATCTTATATGCTGCTTCTATTGCCTCTGTTACTCTTTCCTGCCCACCCCTTAACAGTTTGGAGAGATTTTTTATTTCCACGACTTTCATTTAAAATGCTTTAATGGCAGTTATTCTGAGATCGAATCTTTGTTTTCATATTAAATTGTATTAAATTTTCAAATTCAAATCTGAGAAATTAGGAGGTTTAATTTATAATATAACACAGTACATTAATAGGGTGTAAAAATATGTAGTTCATCTGAAATGTTCAGTTTTAGCATCTATTGCTCTTAACCATTTTAGTTTGAGAATTTATTTATAGGTATCTGTATGCTAAATATATCTATGCAGGTTGTGCTTTGAACAGAAGCTTGTTATTTGAGGTTCTCTTGCAGGCTTTCTACTCCAGTTGAGTCTGCTTGGTGTGCTATACTACCAACTCTTCCTTTAGCTAAGGGGCAGCCAGATCAAAGAGGAATTTCTTTATCTGTTTATCATTATCTAGCCTTTACCTTTTTTCATGGCTATTTCCACCATCTGGCAAGATCTTAAACAGCAGGAGGATTTATATACTTACTCCTGGCTACCCTAGTACTTCTAAGCGTTATTTCACTGATGAATGTGATAAAAAAAAAAAAATCTTAGCTTGTTTAGGAGAGGTCAAACTAAGCATAAGTTTAAGATCGGATATGATCACTGCTAAATTGATTCTGTTTCCTCTCCCCTCTCCTCCCATGATGGTACCTACTGAGCTATAGGTTTTTTGGTTTGGGTTTTTTTGGTTTGTTCCTTTCAGTTGGTTCATGGCCAGTTAGTCATGGCCAACTTACAGTAGTTCCATGAGTTTCCTTTGTTTGATTGTTTTCCAGGTTAAATTAAATATCTTAGGAGATGTAGTTGACCAGGGGAGTACCAATCTGAGCATCGACAATGCAGGATTCAGTCCACATGCTGCCATCTACTCCATGCGCCCTGATGTCAGATGTGTGATACACATACACACCCCTGCAACTGCAGCTGTAAGTCTGTACAATTCCTAACGTGGCCTAAAGAGGAAACCGTTTCAAAATATAAAATATATTAAAGATGTATATTATGAATGTAGATCTAGTGTGTATGGATCAAACTTACCTCTCCACAGTTTTATACTTGTGTAATTCCATTGACTTCTGTTCAGTTACACCTCTTGACTTACACCAGTGTAAGGGGCTTATTCTTCAAGATCCTGAGTGATCTGAAGGTGCTGAGCACTTTGCTGGAATAAGCCATGCATAAAATGAGTATTGGACCACCTCAGTCAGAGTGAAGGAAGAATATGTACAATTTAGGCCAACACTTATTTAAAATCATCTCAGTACTACAAAATGTGTTCTAAGTCATGATGTAGATTACACTAATTGCATTTTTAAGAGGTTATATTATAAATGTTCTGGGTATCTCTCAAAAAGTTATAGCTAAACTAGAAGGTCAAAAAAGGGCAAAAATGAGTAAGAGGCTGGACTGAACTAACTAATGAGAGAAACAAGGAGATAAATTTATATAGCTGGCTAGAGATGAGAAAAGGAAGACATAACTGTTTACCAATATTTGAAGCGTGTAAACACCAGGAAGGAAGAAAAATTGTTGAGGGTTGATGTAGTGTGATGGGAATGAAATGAGGAAAAGATGCATTAATATCAATTGCCAGGAAAAACTTGCTTATGGTTTCATCTATTATGTGGCATAGTCCCCCAAGTGAAGTGGTAGCAGTGCTCTCACCGTATTTTAAACTAGACTGAATAAAGCAATACAACAGTGTCTACTCCATATTGAGACTCCTCTTATCTAGCTAGCATATAGTCAAGACTTCACTATCATTTAAGAATATAGGTGGGACAGAATGGTTGTGATCCAGAGGTAGAGAACCCATGTACTGGAAAAATACCATTGGGAATAATCTCCCACTGATATGGTAAATTTCTGGATGACCTAATAGTTCACTTATAACTTTGGAAGACTAACCAGGAAACTTGTGGAACATGGCACTTTTGCACAGAACCCTGGTTTAAATGTTTGTTTTCAGAATCTTAAAAGTGTTCAATTTTCTTGAAACAGGTTTCATCTATGAAGTGTGGTATCCTTCCAATCTCTCAGGAGGCTCTGATTCTGGGAGATGTTGCTTACTACGATTACCAAGGATCTCTTGATGAACAGGAAGAGAGAATTCAGCTTCAGAAGGTTCTTGGGCCAAGTTGCAAGGTAGTCAACCTTTATTCATGTTTTTCTTTAATCATTTGCATGTTCTGTACCAGTTTCTACCATTTAACATTTGTGTTTTCACTCACTAGGTGCTGGTCTTGAGAAATCATGGTGTGGTAGCCTTAGGAGAGACATTAGAGGAGGCCTTTCACTATATTTTCAATGTGCAGCTTGCCTGTGAAATACAGGTAAGAGAGATGATTCGTCGTTATTTAATTTCTGAAGGAAATACTTATGCCATAACGAGTTATTGCAATGGATAGACCTGACTCCATAGGGAGGAAGCTCCATTATTGCAAAGTATTCAACAGAATCTCTGCTATTAGACACAATATTTGTGTAAAACAGGAGTAGTCAATAGGCGGATCATGGGCCAAATCTGTACTACCAGACGATTTTGAATGGACCCCAAAATATTTTTATTTACTTATTATTATTATTTTTTTATTTTCTTCTTTGGAATCTTGGCCTTGCAATATCCCAACCAAGAAATTTGGACCTTGACAAAAAATAGACTACCGCAGTGTAGAAGTTCTGTGGAATAAAGAGGAGACTTGTTTCTATTATAGAATGAAATTAAAAGCATGTTTCTGTTTACCTCCTTGTATGTGCACAATTAGCAATATCAAAACCACTCTGGGTATGAGTGTAAATTAGTTTAGGCATCATGTGTTGGCTTTGCTGTAGAGCACATTGTGTTCACTTGAATGAGTTTGTCCCATGGGACAGTATCCTTTATTAGAAAGCTGTCTTATTGTAGTGCAACGGTCAAGGTTCCTTCTCCACTCTGAACTCTAGGGTACAGATGTGGGGACCTGCATGAAAGACCCCCTAAGCTGCTTCTTACCAGTTTAGGTTAAAAACTTCTCCAAGGTACACACTTTGCCTTGTCCTTGAACCCTGTGCTGCCACCACCAAGCGTGTTAAACAAAGAACAGGGAAAGAGCCCACTTGGAGACGTCTTCCCCCAAAATATCCCCCCAAGCCCTATACCCCCTTTCCTGGGGAAGGCTTGATAAAAATCCTCACCAATTTGTACAGGTGAACACAGACCCAAACCCTTGGATCTTAAGAACAATGAAAAAGCAGTCAGGTTCTTAAAAGAAGAATTTTAATTAAAGAAAAGGTAAAAGAATCACCTCTGTAAAATCAGGAAGGTAAATACCTTACAGGGTAATCAGATTCAAAACACAGAGAATCCGTCTAGGCAATACCTTAAGTTACAAAAAGACACAAAAGCAGGAATATACATTCCATTCAGCACAGTGTATTTTACCAGCCATTAAACAAAAGGAAATCTAACGCATTTCTAGCTAGATTACTTACTAACTAACAGAAGTTCTGAGTCTGCATTCCTGATCTGTTCCTGGCAAAAGCATCACACAGACAAACAGAAACTTTGTTTCCCCCCCTCCAGCTTTGAAAGTATCTTGTCTCCTCATTGGTCATTTTGGTCAGGTGCCAGCGAGGTGATCTTAGCTTCTTAACCCTTTACAGGTGAAAGGGTTTTGCCTCTGGTCAGGAGGGATTTTATAGCACTGTATACAGAAAGGTGGTTAGCCTTCCCTTTATTTTTATGACAGCAACATTGCAACATGATACCATTTCATGGAAGTTATTTTGGGGGCCATTAATATTTTGCCAACTAACCTGTTGAAAGCCAGGCAATATGGGGGGAAATGCAGATGGATCTGTAATATTACAGGGCAAATCTGGAGTCCATCTTCTCTAAATGCAGATCATCCATGTGAAACTAACAGTGCTTTCCGTGGTGGACAGAGTAAACTTCAGGAGCCTGTGTCCAGGGGTGCATACTTGTACACCCCACAGAGCATAGCTCCATGAACGTTCCCTGCAGGGCTGAACACAGTGACTAGGGCTAACACAGTTAGAAGAGCAGGAAGGTAACAGATCCATCACTCCTTACTCTGCATAGAAATGGGACGCAAAGTCTGTGGGTACCACTAGATCCTCTGTGGTCTGATTGAAGAATTCCTTCCACCCTCTGTCCTTGTGGAGATTCACAACGCCCAACTCAGTTACTCAAGCTCAATGTTGGGATGAGAAAAAGAGGATTTTCCACTACAAGCACAAAGCGGAGGAGAATGGTGTATTACTAAATAAATTAAGCAGAATCCAGAAATCACTTGTTAGTGTCTTAAGTAATTAATCAGACTTACAGTTGCCTTTCTCGCCAATGGTAGGGTACATCTGTGTCAAGATTAAAGATATTTCTGTGTCTTCTACAGTTAAAAGTACATTGTTGAGCACTTAATAAATAATTGATGTTTATTGCATTTACTCCTTTTTAGAGCCATAATTATTAACTGATACTGTCATTCATACAATAGGAATCATTCTCTGCATGTCTTAATGCAGTTGTCATAATTTTAGTGAGAAGAAAAGTAACCTGAAAACATAATTGCAGCCAATTTTATGTTTACAATTTTTCCATTAAATTCAGACAAGCTGAGAATTCCACACCCCATAAAATTATCTATAAGCAAGCAGATTACTGTGTGTATATTGTTGCAGGTTCATGCATTAGCTGGTGCAGGTGGAATAGACAATCTTCTTATACTAGACCTGCAGAAGTACAAGCCTTTCACACACGCTGTGGCAGCAGCTGGAGGAGGTGGAGTTAATATGGGCTCCCAACAAAAATGGAAAGTTGGGGAACAAGAGTTTGAAGCTCTCATGAGGATGCTAGACAACCTGGTAGGTACACAATTATAACAATACAAATGCAACCCTTGAGAGTTTTGGGTGCCTTTTACTCCTCAACTCTTTGTGGGATTAGGCCCTAAATCAGGGGTGGGCAAACCTTTTGGCTTGAGGGCCACATCAGGGTTCCAAAACTGTATGGAGGGCCACGTAGGGAAGGCTGTGCCTCCCCAAACCCTAACCCTATCAGCGCCCTCCCAATTCCCGCCCCTTGACTGCCCCCCTCAGAACTCCTGACCCATCCAACCCCCCCTACTCCTTGTCCCCTGACCGCCCCCCTCCTGGGACCTCTTGCCCCTAACTGCCCCCCCAGAACCCCACCCGGAGGACTCAGGAGGAGCAGGGGCAGCTGCACAGCTGGAGAGAAGCAGCGGTTTCCCCTTCAAAGCTCCACTACTCTCCGGCCGGCTGCGCAGCCACCCGGTGCTCCTCCTGAGTCCTCCGCCTGTGTTCGCCATACTTCTGCCACCCCCACCGCCCGCCTGCTCCCCTGAGGCTGGAGGTGAGCATCCCTTCCTGCTCTCCCCTGCAGTGCAGCCCCCTCCCGCTCTGGCGGCGCAGCGCGCTGAGGCTGCGGGGGGAGGAGCCGGGGACTAGCCTCCCCGGCCGGGAGCTCAAGGGCCCAGCAGGATGGCCCCACAGGCTGGATGTGGCCCACGGGCCGTAGTTTGCCCACCTCTGCCCTAAGTAAAGGAATTGTCTGTTTTGATTTTCTTTATAAACTTGAAAATGAAATATGTAAATGAAAAGTAGTTTTTATTGAATATTTAATATCTCCCATATCTGAACATTTGATTTAGGACAGAATATATATATATATAATATAATATATTTATTTTTTTTTTAATCTTTCCATTTCTGAAGCCTAACACAGCAGAATTGTAAGAGCTGGAGCTGGTTAAGCTAAAATTTCTGTCAGGACACTGTCACAAAGGTTAATAATTTCTCTGTATAAAGCTGTATTGCTACAACATACTTTTTCCAATAATCACCTTAGTAAATATACTTGGAAGCTTTCATTTTTATTTTGTTATGAATTGTAGTGTTTGTTTCTAACTTCTATCAGTTTTTATCTCTCTAATTTTTATGGACTTGGAAGAAATGAAGTTCAATACTAATTGTTCAAAATGTAACAAAATATTAATTTCAAATTAAGTTATTTATTGATAAAGTAAAAGCAAAGCAAAAGAGGATACCAGTCACACATTAGTGCAATGTATTAGACTCAGACATGAATTACACTATGTGCTCAAGCAGGGAGGTTAGATGCCCCCTTGCTTTCCTGTGTGGACTACCTATATCACAGGTCACAACACAGCAACCAGGGTATCTTCCCCCCAGGCAACTGTTCCCCCTTTTGCATGGGTGGGCAGGGAGTTGGTAGGCAGGAGTGAGATGTGGGTGGAGCTGGGGCTCCACTGAACATGCTGGCCAACACAGCTCAGCTGGCATGGAGGGGCAGGAAAAGGACTGGTAGAACTTACTTCTTCCTGTCCATCCTCTTACAACCCCCCCCCCCCCCAATGGAGCAAGGGCTAAGCAGAAATCAGATGATGACTGTAGGTCACCATTTGGTCCCTGCTCTGCTTCTGTGCTGCCCCTTACTCAGGGCAGAATTCTAGAGGTCAATTTAGCTCAAACTATATTGTTACTTTCCATCAGAAGGGAAATGTTATCTTTGTTGGCTCTTGAATGGAGGAAGGAATTGACCATTATAAACTTCTATAGATTATTCTTAATCTTTCCAGATTGCACTGTTCGTAAGAGAAGTGGAAAGACTGTCAAATATGTGAAAAACTGCAGTTATATGAATTTTTGACTGTCTGCTATGATGCTGACTGTAAAGGGTTTTTTATAAATCAATAAATGAAAAATATTTTGGAAAAGGATACCCCAAATCTCTTGCTTGGATGAGTGCAGATAGTTCATTTAATACATACACAGTGGTACAAAATTGCCATAATTTCTTATTCTTTGGACGTTATTGGTTGATCTCTCTCTTTTTTCTTTTTCTTTTTTTTTTTTTTTTTAAACCTTCTCAGGGATACAGAACTGGCTATGCTTACAGGCAACCTCTAGTCAGAGAAAAACCCAGGCACAAGAGTGATGTTGAGATCCCAGCCACTGTGACTGCTTTTTCTTTCGAAGATGATACAGTTCCACTTTCCCCTCTCAAATTCCTAGCACAAAGACAACAGCGAGAAAAGACAAGATGGCTGAACTCTCCAAATACATACTTAAAAGTGAATGTGCCTGAGGAGTCTTGGAATGGAGAGACTAGTCCCAGAACTAAGATAACGGTAGGAAGCTATTTTTGGTAGTCGGCTTGTTCTTACTCTGCCTGAGAGAAAGTGAATTATGCAGAGTTTATATCACTAAATCTGGTCCACTTACAAAATCTTTTTTAGCTGGATCATCTAATTAGTTAAAAGCTAGCAAACAAGAAGATAGGCTTGTCTGAGATTGAATGTGGGAAAAGCTGCTGCACTGAGATGCCCTTTCTGTTTGGGGGAATTTTGGTGATAGAAAAAGGGATAGCTTTGTTCTCCACTCTTTGATTGATTTTCCTCTTCCTTATTGGTTCTTGTAATGGGAGCTTTTTTGTTGTTGTACTGCATCTAGCATGCAAAGAATTACCCATGCATCAATGGCAGCGTCTCTCCTTTCCCCCCCTCTATGTTGGGGCCTCTCCATCCCCACAGGAGCGCTATTTTTTTCCAAGCTAAATGAATTCCCCCGTGCTTGTTGGGTCTAGGTCACTGTCACTATCTCTGTTCAAAGACAACTGATCAGGACTTTCTTTAGAGCCCATTAATGCCACCTGTTAACATATGTCTCTGAATGATGTGCAGGACTTCCTTCTCCCAGGACTAAGTGTGTTGCCTCCACCACATTCCCAACCAGCTAGGGGAGAGATCAAGTCTCTTGCAAAGCGGTGCCTAGTAGAGGTATCCCATTTGCTATACACCTGATCCCAGTTGCATAAAAGATTAAAAGCAGCAGCACCACCTGCTGGTAGTTAACCAATTTCACTGTTCCTTTAGTTTGATAGATATACCATCAGTGGCAGGCTTATGTTAAACTTTGCTTAAAAAGAAAAAATCCCAATACGAAACCTGCAATTAGCAGAGATAGGAGATTATAGTACAAATAGAGTAATAGGGAGAGAGAACCAATTCTGGAGCCATTAGATGCTGCATTAATGGAATAAAAAGTTCAGTGGTCTTTATCCCTTTTATACAGGATTTTTGGTAAAAGCAATTCTTTCTAAACATAATTGTGTTTAATATAATTTTGTAGTTCTGTATCATTTTTCAAGTGAGCTTTTCAATTTTTTACAGTCATTTAGTTAACCTGCCTTGTGTGGATATCGTGAGGTAAGTATTACATCCATTTACAAGTTTGTAAACTGGGGCACAGAATAGTTTAATAAATTGGCAGTGATCTGTTAGTGAGTGACTAGCAAAGTTGCTAATAGAATCCAGGAGTCCTTGCTCCTCCTCCTAACCACTAAACCATGCTTTTTCCAATGGCCACATTCTCCCCTTTTTTTCCAACTAACATCTAGACATTTTTCTTTAAGTGGATGAAAGCTGAAGACTCCTCCAAGATTCGTGGAGGAACTCCAATCAAAATTGAAGATCCTAACCAATTTGTGCCTCTAAATACAAACCCAAGTGACGTGTTAGAAAAGAGGAATAAGGTAAGAAAGGATTAATGAAGAAATCTGTAACAATACCTTGAGTTATTTACAGGTACCAGATATATTCTAAGTCGGCCGTCAAGTGATCATTAGAAACAGTAATAAAGTGGTTTACAGAAAGCATCCTAGCTTTACCAAAATGTTTTTTTTTAAGTTCCACATGCTATTGGAATTGAATAATAAAACTTGTATTATTATACCTTGATTATAATACTTTGCTGGATGATCAGCAGTTACGCTAGGAATGAGAGATCGGAGATGGCCCCAAACTGTAACACTTGGCTTAGCACAAAACTTAGTGGAAGTTTGAATCTAGATCTGAACTGAACAGCTCTGACCCATCTCTCTATGTTGTAGGTACCCTTTCTCAAAAGACTGCAGAAATACTCATTAAAATGTTGCATAGGTAGTTTCTGGGAATTAATATTTATTTTAAATGTACATAACTAATAAATATCATGAATGTGAAAAGCAGTCATTTTCAGAAAGCTGACCTGAACTCCACCCCAGTCTTGATTATTTTGCTAGACATGTAATGCTGTTTCTGTGAAATTATGGGATTTACTTACTTGGAGTCTTTTAGGGGTTAAAGGGCCATACTACCATCCCTGAGAACTTAATATGATTCAGAAGGAGCAACTCCCTTCCTCAAAAAGGATAAATAGAACAATGCCCTGTAATCACTCAGACATTAATTTAGACTACTGTTATCAGTCCCAGACACTAAGTTTTCTCTTCCCAGGCAGATTCACAAGCCTTACTGTCTCAGAGAGATGGGCTAGAGTCCTGGGGTGGTTTTTTGTTTGTTTTTTTCGTTAGTTAAATACTGACAGTGTGCATCATGGCCGTGTAGACAGGGCTGCTGGTTGAGGAAAGGAGCAATTTATTCAAGTGGGGCAAATTCTATCAATACTGCTGTGACCACACGTGGTATTGACCCATTGGGCAACTGAGCCTGTGTGATTCTACCTCACAGGGAGGAAGGCAGATTCAAATGGTGTGCAGTCCCTCTGCAGAGCTCACTTCCACTGGGGTCCCATACATGGTGGCTCACAACGGGTGCAGGTGGCTGGGGTTGGGACCAGGGGTAAATCTTTAGTGGTGCTGAAGTGGAGTCATAGGATCAGCAGGTACTGTACAGTCAGAGGCAGGAGGCACCTTATCCCAGAGTAAAGCAATACGAAGTCCAGTGCTCCAGTTGTGCTCCATTGCCCAATACATTGGCCATACAAAGTTGATGGTGAGAAAGGGGTTTGCTATACAGGTACAATAGATGCTTCAAATAAAGTTTGTCTTTTTCCGTATAGATTCGTGAGCAAAACCGATATGACTTAAAGACAGCAGGACCACAGTCTCAATTACTTGCTGGGATTGTTGTGGATAAAAAGCCTAGTCCAGTAAGTGTACATCATGACTTGGGTTAATTTACTGCCTTAAATGGGTTCTATCAATCTTTCTGTCAGACTTGAAGGCTTGGTCTTCTCTTTTTAAATGTTTTTTGTTAAATGTGACATACTATATCTGGGAGATATTTTAGTCATTCACAATACAAGTTTTTATCTACAATGTTTAAAAAAAAATACATTTGGGAGGCTTCTAGTTATTCAGTCTTTGTCTACACCTAAAACACTACAGCAACACAGCATTGCAGCTATGCTGCTGTAGTGCTTCAGTGTAGACTCTCACTACAGCAACAGGAGAGGTTAATCCTCTTCCCCGAGAGGTGGTAGCTAGGTCAATGGAGAACTACTCATAGCTCCTAATAGGACTGTGAAACTCATTGCCATAGGACATCAGTCAGGCCAAGAATTTAGCAAGATTCAGATAGGGATTGCACACTTACATAGCTAAAAAGAGTATGCAATGTTGTTCTAGCTAATGCTAGCAAGAAGAGTTTTGGAAAAGAGCTAAAAACTCATGTTTCAGGATTTAAGACTGTCCCTAACTACTAGTGATTAGGATGAATCCTTCATGGTGGGACAGTGTGATGGGTTCCCCAGCATACAACTGGGACTGTGGGACTGTTGAGCCCTCTGTCCCACCAATCTGGGGTATCCCTCTCATCCTGTGATGTTGGTAAGATACAAACCTCTGGCCGGCACTGCACTCTCACAGACATCCACAGGCAGGGACACACCCAACTGAGTTACATGAATGCTTCTCCCAGCCACTCATGAACCAACCCATAGAGAGGCTCCAGCCAATTCTTCCCAGCCTCACTTCCCGCCACAACTTACCACCTGGAAACACGTCTGGAGGATAAAGACTTTGAACTGGGGAGGGTGGTGGCGGCAGTTCCAGCCTGTGTATTGAAGATCTGTGACCCATTTGTACCATTTGTCAAGGAGCGGCACTGCTTGATTCAAATCCTACTCAGTTTGTAGAACTCAGGCTGTGAATTTATTTTATTTCTTAGATAACCAACTTTGATCTCTGTGCTTGGTACTTATAATCACTTAAAATCTGTCTTTCTGTAGTTAATAAATCTGTTCTATATTTTACCTAAAGCAGTGTGTTTTGGTTGAAGTGCTTGGGAAATCTCAGCTCAGTTTACAAAGGCTAGGGTGTGCCCTCTCCACACTGAGGGAGGGGCAGACTGCATAATGAACTTACATTGGCCAGGCTTCTGACCAGTGCAAGGCTGGGGGACGGGGGGCGGGAATTGGCTGGAGCCTCTATTGTTGGTTCATGAGTGGTTGGCAAAGTGTTCATGTAACTCAATCGGGTGTGTCACTGCCTGTGGATGTCTGTGTAAATGCAGAACCTGTCAGAGGTTTGTAGCTTGGCAACAGCATCACAGAATGAGAGGGATACCTCAGATTGGGGGGACACAGAGCTCAGTGGTCCCACAGTCCAAGTTGCACCCTGGGCACCCCATCACAGATATATTGCCCGTCTTTGGCCTACTTTAGGGTTTCTTCAACCTTCCTCTGAAGCATCTGGTGTTGGACCCTGTCAGAGAGAGAATATTGGACTACATGGAATGTATGGCAATTCCGATGTCCTTATGAACTCAAACTAATTTCACGGGGAGGTTCTGAATGGTAGAAAGCTTCAACATCTTGTTCTTTTTCCTCTCTCAATTCATTTACTTTACAGGGCTAATCAGTTTACTCTTGATGACAAAGAATAACCCCCTTTACTCCTAGGGGAATTCTGCGCCCTGTGGGGGGTGTAGAATTCATACCTTCCGCAGATTTCTTGGCTGCCCTGCAGAAAAATGGGGAAGCAAAGATATCTGTGGGGAACATATGCCCCTTCCGCAGCAGTATCCATTTGGTGTTCAACTTCTTACTGCCTTCTCTTTGGATATGGGACCCCCTCATATCCTTGCTACTCATACATACCTGTCAGAAGCTCAACACTAGTAACCAGTCTAGCTGGAGGGGCTACCTGACAGCAATGTGGCAGCGAAGTGCAGCAGGCCAGGATCCAGACTGGAGGACTCCTTTGCAGAAATAGGTCCAAATCTCCTCCTCAGGGAGTGAATAATTTTTACTGATGCGGCTTTTAAGAGCTCACATGATCTACATAAACAGTGAGATGGAAAACTGACATTAGATACACTTGTATTCTAACCAAGTGCATAGATAGTGCGAGCAGCTATTTTTTTTTTTTTTTTTTTGGCATGGTCACTTTTCACTTGATCAAAACAGCATAGATGCGTAGCTCTCCATTAGCCTGGGTACAATGACTTTGTTTTATGGTGGTAGTTTTCTTTTCACTTTTTTATAACTAAATTTATAAACCAGTCAGACCCAGAAATAGAAAGCTGTAGTACATATTAGTAATTTAGTATCCTGCTAACCGTATTTGTAGCTATTAGCAGTGTGATAAATTACAACATTGGCCTAATTCATATAAAATTAGCCACCCTAGAAGTCATCTCTCAATTTTGTTTTAGTTGTTCCCAATATATATATTTTTAATACAGTTACAATAAAAACTATTTGTGGAATCTCCATCATTAGGGATTTTTAAGAGCAGGCTGGACAAACACCTGTCAGGGATGGTCTAGATAATACTTAGTCCTGCCATGAGTGCAGTGGACTGGACTACATGACCTCTCGAGGTCCCTTCCAGTTCTGTAATTCTATTCTATGATTCTATTTGCAACAATGTATACGATTAAGTATTTGTAAATGTGTGATGTCTAGTTTGTTCTTGCTAGTTCTTATTTTCGTATATGTATGTGTGTTGTATATTTATATTTTAATCATTCTTTTCCACCTGTAACTTCTGTGATAGCAAAAAGAGTGTGAGATTAAAATGAGTAAGACTCACATAATCATATTCAACTGTAGTAAAGAAATTTCATGAATCATAGAAGATTAGGGTTGGAAGAGACCTCAGGAGGCCGTCTAGTCCAACCCCCTGCTCAAAGCAGGACCAACCCCAACTAAATCATCCCAGCCAGGGCTTTGTCAAGTCGGGCCTTAAAAACCTCTAAGGAAGGAGATTCCACCACCTCCCTAGGTAACGCATTCCAGTGCTTCACCACCCTCCTAGTGAAAAAGTTTTTCCTAATATCCAACCTAAACCTCCCCCACTGCAACTTGAGACCATTACTGCTTGTTCTGTCATCTGCTACCACTGAGAACAGTCTAGATCCATCCTCTTTGGAACCCCCTTTCAGGTAGTTGAAGGCTGCTATCAAATCCCTCCTCACTCTTCTCTTCTGCAGACTAAATAAGCCCAGTTCCCTCAGCCTCTCCTCGTAAGTCATGTGCCCCAGCCCCTTAATCATTTTTGTTGTCCTCTGCTGGACTCTCTCCAATTTGTCCACATCCTTTCTGTAGTTGGGGGCCCAAAACTGGATGCAGTACTCCAGATGTGGCCTCACCAGTGCCGAATAAAGGGGAATAATCACGTCCCTTGGTCTGCTGGCAATGCTCCTACTAATGCAGCCCAGTATGCCATTAGCCTTCTTGACAACGAGGGCACACTGTTGACTCATATATCCAGCTTCTCATCCACTGTAATCCTCAGGTCCTTTTCTGCAGAACTGCCGCTTAGCCAGTCGGTCCCCAGCCTGTAGCAGTGCCTGGGATTCTTCCGTCCTAAGTGTAGAACTCTGCACTTGTCCTTGTTGAACCTCCTCAGATTTCTTTTGGCCCAATCCTCCAATTTGTCTAGGTCACTCTGGACCCTGTCCCTACCCTCCAGCAGCGTGTCTACCTCTCCCCCCAGCTTAGTGTCGTCCACAAAATTGCTGAGGGTGCAATCCATCCCATCATCCAGATCATTAATGAAGATGTTGAACAAGACTAACCCCTGGGACACTCCGCTTGATGCCGGCTGCCAACTAGACATCAAGCCATTGATCACTACCCGTTGAGCCCAACAATCTAGTCAGCTTTCTATCCACCTTATAGTCCATTCATCCAATCCATACTTTTTTAACTTGCTGGCAAGAATACTGTAGGAGACCATATCAAAAGCTTTGCTAAAGTCAAGTTATTCTTCGAATGATGTTCACGTCCATTCCAATTAGATGTGCGCGTGCCGCGTGCGCGGATGTCGGAACTTTTTTCCCTTAGGAGCTCCCATCAGGGCGGCAGAGGAGCCCCCTGGAGTGGTGCCCTCATGGTGATGTCTATAGTACCCTGCTGGTCCGACCCCCCTTCAGTTCCTTCTTACCGTCCGTGGCGGCATTGGAACGTTCTCTCTCTCTCGCTTGCAAGTGATCCCTTAGCCTTTCAGTCTTCTAGTTAGAGTTGTTCTTAGATAGTTATCAGTTAGTTAAATACCATTGTATTCAGGTGTCTGGAAGCTAGTTCCAGCACCAGCCTTGGGCTGCGGTGCATGCCACAAGCCCCGGGTTTCAAAGCTTGCACCACGTGCCGCAAGTCTATGCCTAACAGCGACCCTCGCGACTCGTGTCTCCAGTGTCTGGGAGAGGCTCATCAGGCAGAGCACTGCAAAATCTCCAAGGCCTTCAAGCCGCACACCAAGGAAGAAAGAGACTTCCTCCTTAAGCAGTTGCTTATGGAGGCCGCATTACAACCACCGGCCCCAGACCGTCTAGCACCGCCCCCAGCTTCCTCGGTGCGAAGTGCCCCGGCATCCGTGCGTGATCCGGCACCGCCCAGGCACCATAAATCATCGGCACCGACATGGCACGGCCAGCCTTGGCACTGGTCGACCTTTCCGGCACCAACTAAGCGTCACAAGAAAGGGGAAAGAGGGTGCTCTCCCCAAAGAGCCACTAAGCAACTCAAAGAAGCTCCCAGCGCGCAAAGACAGATTGTGGGCCCGAGCCAGGAACTGGCACCGTTGACTCCGGCACCACAGGCCCTATTGAGTCTGGTACCCAGCAAATTTAGTGCCGACGAACGTCTGGAGGAGGTCCTGGAACACCCGTCCACCCCTGACACTTTCGAGGCAGCGAAAGACCTCATTGAGCTGTTGGTGCCAAACCCCCTCCCATACAGGGAGAAGCCTCTGGCACCACCAAAGAGGGTGCTATCCAGAGGGAAGTCGGCAATGGTGTGCTGCTCGAGGTCACCATCTTGGCACTACTCATGGCACTGTTCCTGTTCAAGCTCGGCATCCCGCTACTCCCCGGCACCCATGACCCAGAGCGAGGTTACGGCACCAGAGGCGAACCTGCCAGCCTTACCTGCAGCGACTATACGCCGATCCACGATGCTATCGGTCGCCTGGCACCGGAGCACGGCACCGACAACCTCACCAGCTCCGAGTGAGAGGCACCGGTCCCAGACCCAAGACTCCAGGTACCGTTCGCAGTCCAGTCAGGCAGGCACCACTCCACGGCACCCTACGGCCACTCAATGTTTGGCACTGCCCTGGTCCTCTCCGTCAGCATCCTACAGCTCCGAGGCCGACTCCGGTTGCTCCAGCTGTAGCAGACGTCAGACTGTGGCCAGCAGAGAATCCCACTTGGCATGGCAGCCACAGTGGCCTCCTCCGGGTCAGGGGCCCTTCTGGACCCCATGGGCCTAACCATCAGCAGTAGGGCACCATATCCAGAGCCTCCAGGTCCAGGCACTCTATGCATCGCCATTCCAGGTCGCCACACAGACATGCATCAAGGTCAATGGAGAACACTCTCTCCAGGCCGCCGCGGACGCCCAAGAGCAACCAGCGATGCCAGGCCCGAGCCTGTGCCAAGCAGTGCGACACCTAAAGTGGTGTCAGCCCCGTCAGGCCCTGAGGTGACCCAGGCCTATGGGGATACACAAGAGGGTGTACATGAGGACAACCAGCAGCACTTCACTTCCTCCTCTTCCCCAGATGAGGCTGTGGTGGGTATGTCAGCCTCAGGACTGCCACCAATCGACCACAGGGCTCACCAGGAGCTGCTCCGCAGAATCGCCCTCAATATGGACCTTCAGGTGGAAGAAACAGTTGAGCAGGAGGATCTGACGGTGGTCATCCTGGCTCCCGAGGGTCCCTCAAGAGTTGCCCTCCCTCGCATAAAGACCACACAGTCGAACTACATCACTATATGGCAGACCCCGGCCTCAATCACGCCGACAGCCAAGGAGGTAGAAAGGAAATACTTGGCCCCTTCCAGGGGCTTCGAGTTCCTATTCTGCCATCTGACTCCCTGCTCCCTAGTCGTTTCAGCAGTCAACAAGAAGGAATGACATGGCCAACGAGCCTCAGCCCCAAAGGCCAAGGAGGCCAAATGTTTGGACCTATTCAGTAGAAAAGTCTACTCCTCCGGGGGCCTTCAGCTACACATAGCCAAGCAGCGGGCGATCCTTAATAGACATAACTTCAACTCTTGGATGGCTGTGTCCAAGTTTAAGGATCGCCTGCCCTAGGACTCGCACTCTGAGTTTGCTGCGTTGCTTGAGGAAGGAAAGGTGGTAGCTAAGACTTTGCTACAAGCCTCCCTCGATTTAGCTGACTCTGCGGCCAGAACCATTGCTTCGGGGGTGGTCATGCAACGCTCAGCATGGCTCCAGGCATCGGGCCTCCCTCCAGAGGTCCAGAACACCCTCTAAGACCTCCCCTTCGAGGGCTCGGGCCTTTTCTCGGCGCAAACAGACTTCAGGCTGCGCGGCCTTAAGGATTCTAGGGCCACCCTGAAGTCGCCAGGGATGCATATGCCGGCAACCCAGAGAAAGCCCTTCAGGCCTCAGCCTCCACAGCAGAGGCAGTATCAACCCCACACCAGACAGGAGCCGTATCGCAGGTGGGGCAGAAATAACAGGCATAGGCAACAAAGTAATGCACCTAACCAAGGCCAGAATAAACCCCAGCCTGGAAACAAGCAAAGGTTTTGAAGGCACCCTGGAGGACAGTGTACCAACCCAGTACCCGGATCCATCCCCTCGGTTTTTAAACCAGCTATCCCACTTCTACCGTGTGTGGTCCCGTATAACATCAGACTGCTGGGTCCTACACACGGTACAGGTGGGATACTCCCTACAGTTCTCCTCCTCTTCCCCCCCCCCCCGCACCTTCCCTGTCCCTCTTCAGGGACCCATACAAGCATGGCTCGCACTATCTTACCGTGCGTACAAAGACCCGCTGGACCTTGTGGTGACGATCCCGGCAAAGGTACTAGAATCCCTGCATTGGTGGCTGGACCGACCAGTGGTCCGTGCAGCGGTCCCCTTCGCCAAGTCCCAACCTTCTCTGATGTTAGTAACAGATGCATCAGATCTGGGCTGGGGTGCACACTTAGGGGATCTGAGGACACAAGGCTTGTGGTCGAGGGACAAGATGCCTCTCCATATCAAGAGCTCAAGGGCTGTTTGTCTGGCCTGCCAAACCTTTCACGCCACTTTGCAAGGTCACAGCGTGACAGTCCTGACAGACAACACCACCACCATGTTCTACATAAACAAACAAGACGGATCCCGCTCCTCACCTCTCTGCAGCGAGGCTCTTCTTCTCTGGGACTTTTGTATAGCCCGATCCATTCAGCTGGAAGCACCCTATCTTCCAGGAGTACAGAACGAGCTGGTGGATTGCCTCAGCAGGTCACACCACATGTACGAGTGGTCAGTCAGATCAGACATTATACAGTCAGTCTTCCAAAAGTGGGGTTATCCCCAAGTAGACCTCTTCGCCACCAAGAGCAATAGGCAGTGCCCTCAGTTCTGCTCATTCCAAAACCACAGTCCGGGCTCGATTGCCAGTGCGTTCCTTATACCATGGGGCGAGGGGCTAAAGTATGCCTTCCCTCCTATCCTGCTTGTCCACCGGGTCCTCCTCAAAATTCACAGGGACAGGGCGACTGTAATTATGGTTGCCCCATCTTGGCCGTGGCAGCATTGGTACACGACCATCCTAGAGTTGTCCGTAGATGCCCCGATAGCCCTGCCCCTCTACCCGGATCTGATCACACAGGACAACGGGTGCCTCCTCCACCCAAACCTACAGTCTCTACATCTCATGGCTTAGAAACTCCACGGCTAAATCCCATGGAGAGCCAGTGCTCTGAGTCAGTGAGATAGATTCTCCTTGGTAGTAGGAAACCTTCCACTAGGGCTACCTACCTGCCGAAGTGGAAAAGGTTTTCCTGCTGGTGTGAACCCAAGCGCCTTCAACTGCTGCAGGTTCCTATCCCGGTTATTTTGGAGTACCTCCTGCACCTTAAGCAACAGGGTCTGTCCCTTTCCTCCGTCAGAGTGCACCTGGTTGCCATTTCAGCTTTCCATCCAGGGGAGTCTGGGCGCTCTGTGTTTTCGAATCCCATTGTAGGGTGATTCCTCAAAGGGCTGGAGAGGGTGTTCCCGTACTGTCACCCGCCAGTCCCAGCCTGGAACCTGAATCTGGTCCTCTCCAAACTCATGAGCCCACTGTTTGAGCCCCTGGCCACTTGTTCCCTCCTCTACCTTTCTTGGAAGGTGGCGTTCCTGGTGGCCATTACTTCGGCAAGGAGGGTGTCTGAACTGAGAGCTCTCACCTCCGAACCCTCTTACATTGCGTGTCATAAGGATACAGTGCAGCTTAGACCACACCCCAAATTTCTTCCCAAGGTGGTCTCCCAATTTCACATGGGTCAGGATATTTGCTTGCTGGTGTTCTTTCCAAAACCCCACACGAGTTTGAGACACCGCAGCCTACACACGCTGGATGTCCGAAGAGCCTTGGCGTTCTACATAGAGTGCACAAAACCTTTCCACAAATCAACCCAGTTGTTCGTTGCCATAGCTGACAGAATGAAGGGCCTTCCCGTCTCTGCGCAACGCATATTGTCCTGGATCACAGACTGCATTCATACGTGCTACGAGCTGGCCAAGGTCCCAGCGCCAGCGATTGCGGCCCATTCAACCGGAATGCAGGCATCTTCAGCTGCCTTTCTGGCTCAGGTCCCCATCCAGGAGATCTGCAAAGCAGCCACCTGGTCTTCAGTGCACACGTTTACAGCCCACTATGCTTTTAACCAACAGGCCAGAGATGATGCAGCGGTCGGCAGAGCTGTTCTTCAATCAATCGTTCCATGACTCCTACCCTCCTCCAATGGTAAGCTTGGCAGTCACCTAATTGGAATGGACGTGAACAATCACTCGAAGAAGAAAGGACGTTACTTACCTCTTGTAACTGTTGTTCTTCGAGATGTGGTGTTCACATCCATTAAAATACCCACCCCTCTTCCCCTCTGTCGGAGTCAACGGCAAGAAGGAACCAAAGGGGGGGTCAGGCCGGCAGCGTACTATATACACCGCCATTAGGGCGCCACTCTAGGGGGCTCCCCTGCCATCCCGACGGGAGCTGCTAAGGGGGAAAAGTTTTGATGTCCATGAACGCAGTGCGCGCATGCCTAATTGGAATGGACATGAACAACACATCTCGAAGAACAACAGTTACGAAAGGTAAGTAACCGTCTTATATATCACATCCGCTGCTTTCTCCATATCCACAGACCCAGTTATCTCATCATAGAAGGTAATCAGGTTGGTCAGGCATGATTTTCTCTTGGTGAATCCATGTTGACTGTTCCTGTTCCTGATCACCTTCCTCTCCTCCAAGTGCTTCAAAATGGATTCCTTGAGGACCTGCTCCATGATTTTTCAAGGGACTGAGGTGAGGCTGACCGGTCTGTAGTTCCCTGGATTCTTCTTCTTCTTCCTTTTTTTAAAGATGGGCACTATATTTGCCTTTTTTCAACCGTCCGGGACCTCCCCCGATCATCATGAGTTTTCAGAGATAATGGCCAATGGCTCTGCAATCACATCAGCCTACATCCTCAGATGCATTAGATCCGGACCCATGAACTTGGGCATTTCCAGCTTTTCTAAATAGTCCTTAACCAGTTCTTTCACCAATGAGATGAACTTTGTCAATAAAATCAAGTATTACTTCTGTCCACTATCTATAGTAATGCATTTGTAAATTAGATAATTGACTTAGAACCATGTATCAATTGACCATGTTTAGGAGCAAGAAGGACTTCCAGTTCTGTGGTGATAATTTCTGATTTTTCTTTAGCATAATTGTATTTATTTCTGAATTATACAGATGGCCCTAATTATGCATAATTCTGCATGCCTTGGAAGATAAACACGGAAAATCCTCTTATTCTGACAGTGATCTCCTGTCATTATTTTTGAGAGTGCAGCTGTTCCACAATGGTTGGGGTTATGCCCATTTCCTCACTTTTGTTCCCTATACTCTTGAAATGGTACTCCATTTTTTTCTTTTGTTATGTAGTGTAAGTGAATGTCATCTTATTGACTTGGACATTGTTTTCAGAACAAAACAACCATTCAGTTTCTCCATCTCTTATTTCATAAAATTGAACTTGAGAGTAGTTTGCTTGCTGTAGAACAATCATAAACTGAAAGAATAAAATTATATTGAAGTGTAGATGGAGGAATTATACACTTCTTATTGTAGGAATTGTAATAAGCGAGGACTGAATAACTCAGGCTCCATATTCCTGTAAATTACTGATGTAAATCTAGCCTGGGTTGATAGTGAAGTCCTGCTATTTTGATCGCTGTCAAGTGGCCAGTGTAAAATAAGTTAGAGTATGTCTACACTACGAAATTAGGTCGAATTTATAGAAGTCGTTTTTTTAGAAATCGGTTTTATATATTCAAGTGTGTGTGTCCCCACAGAAAATGCTCTAAGTGCATTAAGTGCATTAACTCGGCGGAGTGCTTCCACAGTACCGAGGCTAGAGTCGACTTCCGGAGCGTTGCACTGTGGGTAGCTATCCCACAGTTCCCGCAGTCTCCGCTGCCCATTGGAATTCTGGGTTGAGATCCCAATGCCTGATGGGGCTAAAACGTTGTCACGGGTGGTTCTGGGTACATATCGTCAGGCCCCCGTTCCCTCCCTCCCTCCGTGAAAGCAAGGGCAGACAATCGTTTTGCGCCTTTTTTCCTGAGTTACCTGTGCAGATGCCATACCACGGCAAGCATGGAGCCCGCTCAGCTCACTGTCACCGTATGTCTCCTGGGTGCTGGCAGACGCGGTACTGCATTGCTACACAGTAGCAGCAACCCATTGCCTTGTGGCAGCAGACAGTGCAATAGGACTGGTAGCCGTCATCATCATGTCCGAGGTGCTCCTGGCCACGTCGGCCAAGAGCGCCTGGGCAGACGTGGGTGCTGGGACTAAATTTGGAGTGACTTGACCAGGTCATTCTCTTTAGTCCTGCAGTCAGTCCTATTGAACCATCTTATGGTGAGCAGGCAGGCGATATGGATTGCTAGCAGTCCTATTGCATCATCTTCTGCCGGGCAGGCAAGAGATGAGGATGGCTAGCAGTCGTATTGTAC
Source organism: Natator depressus (assembly GCF_965152275.1). Classification (NCBI taxonomy): domain Eukaryota; kingdom Metazoa; phylum Chordata; order Testudines; family Cheloniidae; genus Natator; species Natator depressus. The sequence goes on along the minus strand of NC_134240.1, from coordinate 115,333,943 downwards.
CATCTTCTGCCGAGCAGCCCTGAGATGTGGATGGCATGCAGTCCTTCTGCCAGCCAAAGATGTAAAAGATAGATGGAGTGTATCAAAACAAGAAATAGACCAGATTTGTTTTGTACTCATTTGCTTCCCCCCGTCCCCCATCTAGGGGATTCATTCCTCTAGGTCACACTGCAGTCACTCACAGAGAAGGTGCAGCAAGGTAAATCTAGCCATGTATCAATCAGAGGCCAGACCAACCTCCTTGTTCCAATAAGAACAATAACTTAGGTGCACCATTTCTTATTGGAACCCTCTGTGAAGTCCTGCCTGAAATACTCCTTGATGTGAAGCCACCCCCTTTGTTGATTTTAGCTCCCTGAAGCCAACCCTGTAAGCCGTGTCGTCAGTCGCCCCTCCCTGCTTCAGAGCAACGGCAAACAATCGTGCATCTGAGTTGAGAGTGCTGTCCAGAGCAGTCACAATGGAGCACTCTGATGGGGCTAAAACATTGTCGCGGGTGGTTCTGGGTACATATCGTCAAGCCCCCGTTCCCTCCCTCCCTCCGTGAAAGCAAGGGCAGACAATCATTTCGCGCCTTTTTTCCTGAGTTACCTGTGCAGATGCCATACCACAGCAAGCATGGAGGCCGCTCAGGTAACCGTCACTGTATGTCTCCTGGGTGTTGGCAGACGCGGTACTGCATTGCTACACAGTAGCAGCAGCCCATTGCCTTGTGGCAGCAGACGGTACAATACGACTGGTAGCCGTCATCGTCATGTCCGAGGCGCTCCTGGCCACGTCGGCCAGGAGCGCCTGGGCAGACATGGGTGCAGGGACTAAATTTGGAGTGACTTGACCAGGTCATTCTCTTTAGTCCTGCAGTCAGTCCTATTGAACCATCTTATGGTGAGCAGGCAGGCGATACGGATTGCTAGCAGTCGTACTGTACCATCTTCTGCCAGGCAGGCAAGAGATGAGGATGGCTAGCAGTCCTACTGCCCGTCTTCTGCCGAGCAACCATGAGATGTGGATGGCATGCAGTCCTTCTGCACCGTCTGCTGCCAGCCAAAGATGTAAAAGATAGATGGAGTGTATCAAAACAAGAAATAGACCAGATTTGTTTTGTACTCATTTGCATCCCCCCACTCCCCCATCTAGGGGATTCATTCCTCTAGGTCACACTGCAGTCACTCACAGAGAAGGTGCAGCGAGGTAAATCTAGCCATGTATCAATCAGAGGCCAGACCAACCTCCTTGTTCCAATAAGAACAATAACTTAGGTGCACCATTTCTTATTGGAACCCTCCGTGAAGTCCTGCCTGAAATACTCCTTGATGTAAAGCCACTCCCTTTGTTGATTTTAATTCCCTGTAAGCCCACCCTGTAAGCCATGTCGTCAGTCGCCCTTCCCTCCGTCAGAGCAACGGCAGACAATTGTTCCGCGCCTTTTTTCTGTGCAGACACCATACCAAGGCAAGCATGGAGGCCGCTCAGCTCACTTTGGCAATTAGGAGCACATTAAACACCACATGCATTATCCAGCAGTATATGCAGCACCAGAACCTGGCAGAGCGATACCGGGCGAGGAGGCGACGTCAGCGCGGTCGCGTGAGTGATCAGGACATGGACACAGACTTCTCTGAAAGCATGGGCCCTGGCAATGCATGCATCATGGTGCTAATGGGGCAGGTTCATGCTGTGAAACGCCGATTCTGGGCTCGGGAAACAAGCACAGACTGGTGGGACCGCATAGTGTTGCAGGTCTGGGACGATTCCCAGTGGCTGCGAAACTTTCGCATGCGTAAGGGCACTTTCATGGAACTTTGTGACTTGCTTTCCCCTGCCCTGAAGCGCATGAATACCAAGATGAGAGCAGCCCTCACAGTTAAGAAGCGAGTGGCGATAGCCCTGTGGAAGCTTGCAACACCAGACAGCTACCGGTCAGTTGGGAATCAATTTGGAGTGGGCAAATCTACTGTGGGGGCTGCTGTGATGCAAGTAGCCCACGCAATCAAAGATCTGCTGATATCAAGGGTAGTGACTCTGGGAAATGTGCAGGTCATAGTGGATGGCTTTGCTGCAATGGGATTCCCTAACTGTAGTGGGGCCATAGACGGAACCCATATCCCTGTCTTGGCACCGGAGCACCAAGCCAGCGAGTACATAAACCGCAAGGGGTACTTTTCAATAGTGCTGCAAGCTCTGGTGGATCACAAGGGACGTTTCACCAACATCAACGTGGGATGGCCGGGAAAGGTACATGACGCTCGCAACTTCAGGAACTCTGGTCTGTTTCAAAAGCTGCAGGAAGGGACTTTATTCCCAGACCAGAAAATAATTGTTGGGGACGTTGAAATGCCTATATGTATCTTTGGGGAGCCAGCCTACCCCTTAATGCCATGGCTCATGAAGCCGTACACAGGCAGCCTGGACAGTAGTCAGGAGCTGTTCAACTACAGGCTGAGCAAGTGCAGAATGGTGGTAGAATGTGCATTTGGACGTTCAAAGACGCGCTGGCGCAGTTTACTGACTCGCTTAGACCTCAGCGAAACCAATATTCCCACTGTTATTGCTGCTTGCTGTGCGCTCCACAATATCTGTGAGAGTAAGGGGGAGACATTTATGGCGGAGTGGGAGGTTGAGGCAAATCGCCTGGCTGCTGGTTACGCGCAGCCAGACATCAGGGCGGTTAGAAGAGCACAGGAGGGCGCGGTACGCATCAGAGAAGCTTTGAAAACCAGTTTCATGACTGGCCAGGCTACGGTGTGAAAGTTCTGTTTGTTTCTCCTTGATGAAACCCCCCACCCCTTGGTTCACTCTACTTCCCTATAAGCTAACCACCCTCCCCTCCTCCCTTTGATCACCGTTTGCAGAGGCAATAAAGTCATTGTTGCTTCACATTCATGCATTCTTTATTCATTCATCACACAAATAGGGGGATGACTACCAAGGTAGCCCAGGAGGGGTGGTGGAGGAAGGAAGGAAAATGCCACACAGCACTTTAAAAGTTTACAACTTTAAAATTTATTGAATGCCAACCTTCTTTTTTTTGGGCAATCCTTTGTGGCAGAGTGGCTGGTTGGCCGGTGGTCCCCCCACCGTGTTCTTGGGCGTCTGGGTGTGGAGGCTGTGGAACTTGGGGAGGAGGGCGGTTGGTTACACAGGGGCTGTAGTGGCAGTATGTGCTCCAGCTGCCTTTGCTGCAGCTCAACCATACCCTGGAGCATACTGGTTTGATCCTCCAGCAGCCTCAGCATTGAATCCTGCCTCCTCTCATCACGCTGCCGCCACATTTGAGCTTCAGCCCTCTCTGCAGCCCGCCACTTACTCTCTTCAGCCCTCCACCTCTCCTCCCGGTCATTTTGTGCTTTCCTGCACTCTGACATTATTTGCCTCCACGCATTCGTCTGTGCTCTGTCAGTGTGGGAGGACAGCATGAGCTCAGAGAACATTTCATCACGAGGGCGTTTTTTTTTCTTTCTAATCTTCACTAGCCTCTGGGAAGGAGAAGATCCTGTGATCATTGAAACACATGCAGCTGGTGGAGAAAAAAAAAAGGGACAGCGGTATTTAAAAAGACACATTTTATAAAACAGTGGCTACACTCTTTCAGGGTAAACCTTGCTGTTAACATTACATACATAGCACATGTGCTTTCGTTACAAGGTCACATTTTGCCTCCCCCCACCGCGTGGCTACCCCCTCAACCCTCCCCCCTCCCTGTGGCTAACAGCGGGGAACATTTCTGTTCAGCCACAGGCAAACAGCCCAGCATGAACGGGCTCCTCTGAGTGTCCCCTGAAGAAAAGCACCCTATTTCAACCAGGTGACCATGAATGATATCTCACTCTCCTGAGGATAACACAGAGAGATAAAGAACGGATGTTGTTTGAACGCCAGCAAACATACACTGCAATGCTTTGTTGTACAATGATTCCCGAGTACGTGTTACTGGCCTGGAGTGGTAAAGTGTCCTACCATGAAGGAAGCAATAAGGCTGCCCTCCCCAGAAACCTTTTGCAAAGGTTTTGGGAGTACATCCAGGAGAGCCGCGAATGCCAGGGCAAATTAATCCTTTCACATGCTTGCTTTTAAACCATGTATAGTATTTTAAAAGGTACAATCACCGGAGGTCCCTTCTCCGCCTGCCGGGTCCAGGAGGCAGCCTTGGGTGGGTTCGGGGGGTGCTGGCTCCAGGTCCAGGGTGAGAAACAGTTCCTGGCTGTCGGGAAAACCGGTTTCTCCGCTTGCTTGCTGTGAGCTATCTACAATATCATCATCATCTGCTTCTGCTTCTTCTGCTTCTTCTTCCCCAAAACCTGCTTCCGTGTTGCCTCCATCTCCATTGAAGGAGTCAAACAACACGGCTGGGGTAGTGGTGGCTGAACCCCCTAAAATGGCATGCCAGCTCATCATAGAAGCGGCATGTTTGGGGCTCTGACCCGGAGCGGCCGTTCGCCTCTCTGGTTTTCTGGTAGGCTTGCCTCAGCTCCTTAAGTTTCACGCGGCACTGCTTCGGGTCCCTGTTATGGCCTCTGTCCTTCATGCCCTGGGAGATTTTGACAAAGGTTTTGGCATTTTGAAAACTGGAACGGAGTTCTGATAGCACGGATTCCTCTCTGCATACAGCGATCCGATCCCGTACCTCCCGTTCAGTCCATGCTGGAGCTCTTTTGCGATTCTGGGACTCCATCATGGTCACCTCTGCTGATGAGCTCTGCATGGTCACCTGCAGCTTGCCACGCTGGCCAAACAGGAAATGAGATTCAGTTCGCGATTCTTTTCCTGTCTACCTGGCCAGTGCATCTGAGTTGAGAGTGCTGTCCAGAGCGGTCACAATGGAGCACTCTGGGATAGCTCCCGGAGGCCAGTACCGTCGAATTGTGTCCACAGTACCCCAAATTCGACCCGGCAAGGCCAATTTAAGCGCTAATCCACTTGTCAGGGGTGGAGTAAGGAAATCGATTTTAAGAGCCCTTTAAGTCGAAATAAAGGGCTTCATCGTGTGGACGGGTGCAGGTTTAAATCGATTTAACGCTGCTAAATTCGACGTAAAGTCCTAGTGTAGACCAGGGCTTAGTCTTGATTAAGCTCTCTGTGTAGAGAGAGGTCCCCGTTTCAGTGGTGCGTTTGTTAGAATTCTCAGCAGAATGAGCAAATATTAACTAGATAAAGAGTTATCACTCTTAGGGCTGGACCCTACAGAAGAGAGCTTGGGCACCGTGGTGAGAAAGGAAGAAGGAAGCTCACAATGCTTCATTGTCTATAGGTATTCTGTAAATTAGAATTTTGCATGAGATTTTCAAACTTGCATACATGATCGAGGAGTACAAGTTCCTGAAAGTCAGTGCAATTTATAGTCTTGAGTCACTTGGCATTTTTGAAAATCCCACCCTTCGCATCCAGTCACTATCAATCAGGCATTTTTCTCAAGCATTAAAATTCACTTTTATAAAAATGAATTATCATGAGATTTTAGATCAATGCATTGATTGAAATGGACAAAATGACATTTTCAAAAGAACTTAGATATTTGGACCACAATTCACCAAAGCACTTATATATGCTTTTAAGTGCTTTAATAAATTGGCACCTTGGTGGCTTATCTGAGATCTTATAAAATAAACAAGCAATAAATGCCTGTTGCCACTTTATATCAACAGCAATAGGTCAGTCACTGGACGTCTCACCTAGTAGTTTCTTGAAGTAAGTCACCACACATAAATGTTCTGATTATTTGAATTTAATACCCAACCCACAGTATTTAAATAAGCAAATGTTTATAATATGCTTGGAAGCAAATGCTTATTAATTGAGGCAATTCCCATTTGATTATTTTTTTTTTTTTTTGTATTCCTTCCATCCATAAAGCTTTCTTACTTGTAGGTCTGTTGTCCCCAAACCTTGGGGAAAGGAAGGAACTGATATTGTAAATATTTTCTGTTACTTACGATGTCTGATTTTCTCTTTTTCCAGCCCATGCAGTTTGAGGAAGATGAGCATGCACCACCAGCCCCTCCCAATCCATTCAGCGATCTTACAGAAAAGGAACTGGATGAGTACAAGAAGACAATTGAGCGCAAGCAGCAAGGAGTGGAAGGTCAGTGGTCTAAACTGCCTAATGTTGGGGGTTAAGTTTGTGATGGATGCTTCTTGGAAGCTATTCTGAAATAATTAACTATATATGAAGTGGTTGAGATTTTTAATTGTAATTAGAACATGAGAACATAAGAACAGCCATATTGGGTCAAACCAAAAGTCCATCTTACCCAGTATCCTGTCTTCCGACAATGGCCAGTGCCAGGTGCCCCAGAGGGAATGCACAGAACAGGTAATCATCAAGTGATCCATGCCCTGTCACCCATTCCCAGCTTCTGGCAAAATGAAATCTTGGTGGGTTGTTTTAAAAAATCTACTATAATCAGTAGATTAAACATATCATATACAAAATCAGAAATGAGAAGGATATTCATCTTACTGCATATGTACTGAATCCCATTACTCTCTTTCTAATGTTGGGTCTCTTGGATGTGTTGTATTGGAAGCATTTTCTTTATTGAACTGAGGAAGCTGGTGATACTAAAATGTGATATTCTTTACTATCCTAAAGAAGAGAGTTGCTAGGGAATTATAGTGTAGTAATAAACATATCCAAAAGAGAAGAAACATTTCATAGAATAATTCCAAAGCAGCTGAAATATTACACTCTATTGGTGTCATATTTCTTTGACAGATTTATTTGTAATAGTCATTCTGTCCTATTTAATTAGGGCAGCTAACAGTCAGAATATGTTTAAAGATTCCCCAGTCAAACAAACCACAAGTTAAACCAGAATATGTCTGTCATTAACTGAAGTGCTATTATTAACGATAATGAAAGGGCACTACATTGACAGGAATTAATCTAAACAACACTCATACTTAAATATTCTAAGTATTATTATTACTATTGGTTTATTATTTGTATTGTGGTCTCACCAAGGAGCTCTAATCATGGACCAGAACCCTATTGTGCTAGGCGCTGTACAAACACACAACAAAAGACAGTCCTGTTGCAAAGAGCTTACAATCTAAGACAAGAGACAACCGATGGATACAGACAAACTGACGGGAGTACAAGGAAACGATGAGTCAGTATTGGTCAGCATGCTAGGCCGCTGTTTCAGTACACCACCAGCCTAATAATTATCAAGTTTGGGGGTTTTGGTTTTTTGGGGTTTTTTTTTTAAGACATCACAGCAGAGGAGGGATTTGAGGATACTGAGGTAGTTTAGTGGGTATTTATGGAGAGCTCCTCCCAGTTGTAAGGTGCAGCATGGGAGAAAGCACAGAGGTGCTTGTTTGAAATTTTAACCCATGGGCAATGGAGACTGACTGGAGGCAGGAGCTGACCCCTCAATTAGTGAACGAGAGGTGATCAGTCGGGTGGAATAGTGCCTAAAGAGCCTTGAAGGTGAGTACAAGTAGCTTATGTTTGAGTAGAGAAGGGGGACCCAGAGGAGGAATTGAAAGAGAGGCGATGATACGTTTAAAGCCACAAGCTAGGAAAATAATCTCTGCAGCACCAGTCTGAATGGATATGAGTGGTGGTGTTTTTGTTAAGAAGGCTTAAGATAAAACAAGTAACCCTGCTGGAAACTGCTTCCCTGGATTCTGTGAGAGCTCAGACAGAATTCCCCTAGGGAGTGAGCTGGCTCAGCAAGATCAAACCTTTATCTGGTAGGAGGAGGGCACTATAAAATAGGCCTCAATCCTTTACAGGGACCAAGGACAGAGCCCTGTGAAACCCCCGTGGAAAGTGGGAGTGCGAATGAGAAATTAGGAAGGTAGGAGGAGAACCAAAGAGGAGAGAGTCACAGAAGCCCAGGGGAGGACAAGATTAGGCTGGTTGACAATGTTAGTGGCAGCTTGACAGGTCAATGAGGATGGAGTACTGGTTGTGAAGATTTGGCTAGGGAGTGGTCATAAGAGACTTGGTGAGAGCAATTTCAGTGGAGTGCAAGGGATGGCGGACAGATTGGAGAAGGTCTAGGGTGGAATTAGAGGAGAGGAACAAACACACATACATCTTATATCAGGAAAAAATATGAAAAATCTCAGATCTTACAATCTGCATTGAAAGCTTTGTGCATCTTAAGGTGTGTCTGTCTGAATGAATTTCCAAGGGGGTTAGCTAAGGCTTTTCAGTAGTATGTTAGACACTCAAAATAATAAGAAAAAAAAATTTTACAATATACCTGAAAGATTCATTTCAGTCTGGAAACTAATTTATTATTGTTGTTAATTGATACGTCTCAACAATAGAAAATTTAAAATAGTACTTTTATTTAAAAGGCTCAGCAATCAAGTTCATTTGGATTATTGTATGTTTCCAAAAGGTCAGTGTCCCTGCCATTAACAAAGCAGCTTTACCATGACCCCCTCAAAGCATCTGTGCTAGACTCAAACTGACAGCTGATGGCAGGAGTGTTGGGGGACAAAGCAGGTGTATTAATTCTTGTAAACACGGACTGAAGTCAGTGTCAAAACTCTCAGCTTCAGTGGGAGCAGGAGCAGCCCCTAAAACTGTAATATTGAGACTTGAAATTTGAAGTTAAGTTTAGAAAGGAATAACTTATAATAATTTAATATAGCAGGTCAGTTAATTGCTAATTTTTATCTGAACAATTCTCTTGTATGAATCTGACAATAAAAGGACAATTAAACTAAAACACAATTTAAAAGCAAATATGATATGGTCTGGTATAAATAAAACATTCTATGTGTGGAGTTTGGCTATGCCTATTTATTTCACTTGTTACTTGCTATGACATTGGGATTGACTAACTCCTAGTGACTTTTGAAATATAGAGTTGTGGGGTTTTGTCCACTTTAACTGTAGTCATCAAAATAAAAGATGGAAAAGGCCAACTAGATTCTGTCTCCCTGCAAAGGCAAGATCTTTGCAGTGCTTAGACACTCTTTCTATAATGCATAAAAATTAATCTGAAAAATCAAATTCAAATGACCTAAAAGACCAATAATAGACACTGCTGCATCAAAAATATGACATACTCCAGTGCCAACCCCACCGCCGAAATCTAGCTGACACAAACACCGATCTTAGGGATGGGATGGGTCTTTCCTTTTAACAGCCAAGTGGGGTCTTGAAAAGGAGAGGGCATCCTCAGATCTGGGCCTGTTGGATCGATCATTTACATTATATCTGTGTGGCCACAGCACTAAGAGTCAATCCTCTTTAGAGGATGTGAGAGGACACAGAATAATCGTCGGCGCTGATCCTGTCAAACCCCCCCCCCCCCTTTAGGTAGGATCTATTGACGCCGTTAAGGCGAGATTGTCTCCAGAATAGTCTTCTCTCCTTATCCCCTAGTACTGTGTAGACTAGGTCTCCGTGGCATAGGAGGCACAGTTCCAGACTAAATCAATGGTATCTTCAGATCTATGTTATGTACCATTCCTGTGGGGTCCCAGCTAGATGAAGCTGGCTTCTTTGAACAAAAACACACACAAAAAGCGGGATTCTGTTCCCCTACTGTACTGAAACTCCTCTTCCAGGGAAGCCTAGTTAGGGCATAGGAATATCTTGGACACCTCAGGTGATATCTGGGTCAGGACCAGGGTTTAAATTATACTAGGGCTGTCAAGCAATTAAAAAAATTAATTGTGATTAATTGCATGATTAAAAAAAAATAGAATACCATTTATTTAAATATTTTTGGATGTTTTCTACATTTTCAAGTATATTGATTTCAATTACAACACAGAATACAAAGTGTACAGTGCTCACTTTATATTTATTTTTGATTACAAATATTTTCACAGTAAAAAACTAAAGAAATAGTATTTTTCAGTTCACCTAATACAAGTACTGTAGTGCAATCTCTTCATCATGAGAGTTGAACTTCCAAATGTAGAATTATGTACCAAAAAACTGCATTCAAAAATAAAACAATGTAAAATTTTAGAACCTGCAAGTCCTCCTCCTTGTTCAGCCAATCGCTCAGACAAACAAGTTTGTTTACATTTGCAGGAGATAATGCTGCCCACTTCTTGTTTACAATGACACCTGAAAGTGAGAACAGGCATTTGCATGGCACTGTTGTAGCCAGCATCACAAGATATTTACATGCCAGATGCGCTAAAGATTCATATGTCCTTTCATGCTTCAACCACCATTCCAAGGGACATGCGTCCATGCTGATGATGGGTTCTGCTTGATAACAATCCAAAGCAGTGTGGACCGACACATGTTCATTTTCATTGGCTGAGTCAGGTGCCACCAGCAGCAGATTGATTTTTCTTTTTTGGTAGTTTGGTCTTTAGCTTCTGCATCAGAGTGTTGCTCTTTTAAGACTTCTGAAAGCATGCTCCACACCTCGTCCCTCTCAGATTTTGGAAGGCACTTCAGATTCTTCAACCTTGGGTCGAGTACTGTAGCTATCTTTAGAAATCTCACATTGGTACCTTCTTTGCCTTTTGTGAAATCTGCAGTGAAACTGTTCTTAAAATGAACAACATGTGCTGGGTCATCATCTGAGAATGCTATAACATAAAATATATGGCAGAATGCGGGTAAAACAGAGCAGGGGACATAAAATTCTCCCCCAAGGAGTTCAGTCAAAATTTAATTAACACATTTTTTTAACGAGCATCATCGCCATGGAAGCATGTCCTCTGGAATGGTGGCCGAAGCATGAAGGGGCATAGAAATGTTTAGCATATCTGGTACGTAAATACCTTGCAATGCCAGCTACAAAAGTGCCATGCAAATGCCTGTTCTCACTTTCAGGTGACATTGTAAATAAGAAGAGGGCAGCATTATCTCCTGTAAATCTGAACAAACTTGTTAGTCTTAGCGATTGGCTGAACAAGAAGTAGGACTGTGTGGACTTGTAGGTGCTAAAGTTTTCCATTGTTTTGTTTTTGAGTGCAATTATGTAACCAAAAAAAAAAAATCTACATTTGTAAGTAACTTTCACCACAGAGATTGCACTACAGTACTTGTATGATGTGAATTATTTTTTCATGTCCTGTGTGTGTGTGTGTGTGTACACACACACATCAGATGCATGCAGTGGAAAATACAATAGGAAAATATATAAATGCATGCATCTGCATGCATCTGATGAAGTGGGTTTTAGCCCACGAAAGCTTAAGCCCAAATAAATTTGTTAGTCTCTAAGGTGCCACAAGTACTCCTCGTTCTTTTTGCTGATACAGACTAACACGGCTACCACTCTGAAACGTGTTACTATTTCTTTTGTTTATCATTTTTACTTTATCATTACTTTACGTTTATCATTTTATCATTTTAAATATTTGTACTAAAAAATAACATATACTTTGATTTCAGTTACAACACAGAATACAATACATATGAAAATGTAGAAAAACATCCAAAATATTTAATACATTTCAACTGGTATTCTATTGTTTAGCAGTGCGATTAAAACGGCGATTAATCCTGATTAATTTTTTTAATCCTGATTAATTTTTTGAGTTAATCACATGAGTTAACTGCAATTAATTGACAGCCCTAAATTATACTCAGGTTTTCTTTTACATGGGTACTATTCACCATAGGGTTTTTGACCCTATGGTTCTCCACCTCTTGAATTAGTTTGTCTACGCTACGAAATTAGGTCGAATTTATAGAAGTCGTTTTTTTAGAAATCGTTTTTATATATTCGAGTGTGTGTGTCCCCACAGAAAATGCTCTAAGTGTATTAACTCGGCGGAGTGCTTCCACAGGACTGAGGCAAGCGTCGACTTCCGGAGTGTTGCACTGTGGGTAGCTATCCCACAGTTCCCGCAGTCTCCAGAAATGAGATTCAAAAGTTCACGGTTCTTTTCCTGTCTACCTGGCCAGTGCATCTGAGTTGAGAGTGCTATCCAGAGCAGTCACAATGGAGCACTCTGGGATAGTGTCCACAGTACCCCAAATTCGACCCGGCAAGGCCGATTTAAGTGCTAATCCACTTGTCAGGGGTGGAGTAAGGAAATCGATTTTAAGAGCCCTTTAAGTCAGAAAAAAGGGCTTCATCGTGTGGACAGGTGCAGGTTTAAATCGATTTAACGCTGCTAAATTCGACCTAAAGTCCTAGTGTAGACCAGGGCTCAGGCTATGTCTATACTACAGTTTATGTCAGCAGAATTTATATTGCTTAGGGGTGTGAATAAAGCACCCCCCTGAGCATCATAAGTTACGCCGACACAAGTGCCGGTGTGGTCAGCACTACATCCATACCTCTGCAGTGGGCACACCTCCGCGAGTGGCCGAAGTTGGTTTTATTATGCCGACAGGAGAGCTTCACCAGACACACTGTAGTGGCGCAGCTGCATCAATGCAGCTGCAGCGCCACATGTAGACATGCCCTTGGTCTCTTCAGGGAGTGGTGACAAAAAAACAAGTTATTCTCAATACAATGCAAAGTCTGGGCATAATTGCTTATTTTACAAGGTCTGCAGCAGCTTCCTCAAGGAAGCCTTGCTAGAGAAAATGAGCAAAGCGCAGCTGCCTGTCATTCCTTGCATGCATTCATTTAACCACTGCAACTAATATGACTTTTCAATGCCAGGTGCTGAGAGCAATACTAGCTCAGCAGGAGATTTGTTCTTATTAATTAGCTAAATTATTAATTAGCTAAATTGTGGAATTCACTTTCAGAGATTAAGATCCTGATCAAACATTGAAGTCCTCCTATGGAGAGAGGCCTGTGGGAGGTCATAAGGGATTACAAAGGAATGGTTGTATGCAGTGGTGTTGTAGCCTTGTGGGTCCCAGAATATTAGAGGGGCAAGGTGGGTGAGGTAATATCTTTTACTGGGACAACTTCTGTTGGTGAGAGAGACACGCCTGTGTATCTCACCAACAGAAGTGGTCCAGTAAAAGATATTACCTAGATTCATAGATATTTAGGTCAGAAGGGACCATTATGATCATCTAGTCTGACCTCTTGCACAACGCAGGCCACAGAATTTCACCCACCACTCCTGCGAAAAACCTTTCACCTATGTCTGAGCTTTTGAAGTCCTCAAATCGTGGTTTAAAGACTTCAAGGAGCAGAGAATCCTCCAGCAAATGACCCATGCCCCATGCTACAGAGTAAGGCGAAAAACCTCCAGGGCCTCTTCCAATCTGCCCTGGAGGAAAATTGCTTCCCGACCCCAAATATGGTGATCAGCTAAACCCTGAGCATATGGGCAAGATTCACTCACTCACCTTGTGTCTTTTATAGAAATGGCTGATGATTCACTGGCCACCTTTGCCAGCTTGACATAAGAAGAAATTAACCCTTATGTTAATAGCAATGGTACAGCAGTTGCCCAGGACTATTGTGATCTCTTCTCTCTCCCCTCCCCTCCCTCTCTTCCCCCCCCCCACGCCCCCCAATACACACACACTTACTTTTGTTTGGTGCTTTGATACCCAAGTTACATAGGCTATATTTATGCTATTTATAGGGTGCCTATACTGGCGTAGAAGGACCATCAACATCTAAATCTATTGACAGTTGAGGAAAGTATATACATTTTGCTAGATTATAATTTATTCTTTTGCAGACAGGGAGGCTGCCTAGTTACTACTTAGTCTTATATTCCATTGTCATTGCAACTCGTTCTACTTACTCTTACAATTTGTGGTACACGCAGAAACCCTGGTTTAATAACTTAATTATCCATCTCCATGTATTTTGCTGTGTACTGCATATAGTTAAGTGTAGTTTTATAAAAGCCCATTGAAATGAATGACAAAGCTGTTTGAAATTTGTGGTTTTGTGGTAAATTTATATTTTGAACTGCAATTCTTTGGTTCAGATACTGTCAGGCCAGTGAATTATTTCAAGAAAATTGTGTGGTTCAGCACTAGATGCTCAAGAGAATCACTAATTGCTTGCATCATTTTTGGTGCCTTTTCTAAATACTTTAAATCTTTTTCATTATAAGGCTTTTGTATTTTTGCACATTTTCCCTTTAATCTAAAATAGCGGAAATATTTTTTTAGTGAAAAACAAGTACTTGTAAAGTATGAATCTTTGCTTTTGTTTTAAATATGGGACAGCCTCCCTTAGTTAAAGTAGCTGGTTGATTGTAAAACCATTGTCATCAGTCTGACAATGAGCTCCACTAGTTCAGCCCTACTGAATTTGCCCTTGGGGAGGACCTTTCTACGACAGGAAAAGTCCCCTCTGGTAGAACACATTTCAGTACAGCATGTCAGCGGTAGAGTGGTGGAAGCAGTTGCCAGATTTAACATTAAAGGAGAGTTTTAAAAGTGAAGAGGAATTAAAACTAAGAACTTCTCCTTTCCTCAAATTTTGCTATTTCCCTAGCTAATCATTTCTACTTCTCCATCCTGATTGACTCCCATGGCCACAGTCCTAGTCACCTGTTCTCCACCTTTGACTACATCCTCCCCACTTCCCACCCTGCACTTTTTCTCTGCAAAATACCTTGTTAACTTCTTCAAAGAGGAAATTGACAGGTTCCAGCATTACCTCCTGCATCCCTGCTTGCCACCCTTCCATCCCATCCTATAACGCTCTCTCTTCCACCTCCCCTCTCAATGACACACACGTTTCTCATCTGTTCTCCTCTTCTGCCCCTTCCATGGGCCTCAGTGACCTCATCCCATCTCCAGATCTTACCTCTGCTCCCATTCTCTCCTCAACATCCTTCCCACTGAAATGCAAGCATGCCTTAGTCTCCCTTATCCTTATCTCCACTTGCCTATACTGTACAACTACCGCCCCATCTGGCTTCTCCCCTTTATCTGTAAACTGACCGTGTCATGTACAATCACAATCAGAAGTCCTTTGCCAATCCAGCTTCTACCTTGCACTCCAATTCAGTGGCTCTCACCAAGCCTCTAATGAACTTTTCCTGGCCAAAGCAGACACAATACTCAGTCTTCACTCTCCTCAGTCCACCAGCTGCCTTCAACTAAGTTAACCATTCTTGAAATTGTATCCTCCCTCAGCTTTCATGACTGTCCTCTCCTGGTTCTCCTACCTTTAACTACTACTTCTGCATTTCATTAGGAGGATCTTCTTCATTCCCCACTAACCTTCTGTCGGAGTTCCACAGGGCTCTATTCTTGGCCCCCTCCTCTGGACCTTGTCTCTGGGCAATCTCATTTGTAAATGATATCAACTATCAACTCTCAGCTGACAACTCGTGTATACATCTCCAGTCCTGTCCAGTCCTTTCTGTATACACTAAAATCACTGTCAGTCTTTCAGATGTCTCCTTGTGGAAGTCCAGATATCATCTTAAGCTAGAGGTGGCCAACACAGAGCTTTTAATCTTCTTCCCATGTCTCCCCTCCTCTCTGTCACTGTGGAAAACCTCCTTATCTCTGTCACACAGGCCTATAACCTAGCTATCCTCTTCAGCTCAACCATCTCTCTGGATCAGCACATGCAGGCAGTGTTAAAATGCTGCCAGTTCTTCCTCCCTAACATTTCTAAGCTATGACCTTTGATGTCCGTCCACACAGCTACATCTCTTGCCCAGGCCCTGCTTATCTCACGTCTTATCTACTGCAACCTATTCCTCTCTAGCATTGATAGATGCAATCGTTCCCCACTGAGATCTGTTCATAATACTGTTGCAAAGATAATTTTCCTGGGTTGTTGCTTTGACCATGTCACTACTCTCTTTGCATTTCTTCAATGGTTCCTCCTGCTCCACTGCATCAGACACAAACTATTCATCTTCACTTTTAAGGCCCTTCATGCCCTATCCCCACTCTACCTCTTGTATGCTTTTGAGATGTCAGACTGCCTCCACTCTGCCAATAGTTCAAGCCTTCAGCACTCATTTGTTAAACTTTCAAACAAGTACCTTTGTGCTTTCTCCCTTGGTACCCTCATGCATGGGAGGTCCTTGTAAATATCCTCATTGCCCGCCTTTAAATCCCTCCTTAACTCTTTTGCCATGATCCCTACCAAAAAAAAACAACCCAATCCTTACACTATTGGTTAGCTAATGTACTGAGACCTCTGTTTTTCATGCTAACCAATGTTTTCTTGTGCTCTCCCAGTCTCTCTTGTCTCTGTTTATACTGAGGGTTTATCTAGTTGAACAGTAAGTTCAGGGTAAGATGGGGTACAAATATACCACACATTAGTGTGCCAGTCCCTAACAGTCCATGTGGATGGACCCTGTTACCACACACTAAAATTTCCCCAGTGTGCTTTGATCTACTCTGCTTTGAAACATGAATAGGTCACTGTGCACTAGGGAACCTTTAGTGCACAGTAGCAGGATCTACATGAACAGTTAGTATGCAGCACACTGCAAACCTTTAAGTTCTGTGGGACAGGGACTGTCTTTTGTGATGTTTGTATAGCTCCTAGCACAATGGAACCTTCACCCACAATTGGGGCCCCTAGGCACTACTGCAATGTTAATAATAATTAATAATAATAATAAAAAACAGATGTGGAGTTAATTGGGTTGACAAACTGGAAAACAGTAGGCGGATGCCCTTATTGAACTTGATTTATTGCATTATGGTCATACTGCCATTGTTATGTTGGGGCAGGATAGCACATCTTGAAACTTTGTTATGCTATAGTTCTTACTCTCACATGATACAGCAACCATCCTGGGAAAACTTAAAAATGATTACTCCTTGAGAACTGTAGAATTTTATCTTAGTTGATTTTACTTTGTGTAGGAACTAAAGCACCAGAAGACTTACACAACAATGGAAGTCGAATAAATACATTAACATGTTCATTTTGTACTGTCTTCTGACGCTGTGTATTGCAGATAGGAATAGTTGATCCTTTGAAAGGAGAGGTATGTCACCATAAATTGGGAAACACATACCAAGAAATAAAATTTTAAACATTTACAGGTTGATTTTTCCCATCAATACCGATGATAGGAATAGAAAGTGAAAGCCTTCGAACCCTCATTTATCAAAAATAATATTCTTAAATGGTATAGTTTTCTGTTTGCTATAAACTTGGCAATATCGTTGGCAATGTCTTAACTCTGAAATGCCAGTATTTTAAAGCACACCTTTGTAATTTCTTATTTTCAAAAGCTTAAAGATTCAAAGGTAAAAACAGTCTTTCAGTAATCTTTCCTATATCCCCAAGACTTTCATCCACTTCAGTTAGAAGCATTTTATAACTTTTTTTATATTGCTACTCCTTATCAGAATTACTAATTCAGTATTGCTTAACAATAACATTTTTAATGCATTCTCCTGCACTAATACTGTATGATTGACTTTCATAGATTAGACTTTTTAAAGGTATGAATAGTATCATGATTTCTTGTATGTCACATAGTTAATGGTGAGATGAAGCCACATATGCATGGGCTGCCTGCTCCCTTGTGTGCAGCCTTGTTTTTAATCATTTATATAGAAGAGCTAACATCTGATAACTGTTAATGACTGTAATAACTTCCTAATAATGTGTTTAAGCTATTGTACGTTAACTTCTTGACAACATTAGCATGAACAGTTCAATGCTAGCAGAGCTGTAAATATTGTATATACTAACACTGATACTCTTGCTCATTTTTATTTTTGCATGGCTACTAATTCAAATCTTGTCCTGCAGATGCTGAACAGGAATTAGTCTCAGATGATGCTTCATCTGTGTCACAAATTCAGTCACAAACACAGTCACCGCAAAATGTCCCTGAAAAATTAGAAGGTATTAAATATAACTTCCTATAAAACACAAAGAGCTTTAGTAACCTGGGTCACTGATTTGTTTCATTATAACCTTTAAGTAAGGTGCAGTATAGCCTGCTTTCAGTATTTTAGAAACTGGAATTTAAGTATTTCAATACGAGATTCTTGCTTCTTACAACCAGTGAGTTTATGAATCCTGCATCTTTCCAGACTTTACTCAATTTAAATGGAAAACTGGAATTGATAAGACACATTCTCAAAGTCGGTTGGTCAAAAACTGACCTAGTTAACTACAGTGTCATGTGTGAGTCCATCTTAGTCTATCAATGAATTATTGTCCCCAATAAACATTTTTCCTGTTGTGTGAAATCCACACAATAAAATCACACATTAATAAAATGGGAGGCATATACGTTGTTGATTGCTCCCTGTTATGTAGCTATTATATTTTTTGTATAACAATCTTCCAGAAGAGAGCCTCTGTTAATACATAACCAACAGAAGCAATACAGCATATTTGTAAAGGTTTGTATTCTGAAAGTTACCCCGCATAGTGGGTGCATCTTCATATGTTGGCCTAATGCAGGCACAAATAATTCTAACTGCACTTTAGGCTGTTTAGTCTTCTAAGTACTTGACTTACCATTGGATATGAATGGGCTGAGAAGTTGACCCTGTATCCTTTAATGAAATTTGCACACTATTACTTTTGTATCGTTTGACAAAAACAAAATAAAGAGCAGAGAAGACGGGAAAACCCCACATCTGAGCGCCTTAAATTTTGCAGCAGTTCTTATCTGAATCCAAATCCAAACTTCGTATTCCAGGCCCATTTCTGATTTTTTGCATAGACATTGCTCACAAAAATAAGAATAATAATAGTGGAACTCTCCATTTTCATAGAAAATCATGAAGATATGTATGCCCAGAATGCTAACCTCATCTCCACAGAGGTACCTGTTGTGGTGGTGAATGGCAAGGAAGATATGCATGACGTGGAAGAAGATCTCACCCAGCGGGTCAGTCAGTTAACCACTAGTACTGTGGAGAGCATAGAGATTACAATTAAAACCTCTGAAAAGATTGAAGAGACCCTGTCCCCTGAGGGCTCCCCTTCCAAATCTCCATCAAAGAAGAAGAAGAAATTCCGCACTCCATCTTTTCTGAAAAAGAACAAAAAGAAGGAAAAGGTGGAAGCATAAGTGCAGCTCTGTTGTTAAGAGAAGGCATTGCACATTTTAAAACCACGTTTTAAGTTGAACATTAACAAAGTAGTGTTAGGGGTGTGCAGTAAACTGGACCTTAACCTATGAACAGAACTGGAAAAGGTTTTACTAAAAACAATTTTATGTTAAATAAGAAATTAATTCATCTCTCACTTAATGTCCAAAATTACTGAGGGTTTGAAACATTCAGTAGTTTCACATAGAGCTACACTGGCAGGTGCTCTAATACTATCATAGTGAGATCAGATACCATTGTAGTACGTTGTTGTGGCAAGTTACACTTGGAGTATTTTGCAGACCTTAAAATCTTCAGCACAGTTGAAGTCTCTAATAGAGCTACTGTTGAGTGATTATATGAATTTTCATTTTTAAACTGCTGCCTCACTTGGTAATCATATAATACTTTTTTGTATTGTGATTCAGACCATATATTTTATTTCTGTACCCTGCTTCAGTGGGTCATATTAACAGCACACCTTTAAATCTTTTAAGGTTAGATTATATAGAATATTATACACTGGCACATATTAAAAGAAAAACTGTAAGAGAAATTTTATTTGGAATTATACAAAATGTGTAAGAACACCATTCATCAATAACTTTTTTGCCAAATATTTCATTTTAGTGAAATATAATTTTTGAATACTTCTTTTTTATTCTATCAGTTGGGAAAAAACCCTTATTTTTCAATAAAGGGGATTTTATACACTTAACATTGATAATTTAGTTAAACTATGGCAAAACAAAATAAGATTTTTATATGTTGAAATGTTTGTATACCATTTAGTATAAAAGTATTATACGCATGTAAACCAAGCGTCTAACAGTAGAGTGTATTTAAGGATGCTTGGTTTAGAGTATACTTAAATATAATTCAGGAATCCAGGGACTCCGCTATCAAAGGATTAAAGCATATAAAATTAAACTGGATTCATGTTTAAATCTTACTGTGTTTTTTCCCTCATGGCATTGCTAATGAATGAAGAAAAATAATCTCTTAACATAACCAAATGAAGGAAACAAAACTGTTAAAAGGGAAAGTGAAATAGTAAGAAAATAGAATGATGCAAAGAAAGTAAAAGTTTGGTGATTATTTTTTATTAAATATATGATATGGATTGTGAGGTATTTTTATTAAATCAGCAAAATCACATTTCCATATTAGAAGTTAAAATAACTTGCATGGTTTCACATGGAGATCTACGCTTTTTTCTCACTTTCAGTTTAATTTTAAAAGGGTCTTATTAATCTGTGTCGTGTCCTTCAGACAAACCCAGAACAAATTAGATCTTAGTGCCATGGGTAGTGGCAGTCGTGCCACTTACTCATTTTTGCTGATATTTTCATTTTTGCTTTTTACTGTACTGTAAAAACAAACTAAACATAGAAATTAACATAAGGTTTTTTCTTCTCAAATTTGTCATAGTACATCAGTCATTGCAATAGCAAATAAATTTAAAAGATCAGTGTGATTCCCAGATTGCCAGTTGATATATATACAGTATATAGATTAAGTATGGCTGGAGAGTGGTTTGGCATGCAAAAATATTGACTATAGCATGTTCTGGGGCTGGTTAGCTTTGACCATGTAAGTGTGACAATGCAATGTTGGAATGGATCCTGGAAATGATATTCTAGTTATCACTAAATACTGGAAACAGTGTTTTTAATCTTAGTGGAAACTTCCAGTTGCTTAACTTGGGGGGTTTTTTGTTTTGTTTTTTTTATGTTCTACATTATTTGTGTTGTATTACAACATATGTAGAAACAGTAACCTGTGAACTATGCTTTTCATAACTTTTTTTAAAAAATATATCTAAATGAATGCAATGTGCATAAATATTTTTTAAAATGCAACCGTGAACTATTTGCACCTTTTGCTAATGCCTCTATTTACTTGCTTTGGCATAAAGAATGAGCCAGCCAACTCTGTGTCCTGTGGAAAATATATAAATGTTATCTGAAATTGCTCATAGATGTAATGCTAATTAATGTTAAATCACAAATAAACAGTATTTTAAATAGATGGATTTTGCACTGCGGTCTTTCATTATGTGTTCATTTTCCTGTCAAATGTCATTTTATTTTTGTATATTACTATAAAGATTACATAAGCCAGTGGTTTTCAGACTGCGGGTCGCGACCCAATACTGGGTTGCGGAATGTAAGGCACTGCATCATGGTGGCTCTGATCAGCACTGCCAACCGGGCTGTTAAAAGTCCTGTCGGCGGTGCTGCCCGGCTAAGGCAGGCTAGTTCCTACCTGTTCTGATGCCGCGGTGTGCCCTGGAAGCAGCCAGCAGCAGGTCCGGCTCCTATGCATGGGAGCTATGCGCCCCAATCCTCTACCCCAGCCCTGAGCCCACCCAAACCTGGCGCCCCTTCCTGTACCCCAAACCCTTCATCCCTGTCCCCACCCTAGAGCCTGCATCCCCAGCCCAAAGCTCTGACCCCCTCCCGCATCCCAACCCCCTGTCCAGCCTAGAGCCCCCTCCCATACCCGGAACCCTTCATTCCAAGCCCCAACCTGCAGCCCTCACCCCCGCACTCCAACCCGCTGCCCCAGCCGCCCCTCCCACACCCTAAACCCCTCATCCCCAGCTCCGTTGGGCATCAACAATTTTCTTCAACTGGGTTGCCAGAAAAAAGTTTGAAAACCACCAACATAAGGGGAAAACTGCCTTAATTATTACTTCAACTCTTCTCCCAGCCTAAACCTAAAGCCTAAACCCCTAAAACCTGCAAGGAAATAACGTGGACTTTAGCGATTTGGTTAATGTTTCTGTCATTAATTTGTAGGCCACATTGGGGAAAAAGGGCAGTCTTGCCACCAAGACACAGGACTGGTCTCCAGATTTCTGTCTTTCCAGCTGTGCCACAAACTTCCTTTCTTTCTCGGGCAAGTCACTCCATCCCTGTGTCCTTATTTCCTTCTCTACAAAACGAGTTTAATAATACTGACTTCACAAGTGTAGTGTGAAGTCCTTGAATGGAAAGTGATCTATAAGTGTAAAATATTACTGGTTTTTTGGGTTATATAGAAATATTTTAGATAAATTTAGCTTCCCTTGTTTTATGAAAAGTAACAAAGAAGGCCATTGCCTAAAGTTCTTCATACGAAGTGATCTGTGTCATGTTCTAGCAACCTACAGCATACCTCAAAATCTCTGCCAAATTGCCAGAGTTCATGTGTTGCTTTTTTTATGGCCTCAGTCACTGTAGAGAGCTGATAAATGGTGTTGAAACTTCCTGTAGCACACTCTGTCTTCCACAAATCTGCCTTTGACACTTTCTTTCCATGAAAGCCAAATCCAAGCTCTTCATCGTTCCAGTGATCTTTGCATGAACGACATCAACCTCAGTCTAGCAGATAAATTGCTGCAGAGTCAGAGATCTTAGATTGGGTACCCATACCTGTTGTCTTACTATTTATCTTTTGTGCTCAGTGATGTATAAACACAAAAGAAGGCATGAAATCTGCCCCCAAATAGCTTATTCGCTAAATGCTTTTGTTGGTTACTAGGGATCTCCCTTTGTTTCAGGGTGTCCATGAACCATGGGTCCTATCTATCTGGTTATCTAGAGCCAAATTCTTCCACGGAGTTACAAAAGGGTATGATTCTGTGACCCTGAACATGTAAAATAAGGCAAGTGTAAGTCAGGCACAGAGGCTGTGCAGTCCACAACAGTGTTAGGAAGCTAGGAATGCTGGAAAACCCAGGTTGGACAGACTGCTAGGAAAGTTGTTCGTTGGCCCAGCAGACAGCAATTGTGATGGAACCAAGGCAATAAGAGAAAAAAGTAACCTTCCCAGCTGTTCAAATCACCATATGCAGGAACCCTACAGAGGATCACACAGACAGTGCAGCATCACCATAGGGCCTAATATATGCAATGGACATGTTTTTAACATATCAAGTACTATTAAAAGAATGTTATCAATACTGAGAATCTATTTTGTAACCTTCTTACATGTAAAGTGCTCAAACTATATTGAACTGTTTTACGTTCTGTTAAATTCTTTTTGAGACCATGGCAGGATTGCATTAGTAGAATCTTCTCCTTACCTGCTCTCTTTAAGGCTGGCTTTCCACCACTTGTTGCTCCCGCAGAATGTAAGTGCACTTAGATGCCTTTTTGCACTGCTGCAGATTCCCAGGCCTGTGCAATCAAACTCTTTCATTTCCGTCCATTTCTTACCCCAGATGTTTGGTTTACACTTTATCTTAAACTAATCTGTGTCTTTGACCTTACATTTGTATTTTTTCTTAAAATGCGGGTGCTCAATTTGAGGAGCTATAAAAAAAATTTGGAATGATCAGAGAACCAATGCCAATCAACTTGGAAATACCCCCTTCCTCATGACGACTTCAGCGGATTGATTGTGTAAGTATCACTCAGTAGGCATCACCGCAGCTATAAAATTGTAAACTATAATCATGTTTCATGTGTGTTCATCAGATGGGATTTTGGCCTGTACAGATGGGAAAAGGCTGGATATCGTTGAATGATCTTCCACGAATTGTATGGAGCCAGAAATCAAAGTCAGAGGACCAGTCATGAGGGATCTGTGGCCTGTGCCCTTTGAACCAGGAAACTTGAATGAATAAAGCCTGTAGTAATTGATCTCTGAAGTGGCTTTGTTTGCCCTTTCACCTTGATAAGGTATGTAATTCAGTTTAAGCTTCATTCCATAATTCCTTAAATCATTTCCATTTAAAATGTCATGGGTCTTACTCAACTTGTCAGATGTGCAAGAGTTTAATGTGTTCTGTCTCATGATGATGATCAAAATATATTAACATATGTGCAATTAAGAATTTAAATAGAGTACTGCATATCCAATGATTTGCAATACCAAAATTTTCCCACTGATTTCAGTGGCAGTGAAATCAAGCCCAGACAGAGAAGTTATTTTAGATGAGTGTGCAGCAGTGCTGCTGCTGTTGCAGTAGATTAGAGCCTTTCACCATTGGAGACTTTAAATCCTGGCTTAAATTATAAGTGAAAGGTCTCATCTTTGTCTCCATATTTCATATCTACCACAGACTTTGGCAGAATTGACAGTCTCTGCCTCAGGGTTGTGCAGAGAAGTCTGCCCTGTGCCAGGGTCCCTAGAAAACTCTTCTAGGCCCCTCAATTTCCTGAGCACTACAAACCAGGTGTGACTGATGTTAGTCATACCACTTAATGTACTACTGGAAAGCGCTCAGACACTATCATAAGAGTTGGTTTAAGAACTTATGTAGATTATTACACAAACACACACAAACAGTTATAAGAACACTAATAAGATTGTAAAATCAAGCACTCAAAAGTTAGGAATGCCTTTGCAAGCAAGCTTCATTCTCTCTCTCTCACACCCACACACACACCCTTGTTCATGCACATTATGACAGTCTTTAATTACATGATCACATTAATTTTTTTCACAGGACACCTGCTTCATTCAGTACACAGGAGGGACCTGCTCTGGGATGAATTAGGGTTATGTGGTGAAAAAGGCTGTTTTCTGACCCCTGCCTTGTTTGCTGCAGAAGCTGGAAGGTGTGTAGTGATTGAGGCAGGGGACTGCAGGAAGAGAGAAGATGATCTCATAGTTAAGGTAGTTGAATGCTGCCTTGGGAAATTGTGTTCTGTCCCTGCCTTTGCCAGCATTCAGACACTGGACACTTGATGCTGGGAAAGTCACTGGATTCCCGACTCAATATGCAGGGGTCACGGTTGCTGTGTGCGCTCTACACTTCTGCTGCAACTGAAGTCAATGGGAGCTGTGCTTTGAATAGACTAAGTGCTATGTAATGCTAAGTACTCTGAAAAATCCGGCCCATAGTGTTTCAAATTGGGCACCCAAAATTAGTGGAAACTTTTGACCTTACTCTCGCTGTGTCTCTTCCCTTCTGTAAAAAGGGGTAACAAGGTCCCCTCATCTCCCAGGGATGTTGGAAAGATAAGTTCATATTTGTGAAGCACTCATACACCGGAAACAGTGAGCATGACAGAAAAACCCCTAAGGAAACTTAATATAATTCTGTTTTCAGAGCAGGGTTTGAAAAGTGTGTTGTAAACAAGGTCTGGGGCAACCCATTGAACAAAGAGGATAAAAAAATAATGAATAGTTGCTCATTAAATCAGCACTATCCATCCTTTGCACTGAATGAGGCATGGATCCTGTGGAAAAAATAGTATGTAATCATGTAATTAAAGACTATCATGATGTATAGGCAACCTTAATAGGCAGTGTCTGTAATTATCCTGTCTAACTTAACTATGGTGGTTGTTCTTATCCATAGGATGTCTAATCCTTTTAAAAAATCCTTCTATACTCTTGACCTCAATAATATCTTGACAGTGAATTCCACAGGTCAATTATGTTGTGTAAAATGTTTTCTTTTCAGTTTTAAATGTGTTGCCTATAGTTTGATTGTCCCTTTGTTCTTATGTTATGAAAAAAGATTAATGAGAATGTCCAATTTACCTTTTTGTAACTATAATTATTTCATATATTTCTATCATGTCCTTCCTTATTAGTCTCCTCTCTAAACTAAACACTTGTAATCTAAGTCTCTTCATATGAAAAGACTGTCCTTTTTTAAACAAAATTCAGGCCTGTGCATCTTTGGAACTTCTATCAAGAGACCAAACTATAGCACAGTGTTCTGTAGCTGAACATGCAAATGGCCATTAGGTGGCATCTGTCGACTTTCACTTCTGATACATTTGTTCTACATTATTTGAAAGCCATTAGCAAACACCCTTCAAAGAAAGCATTTTGGTGGAGATTTTGTGGGCATGATTCCAGCTGCATGGCAGAGAGATGAAAGCAGACATCTGGCTACAGAACTGATTTCATTATCAGTTCAGTTAAAAACCCTGAAATGGAATGTGGACTCTGGGAAGTGAGCTCCATCCATTTTATTCAAAGTTTTTGAGACTATTTCCTAACTTTTCCAACCAGCAACAGGTGCAAAAATATAGGTATGAATATTATTAAAACTGTACCCTCTGGTACAGAGGATTATACAAGTCTCATATTCAACTTGCTGCCTTCCAAGAACTTTCCTCCATCAAAAAAAAAAACAAAACATGTCAATATCACCAAAACCAAACCAGTACGTGAAATTGCTTTTGTTTTGCAATGACTTGTGAGTTTTTTATGATTCTGATGATCCTATTGGATTGCAATCCAGTGGGTCAGAGTGTCTTGGCTCACTGGTTCAGCTTCCATGGAAAATCATGAGCTCCAAACCCTAATATGTGCACTGCAGTGCACTACCAATGCTGTCACAGACTCCATCCTTCAGATGTGATGTTAAACCAGCCCGGCAAAATGACCACGAGGTGTGAGCATAGGCACAAAATGTCTTCACATGCTATTACTAAGATTTTTAGCATGACATTAGCCCTATTGGGTGTGTGTTGGAAGGTGCATGGTGCCTGGAAAGTACCAAGCATGTTGCGGGCATTGTCTCAAGCAAATAATAAATATGATTCCCATGTTTGTGTCACTAGCTGGTGAAAGTCCTTTTGGGAGGAAGATGATGGACAAGGCAATGGCTGCTCCAGATACCCTCAAGGGAAATTGTCCATTTTGACAATCTGCCAATAACTTTTCAAAGTAAGTCAAAGTGGATCAGTCAGAGACTGTTTTTATTTGGGATTCAATTATAAATAAAATCAGGTTAGAGGAGAACAATGGCTGGAAGTGTCTGAACAGATGTTTAGCAGAACTTTCTTCTTGGCCAGTCTTGCTCTGAATTTTCTTGTTGTTCTTGTCCCCAGTAGGCTTCAGACCTGTATCAAAACTGGAGAAGGAAAATCAAAACCATGAGAGAGAGAGAGACTTTTTTTTTCTCTTTTGGATTTTATGCTTATACATGAACTACATTGCTTTCCGTAGTACAAAAGTGCTTTTTTAAATCTAATCACATGATGCCCAAATCTATTGGTGCACACAAGCTTTTGCTTATAGTTTTTCCTTTCAGGCTACTGTACATTTCCTTGGCACAATCCTAGGTTTTATTTAATATAGGATTTGATAGTACAACATGTAAGTAAATGAGGTCACTGTAACAGCTTGCAGAGCTATATGACTCAGAAGTGAGTGTACAGTTGCTGAAATCAGCAGAGGCAGGCACCATAGAGATAAGGTGCTGTTTACCCTGGTGCTCAACTGTCAGTCGTAATCGCAAGTAGTCTGTCCCAACAAGATAACACCATGGAAAAATGCGTCCATTCTTCCTCACTGCTCCAAATATAGATTTTTCTTCCCCTACCTGCCAGATACCGCCTGATCTGTTGTCAAAACCAACAGTTTCTCCAAACGTTATTTGCTCATGAAGTGAAAGCAAAGGTCAGAGACGACTGACCATATCAGAGACCAATAAACGTCTCTGAGCAAAGCTTTCTGAATCCTTGTCCTTGTCAAACAATACTCAGGGAGAGA
The DNA here is from genome assembly GCF_965152275.1 of Natator depressus. NCBI lineage: Eukaryota > Metazoa > Chordata > Testudines > Cheloniidae > Natator > Natator depressus. The sequence continues at coordinate 115,306,627 of NC_134240.1, read as the reverse complement.
GACTTCCACATGCCAATGGGCAAAAATAACAACGAAGTGGATGGGTTTGCTTTTAACAAAGCTGACTAAATATTTACTCTACCAAAAACAAAAATGTATTTAAACCCATGTTAACACCCACACCACTGAGGCTCTCTGCTCTTCCCTTCCAAACCACTTGGTTCCTGTTTGTTAGGAGATGAAATGGACCAAAGGATTGATAACACAGTATGGAGTCTTTCGTTTCCCCGTTTCCAGTTTTGAATCCAGCTCAGGTTAGTAGTGATTGAAATCTGTGACCGTGAACTACGTTAAATGAGCTGATGGCTTCAGTTCCTAGTGAATAATCTACCCACATCAAAAAACCAGCTCCTTTGTCTTTGATGGATAGTTGGTTGCCAGTTTCAGCAGAAATGCCAAGGAATGAATGGACCAAGGTTTTCCAGGTCAGGAATGTGGCATACATTAGCAATGGGGAAGCTGCCCACTCCATAGATGTATTGTGGATAAATTAAAGCCTCAAAGCTCTAGTGATGTTGACTTGGCAGCTTCTCAGATGGGGGAAAAAAATGAAACTTCTTAAACTTTTGGTGAGAGAGCTCAGACTTTCTGATGTGGCTGTTCCTCAAAGCTTTACCTTAATGCTCCAGCCCCAAGGACAAGGGCATTACACAGTCCCCATTTTAGCCAGTGGTTCATCTCAGTAGAAAGGTGAAATCATGTCCTGGGCGAGGTAGCTTATGTGAGATTTTGAGCCCACAGATTTCCTCCCTTCACCCTGCCACAGTTCAGTCATTTCCTCCAGTGAGCCATCAGTTGCCCAGTACTGAATCTGCACAGCTGGACACAATACCTGCTGTCAGTGGTAGCGGAAGCATCAGCTGGAGAAGAGCCAGTGCCCATTCATGCATCTAATTCATGGTTGCATGCAGACACCATAGTCATTGGCTAATCTGCACACTTGCTGCTTGAGGAAGAGAACTCGTGAGTTTCAGCTTGATGGAGTAAACACGCCTTTGTGCCTCTGTGGCAGAGTGCACCCCTGTATTCACACCCTACACACTATTGTATTAATCTTTGTACAAAATATGCCTTGTCAGGTATAATTGGAAAACTCATAACTTGCTAGTCAATAATATCATGGTGAAATGTATGTAGCAACACGATAGGTAAAGTGATGAATATAAGCTGAAATCATGACTGAGGTGTGTTTACCGGACAAGTTTGGGGAATGAGTAAATCAGTTGCTCAAAACAAAAAGTTGGTGCCCCAGCCAGGTGTTGCCAAAGCTGATGGGCCTTCACCTTTCACGTGGCCATGATTTGGCAAGGAAGTGGGATAGGAACAAACAGGTCTGCATCTTAGCAAACGACAGCATAAACCTCTCCCCCACCAGACTCCTTGTGTCCTTGCTCAGCTGGAAAGAACTTTATCTAGGGGTCACTCTCAGGAAAATGCATTTCAAAGGGTGACTGAACTATAAAAGTGAGGGGCAAAAACATGCCAAGTTATCTTCCCCTACCCTTCTCTCTCTCTTTCTTTTCACCTAAGAAGAAAAAAGAAACAGCAGCTGGACTTTGGAAGCAGATCCTGGCCTCAGAGTTTGGTCAGCAGCATACTGAAAACATGTGGTAAGGGATTTCACCTTGAACGAAGTCTAGGTTAAGTTTAGGAAACGTTTTATCTTTATTTATAGATAATGGCACAGAGAGTACACTTATAAAGTTTGTGGACGATACCAAGCTCAGAGGGGCTGCAAGTGCTTTGGAGGATAAGAGTAAAATTGAAATCAGTCTGGACAAACTGGAGAAATGGTCTGAAGTAAATAGGATGAAATTCAATAAGGACAAATCTGAAGTACTCCACTTGGGAAAGAACAATCAGTTGCACAAAGACAAAGAAATGACTGCCTAGGAAGGAGTACTGCAGAAAGGGATCTGAGGGTTATAGAGGATCACAAGCTATATATGAGTCAGCAGTGTCACAATGTTGCAAAAAAAGTGAACATCCTTCTGGGCTGTATTAGCAGGAGAGTTGTAAGCAAGACACAAGAAGTAATTCTTCCGCTCTACCCCACACTGATTAGGCCTCAACTAGAGTATTGTGTCCAGTTCTGGGAGTCACAGTTCAGGAAAGATGTGGATACATTGGAGAAAGTCCAGAGAAGAGCAACAAAAATGATTAAAGTTCTAGAAAACATGACCTATGAGGGAAGATTGAAAAAAAACTAGTTTGTTTAGTCTGGAGAAAAGAAGACTGAGGGGAGACTGAGGTTACAAGGAGGAGGGAGAAAAATTGTTCTCCTAAACATATGAGGATCGGACAAGAAGCAATGGGCTTAAATTGCAGCAAGGGTGATTTAGGTTGGACATTAGGAAAAACTTCCTGTCGGGGTAGTTAAGCACTGGAATAAATTGCCTAGGGAGGCTGTGGAATCTCCATCATTGGGGACGTTTAAGAGAAGGTTAGACAAACGCGGTCAAGGGTGGTCTAGATCGTACTTAGTCCTGCTGTGAGTGCAGGGGACTGAACTAAATCAGTGGTTTTCAAACTTTTTTTCTGGTGACCCAGTTGAAGAAAATTGTTGATGCCTGTGACCCAACGGAGCTGGGGATGAGGGGTTTAGGGTGTGGTAGGGGCTCAGGCAGAGGGTTGGGGTTCTGGAGGGGGTCAGGGCTCTGGACTGGGGGTGCAGGCTCTGGGGTGGGACCAGGGATGAGGGGTTTGGGGTGCAGGAACGGGCTCTGAATTTGCGGGGGGGGATCAGGGCTGGGGTAGGGATTTGGGGCACAGGCTTACCTCGGGCGGCTCCTGGTCAGCGGTGAAGCGGGGATGCAGAGGCAGGCTTCCTGCCTGTCCTAGGACCGTGCTTTGCCCCAGAAGTGGCTCTTGCCTGCAAGTACTGCACCTGCCCCCGCCCCCCCCCGTGTGCGGACCCGGTGCTTGGGGCAGGGGCAGCACATGGAGCCCTGTGGCCCCCCCACCTAGGTTCCGGACCTGCTGCTGGCTGCTTCCAGGGCGCAGTGCAGTGTCGGAACTGGTAGGGACTAACCTGCCTTAGCTGGGCAGCCCTGCCGACGGGACTTCTAATGGCCTGGTCGGCAGTGCTGACCAGAGTCGCCGCAACCCAGTCCCTTCCATTCCCACGACCCACGGTTTGAAAACCACTGGACTAGAAGACCTCTTGAGGTCCCTTCTGATCCTAGGATTCTATGATGCCTCTTGTAACTATTTCTGACTTGAATGCCTCATTACTGGTACTCACTTAAAATCTCTCTTTTGAGCTTAATAAACTTGTTTTATTCTTTAATTAAAACTGAGTGTTGTGGATTGGTTGGATAACTCCATTTAGGGTAGCAGACTGTTGTATGTTGATCCCCTTAGAGGGTCAATGGACCTAATAAATCTGGACTGTCCAGGAGAAAGATGAACAGTGCAGAACACATGTTTCTGGGGGGAAATCTGGGACTGGAAATGTGTTGGGGTCACCCTGCAAGTAGTAACCAAGGCTGCCAGAAGCCAGAGTGTGGCTGGTGTTTGCTGACAGGCTGCTGGGGTCAGAGCTGCTGGACCAGGGCTGTGGCTGTACACAGACACTCAGGGTGGAACCTGCACGCTGTTTGGTTACTTGTGAGGAGGCAGGGTTGGGAGCTACCACAGCAAAGCATTGGGAGGCACCCCAGGCTGCAGGGCAAGTGGTGACAGCCCCTCACTAGGCTGGATGCACCCTGGAATATCATAACCTCGACCCTTTGAGCTAATGTTGAATCTTTTTTCTTTTCTTTTCTTTTCTTTTTTTTTCTTTTTTTTTTCCAGGATTGTCACAAGAGGAGGATAAGCACTTTCAGATCCCATACAGGTGAACCTGTCTGGATACACCCCCCCTATATCTCACCCCCCACCCTCCCATCTCATTACACCAGGGCAGGCAGACTGCACAGGCCTGCCTACACTCTAGGAAAATGTGTTGTCGGCTCTGATGACATCACTGTAATTCAGTGACATTGTGTGTCAGATATTCCTTCTCTGTGCAAACCATGCACACGCAGTGTCTGCCAAGGCACTTCAGGACGCTGGCTTTGCAAAAGCTGCTGCCTCGGGACTGCTTTTTATTTATTTATTTTTGCTTCTCCTCAGACTGAAAAGGTTAAGAGAAAAATACATTTTTCTTTTTTAATTGTGTGAGAACTATGTGTAACAATACAAAAAAAAAAAAGAGAGAGAGAAAGAAATTAGGGGCTGAATTAGCTGCTGGCATGCAAACAAAAGCTTTTCACTCCAGTTGCTTCTAGGCCCGACAGTTTTCACAGTTAACATGCGAGTGTCTCTTCAAACAGACTCTACATTTTTTTCATCATTAAAATGCTGCCAGAGTTTCTGAGCAGGTTTTTGTGATTCTAATGGTGGGTGCAGTCGATGGCTGAACAGTTAAGGCTGGATTCTGACCCTCATTTACACCAGTGTGCTGTAAATCTAGAGTAACCCCATTAAAGCCAGCGGAGTTGCTCTGTCTATACACCAATGGAACTGAGAGCAGCATTTAGCTCCAGGTTCATTGGCTGTTTCTTGATTAGTTCTTTCACTTTGGACTCATGTTTGAAGCCTCAGAGTCTGACCTACATCTCAAACTCCCGCTGTACCAACATTGTGGCATGAAAATGCCCTTGGACTCTGCTGAGCTAGTGTTTTGCTAAACTCCAGCAGGAGTTTTTGTTTGAAAGTCTTAAGGGCCTTAATAAGTGGATTTGTTGGCCTAAACTGTGTGCGTGTGAGGCATGTGATATTCCGCTCTTGAACTATTGGTGTGCATTGGCGCACAGCTGGCACTGATTGGGTGTGAGGAGAGATTCACCCCCACCCTCTTCATTGTTTCATTGTCTTCCTAGTTTTTAAGTGCATGTTATTTGTCAAAGGGATCTAGGTAGCAAAGGGATGCAAGGGAGATGGGTCAACTGATTTGAAATTCCCAGGTCTGCCATAGGCTACCAGTGTAACTTAATCTCTGTGCCTGATCTGTAAAATGGGGATAATAATTAATATGTGTGTCACACTTACACCTAGAGGCCCTACCAAGATTCCCCTATTTTTCTAGGAGCTGTACGAATGCACTGTAAGAGACCATCTCTGCCACAAAGAGTTTACAATCTAAATAGACAGGCTAGTGGGTGGGATGGGAAATGAAGTAACTTGCTCCAGGTCATGCAGCTACTCAGTAGTCAAGTCAGGAACAGAACCAAGTCTCCTGGGCCCAGCCCAGTGCCCCAACCATTGGTGAATAATGCTTCCTTTCCCTCACCCTTTCTCTGCCTTGTCGATGTAGAATGTTTGCTATTCAGCGCACGGGCTGCCTCTTACTACATGTCTATAAAGCACCTATCCTGATCTTCATGGAGGCCTCTAGGTCAGGAGTGGGCAAACTTTTTGGCCTGAGGGTCACATCTGGGTATGGAAATTGTATGGTGGGCCATGAATGCTCACGAAATTGGGGTTGGGGTGCAGGAGGGGGTGAGGGCTCTGGCTGGGGGTGTAGCCTCTGGGATGGGGCCAGAAATGAGGAGTTCAGTGTGCTGGAGGGGCTCTGGGCTGGGGCAGGGGGCTGGGTTGCGGGGGGGAAGAGGGCTGGAGATGAGGGATTTGGGGTGTAGGAGGTTGCTCCAGGATGGGACTGAGGGGTATGGTTGCGGGGGGGAGGTGAGGGCTTTGGCTGGGGGTGCGGGCTTGGGTGGGGCTGGAAATGAGGAGTTATGGTTGCGGGAGGGGGCTCTGGGCTGGGGCAGGGGGTTGGGGTGTGTGGGCTCTGGCTGGGGGGTGCGGGCTCTGGGGTGGGGCTAGGGATGAGGGGTTTGGAGTGTAGGAGGGTGCTCTGGGCTGGGATCGAGGGGTTTGGAGGGTGGGAGGGGAATCAGGGCTGGGGCAGGGGTTTGGGGGGAGGCTCAGGAGTGCAGGCTCTGGGCGGGGCTTACCTCAAGCAGCTCCCAGAAGCAGCCGCATGTCCCCTCACCATCTCCTACATGGAGGCACGGCCAGGTGACACTGTGCGCTGCCCTGTCCGCAGGCGCTGCCCCTGCAGCTCCCATTGGCCGGGAACTACTGGGGTGGCACTTGGAGTGGGGGCAGTGCACAGAGCCCCCTGGCTGCCCCTAAATGTAGGAATTGGAGGGGGAACACGCCGCTGCTTGAGGGAGCCACACAGAGCCGTGGCACACACATGCGGAGCAACCCCCAATCCCACTCCCTGGCTGGAACGCGGGAGCGGGGCAAGTCCCAGAACCCCCTCCCCAGTGGGAGCTTGAAGGCCGTGTTAAATTGACTAGCGGGCCACATGTGGCCTGCAGGCCGTAGATTGCCCACCCCTGCTCTAAGTGCTACTGTAACATAAATAATAGCTTGTGAGCAGTACAAGTTGTGTTTCCTGCAACAAGCCACCTGAAGAGACAGCTTGGGCTACACGTACATTATCAGTGACTTGTTAGGCTTCTCAAGGAAATAATAAATATTGATGATCTCTCTAGGGAGACTGCATGGCTCCTGGTATTGGTAATGCAACTAGGAGCCTTTCCCCTCTTGGACACTGAGCCGATGTAGATCAAGTTGGTTGTGACAAAAAGCCTTTCCCGTCTCATCCAATGGCTGTTTGTTGGCCTCTTGAGCAAGGCGTTGCTGATCTCAGTGCAGTTCCTAAAGCCCAGAATGTTCAAACTGGATTGCCTAATGTATGGCCTGATTATCAGACATCTGAGCATCCACAAAACCCACTGAAGTCAGTGGGAGCTGTGGATGCTCCACAGCTCTGATGCCTAGAGCTTTAGGCATCCAGGTTTGAAAGCTGCATCTAAATAGGTGGCTGGATTTGCAAATGTGTTGAGCATCCGGAACTCCTACTGAAGGGAACGGCAAAGAGTCAGAGCTGCAAAGTCCACCAGAGAGCGGCAAATCCATCTGTGGGCGCTCTGCCTTACATCGCTGGCAGTAAATACTCTGCAGTTGGGACTGTGTTCACAGTTCTGTTGATTTTGCATGGGAGGACTGAACCTATTTCACTCTCCTATAGCTGCCAGGGCAAGAGGAATAAAAACTAGTTTGTCACCTGACCCAAGGCGAGCCAAGAAAGTGCCTTTTCTACATAGTCACCTTGCTGAATACAACCTCCCTTTAAATGCCCGATTTTTGCAGACCCCTCTGGAGTCTCTCAAAAGTGGAAAATGCAGCATGCACTGAAATGGTTGATGTAATAAGGGCCAAACTAAAGCAGATGCTCTTAGCACTCGCCAACCCACTGCTGTTGCATCCATGCACTTCGCAATATCCCTCACGCTCAGGATAGGCTCCCTCAGCCTCCCAAACAAATGAGATCACTGTAACAGCAGATCACTGCCTTTCACCCAGTCCTTCTAGTATATGAGATCATAACCCCTTTGCTGCATAAGAGGCTCACAATGGGCCCTTTCATAAAATATAGGAAGTCATTGAAAGGGAATAAGCAAAACACAAACAGTTTGGGTTGCATTTACTGTTTGAAGGTCTCATGGGGATCAGGTTTCACAGCTAAAGTTCTGGTGATTGAGCCCCAATTGGGGATAGGGAAAGGGTGATTGCTATGGATGACTGATTTTCTATTTCCAATGTATTGAGACCAGCTAATTGACGGTTAGTAAACATGTCCAAAGAACCTTTGGCCCTGTGTGTGGATGGGGGGGAAGGGATATTCCTAAAGGAATAGGTGGCACTCTGCCATGTTCTGTATGAGTGGCTCTGTGGCTTACTCATAGACATTAAGGTAAAAAGGGACCATTGTGATCATCTAGTCTGACCTCTTGCACAGTGCAGGGCACAGAATCTCACCCACCCACTCCTGCAATAAACCTCTCACCTATGTGTGAGTTATTGAAGTCCTCAAATCATGGTTTAAAGACTTCAAGGTGCAGAGAATCCTCCAGCAAGTGACCCGTGCCCCATGCTGCAGAGGAAGGAGAAAAAACCCCAGGGCCTCTTCCAATCTGCCTTGGAGGAAAATTCCTTCCCAACCCCAGATATGGCAATCAGCTGAACCCTGAGCATGTGGGCAAGATTCACCAGCCAGATACTGAGCAAAGAATTCTCTGCAGTAACTCAGATCCCACCCCGTCTAACATCCCATCACTTGTTGTCTAGCTGTCTACATTAACCTTGCAGCAAAGTGCAGCCTGTACGTTCAAACAAAGACTGTGCATATGAAGGGAAGAGGAGTGGGAGGAGAATGCTACTTTGTGGCAGCCAGATGCAGGTGAAGCACATGTACGTGGTGGTCATTAGCAACAATGAGCAAAAATTCCTTTTTAAAACTCTTTCTGGCCCAAAAGAAAATCCTGCAGGTTGGATGCCGGGTCTGTCTGATACTTTGGCTCGGATGGTATCTCCTCTCTGCTCTTCTCATGAGCGCTACTGGACTTTTTTTTTCAGGCCTACGTTTATAGTGCTCCTTATTTTCTCACTGCTGTCCCCCTGAGAAAGGCCTAAAGCACTGACGACAGACAAAGACAGGCTGGATCAGACAGCAAACACACTCTGACAAAGCTCAGAAGGGAGTTCCATTCCAAAAGGCCAGATCAGGTTCACTGGCGCAGGACTCCAACTGAGCAAGGTGAATACCTCCCTCAGGAGCAAGGCGGGAGCATCAGTTGGGGGATATGAGCACCCACCCTCACCCCTGCAGGTATCTCCCCTTTGTTCCCCTGCTTCCATTTAATAATGTATTCAAAATTAATTAAAATGTCAATGAGGGGAAAAAAATTAAGTCACCTAAGACAACCTCAACTCTGCCCTGTAGAGAGACTATGCAATAGCCATGTTATTATGATTAAGCATTTTATTGTCTGCAAGCCCATATTAGATTAAACTGACTTTTGAAGATAGATCAGGGCCGGGTTTTTTCCTATTTTTCTCCTGGTGTCACTGCAGGGTAGATTTAAAGGTGTTTGGGTGCCTTACATGAGTATTTCCTCCACCTGTAAAATCAGGCATCCTTAGTACCATGAACCCAAACATATGGACCTGAGAGGGAGAGAAATTACAGCTAATACATTTTAGAAAACTCTAGAAAGGATCTAAACCAGCTTTTCTGTCAACCACATTATTGGGATTTTAATGTTCAGTATCTCATGATCTGCCAGGGCTAGGAATACAGACAGATTTCTACTTCCTTGTCCGTGATACCTGTTTGTTGCCCAAATGGATCATGGAGTTTTTAGCATGGCACTTAATCCTCAAGGACTGTTGCCCACCCAGTACCACCAGGTAGTGTAATTTGGATGGAAATAAAGATACGCAATTGTGGCAGGTTGACTTTTTTTCAGTAGTGGTAGCTGTTTGGATTGTCAGAAGCAATCCATGCAGGGACAGGATCATGCACAGAGTACAAGTGATACCCCAGGAAAATAATAAATGTCCCTTATCACATGACTCTGCACTTTCTCATGTGAGAATCACTTTCACATAACATGGTGTGTGTGTGTGTGTGTATATATATACACACGTACATGTTGGCAGTGTGTGCGATTTATAGCCTTTTGCCCAAGGATCTCAATACTTTTGTAAAAGTTGGTACATGTATTATCTCCATTTTATGGATGGGGGCAACTGGGAGATGGAGAAATGAAGTGACTTGCCCAAATTCAAGCAGCAAGACAGGGAAGTTAGGAATAAAAACCCCAGAAACTTTAAATCCCAATTCCGAGCTCTAACCCCAGTAAATTACGCTGCTTTTCTGTTGTACAATAAAATATTTTGTAAGTTAAATCTTAACTACTCTTCAGTATGTGGGTATACAACAATTTCTCACATACACAATTACGTCTTACACATTTAATTGTAAGCCACTGACACTGAAAGTCTTCTTACCCATGACTGCTTTTTATTTTTCAGCTGTAAAATAAAATTAGAGTCGAGGCACAAACCATTTTTTTTTGTTCAAGCAGCGTAGGGCAATATTGTGCAAATACTTACAGATGAAATTCATTGATAAATAGATTCATAGATTCCAAGGCCAGACGGGACCATTGTGATCATCTAGTCTGACCTCCTGTATAACACAGGCCATAGAACTCCCCACAAATAATTCCTAGAGCACATATTTTGAAAAACATCCAGTCTTGATTTAAAAATTGACAGTGATGAAGAATCCACCACAACCCTTGGTAAATTGTTCCAATAGTTAATTACTCTCGCTGCTAAAAATGTAGGTCTTATTTCCAGCCTGATTTTGAATCTTCAGCAGAACTATGAATCACTATCTGAAATTATAAAGTTACTGAATATGTAAGAGTAATAACCATTCATTTCTATCCTTCTACTCTTCTCTCTTCTGGTATATTCTCAAAAAAATTTCATTCTCCTTCATCTAGACTAGTTGATCCTTCCTAGATTTGATGAATCTGGTTACATCCTGACTTTACCTGAAAGGAGCAACTTGGGAGACTTTGTTCTGCCTGCGTTCGGGTAATTTGAGAAGCTAACTTATGTTTACTCAAGTGGCTTCTGATAGTCAGATGCTACTTGGGGCTTACTTAAGCTGTACTGAATGTGCATTAATTCCTAGGCTGACTGACTGTCCAGTATGAGGATGGAAACCATGAAGAACTTTGCATGCTGAAAGAAAAGGAGTACTTGTGTCACCTTAGAGACTAACCAATTTATTTGAGCATAAGCTTTCATGAGCTACAGCTCACTTCATCGGATGCATGCAGACTATTTCTGTGCCATCAGGACAACACAGCACCATGCACATCATTTAGTATTGAAAGAGCAGCTATATGTTTGTGTTCATTGAATCTTTATTGAAAATTTCAACAAGTTCCACAATGCAGTTTCTTTTTTAAAAAACAGAGAAAAGAAACAGGGTGTGGGAAGGAGGGAAATGTACTTGTCAATTGTCCTACATCAACCTTTTTGGATTTAAATGCAATTCACAGCTAGTAACAAAGTCTGACTGTTTTTGTCCTTTCCTTTCAGTCTTTTTCCCCACAATATAACTTAAACTGGAGAGACAGTGGCTCTTAAATTCTGCCAAAATCCTAGTTATTGTCTCAGAATGGTGAAGTGGAAATGTTAATTTGATTATTTATATTATAAATCGTGTGTAAATGAATACTGTATTATATATAATTTAAAAACCATTTCCCATTCCATAATGATTACATTACATACAATATATTATATGCCCCACACACATGGCCCCCCCCATACACACACACACACACGTATATGGATGGAGCAGAGGGGTTGTGCACATGTTTGTGTGTATATAGTCATAACTTCTTGCTAAATGGGAAATTGGATGTTAGCAAGAGACAGCATGCAAAGCAGGCTAATAAAAGATATAAAATTTGGCCCGAGAAACCAGTCTGTTTTACAAAGGGGATCAGCACCTTTTATCTGCATGACAATAATCTTGTCTGAGCTCTCCCTTGACCCTGCTGAGTTTGTGTGAGCATCACAAGCAGTTGCAGACACAGTGCAGTGCATTTCAGCTGTGGATCCCAATACATCTGCAGCCCCCTACCATCTGCACTCATTGTCTGCTCTGCGACCTCACCGAGCATGCATGGCTAAGCTAACGAGTTCTCACTTTGTGCTAAATCACATGTGTTGGCTTTAAAGGAGACGACAGTACAAATGGCCCTTTCGAATGAGCACCTTTTTAAAATGAAATTTTCTTTACAGCTGGTGAATCGAGCTGACAGCCCAACAGAAATATATCACTTTTAGATGGAACCTGTTTAGGAATGGGCAAGAAACAGTAAGATAAATCACAATCGAGGATCAGAATTTCTTTTGTTTTGCCAGTGACAAGGAGATGCTGTTTTGGGGTTAATGGGTGGGGAATTAGTTTTGAAAATTGTTCTGTTTCTGTTTGGGAAATGTCTAGAGAGACAAAGTGGGAGCGGTAATATCTTTTATTGGACCAACTTCTCTTGGAGGAAGACAAACTTTTGAGCGTACACAGAACTCTTCTTCAGGTCAGAGTAAGTGCCAAAGCTTGCGCCTCTCACCAACAGAAGAAGTTGGTCCAATAAAAGATATTACTTCACCCACCTGGTCTCTAATATCCAGGGACTGACCCGGCTACAATAGCACTGCATACAACATGGAAAAGGTCGATCACTTATGTACTGTTTTGGGCCGTCTTTCTGTTATGGTAAATCCTCTTGGTCAATTCACTCTCTGCTCAAAGCTTAGTCTTAGAACAGGCTTGTATAATCTTCATAGCTAACCATATTAATGCCACTTTTTCTAACATTGTCTGAAGTCCATCCTGAATGTCAGTGTCCTAAAACAACTAGGATTCATCTTCATAGATTGTAAAGAGCTCTCAGGGTAGCTCTGTGGGAGAGGGACCATCTTTTTATTGTTTGTACAGTGTACTGGTCCGTGGCTGAGGCCCCTAGGCCTACTGCAGTACAAGTAATAAATAATAATAATAGCATGGTCTAGTGAATTGACCACAGAGCTGGGACTCAGGTTCTAACTTTCCTGTGCCGTTAACTTTATGTGGATTTGGGGAAGTCACTCATGGCATTGCCTCCCCTGGAACCAGGACTGGGCTTAGAATCTGTGCGTGCATTTTGTTACCTGGAGATTGTGAATAATTCTGAAAATCCTGGTCCTGTAGTCACATTCACATGGGGTTAATGGGTAGGGAATTACTTTTGAAAATCATTATAATTCTGCTCAGTGTAGTGGTTCAGTGGTCATCCCTCTCAGTCAGGCTCAGAGGGAGGCCACTCTGCCTCACCATGTCAGATAGCAAGCAGTCAATTAGCAGGCATTGGCTCTGGCTCTCAGGTCGGACAGAGCAGCACACAGTCTATTGTCCAGTCTCTGGCTTGGGCAGACAGCAGTTGACAGTCTAGGGGCTCTGACCCTCTGGGTGGGGCAAAGCAACGAGCAATCTTTAGCTGCAGACTTCAGGCTGGATCAGACAGCAAACACACTCTGGGGCTCGGACCCTCTGGGTGGGATAGAGCAACAAGCCACAAAAAAGGCACAAGTCTTCCAGCCTAGGGTGACCAGACCAGACCCAGGGATGGGGTTGGCAGTAGGGGGACCCAGGCCCACCCTATTCTACCGGGGCCCAGTCCAGGGCCCTAACAGTGGTGGGTGCTCAGGGTGCTCCCGCCACTGAGTCGGGGGGAAGCTATTGAACATGTTGACTCGTTTCCCAGCAACATCACCAGACTAATGACTGGTTCCCTGGGCCACTTCCTACCCCACTTCCTTGGCGTGGCTCCGTAGTTTTTGGGGCCTCAGACTTCTCAGAGTAAACGGTTGACGGAAGTCCCAGCAACTCCATTCCGCACTTGGTCTCCTCAAGGGCATGGCGCTGCACAGCTCGGTCCCTGGTCTGGAGTTCCACAGAGATGTCTGCCTCCTTCCCTGGCTCCAGCCCAACTGAGCTGGAGGGCCCGCCTCATAAACTTCCTGTCTTGCCCCTTTGCTTCTGTTGCAGTGGGCAGGACTGTCTTGGCTCCACCCACCAGGGCCTGTGGGATGGTTCCTCCCCATCAAGATTGGAGGGAGGCCACTGTGCCTCTCTACACTTGGAAAATGTCTAGAGCAGGGGTTCTCACAACAATGTTTTTGGTGGCCTCAGAATGCGGCCACCATCTCTTGCTGGTGGCTGCTCTGACAATTTTTCCTAAAATACTTAAGTAACTTTAAGAAAAACAAATAAATATGCACATATCCATGTCCAAATCATTGTAATTTATTTCATCATCATCATGATGTTCCTATTAAGCCTCTGGCGTTTAGGGCAGTGACCAAGCTCCTCCACTCCTGTCTGTTTCTGGCAAGTCTTCCAGTGGTTCCCCAGCTGTGTGTCAGATTTTTCAGCTCGGCTTCCATAGCTCTTCGCCATGTTGTTTTCGGGCAGCCTCATTTTCGCTTGCCTTCAGGTGTCCGTCCTGTTGCTACTCTGCTGATGGAATCAGTTTCCATCCACAGCTCATGACTGATCCATCTCCACCGCCTTTAATATTGCCTCACCATCACCAGTACGGATAGCGGGTTATGTTCTCACCTATGTAGAAACGTTCACGTACTTGGGGAGCACCATCAGCCGGACATCTGGAACCAAATCAAGAAAGCCAGGAACATCTTCAGGAGCTTAAATACAGTCTGGAAATCATCAAAATACAACACCAAACTCAAGATTTATCAGAGTTGCGTACTTTCAACACTACTTTATAGTGCAGAATGCTGGGGAATGAGAAAGTCTGACATGTCCAAACTGTCTTCATTCCATACAACCTGCCTCAGAAAAATCCTCCGTATCTTTTGGCCCAGAACAATCTCAAACCAAGATCTATTGACACAGTGCAGCCAAGAGGATCTGAGCACCATCGTTGTAGTTTATTTATGTAGGATTTTTATTGCAGACTCAATAATAAAAATAATGTACAGTTGTCTCTATTCTTTACTGGACCTAAACAGAATAGAAACACAAATAAGTGCTTTGTATGTTCTTGTCTTTTGCTTTTTTTTTTTGGTTGCTTTTTTTTCAAGATGTGCTAGTTAATAAGTCTGCTGTGAAAAGCGATATTAACAAACATATACATATATCACTTTTCACAGCAGACTTACTCAGCCCTGGCAAGCCGTGGATGGGGAGGTGGATATGGAAGTAGCAGGGGTCAGGGGCACTGGATGTGGGGGAGGTGACATTGGGGCCAGAGCCCGCCACCATATGGCCAGGGAATGGAGCCTCCCACCCACCACCCAAGGGCTGAAGCCTGACCCCCACCAGCCCTGGGAAGGTGGGGAACCCACTGGCTGCCTGCTCCTCTAGCTTTTGTCTCCAGAGATGAGCAGGGCCCAACCCCTGCTGGCAGCTCTGGAGGAGGGGGGCCCCCCGCCACCTCCCCCATCACTGCCCAAGAAAAGTCCCTAGTGGCCGCATTTGAGAAATGCTGGCTAGAGAGACAAGGTGAGTGAGGTAATATTGTGCTAAGTTCCATCATAGTGATTTCCCTGCAAGAATTGATTAGCTGGTGGTATCACCTAAAGCAGAGCTATAGCCTCTGATAAAAGCAGTCCATTCTCTCATTTGGATACAACTGATGCGATCAGTGTTTTCTATGCACAAGGCATAGCCATATTCTTATGGGAAAACAATAAAACAAGAAAGAACAAAAGTAAACCTCCAGAAATAAAGGACAGTGTGCGCATCTCCTCTGTAACAGGTTGTACCTGAACTGAACACAAAATGGCATTTGCCTCCAGCAGGCTTCTAGAAACGTAAAGGTCCAGTATGCAAAATGATTAAATAACAAATACATAGCTTACATGCGCCACAAAACTCTCTGCAGAGGAAACACAGAATCTTGCAATCCAGTCTAGACAGGTAAGTGAATTAGATGTCTATTTGCAACTTTTAGACCATCAACCTACATTATGTTCCATTATTAATTTGTGATCTTAAACAGTTTTTGAATTTTTTTGTAACCTTTGCCTTTCATGTTTAATGAAATCAGCAAATGAGGCTCCACTCACTGATTATCCCAGTTCAGGGAATCTTTGAGAGAGAGAGAGAGAGAAAAGTAATTCTTGCTAGTGTTCAGTAACTTTGAGCCAAAATCTGTGATCTGTAATCAAACAAAACTTTGACTGACTGCCAAATATGACTCAAGGTTGAGCTGGTGAATAACTGATTTTTTCAGTTTCCTGGCAGTTTCAAAAATTCAAAAAAGGCTATTTTGGGTCGAACCAAAATATGGGTTTGTTTTTATTTTTTTTAATTTTTGGCAAACTGGAGAATTTAAAAAAAAATCAGGTCAAAAAATGTTATACAATTTTGAGGTATTTGGCATTTTTATGTTTAATAAAATTCAAGGAAATTTCACAACAAAAAGTCATCTTGAATCAAAAAATGAAAACGTTTTGTTTTGAAACTGTCAAAATGAAATGTTTAGGCTCTTTTCAGAAATTTTTTTAGGTTTGTTTTTACCAAAACAATTTGGCGAAATTGACATGAATCTGCAAAATATTGGGGTCAACCCAAATCTTCATATTTAATCAAAAAAAATTTTTTGCCAAAAAATTTCATCCAACTCTATCCCAGAGACATTGTCTGTATGGGCAATTTTCAGGAAATCTAGTATCAGTGCAGCTCTGCTGGTGATGCCAATGGTGGGAGAACTAGTGTAGACATGATGCCAGCAAATTTTGTTCAGATCTGCTCTTTGTAGATTATTCGGTTCTAAAACACTGGTGCCACATTAGCAGTTCTGATGGGAACTGCTAACGTTAGCTGGACTGATGGGAAATTATTCCACAATTGTCAGTGCAGACACAGTTAGTGTCTCATAGCTGAGGAACTGAGGCCCTGACTGAAAATGTGTTTTAGTCCCACTGAAGTCAAGCTGAGGTTAAGCATATGCTTAACTATTTTGCTGAATATGGACCTGAATAAATACAGAAAAAAGTGGGTGAAGCTAAACTCTATGATTCTACTCAAACGCGTATAAATTCCATCTTAAAATAAAACTGTAGGTAAACATCTCCAAATAGTATCTCTAGAACATAGGCTTAAATCTGGCCCGTTACTGTCTGATAGAATTTCAAGACATCTTCTCCATGTGCTGCTGGAGCTACAGTGCCCTAGAGGTGTGTCTCCATCCTCCCCCACATGTGATGCTCATTGCATTTTTGGGGAGTTTTGTTTTCAAATGGTGTAGTTTTGTTGTCATTACTGCCAGTTATAGGTCTCCTGGATAAACCACAAGGGAAAACCTTGTAAGGAACAACCTCCTGAAGCCAGACATGATTTTTTTGTCCATCTTCTATCTATTTTCCACCTTTTTAAATATGCTTCCCCTCTAATCTATTTTGGCAGTCATGCTTAGAAGATCTTTTCTGATGTGTTCGTATCTTTCACAGTGCAATTATCATCATAGTATCTGAACACTGACCATAGGTACTTGCCAGAAAACAGGCAAGCCCTGAGTGGCATGGGGTGGTGGTGGTGGTGGTTTGGGTTTTTTTGGGAGGGAGGGTAATGGATTTGGGAGTGGGTTGTATGATCAAGGAGCTTTTAAGCTTACATCACCTGACCCAGGAATAGCTATTATGCTCTGCTTCCATATATGTGCTCTTGGGGGAATCTTCTGTATGGAGAACATGAACAGTGAGGGAACTGAGATTGTTTAGTCTGCGGAAGAGAAGAATGAGGGGGGATTTGATAGCTGCTTTCAACTACCTGAAAGGGGATTCCAAAGAGGATGGATCTAGACTGTTCTCAGTGGTAGCAGATGACAAAACGAGGAGTAATGGTCTCAAGATGCAGTGGGGGAGATTTAGGTTGGATATTAGGAAAAACTTTTTCACTAGAAGGGTGGTGAAGCACTGGAATGGGTTACCTAGGGAGGTGGTGGAATCGCCTTCCTTAGACGTTTTTAAGGTCAGGCTTGACAAAGCCCTGGCTGGGGTGATTTACTTGGGGATTGGTCCTGCTTTGAGCAGGGGGTTGGGCTAGATGACCTCCTGAGGTCTCTTCCAACACTAATATTCTATGATTCTATGAATGAGCAGTCACTGACCACACTACAGATACACAGTAAGGATAACTTTGCATTGTTCATCTGTGCCTGCTTTGGGAGCATGGGCCAAACTATGTCCAGTAGACTTAACTTTCCAAACTAATTTTTTAGCTGGATTTTAAAAGGGCAAATTCATCAGACTCATGGTTTGGGTCTGACCAGCTTTTCATTTGCCAGCCAAGCCCACAAAGGCGAATTTCCCTGACTTAACTCACAAATTTCTGAAGGACACAAATGGCTTAATATCCGGAAAATTTAAATTAAACATGGCAGCATCCCATAAGAAGAGAAAATAAATTCTAGTATGCATGGAACATTCCTCCATGTTAGTCTGTGTCCAGCATCTGAATGAAAGACCTTTGTTTTGTGTACACTCAGCCATGCTCTCACTGAGGCATTTGTGTGTGTTATTTTTTGACAGTTGCCTCTAATTTGAAAGATGTGATTAAGGGATTGATTTTAGGATTAGCCATCATTACTTTTCTGGCCTAAATGGAAATACAATACTCCTTAACTCTCTTTGTTAACCAAAAGGCTGTCAAAGTTATAGCTAGTTTAGCCCTTTATTTCTGCTATCTGTCTTCAGCAACCTAAAAGGACATTTCTGCTGGCCAGCCAGCTGCATGGACTGAGGAGCTTGGATATAACAATCCCACACATTTTCTGGACAGATGGAGATAATGTCAGTTTCTTGACATCTCCTTTTATCCCATTACTCCTCCGTTGTGCTGCATCTATTTTCTGTCTGTATGAATTACCTTGATAGCCTAGTTAATTCTGTGTACTATTTGCATTCACTTGGTTACAATTTAGTGGAGCAATTATTTAAAAATAATAGTAAAATTAGGACATTTTTTTCAGCTTCTAGAATTCTTGATTAAGAGCATCTTTGCAGCTCCCACTTCATATTATTTCCATCAGGTTTCTCATCTCCATCAGTTGTTACTATTGTTTAAAAAAAAAGTTTGTTTTTGCACAAGATTTTTTTAAAAAACCTCTAATATTTTCCATGCTGCATTTAAGAAAATAAAATTAATGCCCTGGGTGATTAGGGCCTGATATTGCAACCTTTCCTCACTTATGCTCCAATTAGCAACATGTTTAAGCATGTGCTCAACTTTAAGCATGTTGTTGACCTGACTGAAGTCAATGGCACTACTCACATGCTTAAAGTTAAATATGTACTTAAGTACTTTGCTAGACTGAGGCCTTGAGTCCTGATTCAAAAAACATTTAAGCAAATGCATAAGTCCATTGCTTTTCAGCAGAATACTTAAAAACATTCTTAAAGTTAAGCATGTGCTTAAGTCCCTTTGACTTAAAACATATTTATCAATTAAATGGTCTCTGTTATATAAGAAAAGCCCTGCTGTTTTCTTGTATTCACCATCTAATCTAATTTTTATTCTTGTTGATGTGTTATCTCTAAATTAAAGTCATGGGTTGAGTGTGGTATAGTGGCTAAAATACGGAACTATGAATCAGGATTCCTTGGTTCTGTTCCCTGCTCCACCACTGATGCTCTGGTTCACCTTGGGTATGTCACTTAACCACTCATCTGCAGTGATAGTACTTACTGTCCTTAGTAAAGCTCTTTGACATCCATGGACAAAACTTGTTGCTGTAGAAGTGCTAAGTATTGTTTTAGCATAAAAATGGATCCCTTCAAAGTTTGTTTGCTACATGTATATTTGAAAGAATACTGTAGATGTTGTGATACTTACGATTAATTATTACAGAAAATTTAAAATTAAAAGGCTGAGGCAAAGCATCATAGAAGTTAGAGCTGGAAAAGACCTAATGGGTGATCCATTCCCTCCCGTCCTTAATTTGTGACAGGGCTTGACAGGGCTGAGCCCTGGCACCTCTAGGCGTGGCAGTTCGTAGCTCTGGCACCTCTGGGCTTGCTGCATCAGTTCTGAATGTAAAAAAATTGCTTGAGTCCTGGCACCTCTTTCATTACAAATGAAGCACTGAGTCCATCCATCTTTCAATATAGGTTCAAGCTCTCTTAATTTCTGCTGAGGCCAACGACATACACACACTCTGTAGCCTATATGCCTCAATATAGCTGTGTATTAGCAGTTCTTACAATAAGAGCTGCTATCAGAGATTTCCTTCAGTGTCCTTTGGACCTGCAATTTGCATCAGGGATCCATGTATAAACCTTTCTCCTTATTGTAGCAGTCTGCCAATGAGCGGCTGAATGTTTGAAATTATCTTGTGTGTTCATAGGCCCAAGAAATAGCATGATTTTGGTCAACCTCTAACTTTCAGTAAGCACCATAGGATTCTACAGGCCAACTTCTCAGCTAGCATAAATTGGCAAAATGCCATTCAAGTCAATGGAGCTGCAGCCACTTAGACCAGCCCTAGACACCAGAGATGGAAAGAATCTCCTGCTTTAACCCCTGGTAACAAAAGAACTTTAACCCACTGTAAGATAGCAATGCCTGCCAAAGTATCCCCATGGACTAGGCGGTATCACTTCCATCTGACCCAAGCCAGTTCACTTTCATACAGACCCCTGACAGGGTCTGGAACTGGGAATTAATGAGACTGCAGAGTGTTTCTGGATGAGACACTGAGCGGAGAATCACCTGTGTGATGATGACACTGTAGCATGTGTAGATAAAGCCTTAGACTTAAGTACCTTACTAATAGTACAATCAGTTTAATGGCACCTGTGGCTTAGTGGATAGCACACTGGACTGAGACTCAGGAAACCTGGGTTCTATTCCATTGGCCAGCAGGGTTACCCTGGGCGAGTCACATCGTCACTGTATGCCTCAGTTTCCCCGTATGTAAAGTGGAGATCATGATATAATCCTTCTTTGTAAAGGGCTTGGAGATCTTCTGATACAGGAGATATTGTTGCCTGTTTTCAATCTGACCAGCTCGTCAGAGTTCAGGGCCCTGGGGATGTACCAGTTCGAAGTAGAAATTGATGGAATCTGGTATTTTCTTTGAGACAATCTTGTTTATTTCCAAGGAATGTACAAACTCCTGTGTCTCCAAACTCAGAAGGAACCAAGAACAAAAGGAGCAGTTTCTTGGCTTACCAGTCCACAAGACTCTTTAGCCAATACCAGACCCAAAAACACTCTAGCTTTTTCCAGGGTCACACTGTGCTCACAAGCTCCTGCTTGGTTTTCTTGCCCTCCCTTCCCCTCCCTGTGTTGTTGTGTGATCTCTCTTCCCACACCTGCCTACCCAAAACAATACCCAGCCAAAAGCTCCTGGGCAGGTTCACATATCCCTTTTGACTTAGATTGGGGTTTATGCTTACAGTTATGTTAACTGACAGGTGAGTGCACACCTATCAATCTCAATGAGATTTTAACTCAACCCATAACAAGGTTTCAGCCAGCTCATAATGATATATTTAAGATCTAATTATTCCTGCTCCAGCTCAGCTTGGTTCTGGTCTGGGGCAATCTGTACTTGTCTGTTAACCCCTTTTTATGGGTTCTATCTTAGATATGTTTCAGTAAAGTAACTTTTTCTATATCTTCACCACTTTTGTTACAACTGGAATATCTCATGTCATTCTGTTGAAGAGGTAATTTTCCTTTCTCTGAGTTACATGCTGCTTGTTCCTCTAAGACACTTGCCTTTCAGATGCTCAATTGTGTTGTAAGTCCATAGGAGTCTTTGTTGTTATCAATTGGTAGGGTAGGGAGGATGGTTTTGTGGCTAAGGCACTGTACTGGGACTCAGGAGATCTGAGTTCAGTTTTCTGCTCAGTTACAGACTTCTTGTGTGACCTTGAGCAAGTCACTTAATCTCTCTCTGCCTCAGTTCCCCATGAGTACAGTGGAGATAATGGCCCTGCCCTACCTCCCAAGGAGGTTATGATGACAAAATACACTAATAATTAGAAGAGGCTTTGATACCATAGTAAAGGAGAACATGTGGCTACCTAGACAGATAGGATGAGGCCCTAAGTGCAGGGAACCCAAGTACAAGGCTAGACATTTTTTTAATATAAGCCATGCATTGTAAGAACTCTTTTAAGCAAACCCATGAACGGAAGCCAGAGCCCAGGACAGAGATTCTTATCACATTTTTCATTGTTTATGGCTTTTTAGGATTTTTTTTCCTACTCCCCATTGTTTGCAATGACTCTCAGGGAGCCTTAAAAATAAACCATATTTCCCCACCGGCTTTGTTCTTTTCCATTTTGGCAAGCCTTGATTTCCTGCCCTTCTAGAACAGCCTGAGACAAAAGCGGCCCTTTTTCTTTGTTCATTTACTTCCTCCCTGTTTGTGTTCAAACATCGCCTCACCTGTGGGAAGAGGGTTAATAAGGAGCTGCTGCTGCAGTACTAGCAGAGGGCACACAAGAGCACAACATTATTTTCATAGGGGCCTACATAAATTAACCTCTTGTTTTAGGGTGTGTGTGTGTGTGTGTGAGTGTGAGTGAGTGAGTGAGTGGTGGATTTTACCATGCATGGGTGACATTAATACTTAGATTCCTGAAAATGCTAGATTATGGTACAGAATAGCCTAGCCGATTCTGGGGCACTGGATTAGAAGAAAAAGGCTACCTCCACACAGCAATCAAAGACCCACAGCACCAAGTCTGAGCTCAGGCCGGCTGATTCTGGTTTGTGGGGCTCAGGCTGCAGGGCTAAACATCGCGGTGTAGCCCCTGCAGTTCAGCCTACACCTGTATGTCTTCACTGCTATTTTCAGCCTCGCAGGCTGAGCCTCGTGAGCCCCAGTCAGCTGACCTGAGTGCTGGGGATAGATCTACACGGCCATTATACACCCACAGCTGGCCCAGATCAGCTGACTTGGGCTCGTGGGGCTGTAAAATTACTGTGTAGATGTTCGGGCTCTGAGGCCCCATGAGGCAAGAAGATCCCAGACCCGGGCTCCAGCTTGAGCCTGTACGTCTACACCACAGGTTTTAGCCCCACAGCCTAAGCCTCAGGAGCCTGAGTCAGCTGATCTGGGCCAGCCACGGCCCTGCCTCAGATCTTTTATTCCAGCATAGACATCCCTTTGAGGCTCAGTGCTGTGGGTCTTTTATTTCTGCACAGATGTAGCCTAAGAGATCTGAGTTCTATTCCTGGCTCTGCCACTGACCAGCTGTGCGACCTAGAGCAAGTCAGCTCCCCTCTCTATGCGTCTGTTTCCCTCTCTGTACAATGGGGATAAACTATACTTATGCTTCATTTATAAACCACTGAGATATCTGGGGTGGAAAGTGCTATGTAAGAACTAAATATTTGCAATTATTCTGTAGACTGAATTACATCCCTTTCTAAATGAAACTTAAAATATACACAGTTGTTTTTAAACCAGATGACTTGTCAGTGAATTTCAGCAGCAAAACGCCTTGCGTCTGATTTGTTTTAAGGCTTATTTTGATTTTGATACCTAAAGTTATTTAAAGTGACACTGACTAACAACTTAGAATGTGTAAATATTTAAGGAATATTAAAATCCATCCAGTTATCTGCTCAACCATGTCTACCTCTCTATCAATATTGGATGTGTGGGTTTCTACCTTGTTACTCATGGTGGCATTATATAAAGTTAGGATGTAAAAACGTATGCATTGAAAAGGGAAGGGCATAGGCACAGATAGCTTTTTATACTGCCAGGCATTTCACACTGCAAGGAGGGATTAATTTTTAACTACCTGGCCCTTATTTATAACATCTTGGGTGAAACTGAATTCATCTGCCTACAACCCAGCTTATCGTATGATGGGAGCCAGGTCTGGGAAGGTGAAATTCGCCCTACAGCCTATGACAGGGAGTGGGGCTACAGCTGCTATTCTATCCTATGGTCACAGCCCCTCCTCACAGTCAGAGCCCCATATTCTCCCCAGCCTGCATGCGATGTTAGAGGCACTGGATTCGATATCCACCCACCCCAATGTCACCATCTCAGAACCTGCCCCAAAGATCCCAGTGGGTAAAGAGTCCTCCCCAGAGACAAGGGCACAGCTACTCCTCTCTGTCCCCACCTCTGGAGAGGTCAAATGTGGGTTATAAGTGGGAAGAGGACCTCCTGTGATTATCTCTAGCTACTCTGCATCCCAGGAAACTTTCCCAAGGTTCCCCTGAAGTTGTACAGTAATTCAACTGTTCACAAGGAATGACCTGCCTCTCATGTGACCTTATTCAATTTAACACACTCTTCTCCCCTTCCCATTCTGCCAGGACAGACTCCAACGCTTTGGGGCCCAGTGACCTTCAGGACCCTTCCCTCTGGAGAACTGACCCACAAAGCAAAGAATCATGAGTGCTATTTAGCTCAATCTGTGCTTTGCTGCATGTCTGTAATTCAGAAGAAGTGGGAGGATTTGCTGAAGACAGAGAATGCCCCTTATGCATAAGAATCAAAGAGGGAGTGTAAAGACTTAAAACCTGAGGGAGCAGCAGGTGTTTGTGTATGATGGCAAACTTCAGGGCAAGTGATGCAAAGCCAGCCAAACATCCAGCAAGGCCAGTGATTAGCCCAGACTGAGGAACCCAACTTACTTTGACTGTGCTGTAATCTTCGTATATAACAAAAGCCGTCCTTGCCTTCACTTCCATAAGCCACCTTCTGCTGCTGCTCAGTCCACTAATCAACCACTGGGTTTCTAACAACCTAATTATTCCCGCTACCTTCTTGCAATTTTGCTTTTATGAATTTAGTTTGAGTTTAGCTAGCTGGCCAGCTGAGCCTCTGTCCTGCTTGTTAAGCAGCCGCTCCTTTGCTTGTTAAAGAGATGAGTATCTCGCAAATGCAATGATTAATAAAATGATTGATACATATGGAACACCCAGTGAATGTTCTGCATGTGACTAATAGAAGCCAAGGCACGTATCATGTATGCTCTGTGCAAGTGACATGGCTTTCCTTTTCTCCGGGATATTATCTTAAAGACTAATCTTTATAAAAAGCAAATACATTTTAGTGAGGGTGAAAAATATACTTTACACATTGGAATTTACCTGTCTGGATTAGATGCATGGAATTGGTTGCATTACACAGTCTTGGTCCTGATATGCTTATAATATTGGCACTTAGTTGCATTTTGACAAGCCAAGTTAATTACTGACACTCAACCTGACTGAAAGGTCACCTGCAAAATCAAACAAAAATTGGGTTGAGTCTCTTTTATGTGCCTCTTTATGGTCCATAAAGAAGGACCAGGGAAGATTTTTGTTTGTATGTTCTATTTTTAACCGGGATTGATTTGAGTTTTCTTTCCTGCTTAGAACATAAGAATGGCCATTCTGGGTCAGACCAAAGGTCCGTGTAGCCCAGTATCCTGTCTTCCAACAGTGGCCAGTGCCAGGTGCCCCAGAGGGAATGAACGGAACCGGTAATCATCAAGTGATCCATCCCCTGTTGCCCATTCCCAGCTTCTGGCAAACAGAGAGGCTAGGGACACCATCCCTCCCCATCCTGGCTAACAGCCACTGATGGACCTATCCTCCATGAATTTATCTAGTTCTTTTTTGAATCCTGTTATAGTCTTGGCCTTCACAACATCCTCTGGCAAAGAATTCCACAGGTTAACTGTGCGTTGTGTGAAGAAATATTTCTAGGGCTGTCGATTAGTCGCAGATAACTCATGCAATTAACTTTAAAAAATTAATTGCGATTAAAAAAATGAATCATGATTAATAGCACTGCTAAATAATAAAATACCAATTGAAATTTATTAAATATTTTGGATATTTTTCCACATTTTCAAATATTGATTTCTATTACAACACAGAATACAGAGTGTACAGTGCTCACTTTATATTATTATTTTTATTACAAATATTTGCATTGTAAAAATGAAAATCAAAAGAAATCATATTTTTCAATTCACCGCTTACAAGTACTGTAGTGCCATCTCTTTATTGTGAAAGTGTAACTTACAAATGTAGATTTTTTTTTTGGTTACATAACTGCACTCAAAACCAAAACACTGTAAAACTTTAGAGCCTACGAAGTCCACTCAGTCCTCCTCCTTGTTCAGCCAATCGCTAAGACAAACAAGTTTGTTTACATTTACGGGAGATACTACTCCCTGCTTCTTATTTACAGTGTCACCTGAAAATGAGAACAGGCATTCGCATGGCACTTTTGTAGCCAGTATTGCAAGGTATCTACATGCCAGATATGCTAAACATTTGTATACCCGTTCATGCTTTGGCCACCATTCCAGAGGACATGCTTCCATGCTGATGATGCTTATTAAAAAAAAATAGTGCGTTAATTAAATTTGTGACTGAACTCCTTGGGGGAGAACTGTATGTCTCCTGTTCTGTTTTACCCGCATTCTGCATATATTTCAAGTTATAGCAGTCTCGGATGATGACTCAGCACATGTTTGTTTTAAGAACGCTTTTCACAGCAGATTTGACAAAACGCAAAGAAGGTACCAATGTGAGATTTCTAAGGATAGCTACAGCACTCGACTCAAGGTTGAAGAATCTGAAGTGCCTTCCAAAATCTGATCGGGACGGGGTGTGGAGCATGCTTTCAGAAGTCTTAAAAGAGTAGCACTCCAATGCAGAAACTACAGAACCCGAACCACCCAAAAAAAAGAAAATCAACCTTCTGCTGGTGGCGTCTGACTCAGATGATGAAAATGAACATGCGTCGGTCCGCTCTACTTTGGATTGTTATCGAGCAAAACCTGTCATCAGCATGGATGCACGTCCTCTGGAATGGTGGTTGAAGCATGAAGGGACATATGTTCCTAAAGTTTTACATCGTTTTATTTTTGAATGCAGTTACTTTTTGTACATAATTCTACATTTGTAAGTTCAACTTGTATTAGATGAATTGAAAAATACTATTTCTTTTGGTTTTACTGTGAAAATATTTGCAATCAAAATAAAGTGAGCACTGTATATTTTGTAGTCTGTGGTGTAATTGAAATCAATATATTTGAAAATGTAGAAAACATCCAAAAATATTTAAATAAATGATATTCGATTATTGTTTAAGAGCACGATTAATCACAATTAATTTTTCTAATCACTTGACAGCCTTAAATATTTCCTTTTGTTTGTTTTAAACCTGCTGCCTATTAATTTCAAATGGTGACCCCCTAGTTCTTGTGTTATGAAGAGTAAATACCACTTATTTCCTTTCTCCACACCAGTCATGATTTTATAGACCTCTATCATATCTCCCCTTAGTCATCTCTTTTCCAAGCTGAAAAGTCCCAATCTTATTAATTTCTCCTCATATGGAAGCTGTTCCATGCCCCTAATCATTTTTGTTGCCCTTTTCTGTACCTTTTCCAATTCCAATATATCTTTTTTGAGATGGGGTGACCACATCTGCACACAGTATTCAAGATGTGGATGTACCATGGATTTATATAGAGGTAATATGATATTTTCTGTCTTATTATCTATCCCTTTCTTAATGATTCCCAACATTCTTGATTCTTTTATTAGAAATTCAGAGCTTGTTTACCCTGAAAGATTCTGTGGACCACCGGAGAACTGTTAGGATTATGACAGCGCAGAATAAGGTGTGAAATCAGATTAATTGAGAGAGGAGGTAATTTTTAGTCAGGATCTTTAGAGTTCTTAGGGTTTGATTGCTTCTTGTAAACTCCTGTTTAATGCAGTTGCCCAAACAACTCTTGAAACAAATATCTTTGCTAAAGAATCAACACTTTGCTCCCTTTGGCCAATGGAGCTTTTAATCCACATCTCTGAGACCACCCCTACTCCCCTCCCAAGTTCTATGACAAAGGGAAGAATAGGCCTGACAGTCCTTATATTGCTAAGGTGAAAAGTATGGTGGGGGGAACCCTTAAAGATGTCTCTCATTCCTTCATATGTGATAAAGTAACAATACATAAATAATGTAAATAAAATAGGGGGCATAACCCCCTTTTTTCTCCCCTTTTGCAGATCATTGCTAAAGGGGATAAACTGAATCATACAAATGTATGGCCAGATTTTAGCTGGTGTAAATCAGTATCGTTATGGCAACTGAAATGGAGCTACACCAATTTACAGCAGCTGAGGATCTCTACCATAATTTTTGTTTAAAAGTTTTTCTTCCGGTGTTACAAGATTTTCCTACAACTCTCAGAAACATCTGAAGATGTGATGTCAAAACAGTGGTGTCCCACCCTTGTCTGGAGCCACTAACTACAAAGGACTCTAGAATTAGACAGAAACAATTCTCTGCTCTGGTAGCTGTTTGTGTAAACCTTGCTTATCTCTACGATCTGGCCAGCAATGTTAAATTACACTCTGTGTAATGTATAGTTAGGCGCAGACAATTAAATACCAATGAAACTAGTATCCCAGCCAACAGGGCAGAAGAGAAGCAGTCATAATCCACTTGGCAGCTGGGGGAGACAGGCAGAAAATATTAACCTTCCTCTTATGCCTTTTCTCTAACCTCCATTTTATCTCTGTCTGTCTGTCTTGTCTTGCCGGCATTGTCTGCACAGCAAAACCCCTACCTAGCACGACTGCCAGTAATTGATTTGGCTGAATTGCTACTGAGCATGCTAAAGATGCAAGTAGAGACAAAGAAACTGTGTTCAGCAATTGTGCTGAAGCCCAAATTCTAAGCATGGTCCTTCCTCATCCTCACTCGAAGTCTGACTGCACTCAGGACCAGTTTATGTAAACCAGTGGCTGACAACACGTTCAGCGGCCCCTTAATATTACAGTCCAGACAAGTCCTCTAGCTTTCATTGATTGGTTTCTAGCATGAAAAGCCCACTGGGCTCCTCATCCCATCCCAGTAAGGAAGTGTCTTGACTGCCAAGGAATGATAAAACTAGGTCTAAAGGGCCCGATCCAGTGTCCGCTAAAGTTAGTGGGATTGTTTTCAGTGAGATTGGATCAGAGCAAGAGCACGAGGAGAGTTGGTCTCCTACTGAAGTCAATGGAAAGGTTCTGTAAGGTACTTCCTATCAGTGATCAGAGTTCACACACGAGGTCTGATTGCCAGGAGATCCAATCCAAGGGGACGAGGCAGCTGGTAGGGTCAGGTGAGGCAGCAACACAGGGTCAGGAGCAGTGACAAGGCAGGGTCAGGTGGGTCTGAGTAGCAACTAGTGGGAAATTGCTCAGACAAGTCCAGAAAGGAAGAAGAAAGTTTATATATAACCACTAGCCAATCAGGGTCAAGACTATGTGGCCAACCAGGAGGCGGGCTGCAGAGCCCTGGACGCTGACCTAGCCAAGGAATTTGCTGGTAATCCGATGTGTCGGGTGTCCCAACGGCCACTGTTGCTTCCCAAAAATCCACTGGGCCTGGGTTTGAGACCAGGGTCCTGACAGGTTTCCATTGATTTCAACAGATGCTGGCCCTTAAGCCTTAGTTGATTTTCATTGGGAGTGGGGTGCCAAACTCACTTAGGCCCTTTGGAAAATCCTAGACCTAAAGCCATTTCCTGCATGAGAGTTCTGTACATTATTAGTTCTATTGTTCCAGACCGAGATACTCTGTGGGCATCAGGAATTTAGTTGCCTTGTAAACTAACCATGAATTGAGACCATCCGTGATCTTTCGCCTCCTGTTGGAGCCAGGGTTTATCATTAGGCTGAACTTTCACGCAAGAAAGGGATGTGAAGGCAGGCGTGTCCAGTATTCCCACAAATATAATTCCATATGCATGCAATGCTGTCTCCTATTCACCAAGCCCCAACCTATGTCACATTCAAGTCCCTCCTTAAGATTCACTTCACTTCTCCCACAATACCCATAAGAAGAGAACTGTGTCAAATATTTTAAGACATCAAAACCCTCCTGTGAGTTGTTTCTTCTTCTCGGCTTCCCAGTAAATCCCATTTTCTCCATATGGTAGGAAGTAACCCAGGGAAGTGAACTTGGACTTGCTGCATGGAGGACCCAGCCAGTATTGCTTCCCACAAGTCCCTGGGCTGAAACTCGGTGGAGAGGGAGGCCGTGGGTCCCCCACCGCACCTCTTAAGGACTGAGGCCTAGATGCTGGTGGAAAACCGAAGATTCCTGGCTTAAGGTCAGGAACAGGCACCACTACCATCCTGAGAGAGGGGCACATGGCCAGTAGTTGGGTGTGCTAACCACTAGGCTACTCGGCCTTCTAAGCCCCCTATCATAATGAGCTTGACTAGAAAGTGTGCTCTAGTGGCTGAAGCAAGGACAAGGCAACAGAATTCTTAAGTTTTATTCCTGTCTCTGCCACTGATTTTCTGTCTGGTCTTGGCCAAGTCACTTCTCTGCATCTCAGTTCACCAATCTGTAAAACAGGGGGAACCATTTGGATCCATCTTTACCATAGGTCTTGGGAGGTTTAATGCATTAGTGTTTATGAAGTACTTTGCAAGTCTTGAATGAAAGTGCCCAAGATATGCATAGGAAGTTACATGTGCTATCAAATAGTGAATAATTCTTAGCAAATAATGTATTCCAATTCTTTCTGTTTACAAATTGTCCATAAACAGCTGCTGATTTTCTCATATTGATGTGTTGTTGCCAGTTAATGTGAGTGACTAGCCTTTGGCCCAGAGAGTGTTTCATGAGCAAATTATAGTTAGTGTCCAGCGTTTGAATTATAAGCCATGGTGGTTGAGCATGACATATGAGCTCCTTAGTGCTCAGACTCCAGTTCACATATTCAAAATTAATTTTCTATGGATAGTTACTTAAAATTCACCGCCTCCATGTACATTTCATGCCTGCAAACTCATTCACTAGGAGAGTTACAGAAAGTGAATGCAAAAAAAGGGGCACAAATGTATCCAGAGTGAATTCTGCTTTTTATTCCCAATATGCATGGAAAACAGTTTTCAGGTACTTGTCCAGTTCCTCTACCAAGTTCTCATACAAAACATCCAGCCCACTTCAGAACATCTCCCACAGAACCAACTCTGCATCTTCTGGAGAGGCCCCTACACCCAGGGTATATCCCACGAGGAGACGTCTAGCTCCCAGTCTGTGGTCACTTTATGCCAGCGAAGCTGATGCAAAGTGGCCACACCACTGGATGCTGTACCTCCATCCGCCACGTGAGGATAATATATGCCTGATCCATTGGATGCTGTGAGACTCAGTGCACTATAAAGTGTTTTGAGATCCTTGGAAGAAAAGGTGCTATAAGTCACTGAAACGTATTTTATTTATATTTCAATAATAATGTGAGCTTTTTAATAATAACATAATATGAGCCACCACCATGTTTCATGCACTATGGTGGTCTCTGTAGAGACATCAACCCTGCTACGAAGGTCCGGATCTATAGAACCATGGTTACACATCAATGCTATCATACAGCAGTGAAATGTGGGCATGGAGGAAGGTCAAGAACACCAGATTGTTGTTGTTGTCTTCCTCAGCTGCTTCATATTAAATGGCAGGACAAGATCAGAAATGAGGATTTTTGTAGCTAAACCCACCTACCACCTCCATCAGCACTCGCTTGGTTTCAGTGGCTTTCTTTGTACAGGCATATTACTAGGATAAAAGACCAACGAATTCTGAAGCATGTCTGACAAGGAATGCTGCTCCATGGCCGATGAGCATGGATTTGTTCACCAAAAGCTTTGATGGCGCAATAAGATTCCCAGTGATGGACATTAAATGGTCTGGCTGGATTTTCAGTTTTAAGGACCTACCTAGAGATCGACCTGCATGGCATTTGATCTGCCAGGAGGCTTTCTCCCTTTGGGATTTGCCATGATGCCAGATTACTCCATAATCTGAAGTAACCAGACATGAGCGAAATAGTATCCAAACCCTGCTAAACTTTGAGGGTTCTGATTAAATGTACCTCGGATCTGAACTGTCCCTTGTTTCACCTGTCTCTACAAATAACTTCAGCTTGGGTATCATAGAATCCTAGAATATCAGGGTTGGAAGGAACCTCAGGAGGTCATCTAGTCCAACCCCCTGCTCAAAGCAGGACCAAGCCCCAACTAAATCATCCAAATTAGATGGTAGATGGGGGCACATTTAAATATCACGGACCTGATCCTGCTATTACTGAAGCCTTGTTTCTTTGCTGTTCCCAAGCAGGTGCTGCTAAATACTTTATCTCCTTTGGGTCTGAAGATGCCACTTGTGTAATGAGAGGAGATCCAATTACAGGGTTATCCAATTTACCTTCCCAAAAGGTAAGTCCTGTTGAAAATGACACAGCAGGGCTGCCTGCTGCTGTGGCCAGTTCCTTGGATAAAGAAAGATCTTGGGAAGATATTTGTGTGGGGTTTGTTTTCTTCATTGTGTATTCCCACAACTTGGACCCCAGTGCTCTCTGAAACAGCAGGGAGCTAGAAATGGGTTCTGTGGCAGGGGGCAGAGTGTCCTCTCTGATCACTAATGAGCAAGGAGTTAATCTCAGCTCAGCAGCCCCTCACAACCACCACCACCCGCACCCAGTGCTCAGGAGAAGGACTATATATTAGCTGCTGGGGAGACAGAAAGGAGAGGAACTGCCTAGGTCTGTGCTGAATCCACAACTAGGCCTATCTTGACATTATCCTTTAAAGTGAGTTCTGGTCCCTGTGTTTTGTTTCTGCCACCTCCGTCTACTAGCTTGCAGGGTCAAATCCAGGCCCTGGCTCAGAACATTGCGGAGAAGTGTAGACTCAGATCTGAACCACACAGCTGGCAAATGAGCAGCACACTCAGAACTCTCCGCTTCAGGGCCTCCACAAGAAACACTTGTTAAATTGGAGCAGGGTTTTCCGAGGCCAGGTAGGTAAGCACGTATTCCTTTATCTTACCGACACCGCTCTGAGCCTGGAGTTAGGTCAGTTTTGGGGGCAGAGTTCAGTTCCTGTTCCATAAAGAAACAGAAGCTTCCAGACTTACGGCCTGCCAAGCACAGAGCATTTGTGTATCACATTAGTCTCTTCCTTGTCCTTCATAACCAGTAACTGTGGAACATTGGGCTGTGAGGTCTATGGCCAGTATATTATCAGGCTTCCCCTAATGTTAACTTCCAGACCTTGATTGTGGTGGCTTATTTAGCCATATTATCATTATTATTTGAATTCCCAGAGCATCTAGAGGCCTCCGGTCAGGATCAGGGCCCCACTATGTTGGATGACATTGAACAAATAACAGTCCCTACCCCAGACAGTTCTCAGTCTCAGAACTCACTGCCGCCTCCTTCATCTTGAAATCTCAAAGGCCTCTGTTGTCTGGAGAGACAGAGGCCATTTTGTGTTTAAAATTGGTGTGTGTTTCACTACTTTCCCACTTGCACCTGATGTGTAATGTGCCTCACCATTTAGGTCCTTGCTGAGTTGGACCGTCTCCTGTGCTGTCCAGCTGTTGCTCGCGAAATAAGGAGGAGCTACATTTCAAAATTCACTTAAAAGCAATATCAAAAAACCTGGAAAGGCTTTGATCTTTCTAAATATTCCCTTTGTTCTGTCATTCGGCAATTCCTGTGTGCTTCAAAGGTAAGGTAACAATCCACTCTCTGTACTCTTCCCTGAACTGTGGTCATAAACGCACCCCTGACATACAGTTTAAATAACCCAGAGCCCTACAACCTTCAAATCAAGTAATGAAGATCTTTCCACTGTTCATTTTGTTAGATTAATAAAAGGCTACAATTTTTCTCAAGACTCTCTCCTTGTGGTTCTTCCTCCCTGTGATGTAGCATTGGCTGTTCAAAGACGTACTGTGACGTTTCCAACAGTGAATAACAAAGTCATGTTGCCGCCTCTAGCCATAGACAGCACTGCCTTGGGCCTTCCTCATGCTGCCCACTTAACGGTAACAGTGCAGCATATGGGAGACAGAGTAACGCCTCTGCTTTGGCGTGGAGTCTTCTACCTTTAACAAAATAATGGTGGATCACTCAGCCTGGAGGCACTCTGGGGAATGCTAGCTAAATCCAATGAGGAAGGAGTGTTGTTTAGTGGCAAATGCAGGGGACTGCAGATCGGTGAATCTGCCACATTCCCTGTATGTGAAATTCAGTCACGGGGCAGGGATCAGCACAAGGCCTATGTTTAAGCCCTCTTTTGAGGACAGAAGTGATGTATGAGTCTTATGGTGGCTCTCAGCATGGGGTGAACGTCTCCCCGTATGACCTTGGGCAAAACACTTTAACCCTTTTTGTGAAATCAGTGTGGGAAGTTGTTTGTGGGATCGCATACTGGAATGTGAACACTAGTAAAGAGACTGGTGATTTCCTTAATCAGGGAGGCAGCTTGGCTTAGTGGATAGGGCATTGAACTAAGCCTCAGGAGCTCTGGGTTTGGTTCCCAGCTCTGTCACTGGGTGAGCGTGGCCAAGTCCCTTCTCTGCACCTCATGGTCCCTGTCTGTTACATGGGGATGTGCCTGATGTCCTTTGTAAAATGCTTTGAGTTCCAGTGCTATAAGAGAGCATAAGCCTTCTTATCTTTCAAACGAAAGATGCCAGAGAAATGTGTGTTGTTTTATTATTATTTGATTGAAATAGAAACTTTTCATTAAATCTTGTATTTCCCATGGCTGTTCTTTCCTCTCTGAGGAAGAAAACAAGCCAAACAAAGCAACCTCACCAATGTTAGATAAGAGGGGTTTAGCGGGAAATGCTGGTAGGAAATGAAGGAAATAAATACGCAACAATAATTACACTGTAAAGCTTCCAATTTGTATTTCTATATGTCATTTACATAATAACAAAGCTGAACCATTTGGTAGCTAATGACACAGGCTGATCTCAAGGTTTTGTTTTCTTGTAAGTTCCTTTCAATGGAAGCACTTTGATGTCTGTCAGCAACACATGCTCTTTTTGAGACAGTCTCCTATTTAGTTATTGACACTGTGTCCAAGGCCTGTTTTCCCCCTCCTCATGCTTAGATATTGACAATGTGTCTAAGAACTCTCTTTCCCGCACCTCCTCTCCTCTCTTCTCTATTTCCAAGGCCGAACTTGTGAGCCCAAAATGGTAACTGGGCCAGAAATGTAAAAAACTGAGTCTAGGTCCTTTCTTTGAGCCTGATCCTGTGTGGTGGTGTTATTGAGAACAGAGGATTTCCCAGACCCTTGCCCCTCTGTTGGGCCCTGTGCTGCAGTATTGTCATGGGTGAATCAGAAAACATGAATGCTGTTCCCAGCTCTGCCACTAACTGATCTGCCACGTGACAAGTAAAAATCACATGACCGCTCTGTGCCTCAGTTTCCCCATCTGTGCAATGGGGATAATGTTTGATTTGGTAAAGCACTTCAGGATCTTTACATAAAAAGTGTTCCGAGAATTAGGTGCTGTTATTATGGGCCCAAATCCTGATGTCCTTTCTTGCTTTGTATTCAGTGCTTACTCAGACATAGTTCCCTTTGATCTGGATGGGAGTTAGTAATAATGACTGCCTTATTCAGACTATTAATTACTCATTGTAAAGTCAACAGGGCAAGCACACATCTTAAAGAACAGTTGCACTTAAAATGAATAGAGGCTGATGGAAGTGTGGGGAGACAGCTTACTTCCTGCATATTTGGTGGGAATACCCTCACTTAGTTCCTGCACCTCAGCAGTAACTCTCTCCCATAGGCTCCTGCAATCTTTCTTATGGGATTAGGCATTGAGGGAATTTATGCTGTCAAAGGAGACAACAGAATTCCCAGCTCAGGATGGCTGCAGTATCCCACTGAATACAGAAAGAACAACTGATGTTGAAACTTGGATGACCAAAATATGGGCTACATGAGTCATGGAAAACCTGACCGACTCAGAAAGTCTACATGAGGGAGACGATTTCAAACTATTGTTAAAATTAAGGAAACACAAACCATGCCCCCATCATTTTACTGAAGCCTTTACCCCTTGGAAAGTCTTTTAAGTGTTATTTTTTGGTTGGTTGATTTGACGTTTGTCGTGTGTTTATTGGATTCCTACTGACTTTATAAAATCAGCTTACAAAAAAGGTGCAATGCGGAGAGATGGGTAAGCTCTTGGGGGCAGGAACTCTCTCTGCATGTGTACAGTGCCTAGCACAAAAGGGACTTTGAGCATGGTAGGGGGTTTCTAAGAATTACAGTACCTAAATATGAAATAATACGAATGGATAAACTAGCAGGTGAAGATGCTGTCACATTAAATGTGCTCCTGTTATAAATGCAACCCACCACCAATAAAATCCTGCCACAATTAGAAGAACAAAACACACAGGAACAGCGAGACCGTCTGGATTACTCAAACTATATGGATACAATTTGAGGGGGAAATTTGAGGGTGGTTTTTCTGTTTTCGGGTTTTATTTGTTTGGTTTGCCAGGAGTTCACATGCCCGATTTCAGATTTCTAATGACAACCAATACAACCTGATGGGCGACCCATTCTGATTTTTGTTTGATCAAGCTGGATACAGAGCAAATACAGCGCTTGCAAAGATTCCAA
Organism: Natator depressus; assembly: GCF_965152275.1. NCBI lineage: Eukaryota > Metazoa > Chordata > Testudines > Cheloniidae > Natator > Natator depressus. The sequence goes on along the minus strand of NC_134240.1, from coordinate 115,270,758 downwards.
ATAGCATGGCCAGCATGTGCACTAAGGGATGTTTGTAAACCCTGCCCAGTGCCAACACATCAATCCAGTTTTCTCCACGATGTTAACAGCAGAGCATTGCTGGAATCTTCTAAGAATATTTTCTTTTGAGAGAACTGCTGCCTTTTCTTTCTATAGACTGTTTTTCTTCCCATCATCACTAACTACCTCAGAGAGAGACAAGGTCCGGTCAGCGTTGAATTAGGGACTGAAAGGATGAATGAGTCACTTAAGTCTTATATGTGGATCCTCAATTTATGAGAGGTCAATGTGAAAAGAAATAGCTTGGGCCAAATTCATCACTCATTCAGTGGAGTTACACCAAAGATTAATGTGGCCCCTTGATGCTGACTCCCTCTTTGTCCTGCAGTGAGTCATTTCATGTTTCTGCCTCAGTTTCTCCATCTGTAAATTGGGCAGAATAATAATTCCATACCTCGCAAGCTATTGTGAGGATTAGTTACTTAAAGGTTGTAAATGCTTTGAAGGTGAAACATACTGAATAAGAGTGAAAGCATAGTCATTAATACAGTAATTACAAATCCTAACAGTATGCTGTACTCCCTTTTCCCCAGGGATCAGGAAGCATTGTACAAACTCTATTGTACTGTATAAAGGTCCAGGCCTCTAGCTCTTACTCATACGAGTTGTCCCTTTAAAACCACTCTGTGTGTGTGTGTGTGTAAGGGGTGTGGTTTCAGGCCTAGTACTGTACAAAAAAATAGCTGGGTTAATCATTGTAGCAGCAGTTGACACAATGCTGCAGTCACCAGGGCTCCAAGCTCCTCCTTTACAGTCATAAAGGAATCTTGGTTTTATGGGGTTGGCACAGAGACTCAGTCGTCATGGAACTCCAACCAGAGTCCCTGTATCAAAACACGGGGAGCAGGAGGTGATTTGATATGAAGTCAGTTGGGGTGGTCAGGTAGTCAAAATCAGAAAAGGCTCAGGAAATGATTATCCACCTCTGGGGAGTAAGCCATTCCTTCCACACTTTCCTCTAAACACACCTAATTGTGTTCCAAATGATTTACTTGTGCATTGTAAAGCCTCCAGGAATGCCTCTTTTAATAACCCCTTTGCTATTGGCTCTTCAGTCCACTTATCTGTTGCTGGTGCTCCCTGAGAATCCACTGAAATTGTTTATTTGGATCCATTGAAGCCCATGGAAGGTTAGAGTGAAGCGTGGACCAGTTACACCTTGTACCACTCAGTATCTATATTATATTATTATATATAGATACTATACTATATGCAAAACCTCAATACATCATGCACAGGACGGTACATAAAGCAGGAAAACTATTCTACATTGCAATAAAAATTCAAAAATCCATTGCAAGAGGTTTCAGGTATTGCTATAGTTTGGAAGAAAGTGTTACTTAAAAATTTATGAATGCCCAACCATATTTTAAGGGGGCAAATTCAGAGCTAACGCTGGCTTATCTTACTCACCCGAGCAGATCCCTTGTCTTCAGTGGGACAGCTCAGATGAGTAAGGCAACTGGACTAGCTCTAAGGTAGTGCTGGATACAGTGTGTGTTTTTTCTTTCTTCTCTGCCTGCTAAGGAATGAATTCTGCTCCCATTAGAATTAGTGTGAGTAGTAGGTGTAAATCTGATGGTATAATTTGGCCCTTAGATACATGGATGCCACGGTGATTGGGCTTGATATAAGAACTCAAGTACACTGTGTGCAAAATTGCTTGCTGAAAATGGTCTGGGTTCTTTCTGCACTTATAATTCCAAATGACCTTCTCTTTATCTGCCAGCCTAGACTTGTTTTTAGACAGTGGATCAATCAATGTATTCCTAAGAGTGGTGTAAAATTCACATTTCAGTGGCCAGAGAACTAGATCCTCCATTTGGCCCATCCCACCAGGGACATGATCTCAAGACTTTTGATGTGTCATTCTATCTACCTAAAAAGATAGCTGATCCCATCAGAGCCACCCAGACCTGTCTGGAATATGCAGCAGCTAATCCATCCACAGAAAAGATGTACCTCTCCCCTGCTGGTGCATTACAGCATGAGGCCTCAGTTGTGCTTTCCCTTTAAGGATGGAAAGAGGCACATTGTTGTTTATCTATATTTCAATAGTGCCTATCAACTCCAATCAAGGATCAGGGCCGAAGGGTGCAAAGCATGGGAGGACTAGTAATAAAGATAACTGTACCTGAGTCCAGAGAGAGTACAATCTAGGTGTCAGAACAAAAACAAGACAAATGGGGGTGGAGGGGTTAAGTGAATGAGGTGGTCATAAAAAGAATTTATCATAAAAGCAGAGGTCAGTTTGACACATGCTTTACCTGTGCCAGACAGAAGTGGGTTTTGGGGCATCACAACAGAGGTAAGTTTCAAGGAGGGATTTAAAACATACTGAGGTTGCAATACTTTACCAATACTGCAGGGGAGTTTCCCCCATGTGCAGGAGTGTTAGAGGGAGAAGTGGACAGGTGGGCAATTGAAGCTGCCCTCTCTGGCAGAGTGAAGGCAGAGATTGGTATCTCAATAAGCTAGTAGATATAGGTTGGGTGGGGCAAAATGCAGAAGGCCTTGAAAGCAGAATGAATGAGGGAACACGCAGTGTGGGGTGAGGTGGTCAGTACAAAGAGCTGGGAAGCTGAATGTAATAACAACATTTGGAATGGACCTGAGGGGAGCAAAGCGGCTGGTTACAAGGCTAAATAAGGGACTGCAGTAGTTAAGGGGAACAGGACAAAGGCCTGAACAAGAGCCTTGGCAGTCCATACAGGCAAGGCTAAGTCTGAGAAATGTTACGCAGGACGAAGGGGCAAGACTTGGATGTGGGTTGGATGTGTGGGTAAAGTGCCATTTCCAAGATGACACCTGAGTAACTGGGAGGATGGTGGTGTTCTCCATGGTGAGGGAGGGATGGAGAAGGAAAGTCCTGGGGGGATGTGGATCAAAATCTCAGTGTTTGTCCCTGTTGAACTTAAGTTCCCAGCTGGCCATTCACAAAGACGTCAGCTGTATCACGATTTGAGACAACACAGTTTCAGAGTTGACATGACAACCAACATTTATGGGCTCCACTTCTGTTTTTTGGAGACAACCCCTGGGTCCAAGTCAGTTTTGAACTGTACACAAATCACACAAACCAAGAACAATTTAAGGTTTCATGTACAACTATAACAGGATGAAAACTCCAGTAATGTAGCCCAGCATCAAATTCATCTGTGCCACAAACAGTATTGGATGGCTGAACGTGTCAGTATGAGGAGGGGGGTACTTTGAAACTATTTCTTAGGGGCAATTATTTCTCATACACCTCGCAATTAAACAGAGGAAAGACTAATTACTCTTGCAGGACAACTCAATTCACTGCAGGTGTGCCACTAACTCAGGCTTGTATGAAACATAATGAAAGCAAACCACTCGGAGTTTCATGTCAATCACCTACCTCGGGCTAGCAGACTCGGCCAGATGCCAGGACTACTCACCCAAGTGAGGACTAATCTCACGAGTAAGGGCTGCAGGAACAGACCCCATCAACATTACAAGCAAAAAATCCAAAAGACCCGTGGGTTTAGGTGAAAAAGACCTGTCCATGCACCTCTGGGGCTGCAGTTCAAGTTCACCCAGCATTGAGAGGATAATAATTTGCATTACATTAACACTCTCCACTGTGTGCATTGTAACAATTTGGAGTACGGGGGTGATCTTTCTCTGCTCTTCAAAATGCCCAGGAATGAGTCATGATGGAGAATGAATTACCTGTCACTCACTGAAAAGAAGTTTCCTCCAGACAATGGGCTGAGGTCAGTGTTGTGGCAGAGTAGAGGACAGCTGATGGATCGTGGGGGGGAAGGCAAACTTAATTTTCCAGGGCTTTATGTGCTTGTAAGTTATTTTTGAAAGCACTGACATTCCTACGGTGAGAGAAGAATGTAAATCACATGCGCTAGAGTGAAATGCTTTTGTGGAAGTTACAGATCGTCTCGTGACATAGGACCAGATAGGGTGTAAAGTTGCGCCCACTTCTGCCCAGGCTGCATTTGCCCCAGAGAGAAAAGAAAATGAAAGTACTCCTATATCATTTTGAATGAGTCATTGGCAACTGTATCTGATCTAAAGCCCACTGAAATCAACAAAGACTTCATTGAGTTTTGGATCAGGCAGTCAAAACCCATTATTGCATGACGTTCTAAAAATCCCCCAAATTCCCTTTAAATTCTTTAGTAAAACTTTGCTTTTCTTTTTTAGGTGGAATCAGAAAACAGCTTGCAAAAGAAGTTTCCTGATCTCACCAAGTATCCCAGGTGAAGAGACTGATTCACTTTACCCAGAAATGCCCATGAGTGACATTTTGAGCATTAAAGAAAAGAGAAAATAGCATTGATGTGAGCTTGTAGGGTCCTAAAAAAGTAAGGATACAAGAAACCACAAAGGAAAACCATGGTGTGCCAATAAAATAAAGTTTCAGGAGTATCAGGTAACAGAACAGTTGTTCTGTCATCTATAGATGAAATTCACTGCTGTGCAGAGGGCTTATACACCACTTAAGTTATATTTTGAGGGCTTAAGCAAGATTGAATTGGCCTGTGCTGGCCCTCTGTACAGTATTACTCAAGTCTTGTCTACACTGGGAATTTCAGCCACTGATGTAACCGCATGAGGGAAACCCCCAAGTGTCAACAAGGAAACCTGTGATTAGTCCTCGTGAATTTATTCCTGCCTGCTACCAGGATAAATTCCATCAGTGCAAATCCTGCCTTCCCTTGTTGACACTTGTGTGTTGGCACAAGTGGAAATGAGCCACATTAGTGGGTGGCAATCAATTGCTGGATTTGGGGCAAAGTTCCAGTGTAGATAAGGCTTAAGGTGTATGTGTTAATGAGCAACTTTCAATGGCAAATTTCCAAAGGGATCTTTAAAATCCCACTTGCTAACTCTTCTGCCAAATGGCTGCCTGTGCAAAATGTGGGGGTTCAGCTTTAGAGGCCAAGTTGGAAATTTATCTCTAAAGGTTTTGGAAGAAATTGAATACCTTTTAGAAGAAAAGTAAATGATAATAGTGCTGCTCTTTTACGTGTTCCCCTGGCTAGAGGTGGAAAACATTTGGATTTTATCTGTGCTTTTTTGAAAAAAAGAGAAGACAGCACTGGTGTAAACTTGTACAAACGTTACCTCTCTATACCTCTTATTAACTCTAAATAAATCATAGATTTACTGTTTGTTCCTACCTTATGTTCAGCAGCCTTTCCATATTAACAAGGGAAAGAGCTGATTAATAATGTCTTTCTTCCATAAGTAAACCACTACAGCAGGGGTAATGTTAGTAGAACAGACAGTGTCATCAAGATTTAATGTGGGCTGCGTTGCACAGAGTTAAAGGGCCAGCTTGGTCCTGAGTATCTTGGAAATTCCCACTCTCTCTATGTACCACTATGACTCTAGACATCAGTTGTGGCACTGCTAATAATAATAGTCTCTAGGTTTGAATGCCTGGGGCCCATGGACAGGATGCCCTCCGTGGAAGCCCCTTGACTCTGGAATACATTTCCTCCACTGGTCTGTCAGAGCCCAAGTCTGTTGTCATTTAAGGCACAGTATAAGTTTCATCTGCTGCTGGTCCCATTATAATCAATAGGCATTTTGCCATCAACGTCACTAGAGTCATGATTTGGCCCTCAATGTCTTGCGGGAAGGGGGGTGATTATTAAGACCCCAATCCGGCAATCCACTCTGTGCTAGTGGATCCCTGTGTCTGTATGGACCCACACTGAGATCAAATGGGACTTCATGTGTGCACAGGGGTCTCCTAAACATGCAGCAACAGTCAGGTTAAGGGCCATAGTCTGGAAGTTCTATGAGCCAGAGCATCACGTGTCATCCATGTTCAGTACAGGGGTAAGCACAACTGGATGTCAGCAAAAGATGATGCTAACAATGAAGGGTGTGGGATGGAGGTTGAGACCCAGATCCTCAAAGGTACTGAGCGGCCTAGCTGCGATGAAATCAATGGGATTTGAGGATCCAGGCCTGAGTTCATTTAGTGGGACATTGCCAATGAACACTGTGTCTAGACAGTAAGTTTTTGTATACATGCTCAGAACCTCTTGTTGGAAACAGAAACATAAAATAAATACATTGATCAATTTGGAAATGGAAAGGCAGCAGCTACAGTGTAAACAAGTCCCAGAAAATAAATTATTATCCTGGCTATTGTTCTTAGCAAACAATAACAATGCTTTCAACCTGCCGTAGAGTCAGCTGAGGTCACTCCCCTCCACTTTCTGTACTGAAGTGGTATGGGCCACATATGCAGGGTCTCCTACATGCACAGATCAGTTCTTTGGGGTAGGGAGCATCAGTGGGGTCCTGGTGTATGACTAGATGCTCTTGCAATACACATAATAATGGGAGCATGATCAGGCCATGCACTTAAAGGTCAAGGGAATTTCTGAGCCCTTTAGCAGTCACCACACGTCTGTCACAAATTGATGTTGGTAAATCATTAGAGTGATGTTTATTCCAAAATAATAGTAGCAGTAATAATATTCTATCACTGTATTAATACTAATTCATAGAAAAACATGGAAATAGATGTCACAGCAACCCAAACCAATTCTTTTTTTCATCTTAATATTATCATTATTGCATGGAGTGAAATGTCTGCCATTGACAGATGGTCATTGTAATTATCACTAGAAAAACAGGTTCATCCTTCAAAAAGGGCAGCAGCAGACTTTTAAAGGCAGGTGAAATTTTAAAAAAGGATTAGAATGGGATTATCCCTAAGAGAGAGAGAACAGGTGCATCAAAGATCCTCTGTTGAGAGAAAATCCACAGTCATTTTTAATTACATACTTTAAAATATTCCCTTCAAAGTCTGCGATTTGTGTTTCATACCAGCAATTTACACCCAAGATGGCATCAGTGAGGGTCAGAAAGTTAGAACAAAGTGAATATTCCTAAATGGAATACTTTGCATGCTTGCTTTCATTCTTTGAATGAAAAATACTACAAAGGTCTGGAAGCTAAGAGTGGGGGGAGCTTTCTACTATTCCAATTAGAAAACACGCTCATGTCTAGCCCAAGCCTTTCTATTTTTTTACAGAGCTCAGACACCAGTGCTGCTGCCTGGCCCTCCATGAAGAAATTATTTAAAAAAATACAAATGTTTGTTCTGAATGTTAGTACCCAGTGAACAAATACCACCACATCTATCGCTGCCATTGCACTGAATAGAGCTTTATATGCAGCAATGCACGTATTTGTTGAACTGGATTAAAAACATCTGTGGTACAACTACAGATGCTGGGAAAGATCCTCAGGTGGAGTTAGGTCAGTTTACCCCAGCCGCTGACCTGGTCCAATATTTTTGCTCAAATTGATGGCTTTGTTTTCAGTCGCTACGCACGATTATGCAGTAGGATATGAAAAAACAAAATCACAGAACAGTAAAGCATGCCATTCAAAATCAATATAGGCACACAATAATCCTTGGGATCCCATGGTGTTCGCTAGATTTGCACTTAAGAACATATTGTCCTGTACTATTAAACTTTCTAAACTGTCTAGAGTTAGAATAAAGACACTTCATGTTGTTGTTTTATTTATTGTGACTCTCCCCTGGAAACTTAACACTTACCTGATATGTTCCAAAAATATTGAGCTTGGTTCTCTTTCCATTTATGCTGCTGTAAATTGGGCGCAACCAATTTTAATTGATGTCCAGAGGCGTAAAACTGGCCTCGCTGAGAGGAGAGACAGGCCCTCTGATCTCAGTCTGTGATCTTCAGGAGCACGCTCCCCTCTGTTGCACAACACGGAGGGAAACAGATGGCACAAGTTGTTGCTCAAAGGGACCCGGAACCTCCAGCACAGATAAGTAATGCCGAAGCAATATGCTTTCTGAACAGGATATGTTCCAGTTAGGCAGCAGATCAAATGCTCTGTCAACACAGTATTGCCAGCTCTTGTGATCTTATTGTGGGTCTCACAATATTGGGTGTTTTTCTGAACATACCAGCTGCTGGAGTCAAGAGAAGCAAATTTCAGCTTTCATTTTAGAAAGAAAGAAGTTTCTAGCCCTCATGGCTGTGGAGAAAGACTTGAAAACAGGGTCCTTGTGAGAGCTCAGAAACTAAAAGGCAAATAAAAAGAGCCCAACATTTATTATTTTTTAAAATGTCATGATTTTTAAGTCAATCTTGTGATTTTGGGGTCCTGACTTCTGATTTTTAAATACATGGCATTAGCAATGCTGCAACACTTCATGCCTTAACAATTTTTTGCGTCTGTGTTGTGGTTATAGTGTTTATGTCCTCTCACTACAGTATCTTTTCCCTGGGCTTGTCTCTTTCTGCTTTCTTGCACAGTGCCCCCATGCATGTAACACACTCCTGATGTCAGTGTGCTATATGCCTACTCCTTCCTCCTCCAGATCATTCTCCCCACGTGCTCCTTCTGTGAGACTTCCTAGAATTACTCCAATGGTTCAAACATATATGTATTTTTTTTATTTTTCAGTCCTTCTATGTCAGGGTGCCCCAAAATCTTGACCATTCAGCCCCATTTTTATCAAAGCAGATGGGCTCAGGCCCCACTTCCCCATGTCCTGAGCACACAGTTTTCCTACAGGTCAGCTGTTAATGAAGCACTAGACAACTAAGGTATATCCGGCTGTAGAAGACTTACCTGCACAGGTCCCACAAGGCTGGATGAGCTTGTCTCTATGCTGAGTTTAGCCAGGTGTGGAGAGACTGAGCCAAACTGGAGCTGGAGGGTGACCAAGAAATCCCTCCCCCAGGGGAGCAGGGTTCCATAGGGGGGCACATGCTGGGGAGGGTGGCTGAATGGGGTTATAAAGTAACAGGCCTTTAAGGGGAGCTGCCTCATCCCCAGCCCATCCCACTATTTGGTCATTCCCCCACGCCCCCAGTCTGTTCCCCTTGAAGACCCCACCCCCCACCAGCCCATCCCCACCACTAGGTTTTCTCTGCCTGAGTGGCCATCCCTGCATTCATGACCCCTGTTGGCAAGGCCCCATGGTTACCCATCGCTACTGCCATTACTCACCCACCACACATGCTGGGCAGTATGAGCACCAGAGCGATGCCTCCAATGTCCAGGCAGAGTCCCTGCAGTGGAATCCCTGCTCACTCCCTGCACCCTGGCTGGGTGTCAAGGAGAGACTGCAAGTGGAGCCAGGACAGGTGCACAGGAGGTCCAAAATCCTAAGCAGCCATTGGCACTTTCTTCTTTTCGAGGTGGTAAATACAAAGGACAAAGAAGAGTTCTGGGCCCTTGCAGACACTGCCCACAGTTTGAGAAAAACCTGCTCTATATAATGAATGTGTCTGATCCCCCATGGAGGCCTGGGTCCCCCCTCCCACGGTGGCCTGGGGCCAGCTCCTCCCCCTGCAGAGGCCTGCCCCCCCCCCACAGGGGGGCTGCGTAGGGCCCCAGAATAGCTAGGCACAGCCCTGGCCGGGTGTCATCTTTGACTCAAACCTCTCTCTAGATCCTCACATGCAGACTGGGTCTAAATCTTACGGTTTCTTCCTGCATAGCATGAATGATAATTGGGAATAATTTAAGAGCATCCTATTAGATACCCAAAAAGGCCAAATCCCACAACTGAGGAAGAAGCCGTTCTGGTTAAAAGCTGATCAGGTTTAGAGGGGAAGTGAAGGCAGCTACAAAAAATATAACAAAAGGAAGAAGGGAGAAGTTGCTAGTCATGAACATAAATCAGAAATTGCATGAAATTGATAAGGGAAGCAAAGGAACACAAGAAGAAATCTATGGCTAGCAGAGATAAGGACAATAAAAGGGAGGTTTTAAAATACATTAGGAAGAAAAACAATCCTGACAATGGTATTGGTCCACTACTAGATGGAAATGGTAGAATTATTAATAATCCAGAAAATGCAAAAGTGTTCAATAAATATTTCTGTTCTGCACTTGGGGGAAAAACAGATTATTTAGTCTCATCATATAGTGATGGTAATACTCTTTCCATTACATGAGTATCTCTGGAACATGTTAAACAGGAGCTACTAAAGTTAGACATGTTTAAATCAGAGCTCCAGATAACTTGCATCCAAGAGTTTTTAAAGAGTTGGCTGAAGAGCTTTGTAGACCATTAATCTTGATTTTCAATAAGACTTGGAGCACTGGGGAAGCTCCAGAAGACTGGATGAAAGGTAATGTTATGCCAATTTTTAAAAAGGATAAACAGGATGACTCAGCTAATTAGAGGTCTGTCAGCCTGACATTGATCTCAGGGAAGATAATGGAGCAGCTAATAAGGGACTTGATTAGTAAAGAATTAAAGGAGGGTAATTGATGCATCGTTTCCTTGTGGCCCCCTGTCTGTCTGTATCCACATTTTTGTCTTATACTTAGATTGGGAATTCCTTAGGGCAGAGACTGTCTTTTTGTTCTGTGTTTGTACAGCACATAGCACAATGGGACCGAGCTCCATGACCCAGGTCCATCCTACTGTAATACAAATAATAAATAATAGTAACAAAGTTGGGTAAATATTATGCATAAATTTATAGAAATAAGAGATGGGCGAGATCTACGAGATCACAGATCTAGTGCCTGCTGCCATCGCACAACCTTCATTGTATATACTATTCTCTAGTACTTTGTCCACTTGTATATGGCCCTTCAATGACACTGTAGTGTTCTACGTAACCATTACTATGTAGTAATAGCAAATCTTTTAAAAACTAACTCCCTTAGGGTATGTCTACACTACGGAATAAGGTCGAATTTATAGAAGTCAGTTTTTTAGAAATCGGTTTTATATATTCGAGTGTGTGTGTCCCCACAGAAGTGCATTAAGTGCATTAACTCGGCGGAGTGCTTCCACAGTACCGAGGCTAGAGTCGACTTCCGGAGCGTTGCACTGTGGGTAGCTATCCCACAGTTCCCGCAGTCTCCGCTGCCCATTGGAATTCTGGGTTGAGATCCCAATGCCTGATGGGGCTGAAACATTGTCGCGGGTGGTTCTGGGTACATATCGTCAGTCCCCCCCTTCCCTCCCTCCCTCCGTGAAAGCAAGGGCAGACAATTGTTTCGCGCCTTTTTTCCTGAGTTACCTGTGCGGACGCCATACCACCGCAAGCATGGAGCCCGCTCAGGTAACCGTCACCGTATGTCTCCTGGGTGCTGGCAGACGCGGCACGGCATTGCTACACAGTAGCAGCAACCCATTGTCTTGTGGCAGCAGACGGTACAATACGACTGGTAGCCGTCCTCGTCATGTCCGAGGTACTCCTGGTCGCCTGTGTGAGGTCGATCAGGAGCGCCTGGGCAGACATGGGCGCAGGGACTAAATTTTTAGTGACTTGACCAGGTCATTCTCTTTAGTCCGGCAGTCAGTCCTATTGAACCGTCTTATGGTGAGCAGGCAGGCAATATGTCCTTCTGCACCGTCTGCTGCCAGCCAAAGATGTAAAAGATAGATGGAGTGGATCAAAACAAGAAATAGACCAGATTTGTTTTGTACTCATTTGCCTCCTCCCCTGTCTAGGGGAATCATTCCTCTAGGTCACACTGCAGTCACTCACAGAGAAGGTGCAGCGAGGTAGATCTAGCCATGTATCAATCAGAGGCCAGGCTAACCTCCTTGTTCCAATAAGAACAATAACTTAGGTGCACCATTTCTTATTGGAACCCTCCGTGAAGTCAACCCTGTAAGCCGTGTCCTCAGTCGCCCCTCCCTGCGTCAGAGCAACGGCAAACAATCGTGCATCTGAGTTGAGAGTGCTGTCCAGAGCAGTCACAATGGAGCACTCTGATTGGGCTAAAACATTGTCGCGGGTGGTTCTGGGTACATATTGTCCGGCCCCCGTTCCCTCCCTCCCTCCGTGAAGGCAAGGGCAGACAATTGTTTCGCGCCTTTTTTCCTGAGTTACCTGTGCGGACGCCATACCACCGCAAGCATGGAGCCCGCTCAGGTAACCGTCACCGTATGTCTCCTGGGTGCTGGCAGACGCGGTACGGCATTGCTACACAGTAGCAGCAACCCATTGCCTTCTGGCAGCAGACGGTACAGTACGACTGGTAGCCGTCCTCGTCATGTCCGAGGTGTTCCTGGTCGCCTGTGTGAGGTCGATCAGGAGCGCCTGGGCAGACATGGGCGCAGGGACTAAATTTTTAGTGACTTGACCAGGTCATTCTCTTTAGTCCTGCAGTCAGTCGTATTGAACCGTCTAATGGTGAGCAGGCAGGCAATACGGATTGCTAGCAGTCGTATTGTACCATCTTCTGCCGGGCAGGCAAGAGATGACGATGGCTAGCAGTCGTATTGTACCATCTTCTGCCGGGCAGGCAAGAGATGACGATGGCTAGCAATCGTACTGTGCCATCTTCTGCCAGGCAGGCAAGAGATGAGGATGGCTAGCAGTCGTACTGTACCATCTTCTGCCGAGCAGCCATGAGATGTGGATGGCTTGCAGTCCTGCACCGTCTGCTGCCAGCCAAAGATGTAAAAGATAGATGGAGTGGATCAAAACAAGAAATAGACCAGATTTGTTTTGTACTCATTTGCCTCCTCCCCTGTCTAGGGGACTCATTCCTCTAGGTCACACTGCAGTCACTCACAGAGAAGGTGCTGCGAGGTAGATCTAGCCATGTATCAATCAGAGGCCAGGCTAACCTTCTTGTTCCAATAAGAACAATAACTTAGGTGCACCATTTCTTATTGGAACCCTCCGTGAAGTCCTGCCTGATCTACTCCTTGATGTAAAGCCACCCCCTTTGTGGATTTTAGCCTCCTGAAGCCAACCCTGTAAGCCGTGTCGTCAGTCGCCCCTCCCTCCGTCAGAGCAACGGCAGACAATCATTCCGCGCCTTTTTTCTGTGCGGACGCCATACCAAGGCAAGCATGCAGTCCGCTCAGCTCACTTTGGCAATTAGGAGCACATTAAACACCACACGCATTATCCAGCAGTATATGCAGCACCAGAACCTGGCAAAGCGCTACCGGGCGAGGAGGCGACGTCAGCGCGGTCACGTGAGTGATCAGGACATGGACACAGATTTCTCTGAAAGCATGGGCCCTGCCAATGCATGCATAATGGTGCTAATGGGGCAGGTTCATGCTGTGGAACGCCGATTCTGGGCTCGGGAAACAAGTACAGACTGGTGGGACCGCATAGTGTTGCAGGTCTGGGACGATTCCCAGTGGCTGCGAAACTTTCGCATGCGTAAGGGCACTTTCATGGAACTTTGTGACTTGCTTTCCCCTGCCCTGAAGCGCATGAATACCAAGATGAGAGCAGCCCTCACAGTTGAGAAGCGAGTGGCGATAGCCCTGTGGAAGCTTGCAACGCCAGACAGCTACCGGTCAGTTGGGAATCAATTTGGAGTGGGCAAATCTACTGTGGGGGCTGCTGTGATGCAAGTAGCCCACGCAATCAAAGATCTGCTGATATCAAGGGTAGTGACCTTGGGAAATGTGCAGGTCATAGTGGATGGCTTTGCTGCAATGGGATTCCCTAACTGTGGTGGGGCCATAGACGGAACCCATATCCCTATCTTGGCACCGGAGCACCAAGCCGGCGAGTACATAAACCGCAAGGGGTACTTTTCAATAGTGCTGCAAGCTCTGGTGGATCACAAGGGACGTTTCACCAACATCAACGTGGGATGGCCGGGAAAGGTACATGACGCTCGCATCTTCAGGAACTCTGGTCTGTTTCAAAAGCTTCAAGAAGGGACTTTATTCCCAGACCAGAAAATAACTGTTGGTGATGTTGAAATGCCTATATGTATCCTTGGGGACCCAGCCTACCCCTTAATGCCATGGCTCATGAAGCCGTACACAGGCAGCCTGGACAGCAGTCAGGAGCTGTTCAACTACAGGCTGAGCAAGTGCAGAATGGTGGTAGAATGTGCATTTGGACGTTTAAAGGCGCGCTGGCGCAGTTTACTGACTCGCTTAGACCTCAGCGAAACCAATATTCCCGCTGTTATTACTGCTTGCTGTGTGCTCCACAATATCTGTGAGAGTAATGGGGAGACGTTTATGGCGGGGTGGGAGGTTGAGGCAAATCGCCTGGCTGCTGGTTACGCGCAGCCAGACACCAGGGCGGTTAGAAGAGCACAGGAGGGTGCGGTACGCATCAGAGAGGCTTTGAAAACCAGTTTCATGACTGGCCAGGCTACGGTGTGAAAGTTCTGTTTGTTTCTCCTTGATGAAACCCCCCGCCCCTTGGTTCACTCTACTTCCTTGTAAGCTAACCACCCTCCCCTCCTCCCTTTGATCACCGTTTGCGGAGGCAATAAAGTCATTGTTGCTTCACATTCATGCATTCTTTATTCATTCATCACACAAATAGGGGGATGACTACCAAGGTAGCCCAGGAGGGGTGGTGGAGGAGGGAAGGAAAATGCCACACAGCACTTTAAAAGTTTACAACTTTAAAATTTATTGAATGACAGCCTTCTTTTTTTGGGGCAATCCTCTGTGGTGGAGTGGCTGGTTGGCCGGTGGCCACCCCACCGCGTTCTTGGGCGTCTGGGTGTGGAGGCTATGGAACTTGGGGAGGAGGGCGGTTGGTTACACAGGGGCTGTAGTGGCAGTCTGTGCTCCAGCTGCCTTTGCTGCAGCTCAACCATACACTGGAGCATACTGGTTTGGTCCTCCAGCAGCCTCAGCATTGAATCCTGCCTCCTCTCATCACGCTGTCGCCACATTCGAGCTTCAGCCCTCTCTTCAGCCCGCCACTTACTCTCTTCAGCCCGCCACTTACTCTCTTCAGCCCGCCACCTCTCCTCCTGGTCATTTTGTGCTTTCCTGCAGTCTGACATTATTTGCCTCCACGCATTCGTCTGTGCTCTGTCAGTGTGGGAGGACAGCATGAGCTCGGAGAACATTTCATCTCGAGTGCGTTTTTTTTTCTTTCTAATCTTCACTAGCCTCTGGGAAGGAGAAGATCCTGTGATCATTGAAACACATGCAGCTGGTGGAGAAAAGAAAAGGGACAGCGGTATTTAAAAAGACACATTTTATAAAACACTGGCTACACTCTTTCAGGGTAAACCTTGCTGTTAACATTACATACATAGCACATGTGCTTTCGTTACAAGGTCGCATTTTGCCTCCCCCCACCGCGTGGCTACCCCCTCAACCCTCCCCCCTCCCTGTGGCTAACAGCGGGGAACATTTCTGTTCAGCCGCAGGCAAACAGCCCAGCAGGAATGGGCTCCTCTGAGTGTCCCCTGAAGAAAAGCACCCTATTTCAACCAGGTGACCATGGATTATATCTCACTCTCCTGAGGATAACACACGAACGGATGTTGCTTGAACGCCAGCAAACATACACTGCAATGCTTTGTTGTACAATGATTCCCGAGTACGTGTTACTGGCCTGGAGTGGTAAAGTGTCCTACCATGAAGGACGCAATAAGTCTGCCCTCCCCAGAAACCTTTTGCAAAGGCTTTGGGAGTATATCCAGGAGAGCCGCGAATGCCAGGGCAAAGTAATCCTTTCACATGCTTGCTTTTAAACCATGTATAGTATTTTAAAAGGTACACTCACCGGAGGTCCCTTCTCCGCCTGCTGGGTCCAGGAGGCAGCCTTGGGTGGGTTCAGGGGGTACTGGCTCCAGGTCCAGGGTGAGAAACAGTTCCTGGCTGTCGGGAAAACCGGTTTCTCCGCTTGCTTGCTGTGAGCTATCTACAACCTCGTCATCATCATCATCTTCTTCGTCCCCAAAACCTGCTTCCGTATTGCCTCCATCTCCATTGAAGGAGTCAAACAACACGGCTGGGGTAGTGGTGGCTGAACCCCCTAAAATGGCATGCAGCTCATCATAGAAGCGGCATGTTTGGGGCTCTGACCCGGAGCGGCCGTTCGCCTCTCTGGTTTTCTGGTAGGCTTGCCTCAGCTCCTTCAGTTTCACGCGGCACTGCTTCGGGTCCCTGTTATGGCCTCTGTCCTTCATGCCCTGGGAGATCTTGACAAAGGTTTTGGCATTTCGAAAACTGGAACGGAGTTCTGATAGCACGGATTCCTCTCCCCATACAGCGATCAGATCCCGTACCTCCCGTTCGGTCCATGCTGGAGCTCTTTTGCGATTCTGAGACTCCATCATGGTCACCTCTGCTGATGAGCTCTGCATGGTCACCTGCAGCTTGCCACGCTGGCCAAACAGGAAATGAGATTCAAAAGTTCGCGGTTCTTTTCCTGTCTACCTGGCCAGTGCATCTGAGTTGAGAGTGCTGTCCAGAGCGGTCAAAATGGAGCACTCTGGGATAGCTCCCGGAGGCCAATACCGTCGAATTGTGTCCACAGTACCCCAAATTCGACCCGGCAAGGCCGATTTAAGCGCTAATCCACTTGTCAGGGGTGGAGTAAGGAAATCGATTTTAAGAGCCCTTTAAGTCGAAATAAAGGGCTTCATCGTGTGGACGGGTGCAGGTTTACATCGATTTAATGCTGCTAAATTCGACCTAAAGTCCTAGTGTAGACCAGGGCTTAGTCTCTCAGCATGGTACTTAAACATATGTCTAACTTTAAGCACATTACTTCAATGGAACTACTGGCTTGTGTAAAGTTAGGCACGTTCTTAAGTACCTTGCCTAATCAGAGCCTAAATTATCAGGGTACAGGTTACAGTTAAACTGGATAGCTCTGCAGCTGTCAGTAGTGCCACTGGGTGCATAAGTATTTGAATGATTCTGTCCTGAGAGGGGTTGAGGCTGATCTTGGCTGCTGAGCACCTAAAAAGCAGGCCTTAAATTGGACACCCAAAACCAGAGGCACCCAAGATCACTAATCGCTTTGAAAATGTAGGCCAAGCTATTCTAGTGTGCTTCTGTACAACCCTTTCCCCCACTTAACAAATGTGGTGCTCTCAATTTAGTCTCTAGGTGATGTTTGTCTATACAACCTCACATAAAACAGTGTGAGAGTATCTGAGGTATCAATGGAAGAAAGAAGGGAGGTGCCATGTGCACACTGCCTATCTGTTCTATACTTTGATCAATTTCACAAACAATTTTTTCAGATTGCCTCAAGATTAAAAATAGTAAAATGGAGAGGGCATGCATGGAAACATTGTTCTAAAGCTAAGAATCATTTTGTTTATAAAGCACACCCTAACATGCTTCACACTATTCTAACATTCTTCTCGCTATAAATTATTATCATAACATGCTTCTCACTGTAAATTATTATTAATCTTTAGTTTTATTGCAATAGCACAAAGAAGCCACTGACGGATTGGGGCCACATTGTGCTAGTCACCATACAAACACCACTAGAGTGCAGGCAGCTCTGGGATGGAAAATACAGAGTTGGTATGTAGCATAGTAACAGGACACTGCAGGTGCCAGCTGAGACCAGAGTACCAGTGTGCTGAACACTGTATGAAGACATAGTAAGAGTCAGTCTCTGCCCCAAAAGACAAGACAAAGGTGGTAACCTTTAGTAACCATACAAAGAGCAGAAGCAACTGGGAGGGTCTGTTTTTTGTAGGTTTCATCAGAATGTATAAAGTGCTGTATATAGCTGGCCCAGTAGGGAAAATATTTCCTCTCTTTATTATAATTGTATGAGATGGTAGCTGAAAACCTCAGAGGTTTATATAGTGAAACTTTTTCACTGGGCAGAAAAAACAACTTTGCAGTTGAAAGGTGAACCCAGAATATGTAGGATTGAGAAAAAGGATGAGGCAGTAGTTTTTAATCTTCCATAGTCAAACTACAAGGTATTTTAAATTCACTCCATCCAACATCCCCCCCCCCCCGAAGCGTGATTAACATTGTGTAGTCTAGCCTGAATTTACAGGGCCTGATGATGTACTTACTATCTGCCCAAGCAAAATTGCTATGAACTTAAATGGCGAGTGAAGAGCAGTTCAAATTAAAATAAAATCAAGTCACTCTTTTCATTCCCCTTTATTGTTTAGAACTCAACTAGCACTAGGACCACAGCGGAGTCTCAAAGTCAGGAGGTCCCTTGATTCATTCAATCTCTCTCTCTCTCTCTCTCACACACACACACACACACACACAAACTGCAACAAGGACAGTGGAACAAGAGAAGTCGGGGAAGAGCTTTAAATTTTAAAGTTTGAATTTCCAAAAGCAATGGGGAAACGTGGCCGGCCGAGGAAAGAATTGAAATGCGAGGGTGATGTTTTGGATCCTTCTTTAGGTCAGCAGCAAGAAATGCCAGCAGCAGCAATGTCCAGGTGCCCATTCAGTGATATTTTCAACAGTAGTGGGGACTCCATGGAAAAGATCAACACTTTCCTGCAGAATGTGCAGATCTTGCTAGAAGCAGCCAGCTACTTGGAGAAAATCGAGAAGGAGAATAAAAGTAAGTTTTGGTTTGGTTCCCTTCCCCCTTCTGTTTTTCCTTAAAGAGGAAAAGAGCAGGAATGTTTGATGACAACAGAAAATGCGTATGAAGATGTAACAAAGAGAGAAAGCTACTTGGGCTCTGACTGCCAGACGAGACTAAACTGTTAGTTTCATGACAACCAGACAGTGATATTCGGAGGGGGCGGGGGGCAACCATTAAAAAAATGCACCAAGTTTCTTAATTTAAAATCATGTGTTTAGGCTAAAGTTAATTTAGTTGTTTGTTTTTTTTAGTTGTTTTTAAGAGACCCAAGAACACTGGCCCTCAATATTATGTGTATGTGTGTCTATATAGAGGGAGAGAGAGAGACGCATGTTTTCATCCCAACCATAGTCCGATAAATACAAAGACAAGTGTAAAATGCATCAAAAATGGACTAAACTAGGCTTTGAACGGGCGGGGGGGGGGAGCAGTTTGAAGCAAACTTTATGATCAAGCAGGGAACCAAATTATAAACAAACAGTTCGAGAGCTTAATTAAATATCTTGTCCATATTTCGACTCTCCCCTAAAGCTAAGCGAACGCTTTTATTTTCCTTTTCCAGATTTTTTTTAAAGCAGTCTGAACCGAATAACAAATTACTGGGGGGGGGGGGGAGTAATTATATGTGGTAAGGGATTTCCACCGCCACCACCTTGGGTAGTGTACTCGTCAGCAAAAAATAAATAATCCAGAACGATTCATACGTTTGCAACGTCTCTGAGCACAACTAATAGACAATAACAGCAGGAAATAAATAGCCTGGCTGGTGTTTAATCTAGCCTTACAACACTGAAGGTCAGCGAAGGAAGAAAATAAATGATCAGATGCACCGTGTCAGCCTCCGCAATAAAAAAAAACAACCCCCCCCCCCCCGAAGTCCTAATCCAAACCTAGCTCCCTGCTGAATTAAGTTGTTGATCTGTATTTAAGGGGGGAATTGTTTGGCTTGAGGAAATGTTCCTTAGATAAAGTATCCCCGTCCCCCCAGAAAAATGATCTTTGTATGTTTCAATCGCAATTATATCAGCCAAGCCTTTGTTGATCGCAGACTCTTTTATAGGGAGTGGGGGAAGCGTGTGTGTAAATAGAGAATTGTTTCCTAAAAGGATGGTGTAATAGGGCTTTTTTAAAAAAGGGCTAATACCTCGGAATCAATGGAAGCTTGATGCTGGAATCAATCAATGGAATCAATGTTAGCTAATGCCTTGGCATCAATGGAAGTAGTTCGGGGGGGAGGGGGAGGGGTCCACATACAAAATCAGTTTCGTCTCCCAAAACAAGGGGTCTTATACTGATCCAGGGCCGTTTCCCCAGTTTAGGGGAGTCACCAAAGTGGGGAAGGATAGTGTAGTTAACTAAGCGACACGTCCTTGTTTTTCTTTCTCTCTCCCCTACGCATGGGGACAGTCACGTAGGCAAGAAGCAAAACTAGCCAGGTAGCCAGTAGAAAAATGTGCGAGGTGGATGTCACTATAAAGGACTTGGCTAGAGCGAGGTTAATCACTTTATTGGTCACCTCATTTCATTAGCGCAGGTGGTAGTGCAAGTAACTAGAATAACTGGATCAGACCTGCCTCCCAATCTCTGAATCAGGGCAAATTGCATGCGGTTCTCTACAACAACAACACACTAAATATCCACCCAGACACTTATTTATGACCCTGTTTTAGTTATTCCTCTTTCTTCATTTTGTTATGACTGTCAGAGAGTAATGGGAGAGGCACAGACTGAAGAAGGATCAATAGATTTGTGTAACTAGGATTCAGAAATATGGACTTGAGACACAATTGAAGCCACAGAATTCCCCTCTGATGATAGTCCTTCTCTGGTCTCTATCTCTCTCTCTAGCATGAGACCATGCAAAATATTGTTACAGCCGCTGTCTGCTGAGAGATCTGGTGCATCTCCTGAAGGGCTATAGGAATTATCTAGTATTATGCATTTGAAATATTAAATGTTAAACTGCAGCCAGAAAATCCCACCTCCATCCCTAACACCTCTCTGGAGGGGGAGAAGGTATCTCTGCTGATAAAGCCTGCATTAAAGAATTAAATGTATTCTGCATGCTATGGGGAATTGGCTTGCTTAACATCCTAATATGCAGCTAACAGTTTGCAAAAAGTACTTTTTTAAAAACAGTCAGGAACCATTCTTTTTAAAGGGAACATTATCAAATTAATATTTTTTAAAAATACACACAAAAATCCCGTCTGTATTTACAACTGCAATCAGTACATATGATTTAAGAAAACCCAAAGCAACTACCCTTTGTGTGTCAATAATGCCTCAGATGATGAAAAGTGAATTGTTTCCTTTACATTTTTTTCTGCTGCTGTTTCACTCTTTGCGCTGTCTGCTTAGTTTGGACAATAAAACGAGGCTGGCCAGTTTCACTGTTTGTTCCTGATGCACTAGTCCAGTGCAGCGAACGTTTGGGGTTGCAGGGCTCCCAGGGAAATGTTTACATCTACACCAAAGTCTATGATCATTGAAACATATGTGTATATTTTTTCTAAGTTGAGTGACAATATTTCTATGCAGGAGGGTTTATTATTTTTTAACAAGACATAAATATTGGGCCTCAACTACTTGACTGTGTCCTTTCTTGTCCTACCCCTCTTCCAAAGTTTCTTTTGAGGGCGAGGCCACAATCCATTCTATTGCCGCTGCCCCAGGTGCACTCTGTCTCCCTGCCTGTATCACAGCCTGCTCCCCTCATCAGTTGATCCTAGGCTCCTCCTCCCAATCGGAGCCACATGGTTTCCACATGGAGACAAACTCCTCATCTTACTGGACTTGACCGAACTTAACAGGCGTGGTTCTGGCTGGCCTCTCTGCCAATGGGAAGCGCCTTTGTCCTCCTTGACGTCACGCGTTGCTGAGTCTGGAGTTTAGAGGGTGGCACCAGCAGCAGAGCAGGGTACTTGCTGGGAGTTGTAGTCAGATGATGTCATAGTCCCTGCTTAAAGTGGCAGGGACAACGCTGGACATTGAATTGCTCGCTAAGTTAAAGTGGGTTTTGTTATAACAAGGGAATGATAACAAGGGCACTTGTTATAACAAGTGCCTGCCAAGGTGTATCCCAGTCCCATCCTGTTCTGTGCAGCGGGTTAGGACCGTCAAGATCTTTATGTTAGTATAAAACAGGTGAGGAAATGCTGCCTTTTGTGGTATAGCTGGCCTGCGTCCTTTTATGCTGCTTGTGCAACAGATCATGTTTATGCACTGTGTGCGTGCAAATGGTTCTTCCTCAAGTGCACAATGCTCTTGTACTTCCGTTAGATGCATTTTATGGAGAGGGGACAGTGAACTAGTTAAGATTTTTTGCAGAGAGAGAAAAACAGAGCACCCATCTGGTGGGATTCTTTTCCTGTCTTGTCAAACATGATCAAGAGCGCCATTTAGGGAGGGCAGAGGGGGCAGTTGCTCCACCCTCCCCCTAAGTTTCATACATTTGGGTGAAGTTTACTGCAGGAGGGAAGATGCCGCCCCCATGTGCCGTCTGCAGCAGCTCCCCCCCCCCCCCCCAGCTGCTGCTGGCCAAGCTGCTCTGACCAGGAGCCTGCCTCCTGATCCCTGTGTAGAGTCCCCGTCCCCCTCCCCTGTACCCAGTCTCCAATGAGCTGGGCTGGGGGGATAGGGAGCCTGTCTGTGTTGGTCGGTGCCTTGGGCCCAGGAGTGGGTGTTGGGGGGGAGGGGGCTGCTGTACTGAACAAGCTTTCTCGCTCCTGAGAACTCAGCTTAAAGAGACTGTGTATGTGTCAGCGCACTATCTCCTTCATGCATTCTCCCCCCCCCCCACACACACACACAGTCTCTCTGACACACCCCCAACACATACACATAGGTGGTGTTGTTGTTACTTGGTACTACCTGTCAAAATGCGCAATGTAATTGTATTCTTTCAAAGTTCGTTAGAGATTAAAGTACTGTTATTTTTCTGACTGGTCTGTCCATTTCATCATCTTATG
Source organism: Natator depressus (assembly GCF_965152275.1). Taxonomy (NCBI): domain Eukaryota; kingdom Metazoa; phylum Chordata; order Testudines; family Cheloniidae; genus Natator; species Natator depressus. The sequence goes on along the minus strand of NC_134240.1, from coordinate 115,248,422 downwards.
CTTAAATTTAATTCTTTGAATAGTGAGTTCTAAAATGCCTAACCTGTCCTGGATGGAGTAATTATCATTATTACTTTTATTACCATATTGTGCTTTGTTGCTCATTTATTTAAAATGGTACAGTCAAATAACAGTATCCTTCTAGAATGTAAATTTAGCTTGTACTCACCTTAGCAGTGCCAGTTTTAAAAAAACCATCTAGTAAACATAACTTTAGACACTGTGCAAATGGTTGCTTATTTTCAAATTTGTATATGTAGTTATATCTGTAAAATAACTTAAAATAATTCCACAAAAATAAACGTGGTTCCAAGTCTGATACTAATAGTAATGATGGAATTAAATGTTAGTGAGTCACATACATGGTTGTGATTGGTAAACATACATGCCAAAATAATAAATATATTTCCATTCTTAATAAAAGAGGAAAAAAACATAATAACTTATATTAAAATTAAGTAAATATGTTTTTAGTGGAATGAAAAATAATTGATTAAAATAGAGTATATAATGGCAGTAACACAGAGTGTGTCTGTTAGAGAAAGTAAGCAGATTTTATTTATCTCTACTAAAGGTAATATACAAAGTATCAAACTTAGGTTTCTGATATCTGTAGTAATGCCCCAAAACTGACACCTCAAGGCTTGGGAATATCTTGCTTTATTATCTCCTGATTGTTCTAAACTTACATATGGATTTAAAATATGGCTTTAATTGGTGTTTGTATATATTTTCCTTTCCTTATATAGGAATTAGCTACAATGCTCCTGTCAGTTAATTTCTAAGTTATCATCAGCAAAAAACCTAGTTTTTGGGTGTCTAAGTAGCCCTTGGAATCATGGTTAAAGTTGCCTGTCCCCCTTCCCCCCCCCCCAACGGTGCACCTGGACACGATCATCACTTTAAGAATCAAAGCTAAAGTGTCCCCCCTCTTTACGAAATGCTTGCAGCACTCTGCTGTGCTTTCTGTTTGTTTTAATTTTGTGAAGCCCATTACAATGCTTGTGAATGGGACTATACAAATTAATTACCGTATATCTTCGTTGAGAAGGCTGCTCTTATTAGCGGTTACTGTCATTGAGCAGCTGCACATTTGCCATGCAGTTTTTAATATAGGATGCCATTGTTTAGTAGGCATAGCTTTATCCATACAAGCTGCAAAAGAAAGTGATCATGTTTCAGAGAAGCTGCCTTTCTGTCAAAGCCACAGGGGGCATTAATTGAAAGCTGCAGCTTCTAAGTGCTAAAATAGGTATTGCTAATAATAAATGAAAGAACAAAGTGCATATTCATATTTTAAATAGCTAAAATCATTTATTTCTTTACATCAATAATTATTTTGCAATATGTCTCTACAAATGACAAGACATCTGAATATATAAACAATCTAGATATCGAGTAGAGAAAACCTACACAATACCTTGCAAAAACTATTTCCTTATGTAAAAAACCCTGACGATGACTATTATGGGAATCAAATCTACTACTGCTGTTTTTTAAAAAATAACAAAAAATCTAGGATCTATCTTAAAGGGACACTGTCAAAATTATATATTTTTAAAACAGAGATTTCCTTACCCTTGTGGCTCATAACACCTAGTGGTTGGGGTGTTTTTTATTCCCCCCCCCCATTTTTATAATTCTTATCAATTTCCTTGTTTAGTTTCTGCATTTCACTCAGCTGGGAACATGAAAATAGACAGGTCAGTTTCACTCTCTCAAGCACCATCTTGACACAAAACTGGAGGACTTAGGTTTGAGGAACCTGATGGGGAATATTTATATCTAGACAAAAAACAAACACAAACCAACCGAAGGAAAAAACCCTCTGTTTTCATTGAAATTTGCCATAATATTAATAATCATGAAAATATTTCTACTACTAGTGGTAGGTTTTGCAAAAACTTTCAATTTTTTATATTTAGACTATCTAAATTTCAGGCCTAAACTCCCTTTCAACAAATGGTTCATTATTCAAAGAACTGCAACAACCCTGTGCTGTATTCTATTTGCAGTTCAAAATACGACTGTCATAAAACAGATGGACTGTGCAGTTAGTGTGTTGCTCTCAAACAAAGAAAAAGGCTATCTGAATTAGGAGACGATCTCTCAGCATTACAGACCCTAGTATACTAACGGTGTAGAGGGAAGAGATGTATCTAAAAGTATATTCTCAGTCTTATTGGACAGAGATTTATGGTCTCAACTCAGATTATTGCACCAAAATGATCCTATGCCCTTTAGCCTGCCAAAGCAGGAACTATTACTCTGTGTACCCTTTGCTGACCAGATGACAAAGGCATCGGTGATGTCTGCTCATGTATGTTCACAGGCTAAACGCACCAACTAGCAATAGCGTAGGTGAAAAGAGCAGAAAGTGTGAAGCTAATGATGGCTATTGCAGCAAAATTCAAGGTAATAAACATCAACATGTCTCCCCTTCCCTGCATTGTGCTGATGTCACCGGACCTCTCCCACTCTTTTTGATCACATTGTTATTATTTAATGGTTATATTATGCTAGCCTTTAAAGGACAACCAGGTATAGCCCCGTTGTGTTAGGTGCTGTATAAACATATAGAGTGACAGTCCCTGCCCCAAAGAGCCTACCCACTAAAAGATAAGGCATAGCAGATAGATGAGACAAACAGACCAGAGTGAGTGAAGGAGATGGGATAACAAAAAATAATAGGAATTCTTAGCCAGCCAGGAGCAGCAATCACAACTCACCTCCGGCCTAGCTGTTATCAAGTGGCAGTTTTCTCTATGCATTACTGCAGAGGTGCATTTTGAGGAGTGCATGAAGGAGGGTAAGGTGGTGGCTTTATGGATTTTGCTGGGAATTTTCCTCATGTGGACGGGGAGAAAGCGTGATGGTGCTTGTGGGAGAGGTGGAGAGGCAGGTGATGGAGGCTGGCATCATGGGCAGAGTGAAGGGCAGGAGTTAACCTCACAATAACATTACAGGGCAGATAAGAGAGGCACTAAATTGTGAAGGGCTTTGAAAGTAATAAGACAAGGACAAGAAGTTTGTGTCTGCAGTGGAAGAAGGGAAGCCAATGGAGGGAGTTTAATAGAAGGTAGCATAGTCAGAGCGCCGAGCCAGGAAGATGACCTCGGCAGTAGCAAGATCAAGTTTGCTAGCTATTCTTCTCTGTCAACATATGTTCCCTGCCTGACATACCAAGCTAATTGATGCTTAACTAATCATTACACGGATTTAAAATACTGTCACAAACTTTCTTCACAGGGGATTAATAATTCAAGGGTATGGAGCCTTTCACCTGTAGGGCAGGTTGGTAGTGTGCTAGCAGTTCACTGGCCTATGAGAAACGAGTGGATGGTTTCTCTGCAGTTCCCCCTAGACATGTTTATAATCGCAGACACCATCACCATGGTGATTAATAGCAGAGGAGTCAAGGATCGAATGGGCCACGTGGAGACTGTACTGCCTGTTTATTCCTATTGATGATCCTTCTAGGTCAGAGATGAGGTGTCCATGGAGCACTATAGAGATGTTGGCACCACCACTACCTGAACTGCACATGTTCTTGGGCTAACCAGAGAGCTCCACAGTCCAGAACCTGTCACCAGCATTAAAATCCCTTACAGTGGTTAAATTCACTTTACCTTATCAGAGTTCTTAACTCTCCACAAAACAACGTGCACGAGGCAACCATGTCTGGGTGTGCTATTGCTTCATTAGAAAGATCTGTTTCTCCATTTAATACACTGTATTAGAGCTAGTGAATATAATTGAGCTGTTATTTTTCCAACTGGGCTTCGGGAAATGAGTTGCACTGCTGACTGGCTGTTTGGCATAGTTCTCGCTACACCACCACCAAAAACTCAGGGCCAACACATCTCGGTATGGGTTTCAAGATGACCTGTTCCTATGAAGTGAGCTGTAGCTCACGAAAGCTTATGCTCAAATAAATTGGTTAGTCTCTAAAGTGCCACAAGTACTCTTTTTCTTTTTGTTCCTATCCTAGAAAGTTAACCCTGGTTTGAAAGGGGCAAAAACCTCCTGTGAAAAATGCCAATGGCTATTTTCAGAAATCAGAGGTCTCCTGAGGGCAATCCTGTTGGCATACTGTAAACTCTGGAATTCTACATTAAAGACAGCAACAACTGGAAATAAATTGCAGCATCCAAAAGTGGCTGAAAGACTGAGGCAATAACTCCTCTGGATTGTGGAATAAAAAGACTGTTAGAAGGCTGTAGAGTAAATTAAAATGATCTGTGTTAAACAACATGGGCCCAGCTCTGCACTAGCATGTACACACGGGACTCTTCCTGATGTCAATAGGAGTCGCACACGCATTCAGTGACCTCATTTGATGTAATATCCACGTATGTAATACGTACAGAACACAGTATGTTCCATGCTTATTACACAAATGGCCACCTGTTGCCCAGCTCCTTTTCAAAGGCTTGAGTGCAAATGAACAATTTCTTGGGACACTAATGTCCTTGTTTGGATGCCTAGCAGAGGTATTCATTCATGGGACAGTTGACTTTATCCTCTGGCAGAAAATAACTACAACTTACTAGAAGCCTGGCTTTCAGTTGCTAGCTTTGTATAGTGACCTTGCATGCTAGGAGTGGCTAACAAGTGACCTCAGAATTGTCCCTAGCTATTGAACAGTAATTTCTAAGGTAGAAGAAAACTGATCCCTGAAGGTGAGTCAACAGCATCCTTTCAATGCAACTTCTTCCATTGGCTGTTACTCTTTTTACCATACAGAGGTAATGATGCAATATGTATTGCCAAGCTGTACTTAGCAAAGGATAGAATTTTTAATTTCACTGTGTGCACAACTCCCATTGAATCAATGAAAGCTTTACATATGGATCAACGGCAGTGAATGTGGTCTTAGAGCTTAAAGCAGGAGCGGGCAAACCTTTTGGACTGCGGGCCAAAATTGTATGGAGGGCCGGTTAGGGGAGGCTGTGCCTCTCCAAACAGCCAGGTGTGGCCCGGCTCCCCGCCTCCTATCTGACCCCCCTGCTTCTTGCCCCCTGATGGCTCCCCCGGGACTCCTGCCCCATCTACCACCCCCTGCTCCCTGTCCCCTGACAACCCCCGAATCCCCCACACCTGACTGCCCCCTGCTGCCCCATCCAATCCCCCCTCTCATTCCTGACTGCCCCCCCGGAACCCCTGCCCCATCCAACCCTCTTCTTCCCCGCCCTCTGACTGCCCCAACCCCTAACCACACCCCCGAACTCTCCTGCCCTCTATCCAACCCTCCCTGCCCCCTGACCACACTGTCTGGAGCACCGGTGGCTGGCAGTGCTTCAGCTGCGCCGCCCAGAGCACCAGGTCAGGCTGCGGCTCTGCAGCCCCGCCGCCCAGAGCATTGTGCTGGCGGCATGGCGTGCTGAGGCTGCGGGGGAGGAGCTGGGGGCTAGCCTCCCAGGCCAGGAGCTCAGGGGCCAGGCAGGAGGGTCCCACGAACCAGATGTGGCCCGCGGGCTGTAGTTTGCCCACGTCTGACTTAAAGCAATGTAGTCAATGGAGTAATATAGAGCTCTTCTTCCAGCCAGCTAGCAAGGAAGCTCCATCCATTCCTCCCAGATTTTGATCTGGCCACAGTGATTTATGCATTGGTCACCTCCAGGTTGGATTACTGTGCCTCACTCTGTCTGGGCCTCGTAACAAAGTTCACAAGGAGGAGAAATACAACAGGGCACTCAAAGATAAAATCCTAAACCAAGAAGACCACCACAAATTGATCATACTTCTCAAGGGTAAAGCACTTTGAGAACCTCTGAAGAAATGCCCTATTTACCCATATTCAGAGAGGTTAGCTTTCTTGCATCTTACGTTAGGCTTTCTCTTCTTGGATTTAACATCCTTTTTTAAGCAAGATCCTGCTCTTACTTAGCTTTGCAGTTGGATCAATCAAGACACAAGTCAATCAAGTGACTTGACCGAAGTCATGGACTCATCTTGGATTAGAATAACCTGTGGAGGAGTGCAAGTCTGAAAGCAAAGCAAAGTATCATTCTCCAATCTACTCGAAAGTGGCAGCTGAAAAGCCTATCTGGCTTTGGGTTTTTTTCTTGCTGACCTGCTGTGAGATGTCCTATTGACACTTTGGCCTGGATCCTCAAAGGTATTTAGGCTCCTAACTTCCACAGAAATCAACCTTTGAGGAGCTGAGCCTTTCTGCCTTTTCCAGTCAAGCTGTACAGAATTAGATTTCATGTTTAGGTCCAACAGCGTTATTTTTTATCTCTTTACAACTTTAGCCTGTTGGAGGGACAGTGTATCACAAGTAGTGTAACCCAGAGGAGACTCAATCCACTTTTGAGATGGGGTTCAAAAAGATCTGGTATAGGTGAAGGTGTTTGTGTCATACCTTGCAAGAGAATGTTCAAGAGTGGAAACACAAACCATATTTTAAGGGCACCGTAAGTCTTTTATTGAATGCACTGCAACAACTAGAGGGATGCAGGTGGCAGGCTGTGCTTGGAAAGTCCTCCAGTCAGGTGAGATAAATTCTGCCTCATGCAGTGTTTAAAACTATCAATAAAAGAGTGGTGACTTTGTAGTTCCAGTCCTCAGTGGCATGCAGGAGAATTGGATGTTAGTCCTCCTAGCCTCTTGTTCTGCAGGGCACCAAGAGCTGTAAGTGCTACAGAGCTAAGCCCCTCAAACATTTTGTGTTCAAGCCCTATTGATCACCGGTCACCCCTCTGGATCCTGTCCACTCCTCCTTGGTCACAAGGGTGGTAGTTCTAATATAATGCTTGAAAGGCAGGATTAAAAATTGCAGAGGATTGTTAGGAGCTTCAAATATTGCTCCTTTGCCCCTGCAGAATATGTATTGTTAAAATACAAAGGAATAGTTGTTGTATGTCAGCTGTGGCAAACAAGATATGTACATATATAATATTGCCATTTCTGTGGTCTTTCTGGAGATTGCAATAACTATTGGGAGAGAAGGGGTTAATAAAATAAAAAAATATTCAGGGCAGGGATGGAACACCAACTGATTTTAACCGAAAAATAATAGCCCGTATTTAAGATTTATTTCAGGTTTGCAAAGTACTGTATTTTCTAGGGCCTGGGGTCTGGTGGTTAGAGCCAGGGATTGGGTATCACGGTTCATGAGTGTGGATGAGTGTGTGACCTTGAGTAAATCATGTAACCCTTCTGTGCCTCAGTTTACCCATCTGTAAAATGGGGAGAAGAAAATCTAAAGCCATGGGATCTTGTGAAGCTTAATTAATTACTTATTGTAAAGCCCTAAGAGATTCCCTCATGAAAGGTTCTAGATTAGTTCAAAGTATTAAGTATTATTGCTATAAACCACATCTATTCCACTTGGTTAAATTAGTAAGGCAGCATTTCAGATATAAATATTAACTGATTCCTGCACTGCAGATTTCTTCTTGGATTCAAATTGTTGCTAAGGAGGAGGGAAAGGCCATCAGGGAGAAGAACAAATCCATTATTAAGGCTGGAAATGGAGGGCTGCCGAAGTGCCATTTAATAAAATGTAAAAAGACCCTTTCTAAAGGGTGAAGCTGCAGAACACAATGAAAATGAATCACAGCTGCCAGAGGAGATGCCAAGCAGCAAGCACTTACAACTAGAAAACTGTACTTAGAGATCATCCTGAGCCACTAAATGAAATGATCTCACTGTCCCCTAAAATAACCCTTTCCTCTTCCCCTCCCCAGCTTTGCAAGTGTATTGCTAGACTACATTTTAATTTGACTTTGGATTTTTAGTTGGCATCAATGTATATGACATCAAGCAGCCCTAACCCTCTCAAGGAAGCTGCCTCATGTCATTCATTTCCCACCCACATTTGTCTCCATCTCGTACAAATCTGGCATTTTGCAGTAGGCCTTGAGATGACAGCTGAAATACTCTTCAAATGCTGCTGTAACACAGCTTGCATACTTCTCGAATGCTCCTCATTCTGAAGGATGTCCTGTGTTTTTAGCCCCAAATTTACCTTTACCGTGCACAGACCTTCTGTGGTCTATCTCTCAGGTTAATTTAAATTATTAGCATTAGAAATACTGACTCATGACACTGAGGCTATAGTCAGTGTTCAGGTCCAAGAACTGATCCCACATAGCTCTCTGTACAATCTCCCCCGCAATTGTTTGATCACACTACTGCTCTCTTTTGTTTCTCTTATTTTGTCTTTGCTCCCACTTTGTGGAATGTGCATTTCAGGTGATTGAGAGAGAAGTTTGTGTCCACACATGCCACAGCACTCTCTTTGCAACCCACTGCAGGCTCCCTCATTTTAATTCAACTGTAAGTCCCACCTTGGGCAAGCTGAAAAGCTGCTCAGAGTGAATAATGATAAAGGCCCAAGTCCTGCAATCAGACCAGTGTAGGACAACTCCTGTATTTGTGTGGAACCCTAATGAATTTTGCATGGATACAGGAATTCAGATTAATGGAACAGATTTCAGGATCAGGGCCACAGAAGGTGAAACTCGGCATTATTTGTTTCTTAAGGGTCCTACCAGCAACGAGCTGAAGTGGTGATCAGAGGAGCTCTGAGGGCACTAAACCAATGCAAAATGGTATGGGGAAAATTCTCCTAGAAATGTTTAGACAACCAAGAATCAAGATGCTGAATTATTTGATACAGTGAGACACTTTTTTAAAAAAGAGTAATATTATTTAAAAACTCCTTAATTTGTTTTTAAAATCTTATCTAACCACCCCTGCCCCCATTTATATCTTAGCACTATATGCAAATTTGCTCATGTAGTAGAGGGTCACATAATAAACAGAGTTCGATCATTGAGGTCATAAGCTTGTGAGGTCGACGATGTAATCACCTGATGTAGGGACCCTATAAATATTGAATTAATACTATATTTGACCTGAGGCAAAAGGCTATTTCAAAGTCATTTAACAGTGACACAACAGAGCCTTTTCCCCTTTAGATTTTGCTATATTTATTTGGAGGTTATAGATTTAGAAGGGAGCAATATAATAAGCAAAAAGTGGCATTGCCTAGCTCAGGAAGGTTGACGGGTGAAAAACATTTTGCTAACTCTCATGATATTCGCTGTTTTTGTTATAGCCCCAGTTCCTGGAGTCAAGCGATGATGTGAGAATCTCAGCTTTCATTTAAAAAATGAAAGGCCTCCCAGTTGTGGAGGAAAGCTTGAAAATGTGACCTCAAAAAGCAGAAGACTAATAAAAAGAATCAAAATTTGTCTTATTTTAAAAATCTGTGAAATGGCAAAAGAGCCAAATGAGGGTAAAGAAACTAAACCCACATTATTTCACATTCTCTCATCTTGTTGACAACTTTTTTTTTATTTTTATTGAGAGTCTTGGGATGTTTTGTTTAAAGTGCCTGCTCCTGGAGATAATTCATTAGGTGACAATCTCAGCTTTCATTTTAAAAAATAAGTTTCTAGCCCCCATGGTTGCGGAGAAATGCTTGAAAATTTAACTTAGATGCATCCTAAATGCTCAGAAATCAGAAAGCAAATAAGCCCAGTTAAAAACAACAACATGATTTTTACGCCATTCTAATGGGGGTGGGGGTCAAACTGATGACTTTTGGATATTTGGGGTTGGCAATACTGCATCTGCTCTGTGCCATGTCTTTCATTTTGGGTCTTTGTCCAACTTCTAAGGCTGGCGTTTACACATTGTCATTAGCAGGTTTCAAGCTCCCCCACAGTAACCTTAAAAGATGCTGGCAAAGTTTCAAGTCCTGCACACTTACCATGATCGTTTGTCACTGTTTACAAAAAAGGGAACACTAAAATATATATTTTTAAGGGCACTGAGTATAACAGAGAATGGGCTGCAGAGCCTGTGCACCAGTGACTCTCTCCATGGTTTAACACTGCTACTAGTTAGCATATGTATAGTGCTTCAAATGTACAAAACATTGTAATAGCATTATGTAGTGCTGCTTTGCTCTTCTGTGTCACCTCTTACATGTTGATCTCAAAGCACTTTATACATATCAAAGAACTAAGCCTCTCAGAGCTATATGAGGTAGGTAAGGTCCCTTGCCCCTATTTTGCAAATGGGAATGAGGGACGGAGCAATCAGTTTACCAATGTCATGCAGCAAGCCAGTCATATCAGAGCTGTGGCTAGAACCCTGATATCCTGACACACAGACACGTGTGCTAAACCTGTTCTGTACCTAAGTAGCAGGGAAGCTGAAGAGTATGAAGAAAAGGGCTATTAAAAAACACCAACACCACGAATGAAAAACAACCCTACAGGGGTCCTGCATTTTTGGTTCAAATCTAAATTCCTCTTATTACAAAATACTAGATCAACCACTCTAGGCCTGATTCTTCACTGTCATGTACCTTGTAGTATTTCAGAGCTGTCCAAAGCAGATGTAAAATGCTACCATTCTGATTTAGTAGCATTCTGAACCCACTTTGTACACTCCGCTTTCGTGGTGTTATAGCAGTTGGCCTACTAATATGGAACACTTGGGAGTGTTTTTAAGGGCAGGGACACGGTTGTCTGAAAGTCACCCGTGTCCGGTGTTTGTCATGTGGACTATGTGAAATGAGTTGGTGATTCTTAGTCACATTTCCCAACGCACAAGAAGAACTATCTTCAGTTCCTGGCTCTGACAGAGGCTCCCTGTATGACACGTCGCGTAAACCTCTATCTTGCAAGCTGCTTCGTTTCAGCATAACCCTGTCTGCGTGGATCCCTATTAGGCTCTGCCCATTCAGAGCAGTTTGCAGGATCAGAGCCTTAACTCTCTGAGCCTGGGTTTCCCATCTGTATGTCCCTTCTCCTACTCTGTGGCCCTTTTGTCTATTTAGAATATACGCTAAAGGGATACAAGATCTCCTACTTGGTGAATGAACTTCATTCATGTACCAGACCCGCCCCCCGCATCATGAGACTCGCTTAAAAATTACAAATGTTTTAAAAAAATAACTTTGGGGGAAATTGTATTTGCCTTTTAGCTTTGGAGCTTTAAGGGGTGGGGCATTTTCAAACTCTTCTCTTCCTCCTCCTTGAGACGGGCTAGAAGCTTGTGTTTTTTTAAATTAAAAATGCAAGTTGTGATTCTTACATAATCCCAGGACTCCAGGAGCTGATGCTTTAAGAAAACCAGTCAACCCAGCCAGAGTCAGCACCGCCCTTCTGCCTACAGCCCCTATCGGGCCGGGGCAGCTAAGCAATGCAAGGAAGGTGCAATAAAACCGGTTTAGACCCTGGCTGCTGTCATCCCTGTTGACGGCCTCAGCAGCGCGCAGGCCCCAGTGGAGGTTACCTTCTCGCTCGCCTCCAAGCGGGACTGCCTGAGGCGCGTCCGCGGTGTGGCCCTGCCGGGGCTGGCCCCTTTCACTGGCACCAGACTAACCTGGGATTAAAGCACGTGACGGCCGGTAAGGGGCAGAGCGCGCCAGCCTCCCCTCAGGAGGCGCGGGAACGCACAGCACGGCCAACGGCCGCTCCAGGGGCGCGCCTGTCTCTGCCCCGAAAGGGAGGAGAGAGGCGGGAAGAGACACGCTTCCCACAATGCATCGCGGCACCCTCTCCTGCGGGAGGGGGAGGCGGCCGGGAACTACATTTCCCAGGCGGCTGTGGGGCAGCGGCGGTCGTGAGTCCCCTCCCCCTCCCGTGGTCGCTCGCCGGAGGTAAACAAAGTGTGAGAGGCCGACGGACGCCGCCGCAGGGCTCTGCTGTGGGGCGCCGAGGGGACGGGTCCGGACCCGGGCTTGGAGCAGAGATGTAGGGGCAGGACCGAGGCTAGAAAGGGGGGCAGAGTGTGGGGCAGGAGCAAGGCAGAGAGTGGGTGTGAGGCAGGGTTAGGAGTGGGGGGAAGGGCAGCGTGTGGGGCAGGAGCAGGGGGCAGCGTGTTGGGCAGGAGCAGGGGTATCTGGCTGTTTGATTCTCTCTTATTACACGTTATTCCTGCCCCAGTGGCTCTCTGGAGGCAGCAGGAGACGGGACTGCACCCCAATCCTGTGTGGCTCCCCCATCCTTCCCTCCCTGAAGGAGACGTATCCTGGGGACGCTGTCATTGATGTGAAGAGTCCAGATCTCGGGGAGAGAAGGAGCTCTGTCACCGCTCCCCTTGGCCGCTCCTGGTGCCTCAGGTGGGGGATTGGAGTGTGGTGCTTCAGGGCTGCAACCCCCCTCCCCAAGCCACCTACCTGGGGGCCATGGAGCGGGTGCAGATGATCAACATCCAGCGGCTGCTGGAGGCGGCAGAGTATCTGGAGCGAAGGGAGAGAGGTAATGGGGGGAGGGATGCTGGGGTGACAGCTCCCCAGGGAAGGAGTGGGGCTTGGGGGAGAAGGGGAAGGGAGGGTTGTGGTGAGAGAATCCCATGTATGGAGAGAATCCCATGTATGAAGCACCCTGGGGGTTGGTGGTGAGAGATTTCCCATAGAGGCAGGGAGATTGAAAAGGTGGGGATAGGGGTGAGGGGCTTCCATGGATGCTGGGGTTGGAGTTGGAGATCCCTGCAGAGGGGGAAGACTGGGGGGAGAGCGTCTGGTATGAACGGTTCTTGGGGATTGGGGTGAGCTCCCCACAGAGAGAGATGGGGAGGTCTGGGGCTACGGAGAGCCTGAAAACACAATGGGAAATGCCTATTTTACACTGTGTCCAGCTCAAACAGCTTGAGCGAGGACCAGGGAACCAAGCTGCCCAGGCCATTGTGTCAGCTTTCAGTGTTTTCTGGGATCCTCTCCCCAAGGTTTACAGGGGCTTAAACCTCCTCCCCTGGTACTGGCTTAATAGTCCCTATCTCCCACAATGATATGGCTCTAACCCCTTTCTCACACAGAGTTCTGCCTCCCTCCTGGTTATTGCAGGTCACTTGTTCTCTCTCTCCTCCTCTTTCCCGCCCCCCCCCCCCCCCCCCCGGGTTATTTCATGCTTCTGGCCTTCTTTCCTTAGATCATTGGGTTCAAGTGAATGAACTTTTCTTCACCGGTTTCTCTCATGTGTTGATTTTTGTGCAGAGTGTGAGCATGGCTATGCCTCGACCTTCCCCTTGTTACCAAGCCCTGGACTGCAGGATCCAAAGCCAATGCGGAGGCTGAGCCGGGTGAGGAAACACAGCAGCGGGGGCAGCAGTACAAGCACTGCCAACAGGTACCACACTGGGAGGCAGGGATGGGAAGTCATGGGGTGCAATGAAACCCGGGGCTGGGGGAAAAAGAGGAGACGAGATGAAAGCTCCTGGCTGGAGACCGTTGTGCCTGCTACTGAGAGATACCTTGCTGGAAAACTGGGCGGAGTCTCAGCGCAGGGGGATCCAGAGCTGAGAGCTGCCATGTTGGGGACTTGACGCTGGGAGCAGAGGAGGCACGGGGGGCTATAGGTGGCTTGGCACTGCCACCTGATTCTACACCATGATCTTGAAGCTGGAAAGAGAGGGAGCATAGTGAGATCTTGGGCAGGGACAGCAATACTAGTATGACCAATAGGTGTCCCCTCTCTTTTCTCTTATGTTTTATGCTACCTTCCCATCTCAGAAGTTTGCTGCATTTCAGCAGGTAGACAGCAAGTGTAGCACTTTGGGATTGTAATGATAAATGTCAGGCAAAGGAAGGAAATGACCTCTCCAAAATGGTACTGGATATTTACTAAATCAGCATCTCGTAAAACAACAGAGTGGCGTAACTGGCTTCTATACATGACACACTAAACTAGATACTAGAAAATCTCTGGCTGTCTTTCACCCAGATTCCTGGCTTTCAGAAAGTTGGGGTTTCAGTCTCCTTTCCATAAGGAGCTCCCTGCTTTCTGACTGCCAGTCACAGAATTTAGGAATTTACTCTTTTATAGGAGACCATGTTGTGTTGGTTGCTGGCCTGGTAAATCTAGGAGAGACAACCAGCTGCAGCCCTAACATGTTGCCTCTGATTCATTTCTGCCATCTTTTCTTCCTTCCAGCTGAGATTTAACTCTTTTTCTGTTACTTTCTCTCATCCCTGAGAGAGTGGACCATTCTCACTGGGACCTCTTGGGATGAAGATGCTACAGAAATGTAAAGAATTAGTATTAAAACAGGAAACTTCCAGACTAGCTATATAGTCTTCAAACAGAGCTCAGCCTTACTACAACAAGGCTTACATGATATGTAAAATGAAGGAGGGCTCTTCAAGTGATAGAGCTTTCCCAAGGACATGGGGAAGGGGTGGTAGATTGGGGTGCTCGTGTGTATTCTCTTCTGTTTTCCACACTCCATTTCCCACATGCTTGGTAATAATGTGGCTGGGAGTAGTGTTGGAACTACTTGCTACAGAGAAGGTTTCCTCATCAGAATCAGCATCATCCTGGACGGTTTCCTGTGATTGAGAGAGGAGTGTGTTTTAATTTGCTTCATTGCATAGCTGCACGATCTTTTCCCTGTTGATTTCAGTGCAGTTCTGTTTATATTCCTGCTGCCTTTTGATCCCAATTCCAAATCTATGGTAACTTCTGCCTGTGCTGGAAAATTATTGTGAGTGCAGCATTAAGATCTGTTTTCTACCCTGCATAGAGTGGGACCATGGAGCCCCAAAGTTTCCCCTCACTTTTTTTCCTCCTGCACCACTTTCCTTCAAAGGCCTTTGTCATGGTGACCTTCCCTCTGAGGAGGAGGGCTAGAAGCAGATCCCTTGGGAGCTTCTTAGCACCAGTGCCTGCATCTTCTATAGAGTTGTGAAAAGTACTCCTCTCCTGGGGTCTGATTGCTCTGAATACCCTGTCAGTAGAGAGCCCTGATATGCAGCCCTCATGTGGGAGCATATGATATTAGACCAGTATGCTTGTGGACAGGACATGAACAAAATAAAAATCTCTGAGGCCACAAGAAAATAGAGACAATGTTTTGTAACCTTATTTAATGCCTCCTTTGTATGCTTGGTACAGAGGGCAGAGGCTTTTTGCGGGCGGGGGTTGTGGTCTTAACATGAAGTATGTTGGCTCTCTCTTTGATTTTTTTAAAGCTGTTGCATGCATGAGAGCTTGTCATGAACTGGCTGGGGTATGTGTCTAATAGTGCCCTCTACTGGATGGAATTGGACCTGCTCAACTGTATGTCATAGGCCTTATACTGCTGATGGATAGGCTTGACAGAATTTGACTCTTTTATAATTAAGATGGATTATATCAATGTTTATTTGTAAGCATTTTTTTCAATGTTTATCTAGTCAGATTTTCACAGTTGCACAAAATTATGGATTTTAAGCATTTTTAAAATTTTTTATCAATTACAGTTTTCACAGTTGCAGGAAATTATGGAGGTTCAGACAGTGGGGGGAGGGAGGCAGAGGATATTTAATGTCAGCAGATGTACAAATACAAAAAGTTAAAGCTTTATAACCATTAAAACACAAATTGTCAACATATGTAAAAATATTCAAATAAAATAGCCTTAAATCAAACTGAAGCACCATATTCCTTATTTTGCCTGTAGGTAAATTTCAGTGATCATCGCTGGAAATATTTTTTCATCAGTGTGTCCGTGTATGGGGTAATCCACATTTATTGATTAAAAATCTAATCCTTCCAAGCCTACTTACAGATAATGGGGATTCTCTTTTAGCTCAAGTCATAGCCAGCCAGTGCTTCTGGAATGAGATGATCAGAGTTCCAAATGGCTATGATGTGCAGTATGGTGACAACTGTGCAGTTCTAGGGGACCCCAGATTTTCTGGAATCTGTTTTGCATAGCTTTGTGAATGCAGCATGAGCACTTGTTAAAATAGGATCCATTGAGTCCCTTTCTGTTAAAATCAAAGGGTCACTTCGGTAGTCTGTGTCGAGTAACTGTCTAGTCAAGTTGTCTAAGGTTTGGTATTCAAAACCTGGTACTAGTTTATGGGTAGAAACTTAAGTTCTGTGGTGGTGGTTTTTTTGTTTTTGTTTTTTGTTTTTTTTAAAGATTGCACATCTCATGAGAAAAATAATCTATTTATTGTAACAAAAATATGGGAAGTCCTATAGGTGAATGCCCAGTGTTGCATTTTGAAATCTAAAGTACGATTGACAAAAAGTTCTCTCAAGCACATCTAATGAAATATACAGAATTTGTTTTGCTTACTTTGTGTGTCTTTAAATTAGGACGCTTTGGTTCATTTAAAAAAAACCATGCAGGGCTAGATGACGGAAAGTTCTACAGATCCTGGATGTTCTTGTTTTCATTGGAGGAAAAATACATATAGTTAAAATCCAAACATTATCCTGCAGCATCTGCAACCCAGACATTGTAGCTGTTTCTTTCCGCATGTTCCATCCTGTCATGGCACAGTTACTAGAGAAATACAGAAGAGTGTAGAGCCAGCCTATAGGAGTGGTGATGCAGTCTCTCTTTTTTAAAAAAATGTGCAAGTTCTTCTAAAGTGTGAGAGAGTTTTTTTTAATATTACACCTCAAATGTAAATAAAATAATGAAGAAAAACATTCTCTCTATATAATGAAACAAAAAAGGGAACAAACAGGTGAGGTTCTATGGCCTCTTGAGCCATTTCCGTGCCCTAGTGGCAAATGTGTGGTGACAGTGACATCATTTAGAATGTTTGGGGCACTGCATTGGCATTGCAGCTGTATAGCTGTATGGCTGTGGTGGAAATGGGAGTTGCTGGACCTGAAAGAAGTGAAGTCCTTTTTTAGATGATAATACATAAACAACCCGATTCAAAGCCCACTTCAGTTAGTGGAGTTCTTCCACTAACTGACGTGTGTTTTGTTTCCACCCCATTGTGTGGAAAGCCCCTCGTATTCGACATGAAGCAGTGATGTTCCTGGAATTCAGTAGTCTATTTCTGTATTGCCCTGGTCTAAGGTTTGTCTCATGTAGTACTATGTGCTCTGCTGAACACCACTTTCAGTGTGTTGCCTCTCTTCCCAACTTTGGCTCTGATCCTGAAGTTGATGGTACGCAGCCAGATTACTGTGGCTGTGGGGCAGTCCCTCTACAGTCAATGTTGCTTGCAGGATTGAGGCCTATGTCTATTGTGAATGGGTATTTTAAAGATCATTTTGGATCAGTGACTTGTATTATATAATAACGTCCCTCTACTCAAACATCTAGACACATGATTAGTTTTACTTGCATGGTTACTCCTATTAAATTCAGTAAGACTATCTTGTGCTTAAAGTTAAGCACCTGTGTAAGTATCTGCAGGTGAGGCTTTCTGTGCTGCAGAACCTATAACAAGAGAGAAGTTTAAAAACAAAGTGCCTTGGTGCTTAACTCTTCCCTTTGCTTTAGTTAAATCCTCAGCATTTTTTAACATGATGGTTTTTTACTCATTCTTAACAAGATTAGGTGATTTCAAGTTCTTTATGTGAAGATGAAAAATAGTAATTTTTCATGTTCACATGCAGTGTCATTTATATAATTTACATGTGTTAGGAAGCAGACATTTGTGGGACAACAGTTGATTTCTGAGAACTTGCAAGAGGAGAGTGAAATATACCATTGGAGGTTATATTTATGTTGATATATCAGGAGGTTATTGTCTTTGGTATTACTGGGAGCTACTTTTGTGGATCCTTCACATATCAGTGGAAGGTGCTTAGACCTGATTATGTGAAAGATGCGTTATATTTAAGGCCTGATATGTCTGACTGTTATTTATAAATTTTGAATAATAATATCAAAGGTTTTTTTAATCAATTTAAATGTTGTATGAACAGGAAATAAAGTAAACATGGATGCCAACTGGGATTTTACCAAAATGTAATCAGTTTAATGAAGTTAAGGCTTATAACAGATCAGAAATTAAATTATCGTATTTGATCATCATCATTTTATATTTGTTTTGTGATCTCCCCAGCACACTGCAAAGCCTATAGTATCTTGGAGACATTCAGGGGCTGATACTGTGAGGTGCCTCATCTCATATATTGCCTCTATATAAGTCCGTGGTACGCCCACACCTTGAATTCTGTGTGCAGATGCGGTCATCACATCTCAAAAAGGATATATTGAAATTGGAAAAGGTTCAGAAAAGGGCAACAAAAATGATTAGGGGTCTGGAACAGCTTCTGTTTGAGGAGAGATTAAAAAGGTTGGGACTTTTCAGCTTGGAAAAAGAGACGAGTAAGGGGGGATATGATAGAGGTGTATAAAATTATGGCAGGTGTGGAGAAAGTGAATACTCTGTGATCATGGGAGACTTTAACTTCCCGGATATAGACTGGAGGACAAGTGCAAGTAATAATAATAGGGCTCAGATTTTCCGACATGCGATAGCTGATGGATTTCTTCACCAAGTAGTTGCTGAACCGACTAGAAGGGATGCCATTTTAGATTTGGTTTTGGTGAGTAGTGAGGACCTCATAGAAGAAATGGTTGTAGGGGCAACCTTGGTTCGAGTGATCATGAGCTAATTCAGTTCAAACTGAACGGAAGGATAAACAAAAATAAATCTGCGGCTAGGGTTTTTGATTTCAAAAGGGCTGACTTTCAAAAATTAAGGAAATTAGTTAGGGAAGTGGATTGGTCTGAAGAATTTATGGATCTAAAGGCAGAGGAGGCCTGGGATTACTTTAAGTCAAAGCTGCAGAAGCTATCAGAAGCCTGCATCCCAAGAAAGGGGAAAAAATTCATAGGCAGGAGTTGTAGACCAAGCTGGATGAGCAAGCATCTCGGAGAGGTGATAAAGAAAAAGCAGAAAGCATTCAGGGAGTGGAAGATGGGAGGGATCAGCAAGTAAAGCTACCTTACGAGGTCAGAACATGTAGGGATAAAATGAGAGGCTAAAAGTCAAGAAGAGTTTGACCTTGCAAAGGGAATTAAAACCAATAGTAAAAGGTTCTATAGCCATATAAATAAGAAGAAAACAAAGAAAGAAGAAGTGGGACCGCTAAACACTGAGGATGGAGTGGAGGTTAAGGATAATCTAGGCATGGCCCAATATCTAAACAAATACTTTGCCTCAGCCTTTAATAAGGCTAATGAGGATTTTAGGGATAATAGTAGCATGACAAATGGGAATGAGGATATGGAGGTAGATATTACCATATCTGAGGTAGAAGCAAACTCGAACAGCTTAATGGGACTAAATCGGGGGGCCCAGATAATCTTCATCCAAGAATATTAAAGGAATTGGCACATGAAATTGCAAGCCCATTAGCAAGAATTTTTAATGAATCTTAACTCAGGGGTTGTACCGTATGACTGGAGAATTGCTAACATAGTTCCTATTTTTAAGAAAGGAAAAAAAGTGATCCTGGTAACTACAGGCCTGTTAGTTTGACATCTGTAGTATGCAAGGTGTTGGAAAAAAATTTGAAGGAGAAAGTAGTTAAGGACATTGAGGTCAATGGTAAATGGGACAAAATACAACATGGTTTTACAAAAGGTAGATTGTGCCAAACCAACCCGATCTCCTTCTTTGAGAAAGTAACAGATTTTTTAGACAAAGGAAACGCAGTGGATCTAATTTACCTATATTTCAGTAAGGTGTTTGATACCGTGCCACATGGGGAATTATTAGTTAAATTGGGAAAAAATGGGGATCAGTATGAAAATTGAAAGGTGCATAAGGAACTGGTTAAAGGGGAGACTACAGCGGGTCATACTGAAAGGTGAACTGTCAGGCTGGAGGGAGGTTGTCAGTGGAGTTCCTCAGGGATCGGTTATGGGACCAGTTTTATTTAATCTTTTTATTACTGACCTCAGCACAAAAAGTGGGAGTGTGCTAATAAAGTTTGTGGATGATACAAAGCTGGGAGGTATTGCCAATTTAGAGAAGGACCGGGATATCATACAGGAGGATCTGGATGACCTTGTATACTGGAGTAATAGTAATAGGATGAAATTTAATAGTGAGAAGTGTAAGGTCATGCATTTAGGGATTAATAACAAGAATTTTAGTTATAAGCCGGGGACTCATCAATTGGAAGTAACGGAGGAGGAGAAGGACCTTGGAGTATTGGTTGATCACAGGATGACTATGAGCTGCCAATGTGATGTGGCCGTGAAAAAAGCTAATGCGGTCTTGGGATGCACCAGGCGAGGTAGAGATAAGGAGGTGTTAGTATCGTTATACAAGGCACTGGTGAGACCTCACCTGTAATACTGTGCACAGTTCTGGTCTCCCATGTTTAAGAAGGATGAATTCAAACTGGAACAGGTACAGAGAAAGGCTGCTCGGATGATCCGAGGAATGGAAAACCTGTCTTACGAAAGGAGACTCAAGGAGCTTGGCTTGTTTAGCCTAACCAAAAGAAGGTTGAGGGGAAATATGAATGCTCTCTATAAATATATCAGAGGGATAAATACCAAAGAGGGAGAGGAATTATTTAAGCTCAGTACCAACATGGACACAAGAACAAATGGATATAAACTGACCATCGGGAAGTTTAGACTTGAAATTAGACAAAGGTTTCTAACCATCAGAGGAGTGAAGTTCTGCAATAGCCTTCCAAGGGAAGCAGTGGGGGCAAAAGACCTATCTGGCTTCGAGATTAAACTCGATAAGTTTATGGAGGAGATGGTATGATGGGATAACATGATTTTGGCAATTAATTGATCTTTAAATATTCATGGTAAATAGGCCCAATGGCCTGTGATGGGATGTTAGATGGGGTGGGATCTGAGTTACCACAGAGAATTCTTTCCTGGGTATCTGGCTAGGGAATCTTGCCCATATGCTCAGGGTTCAGCTGATCGCTGTATTTGGGGTCAGGAAGGAATTTTCCTCCAGGGCAGATTGGAAGAGGCCGTGGGGTTTTTTTGCCTTCCTCTGTGCATGGGGCATGGGTCACTTGCTGGAGGATTCTCTGCACCTTGAAGTCTTTAAACCATGATTTGAGGACTTCAATAGCTCAGACATAGGTAAGAGATTTATCGCAGGAGTGGGTGGGTGAGATTCTGTGGCCTGCATTGTGCAGGAGGTCAGACTAGATGATCATAATGGTCCCTTCTGACTTTAATATCTATGAAAATAAGGAAGTGTTATTTACTACCTCTCATAACACATGAACTAGGTAGGGGTCACCAAATTAAATGAATAGGCAGCAGGTTTAAAACAAGCAAAAGGAAGTATTTTTTCACACAACGCACAGTCAACCTGTGGAACTCCTTGCTAGAGGATGTTGTGAAGGCCAAGACTATAACAGAGTTCATCTGTTCTGCTTATGACCTGGAATGAGTTTGTTGTACTACTTGACTCTGACCATGTACAAGGAGAGGATCTGAGACCACTGTCAAGGGAGGTCA
Source organism: Natator depressus (assembly GCF_965152275.1). Lineage (NCBI taxonomy): Eukaryota > Metazoa > Chordata > Testudines > Cheloniidae > Natator > Natator depressus. The sequence goes on along the minus strand of NC_134240.1, from coordinate 115,227,257 downwards.
CTTTTTCTTTTTGTCTCTCAACCTTAAGAAGGTCCCCTTAATTTCCAAGCTCTGTTAGAAACAAAGAAGCTGATCCTGAAAAGGGGAGCCAGGTGGATATTCTGGTTTCCCACTACAAACAGATCCCTTTGCAGGATTAGGGAAGTGAATCACGATTTGCCAATTAGAAAAGGACCAAACTGTTAGAGAAAGTAGCTTTCTATTTAAGGCTTCTAAGACAGTATGGTAGGCTCTAAAGAGCACAGCCAAATGTCTGCAAGGGCTTTTCTTTGAGCAAATTGTTTTGAATCTTCTATTCCGAGAATGGTTTGTTAATTTTTCCCACCCTCCCCTTTCCCTGATGTAGTTCAACTTGGCAAGACTGATGTAGATTTCACCTCTGATTCTGCCGTGATCAAGAAGAGAAGATCTAAGTTTTCAGTATTGGAGGTGAACTCACTCTCTGGTGGAACAACTGCATGTTAGTACAGCAGGGTGGGTGTCCTCCAGAAAGTGTTTTGCCCTATAATACAGTAATATAGCACCACTAGTGTACATAACTCTGTACAGCAGGTGAATGTGCCAAATGCACAATGGGCCAAATGATTCCTTCCTGTAATACCATTGGCTTTGACAGAGTTACACTAGGGATGTTGGTGGCTGATCTCAATGGACTGACAAGTGTGAATGTCTTCAGAATCTGGTCTTTGAGGCCTTGTCTACCTGGTGATTTCCCCTCACTTCAGGTGTAGACATTTGCATTGCTAGAGTGCTTGAAACCAGGGTAAGTTCCGCTGATGCAAGTTGTTGCTTTCCTTGTCTCCATTTGGGATTTGCACAAGTGGCTGCAGCCTGATAGCTGACATTGGAGATAATTCCCAGTATAGACAAGGTCTCATACACAATTTGTTTTGAGCAGAGTTTAGTGTTGTCATTCTATTATCTACAGTTGTCATGTAAGTGGGAAAAATACATAAAATGAGGGAGGGTCCAGTAAAAGTCATTCAGGAATGTAAATCACAGTACAGAAAAAGTAAATAGACCTTTATAGGTGAGATTAGGCTGGATTTAGTAGGGTTTCCAATTGCAAGACCTTTGTGATAGCCTATATCATCTTGTTCATTTTACAACCCACCATGTGGGAGAATCTTGCAGAGTTTCAATGAGTGCTCTCCTGGTTGTGCTTTATTATTAATATAGCACCATAAGTGTACACAGCCTATACAATAGATGAGCTTTTCTAATCATGCAATGGGCCAAATTCTTCCTTGCTGTAATTCCATTGGCTTCAACAGAGTTACACCAGGAATTAATCTGACTAATTTAGTGCTTTACCCTGCAGTTCTAGGAGCCCTTAAAAGCTGATGCACACTGTTACCAGCACCATAGGAAAAATACTACTGTGCAGTAGCACAGCAGGGATATTGTTGACTCTGGGCCTAATTGTCATTTATATTTATACTAAGGCACTTAAGTGGGTGTAATATCATTTAAGGCCCCTGTACACTGTTGATGTGGTATGAAGGGGCCCTAATGTAAATAAGAATCAGGCTCATACGTTTGGTTTATATATATAATTTATACTGCTGTACCTACGTTCTATAAATTATTCTTCTCTATGGCCAAAGGCCCATTAACCCACTAGGAACTTAGGTATGTTAATCATTTTAGCAAAACCTTCTGTGCTTACTCTAGAAGTGGCAGCAAGCAGCAGGTGCAGCAGCAAAATTGTTAGCAGACAAGACTCAGGCATTCTTAGCACCATGTTCTCTAGCCCTGCTCATGGTTAGAGGAGCATGTTAAAACCACTAGTGGCCAATATACATTGCTTACACTGGGGAAGCTGCACTGGTGCTAGAGCAGGGATGGGCAAACTACGACCCAGGGGCCACATCCAGCCCTCCAGACATTTTAATCTGGCCCTTGAGCTCCCGGTGGGGAGTAGGATCAGGGGCTTGCCCCGCTCCACGCAGTTCCCGGAAGCAGCAGCATGTCCTCCCTCTGGCTTCGATGTACAGGGGCAGCCAGAGGACTCCGTCTGCTGCCCCCACCCCAAGTGCCGCCCCCGCAGCTCCCAGTGGCTGGGAACCATGGCCAATGGGAGCTGCAGGGATGGCACCAGCAGATGGGGTAGTGTGCAGAGCCGCCTGGCTGTGCCTCCATATAGGAGCTGGAGATGGGACATACTGCTGCTTCTGGGAGCTGCTTGAAGTAAGCGCCCCCCAGAGCCTGCACTCCTGACCCCCCTCCCGTGTCCCAACCCCCAGCCCCACCCCAGAGCCCACACCCCCAGCTGGAGACCTCACCCCCCCTGCACCCCAACCCCCAATTTCGTGAGCATTCATGGCCCGCCATACAATTTCCAGACCCAGATGTGGCCCTCGGGCCAAAATGTTTGCCCACCCCTGTGCTAGAGCAATGGCAGATTTCAGTAAGTGTTTGTTAGCTTCATGGCTTTTTGATGTCAAGCCCTTGCTGCTGTGAAGAATTAGTGCTCTGGGACAATGGAACTGATATTTTGGCTAGCCTATGTTGTTAGTTTCTGAATTCCTTTTTGTCTGTGTTCTCATGTTTCCACAAATAAGTGTGTACAGCACGCAGTTGATTCCCTAGTTTTAATTAGTATTCCTTGTTCATCAGTTTTTTAGTCTCGCCCTCGTTTCACTTCTGTTATGTCTACTTCTGTCTGGAGTGCTTTGTCCACAGCTCGAGTTTGTGTTAACTCACGGTCGTGCTGTCTCTAAAGTTTAAACCTTTGCTTTAGCAGAGACTTGGTTGATACCTCTAGAGTTGGCTCCACCAGCTGCCCTGACTCTTGGTGATTTTATCCTTTTCCTCATTATTGAAGGCAGTGGAGAGAAGCGAGTGTACTTGCTTTACCTTTGGCTCCTGGTTGAGCTTTAAGATCTGATTCTTTGCTGGCCTGAGCTTCCAGTCCATTTTTTTTTTCATATCAAGCTGCTGAGTTAATTGTCTTGTTTTTTTGGAGTTGCCACTGTTCATTATTTACCAGGCCCTCCTGACAAACTTGTGCCTGAATTCAAAGACTGGCTTCTCTTTTTCTCTTTCTGGGAAACTTGAATCCTCCTTCTCATCGCCTTTGAACCAACAATGATATGATTTGTATTTTTGTTGTTGACTATTTTGGACTCTATCGGAAACTGTGAATCTCCAGGGCTGTGCATTTGGCTGGCCTTTGCCCAGATCTTGAGACATGGTCCTGTTGATATTGTAAGGAACAGTCATGCGTTTTCCATCCCTCTGGATATTTTCCCAACTCTTATTTCTGTGTTTTCTCCTATACATCCATTCTTTGGTCCTAGTTTGATTTTCATAGATATTTTGTTTCAGTACTCTATGTTGTTTTACCAGTCTAGGTTGAATTCATCTGGATGATTTTAAACATGATCTTAATCCATTGTTTGTATCATGCTTTCTTACAAAACTGCAATGGACAGAGCTTTAGAATATTGCTCTTCCTGCTACATTGATTAAAGTTGCTCTGTAAGATTCACCCCCTCCCCCTTTTTTTTTTTAATAACAGTAGGCCAGATTCCTCTGTTTATGGCATTGTAAATCAGGAGTAAGTGAAAGCAGGATATATCTGTCTGTTTCTTTGCCTTCATTTTCTATAGGTCTCCTAAGGGCATGGCTATACTTGCAGATGTAGAGCGCTTTGAGTTAAATCAGCCTTCAGAGAGCACAGTAGGGAACCACTGCAGTCTGTCCACACTGACCCCTTCAAGCGCACTGGCGTGGCCACATTTGCAGCACTTGCAGCGGCATTGGGAGCAGTGCATTATGGGCAGCTATCCTAGCATGCAAGTGGCTGCAACGTCTTTTTCAAATGCGGGGCTGGGTGGAGTGTGACAGGGAGTGTGTTGTGTGTATGTGGGAGGAGAGTGGGTTTTGGGGGGCTGAAAGCATGTCAGCAAGCTGTCTTGTAAGTTCAGACAGCAGCAGACCCCCCCTCTCCCTGTTACCCGCTGCCTCTCTCTCTCTCACATACAGCATTCCACACTAATGGTTGCTTTGTCTCGGAGCAGATAAGCAGCCGGCTGTCAGAAACGGAGCTTTCAAAGGGCATTTCCGCATTCCTACAGCCAATTCCAAACAATGACAAGAGTGGCCACTTGATTTAAGGGGATTATGGGACTTTTCTGGAGGCTGATCAGAGCGCAGTAAAGCAACATCTCGTTCACACTGGCGCCGCGGTGCTCCAGCGAGGGTGCAGCAAACGTTATTCGACTCATCAAGGTGGAGTACCAGCGGTGCTGTAGCTGCGGAGTCAGAGCGCTCTACGTGCCTTGCCAGTGTGGACGGGTAATGAGCTAGTGTGCCCGAGGCTCCTTTATTGCGCTGTAACTCGAAAGTGTAGCCAAGCCCAGAGTGCTGAGCTACTGCACTCCTGTAGATAGTGCTCAGGTCTAGGAGTCAGAAGACCTGGGTTCTATTCCTGACTTTGGCATTGGCCTCTGGTGTGACTTTAAGCACTTCTTCTGTGCTTTTGTTTCCCCAACTGTAAAGTGAGGATGATGATAGGTATCTTTCTTTGTGTTGTGCTCTGAGAGCTAGAGTTGTAGATAACATAACGGCTACATTGTTCCAATGAGACAGGCAGCTCACAGTTCTGAGCAGAAATGGAAAAAATCTTGTCTGATTGGAACTGTGTAAGTACAATCATTTTCTCTTCAAACAAAGTTGTTTTTAACCAAGTGGCATTTTGAATCAAATACCCCATTTCCAGCTATCTCTCAAGGGAAACCACCCTCATTTGAGGGAACTTCCCAAGGTAAGAAGCCGTTCTCGCAGTTGATCATGGTGAAATATTTTTTTCTCAACAGAGTTTTTCGTTGCAGTGGATATTTCTGAGAGTATTTCTGGATGTGACCCTCTTACTAAAAAGTATGTCACGTGGGAGGAAGCATGGTGTAGGGCACAGGACTGGGATTCAAGAGTCTTGAGTTCCATTCCTGACTCTGCCACTAACTTATTGTGAGAACTTAGGCAAGTCATTTAACATCTACAGATCCTGCCATCTGTAAAATGAGGACTATTGGTAAAATTTTCAGAAGTACCAGTCCCATTTTCAGAAGTGACTTATGCACTTAGGAGCCAGAGGGCTCATCTATATAAACATTTAGTTTGCAGCAAAGTGGGGTGTAAATCGACCCTGCATTAGCCTGTTGCGCACTAAGGGTCTGTGTGTACCCAGCTGCTATGTATTAAAGTTCCCTAGTGCATTCTGATCCCTGCTTTGAACCTATTGGTTCAGGCCTTAAGCTGGTTTCCAGCATGCTTGAATATTCAACAGCCAAAAGAAAAACTTGGTTGCTGTTTCATGACTAATTAGGCTTGAATGGTCCGAATTATTTGGATTATTTAACTAAGGCTGATAACTACTTTATTTCTGCAAAATCTTGTCTCTGATCTGTTTTCATTTTACTTGGTTTATCCAGGAGTCTTTGACACTAGACACTAAAACTGTTGATCATAAAAATCCTTTGACATTATTTAGCTTCTGTGGTTTTGGCTTTCAGGATGTATCGTGCAAATGATTGAGGTCCATCCTTTCTGCTCATTTGTTTCAGTATGTGAGCAAAATCCTCTTCGGTTGTGATTTAGGAGGGTTCCACTGAGTTCTGTTCTTGGATACTTATTGCTTTTGAACTCACACCCTGTCAGGGATTTTAATAAAGCCGTGAAGATGCTGCTGCCCATGTCATAGATAAACAGAGCCTCTTAGCTTCTGGGACTGTCAGTCTGATACCTTTCAGTAGCACTAAATTCACTTAAAAATGAAACCAACCATAGCTAAAGACTTACTTTTGCTACCTACTTCTAGAACTGTTTTGGTTTGTCTGTTTTTAATCTTTCTGACCATCATATAGTGAAATTTGGATGTGTGATTAGTGTACTGTACACTTACACAAGCTGACCTCATCCTTCTGTAGGAGGTTCCTAGGAGAGATCTGGAAAGGGAGTGTGTGACGATGTTAGGAACAGTCTGTGCAGGAGAGATGTTTATCTCTAGTATTGACCATTGGAGTGGAGGGCGACAGAGATGTCTTGACCTCTTCTCAATATATTGTAGGTGGGGCTAGAAGCACTGCCTATTTTAAGGTTGCCTGATACTTTCCATTCTAAGACCTTGTTTTCAATTTCATATAACTTTGCCAAACTTTAACTGTTTGAAATAAAATTGTCGGCATTGGTTGTCTGTGTCAAGCTGAATTTTTCTTGAAAGTTTCAGCTAAACGGTTCAGCGGTTTCCAAGAATAAGACTAAAGAAAAATATTGTTCTCCCCCCCCTTTTTTTTTTAGTAGGACCATTTTTTGAGAAGCCCTAATGCCCCCATGCTTTGCAGCATGGACTTGAAATTAGTCAGGGTATGGCCTTAATGTTGGAGACATCTTTTCCTGTTTCTGTGAAAATCTGTTCAAATTTGGCAAATTTGTAAGACTTAAAAAAGTTTCAGTTCACACATGCTCAGTTGAGACTTGCAAGAGCTTTGCTGCTCAAACTCTGAAGATTGTTTTTCATTGAACGTGTTCCAGCCCCTTATTGCTCTTGCAACTCGAGTTCACATGCACCTCCCCCTCCCCCCCCCTCCCCCCCCCACAGAGCACCAAAGCATTCATCATCCCAGGGGTATGCGATAAATCCAAATTTTTCCTGTAATGGCTGTTATGACTTTAGCCAAGATGGTTAGGGATGTAAACCCCATACGTGGGGTGACCCTAAGCCAGCCAGAAGCTGGGAGGGGAAGGTGGGGTAGATCACTCTAACTGCGCTGTTCTGTATACTCCTCCTGACGTTCTGTACTAGCCACTGTCAGAGACAGGGTAGTGAGCTATATGGACCATTGGACTGACCCCGCATGGCAGTTCTTATGATCTTATGTTCTGGTTCTGCTTCTGTATTGCCAAATCCTGGCCTTTCCCCATAGCCCAGGTGAAATGGAGTGGCTCTTCTGCAGATATTGGGGGTAAGATTCTAGGATCAGCACCCTTTATATGGAGACCTGCATCCCAATATGAAAGCGTGTAATGGATTGGTTATGTTGCCATACATACCATCCTCTCCTGTTAGAGCTGAGTATAAGATGGTGCCAACGTCACTGCAGCTTTGGCCTTTGACCCCTTGGGATACCCTGGCTTCTGTGCTAAAAACGGGGCTTGAAAATATCCTTTCATTCTATAAAGCTGGGATCCGATGTTACTACAGGCCTTTAAAATAATGTCAATGGAGTTCCTAGTAGTGATTTGTGGGACACTTTGTCAGATAGGGACACTGCTTAAAGTGTCTATCTGAAGACTTCGCTATCCTGTTCCCTATTGAGGGTCTCTTCCCCAATGTCTGTCTTTCCCCTGATTGGTAGCTGAGACCATCTGCATGGCCATCGCTTCTTTTGCAAGTATGAGTAAACGGTAACAGATGCCAGTGACTCTGTGTCCCCTGCTCTGTTTCCCTGTTGGAGACTGAGAATGTGAACTCTGGAAGGGGACTCGTTTGGTCCTGGGAAAAAGGCTTTGATCACAGCCTTGGAAGGAGTCTGATGTCAGTCTAAGAGTGACAAAGGAACCAGCCAGAACTTGGGGCCAGATTAATCTGGTGCAACTCCACTCATGTCAGTTGGGATGTGAACTTTAGCCGATTCTGTCTTCTCGGTTTAGTCCCTTGTAGAAAAACATTTTCTTCAGATACCAAGGCCAGCATGTCTGTGGGGATTGGAAGCTAAAGTTGGACGATAATGATGAATAAGAAAAGAACCTATGGCTGTTGTGCTACCCACCAGCAGATGTTTGGGTTCACTGATAAATGAAGTTGAGCTGGGACTGTAGTATGTGGCATTTGTGACTTTGGGCTGTGATTTTTTTTTTTTTCCCAAAAGAACATTTAGGCCCCCAAATCTCATAAAAATTCAGTGGGAATTGGGCAGCTAACTCCCTGAAGCTCCTTTGAAACTCCCAGTCATGAGTCTCTCCAGCTTAACAAAAGATTTGGTTGTTTCATGCACAAGCTGTACTATTACCATGATTTGCATTACTGTAGCACCTAAAGGCCCCAGCCAAGATCAGGGTCCCATTGTGCTAGGCAATGTACAAATCCATGGTAATAGTCCCTGCACCAAGCATTTTATCATCTGATATAAGAGGGCTAACACACTATATTAATGAGCTGCTTCTAATCTAAGACAAACTCACTGAATCTTAGCTGTTGGAAGGAAAGGGGGATGGAAGACAAGGGTAACGTTCATAGGCAGTGCGCAGGGCCTGATCCTGAACCTGCTGAAGTTCATAGGAGCCCTTCTCTTGACTGTAATGGGCTTTGGATCAGGTCCAAGTTTTCATAGGCTAGTTATGGGTTTGATCCGCTGCCTTTGGAAGCCAATGGAAAGACTCTCATTGACTTCACTGGGCATAAGTTCAGGTCCTGTGTACACAACTAGGTGACTCTGGATCAATTAATTTAAAAAAAAAATAGAGACAATAAAATAACTGTTGAACATTCCAACTTTCCATCTGCCTAGCCACGGTCAGCTGGCACCTTTCCAGCAGAAGAAAGTTTGAGGAGTGATCTGAAGGAGAAGGGGTCAGCATTTGATGTACTAGTTCTGGGAGGATGATACATGCTCAAAGAGTGGCATGGCAGGGTGTGTGTTGGAGGAGTAGATGGACAGGTGATCAAAGGTTACAGTAGTTGGCAGAGCCAAGGGGTGGCGCAGTAGAATACCAGAAGGGATAAGCATTTGGGGGGTAAGTTGTGAAGGGCTGTAAAACTAAGAACAAGAATCTTTTATTTGATGTTCGAGAGAAGGGGCAGCCGGTGGAGGGACATAAAGGGGTGAGAGTGATGTGGCCAGAAAGACAGGTCACTGGTAAGACAGATAGGGCACACGGGCAGTTCCAATATCTATTGGTATTATATTATGGGATTTCCTAAACTCAGTCAATGTGATTATATTATGGGCTAGAAAAATATCTTTCATTATAAGCCTCCTCATGGTGAAGGGTGGGATGAATAGATTTTTGTTGGGGATGCTGGGCAGAGACCATCTTCTGTATTTGTACAGCACCTAGCACATCTGATCCTGGACCATGGCTGTGTTCTTAAGTGCTACAGTAATACTAATAATACACAATAATTATGCTAAATTTGCAAAGCTGAGCTATATACTTTATTTCTGCTAACAGCCCAAAATTGCTCCCTGAGGATGAAATTCCCTCTACTGTGAAGGCCCAGCAGAAAGCTAGTTGCATGACCTAAACCTCATGGCAGAGCTGTGTGTGGGGCTTAGAGTAGATTGGTGGCACAGTGAGCCTTTACACCCCCAGTAAGCTGTGGAGGGAGTCTCCTTGCCACAGCAGAGTGGTCTAGGTTGAAGGTCTGTGCTTATACAGATTCAGAGCCCTAAATTCCCCCATTGGAGAGTTAGCTATTCCATTTGATAAGCTCTATCACAGCTACATAGCCTGCCTGTGGATTGGGTCTGTGGGTAAATTCTATCTTCTCTACCCCTACCTTGCTTTGTTAACTGCATAAAACCCAATTTCTCAGTTTGTGTATTAGAGGTGGCTTTTTGCCCAGAAAGACTAGAATTTTGCATTCATGTATTTTTGTTGAAACTATTATACTCAAAGGATTGCAGACATTACTGTAATTTCTGCTTCTTTGAGAGGTTGGGATGTGATGCTGTTCAAATGGAGATGCAACATGTATAAAGAGATCCCCATGGTTTATAATGAATTCCCAGGAAAGCAATAAAGCTACTATTCTGTCAAGCATTTCTTGCTGTACATCTGTGGGTGTTGAAAGCTTATCTCTTTCACCAAAAGAAGTTGGTCCAATAAAAGATATTACCTCATGGTGTTAACCTTAGGCATTCATGAGACTGCTGATTTGAAGAGTTAATTGGAACTGGGCATTGATTATGGGCATTTATTTTTCCAGGCTAATTTCATATGCCATGGGAAAACATATTTTATTGAAATAAAACAACTGGGCTAAGCAGATGTATTATTTATTGTGTCTCTCTCTTAGAGAGAATTTGGTGTAGACAATTTTAGTTAGGGAAAAAAACCCAAGTTGTTTGATTGTCATGTAGATGGTATCAAAGATGGTAATAACTGTCCTTTTTGGGGAAAAGAGACGTTATAAATCCACTGTCTTGTATTTAACTGAGACACTCTTTTTGTACTTTTCCCATATCCTGGGACCAACATGGCTACAGCAACACTGGATACATGAAGAGGTTGGCATATTGGGGAGCCATCCTAGTGTAGTCATGGCTGTTCCCATGGTTTGGACAAAGTGTTTTTGTTGTATGTAAAATTGTTATGGATGAGTTTGGCGATGTGTTTGGGGTGGATGTCTGTCCACTGGATTGTCCACTGTCTTGTAAATATTTGAGGCAGGCAGCTATGCTGTCATTGTGAGTGATGTTGGTATATAGGAAGGTGACATCCATAGTGGCAAAGATGGTGGTCTGAGAGAGGTTGTTAGTGTTGCGGAATTTGTTGAGGAAATCACTTGTATCTTGGAGGAAGCTGTCCCTTTGTGTGTTGAGTGGTTTCAGGGTGGTTTCTATGAGACCCTATATTCCTTATGATGAGGCTGCCTGGGTTCCCTTGTTTGCATATCTTGAGAAACATGTAGAAGGTCCCTGGGGTGGGTCCGTAGAGGATGAGTTTGTTGTGTTTCTCTTGGAGTTGTTTGGGGAAGGATTTGATGATATCCTTAAATTCCTGGGTAAATTGTGGGGTAGGGTGTTCGAGTTCTTTATAGTAGGTGGTGTCAGAGAGTTGTTGGTTGGCCCCATTAACGTAGTCATAGTGGATGAGGACTACTGTGGCGCTCCCCTTTTGTCTTCTGGTTTGATCACTCTCTGGTAGTTAGATTTCAGGGACTGTATAGCTGTCCACTTGGTGGTAGAGAGATTGTCGCGGATGTGAGGTTTAAGGATTTCACACTCAGTTTTCTTTCCTGAAGCACTCGGTGTAATGTTCAATAGTGTAGTATTAAAGATGGTAATAACTGTCATCCCAGGTGGTGGCTGGGATTCAGCTGGAGCCAGTAGGGGACCGGGTGCTGATGTCACCTGGGTCACTCTCTCACTCTAGCCCATTTGGGCCACGAGATCTCGAATCAGGAAGATGAAGTCCTGGGGTGCCAGGATATGATGTGGGGTGTGGCAGCCATGAAGGTAAAGCTCGCTCCAGTAGCTTCTGTCCTTTCAATCTTGGTTTTGTTCTTTCATTCTTTCCCCACAAAATCTTTCTTTTAAGTACCCAAAAAGGGAGTCATGGGTGGAATAACCTATTATTTTGTCCACCAATTAGGCCTAATACCTGGCATACCAATTTTGGCTTATTAACTTTCAGCTCCATGCCTCCTGTTTTTAACAAGCTTACGACACAGTCCTTGAATCATATCAATGTGGCCTTTTTGTTTAGACTAATTCAGTTATCCTGTCTCCCTTTTGTACCTTTTGCCATTAACATTTGTTGTTACAGGTTATTTTGACATTTTATGAACTTTCACATACTTTTTAGAGTTGAGCTCATAATTAGAGTAAATTTGTAAGTCCAGTTATCACAACAGTCCTTCCATTTATGTGACACTTTATTAGATTTAAAGGAACACTGCCAATTTTGTTTCAATAAATGATTAATGTATAAAACAAATCACCTTTCTGATTGAGCCCACTTTGAATAGGATGTCCTGGATTTCTAAATTTTAATGGGTTTTTCCTCCTCACCTGCTGATGCTTAAAAGGCATTTTTGAGCAGGGGATATAGGACAGGCTGAGATAAAACAATAGCAAACATGCTCGGGCCCTGCCTCTTCAGTTTCAGCTTTGCTCAGCTACTGGTAAACACCGTCTGGCATAGCCTGGGTGGCAGCATGTATGTGAGCTCCCTCAGATCAGTGCATGAGAGTGATGTCCTAATGCAGGAGGCACAAAGTACAACAGACCATCAACAGTGAAACTGACTGTATATAAGCACTGCCAAATATACAAAATAAAACACAAAATCAAGAGAAATATGTCTAATCTCATTGGTGTAACTTTAGGATTACTTGCAACCACTAACAAAATGTTCAGATTTTCAAGTGGATGGTATCTCTTGTAGCCATGTTGTTGGATCCGAAAGTTGATGGTGTTCTATAATTCTGAATATTTAACCGTCAAAGTAAAAAGCAATCGATAGCCTGGTTTATGTCCAGATTCTGGCTGATATTAATCAGAAGAGAAATGAAGATTCTTTGTTTAAGTAAAACTCAAGTGTCCATTTAGACCCAAAAAGAAATGTAGTACTTGTGGCACCTTAGAGACTAACCAATTTATTTGGTCTCTAAGGTGCCACAAGTACTCCTTTTCTTTTTGCAAATACAGACTAACACGGCTGTTACTCTGAAACCAGTTTAGACCCAATATTTTGTGGTTGGTTTTTGTGGTTAATTTTTTTTAAAGTTGTTATAAAATTAATATTAACAGACATGGTCATAAATTTTATTCTTTTCCATTTCAATGACAACGGTGTCTTATTTAAATCCAAATGAATCTTTGTAATGTTTGCAACCCAAAGATAGAAAAAATCATGCCAGATGCAGAAAGTGAAACTGGCTATAAACAGAAAAGAGGAGAAGAGAAACTGCCTTTTCTATTTTCATTGTCCAGGCTGAGTAAATATAAAAATGCAAGTGAGTCTAAATGATAACGAGGATATCAGACTTTTGACAAATGTTTATAGTTTCCTTAAATGTAGCTGGTGCTAATAGCACAGGTAACAACTTGGCAGGATCCATTTATGTTTGCTGAGCTTCTTTTGTTCGAATTCAGCTGTGCTGGGAAAGTTTTTGCAGGCGATATGGTTAAAAGTCACAGCATAAATTTCCTGACTTGATGAAAAGACTGTGACCCCCCTCAGAATTGTGGTGTTCATTGGAAAGAAGATAGGTAATAAAGAGTCTCCTGTGTGAGAGGAATAGGAGGAACCTGCTGTTTTAATTTTGTTCACAGCAGTGAGCCAAACTTTGTTCTTTCTGTGCTGGCCTTGATAATTGGCTCAATATAATATAGGAATTCGATTCATTGCATATCTTTGGCTTTATAACTGTTAATGGAATAGCCAGGAAGAGTGCAAAGTCTCCTGCAGAAACATACAGTAAATAAAACTAATAACACATTCCAAAGAATTTGGGGTCAGATTTTAAAGGGGCCTTGACCCAGTCTTTGGGAGGTTCAGTTATTTGCAGATAGTTAATGAGCACTGTCATTTGATGTGTAAATGATAGAATTTATTATCCAGTTGCATGAGCAAATGGGATTTGCTGGTTTAAATTGTCACTTGCATAAAAAAGGGGTGCACGCCACTTCACTCTCACTCACCCAACAAGTAATCAGGCTTTCTGTAGGTAAAGTACAGGGGACTCAAAAGGTGCGAGAGCCCCCTTACCTAGGGCCAGGGCACAGGGTTGCCGTGCAGCTGCTCTATTCTATTAAGTAATTGGCAGATTTATGCCCTCCGTGTCAGTTACAGAAGCTGCTAGGGCCACTGTATCCATGTAATTATGAATCTGTCAGCTCCTTGTCTGTCCTAAATAGTGCTAGTCTCTAGGCCAGCCTACATTGGGCTGGCACAAAGACCCCCTCCAAGGCAGCAGTTTAAGAAGTATGGGCAGCTGCACTTAGACTTACACTAATCATACATATGCAGGTGACTTGCATATCTACAGTCACACATGGCCAAGAGGAGGCCACATTTTGAAACTTGATCCTCAGCGTTTAGGTTTACCAGCTGTCGGAAGATATATGTAAAAACAAAATTAAAAAGGTACACTCAAGATCCAGCAGTAGTTGCTCATGTAACCAGGGGAATAAAAAGTTGCTTCTTTTCTTTCACTTTGAGCGTGACCCCTTTTTAGAGATTTGCATGATGGGAAATTAAAACAGTTACTTTGGGAGCTTGTCTAGCTTTAGGCATCTGTGTAGTATACTGTGCCTTTAAAAGTATGTCTGCACTTTGAGCTGGTGGCACAGGCGCTGGCTTCTAATTTTTCCCCGGAGGTGCTCAACCCCCACTCTGCCACACACCCCGTCCTCACTCCACCCCTTCCCCTAAGCACCCACCCCGCCCTGCCTCTTCCCACCCACACTGCACCCCTTCTCCTGAGGCCTCACCCCGTTCCACCCCCACCCTGCCTCTTTCCCGCCTCTTTTCGCCCCCTCCCCCAAGAGTTCCTGTCCCTGCTCCTCTCCCTCCCTCTCAGTGCCTCCTGCACGCTGCGGAACAGCTGTTCCGAGGCATGCAGGAGGCGCTGGGAGGTAGAGGGAGGGGGGCAATCGGGGGGCGGGAGGGGAGCTGGCTGCCTGTGGGTGCTAAGCACCTGCTAATTTTTTCTCTATGGGTGGCCAGCCCTGGAGCACCCATGGAGTTGGCGCCTATGGGAGGTGGTGTAATTCCCAGCTTGAGAAGACATACCCATGCTAGCATTGAACAAGCGAGCCCACTAAAAATAGAGTGTAGCTGCACCAGTGTAAGTGGGTATGTGCTCATCAGGTTAGTGCAGGTGTATCTCCTCAAGCTGGAATTTACGCCTCCAGATTGAAATGCAGATACAGCCTGAGAGACCCAGTGCCCAATACCAAATCAGATACATTCCACTGACGTGCCATAAAGATTTTGTCCGTCTATAGGCCCTGAACCGTGGCTAGTTAAGCTTTAACCTTCAGGGCTTGTTTCTGTAAAATTGTTTTATTTCTCAAATGTCTGCAGGTTTAGTTGTGGTCGTTATTGAACTCCTAACACCTGTTCAGCACTTTTTCCCCCTCCTTTTTTGGGAAGCACTTAATTACTAGAGGGTTTCCCTTGGAGCTGTGAACCTTCATTCAGTTCCCTAACTGGAGAATTCTCTGCAGGATTCTCCAGATGGGGGATAGAGGATAATCTTCTCAGAGCTCCGGAAGAAATGTGATGCCAAATTACAGAAAATAGATCCTTTTTATTAAGCTCTTGGCTCATTTACTCCTATTTTAAGATGACCTTATATTAAAGGGACATGTTAGATTAAAATTTGTATATTTTAAAATAAAATTACCTGGGCTGTTAATAACACTGATCATAAACGCTGATGAAAAGACACTAATATGTAAGGCCATGAAAAAAACACCCCCATGAGCAACATAAGTTTCACCAGCATAAGTGGTGGTTTGTACAGCGCTATGTCAGCAGGAGAGATTCTCCCACTGACCTAATTATTGCTGCTTGCTGGGGATGGTTTAATTATATCAACAGGAGACCTTTACAGCTACACGAGAGATCTCACAGCAGCGCAGCGGCATCGGTACAGCTGTGCCTCTGTAAGGTCTCTAGTGTAGACATCACCTAAGTTTGTCTATTCACGTTGTCATCATGCACACAGACAGTGAAAATAGACTAGTCGATTTCTGTTTTTTGTTTCTAGTCACTTTAATTTTCCAGCTGAGAGTTATTGTTTGAATAGCAGTGGTGTGCTTGATGGTATACAGGTATAAAGACAAGAACACATGTTTTCAGATATTTCTAGTGATGTAAATATAAGGCTAAGTACCTTTTTAGGGTACAGATAATCTACTGTGAGTGTTGTGAGGGTGCTGGTATCCCCAGTTGTGAGAGGTGCTGGTGGTGAGCTGGGGAACCATATTTGAATTCCGCGGGCACTGCCTTAACCCTGTAATGCTTGCAAGCATGGTGGAGGAAGCATTCCTCTACCCCTGTCCCTGTATGTACATCCCACCTTCACATACCCAAATGCTGGGCAAATTTTGGGCTCTGGCAGCAAGTGGGATAGATCTTGCTAGTGACCCTGTGGATGACTTGTCTAATGTTTCTTTACAGAGCAACTTCCATATGAAGATCTCAAAATATTTTAGGCACATGAATTAAGCCTTATAATAGCCCTGTGTGGTAGGTTGTATCAATATTCCCATTTGACAGATGGGCAAACTGAAGTACAGAGAGGTTAAGTGACTCAACTGTGATCACACATGGAGTCAGTGGCAAAGCCAGGAATTGAATCCAGGACTCCTGACTCCCTGTCCTCTGCTCTCACCATTGTCTTGATTCTCGGTTTTGGACGTTTTTAAGTATCTGATGTAAATTTACAGTAATGCATCTGCGAACAGCCAGTAAATACAGACCTAGCATGGGAAATGTCTCTCACAGCAAGAGAGAGTGGAGAGTTATGGCTGACTATTTTAATATATACAAATGGTTGAATATATGCTGAGTTGTATTCTTGGAAATGTTTACGGCTTGCAGCAATTGGATTACTGTGCTGTGAGGTTGAAGGTAGCTAATCCAAATTTTTGTTTGTCTTCCAGGTCTACACACAACGAACTAGAGAAGAACCGGTAAGTAGCTGATGAGCTGAGTTCTAAGAAATACAAAGCCCAGTCAGTGTAACATGCTTTAACATTACACATGCAGGTGTGATTTCATCAGCTCAGACAGCTGTGGATTTCCACCCTGCACCAGGTGGGTTTAAAGTCCAGGCAAAGACTCTAAAAGATTTGAAAAAGAAGCCCTTCTCTGCCCCTCCACACCTCCCCGCCAAAAAAAAGGAAAAAAAAAAAAAAAGGCGAGAAGTGACCCAGTTTTGCAACTAATCTGTATGCAGAGTAAATACTGTTCCTCTTCTCCTGACACTGAAATCTGATTGGGTCATTGTCCCTACATGAGGTTGCTAAGTTATCTGGTTTCTCGGGCACTGGTTAATACAAGTTACCGAGAACTGAAGGGCAGTGCTTTCCTTTTATTTTATTTTTTTGCCCTCTCTTGGCAGGCCTGTAATATTCTCTACAGCATAGAAGAAAATACCATTCTCTAGAGGATCTGAAGTCTGGCTAACAATGCTCCTGTGGAGTGTCGCTCTCGTAACCTGTTTTAGGACAGAGCCTTTTTATCCTTGAGTTGGAGTTTTAGCAAGCCCTGCAGTTTTGTTACTTGGCTAGCTCTGCTATATGACTCAACCCTTTTGTAACAGGAGTTAAAGTAAGATAAATACCACTGAGACAACGGGAGTTAGTTCACACGCATATCAGATTATAGCATTGCAATCAGGATGGTATAGGTAAGGTTGTGTCAGGGTTTCCGTTATAAATGTGTCTTGGATTTTTTGTCAGTTGGAGCAGAAAGAGTCTTCTATGCTAGCTGCTCTTGTCCTGTGGAAAAACCCACATGGTAGGTTACTTTGAGTGTACAGCTGAGTGCTCGTTGCTACATTTTCCACATGTTTTCCCATTAGTTCATGCGGGTGAGGTATGGGGGAGGGCGTGGGGGTGAGGTATGGTTAATCTGGGAAACTCCAGCCCAAATTTGTATCACTGACCAAACCTACAAAGATGACCTCTCCCCACCTTCTTGGGTCCCTGTAGGGCCACCTCACAGTGCATACTGCCCTTGTTTCCTTCCCCTCTGTTTGTTTATCTACAGAATTAATTTTCTTTGTTCTGTAAATCACAGGCTGGTTTCCTGTGGTTTTACTCAAACCTCCCTAATTGCCCACTATTTCACTTTTGTAGGGCATAATCTTTATCACCCCTGTTCTGCTATGTCCATAGTTACACTCCGTATTCCCCATTTCCCCTAGGATGAAAGCTACCACCATAACAAAATCAGTTTTTCTGAAAACATGCTAATAGGGTTTAGCTCTGTTTCCTAGTCAGTACAGATCAGGGCTCAGCATGTTAGAAACTGCAAGCCCCAGGGTTTTCTTCTTTTAGGGAAAGAACCACTGAAGAATGGCCTTGTGGCCTAGTGCACATAAGCAAACGCTGAGCAGGCCCTCCTCCTATATGTAGATACCACCATTCTTTGTACGTCTTCCTTCTGTGGTGCTTTGTATGTCTGTGGTATTTTCAGTTCCTGTGCGAACCTTCTGAACTTGGGTGCTTCATGAGATAGCGTGTTCCTCTAGAAGTTGACACTGAGCTAGCAATGGACCACTTTTTAATATCGAAACCTACGGTGGAAGATGCAGTGATGAGCAAGTTAAAGGACATATGGATTGAGAACACCTATTATAATTATCAATGGCATGTAAATTGGCACAAGAGGAATGAAAATTGATGCATGTTTATTTAGGGGCCCCTGGTTTCTCATTCAGGTAGTGTTTTTATTCAATGACATACACACATAACTGGGTATCCTTTAGGTATCTACAGCTATAGAAAAACCAATTAGCAATTGTCATTGCTTCCCAGTCTATATTACTGGGAATTAGGACAATGAGTTTCATGCTGGAAATATATATTTCTGGGCTCCAAAGCAATGTTTTCTGAGAGAAGAGGCTCGCTTCCAGTGTAGATTTTCATCACATTCTATTTGCTGTGTCTGTTTGTCATGTCACTACCTCCAGACTTCGCTATGGCAAAGGCAAAAGCCCTGGTACTAATAGCTTTGTTGCTGACAGTTGCTACATTTTTCTGTTATTACAGATTATTCCTTTTGAATCTCAGTGTTCTCTCCATTATTGATACACACTATAATTTTCAAAATTGTCTACTATTAGGTCCCTGACTCAGGTTCTCTCCCCCTCACCCTCCTAACAGCAGTCTGTCTTGCGTGTGGTTAAATTTTACTTTAACCCATTCAGGAATTAAACAGAGTTGCTTTCAAGTGCAGGCAGGAATACTGGCTGAAAAAAGAAAACATTTACTAATCCTTGCATTTAAATACACTGTTTTTCTCTAGCTCAATTTTTGCAGGGCTGAGGAAATTTAGGCTATATCTGGATTATAGTCTTGTTCCTCTTTGATGTCTGAAAGCATTTGAATGTTAAAAGCATAATGAAAATATTTGAGCTAGGAACATATGTTACTTTATTCTGGAAGGGTGAACGGACCAAAAATACCACAGAGATTCTGATAAGGAGACTGTGGATTTGGTACCCAAATAAATAACTGTGATACTAAGGTGATCTTTACCTTCCTAATGATCTTTGATTTGGTTTCTTACATAAAGTGATTGTCCTGAAGTTTATATCAGGGTGGGGTTTTTTATTTACAAAAGATTAAAGTCAATTTGTAGTTGCCTGTCTTTAATACTCATGCTGGAAATATTTGTGTTTGTGTGTTTTTATTTAATGAGTGAGTATTTTTGTTTCCCTTTGAGATGAGTCATATCTTGCATATAAAGTGGAAACCAGTTACTGTTTCTTATGTGCAGCAAGGTTCAGCCAATAGAAGAGTACATCATACCCTCAGATTATTGAGTGGTAAGGTTTAAAAGCTGTAGAGAGCATGCAGTGGTGGTAATCTAATGGTATAGTCATTTTGGGCTTCTGTAATATATCTGGGTCTTAGGTGGCTAGGAGACTTAAGGAATCCCTACCTTTGATTATATGTAGGACTGTCAAGCGATTAAAAAAATTAACTGCGCGATTAAACGATAATAGAATACCATTTATTTAAATATTTTTGGATGTTTTCTACATTTTCAAATATGTTGATTTCAATTACAACACAGAATACAATGTGTACAGTGCTCACTTTATATTTTTTATTACAAATATATACACTGTAAAAAACAAAAGAAATAGTATATTTCAGTTCACCTAATACAAGTACTGTAGTGCAATCTCTTTATCATGAAAGCTGAATTTACAGATGTTATTGTTTGTACATAATTCTACTGCATTGTTTTATTTCTGAATGTAAAACTTTAGAACTTACAAGTCCATTCAGTCCTACTTCAGCCAATTGCTTAGACAAACAAATTTGGTTACAATTTGCAGGAGATAATGCTGCCCACGTATTGTTTACAATGTCACCTGAAAGTGAGAACAGGTGTTCGCATGGCACTGCTGTAGCCGGCATTGCAAGATATTTACATGCCCGATGTGCTAAATATTTATATGTCCCTTCATGCTTCAACCACCATTCCAGAAGACATACATCCATGCCGATGACGGGTTCTGCTCGATAATGATCCAAAGCAGAGCAGACTGATGCATGTTCATTTTCATCATCTGAGTCAGATGTCACCAGCAGAAGGTGGATTTTTCTCTTTTGGTGGTTTGGGTTCTGTAGTTTCAGCATCGGCGTGTTGCTCTTTTAAGACATCTGAAAGCATGCTCCACACCTCATCCCTCTTGGATTTTGGAAGGCATTTCAGATTCTTAAACCTTGGGTTGAGTGCTGAATCTATCCTTAGAAATCTCATATTGATACCTTTGCGTTTTGTCAAATCTGCTGTGAAAGCGTTCTTAAAACAAATAACATGCTGGGTCATCATCCGAGACTGCTATAACATGAAATATATGGCAGAATGTAGGTAAAACAGAACAGGAGACATACAGTTCTCCCCCAAGGAGTTCAGTCATGAATTTAATTAATGCATTATTTTTTTAATGAGCATCATCAGCATGGAAGCATGTCCTCTGGAATGGTAGCTGAAGCATGAAGGGGCATATGAATGTTTTTAGCACAGGGGTGGGCAAACTTTTTGGCCCAAGGGCCACATCGCCGAAACTGTATGGAAAGCCAGGTAGGGAAGGCTGTGCCTCCCCAAACAGCCTGGCCCTCACCCCATCCCAATTCCCACCCCCTGACTGCCCTCCTTGGAACTCCCGACCCATCCAACCCCCCCTGCTCCTTGTCCCCTGACCGCCCCCTCCTGGGACCTCCTCCCCTAATGGTCCCCCATGGACCCCACCCCCTCTCCAACCCTCCTTGCTCCCTGACTGACCCGACCCCTATCCCCACCCCTGCCCCCTGACAGGCCCCCTGGGACTCCCACGCCTATCCAACCACTCCCTGTCCCCTTATCATGCCGCTCAGAGCACCAGGACTGGCAGCCAAGCCAGCCACGCCGCTGCGCTGCCCGGCAGGAGCTCGCAGCCCCGCCGCCCGGAGTGCTGGCTGTATGGCGAGCTGAGGCTCCGGGGGACGGGGGAAAGCAGGGGAGGGGCCAGGGGCTAGCCTCACCAGCCGGGACCTCAAGGGTCAGGCAGGACGATCCCGTGGGCCAGATGTGGCCCGTGGGCTCTAGTTTTCCCACCTCGGGTTTAGCATATCTGGCACGTAAATACCTTGCAGTGCCAGCTACAAAAGTGCCATGCAAATGTGTGTTCTCACTTTCTAGTGACATTGTAAATAAGAAGAGGGCAGCAGTATCTCCTGTAAATGTAAACAAACTTGTTTGTCTTAGCAATTGGCTGAACAAGAAGTAGGACTGAGTGGACTTGTAGGCTCTAAAGTTTTACATTGTTTTGTTTTTGAGTGCAGTTATGTAACTTAAAAATGTAGATTTTTTTGTTACTTTCACAATAAAGAGATTGCACTACCATACTTGTATGAGGTGAATTGAAAAATACTATTTTTTATCATTTTTACAATGCAAATATTTGTAAAAAAAAATAATATGAAGTGAGCACTGTACACTTTGTATTCTGTGTTGTAATAAACATCAATATATTTGAAAATGTAGAAAAACATCTAAAAATGTTTAATAAATTTTAATTGGTATTCTATTGTTTTAACAGTGCGATTAATCGTGATTAATCTTTTTAGTTAATTGCGTGAGTTAACTGCGATTAATCGACAGCCCTAATTATGTTTTGTTTAGCTTTTACCTTTAGAATATTGCCTTTAACTTGGCATCAGTACATATATTTATTTGAAGTGTGGAGTTCCCTTTAGGAAAATGCGTTCTTAATTGGAGTTCAAGAAATGAATAATACATGATCAAATCCTAAATTCCAAATGCACGAGGCCTTGAGTCAGGAAATACTATAGAATATGCCTGTTCTCACTTTCTGGTGACATTATAAATAAGAAGAGGGCAGCATTATCTCCTATAAATGAAAACAAACTAGTTAGTCTTAGCGATTGGACTTGTAGGTTCTGAAGTTTTACATTGTTTTGTTTTTGAATGCAGTTATGTAACAAAAACTACATTGGTAAGTTGCACGTTCATGACAAAGAGATTTCACTACAGTATGTGTATGAGGTGATTTGAAAAATACTATTTTATTTTTACAGTACAAATAGTTGTAATAAAATAATATACACTTCGATTTCAATTACAACACAGAATACAATATATATGAAAATGTAGAAAAACATCCAAAATATTTAATAAATTTCAATTGGTATTCTATTGTTTAACAGTGCAATTAAAACTGCAATTAATCCTGATTAATTTTTTTAATCACAATTTTTTTTTGAGTTAATGGCGTGTGTTAACTGCGATAATCAACAGCCCTAGGTACAACAAATACCCAGAGCGTGAAACTGAGAAACTGAATGGGGAAGGTATTGTTAACCATACTTCATTTTTGATACCGCTATTTAACTCAAGCATCTGACAAACGGGGAATTTGTCAGTAACTCTACCCCTTTAAATTGAGGCCTTCTGAAAGCTTCTGCACCGTTTCTCTGGTCCTCTAAGGAGACTTCTATTAAAAATGGGAAAGGTGAGATTTGATGTCACTCATGCTTTAAAAGTAAAAAGCAAGCAAAAACATGCTCGCTCGCTCTCCCTCTCTCTCTGAGGAATGGTGGTGAGGGGAACCTTTCAGGAATTCATTATACATCATCAGAGAACAAACAAGGCTATTGGCTAGGAGATTCCTGATTTTGGTTCCTCTTTCCTGAACTCCTGCACAGCTGCTTCCATCTCCTTACTGAATAAGTCACATAACTTGTGAGATAGAGATGTAACCTAGAGCAGCTTCCTATGGTTACAGTTCTCCACAATCCTAGATGAAGTCTTTGTGATTAGTCTTCCCAAACAGTAACTATAACTGTAGAGACCCAGCTTAGATTGCTTCAGGTCACCATCCAGAGATGTCGAGGCAAATATGCAGAAAGAAAAGTTACCACCACTTCTTTAGCACTCCTGTGAGGAATTGGTGTAGAAAATGTATTCATTCCTCTTTTGTGTCCCAAAACTGAGCCCACACGTTTGGAGGAAACCTGCAGTTCTAAAGTAGGAACCTCCAATGGATTGACTGATTGCATTCAAAGCACTCTAAATATAATTTCTGCTCCAGTCAATAGAAGCAGTATGAAATGGTGGCTTGCTGTTTGTTCATTGTCTTAAGGGCCCAGGAGAGGCCTGGGAGCTGTATAGGGAAAAGTGGAAGACATAGTTATCTGTACCTAGATAGTATCTAACCTGGAATGCACCACAGCCAGCTCTGGATCAAGAATCTTAAATCTCTGCCGAAACTTGCATCTTCAAGTTTTCATTTCAGCATGTTGCTAAGACTTTATTTTAGGATGACTCCTGACTTTGTTACATTTATGGATGGGCCTAAAAATGAAGACCGGGGCCAAATTTATCAATGGTGAGCCTCCACAGAACCTGGTTGTGTTACACTAGGGAAGTATTTGGCCCTAGGTACACAGATGAGCAATCTACTTTCCAAGTGTAGTTTTGCAAGCACACTAATAATACAGGAAGGCAGGCTTCTCCTCTGGCTCTCCCAAGTCCATCTCCAGAGGCTTCACAGATTTTGTCTTCTATAGCTTGAAGTGCTGTTTGTTGAAGTGTTGAGAGTCAGAGATTCTGATGCAATGACTTGCCTTGTTCAAGTGACTGACGTTACTCATGGGTCCATAAATGTCGCTAGCTAAAACCCACCTGGGGAACTCCTGCCTCAGAGAAGATGAGGTATTGAATATAATTTTTGAAATGGGATACCAGTTAGGGTGACTGGACAACAAGTATGAAAAATCAGTACAGGCGGTGGGGGGTAATAGGAGCCTATATAAGAGAAACCCAAAAATCGGGACTGTCCTTATAAAATCAGGACATCTGGTCACTCTACCACCTGTTAACTACAATTTTAAGGGCTTTGTACACTCTGACAGGATTTAGGATTGCCTGCTACTGTTTATACTAAGAGCAGAACAGAACAAAAATGCCAAAGGGAATTGTAATATCCCTAATGCAGCTACCCCATATGTATATGATAACAAGGGAACTTAATTTATAATAGAAAAACTTTCTTGCCTACAGTTTCTCTCCTTTTGTTTTATTCTATCTGAAGTATTTATATGGCATCCATCACCATGGTGTCTGAGTACCTCACAGTCTTTCTGTTGATCTTCACCACACCCCTGTGAGATAGGACAGTGCTATTACCCCCATTGTACAGATGGAGAATGGGAGCACAGAGACACTTAGACTATGTCTATACTTAAAATGCTACAGCGGCACAGCTGCAGCGCTGCAACTGTGGATTCTTTGTCGCTGTATTAAATCTACCTCCCCAAGAGGTGGTAGCTAGGTCAATGGAACAATTCTTCTGTTGACCTAGCACTACCTACGTGGGGACTTGGGTCAGCTTATTTATATCTCTCAAGTGTGGATTTCTCACACCTGTGAGTGATGATGCTGGGTTGATCTAATTTTCCAGTGTAGACCAGCCCTACGTGACTAAATCGAGGTTGCACAGGAAGTCTGTGGTGGAGCAGAGGTTGAGCTCTCACATCCCAGGCTAGCACACTTACCATGACTGAACCTTTTCCTTTTCTCTTTGTTACATACTTCTCTCCACCCCCATCCCCCCGTTGTCCTTCTTTAAAACATTTCCTCATTATTTCCCCGCTTATCCTCCTCCTGTACGAGGAGAGACTAAAAAGATTAGGGTTGTTCAGCTTAGAAAAGAGATGGTAAGGAGGTGGGAGGGGATATGAGGGAGATCTATACATCATAAATGGTTTGGAAAAAGTGATTACAGAAGTGTTGTTTACCCATTCCCACAATACAAACACCAGGGTTCTCCAGTGAAATTAATAGGCAGCAGGTTTAATACAAACAAGAGGAAGTAGTTTTTCCACACATCCAGTTAACCTGTGGAACTCATTGCCATGGGATGTTATGGTCCAAAGGATAACTGGGTTCAGAAAAGAACTAGATAAGTTCATGGAGGATCAGTCCATCGATGGCTATTAGCCAAGATGGTCAGGGATGCTGCCCATTTCTTGGGGTGACCCTAAACCCCAGCTGTGAGGGGAAGACAGGATGGATCACTCCAACTGCCTTGTTCTGCACACTCTGCTTGAAGCTCTGGTACTGCCCACTGTCAGAGACAGAATAGTGTGCGAGATGGCCGACTAATCTGACCCAGTATGACAGTTCTTATATTCCTCCTATGCCTCTGAATGTCCCCTGAGTCCCCTTTCCGCCTTCACTACCAGGGGCCACAGGGCTACAATTGACCCAAAGACTCCCCCACCCTTGTGTAGGGCAACCACACTCTTCCTGAGCAGTCCTCCATCCTTTGTGCCCATTTTAGCTGTTCTTGGCCATGAGTGGACACCGCTTCTTTTCCTGGCTGAGAACGAGCGTGAAGCCTCTGGGTCTAGATGCTAGATCTGAGCTGGTTCTCTTATTAGGGGGCCAAAGAGTTGGGTGGCTTATGCATCCCATGAGCTGTGGTATCTAAGCAAACTCTCCTTGTAATGGAGATTCTTGGAATAGTCCGGGGGAGGGGAGCAACCTCCCCTTAACATTATTTTAGTCTAGTTGAGGTTGTTTGGCTGTGAATAGCTCTGTCCTTCCCTGATCTTTGTCTCTCCGTATCGCCACCTGCAACTCTTTCTTGCACAAAAGCAGTTTGCACAGCTGTGGGCAAATACCCTGCAGGTTGACTCCCAAACAGCACATGTGACAACAGTAAAACAATTAAATGGGCAATGTGCAGCTAGGGGTCAGGAATTCTCCTCCTGTCCCTTAGTGCCAGAGAAACCACCTGCAGCATTAGCAAGGGCGACTATCTGATAACACAGGCCATACCTATACCAGTGCCACATCCCCACCTGGCGTTCAGCAGAGTGTGATAGGGAAGCCTGTTGACTCTGTTGTTGCCTGTCTGAGATTTCATTTGTCCAGAAATATGTATTATCTCTTACACAGTGCTCTTTATCTTCAAAGCACTTAATAAAGCCTCATGATGCCCTTGGGAGGTTGGTATTGTCTTCTTTTTATAGAAGGGAAGCTAAGACACGGATGTTGTGAGAGTTGCCCAAGCCTATGGACAGTCCTATATAAAACTCGGGAAATCCTGGATCCCAGTGTTGTGTGTGACCCATGTGTCTCTTCCAATGTGTGTTGAGTTTGAAATATTTGGGGCAGCCTTTCAAGTGTGGCCTTGTGGTTTACGCTGCCTGAAGTGCACTAAGATTGTAAGTAAGATTGTTCTTCCCCTGTTAATTATTTATCTTGGAGAGAAAATATATAAAGCAGCATGATTTATTTAAAAAAAAAAAAAAAAAAAAAAAAAAAGCTCTTGCCAGCATCAGATGACTTTGCTGTTATTCTGCCCAGAAGTCTAGGTTGAGGACCTAGCTTCTTGAGAGGGGGACTGTGGTGAATGGGGAAAGTTGCGAGACTAGCTTTGGCATACATGCTTTTCCAGAGGCGGGTGGTTTATACCAGCTCATAACTGACTGTGTAACGCAACCCTGTGGCAGGACACTTGGACTGATAAATCAACCGAAGTAAATTAGATAGCAAACACAGAAGAATCACCAATGGAAACAGGACATAAGCTTGAAATACAGTGTTGCCTTCCTAGAAACAGCTGCTGTGAATTTGAGTTAACACATGTTCCTCTTCTTCTAATAAATGCATTTTCTTAGGATAAGTTGCTGCGCTACTTACAATTATAGTAAGTAATAAACATTTGTCTTGAATCTAGATATTAATGTAAAGTCAAGTAGAACCTACTGTCTGTGTATTTAGACCTATTATTGATCTAGGGTGGGCTTTTCAAAGCACGTAAGTCACTAAGGATACATCTACACTGCAAAAAAAAAACAAAACAAAAAACAAAAAAAACCTCCCCAATTGCCTGAGAGTCCCAGCCCGGGTCAACTGACTCAGGCTTACAAGGCTCATGCTAGAGGGCTGAAAACAGCAATGTAGATGTTATCACTTGGGTTGGCGCCTAGACTCTGAGACCCTCCCCGGGTTTCAGAGCCCAGGTTCTAGCCCAGGCAAGAACATCTACATTGCTGCTTTTAACCTTGTAGCATGAGCCCTGTGAGCCTGAGTCAGTTGACCGGGCTCTGAGACTTGCTGCTGTGCCTCTTTTTTTTGCAGTGTAGAAGCACCCTTAGGAATATGCATTCCATTGACTTTCACATTGCCTAAATCACGCAGGCACTTTTGAAATCCTCATGCCTGTTATTTATACAGTGTCGTAGGTATGCCTGATCCTTCTCAGACAGCAGACGTGATTCCTGCCTCAAAGAGCTTACAAACTAAAATGGACAAGGAAGGACATGACACGAGAGAGAATATTGGTGCGGGGCAGGGGTGTAAAAAGGGAATGGGAGTGTCTTGTATTCTGGTGTGTATTTTAAAATGTGCTTACATTTAAAGTAGTCATGTCATGTACATTCAGGAATACTTTTTTCTGCTGTTCTTTTTCATTGCACAATACTTCCTAATGGGAATATGCCTTAATTTAAGCCAGTGATTCTCAACCAGGGGTATGCATACCCCTCAGGGTACACAGAGATCGTCTAGGGGGTACAGCCACTCATCTAGATCAGAGTTCCTTAACCTGGGGGTCATGGGATGGGTTTGGGGGGTTGCAAGTGCAGGGCCAGAATTAGGGGGTGTCAAGTAGAGCAATTGCCTGGGGCCCGATGAGGGTCCTGCCAAGCTAAGTTACACGCTTCAGCCCCAGGCAGCAGGGTTTGGGTTTCAAACTCCTGAAAGGAGTACAGTAGTCTGGATAGGTTGAGAACCACTGATTTAAGCCACTGTCCAGTGAAGTATTGAATTGTTTTCTAGTATAATTTATGTATATAGCACTTTTTTCATCTGTAGATCTCGAAGCATTTTATAGAGGTAGAGATCGTTGCCTCCCAGAAAATGGATACAGATCAGGGGAAAGTGAGGCAGAAAAGGTCCCAACATCACACCGTGACTCAGTGGCAGAAGCTGGGGATTGAACCCAGCTCTACGTGTGTTATCTTACTGTCTTCCCATCCCCAATCGCTGAGCTGGGGGGATGTGGTCATGTTGGGAGAGGACACTGTTGGCAGAAGTAAGGGGGTGTGTTAGTTATAAGGGGGAATGGGACCAGTGTTATGTGGGGGTGAAGAAGAGCAGAAGTATGTGCCAACCTGACTGGCTGGTTGTGGAGGGGGAAGAGTGCTGATGCCTGTAAGGACTAAGCCAGGTCTGATATAAGTTTCTGAAGGTGGGTGAGCGTGTGGGTAGATGTTCAGCCATGTGCTGAGAGGTAGGAATGGGAGAAGACAACAGGAGGCGGTTTGGAAGCTAGCATGCCTCCACAAGGGGAATTTTGTAAGTTACTCAGAGCTTGGAACAGCTGTAACTAAGCAACCACTATGTTTTGCAGCTCTACCAAGGCCCTAGAACAGTGCTCTTGGAGGCTCTGTAGGCAGCCTGACCTCTCCTTTGATGCATAATTGTATTTTCTTTCCCTTCTCCATGCTCCCAAATACAGATATGTTGTGGTAGGGAGATTGCTTGGCTCTCCCAGCAACATGTCACTTCGGAGACTGATGGATGGTACATTCTGCACTACCTCCTCCCAGGAGAGACATTCCTACGCTGCTTAAATACCCAGTGCATTGAATCCTTTGCTCTGCATAATACACAGGGGTTGGCTCAACAGTGAGTGTGGTTACTAGCCAGTTCCTACATGGGGAGTGCCGAGTCTCTGAATTTCAGGAAGAAGTGAGTTTGAAGAAGGAAAGGTAGGAAATTAATATAGTTCATTGAAAAAAGGTTATCTGGTCTCTTGGGTTATCTAGTGCTTTCTCCTGCTAACTCAGACTTGCTCCCTGCAGAATGTTTACTTGTGCTTTGTCCAGTCTAGTTTTAAATGTCTTTAGTGATGGTGCTGCTTCTGCTTCCCTGCTCTTCCACAGTCTAAAAAGATCTCAGAATATATAATTATTTCCCACTGTTTCAGTAGCACCTTGAGGCCCAGGGGCCCCATTGTGCTAGGTTTACTGCACATCAGTAAACTACTGGTGGCCTGCAGAACACTTGCTGGTGGTTTGTAGAGAGCTGGTTGGTCACATGGTGCTGGCTCTCCTTTGCTTCCAGCTGTTAAATTACATTAAAAAAAGCTAAAAATACACAAAGAACTTTGATGTAACCAATTTCTCCTCTTCCCATGGGAGCATTGTACATTCCAAGATGGGTGGGGGAGTTGGTCTATGTGATCATGAATGGGAGCAACTGGAGAGGAACATTCAGACACTGATGATGTCATCAGCATCCAACTGCTTTTTCCAGTTTCTACTCTGGATGTTCTCTCCCCTGTGCTGATTAGGTGTTTGCTCCAACTCAGAGTCTCTTCACTTCAGCTTCACTCTGTCTAGCTCCCCACTCCAGTGTCCATTCTCTCTTCCTTGGTCTCTCTTTAGCTAAATCCATCCCAGCAAAATCCTACCCAGAAAATTTAAAATCCTGGCACTAATGTGATGTTCACAAACCATCCCAGTGTTCAGTTTGCTCTTGTGTCATATCCCTTCCCCACAAAGCTTTGTCTGCCTTGTCTGTTTAGGTTGTGAACTTTAAAGGGCAGGAATTTTCTCTTCATAAAAAAAGCTGCATCTAGCACAAGGCCTTGAAAATCTCTTCTCCCCAACCCTCCTTACTTCAATCTCCCTACTCCCATCCATGCATCATTGCTTTCCAGCTGTGGGAGGGTCAGGTGGAACTCCCTTTCCAAAGTAATCATTTGCCTCTCCCTCAATCAATTGGTGGAGTCACAGCTGAGTGATGCAAAACTGTCCTTTTACTTTGGAGAGTCTCAGCAGGCTGCCTCTGTAGCACTTGCAGATCCTAGACAGAGAAAGGGAGGCTCTGGATTGAGCTGGACTGTTAAGGTGTGCACAATGGTTCAGTGAGAGAGTGGCTTTAGCATTGCTGGTTATCAGGTTAAAAATCAACCTTCCGTGAGTCTTTGGTACCATAAGAGGAAAGGCCTGAATGTTCAGCAAATTTAATTACCTTTGAAGGATGAGTGTGAATGTTCATTTAGACACTGAAGATGTTTCACAAAACACACATCCACCCCTCCCCCTCCCCACACCTCCCTTGATGCCTGAAGAAGTAGGAAACCAGATCAGAAGAACAGTTTGTCCCTGTACGATATTCTGGGTAATATGACCCTTTTAGGAAACGTTCAGTGACTGTGCTCTCCAGTGTGACCCTTTCTAAACTTTTTTTTCTTGGCTTGGAAAAGAAGCTTACAGGCTTGATGTTTGCTGTATAAAGCACATATGGGGATACATTTCGGCAAAGGGATTTCAGGGAGCTGGGAGATTGGGCGGCCTCTGTTTGCTGTGATATGATTTCACAAAGCCTTGATAAGGTCCTCTTGAGTCACACACTCAAGTTGGGGCTTTGTTGATGGAAAGTTTTTCCTAGTGATCTGTGGGAAAACTTAGCCATGGTCTACGCTCTGGGGGCAGATCGATCTAAGTTATGCAACTTCAGCTATCAGAGTAGCAGCTTTTTCTGCAAAAAGAAAAGGAGTACTTGTGGCACCTTAGAGACTAACAAATTTATTTGAGCATAAGCTTTTGTGAGCTACAGCTCACTTCATCGGATGCATGTAGTGGAAAATACAATGGGGAGATTTTATATACACAGAGAACATGAAACAATGGGTGTTGCCATACTCACTGTCAGGAGAGTGATCAGGTAAGGTGAGCTATTACCAGCAGGAGAGCGGGGCGGGGGGAACCTTTTGTAGTGATAATCAAGGTGGGCCATTTCCAGCAGTTGACAAGAACGTGTGGGGAACAGTAGGGGGGGAAATAGCTATGTGAATAGCGTAGTTGAAGTCGACGTACTTAGATCGACTTACTGTCGTGTCTTCACCGCGGTGAGTTGACTGCTGCCCCTCCCCTGTTGACTCTGCCTGTGCCTCTCGTGGCGCTGAAGTACAGGAGACGATGGGAGAGCGCTCGGGGGTCGATTTATCATGTCTAGACTAGACGTGATAAATCAATCCCCACTGGCTCGATCGCTGCCCACCGATCCTGTGGGTAGTGAAGACATATTTAGTGTTGTGGGCCTAGGAGGGCTTAAGCTGTGGTTTGAGCAGGGTTGTGAATAATCAGCACTTGCTAAAGCAGCAAGCTTTCTAAAAACGCACAAAGCAGAAGCAGTGGATTTCCATAAACCCTCCGCACCAGAGTCATTGGGTGTTTAGAATGTGCTATCCAGTGAGTGCTCCCTAGCGACTCATCCCTAAGTCATTCTGGGTAGCCAGATTGGATTTGCCAGTTTTTAAAGAATAAAATAAAGAGCATTTGTTAAAACAATTCAAGGATTTAAAATGAAGATAATGTCAGTGTTGCCAAGTCTCACATATTTATCTTAAGTCTGATATTTGCTGCTTTTTCTTAAAGATCCAGTGCCTGGACTCAAGCATTCTTAAGTGAGAAACTCAGCATTCATATTTAAAAAAAAAAAAAAAAAAGTTTCTTGCTCTCATGGCTTCAGAGAAAAGCATAAACACATGATCCAAATGTAACTTAAAAATTCAAAACCCAGAAGGAAAATAAAAAGATCCCCACATTTATTATTTTTAAAAACCATGTGACTCTTTAAGCCAATCTGATGACTTGAGATGGGGATGACTCATAATTTTTTGGACAAGAGGGGTTGGCATTAATGCAGGGAAGACTGGTAGTTTAAAGAAGAAAAGCTCTGTAAATAGTTATGGTTGCTGGATCAGCAAAATCAGCCTGATTGTGCAGTCCAGGCTGATCCCATGGACTTCAGTATATATTCCACCTAAGTACAGCCTGCAAGAAGAGGTTTTTCAGAGGTTTTATCCATGTGTGAGTTTTATAGTGTTAATTGGATTTGATTTATTAAAACTCATGCACACTCAGTGTTGGTTATTAACCTGATGTGTGAATACTGAATGAAATAATTAACACTTCAAACCATGTATCTCTCTCAGTGCTTTATACATGGCCACCATCACTGTACTGTCTGAGCAGCTGACAAACATTAATGGATTAAGCTTCACAACATGGTTGTGAGGTAGGGAATTCGTATTAGCTGCATTTTACAGATGGGGAACTGAGGCACACAAAGGTTAAGTGACTTGTCCAAGGTCCCATAGGCAGTCTGTGGCATAGCTGGGAATTGAACCCAGTGCCCATTCCACTAGATTATGCTTCCTTCCTATCTATGCAATCAGCTGAAAATTCTGCTCTTTGGAGTTGTCACTTTACATGGCCTAAAAACACATCAGAATGCAGCAAAACGGGTCAGACTTTTGCTGGGAAAGGCTATAAATCTGCACTCGGAGATTAGTTTTTGTGTTTCATGATAGTAAGCCTCACATTTAACTGAATGACAAGCCATTCCTGACTGGATGACTTCCAATCAAAATTCCTTAATGGCTTCTTTTATTAAAAAAAAAAAAAGAGAGAGAGAGATTTAGTTGAGATACTTGCAGGGAGTGGGTGTAGTGTAAGCAGTGCATGGAAATGATAGTGTATTTTTGTGTTCCAAATTAATAACACTACTAGGAGGTTCCCCTGAGCAGTACAGAAGTATGTAATGTGCTTTGCCAGTGCTTTACTTTTACAGGGTGTGTGTAATATGTAATGCTTTATTACTGAAGATAGTTCTGTAGTTGTAACTTATGTGGCTTTGTTTGATAAGTTCTACCCCAGAGTTTGATACTGAACAAGTAGAAACAGACTTAAGGACTACATGTTACAGCTCCTTTTTTATTTTTTTTTTTCCTTTCCAAAATCGTTTCCTGATTTATTCCCAGATTGAATCCTGATCCTTCCATTGCAGGATGGGTACTGAGCACGTGGCAGCTAATCCTCCCACAAATGTTAGTGGTGTGGACTACAGCTGTCCTTGTTCTTTGGAAATTAGAACCGTGGCCTTTCACTGTATCGCTTCCTGAGACAAGGGCCTTGAGTAACCTTATACAGCAGATCTAGGGTTCAACTAGCAAGAATCTGTTCTTAATAAAATGACTCCTTGAATCATATGGGAAGGATTGTGGAGCTTCCAGTTGAGCTGAAAAAACAAAGTCAACACAGCTGATTTTCACTTCCCATCGGTACATTTTCTTTGCTTGTTGCCCAAGAAAATGATTCCCAGATGGTCAGTTTCACGCATTTCCATTGTTCTGAGGCTGGAGCAATGGTAGGAGGCAGACTTAATGCTATTCCCTTGGCAGGTCAAAGGTGCAAGAGAAGATTGGTGTAAAATAAGAGAGAGTTTTACTTAGATCCACATAGTTCCAGACTCTCTTGGTGGCAAATTTAGCTCTTTGGAGTACTGATCACATTGCACCAGCACTCAGATCTGAAACTGGCCCCACGGAATAACAAATAAGTAATGTGCATTTTTGGATCCAGTGGGCCAGATTATGTTCTCAGTCACAGGGGTTTCTCTCAAAGGCTTTACACACTTGTACATGAGATCAGAATCTAGTGCCAAAGTGGTGCAATGTACACTACTTTGCCACTGATATGTCTTTTCGTCTGTTTGGCATCCACTGTTGTGTAATATGCACAGTAACTTACATCAGCACTGAACACGGCACCCAGTGTGAGGAATTTTCAGGACTTTTTAAATACAGTATCAGTATTATTTCATTGATTTAATTCATCTACAAAAATTTATAGCTAATAGGAGATAATGGTATTAGGGTCTTTTTAAATCCCTTTGCCCAATTACAGTGCTGTTTTTTCAACCACACATTTGCTATATTTATGGTGATTTTCTCTTAATTGGTAACCTTTTTTTTTTTTTTCTGGGATGGCTTACAGCTACAAGATTAGATTACATGCACTGCTTCGTCTGTTCCAGATGCATGCCCTCTGCAGCTGGATGGTACAGTTGATATTTGATGGCTACCTAAATATTTCTGACAGTGTGAAGAGCTGTTAGATTAAGAGCACATGCTTTCCTTGTGGTATAAAACCCTATGTGCAAACCAGGGATTCTCAAATGTCATTACACCTCAACCCCCTTCTGACAACAAAATTTACTACGTGATCCTAGGAGCGGGGCTGAAGCATGAGCCTGCCCAAGCCCCCGCCACCACAGGAGGGGGGAAACAAAGCCAAAGTCCGAGCCTCATGCCCCAGGCTGGGGAGTGTGTGTCAAAGCCGAAGCCCCACGGCTTCAGCCCGAGGCAGGGGGCCTGTAACCTGAGCCCCACCACCCAGGGCTAAAGCCCTCAGGCTTTGGCCCCGGGCCCCAGCAAGTCTAACGCCAGCCCTGGCAACCCCATTAAAACGGAGTTGCGACCCACTTTGTGGTCCCGACCCACAGTTTGAGAACTACTGGTGTAAACAAACATTCCCAATAGAGTTCAAGAGGGCGTGAAACCATTAAGAGATAAACGGGTGGGGTCTGTGGACGGTTTGAGGCTGGTAGCGATCCTGGTGCGCCGGGACCA
This sequence comes from Natator depressus, assembly GCF_965152275.1. Classification (NCBI taxonomy): domain Eukaryota; kingdom Metazoa; phylum Chordata; order Testudines; family Cheloniidae; genus Natator; species Natator depressus. The sequence continues at coordinate 115,192,825 of NC_134240.1, read as the reverse complement.
GGTCTCCTTGGAGTCAGGTTTCTTGGGAATGCAGCCCAAAACTGGTGATAAACTCCATCTAAGACTAAATATTGGCACAAGACCGATAGTCAACAAGTACCGTAAGGGAAAGTTGAAAAGAACTTTGAAGAGGGGATTCCCAGTAGAGTTATTTTGATCAAAGAATTGTGGGGTTTTTTTTCACCCCCATTTGAAGATGAACAAATATGGTTTCATAAAAGAAGTGGTAAATCTTGAGTCTCATATTAATGAGCATTAACAACATCTTGGCTTTCGAAGTTGTAGATTAGCTTTGTAATTCAGAGAATAGCACAACTTTTTTTGGACATGCTTGTGTATATGACAGACAGTGACCCTTAATATAAGGGCATTATATAACTGTGATACTCTGCATATTCCTTGCCTGTAATTTACAAAACAGGAAATATATTGTCCCAAATAATTGGCTGATGGCCTTTATTCTTTCATCAGCAGTCACATATCTGTTAGAGAGCACGTCCTTGCTGCTTAAATTGATTTTAATAATATTATTTTAAAAGTCTGAAATAATGTCTGTATTGTGTGTGCTTTGCTTCTGGCATGTGTAGAGTGTGTTTTCTGGATGTCTATGCACAAAACGCCAGGATCAATTTGATGATAATTCTAAGAAAATTAGACTCTAACTACAAATACTGCGTGTGAGAATACTGTGAGAATAGAGGACGATAAGTAAGCCGAGAAGCGTTTTGGGTTTTGTAGAAGATTTTGCAATGTTTGGGCTTTTTTAGTATGGCTGAGTAAGCGTGCTCTGGAAAGTGACTAATAGCATTGACTTGAATCAGTTATGATACACACAGGTGCTGTTCGAGCCTCTCCACAGATCACCAGTAAAAATGTGTTTCAGTTCTGAGAGGCAACATGCTTACTCCTAGCAGTCCTCGGCCCCTTTCAAAGAGACTGCTGGTTGTACCAAACTGGTGGCCTCTTCCTTACCCAAATTGGCACGTCACTCCACAGAGCTCATCACCCAAGATTTTCAGAAGTAACTAGTGATTCTAGGTGCTTCCATTTTTGGGGCCCCAACTTGAGACACCTTAAAGGAGCCTGATTTGCAAAGGGCTGGGGCTCAGCACTATCTGAAAATCAGGTCTCTTTAAAGGCTCTCCGATCAGGCACCCAAAATCACTAGCTGCTTCTGAAAATCTTGGCCACTGTCACTTTTGAGACCTCATTGAGCAGTAAAGTTGCATGCCCAGAGGTGACAGAATGGTTGGTTAATGAATGTCAGTTGTTCATCTTTGCTCAGATTTGGCAGCATTCTGTAGACTTGCACAGATGCCTTGCTGGACAGCTGGTGGAACAGAGGTGTAAATTCCTGCCATTTGTGAGTGTCATGCTTTGCAACTAGCAGCACTGGGTGCATTCTGAGGAGGGTGATTATAATGGGATTAGCAAGAATGAGGGCATAAAACAGAGTTGGATATTTAAAGAGTACTTCTCTATTTTTAACTTAAAGGCAGAATTTTATTACTCTAATCTTGGCTTTGTAATTAACGTGGTTAGCCTCCACATTGCCTTTTAATGCTTGCTTTGCAAGGTGGTTTGTTTTTTAAGGATAAAGACCTCTACAGCATGTAAACCAGCCAAATACCTGAATATAACTGTATCATAGTCCCAGTACCTCGCTGGAAAATGTTTGCATTATCAGAGGAGTGCATGACCAAGGATTAGCGCCACATTGTCTTGTCTAGGATTTACCAATATATAACCATACCAGCAGGAACTAGACCTTGTTTTCTGGTTAGAAAAAGAATGTGATGTAGTGAGCATTTAGAGCCAATGATTACTATAGGGCTTAGGATACTGTAATGGGTAGTTGAGCCTAAAAGGAATTTGGCATGTAACATCATGTATAGCACAACACCACAGTACACTAAAGTTCAGTTAATCAGAATCAGTGATTAAAACACTTTGCGGCTGAAGGCCAAGATCATTATTAGTAGACCCTCAATATACAATTTTTGGAAAACATTTAGCTATGGTATTAATAGACTCCACTCCAGAATGTCCACTATAATGTGCGGTTTCTCTCCAAAGCTTTCCAGGGATGTTCAAATTCCACTGCGTCCAAAGAGAAAAGGAAATGCTCTGTGTGGACAGGGGGGAGAGAAACTGAAACCTACAGCTAGGCAAAAATTTTCAGTAAAAAATGTAAGATTTGGTGACCCTGAAACATTTCCAGACTTCATGTCAGTTTCACTGAATTTGGTCAAAAAAAAAATCTAAATGCAAATCAGAAAAAAAAATCAGGTTTTGGGGTTTTTTTTAATTTGAAACAATATTTTGCTTTCAAAATGTCCTTTTTGTTTTTTAATAAAATTAATTAAGGTTTTTAAATGGTCAAAACAAATTTTATTTTCAATTTTTTTGAATGGTCAGTGAACCTAAAAATCCGTTATTCATACATCTCTAACACAAAGCATTAACAATTTTATATTAGAACTGAATAGAAAAAAGTGCTTTTTTTAAGTCACTAACTTCTTTGATTCTTCTCTTTCTAGATGCCCACTTGCACTGAGCTATTCACCTTCTGTTTGTGAAATGTGCAAAAATACCTTGCCTTCTCTAGTGAGTTGAAACTAAATTTAAGTTTCACATTGTTGTTTCTAAAGAGAAATCAGGTAGGGTAAAAAAGCATCAGTGGTCATATTGCTGCAACTAGAGAGATTTATCCTGGGATAGGGCACCTCACTTTAGGATTGTCCTTTACTACTTATATCATTTTTGCCACGTCTTGTGAGTTTATTATGAGTCTTCCAATTTTTTTGGAGTATTTTCTGCAAGCCTCAGCTGCTGGAATCGTGAGATTGCATGAGAATTTCAGCTTTTATTTAAGTGTCAGATCTTCTTGGTTGTGAAGAAAAGCTTGAAATTATGTAGCCAACTTAAAAGCTCAGAATCCACAAGGCAAATAAAAATATCCTTAAATGTGTTTGAAAACAGTCTCATGTTCTTTAAGCTAATATCTTGGCTTTTGGGTCCTGACTCATAATTTTTGAACAGTTGGGATTGGTAGTGCTGTTGTTCTATACTAGAACTGAGAGGCCTCTACTAAGATCTAGGCACTGCATGCACACATGGTAAGAGTCAAACCCTACCTTGAAGAGTTTCCAGTCAAATAGACAGGACAGACAAAGAGTGGAATGGAAACAGAAATGCCGGGAGGTGAAGTGACTTGCCCAAATCACCCAGTGGGTCAGTGGTAGAGCTGCAAATGGAAGCCAGGTCTCCTGACGCCTGTCCACTGAAGCGTGCTGCTCCTTGCCCTGGTGCTGTCTCCTCAGCAGAGCTAGGAGGAATGCAGCACAGGCTCAACCCAGAGAGCAAAGCAGACTTTGATCTCAGACATATGGGTGCCATCTGAGATTGGTGTAGTCCTGTGTGGACCATGTTTGCAGAAGGTAGCCTGTGCGTGTTCATGACTGCATCCATAGTGGTTTGGCCTTGAATCATGCCACCTGAACAGGGCCCCACATGTGTGTGCCAGCCTGGATCGGGCCTCGGTATATTCACCTGTGCACCCAAACAATAGAACCCGTGTGCAAAATGTATTATTATGCACAATGGAGGGCTGGCTGAGGAGCCTGTGGGGATATTTTTCCCTGAGTGTCTGATCTCTCCATGTTCGTCCTGGAGCTACCTGTCTGGAGAAAAGGCACATCTGTTTTTCAGTGGCATTCACCATGCACGGTTGGAGGAATTGTCAGGTCTTCCCCTTCTTCTCTGATTCTGCAGAGTGAGGAGTGCATACCCCTAGAAGACCAGGGCATGATAGGAAGTCTCTTCAGGATTGTGATGGGGCATACCAACCCCATGCTGAGCCAGCAAGGGTTAACAAATTGCTGTGGGCCCACTCAGGTAATGAAGGGGCAGCAGCTGGCTGACCAGGGAGGAGAACAGACTTCCTATCCTTTGCTCCCTGAGAGAAGGACCATCCCAGAACCTTTGCAGAAATTGCCAGAGCCCTCCGGCGGAAGGTAGGCCTGGCACAGGACTATTGAGTTTGGTTTGGGGACTGTTTCTTTGATTTACTCTGTGGAGGACTGCTGGTCTGTCTGGAACAGGCTTAAGGGGGTAACGAGACCGTTGCAGAAAACCCAGGCCCAGGGGCAGTGTAGGGAATTGCCTTGATAAACTTCCTAGACTTTTGTACTCTACTCAAGTCTGCCCTGGGGTTTGTCTTGGACCCTGAAAAGCATGGTCACATGAGTATGAAAACGTAATACCAACCTAGAGTTGCTAACCCTCCAGGATTGTCCTGGAGTCTCTAGGAATTAAAGAATAAGGAATGAAGCCTCCAGAAATACATCCAACCAAAATTGGCAACCGTATACCAGACAGATCTCCGAGTTGAGGAAAGACCTGCATGAGCTATTTTAAAGATAGAGAGAACAAACCTGGATGTATGGTTTGTGACTGCTATTGGTGTGTCTTATTCTATTTCGTCTTTTATTTTGTTGTTAATTGAAAACAAAACACACAGCAAGAATATTTGTGTGGTCTGTTCTTGAATCTATCAACTCCTAAGGACTTGTAGATCTTCCCAGACTCAAGTCAGTGAGATGTTTATCTCTGCAGAAGATTGATTAGAGGGCAATAGAAACTGTTCGATTATACAAATTCTTTGCCTGGCCTGATCATGACCCCTTCCCAGCCACTTTGGGGCTGTGTGGGACTCCTTCTGGTACTGAAGTTGAGGCCAGGGGCAGAGTTTCTGCTTCAGGTGCCAAACCCTGAAAGAAGCTCTGCTGGACCAAATACCAAAAGTTTCTGAATCATCTCTCTGGGGTTTGAATAGTAAGGATTTGTATTAGGTGCTGCTCTCTTCTATAGTAGTTGAATGGACTTTCCTTTTTTCCTGGAGGAAACTGATTCTGTTTTTTGAAGCTGTTATGTGTCTGGCATTGTAAAAATTCTGTATCAGCTGTGGAATTAAGGAAACTAAACAGCTATGGAATTGACCCTTGTATTGACAGCTTCTATCTTGCTGATCTCAGTGATCTGTCAAATAGTCCCATATGTTTACAATGGATAGAATGTACATTGTTTCCTAAAATGTACTAAGTATTGTTATTACTATTGGTATTTCGGTAATATCTGGAAGCCCTAACTGAACTCAGGGCCCTGTACAAATAGTAATCTCCCTGGTAGGCTTAATGTTACTTCTAAGAAAGAAGAGGAAAGTCACAAGGCCTGACTTTCATAGGCGGCCACTTCTTTTGCACTTAGTTTTACCTTGCCCCCGATATGCAGTTACAGTCAGGTACATACTCATCTACATTGATTATTTGTGCATGCAAATGAGGTCTAGTTAAGACCAGGCTGAAAATTTGGCCTATGGAGATGCTTTATTTGTGTCGGGTTTAGTTTTTGTTTTTGTACAAGAAAAAGCTTTTATAAAACATTAGACCAGCAGATAAATAGATATCTATATATAGATATAACAATTTGCACACTCCCGTGGAGAGTTTGCAACCCAAACACATAGCACCACTGTTCCTAATGCATGGGAACTGGCAAGTGAAACTGACTTGAAACAGAAGTGAAATTGACTAAGTCTGTCTTCCTCATCCCTGTCTGAGTGAAACACAGAAGATAAACAGTCAGTGTGAATAGTGAGAAGTAAATGAGGGTATTTTTAATCTTTTCTTTTTGTTTAAAAGATCTAGTAACACAAGTGAGGAATTTTTTGTTTTGTTTTTAAGTATATGCTTCTGAACCAGAGTGTCTTTAAAAAAAAAAAAGCGTAGGGTAAGGTGCCAGCGGCCATCATGTGGAATTGTGTGTGTGGAGTTATTGAAAACTGGCTGTATGCCATGGCAGCTTTACTGTGCATGGCTCAAGGGCTTGGAGCAATTACATAACACTCTGCAGCAAAGAAAATACAGGCCCCAGCACTTGACTGCCTTCAATTTCAGATTTAGTTACTTGGCAAAATCTTAGATTTTCTTTTTTCCTCTGCTAAAGGATGAAGCATCCAATAAAGAGGAGCTCTGAAACTGCACCAGCCAATAGGTGTTAGGTTGTTGGGGCTATAGGGGGAGGGATAGGTCTCTTTTGGGTTAGAGGCAAGAGTAGAGGAAAAACATTGTCATGTGATGACTATAAAAGATAAGTAGACATATGACCTATGAATTGTTTACAGAAAGAAACTCTATTTCCCCCCTTCCCCAGTTTATGCATATGCTTCTCGTTACTTCTTCTCAAAATCATTGTCTTCTGATGAATTATTGATACAGGGTCACTTCCATTTTCCTGGAATTGTTTTCTTTAAACAGTGATCTCTCTCTTGAATTTTTTAAACAAGCTGTTAACAGTGAAATCCAAGCAAAGTTGCTGGTTTCGAATTTCATGGTTAAATTAGACCTTGATAAGACCATCTCCTTGATAAGAGAGGGGATAAAATTATTTTTTCACTTCCACACGGAGATCCTTCTCCTTTTTTTTTTTTTTTTTTTAAAGGAGCAGGCTCCTGATTCAGCCTCAAAAGGACTTGAGCATGTGCTTAATGTGAAGAATGAACTAAAGTGCTTTGTTGAAGTAGGGTGGTAGGGATCTGCTGGTAACTGGAAATTGGCTTTTTCACTTATCGCTGTTGTCTAATTCTTATAAAAAGAAAATGCAATCCAACATTTTGGAAATAATTTGCTTTCTAGAAAGTTACTCCTTTGCTGGCTCCTTTCCTTCTATGAGTGAGATGTGGCTTTTCCAAGGAGGTTTGCCTGTAGCCTCTTCCAGGTCTCTCTGTTTATTGAAAGAGTTCAGGCCCTGGTTTAGCAAAGCACAGAAGCGTATGCTTAACTTAAAGCATGAGTAGTCCCATTGACTTCAATGATACTGCCTGAGGACTTAGAGTTAAGCATGTCCTTAACTACTTTGCAGGATCAGGGCCTCAGTGGAGGGTAATTTTATTTTATCCATTTCTATCCTGTATAGCCCCCCCTCTCCCCCCCGTAATGAAAAGGAAAAATGTGCACAAGTAAAGGCGGGTGTATCTACAGTAAGGGCCTGACGTGGCTCCCAGGGAATTCAAGGAGAGTCTTTTTGTTGACTTCACTGGGAGTTGAATCAGGCCCAACTCCAGGAGCCCATCGCAGGGATGTAGATGCCTGATATAGCAGATTGCCTTGCTTGTCCATATCACATCTGCACCGACACTCTGGTTTTGTTGGAACTGTCCACACGTACCAGTGCATTCTGGGGTTTCTAAAGCACCTGCCCTCATAGCGTCCAGTAGCTTTCAGAGTGATTTCCAAATGGGAGGCATGGAGTTAGATATAGCTGACCTGGTGCATCTGCAGTAGTTACAGCTTCCAGGCCACGCCAGGGGGAAGCTATTGCCAGAGCCCTGCTGAAGACCTCACGTAAAAAGTCCAGGCTTGGCTCTTGTGGGTGGAGTTGTACAGGGGCTGCAAGTAAAAGATTTTCTTGCAGCCCATTTTTGACTAGCTTAGACCAGGCTGAAAGCTGCCTCTGCAGATTCCAAGGTGAAATTCAGGGGCAAGCCTGACCTGTCATCCACCTGCCCCATCCCTGCCAAGAGTCTGCCATGACTAGTCCGTTTGAAATGTTCCCTTCTGGCTCCCCAGGAGGGAAGCCCTTGCAGTAGATGCGGCCATTGTGCTTACTCCTGTAAGGGCAGGGCCATGGGCCATGTCTCAGCAGACTTGTAGCGCACCTGTGGGGAAGGAGGATTGTTTTCTAGTGCCTATGTGCTCTTCTGTGTGCGCGCACAGAGCTGAGGCAGGGTGAAGGTGAATAACAGGAGTATTTCCCATCCTGGCTGCCAACTCTCTGGGTAGAGGGCGGAATGGGGTGTGCCCTTGTGTTTGGCCCTCAGTCCCCCAGTTGTTTGTGTGGGACAAACTGGTTTCACTGGCCTTCCCTGAGGGGCTTTTCAAGCTGTGGGCAGAGCGCCGTCTGTCCAATTCTATCCCCCACCCCTCAGGGTATTAGCAAATACCCCCATCCCCTGAAACCTGGAGATTTGTGCCCCTAAATCTCTCTCCCACACTGTGGTTTGGGTCAGGGGAGGAGGGAGGAATGGCAGAGCAGTTCTCGTGGAAGGACTTGGACACTTATTGTACAGCAGGATGACTGAAGCTATGAAGCAAACACATAAATATATGCTTCCCACCAGAGCTTTATATAATCAGAGACAGTGATGTCATTGGTAACTGCAAAGAGCAGGCTCTGAAATTACAGCCCTCAGCAGACAGGCGAACGCTCTCTTTGCGTCTGGAGGGGGCCGCTTAGAATGCGGGCTGACTCGTCAGCAAAGCAGGGGGTGGGGACTTACCCTGAGGGTTTAGAGCTTGGAGAAGGAGGGGTGAAGTACCAATCCAAATCCAATCAGCCTTGAGGGTGAAACTCTCCCTGCCTTTGTGAAAGCCACTTAACGAGGGGGGAAAGGAATGGGAATACCGCTACCCATTGCAGCCCCTTTGTCGTTAATACTCCCCCCAGTAGGCTCCAGTAACACATATGTAGGGCTTTGGAGCTTTACTGAATTTGTTCCTTGGCCCCTCTTCCTCCTCCTATCCAGAAATCTCTGCACTGGACAGTTCGGGGCTATAGTAGATCTCCCCACTGGCAGTGGGGGGAGAGAATCCTTTCTGTGCCAGTCTCTCTACAGCCAGGGTGAATTTCACTCTTAATGAGTCTGAGAAAGGCACTATCCTCTGACTCTGGCATTCCCACTCCAGCAGCACATCCCAGCCCAGGGCTGCAGCCTGACAGGCCAGGCTTTTGATACTTGAGCCCCAGCTATTCCATTATTAGCTTTCTTTACACGTAACAGTTGCACAAGAGGACCACAACGGGCCAGCTTCGGCCCTGATGTAGTCGGGTGCAGCTCCTCTGAATACAGCAACGGTAGAGTTTGTTGAATTTAGTGGAGTGGAACTATCTTCTGGCAGGGCTGAATTTGACCCAACATATTGAAAGGGAAAAGCTAAGGCAAACAGCCCCCCTCTGTGGGCTGTAGCTCTAACCAGGCCAGTGTTTCCAGCCTGCAAAGTAAGCTGCAACGTTGCCCTGTGCTTTTTCTGGGCCAAGCAAAGAAGCATGTGAGGCTCCAAGTTCCTCAGCCCTCCATCCTCCCAGCACTCAGCTTCTGCTTCCCAGGAGTCGTGGTTTGTCCAGCCAGACAAATCCAAACGATCCGCTGGCTGTCCCTGTGTGAGACAAACAATTGCACCCTGTGGGCCTCCCTGTGTCCCCCAGAATAGATCGGAATGAAGGGGAAACAGCCAGCTGGTTAAGGAAGAGTAGAAAGCCCCTGTCTTCACATACTCATGCATTCACCCTGGCACAGGGTCAGGGCTTTGGCATGTCTATTATCACTTTTCATGCTCAGGGAGTAGAAACCTTTGTGGTAGCCCTGTTTTCTGAAGCATCTTTCCTTCCTAGGGATGGGAATGACTATGAAGATTCTGCCCATCCTGCCCCCACTTCTCCACTTTTACTTATCACTCCTGCAATGAGCACACATGTGCTCAGATCTACTTTGAAACTGGCAGTCCCTGAAAGCTGATTTATCTCCGTCTTCTAATGCCCCAAGGATTCGAGGGAGCTGGAATGGGGGCCCCTTTCCCTCTGATTGTAAATTAATTCTCCTTTTATAAAGCTATCATGCTTCTAGACCTTTTTTTTTGCAGTAATTAGCATGATCCAGTGGTCTAAATGGAAAGTTGTGTGGCTTTCTTGTATGAAGTTTGGACAGTGCTGGTATTTTCACTAAGTGCCAGGGAGCCTGAAGCTATTTTAAAGCCACCTTACAGTAAAGCACCAGGTAGATTAAGGGGAAGGAGATGCATAACTTTGTCTAGACTATGGGATTATAACTGCCAAGGTAAAACGCCAGGACTTTTTGTTAAGGGACTGTAGATTGGCCAGTGACACCTGTAAACTCTGTTTGCCAAGGAATTTTAGCTCAGCTGGTCAGTTTCCTGCTTTGATAAAAGTTGGGCTTTGATAGAAGTTGATTTCTGTGTGACATTTAGCCTCCCATCAATGAATCAGAGCTGCTTTCACACTTTGTGGCTTAATTAACATCAGTGATCAGCTTGACTTCAGCCCACAGAAGCCAAAAATACTTAAGAGGTTATGCACCTGCCAACATTTGAAAGCTGAAATGCAAGATATTTGGTGAGAAAAAACAGACACGTACTTTAAACCCCATTAAAATGTGCTGGGCTAGAAGAGGTGGGCTGGAGTGGTAAATACTTGGTTGAAAAAAGGAGCCCTCTCCCTCCAGAAGTGGGAACAATTGGTCTGTTGAGACTAAGGGCTTGTCTACATGGGGCAGCTGCACAGTGTAACTTAAATCAGTTTTAAATTGATTGAGGCCTTGTCCACATACACAAACTCTAGTGCTTTAACTGTGCTAGTGTACAGTGCAACCGACTCATGTGATGCAGCAATATCTGTATTTTGGTGCTTTACACCAAGATTACTGTTCCCATAGGAAAGAGGGGAATAAACTATGCTGGTATTAGCACCTTCTTACCAGTATACATGCATCTATACTAGGAGTTGTACTGGTTTAACTTTCAGTTCTACTGGTACAAAACCTGTGTGTCGACCAGGCCAGAGTTAAATATAAATATAAGAGTTCAGTTAAACCTGTTCCTAACTGACTCAAGTTAAACCAGAAGAAGCCAATTTTAAAAAGACTTATGAACCTTTTGCACCAGTTTGACTCGGTTGCTTTACATTGGCACTCTCTACATTATCCAAGTGTAACTTTTTTCATGTGGACAGGTCCTCAGACTGCTTTCTCCCACATAAGACCTTGTAAAGGTCTCCAAACAGCAGCTGCTTTCATTTGTGTTCCATCGTTCTTGGGCAGAAAGAAATGAAAAAGTCAACATCTCAGTGTCCATGGCTTTGAGATTTTTTTACATTGCTTGCTTTTGTGTAATTCTTTTTTCCCCCTACTAACAGCCATGGTATATCATGCCAAGGCCTGTTTGAGAGCTCCTGAAATTCACTGGTTATTGAGAAGCCAACCATTAATATCCTGTTCCCAACCATTAGGGGTCTTTGGTACTGAGGCAGTCGCCTGGTACATGTTCTAAGTTTGTGTGTCTGCACTCATCACTGGTTCCTAGAACAGTTCTACAGTGTTTTCCTAGGTTCACCCTAGCAATTAAAAAAAAAAAAAAAAAAGTGAGGTTTAGAACACAAAACTCCCCAGGCATGGTAAGGAATGATGCATACCACAGAGTTTGTGTGGCAACCTGGACAGGTCCAGCTGTGCGTGCTAAGCTGTGGTGGGTAAACCATCAAGAATAGGGGTGGGCAAACTTTTTGGCCTGAAGGCTACATCGGGGTTCCAAAACTATATGGAGGGCTGGGTAGGGAAGGCTGTGCCTCTCCAAACCCTAACCCTATCCGCCCCCTCCCACTTCCTGCCCCCTGACTGCCCCCCTCAGAACCTCTGACCCATCCAACCCCCCCTACTCCTTGTCCCCTGACTGTCCCCTCCTGGGACCCCCTGCCCCTTGACAGGCCCCCCGGGACTCCACCCCCTATCTAACCCCCCCTAAAGCCCCTTTCAGAATGTAGCCCTGCGAACATGGGCAGAGGACTCAGGAGGAGCAGGGGCAGCCGTGCAGCCAGAGAGAAGCAGCGGTTTCCCCTTCAAAGCTCCACTTCTCTCTGGCTGGCTGCAGGGCCGCCTGGTGCTCCTCCTGAGTCCTCCCCCCCGTGTTGGCCGCATTCCCGTCACCCCCACAGCCCACCTGCTCCCCTGAGGTTGTAGGTGAGCCTCCCTTCCTGCTCTCCCCTGCCCCTGCAGTGCAGCCCCCTCCCGCGCTGGCAGCGCGGCTTGCTGAGGCTGTGGGGGAGGGGCCAGGGACTAGCCTCCCCGGCCGGAAGATCAAGGGCCGGGCCAGATGGTCCCACGGGCTATAGTTTGCCCACCTCTGATCGAGAATCATCCTTGTTCTGGGACAGTGACCTCAGGTTTCTGTTAGGAATGGAACCAGAAGTGGTAGCAGTTGGTGTTACCTCAATTTTGATAACTCCACATATAGTCCCAACCAAGATTGGGGCCCATTTTTGCTAGGCTCTGTACAGAGACATGGGGGAGAGAGGCTGGATATAAACTACCAAGATTTTCCTGCATAGCTATGTCGGCATGCCCTCCCCCTATACTCCACATAGCTGCAGTGTATGCCAACAAAGGAGCCATTTTGTTGGTATAGCTTATGTTGTTTGCGGAGGTAGTTTACCTATAATGGCAAAATAACTCCTTTTGCTGGTATAATCTGTATCCCCATGAGGGGCCTTTGTTGGTATAGGTCTTTGATGTGTAGACTAGCCCATAGTCCATGCCCAGAAGAGTTTACAATCCAAATAGATAAAGATGAGTAAAGGATGGGAGAAAGGAAGTATTATTATCCCTGTGGGAAAGCACAGAGAGACCTGTCTTCACTGCCTTGTTAGCTTGAGGTCTAACTTCAGTGTTGCCCCTAACCTGATTCCCATCCACACACGCACATCTCTCATTGGTGCTTACCTCGCCCATTGGGGGGGATGGATTGAAGCTCAAATGCTGCTTATGTTGGAGCTAGTACTGCAGTGGGGACATGGCTACTATGTACTGCTAATGCAAACACTCCCTGCTGCTAATCCAATCACTCTGCAGCTCCAGGGCCATTTTGTAGTGGGTTCGTTCTCAGTCGAACTAGGCTCACTCGAGAGGAGTTAATTCAAGTGTAGATAACTCAACCTAACACTACAGTGGAGACAAGGAGAAATCAACTCTGTCTCCCCTGAGTCCCAGTCCAGTGCCTTAGTTACAAAGCCACCCTTCCTTTCTGGTGCAGCGGTGAAATGCTATGAGGGAGGCCATTCTGAGCTTTTCCAGCTGTAACAGGAAATGGCAGTGGCAGTGATTGACGACTCCTGAGAGGCTGGTATCTTGCAAAATGTCCAGCCCAGTTTTGTGGACTCAAACAACGAGCTAGTTTGCAGGAGCTTCAGGTCAGAATTCAGATTTACGGATGCCAAACTAAACAGAAGTCTATTTCCCAACCTGTTTGTGTCAGGATCCTGGAGAAAGGTAGGCAGGACTAGTGGTGGGAGTGTAGAAGTCCACGGTCAGGGTCAGGCTTGTAGTCAAGAGTAAAGCTGAGGGTGAGAGCCAGAGACAAGGTTGGGAATCAGGCTGAGGGTCAGTTCCAGGTATCGGGTCAGTGTTGGCATTCCAGGGGTCAGTCGGAAGTCCAGATCCAATTTTGGAGCCGAGGTCAATACCGGGAGCTCAGAGGCAGAGATATGGGGCTGTCATGGTCGCTATCTGGGGATCCACATTGTTGCCTGAACACTTCCTGGTACACCCCATAGACTTATATAGGTGTCAAGGAGCCAATCGGGGATTGCTAAAACAACTGTCAGTCAGATCGCTCGAGGTGGAACTTCCTGTGGTGGTATAACCTCTGTGGGTTGTGGGTCGCTGGAAACAGTCAGGTCAGGTTACAGACTTGTGGCAGCGTGAGCTGCCTGCAGGCCCAGGTTCAAGTCCCCCTGATCCTTACATTGCAGATTTGCTCAGCGTTGGGTCGAAACGTCCTTGTAATGTGATTAGCAGAGCACCTGTTGCTGACCATGCCCAGAGCTGTTTATCTACACGAAATGGCTGTCAACTGAAATTGGTTTTCCCAAGTAGTGAAAGCTTTTAGTCAGCAATAAGGATTAAATGCTAGCGGGTTTCATTGTAGAAAAAACTGAGTGGGAGGGTGACATTGACATGGTTTGGGGTTTTTTTTATGTTTGACACTTTTAAAACCAAATCTCTTAATAAATATTTCATTAAAAACACAAATTTCTCAGCCAAAGCCCAAATTTCAGCCCTGAGGCAGCTACTGCAGCTGAATTATAGCCCTTTTGTAAGAGGTTTTTATAATGGAAACAGTGACAAACCCATAACTATAGTGGTGCTAGTGGGTGCTGCTCTTGTACTGACAGTTCATCAGCTAAACCCCTGACCCCTTTACCCTTAATCATCCTTGCTTGTCAGTGACATAATTGCATGATTACAGACTCCTCTCCCCATCCCTTTCAAACCGCGAACAATAGTGAATTTCAAATACAAAATGTAAATGAACCGTCCAAACTAATTTGTTTTTCTGCATTCAGATGGACTGAGTTTAGATTCCGTCCCTTTGTGTCTGAACGGGCCTGGTAAAGGCTTTCAAGAACCTTTTGCACTGGGATACCTTGAGTATAGACTGATCGTCTGATGTCATTGTGCTATTGATTGGGATTACAAATTCAGACATAAATCATTAATGTAGAGTCTGGAAAAAAACTTTACTGTGTTCCATAAATCTAATGTTAATTCCTGAATACATAATACAGAATGGGTGAAAACAACAGAACTGGTTTTACTGTGGTATCTGAGTGGGGTTATATTTCTAGATTGCTCTCTGAGCAGTTTCCCATATTTAAAAAAACAAACCAAACTACAGTGTTCTGTAATAATGGTCCAAAACAAAATAGTCCAGTAGTACTGTGGTGTTTTGGGGTTGTTATTGTAGAATATAGTACAAGGGGTGGAAGCACAAATAGGCCAAGGTTCTCTGCTCCCAGAGAACCTGTGTTAACATCTCGAGTTCAAACACCGGGCTAGGAAATATGCAGCCCTGCGTTCCTTGCAGTCAGAATGCCCAAAGAGTGCAGATCTGATCCTTTAATGAGTGTGAGGTGTAATTCAGTCACTTTGCGGTAAGGAGTTTACTGCAGTCAGTTAGGCTTCCTTTTTTGCCTCATATGGCTGGAAAAAGAGGAAGATGGGCAGTGAATGTTACATAGCACAATATATAATGTTAGGTTTTTCCCTTAACCAGTAATGTGCTAGTGTGTAAATGCCACTGGACACTTGAAAGTGCCTTGATATAAAACTCTACATAGTGTAGTAGGCTGCAAATAGCTGGCAGCTTGAAGTTATGTGAAACCAAACACACAACCATTGCCTCAGTGCGTTTTTCCTCCCCAACGTTCATCCAGCCGAGACAAGTTATCAGGTGTGAGCGCCAGGAAATAAACTGTCTGTCAGAGGTTAGCAATAGGGCTAATGTTGTTGAGTGACTAGTGTTTGCAGTGTAAACATTTAATGGCAGGGCATAAAGTATCTGAAGGAAACAGGGTGATGTGTGGAAAATTGAGCCTGCCTGGGGGGGAAATGAGTTTGATTTTTGTCCTTTATAAGGCTGAAACTCCTAATCGGTGTCTCTCCTCCTCCAGACGTGCTCATCTACGCCTGTGCTTAGAACGTTTAAAGGTTCTGATACCACTAGGGCCAGACTGCACCCGGCACACAACGCTTGGGCTGCTTAACAAAGCCAAAGCACACATTAAGGTAAGCACTGCTTTTCCCAGGCTTCCCAGACGCTGCTTCTAACTGCACCAGTCACTCACCCACTGTCCAGAGTTAAATCTGCTCTCCCGGAGACTAACACCTCTCAAATGCATTGCTCCTTCTGTTAAATCATCCATCATTATTACAACATGGGTTGTTCGGAGGGTCCATAATAAACTCTGTTAACTCTGGAAATGATTGATTTGGGGAGCGGGGATCCTGTTCTGTATTATGATGGGGGGAAGACAGTACGGATCTTGCTCTTTTTTTAAAGTAGAAACACATCTAATGTGATTGAGGGACTGCAATTTGATGGAAAATGTAACTTCTGTCACTCCAGTGCATTCCTCCTGCTGGCAAATCAGTATAGGCCTCTAGAGTGAAACAGGGTTGACATCTTATTGTTTCCATCGTCTTTCATTTGTGGTTCTGCCAACTTCCCAAAGCCCTTCATAGATTGCTTCTGGCAAAGTAAAGTATAAAAAGAAAATCCAGTCTTGTAGGGATCAGGAATATACCTAAATCCTTTGTTGCAGCTCTGGGTTGGTAAGGGAGGGAGCCCTGCTTAAAGGAAAGTGTTAGCCTGAAATGACTCCCATCTTATGCAACGGGTTGGCCATCCGGAAACAAAGAACATTGGTCTGGTAGATTTCCCAGCTGTGATCAGAGGAGTCTGTAGCAGGTTACATAAATAGTTATTTAAATGGAAAACTGCTTCTGAGAAATACCTACTAAACCAAGCAACAAGAAAGCCAGACATCCCAGGATAAATTTTTGTGTTACGAGTGATCATAACAAATGCAGAATCTGTTTGATTAAGGGAATTGGGGCCCCCTGGTGGATTAACTCAGTGATGCATCTTATTGGTTAATTACACATGTTTATAAAACACAACAATTAAAAAAAAAAAACACAATCCCGTATAGATATTCATTCATCCCCAAAAATCCTCCTTATACAAATATGAAAAGGTGTAGCAAAGGTGTAAACCAAAAAAGACACAAGTAGACTTCATTTCTACTAGTGACTGAAGGGCAGTCTGGTCCGATACTTGTCTGAGCATAAATCCTTTCAGAACATGGGAAAATCTGAAGCAAAGTATATGGCTGTGCTGTAGAAAACAAGAATTAAAGTCATAATCAAGTCGTATTCTATCATGTCAGAAACTTGAGGAGGCCGAGAGGAGAAGCCAACACCAGCTTGAAAACCTGGAACGAGAACAAAGGTTCTTAAAGAGAAGGCTGGAACAACTGCAAGGTCCTCAGGAGATAGAACGAATACGAATGGACAGCATTGGCTCAACCATTTCCTCTGATCGCTCGGATTCAGAGCGAGGTAGGTGTACTACATGCGTCCAGCTTAATTAAAATACTTATTGAAAAGATCTACTCTAGCTCAAACAGGAATTAATTAGGGAAGTCTTATGGCCTGTGTTGTGCAGGAGGTCAGATGAGATGACCACAGTGGGCCCTTCTAACCTTAGAATCTGTGAATCTACAAAAAGGGATGCATCAGGATGAAGACTGACCTCTCTTGAAAATTTGAGAGAGTGGCGAATGATTCCTTCCTTCTGTTCGCAAAAAGGAGTACTTGTGGCACCTTAGAGACTAACAAATTTATTTGAGCATAAGCTTTCGCAAAACCTTATGCTCAAATAAATTTGTTAGTCTCTAAGGTGCCACAAGTACTCCTTTTCTTTTTGCGAATACAGACTAACATGGCTGCTACTCTGAAACCTTCCTTTTATTGTGCTCTTTGTGTTACTTTTCTCTTCGCTTTGCCATTGAATGAGTCTCTGTATTTGTCAAGCAAAGGATGTGGGCTTTGTCATGTCTTTCTGCCTCAGTTGTTGGTCAGTCTTGCTTAAGTTGAGGAAAGGGGTTGTGATTGTGGATTCAGGTGATTCTTGTGGCATTTGAACTTGACTGCTGTATTTGAACAGTTGTCTAAAGTCAGAATGCAAAGGCTTTGTTTTAAAAATAATGATCCATAATCCCAAGTCAGTAACCAAACACATGCTTAAAAGTATAAATATGGGTTGTGCTCCTCCTCTTTATAATGTAAAAAGAAGGCCTAGAACAGGGACGGGCAAACTTTTTGTCCTGAGGGCCACATCGGGTTTTGGAAATTGTATGGAGGGCCGGTTAGGGGAGGCTGTGCCAAGCTGTTCCTCCACCCCCCCCCCCCCGGGACTCCTGCCCCATCCACTGCTCCTTGTCCCCTGACCGCCCCCGAAACCCCTGCCCCACACAACCCCATCCAACCCCCCCCCCTTCTAACTATCCCCCGGGACCCCCGTCCCCATTCACCCCCCCCACCCTCTGACCACCCTGACCCCATCCACACCCCTGCCCCCTGACCACCATCCTGAACTCCCCTGCCCTCTATCTACCCCTCCCCCCCCGCTTCCTGCCCCCTTACCACGCAGCACAGAGCACCGGTGGCTGGCGCTACAGCCGCGCCGCCCAGAGCGTTGCCCCGGTGTAGTGTAATAAATTGTTCTCGGTAACTGCTACCAGTAACACATTCCTTCGCGGAGCAGTTTAATACACTACACTGGCGGCACACCGTGCCGTGGCTGCGGGGGAGGGGCCGGGGGCTAGTCTCCCAGGCCAGGAGCTCAGGGGCCGGGCAGGAGGGTCCTGCAGGCCATAGTTTGTCCACCTCTGGCCTAAAAGGAAGTTTCAAAAATCAGGGTTCCATTTTCTGCTTGTTCCTGCTATTTCTAAGTTAAAGTCTTGTCTTTCCCATTTTACTGGACAATTCCTCTGGAGGATTTGCATATGAAGCAAGTGCTTTCTCCTCCCTCCACTGAAGAGTGCGGGGAAATGTTGAATCTTTCACAGAGATATTTTTTTTTTCTCCCAACTGTGTGTCAAGTGTTAGAGTTAAATCTGTTTTTAACAAAACCATAAAGTTTTACTCAGCCACTTGGTTGGTATCTGTGATGATATAATCCTACTCGTGCTCTAACTAGCCATAAAAGTCTCTCTTGGCGAAAAAAAGGGCAGAGAAGATTTGGAGGTGTGATGTTAAGATCAAGCAGAATTATTTAAAAAAAAATTCTGGTCTCCTTTATATATCATAAATAAAGCTAAGATTTTTGTCACGGTTATTTTTAGTAAGTCCTGGACAGGTCACAGGCAACAAACAAAAATTCACGGAGCCGGTGACCTGTCCGTGACTTTTACTAAAAATAACCGTACAAGCCGTGTGGCAGAGATGCACAGCCCTGGCTGCAGCCACTGCCACGGGGCAGGAGCGCACTCTCCCGGCTGTGGCCCCCATAGCGGGCTACGTGGGGAGTACAGCCACGGCTCCGGCTCCGGCCCTGGCTTCAGCTGCAGGCAGCTGAAGCTGAAGAAATCACCGAGGTCTGGTAAAGTCACGGAATCTGTGACTTCCATGACTAAATTGTAGCCTTAATCATAAAGAACCAACAAATTGCACAGAGATTGTCCGTCTATTTATTGGTGATCTGTGTGCTTCACTGTTTTACCAATATTTTTCATTTATTTTTTAGTGTCTTCGTTTTTAAGGTCTTCTGGGTAAAATTTTCAAAAGCATTTCAGTGACTTGGGAGCCTCAGTCTCATTGCCTTT
This sequence comes from Natator depressus, assembly GCF_965152275.1. Lineage (NCBI taxonomy): Eukaryota > Metazoa > Chordata > Testudines > Cheloniidae > Natator > Natator depressus. The sequence goes on along the minus strand of NC_134240.1, from coordinate 115,173,814 downwards.
GATGGCCCAAAGTCACCGAAGTGCTGTTCAACATGGTACCCGGTGTCCGTATAGAAACACACTACAGTGCCCTATATAGCTCTGTCTCCGCTATCACAACCGTAAAGTGTCCCCCGGCACTGTTGTTTGTCACTGTAGTCTCCGGAAGACCCAGATCTCTGTTACGCTAGACACTGTGCAAACTCTGAAAGTGACAGCCCCTGACCTGGAAGAGCTTATTATCATCTTGGTATCTGAGTTGCAGAGGATATTGCAAGCAGCCCACCCTCATGGTGATAAATTCAATCCAAGCTGGAGGGAATGCCCAGGCCCACAGAACCAGGGTGCAATGATGGCAAAGTAGCTAGACGCCACATGGGGGGTCTGAACGCTGTGGTGCTGCTTAACACAGATTCTTCCACAGCCTGCAGAGCAGAGCCGTTGACTAATGATGAATCCAAACTCTGCTGAGTTCTTCATCTTAAGAACATAAGAATGGCCATACTGGATCAGCAATGGTCTATCTCACCCAGTATCCTGTCTTCAGACAGTACCCAGTACCAGATTCTTCAGAGGGATGAACAGAACAGGGCAATTTATTGAGTGATTCATCCCCTGTCATCCAGTTCCAGCTTCTGGCTGTCAGAGGTTTAGGGACACCCAGAGCATGGGGTTACGTCCCTGGCCATCTTTGCTAATAGCCATTCATGGACTTATCCACCATGAACGCGTCTAATTCTTTTTTTGAACCCAGTTCCTAGCTTGGGAGTTTGGGGTTGGCTGACAGCAAAAAAGTTTAGTAATGCCTTTGAAACACATTGAGACAGCATCCTCCTTGCTGAAACAGACACTCTGCTCCTCCCCCCTTTCGGAAATCACTGCAAATTGTACCAAGTGAGGCTTATTTTATACCTGGAGTGTTGATCATTTGTCAATTGTAGAGTTCAAGGCGTAGCTGCCTGCGATGACACTAACCTGCGTGTGTGTCGTTTTCTTTGCAGAAGAGATTGAAGTGGATGTTGAAAGCACAGAGTTCTCCCATGGAGAAGTGGACGATATCAGCACAACCAGCATCAGTGACATTGATGATCACAGCAGCTTGCAGAGTATTGGGAGCGACGAGGGTTATTCCAGCGCCAGCGTCAAACTCTCGTTCGCTTCCTAGAACAAAGTGAGACAACAATGCAGGGCGGATTATTCCATTGGAGTAATCTGAGTTCAGACTGGGTTCTAGATGCAGTATCCTCTTTTAGAAATGACACGTCAACAATGACAGGCCTATATATATGTACCCCCTTGGGCAATAGGAGGCCTCCATAGGAACCCATGTATGTCCATTGGGTCATGTTGCAAAATCTTGGTTTCCCCTAATGTAGTGAGACTGAACCCTGGTCCTTCTGAGGTCAGTGACGAAACTCCAGTTGGCCTCAGTGAGACCTGGATTTGGCCCTTGCATGATAAATTACTTTGCTTTGACTTTGTTTATTTGAAAGAGGATACTGGAGATTCAGCCCTCTCTCTCTCTCGCTCTCTCTCTCTCAATTTGTCATGCAATCTGAGAAACGCCCAGTTTTTCTCATACTGCATTCAGACAGAACAACTTGGTTTAGACCCTTCTGGAACTTTCCTGGTCCGGAAATGACTCTGTCCTAATATTTGATCACCATCAGGCATTATAGTAACATAGCAGAAAGTCACAGCAGCTTGGCCATGAAGACGTGTCCCACAACCTATGAATAATAATAGGTGTTCAGTTCATGCCCAGAGAGAGAGGCAACAGTGAAGATTGTTCAGGAGAAATCATCGTTCAGCTCAACGTTCTGTTGGACATCATTTAAAGCAAGTACCTCTACCACATTGCTAGCACTAGGGTACTAAACTGTAATCTACCAGCATGTGGCGGGCTGCGTTGTGGAATGAGGCTGTGAGGCCACACACACACACGCACGCACACACAGAGTTGAGGACAGAAAGAAACCAGCGTGTGGAAAGTCATGCCCAGATACTGAGCCACTATGACCTTTTTATTTAAAGATCTTTTGATAAACGTTTGTAAATGTGTTGGGAGTAAAAACACTCCAAATGTGACATGTCTTTTTAGAGCTTGTCCATATGAAATCTTCAGTGTCTTTTATAATGGATTAACGCTACTGAAAAGGTAACTGTTTTGATGCAGCACTTGACCTGATGAAACACAAAAATGCTCTTTGCCGTGCACAACACAAACAAGGTCTGTGCTAGCTTGGAAAGGTCAGGGTTGCTGGGTTTTTTTGGTTTCCTTTTTTGAGAGTCATTCCCTTTGCAAACTTTGAAGGCACCTGATCCCCTACAGTAGTCACAGTTCAATAGTTAAGCTCAGCACTTGTCTCATCTTAATGTAACATTTGGCCTGCGCACATCCCCGTGCGTATCCGCTATCTCACCTATGCAGGTGCTGTTGCTATTGAGAGCTATTGTATTGAATATTTTATAATTTTCTTGGAGGTGAGATTTCTAACGTGCACTTTGAGGGCTTTGCTTTCTTGTGTTTTTTTTTTTTTTTTTTAAATGGTGAGAATTATTTTTTTGTTTTCCAAGTTAAAAACCTTCTTACAGAGACCTCACCAATGGCATTGTTTGAAATTTTGTATACCTTGAAGTAATTTAACTACCCCTCATTACTAAGGAAAAAAATAAAAGGAAAAAATGCTTTATAAAATTTGTAACTTATTGCTGATTTGAATGGGTTGTTAATTTCAGTGCTGTTGATTTTATTGTTTTTAGGTAGGATTGGGCCAAAAACAAAAAAATGAAGACAACCTTATTTAGCAGTGCAGTGGAATTGTGTTTATATGTTAGAATATGGTCCCATATTAAAGTAGCACTTTAACACCATTAAACATTTATGGATCTGAAATGAATTGTGTTCCTCCGTCTTGGTTGCTCATATGACTTTAGCATACCCATCTTCTTTCTTGTGCCTGCAGGAAGAAAAGTGTATTCCCCTTTAATCCCGTGATAAGATCCTGAATAATTCTAATGTAGATTGTGTCTAATTTCTGTAAATTGCATGTGTTTGAACATTCCTATGTTTCCTATGTTACCAAATCCCCCCTGTGATATGACATCATACAGTATGAGACACAAAATCCCTGTTCATAGAGTGGAGGAATAATCTTTCCATGCTTTGATGCATTATATCTGGGTTTTTAATTCTTTGCTTTTTTAAAGCCTGAGTCAGGTTGCTACTCTTACTAATCTCCTTACACATGTGCATAGGTAATACTGATTTAGTGTGTGTGATCATGTCTCCCTCTAGTGGCTGTCCTCAGCAGGTACACAAACCGGCCATTTAATGGAGTTTTTCTGGTAGCTGGATTGGTTGGCGCTTCTTTGTTTTATTTTCAGGCTGCATATCATGGAATTGATCCTTGCTAACAATTCTAGAACCTGTATGCAGGCAGCTGTGGATTGTAACGTGTGTTTATCAGCGTAAGTCAATGGGGCTACTCACATTACTAAGAAGAAATCAAGTGAGTAAAGACTGAAGGATCACGCGTGAACTGATAATCATTGACTGAGCCCCCACAACTACCAATTTTTGCCCATGCTAGAATTATCAACAGCTGGAATTTATATCTGACACTGTTCAAATGCGCTCTGATAGTCACCATTTTGTGGCAGTCTCACTGCAGCAATGAAATGGTGGAAAAGAACTTAACACAAACAGAGGCTGATCTTCAGTTACTGTCAATGGACTCTTGTGCTGTTCAGCTTCTCTGGAGATGAATCCCACCAGTCACGATCACTAGCGAACTCCAGCCATCCTGGGCATCCCCACCTTCTGGTTGTTCCTCTTTGGCTGTGTATTTTTCTGGATCAAAAAGTACACGACGTGGGCAATGGTAAAAAGGTCGCTTGGCAAAAAAATCGTATTTGAGAAATATAAAAGTTAGAGAACTTTAAAAAAAAATGAAAATGGATAAAGGAAGAAAATCAGTGTTGGGCAATCCTGGCAGAGCAGGGCAATCCCAGAGTGTGTTTTTTGGAACCAATTTTTCTGAAAGGCTTTCCAGTAAAGCCACCCATTTGTATGCCTTTGGGATCACTTTGCTATTGGCTGTCATCTTTAGGAGTGCAGTCAAGGGTCTGGAAATTTCAATTCCAAATACTGCAGCTGGAAGGGAGGGAAATGTAATCCACTTGGTAGCTTACATCTACGCTGTCTTAAGTGACCCACCCAACGGCAAGTATCAGGGTCCTAGTAGAGAGAGCCTTTGGAGAACAAACACAATTATCCTACAAACCTTTATAGTAGTAGTTAATGACAAAAGTTGGCTGTTTCATTGGGTCCCTTCTATGGATTTCATTGTATCAGTTCCTTTCACACCTCTGGACATTAGTGGAAGACTTGCTATGCGAGAGAAATGTTTCCACAGCTGCTTTGTGGTGTTTGTTCAATCCCTTTTTCATTGCTTTAATACTATATTGTTAGCACTAGCTTTTCTTTATAGATTATTCTAAAAACTAAACTAACATTAGTTTTGTTTTGTTTTTAATCTAGCCTTTTGCATCGGAATGTCCAAGACAGCAAATTGGCCCAGAGAAGCCACCATAAATGATTGAGCAGATCATCATAGCTAATTGGCCTATACTATGTAAATCAGATTAGGTGATGGTCCCTTCTGGTTATAAAACAAAAAATCATCTGCTTCTTCCCATTCTTCAGAACTGAGAAATGCCCCCCAAAGCTTCTGATTTTCGTACGTTCTCATGTACTATTCTGCTATTACTGAGATAGCAGTAATTTCTTCAGCTGGCTTATGTAATGCAGTTCTTCCTCGAAGTCTCCCATTTGTTGTCTTAAGACATTGTTCATCCAAAGCTGAAACCTTTAAGCCTTTAATATACCCATCTGTGCTGGCACACTTGGATGGAACTCCATGACTGGTTACTGTCCCCGGAGAATCCACTATGTCAGAATAAGTCTGGGATCAAGGCCTTTATTTGAGTGTTGACATCCTCATTTTTTCCCCCTCTGTCTAGTTTTCTGTACTTTAGAAATCAGATCCAACCCTCAGAAGAGCAGGATTTGTTCTTTGTACAAGCAGCTCTTTTTCCAAAAAAAAAAAAAGAGAGAGAGATTGGAGGACATTTCAAATATTGTCTGTACAGTTAGAAGCATAGAGGAAGGTGCAGGAATTTGAAGGGACCATACAGTTTCCATAGGTTTGTTAATCAATATGGTTAAGCCCAAGTTGAGAAGCTACAGAAAATCCATTCCGGAATGAATTTCTGCAACATAAACCCCCTTAAGGCGTTGTCTGAACTCTGTCCCAAAGGTACTTTCCACCCCAGAACACCACGTTTAGTTATACCCACTCTCTCCTTGAGAGTTGGGTAATTGAGGCCCTGAGCCTGGAAAACTCCACAGTTTCAGTGCCCAAGACTGTAACTCTGGTACATGCAGCTCCTTCAAAAGACTTTGTGAATGATGATCCCCAAATGGCAAATTATCAAGGCATTTTGGTCAAGTATAATCTTAATTTCTAGCAAGAGCATCAGGCGAGGGTGACCTTTCGAGCATCAGGCGAGGGTGACCTTTGATGTTACTGAGGTATTTTGAATTACAGTAAAATCGGCAGGAAAGTCTCATCAGATGAGCTCTTGCCCAACAAAAAGGTTGAGAGTGAAGCTACATTTACTTCCTTCAGACTTACTTCAAAACCTTCTGTACTTTCCGTGCCTTAGAGTTCAAGGATGTGTGTCTCTAGGTGAGGATGCATCTCTGATACGTATGGTTCAGTGTTGCCTTTTGAGCTGGTGGAGTATCCATTTGGGATCAGGAATTGTTATGTTGTAGGTTAGTAGCATAGGTTGGGAGTTGTGCAATTTGTTCATTCCTGAGAGGTCTGGCACCAAACGGTTTGGTATGTCTGAAGGGGAATCCATACAGTCCTCCCTGCTGCCAAAATGGAGTCAAGTAAAGGTGCAGCTTTGAACAGAAGATATCAGTTATCCTACAGGCTCCCCTTCCTATGATACCAATCACATAGTCCCTTATTGTCCCTATAAACAACTGCATCATTATCTCATTTCTTCTAAAGCCTTATCTTATTCCCTTAGAAGCAGAGAGTGAAACTCTCATTAACTTTAGTGGGAACAGAATTGAGTCCTTTTTCCAAAGCACTTTATTCCCACTTTAATCCATTTAGCCCCAATATCTGCTTTCTGCTTCCCACCACATGGCAGACACATTTCCTTATGTTTCCTTTTCCTCTGTCTAAACTTACCTATTCTCATCACATAGCACTTTGCGTCACAAACGATCTCTTTGGTCCTCATAAAATTGACGCGCCGTTCTCCCTGATGTTTTTCCAGGCTTGTTTCCTACATAAGGTTATTTTTTGTTGTGGCAGTTACTTGGGCTTGTAGATTCCGTGAGCCACACAATCTCTAGTGCAAGCTCTAAATCCGTCCTCTACTAAATTTTACAGAAATAAGGTGGCTTTCCTTTAATCATCCCACCTGTATTACCCTCCACATATGCTGCTTCCCCCAGAAGCTCATCCTGATGAGTCTTCTCTGCATAAATTAGGTCTCTAAAAGGTCCTTGTGCTACAGAAAAACCTATTCAAAAGGCCATCCAGTATTTTCCTCCTTTTGACACCAGTGTATTACAGCATGTCATCTTGTGTCCAAGAATGAGTTGCGGGGGATGACTGGCTTGCAGCATTTGGTACGGTTACTCTTTGGAGGACTGTCACTCAAAGGTCATTTTAAAGCCCATTCCATTCAAGGTATATTATTGACAGAAGGTAGTCTCAAAGTGATATATCTTGTGAGACCTGTAGATCGGTAAAAATGGGGTTAACTTACATTTTTTTTAACCAAATTTTATCCTAGACGCTCATATGCAGAAGAATTTAGTTCTGGCCTTCTTGTTTGGCAAGGTCTGCTTCTGTGCTGCAAACTCCAGCACCTTGTTGTCTTGTCTTTTCTTAGGTTGCTTGCTGCACTCTATGGGTAGACCTCATTTATGCTGCTCATTCTTTGAACTACCTTAGGACCTGGGCTGCTCCTACTGAAATGAATGGGAGTTTTCAAAAATAAATTAGTGGGAGCAGGATAAGCCCGCATCAGTTGCTGTCAGTTGAGAATATTTTTTTCAGGATCATAACTTTTGTTATGTTTGAGTTCCAGTATTTCCCCGGCACCAGGCCAGAGTGAGGGAAACCCCCTTTCCTTGAAACCTGGGAGTAGCTGCAGTCACCAGGGGTGATCTCCTGACCCCATAGAAGTCAGTGGCAAGGGGACAGGATTTCACCCCAAGAGTAGAGATGTACATGAGAAGCTCACCATTAAAAGAAAAGGTAGGTTGCTTCCTTGAAGCTAATACAATAACTTTGATCCAGATTTCTGTGTGCACCTCCTCTTGAAATATGGGCTTTGCCTTATCTGACTAGTGGGACAGAGAAATTGAGGTTCTGATGTAGCATGGAAGGGTGTCTACACAGCAAAGAGAAACCCACAGTGCCAAGTCTCAGAGCCCAACTCACTTTTCTTGGGCTGTGGGGCTAAAAATAGCAGTGTGAATGTTCTGGCTTAGGCTGGAGCCTGGGCTCCGAGCTCCTCCCCACTCACTGGGTTTCAGAGCCCAGGCTCCAGCCTGAGTGGGAATGTCTACACTGCTGTTTTTAGCCCTGCAGCGCGAGCCCAAGTCAGTTGCCTTGGGCTCTGAGACAGTGCTGTGGGGTTGGGGTGTTTTTTTTTTTTTTTTTTTTTTTTTTTGCAGTGTAGGGACTGTAGACGTAGAGTATATTATGTTTGCTCCCGCAGGTGGAGAGTTCTAGAAATGTTAACCTGGGGATGCACAGTGTGCATCTTGTGTGCTGGAAGGCTGATAACTAGGGCCCTACCAAATTTACGGCCATGAAAAACGCATCCTGGACCATGAAATCTGGTCTTTTATGCACTTTTACCCTATATTGTGCAGATTTCACAGGGGAGACCAGCAGTTCTCAAATCGGGAGTCCTGACCCAAAAGGAAGTTGTGGGGGTCGGGTCGCAGTATTGCCACCCTTACTTCTGCGCTGCCTTCAGAGCTGGGTGGCTGGACAGCAGCAGCTGTTGGCTGGGCACCCAGTTCTGAAGGCAGAACTGCCGCCAGCGGCAGCGCAGAAGTAAGAGCGGCAGTACCATACCAGGCCATCCTTACTTCTGGGCTGCTGCTGGCGACGGCTCTGCCTTCAGAGCAGGGCTCCCGGCCAGCAGCCACCGCTCTCCAGCTGCCCGGCGGCGCTGCCAGCAGCAGCCCAGAAGTAAGGATAGCAGTACTGCAACATCCCCCCCATTTGCCCCCCGATAACCTTGCAACCTCCCACCCCCCCAGCTCCTTTTTGGGTCAGGACTCCTACAATTACAACACTGTGAAATTTCAGATTTAAATAGCTGAAATCATGAAATTTACAATTTTAATGACTGTGAAATTGACCAAAATGGACTGTAAATTTGATAAAGCCCTACTGATAACCCTCCCAGTGCTCTTTTTTTTTTTTTATGGCAGAGTAGAGAGAGCCCAACACACACGCACACCATCAAAAAAAACTCTGCGACATTCAAACAATTCTGTTGAGCAACTTCTGCTAAACTCTGACAAACAGGTTGCTATGGAAAAGCTCCAGCGATCCCGGTGATCTTTGTTCTTGTACATTGCCATGTCTTGCATGCTCTGTGAAATGTAGCTGGTAGGATGAATTTCATGTTTATGAGCCTGTACATTGTCCGTCGCTGACCACATCTTTCTCAGCTGGCTCCTAGAATTCTACATCCTTCTTATGGGTGGATGGAGCCAGGTGACTGCTGATTCCCTACTGCTGTAGGAAATAGGACTGATGGGATGTGAGAGGGGCCAGCAAACATTGAGCATTCTGGTTTTGAAAACATTGTTCAATTGAATGATCATTTTACAAGAACCGGATCTTCCTGTTTTAGGGGAGGAAGTTCCTGCATCAGAAATGAATCCTTTCCACCTAGCCTACCCTTTAGTCCTTCCAGTTAGGAGTCTCTCATTATACTTCTCTTTTGCTGTCATTTAAGAGCACACCTCTTGACTTTCTTGGGATCACATGATGATGGTGGAAAAATTCCGTAATCTGCAAGTTTGTTCCATTGCACATGAACACCATATTTGCTAAAAGGAGGTTGCATGATCTGGTGGTTTGAGCACGTCACTGACTCTTTTGGTCTTGGGTGAATCACTTAATCTCTCTGTGCCTCAGTTTCCTGATCTGTAAATATAGATAATATCACCCTGCATCACAGCCATGTGGTGAGGGGTAAGATAATGTTTGTACGGTGCTTCCAACATACAAAGTACTACACAGGGAGGGGGCAGCACTAAATGTTACTTTGTTAGTCTGTTCAGCTAGTCAAGTGAGGGTGATTGGTGTCAGCATATTTCTAGGTGATTTAGAATCTATACTAAGAAACATCTGGTAGCTGTTACGAGTTTGTGAAGTGTACTCAGAAATGCTGGAACAATACCGTGTAAGTGGATCAAAAATTAAGCAAGCACAGTAGAAGGGAGTAAAAACCTATAAGCCCCATTAATTCAAACTCTATGGGCAGTAGTGGTGTGGAGTTTAAAGCATAAGGTTATATGGAACTTCCCTTCTTCAAGCCCTAGTTTATTGACCTAGAGGACACTTTCACATTTCCCAATACATCTGACCAAGCAAAGGACCCAAGAGGGCAACATAGCTATCTTCAGATCTTGTATTCTTCTCTGTTCTGCCTTTGACTCCAATTCCTGTGAAAACAAATGTTACTGAGACAGAAGACCCATTTTTCTAAATCCGCAAGAAAATAGGCCAAATTCATCCCTTCTATAACACACCCTGGAGATTAATATTACAGCAGGGATGCATTTGGCCCAGTCAGATAATTGTGACCTCCAAGAACATTTGCAAACTATCCCATTTAGCGGTAAAGGAGATGAAAGCCAAAGAATGGACAATAGAAGCTGATCTTCATGGTTGTTTTAACGTCACAATCGTGGTTTCAACTTCCACACAGACTTCAAAGTAATAGATCACGTAGAGTACTTGCTTTGGGATACTAATATTCTAGCAAGCAACTCATAGCATTCACTATAGTTGTGTTTAGAAAAGTTTCCATTTAACCCTCTCCTCAAAACTGTAAGTTTCTGAAGTCCTCCCCCGCCTCCAATTTTTTGGCTGTGTGGTCGGTTGGCTGTTTTGGGTGTATTTGTTTTTTGGAAGTTTGAGAAAAATCCCTTCAGCTCCTCTGGAGTGATGTGAGGGTGCAAAAATATACACTTATTGCCTTGTAAAAAGAAACATTTGAACCACACTTCAATAGGGTTGCTGCAAAAGCACCTCGAGTTTGAACTGAGCATGGGCATAGTCTCCCTGAGGAGTAGCGCCTTTGCTGAGTCTGGGAAGAGGAAGCAATTTTTAGACCAAAGTGTTTGAAAAATTATTTCCAAGCATGTTCCATCAACAACTGTTTTCGTAGAGCTTTGCACCTCCTACGATAAACATTTTCTCTGCCTAACTTGACCAAGTGATTGTCATAAGGTAGGTTAAACAGTGAGCTTCAGCTATGTGCTAGTGTCCCCTTATAAAATGAGACACCATCCATAAGATTTTGCTTTTTAAACAACATCTCCAGGGGGTTAATTCTGTATTGATGTTTTTACACTAAAAATACATTGCTTAAGCAGATTGCTTGTTAACAGCATGATGATAGAAGCATATAATTTAGTATATTACACAAACACTTTGTTTGGAAATGTTGAGTTTAAACTAACCCGTTTAGAGATCAAATAAAAGATTTTGATAAGCAGGTATAAGAACATAAGACTGGCTGTAATGGGTCAGACCAATGGTCTATCTAGCGCAATATCCTGTCTTCCGCCAGTGGCCAATGCCAGATGCTTCAGAGGGAGTGAACAGAACAGGGTAATTTGTCGAGTGATCCAATCCTGTCGTCCAAAGCAAGTATAAGAACATAAGAATGGCCGTAGTGGGTCAGACCAATGGTCTATCTAGTGCAATATCCTGTCTTCCGCCAGTGGCCAATGCCAGATGCTTCAGAGGGAGTGAAAAGAACAGGGTAATTTATCAAGTGATCCATCCCCTGTTGTCCAGTCCCAGCTTCTAGCAGTCAAAGGTATGAAAGAGCAATATGAGCACCAAGTTATCTATATTCTAGCATGACTTGTTTGAAGGGAGAGAAACCCTATTGTCCTATACTTACTATTTCAGTGATCAAGACACACGTGAGTTAGATGGTTAGAAATATCTTGTGAAACTAAGTGCTGAATAAAACTGGTTGAGAAATGTCAATGAACAATAAACATTTGCCATCTTTTTCCTTTTTCCAGCCAGCTCTAGTGCTGAACTTTAATTATAAGATGAAGAAGGTCCTTCCTTGTATTTACAGACCTCTAAGTCAAGTGACAATCAAACTTCGGCAGTTAGAAAACAAAGGAATGGATGTGTATCTGGACCATGACATTTACAATAGTCAATATGATTCCCCTAGGCCCTCAGTGCTTTGTTCTCAGTATTTGAAGCATCTGACAAAAATGCTTATCTGTTTGTTTTATTTTTAAAAACTCAGCTGATGTGAGGATAGTATTGTCCTCCACAGAATTTAAATTTGCTGTTCTTTCCGAAAACCAGTGATGCATTTAGAGCTAATGGGAGTTTTTCCATTAACTTGGGAGGGAAATAAAAGTGGGCTCTTACTAATACAGCATAAATATTTCACTTTTCTCCCTATGTACAGAGCCATCTCTCTGATTTGTGAGTCAAGTTTGTGCTGTTATAATTTTCCCAATAGGTTACAATCTGCATGTTAGAATCTGTTTGACTGTACTAGATTATGGGTTTCCTGTAGCAATTTGTGCTTTAAGACAGGAAACATACAGTCCCTCATGTGTCAGCATAATGATATCTTACTATTCTGGAGATGCAGTTTGGAAATTAAATGTGTATCCTTTGACAAAAAAATATTTTTCTAAGGTGTATCTAACTTAATGTGACTTTATTTGTGATTGTTGCAGTGTACATGAGGTTTTTTTCTAAGCTCCCGTGAACATTTTATTTTTTGTGCTGTAACTACACAGGTGCTATAGCCACTTGCTACTCTGAGAAAAAGAACACCACACAATTGATCGGTGCTGACTCATAAAAGCCAGTCTTTGAAACAATACACAACTGCTGACCCCATCTCTGTTTATAACATGGGGATGGTGCTGCAAAGATGTTGCATTTTTCATGATTTAAAAATAATTTTTGTTTGTGGATATCTGTATTAACTTGTTTAAAACATACAAATAAATTTTATGAAGACCAAGTAGGTTTTATTACCACTCTGCATCTGTCAACCCAAGTTTAAAGTCAAGTCAGCTGACATTTCAGAAATACATTAAAAATTAATGGGTAAGACAGGACTTGCCAAAGTGGTGACTGCTCTGTTATTTACTAGCAGTGCTGTCCTGGTCAGCTCTAGTTCTATTCTGCTTATTTCCATTTCCCCAGTTTCAGCTTGCTACCATTAATGCCACATCCATCATGCTAGTCCAGAAGTGATTTATAGCATTCTCTTTGCAGAAGGATCCCATGTAGTTTTTAAAAAAGGACACTTTTCTGTACTGCTACTGACAGCTTGATAACACAACCAAGTGCATTAAGAGCACATTGAAGGGAAAAGGTACATTACCTAAATGCAGAACAAGTGATCAAGTAAATACCATTTTCACATAACTCATGTGGACTTCCACTATGTCAATTAGTTTTACTTTTTTTTTTTTCTTTTTAAATAAATAAAGGTCCCATGAGACAAGCTAGCTTTAATTGGGGCAGGGGTGTTTCCTACAGTAATGGTGGATCAGCCTGCACAGTTTCATTTTTGGCAGCCCTCTGCCCCTGACAGAGAAAATGGCTAGTGACAAAATGCTTTTATGATGGAGACTTTGCCTATACCAAAAGGGAGTGAGTTTTGCCAAGAGATTTGCCATTTAAATGTCTGAGGCATGATTTTTTAAAAAGGCATTTTCATTCACATCAACCACAGCGCTGTTGAGGAGGGTGGCCTATGCACAGACTATCCTTAAGCTCAGGTCCCGCATGTTTTATAGCAGGAGTTCCAGTCTCTGTTCTTCCTTACACAAAGAAGAGCTGCTGCTTTTGTCAGGAACCATTTCACCCTGGACAAGTGCAGTTTTCCATGGAATGACAGACAGATGCCTCATTACTCAGCCACCTCTCAGTCCAGCAGAACCAATGTCCCCTCTAATGACTGACAGGTGAATGGGCCTTTGGCTAAAGCGCAGGCTGTTCTGGATCTCTCTGACATACACACTGCTTTTTAAAATGGCTGTTTTATGGGGGGGAGTGGGGCTTTCCTCCTTGCACCAGATTAAAGTCCTTCTGCAGGCAGCAAAATTTATACCCCTGCCACAAGTAGGATATATCTTAAACTAGGCAAAAGTTGCTTAGTTTTGCAATGGAGCATAATGAAATTGAAGCACTTTGTGTTTCTCTCTTCACTAATTTGTTTCCTCTTCAGCATTTTGTAGTAGTCCTTAGGCAGGGCCCAAGCATTGTGCATTTTCACTTTTCCAAACATCTCCAAGAGATTTTAACACTTTATTTAATAAAAGTTAAACATACAAAACTGAAATTAACACACTTTGTATTCATAAAAATCACTTTCTCCCATTAATAGGAAGAATCTTTTTCTATGCATGGATTCTACACTATCAGTTGCAGAGTTTAGCTTTAGTTGTGACTCAGGTAACTGATGGACATTTCCACCAATCAGTGCATTATCAATTGCTGACATGACCTGATCTAATTAACAAATTACAAAATGAGCTACATTAACATAATATACAAGGGAAACATGGTCAAGATTAATGAACAAGAAATACACTTGAATTATTTAATGGAGGAAATAGCCAAAGTACTCCTGTTCATTAACTCAGCCCTAGATTTTACAAAAATAATATCTACAATGTATACAGGGCTATACATTAACTTTTTTTTTAAAAACACTTTACGGATTCAGAGGTGGTACCAGTACCGTAAGTGGGAGACACGTAACAGAGGGAAGCAATCATGTACAAAGGCAAGAACTTTTACATGTGGTTTCCTGAATAAAATTAAAAAGGCTCACTGACAGTGTAGGGCTGAAATTACAATGAAGACTAGGGCCACAGCCAGAAACTTCAGACTAGCCTTTACTCATTTCCAACTAACTAAATAGGATCCAGGCATTCTTATCTAATGTGCTTCAGTTCTGTTTAAATGGATGGGAAAAAAAACCCACACAGGCTGCTCAACAAGTTGGGATTTACTGTACAGTTGTCAAGTCCCATAACCAGCCCATGGAACCCAGCAGTGCAAGGTGTAGAAGGGTTGAGAACATGCTTTTCAGATCATATGATTTAAATTTTCCCAACACTTAAATCTTCACTTTTAAAGTGCACTTTTACTATGAAATTTGACTCTCTAAAAATGTCATCTTATGGTTCCCTGGTTGTGTCTCAGCGACTTCCAGTTTAAATGTGCTCAGTATACATGTAAGGAGATTCCTCCCTGTAATTTCCAGCCCTGCAAATTCAGTCTGGAATCTCAAAGTGAAGTTGCATTCTTTCTAGCACATGAATCATCACACTACTCATATATATTCTGCGGGCCACATTCTGCCCTCAGTTACACGCTGACTGCCTTCAGTGAGATTGCAAGGGAGTAACTTAGAATTTTATTAACAATTCCATTTTATATACAAGCTAGGATGGAATCCAGCTAACTTTCCCAGAGCTGTACTGGCTCTGTAGTGCTAGTGTAGTTTGTCACTAAAGCAAGGAGACAGGACTGTGAATACAGAGGGAATGAGAAGCTTTTAAAGGTGCCATTTTTACACAGTCATTTTTCTGACCGTACCCTTGCTAAAAATGAGAATGGAAGATTCTGGAGACCAGCATTTCAGCATAACTGCTAACAGCAACTCATGAAAACATCTGGCTGCAGAATTTTGCTTTAAGATGACTATATAAAAAGTTTAGTAATGATGAAGGGAGTCAACTGAATAGCTGTAGATTTCTTTAAGGCTCACATCAGCTGAAGCCAAGTGATGGTGACAAAATGAACTATTCACTACATGCCAACAAATAATTTACTTTTAGAAAAATATAATGATAAAAAGATAAGTGTAAAGCCCTGCAGAGATGAAGTTTAGCCTTCCCCCCCCCCTCTTACTGAGGCATCAAATGCCTGACATTATATTTAGAGGTATCTTGATATTGTGTCATGGGTTTGTCTGCAATTCCACATGTTCCAACCCCGACTTTGCCAGTCACGCTCTCAGGGGAAGCAAAAATACTCCTCTTTACCTGAGAAGGAAACAAAAATACCATTCCTGATTAGTCAGTTCAAGACAGTTTGCTAACTGTGAAGACATGAGCACTGATTAGTCAGTTCTCTAATTCTACAATCAATCCTCAACACCCTACTTTGTAGACAGGCAAACTGACACATTAATGTACTCACCCAAGGGCACAGGAGGAGTAAGTGGCAGAGGCAATGTTAGAACAGAATTTCCTGGCACCCAGCCCAGTGCTCTAATCATGCCTCTTTGTGAGGACTGACAGCCAATGTTCATCAATAAAAGCCACATTCCTTATCATAAGACTCTTTTCTAGTAAGTGCTCAAAAGGACTGAAGTTTTAGCAGTCCCACACTGCCCCAGGGAGAGTGGGAGGAAACCGAGTGGGCAGCAATACAGCAACACTTCAGTCTCCCCACCACCTCCTCTGAAATACGGCTACTCTACCAGACATGGGAAATGGCTGCCAAGCTGGCCACACACCAGAATTTCAGGATCTCAGCTCCAGTGGACCCCAATCCTCCCAGGCTGTGCTGCCCTCAACAGTGGGCCCAATGCTCCAGCCTGGCTAAGTGCAAGCTTGGTTTCAAGAGGGAAAACACCTCACCATGCTAAACCAAGGCCAATCAGAAGGTTTTGTTATGCGCTTGTATTGTATTTTTTAAAATTTCTTGTTATAAGTCATAATAGTGACTAGTAACAGCTTCCAATTCCTGTATACTATTGATGTAAATCACAGACACAAGTACCTCACCTATAGATAAATCCCAGCACACACCTGTGCATAGGTCTTCTTATAGATCTAGGCTGTGGCAAGAATTCTTTTCCCTGAATAACTTGGACAGAATGTGCATCGCTGTATTTCTATACCATGGCTAACATTACCATTGACAAAGCTAATAGTAGTGAGCTCTCTGTACAGTGGCATGAATGTATATTAGTAAAAACCAAAATACACACCATTTGAGGAATAGTGCTGCCACCTTTCACTGGTATTTGTTCTATGCTTTTCCTTATCTCCTGCCCAGTTAGGACAGCCATGAAAAGCTAGGTATGCTGGGTGAATAAGGGATCCAATTACACACTTGCCAGCATTAAGGTCTCACAACAGGTTTCCCAATATATGGCATGATGTGGAGCAGTTTGGCTGCTCCTCCAAATGCAAACTTTTAGTTAATTTATACTAAAAAAAATTTTAAAGGCAACCCCAATTCTTGCATAAAAGTGACTAAGTTTCCCAACCTACACAAGCAAAGACCTAAGACTTACTTTTCATATTTAGGCACGATTACTCAGCCTATCTGCAGCATCAAGCTACCATGATTACTCAGCCTATCTACAGCATCTCACTCGGTTTTGCAGCTGGGCTGCCTCAGATTGTGAAGCTGAGCCATTTGCCCCCAAAGCATAGTCTGGGCATGGTATTTTTCCTGTAACTTGTAGGTTGGACTACCCCTTTTGCTAACTATTCACACACTGGCAGCATATACAAACCTGGCCTTTTTTGTTTTTAGAATAGGCTCTGTTGTTGAACTGTTGCCACTTGACTTTCTGGTCCTCTCGCTCCTGTTCAAGTTCTTTGATTCTCTGGGCTTTTTTCAAAGCTTTCTTCTTTTTATATTCTCGTTGCTGCGCAATCATCTCTTTTCTGTAGGAAGGAAGGGTAGCCCATGATTATGTTTGTGACTACATTTCCTCTCAATAAAGCACTCTGAGGTACACTAAGTACCAAGAAAGAAACTAAATGTAACTATTGTAAGCCATCAGGGCTCTCAAACGAATGATTACACAACCAAGTCAGGACTATGTACGCGCATGAAGAATACTGACAAACCTCCCCAAACAAACTGTACTCCATAGATGCAAGAGCAAAGCTGTGAAATAAGTTTGTGTAACACATGGGTACCCCATGGTGTGATAAGATCATCTTAAGCCTAGTTTCATCTGCTGCCTGTACAGAACAGATTCATTCTCTGATTCTAGAAAGAACATTAAGTCATTTCTTCTGTAAGACAGTCTATCAATTGAGAGGTTTCAGAGTAGCAGCCGTGTTAGTCTGTATTTGCAAAAAGAAAAGGAGTACTTGTGGCACCTTAGAGACTAACAAATTTATTAGAGCATAAGCTTTCGTGAGCTAAATTTGTTAGTCTCTAAGATGCCACAAGTACTCCTTTTCTTTTATCAATTGAGAGTATCATTACAGCATTACATACCTGTAACATTTATCATGCAGAATCAGGAGCAATAAAAATGCCTCAAGCAGGCCATTTCAAATAGAGCAACCCTCAGAGCTGGCACAGATGACAAATTCCCAGTTTCACAAATTCTCAAATGGCCCTTTCAAATATAATCAAATAACATTTCTGAACATACATGGCTCTTTTCCAACATGGGCCAAATCTCACCATGGTGATCTGCCTGATCTAGGACTCCTGCACTGATCAGGTAATCAGCAGCAACTGTGGTGGGGATTAGGCACAGGGAAAGGGAGAAATGATCTGAAGCATATCATCCCCTCCACTAGCCTCTTTGGGGAATCTGCAAAGAACTTGATAAAACCCAAATTTGTATTGCCTTTTCTGCAGAAGCTTTATTTAATGCTGTGGAACCCCTTTTGACATGGAAAGGGGAGTTGCAAGAACGGTAGACTGAGGCGAGGAGGGCAAAATGGCTCTAACAAAGCCATAATGCCAGGAACCAAAGGAAGGGACATGAGTGCTGGGGAGCTAGGATAGAGGCACAAGTCCTCCATACCAATGTGGATCACAGGGGATCTGTATGTGACAGGAACCACATGCCATGCTTCTTCCAAAAGGGGAGGGATTAAGCGCGCGCGCACACACCCACCACTCCCTCTCCTCAAGGATCATATTAGTGTCCCCAGTTCGGTAAGGCAGAGTCAGTACCCATCCTATGAGTTTCTCCTACAACCTACCGTAGGCTGGAGGAAGGACGCAAGAGCTGCTCCAGTACTTGGGTCTCCAAATAGACTGGTTCCCAAGATGTAACCCCTCTACATTTTGGTTTCTTATCAGGAAGCTGTGAATCAGGAACCTCTTGGTGCTAGCTGGCAGAGGGCACAGAGGGTGCCTAGAGTTTTACAGGGATCTCCTGGGTCAGATACATGCACAATAATTCACTATAAGGTGGCATGCAAAGTCTCTACCAAGAGCCAGTAGCCCACTGGCCATCATAAACACTGCGAAACATGTGTACAGATAATATTTGAAGCGTTGTGTGTCTGTGCTGAGAATTATGTTCTTAAAGCAGGTAATCAGAAGGTGACATGTCTTAGACAGGTTCCTTTCAAGCAGGAGGTAACAGACACTTAACTTTCTGTCTGGTCATGTGTGTATTGGGCATTGTATGTCTCACAATGGATGCCTGTTTCAATATTGAGCCAAGTTAATCAAGAGACTGCAAAATCTTGGAGAGGAAATTTACAGGAAGGAATAAACAGCAGGTGTGAGTATATCCTGGGGTATATCTGGGGGTGCAGAGGTACAGCCTGGATCCTTCACTGAGAAAGCAAGCTAGCCGCATGTTTGTCTTATGAACAAAGGGTCAGACCCAAACCTGCTGTAAAGTGCTGGAAGGACTTTGGGTGAGCACTGATCTATAAGACAGGAAAGTATCTAGTTATGCCTAGGTTCTAGAATTCTTGTTATGATTGTATGGTATATGTAACCATTTGTTTCCAATACTTTACTTGCTACCACCTGGATCTCTTTACTTTGTTAAATAAACTTGACTTGTTTTTACTATAAACATATCTAAGTACTGACAGGTTTCAGAGTAGCAGCCGTGTTAGTCTGTATCTGCAAAAAGAACAGGAGTACTTGTAGCACCTTAGAAACTAACAAATTTATTAGAGCATAAGCTTTCGTGGGCTACAGCCCACTTCATCGGATGCATAGAATGGAACATATAGTAAGAAGAAATATATATACATGCAGATAAGTTGGAAGTTGCCAGAGAAACTGTGAGAGGCTAATTAGTTAAGATGAGTTACAGCTCACAGTTTGTATGGCAACTTCCAACTTATCTGTATGTATATATATTTCTTCTTACTATGTGTTCCATTCTATGCATCGGATGAAGTGGGCTGTAGCCCATGAAAGCTTATGCTCTAATAAATTTGTATATCTAAGTGCTGTGTGTTAAACAGAACGATAATCTGAGGAGTAGTAAATTGGGGTGCACTGCTTCTTTGGCAGTAGCAAATCTGTGAATACTGTCAGCACCCACTAGAACAGGGACAGGACACTCCAGGGAGATGCTTGAAGGCAGGAATATGCCTAGTACTAACCTGAAGCAAGAGGACCTGCCGAGGTTAAGAGGGCAGTGCTTGTGTTGCCCGTGGCCAGTGAAGTCAGGGAGCTGATCTATGGCAGGCACAGACCAGGCTTCCTCACGCTAAGGGCAGTGGGTAGTGAGGTGCCTCACAACCCTGGGTACTCCCACAAAGAGTCCAAGAAGCTTCTCCTGTTGAAGATATTTTTTCATTCTCCAAATGAAAACTTGTCTATGCAGCACTTACAATTTCAAGCAGGAGCTCTGAAAAGCTTCTGCTAGATTACAGGCATCTACCACTTCTTTAATCAGTAATTTATAATATACTCACTATTTCACCACACACACAAGTCTCTATCTTCTCCTGAACGTAAATTGTAAGCATCATCTCCATCTTGCATTACTCTTTACCTGATCATGATTTGGAACCTACATTGTTTAGAACTGGCCTCTTTGCTGGCAATGAAAGTATTCTACTTTTCTCTTTCACATTAATATCCTGGATAAATATGACAGCAGAACTGGTCTAAGAGTGAGATGCTAACAGGTTGTTTTACCAGAGCGCGTTTCCTTAAGCAAATTCCATCCATCCATCCACCACACGAACGTAACATGCTTGGCTGGCCTACGTTCTTTGTTAGAGTACACATCTAAGGTTATACAAGTCACTTACTTGGACATGGGTTTGTTGCCACTGTCCTCTTTTGCCTTTCTTCCCTCTTCTACAGGTTTGAGGTTGAGCAGAGGCGTGACTTCAGCATTGCCATATCCAGCAAATGTGATTGCAGCAGTACCGTTCTCCTCATCTATCTCTTCAATCTCAGCTTCGTAACACCTGTAAAGATATCATGGCTGTAAGCATGTGAGTAATGGTTTAATACTCAGCCCTACAACACCTACACTGTTATTCAGCTACTAACATTAAGTTAAGTACTTGCTACCAATCTGCTTAAATTAAGTACTTGCTACCAATCTGCTTAAATTAAGTACTTGCTACCAATCTGCTTCATTTTTTGGGACAAAATACAAATCAAGCCAAGAAGTTAATGTTCTTTAAGGACCTAAGTACATCAATCCTGCACAAGAGCTTAACCTCACTAGCTGATCAAGGAACCAGTGACAATTTTAAGGCCCAAGAGCTATTTAGACTAGAAACAAATGTCTCGTGCAACTGCAAAGTTAAGAATCTCACTTTTTTCCCTAGTTGGTAGGTCATTCAATATCAGATTTTAAAACTATGGCATTCTAGATAACACAGATTAGAGCTAGTCAGGAATTTTCTGACTGAATGCTCTTCCACCAGAAAATGCTGAATTGTTGAAACTAAAACTGTTCACAGGAAAGGGCTAGTTTTGAATTTGACAAATCTTCTGATTCAAATTTAAAAAAGAAAAAGTTTCAAAACTGTTTAAACATCCTGTTTTGTCATTTTCTAGTTCAAAACAACTTTTTATTTTGAACCTGTAGTTAATTTATACTAAAAATTTTTTATAAGGCCATACTAATTCTTTTTGGATCATCTGTTTACAAAGGTTTTGAGACTGACTTTTTGTTTCAATTTGGGATGGGGAAAAAATTTGAAGTCTCTAAATCTCCCTCCCAGCTCTGCTACAGAGGCATGAGACTATACTTACAGATATAATTCCAATTAACACCTGCCTACTTCGTTTTGATATAGTCACCATCTTGAGAAACACTTGAATTGAGTTAAATACCAATGCTTTATACTGTATGAAAACTGAGGGGAGCCCCAGCTTTTGTGTGGTAGGAAGCATTAATCTCTAGCTAGCACTTCTTGAGACACTGGCTGCTTAAATCATGTTGTAGCTTCAGTGGAAAGAAACAAGATAGTAATCCAAGTGAGTAAGGTCCAATACCACTTGGCGTGCCAGAACTAGAAACATCTAAGTGGACCAGTACAAATACTTTCAGATCCAACAAACTTTTCATTGTGATCACTGGTTTAGGACCATAGCTTAGGACCCAGCAGTGACCCAAGAATTTAAAAAATGTAACTTTTATGATCTCAGGTGAGAAAATATTTCAGCCATCAATGCCTAGGAACAGAAGAAGTGTTTTCATTTTTGAACAGGTTTCAGAGTAACAGCCGTGTTAGTCTGTATTCGCAAAAAGAAAAGGAGTACTTGTGGCACCTTAGAGACTAACCAATTTATTTGAGCATAAGCTTTCGTGAGCTACAGCTCACTTCATCGGATGCATACTGTGGAAACTGCAGAAGACATTATATACACAGAGACCAGGTCTTCATCGGATGCATACTGTGGAAACTGCAGAAGACATTATATACACAGAGACCAGGTCTCTGTGTATATAATGTCTTCTGCAGTTTCCACAGTATGCATCCGATGAAGTGAGCTGTAGCTCACGAAAGCTTATGCTCAAATAAATTGGTTAGTCTCTAAGGTGCCACAAGTACTCCTTTTCATTTTTGAACAGTTTATTTTCTATATGAAAATATCAATAATTCTGCATCAGTGCATGTATTTGGTTTTCACTACATTAGCAGCTCCATTGCACAAGGATTCAACTCTTTTCTAAGAGAAGGAAAAGGGATGTTTACTCAATCTGAACAATTTGATTAGAAAAAATTCAAAAATGCTTCTATGTTACAAAAGAAAGGATAAACTATCATTTTGAAAATAAATATCTCTGTATTTCAAAGACTACAAGATCAGACTAAATTGAAGCAACCCCAGAAACTCTCAATAGCATTAGCTGAGGGAGTCAAAACCAACTATTTTGGTACAGCATCTCCAGAGCATGGTACAGCCAAGTATCAAGCCCCTAAAGACAGAGCAATCTTGATAGAACTACAGTTCCTTCACAGGAGGGGTTGGCAACCTATGGCACGCATGTCAAAGACGGCAGGCGAGTCGATTTTTAATGGCATGCTGCTGCCTGCTGAGTCCCAGCCACCAGCCCCGCTCAGCCCGCTGCCGAACCCACGCTGGGACCCCAGCAGGCAGCAGCGTGCCATTAAAAATCCTACCCGCCCCGGCCCACTCTTCTCTGCGCCCCCCCAGGCTGCTGCTCCAGAGCAAGCAAGCTCCCCCCTCCCCCGCCTCTTCCCCCAGTGTCCTCTCCCTCCCCTTTGTGGATCAGCTGATGGCCTTTGCGAGGGAGGGGGAGAAGCAGAGCAGTGCTCGCTGCTCCGGGGAAGAGGTGGAGACGGGGCCTTGGGGAAGGGGGGTGGAATCAGGGCATATCCCCTCCAGCCCCCTGCCGTGAGCCTCTCTGGGCAGGGGGCTGGGAGCACCCCCAATGACCC
This sequence comes from Natator depressus, assembly GCF_965152275.1. NCBI lineage: Eukaryota > Metazoa > Chordata > Testudines > Cheloniidae > Natator > Natator depressus. Next base: position 115,150,851 of record NC_134240.1, on the reverse strand, counting down.
CAGCCCACACTCCCAGCCCTCTGCCCTGATCCCTGCACCCCCTACACACCCCAGCCCTCTGCCCCGACCCCTGCACCCCCCCCAGCCCTCTGCCCCGACCCCTGCACCCCCCACACGCACCCCAGCCCCCTGCCCTGATCCCTGCACCCCCCACACACCCCAGCCCTGACTCCAGTACCCCCCCACATACCCAGCCCCCCCGACACCCCATGCCCTGACTTCTGCACCCCCCTCACATGCCCCCAGCCCCGACTCCTGCACCCCACACACATACCCAGCACCTCACACCCCATGTCCTGACTCTTGCACCCCCCACATTCCCACCCTCAACCTGAGCACCAAACGGGAGCTCCTGCACCCCCCCACCCCACCCCTCATTCCCACCTGCACTCCTTCCACCAAATGGGAGCTGCCCAGGTAAGCACTCCACACCCAAACCCCAACCCTGAGCCCCCTCCCTCATTCTAGCTCCTGGCCAGACTCTACACCCCAACCCCCAGTCTGCTCCTTCACCCACAGGGAGAGCCCTGTGCTCAGTGCATTCCCACCCTCAGCTCAGTGCAGAGAAAGAGGAAGAGAATGGGCAAGAACCAGGGAGAAGGTAGGTACCCACTCTATGTCAGCAGGGCCGGGATCCCAGACCGGCAGTGGGCTGAGCGGGGCCGGCAGCCGGGACCCTGGCTGGCAGGAGCCGGTGGACTGAACCCCAGACCGGCAGTGGGCTGAGTGGCAGCGGGCTGAGCCGCTCAGCCCACTGCCAGTCTGAGGTCCCGGCCGTCAGCCCCGCTCAGCCCACTGTCGGTTTGGGGTTCTGGCTGCCTGCCCCTTGCTAGCTGGGGTCCCGGCCGCAGGCCCCACTCAGCCCGCTGCCGGCCTAGGTGAACGGGCAACCCCAGGCCGGCAACGGGCTGAGTGGGCCGGCGGTGTAAGATCAGCATTTTAATTTAATTTTAAATGAAGCTTCTTAAACATTTTGAAAACCTTGTTTACCTTACATACGACAATAGTTTAGTTATATAATATGCAGACTTATAGAGAGAGACCTTCTAAAAAATGTTAAAATGTGTTACTGGCACGCGAAACCTTAAATTAAAGTGAATAAATGAAGACTCGGCACACCACTTCTGAAAGGTTGCCGACCCCTGCTTTACAGTCAAATGATGGTGTTCCAAGTTAAATGCACAGACTTAAATCTCTCAGTCATTTTTCATGACAGTGAGTAAATGTAAAATATATTAACAGAATGGCAATTACATACCCCGGGTACATTTGATAGGCACTACACTAAATGATTATAATTAGTTTATGAAAGTGTAAGGTTTTTTAAAAGTTGTATATATTATATTTCTTTTAAGGGTGGTGACAAGAAAAGGTGTTTTCAGAATCACCGAATGTCAAATTCGCTTGGTCTATAATATTGAACTTCACTAAAAGGAAATACAATGGTTATTTAATTTCTCTTAGCTATTTTTTGTTAGAATTACTCAAATGGGGTAGTTCAAGCTGAATGAAAATCTCTTACCATTGTACTGTATTATTTCATGTAACTGTTAGAGAAGTTTGTTTTCTACACTTACTGTCCATCTTCACTCCATATTGCCATACATTTATCCCCAACCTTCCAAGAGTGACTGGGTAGGGCAGAAGCAGAACTATCAGAACTTGCAAGGGCTTCCGAAGGTTGTGTTGAAAGGAGATCTTTGGTTAATTCTATAACTTCCTGGAAAAGGAAGAGGCAAAAAATACACTTTCAAACACCATTACTGTGCTTTATTTTTTCCCCAAGTTGACAGATCTATTTTGGAGTAGTGATTGTATTACACGTATATCTGATGTAAAGCAGACTGCTGGCTATTTACCACTAATTACAATGTATTAGCCTTCGACATCACAGATGTAGAAGAAAGCGATGTATGACTGTATGCTATATTGAAATGAGGCCACCTCTTCACCCTGGGTCAACTTTGAAAATGCCCCAATGTTTCCTTTTTACAGCAATTCTTTCTAGCTGAACTGCTTTCGCATAGGCTCAGAGACATAGCCAGCTATTCATGTGGAAACAATCCTTGATGCGACTCTCTTTGCACGTGTGCTGCACATGAGTCTCAATTTCTGACTGAAGAGCACATCGCAGCAATGGGGAGTAAGCAGCCAGTGTTACATTCACTGCTCATAAGGAAGACAAGGGCTAATTCAAGGGCTATTGATTCAAATAAACTTTAAGATAGGTAACTGTGAATGTTTTGCTTTTCCACCTCAACTGCAGTTTATTTTTCATTAGGCGATTATTTTAAAAATGATTGGTTAGCCCAGAAATTACACATTTCTTAGTTTTAGAATACTGCATATAAAATAAGCGTACTAATGATAAGCACCTCTGAATGAGAGGTGCCATTTTTTCAGTTCCTTTGAAAAAGTGGGGATTGGCTGAGCTGAAGTATCCACAGAGATATTTTGGAGAGAGGAGTGACTCCTTTTTGAGATCCCAGTTTAGGAAAGTTTCCCATTTCAGGAAAGCACTTAGGAACATGCTTAATTGCCTTCCTGAATAAAGATGAGCTTAATTATGCACTTAAGTACTTTCCTGAATCAGGGCCTCAAAGTGGGGGGCCAGAACCGCCTCATTAACCTGACAGAATGACCTGAACAAGACAAATGGCAGAAGAAAATATATCTTTTTTCTATTAATTGATTTTTAGTGCCTTTAGACACTACAGAGTGAAGTCTTATTTATTCACAGAGCAGATACAGCACAGTACACAGCAATGCAAGTTTCCAGCCACTGCCCTGCCACTGTGATTGGACTTGGAGGCACCACTTCTATGGGTAGGTGTTTAGTTCAGTCTCAGTGTTACCTATTTTAAAACAAAATAACTTCCCCAATTAGGTAGACACCATCTTTGTTGACTCGGGAGCCAAAATAGGTATGCAAATTTCCAGGTTTTCTATAAACTTCGTAAACCAGTGGAACAAAATATACTTAGATGGTTTAGAGGGTCAGAATTTGAATGCATATTTTTCACCTTAATTAGGAAGATATTTAGTGTCTACTCCTTTTATTGCAATGTAGCAAAAGCCAATTGAATCAGTGCTACACTCTTACTTGCCAGTGTGAAGATTCTTGATCACTGCAACTGAAAAAATACGTAGTTCAACAGCCAGCAGATAAAAGCAAAACACAAGCACTTTCCTACGTGAGGAAAGGCAACTCCACAATTCATACACAAGAAATGGGGTCAGCCCTTACAATATCACAATATTTTTATCTGATGCAAGTCACAAAATTAAGGGCAAATTTTTCAATTAAGGAGATTAGACATTCTGCATTTCCCCCCACTATAACCCTCTCCTCTCCACAGATTTGCCCCACAACACGTTATGTCTATGCTGCTGCTCCCACAAATAACACTGCCCAGAGGCAAGGCCAGTAGCAGGGTGAACTGGGAGCGATTCTAATCAGGTTTGCCGGGGCAGAAACGGAACGTGCTGGTCCAGCACAGGCGTTCTTTGCAACTGCTGGCTGTGGGGTGACTTGAATAAAGAAACTGTACTGGTGATGAGGAACAGCCTTTTTCAAAATGGATGTCCGTGGTAGCTCATGAAACAATACAAAGCATGAAGATTCAACGTTCCTGACGCCACCGTTTTCCTTAGTCAAGATCCAAGATGACAAGTACTATTGGTAAGTGGTACACCCTAAAGAAGATTTGAAAGGCCCCAAAAAGAAAACTCTACAGTCTTGATAGACTCCCCCATCCCACTTTTCTTAATAAATGGAATCAACAACTATCTAGACAGTGGGACAGGAAGGCTGTGGGACCCAGCAGAGTTCCTCTCTCAGCTCAGCAGAGATGAGAGAGAACAGCTGGAGCCTGATTCATTAAACCTCATTGATAAAGTAAGGGCCTATAAAGAGAAGGAAAGCTCAAGGCAGAGGGGAGGCTACTCTTCATTCCTCCAGAAGTTTGAGGATTCTACTCGGGTAATTCCCAGAGACCAACCCCATAAAGCGTATGTTTAGTTTTCTTATATGTACTTTTGTTTGAGTAGCTAGCACAGAGGCACAAAGGGCCTGACAACTGGATTCTCTTTTGTTTGTTGATATCTGAACCAATCAGACCTCCCTAACAAGGAGGTTTGGGGTTTGTTTTTGCTTTAGAAGACTCTCTGATGATTTTGTGGCAGGGACTGGAACAGAGGATATGGTCACAGTCTACCTTTACTATAATCTTTATTTTGCAGAATATTGCATATGGGTCAACACTGATTTTGATATTTAGAATATTTCATTTGAGGGAGCTCCTTAGAGTACATACCATTAATTACTTTTCCTTCCCCAGGTCTGAGTTCTAACACTGCTCCTTCACTCACAGAGCGGGTGGTAGTAGCAGTAATCTGCAAATCCAGGAAGCATCATGGCTTGTGATATGTGTATCAGCAGGTCAAATAGAGTACAGCTGTGCACTGATTACCTGAAGGTAAGCGTTTCAGATATACAGAAACCACTGTAATTTTGAGACAGTTGACTTACTCCTGCCTCCTTCATAAGTCGTTTATCTATTAAAATAGTTTATTGTAGAACTAGAGTGAATATGCACACAGATTACTCAATCAACAATTCCCTGACTTTACCAGTTGTTTAAAGGGTAGGCTATAAACAAACTTGTAGTAAAACCTTATTTTGCCTACGTATCTTAATACTAGACACAGACAGTGGACAGAAACTTGAACCATATACACCATGTCGTGAATTGGTTAGGGATCCAATACATCTGTCTTGTTGTTCTAACATTCACTATACTATCGTGCTAGTGAGAACACAACTGGAGTATTGCACATAGTAGGGGGGCATCACATTACAGTAACAGCTGAGGAACTGGAAGGTGCAGAAAAGCGCCATTAGGTTTATGCAGAGTTTCACGGATTAGGGAAACTAGATTTGTAGAAATAAGGGAATGAGAGAAAAAGAGAAAACTATCCCATAAAACTCTTAAAGAAAGTAGTAAGCTCTGAAAGTAGTAAGTTGAAAAAACATGAGGGCACCAACTGAAACTAACAGAACAGGCATTGAAGGAGGCTGAAAACAAGAAGTTTATTTAAGCAGAAAATAATGTGGTACCCACTACCAAAGCAGGAAGAGAAGCTGCAACTGTCTCATGTATTCAGACATCACGCTGCATTTATGGGGGAGGAGGGGGTGGCTCTGCACTCTAGATAGACTAGCTCATGAACTACAGTAAAATAACACTACAGAAATCTTTAAAGGCTGAATGGCTCATTTTTAAAGCAAGATTTGTGAGGAAGAGTTAGAATGTGTTCTTATTGCCTACCATAGCAAAACGGCTAATTAAGGTAGCCACATGCAGCCAAATAAGCTATACAGTGTGACTTGCTGCCACCTTCCTATGACATGGAGATGCAACCTGTGGAGACTACAGGTCCCAACATGCAAAGATCCATCCTTATGAGAGTGGCTTTTCACACAAGTCAAGATGGAGCTCTGTATTGTGGAGTGCATAGCTTCCACAGCTTGTTACACCATATTAAAGAGGAGGCTGGCTGCAATCCACTGTAGTTCGTGCAAGTTAGATTTGATCCTTGGTTGCATAGGTACCTTGCTAGAAGTCCCTCAGTAAAGTAAAAGATGGGGAGCCCATTTTATATATGAAAATATCTTGGTCAAAGCTGAGCATGCTGTGTATGGTAATGATGGATGCAATACTGAGATAAAGGATTGTTTAAGATACATAACTGATAATCTTTAGAATGAACAGGAAACAACAATTTAATTGAGACACGAAAAAAATAAAGTTGCATTTATTTTCCATTTTTAAGGTGGAATGTATGAGTAGCAAACTTTTTGGAGCTGGGAATGCAAACATCTTCCCTGTTCTGTGCAGAGAGCTTTTATTTATTTTTTTTTCCAAGTTGTCCTTTCACATCAGTGATTTCCACACATCAAAGCAGACCTTGTATTGGTATTAGAAATATGAGTTTTGCTCTGCATTTTAAAAATATACACATGCTTTTAAGAATGTGCAATTAAGTATATTCTGATTATACTACAACGTTCCCTGTGGACAAAAGACCTTTACATTTAAAAGGAAATCTAAAGCTTATTGATAGAAGACATTGATTTAGCTTGTTTTTGAGTTATATTTTTATTGTTACCATTTCTTCAAGCAGCAGCAGCTACTGAATCCTGCAGTGGGTAATTTTATCTACTTAAGTTTTGTGAATAACAACTTGGCTGCTATAGTGCTCGCTCGCTCTCTCTCTCTCTCTCTCTAGCAATAACATAGTAGTAGTTTGCACCCATACCCTAACATTTAAGAAAACATTAAATACAGGCACAATTATGTGCCAATTTTGTTGCCTGAAGTGATAAAGGCCTTTTTAATCAAGTTGAAGGTGTTCATGTCATTGTCCAAAGTGGGTCTAATGAGGACTTTGAGTAGCTTTTATCTATCAACAAAAAGTAACTTATGAGATTAAGTCTAAACATATTCCAGGTGGTGGCACATTTAACACTGCATAACAAATCTGGCATTCCTTACATACCCAGAACTTCTATTAAAAAGTCAGTGAGAGGCTAAGGTGTGCCAGGATTTCAGACTTACGCTGTAAAAGTATTTCAGCTATCTTTATAGATGTGAAAACAACAAGGAGTCCGGTGGCACCATAAGACTAACAGATTTATTTGAGCATAAGCTTTCATGGGTAAAAAGCCCACTTCTTCAGACGCTTATGCCCAAATAAATCTGTTAGTCTTTAAGGTGCCACCGGACTCCTCATAGTCTGTATCCACAAAAACAAACACTGCTACCCCTCTGATACTTGATTTATAGGTGTGATTGAACGTGTACATAATGAATAAACCAAATCAGCATCAAATTAATTTCTCCACGTACATTTGTGTTGACTCAGTGCTCAGGATAGCCCAAACGCTGTGACAAATGGAAATAGCTACATAGTTTAAATGTAGCATGCAATGGCTTTATTTAAAAAATGCAGACTACATGAGTGGAGATTAAATTCAATTACCAGGTGATAAAATTTGATGCCTACAATTTACTGGTGTATTACTCTAATGACACAAAAAGGCCAATAATGAAGATTGGGAAAGGCTGTCTTTGCACAAATTTTATAAAAAGTACAAAAATGTGTATAGTAAAAAAAGACTGTTTGCATATTTTTTTCATAGTTCTCTCTCCAACCCTTTGGAACTTAAAACGGTTCTTTCCACAAATTTTGTTCTTCCTTCAGCCTGCATGTGCAATGCAACAGTGTGGTCACTATCAACTTGAGCTAAGATATGAATTTTTTTTAGCCTTTTTTTTTTTTTTTAAATGGAGGCAATATTTAAGTGTTTCAGCCAAAGACTTGCACATCTCAGATAAGAACTCCTTTTTCTTCTTGATGGTGAGGTACTAACATCTTTTTTAAAAAACAAATCAAATAGCAGTGACTTTTTTTTTAAAAAGCATATAAAACATGAATGTTTATTAAAGTTAAAAAGACAGGCCAAACTTTGGCACTGCCAGCTATACCACTGTCCCTTCAAGCAATCTGAGATCATAGAGCAAACCTTTAACTTACATTTTGCAATAACCCTGACAAGTATTTATTATTTTTGAAGTGCAAATGCCCAGCAACAAGCTATGTCTCTGCTTGAGAGAAAGTGATGGCATTTTTGCTGACATTACTCAGGATAGAAAGATCTCAGTTTCTAATTCCCTCAATCCTCACCTGTAAGTCTTTTTTTAATTTTAGTAAGTCTTCATTTTCTCCATTCCCAGAAAGAGCGGCCTCAACTTGCTGGAGCTGAGCTTTGTAGCTAGCTAGTTGTTTTGCAAGATCTTCTGACATCTGTAAAAGAAGTAAACCTTAGAACAGAAAGTAGCAAAACTGCTTTGATAAACTGTTTTGTAGTGAAAATAAAATAGAACTTGTAACTGGTTAAAAAGATGTTACAGCTATCATAGATGACATCTAACATACTAATTTTTAGTATTATGCTATTTCAGTGGATAACCACTCCCCCACTGTCATACTAATTCTGATCAACTCTGATCAAAAGCAACAACAACAAAAAAAGCCTTGAAATAACTTACAAGTTGTGTGTATACAATAGTGGACACTATACAAATGAATAACACTATCTTTAACAATTAGCACATAAAGATTCATATCTTCAAAATATTCTGAGGTCCCAGACATTATAATTTTGCCTTTCCCCTTATAAACAGCATTATCTTCACATTTTCAGTCTCTTTAGATGTGTATACACCACTCTTACATGACAATGAAATCAGCCTCACTTAATGTTCTATCATCTTGTTTAAAGCCAGTTTTTAGATAATAAAACACACACTTCTTTTAAAGTTAATGTAATTTTATCCTTTCCTTCTAATGTCTTCTGCATAGGGCATCACATGATGGAGACAAAATTAGCCTTTTGTTAGGGATGGATTGGTGAAGCCTATAAGCTCTTTGGGTCAGGGACAGTCTATTTGTTGTGTGCTTGTACAGTGCTCTATGACTAGAACTCCTAGGTGTCAGAATACAAAAAAATAAAATGGAGAGATGACTTACTAATTCATAAATTCAGAGCACTACAACTGTAATGGAATGTGCCTTCCTCTGCTTTCACAAGTAATATTCATGCATGACCGTTTGCAGCATGCACCCCCTTCCCAACCCAGGGACTGGGGTTAGGGGTTGGGGGAAGAGGAAGTAAAGGGGAACTCTGAGCACAGGCAGTGGAGGGGGTGCGGGGGAAAGTTAAAGCTAGGCTCTGAGGAGAGGGGCGAAAGATGGGGGGAGGGAGGGCTCGTGGGGCACAAGATGGGTGGGCTAGTCTATGGAAGGTGAATGGAGCAGACGGGAGCACGGAGGAGGAGCTAGAGCCTTTGCGGGGGGGACAGGAGCACGCGGGGTGGGGCCAAGACCTGTGGGGGGGGGAGAACAGGACGCGGGGGGGACTAGGGCCTGTGGGGGCTGACAGGACCGGGTGGAGGTGGGGCTAGGGCCTGCTGGGGCGGGTGGGGGAGAGAGAAAAGATAGGACCGGGAGCTAAGGCCTGTGGGGGCTGACAGGACCGGGGGGGGGGGAGGGGGGAAGGTGGGGCTAGGGCCTGTGGGGGCTGACAGGGCCTGTGGGGGGGGGGGGAGAGGGGAAGGTGGGGCTAGGGCCTGTGGGGGCTGACAGGACCGGGGGTGGAGAGGTGGAGGTGGGGCCTGTGGGGGCTGACAGGACCGGGGGGGGGGGGGGAGGAGCTGAGGAAGAAAGAGGTGGTGGGCCTAGGCCAGAGGAATTCCGGGCCTGAGCGGGGGAGGGGGCCCCACGACCCAGCCTGCCAGGCGGGAGCTGAAACCTGAGGGACGGGAGGAGAAGGGGTCGGGCCGGGGAGCCTCGGAGCAGCCTCCGGTGGGAGACGGGGCGGTGCCGGGTCTCGGCTCGGCCTCCCCCCGCCTGCGCGGGAAGGGTTAAGAGCCGCTTCCTCTCACCTTGGTCGCGGGGGGGGATCCGCGCCGCGCTCGGTCCCGTCAGGCCTGGGCCGCTTCCTCCTCCCCGCGACACACGGAGCCAGGAGCCGCGGGCACCAACAATCGCGAGACTTGCGGAGAGGGGGGGGGGGGAACGAGTCAGTCACGTGCCCGCCGCTGGTCAAAGGGCACGAGGCCGGGAGGGATCCGCTCTGGGTGGCCACGTGACGGTAGCGGGAGGGCAGCGGAGAGCGCGCGAGAGCTGGCTCATCCGGGTACCTTCATGGCGTCGGCGGGTGAGGTGGAACGCCCCGCCCTCCGCTCCAGTGCAGCCCGGTGCGGGGAGGTGCCTCAGGGGCGCGTCCGCTCTGCGCTGCGGGGACTGAGGGAGAGACATGACGCCTGAGGGGCGCGTTGCGGGGCGGGTCTGTGCACGCCCTGGGGAGAGCTGGGGCGTTGCAGCCATTAACTGCTGCCCCGCCCCTCTGCAAGGCAAGGGGAGCTGTTAACGTCTCTGCTTCCCAGCTGGGGAAACTGAGGCATGGAGCGGTTACGGCTAAGGTGGCCGCTCCTCTGTTTACCACCCTCGTGGACGTGTCGGGTCTTTCGGGAACGGCGTGACCCTGCCTTCGCCGGTGGGACCTGGGACTCACGGGTGCCTGGAAGGTCGGGCTGGGAGAGGGGGCGGGGGGAACCCATTTTTAAGCTTGTGCCGCTAACCCCCCCCCCCCCCCGGCTCAGCATGACATTGCTGGCACGGTCACACTGCTGGGGGTGGGGCCGGGCGCTCTTCAAAACGGCAGCCCCCGCCTGAGGCCGCCCAAAACCACGTCTGGTTTTGCCCGAGGAGGGACAAACCCGAGGAAAGCAGGATTGTCTAGGGGTTTAATAGCGAACAAGTGGTCTGCTTAGTTAAGTCCCAGGCTTTCCAAGCCCCGCACCCTAAATCTCTCCCTTCCCCACAACTTGAGGGGCTTTAGGTACCCCCGTTTGAAAAAAAAAAATGTTGGCTGAGGCGAGCCTGAAGAACAGCTCTGTGTAAGCTTGTCTCTTTCCCCAGCACAATTTGGCTCAGTAAATGATATGACCTAAGCAGCTCTTTTCAAACATTTAAAACTTTCTCCTCAATTGCCCCTGCGGCTGATGTTTATCATACAAGCAGAAACATTTTTTAAAACAAAGTTTCATAATATTCAATTCATCTGTTACAGAGAGCGCCAAACCTGTGAAAACTTTGCTAGATATTTTTTCATAGACAGCTTTGCTCACATAGCTCAGACTTTATTTTGTAAATTATGTTATTAAGTTTGAAGCATGTTACTACAGTGAAATGCATAGAGGAATTCGCTGTGTAAACTGTAACAGACCATTAGCTTTCAGAAGGAGAAAGCTAATCATACGTGGCTGCTCTTAAAAACATCATGGGTATGGTTTTCAGTGATATGTGGCTATATGTTTGCCTGCATAACACACCCACACAGACTGTCTAATAGCTGCATAACGTGCATGTGTACACATATTCAAAGCACTATATACCTGATGCCATCACAGTGAAATATAATTATATATGGAAACTGAGGCACAGTTGTGATTATTATTCCTGGGGCATCTATATATTTGACAAGAGCCATAATAGATAACTAAAGACAATCACTTTATCAACAAGTTTACACTCTTAAGCTCCTAACCATGCAATTTGATCTGAGCAGATTGATGTTTACACTGGCATGAAGTTCTGTTAAAGGCATTGGCTCCATATGGGCAGATTAAATTGCTGTTTTAGGGGAACTTTATTGTTGATAACTTGTACAAGACCACACAACAAATCAGTCTTAGAGCCAGGATTAAAATTTTTACAAAACACTGGCTCCTAACCCTCTGCCCACTTCTCTACAGCAGGCTACTTCTCCAAATATTGAGTCCCTTGTACTTAACAACTCTCCCCCACTCAGTCCCTAACCAAATGGAAGAAAAAGTCAAACAACTTGCATACTTGAACATTATAAACCCATATTCCTTCCCTCCATCCTTATGCTGGCCTTGCTTTGTTGCAACTGCAGTTCCTTGGCACGGAGTGGGATCTTCCTGGCTCAAAGTCTGTTACAGGCTGTAACTGTCATCAAGCATCACCAGTGTGGTGTTCTGCTCTATCCAATGTTGATAGCAGTCGGCTGCATGCGTGTGTTCCCTCTGCGTGTTGCACTGGCTCTGTGCAGATAGCTGGCATAGCAGACCCCGAGAGAAACCCCAAGAACCACAGACTCCAATGAGGTACGAAGGCGCCCAGCCAGGTTTATTCGCATGGAACACAGTCTCTAGCTCCTTGGATCAGATGTCTACAGTTCTGCTCATACATATATGCTCCCTGACAATGGACCGGCTCAGTCAGTGGTGGGATTTATCACTGCCCCCTACGCCAGACAAAGACAACCTCTCAGGGGTGCATTCTTATACATAGGTACAAACAAGTTACGCCTCACTCCTGAAGTATTGAGGTACAACCCCTCTACATAGTAAGGTGCCATCTATCACCTTGTACATATTGGTTTGATCAAAACAACCCCATCCATCATATTACCATTTTGCCCCTGTCTTTACAATGGGTCAGCATGTTCCTTGTTTTCTGTGTGGAATGTGCTAGTATCGGAGTGTTCTGGTACCATCCTGGCATATGTTTATATCTCTAGTGTTCAGTACCTTTTAGGTATGTATGTTTTTGCAACATCAGCCCTCTCCTTGCAAGACTCTGAGCAGGGCCTGCCTCTTGCTCACAGGTTAACTTTGCTTTATGTTAACAAAGTCTTTACCATTACTTTAGTTCATGGCTTAGGTCTCATACCAGGCCTCTGATACAAGGGTTTATGTTTCAGGACTTCATCTAACTACAGTAACCACACGGGGAATCTTAAAGGATTAACATCAATTGAAAAGTATTAACTTCAGCAGAATCTGCCTGCTTAGAGTAAGGCTCAGCTGTTCCTTTGTGGAGGAATGATTTGAAATTCCAGGTGTCTTGACTTCCAGTTAATTATAAGAGACAGCAGGGGTACCTGGACATGGTGTGCACATAAACTATAGGTCTACTAATTTTTCTTCATATTCAGACATACATTATTAAAAACATGTAATTTCACAATACTTAATAATTATACAGTCTTTCATACCAGTGTGCTTTGGTGCCTTTTAATCATGCAGGAGTGCAGTCTGATTTAAAAACACTATATCAGAATCAAACCACCCCCACCCACCCACCAAAATTAAGCATCAAACAGCAGTTTACAACAGGAAGTGGGGAGGAGGTGGGATCATATTTGTTTATGTGAATCTAGCTCTTCATTTCCTTTGGTTTTATTTAAAAAGATTTAAAATGCTCCAAATCAAAACATTTAATTTTGAGTTAAATGAAACATTTTATTCAACCCAAAACAAAATTTTCCGGCTTTTTCTGATTCACCAAAAATTCCAAAAAGTTTTGGTTCAACCTGAACTGATTTTCTTTTCTTTAAATTTATTTTTTGGAACTAAAAAATCACTTATCCATGCAGCTCTACTCCTTAGTCACTAAGATGACTTTCTGCCGCTTGCTGATTATCTATACAAACACACATACCTTTCAACTGTCCTACATATCAAGAGGCATTGCTCTCATTTTGGTCCCAAAGTTACATCCATTTCACACAAATTTAGTGTCCCCTCATTTTTATTTTTTAAAATTGTTTCCGTAAGAAAGAATCGTAAAGATAGGCTCTTGCAAAGTTATTTTTAATCACACTAATGGAATGAAGCCCACAGCATTTTTAGTTTCCTGCATGAATCACTTTTCTGTGTCTGTATCCCCCATTTAGACCCTGGTAAATTCAAATATATGGAAAACACCTAAATGATTCTCACTAAATCAACTGATTGAACTTGCAAGTTATAAGTCTGCCAAACCTGGGCATTTTCTAAAGATCATTCATTTCTTTAGTCTATTTCTGTTGCTGCTGACCTTTTGAGGTCTGTTAGTATAGGATTTGGCCTCATGGATAGTATTTACCCTCATGGATAGTATTTACATCTTATTTAAAATGGGAAGGCTGACCATCAGGAGTCGCAAATTACCACCGGGGACAATGAACAGAGAATTTCTTATCTTCTATCACTATCCACAGGACAATGTACAGATACAGCAGACACTTCCCAGTGGAACTCTGCTCACAGATGTATTTTAGTGCCCCCAAAACATAACTCGAGTCAGAGACCTATGCTCACCGTACTCTGCTTCCAGTGCCAGTAGCAGATTTACATGTAGGCCCAGAGACTTAGTGGAGCCTTAGAAGTTGCCCCAACTTAGAAGTTGCCCCCAAAATAAAAGAGTGATGTGAGAAATGTAATTAGAACAGCCACAGAAGGGGGTTTGCAGGAGACAGGAACACCACTCTAGTCTGGTGCACAAAAGATGGGCATGTTCCCCTGAAAGACACGCATCTTTGTAGCACTACAGGTGTTTACTTGTGTTCGGGATTCTGTTGTAGAATATTAAATTCACATCCTCAGTTGGTCTCTATGTGAGGATGATACACATAGGCTTACCCCACTGGGGACTGTCACCCTAGAAAATAACATAAGGACGGCCACACTGAGTTAGACCAAAGGTCCATCTAGCCCAGTATCCTGTCTTCTGACAGTAGCCAATGCCAGGTGCCCCAGAGGGAATGAACAGAACAGGTAATCATCAAGTGATCCATCCCCTGTCGCCCATGGCTTCCCAGCTTCTGGCAAACAGAGAGGCTATGGACACCATCCATGGCCATCCTGGCCAACAGCCATTTTATGGACCTATCCTCCATGAATTTATCTATAACAGGGTTCTTTTTTGAACCCTGTTATAGTCTTGGCCTTCACAAAATCCTCTGGCAAGGAGTTCCACAGGTTTTGCGTTGTGTGAAAAAAATACTTCCTTTTGTTTGTTTTAAACCTGCTGCCTATTAATTTCATTTGGTGGCCCCTAGTTCTTGCATTATGAGACGGAGTAAAAAACACTTCCTTATTTACTTTCTCCATACCAGTCATGATTTTATAAACCTCTGTCATATCCGCCGTTAGTTGTCTCTTTTCTAAGCTGAAAAGTCGTCTTATTAATCTCTCCTCATACGCAGCCGTTCCATATCCCAATCATGTTTATTGCCCTTTTCCGAACTTTTTCCAAGTCCAGTATATCTTTTTTGAGATGGGGTGACCACATCTGCACGCAGTATTCAAGATGTGGGCATACCATGGATTTATATAGAGGCAATATGATATTTTCTGTTTTATTATCCATCCCTTTCTTAATGATTCCCAACATTCTGTTAGTTTTTTTGACTGCCACTGCACATTGAGTGGATGTTTTCAGAGAACTATCCACAATGACTCCAAGATCTCTTTCTTGAGTGGTAACAGCTAATTTATACCCCATCATTTTATATGTATAGTTGGGATTATGTTTTCCAGTGTGCATTACTTTGCATTTATCAACATTGAATTTCACCTGATATTGTGTTGCCCAGTCACCCAGTTTTGAGAGATCCTTTTGTAGCTGTTTGCAGTCTGCTTGGGACTTAACTATCTTGAGTAGTTTTGTATCATCTGCAGATTTTGCCACCTTACTGTTTACCCCTTTTTCCAGGTCATTTATGAATGTGTTAAATAGGACTGGGACCAGTACAGACCCCTGGGGGACACCACTATTTACCTTTCTCCATTCTGAAAACCGACCATTTATTCCTACCCTTTGTTTCCTATCTTTTAATCAGTTACCAATCCATGAGAGAAACCAATCCCTCTTATCCCATGACTGCTTACTTTCTTTAAGAGCCTTTGGTGAGGGACCTTGTCAAAGGCTTTCTGAAAATTTAAATACACTATATCCACTGGATCCTCCTTGTCCACATGCTTGTTGACCCCCTCAGAGAATTCTAGTAGATTGGTGAGGCATGATTTCTCTTTACAAAAACCATGTTGACTGTTTCCCAACAAATTACGTTCATCTTTGTGTCTGACCATTTTGTTTTTTACAATAGTTTCAAGCAGTTTGCCCGGTACTGAAGTCAGGATTGCCAGGGTCACCTCTGGAGCCCTTTTTAAAAATTGGCATCACATTAGCTATCCTCCAGTCATTTGGTACAGAAGCTGATTTAAATGATAGGTTACAGCCTACAGTTAGTAGTTCTGCAATTTCACATTTGAGTCCCTTCAGAACTCTTGGGTGCAGGGCTGTCCTTAGGCATACGCAGCATACATGGTTGCATAAGACACCTGAAAATTTGGGGCACCATTGGATCTTAGTGTCCACCCTCCCGGCTCTTCCTCTCCCTGTTCTGAACCTTCCTGAAGCCTCCCACAGCTAGCTCCAGAGAGGATCTAGTATCAGGGGGTAGCCGTGTTAGTCTGTATCCACAAAAACAACAAGGAGTCTGGTGGCACCTTAAAGACTAGCAGATTTATTTGAGCATAAGCTTCTGTGGGTAAAAACCCCACTTCTTCAGATGCAAGATCTAGTAGCTTAAGTGAAAAAGCCTTTAAGACTGCCAGACCTGTTGGCACAACATTGAACCTGTTAAAGAGCCATTCAAGTGGTAAATGAAGCCATTTAACAGGCATTTGCCAACCCCCAGATATATACTGTCAGTTTCTGAATTTACTGACAAAAATAGTTGTGCATTACTATAATATTTACTCAGAACATGTTAGTCTACAGGACCTCAGTTTAAAATTTGCTTTAAAATATTTTATTTGTGAAGTTGATGAAGATTATAAAATCACGTCTCTAAAAAATTCTTGCATAGATTTTTAGGTGTACAATCATCTTTAGCCTTAAATGATTGGATCTTCAGACATACAGTTTTTTAAATTAATCCTTCAAAAGACCACCCTTATCTAAAATACACATTTTAATTTTAATTACTATAGAAAAAAAAATTGTTTCCAAAGTCTTCCTGTCCTTTCTTTCCATCCCTTTCTCCCTTTACCCCCCTCTCCCCTCGTTGAAGAGAGCCTGTAAAGGGACAACACCCCTTTTCTTCCAGTTAGTTGGACAAAGAGTTTCCCTCTCTTTACTTCTATCTGATGAACTAGTTTTAAGAGAACCCTCCAGCAAAATCAGTACCTAGTAAGATATAAAATCCTTTGTTATGCCTAAAATCTTTGGAAACATATTTTTTTAAAGTTGGTGAAATTTCATCACACAAAGTAAGTTAGTGTTCCCTTTTTCTAAAAGCAACGAATGTTGTTAGGAACACACTAAACCTCTGTGACTGATTAATTTAAAATAATGTCCTTGTTTCAGTGAGTTAAATATGTAGTAGTCTAGAATGATTACTTTATGAAGGCTTAAGAGTACATTTAAAATATAAAATGAGCTTAGAAATACTGATTAAGAAAATGTAAAACAGAAAAGAGCTGCATCATGTATTCCATAACATTTAATGTTGTATTCAGCAAGACAGCTGACTCATCCTTACTACAGAGTTTTTGCAAATAGATCTCTGACAAACTTCAGGGCATATCAAAACTCCATGACTGACATTTTTTATTCCCAAATTTAGTGCGTTTAATTAGGTACCTTCTGCATGTCCAGTCTTAACCATCTGGCATGCAGTGGAAAACATGCTTCATTTTCTTTAGAAAGAAATTGCAGAAGAGTGTTTTTTTCAAATGTCATTCGCTTCATTTGGGTTCAGGGATTTGACTGGAAGTGGGTGAGCAGGGTGTGGGAGGGAAGAGAGGAGGGATTTGCATAGGTGCACCAGTTTAATAATACTGCGTAGGGCCCCATAAATCCCAGGGACAGCCCTGTGTGGATGAATAACATCTGGTCCTGGTGGCTTGTTACTGTTTAGTTTATCAATTTGTTCCAAAACCTCCTCTAATGACACATCAGCCTGGGACAGTTCCTCAGATTTGTCACCTAAAAAGAATGGCTGAGGTTTGGGAATCTCCCTCACATTCTGAACTATGAAGACCAATGCAAAGAATTCTCAGCAACGGCCTTATCGTTCTTGAGTGCTCCTTTATCATCTCGATCGTCCAATGGCCCGACTGGTTGTTTAGCAGGCTTCCTGCTTCTAATGTACTTAACATTTTTTTTGCTATTACTTTTTGAGTCTTTGGCTAGCTGTTCTTCAAATTGTTTTTTGGCCTTCCTAATTATATTTTTACACTTCATTTGCCAAAGTTTATGCTCCTTTCCATTTTCCTCATTAGGATTTAACTTTCACTTTTTAAAGGATACCTTTTTGCCTCTCACTGCTTCTTTTACTTTGTTGTTTAGCCACGGTGGCTCTTTTTTGGTTCTCTTACTATGTTTTTTAATTTGGAGTATACATTTAAGTTGAGCCTCTATTATGGTGTCTTTAAAAGGTTCCCATGCAGCTTGCAGCGATTTTACTTTTGGTGCTGTACCTTTTAATTTCTGTTTAATTAACCTCCTCATTTTTGTGTAGTTCCCCTTTCTGAAATTAAATGCTACAGTGTTGGGCCGCTGTGGTGTTTTCCCCGCCACAGGGATGTTACATTTAATTTATATTATGGTCACTATTACCAAGCAGTCCAGCTATACTCACCTCTTGTACCTGATCCTGTGCTCCACTTAGAACTAAATCAAGAATTGCCTCTCCTTTTGTGGGTTCCAGGACTAGCTGCTCCAAGAAGCAGTCATTTAAGGTGTCAAGAAAATTATCTCTGCATCCCTTCCTGAGGTGATATGTACCCAGTCAATATGGGGATAATTGAAATCCCCCATTATCGAGGTTTTTTTAGTAGCAGGAAATTGTCTGATAAATGGCAGAATAGTTGGTGGGGACCGCTAGAGAAAAGACCAAGGAAAATGGAGAACTTCGATCAATAACTAAAAGCTTTTTTCTTGAAATTCCTGTGTTGTACATTAGGCGGCAGTGCTGCTGCACAAAACTTCCTTATTTTCCGATGCCTTGAGAGTTTTTCCTGCAAGCTTGTTGTAACACAAAGCAGCCTTTTGTAAGATGTTTGATCTTTGTGTCTACAAATTATTGTGATATATAAAGCTGACGAGTATAAATTCTTGCAGCTGCCCTAGGAAACAGCCGAGACCTGGCAAATCTTTTAAAAGCTGTTATCTCCTTTGCTTAGGTGCAGGTAAACAAGCAGTTTTCTCTGTCCCTCAATGTTAACTACTGAGGCTGGTCAGGAGTTGCTGTGAGAGACAAGATAGGTGAGGTAATATCTCTCTCACATATCCTGTGCCCAACATGGCTACAACACCCCCGCAAGCTAGGAGTTGCTGTGTCGTATGACAGGGGACTGAAATCTCTATGACAATACATCAGCTTAATAGCAGATAACTATATCTGAATAGCCTTAAGCCCCAATCCTGCAACATCTTGCACACGGTAGGACTGCTGTGGCAGCACTGAGCCCCTGTCACTGAAGATGGTGGGTCTCTACATGGACACAGTAGTCTGTTCCCATGCAAGAAGTTGCATGAGTGAGGCCTTTGTGGTCAAAGTGTGATGCAAGGATTTTGGGGCTTTATTAGTGGGGCTTACTCCTTGCCTAGGCTGGCCTGGCTCTGTGGCAGCATATCAGGCTTGAAGACTGTTGATAGATTTGGTTGGCTTGGACCTTCAATTAAATCGTTTTAGATGATCACAGACTTCACTTTCAGATCTTGTAGGTTTTCTTGAGGCTAGATTTTCTTTTTCTCCTGCAGGTGGTGCAGTCTCAGACAAAGTCAAACAGTTGTTTTTATCATTTGTTTATTCATATTATAGGCGGAGCTGGCAGTGCTGCCTACAGTTAAGATTGCCAAGTGTTATCTTGTTTTCACGTTGCTTAAAACTTAGCCAAATTTTAACGGTTTAGACTGATATTTTCCATGCTGAGTGTCTGCCCCAGACTGAATGTTTTTGGAAAGCTTCAGCAAAAATGGTTTGCCATTATCAAGAACAAGGTTAGAGAAAAATGTATTTTCCCCACGATAAAATAATTCTTACAACTATTTCACTGGGAAGCTGTAACGCCTCCATGTTTTGGAGCAGGGGCGTAACATGTGGTGTGGGGTTGTCCTGCTGTCAAGGATGTGTGTTTTGCTGTTCCTGGGCGGGAGGTGGGAGACACCTTAATTTGGCCAAGTTATAAGCCTTTGAAATATCTCTATTTGCACATGCTCAGTAGAGGTTAGTATAGCTTGGCAGCTAAATTTTCCAAAGATTCCAGCCTGGTCTACACTTATGAAAAATTCATACCCTTGAATCCTGTAGCTATGCTGCGCTAACCCCCCAGTGTAGATGCAGCTACTTCCGCCTTGCTCAGGGAGCTGGTGTCGTTATGGCGATGGAAGAACCCCTTCCATTGCTGCAGTTTGCATCTACACTACAGAGTTACGGCAGCATAGCTATGGTGCCGAAATTATGCTGCTGTAGCACCTGTAGTGTAGACATGGCCTCCATCTGCAGTGGGCATACTCCAGCCTAGGGTTGTGGGGGCTGAGCAGGTCTGTCCCGGTAGCCAAGTACCACTGTGGTGTTGGGCAAGGAAACCAAGAGTGATCAGAGTCTGTGCTCTGCACTCTTCCCCTGCTGGTGCTCAGGCAGTGTGGAGAAGGAGGAACAGCCTGCCTAGAATGACAAAAGCTGGATAAGAAGTATAGAAATGCAAGAGATTGGGAGGAAGAGCTGGTAGAGGAGGCTTGGGACAGGAACAGGTTGGAGGGGATGGGGACAGAAGGGCTCATGCTTTGGAGGAAATGGGCAGAAGGGGCTGTGTCCACAGAACACACTCTTCTCTAGAGCCTGGAATGAAAACCAAGTTTTGTGAGTTTCACCATTCCTCTGCTCTCAGCAAATATCTGTGAAACCCTCTTGCGAGTTGTCTTCTTCCCTTCTAGTGCTGGTCCACATACAAAATGACAACTTACCACTGCTATTGGCTACTCTGTTAGCTCAAATAACAGAGGTCTGTGTGGTGAACCTAAAGGTTCAAACCCTGTAGATGCTGATATGGTCCACATGATAAAAGTTGTCTCTTTCAGTTTCAGAAGAATATTAAGGTCAGGGGTGAAAGTAAGGGGGTACGGGCCGGTATGGCGTACTGGTAAAAGGTAGCTGCCAGTACCAGCCCATACCATGACTTTAACTCCCTGCCACAGCAGCACTTTAACGTTGCTGCCCCTTTTGCGCCCCCGACTGGTGGCCCTGCCTGGTCCCTACCAGCAGGGTTGCCAATGGGGGGCGCAAAAGGGGCAGCGATGACCCAGCAGGGCCGCCGATGGGGGGTGCAAAAAGGGCAGTGCTGTAATATCGCTGCCCCTTTTGCCACTCCGCTCCCAGCCGCAGACGGGGCGGGGGGAAGAAGTAGCTGCCGCAGGGCCACGATTTAAAAGGGCCCCGGGGCTCCAGCTGCTGCTACTGTGGCTGCGCCTGCCAGAGTCCCTGGCCCTTTAAATGGCTGCTGGAGCCCTGGGCTAGGAAGCAAAGGTGGACTGGCTGGGGGATGCTGACCCCCAGCCCAACCCCTTCTGCCCAAGGCTACGCCCCTTCTGCGGGGGCCAGAGCACCCCTTACCGGTAAGATCTGCATTTTACTTTCACTCCTGATTAAGGTTGCCAAGTCAAGCACTCAAATTAGGAAATAGCAGCTAGAATAGCTTTAATAGCAGCTAGAATTAAGGTTGCCAGGACAGTGAATGTACATGACAGAGTCTTTAATAACATGATCACTTAACTTTTTTTTCACAGGACTCCTACCTCATTCAGTGCAAAGAATGACTGAGGTTTATCTGGTGAAAGGCTGTGGTCTGTGGGGCTCTTGCCCCATTTATTGCAGAAGTTGAAAGGTGTGGATTGAATGAGGCAGACAGAGGTCTCGTGTTTAAAGCAGTTGAATATTGCCCCGAGGAATTAGATTCTATCTCTGCCTCTGTCACAGTTGCTATGTTATGCTAGGTGAGTCGCTTCCATCACTGGCTGTGTTCTTGATTTTCTGGGTGCCCAATTTGAGATTATGGCATCTGATTTGCAGATGTGCAGAGTACTTACGTCTGCACTTGAAGACAACGGGAGTTGTACTTTAAAAATATGGAGTGCTGTATACTACTAAGTACTCTGGAAAATTGGCCTTAAATGGTCTCAAAATGGGCACCCAAAATTAGTGGAAACTTTTTACTTTAATCTCTCTGTGCCCTAATTTCCCATTTGTAAAATGGGGATAATCCCCCACCAGCTCAGAGAGGACTTGTGAAAATAAATGAAAGTTTGTGAAGCACTTGGATACTAAAGCGATGAGTGCCATAGAAAAGCCCAGAAGGCAACTACTAAATTCTGTTTTCATTGCAGGGTTTGAATAGTGCACTGCAACCGAGGTATTGGGTGGGGGGATGTCACACATTGAACAATGAGGATAAAGCAAAATATTGAATAGCTGGTCAATAGTGAATATCGTCCATACTGTGCACTGAAGGAGGCCTGGGTCCTATGGAAAAAATCATATGTGATCATTGTAATTAAAGACTGTAATATAATGCATTGGTGCAAGGGGGCTGAATTAAGGTTGCTCAGGCAACCCTTATTTCTGGCATTTCCAAACTCTTGAGTGATTGACTATGGAACTTTAACAGTCTTTTAATATAGTTTTTTATATTTAATATAAAATCACGTTTTTTGCGGTGTCCTGGTGAGTCGTGCTGACACCAAATCTGTAGGCTGGGTGTCTAACACCCGAGCAAGATCCAAAGGCTAATTAAGTGTGGCTTTGTTTTGCACAGTTTTCCTTTCATCCTGTATAGAAATTACACAACAGAATTACTTTAATGCTGTATTATGAATATTGTGGGTTTTGTTTATTAGTTAACTAATCACAATTAAATTAGCTTTTAAGAGTTGAGTCAGTTGTTGACTGCAGAATCTACATATGATAGTAATACTTTCTTTGCAAACATGTATGTAAGAAGTGCATGCACAGCCTACACAAATACCCACAACATGAGTATACCTGTGTCAAACCTTTAGATCCTTTATTTCTCAGAGCAGCTTTGGCACAGAATTCCTCTGAAATGAGAGAATTCCTATAGTGTGTAAGAAGTGGGGAGATACAGCAACCACCCATCCTGTTACATGAATAAACCTGTTAAATCATCTCCCCTGGATCATATTAGTCACCACTGTTTGTGGGGTGAGACTGGCTTCATGTGGTTTAGCATCCTGATGCTGGTAACCGGCATACTATCTCTTATTTTTTTTCAGCTGATGATCTCTTAAGGAAACAGTCTAAAGAAGGGACTCCAGTATTTTTTGTACAAACAAAAATAGATTTCTCATACAGCGATACATTCTTAAATGCCTTTGCAGGTGTTTCCAAATGAAGATGTTTTGGTGGCTTTACAGCTGCTGATGTCAATGGAGATGTTTACATAGAGGGCATTTAGAATTTTTTGCCATGTCTCCTTATATTTCAGGTCAGATGGAAGAAAAAAATTACATGCAGCTACAGGAACATGTTGATATGCCTTTTTAAATGCTTTTTTTTTTTTTCCCCAAAGTGGGAGCTAGAGGTACTGCAGTATCTACCTTACTAGGATGGGAGAGAAAAAGATAGATAGCTATGTGGCTGCTAAGGGTTTCCTGAGATCTTGAGAAGAATTAAGGTATGTCTACACAGCCAGTGGCAGGGAGCCTCCAAACCTGGGTCAACAGACTTAGGTTTGCTGGACTCATGCTAAAAATAGCATCTTCTTCCCAGACTTGAGAGCCCGAGCCACAACATCGACACAGTTATTTTTAGCATGGTAGCGCAAGCGAGAGTCTGTCAACCTGGGCTCCAATGCTTGTTGCCACAGGCTGTAGACCTATACCGTGATGCTTAGCTACAGCGATTCTTGCTTGCACAAGGTGGGATCACCATGTGCACTATAGAATATTTTTGCTTACGGCTAAGAACTCTGAACGTCTTTCAGAGCATTCAGTGGTGATCTGCTTGTAGTCTCTAAGTGCATGTCTATGTCCACATCTGGAAGCGAGTCTTCCAGCCCAGATCCACAGATTTGTGCTGGCAAGGCTTGTGCTCTAGATATAGCTGTGTAGATGTTATGGCTCAGGCAGGAGCTCGGGCTCCTAAGCCTGGGGGAGGTTGAGTGGGCTTGAGTGCCAGAGCTCCAGCCTGAGCCGCAGTGTCAAAGCTGCGTCTTCACAACTGTTTTTGGAGCACCGGCACAAGCCCTGCAAGCACCGATCTGTGGACCTGGGCTGGGAGACTTGCTCCCTGATGCAGTGTAGACATGCCCTAAGGCATATTGCAGATGATCAACTTCCTCTGCTTTGAGGGATGGTTGATAGGCTGTGCTACTGTACTCCACCCTGTATTGGAATTTTGAGAACCTTGATGCCAAAATCTCAACCCCATCCTTTGCATTATTGTGAGCAGGTCTCAGTTCTTCATTAGATCTTGGGCCTGAGCTGCAAAGTTTGGCTCCAGTTCCAAACTTTCCCCCAAAGTTTTAGAGATCTGATAGGAGTCCGTTTTGTTTTGTCCAATTAGAGGTAGGATAGGGCAGCAGTGATGCGGTCAGAATTAGATCCAGACTTCTCAAGTTTGGGTATGGCTGGATGTGGGACCATTTCTACTACTGGTCTCCTCCTGTGCAAGAGGAGGGAGAGGAAGTTGTTGATAACATTGAACCTTTGGCTGCTATGTACAGGCCAGAGCTCAACATAAAAACCACCCATTTTTGAAAATGAAATTGTGGCATTCCACCAATAAATGGTGTAAATGACCTTTAGAATAGCTCATATTAAAGCTAATATGTCACGTTAAGTTCTATTGATTTGATTTACCAAGAAAAATGAAATAGAAAGGCTCAGTTGACAAGGTAGAGCTTACTTGTGTTCAGAAGTAAGTCGAGTGCTGGCCCTGACCCTCAGTAGGTTACCAGTGAACAGCCTCAGCCTCTCAACTGTTGTCCCTCCCTCTACCATTGCCTACACGTCAGCGACTGCCCGAAACCCCCCTCCTAAAAGGAGTTAAAATTCTATTTGCGGTGACCTATTGAACTGCTGCGTCTTCAGATCTTTTTGGATGAGGCAGAAGGGCATACAGTGTAACACTGGTTATACAGACACAGTCTGCTTCTGTGCAGGCTTCTAGTGTTGTACTAGGCCAGTAACATGCTATACCGCTAAAGGACAAGGCTGAGCAGCAGTGTATCTGCTTGGTTACTCTTACTGCCTATTGTACACAATATAACGTGATCTATTGCTTTTAATTATATAATGTGCCAGATCATGTTGTGAAGGGCACATAATGAATTGCTGTATAAATAGTGATGATGGCTAAATAATGAGATATGGCACAGCTGAAAGTTGGGCCTCCCAGAGGTTAAGGATTTTTCTTTCGGCGTCATCCCCTGTATCCCCTGGGGATTTGTGTGTTGTGCAAATCTACAGGCTGCTAGAAACGTTTTGTGGGGTGTTCAGGCTGTGGGATTTGTTTAGAGACTATCATACAGATGTCTCATGTATTTGAAACTCTGATACCCATTAAACTACTCTGAAATGTGGGATGGCCACATACCAGAAGCTGGTGAGTTAACTAGCCCACTGTTGCCTCAGGTATTAATTTTGTATATCTAGATATGACTAATAAGGGAGTTGCTTCCTTTAGTGGTAGCAGATGACCAATTTGTACTGTGAGGAGGAACAAAGCGAGAGGAGGTTGTGTTACCCAGAAAGCAAGTGCAATCCCCAGAGTGAGTCATGAAACTTATACATTAAGCCACAAGGTGCTAAACTGGTAGCAAAATTCAAATATAGCCATGCCAGCTTTATTTCTTCTGCCCTTTGTTAGAGATGGTTCCAGGCAGCAAAGTTTTGTTGTGGGTTTCCAACACTCACAAAGGTAAGGGGGTGTTTGGAATTAGCATCTGAAGTATGAAAACCTAAGGGAACTGAGGAAAGTGACTGCCTTGTGCAAATCATAAAGGATATCAGGCAGAAGGGAGTTTGCGTTTTCCCCAGCTCAGTTTTCATAATGTTATTTTTTTATTTCTATAGGTGCCCTGTGGATCACAGTGGTGCTTTGGACTGGGCGATCCACATATTAAAATATCAGCATTCCAGGAGTGGAGAGGGGAGGTCCATCAGGAGAAGGGCATGAAAAAAATCTGAATTATGAATAAAATTAGTGATACCTAATGCTGGTGAAAGGCATCTGACAGACCTCCTTCCCCTGCTAAATGGACTTTAATCTATGCTACCACTGTGGCTTTAAAAAGCCATATGGGTGCTATTTTAATCATTTTCTCAGTTTTCAGCCTCTGTTTGTCCCTCCCCTGCTGACAATTCCCTTACAAACAGATGGTGTCTCTTCTCAAATCATTAAACCTTCTTCAAAATGCTTAACCTGGGTAAAATATAAAACCAGGGATTGGGACTCCAGTTCCAATAAAATATAAATAAGCCTCCAAATCCAGATGAGATTTAAGATGAGATTCAGATTCAAGGCCAAATTAAGGGTTAGGATCCTATTAACAGGCATAAGCCTAGTGAGCCATTGTTATGAAATGATAGGTTTCAGAGTAGCAGCCATGTTAGTCTGTATTCGCAAAAAGAAAGGGAGTACTTGTGGCATCTTAGAGACTAACAAATTTAGTTGAGCATAAGCTTTCGTGAGCTACAGCTCACTTCATTGGATGCATGAAATGCTGGCCTCAAATGGCTGAAATCTCATTAGATCAGCTGTTTTTAAATGAGAATTTTTGACATGTTGGAATTAAATCTCTCAGACTTCAGCAGCATCAGAAAAGGGTAGATCTGAACCAGGGAACCAGAACTGTATTGAGTGGGTTTAGATCTAAGTATTAACATGTGACAGCTGTGTCTGGCTGTCTGAATATCTGCTGTATGAACATTGGTGATTTTAATAATTAGTGATCTGTAGCTTTTCTTCAGAAGAGATGTATATCTAGTAACACCTTTACACGTCCCTATCTGCATTAACATGGTAATGAAGCAAGTTCAAAAAGTACTGAAGACAATCAGTGTGCTTAATGAGATTATACGCAAACCTCCTAAAACAACTTGCCTAAGTAATCACTGAAAGGGAGGAGGAAAACCTTTTTATTAATTGCAAAGCAGTATCTATCTTAACACTGAAATAGGAACAGAGGAGAGATTTAACATAAGCCAATAAAAGGCAGGAAATTAGCTTTTTTTTCTATGCAACTCCCCTGCACCCCTAACCCCCAATGTAATCAAGTTGAGTTGCGTGGGAGAAGGAAGGAAGAAGTGAATTGTATTATATATTGACTCAAATATGCACCCCACAATGATGTATTGAGCTGAGTAAACACCTCACATCCACTTTATAAGAATCAGAACTGTAGTCTGGGGCTCTCTGCTATGCCCTTAGTACATAAATATGCCCCAGTGTAACCACATCAGAACAGTTCAAACGACTGCAAACATCTAGTGAAGATGTGCTACACCAGTAGAGTTCTGCTTTTGACTTTCCACGCCATCTTTGCATAAAGCTCAATCGCTTCTGATTTGGGGTGATCTGATGCCTTAATAAGGACTGTAAGTGGGGCCTTTGCGACTCCCATACTTTGCTGCTGTGGCCAGTTAGAGGTAGACTACATACTTGCAGGCTGCACCCATGGGCAAGGGCTGCCTGGTTCCCTCATGGACTTGCACAATGCTTCCCTTAGTTATTGAATGGTTAAAATGCTTAATTGACATGCTTGACTTGATTAGATTCTTAAGACAACACTTAATGAAGGGAAGGGGATTGTGATGGACGAGGTTGTATAATGAAGCATAATGACCAATTCTCTAAGAATATGGAGGAGCTGAGAGTCACAGGAAAGGCTTACTAAGGTTACATGATTCTTCGAGAATTGGATTGAGCCTTTATGGGGCTCTTTCTGCAGTACTCTGCTATTCAAATACAGTTTTGTATTATCAGCCTCTACTTCATACTTTTTTCTTGTTCTGTACTTTGCCATTAAGGTAGGCATGTATTTGAGACTACCTTAATTGTGTCCTAGTCCTCTTGGTTGAGGAAGATCGCTGGTGTACATCTTGGAGAGAAACTGAGCTCTGAACTTAAGGGAAGCAGGATTAGAATCCATGGATAACATAAGAGCATGGGCAACAATGGTTGGGATTTCCATCCCTAAACAGTGTCATGGGGCTGAGTTGGTGCAATACAGACCGGGAAAGAGCTAAATGACCTAAGGATTCAAGGTTCTGGTGCAGAATCCAGACAGTTTTGTACCATCTTTAATAAAGTAATATTTGATAGTGCACTTTCATCCAACATCGAGCCTTTGAGACTCAGTGACAGTCAGCTAGCTTGTGCATGCCAGTGCCTCAAAGAAGAGTTCTTTGTGTGGCAAAACCAGTCCAGCTGGAACCAGCCAGTGCTGAAAACCTCACAGGAGAGCCTGATTTTTCAAGATCACAGTCCGGCTTCCACACTGAAGAGTTTTAAGCCATGAATCCAAATTTTGGGAGGCCTGTCCCGGGGAAAGCATGGGACTGGGGTTCATGGGGTTCAAAATGATCTGGACAAACTGGAGAAATGGTCTGAAGTAAATAGGATGAAATTCAATAAGGACAAATGCAAAGTACTCCACTTAGAAAGGAACAATCAGTTGCACACATACAAAATGGGAAATGACTGCCTAGGAAGGAGTACTGCAGAAAGGGATCTGGGGGTCATAGAGCATCAAAAACTAAATATGAGTCAACACTGTAACACTGTTGCAAAAAAAGCAAACATCATTCTGGGATGTATTAGCAGGGGTATTATAAGCAAGACATGAGAAGTAATTCTTCTGTTCTACTCCAGGCTGATTAGGCCTCAACTGGAGTATTGTGTCCAGTTCTGGGCTCCACATTTCCGGAAAGATTTGGACAAATTGGAGAAAGTCCAGAGAAGAGCAACAAAAATGATTAAAGGTCTAGAACACATGACCTATGAGGGAAGATTTGGTTTGTTTAGTTTGGAGAAGAGAAGACTGAGAAGGGACACATTAACAGTTTTCAAGTACATTAAAGGTTGTTACAAGGAGGAGGGAGAAATGGGCTTAAATTGCAGCAAGGGCGGTTTAGGTTGGACATTAGGAAAAACTTCCTAACTGTCAGGGTGGTTAAGCACTGGAATAAATTGCCTGGGGAGGTTGTGGAATCTCCATCATTGGGGATTTTTAAGAGCAGGTTGGACAAACACCTGTCAGGGATGGTCTAAATTCTAGATCAGTGGTTCCCAAACTGGGGGCGCCACTTGTTCAGGGAAAGCCCCTGGTGGGTTGGGCTGGTTTGTTTACCATCTGTGTCCGCAGGTTCAGCCGATCGCAGCTCCCAGTGGCTGCGGTTTGCATCTCCAGGCCAATGGGGGCTGCAGGAAGCGGCACGGGCCAAGGGATGTGCTGGCCGCCCTTCCCACAGCCCCCATTGGCCAAGAATGGCAAACCGTGGCCAGCGGGAGCCGCAATCGGCCGAACCTGCGGACGCGTCAGTTAAGCAAACTGGCCCGGCCCGCCAGAGGCTTTCCCTGAACAAGCAGCGCCCCTAGTTTGGGAACCACTGTTCTAGATAATACTTAGTCCTGGCTTAAGTGCAGGGGACTGGACTAGATGACCTCTCAATGTCCCTTCCAGTTCTATGATTCTGTGAGGTCGAGGTTCTATTCTTGGCTCTGTCAGTGATTTGCTATGTGATGTTGGACAAATCACTTAGCTTCTCTGTACCTCAGTTTCCCTATCTATAAAATGCGGATATTTACCTATTCACAGGGTGCGGGTTAAGGCTTCATTCATGAAAGTTCATAACGTTCATGAACTTGTCATCCAGAAAATGTTATTGAATGAAAAAGTATGGTTGTTTATCCAATTCTAACTGAAATGTGTGTGGTTGTCCCATTGCTGCTTAAAACAGTGTCAAACCAGCACCAGGCACACTGTGCTCTTTTGTGGCATATGTAACATATGCCAAGAATCAAGCTGTGATCCCTGTCCTTTTCTGTAATGTGGCCAGCATATGTTTCTCTTCATGTACACTATCACAGTCTGATCATTGTCTAAATGCTGCAGGTGAAATGTATGTGACTGAAATTCTGAGGTGAGCCATGCGGTGTGACACTTCTTCTTAGCGTATGCACAACATGCCCCAGGTGGCACGTGACCAGGATTTATCACCGAATTTGGTCCACAGGTTGGATCATTAGCTTCCCCGGTACGGGCTGGGTACTGATGGGGAGTGCAACGTGAACGCTGATCCATGTCCCCCTGTGTGACACTGAAGAAATAACAAACTCAGAAGGCTTTGATGTACATGATTTCAGATAATTTTAATGACCAAAAAAAATTAGGATAGAGCAGGTAAGCCTGTCAGTGTGAATGAAACTGTGGGATGCGTATCCCACAGCCGTGACTAATTTAGTACACTGTGACTCAGCCAGTGATGCATTATCAAGAATCTCTGAGACCTTCTGGACTCCTAGTTAACAAAACAATAAATAAAAACATTCTATTCTATGTGACTAATTGAATCCTTGAATCTAATTTTATTGCCCCCAAACTACCATATGAATAAAGCTGTGCGAAACAGCGGGTCTGATCCACAGAGGCTTCTGTGAATGCTTTCTTGGGTTTAAATTCCTATGGGCTTGTGCCTCTTGAGTACTCATCTGAGTTGTGTTCAAATCCAAAGCAAAACTAACATGTTTCACTTGGTTTAATCACAAACCATATGTTCGGCTCAGGTTAGCTAAAAAGGGGAGCAAATCAGGGATCTTTGATGAATCTGGGCTGAACTTCAAGTTTGTATTAAGACGAATAGGGAAATGTTCCATGGTTTGGGAGCTTGAAGCAAAAGTTTTGCAAAATTCTAGACTTAAATCCACATTTGGCTTTGTATTTTTTTTTATTTTTATTTTTTTAAATCATGGGCCTTAGCCATTTGGTTAAGGGCCCTTCTGTATTTTTTTGAACTGCATTTTTTTTCAACAAAGTATTTATTCTGTTTGTTTTTTAATCACCTCAACTGCAGGACAGAAACGACATGTTGACAAAGTCTAACCAAAACATGGCCATGGAAGGGTGGTCAGCAACCAAGGCATTGGACTGGGTCTCTGGAAATCTGGATTCCTCTGTTGGCCCTGCCTCTGATTTTTAAGTTAAAAGAACTGTCTCTTGCTTTTTGAGCTCTCCCTGCCCATCCCCAAAACGTATGCAACATTTAGTGTTGCCCAGGCTCCCGAATAGATAGAGCAAGGTGACCCTTGCCCCTGCTGCAGGAGCTCTCACTGACTGCCTTACAGTGCGGAGTTTCACCCCAAAGCCAAAAATTCTAATTATGTCCCCCCTCTCCCACAACCCTACATCTGCTTATCCCCTAGCCCAGCAATTATTTATGCACCCCCGCGTCTTTCTGGTCCCTCAGCCCAACCTGTCTCCTGCAGCTGCAGGGGTTCTTCACCTCCCTCCTCCAGGTCTGGGGCGGGGGGGCGGTGCTGGGTCTTCCCTCTTCCCAGAACTGGGGAGGGGGAAGCTCCAAGGATTCATCACATCCCCTCCCTTTCCCGTGCCTAGTGTTGCAGGGATGGAGGAGCAGATTGACCCATGGTTCACAGAAAGGATGGAGGAAGTGGCTGGACCCATTCTGCTCCCCTTTCTCCTCTTGTGAGGGTGGTGTGTCAGCTGCTCCTTCTCTACCCTTCCCTCTCCAAAACCTTCTCTCAGCTCCTGAGGGGTGGGGGAGAGTTTTGCTTGCCTTCAGCGTCCTTGACTAGCTGCTCTTCCCCAAAAGAGGGGACTTTTCCCCTGCGCAGGATTAGAAATTTCAAGGGCTGTAACTTCTCATCAGTGTGAGGTAGGATTTTGTTCCCTTTTGGAGCCAGTTACTGGGCTTGAAATTGCATGCGTCAGCAACTCTGTGCCTCTGTTTGGTCGGGATAATCCTTCTTCCCACCCTTTGTCTCTCTTGTCTATACAGGTTGTAAAATCTTCAGGGCAGTGATGGTCTTTTACTTTGTGTTTGTACAGCGCCTAGCACAATGGAGATCTGATAGCAGTTGGGGCTCATTGTCCTTCAGATTGTTCCGTAACATTCCCCTCTGCCACGATGCCTACAATAAACTTGACAAGGGTTAGGCACCTGCTGTGCTGAGACCACTGCCTATCATCAGGCTGACCAGCATGGTCTCATTGCTTTGTTTGCTTCCTCCCGCCTCTCTCTAACCATCTGTTCTCTTGTAAGTTCTTTGGGGCAGGGACTGTCTTGTTGTGTGTTTTGTACTGTGGCTAGCATCATGAGGTTCTGGTCCATATGCTATGGTAATATAAATAATAAAACATGCCAGATTTTAAACTTTCAGCCGCCTCTGAGAAAACTGATCTCCTGGCCAAATTTGAACTCTTGAATTGCAAAATTTGACATTATGGACATCTTGAGAATTTTGTTTGGAAACAGAATCACTTCTTGAATTCTGAGTTGTTAAACTTATCAGGTGTTTTTTTGCCAGAAACTGGGAATGGGCAACGGGATGGATCACTTGATTATCTGTTCTGTTCATTCCCTCTGGAGCACCTGCCACTGGCCACTGTCAGAAGACAGGATACTGGGCTACATGGACCTTTGGTCTGACCAAGTATGGCTGTTCTTCTGTCTTTGCACATGTGTAATAAAATGCAAACTGATATTACTTTTGAGGCTTTTAAGTTGGCTGTAGAGCTCGTCAAAATGTTTTCACTGAAACATTTTTAGGGGGGAAATGGCTTTTCAATCAAAACAGTTCTTACAGAGAATGTTCATTTTGCTTGAACTTTGTGTTTCTGATGGAAAACTAGAAATAAGGCGGGTGGGAAATAGCTTTTTGGGTTTTTTATTGAATCATTTGAGAAATTTTGGGGGAAAAAAAACAAAAAAAAATTCAAAATTTCCCATGAAAAATTATTAGCATTTTTCAACCAGCTGTACTTGGCTGTGATCACTTTGTGCAGGTCCACCACCTATTAACACATTTCCTTGGTAGACATAATTCTTGAATTTAAAAATACATATATAGGGTTTTTGTAAATCAAGGGTTGTCAGTTGACATTGTAGCCTAGTTTTTATCTTCTGAATCCCCTTTATAAAGAGGGATGACATGAATGACTGTTCTCTGCTAGTTTCACCCAAAAGTACCTGTTTCCTTGTTTGTTGACATGAATTAAATGTCCCTTTCACTCACTGTTTTGAGTCCATGCCAAGCACTAGTGTTGCCCATAGGTTGAGTTTGCTCATTGATCACTGCTTCATATACAGCATTTTGCAGGTTCTGTATTTATCTCCCCTAGTTCTTTCCTACAAAAGGACATATGGGTGGAAACAGAACTTTTGCATTGGCATGAGTCCTGCTCAGGAGTTGAAGTGCAAGTTTTACTCTGAGGGGTCTTCTGTGGTACATATGAAAGAAGTAAATGGGTCTCAGTCCGCATCACAAGAAACCCATTGTCGTAAGACTGTCTTATTGGCAATCTCAGTAGAGAGGCCAAGGAATTGTCATGTAGACTGAATAACTCATACCATGTGCCGCGGTATTCCTTATGAACATTCTTGGTGTATCTGATCATGTCTCCTTCTAGTGGCTGGCCCCAGAAATTAATAACCTGCTACTTCAGCAAAACTACTGACATTCTCCTTTTGCTGAAATGGTATAGTTTTGTGCTTTTGATGTGCTGATGATCCCATTCCTGAATAAATTCCATTGCCGAACATTCTGTCTACATGTCTGTGGTTATGGTTTGTGGGATAGGAATGTACTAGAAACCCCAAAATATAGCTGCAAATCCATTTGTAAGGAAGCTAAAACACCTTGCTGTTAAAGCTGACAAACTTTCATTGAATTCCACGCTCATGAAAGCCAATGAAATATGACTGCTGCTATTCAAACATTTCAGACCTCAAAAGGCTCTTGTGATGTTTCATTTGAGATAGGATCCCAACTAGGTGGATTACAGAAGAATGGTGCCATTTCAATACTATTTAATATTGCCCAGAGCCTGAGAGAGAGAGAGAGACACACACGCACGCGCGCGCACACACACACACACACACACACACAAATCCCCCCAGAACACCAGCTGTTACTTGAATTGCTTGGATTCACAACTCTTCATTTTTCAGGTACACTCCAGTGCCACCAGACTAACCAGCAAGACTTGGCACATCATGGAATTCTAAGGGGTAGTTAAGGTAGGGGCTAGCCACAAATTAACAGCTTTGCTGCCCAGCTGGAAGTGGGGGACAATGTATGTCTTGCTTGTTTGCTGCTCTGTCCCTGAATATTGTTTCATGTGAGAGTGGCATCCACCAAATACAGAGGCAGCATTTTGATTTTACTGGATGTCTGTTTTTCTCTATGGAATAAATGGGAAGTTTTCCCTGCACACTTTCATTTGAAGTCTTTATGCAGTAGACTGCCACTTTGTAAAGCAGCTGGGAATTTAACGAGTACAAATGAGAAGCTGTGGATAATTAGGCTACTGGGTGTTTGAGCATTATTAATTTTTTAAAATCAATTAGCTAATCAAGAAAGTGCTATTGCAACACTTTTTTTTTTTTTTCCTTCAAGCAAAGTTCCAGCTGGGTTGACAGGATAGATCCTGGTAGGAACCCTGTATCTGACAGGACTCCGAAGACAACCCCACTGGGCAATGAAGGGAAGCAGATTCTGATGGACGAGGCTGTATAATGAAGCATGATATTGATCTGTGGTTCATGCTGACCACAGAGCCTAGCTGAAATCATTCTTTAGCTCTCTGCCCTAAACTCTGCCAGCTGCCACATACAAACTTCCTACCGGCATGGACAACCTTTGAATACAGCAAGAATTTATCTCCAGAGTTAGGGGTGTCAGTCTGTCTGACCCTGGAGATAAGTTAATAGTTCATTCTATGTATGTTATCAATAATATCATTTGATAAATACAGCCAAGGATTTACAAGATGACTAGTGATTTTAGGTGCCTCTGTTTTGTGGATAACTAACTGAGACCTCTTAAAGGAGCCTGATTTACAGAAAGTGTTGAAAATCAGGTCCTTTTAATGTGTCTCAAGGTGGGTACCCCAAAACTGAGCCACTTAAAATCACTAGCACTTCTGAATGTTTGTGGTATTTTCAAGTGCCTATGTGGCTTAGGAACATGAACCCCATTGAGGGCAAGGGCTTGTGCTCCCAAGTCCCCTATGTGTTTTTGAGAATCCCACCCTTGTTCTGTATCTCTTGCTGAATACATAGAAGCTAAATACATACTAACTACAACTTTCATGATGATATTGCTTTGGACTATGAGATTGTAACATGCAGTGATGGAAGGCGTATTGGAGCCTACTGTTCCCTCGCCATGTGGGCAATTATTCACCTACCACAACTCCTCCATGCAGTGAAGAGAAGAATAGACCTCTCCATATGAGTCAAGCTGTAATACATATGGTACAAAGCTGGGGTGAGAACTGTAACCCAAGAAGGAGGATCTGATGTTGACATATGTGACAGTAAAAGAAAATAATCCTTTAAACTTTGCTGCCCTCTTACATTTCACGAATTAATTTATATATTTCTTGTATTTAAAATGAGTGAATTTAGTGCTCATGAAGACGTGGTTTGAGGCAGTGTGGCATGTACAAACAATTCCTGTGGAGATCTGGTCAATGCCCTTTAATCCTGACTCTCAAGCACTGTGCTGTTCTTCTCCCAGGCCTTGCCTGAACAAAGTTTACCTTGTCATGCAATGTGTTTGATCTGCCCAAATACAGGATAGCCCACCAAACTTCATTCCATGGGTGATCTAAACTGGGATTTGTAGTCAAGTCTCTAGGGTGACAGGCTACTGCACCAAACCACTGTGCCACCAAACTGATTTCCCCCATTAAGCAACCTCTGCTGACATGGTCAGGGGTTAGTGTTCACTACTCAAAAGTACAACGTTCCAAATAGTGCTTCACCTGTCTGACGCCAGCCACTCAAGAATTGTAACTCTTCACAACACCCTCATTTTAGTTGTGGGTGGGTGGGCAGGGGCTGGAAGTAGTCTTATATTAGACCTGAACATGCTGGATTAGATCATTTCTGACCTGGTGCCTGCATATCCCTTCTGCTCCAAAGTGACAGTCATTCCACCCTGGAGGCCATGAAATACAAAGACAGTGAAGTGCATTTACTGCCAATGAGGGGAAAAAGCTAGCATCCTGCTTGACCAGAAGTGAATGTTTCCTAGGGTGACTACGTTTACTGCTTAATAAAATGAGGCCTTTATGGTTTAGAGACTTTTCTACCCCCTCCTTTTGTGCAGCCCCATAGGCTTCCACTGTGCTTCAAGGGTGATGCCCTCGATACTTGAGGCATTTGTTCCATGGCCTGGAATGCAGCTGTGCCATCTCAACTGCCAACTTGGGAACATTCATTATACAACCGTGTCTGATATAAGAAGAACATACAAAAATGGACAGAGCTCCTTTGAGCTTTGCCTTGGCTCTGCTGTGCAGTATAGTGTGGGTACACACATATACCTGTCTGTGGATTTGTCTATCACTTTGGCATGTAAGTGTCCAGCTGCGTGACAGCTGTGTATGAAACACTGTCCCGATGGTGGGTGCTTGTCAGGTTTGGCTTTCATCTCTCCTTGGTTTATTGTTCTTAGATCATTTGCGCCTGTTTGTTTTATGTGACACACAAGCAGGTGATGGTGCACAGGAGATGGGAGGTCTCCATGCATTGGAAGTGGGAGGCCGTTCCAGGCGAGGAGTTGGCATGAAGAACTTCCTGCGTCGTGAATGGATGAAGGGCAGGGCAAAGGACAGAAGTGGGCGGCGTGTAGAGTCGGAGGAGTGGAAGGAAATAAAAGTTTGAGAGAGAGGCAGCAATAGAGCTTTGGAGGAGAAGATGAGACAGTGGGACAGAAGATGGAGGGAAGTACCTCTGTCTGCAGCTGGCCAGGAGACCCATCCTCTCACGCAAACATTACCTCCGTTATGCCATCATCACCTTTTAACTGGGCTGCTGCCCATTACCTGGGTCTGCCAGATATGTGGGGCTACGATTTGAGCACCAGTTGGAAGCTTCTGCAAGTGCATAATGCTAATAGGCAAGGATGATCTCATAACGTCAGTGTTCTGTGCCTTCCCCTCCGCTTAGGACCAAGATAGTCACAGGATCATATTCCTTTGTGGTCTAGGACCTGTGAAAACTGCCTCTCTCTCTCTGTCCCACCTTTGTGTGGCGCATCCGAGAACTGGTGGGGAGAGATCTCTGAGCTGTGCCCATAGAGTTTTCTTGTCTTTGATCATCGTAGAGACTAAGTACTCCTTTTCTTTTTGCGAATACAGACTAACACGGCTGTTACTCTGAAACTTGTCTTTGATGTTCTCCCAGATCCTGAGGTGGGAGAAGAATGGTCGTGTGGCCAAATCACAGCACTGGGAGTCAGGAGCTCTAAGTCCCACAGTATTCACAGCTCTACCACAACTTTTCTGTGCGACTTCAGACCAGTCTTGTCACCTCTTTTGTGCCTCAGTTTCACCCGTTGTACATTGGGCATGACACCATTCTATTGAAATATCAATATTTTCCAACAGTTGTTTGTTAGTACCCAAAGTATAGAAGAAAACTGGTGTGTCTGGTACCATTCAGTGGCAACTTGGCAAATGCTGTCATTTTAATGGCAACAATCATGCCATGTAGAGTCGGTGTGCAGTTTAATTCAGTAGGTATATAAAGAACTTAGTCCCTTTGCTGAAAGTACAAAGTGCTGTATTGCTAATATGTTACTTGCTTGTTTGTCTTTTAACGAACAGTCGCTACATCAGAGAAAGGAAAATGCATGGCAGACGAAAGGCAGTAATTTTACTGAGCCATCCGTGTGGGTGACTCATGTATTTTTGTATTTGCTTGTTTTCAATTACATTTATTGGATGAGACCAGATGCTATGTTTAGATGCCAAAGAGATAAAAACAGTTACACAAAGCAAAGTCTACACTTGAGTTTATTTAAAACAATTTTTAAACAAAGTGCTCCTGTTAAAGTGCTACTTACATAGTTGGCTTCTTTCCTCTGGCCCTATAACTGTATCTCCAGCATCTGAGGTGCAAGACCATAGACTTCTCCATCTCTGTAACTTGTTATGCTCAGCCCGTGTCTCCAATTCGTGTTTCTGTGGTTAATTAAAGTTTACTGCAGAAGGAACAGGGAGTGGGTTGAGAGCGCTGATGAAGAGATGACTAACAAAGTAATCGGCATGTGATTATAGCGTGGGCTGCCAGGCACCGATTAGCCCTCCTTGGACTCTGCTTTTATCTAAGCTCTACATTTTGAATTAATTCTGTGTTAATGATACCTAGGACTTCTATCCCATCTAGCTCATCGCATTAGAGCAAACTGAACAAAAGGTCCCCGAATTTCAAAAGCCTCTGATTCAACTCAGGTTGCAGCTGCTCAGATGAAATATGGCAGTGGGTGGTTGGCTCCTTTCTGACTCTCTGAACTCCTTGCCCGGTGGGAAGGACAGTGTGGGAAATTAAGGTGACATTACAAATTCTTGTCACACTCATTATATGCATCATAGAGGGTTGTCTCAGAACTCCAGTGGCTGACAGCTCATGTGAAGAGGAGTGGAGAATGGAGTTGTGGGATAAGTCACCGAAAAAACTTTCCACGAGTAGAGAGAATGTCAAAGAATATAGGGATAGGAAGGTTGTTGTTTTTCCAATTTTTGAAGAATACAGGCTTAAATGAGCTTTTATGGAAGCCCGCTAATGTTTACCTGATACAAACGAAGAGATAAGCCATCTGTAGACATCCTGTGTTAATGCTACTTGTAGATATTTTTATCTGTCTCTGTCCATCTGGGTAGTACCAATATACCCATCATCCTCTTGCCTAGGTAATAGCTTGACGGGTTCCCAGAGCTCAGAAACCAACTTAGCTGCTCTGCAATAGCAGTGAACTGGAAGTACTGGGGACTGGCAAGTGAGCATCCCACTCTCCTTCAGAACCAGCGTAATGGCCACAGCAGGTCATATTTGGCAATTGGACCAAAGTTCACACCAGCCAAGTATGTAGCTGAGGACATATATGCCCCATTAAGAGTTGAGCTGACGGATATATCTATGACTTGAGGATATGGAGGTAGACATTACCATATTTGAGGTAGAAGCGAAACTCAAACAGCTTAATGGGACTAAATCGGGGGCCCAGATAATCTTCATCCAAGAATATTAAAGGAATTGGCACATGAAATTGCAAGTCCATTAGCAAGAATTTTAAATGAATCTGTAAACTCAGGGGTTGTACCGTATGATTGGAGAATTGCTAACGTAGTTCCTACTTTTAAGAAAGGGAAAAAAAGTGATCCGGGTAATTATAGGCCTGTTAGTTTGACATCTGTAGTATGCAAGGTCTTGGAAAAAATTTTGAAGGAGAAGGTAGTTAAGGACATTGAAGTCAATGGTAAATGGGACAAAATACAACATGGTTTTACAAAAGGTAGATCGTGCCAAACCAACCTGATCTCCTTCTTTGAGAAAGTAACAGATTTTTTAGACAAAGGAAACGCAGTGGATCTAATTTACCTAGATTTTAGTAAGGCGTTTGATACCGTGCCACATGGGAAATTATTAGGTAAATTGGATAAGATGGGGATCAATAGGAAAATTGAAAGGTGGATAAGGAATTGGTTAAAGGGGAGACTACAATGGGTCCTACTGAAAGGTGAACTGTCAGGCTGGAGGGAGGTTACCAGTGGAGTTCCTCAAGGATCAGTTTTGGGACCAATCTTATTTAATCTTTTTATTACTGACCTTGGCACAAAAAGTGGGAGTCTGCTAATAAAGTTTGCGGATGATACAAAGCTGGGAGGTATTGCCAATTTAAGAAGGACAGGGATATCCTACAGGAGGATCTGGATGACCTTGTAAACTGGCAAAAAGAAAAGGAGTACTTGTGGCACCTTAGAGACTAACCAATTTATTTGAGCATAAGCTTTCGTGAGCTACAGCTCACTTCATCGGATGCATACTGTGGAAACTGCAGAAGACATTATATACACAGAGACCATGAAACAATACCTCCTCCCACCCCACTCTCCTGCTGGTAATAGCTTATCTAAAGTGATCACTCTCCTTACAATGTGTATGATAATCAAGTTGGGCCATTTCCAGCACAAATCCAGGTTTTCTCACCCCCCCCCTTTTATTTATTTATTTTTTTTCCAAAAACCACACACACAAACTCACTCTCCTGCTGGTAATAGCTTATCCAAAGTGACCACTCTCCTTACAATGTGTATGAAAAACAAGGTGGGCCATTTCCAGCACAAATCCAGGTTTTCTCACCCCCCTCCCCCAAAACACACACACACAAACTCACTCTCCTGCTGGAGTAAACTTTTAAATAAAAATAAACCTTGTAAACTGGAGTAATAGTAATAGGATGAAATTTAATAGTGAGAAGTGTAAGGTCATGCATTTAGGGATTAATAACAAGAATTTTAGTTATAAGCTAGGGATGCATCAATTAGAAGTAACGGAGGAGGAAAAGGACCTTGGAGTATTGGTTAATCATAGGATGACTATGAGCTGCCAATGTGATCTGGCCGTGAAAAAAGCTAATGCGGTCTTGGGATGCATCAGGAGAGGTACTTCCAGTAGGGATAAGGAGGTTTTAGTACTGTTATACAAGGCACTGGTGAGACCTCACCTGGAATACTGTGTGCAGTTCTGGTCTCCCATGTTTAAGAAGGATGAATTCAAACTGGAACAGGTACAGAGAACGGCTACTCGGATGATCCGAGGAATGGAAAACTTGTCTTATGAAAGGAGACTCAAGGAGCTTGGCTTGTTTAGCCTAACTAAAAGAAGGTTGAGGGGAGATATGATTGCTCTCTATAAATATATCAGAGGGATAAATACCGGAGAGGGAGAGGAATTATTTAAGCTCAGTACCAATGTGGACACAAGAACAAATGGGTACAAACTGGCCACCAGGAAATTTAGACTAGAAATTAGACAAAGGTTTCTAACCATCAGAGGAGTGAAGTTTTGGAATAGCCTTCCAAGGGAAGCAGTGGGGGCAAAAGATCTATCTGGCTTTAAGATTAAACTCGATAAGTTTATGGAGGAGATGGTATGATGGGATAACATGGTTTTGGTAATTAAATATTCATGGTAAATAGGCCCAATGGCCTGTGATGGGATGTTAGATGGGGTGGGATCCGAGTTACCCAGGAAAGAATTTTCTGTAGTATCTGGCTGATGAATCTTGCCCATATGCTCAGGGTTTAGCTGATCGCCATATTTGGGGTCGGGAAGGAATTTTCCTCCATGGCAGATTGGAAGAGGCCCTGGAGGTTTTTCACCTTCCTCTGTAGCATGGGGCACGGGTCACTGGCTGGAGGATTCTCTGCTCCTTGAAGTCTTTAAACTACGATTTGAGGACTTCAATAGCACAGATATAGGTGTGAGGTTTTTTGCAGGAGTGGTGGGTGAAATTCTGTGGCCTGCGTTGTGCAGGAGGTCAGACTAGATGATCATAATGGTCCCTTCTGAGCTAAATATCTATGAATCTATGACTTAAGGGTTTGCCCAGAGCCATAACATTTAGGGACTGTATCTGATGACCGAGCCAGCACCTGGCTTGGTGGTGGTACTGCACAGCAATACTTGTACCTGAGGCCGGGGAAGAACTTGTGAATTTGGCAAACAGCCTCCGGATTTTGACACACACAATGAGGGAGGAAGTAATTCTGCATAAGCCCAAACATTCAATAGGTCCTGCTCCTCCAGCATAATCCAGACTGAATTGGCAGGTGGTCATCCTGATTTTAATAGTCCTAGTGGGTTATAAGGCAGTTAGGGTACTTGCAGAACCACTCCAAGGCTATTAAAGGCTGTATATGAAGAACAATACAATTTGATTTCCCACAGCTATCACTCTAAGTTGGTACATGCTGTCTTTTCAACCCTGTTCATGCCCCCTAGAGCAATGGGATTTTACTGACAGAAATATGCACAGAAAATGAACATCAGTTTCTTGTGCGAGTATTCAGGGAACCAGGCTTTAGATTTGCTCAGGCAAGTATGTGTTCCAGAAGTGCTTATGAGCTCATCCAATCAGAGAACAGAAATAATACTGTCTGAATTGCTTGACCACTCTCAGCTAAGCAACACTGAATTTTGAACATTGGCAATTAAGCCACAGAATAACAATTAAAAGGATATGAAATCTGAGGAACTCACAATTTGCCTAGGATATAACAGGAGCAGGAAAGGAGTCTGATGTCACTGAATAAATTATTTGATGTGTATTATTTACTCAGCTCTTAAAAAATAAAATATGAACTTGATCTTGTTGGGTTAGAACAGTGCAGTTCCTGGAGGCCATGTGCTGTTGATTCCCGTGCACAGATATTCATTTGCAACAGCTTAAAGAAAGCCCAGGCAGGTGCATATTACAATTATCTTACCTGGTGGTGGGAAAAACCTGAATAGCTGTAACAGGAAATGGATGGTCTGTCTTAATAACACAGTGACAATTAGGGTGATCAGATAACAAGTGGGAAAAATCAGGACCCTTTTGGGTGGGGGAGGGAGAAGGAAGAGGTGTAGTTGCTTTGCGTATATAAGACAAAGCCCCTAATATCAGGACATCTGGTCACCCTACTGGCAATAGCTATTCAAGCCCACTATAATAACATGGTCCTCTGTGCTGAGCATAATTTACCTAACTTTATTTCAAATGGATTCTTACTGAATCAATACAATTTCCCACCAATGTGATAGTTCATTCCTGGGCAACCTAATCTCGTCAAGTGAATGCTCATTCTACAAGCACTTGTCAGTTGAAATAGTCTCTTAATCATATTCTTCAGCAAAGCAAATAGTGGTGTTAAAAGAAACAGATTCACTCTTTCCATTTCAAAGCAGAGAAGAGATTAGGTGCTCCATACCTAAATGGTGCGTGGGCAGGCTTGCAGCTGAGCCAAACAATATATAGATCTTGTCAAACATGCTATTGTCTTTCCAGATCAAGGCAACTTTGTACTTTTAAAGAAGAAAATGAGGGAAGCCACAAAAACACAGGCTTTGAAAGAGCCAGTAATGAGATGCAAATGACCTACAATCAGAGACCAGGCATGACTGTTGATAGTGGGAGGGGGCAAAATTTTTTGAGCTGAGCCTCCCCGTGAGTTACAATTTTTCGTTGTGCACCTCCCACCCCAACCCAGACAAAAAGAGGTGAGTCAGGGTGGAGATGGTGCTCCCTCCCTAAGCCCCCTCCCCGCCGTGCGGGACTGAAGCCTGAGCCCCCCTGAATGTTCCTCTGCTCCCCACTGGGCGGGGGATGTGCCCCCTGTTTGAAAACCTCTGATTTAAAGGTTCTGATAGTATGCAACATGGTTCAGGGTAGAGCATATAAACCCTGAAAGAAACCTAGAAGGGCACATGACCCTGCATGCCCCTCCCACGTCACCTCTGCCTACAAACACTCTAGGAAGCAAATAGTGATCTGATGAACAGGCCATTCACAAATCAATTTCATGGGCTTCACAGTGAGTTAAAGGTAGCCCATGTTTTCTCCCTTCTGCCCAACTCTTGTGCTTCTTTACCCAAATAAAGAACTCCAAAACAATGTCCAATTCAGCTAGATGCTAAACATGCTGACACCGATCTGTGCTTTACTGTGATATAAATCATAACCAGGATAGGTTTTCCCTCCCCTATTCCTTCTCCAGATGAAGGAGAGAGCAACTTTGGGTTTTGTCGCTGGAGCTGGGTGTCTCTGGGGATTGCAATGGGCTATCAAGTCTTTCACTTCTATGGTCCTGTTTTATACTGAAGAAATTTTTATAAATGGTTATAAAATTGGTTAAAGACAGCCAGGCCTATTCTTGGTTTCAAGACTATCGATCTCCCATCTTGATCTTGACGCCAGCTTGGTAAAAACAGGTCAGATCACCTCAAACTGGGTTTGCATTGTAGCTCAAACCATTCTGAAAAACAGTTATTTTTTCCCCCCAGCATAGACAGGCCCAAAAATTCTGGTGTTGCTCAAAGCCAGGGTGACTCAAAGAAGTTGCTGTCTGATAGCTGGTTGTTTCCTGTAGGCCAAAGCTTAGCATGTTGTTTCCAACTCAAGTGGGACCCTAGAAAGGGACAGTGGCAAACAGACCCTAAGCGGAACCCTGGAGCAGGTAAAATGTTACCTGAATTGAAATGTGCCCCTTTCTTTTCTATTCAGGTTCTTACACTACAACTACCACCTTAGTATATGAGCACCTAATCATTAATAGGAGCTAAAAGGACAGCCTTTGGCATGCCAGGCCAATCACTTACCCATTAGGCTACATAGTTCGGCAATTTTCTGAAAAGTGCAATGGAATCTAGTGTCCCCAGCTGATTACCACTCTATTTAAACATGGCACCTCCAGCAGAATACCAACTTCACCCTATGCTACTGTATCCTTTTAGTCCTGATGCTGTAAAGAGAAGATGGCTTTCCTAATTACATGAAATGGTCTGCCTCCTCCATTCGTCCCACCTTTCTATACGTTTGTTTTAATTGCAGTTTTGTTTTTTCTAAAGTAGGTTGAAAGGGAAATTTTTAACCCGCCTGGCACCTGCATAATATGATTGAAGCTCTATGAATCTGGAAGGTAGATATTTTAAACTAGCTGCTTAGTTTTTTGACAACTGAGTTTGAGATAATGAGAACAGTGGAGAAGGCATACTGCCAAAGCAGAAAGCAGGGCTAATGGTTAAGACAAGAAAGACTCCGAATAAAGGAATTTGAATCTTCAGACTCCAGGTTTCAATTTGCCTGGTTTGCAGTAGAGCAGGAACAAAGTAACATTTCTGCAGCTGATAGCATATGAGTCACCAGCTAATGGGATCTTAATGCCTAGCAAAAACCAGTGTTATTGCCCATCACGAATCTGTGAGATGAACATGCCTTGTCCAGCATCTAACACATTTCTACACACTGATTCAGCTGATAGCTGAGCTCCTCTCCCATTCTCCATGCACACATCAAACATTGCCTGTGATCAGCTCTGATTTATTGTTATGGGCAACTGACTTATTTGATGGTAAAGTGCTCTTATCCTTTTGTGATGAGCAAGAGCTGTTCTTTGCTTATTAATAGTGACGTAAGAGGGAAACTGTTGGTTAATCAGCAGGCATTATATGCAAGTAATTTTTTTTAAAAATCCCCTTCATGTAGAATACATCCAAGGTAACATGAGAAATCATTACAGTAGTCACTTCACCAGGAATTCTAAGAATCTTGGGTTGAGAATGACATAACACTTAGTGCAGCCAGAGTTACTTAGCCCCTTGCTGCAAACTGATATATTCTTTAGGTGCTTAAGTGTTCCAGGGCTCAGGTAGTGCAGGGGTTCTCAAACTTCTTTGCACCGTGACCCCCTTCTGACAACAAAAATTACTAC
This sequence comes from Natator depressus, assembly GCF_965152275.1. NCBI lineage: Eukaryota > Metazoa > Chordata > Testudines > Cheloniidae > Natator > Natator depressus. The sequence continues at coordinate 115,105,894 of NC_134240.1, read as the reverse complement.
ACGACCCCAGGACGAGGGATTGAAACCCGAGCCTGCCTGAGTCCTGCTGACCTGGGTGCGGGGGACCAAAGCCAAAGCCCAAGAGCTTCAGTCCCAGGCAGGGGGTCTGTAACCTCAGGCTTCAGCTTTGGTCCCAGATAGTGGGGCTTTGGCTTTGGCTTTGGCCCCAGCCCTGGACCCCAGCAAGTTTAAATCAGCCTTGACAACCCCATTAAAATGTTTGAGAACCGCTGAGCTAGTGCATACAGAAAGAGGAATATTTCTTAATTCTTCATGCTAAACTTAACACACAATTATATACTATGGAGTTTCACAATGTTTAATTGGTACCACTCTTGCCTCTGAACAAAAATAGGAGGATCTAGGCCAATGCGCACTGTTGAGGCGGTGGTGCAGTATGAAAGGATGTAGTGAGCTTTTAGAGGGACTAGTCCAATTGTCACCTTATTTACAACCCCAATCAGACCCCATTTAACTCCAAATGAAGTCACACAAGGGGGAGGGGCTGTACATCAAGAATGAGTCTGACTGCTTTTCAGGAAAGGTGCGAAGTTGGTCATTGCCCAGTAATTGTTGTGCCATATTGGTCCAAGGATATAAGAGAGACAAGGTAAGTGAGGTGATCTTTTATTGGACCAACTTCTGTTGATGGAAGGGACAAACTTTTGAGTGTCACATAGCTCTTCTTCAGGTCAGCGGAAGGTAACCAGAATGTCTGAGCTAAATACAAGTTGGGACAGGTTAAGTTTAAGAAGATCACGCATCCTGTAGGAGACTACTTAAAATGAAGTGGCCAGTGAAGGGTTAGCAGGTAGTAGGGTGTGTTACAAATTGTTGTAATGAGCCATAAAATCTCTGTTTAGTTCCATGGTTTTTGGTGTCTAGCAAAGTTATGTATGTAAGTTCCTATGCTCGTCTTTTGAAGGGGTTATGCAGATGTCCTCTGAGGAATGAGAGGTCAAATATAGGGTGTTTGCTTTGTGAAAAGTGTTCACCCCTGGGTGATGTGATGTTTTTGACTTTTATCATTTTTCTGTGTGAGTTTATTCTAAGGCTAGGCCTACACTTAAAATGCTACAGTACACCTCCCTGAGATGGAGTAGCAAGGTTGAAGGAAGAATTTTTCTGTTGACGTAGTGCAGGCTTGGTTGATGCAGATACACGTCTCAGGGATTTTCCACACCCCTGAGAGATGTAGCTGTGCCAGTGTAAGTTTTCAGTTAGACCAGGCATTATTCTTACTGAAGAAATACTGGGACTCCTAGAAACCATCTACAAACCAATCACCACACAAAGGGCCGGCTTCCGACTTCCTCCAGAAACTCCACAACATCAGTACTCTCCCCCAGTACTCTCACCCTGTCACCTCCCTGTATACCAACATCCCTCACCATGATGGCATCACTACTAGTCATCAACCTGTTCCCAATGCCAATACCTCTGTGCCTCTCAGACATGTTGGACAATCATGTGACATTCTGCAGTTACTTCCCCAGGATGGGGAGACAGTGGTGGAAGGCTGTGGGTATTCCGTAAGTGTGAAGGAAGGGGTTAGATTTTGGCACAGTCTGGTAACTTTTTTTTTTAATGCAATTTTTGCAAACCTGCATTTTGCTAGTAGCTGTGTCCTAACAGTTCTGCCTCAGCCCTGGATGTTGTGCTGTGTGCCAACTTACATAGCTCACTTTTGACAGTTAATTTTTTGCAAATCTTTGTTTTTACTGTACTTTTTTAACTGTCAGTGGGAGAATGTGGCCAACTGCCCTGAGGTACCATGCGGGGGCTAGGAGCTATATAAAGCTCAGATCTAGTCTCTCTCGCTCTATCTCTCTGGCAAGTTTCTCTCCCTTGCCAGTGCATAGAATAAAAGAACTTATGATTAACGGAGGAAAAAATAAAGTAGAACAAGTTGCAATAGGTGTTAAATAACAACAGGTATTGCTTGTAAATTGTGTCTGTGGCATCTCAAGGGTTATTATAGCTGCTGTTTGATTTCCATCTGTTTTTATTAGTGATGTGTAATCTGGCAACATTATGTTGTGTATGTCCTACGCTAGATTTGCCAGTAAAGCTACCCTGTGGGAAATTCTGAGGTGTAGATGTGCCTGTTAATTTATTTGCTCTTATAATGTTCAATTGAAATGTACAGCAGGGAACACAGAGCTGGCTGGGAATACATATTTTCCTTTTTTTTTTTTTTTTTTAAAGACTGATACATTTTGAACAGATACAGTGCTGCAGTATGAGACTGCATATGAGAGTAACTAGGACACCATGGATGTCCAGAGTTACAAGCTGTCTAACACAGATAAGGCTGGAATACTTTGCAGGGCTCCTGTAATGCCAGCATTTGACATTTTGTGATAAATAATTCTTCAATACATCCTCTGGAGGATTTGTACTAATAGGAGAGGAAACTCTGAATTAAAAAATACAACTAATCATCTTCCAGAAATGCAACATCTTGTCAAGCAGACTACTCAACTGATGAGGATAACATGCAGTAATTATTTAGTCAATCAGCACCTATAATGTTTAAGGATCATTGGTACTGTGTCTTTAAAAATAGAAAAGTACTGGTGTGTTTCCTTCTCATTGAATATATCACTTTAAGTGATTATAAAAGAAGGCTACTGAGCAAATTGGCTTATCTATAATACTGCTGCTTAGTGCTTTGTCTATAAAGCATTTAACAAACTTTATCTAATTATCCCAACATCCCTGAGAGGTAGGGCATTAACCTCCCCATTTCACACATGGGCTAATAGACAGGTGTTAAGTGACTTGGCCCAGGCAACAGTGTGATTCAGGGGCAGAGCTGGAATTAGAACTGGAAATCATGGCTCCTTCTCCTTCATTCTTTAGACCAAGCTGCCTCTGCCTCTTTGTTTCTGGTATGTATCTGGAACAGCTCTAGGAATGGGAGCCTGGGCTGTTCTTCTCACCATTCCAGCAGAGAGCAAGTGAAAGGGGCCAGCAACAAAAAGGCTGGCTCAGAAGGATGGGAGAAGTTACCACATGCCTTGCCATCACCCAGTCCAAGCTAGCCAGGGGAAAGCTACTGCATTGCAGGCACTGAGCCAGAGATGTCGGAAGTGTGTGGGTGGAGGTGATAGAATATCAGGCTGTCACTCTCCTCCCGTTCTGGTCCAAGAGTGAACTGCTAAGTCAGCAGCCTGGTGCCTTTTAAGAGCAAATATTCAGTGCTGGGCAGAAGTACACTTGCAGACAGGGGCACCCCATCTAGTTTTCTGTCATCCTCAGGCACCTTCCAAGTACATGGGAATGGGGAGCAGAAAAGGGGAAAATATCAGGTGTTGGTTGAGTGCAGTATATGCACACAAAGCCTGGAATCTGAGCAAGGCCCCTCCCCTGTTACCCAAAGCTAGTCACCCAACATGCTGAGTATGTGTAATGCACCAGTCATAAAGCAGTGGGTGTATATTAAAAATCAAGGAAGAAACGGAATGGAAGTGCAAGATGTGGGGGGAAAGCCTTGGAAATGAATAACTGCCTCCAACTCAGCAAGCCAGCTCCCTTATCTGTATTAGTCTTTAAAAAAAAAAAAAAAAGCCCACCCACTGCAAGAAGTGAACTAAATCTCTCCTTATGTACCAGAAAAATCTGAGAATGATTGCTTACATCTGACAGAACTCCAAGTGCATCTGTATAGGGTATGTGAGTAGGTGGTGAAAACTCAGCAGCTGAAGTGATGACCCCTATTTTATTTATTTATTTAATCTGTAACTGTTTTTTAACCCCAAATAGCAGCCTGTTATTATCAGTAGCAAATCTGGCTAATTGCATTTGCACTGTGATTGACAGCCGTTGATTAGACACTCTTGCTTCCCTCTCGTGGGAAAGGAGATCCTTTTTCAGGTCAAAGACAGTCATTGCTAAATAGATGATTATTTCATGGTGTGTTTTTGCAGCACATAGCTGGACTAAGGATTGCCGCTACCTCAATTCCTCCCCCTCCCATAATCTTGCCAAGAGGGGATGGGCCCCAATCCTGGATCTGACCATCTCCTAGCTTTGGGAAGGTTTGGAACAGCACTGACAACTAAATTCTCCAGCTCAGGCCCATCTCTGCTGGGAACTGAATACAAACTTCAGCGAGTTTATTCTATGAGCTCAGTGTTAGCGCTGTCACAAGACTTTGACTTACATACCTGTCCCTGCATCAGATTAGAGCTGTGTATGGGTAGGAGCTTCAAGACGTAGGAGTTTTAGTGCTGGGCAAAACTCAAGAGGCTTTGAAACTTGGTTGGGTTCAAATAAGCCTCCAGAAATTGAGCAGACGTTATGAAAAATGCCCATGCACACAGTGGCTTCTCCATATAGTAACGAAAAATGTCCCCGTGAGTTTTCAAAATTCTGCGTGGTATCTGGCCACACACATCCATCAGATCCCATTCTATCCTTGGATCCACATGCAGGACTTCCACTGATTTCAATCTGAGGCCCATGCCTGCATTCATTAGCTGTTTGGCTCCCTGACTGTCATAAACAAGCCTTCACAATGCTTTGAAGTCACTGAGGACCTGTGACTCTCCTTGCATTTGCAATCACGTGTTCACACAGAATTGCATTGCTTATGTTATGCAGTACTCAGTTATGAAGCAGGTTCTAAGCACTGTCTGCAGTGTTCATGAGTGCCCTCTTAGACAGTTTGCACTGGCATCTTTCATAACTCCCACAGTGCACTAGCACCAGTGTGAAACAATAGTGCAGACTGCCCCACCTAGGATGATTTGTTTGGCTCCCAAGATGGCTGGGCTGTCCCAGCTAAGGCCTGGTCTACACTGGGGGGCGGAATCAATCTAAGTTACTCAACTTCAGCTGTATGAATAATGTAGCTGAAGTCGATGCACTTAGATCTACTTACTGTGGTGTCTTCACTGTGATAAGTCGACAGGTGATGCTCCCCCGTCGACTCCGCCTGCATCTCTTGCTCTGGTGGAGTACCGGACTCGACGGGAGAGCACTAGGCGGTTGATTTATCGCTACTAGATTAGATGTGATAAATTGACCCCCGCACTGGATCGATCGCTGCCCATCAATCCAGCGGGTAATGTAGACAAGCCCTAAATGTAACACTCAAAATGAAGAAGTCCTTGGAGGAATCCCTGTTGTATTGAACAGCTGCCCTTCTGACCTCAAACTATCACTTCCCTTATCTTGGGGAAAAACTAGCAATGCCTCCGTAATCAAGCAAAGGTCATGTCCCTGCAGTAATAACAGGAAAATCTTCAATTCTTAAGTATAACTTCCTCAAAATAACTACTTCAAACCACAGCCCACTGTGTGTAAGGTTCCAAGTAAATCTCAATGGTACGATGGTAGAAACACCTACTGCTGGTTTTACTCTAGAACTACCATAAGCGGAACTGTGCTGGAATAAGTGCAATGGTAAGGGATTAAGAGAAGTGTCAGTGTATAAACAGCAAGCTAGAGATTCCCTTCTTACTATTCCAAGAAAATCATAGAATCATAGGACCGGAATGGACCTCGAGAGGTCATCTAGTCCAGTCCCCTGCACTCAAGCAGGACTAAGTATTATCTTGTCTATCCCTGACAGGTGTTTTTCTAACCTGATCTTAAAAATCTCCACTGGCGGCGATTCCACAGCCTCACTAGGCAATTTATTCCAGTGCTTAACCACCCTGACAGGAAGTTTTTCCTCATGTTCAACCTATTCTCAGAAGTTATGGAGAACAATTTTTCTTCCTCCTCCTTGTAACAACCTTTTATGTACTTGAAAATGTTATCATGTCCCCTCTCAATCTTCTCTTCTCCAGACTTAAACCAATCCAATTTTTTCATTCTTCCCTCATAGGTAGTTTTCTAGACCTTTAAAAAAAATTGGTTACTCTTCTTCTCTGGACTTTCTCCAGTTTGTTCACATCTTTCCTGAAATGTAGTGTCCAGAACTGGACCAAATAATCCAGTTGAGGCCTAATTGGCGCAGCATAGAACAGAAGAATTACTTCTCATGTCTTGCTTACAACACTCTTGCTAATACATCCCAGAATGCTATTTGCTTTTTAGCAACAGTGTTACACTTTTGTTCGCTCATATTTAGCTTGTGATCCCCAATGACCCCCAGATCCCTTTCCGCAGTACTCCTTCCTAGGTAGTCATTTCCCATTTTTTATGTGTGCAGTTGATTGTCCCATTTTGTATGTGTGCATTTGTCCTTATTGAATTTCATCTTATTTACTTCAGACCATTTCTCCAGTTTGTCCAGATCATTTTGAATTTTAATTCTATCCTTCAAAGCACTCACAACCCCTCCCAGTTTGGTATCGTCTGCAAACTTTATAAGTGTACTCTGTATGCCATTATATAAATCATTGATAAAGATATTGAACAGAATCGCACCCAGAGCTGATCCCTGCAGGACCCCACTCATTATGCTCTTCCAGCTTGACTGTGAACTACTGATAACTTCTTCTCTGGGAACTGTTTTCCAACCAGTTGTGCACCCACCTTATAGTAGCTCCATCTAGGTTGTATGTCCCTAATTGCCTATCAAACTCCTTACTAAAGTCAAGATATACCACATCTACCGCTTCCCCCATCTACAAGGCTTATTACCATGTTAAAGAAAGCTATTAGGTTGGTTTGACACGATTTGTTCTTGACAAATCCATGCTGCCTGTTACTTATTGCTTTATTATCTTCTAGGTGTTTGCAAATGACCCTGACTTCATTACTCAGGAATTGTGACATTTCCCCTACATAAGGGAAAGTGATACTTTGAGGTCAGTAGCTGCACTGGCTTGTCTCAGTGGATTGTGCCTAACCCTTCCTCTTTTGGGTATCATGTTTAGCAGAGACAGCCCAGCTGTTCTATAAAGCCAAGTGAGACATCTCTCACTTTCTGGGGAGGAACCAACTGGACTCTTAATTCCTTTTCTTATTTGTTTGAAATAGAGTTATACTGCTCACAAAAAGTCCTCTTTTTAGTTTTTGAAACTGAAGTGCTCTAGCAACTGGACAGGCTCTCATGCACTGTGAGCAATGTACATTTTCCTCACACTGAGCTTCATCCCTGTTCTGTGGGGACCATCTTTAAGGATGAGAGGGTAGTTAGGACTCCACCCCCTTCCTCCTTTAGATGGTCTGTCTGCCTGTCTCTCACAGTTCTCTAGTGATCATCTAAATGCTGTTTGGCAGCTTTAGTTAAGTTTATAGTAGGAAGGTGTCCAGTTACCAACCCCCTCCCTCATTAATTGGTAGTCTCGGGACAGAGAACGAATGACTGTTTCATCAACCCTAAAGGGGATCCACAGAGTTAAGGTATATTGTGTAGGAGGGAAGTTGACTGGCACTGTCCACGGATAAACAGGTTTTCGTTTACCGAGGTGTCACTCAATTTTGCTACCTTTCACTAGCACAAAACTCACTTCACCTTCCTCATAGGAGTGTGGGAAATACATGTGCTTAAAACAGCAACTGGGAAATCTACAAAATGCTTTGTGAAGCTATGAACTCTGCCTCCCACACACCTGATGCACCATGTAGCGTTTTGCTATTCAACTGTATGATGCATCAGCAAGGAACTCTCTAAAGATGTATTCACAAAAATATGCAACACAGTCAAGAGATTTCTTGGGCAACTCCCACATAGTTCTAGTTTATTTGCAATGATTCATCTGTCTTTACCTGTTGTTGCGGTACCGTCAGATTCCTCCTCTATGACAGGTTCCCGTCTACCTCGTTGATGATGATAATGCTTCCAGATGACTCATATCACCAGGCACCCAGCTTTTGCAGATGCCTAAACAATGTAAGCTAGGTGACTTTGTATGAGACCAGTATGCCTACAGGCAATACAGGTAAAAATGGTGGTATATGCTTCAACACTGCCTTCTTTGTGTGCCAATCTACATTCAAGATCGTGGTCTCTAGACAATGATTTTTTTAACAATGCCATGTTAGCCAAGCCCTGATACAATCGTTTGGCCCTTTCTAATAATTCTTATATAATTCTATGAGAGAAGGGGTTCAAACCAAGACTCTGGATCTAAGCATCCCAGAATTTTGAGGGTGTCGGAAATCAAAATTCAGATCTCAGTTTGCAAATTGCCCATATCTTTGTAATATGCAAATACCAAAACCCCAGATATAACCAACTCTGAACTCTGGTGGTGGTTGACATCTGGGTCCACATTTTGTGACTTGAGCTCATCTTTAAATAAAGAAATTAGGTGAACTTCAAAATGTTGAGGTTTGACATATTTATTTATAGAGACCTCTATGATGCACATCACATCATATCTGGATCTGAGCATCCTCACAAGCACCAGTTAAGTCCAACAATACCCCTGTGTGGTCGGTAAGAATTTTTATTTCCATTTTACAGATGTGGTAATTGGGAAATTTAAGTGCCCATGGTCACAGAGGAGCTGGCGGAGCTAGGAATAGAATCTGAGTCTAACTCTTCTGCCTTAAGTACAAATCATCTTTCCTCTCAAACTGAGATCGAGTTCAGAAAAGCACATGAAAGTTTGGAGGCTTATCTAAACTGTCCGATTCAGCAAAACCGGGCTGGAAATCTTACCAGAACAGTGGTATTTTTATCCTTTAATTTCCAGTCCTGGCCAGAGTCCAGAAGTTCAGAGTTGTGAAAAAAAAATTATAACCTCAATTTATCAAACTTCTTTAAAAAAAAGTTGTGCAGGACTTCTTTACCCATCCTGCTGGTTTAAACTTCCGTGGGCCAAATGTATCCCTGGTACAAGTGGGTAAAACTCCATGGATTTCAATGGGAGTTGTGCCCAGGTACACTGGAGTTGAACACAGCCTTACATGATGAGATGAGATAATTTTGTTTATAGTCAAATTCCATATTGACAGAACTTGGATTAGACATGGTCAAGCTTTGAGCATCGACAGCTGGCTGCAGCCAGTTCCTTTCGTTTTACAATTGTCCACCAAAGAACGCAATTACAGCAGAAAGATTCTCAGGTTCTTATTTGTGTGTGAAGAGATGAGTGCTGTGCCTTCCTCTGAGTATGGCGCTGGTCGTTGTTGGAGATAAGGGGTGACATTTTGGCCCCACTGAAGTCAGTGACACAACTTCCATTGACTTGAATAGGGTCAGGATTTCACCCAGAGTGCCTACATCTGTTGGACAAGACTGCTCTAAGCTAGCAATTCTTGTGTTCCTACTGGTTTCTCAAGCATACCAGCTGCCAGTGTTCAGCGCAATTTTAGATCAATGTTGTGGATGGATAGTAAAAGCAAAATTGGGTTAAACCCAGAGGTAAGTAATGCCATTGACTTTCAGGTGCCTGGCCTACAGTATATTACACAGAATCAAACATACTAAGGGAGATTCACATCAAGGATGGGGGAGAGCCAGGTCTTGTGAGAGTGCTACTTTTGAAAAATCTTCTTAACATTCCATTAAAATTTCCAAAATTGACTGCACACAGGTGCAGGTGTCACATGAGGAATCAGTAGCATTTCTCTAGAGAGAATTTTCCAAAAGAAGTACCCTTGCATGGGGATTGCCAAGTCTTGACAGGGATTTTCATAAAATCACATTGTAGTTGAAGTTTGGCATGAGCACTTTTGTTTGTTCGTTTTGTTTGTGTTAGATAACACTACTCTTCCAGCAGGTGTAATCTAGCTTGTCGAAAACTTGAATTCCGGGACAGAAGAGAGCAAATGAACAGTAAAGATTTAATTAAATGCCAGTTGCTCATTTTATATCCATATTTCTCACTTGATACTTTTTTGTGGCACCTTCTCCTAAATTTATTGTAATCGGGAACAGAACAGGCTAGAATAAACTAAATTGGGAACTCTCATGCTTCAGTTGCTCTTGTTTTACATGATTGATTTTTTTTTTTCCATTTGAAAATGGCTTACTTGGGCAAATCATAAGCAAAATCCAGTGTTTTTCAGTTTCACGTCAGTGGAAACTTTATTCTCTCTGTACTTAAAAATGTGATGAAAATGAGATGCAGCGCTCTAGTGGTAGAGGCCTTGGTTTGCCTTTTCCTTCACTTTGAAACTAATGTGCTTTTTTTCACTTCCTTTTCCCTGTCAAATCTACTTCAAAAGAAATCAGGAATACATTTCACATCAAATTCAACAGAACTATCGCCACCTCTGAATTTAGAGAAGCAGAAGTCTATATATAGCATTATTTCTTCTGGTTCTCTATTGAATATTTTCTACTTTCTGGGGGTTGATTCTCTTACCTGTGTATCTGCTTTACCTTTTACAGCACCAGTCCTTTCCCCTACTGTTGAAGCTTCTTTTGGCAAGCAGGGTGCTGGCTACAATCTCTTAGGAGTGTAAGAATGGCTGTACTGGGTCAGACTGATGGTCCATCTAGCCCAGGATCCTGTCTTCTGACAGTGGGTGGTGTCAGATACTTCAGAAGCAATGAACAGAACAAGGCAACTTCAAATGATCATTCCCATGTTGTCCAGTCCCAGCTTCTGGCAGTCAGTGGTTTAGGGACACCCAGAGCAAGGGGTTGTCCCTGACCGTCTTGGCTAATAGCCATTGATAGAGCTATCCTCCATGAATTTATCTAATTCTTGTTTGAATCCAGTTATATTTTGACCCTCAACATCCCCTGTCAATGAGTTCTATGGATTGATTGTGAATTGTGTGAAAATTTACATCCTTATGTTTGTTTTAAACCTGCGTCCTATTAATTTCATTGGGTGAGCCCTGGGTCTTGTGTTATGTGAAGGGGTAAACACTTCCTTATTCACTTTACCTACACCATTCATGATTTTATAGACCTCTATCATGTCCCTTGTTTGTTGTGTCTTTTCTAAGCTGAGCAGTCCCAGTCTTTTAATCTCTCTCCTCATATGGAGCCCTAATAATTTTTGTTGCCCTTCTCTCTACCTTTTCCAATTCTAATATATCTTTTTTGAGCTGGGGCAACCAGAATTGCATGCAGTATTCCAGGTATGGGGATACCATGGCTTTATACAGTGGCATTATGATAATAGGAAAAGGATAGATAATAAAACAGAAGATGTTACCTAACATTCTGCTAACATTTTTGACTGCTGCTGTTTTGAGAGATGACTCCAATATCTTTATAGAGTGGTAACTGCTAATTTAGACACATCATTTTGTATGTATACTTTGGATTATGTTTTTCAATGTACATTACTTTGCATTTATCAACACTGAATTTCACCTGCCATTTTGTTGCCCATATAACCAGTTTATTGAGATCCCGTTGTAACTCTTCACAGTCAGTTTTGGACTTAATTATCTTACGTAATTTTGTATCGTCTGCAAATTTTGCCACATTATCATTCACTGCCTTTCCCAGATCACTTAGGAATATGCTGAACAGCAAATGTTCCAGCATAGCTCCTTGTGGGATCCTATTATTTACCTCTCTCCATTGTGACAAATGAGCATTTATTTCTACCCTGTGTTTCCTATCTTTTAACCAGTTACTGATCCATGAGAGGACCTTCCCTCTTATCCCATGACTGCTTACTTTGCTTAAGAGCCTTTGGGGAGGGACCTTGTCAAAAGTTTCTGAGAGACCAACTACATATGCTTGTTGACCCCCTCAAAAATTCTAATAGATTGGTGAGGCATGATTTCCCTTTACAAAAGCCATGCTGACTCTTCCCCAACATATCCTGTTCATGTATGTATCTGATAATTTTGTTATTCACTATAGTTTCAACCAATTTGCCTGGTACCGAAGTTTGGCTTATCAGCCTGTCTGTGCCAGGTTTGTCTCTGGAGCCTTTTAAAAAAAAAATTTAGTGATTTGTTCTAAAACCTCTTCTATTGACACTTCAGTCTGGAACAGTTCCTCAAATCTGTCACCTAAAAAGAATGTCTCAAGTGTGAGTATCTACCCCACATCCTCTGCAGTGAATACTGCTGGAAAGAATTCATTTAGTTTCTCGGCAATGGCCTTGTCTTCCTTAAGTGCTCTTTAGCACCTCGATTGTCCAGCAGCTCCAGTGATTATTTGGCAGATTTCCTGCTTCAGATGTAATTTTAAAAAATTGCTGTTAGTTTTCGTGTCTAGCTAATTGCTCTTCAGATTCTTTCTTGGCCTGCCTTATTATACTTTTACATTTGATTTGCCAGGTTTTCTTTCTATTTTGCTCAGTCAGATTTGATTTCCAAGTATAAACAGATGCCTTTTTTATTGCTAATGGCCACCATTAGTTTCCCATTTAGCCATAATGGCATATTTTTGTCCCCTTTTTTTATAATTATTATTTTTTTTATTTGGGGTATACATTTAGTTTGAGCCTCTTATGGAGTTTTTAAATAGTCTCCATGCAATTTGTGTGCATTTCACCCTTTTGACTGGTCCTTTTAATTTCTGTTTAACTAACTTCCTCATTTTTGTGTATTTCCTCTTTTGAAGTTAAATGCACTGTGGTGGGTTTCTTTGGCATTTTCCTTCCACAAGGATGTTAAATTTAATTATATTTTAGTTGCTCTTCAGCAGTTCTCAACTACATTCACCTCTTGGGAAAGACCCTGAGCTCCACTTGGGATTAAATCAAGAATTTTTTCTTGTGGGTTCCAAAGCTGCTCCAAGAACTAGTCTTTTATGGTGTTTAGAGATTTTATCTCTGTGTCCCTTCCTGAGGTGACATACCCGTCAATAAGAGGATAACTGAAATCACCGATTATATTTTCAGCCTTTGTAGTCTCTCTCATATCCTTGAGCATTTCACAATTGCTGTCACCATCCTGGTCAGGTAAGCAGTAGTATATTCCTACTGCTATAGTCTTACTGAGTAGAATCATAGAATCATAGAATATCAGGGTTGGAAGGGACCTCAGGAGGTCATCTAGTCCGACCCCCTGCTCAAAGCAGGACCGATCCCCAATTAAATCATCCCAGCCAGGGCTTGGTCAAGCCTGACCTTAAAAACTTCTAAGGAAGGAGATTCCACCACCTCCCTAGGTAACGCATTCCAGTGTTTCACCACCCTCCTAGTGAAAAAGTTTTTCCTAATATCCAACCTAAATCTCCCCCACTGCAACTTGAGACCATTACTCCTTGTCCTGTCATCCGCTACCACTGAGAATAGTCTAGATACACTGGAGGGTAGGGATAGGATACAGAGGGCCCTAGAAAAATTAGAGGATTGGGCCAAAAGAAATCTGATGAGGTTCAACAAGGACAAGTGCAGAGTCCTGCACTTAGGACGGAAGAATCCAATGCACTGCTACAGACTAGGGACTGAATGGTTTGGCAGCAGTTCTGCAGAAAAGGACCTAGGGGTTATAGTGGACGAGAAGCTGGATATGAGTCAACAGTGTGCCCTTGTTGCCAAGAAGGCCAGTGGCATTTTGGGATGTATAAGTAGGGGCATTGCCAGCAGATCGAGGGACGTGATCGTTCCCCTCTATTCAACATTGGTGAGGCCTCATCTGGAGTACTGTGTCCAGTTTTGGGCCCCACACTACAAGAAGGATGTGGAAAAATTGGAAAGAGTCCAGCGGAGGGCAACAAAAATGATTAGGGGACTGGAACACATGACTTATGAGGAGAGGCTGAGGGAACTGGGATTGTTTAGTCTGCGGAAGAGAAGAATGAGGGGGGATTTGATAGCTGCTTTCAACTACCTGAAAGGGGGTTCCAAAGAGGATGATCTAGACTGTTCTCAGTGGTAGCTGATGACAGAACAAGGAGTAATGGTATCCCTAGGGTATATTATGCAGTACGTTGTCTAGGCTAGTTTTAAATGTGACGTGTAAAGAAAATAAAAATTTGGGCCATGCATTCTTTTACTTGAGCAGGAAAGCCTGAAAGGTTTGAACTGAAATTGAGTTTTGCCCTATGAGTGTTGTTTATGTTAGGAATAAAGATCTTACCTGCCCCATTTTTCACCTGTTAACCTGTTGTCCCTCCCATCAGTTTTTAACCTATAAGTATTGGTAACCACTGATATCTTACTCCATTTAAAAAAAAACAATAGGAAAAGGCTGGTTTCTGTGAGTGCCAGTGGTGTATTTGACACTGTACCATGCACAAAAAGTAGAGAGTTCTGCTTCAAAGAGCCACCATAACTGAAATGTATAGAGAAAGCAACGTTATTTTTAATGTATTTTGTGCTGGGGACTCTAGCAAATACTTCAGTGATTCATGAGGCTTAAAAATGAAATATGATAAACAGTCTCCTTCCTAATTGCTCAGTAAAGAGTCCACACACCACGTGAAGTCCATACTCAACCTCTGCATGGGGCTTGGCTTCATTAACCAAGATAACAACAAGGGAATATAAAGATGGAGAGGAGGAAGGAAAGGCAATGTGGTCCAGTAGATAATGCATTGGACTGGGACTTGGGAAGATTTTGAGTCCATTCCTGTCGCTACCACAGGCTCATTATGAGACTTAGGCTACAGTCACTTAACCTTTCTGTGCCTCACCTCCCCCAGTTGCACAATGGTGACTGTGCCCAACATTTTCAGAAATAGGTGCACCAAAGCACGTGAATGGGTTAGGAGAGGTGGGATTTAGGAGCAAGTCAATGGGACTTTTGCTCTTAAGCCATATGGAAAAATCCCACCTCTAGGCACCTAAATATGAACGTAGGAAATATTACTGGCCACAATTTAAAAAATAGAAGCCTTTCTCCCACTGTTGGTCAGTCTTGTCTATGTAGACTGTAAGAAGTTTGGGAGAGGGGCTGTCTCTTACTATGTCTGTACAGTGCCTCGCTCAATGGAGTCATGATCTCAGTTGGTCTTTTAGATGCTACAGTACTGTTAATAAAAATAAAGATCAGCTGAAATTTTTCTTCTAGTTTGACTGCACTTACAGTTCCTCCCTCAGGATGGCTCTGCCTATACCCTACAACTTCCACTCCCACCTCTGACATCCCAACAGAGTAACCAGATAGGCCTCAATGGGCCAGCAAAGTCCACTGAATCCTTTCCCAGCCATATCAACACCTAACCAGGTGGGGTGTTTCAGGAACACATTGCCAACTGATTACAGCATCTCTGCTTCTGTGTCAATATATTTTGAATAAATTACTCTTAGTATTGGAGGTTTTTATACATTCTCTGCAGGTGGAAAAATTTAAATTGATGCAAACCCTTCGGAATTATCTATTGCCATTCATATATAAAAGAAATTCTTTCAAATCCAGGCTTAGTCACATTTCGTGATAAACTTTAGAAATGTGCTGAGCTCAATATGAGATTCAATTTGGAAAAATGTTAAATGTTCATGAATCAGGAATAATCATTGCACAAATATAATGTATGGGAAACATGAGGCAGTAATACTCCCAGAAAAAGGTCTGGGGATGATGAATTGAATGACTCACTCTGACACTGTGTTGCGAAGACAGCAACTGTCAATGGGAGACTCAAATGTAAAACAAGGTAATTATTTCATTGTACTAGGCTGTGGTTAGACATCAGCTGTATACCTACATTTAGTTATAAGTACCAGATTTTTAAAAGCATACACGAAGTAGAGAATGTTCAGAGAACTAGGCATGTGTTGTACATAGCTGGAAACTGTTAAGCCTCTGTCTTGTGCATGTTGCTCCTTCAAGTATTTAAGAACTCTGCCAGCCTGCAGCAGAGATGACAGCCATTTTGTACTAAGAGCTGCGACAGCTTGTTACATAGGAGATGTGTAATCTCAGTGTGCTCAAATACTTTTTTCTTCTGTTTTTCTTCTACAAGAGTTTCTAGTAGGGTGTGCGTGTATGTGTGTTCAGTCTAAGAAAACAATGGCAGGGGAGAACAAGTAAATACTTAGAGATGTTAGAGTCCTGTGATCAGTTATTCTCACTAGTTTGCAAAACCAAAGCAAACAGTAATATCCTAAAGTTTCAAAAGCAATTAGAAACTGTGGATCCCTGGGGGAGGGTGGGAAGGAAGAGGGGCAATCTATAGAACTGGTCAGGAGTTTTCCATGAGAATGACTTTTTGCTGGAAAATGCAGTTTCTGATGGACTATTGAAATTTTCTATATGGGGAAGCTCTCAATTGTGCTAAATTTTTATTTTTGTCCCATCAGGAAATTTGAAATGAAATATTTCATTTTGGGTTGGGTTGACCTGAACTGGAAAATTTTTAATTTTAATTGTGCAGAAAGTCCTTGTTTTGAATCAGTTTAATAAAACACTAAACTGCATTGCCTCATGGGAATTGTAGTTTGGCCCCTATTATCTCCTATGGGCTGAGCTCCCTTGAGGACTCGCATTATGGATTTCCCTCTGTCCGAGCTCTGCAAGGTGCACTGTGGGAGTTTGTAAAGGGGTTAGGCCAGGGCACGACCCTCTCCGGGGCGGCGGGAAGCCACACCGGCCCGCTACACAGAGTTGACTTTGGGGAATTTGTCCGGCCACTGGAGTCTCCCTCAGCAGCCCTTGCGGTAACTGGAACGAGCACCGTAGGCCCAGGCCCTGAATCAGGGCGGGGCACCAAAATAGTCAGTAGCTTGGGCCCTCAGGCAGGGGCTGAGCAAATAGCCCAATGTTAGCAGGCCAGGCCCTGGGTCAGGGTGGGGCAACAAACAGTCAGTAGCTCACAGCATGTGTGAATTAGCCCAGGCCTCCAAGGCCCTGGGAGAGGGGGAGACGGCCACCCACGAGTTGGGTGGCAGGGGGGACGCAGGCCCAAATGACCCGCTGCTGGGTCAGTGGGGATCTGACATGGGCTCTGGCAGAGTTACAGCCAGAATAGGGTCGGCTGTCCCCGAGCTACTTCCTAACTCTCCTCCTTCTGGTACCTGGGTCACGGCGGTGTTCTCCAAGGGGTCCAGCATCATGGCTTCCTCGGGGCAGTGGACAAGCAGCAGGTCCGGCCACTCCCCTGGAGAGCGGGCATGGGGCAGGTCTGCCCACTCTGGTGTCTGGAGGGGCTCGACCCTCTCTCCGGGGCGGCAGGGAGCCACACCGCCTTGCTACAGAGTTGCATGACTCTTGCCGCATCATGAGAGAGATAAACCCTGGCCGTGGAGCCTGGCCTATGCAAAGGGCAGCGGGTAGATAAATGCTTCTTTTCAACACCAAAGGATCTGTGATCTGAACTAGTATATCCTGTCCCCTCTTCATCCTTACCAGTGAGAAGCAACACATCTAACAAGATATAATTTGGTCCATGGTAATAAACTTCTTCTAAGGAATTCCGGGAAAAAAATCTGTTATCAACACTGCTTTTTCTTTATCTGTGGAAACATAAGTACAGTGTTCCTTAGTCATCGTGTAACTTCTGAGAAGCTTTCTGATCCTCTCATCATCTTTCCTGTTTTTAACTATGTATCAAAAATAGCCGCATGAAGAGAGACAGTCAAACAAAAGCCTTATTGTAATCACTCTAATTTATTACTGTAAACATATTATCTGTACTTTTCTAGTTAATCTGAAGAAAGGGTGCTCTGAAAATGCAGATACACAGGATGTAGGGGCATGGGCTTCCGTGAGATGGGGGAAGGTATGGCAAAGGGGTTCCTACTATTGCTTGGCTTCGTACTATTGATAGTAATCTAGGAGAATAAATTAGAAGACAAAAGTGCAGTTTGTCATGAGGCTGGATATGGCAAAAATATCACTTCGAGGGAGTGGATGCAGAAGCTATCAGAAGCCTGCATCCCAAGAAAGGGGAAAAAATTCCTAGGCAGGAGTTGTAGACCAAGCTGGATGAGCAAGCATCTCAGAGAGGTGATTAAGAAAAAGCAGAAAGCATACAGGGAGTGGAAGATGGGAGGGATCAGCAAGGAAAGCTACCTTATTGAGGTCAGAACATGTAGGGATAAAGTGAGAAAGGCTAAAAGTCAAGAAGAGTTGGACCTTGCAAAGGGAATTAAAACCCATAGTAAAAGGTTCTATAGCCATATAAATAAGAAGAAAACAAAGAAAGAAGAAGTGGGACCGCTAAACACTGAGGATGGAGTGGAGGTTAAGGATAATCTAGGCATGGCCCAATATCTAAACAAATACTTTGCCTCAGCCTTTAATAAGGCTAAAGAGGATCTTAGGGATAATGGTAGCATCACAAATGGGAATGAGGATATGGAGGTAGATATTACCATATCTGAGGTAGAAGCAAAACTCGAACAGCTTAATGGGACTAAATCGTGGGGCCCAGATAATCTTCATCCAAGAATATTAAAGGAATTGGCACATGAAATTGCAAGTCCATTAGCAAGAATTTTTAATGAATCTGTAAACTCAGGGGTTTTGTACCGTATGACTGGAGAATTGCTAACATAGTTCCTATTTTTAAGAAAGGGAAAAAAAAGTGATCCGGGTAACTACAGGCCTGTTAGTTTGACATCTGTAGTATGCAAGGTCTTGGAAAAAATTTTGAAGGAGAAAGTAGTTAAGGACATTGAGCTCAATGGTAAATGGGACAAAATACAACCTGGTTTTACAAAAGGTAGATCTTGCCAAACCAACCTGATCTCCTTCTTTGAGAAAGTAACAGATTTTTTAGACAAAGGAAACGCAGTGGATCTAATTTACCTATATTTCAGTAAGGTGTTTGATACCGTGCCACATGGGGAATTATTAGTTAAATTGGAAAAGATGGGGATCAATATGAAAATTGAAAGGTGGATAAGGAATTGGTTAAAGGGGAGACTACAGTGGGTCATACTGAAAGGTGAACTGTCAGGCTGGAGGGAGGTTACCAGTGGAGTTCCTCAGGGATCAGTTTTGGGACCAATTTTATTTAATCTTTTTATTACTGACCTCAGCACAAAAAGTGGGAGTGTGCTAATAAAGTATGAGGATGATACAAAGCTGGGAGGTATTGCCAATTTAGAGAAGGACCGGGATATCATACAGGAGGATCTGGATGACCTTGTAAACTGGAATAATAATAATAGGATGAAATTTAATAGTGAGAAGTGTAAGGTCATGCATTTAGGGATTAATAACAAGAATTTTAGTTATAAGCTGGGGATGCATCAGTTAGAAGTAACGGAGGAGGAGAAGGACCTTGGAGTATTGGTTGATCACATGATGACTATGAGCCGCCAATGTGATATGGCCATGAAAAAAGCTAATGCGGTCTTGGGATGCATCAGGCGAGGTAGAGATAAGGAGGTGTTAGTACCGTTATACAAGGCACTGGTGAGACCTCACCTGTAATACTGTGCGTAGTTCTGGTCTCCCATGTTTAAGAAGGATGAATTCAAACTGGAACAGGTACAGAGAAAGGCTACTCGGATGATGCGAGGAATGGAAAACCTGTCTTATGAAAGGAGACTCAAGGAGCTTGGCTTGTTTAGCCTAACCAAAAGAAGGTTGAGGGGAGATATGATTGCTCTCTATAGATATATCAGAGGAATAAATACCGGAGAGGGGAGGAATTATTTAAACTCAGTACCAATGTGGACACAAGAACAAATGGATATAAACTGGCCATCGGGAAGTTTAGACTTGAAATTAGACGAAGGTTTCTAACCATCAGAGGAGTGAAGTTCTGGAATAGCCTTCCAAGGGAAGCAGTGGGGGCAAAAGACCTATCTGGCTTTGAGATTAAACTCGGTAGGTTTATGGAGGAGATGGTATGATGGGATAACATGATTTTGGCAATTAATTGATCTTTAAATATTCATGGTAAATAGGCCCAATGGCCCGTGATGGGATGTTAGATGGGGTGGGATCTGAGTTACTACAGAGAATTCTTTCCTGGGTATCTGGCTGGTGAACCTTGCCCATATGCTCAGGGTTCAGCTGATCTCCATATTTGGGGTCGGGAAGGAATTTTCCTCCAGGGCAGATTGGAAGAGGCCCTCGGGGTTTTTCGCCTTCCTCTGTAGCATGGGGCACGGGTCATTTGCTGGAGGATTCTCTGCACCTTGAAGTCTTTAAACCATGATTTGAGGACTTCAGTAGCTCAGACATAGGTGAGAAGTTTATCGCAAGAGTGGGTGGGTGAGATTCTGTGGCCTGCATTGTGCAGGAGGTCAGACTAGATGATCATAATGGTCCCTTCTGACCTTAATATCTATGAATCTATGAATTAGGAGATGGGTTAATGGGCAGCCTCCAGATCATCAGTTCAAGTCCAGCCCAGCTCAGTGCTGGTCAAATGTTATTTATTACTTGTATTTCTGGAGTGCCTCTGGAGCCCTCCAACCAAGATCAGGGCTCATTGTGTTAAGCACAGCACACAGACAGTAAGGCATCCCTGCCCCAGAGAGTTTACAGTCGAAATAGACAAGGTAGAAAATAGAGGTTGAGATATAAAGCGACTTGCCCTAAGTCACGCAACAGGTAAGTGGGAGGAGCAAGACTAGAACTCAAGTCTCTGAATACGAGACCAGTGCCTATTCCCTGCCACCATGATGCCTCCCTGTCCTTTTGGTAGCTGATCAGTGATCTCTGTACATTTATTTTGATCTCATTCCAATTTCCAGTGGGTGGGAGTCTGCATGATTAATTGGCACCCTCCTCTGTCTCAGACGAGGGCCAAGAAGAATGAATTATGCTCTCCCCTAAATATGATAGTCACAATTCCAGGACCAGCTGCACCTTTGACCCATCCTGTTCTCTGGCTGCACCATCCGCTGATGTTAGTCCTCTTGCCTTCCCCAGTTCTGGGGTGGAATCCTGTAATTTTCACACTCAGAGACCATGTGCCCAGGCTACAGCACCCTGTGTACCAGGTAGGATTGCTCAGCAGGTCTGCTTGGGTTTGGCTACTTGTGGTGGTTCCCTTCAGGAGCTGTGACCCCCTCCCCATGACATCAGCACTATGCTTTGTATTTAAATGGGGGGCCACCTGAAGCTATTGTCCTCTTTACTGTCTGCATGCAGCTGCCCCGTGCTTGAATTAACCCATTGTAAACACATAGCAAATGACACAATAACAATCAACGAAACAGATGAAACATAGAATAGTCAAAATACTACAAGTAGCCTCATCTCCTTCATTGTGATGATGCCTCTGGTTCAGGGCAGACATTGACAGGTCAGCATGAGGAGACTTGCTCTGTCGCTGCCCGTATTGTATCTAGTTTGTGACTAAAGAGAAGGCTTCTGTGTCCATGGCTATCATTTTAGTACCTTTCCGTTAGGGCCAAGATGTCCCTTTCATTACCTTCGGTTACATTAGATAGGACTAAAAGGGATATAGGTGATCCTTCATGCTTCAGAGTGACAAGCCAACCACTAATTTGCCCCTAAAGGTACATTGTTCCTAGTCGTTGCAAGTTATTCTGCAGTTGGCCTCTATGGTGTTTCTTGCACCTCCCTCTGAAGACTGTGATGCTGTCCGCTGTCAGAGATAGGATACTGGCCTCGGGGTTCCCAGACTGTTTTTTAAAAAATGGAGATCGCTGCCTGTCTTGTGTTGAAAGAAAAGAACATACAATCCAGAGCAGCTTCAGTAATGAAAATCCATCAATATATAATCCACACAATATTGTAGAGATCCGAATGAGGCCTCTCCATATGGTATGTTGATACTGACAGCCAAAAACACAAGATGCCATTTCAAAAGCTTGACTAGGTGAACTTTAAAAAATGCGCAAAAATAACTGACGACAGCTTTGTTCACCACAAATGCCTTTCTATTCTCTCAGAGAAATAGCTGTGCTCCTGCAGTTTTTTTACCTCCTCCTTCCCTTCTGCTCCCTTCCTCAGTTCTGCTTTCTCCCACTCACATGAATAACCTCCATGCCCGTCTCTAAATTCCTGGGTAAAGGGCAGGAACAGGATGTATTACAGAGGAAAGAGAAAGCTGCAGCAAGCTGTAATGCAGTGTTTCCTGGACTGGGCTCTTTTGTGCTGGAGTCTGGGCCCCAGCTATGTTCAGGAAGGGGCAAATGGCAACAGTGAAGTGGGGGGAAAGCTGAAGGACCACATAGAACCTCTCCCACCACGCATGCTTTGCAAATATGCTGTTATTTCTGGAGGTCAAACAGAAGGTGCTTCCTTGAAAGCCACCCACTGTCCCTCCCCTGCTCTTGTGTGGCCTTAAATGTAGCTGCTTGCAGGAACTATTCATAGGTACAGGACTGCAGGCTCAAGAAGCTGCCCACCAGGCCAGGCATCTCGCTCTTGCTACTGTCATCTCCACCACCACCACCACATCAAAACACAATAAAATGTTTGCACAAAACCTGGTGAGGCAAAGCCACTGAGGTTCCCACACCCAGATGGGAAGGAGGTGCTACTGAATCACTATATCATCGTCCTCGTGCCTACTAGAGTTTATAACATGGTAAGGAAAGCTGAAACCAATTCCTATGGGTAAGCTCTTCTTTTCTTTAAACAAAAACTTCTCAAAGCTAAGTGAACCGAGGAGGCCAGCTGACCCCTCAGTCCCATGAATGTGCCACTCTTGTTCCCATGATAGGCTAGTGGACATGAAGGGTACAGTGAGAGGTTATCCAAGTGGAGCACCCTCCTGGAGTATTTCTGGTCCGCAAGGGTGGAAGAGCCCTCTTCACTGACTCTGTGGCTCACTGGGTGTTCTGAGTTCTCTGTGTACTTTCCCTTTGACAGGGGTTGCATCTACTCCTACTGTTGCTGGAAGAAGATTCCTTGAAGTCAAATTCCCTTCACCGAAACCTTGTTTGTCCAGGATCAGTTCACATGTCTGGGCAATCCCAGACAGGGGCAAGCTAGCCCCAGCATGTCAATCGGGCCTCTTGCCATGCTCCCACAGTTCTGTTCGTGTCACAGGTTCTTCTCTGAAGCTTCCATAATAGCTGGGGCTACAGAAGTCTAGGGCGAGATGTGAGTATGCAGCCACAACCTTAATCTTGCTACGGCTAAGAGGGAAGACTAAGCTCTATGTAGCACTGATCAGTGCCAAATGACACAGTGGATCAGCAATTTCTATCCAATCAGAGACCTGCCTGCAAAGATCTTCCACTACACTCTAGACTCATCTTGCAGAAAACCTGTAGATTTAACGAACTGTAGGGCTCCAGGGTTTTGCTTGTTTTCTTCCAGAAGATACTTAGCTTTTGGTTTTCTCTCCGATCCACACCTAGCACTAGGGACTCTAACGCTGGTGATTTCATCTGAACAAGAAGTTATGCCTCGATCCCAAATACAAGAGATAGTTGTTAGGAAGCAGGATGCTGTGATAGCAGCAGCGTTACTGGTAGATGTACAAATCAGACTGTAATAGAACCACTGGTAATAACAATATGAGGACATAAAGACATTGCAGGAATAACAATAGGAACATGTGGCGGTTCAATGATGAGACAGAACACAGGTTTATCCAAGCAAGCAAGCTGGTTAGCTGAAAAGGGCTGCCCCCTGTCAGCTTTCCACCTTCCCTTTTATTATATTTCTCCCCCCTGCGCATTACCTACTTCCACCGCAAAAAGACACAACAAAGGAATACATGACTTTGATTAATATTCTTATTTTCCAGCCTCTATCTACTACAATCCTAATTCTCAGGCCTTGAGGCCAGGCCAAGGAAGCTTCCCACGATTACTGTCCTTTAATTAACTTCCCAGGGTTCATATCTGGTCCTCGTCCTTGGATGGAGCAATGTGTTGCTCCTACACAACGGTCAGGGTGTGCCCTGACTGTTTCCAGGTGGATGGACTAAACATGAACCCTTCATCCCCCCGTTTTTTGTTTAATTATACTTGGCCATCTCATGGTAGCCGTCAATTTGCTTTTGCAAGCAATTTAACTCCCAGACTGACAAGGACATAACTCGGGGAGCTTGCCAGGGCGAATCTCTACAAAGCCTTAGCAAAGAGGGAATACATTGTACGCAGCAGCAACAAAAAATAAGCCCAATGATCACAAACACAGCATAACCGAAAAGTTGTCGCAGCCATCCTAGAGATGGCAGCCAACCTGTAAGCCAATTCCAAAAGCCCTCAAACCCCACATCTTGACGTATGTGTGCCGTAAGATTGGCCAACTCGGCCAGTCTAGATTCTATGGAACGACTATTATCAGTTAAATTAAAACAACACATATGCCGAAACGTGGAACAGCCTAGGTGATGTTTTAAGAGCAGAAAATCAATGGCTGCTCTGTTATCTAAAATTGCATCCCTTAATTCGTATTGCTCTGCGTTAAGTAGGGCAATTGCCTTGGATGTTGTATTAATTGCCTTCGCTGCAAAGCACGCCAGGGCATTTAGGGTTCTGGCTGTATAAGTGGCAAGCCCGGGGACCCCAACAATGGAGGCCGCTAAAGCAGTATACTCAGCGCGACTAAAAAGCTCAACATCTGCAACACAATTATCTGAAAGGGGTACACTTCTTTTACTGTGCCTTTGGCTGGCAAAAGGCAATATAAGCGTCATTCTACTAAGACAGCAAAGGGTGCCATCACTTAAATTTGCAGGAATATAACTAAAGGTGCGTGAGCCACAGGTAAAAAACCACCCTGATGGTAGGAAGATATGGCCATAATTGTATGAAACATTCACAGCGCGGGAACAATTTAAGAGGGGTTGAGGAATTTGCCGACAGCCCAAGGGCACCTTTGTACTAGTGCAGTTAACCACACGCGCACAGGTGACATTGTTGGCCCCGGCCGGGTACGGTGTGTGGAGGGATATAGCCGTGTGAGGCAAGGTATAGTTGGCCGGGCCCCAATTAGCCATGCCAGAGTACTGGGAAGAGAGATTCACATAAGCAGCGAGCATCGTCTCATTCCCTATTTCCTCAGGGTGATGACATACTGGTATAAGGCATGTACCTAACAATTCTCCGGCTGCTACAGAATCAGACAAACAAAAGTGGGTAACATTTGCTATTGAAGCCAATCTTTCCCATATGTTATATGTCATTCGGGCCCGTAACGGGGGAAGTGCTCCCGAGCCAACCGCTACAGGAAATAGCAGGCACAAAAGGCATACAATCAGCACAGAATTAGCAGTGATTTGGGCGAGAATCGCCACAAACAAAGTCTCAGGAGTCTCTGGCTGTTGATTTGCTGCCAGTCTTCGTTGAGCCGCCGCGACCAATGCTTTTACTGCTCCCCATGTCACGGGCTGGCTTGGGACGCTACGCCTCTTCCGTTTCCGTCCCGCCGTTGTCGACCCGGGAGGCACCACGTTCTCCTCCAAGGTCAGCTGAAACTCCGGTATGGGGTTCGACAGCCCCTGGCGCCACGCCATGCTGTTTCAGTGCCGGTCGCACACACCGGGCTGGAACCCACAACGGTCCTGCAGGGAGAGACACAGCAGCATATCCCCGACCCCAAGTGATTAGAGGTACTGGGCCCAGCCACTGCGGATCGGGCAGCTGACGGTAAAAGACACGCGGTCTTTCCAGTACCTCAGATTTGTGAAAATGGCGATCCGCGGGGGTCTGCTGATCTGCGTTCAGCGTTAAATTATTTAAAGTAAACAAAAGGATATGCATTTGTTGTTGAATGTCTCCTAAGGTTCGGAGACGCAGCTCCCCTTGTTTTAATTGTTTATCAAGCAAGGTTTTGAGCGTGCGATTGGCACGTTCAACAATGGCTTGGCCCGTGGAATTATAAGGGATGCCGTGTTTAAGACGGACGTTCCATTGGGCGCAAAAAGTGGAGAGGGCTGTGGAGCAGTAAGCTGGGGCATTATCCGTTTTAATTTGGCTTGGGCGACCCATAACAGAAAAACAGGCTAGCAAATGGTGAATAACTTTAGCAGTGGCTTCCCCACGCTGTGGGGTTGCCCACAGAAATCCCGAATAAGTATCAACAGAAACATGTAAAAAGGAATAGGGGCGGAACTGTGGCACATGAGTGACATCCATTTGCCATAGCTGATTTGCTGCAGTACCTCTGGGGTTAACGGCATAAGAAAAAGTAGGAGCAGCAGCGGCACAGTGGGGGCAGGAACGAACAATGGAACGTGCATGATCAGCAGGAATGTGAAACTGCCGGGCCAAAACAGAGGCAGACTGATGGAAAAAGGCATGGCTTTCAATGGGGTCAGAAAAGAGGGAATTTACCTGACCACGTAACGCGCGATCAGCGCGTGCATTGCCCTCAGTGAGTGACCCAGGCAGAGGGGTATGACTGCGAATATGAGCAACAAAATAAGGGAAATTACGAGTGGAAATAAGATATTGCAAAGACAAAAATAGGCGAAGGAGGTCCACATCGACCTGAGGGGTAATGAGGGCAAGGGGTAAATGATCAATCACTTGATAAACATAATGGGTGTCCACAATTAAATTAAAGGGACAATCAGCGAAAAGTTGAAAGGCTAAAATAACAGCAGCCAGTTCTGAACGCTGCGCGGAACGCTGAGGCAGTGTAAAACGAGAACGCCAACGGGGAGGGTCACCTGATTGATAGGTGACGACACCTCGATGTGGAGAGCCATCAGTAAAAAGAGTAACAGCAGAAACAATGGGTTGAGAGCGGCTAAGACGATGAACAATTAGAGGCACCTTTTGTGTAATTACCAACCGAGGATCTTTTGGGGGATTATAAGAAATTTCTCCCACATAATCACAAAGAGCAACCTGCCAAGCCAAAGAGGTGTGGCACAAGGAATCAAATTCACTACGGGACAAGGGGAACACAATATCAACTAAATCAGTGCCAGTAAGTTGCACTGCACGGTGGCAGGCTTTACGAACAAGATCAGACAGGGCATCTAGATATGGGTAAATATTCCGAGGAGGAGTGGAGGAGAGGTACAGCCACTCTATGATAGAGACGGCTGTATTCGTACGGGGTACAAACAGAGCCGCAGTGGGCGTATGAGGGGTGGCAAGAAGAATCAGCCGTAGGGGACGGACCTCAGGGGGTCTGTCCACAAACTGCTGACTTAATGCTGCATTAATTTGTCGAATGCAGGCAATGTGCTCTTTAGTGATGGCAATAACTGCACCCGGTGCTCAGGCTCCATGTAGGAGCTCGAACAACGGCTGCAGCATTGAGGTGGGGAGACGAAAATAGGGCCGAATCCAATTTAAATGACCCAAAATTTGTTGTAATTTAACAAGGGTTAGGGGTTGAGGTAGAGTTAGTGCCGGACGAACCGGAGCAGCATAGGTTTGTAAAACCTTATGGCCGAGGTAGTGGTAGGGATAAGAGCGTTGGATTTTTTCTGGTGCCACCAACAGGCCATTTTGGCCGAGGATTTGAGACAAAGATTCAATCTGTTGTTCCGTGACCTGGGGACCACTAAGCAAAATGTCATCCATATAATGGTAGACCTTTAGCGTAGGGTACCGGGCACGAAAAGGGGTGAGGGCCCGATCCACAAAAAGCTGACACAAGGTTGGACTATTTTGCATTCCCTGGGGTAAGACCTTCCACTGATACCTTTGAGAGGGTTGCTGATTATTATATTGTGGCACCGTGAACGCGAATTTTTCGCGATCTTGTGGGCAAAGGGGGATGGTGAAAAAACAATCTTTTAAATCTAATACGCAGAGCTGATCGGTTTGAGGAATTAAATTTGGATTTGGTAATCCATATTGCAAGGGGCCCATAGGTTGGATGCATTTATTTATTTCCCTTAAGTCATGTAACAGCCGCCATGCACCAGATTTTTTCTTAATAACGAACACCGGGGTGTTCCAGGGACTAGTAGAGCTTTCCAAGCGCTGTGCCAGCAAATGCTGCTGCACAAGCGATTGAAGCGCTTTTAGCTTTTCTAGAGGGAGGGGCCACTGGTCAATCCAGACGGGCTCTAAGGATTGCCATACCAAGGGCAATGCGGAGGGCAATGTGGGCGAGGGAGGACTTTGAGCCATTAGATATTAATATCGAGGGTGGTGTCCAGCTTTGTAAGTAAATCACGGCCCCAAATATTGAGGTGGACAGGGAGCACAAAAGGGCGGATAGTAGCAAGGGTACGGCCTCCCGGTTTAGAGACTGTGACCCAAGACAAACTCTGTCGCCCGGGTTTACTACCCCCGATCCCCCACAACTCTTTAGAAGGAACCGTAGGCCAACTAACCGGCCACTCTGGATCACGAATCACCGTAACGTCAGCTCCAGTGTCCACCAGCCCTGTGAAAGGAACATCATTTAAGAGAAGTGTTAACTGAGGTTTCGAGGGGCGGACTGACATTGTCAGAGCAACAAGTGGAGAGGACGCGCTGTGAGACGGCGAGTGAGACAACGTTGATCCAAAGCCGCCTCCGCCCCGAGTTCGATCCTCGGCAGCTGGCACCTGATAGGGGACTAAAATCAATTGTGCAATTGATCGTCCACGCGGGAGCGACTGTGGAAGATGAGTCCACACCTGAACCTTAATAATGCCGGTGTAATCGGCATCAATGACCCCGGGGATGACAAAAAAGCCCTGTTTCCCAGCATGAGAGCGAGGGAGAACGAGACCCACAAAGCCGGCAGGGAGAGGTCCCGTCACCTGGGTAGGTATGGCGCAGACCTCCCCTGGCAGCCGAAAATCAGTGTCCTCCTGCATGATCAAATCAAGCCCTGCACTTCCAGCAGTCGCCGCCCTCATAGAGTCTATGGATTTTAAGGCAGAGGAACGGTTGTCTGAGTGGGAAACACCCCCGTTTGGCCCTGGGTTCGGGGGGGACCCGCCGCGCGGTTTCCCGGCCCGCTACGACACTGATTAGCCCAGTGATAGCCCTTTTGACACTTGGGGCACTTTTTTGAGGGTCGGGCGGGTGCCTTTGATGAGCGGCACTCCCGCTGGAAGTGACCCTCCTTGCCACAGCGGTAACAACGCTTCCCCTCTTTTCCGGTTCTTTTTAGGGCGGCAGCCAGAACTCCAGCTTTATGGGCTTGTGTGCCGATGTTTTGGCACGCCCGTAGCATGTCTGAGAGCTCTAAAATGCCAGAGGCTTGCGCCATCTGGAGAGCGCGACGGCAATCCTCATTTGCATTTTCAACTGCCATTTTTAACAGGATTTCCTGAGCTGCCGCAGCGTTATCCACCTGTCGGAGGATAGCCTCCTGCAATCTGTTGGTAAAATCCAGAAAGGACTCTGATGCACCCTGACGGATACTAACAAAGCTTTTAGTAGGCTTGCCTGAATCCGGGACCTTCCGGAAAGCATGCTGGGCGCAGGTGGAAATAAGGGGGAAGAGGGCCTGAGGGAGTTGAGTTTGCATCTCAACGGTAGCAAACGGTCCCTCCCCTGCCAAGTGCTCAAAAATAATACCTTCCGCTCTATGAATCTGGGCCTGGCGTTCCGCCTCCTGCCGATACTCACTAATCCAAATAACATATTGACTGGGTGACAGCATCATGCGCAATAGCGCCTTCCAATCTTCAGGGATCAGGGAGTATCCACTACCTAGCCCTTCAATGAGACCACGCACAAACGTGCTAGTCAGACCGAACTCGCGAATTGCTTTCTTTACCTCTCTAATCACCGAGTAAGGCAAACTGACCCAGGTTCCAACCGGGTTGCCCTGGCCATCGTTCTGCCAGGTCACCGGACAAACCGAGACCAGCTCAGCCAGCTCCTCTGCTGTAAGATCTGAGCGAGCCTTCGCTGCGTGAACCATTTGTTGCACCAGCGAAAGCCTCTGAGCAGATGCAGACGACCCCCTGGGGGGCCCCGAAGCATGGGGTTCCAGGGGGGGATGGTAATCACACACCGGCTCTGGCGGGGAAGGTAAGGGAGGCGGTGGTAATAAAGGCACTGGGAGCAAAGCAGGGAGAGGGATGGCTGCAGGAGCCGACGGCGGTGGCGAAATCGGCAGCCCCTCTGTTGGTGCGGGAGAGGGTTCTTCCGAAGCGACACACTGTGTTGCATCGGTAGGAGGGGGGGTGGCTGCAGGAGCCGACGGGCGTGGCGAGATCACCAGCCTCGCGAGGGAGGGCCTGTCCGAGGCGACACGCTGTATCGCATCGCGGCAGAGGTGCCAGGCATGTAAAGCCTGCACGGGCGCCCGAGGCTCTTCATGCAATGTCTGGCCCAACCGCTCCCAGTCCGCTAGCTTAAGGGTTCCGGCTTCAGGGTACCACGGGCACTGGGCACTCACCTCCTGTAGCAGGAGAGTGAGTTCTCGAGCGGGGCAGTCATGCTGAGCCTTACGCAGCAGATACTGTAGCTCATTGCGGTGTTGCACTTGCAAAGCAGACAGGGAGCTTCCCATACTTACCACAACGAAAAATACTCACCGGGATCCGCGAAGCGGATGAGTGACGCGTCTGAAACCCTTGCCGGGCGAGGTGAGTGCTGAGGGCCCCACGTTTGGGCGCCAGTTGTGGCGGTTCAGTGATGAGACAGAACACAGGTTTATCCAAGCAAGCAAGCTGGTTAGCTGAAAAGGGCTGCCCCCTGTCAGCTTTCCACCTTCCCTTTTATTATATTTCTCCCCCCTGCGCATTACCTACTTCCACCGCAAAAAGACACAACAAAGGAATACATGACTTTGATTAATATTCTTATTTTCCAGCCTCTATCTACTACAATCCTAATTCTCAGGCCTTGAGGCCAGGCCAAGGAAGCTTCCCACGATTACTGTCCTTTAATTAACTTCCCAGGGTTCATATCTGGTCCTCGTCCTTGGATGGAGCAATGTGTTGCTCCTACACAACGGTCAGGGTGTGCCCTGACTGTTTCCAGGTGGATGGACTAAACATGAACCCTTCAGGAACAACACTTTATGCTACCACATATTGCTATTCCTGCGATGTCTCTATGGCCTCATATTACTGTTGCCAGTGGTTTGATTAGTCTCTCTTATGCATCTACAAACACTACTCCTATTGTAGCATCCTATTCTCCAACTACCCACTTCTCATGCAACAAGTGCTGATATTATCCACTGATCTCTTTAGGATAAAGGCACTTGAATCAGGATGTATTATTGTTCCTTCAGATAAAACCTCAGAGTTGTGCCTGTTTTCAGGTAGAAACCAAACAAACACAGACATTCACACAATTTCCACCTGAAATCATAAAGCCACCAAGGATGACAACCTAATCATGTGGATATTTTCAAACACCTCTATGTTGATGGTGCCCAGTTCCTAGAGAGCCAAAACGTGCTTTCCAGCTCAGCACATCCTTTTTATCCTGTACCATTCCTGTAAATGGTGGGATTTTAAAAAGTCAGAGAGAGAGAAATTCATTCTATACTATGTCCCTCTGTTCTCTCTGAGGAATTGGTAAAGGAGCTCTTTAGGAAGTACTCTGATTTCAGGACTGGTTAATATGGCAGAAGACAATGCATGGAAAAAAGTATGCGGGGCAAAATCTGTTGACACTGTGACAGATAAGGCAATTTCATGCAATATCTTTGGGAGATCTTACTATTATTAAGTATATGTATTATTGTGGGCCAGGGATTGTATGCCATCCCATGGGAGAGGGTGACCACAGCCCACCAGGAGCTAAGAACAATGGGGGGTGACTAGGCAAATTCCCTCAGGCTGTAGCACCTCCAGAGAGGTACCACAACTTGGAGAGGCTCTCATATACTGCTTCAGCTGGATTCTCCAGGGACCAACAGACAAAGAAATGACTTTTGGATAAATAGCCTGAGTTTAAACTGATTCAGGGCCTACCTCCGGCAGATGGACACAACCATCTCCCACCTATGTAACTTCTGCCACTTGTGGAGGTGGGTTTTTTTATGCCAATGGAAGAGCTCTCTCCCATCGACATAGCGTGTCTTCATCAGATGCGCTGCGGCACTCTACGGATAGACTACCCTTAGTTGAAGCAGCACCACCTATGTAGTATGGATGCAGTCAGATGGGTATAAAGTTTCTTATATCCGTATACCTTATTCCTGTAATATAAGCACCTTTATAGCTGTATAGCGGCAGCCCCGGTAGGGGGTTGTACTGTTTTATATTCGGTTTTAGACATCTATAGCTATATTATATATAACTATGTTGAGGACAGCTGAGAATGATAGTGAGTGAGATTAACTGTTGATGTGAAAATGTGGTAATTATAGAACCATGGGATGCCCACACGAAAGAAGGTGGATCCCATTCAGGATCAGAGGCCCCTGCGGTTCCAATGGGTGTGGTGTTAGATGTCAGAAAGCAGGAGCCCACCTGACATAAGGGCAAAGAGAAAATCTTTCCATGCCCCCAGCCTCTTTCTCAAACCACCCCCCCCCAACCTGGGTGGGGAAATCCAGTGCAACACCATAAGGGGTAATGTAACAATTACTGGACAGACATTGCCAGTGGATTCCATACTGATTCAATACTGGAGAGGATGGGCAAACAATACGAACAGCAGATAGTACCCAGGCTATTAGTGTCAAAAAGAATAATTTATATGTGAAGGAGATTGAGGAACCAGGGGCAGAAAAGTGGATTAGAACATGATTGTACTGGGTGAAAACCAGATGTAAAATGCAATTCAGGAAACTATGAGAGTGCATGGACATCTTTTCTTGATCAAGCGAAAATTCAAGAAGAAGAAAGTTCTTGTTCAAACAGCTTGAGTTGATCAGAAAGTGTAAGTTAGATACTAGATGGAAGGGGAAGATTAATAGATGCTTGTAGCATTGCTTTGGCATTCATAACTGGGGCCAAATCCTGTTCCCACTGAAGTCAATGGGATTTTTGCTACTGACTTAAGTAGCAGATGGGTTAGGTGGTCATAGCCTACTCCAGGGGTCAGCAACCTTTTAGAAGTGGTGTACCGAGTCTTCATTTATTCACTTTAATTTAAGGTTTCACGTGCCAATAAAACATTTTAACGTTTTTTAGAAGGTCTCTCTCTGTAAGTCTATATATTGTGTAACTAAACTATTGTTGTATGTAAACAAGGTTTTCAAAATGTTTAAGAAGCTTCATTTAAAATTAAATTAAAATGCTGGTCTTATGCCGCCGGCCCACTCAGCCCATTGCCGGCCGGGGGTTCCATTCCGGGGCTGAGTGGGGCCTGCGGCCGGGACCCTGGCTGGCAAGGGGCAGGCAGCCAGAACCCCAGACTGGCAGTGGGCTGAGCGGGGCTGGTGGCTGGGACCCCAGACTGGCAGTGGGCTGAGTGGCTCTGCCCGCTGCCGTTCAGCCCGCTGCCGGTCTGGGGTTCAGTCCGCCGGCTCCTGCCAGCCAGGGTCCCGGCTGCCGGCCCCGCTCAGCCTGCTGCCGGTCTGGGGTCCCAGCTCTGTCCACATAGAGTAGGTACCTACCTTCTCCCTGGTTCTAGCCATTCTCTTCCTCTCTCTGCACTGAGATGAGGGTGGGAGTGTGCTGAGCACAGGGCTGGGGGTGAAGGAGCAGGCTGGGGGTTGGGATGCAGGGTCTGGCCAGGAGCTAGAAAGAGGGAGGGGGCTCAGGGTTGAGGCAGGAGGTTTGGGTGTGGAGCGCTTACCTGGGCAGCTCCCATTTGGTGCGAGGGGTGCAGGTGGGAATGTGTGTGTGTGTGGGGAGTGCAGGAGCTCCTGTTTGGTGCTCAGGGTGGGACTGGGGATGTGGGGGGTGCAAGAGTAGGGCGTGGGGTGTGGAGGGCTGGGTATTTGTGGGGGGTGCAGGAGTCAGAGCAGGGGGCTCGGAGTGTGTGAGGAGGGTGCAGGGGTCAGAGCACGGGGCTGGGGTGTGTGGGGGGTGCAGGGGTCAGGGCAGAGGGCTGGAGGGTGTGTGGGGGGGTGCAGGGGTCAGGGCAGAGGGCTGGGGTGCGTGTGGGGGGTGCAGGGGTCAGGGCAGAGGGCTGGGTGTGTGTGGGGGGTGCAGGGGTCAGGGGCAGAGGGCTGGAGGGTGTGTGGGGGGGTGCAGGGGTCAGGGCAGAGGGCTGGGGCGCGTGTGGGGGGTGCAGGGGTCAGGGCAGAGGGCTGGGGGTGTAGGCTGGGGTCGTGGGGGTGCTCCCTGAGCGGCTCACGGCAGGGGGCTGGAGGGGATATGCCCTGATTCCACGCCCCGTTCCCCAAGGTCCCCGGAGCAGAGAGCGCGCTGCGGCTCCGCTTTTCCCTCTCCGCCTCCATAGCAAGGGCCGCCAGCTGATTGGCCCCAGGGAGGGAGCTGAGGAGGGGCAGGAACCCAGCACGCTGGGGGAAGAGGCGGGGGGAGAGGGAAGCTTGCCTGCCCTGCAAGGAGAGAGCGGGGGGCGGAAAAGAGCGGGCTGGGCCGGGCAGGATTTTTAGTGGCACGCTGCTGTCTGCCCGGGTCCCGCAGGCAGCAGCGTGCCATTAAAAATTGGCTCACGTGCCGTGTTTGGCATGCGTGCCATAGGTTGCCGACCCCTGGCCTCGTCTGTATGTCTTATTTTATGAAAATCTTTTATACTAGGCAAGACATAAGAATGTCTATGTTCTCGGTGGGGTTTTATTTCCTTCGTTTATCAATTGGTTACATAAAGAACACATATATGTTAAAAGGAGCTGTTGTGTTTCTTACCCGTGATATTTGCAGTGTATCAGATTTATGGTGCTGTGTAGGTGCTGGAAACTTGGCTGTGATGTACGGCTTTCAGTATCATTCAGTGGTGCTGTCAATCACTTCAGTTTCACTAAAATTTAGCCTTAGTTAATAGTTTGTGAATGTTCTATTCGTTATAGAACACTTGTGTGTGGTTGTGATAGCCAGGAATTATTTGCCTTTTTCCTCTGTGTTAAAACTTTTTTAGGTATTAATGGTTTAGAAAGCATTTCATGGCAGTTTAAGTTTGAAAGAAACAAAGCAGAAAGTCAACGAGAGGACTAGAACGATAACTAGAGGAGAATTACTTAAGAGCTAATCTACATCACCAACCCAGAGTCCCTTCATTTGCATCAGAAGGTATAAAGCATCCAGGGTTTTGGGCTCAGAAAGAAGTGGAGAATTTCGCAACTATATAATCTTAGATGCAGGCAAACTAAAAGGGTGAGAGCTGGAGCCAAAAAACCACATCCAAACTTCCGTGCAGTTTTGGAAAGCTCAGATTCAAACCTGAACTCTGCAGCTCCAGCTTATTGCTCACAGCAATAAATAGAGGGTGCTGGGATTTGGAAGGTGAGAAGTATTGAAATGAAGGGGAGGGACCAAATGTATCTATGGGATGGGATGAGAAAAATCTTGGACCGATCTGATTCTGATGGGAGAGAAGTACATGCTAGCAGTTTCTTTCCCAATCTGAGCACTGCTGGCAACACCAGTGGGAAGAGAAGGGCGGGCTTGTCTCTATAGTTCAGAGACAGCCTGAGTCATCAGTGAGGACTCCCCACTGAATTGTGGGCAGATATTTATACAGTAAATCGACTTCCATGGAAGGTACTGGGGATGGGAACTGTGTGCTCTGCCCAACCCTGCCCCCAGCTCTTAATCAAGTCATGCCAGAAACTGTCCCGAATAGATGATTAGTGAAAGATTCAGTGTACTGGACTCTCCAATTACTGCACTGTATCATTCAAATTATTTGCTTTCAAAGCCTTCTCCGGTGTCTGAAAATCATGTGTTTAAGAAAAGAAAAGAAATCAGATCAAGTGGCAGGATTTCCAACCCAATTTTATTTGATTAACTATTTCTCAAGCAGCTCTTCAATCATGTTTACTTTGCTTCATGCCATATTAGACTGTGTCAGCGATGACACAAAAATGTAATGCTGTATGAAAGGATGTAACATAAGTTGACAAGATAGGAATTCTAACGGCATTGTTGCATACCCATTACCCTTGGTCTCCTTAGGCAGAGAGGGAGTATCCAATCCACAGTGGTTTACTGAAGTCCTTTTGGATGGTATTAGTAAAGATATACCACTGCTTGGTGGCGTCTAGCTAGAGTCCAATCCTGCACCCTGTTCCTTGGCTATGAAATTGCCAAATTGCAGAAGAAGCCAAAGATACAAGGTGGTAGTGTTGGAATTTCTGGAGTTTGCCTTAAGGAGTCTGCACTCTTGCTGCATGCCACAGAGCCCAACTTCATGAGGGCTCACCCAGCATCCCTGTCCAGTAGGGTCTGTGAGGGGCAGGCTGTGGAGCAGCATGGGCAGAGTTTACTGGATCCATTGTTTTTGCACCCTCTCCCCCCGCACCGGGGCAGAGAAGTGGGAGGGATGGCTCCTGTACAACAGAGCCTTCATTACTAAAGGTATGTCTAACACTGCCGTTGGAGGTGTGACTGCTGCATGCGTCACCGTATGCCAGCTTTGATCTAACTAGCACAGCTAAAAATAGCAGGGAAGACAAGATGGTGTGGACACACCCTAAGCATAGCTGTTCAGATTTGGTGCATGGGGAGTAGATTTAGGCCACCGAGTTTCAGGCAATCTAACATCTACCGACTATTTAGAAAGCATGTCTACTGCAAGCAAACTGCTATAGGGAAGCCCAAATAAAGCCAAGTATCCTGGTGTATTTCTGTGCTTATGTTCTGTGCTATCAATTTTAATACCTCATTGTGATGCTCTCATCTCTCCCATTCTTGGCTTTTGTAGAGCATGTTTAATTTTCAGTCTCCTTCTAGTTCCCAGGGTTCTCTACTGCAGAAGCCACCATCATGGTTGGCATTAACTGGTGCCTTGCTGGCAGTGCCAGTAGAGAGGCCAAGGATGAAATGAGTCAAGGAAACGGAAACAGCCTGTTGCCCTTAGAAATGTTGTCTCCAGATCAGATTTGTGAGCACATTAGCAAGGGAAGCTGGCAGTGCATGCTGTTCCTTTCTTGTGGCTTTGGGCAAGGAAATCTCTTCCCATTGATTTGTCCAGGATTTAGACAAGTAATTCCTGTTACATTTGATGACTGCTGTGTACCCAAATCCTTTGTGAATCAGTGTGCAAATAGAGAGTAATATGTAACATGCAGTCTTCCACTATGGCTTTTCTGCCTATCACTCGTTATCATTAATCGGAGTAAAGAAATACATCTTCTTGCATGTATGTGGATTTCCTGTAGAACTCTCCCACCTTCCACGGTGCTGAGTTCTTACACTTTGCTTGGCTAAGTGTGTATATAAAAAAACATACCTAATCAGACTTGATCAAAAAGATGAATAACCTTGCAGCTGGTGATTGCAAGATAGGAAGGTTTGTGAACACTAGTATGGGCAAAAGTAATACAAAGTGACTTAAGGAGATTAAAAACACGGGCAGAAAATAACAAAATGAGATTCAGCTTGGAAAAGTCTCTGAAACTGTGGGAGAAATAATCCAAATCTCACACTAAGTGGGAGGGAGAAATCTGGAAAGTAGTGATTTTAAAAAGAAATCTAGAGGTTATACTGGAGAGCAAATTAGACATGAGATTGCAAAGATTGCAATGGAATCTGACAGAAAAAACAGTGCTATCTCTCTGTATAAGAAAAGACATCCCATTACAAAGTAGACCCACTCTAAATAACTCTGGGGTGAACTCCTGCAATAGTGTGTTCATTTCTGGACACAGATTCATAGATTCCAGGGCCAGGAGGGACCATTGTGATCATCTAGTTTAACCACTGTATAACACAGGCCATAGAACCCAAATAATTCCTAGAGCAGATATTGTAGAAAAACATCCAGTCTTGATTTAAAAAATCGTCAGTGATGGAGAATCCACCACAACCCTTGGTAAGTTGCTCCGATGCTTAATTAATTTCACTGTTAAAAATCTGTGCCTTGTTTTGGTCTGAATTTGTGTAGATTCAACTTCCAGCCATTAAATCAGGTTATACCTTTCTATGGTAGACTGAAGTGCCCATTATTAAATATTTGTTCCAAATACAGGTACTTATAGACTGTAATCAAGTCACCCCTTAACCTTCTCTTTGTTAACCTAAATAGATCGATGAGCTCCTTGAGTCTATCACGATAAGGCAGGGGTGGCTAAACTCACTGGCCGTCCGAGCTGCATACAACGATCTTCAGAAGTTCACGAGCCGGAGCACACCTGCCGGGAGCCGGGCCTCCAGGCTTCAGCCCCACTCCTGCTGAAGCCCCAACCCCCAGCAGGTGTACCCCGCAGGTCTGAAGCCCCGAGACCTTCCTCCCCACTGGACAGAAGCTCCTACCCCACCACCCCACTGCAAGGCAGAAGTCCCGAGCTCCCTCCCCCATCCCCAGTCTGGTAGGCAGAGAAGGGGGGGGCAGAGGGGGCTTGCGACCTGCACTTTAATGGTAAAATAGCCACATGTGGCTCACGAGCTACAGTTTGGCCACCCCTGCTATAAGGCATGTTTTCTAATCCTTTAATTCTTCTTTGAACCCTTTGCAATTTATCAACATTGTTCTTGAATAGTGGGCGCCAGAACTGGACACAGGATTCCAGCAGCAGTTGCACCAGTGCCAAATATAGAGGAAAAATAACCTCTGTACTCCCACTCGAGATTCCCCTGTTTATGCATCCGAGGATTGTTTTAGCCCTTTTGGCCACATCATTGCACTGGGAGCTCAGGTTCTGAAAGATCATGACAAATTGGAAGCGGGGTGCTGGAATGTGGGGGCCAGGGAGCCATGGCCCTCCCACTTTTTCCCCTGATGCCCCATCTCTGCCCCTTCTATTCTCCCTTCCTCCCAGCCAGGCCAGCAGCTGGAGCCTGGGGAGCTGCAGACCCTCCACCTGCCCAGGGTGGGGGGCCTGAAAGCAGCCCCCAGCCCACGTTGTTGCCCCCCAGGCCTGCCGTCCCAGGGCAGGAGGAGGTGCTGCTGCTCCCCACAGGTGCCTGGACGGCTCTTACCATGGCCCGGCTGCAGCTCCGAGGCAGGTCGAGGAGCCCAGACTTCCCGGCCCGGCTCCAGTGGCTGCAGGGCTGTCCCTACCCATACGCAAAGTACACAGCTGCGTAGGGCACCGGAAAATTTGGGGCACCACATTTCCTGGTGCCCTGTGCAGCTGCATGCTGCTCCAGCCCTTGCCCTGCCTCTTCCCCAGGGCCCCCGTCCCTGCTCTGCCCCAGCCCCTGCTCTGCCTCAGCCCCGCCTCTTCCCACCCTTGCACTCCAAGCCAGCCCCCCCCCACGGAGGCCTGGCCCTCTCACCCCCCCTGTGGGGGGGCTGCGTAGGCCCCAGAATAGCTAGGGACGGCCCTGAGTGGCTGGGTTGGCTGGTGGCAGGGCCTCAAGAGGGAAGAGGTGGGTAGGGGCAGGGCCACAAAGGGGGTGGGCCTCCTCACCCCCCCACTTTTGGGAAGGCTCTGCCCCCCAATTGGAAGGGGCTCTAAAGAGCAATAAAGGTTTTGTCTTGACTGGGAAGTGGTCAAGTTTAGGTCAGGCTTGGCTAATACACGTTAGCTAAGCCCAACTGAAATTCAACCCTTTTCCCTAGTCATGACATAGCCAAAATGACTGGGAGAATACAGGGACTCGCTCATGGGCAAAGATTAAAGGCTCATCTATGCACAAAACGCTTACTGGTTTAATGAGAGGTGGGGCTTTTAAATGGATTTCAGTTAAATCTGTGCAAATCTGTATGTGAACAAACAAATCACTTTATACCTGATTTATATTCATTTATCTTAAACTGATTCCTTACTGGTTTATGCTAAATTGGTGTAAGCCAGTTGTAAACCAATGTAAGTGTGTTCAGACAGGGATTTGCAATGGTTTAACTAAATCTATTTTTATACACAGCTAGAAAAACTGGTAATAGAGACAAGGCCTAATATAAGTAAGAATATAAGGAATTAATCCTTCATTGGCAGGACTAGATGACCTAATCTGTAGGTTTTTTCCATCTCTATCCTCAGTGATTGATTCTTTCACTTTATGGGCCCATTTCTATGAAGCAGGTTCCAATTTTGTACCTGAAATCAACTGTGGTCACAACAATTGCTATCTGGAGACTTTAGCCACCCAATGCTGTCCACAGAATAGGTAGATAACTAAGAGCCATTGTTTGTCACTGCAGTTACTTATGCATGCAAGGGATTGCAGGTGCAATTACAGAGGAGACTCTGAGGCCCTTTAAAAATGTGACCTGTCGAGTGTGAGCATTTATATTGCTCATTCTTATGGTGCACCTGAAACAAACTTAAATTGAAAATCTAAAATTAGCTCACTGGGTCAATTAAGCTGATTGGTCCATCATAGATTGATTAAAATGTACTCTCCAGGAAGAGAGAGGAAATTGCATCGCATTGAACAACAGAAAGAAATGTCCCTGAGGTTTCTCGGATAGACACAATCAAGAAGGCAGGCTCAATAAAAGGTAATGAATAAAAAGCACTTCCCACAACTGCCATTCACCTTGCTCTGTGCTGGGGAGATTGTGGTGACCACAGGCTTCTTGAAAGGTCAGGTACAGCCCTAGTCACCTTGTGATGCCTTTGATTCCAGCTGAGTGGGTTTTTTAGCTTTGAAACTCCCACACAGGTGAGTGTGTGTAGTCATGAAAAACCAAATGGAGTGGGAAAAGAGCCTCTTTTTGTCAGTCTCTCTCTCTCTCTCTCACGCACTCACACACACACACACAATTTAAACTCATCTCCTGAGAACACTAAGGAAATCTTTTTCTCTCTTCAAAGTCATGCTCCTGCTTTTTGCTCACTCTATATTTGGCAAGTTGTTTTCTATTTCTATCCATTTCTGAATGCATTCCCCCCCCCCCCCCCACCCCGGTTGGTAGAATGGACTCCTATTTTCCCCCTTCTAACAATGCGGTCATGTGGTTCTATTATTCAGAGCTCCCTAAACATGTCATAGTGTGAGCCTGAAAAAATAAATAATTAGGTGCCACTGTGGTGTATGGACTCGTGTGATTAAAGGCTTTTGCTGGAGATTGTGGGATGAAAGTGTCATGAATAATTTGCCCCTCCCCACCCACAAAAAAGTGGTATCACAGCACTGAACAAAAGTCTGCCCCAACAGACATTTGCACTTGCTTTGAGAAAGAAATGCACAGCATGGTTAGTGTTTTGAGAGGTGGTTAGAGAAAAATCTCTCTGGAGAAATAAAGTCTATATTTAGACCCTGCACATGTAGAATAGACCTTAATTCTATGTTGATAACCAATGTTTTACACCCTGTAATCCAAAAACCCTTCTGTGCCCTGTGGGGAATACAACATATGTCCAGCAAATTGGTAACCATATGCTTCTGTGGACACACAGTCCCTCAGACTTTCTTCCATTCTATTCCAATTAATGGCTCCTTGTTAAAGCCACTTGGCCTTGGAATGCACTCTGTATTTGCTTCTTCCGCACCTGAAGGTGGTGTCAGGACAAAACAAACTCATGTGGTACTGAATAGCTGAAGAGAAGTCAGGGGGTATTTTCAGATTCTTTTATCATTAGAACTTCTAAGTCTTGATGTCTTGTTTTTTGCCTGGAGGTTTCCTTGGAGGGCAGATGATATAAAGGGGTGGCTTTTTCAGCCCCTGAAGGAAAGAGGCAGAGGTGTTTTCCACAGAGAGCTTTTCTCCCAAATGTAAATTGGTTAGTTGAATTAAATAGGTGTTAGCAAAACCAAAATAAGTGCTGCATGGTGGTGGTTGGTTGGTTTTTTGTTTTTTGTTTTTTTGAACAATTTAGGTAAAAATTCCTTCTCATTGATTGATTGGGCTTCAGTCTCTCGTAATGTCATAATCTCCCGGTTCTTTAGCAGAAATTGGGACTATGCGATATTTCTAATGAAATAAACAAGCTTTCTTTTAAGTATTTTATGTATGCAAACAGGCTTCTCTTTTACGTTATAAAGTAGTGGTAAAAAGAGCACACATGTTTTTTTCCCCCTCTTCACAGATGCTGTGGTGATGAGCGTGTTATGAATCTATTTAGAAAAGAACAGAATAACATAAAGGGAAGTGCTTTATTACGACAAAGCACTTGCTAGAGGATAACAGTTATTCTTCCTAAGAGGGACCAATTGATGTAGCCTACAGTTACCCTCCTCAGTAGGAAAGGTTATCCCAGATAAGCAAGTCAAGGGTAATGTTAGACAAATTACCTTGACTAGTGAGCCCTGAACTCTTGTCAACCTCCGTGCTTGCTGAGCGAAGCAGACCCAAGCATTTTTCCAAGGATTTATCCCCAAAGGGCACATGTAGCGCAGTGTATTTTGGTTCTGTTCGATAGACCTCAGCCTGGAGGAGATGCTGGCCTTTTCCCTGGCTGACAGCCAGGTGTCTTTGATGCTTCAAAGACCAGCTTGTCCCAAGAGATGACTACGTGGGGACTCATTTTTAACCTGAATCAGTTGGTGTAGTTTCATGAGTGCAACCCCCTAAGGTAGCCATGTTGCACTGTAACTTACCAAGGTAAGTGGCATCAGCAGAGTGTGCCTGTAAGTGGGTTGCACAAGAGTGAATTTTGCTGAGCTGTTTCGGACAGAGCGCGTGTGTACAGCTCCTAGCACATTGAAGTCCTGGTCCAGAATTTTCTGTACAGATCGTATTCTCTGTGTCTGATTTGAGTCCCCTGATCACTTTTGTTTCAGACACAAGGACACTGAACACCTTTAAAATAAGTCGTATACAAGAATCCATGCTGTCTTCTTCTAACAAAAAGAAAAGGAGTACTAGTGGCACCTTAGAGACTAACCAATTTATTTAGAGACTAACCAATTTATTTGAGCATAAGCTTTCGTGAGCTAAAGCTCACTTCATCGGATAATCTCCTCCCCAGTTATAGCACTGAATTTTGGGGGGACACTGTGGCTACATGGAGTCCATTTATTTTTAGTGGTAATAGCAACTCACTGAGCATCTTAGATAGAAGTTGAGTCAGGTGGACATGTAAAGTCTGTTGTAGAGGTACTGTGAGGCTTCCATGAACCATTTGATTTAAAAGACAG
This sequence comes from Natator depressus, assembly GCF_965152275.1. NCBI lineage: Eukaryota > Metazoa > Chordata > Testudines > Cheloniidae > Natator > Natator depressus. The sequence goes on along the minus strand of NC_134240.1, from coordinate 115,063,425 downwards.
GAAGTCCCTTTTCTGCCCAAAGGGTGTCTATTGTAAAGAGAGTCTTCATCATTAGAATTGGTTTGTATCTCAGCGAGTTATGCTGGCTGCTGTGTGAACAAAATTGGAACAAAAAGAAGTGAGTGTGAGAAGCATGACTCAGCCTCCTAGTTAAAATGGTATAGGATCTTTGGGCTGTCTATGCCAGCATTGCAACTGTAACTGACAGATGTGAAGCTCTCAGTGGACACTGCCCTATAGTTAAAGCCTGGAATCTAGCTTTACTTCAACCAGTTCTAATGTGTGTAGAAATGTTTCCCAATTAAAATTATGCAAAGATTTTATACCCCCTTCTGGCTTTCCTTGGTGGATTTCCTTTCTCTTCCAATTAGTTAATAGGCATTTCTTCAAACACTAGAGAAAAGCAGTTTTTAAAAAGGAAACATGCACCGTAAGTATCTGCAGATACATATTTGAAAACCACCCACAGTGAGTAATTAATTTTGGATGTGAACCTTCCAGGGACCATAGCAAAGGGGGATGGGAAATGTAGGTGTCTTGGTCTCACTTCCTGTCTGTGCATTTTTTGCACTTCTGACATAAAAGAACAAAGGCAAAACTTTAAACTCCAGCAGGCTGCTGGAAGACGCTCCAGAGACACAGCTCCCTCTGTGAGTTTTTTGCAGGATTTAAGTATCTACATCACCATGATACCTCAGTGGATATAAACTAGTATGTTCAGCTGGTTAAAGGACAGGCCTGAGAGTCAAAAGACCAGGATTCTACCCTTGCCTCTCCCAAGGACTTCCTATGTAACTTTGGCCAAGTCACTTCACATGAGTCTTCTGTACAATGAGGATAGCCCTTCCCTATTGCACTGCAGTGTTCAGGTCTGATTTATTAAGAGATGGAGCTGAGCTGCAAGGTTCAGGTCTGATCTGAGCTTGCCCAGAGTTTTATGGGTATTTGGACATGAGGTTTGAGTGTGAGCCAATTAATATTTTTAGGTGCTTTTGAGATCCTTGGATGGAAGGTGCTCTACAAGTTCAGAGGGAATCAGTGTTGGTGTGGAGCCAGAATAGCATTTCTGCTCCACTACGCCACTGTGCCCCTGCCCCTTGCAGCATTGGGGCAGGGTTAGAAAGCAGCGTGAGGGCATGATTAGAAGGCCAGGCTGGTGAGGGGATGCTGCAGTTTAGGACTACACTGGATATCCAGTTAAAAATATATATCCAGGCAAGACTATTCCATCCTCTGAGTCCAGCTCCTATTAGAGCTGGAGGAACAATTTTAAATAAAATGCTCTACAGAAATTCCTGGGATTTAGCATTAGTAACTTTTAACAAAAAAGATGATTTTCAGTATAAAAATAACCCTGGGAAGAGTTCTGTTGTGTTCATCCATTGTATATTACTACGTGTCTTTGCTTTTCATCTGCTAGCTGTAGAGAGGCACCAAACAAAAGATTCTTTGTTATGAAAATCACCCACCAACCTCTGCCAACTCTCAGTCAGACAAACAATGAGATGTAGAGCCAGATGTGCCACCCACCAAAAGTGTGTGTGTATGAGGGGTAGGATTAAAGGAAGGAGAGAGAAATCTGCTCTCAATAGGACCCTCTTTCTGCTGCAAAAACAACCCTGCCAGAGAACTGGATTACAACAGGGTTCCATTTTATAGTGCTGGTTGGACCGTCAGCCTTCAATTGGGCTAAAGTTTTGGGCTGTCCTTTGTTTTAACCTGATTATAGGGACTTTCTTTCCAACAACATGGAACTCGTTTGTCCTCTGACTTGGTTGCAACACACAACTGAGTCCTTGCCTGTCAGAGTAGTAGTGTAGATGAGGCCTAAGAGCTAATTCAGGATGAATTGGGAACCTGGAGGTGAACAAAACAAGATCAGAGTGGGAATGAACTTTGCTACAAGTTTTGAATCCAGAATCGAAGTGGTGGGAGGCTCAGGGGCATTTCCAGAGGCAATCTCTGTTTGGTTAAAACAATCTGGGAGCACTTTCCTTCCTAATGTCACCCTGTAGCTCTGGGGCTTGATAAGCCCTCATTGACACTGCATGCTACAGAGCACAAAACATTTGTGGTGAGCAACTTCTATCAAGTAAGTGGGAAGTTGAAAGGTGGCTGGCTATAGGGATTCAGTTGGGAGCAGGAGTGCAAGTAGGGTGGTACCCGCCAGTACGCAGTACCGGCAAGAGATTTTTAGCAGGTAAGGGGTACCGGAAAGACCCGGGCGGGGACTGCTCTCTGCTCCTTAAAGGAGCAGAATGTGGCTAGGGAGGGCATTCATTCTTTAAATGGCTTTAACAGCACAATACATGTGCTAACAAACTTAAACAAAGGCTTTGTTTAAGTTTGTTAGCATACATATTGTGCTGTTAGGTTGGTCAGGAGTCCTCAAGAGGGCAGAGGTGGAGAGGACGGAAGGTGTTTAAACAGTGTTTTTTGATTCTGTTTCTCCCCATTGGTCTGAATTATCCATTACATCCATACTGCATCACATCAAGTCCAAATCATTAGAGGAATGCCTCTGCTTGCACTGACCAGAGGATGTTTGGATTCTGATGTCAGCCCAGTTCTGCAGCCTTACAGGAATCAGGTGTTGTCCCCAGTGTACCTAGAATTCTTCTTTGCAGCCAAACCAGCCTAACATGCATTTTGTTAACTGGAACTGGAGCAGCAAAACAAAGAAAACAAATGCCTCATTTTCCAGCTTTGTGGGTGAGAGAACTATAAGTGAAGATTATAATGCCAGTCACTGACAGCCTTAAACCAGCTGCCTCAGGAATCTGCCAAGAACTTGGCTGAAAATATGTTCCTCATCTTAACAATGGAGCTAAGACTTATCCCACATCTGCCCACCTTTATTCGGATGAATCTCCTTCTGATCTGTCAGCTCAGGCATTGTCAGTTTCATCCAGAACAATTTGCAAACTTGGAATCTAATCCTGTAAACCCTTAATCATTTGATCAATCCCATTGAAGACAATGGGACTCTTTGCACGACTATGGTCCACTTTTGTGGACTGGTAAGAGTTTCAGGAGTGTGTTCCTATAAAGGAAGTTGAATTCCCTATTGAAATGACTGGACGCTTGTCTCAGGCTGGACTCCCCCCGCCTTCCATTCAGGTGGCTTTAGCAGTCTTTCTTCCTGGGCAGACAGGCCGTGGAGAAGAGGAGTCCTGTTTGCCTTCCTCCCCACCCTTAATAAGATTTACATAAGGTGGGAATCCTTTGTTTCCCAAACTTGACCCCCCCCCCCGCCTTCCCTTTCAGTGGAAAGTTACAAGAAGTCCCAGATAATGTTTAGTATCAGGTGACAAGACCACCTGACCGAGTAGTGTCACAGTGACATCCCGGAGGCCTCCTAGCAGGGAGAGAGATTAGTATCTTCGTGGTTTTGTTGTTCCTTCCCGATGGCTCATCAAATCTGATGGCCTGTTGTCTGTTGGGTGTCTTCCCAATACACACCCAGTTGTAATTGTTACATAGTCCATATGCCTAACTTTAGATACAGAAATGATACATGCATACAAATTGGATAATCACATTCAGTAAAAAGTGAAGTGTCGAGCAGGCTAAAGATTCACAAGTTAAGCCACACAACACCCTGTGAAGTGGCTGGTTATCCGACCAAGCCTATCTACACATTTTTTTTTTCTTTTTGTACCAGCGTACTGATGTCAGTTAGGGATGTGGGTTTTTTAACGGATGGTGTGCATGCTTATTCTCCTTCCCACATGGGAATAGTATCCCACAGAGATACTAGTACAGGTATAGCTATGTCCATACTGGGAGGTTATGTCACTTTGTCCTGGTATGGTTGAAGTGGTACAACTTCTGTGTGTGGACAAGGGCTAGGGCATTTTATAGGATGCTTATCAGCCTAGTGTCTCAGTTATCATATTATCATCACCATTCACAGTGAGGAAAACTAAAGCACAGTGACTTTCCTGAGGGCTGTGGCATGGCCAAGAGTTAGAACCCACTTCTCTAACTGGAAGTTCATCTTTCCTCCCCTATTGGTAGATGCAAGGCCAGTGCTTAATTTGTGCCAGGGCTTGGCAGTTCATAGCCCCGGCACCTCTGGGATTGGCAGTTCATCGCCCTGGCACCTCTGGGCTTGCTGCATCAGTTTTGAAAGTAAAAATAAATTCTTGAGCCCCAGCACCTAATTGCTTGAGCCCTGGCACCTCTTTCATTAGAAATTAAGCACTGTGAAAGGCACATTCAAATCCTCTCTTTGTTGCCTGATTTAGGGTGTTAATAATATTAATTTTGGATAATATGGGTTTTGGGCTCACCAATTTGTTTGATTAGAAGATAAAAGTTCTTGTCCCAAATCAGGATTCACAGAATTTACAAAGGACCCTCGGGGGCATGACCGGAAGCTCACACTGAGACGGATCTAGCCGTAAAGACTTTTTATTAAAATAAATGAAGTAGTAATTACATGGTAAAATAATTAAGGTTACAAAGTTACAATTGCATTACTGCTATTCAAAAGATACATATGGTATTATATGCTATAAAGCGTTGGTTAATATACCTACACCCTTTTTTGATAACCTGCTGGTGAGACACACAGGGCCAGCCTTGCCTCTGGCGGTGCAGGTTTCTCAATTTTTGAGTCAGAGGTGCAGTGCTTAGCTTTGATAGTTATTAGCATTAGCTTCTTCTAACTTAGAGTTTCCTTAACTAACTTAAACTTAAAATCAAACCTAATAAAACTAAGAATAAAAGCTTAGGGAAACCAAGCTTAGCCTAGTTACCTTGGAACTCAGCCCTGGTCTACACTACAAGTTTAGGTCGAATTTAGCAGCGCTAGATCAATTTAACCCTGCACCCGTCCACACAACGAAGCCATTTTTGTCCACTTAATGGGCTCTTAAAATCGATTTCTGTACTCCTCCCCGACGAGGGGATTAGCGCTGAAATCTACATCGCCGGGTCGTATTTGGGGTAGTGTGGATGCAATTCAACGGTATTGGCCTCTGGGAGCTATCCCAAAGTGCTCCATTGTGGCCACTTTGGACAGCACTCTCAACTCGGATGCACTGGCCAGGTAGACAGGAAAAGCCCCGCAAACTTTTGAATTTCATTTCCTGTTTGGCCACCTTGGCAAGCTGATCAGCACAGGTGACCGTGCAGAGCTCATCAGCAGAGGTGACCATGGAGTCCCAGAATCGCAAAAGAGCTCCAGCATGGACCGAACGGGAGGTACTGGATCTGATCGCTGTATGGGGAGATGAATCCGTGCTATCAGAACTCCGTTCCAAAAGACGAAATGCCAAAATATTTGAAAAAATCTCCAAGGGCATGAAGGACAGAGGCTATAACAGGGACCGGCAGCAGTGCCACATGAAACTGAAGGAGCTCAGCCAAGCTTACCAAAAAAACACCGAGGCAAACGCCCGCTCGGGGTCAGAGCCGCAGACATGCCGCTTCTATGATGAGCTGCATGCAATTCTAGGGGGTGCCCTTACAGCTATCCCACACCTGTACGTGGACTCCTGCAAGGGAGTCTCACGCAACAGGGATGAGGATTTTGGGGACGAGGAAGATAGTGCACACCAGGCAAGTGGAGAAACTGTTCTCCCCAACAGCCAGGAACTGTTTATCACCCTGGAGCCAGGAACTGTTTATCACCCTCCCAACCTGGGCTCCCGGATCTAGAAGGTGGAGAAGGCACCTCTGGTGAGTGTACCTTTGTAAATATAATACACGGTTTAAAAGCAAGTGTGTTTAATGATTAATTTGCCCTGAAGACTTGGGATGCATTCGTGGCCAGTACGGCTACTGGAAAAGTCTGTTAATGTGTCTGGGGAAGGAGCGGAAATCCTCTAGGGACATCTCAATGCAGCTCTCCTGGAGGTACTCCCAAAGCCTTTGCAAAAAGTTTCTGGGGAGGGCAGCCTTATTGTGTCCTCCATGGTAGGACACTTTAGCACGTAGTCTGGAATCATTGCATAAGAAAGCATGGCAGCGTGTGGTCCCAGTGTTTGCTGGCATTCAAGCAACATCTGTTCTTTATCTCTCTGTGTTATCCTCAGGAGAGTGATATCATTCACCTGGTTGAAATAGGGGGATTTTATTAAGGGGACATTCAGAGGTGGCCGTTCCTGCTGGGCTGTTTGCCTGTGGCTGAAAAGAAATCATCCCTGCTGTTAGCTGTGCGGTGGGGGGAGGGGTAAAGTGATCATCCCAGAGAATTGAGTGTGTGTGGGGGGGGATTAGTTGGGTTTGTGCTGCATGTTAACCCGAAAACATCAGCCCCTCCTTTTAAATGGCCAATGCGTCTTTTTCAATTTCACTCTCCTTTTTTCCTCCCGCAGCTGCAAATGTTTCAATGCTGCCACTAGCATCTCCGTCCCAGAGGCTAGCGCAGATAAGAAGGCGAAAAAAACGCACTCGCGATGAAATATTCTCTCAGCTCATGCAGCCCTCCCACACTGAAAGAGCCCAGCAGAATGCGTGGAGGCAGACAATGGCAGAGTCCAGGAAAGCACAAAATGAACACGAGGACAGATGGCTGGAGCAACAGGAGAGGTGGCAGCAGCGTGATGAGAGGAGGCAGGATGCAATGCTGAGGCTTCTGGAAGATCAAACTGATATGTTCCGGCGTATGGTTGAGGTGCAGAAAAGGCACAGACCGCCACTGCAGCCCCTGTGTAATCAACCGCCCTCATCCCCAAGTTCCATAGCCTCCTCACCCAGATGCCCAAGAACGCGGGGGGCCCCTCCGGGCACCCAACCACTCCACCCCAGAGGACTGCCCAAGCAACAGAAGTCTAGCATTCAATAAGTTTTGAAGTGCAGTGTGGCCTTGTCCTTCCCTCCTCCCCACCTTCCCCATTCCACCCGGTGCTTCCCTCCTTCCCCACCCCTCCTAGGCTACCTTGGCAGTTATCCCCTATTTGTGTGACAAATTAAAGAATGCATGAATCTGAAACAACAATGACTTTATTGCCTCTGCAAGCAGTGATCAAAGCGGGGAGGGAGGTTGGTTGGCTTACAGGGAAGTAGAGTGAACCGAGGGGGCGGGTTTTCATCAAGGAGAAACAAACAGGACTGTCACACCATAGCCTGGTCAGCCATGAAACTGGTTTTCAAAGCTTCTCTGATGCGCAGCGCACCCTGCTGTCCTCTTCTAATCACCCAGGTGTCTGGCTGTGCATAATCAGTGGCCAGGCGATTTGCCTCAACTTCTCACCCCGCCATAAACGTCTCCCCCTAACTCTCACAGATACTGTAGAGCACACAGCAAGCAGTAATAACAATGGGAATATTGGTTTCACTGAGGTCTAACCGAGTCAGTAAACTGCGCCAGCGTTCTTTTAAACATCCAAATGTACATTCTACCACCATTCTGCACTTGCTCAGCATATAGTTGAACAGCTCCTGACTACTGTCCAGGGTGTCTGTTTATGTACTGTCTTCTGTCCCAAGATAGGGATATGCGTTCCATCTATCGCCCCACCACAGTTAGGGAATCCCATTGCAGCAAAGCCATCCACTATAACCTGCACATTTCCCAGAGTCACTACCCTTGATAGCAGCAGCTCAGTGACTGCGTTGGCTACTTAGATCACAGCAGCCCCCACAGTAGATTTGCCCACTCCAAATTGATTCCCAAGTGACCGGTAGCTGTCTGGAGTTGCAAGCTTCCAGAGGGCTAGCACCACTCGCTTGTGAACCGTGAGGGCTGCTCTCATCTTGGTATTCTTGAGCTTCAGAGCAGGGGAAAGCAAGTCACAAAATTCCATGAAAGTGCCCTTATGCTTGTGAAATTTCGCAGCCACTGGGAATCATCCCAGACCTGCAACACTATATGGTCCCTCCAGTCTGTGTTTTCTGGGCCCAGAATCGGCGTTCCATGGCATGAGCCTGCCCCATTGCCACCAGGATGGCCAAATTGCCGGGGCCCGTGGTTTGAGAGAAGTCTGTGTCCATGATGTGTCCTCATCACTCTTGTCACCATGCTGCCATCACCTCCTCGCCTGCTTTTGAAGGTTCTGGTTCTGCATATACTGCATGATAATGTGCGAGGTGTTTACAATGCTCATAACTGCCGTGGTGCCATGCTTGCCGTGGTATGGCGTCTGCAGGACAGCAGAGGTGCAGGGGAAGCAGTGGTGGGATGACCAGTTTTGCAGACCTACTGCACCGTCTGCTGCCAGGACACAACAGCTGAGCGGACTGCATGCTTGCCATGATATGGCAAGACAAGAGCAGCTGAGCAGAGTTGCAGTGGATGCAGCGGATGATGACGGTCATATAGAGGACCTGCGAGACCACCAGGAGAGCAGAGTGGCAGCGGAAGCGGTCGTTTGATGGCGATGGTTTGCAGTATGGCGCCCGCACAGAAAAAAGATGCGAAAAGATTGTCTGCCGTTGCTTTCACAGAGGGAGGGGCGACTGACAACGTACCCAAAACCACCCACAACAATGTTTTTGCCCCATCAGGTATTGGGAGCTCAACCCAGAATTCCAGTGGGCAGCGGAGACTGCAGGAACTGTGGGATAGCTACCCACAGTGCAACGCTCAGAAAGTCGATGCTAGCCTCGGTACTGTGGACGCACTCCATTGACTTAGTGCGCTTAGTGGGGACACACACAATTGACTCTATAAAATCGCTTTCTAAAAAATCGACTTCTATAAATTCGACCTAATTTCGTAGTGTAGACATACCCTTAGAAAGTTAAGGAAAACAAGTACAGCCTACTCATAGTAGTAGTTGTCGTAGATAGAACGCCCCTCTAGCAAGGTGGGTCACCTCTTTTATAGGGCACAAGTGCCTGAAATCCTTCCTCTGATGCCCAAAGTTCATTTCCTCACCCACAAAAATGTTAGGGTACACTTATTCCAAAGGCTAGTATGTTTGTACGTATTGGTGACATGTACATACAAACACATGTTATTTTTGTTCTCCGGTTCTTTCCTTGTGGTGTACCTGTTAAGTTTGTAGGTACAAGCTTGGAAATCCCCTATGCCATTTTACCATTATCTATCTATCTGAGTGAAAGGTCTCAGACATATGTATGGGTGTTGACTTGCTATCTAGGTGAAAGGTCTCAGAAATATGTAGGCCAACTTTGCTATCTGGGTAAAAGGTCCCAGATATAGATATGCTAACTTTGCCTTAGCTTAACACACCGTATATGGCCTGTAGGTCCCTTGCATTACAGCCAAACTTATTTTAATATAAATCTATAAACCTATTACAATAAACCAAATACTTAAACTACAAAAAAAGATATATGCAAGCAAACAGGTTAATCCTATAGGCTACATCTTATTGTCTTAAAACATGGTCTAAAGCAATTACATGCAGAGGAACTGGCTATTGGCCAGCAATATTATGTAAGGGCTGTACAACTACTGACAGAATCATCAGACCATCTCTCTCTCTCGCTCTCTCTCTCTCAAGCCCGTTACAAACCACAGACTTGTGCTTCCTCCCTCTGCTGCATTCCCCCCACCCCCCACAACGAAATTTCTCCATTTTCCCTGATGACTCTGCACAGTAATTGGTGGATGGTGATGACAGAGCAATAATGTGCCGTTGCTTAAAGAGCCAGGGAACATACTCCTGTTCCACTGTAGCACAAAAAGCTGCAAGCTAGCCTTTCTAAACCTAATAATGCTTTAGTCGTAGCTACATACCAGCCCAAAATTGTCTGAGATGAGTGAGATGCCAGAATTAGAAATTCAGTGCAGACAGCAGGCTGCATTTAAGGCCACTGTGATATTACAATATGGAAAATGGTGCTGCCAAGCTAACTATCCCTCTGCAAAATAAAGAATATATCTGAACACCAGCCCTTCTGCCTATCCAGGCATAGCTTCCTTCAGCTCCCTTTTTCTGAAATTCCAACTCACTATTCCCAGCTCTCTTGCTGTAAGATCAGTTACTGGCCAAGAGCTACCTTATTCGTACCTGCATGTGCAAGACAGATTTCACGGATCTGTGCACCAGTGTTCAGTCACTTGTAGCTTTTTCACTCATGTTGCTACCATGGGACGATAAGTGGTGTCCATTTGAGACCTGTAACAGTGAGACCAACTAGTGGCTGTCAAAGATTTCCTGGCTGCTATGTTGAAGATTGTGGCCACTCAAAACTTCATGGCAACTCAGACCTCCTGCTCCTAGAGCACAGGCTTTTATCACTTGAGCCACCAGAAAATCTCCTTTTAGGTGTTTACAGTATCAGGGTTATAATATACAATTGATCAGTTTGGATTCTCTGCACTAGTGGGCAACGGTGCCCTTTGAACTAGCCTGTTTATTATATTATAATACAATAGATTTTCTTGCTGCTACAGTCAACTTGAAACATGTTCTTAAATTCATAGATTTATAGATTATTATTTTTTAAGGCCAAAAGGGACCATTAGTTCATTTCTGACCTCCTGTATAATGCAGGCCATAGAATTTCACCCAGTTGCCTCTGCATTGAGCCCAATAACTTCTGTTTGGCTTAAGCATACCTTCCGTAAAGACCAGTCTTAATGGGAAGACTTCAAGAGGTGGAGAATACATCATTTCCCTTGGTATTTGTGCCAATGATTAATCACCCTCACTGTTTAAATATGTGTTGTTCCATTATTATCTTTAATCATGCAGGGATAACCCCTCAAATAGAATAAATTAGACTGAGGATAGAGGTAACACAGAAAGCCTTTCCTATTCTATATAGACCTGCATTTTAAATCTCAGCTTAATTATACCCCATTCAGCCACTTTGCCTTCTGAAGAAGTCAGAAGACCTGAATCAGCAAAAGTCCATGTAACAAGTGCACAGCCCCAAAAATGTTCCATTTGGCAAAGTTCACTCCATTGTCAAAGTTATAAGCCTGAAGAACTGGACCTACTGGATCTTGTCAACTGTCCCTTGTAAGAGTGGGTCAGAGCTAGACGTGGACCTGAACCAAAACTCTGGATACAAACACCCTTCAACTTGTGGGAAAGCTTCAATCCAGATCCCAAATTTTTGACTTGGGTCAATCACCAGTTTAAAAAAAAATTGCTGATAACCTACCAAAATATAAAAATCTCAGGTGTGCAACTGATGGTGACCCAAAGTGAACAATCTAAAGCTATTGCTTCCTGTCAGTCCAGTGATTTTTCTGGATAGACACAATGTGTACAATGGGTAAGAGTTTAAGTTTTACTTTGTTTCTTGGGGGTGAGAGAGATTTAGTAGCAGCAAAATCTTGCCTGCATGCCATAGTTAAGAAATCGTTTCTTTGGTGGCAGGCCGGGATTTGAATTCATTACCATCTGATGGCTTAATAATGCCCTATGGTATGTGGAATAAGCTAATGTCCTCAGCTCTGTTCCTGGGGGACAAGTGTCAACATCACAATAAACAGCCATCACTCTTAGCACTGGTTGGCATCCTTGTTGGCAGTTGTAGCTGGGAGATTGAATGAACCATAGCCTGACCTATGCTCCTTGCTAGTGGTTGTCTCTCAGTCAGGTTTGAGGTATGTTGGTAGCACAGCAGTGAGTGAAGGTTGCTTGGGCCTCGTCCATGACCTGTACTGTAGGTAGAGGATGTCAGCATTATACCTTCACAGCCGGGCACTTTTCATACGTAATTCCCTTTTTTTGCATTTTTTGATCCTCTGTTTTCAGAGGATAGAGGACATAAGCAGGCTTTCCTCTCAGCTGTGCCTCCTTAAGAAGGACCACCCTTCCTTTCAGAGGCAAACTTACCCCTATCTCCCATGCAGGATTAGGCCAAGATTTTCAAAAGTAGTCTCTGATTTTGAGTGCCCAACTTGAGCCACCTACAGTTCGGTTTTTTATTAGTGCGGAGCACTCATAGCTCCAGGGGAAGTCACTGGGAGTTCAGCAGATCTGAAAATCATTAGACCCAAGATGTCCAAAGCTGAGCGTCCAAAAACTGGTACCCCCAAAATCAGGTCACTTTTGAAAGCTTTGAGCTTAGTGCCAGCTCAGCTTTACTGCAGTCAGAGCTATCCCTTTGTTAGGGCGACTGCTCTAGGCCTTGCGCTTTGGGGGGCCCCGCACGCTGGTGTGATTGGCCAGCACAGTCGGTCCCGGAACAGACGAATCCATCACTTCTGCCCCAGGCTCCGCATCCGCCTAGAGATGGCCCTGACTGTAAAGCTTGTATAGAAGTGACTAACGGTAATACTAAGAATGCAGACTACATTGTTTATGCTAAATAACTCAGTCTCTCACCACTTCCTCCACTAAACTTTGTGTAGCCTTCATTCAGGGTCACTGTCCCACGTGAGGGACATGGCTGGCTGTGAAATTTTTTGGTTTGATTTTTTTCCAGTGTATATTTTGTGCTATAAAGAGAAATTGGCTAAGTCAGGTCCTTCACAAGAAAGTAAACCACCCTGCCTTAGATTTTTAGTTGCATCCCCGTGCCTGAGTATTCACCCATTGTCAGGCACTATCAGCTACATTCATGCTGGGCTGTTTTAGTGTAAGCAGTACTGGTTGGCTATGTGCAGAGATGGCAAAATGCCCATTTTTAGTTTCTTGTGCGGTGTGAGCAGCACGACTTTTAGCACAGAATGTACAGAGTACCAGTGCTCAGGACTGTTTCCACATGTCTTTTAGAGATGCAGCCAAGCTGGATCCATAACTTTATTAATATATATAATACACAAATATGTTTGGCCCATTATAGCGCTTCTAGCAGATTTCAGATCCTGATCAGAATTTTCTGAAAATGTGAGGGCAAGCCATTCCATAGTGGTTATTATTAAAATGTGTTTTCCTGGAAAGCTTACTCAATGTGGGAGGACAGTCAGAATCAGTATAAGCATAACGTATTCCTCACTACTCAGCTATTATGAATCAGATAATGCCTGCAAAGCACTTTGATATAAGGTGCAATTACTATATAAGTACCAAATATTACATTAATTTCAAGGTCATCGTAGTACCAAGCCCACAGATAGATTGGCCTGTTTGGAGTGATTTGAGATGTCTGGCTTCCATTGCACCCTGCCTCGAATGTTCTGACTGTGGAGTATGCCAAAGGGAAGGGGCCATCTCTGATTCTGATGAACAGACGTAACCATAACCCTGGTGTCACTTTGCAGGAATTTTCCTTTTGACTTTGATCTTTTCAGGGTTTTTATATATACACACACACACTTTTTATTGCTAGTTTCAAATGAAAAGAAACTCAAAAACTTGAAGTGAAAGCCAGTTCAAACCACTGGGTTTCACGTATTTTTGTAGCATAAGAAACTGCACCCTTCACTAAGTCTGACACCCAAACCATTATTGTATGCAATGTAGTTGTACCCATGTCAGTCTCAGGATACCTTTCCCAGACCTTAAGAAGAACTGTGTGTGGCTTTGAAAGCTTGTCCCTCTCACCCACAGAAGTTGGTCCAATAAAAGATATTCTCTCACCCACTTTGTCTCACCAAAACCATTAGGCAGCCCAGCTTGGCTCAAGAGGCCCTTCCCCTTTAACAAAGCTCTCAACACACTAGGGTTCTGTTTCAAGTCTGTAGCAAAGCCAGGTGAGTTTCCTGTTTTGGGACAGGCATTGCTAGTTTTGTGCAGCTTTAGTGGAGAGCTTTTCTGAGCATGATTTTCTATGTCAGGTGTGCTGATGTGCATTACCTTGGGAGTTAGCTAGATGGTGCTGGAGCATACTTGTGTTGCTATATAAATGTGACTGGACTGAGGGAAGAGACATGGTTTCAGGGTGATCTAGAAAAAGGCGTATTTCCTGACAAGGCCCCATGCAGCGCCAGAGAGGCCATCGCAGGGTATGTCTACACTAGAAACGGGACAGTGGCACAGATACAGCACTGCAGCTGCATTGCTGTAGTATAGACACTTGCTGCAGAGACGAAAGGGATTTTCCATCACCGTAGTAAATCCACCTCTCCAAGAGGCAGTAGTTAGGTCAACAGAAGAATTCTTTCATCACCGAGAGGTGTCTGCACCAGGGCTTAAGTCATCTTAACTACATTGAAATTTTTCACAGCCCTGAGCGATCTAGTTAAACTAACCTAACTTTGTAGTGTAGACCAGCCCACAGTTATTTTCTGTATTGGACCAAGCCCCAGCTGCCAAGATGATGGAATGAGCTCAACCACAATATTGCTTACTCAAGCTACTGTCCCAGCCATTGAGAAGGGATCCATTTCTGTCTCCTTAGAGGAAAACTCCAGTGACACTCTCAAATTTCACCATATGGAATTGGCTTTGCTTTTATTGTTACTTCTGTATTAGGCAGCAACAAAAACGGATAGAACTTACTCCAGTCAGGCTGCTGTCTTCCCTGAACAGACAGGAAGTGCGGTTTAGGGTATTTATTATTAAATTGCCATTGGTGTGAGAGGTATTTTTATGAGCAAGGTGACGGTCCCTGCCCCACAATACTTACACACTCCATTTAACTGATGGGAAGAGCACTGTGGAAACTAGTTAATTAGTTAAGATGAGCTATTATCAGCAGGAGGAAAAAAAAAAACTTTTGTAGTGATAATCAAGATGGCCCATTTCAGACAGTTGACAAGAAGGTGTGAGGATACTTAACTTAAGGAAATAGATTCAATATGTGTAATGACCCAGCCACTCCCAGTCTCTATTCAAACCCAAGTTAATGGTATCTAGTTTGCATATTAATTCAAGCTCAGCAGTTTCTCGTTGGAGTCTGTTTTTGAAGTTTTTCTGTTGCAAAATTGCCACCCTTAAATCTTTTACTGAGTGGCCAGAGAGGTTGAAGTGTTCTCCTACCGGTTTTTGAATGTTAGGATTCCTGATGTCAGATTTGTGTCCATTTATTCTTTTGCATAGAGACTGTCTGGTTTGGCCAATGTACATGGCAGAGGGGCATTGCTGGCACATGATGGCATATATCACATTGGTAGATGTGCAGGTGAACGAGCCCCTGATGGCGTGGCTAATATGATTCAGTCCTATGATGGTGTCCCCTGAATAGATATGTGGACAGAGTTGGCAATGGGCCTTGTTGCAAGGATAGGTTCCTGGGTTAGTGTTTTTGTTGTGTGGTGTGTGGTTGCTGGTGAGTATTTGCTTCAGATTGGGGGGCTGTCTGTAAGCGAGGACTGGTCTGTCTCCCAAGATCTGTGAGAGTGAGGGATCATTTTTCAGGATAGGTTGTAGATCCTTGATGATGCGCTGGAGAGGTTTCAGTTGGGGGCTGAAGGTGACAGCTAGTGGCGTTCTGTTATTTTCTTTGTTGGGCCTGTCCTGTAGTAGGTGACTTCTGGGTACTCTTCTGGCTCTGTCAATCTGTTTTTTCACTTCAGCAGGTGGGTATTGTAGTTTTAAGAATGCTTGATAGAGATCTTGTAGGTGTTTGTCTCTGTCTGAGGGATTGGAGCAAATGCGTTTTTTGCAACAGAAAAGCTGCAAAAACAGACTCCAATGAGAAACTGCTGAGCTTGAATTAATATGTAAACGAGATGCCATTAACTTGGGTTTGAATAGAGACTGGGAGTGGCTGGGTCATTACACATATTGAATCTATTTCCTTAAGTTAAGTATCCTCACACCTTCTTGTCTTGTCTGAAATGGGCCATCTTGATTATCACTGCAAAAGTTTTTTTTTCCTGCTGATAATAGCTCATCTTAACTAATTAGCCTCTCACAGTTTGTTAAATAAATTTGTTAGTCTCTAAGGTGCCACAAGTACGCCTTTTCTTTTTGCGAATACAGACTAACACGGCTGCTACTCTGAAACAGTTTGTATGGTAACTTCCTACTTATCTGTATATATATATCTATATATATATATCTTACTATATGTTCTATGCTATGCATCTGATGAAGTGGGCTGTAGCCCATGAAAGCTTATGCTCTAATAAATTTGTTAGTCTCTAAGGTGCCACAAGTACTCCTTTTTGCGGATACAGACTAACACGGCTGCTTCTCTGAAACATGGATAGCAAGGCTTCTGTGCTATTGATCATTAACCTCCACAGTCTGAAGGTCAAAGAGCGAGTTACAGAACATTTTGTATTGAAACTTCCATTGCTCTCAGAGGGAAACACATGGCACAAGTGTTGATGGCGGGGAGAGGGTTGGGGGGAGTCCTCTTCTCTGGCCCCCGGCCCTAGCCCCAGGACAGCCTGCTTGCTTCACCCCAAACTCCTCATCCCTGGTGCAGCCCATGCCCCGCAGCCCCTCCTGCACCCCAAACCTCTGTCCCAGCCCAGAGCCCGCACCCAGCATCCAACCCCCTCCCACAACCCCTCCAGCACCCAAACTCACTCCCAGAGCCTGCACCCCAAACCCCTCCTGCACCCCAACTTCCTCCCAGAGCCTGCACCCCCTCCTCCATCCCAACCACCGTCCCAGCCCAGAGCCTGCACCCAGCACCCAAACTCCATCCCAGAGCCCACACCCCTTCCGTACCCAAATATCCTCCCAGAGCCTGTACCCCAAACCCCGTCCTGCACCTAAACTCCCTCCCAGAGTCTTAGGCAGGTGTGTGTGTGTGGGCAGGGGGGAAGACTTGGACCCATTCTGGGCACCACCAAAAATTATACAAACCTGACACCCCTGTCTATACCAATTAGGGTGACCAGAGATCCCGATTTTGTAGGGACAGTCCCAATATTTTGGGGCTCTGTCTTATATAGGCTCCTATTACCCCCTGACCCCCAGTCCCGATTTTTCACACTTGCTGTGTGGTCACCCTAATGCCAACGGGGGGAGAGCTCTCCCGTCAACATAATAAAACCACCTCCATGAGCAGCAGTATCTATGGTCGGTAGGAGAGCTTCTCCTGCTGACATAGCACTGGGCACACTGCCACTTATGCCAGTGACACTTATGTCGCCCGGGGGGAGTGCTTTTTCCCACTCCTGAGCGACGTAAGGTTTGCTGACATAAGTGGTAGCATAGACATGGCTTTAGTCACCTTGCCCACCATACCGCTTCTTCCAAAGCTCCATGGCAATATGGCCTTTTTGTAACCCTCTGCCCTATGATTATAAACTGACTCCGGTAGAAAGGTCACCCAGCCTGTGTGCTGGCTTCTTTTGGTCTGTGGGACTGCGATTGCACCTAAACTTGGTGTCTACAATGAACTAGGCAGGCTTTTTCTTAGGGCTTGTCAACATGGGGAAAGGTACTGGTACAATTAAACCACTGTAGTTTATACTGCTTTAAGTCCTGTCTTGACACTCTGTTCTAGAATCTGAGTGTCCACATGGGGAGTTATACCTGTATAACTATAGAACTGTGATTATACTGGTAAATTTCTCCAGGTAGACAGACGCTTAGACACCAGTGTTTGTTTTAAGGTGAATAAGCATCATCAGCTGTAAACTATTATTTTCCCCGCTGTGCCACAGACAAGCCAGTGTTGATAGGTCCCAAGCCAGTGTGATCTCTTTTTAGAACATACCAGCCTTTCACAATCACTCCAAGGATTTAAACATCTGCAACGGTTTGCTGACTCTGAGGCCTGGCTGGGTTTTTTTAACGTGAATTTGGTGACCCTCACAAATATGAAGTCTGAAATTTCTCCCTTCTGAGAAGCAAACATGGAAGTTTGTCATATATGTTGAGCCTCAGCTGCTGGCCTTTAAAACGTGCGGCCCAGCAGCAGCACTTAAACATTTAGTATTGTCAATATTTCGTGCAGACGGCAACAGCTTGTTCCACGTATGGGGAGGAAATTTCCTAGTAGGCTGTCTGCGTGTGCAGGCTTCATTGAGACACCTTCAGCAGGACTCTGTCATTAATTACTGTTCCAGTTCCCTCTGGATGCTGATGTGGCTGTTGTGGTTTTTTTTTCATGTGTGCAAAAACATTACTCTCAGAAATGTCTGTTTGGCAGGGGAAACAAGAGGCACGAGGCACTATGAAATTCTGCACCTGAGGGGAAAATTAATGTTGCTCTTCTGAAGGGTTTATAAATCTCAGCACTCATTGCCTAGGAGAGGGTTACTAAAGAAAACAGCCATGATTAAATAGATTACTATTATTTGTATTAATTAGTACCTAGGGGCTCAACTGTGGTCAGCAATGTACCTATGTACCTTACCATGGTAAGAGACAACCCCTGCTCCACAGAGCTTGCAGTCAAAGTAGACAAGACCAAAGGGTGGATTGGTATTTCCATTTTAAAGAAAGATTATGTAACTTGCCCAAGGTCACATGGAAGTCTGTGACAGAACTGGGATTTGGACCTAGATCTCCTGAGTCTTCATCTAATGCCTTGACTGCTAAACTAGTCTTCCTCTCTGTAGAAAGCATTAGCCAAATAAAATATAGTAACTCAAGGTCCTAGCAATATGTAAGAAATCTTTACTAAAGAGATGGGCCAAAGGTACAACATTTAGATCCAGATTTGGATCTTCACTCCTAGTTCGCAGGTATTCATATCCCAGGCTTTTGTTACGTTGGCAGCAGCAAAATTCAGACCCAAATCCAGGTTCACATTCAAAATTCCCTCAAAGTTCCAGAGACTTAGATCTGTGGCTTTGGTTTGATTCCCTCTCTGTGCTCTCAACTACAAAACGAAAGGCAAGGATAGATGGGGGTGGGAGGGGAACCACCACTTCAGGCATAGTAATAATAATAAACAATAGCTATTTCTTCCCTGGTGCAGGTTTTGCAGGATTTCCTGATTACCTTGACATTATTCCTACGGAAGCCATGCTCCATCCACCCACTAAGTACAGGAAATATGCTGAGTGTGTAATCCTGTCCTTCACCTTGTGTGCCTCCTATAGGATGGGGTCTAAAAGGAAACGGAATAGCTGCTGAAAGGTTCACCAGAGAGAAATTAACCCTGTAATTTTCATTTCCTTCCTGTTATTTTTGGAAGGTGGAGTTAGAGAGACTAAGGTTGTACAATGTGGAAGAGACAAAAGTAGCTTCCAAACCTAGAGGTCTTTTCTGAGTATTAAACCACTGGGATTGGCATAGCCATGAATGATACCACAGTACAGTTTCTTACAGTAGTATATAGTCTTCAAGTGTGTGGTACCTGACAAATATATGGAAATGTGGTGTGGTAGGGTTTATTATTAGTACTATACCTTTTGTATTCCAGAATCACATAGAGACCCCAGTTAGGAGTGTTGGAGCATCTGTTTGCTGGGTACTGCACAAACCCAGAGGTAGAGACAGTCCATGTAGCTAAGTAGGGTGACCAATGTCCTGATTTTATAGGGCCAGTCCCGATATTTGGGGCTTTTTCCTATATAGGGGCCTATTACCACCCACCTCCTGTCCCGATTTTTGACACTTGCTATCTGGTCAGCCTATAGCTAAGAGGGTCCAGTCTGAAGTACAAGATGCAACATGCTAGTGTAAAAAGTGAATGAAGGGAGAGGGTGGATGAAAGAAACAGGGATAGAAACACACAATTGCAGGCTTGAATCGTCCTTTCTTTTTTTAAAGATATGAATAAGCAGTAAGTAGAGATCAGAGATCCCCTACTGGCTTCTGGCCTAGCCAAGGCTGTTTTCCTTATGCAGCATGGTTGACGTGGGTCTCTCAAGAAGAAATTTAGAGGAGCACGGTGGCATTATAATTTGAATGGTGGTTTGGGAGTTTTGCCATTGGTTTCACTGGGAGTAGGATCAGACATTACATCAGGGAGGGTGTTCTATGCAGGAGGTGTTGCATGGGAGAAACTGCAAAGGTGCTTCTTGGGAGAAGCGAACGATACGGTGATGGCGATTGGTGTACTTGGCGGAGGAAGAGGAACACGTAAGATACAAGAGCCGATAAGTAATGATGGGCTATCTTGTGAAGGGCCATAGAGGGGTCAACGAGAAGCTTGACCTTGATACGGGGCTGTAGGGGGAGCTAATGGAGAGACACAAAGGGGAAGTGGTGACACAGAGAAGGGAAGTTGACCTTAGCAACAATGGTTTGAATGGACGTGAATGTTAAATGCTGTTCTAGTTTGTGTTTATAGGACAATAAGGATTAATTAGAAATCCCCTTAATAATGGTTTAATTAGTACATATGCAATCGAGATCCTATTGAATCACAAGTGAGGAAATAATTGTTTACTAAGGATGTCCTGACTGGAGGCTCCATAGCTAAAGGACAGGAAGAAACATTGAGAAGGGCAAGGTTTAGAGGTGTACTAAGACCTCAGCCCTGGAATTCCCTGTTAAGAACTGCAGATAGAAATGTTCTTCATCCAACATTTCTTTACCTGAGTGCTAGGAATGTCTGTTAGAGCAGTTCAGTAAAAGATGAAATGTCGATCAGTGACTATGTCCCACTACATTATATTGACACCACTAATCTATGTGTAGTTACACGAGACAGCAGGGAAATGAAAAAATCAAACAATTTTATACTAGAGTGCAATATATTGCACATACAGTTTCCACATTATACAGTATGTCATTTCTATAGTAGGTATATGAAGGAATAGGTTGTGGTTTATATTTGTGGTGTATTTACCTATGTGACATGTTTTCTGTGTATTGAACCTTTAAATCTCTAAAGATTTAGGAATCCATTTTGTGTTTAGTTCAATGAAGACTGTGTGGGGAGACATGCATACTACAGGAGATTTTCCTTTTGCTCCTAATTGTCAGTGTTTCTCAGTCTAAAATAAAGGTCATTCTCACTGAAAGGATCTGTCTGGGTTTGCAAAAACCCAATGGTTCTTAGTACATTTTCACCATTTAATATTGTAAACTTTAAAATTAC
Source organism: Natator depressus (assembly GCF_965152275.1). Classification (NCBI taxonomy): domain Eukaryota; kingdom Metazoa; phylum Chordata; order Testudines; family Cheloniidae; genus Natator; species Natator depressus. The sequence continues at coordinate 115,042,758 of NC_134240.1, read as the reverse complement.
TGTAGCGTGTTTGTAATGTAGTGCAACTTCAACACCTCCAACATTATGGAAATAAAATGCATTGCAAAATATACTTTGCAGATCTGGCCAGATGATTGTTTTACTCCTGGTAACTGATTCATGTATTTGTATTTTTGTAATAAAATGCAGTGTCATTCCAAAAGTAACTCAAGATATAAAAATAACTTCTGTCCTTGTGACTATTTGTTCAGTTGTTGTAAAGTTAGTGGCAGAGGTGATGTTTTCTCAAGTTAAACTTTGTAAATAATGTGTCATTTTTATTCAGCCCTGTTACGTTTTTGTTTTCGTTCTGGGAGGTGCTTTTGCCATTGTTGCAAAAGCAAAAACATCCACAATTCAACCACAGCCTTGCTCCGCCTAAATGTAACTTGATACCTACAGTACTAAATTAACCTCTGTAAACAAGGGTCTCTTCACCACATTTACCACTTGATCTTGGGTGTTTTCCTTCAAACTAAAGTTCTGTTGCACAGCATATGTTAAAGACTGTTTTAGTCATGCCTATGTACTCGTGTATGTTTACAATACACTCACCTTTTAAAAACGTTTTATGTTAGTATAAAAATCTAAACAGATCTCTTCTTGCTATTTATTGAAAGGGACACTGCCTAATATTTTGGGTTCTAGTCTTAGGCTTTCTGTTCAAAAACCAGTCGTACAAAATCTAATACTTGAAATGTTTTTGTAAGCTTTTAAAATATGACTGAACAGATTTTTGTTCGGATTTCAGCATTCCCCTGAAATATGTGCAACCCAGACATTAAACCCTTTTCCCACGAAAATGGGGAAATGAATCTGATTAATCTATTTTCACTGTCCACGTTGGAGGAAAATACAAAATGTCAACAAATAACATATATGGGGAGGAACTTTTATTTTAAAAATTTGGTCTAATCATAGAGTTAATAATTTTTCTTGTTTTGGGCAATTTTGTAAACTGGAAATAGTTTTCGTGAAAGTTTCACATTGGAAACTATGCACATTGTATGTATTTTCAGTGCAAACTGGTTTGTTTGGAAAGAAATGTAAAATTTAGAAACATGCTTTCTTTTTGACCAGTTGAAAAAGGAATCATTTTGGAAAATTTGCAACCAAATTAAAAAAAACAAACATTTTTTCTGAGCATTTTGAATTTCACCTGTTTTGCACACCTCTGTTGGTAATACAGGTAAGAAAAATGGAGCGGGAGGAGCATGGGGAGAAAAGGGCTTTGTACGTATTATTTTAAACTTGATAGTAACCCTCTAATCCTTCAGCCCTGAGTAGTGTATTCTGGGAAATATGCAAGCTAAGCATCTAAGTATAATGCAGCTCATGGGCTTATGTTGTTTCAGAATTTGTTACTAAGAAAAAAGGGTTTTCAGCCAAAAAGCTGGATTTTTTTCATTTCCAAGACAACTATTTCAGTTTGTAATGTGGTGTTTGGATTTTGTTTGCATTTGTGATCACTTGGTTTCTCTCTTTTTTTCCATTGAAGAACTTGCAGAACTGGGGGAACAGGCTCCGTCCTGCCAGTTCCTTTTTCTGACTCAACAGAATGTGCCGGCTGCAAATGTGTGCCGGGTGAGCATGACCCAGATTATTTTTCTCATTCTCCTACTCCAGTGAAACAGGAAAAGACAAATTTAGTAGAATCTCTAAAAGAAGTTTCGTGAGGAAGTGACGCTGCATGTCACACAATGCCAACTTGATGGAAGCATTTCAATTAACTAAGGGTGATTCTCAAATTGACCTTGGTGGGCTATTGGAGGCTACTGGACAGGTACAGGTACAGACATATGTTTAAATGCAGAATCTACTCTAGAAGGATCTGAAGGCTGTTGTTTTTCCATGGAGAATGTGGTGAGCAAAAGAAATAGGCTTACAATTGATAGTCAGGTTGTAACGTTTTAAAGCAAAAATGGGATGGCTGTGTGTCGAGTTTGGCAAATTAAAGGGCTTATGAGCAGAGCCAAGTGACCTATGAATCTGCTCTGAGATTAAATGAAGCTGAGGTTTTCTGACTCTTTGACTAGAGAGTGGTTCAAATCAAAACACCAGATACCAACTCCGCTCCCCAGAATTTTTGTAGTGAGCTTTTGGGGTTCCTCATAGTGGGCTGAATTTGAAACCCCAGAGTTGGGCACACACGTTAGTCAGGATGTTCAGATCTAGATCTGGACTTCGTCTCTTAGGTCTGTCTTGGCTACGGCTGGAACCTTGGCAAACCTCTTCATTCCCCACGAGCTCCAACGTGGAATTTAGGGTTTTGATGGAAAACGTGTAGTTTGTGCTGAGTTTCCCTTTGATTTTCTGGAAACTCAGCAAGGGGAGAGAGGGAAGTGAAAATCACTTTACATGGTAATGAATCATTGTGACTTTCTTGTAAAGCTACAGTTTCTGTCAGACCCACCATTCTTGTTGTCATTAGTCACCCTGAGGCTTGGGAGAGGCTGGTGGCCATTATGGGGAATCAGGAGGGAACTTTTTGCAAGTCATGCTTTGTCCAATGGTGTTTAGTTCAGCCCTTTCTAATGTCCCCAGCTATTCCACTGGGCCCTCAACGCTGCTTCAGCTTGTCTCTGGGACTCTCCATAGACCAAAACTTTAATTAACCCCCTCCCACAAGCCTCTAGAACTTTCGCTAAGTCCCAAACAAGACTGGATCCTCCCATCCCACCCTACTCACAGCTACGAAGAACTCTGAAAGATGTCAAAGACAAGCCTTGACCTCATGTGTGATTTAGTTAATTTACCACCTATTGCTCCCAGGACAAACATTGTCTGTATGCAGGAAGGCTCTGTCTTGCCCCCTAATTGAAGAGAACTCTCCAAAGTTCAGTTGTCTGGTTTTATATACCGTTTCAGTGGTGCTCTATATGTGCATCCTGCCTCACCAAACAGTCTATGTAAAGGCCTGATCCTGCAAAGGGATCCGGTCATGCTGGTGTGCAGTCCTGTTGACTCGGCAGTGGTGCTCCAGTGGAGAGGAAGGAAGGTCCAGTGGTTAGGGCACTAGCCTAGGACTTGGGAGAGCTGGGTTCAATATCCTGCTCCACCACAGACTTCTTGAGTGACTTTGGGCAGGTCACGTAGCTTCTCTCTGTCTCAGTTCCCCAGTAAAAAGGGAATCGTAGCACTGCAGTACCTCCCAGAGGTGTGGTTAGGATAAGTGCATTAGACTGTAGGTGCTCAGATAGTTATATGGCCCTCTGTCACCATAGTACCTAAGATGTCTCAATAGATAGATGCCTTTCTGTGATCGGGTCCTTGGTTAGAACAAAGGACAGTAGGTACAACATGGGCAGTGACTAGGGCTATCTTCTCTCATGCTGTCCTGACAGGCTGCCTTGAACCCCTGGCGATTACTGGGGCTGCAAAGGGAGTTGAGTTTCCATAGCCCATTCAGTCCTGGGCACCTCTGCTGAGCTATGGGTCTTTGTTAGCATTAGCATTAAACCGCGGCTGTGCTCTGATACAAGCACACCAGCTCACTGAGCTGGACCTCAGACTGCCAATTCACTCCACATAGGCTACCAAACAGCTGTCAGGTAATAAGTGCTGGGTTAGTACCAACCTGATCTGGATTAGAACTGGCAGTTTAGAGATGGAAAAGCTCTAGATCCCATTACTTATACCCTGAGCTCTCCAGTCCCCCATCTGTCACAGCTCATTACGGTGGCAATAAATATGAACTCACCCACTGTACAACTGCCTTGTCTCATTCTCCAGGCTGGGTTCACATCCTTCAAATACTTGCGGACAGTTATGTTCCCTTGCCTACAGTTATCCGGCCAAGTTGCACGTATTTCTAATCTTTCCACATTAGTCTGCCTCTGTTCTTTTTGTTGCCTGTCCCTCCAGTTTGTCAATTTCTTTCTGGTATTAGTGTGCCCAGCATTGTATACAGTATTCTAGGTGTGGTCTCACTAGGGCTGCAGGGAATATTTTCCCACATTCCCTCTCCTTTATTACTCATTATGTGCGTTGCTGAGAGCTTAATTTACTGCCCTCCGTTCCCTTTAGGCTGTAAACAAACAAATCATCTTTCTATTCTCTGGAGCCAGTCTGGAGCATTCACTGCACGGTGCTGGAGTGGCAGGCAGATAATTTTTCACCATGCTATGGCCAGTCTCCTTTTTCTTGGCTTGTAGAAAGGCTTTATTTAGTTTGACAATGATGGTAATGGTAGCTAGCAGCAGATTCTCATATACTGTGCAGGGTCTCTGGAGTGAATCAGACCTCTTAAATCAGCCTCAGCCAGGCAGCCTGGCTACCTAAATTGGTCCTGAAGCAGGAAGCAAGAAATAATTGTATTTGTACTAACATGTCACATTTTATTGGCTGCCTTAAAGACTGTCTAATCCCTCAAAGCTGAGGATGAACGGGGGCATGGGAGGCCTTTGATAAAGTGCTCAGTAGTTTTTTAAAATTATTTATTTATTTATGCCCTATTTTAAAGGGTTGCTCTGAAAACAAAAAGCATATGTAGATTCTTTTCTCATGCTACTACTGACACCTGAGACTTATTAAAACAGAAATGATTTTTAAAATCAAGCATGTGGTGCCTTTTATCACTGAATGCCGTTCCGTTGTGCTTTGCGTTTCGCTCACAGTCAACAGTGAAACTTTCTTTTTCAAGTGAGCTTCGCTTTCTGGTTCTCATGCTATTTAGATTTCCCGCAGTTGCTGGGGAATGTTTAAACAGGTTTAGTTACAAAAACACCTACGTCTTCAGCCTCAGCTATTCAACAGTGTCGCTTCAATCAGTGTGAGTGGCCGGTGGGGTTGGAGAAGGTGCTTAGGAGTTTTTCCCTCCCACCATTGGATGAAATCTCAGGCGCAGACTACACTTTTGATGGCTCTGCCTTTTCAGCATATTTTCCTGGCTCATTCATCTTCCTCCCCAGGCCGCCACGCCGTGCTTTCGTACTCGGGGCTTGTATAGATTAGGGTATTTCATACAACTGGTCAAATATTCTCTGACAGCTGTTCTTTGCTGAAAGATTGCTCTTCAGCTAAACGGAAATTGTGTTGGGAGTATTCCATTTTTGTTTACAATTTTCTGTTTGTTTTTTTTTGTGTGGCGTTTTTTGGTTAAAAACAGAAGAATGGCCAGACTGGGTCAGGCCAAAGGTCCATCTAGCCCAGCATCCTGTCTTCCGACAGTGGCCAGTGCCAGGTGCCCCAGAGGGAGTGAACAGAACAGGGAATCATCAAGTGATCCATCCCCTGTCTCCCATTCCCAGCTTCTGGCAAACAGAGGCTAGGGACACCATCCCTGCCCATCCTGGCTAATAGCCGTTGGTGGACCTATCCTCCAAGAAGTTATCTAGTTCTTTTTTAAACCCTGTTATAGTCTTGGCCTTCACAACATCCTCTAGCAAAGAGTTCCACAGGTTGACTATAAAACCTGAAAACTGAATATTTTGTGGGGAGGCCTTGGTGTCGAAATTTCGAAGAAAAATATTTCAGCTTTCATAGGAGGTTTTCAGTGTGAGGGAGAGGGGATCATTCCCTCAACCTGCTATTGTACCAATGTAATAACTACATTGAAGCAAATGTAGACTCATCGCATCAGCAAAATAGGGATTGCACTGCGGCAGTTGATCAGGGTAATCATATTAGCACAAGCCCCATTTTACACCAGTGCAATGTATCGATGCTGAGGGTGTGGTTACCCTAGTGCGAACAACCCTCTATATGGAGAGAGCCTCAGTCTCACTTTTGTACTTATGACCTCCCCCCCAGGGGTGCAACCTGGAACGGGGGTACTGCTGAGCCCTCTGTCTCATCAGCTTGGGCTTCCTTTCACACTGTGCTGCTGTGGCAAGCTGCGGACTGCTTCTGGTCCTGCGCTCACACAAAGCTTTACCCAGTCCGGGACACACCCAGCTGCAGTTACATGAAGGCTTTTCCTCAGCCACTCATGAACTAACAATAGAGAAATTTTAGACAGCTCCAGCTTCATGGTCTAGGACCCCAGAGTTGTACCATCTTGTCCTGGTCCACCCCTATGTCCACCCCTCCCTCAATGTGGAGAAGACAATGCACCAGTTTTTGTTCCTGAGCAGATTCCCCAAGGACTTCTAGAAAAACACACTGTTTTAGGTAAAAAATATACAACAAATTTATTAACTACAGAAAGATAGATTTTAAGAGCTTATACGTAATAGCGTACAGATCAAAGTAGATTACCATAAAAAATAAACAAAAACACAATCTAAATTCTCTAAACTGGATAGGATTTGAATCAAACAGTGTCTCACCCTGTTAGATAGTACAAACAGTCCACCAAGCTTCCATACACAGGCAGGCTTTCCTCTTTCCCTCCTGGGACTCCCCTTCAGTTCAGTCTTTGTTCCTTAGGTGTTTTCAGGTGCTGTGTTGTAGGGGGAGTGAGGCCAGGTGATGATGTCACTTCCCCCTTTTATATCTTCTTCCAGCTTTCTGGAAAGATCTTTTGCCGTGACATGAGTCAAACAGTCTCCATTAGGTCTGTGCTATCTCAGAGAGGTTTCCATTGTACACAGTTCCTGGGGTAATCCTTGTGAGTTGTTTGTATTCACCTCAATGAGCCATCAACATTATTTGGCCTTTTTATTGTTGTATCTGAAAGGCGGCTTATAGGTGTTCCCAACCTCACAACATGTTTCAGTGGCACACACATAGCAAAACTTCATACACAATGATAACACATACAACTTAACAGGATATTAATATTCAACAGATTGACTTTTAAAATACCTCACAAGGCATGCTTTGTACAAAACATATCATAATTATATCACTATGGTGAATGTGGAGTGCAGTGTCACAGTACTCACCTATCATCCATCAAAATTAGACAGATCTCACGTCACAAAATCATAGGACCTGATTCTTCATTCCTTGTACCTTTTATTGCATTTTGCACCAATGCGAACTGTGTGCAACGCACAACCATTCTGATCTGGTAGCAATTAGCATTCAGCCCTCACAGGTGTAAATGCCTACCCAAGATGCGAGGCAATGGAGAACCAGACCCACAGAATCTAAGAGAAAATACCCAGTGAGTCATCTAGTCTATCTCCCAGGTGGCAGAGGACTGGTCTCTGTTGTACATTTCCTGCTGTTTTGCCAAGTCTAGTTTTTAAATGTGGCAAAAGATGGGGCCTCCGTTCCATCCCTTCCTTATGAAAGGACTGCATAGAGCTCGCTATTGGGAAGGTTTTTCTGATATTCAGCCTAAATCTTCATCCCAATGCTCCTAAACATACCCCCTTTTATTATGATAGATCAATCCTCTTCCTGTTTGACACAACCACCCTTCCTGTAGGTCTGTACATTTGCCGTGACCCTGCTCAGAGTCATGGTGCTAAGATACACACATCAGACTCTTTTAGTCTTTCCTCCTACGTCAATCACTTCAGCCCTCTGGCTGTTTTTGTCACTCCTCTCTGAATTCCTTTGGCCTAATTCTCCACTGCAATGTGCCTCGTGGTAATCTACAGCTCTGCAAAGTGGGCCTATGATGCTAGCAAATTAGATTTTTCCACTCACCCCCTGGTAGCATTTATACCTGTGCAGAGTTGGTATAAAACTGCTATAAAAGGTACAAGGCAGTGGACAAACAGGCCTCATGAGTCTGTCACTTGATTCATGGCATGGATGCTCGAGGGGTGTGTGTTATTTATGATGCTGGCAGGTTGTGCAGCCAAGCGAGGTTAAAAATTAACCAGAGTATATTACGACTTATTGACCTTCTGTTGAGTCTGGCAGTTTTGGTGCACTCTTTAAAATTGAGTTGAAGAGGGGGGTGGAAATTGGAGGTCAGACCTTTATGATGTCTGCTGGTCTTAAAAGGAGTAGTGTGTGTTTCTGTTTTAAAAAAAAAAGGCCGGGGAGGGTTGGCTAGCTCTTCAGCTGGTGGACATGAATACAACTCCACTGACTTCGGAGCAGTGGTGTATATTACAACCACTATGCTGAGGATCTGACCTTTTATTTCTACCTACTTTTAACCTAGCAGCTCTTTCATCGCTGAACTGAACAGTTGGGACATTTGACTCCTTCGTCTATTTGTCAGGTGTTTAACGCCCAACAGATGTTAACAAAAACAAATGGAGATGCCAGAGATTTAAATGTAAAATTCACTTCCTTGGTCCAGGGACCCCTTGATGCCAACTGGCAGAGGGTCCAGGGGTGCATAGGATTTTACAGTGATCCCCTGGGTCAGCTATGTGAATAATAGGGTAGCTGGTGAGGTCTCTGAGAACCAGTTGCCAACTGGTTGTCATAATCATTGTGAGATGTATGGAGGGATAATATTTAAGCAGTTATGTATCTATTAAAATTATGTTCTTAAGGTCTTGGAGTTAAGACAGATCACCAGGAGGTGCCATACCTCAAAAATGTCCCTTTCAAGTAGGAGGTAACTGACACCTATCTCTCTGTCTGACCATTTGTGTATTGGACACCTCAAAATGTCTGTCTATTTGTATACTGAGCCTGGTACGAATTGAGAGATTGCAAAATCTCCAAGACAGGTAACCTACAGGAAGAAACCAAGAGTAATGGGTGTCCTGTTTATGGATAAAGACAAAGGATTGTTCTGGTGTATCTTGGAATGCAAAGGAACACACTGGATCCTTCACCTAGTAGGCAAGCTGCTCACATACATATCTTACGAAAGAAGGGTCATAGCCTGCCTGCCTGTAAAATGCTGCAAGGATTTGCGGTGACTTTGTTAGACATGGGAGTATTTTGTTAATTAAGTCTAGGCTCTGGAATGCGTGTTATGATTTTATATGTAACCATTTGTTTCCAATACTCCTACTTGCTACTACTTGAATCTCTGTGCTTTATTAAATAAACCTGGCCTATATTTCTCTAATCTAAGTGCTGAGAGTTAAGTGGAACAGAGATCACAGATGAAAATGGTAAGATGGGGTGTAGTGTTTCTTTGCAAACAGCAGAGCAGTGAACACTGAGAGCATCCAGTGGATCACTGGGGACTACAAGGCCTAGAGGGAGTGCTTGTGTTGCCCACAGCTGGTGGAGTTGGGGAGCTGACCCCCAGCAGGCACAGACGAGCCTCCCTCACGCTAAGGGCAGATGATGGAGAGTTGCCTCACAACCCTGTGTGCCCCCGAGAAGCGTCGCACTTCCCTTCTCAGGCAGGGCTCACTTGCTAGGTATCTGTGACGTTGTCTTGCTGGTTTTCCAGTTGTCTATAGAGTCTTCCAGGAAATGCAAAGCAAGATGAGATCTGAATTTCTAAAATTAAAAAAATGGGGCGTGAAAAAAACTGCCAAGCCTCCGACGCCTTTTTTTATCCTCCAGAAAAAGACTGATAAAAGGCCACCTGCTCTCGTTTTCCTTTGCATGTCACCATGTAACAAGTCCTTGGATGCTCTTGATCTGCAGGTATGTGCAGAAGCACTGTTGGCTTTGAAAACTGTTCTGTGGAAAGGGAACACTTTTCCTCATCAGCAGAGAAATATGTCTGCAGAAACCTATCCAAACACTTGTGCTAAAGGGGCCAATTAAGTCGAGCCAAGCACAATGCATATTAGATGGATAGTAATGGCCCGCACTGTTGGTCTTATCTGACGCCTATGCTTGCTCTTTCCTTCTAGAGCCTAATACTGGCGGTGTTTTCCTCCAGTGTTGAATGTGATGCCATAATATGAAGAAAAGGAACATACAAGGAGCCGCACTGACCTGGGTTAAACCAATGTTTTTATGAGCCTTAAATAATAAAAAAAATTGGCCCAGGAAAATCGTGTGGTGCAATTTGCTATCATTCGATTAAAATCATCCTTTCCTGTTGTGCATCAAGCCCAGTTTCTGAATTCAGAAGGTCTTTACTGGGATGGGTGAGTCATGCACCTGATAAGAAAATACACCTATTTTTAGGCAGATATAGTAGCTCTATGGTTACCAAAGTAAACAAATGTTTCATTTCTACTCTTTATGGCTAGTAGCATGGGAAGGTTGCTGGGAACTTGAGCAGCTAGGATCTGATCCAAAGTCCACTGAAGTCAATGGAAAGAGATTCCTTGATTTACAGTGGGCTTTGGCTGAGGCTGTTAGCTAGGGAGGCCAGGGAAGGCTGTGAGGTCAGGGAAGGCTAGTGCCATGGTTAAGGTACTAGCCTGGAACTTGGGAGATCCCAGTTCAATTCCCATGTTTGCCACAAACTTCCCCTGAGACTTTATGTCTCAGTTCCCCCTCACTACAATGGGAATAATAGTAGTTCCCATATGAGTGTTGAGGTACTACGGTAATGAGGGATCTACAAGGCCCTAAGATAGATAAGTGCTGAGTGCTCTTGATTTCAAATGGAAGTTGAGATGTTGAGTGCCTGATGAGATTGGACCTAATTGACTATCCTTTGAAGGATCCTTGGGTCAGCAACTTGGACCTTCCTTAAAAATAACAAATAGGGAAGAAGGATTTGTTCCATCTCCTCAGCGCAGAACATTTTGTTTTATCCAGGGCCAGCCTTAGGGGTGGGTGATGTGGGTGACTGCCCAGAGCACCATGCTCAAGGAGGTGCCATGGTCAGCTCCCCAACTCCCATACAGCCAGCCCAAGGCCCCTTTAACCCCTGAGTGCTGGACCGGGAGCCGTGGAGAAACAGCCCCGGCCAGGGGCTCCTAATGTGCATTGGGCTCCAGCTACTAGTCCTGGATGACCTGGGGAGGGATGGGACTTCCTCTTCCTCTGCATAGGCTGCTTCTGGGACAGGGTCAGACCCACCTCCAGGAACCTCCCCTGACTGCAGGAAGCTCTTCACACCCTCCCCCCACACTTCCTGCCCCCATTGCTACTCAGCTGTGGGGGGAAGAGTCACTGTACAGAGAGCTTTCTGCCCCCCTCCCCATCTGCCCAACCTCCGTGCATCTGGAGTCAAAGAAATGGCGCCAAAATACAAGTCTGTGCAGGGCAAATTCACCCAGGGAATTTTCCCTAAGACTGGCCCTGGTTGTGTTTCGACTTAGTGCTGTGGTGTAGAAGCAACACGGGAACCTGGCAGGCCCTTCTGTCACTCTACAGGTTAGCGACTGGCACACTCCAATCCTTGAGCCCTCTAAGCATCTCCCTGAAGTGTCCAGCTGCTGGTCCACTGGACATTCAGTGTTCACAGATTCACTGCTTCCAAAGAAACAGTACATCCCAGCTGATCAGCTCCACCTCGGGTCACCACTCTGCCAAACATACAACACTTAATTAACAAGGTACTCCAATATCTAACCAAGTGCTGCTCATGCAAAATTGTTGCAGTGTTTTACAGTCAGGCTGGCTCTGACCCTCCTTTTGTGAAACAAACACGGTCAGCTTGCCTCCTTGGTGAAGGATCCCATGTGTTTCTTTGCATTCCGATATACAGTAGAACCTCAGAGTTACGAACACCAGAGTTACGAACTGACCAGTCAACTACACACCTCATTTGGAACCAGAAGTACGCAATCAGGCAGCAGCAGAGACCCAAAAAAAGCAAGTATAGTACTGTGTTAAATGTAAACTGCTACGTATATAAAGGGGAAGCAGCAGTTTTCTTCTGCATATTAAAGTTTCAAAGCTGTATTAAGTCAATGTTGAGTTGTAAACTTTTGAAAGAACCACCATAAGGTTTTGTTCAGAGTTACGAACATCCTCCATTCCCAAAGTGTTCATAACTCTGAGGTTTTTTACTGTACACCAGAACAATCCGTTGTTTTTATTCATAAACAGGACACCCCTCTGCTCTTTGTTTCATCCTGTAGTTTTCCTCTTGTGTAGATTTCACAATCTCTTCTGTCGCCCTGGCTAAGTATGCAAAATAGGCACACATTGTGAGGTATACAATCCAAAATGGCCAGACAGAGAGGGAGTTATCTACAGCCTGAAAGGAACATTTACGAGATAGGTTTCAGAGTAGCAGCCGTGTTAGTCTGTATTCGCAAAAAGAAAAGGAGTACTTGTGGCACCTGAGAGACTAACCAATTTATTTGAGCATAAGCTTTCGTGAGCTACAGCTCACTTCATCGGATGCATACTGTGGAAAGTGTAGAAGATCTTTTATACACACAGAATGATCTTTGTGTGTATAAAAGATCTTCTACACTTTCCACAGTATGCATCCGATGAAGTGAGCTGTAGCTCACGAAAGCTTATGCTCAAATAAATTGGTTAGTCTCTCAGGTGCCACAAGTACTCCTTTTCCATTTACGAGATATGGCACCTCCCGGTGACTGGCCTTAGCTCCAAGACCATAAGAACATCATAAACAGTACTGATACATAACTCCTCCAGTATTATCTGTACAGAATTTCACAATGATTATGAGGACCAGTGGGATATGGCTATCGGTACAGACCTTACATGCCACCCTTTGGGGAACTAATATGCATTTTTCCAACCTAGGTGATCCCTGTAAAATCCTATGCACCCCCTCTACTTCTTGGCACCAGGAGGTCCCTGGGTCACAAGTATCTCATCACTTCATTTGCCTTCCAAGTCCTGAGTTCAAGGTTCTGTTTTTCACCTGCCTCTGTTGACGGCACAGTCCATGCCTCAAGTGCATTTAGGAGGTACATCATAAGCACCTGAAAATACATCAGGAAAATTCAGGGAAATGCTTCCTGCTCTGTTGTAAGCATTGGTTTCACCACTGATGATAGCAGGGGAATCATGAAATCTGAAGCAGAGAGGCTTGGGGGAAAGTGAAATGGGAACTGATGCATCTCACACATTGGAAACGGAAATATATTTGTGTGGCTCTAAAGGTGAAATCTTGTCCCCCATGGAGTTATGGGGAGTCAGGCCATAGACTTCATTGGAGCCAGGATTTTACTCTGTATTCTGTGAATGAGATGGGATCTTCAATATACACATATTTTGCATTACAAACACACTCCTATTTATATAACTGTGTTCATTACCACAGTGCCTTGGGACCAGCTCTGTACAGACAGAGTAGTAGGTGGTGTCTGTCCAAAAGACCTTATGATCTAAATATGCACCTGAGACCCAGGGTGAGGGGAAGGGGTAGAGCACACAAGCAGAGCCATCCATGTAATGTTTCTTTTGTCTTTATTGATTGGTGGGTGGGTGAGTCGGTCAGTCCTGGATTTACTTAAGCACCATCCCCATTTTTTCCCTTTATCCCCCATTCTCAAAAGTTCTGCATTGCCATGTCTGTGTGCTGTGATACAGAGACTCCCTCTGTAATCCATCCACACCACGCTGTGCAGCCAGGGGCCATTCAGAGACGTGCAAAAGAGAAGCTATCTCTTTCCCAGGAGATAAGCTCTTTGCCTTCACACCAGCACCCACAGCCTCTCCCTTACTGGGAGTGAGTGACAAGATCTGGATTCCAGACCGTAGAAGTTACAGGCACACACAGTTGCCATGCTCCCGCTGCTGAACACACCCAGGGTGTGTTGTGTAACATGCAAAGGGAAGTTTGCAGACAGAGTAGCAGGATCGTGTGGGGTAGTGGTGCCACGCTTTGATTGTGTCACACGCTCAGACACATGATCTCTCTGGTACAGACAGCCCACAGTGTTATGTGCTGTACTGCAAGTACAGTAAGCCATAGAGGACATTAATCAATTAATTGTGTACCTGGAGTGCTAGCAAGGCACAAATCATTAGTGAATGAAATGGCCAGACTAGCTTAGCTGCCTGTCCATGCAGCCCCAGGTTGGGCTTTTTCAGAACACACAGGGAAATCCTTTTAACTTTAAAAACAGAAACTGGTTCTTGGAAACTGACTCATTGGCTATTGGCTTCATTTTCTAAAGGTTGCAAGCAAACCTCAGCTGATACTTCTACAGGGTGTGACACCTGCTGATCTAACCAGGTAACAAACAAATCATTGTCTACAAAGGAACCCAGCAATTACCCTGCCATGCAGCTATTTACAGCAGGCACAGTAGGATAAACCTGTTTGTCTGCTAGTGTAAAAAAAAAGCTGATTTATTATCAGACTTCTGCGGAATTTCAGGGCCAGACCTAATTTTATGTCTTCACCGAATGGTTTAATGGATTTTAAAGGGTATTTATAGAACCATCCTGCTAGAGGTCAGAAAACATATTCCCGAATATGTATGCACTGTGTGTATGGCCTCCAAAAAATCTGTTTCAGAGTAACAGCCGTGTTAGTCTGTATTTGCAAAAAGAAAAGGAGTACTTGTGGCACCTTAGAGACTAACCAATTTATTTGAGCATAAGCTTTCGTGAGCTACAGATGCATACTGTGGAAAGTGTAGAAGATCTTTTTATACACACAAAGGATGAAAAAATACCTCCCCCCACCCCACTCTCCTGCTAGTAATAGCTTATCTAAAGTGATCACTCTCCTTACAATGTGTATGATAATCAAGTTAGGCCATTTCCAGCACAAATCCAGGTTTTCTCACCCCTCCCTCCCCCCCCCCCCCAAACCCACTCTCCTGCTGGTAATAGCTTATCTAAAGTGACCACTCTCCTTACAATGTGTATGATAATCAAGGTGGGCCATTTCCAGCACAAATCCAGGGTTTAACAAGAACGTCTGAGGGGGGGGGGCGGGTAGGAAAAAACAAGGGGAAATAGGTTACCTTGCATAATGACTTAGCCACTCCCAAATCTTGGGAGACAGGCCAGTCCTTGCCTACAGACAGCCCACCAACCTGAAGCAAATACTCACCAGCAACCACATACCACACAACAGAACCACTAACCCAGGAACCTATCCTTGCAACAAAGCCCGTTGCCAACTGTGCCCACATATCTATTCAGGGGACACCATCACAGGGCCTAATAACATCAGCCACACTATCAGAGGCTCGTTCACCTGCACATCCACCAATGTGATATATGCCATCATGTGCCAGCAATGCCCCTCTGCCATGTACATTGATCAAACTGGACAGTCTCTATGTAAACGAATAAATGGACACAAATCAGATGTCAAGAATTATAACATTCATAAACCAGTCGGAGAATACTTCAATCTCTCTGGTCACGCGATTACAGACATGAAAGTTGCGATATTACAACAAAAAAACTTCAAATCCAGACTCCAGCGAGAAACTGTTGAATTGGAATTCATTTGCAAATTGGATACAATTAACTTAGGCTTGAATAGAGTCTGGGAGCGGCTAAGTCATTATGCAAGGTAACCTATTTCTCCTTGCTTTTTCCTCCCCCCCCCCCCCCCGCCCCGACGTTCTTGTTAAACCCTGGATTTGTGCTGGAAATGGCCCACCTTGATTATCATACACAATGTAAGGAGAGTGGTCACTTCGGATAAGTATTACCAGCAGAAGAGTGAGTTTGTGTGTGTGGGGGGGGGGGTGAGAAAACCTGGATTTGTGCTGGAAATGGCCCAACTTGATTATCATACACATTGTAAGGAGAGTGATCACTTTAGATAAGCTATTACCAGCAGGAGAGTGGGTGGGGGGAGGTATTTTTTCATGCTTTGTGTGTATAAAAAGATCTTCTACACTTTCCACAGTATGCATCCGATGAAGTGAGCTGTAGCTCACGAAAGCTTATGCTCAAATAAATTGGTTAGTCTCTAAGGTGCCACAAGTACTCCTTTTCTTTTTGCAAAAAATCTGTGAAAAGAACATGAAGGTCGCCAAGTCAAGCTCTCAGAAATTAGGAGATGCCAGAATTAGGGTTGCCTGGGCCTTAATTCAACCCTCTTGTGCGTTGTGCATTTTGATGGTTACATGATCACATGCAACTTTTTCCAAAGTTTAGTGCGTCTGTTCTAAAATATTGTGCTATTCGGCCATTATGACCTAAATCAATTTGTAATTGGGGGGGCCAGGTGGTTCAGCAAGCTGGTGGTGGGCTGTTGAGACTTTCACCTTGAAGGCACCAGTTCAGATCTACTCCAGTTTGGCTGAACTCGAAAACTGTCCTCACTAGCTGGCTGTTGACATGGCCTGTGTAAAATGAGTGTAGGGTCGCTTCAAATGCACTTGGACAAGTATCCCCTTTCTTTGCTCCCCCACTCCTCAATTGGCACTGACTGGTACCATTTTGTTGGCACTCTCATCAGAGATGTCAAGGAATGAATGCATTACCAAGCCTGAGCTACCCTCCTGTGGAGCTGGTCCCTTGACGTCATGGCTGAGGCATGTTGGCAGGGCAGGATGGGGGGGAAATGCCCTGTTGCTGAATATGCGGGTCCTATGATGTGGGTAAACATGAATTTAGCTTCCATCACAATCAGCCTGGCACTTTTCACCATCACTAGATATAAATCAGGGGAGAAATGGGCAGTATTTGGGGTGGCTCTTGGCCAATATTGAGAGGTGGATGTTTGTGGCAAATTGGTAGAATCTACTTTGGGAGCAGAAGGGGAGCTATCGCAGCAGAACTTCATGACTGTGTACCAAAGCAGCAGCTATTTGCATGGGCTTTGTGGCACGGCACGAACCCGAGACGAGGGAGAAACTCACTACATAGCCTGTCCTTGCAGAATTTCAAGCTCAGGTTTGGATAGTCTGAGCGAGCATCAGAATTTTGGCTATGCTGGTGCAAACCGAGCTTGAGCTCTGAACCTTTTGGAGAGTCAGACATCACCAGTGGGAGGAAGGAGGACCTTGTGGTTAAGGCATTGACTAGTACTCGGGAGATCTGGGATCAACTGGTGCCTCTGATACTGAGTTTCCGAGGAACCTGGGGCCAAGTCACTTAGTATCTCTGAGTTCCCCATTTATAAAGGGGGGATATTGATATTCCCTTTCTCCCACACTTTGTCTTGTCTCCTTAGACTGTAAGTTCTTCCAGGCAAGGCCAGTCTCTTAACATGTGAATATACAGCATCTAGCACAATAGGTCTCTGCTGTCATTGGGGCCTCTACTGGAAGGGGAATAAATAACTATTCAGTGTTCTTTCCCATTTATTCTTACAGGCTCGTTTTCTCTTCCCTTCCCTTTCTCTAGTTGGGCTTTACAGTGATTGTCAGGTTAGGGGTGCACTGACATCTGAATGCTTTGTGCAAGAGATCCTGCCTGGCGACAATAATTTATCCCCTGAGGTCTGTGTTCTTATCAGAGAGGCGAAACACTCCTCTGCTAGGGGAATAATTCATTAGGCAATACTTTTTTTTTTTCCATGTCACAAGTCAGTCCCAAAGGAAAGGTCTTTGCCCCATGGCTATTTCAGCTTATTAAAGATACCTTTCAAGACACGGATGAGTGAGCAGTTTGAATAAAAGATTCAGGATTCTTTGCCCAAAACTTGAACCATCACCTTTTCTTTTTTAGAAATGGGCCCCAACTTAAACTTCAGATCTGAATGATCCTGGACTCTGAACAAGTTTGGGTCCAAACTTTGTGACTTTCCCCTATATCTGCATTGGGCCAAAGCAAGACTTCTGATCCAAAACCTCCTGAACTTTGGAGCAGTTCAGGTCCAGAGACAAACGTTGCCCCTTGGCTCTATCTCTTTCTTTTCATAAAGTTCAGGAAATGTTGTTGAATGTCTTATTTTTGCTGTCCATGCCCATGTCCATGGCGTAAGGGCAGTTGGCTGTGCAAACTGACCAAAGGTAGAAAGTACCAAGAATCTCACATGAAACCTTGTTCCTTTGGGATTTCCAGCCTAAGTTTGCAGACCCAAGAGCTTGAGGTCATTTGAATAGGCCAGACTTTGTGGAGCTTCTCTGAAACTGAAGCTGAGTTTGGATGGAAGTTTTGGTGTTTGCCTATTGTTTCTTTGGATTTCCACCAGTATCTTCAGCTTCTTTTGATTTCTATTGTTCCACCATTTAATTACATAAAGAATTACCAGGTAGAATGTGTGCCTGCCTCCTTAATAGATGGTTCATTATACAGGGAGGGAAACAGAAAGGACAAAAGCTTTATGTGCCAACAGCCCTGTCACAATCTTACTGTGCTTAAGAGGTGAAAGATGAGAGTAACCCGTCTGTTCTAATTATAGCCGGATGGGCCATGGTCTAGGTATGCTAAGGCCTGTGCTGGCTGGGGAATTGCAGCGATTGCCCTGTTGATATAATGGCGATGAATTGCCTAATAAAGTCCTTGTATTCAGCTGAACAGAGGGAAAGCTTCCCCTCACCCCCCATTTAAAACCACTTGTATAACTTTCACGTTAAGCTTAGCCTCTCTCTGGGAATTGCTGGCTGAAAGGAGAATTGCTGGCTATGCAGTGACGTATCTGGGTCTACATGCTGCTGGCCTTGGAAGGCAGACGTGACGAACCTAATTTCTCATTTTGAAAGTACTATAACATTGGAGTACTTATGGTATTTTGGCCTATCACTGGATCATCTGAGCACCTTGCCAGACTAGAAATGTCTCAAGAGAAATCACTTTTATCATTGGTTCTGGCTAGAACCAGAAAGTCCAGGAGTGAGTGAAAAATTAAAAGGTAAATAGTACAGATGGACTCATACAAAAACCTCTGCTCCAAATAGCCTTGAATTTTGGGAAACTTTGGATATCATCTTTTGTGTCTGGCCCCCAGGCACTATCATGGGTTAAAGCAAACCTTTAGATTTGAACACCCCAAATGTTGAGAACGTTTGCATTGGATCTGAACTTTGTGGCTTGGGCTCAACCCTAGAAAATATTTGTTTTTAAAAGGTAAACTATTTTGAACTCCAAAGAGTTTGATTCAGGATCTACATAAACTTGAACCTCCATACTAGTTGTCAGCCTTCAGGGCAGTGCTAAATCAGGCTGGGCTCATGTTAGGTATGCTCCAGTATACCAACAAGTCATTGGGCAACATCCCAGAATCACTGGGTGAAATTCTGTGGCCTGTGTGATACAGGAGGGCAGATTAGATGATCACAGTGGACTCTTCTGCCTCTCAAAATCTAAGCATCTGTGCAGCACTAGTTTCTGTTCAGTCCATTATCTGAGTATCCCTATTGCCTCACCACCTTGTTTTTTAATCCTGCACATTTCCCATGTATAACCCAAAAGATCCTGAGTTGCAAAGTTTAAAATTAACTTTTCCATTCCGTGAGATGACCCCGGCTTTTTATAATAAACTGCACTGCAGGGGGAGGAGACTTTTCATTAGGGTGCAACCACTGATGATTTTTAATGAATTCTCCATGTAATGTTCTGTTCTGCTGGCTTGTGCCCCCTGTAATTATTTTCGGAAGCCCATAGAGGTACAGTTCAGCTAACATTCTACCAGCTCATTACGACCCTGGGTTAGAATACCCAGTTAAAGCGGTGATATCCCTGGAGTCTCAAGAAGATGTACTGGAGATGCCAAAAACATCAGATGTGTTCTCTGAGCATGTTGGTGTTTGTGTTTTCAGCACTGCTTCAGTTTTCAGATTCCTTGGAGGGATAAGGTTGCTGCTGAATTGTCAGAATCGTCCTAAGATGCTGACTTCAGGTTGCTGCCACCGGCCTCATTACGTTAATGAGAGATATTTTAAGGAATACAAATAATCTGGTATTTACGTTTTCAGAGAGTGAATGGGCTTACCCAGCAGTTTTTATTTTGTGAGACTCTTTTAATGTTCAGCTTAGAAAGAGCTGACCATCTAGATCACCCACCGCTCCCTGGCTAGAATTAAGCTGGTTATTATTTGCTGCCTGCAATGTTCTTGTCTCTGCCAAGTGCACCAGCAGATCGCCTCTGTCCCTGAAGAGCTCACGATCTAAGATTTCCAGTAAACCTCAGCATATCTTTCAAACTGAAATACACAAGCTGAACAAATGAGGGATGGCCAAAGTGAGCCTCAGCCTGAACTATGGGCCTCAGCTTTAATATGTATGGAGAGGATGGAATCCAGCATGCAGTGTTCCATCTTTGAATCTGAATGGCCTGTGAGTATGCTTTCAATCAGTTCCATGGTCTGCAAATCTCACCCCTTGGAAATTGCCAGTGTGGCCCTTAGGGTATGTCTACACTACGAAATTAGGTCGAATTTATAGAAGTCGGTTTTGTAGAAAGCGTTTTTATACAGTCCATTGTGTGTGTCCCCACACAAATGCTCTAAATGCATGTAGTCAGTGGAGTCTGTCCACAGTACCGAGGCAACCATCGACTTCCGGAGCGTTGCACTGTGGGTAGCTATCCCACAGTTCCCACAGTCTCCGCTGCCCATTTGAATTCTGGGTAGAAATCCCAGTGCCTGATGGGGCTAAAACATTGTCGTGAGTGGTTCTGGGTACATATCGTCAGGCCCCCCTTTCCTCCCTCCGTCCGTGAAAGCAAGGGCAGACAATCGTTTTGCGCTTTTTTTCTTGAGTTACCTGTGCAGATGCCATACCACGGCAAGCATGGAACCCGCTCAGCTAACCGTCACCATATGTCTCCTGGGTGCTGGCAGACACGGTACTGCATCGCTACACAGCAGCAGTTTATTGCCTTTTGGCAGCAGACAGTGCAGTATGACTGGTAGCCATCGTCAACGTAGTCCAGGGTGCTCTTTTAACTGACCTCGATGAGGTCAGGGGTCCCTGGGCAAACATGGGAGT
Source organism: Natator depressus (assembly GCF_965152275.1). NCBI lineage: Eukaryota > Metazoa > Chordata > Testudines > Cheloniidae > Natator > Natator depressus. The sequence continues at coordinate 115,022,310 of NC_134240.1, read as the reverse complement.
GATTCAGCCAGGTCATTACCCTTTTAAGTTTCGTCTCATGGCAATTCAGTCCTACTGGCAGTGCACTGTCTTTTAATCTGCAGCCAGCAGAAGACGATGGCCAGCAGTTATACTGCACCGTCTTCTGCCGGGCACCCAGGAGAGGACAATGGCTAGCAGTCGTACTGCACAGTCTGCTGCCAGCAAGATGTATAAAGATAGATGAAGTGGATCAAAACAAGAAATAGACCAGATTTGTTTTGTATTCATTTTCTCCTCCCTCCCTCCATGAAATCAACAGCCTGCTAAACCCAGTTTTGAGTTCTATCCTTGAGGGGGCCATTTTGTTTCTCGCAAAGCCACCCCCTTTGTTGATTTTAATTCCCTGTAAGCCAACCTTGTAAGCCATGTTGTCAGTCGCCCCTCCCTCCATCAGGACAACGGCAGACAATCGTTCCGTGCCTTTTTTCTGTGCAGACGCCATACCACGGCAAGCATGGAGCCTGCTAGGATCACTTTGGCAATTAGGAGCACATTAAACACCACACCCATTATCCAGCAGTATATGCAGCACCAGAACCTGGCAAAGCGAAACCGGGCGAGTAGGTGACGTCAGCGCGGTGACGAGAGTGATGAGGACATGGACACAGACTTCTCTCAAAGCACAGGCCCTGGCAATGTGGGCATCATGGTGCTAATGGGGCAGGTTCATCGGTGAAACGCCGATTCTGGGCTTGGGAAACAAGCACAGACTGGTGGGACCGCATAGTGTTGCAGGTCTGGGACAATTCCCAGTGGCTGCGAAACTTTCGCATGCGTAAGGGCACTTTAATGGAACTTTGTGACTTGTTTCCCCTGCCCTGAGGCGCAAGAATACCAAGATGAGAGCAGCCCTCACAGTTGAGAAGTGAGTGGCAATGGCCCTGTGGAAGCTTGCAACGCCAGACAGCTACCGGTCAGTCGGGAATCAATTTGGAGTGGGCAAATCTACTGTGGGGGCTGCTGTGATGCAAGTAGCCAATGCAATCAAAGATCTGCTGATATCAAGGGTAGTGACCCAGGGAAATGTGCAGGTCATAGTGGATGGCTTTGCTGCAATGGGATTCCCTAACTGTGGTGGGGCCATAGACGGAACCCATATCCCTATCTTGGCAATGGAGCACCAAGCCGGCGAGTACATAAACCGCAAGGGGTACTTTTCAATAGTGCTGCAAGCACTGGTGGATCACAAGGGACGTTTCACCAACATCAACGTGGGATGGCCAGGAAAAGTACATGATGCTCGCATATTCAGGAACTCTGGTCTGTTTCAAAAGCTGCAGGAATGGACTTTATTCGCAGACCAGAAAATAACCGTTGGGGATGTTGAAATGCCTATAGTTATCCTTGGGGAGCCAGCCTACCCCTTAATGCCATGGCTCATGAAGCCATACACAGGCAGCCTGGACAGTAGTCAGGAGCTGTTCAACTACAGGCTGAGCAAGTGCAGAATGGTGGTAGAGTGTGCATTTGGTTGTTTAAAAGCACGCTGGCGCAGTTTACTCACTCAGTTAGACCTCAGCGAAACAAATATTCCCACTGTTATTACTGCTTGCTGTGCACTCTGCAGTATCTGTGAGAGTAAGGGGGAGACGTTTATGGTGGGGTGGGAGGTTGAGGCAAATCGCCTGCCTGCTGGTTACCCACAGCCAGATACCAGGGCGGTTAGAAGAGCACAGGAGGGCACAGTGTGCATCAGAGAAGCTTTGAAAACCAGTTTCATGACTGGCCAGGCTACGGTGTGAAAGTTCTGTTTGTTTCTCCTTGATGAAACCCCCCACCCCTTGGTTCACTCTACTCCCCTGTAAGCTAACCACCCTCCCCTCCTCCCTTCGATCACCGCTTGCAGAGGCAATAAAGTCATTGTTGCTTCACATTCATGCATTCTTTATTAATTCATCACACAAATAGGGGGATAACTGCCAAGGTAGCCCGGGAGGGGTGGTGGAGGAGGGAAGGACAAGGCCACACAGCACTTTAAAAGTTTAAAACTTTAAAACTTATTGAATGCCAGCCTTCTGTTGCTTGGGCAATCCTCTGGGGTGGAGTGGCTGGGTGGCCGGAGGCCCCCCCACCGTGTTCTTGGGCATCTGGGTGAGGAGGCTAGGGAACTTGGGGAGGTGGGCGGTTGGTTACACAGGAGCTGTAGCGGCGGTCTGTGCTCCTGCTGCCTTTCCTGCAGCTCAACCATACGCTGGAGCATATTAGTTTAATCCTCCAGCAGCCTCAGCATTGAATCCTGCCTCCTCTCATCACGCTGCTGCCACCTTTCAGCTTCAGGCCTCTCTTCAGCCCACCACTTACTCTCTTCAGCTCGCCACCTCTCCTCCCGGTCATTTTGTGCTATCCTGCACTCTGACATTGTCTGCCTCCACGCATTCGTCTGTGCTCTGTCAGTGTGGGAGGACAGCATGAGCTCAGAAAACATTTCATCGCAAGTGCGTTTTTTTCGCCTTCTAATCTTCGCTAGCCTCTGGGAAGGAGAAAATCCTGTGATCCTTGAAACACATGCAGCTGATGGAGAAATAAAAAGGGACAGTGGTATTTAAAAAGACACATTTTATAGAACAATGGGTACACTCTTTCAGGGTAAACCTTGCTGTTAACATTACATACATAGCACATGTGCTTTCGTTCCAAGGTCACATTTTGCCTCCCCCCACCGCGTGGCTACCCCCTCAACTCTCCCCCCTCCCCGTAGCTAACAGCAGGGAACATTTCTGTTCAGCTACAGGCAAACAGCCCAGCAGGAACGGTCACCTCTGAATGTCCCCTTAAGAAAAGCAACCTATTTCAGCCAGGTGACCATGAATGATATCACTCTCCTGAGGATAACACAGAGAGATAAAGAAAAGATGTTGTTTGAAGGCCAGCAAACATATACTGCAATGCTTTGTTCTACAATGATTCCCAAGTATGTGCTGCTGGTCTGGAGTGGTAAAGTGTCCTACCATGAAGGAAGCAATAAGGCTGCCCTCCCCAGAAACCTTTTGCAAAGGTTTTGGGAGTACATCCAGGAGAGCCGCGAATGCCAGGGCAAATTAATCCTTTCACATGCTTGCTTTTAAACCATGTATAGTATTTTAAAAGGTACACTCACCAGAGGTCCCTTCTCCGCCTGCCGGGTCCGGGAGGCAGCCTTGGGTGGGTTCGGGGGGTACTGGCTCCAGGTCCAGGGTGAGAAACAGTTCCTGGCTGTCGGGAAAACCGGTTTCTCCGCTTGCTTGCTGTGAGCTATCTACAACCTCATCATCATCATCTTCCTTGTCCCCAAAACCTGCTTCCGTGTTGCCTCCATCTCCATTGAAGGAGTCAAACAACACGGCTGCGGTAGTGGTGGCTGAACCCCCTAAAATGGCATGCAGCTCATCATAGAAGCGGCATGTTTGGGGCTCTGACCCAGAGCGGCCGTTCGCCTCTCTGGTTTTCTGGTAGGCTTGCCTCAGCTCCTTAAGTTTCACGCAGCACTGCTTCAGGTCCCTGTTATGGCCTCTGTCCTTCATGCCCTGGGAGATTTTGACAAATGTTTTGGCATTTCGAAAACTGGAACGTACTTCTGATAGCACGGATTCCTCTCCCCATACAGCGATTAGATCCCGTACCTCCCATTTGGTCCATGCTGGAGCTCTTTTGTGATTCTGGGACTCCATCATGGTCACCTCTGCTGATGAGCTCTGCATGGTCACCTCTGCTGATGAGCTCTGCATGGTCACCTGCAACTTGCCACGCTGGCCAAACAGGAAATTGAAATTCAAAAGTTCGCGGGCCTTTTCCTGCCTGCCTGGCCAGTGCATCTGAGTTGAGAGTGCTGTCCAGAGCGGTCACAATGGAGCACTCTGGGATAGCTTCTGGAGGCCAATACCGTCTAATTGTGTCCACAGTACCCCAAATTTGACCTGGCAAGGCCGATTTCAGTGCTAATCCCCTTGTCGGGGGTGGAGTAAGGAAATCGATTTTAAGAGCCCTTTAAGTCGAAAAAAAGGGCTTTGTCATGTGGACGGGTTCAGGGTTAAATCGATTTAACCATGCTAAATTCGATCTCAACTCCTAGTGTAGACAAAGGCTTAGTGAAGGAAAGATGGACTGGTCATCTAACGTAACATCTTCATTTTGTTGTATAAAGAGAGTTCAGTAACACCCCCCAAGTCCCATCCTGTTGGCAGAATTCAGCAGTGAAATGAAGAACCAGGAGCAGGCTTTGCATATTATTACTGTGTGCATTTCACAATCAACAGTATTAAAGACTTAGATACAATTAATCACTCTTCATTTAATGAGTTAAACTCGTAGCATAATGGAGGTTTATGAACAGCTCCAAAATCGTCTCTGTTTGCATTAGAGCCTCTAGGTAGCTCCCTAGTTGCAAGATTGCTAAGCAGTTCTATCCTAATTTCTGGAATATCCACAAACCCTCCTTCGCAAAACTGAAAATGTTTTAAAATAGTACAGTTAAGGCTGAGCTTTTCAAACCTGCCTGATGGAACTGGGTGCTTCATTGCTGTTAAAATATGTGGCAAATGGGTGTCTAAATCCTCTAGACAACTTTGAAAACTTAAGCCTTAATGTGCCACTTTCCAAGCAGTGACAGCACAATTGGACCGTTATTTGACACTGATCCATTCAAAACTGGGGAGAGTTAGGTTTAGGAAACACAGTGAATTCCTTAGCCAAGTCTCTTTTGCAACCTGATGCTGCAGCCTGTTTTCATGCAATTCAATAGCTTTGCCTGCATAAAGACTGCAGGTTTGGGCACAGCAGGAGTTCATAAAGCATTGGCAAGCATTGTCTTGGGGCAGGCTTTATTACACAGAGAATTTACCTGACTTCCCATCATATAAGGTGTTTATCTCCTGAGTGAGGATTAGCTAAATAGTGTCACACGTGACAAAGTCTGGTATAGCTGAGTAAGTGGTTTAGTCTAATCCTTCTGAGAGGGATTGCTGTCTTGAAGGGGTTGCTAGGAAGTCTGTCGGCACACACCAGTCTTTTAGATGACTTTCAAATAGTTTTCTTTTTATTTTGAGTTGTGTTGTTGTTTCAGGACAGAATTTCTCATCAAGACACCTGGGTAATAATTGGTTCAATGCAGATCTCCTTGGAACACAGACAGTATGAAAATAGTTAGCTTAATCCTGAGGTCTGCACTGAGGAAAAAAATGCCACAAATGTCCAAACAGGACCCCATTGGACTTGAGTCAGTGGAAGTTTGTCTGAGTAAAAGCCCTTGTGAACAGGGCCACGATGATGCACAACACCAATGTGGTTCTGTTTTGACATTTGTGGGTGTTTTTACATGTGTTGTGCAGATGATCATTGCCTCTCATCGGACTCTTGTTTTGCGTATATAGACTAATTTTAAATTTCAAGGTATCTCAGGGACAGGTCTGGTAACTGTGTGATAGGTGCAAGGAATGATGTGGATGCAGCATTCAGTCACCAGATAAAAGGGAGTGTTGTATAGTGGTTGGAGCAGAGGACAAGAGGGACTGGGTGTCAGAATGCCTTTAGTTTACAGTGACTTTGGGAGAGTCATTCATCCTCTCTGTGTCTCACTTTACCCACCTGTGTAATGAGGTTAATAGTCTTGGGAGATTTAAATGTGAAGATCATTAGATTGAAAGCATTAGATTGCTCTAGCACAATCAGAAATTGTGGACTTGAAACAAGAATTACTAGATGAAATTTACTGGTCTGTGTTGTGCAGGACGTCAGATTACCTGATTATAATGGTTCCTCCTGGTCCTGAAATCTACGACTGGAAGTTACCAAGTAATATATTTTTTTAGCCAGTCAAGGAGTAATATTATAGTAATAGATAGGGAAGTAAGTCTTGAGAGGTGTCTTAAACTAGAATGATGGCTACAGCACAGAGGGTGCGGGATTTAAAACAGCCGAGATGTAAGGGGTACCCTTGGAGCTCTGACATGGACATGCCAGGCTCTCCCACGCCACTCTAGTCTCCCTTGAGAAACCAAATCCTAGAATTTAAAACACAAAACTATTACAGCAACAGAGAAAATAGACATGAAAATCAGACATTTGACAACGGTGGGTGGGCGACTGGGGTCCTAGGATTTGTGTTTACATTCTCCTATTTCTTTTTTTAATGAATTAAGGATTACGTATGGGGTCAAAATAATTCAACATCCAGTCTTCACATGGAATTTCAGTTTTTGTGTTGGAAATGAAATGACAGATACTGAGTTATTGGGAAAATGGATCCCCGTGGCATGGAAAAAAGCCACTGAACATGTAAACTAAGTGACAAGATCCTGTGGCTTGATTGGGTTTATGGCCAAACTGCTGATATCAACTTTGTCCAGGTTTCTGCAGAACCCAAATGTCCATCAGCATCTACAGCACAGGATACCTTTCTCACTTAGCCTTGGGTAACCAGCACACCTGCGACTTGCTTCGGATACATGCATAGTACACACGATCTGCTGAGGTGCAGCAATGATGTAATAATAAAGGCACAAGTGGCAGGCACACCACGCTTTTGGCTCCCCTGCTTGAAAAGAACACAATGAAACCATTAGGACACACAATGGCCCTGACAGACTGGCTGGGTCGCAGGAGATTTGTAGAAAATGGAATTGCAGCAGGCAAATAGGAACATTAAGAGTTTCCCTTGTGTAAATGGAACCGAGCACAGATCCCAGCTGCTTCATGAGCAGAACTCCCACTCACTGCAATGGGCGAGCAGGGCTTTTCGTAGGCACCTAGTTAGATTTTTTTACCATACCAATTTAGTGCTGGATTGAGAACACTAGACAGTGACGTTCTCTCCATCCACAGAAGAGAGACAGCAGTGCCAGCCTCCCTGCCTAGTGTTTCCTGCCAGTATATCTCAGCCCCGATTGAGAGGGGCATGAGAGAGAGTTGCATTTTTCTGGCCTGTGCCATCATTGGCTGCTGTGTTGAGACTGACAATAAAGAGGACAATTAGTGGTGATTTTTGTGATGTGGACTCTTGTGTGTTTGGGAGAAGAGGTGAAACCCACTACTAGCCTTTCCCATGTAGCTCACCAAACACCTGTGAGATGGTAATAGGATAGCTACCAACCTGGGCTAAACTGGAAGAAGCCATATATTTTCAAGGATATTCCAGTTGCTCTTCTACTTTTAACTCTAAACTGGGTGCAATATACGTTTCTGGTATCGCAGAAAACAAGAGATCAGTTGGAATTATTATGTTTAAAGCCAGAAACGTCACTTTCAGTCCTCTCATCATCATCACCCATAATACAGAGCTCCTATGTAGCCCATATCCTCCTAACTGTTCATTGACATTACATGGTAAGCAATGCTGGCTAGGAAAAGGAACCAGAAGCAGCACAAGGTCTCCTACCCTTTCCTTTCCTGATAACATACAAGCTTTCATTTTCAAAGCTTTTCAGATCAAAGAAACTGACTATTCACAATGCGCCAATAAACCAGTCCAGCTGCTTTCAACTGCACTGTCTGGTATTGTATTCAGGGATTTAATAGGGGAAAATTGCTTGGCAGGTCTGCTTCACAGATCTCCATTCTGACACACGTCTTTCCCTTCACCCGCTTTCTCCCTGGGATCAATACAACAGAGCCTTTTCCAGCTCTGATCTGATCTGTGAGTAGCGGGATATGGCTTACATTCCCATGATCCTCTCTTGAAAGTGGAGGAAATTTCCACCACCTTCTATGACACAGTTATTGACGAGAGAGGCTTGACTCAAACACGCACTGAGAGTGATTCACTATTGGAACAAACTTCCAAACGAAGGGATAGATTTTCCATCCCTTGATGTCTTCAGTTAAGGCTGGATGCTTTTTTGGAAGATATACTTTGGCCAAACACAGGTTATTGTTGCAATATGGGACTAATTGGATGAAATTCTATGGCCTGAATTGTTCAGTTAGTCAGACTAGATGATCTAATTGTCCCTTCTGGCCTTAAAATCTATAGTTCCTTGGACTTGGTATGAGTTCAGATGTGAACTTCACTGCTAGTTGCCATAATGGACTGAGCCAAAACCTCTGATTTACCTCTCCCCGATCTCAGGCTTTGAGAAAATATGGAGCTGAATTTCATTGTGGGTCCTTATTTCTATAATGGGCCATACACAAACCACAAATCTTAAGACATCTGTACTTTAAGAAAGTTTGGCTTTGGATTCAAACTTTACAGCTCTGGCCCATCTCTTATGTTGATTTGTTTTAGCTTTTCATAATTCATCTTCCTAACAGCAGATCTTTAACTCCTCTTTGTAAGGTACTGATAGGGCTCTCCATTAGCATAGTACCCAAGAGCCTCAGTCTTTAGTGTACCTATCCTCACAATCCCCCTGTGAGGTAGGTAATTATTCTCTTCATTGAACAGATGGGGAAACTGAGGCACAAAGACTAAGTGACTGGCCCAAAGTCACACAGGAAGTCTGTGCAGAGCAGGGATGGGACCCAGGTTTCCTAACCTGGATCATCCTGCCAAGAATCGATCCGAGAATGTATATCAGGAAGGGAGATCTGGGTGCAGATTCTTGGCTCCTTTGTTCTGTTGTTTTTCTATATAAACTTCTAGGAGTTCTGTACATGTTTGGCAGGAAGATCACATCATGGTTAGTATGCCAAATATCTCTCATGTAGACAAAAATTGAGAAGCAAGATCTGACATGTGGATCGGAAAGGAGAATTACCATTAGTATGCTAGTTTGGTTATGATTTTTCCCTTAGATGGCCTTATTAATTATATAATAAGGTCAAGCCAAATGACTCTGCTTTATATAATATGTAAATACGTTCACAACCTTCGCGAGTAATCTTCCAGCAAAGGAGGAGCACAGTGTGACCTATTTAGTTCTAATTTTAAGGTGAAACCAACAACCTACTCATTAGCTTGTTATTGTAACAGTCTTACATTAGTCTGTGTCTGTGTTCCCAGTCTCCCAAACAAATGCATCCTGTCCAGTAAGAATTCCTGACCTCCAGAGTAGGGAAATGATGACATAAGTCATCTCCTACCCAGATTGCCTAATCTGTTCCTCAGATGCTCCCCAAGCCTCGGGAGAAGAACGTGGCTGACTGGGAATTGCAACCAAAGTATTCCTGAGAAGTGGCACACTTACAACACAGTGATGCAGGAGGGATGTGTTTCGACTAGGCCAGGCAAATACTGTGATCCATAAAAGTCCCTTTGTAATAGGTTCAATGCATTCGAACCCCATTTGTTCTGAACAGTTTTGGTGCCATCTCTCCTTAGGCGCTGTCCTGAACCGATTGCCAAATTTTTGAGTACAGCATAGCTTCTAGGGCAATGGTTGGGGATCTTTACAGAGAAGGAAGAAAGGATTCCGAGAGAAAGAAGGATGTGGGGGTGTGAAGGTGTATGTATCCACATGGCTCTATTACAGGGAGGTGCTGGCCCCACAAGAGTCTAAAGCATGTTTGCCAAAGAGGTTGTAATCTAGTCAAATGACATAACAGCTTCATGCTCTAGCTCCTGAATTTTTCAGAATTCCCCTTCTGTGCCATTTTTGTGAATCAGTGGTTTAAAACCCTTTAGGAAAATGTAGTTTTCTCATTATTTCATTATTGGGGATGATCTATGCAAGAGGGGTAGGGATAGCTCAGTGGTTTGAGCATTTGACCTAGTAAACCCAGGGTTGTGAGTTCAATCCTTGAGGGGGCCATTTAGGGATCTGGGGGAAAAAATTGGGGATTGGCCCTGCTTTGAGCAGGGGGTTGGACTAGATGACCTCCTGAGGTCCCTTCCAACCCTGAGATTCTATGATTCTACAAAGAGCTGGACAAATCCCAGGGCTCTTAAGTCTATTTGAGGAGGGGGTCTTATGGGAAGCAAACAAATATTTGTCAAGCTAGACTGGTGGTCTAATATTCTGCATTGGCAGAAGGAGGGAGGCAGGTTGGGTTTCTGGCTTAGGTCTCTTTTTGAAAGTCCCCAGTAACTGGAGAGCATGACAGCGGAAGGAGAGCAGTGTGGTCTAGTGGGTAGAGCACTGGACTGGGATCTGGGAGAATTGGGTTCTATTTCTGGCTTTGCCACTGGCCTGCTGGGTGACCTTGGACAAGTCACTTCACTTCCTCGTGCCTCAGTTGGGCTTTGACATCTACTGATGAAAAGTGCTGTATAAGAGTTGGGTAGTATTCTATCTTTTACCACCATAGCCCAAAAACAAATTCTGGGTGATTGACTCATTTGGCATCTGTTGCCTTATCTTGGTTCCCTATTTGAGTAACATTGACCGTTGAAGGCACTTGATTTCATATAATGCAACACAAAGGTACTGTTTTGTGCATCAAACCATATCCCCCAAAACTTCAGTATTAAATGAGATGATTTGCACAGATAAATAAAATCTACCATATTAGATCACATATGACATATGTCTTTTGTGGCTTCAAAAAGAAAACACGCACAATCAGAAACAACACCAACATCCATATAATATATGAAAATATCAATCAGAGCTTATTAAAAACTCTCTTCTTTGGCTCAGTGCGAATAGGGCAAAAATTGCCACTGATTTGATTACTACCAGGGACTGATAAAATACTAAAAACATTCTTTTGAGATGGTGATAAAGATTCTTTTTTTTATACAAAAGAGGTAAAATCCAGCATGCTCTCAGAAGCTGGAAAATTCTACAGTCCAAAAGATGGTGAGGTAGATCTTCTAGTGATCCAGATTCACATGGGGAAAAACAAAGATGTGAAGAAACTTTTCCATATCTACCTTTAAGGACAGCGGTTTTCATGGTTTGGAATCTTAACTGAACATATGCCTTATGTAAATGAAGATTTGATGATTCATTGAAATACGGTTCAAAAACATGGGCCGTCTTCAAAGCAGAAAACCAAAAAGCAAACTTAGAATAATGAATCATAGTGAGATTTTCTTGGTGGGTAATATCCGTCTCTCTCTCTGTGTGAGTAGTTGATTACGCTGATGAAAAGGTATGGACAATAAATGAGTAATAGAAAACCCCCAATCTACATATATTGAAGTGGTGGGTCTCATTCTGTGCAAATAAGGAGTACGCAGGTTGTTCCTCCATCTCTTGAAGGCAAAGATGGGGCAATCTGTAATCTGAAAGAGTACAGAACTTAGATCAAAATTTAAGAAAAGCTCTACTACTTTTCAGAAAAACACCCACCTCAATATGTAAAAACAAGGCAGGGGTAGACTTGGAGAATTAAATCTGTTCAAAAAATTATTTTGAACTATCTCCAGGGTTGCAGTTTGTTCCCTAAAGCAAACTTCAGAGCATCTGCAATCTTATTTTAGCATTAAAAATTTTTAGCACTGGGGCAACTCTGTTCCCACCATATGAATGGGTAAAACAGAGCAAAGCTGAATAACACAAGGAGGCCAATAGAAAAAGGAGACACACAAAGTCTTTAGCTGAGATGGCTAAGCAGAGAGATGCAGTGAGGCTGTTCCAGAGGGCAGGAGCTGCAGAGCAGAAAGCTCTTGCACCAAACGCAGCACGACTGTGTGAAGGATGATGCTATACAAGAGAAGAGGAGAGCAGAAGAAACACGAGGCCTGTGGAGTTCAAACTTATCCTGCATGTAGTCCTGTGTAAGAACTAGTGCACAGGCCCAAAGTTTTCAAAGGGAGTGAATGAGGGTGGGGAACTGTCTATAGGTAAAAGCAGAAGTGGGTGAAACTTTTCAATCATTTTTTTCATGGCACACTGCATTTTGGGGGCCAAATTTTGTCAAATTCAGGTAGAATTTGATTAATAGTTTTGGTTGTGGGGGGAAAAAATCAAAAGTCTAAAATGCTTTGGTTTGGCCATTTGGAAACATTTCACTTTGACTTTTCTGTTCAAACTGGCATTTCAGTTTCAAATTTGGCCAGTTTTCTTTTTTTAAAGTGAAAATCACCAGAAGTGGCCAAATCACAATGAAAAACTTGGGAGGGGGAAGGGAAAAAGGTTTTGTTTCGAGTTGACTGAAATGTTTTGGTTGATTCAGAACTTTTGTTTGTTTTTTGTTTTTTCAGTTTGATGAAAAAATTCAAAAAATGTGTTTAGATTGAAATTGAACCTGATTTTGGGAGGGTGGGGTGTTGCCCTTGAACTGAAAAACTCCGTTATTCGCTTAGCTCTAGATAAAAGTCACAGGGAAAGACCGTGCAAACTGGGAACTAGGGGAAGAGGGTAGCCGCTCTTGATCCACACTAGATTCCAGTCTTTTAACCCTAGAAGTTAGGCAGTTCCATGGTTAGCTACTTTGCTAAGTTACTTTTCAGTAGGAATTGTAGACAGATTCCTCTGATACTCAGGGCTTGTCTATGCTACAAGGCTATGGTGGTGGTGCAGCTATGCCACTGCTACCCTCTAGCATAGACTCATCCCACAATAGTGTGACCAGATGTCCCAATTTTATAGGTACAGTCCTGATATTTGGGGCTTTGTCTTATTTTGGTGCCTATTACCCCCCACCTGCCTCCCGATTTTTCACCCTTGCTATCTGGTCACCCTATCCCACAACATCAGAAGGTTTTTTTCCATCACAGTAGGAATTCCACCTCCTTGAGCAGCAGTAGCTAGGTCGATGGAAGCATTCTTCCATCAACTTAGCCGTGACTACACCCGGGGTTAGGTCGGCATAGCTATGGTGCTATGATTTTTTTTCATGGCAATCTAAGTTTTTAGTGGAGACCAGGCAACAGAAGGCAAGAATGAGGTAATACTCTAAAATGAGATCAGACGGGAGATGTCAGTGAAAGCAGCTGAGGCTGACAGACGGTTGCTAAGCACATCCTCTGAATGCTAAGTGCTTTGCGTTGCAAATGACGCGGCATCTCAGCTGCGGCAGATCACTTTGCTGAAAGGAGTAGAGGATGAATCCATATTGTGCTCTGACAGAGAAGAATATCAAGTAATCCCAGGAGCACAGAACACAATGACCTAGCACTGCTGAGGAATATTCCATGCTGCCTCCAGCAAGGTAACACAATCCATAAGGATTGCCAGTTAATGACGCACGGTTGCTGAACAAAATCTGTAACTAGTCATTCACTCAGAGTGACAGAATTCAATACGAGTTTCTTAGCTGGGATTCCTGCTTGAATGAATCTTTTAAGCTTTGAATTGTGCTCCGTTTCCAGCCAGGCTGAAATGGAACTTAGTCTACAGGAAATTGTGCCCTCCTATTAGCTATATGTGGCTATCTTGCCATGGCTTCATCACCTGGTCACCCCTGATAGGTCACTTAATAGCAGAGCTGGTCAGAAACTGTCATTTCCATTCCCTGGGGAATTCCAACATTTTGAAATTGCCTTGTGGTCCAAATTGTGACAAGAAGCCAAAATTTTGACATTTCCAGCAAAACCAAAGTTCCGAACAATTTCAGTTTGGAAATATTGAACCATGTTTCCATAATGTTGAAATAGTGGAATAGAATATAAAATATAAAATACATGTTATAATAGAGAACTATACCAATCAATATACTAACATCAGATAAAAGTTGAAACTAAATTAATTGAGCAAAGAAAATTGAAATGAACTTTTTACGTATTGAAATGAAAAGTTTTTATGTAATCAAAATGAGATGAGAAAATCCAAACTCATTATGACTTTTAAAATTTCATCAGAATCAATTAATTTGTTTCTGTGAAATGTTTTGATTTTGCTGAAACTGCATTTTCTGCTAGAAAACTGTTTTATCAAAACATATTTGACTAGCTCCACTTTGCAGTGAGAGCCACTAAGGAGAGATGGGCCTTGAACCAACATTAAGCTCTTTGTGGTTTTGGGAAGCCAGATCTGGATTCCTGGGTTTCACAGTTGGTTTCCCCAGTTCTGTAATAGGTGGGACTAAAACCCTGGTTCTGGACAGGCCTCCATACTTTAGGGGCTTATTACATTCAAGGCTGGGTCTGAATTTCACATTCTAAATTTACAGAAAGACTTAAGGAGAGCAAGTGACTTGGAGTTTTAGCAAGTGAAGACATTATCCCCAAGTTCCAGGGGAAGGACACAGAGAAGAAGCCAACAGTAGGCAGAGAACAAAAGTACATGGGCTGAAATTTAGGGGCCCAGATTTTCTGAGTTGCTGACTTTGGAAAGTTTGGGTGCTTTGTGTCTAAATGGGAGCTGAGCTCATCTGAAAATCTGACCGTTTACTTCAGTGCCAAAGTGGAGCTGCTGGGTGTTGAGATTGCTTTGGAAAATTTGTCTTAAAGGACTTAAAGCTCCACACTGAACCCCTAAATAAAAGTGACATAACTTTCAGATGTACTGAATACCCCCCAATTCAATGGGAAGTCAATAGGAGCTGCCAGTCCATTGGTCCACTCTTTCTGAGTGTCTAACTTTGAAAGCTTTGGACACAATTTCCAGTGCTCCTGTACAAATGAATATAACCTGGGCTTTTAGCTTCCTTTTGTCTTACCAGAAGGTCTAAACAAACGGATACAGAGATCATGGGATTTTTCGTTGGCAGAGAGGATCTTGTTTATGAAGATAGCCTTTGATGCTCTTTAGATATGAGGTTTTCCATAGGAAATAAATTACAACAGGACGCTTGTGCTCCTCTTGACTAGTAGCTGGTTGTTGAGAACGCGTGTGTTCTGTTACAGACACGAGACAGGGCAGCTGGGTGTGCGTTTAACATGAGTGGATGGAGGGAGGGGACTGAACAGCCAAAGGGCAAGGGCTGGCTGATTTACAAGCAAGCTGATGCCCAAAAAAAGAGGGAGCACGTGTCCTCTGTCCCTGTCTCTGCTCATGCATGAGCCTCTTTCCTGCTGTAACAGCCCTGCACAGCTATGGGGTGAGCCAGAATCACTCAGCCAAAAAAATCCCACCCTTGATTGCTCAGGATGCTTCCAACTCTACACAAAGCAGAAGCTGAGCAGTTTGTGCTGTGAACCAGGGAGAGAGAAAATGCCGTGAGTGAGACAGGATTCACTCTTCAGGCAGAGGGTTCGCTATGTGGTGCCAGCGTTGCAAGATTGGGATTAGCCTTTGTTGGAGATCGGCAGTGTGACTCTATGGGCAGAGTCGCTGGAGCACAACCAGATCAGACAAGTGCATGGCTACCGCCTCGCTTTTGTGTTAGGTAGAGGCAGCAGGAGAGAAGTCAGCTCCGGTCCTGCTTGCTGGATGTTTGTTTCCTTAATCCTTGACACCCTGCACCATCCCCGGCCACTAGTATCGTCCTTCGTGTTACCCTCATCAGTCCCATCTATATCCTCCCTCCTGATGCCTTCTCTCTTGCTTCTCCTAGATCAGTACCCCCCACCCTTCCCCATACTGATGCCTGTCCTCCCAGTGCCCCAGTCATGGCTTCCCCCCCCCATTGGTGCCTTTTGTCTGGTCTGTGGTTATGTGCATGCACACCTGCACCTCCAGGCAAATGTTCCCTGTACGCACTATTCCTGCTGTTAGCATGAATAGGATGCACAAAAGGGCTGTACATTAGGCTGGTGTCAGACACAACAGAGGTGAACATTCACTGTCTGCTGGGCTTTCAGTGGGTGAATGTGTTTCTCTCTGAACACCTGTAGAAATATATATGGCCCTTGACAGGCTGCAATAACCTTTCTTCATGAAATAACCTGTCCATCCGCTGACCTGACATTTGCAAAGATAACAGGTAGAACCTCAGTTGTTAAATAGAAACCACCTTTGCATGGAGGGTGATTTAAAAAAAATTGTTGCTCATTAATAGCCTAGGTAGTGCTGTAAATTTACAAGCAAGAGGAGCTAGTCAGATCTGCAGATCTGGTATTTATAGAAGCCCTGTTCTTCTGTGTCTAACTGAGTCACTTTCACTCTGCCCCCAAGCCATGCACAGTCTGAAACAGAGGGAGCCAGAAAAATTAACCCTAGGTTTTTGGGGGTGGTGGTGGTGGGGTGGGCGGGGGACGGGGGACTATGCCTAGCCACACAAACATGGCAAAGAAAAAGAATTAAATAAATTCCACCTCCCAAGAAAAGGCTGCTCACAGCCGATCTAACTTGTGCTTTAGCTTTTTTTGTTTGTTCAACATGTGACTTAATGCCACAGTATTCACGAAGCATGGACATTGCTACGGCAACAGCAGTGGCACATGACATGTTGGCTGCCTTTTGAAATGCAAAGTCTCGTCTAACAGACGCTCACACATGCCCTGGCTGATGGGAACAGCATCCATTTGCACACTGGCTTAAAAATTAATGCAGGCGGAACTCAACAGCGGGACGCGCTTCACTCTGTTTTTAGTGAGGGCATGGCAGGGTATTTTTTTAGCCTGCATGAAGAATTGCTTCATTGTCCACGGAAAGAAGAAAGGGAGATGGATTATTTTGGGGATGGGAGAATTGGGGGTGCTAGCCTTGATGTGCAGGCTTGGAGGAGGTGGAGGGAGAGACGACAGCTGACTGAATCCATGCAAACTCTTGCAATTGTAGGTGGTAGTCCCAATATTGACTAATATCCATGATTCCATTGTATCTTTGGCAGCAGTTTTCTATAGACCCATTTCGGTGCTGAGCAGTTACACCCCCACTAAATAAAAACAGAGGGGCAGGGCCTCTTTTGATTTTTAGTTCTGACCCAGTGATTTTAAAGCACGGACTAGGCTGCCTCCGGCCTCAGTGGAAACAAAACACAGTTGCCTACATCTGGACTAAGTATTGCCTTAACGCTAGCTTGCGTTGAGCGTAGTTCTTTTATCACGGTCACTCAGGCCGTTGGGCAGCTCGCGAGGATGAAATAGTGGGTGACTTGATAGGTCTCCTCCAGTACTAATCACAGAAAATTAGTTCTAAAAAAAAAATCTGAGGTCACCTAATCCATCCTCCGCTTGGCGAGTGGAGGGTTGTTCCCCACAGCATATTCACCATTGCTTTTGTGTAGCTGGTTTGAAATGTTACAAGCCAAAGGGCTTCTATCGCTTCCCTTGAGTGACTGTTCCACAGTCTAACAGATCTCAGATCCCAGAAAGAGATCGGCACTTTCTCAGCACAAAGTCGTCATAGCTCCCAGCTTCCAGTATGTCAAAGGGGCTCAGAAACCATCCTGCAAAGTCTGGGATGAGAATCTGAATGGAACAGAATTAAAGGATCTTCCCTGACACACACACAACTTTCCTCCTGAAAACACATGACGCTCTCCCACCGAAGTATGGGCGGCAGAATTTGTCTGATGGCCCTTCCCCACTTTGGCTGAGAAAAAGATTCAAGTTACCAGTGCTCACTTTTGCTCAGCACTGCCCCCGGAGGTCTCTTGCTCACTGGTGATCATTGTGCCGTTGGAGCTGTGATCCATTCTCATGAATGGTTGCAGGGTAGCAGCCGTGTTAGTCTGTATCCGCAAAAAGAACAGGAGGACTTGTGGCACCTTAGAGACTAACAAATTTATTTGAGCATAATTCTTCTCATGAATGCTTTTTGAGAGATCTGATTGGACCATAGCTTGACCCTTTCTATGTGATCTGGGCCTGAACAGAGTAATATAGCTTCCAGTCTTCTCCCTGAGGTGCAAATCTAGCAATGTTTGCTAACCATGTCCCTCTTCATATGTTAGAGCAGCTTTGGAGTCATCTGAATACAAGGCATCCAGGCTTTATTAGACCTGCACATCATGTTCAGAGCAGCAGGAGTATCTCCATGGTAGGGTTTTAAGTCAGTTGGCAGCTTTTCAAGCAGAATTGTGGCTAAGTCCAAAAAGCAGCGGCTTGTTAGCTGCATAATCGCGGCTGACTTCTAGAAGTTCCATTTCAAATCTATTCCTGGAAACCAAACTGGCAAGAAAATTCCAAGAAGATTGAGATCAAGGTTGTCCCGACTGTCCTCTTGTGGTTTTGGGGTTTGTTTGCTTTCTTTTAATAGCAGAAAGCCCAACATATGAGAGGATGTAATAAAAAATCCTCTGCCCTACTGTGGTGGGTCTATATGTCAAATCATATTTCCGACCGTCAGTGTCCAGTCTGGACGGTGTGTTGCTTCCTGAAATGGAAACTCCATCAACTGCTGGTTTGTGTTTCTGGCTCACTACCAGTGCTGCCAGAACAAGTGTCACTTCCTCCCTACAGCCTCCTTTCAATGCTTGTGACTGCTTTTCAAAAGCTTTAGCAAAAGCCTTTTTTGATGAGCAAGGAGTGAGCCATTTACGATGACTTCCATTTTGACAAAAGGAAGAAGAAGAAGAAATGATATCAGTTTTGGTGATTTCCTACAGGAATTATGGGAGTTTCCCAGGAAATGGGTATTTCCACAGGCTATTCTGGGAATTTGACCTCTTTTTCCAGAAGGCCTTTTGAAATTTCCCACAACCCTCTTCTTCCAGGGACCTGTGGGAACTGTGGGATAAATATCTTGAGGGCAACATGACTGCAGTGGTGTAATGCTGCACATGTATGGATGTAGGACAAAACTGCAAGTGAAACAGCATGGCTAGTGAAGACACACCGCACAGCTGTTATTTGCACTGGTGCAGTCGTACTGGTTCAATGGCCAGTGGTTCAGTTCTCCAGCGTAGGTATGATCTGTGTGTGGTTTGGACAGAATTTGTCCCAAAGTTTGCCCCAAAGTTTGCAAAGTGCTTTGGGATCCTTCGGAATGAAACCCATACTAGAAATGTAAAATATTATTTTCAGTCACTTCCTTAAGGAGCTCGCCAGAGGGTGGACCCCAACACATTATCTGACCTTCACTCCATCACGCAGATGTATGTAATATAATGTTCACTTTCGTTGGATGTTGCTTTGCTGGACAATGAAATTACTTCCTCTGCTCCTGAAAAACAAGAATGCTGCTTGATGACTGTTTTGGTGTAAATTTCTGATGTCTGTGCAACTGCTGGTCTCCTCCAAGCTGTTGCTTACAGGAGCGATGCCTTAATCCATAATAATGCATTTCTGAAGCACAGATAGGCTGAAGACGAATTCTTTTAGTTCTGACAATTGCAATCCAGAAATAATTTTCATTTGGCAAGAAGTCAGCATTGCAAAGAGGAAGGTCTTTAAAAACTTGGTTTTTAGCCAAGTACAAGCTTGTTCCCTGGAACAGGGACTTCCCTGGTTTAGAGTTCAAATAAGCACAGTTTGGATGACGTATGTGAACACACATTCACCTCTGGTATAAGCACTGCACCATCATCCCATTGATACCCCTTCCAGCGTGACTATTCCCGCCCTGTAGCAGAGCAGCTCCTGTAGGGCCTCCTGCACTTATGTGACCCACCACCAACCTCTCCAAGGGCTGTTGAGGCTGGATTTACATCCATGGTCCCTAAACATTTGGGACCCTCTCACAGAGGCTTTTAAAAATGGAAAATCCCTATGGCCTTACTCTTAATGCCTCTCACCATTACACTAGGACTGACAATGGTGGGAATGCCTGCACAGACCAACCATTGGTGACTTTACTGCCATGTCACTGGGACGTGCCCTGTCTACACTAGCGGTGTCACTGGTGGAGTTACAATGAGGCTAGTGCAACTATGGGAAATTCCAAGGAAACGGACATGGTAGGGAAGGACTAAGGGACAAACCTGCTCTCATTGTAGCCAATGACATAGCCCTGAGGATAAACTGAACTGATAGCAAGATCAGGCTCCCAAGGATTTGTTTCTGATTTATCCTAGTGTGGTGGATGAAACACTTTTATTTCTGTAGAGCGGAGGTGAACTTGATGGAGGTCTATAAAATCATGACAGATGTGGAGAAAGTAAATAAGGTTACTCCTTCTCATCACACAAGAGTTAGGGGTCACCAAATGAAATTAATAGGCAGCAGGTTTAAAGCAAACAAAAGGAAGTATTTTTTCACACAACGCACAATCACCCTGTGGAACTCCTTGCCAGAGGATGTTGTGAAGGCCAAGCCTATAACAGAGTCCAAAAAAGAACTAGATAACTTCTTGGAGGATAGGTCCACCAACGGCTATTAGCCAGGATGGGCAGGGATGGTGTCCCTAGCCTCTGTTTGCCAGAAGCTGGGAATGGGCGACAGGGGATGGATCACTTGATGATGACCTGTTCTGTTCATTCCCTCTGGGGCACCTGGCATTGGCCCCTGTTGGAAGACAGGATACTGGGCTAGATGGACCTTTGGTCGGACCCAGTCTGGCTATTCTTATGTTCTTAATTTTTTTAAATGAATAATTTAAAAG
The DNA here is from genome assembly GCF_965152275.1 of Natator depressus. NCBI lineage: Eukaryota > Metazoa > Chordata > Testudines > Cheloniidae > Natator > Natator depressus. The sequence goes on along the minus strand of NC_134240.1, from coordinate 115,002,181 downwards.
GGAGGAAAAAACATATGGTGAATTGAAAACTTGTTTTAAATGTCAAAGCATGTTAAAACCAGAAAAAGGAAGGAAGACACCTAAAAGCCAAAGTATGATGCTGATGCTCTTTTTCCAGTACACTTGCCCATCATCAGTCCACTATCAATCCCTTGACATTATGCCTCCGGATGTCTCAGAGCTGTTTAGATGCCATTTGATTGACTGATGAATGGCAGCCAAGTTAGGATCATTTGATACTTACAGAGCTATTCTATCTTCTGCTCAGGGCTCCTCCTAATAGAATTACACTTACAATCCCATTTTAAAAAGAGAAGTTGTGTTAGGTGTTTGCCTTCCCCCCCCAAAATTACCAAGAAAAAAGAGGTTTTGATAATTTTATTAGTTATACTTAATTTTAATTCGCACTTTCATTGATCAAACTGATGTGTGAAGTGGATTTATGAATTAGCTGAGCCTGTGTTAGCTGACGGATTATTAGGGACAAGTGCCCTGTGCAACTATAGTGAGTGACCATCATTGGAACATTTATACGGGAGCAGAGAAAAGGTTGGTCTGGCAGCCCAGTGCTGCTCTCTCCAGCTCCTTTGAGCAAGATGGGTGGGAGTACAGAGGAAGAGAGCAGAGTTAAGGTTAATGTGGCCATAGTTGGGTTGCACGTGTGGCAGGAAGGAGTGGGCCAATGGTACATGTGGGCTGATGTGTGCATCCTTAACTCCAAATACCCTGGCTCATTTAAATTCTGCGCCTCAATAGTGCATTAGCGTAGGAGCTTGCCTTGGGTTATATAAACAGCGGAGACAGCGTAACCCGCAGGTCAGTGAGTGCTACCTGTACCCTGACGTACATGGCATGCAAAGCTGCTACCCCCATCAGCTACAGAGCTTGGCTCTTTAGCTCAAGCTGTAGGGACTTGTGCTTTCAGTTCTCAGTCTCCAGCGTTGGCCAAGATGGCAGACATCACAATAGCACAGGTTTTCAATAGTGCATAGGGAACAGGTCTCCTAGACCAGCTCCTGACTCGCTGCGTGACCTTTGGCAGTCACGTAGCCTCTCTGGCTATTCTCTGACTGGTGAGACAGAGAATGTCTTGCCGCCTTTTGAAAAGTGGGTTGGTATTAATGGATGACAAGCCCCCTCTAAATTAGTGGGAGCGCTCAGGGGTGTTCGGCTGACCCATTCAGGGAAAGATGGGGAGATACGGACCTATTCTAGGTTATCCTGGTGGGGGGGTTTTCATTCTGGAGTGAAGGTGGCTGGATAGCAACGTGAGGGAGCCTGTATAATCAATGGGGCCTCATGTCTCAGTTTTCAGAGCTGGTTCCAGTATTCCTGCTGGTTCGTCTCTGTTCATGTAACCCCTTGCACTGCCCATGAAATAGACAGCAGGCTGGCTGAGTCTCTCCCCACCCACATGTAATCAGATGGCCCAGAAAGCTAGGAATCTCCAGGTGTGTGAGTGCCATCCTAGCTTCCTGGATGGGTTAACAAAAAAACAATATTCCCAATTTACAAACCGGCTGCAAAGGTGCTTCTAGCCCTGCTGTGGAGGTTGGGGGCGGTGACAAGAGTTGATGTCCTTTCACCCTCTTTTCCGTCGGTCAAAACCCTCCCCATTCACCTTCCTGATCTCCCGCCAACCTGCAACAGTGTGTCCTGGATTTGTCTTTGAAAACGTCATCTTCTGAACACCGCCTCTGAGCTCATCTGCCTCCCTAGGTGCCCTGGAACAGAAATATACCAGGAAGATTTAGGGCTGCAGACGTTTTAATTCTCGGCCAAAGCTGCCCAGTGAGAATTGAGCAAGCTCTCCTCTGTTGTTTAAAGGGAAAACAAAGGGCTCCTTAAACCTCTGTGCCTAAGAGCTTAGTTAAAGTCATTGACTATATGTCTGCCACTGCGTTTAATGCTGATTGAAGAAGCTCCCACTTCACTGTGGAAATGGAGGCAGGAATTTGGCTGCACTGTAACTGTGTGCTGGGGAAAGGTGCTGTCTTAACAACACTGGAGACTGTAACCCTCTGCTTATCCCCATGGTACAGGACCACTTGGCTGGCCAATGTACAACCTGCCTCCTGCTCCTGTCCTAGCATCCCAGGGGCAGGCCATTCTTGCTCTGTTGAGCGAGTGCTGGATTAATCATAAGGGACCTCGAGAGGATCAGTTGTGGCTGCCATTGGGCTAGGTGCTGTACATAGACACAGTGAGCAATGAGAAAAGATGGTCTGAATGTTGAAATTGTTTCTAGACTGTATCTCAGAATGGGCAGAGTGGAAGGAAGAATGAGGATCAGTTTGGCTTATGTCCCCCAGCCTCTTTCCTACCCAGTTGAAGCAGGAGGTGGGCATATTTGAAAGCAACAGCAAGTCACTTTAATGAAATCCTCCTCCGGCTTCACTAAGCCTAGAGAGCTTTGATGTGTTTAATTTATTAATGGTAGAAATAGGCTTGTTCAGGTCTCTGGCTGAGCTTGTCCTAGTGTAAGAAGCTCTATTTAGGACTCCAAAAATCTGTGCTCAAAACACAGTTGGAGCCCAACTCTAACTCTTGGGAGAATATAGCAAAATATTTTTACTTTCCACTCATTCCCTCCCTCTCTGTTCCAAACAAGAGGTAAATTTGTTGTCCACTGCAGACAGCAATTGAGACTTCTAGCCCGAAATATATCATCCAGAAGAGTTTTATGCACCTGTGTTGTATAGAACTCCTGGGAATATATTTGATTGACATATGTCAGGATGTTGGGGAATAAATAGGCAAAGCTAAACTAGATGTAATTAAAACACTGCACCTTGTGTCAGACAGTGTTTTTGCACAAGGGTAGAATCAGTTAGCCCCTTCTAGGGAGTATGTTAATTATCGGCTAAGTCCCTTCTTTTCCAGTAAGGAACAAGCCTTTGCAACAACAAATGTCTTTGAAACTGACAAGTGGAAGAATTTGAATCTTCAGCTCTTAATCACTGTCTTTATTCAAGTAGTTGTATGAGGATTAGGCACTATTTACATTGATCAAACATCTCTCCTTCTCTGGCCTGGTGTATGGCCAGGTCTACACTCCGGAGACTACAGTGGCATTACTCTGGTGCTGTAGCTAAGCCAGTGTAACCCTGTAGTGTAGACACAGTCTACGTAGAAAGCTAGTTAGGTTGACTGAAGTCAATCTAGCTGCATCTACACTGGAAGGTAGGTAGGCATAGCTACATTGCTCAGGGGTGTGAATATTTCATACCCCCAAGCAATGTAGCTACGTTGATCTAAATTTTAAGTGGAGCCCAGGCCTATATACTATGAAAATAACCACAGGTGACTGATATGGTTATAACCAGGCTATACCCAAGTAAACAGCAAAAAAATGCTGCTACCATATTAGAGACTGTGGGTGAAATCCTGACCCCAGTGATGTCAAAGCAAAACTCCCTTTGACTTCAGTGAGGTTAGGACTTACCGTTGTTTTCAGCCTAGGTGTTTAAAACCAGGTTCTCTAGTGTGGCTTTTACTGCCTGCAAAGGCAAGAATAAGCCACACTATAACGTAGTGCAGCCACAGTCATGTTTAAACACGGTTTCTTTTGTAGCATTGGCTTGTGTATACTACCCAGATTTCCCACTGCTGCCACCACTAGCGCAGCTCCACTGACAGAAGGAGCCGCGGGAACCCTAATGTAGACAGGATGCTGGCAGCTGCTGACATGCATCTTTGTATCTTGAGCAGCGAGTAGAAAACATGTCCCCTCTTCCACGCTGCAAACACTTAGGCACATTATTAGTCCTGAGGAAATCAATGGGGACTGCACATATGCTTAAAATGAAGCACACACCCATGTATTTATGAGGGGAGCATGGTGCTTTGCCCTATCCCCATTGCTATGGCTATGGGAGTGTGTGGAGGATAGCAATGGTAAGAAATCTGAGGGAGAAAAAGGTTAGTGTAGACCTAGCTATAGACAGGACCCTGCAGTTAAAACCATGCGACTGTAGCAACCACTATCTTTAAAGACAGCTGTTGCAAGCAGAATGCTAGTATGGTTTCTGTGGCCTGGTGGTGTTAATTTGTATAGGTCTAATACCTAATCTATTGGTATTGCAATAATGCCAAGGAGCCCCAGTCATGGACCTGTACCCTGTACAAGCCACAGGGCAAAAAGATGGTCCCTGCTTCATGAAGTTCACAATCCCAGTGATAGGGCCTTTTCCCCCAATTAATTGTGCTAGTGTAAAGTAAGCAAAGTGACTTCGATAGGGATTATGCTACCCCACTGAGTTATAGACTAGGCTATCTATGGGCCTCTTTTCAAGGGCAAATTAATGGCGTTGGGTATCCTACTGTAACACAGTAGCCCCCCAACACTTTTCGAATCGACTTGGTCTGACTGTTTTTGCCCAGGTGACTGAATCCTGTGGGTCTTAGTCTTTATTGGACTGTAACGTGATTCAGGAACTTGGTTAAAATCTGAGTTGAACAGTCCATACAGAGGTAGGAGCAAACTGTTATAACACAGTCAATGTCATGCAGATCCCTAATACTGTCACCATGGCTGTCTGGACTGGCCCAAAGTCACAGCTGTCCAACAGCTTCCCGGACAAAAACAATCTGTCCTCACTAGCCAGGACAATGTTGGGGATGCTCAAGTGGCCAAAGCACAGGACCAGGATCTGGCTTCTGTACCCATCTCTGCCACTGTCATGTCACTTCACCGCTTTGTGACTTGGTTTCGCTATCTGAATTTTTAAGGCCATAACACTTACCTGTCACAGATGGATATTGGGAAGCTTGCTTTGTTAATGACTGCAAAGGATTCTGAAATCCCCAGATGGAAGGTTGTATGTAGGGGCTCACAGTCCTGTTTATTAGGTGGTTATTATGTGACTGCTGGCAATCCGATCGTTTTCTCCTTCTAAAGATTTCTGCCTAGTCCAGATGATCACTGCTGAGCACTGAACAGCCCTGCCTGTCTGCAAGCAGATACAGTGTGCGTAGCAACAGCAGCTGTGCAAGCTTTCTCCACGCTGCTCTGCTATTAGATCCTGACCTGGAGAGAGCGCCACTGGAGTGGAGAGAGTAGCTCACTCTTCATGGCCCATTTGACCCTTGGCCTATCTGCTGAAGCTGTCAGCAGAAGGGCCAATTACATCTGCCCCTTTCCCTTCTTTTAAAAATAACATTGCAAATGACGACGGATCAAATCTAGATGTGTGCAGCAATTGTGTGTGGGATTCCAGACCTTGGACCTGTAACATCATACCTAACAGGAGCCAGTTAACTCCCGCCTCTGCAGCACGTGCAAATTTACATTATACAGGATGATCCCATAACTAATTTCCGGTCAAGCCACTGTGCTTGCAAAGCCTTTATTTCTCTAGCTCTTGTTGCTACAAGACTCCCCTCTTCTTCTTGGAATCTTTCCTGTTATTTTTCCACCTTCCTGTGGCAGGATGCAACATTCGTTATAATAATAGATCAAACTTTGAGTGGAAAACTGTGCTTTAGAGTTGTCCCAAGGATTCCCAGTTTCATTCTGGTTAGCTGATTTGCAGCCCTGACCCACACACTCCTCCTCTCCTTACCCCACCAGGTACTACAGTGTAATAATGTGGCTAACAAACCTAGCAGTTCTGTGTACATACTGGTAATTAGCTGGTAGGATTTTTCCGCAAGATCCATTGATGTGCAGAAGATGGAGCATGTAGTTTTTAATTTGCCCTGACTGTCTCCGGCTATCATGTATTCAAACCTTAACATAATTAGCTTTTTAAATAAAGGGATATGAAATAGTCTTACATGACGAGCTGCTGTCTGCTAAGAATAGCCTGTACATGCATTCTGTCTCTCATTGCAACCTTCTCTTACAGAGACACGTAGAATACCCTCCTGCATCTGCAGCTCATATTGATAGAAATGGGAGTCTTCTGCATAAACCCTTTGGAACAGGAAAATTAGCTAGGTCATGTTCTCATATTTATCATCATGTGATGTAGAGAGAAGCTGAATTGTAAGTGCTAAGAAAGAGAGAGATCAGCAATATGTAAAAAAGATCACCTTTCTCTTTTTATAGTCCCTTTTGTCTGAGGAGCTCAATGCACTTGGCAAATAGTAATAAATTCATCTTCATGATATACCTGTGAAGTAGGGAAATATATTCCCCTATGAGGTTAATATTAAGGCATAGAGGGGTTATGTGACTTACTGAAGTTAGCTCAAAAATTCTGCAGAAGAGCTGAGACTAGAACCCACATCTCCTTCTTGCCATTTCTCTTCTTCAGCCACAAGATCTTCCACCCAAGAAACATATGGGATAACACTTTCAAAAGCACCCAAGTGACTTAGGAACCAAAGGCCCATTGACTTTGAATTAGAATTAAGCTCCTAAGTGCCCAAGTTTAGTCTGAAAATGGAACATTGATTACAAAGACACTTTGGTGCTTTTGAAATTTCTGAAAATTTTGCCCAAGCTGATGAGTTATTTTACTTCTGTGCCTCAGTTTCCTCATCTGTAAAAGGCACTATAAAATGTTAGGTTTCTAGGTGCTTTCTGCATCTTATGGTGCCTAAATAACTCTAAAAATCTGGCCCTAAGTGTTGTCAGCAAGTGCTATTATCCAAAGAGATATTTCTTTTTAGTTTTCAGGGCAGAAATGCAATATCTGACTTTGTTTGGAGATGGGGTTTGTTTGTTTTTTACTTCCTGTTGCTCTTATATTGTCAACATGAAAGTATTAAATTATGTGACCAATGTAGCCAGTAAGACTAGCCACAGCTATTATACACTGTCTGGTTGCAGTAAACATCCCCCAGATTCTCTCTTTCATGGCAGTGTCACTATATCCTGTGTACAATATGTGGGCTACTGGGCAGGGTTATGTCATGACTCAGGAAGAGCCAATATCATAAATTTATGTTAATGATGGGTGGGATTTTCAAAGGTGTTCGGCATTGACCTAATTCAGCTCCCGTTGAAGAGTTAGGCCAGTACTGAGAGCCTCCTGAAAATGCCACCCTAAATATTTTCCTGACTATATTGGTCCCTTCATTGTGGCGGTGTGGGAGGCATTGTTAACCTACCAGTCATGTGCATGCACTGAATAAAACCTTAAAGACTTATCCTGCAAATCCTTATTCAGATGAGCAGACCTTACTCAAGTCAGTAGTCCCATTGGAGTCCTTGGGGCTATTCACCCCAGCAAGTGTTTGCAGGATCGGGTCCTTATTTAGGCCATGTCTAAACCAGCACTTATGTTGGAAAAACTTTTGTTGCTCAGGGGTGGGGGGGGGGGGGGAAGAGCAACATAAGTTTTGCCGGCATAAGTGCTCGTGTGCACAGCGCTATTGGTGGGAGATGCTCTCCCGCTGGCATAGCTATTGCGGCTCGTTGAGCTGGTTTTATTATGTTGACGGGAGAGCTCGCTCCTGTCGGCATAACGCAGCTACACAAGCGCTCTGGCAGCTTGTAAGTGTAGACGTGGCCTTAGCCAGTGCAGCATCTTGCAGACAATCTTTATTCGAAGAGACCTTATAGAACTAAATAGGCGACGGTCTCTTCTGTGTAGTAAGAGGGAGGATTCTTATGCATCCCCAGCCTGTTCTCAATGCTATAAATACCTCGCTATTACCCTAAGCCCTGGCTGAGATGATTTAGTTGGGGCTGGACTTGCTTTGAGCAGGGGGTTGGACTAGATGACCTCCTGAGGTCTCTTCCAACCCTAATCTTCTATGATTCTAAGCCTGCTATATCCTGAGTCCCACCCCTGAAGCTTGCCTATTTTACATTTGCTCCAGGGTGTCTGTAACAAACCAGTAGCCCACCTCAGGTGCCTCCCTATAATAAATGGCTCGTGGTCTCCACCCTGCATAAAAATGTTCTAGCTCGGATACTTCCTTATATAAAAACAGCTTCGATTTCTGCCTCAGGCACTTCCTTATGTTATATCGTTGGGGCACCGGATCCCCACCCTCACCCCTGGAGAAAAGCAAAGGGCTCAAGTTGATATCAATGAGCAGGACTTTCTCTGAAAAATGTTCCACACATCCACTCTTAAAATATATATTCAGGCACGAATTAATCCTCCCAGTAGAAGAAATGGTGTTACACACTCTTGCAATAAGCCAGTTCTAAAATTATTATGAAACCCCATCATCCTGATTTTAATAACAACTTACCTACCTATCCAGTTGTGTATATGTGCCTTTTTCATGATATTGCTCATCACATAAATCACACAGCTTTTAAACAAGTAGTAGTAAAATGACGCATGAAATGTCAAAGGGGTTGGGCTGATTTTTTTTGCTCTAAATTGGAGATTTTATTTTAAAGGTTGGCTGGGAGAAAGGACTCTTACAAAACCAAATTTTATGTTTGTTTAGATAGATGGATATATGATAGAATCTAGAGGCCCCAACCAAAATTGCAGACTCCCTGCGCTAGGCACTGTACAAGTACATAGTGTGAAAAAGTCCCTGGCCAGAAGAACTTAGTCTTAACAGACAATACAGACAAAGGGTGAGAGGGGACGCTGAGGCCCAGAAAGGTAGAATGACTTACTCGAGATAGCACTGCAGGTCAGTAGCAGAGCTATGAACATAACCCTGCACACCTAGCTGTTAGTCCTGAGCACTATCTGCTAGACCATGCAAACATTATTAACAGAATCATAAAATCTCATGAATCACTGCTTTTCTTAAAAGACGCCAATGAAATTACATATTTATTTATTTCAGCGTGTCCCTGCAGTGCTGGAAACACCCCACGCCACGGCACTCTGTTCCTGCATGAGAACCAGCAAGTGAACCTGACCAGTCTTGTGCCCCTGTCCAAGCTGAATGAAATGCCAAGAAAATAAACAAACAACATGAAAGGCAAACAGCAAATCAGATTTTTTTAAAAAGAATCTAGGAGGAGATTTTCAGAGGTGCCCAAGGGATTTAGAAGCACAATGCCCACAGACATTCCTAAATCCCTTTGGCACCTTTGCAAATCTCCCTCCTTAAGCCATATGTACAGTATGTGTGCTATTTTACTACAATAGCTATGCTGCTGTAGCGCTATATTGTAAATGCTTCCTACAGCAATGGAAGGGCTTTTTCCATAGCTGTAGCTAACCCACTTCCCCAAGCAGTGGTAGCTAGCGCCACAGAAGAATCCTTCCATTCACCGAGCCCCATCTACCCCAGGGGTTAGGGTTGGCTTAACTACGGTGCTCAAGGCTGTGAATTTTTCACTCCCATGAGAGCCGTAGCTGTGTCCACCTAATTTTTAAGAGAAGGACAGGCCTTAGATTTTAATCAGTTTTCATGTGATGAAAAGACACGGAATCTCTTTCAAAAATGAGCAATGCCGTCTCTACTATCTCTTTATTTGTAGTTTGCAGTTAGACAATAGTGAGTAACAACTCCGGGTAGCATTACGGATGACGTAAAAGCTTTTAGAGTCTATCTTACTGCTGCATCTGTTTTATTTTTAGTAGCAGTCACGTAGCAGCCTAGGCCACTTACACAAAGGCTAGAATACTGGTTGCCCGAAGGTTATCGTTAGTTACAGAACAATCCTGTGCTCTCCTAGCACAGTTGAGAATACGTCAGAAAGGCCTGAAATGAGTAGTACAAATCTTTGTATCTGGGGGCGCACAGTCCTACATCTGTCACTGCTTATGTGCTGTAGGCGGAACACCTTCCTCAGCTCTGCCGCAGAGAAGCCTGCCTGCATCAACAGCCCTCGTCAATCAAACGGAGATGGGCTCACCCAGCCCATTCTGCTCGGCCCATGGCTTCCTGTGCATAGGAGCGGAAACAACCTTATGGGAGGCTGCATTGTTGTAGTTATCCTCCCCAGCTGAGACACTACTTGAGGTCTCTCCGAGGGCAGAGGTGACGTGAATGGTTTGGATACCCTGGGGAAATGAACGCTATTCCCAAAATGGCACCAGCTGCCATGAATTCCTTCATCCTTGAAAAGTGCACCCTCTAACAATGTTAGAATTGTTACTAAGATTGTAATTTCTTTAGGGTGAGGGCAGTCTTTTTGGTCTGTGTTTGCACAGCGCCTAGCGCTATGGCATCTTTGTCCGAGACTAGATGCTACAACAATACAGGTTTCAGAGTAACAGCCGTGTTAGTCTGTATTCGCAAAAAGAAAAGGAGGACTTGTGGCACCTTAGAGACTAACCAATTTATTTGAGCATAAGCTTTCGTGAGCTACAGCTCACTCACGAAAGCTTATGCTCAAATAAATTGGTTAGTCTCTAAGGTGCCACAAGTCCTCCTTTTCTTTTTACAACAATACAGATATTATTATTATTTATTATTATTATTAATAGTGGTCATTGGGTTCACTAATGACTCTTCACAACACCCTTGTGATGGGTTTTGCATGCCCTGTTTTGAGTCAGGAACAATATAATCTTTACTGCTGCTGTAAATTAGCTCTGCGCTAGCACCTTTAGATATCAGCATTGTCCTCCTTTCAGTTCCACTGCTGACAAGCTGCCCGGTCAATCAGAATGATAGCAAGGGCTTTGTGGGAGGGTTACCAGACTATGGGGGGCGGGAGAGTGCTTTTTAAAGGGCCTCACATATGGACTGACTTCCTTTGAGAAAGTCTTTGATGTGGATGTTTTGGGGGAGTCTCATGGGTGTGGTGTTTGTGTGATGAGTGATCAGTGTCTGCAGACCTGCCGTTCTGCTTCATTTACTGCTGCAAAAGTGGGTGGGAGGGGAAAACCACTCTTGGTTCTCATCTTACATTCTGCCTCTGTAACCCAGGCCCCCGCCTCCTCTCCACTGCTCTTCCCAGCCTCAGCAGAGCAGCGTCCAGTGGGAAGCCACGGGCAGCAGCATCTCAGCAAAAATTCCTCCTCGGCGAGCCCAGACATAGTGTAACTGGGGAGTCGGCAGTACATTAATTTTATCCACCTGAGACCGTCACACAGTACCTACCGTGGGGTGGGGGGTAAGTGAGTCACAAATGCTTTATCCCTGAGGAAGCCCCGTCTGGGAATTCTTTCCGCAAAGCTGCGTCTGGAATTTGCAACGCGCCAATCTAGCATAATAGAGGTGGTGTAATCACAGCGTTAACGCTTGGTTTTGACCTTCCCACTCACCATTGCTACCATCCCCTTGTCTATCACAGGCAATGGCTGCCGAGAGAAGAACCTAGGTGGATAGATGTGGGACACTGGCTGCATGGAATAGTCTTGCTTGTCCTAGGGCTTTGTGCCTCCATGGGGCACTGTTCTTGACAGAGCTGTTTCAGGGCATCCACATGCATAATGCCTTGCACCTGTGCTTGTATCACTGCATCCTGGGATTCCTGTGGGGCTGTTCCATAGCACCCGCTGAGGGGCTGGAGCTGTGTGGAGTAGCTTTCACCCACAAGGCATTCCTTTGTCGAATTAAGTTAGGAGGCCTGGCTGAACCAGTGCAGCTACAGGGCGTGGCGCTTCCTATCCACAGTGTGTGCAACAGCTGCCATTGTTACATAAGGATTGGGGTGTAGCTGCAGAGATCAAAGGTCATCCTCGATCGTGCAAGGTGGGGCACCAGCCTGAAGGGAGCGGCAGGCAGCCGTCAACACCCAGTTCTGGTGGCAGTTTGTTATGTAAGGTTGGAGTGAAATAATATCAGTATTGCCCACCCAAAGTTTTTAAAGATAATGAGTTAAAAATAAATAAACTTTGAGGTTTTTTTTTTGTTTTCTTCCAACATTAGAGCCTTTTGGGGTGGGATTGGGGGGGACGGGGTGTCACATTTTCAAGCTTCCCTCTACAACCATGAGGGTTTGTAGGTGAAAACGGATATTTTCACATAATCAGATGACTCCAGGAGTGGGGGCTTGAAGGAAAACCAAATATTGCAAGACTTGAAATAAAATCACAAGAGCCAGCAACACTGAAGTAGCTTATATACAAGGTCCTTATATACAAGGTCTCCAAACCTTACTGAGAAGAAGACAACACAGGAGACAAATGGTCAGATCTGGAATGACCACCAGGGTGACTGTAGGTGTACATGTAACACTGATAGACGCCGGTCGTCAGCAGGCAGGTTTGAACCTGGGACCTCTGGACCTAAATGCATGAGCCTCAAGCCATATGACTGTTAGCTAAGACTGTAGAGCAGACTCATTAATCGTTCTGTAAGTGGTCTCGGTGCCACTAACTGGGACAAAACACCACACTCAGGAGGTGTGTGGGTTACACACACAAGGTTTTGCAAAGGAGCTGCACAACAGTTGGCTGCATTATTTTAACCTAGTAACTTTTTATCTTTCTCCTTGCATCCATAAGACCGGAGAAGCCATGTGTCATGAAGAGCTGGGCTTCAAATAAACACAATCCTAATTTTTTTCTCATTACCTATTGGTCATTAAGCAGAATGTGCAAGGCAGGAACGGAGGATAATGACCGTGGTCAGAGTTGTGTGAAGAGGAATGAGATTATATTACATTTTCCAGGGTGAATACTTCAAGTGTCCTGGGGAGTATTTAGGAATGGCTTAACTGTTATCTTGGCCAGTGATATCACAGAATCATAGAAAGGTAGGTCTGGAAGGGACTCAAGAGGTCATTTAGTCTGTCTGCCCATGCTGATGCAGGATTAAATATACCTATACCATCCCAGACAGATGTTTGTCCCAAATGATCTGAGAACTTCTATGATGAATGGCTGAGAGGACCTTGTACTATGTACAGACAGTCTTCACAGAGAACATCTCCATGGTTTAAAGCAAATATACCGTGCATGACAGAGGCTCCACAATAATTTGTAAAAGTTAAAACTTACTTTGTGTGTAATGCTGTACAGCCCTGTGAGAGAGGGGTCATTCATGACTTAAATGTGTGCTTACTTATAGAAAGATGCTAAAGGATTCCATATTTTCCAGTGCTATGGATACTTTATTTTTGCTTTTTCTTGCTTTGGAAGTATGAGTGAAGTTCCATTTTCATTTACATCTGTAAGATCCGGAATGAGTCCACTCAGAGAAATCCCCCACCTCCTTCTTTTTTTAAAAATAACAATGCTGTGTTAAGATTTTCCTCCCTTTAAGTAATTTATCTGTATTTACAGCCTAAACTCCAGTTTAATGATGTGTTTTGCCTGTGAATTGCAATTTGATCAGAGTTTTGCAACCAAAACTCAGCAGAATGCTGGTATTGCTGGTGTATTTAGAAAGGGTCATGAACTCCAGAGGATGCATTTGTTGGGATATGGTCTTTGTGTTCAGTTCTGTTAGGACTCTACGCTGTGTTAATGCGTCGGTACTTGGGCAGAAAGTCCTTTTACTTCCTGTACCATATTATTATGGAACTGTTTGTACCAGTCACAGATCATTACCACTTTAAGTATCTCTTTCCTTCTCCCTTTCCTTGCCCCTTGTGTTCCCCCTTTTAATGCCAGATAAAATATTTTTAAACAAAACAGGGAATCAGCACTTTGTACTGATTGGTTAGGTGTTATGAATTAGTTGGCAGGCTTTATTCCAGCAAAGCCTAGTTAACACTGTCCTTGTGCAATAAGCTGATTATGATAAATAGGCATGCTGCGTCTTAGCAGACGGCTGAAATCAGATCAGCCAACTGCTGTTAGACTGGCCATGCGACATAGGGGCTTTTTTGTTTTTAAGCCCCAGAAGTGGTGACGCTGCACTGGCTTTGCTGAAAGATCTTGCTAGGATTTGGTAATGGCAATTGGCTGCTGGCCACCAGCTGAGGTGGGCTGAGATTAGAAGAGCTTCTGGCAGAATGGTTTGGGCTCGTGTGGACGCTTGGCAGCTGCTCTCTCTTTGAAGGAAGATGTGCATCCCCTTCCATGTGTAGCCCTTCTGCCCATCAGAGTTGGCAGCAACAAGGGCCGGGTTCAATATCTAGGGGATCCATTCCAATAACACAATGCAAACCGGCTCGAGCCCCCACCCAGTGACCTGGGACAAATATATACCACCCCCACTGGGCGCCTCCAAGAGGCAATACTTCCCCTCTCGCAAGCACATAGTCTGAGTGTAGCAAAAAGCCTTTTAATAACAGAGAGAAACAATGTGGCATTATGTTGGGGAAACACCACCAACAGGATTCATAACACAACCCATGAGCAAAAAAAACCACCCCAAGCAAATTGGGGCATGCCCCTTTCCCTCGGGTTCTTGAGTCCCAGCACCCAAACGTCTCTTGAGTCCAGCAATCCACAAATCACCCAAAGTCCAAAAAGTCCAGCCCCAGAGTTCAAAAGTTCATCTGCATAGTGTTACTCCCCAGTCTGGCTAAAATGTGCCTGTGTGTGGGGGAAAGGGGTAAGGGGCACCTTACGTGTCCTGAAGCTGACTGCCCCACAGGGCTCTGCTCTGCTACGCTGTCTCACGACCCGCTCCGCTCTGCACCGCTCACCGTCTCATGAACAGCTCTGCTCAGCTCACCGTCTCACCAACGGCTCCACTCCACCACGACCGGCTCTGCTCTGCACCGCTCGCTGTCTCAAGAACAGCTCTGCTCAGCTCGCTGTCTCATGAATGGCTCCGCTCTGCTCAGCTCGCCGTCTCATGAACACACCGCTGTCTCACAGACGGCTCCGCTCCACCACGACCGGCTCCACTCCGCACAGCTCGCCGTCTCACGAACACACCGCTGCACTCTAGATCTTCTGGCTCCCCACTACTTGACACAGTGCTCAGTGATTTCAGCTCTTAGTGATTTCAGCTCATAGTAGTGGGGGCCTTAGTGCTGGTGCACCTTAAGGCCAAAGTGAATGCAGCACAGTACCTGTAGCAAGACTCTTAATAGACCCAAAATTAGCTCTGACATTCCACAGTGGAGAGAGACAGAGGTGCAATTGGTGCTTCAGGCCCTCACAAAGGGGCCCACACCACCAGGTACTAATACCTGTCTCAAGTCTCTCTCCATTCACACAGTTTTGGAACCCATGACCCTTGCCTAGCGAGTGCTACTTAGTTGATGGTGAGTCCCTCCATCATAGCAAAAGGCCAAGTACAGTTCCAAGCACAGTTCCCATAATCAGGGTAATAACAATTTATTCTTCCTGCCCCAATAACAGAGACACTGGGGATCCCACAGCAGCCGAAGTGACCATTTGGGCAGCTATGGCCTCAGTCTAGGCGGGGTGGGTGTGCCTATGCAAATGAGATCAGCCCCTAAAGTTTTTTTTTTTTCCACAACTTGCCACACCTCACCACCAGATGTCAGGGTGGAGCTCACCCTGACACTGCTTACACATGGAAGAGACTAGTCTGATCCTGGAGGAGAGAGAAGCCTGAAACACGCCTAGGGAGCAGCTGGGCGATGGGAGAGAAGTGGGAAGACAGAGTGAGAGACTGACTGGCTCTTACTTCCATAGGACCTTCCATCTGAGGATCTTTAGGGAGTGCGGATTAAGGGCATTTGCCCTTGTCCATATAATGGGCTAAACCAAAATGCTGGATCATCAGGTTCTGGTAGCCATCACAGAATTGTAGGACTCAAGGCAGGACTAGGTATTATTATCACTCTATATTCTCTATAGCTTACATGTCAGAGAATAGTTTTCTGTTTGCTGGACGGTAGATCAGAAGATCCCAGAACTGTGTGGCTGGGGGTTGTAACCTAGACAGGCACTTAGGAGTTAGATATATCACTGCGTTTGCCCTCTAAGGGTATGTCTACACTGCAGGTGAAGGTGTGTTGTAACATGGGTAGGCATACACCCATGCTAGCTTTAATAATAATAAACAATAGCAGTGTAGATATGGTGGCACGGGCTAGCAAGCAGAATCTCCGGGGACCTTGGGTATGTACTCTGGCTGCTAGCTTGTGCTGAAGGCTATTGTTACCCATGCGAGGTAGATTTACAGCTAACACTGTGCCTGCTACCTGTGCTGCAATCACTCTTTCGCTTGCTGTGTAGACACACCATAAATGCAGACTCTGTAGGCCATGGTGGAGAATAAAGCTCCCCTTCTGAATATTGTTGCTGATTAAGAAGCTTTAAAGATTTTTAAAAGCCTTGGTTTATCAGGAACTAGTCTATCTGTATCCATTGCCAATGAGAGCCATAGGGCAACATTCAGACCTGGTGTAAGTGCTTGCAATTTGTTGATGTCAGTGGAGGTTCGCCCACTTACACCAGGTAGACAGAGTATTAACAGACGTTCAGGAGACCTGGGTTCCATTTCCAGCTCTGCCACTGGCCTGCTGGGTGGCCTTGGGTATGTCACCTCAGTGCGTCAGTTTTCCCATCTGTAAAAGGGGAATGATAGTGACCTCCTTGGTACACAGAATTTTGAGATCTACTGATGAAAAATGCTAGACAAGAGGCAAATACTATTAAAGGGGACCCACCCTGCTGTGCTAGTTCAGTGAGGGGAAATAAATCAAAGCAAGAGAGAATAGAGAGACAACTGTCACCCACTGTGACCTGCCAAGTCTGCCCCTAGCAACAAAAAGCCCTGGAGTGAGTGAGTGGCGATTTGGGGAAAGGAGAGGTAAGTGCGATTAGTGTTAATGCAACAAGCATTGTCCTGAATTGGGATGTGTTTTGTACCGTCTAACATTAGTAGTACCTGCTAACGTTCCTAGTTCTGTCTCTTCAGCTCACACTCCCGGCTTTATATCCTACAACACGCAATAGAGCACAAGGCAGGTGTGGTTCATTTGGGGCTGTCAAGGTTCCTTCCCCACTCTGAACTCTAGGGTACAGATGTGGGGACCTGCATGAAAAAACCCCTAAGCTTATTTTTACCAGCTTAGGTTAAAACTTCCCGAAGGTACAAACTATTTTATCTTTTGCCCCTGGACTTTATTGCTGCCACCACCAAGCGCCTAACAAATATATAACAGGGAAAGAGTCCGCTTGGAATAGTCTTTCGCCCCCAAATCCTCCCAAACCCTACACCACCTTTCCTAGAGAAGGCTTGATAAAAATCCTCACTAATTTGCATAGGTGAACACAGACCCAAACCCTTGGATCTTAAGAACAATGAAAAAGCAATCAGGTTCTTAAAAGAAGAATTTTAATTGAAGAAAAAGTAAAAGAATCACCTCTGTAAAATCAGGAAGGTAAATACCTTACAGGGTAATCAGACTCAAAACATAGAGAATACCTCTCGGCAAAACCTTAAGTTACAAAAAGACAGAAAAACAGGAATATACATTCCATTCAGCACAACTTATTTTATCAGCCATTTAAACAAAACAGAATCTAGCGCATATCTAACTAGATTGCTTATTAACCCTTTACAGGAGTTCTGACCTGCATTCCTGCTCTGGTCCCGGCAAAAGCAACACATAGACAGAGAGGACCCTTTGCTTCCCCCCGCCTCCAGCTTTGAAAGTATCTTGTCTCCTCATTGGTCATTTTGGTCAGGTGCCAGCGAGGTTATCTTTAGCTTCTTAACCCTTTACAAGTGAAAGGGTTTTTTCCTCTGGCCAGGAGGGATTTAAAGGTGGTTAGCCTTCCCTTTATATTTATGACAGGGGCCTTCCCCCCTAAATTTTGAGCTGAAGTCTCAGAACTTTCTATAGTTCCAGTTCGATGGTATAAATCCCTCCCAGGCCTGAATGAATGAAACCATCAGCTACTGATTTGGAAAGGCCGCATAGCTCTAGTTCCTTGCCTGTTTTCTTTTCTCACCCACAATTCTGAGAAAGTACAGAAAACCCAGGAAACTGGCAGGCAGAAATGAAAGGAAGAGAGTCAAGAAAATCTGTAAGGTCATTTTTCTCAAGGTTTGCGTTGCAGGGGCCTGTAGCTGACAGCAGCACATTTAGCTGCCAAAAGGAGGGAACCAGGGCCTTGAAGTTTCTTATCCTGTGGTCAGCGGGCATTCTGGCAGTGAGGTGATTCATACTTCTCCCGGCTGCAACCTGAGGGAAACTGAGCTGCGTGGGTGGTGGATATAATAGGCCAGGGGAGGCTAAGCCTCCCCTAACCCAGGCCGAGGCCCCACTCATGCTCCGCCCCGAGGCCCTGCCCTCACTCCCTCTCTTCCCCAAAGCCAGCGGCGACTCAGCTCTGGCCAGTGGCCTGGAGCTCGGGGATTGGGCTGGCTGGTGGCCTGGGGGTCGGGGCGGTTTGGTCGGGGCTCCTCCTACCACGGTGCTGGGAGGCGTCAGGGCTCCAGTGGGCAAAAGGGGCTAGCCTCCCCGAATTGGGGGGGGTTCACCCATTGCCCATGCTGGGCTGAGCCATGATTTGTGGAGAACCCCAAAAGAGCAAAGCCTCCAGGGACAACCTGTGTTTAAAGTCTGGTTTTGATGTCATGCTTTATAGAGAGTGTAGCAGAGACTACAGTGTACATGTAACTCCCCAGCCCTGTAGAGGACATAAAGAGTGCCCAAGCAGGAAATACATAAGAGTACAGTATGTACATCAGGGATAGACAATTATCTTTTGTCAAGGTCCAGATTTCTTGGTCAAGGCATGGTCAAGGTCCAGACTTCAGAGAAAATAATGATCATAGAATATCAGGGTTGGAAGGGACCTCAGGAGGTCGTCTAGTCCAACCCCCTGCTCAAAGCAGGGCCAATCCCCAATTTTTGCCCCAGATCTCAAATGGCCCCCTCAAGGATTGAACTCACAACCCTGGGTTTAGCATAAATTAATAACAGTGATAATAAGTAAATAAAAATATTTCACGGTCTGTTCAAAAGTGTCTGGTGGACTAGATTTGGCCTGCAGTCCGCCTATTGGCTACCCCCGATGTACATCTTCTCTGGTTCTCTAGAGCAGTGTTTCTCAATGACCGGTCTGTGGACCCGTGCCGGTCTCTGAGATGTCCCTGACACAGTTTAGGAAGACAGCAAGCAGGTACCTGGTATCAAAAAGGTTGAGAAACACTGCGCAAGAGGATTCTGTAATTGTGCTCCTGGTTACTACCCAGTCTTCTGCAGGCAGTCCTGGCGGAGACTTTCCCAAAGTGAGGGGGACTGGGGCCCCACTCCCTCCATGGCCCCGCCTCACCCCTTATGCCCGAGGCCCTGCCTCCAATCAAGCCAGAAGCCAGAGCGGGCCGGGAGCCACAGACCCGCCACCTGCCTGGGGTGCGGGGCCAAAAGCAGCCTCCGGCCCATGTCCCTGCCCTGCGGGCCCCCAGCCCAGGGCAGGTGGAGGATTCATGGCTCCCCACAGCTGCCTATGCAGCTCTTACTCCAACCTGACTCCAGCCAGGGGAAGGGGCGTCGAAGCCGCAGCCCAGTCATGGTAACAGCTGGGCGGCCAGGCAGCTGTGAGTATCCTCGGACCCTCCACCTGCCCTGGGTGGGGGGTCCAAGGCGAGCGACATGGACCGGGAAGCTGCTCTCAGACCCCCATCCCAGGCAGGTGGAGGGTCTGTGAGACGGTGCCCCCCGCTGCCTGGACTCCTTGGCCAGGTCCAGCTGCTGGCCTGGCTGGGGGGGCCGGAGCAGAGATGGGGGGGCCCACAGCAAAAAGTGGGAAGGCCATGGCCTCTTGGCCCCCCACCATTCTGGCGCCGATGCCTGTATATCATAAGATGGAAACAGTAAATGTATTTTCTGCCTGCACCACTGTAGCAGGGAAGGCTGGGGAGCTTGGCAGGAATCCCGTGGCAAGCAGAGCATGTCCTGAGCTATGAAAATGGAATAGCTATGGGAACCAAAATCAGAGCCTTATAAAATATAGCATCACATTGAACCTCAGGCCCCGCCCCCGGTAACCCATCGAATTGCAGGCTCTCCCAGACTTTGCCTTTCAGGTTTACACTGTGAGGCATTTGTCAATCTCAGCCCATGTGAACATGGGCAAAGTTTGTTGGTGAACCTTCACTCCCCCATCGGGCCTTGGGGACACACCTTCTCGGCTTAGCTGTCTTTGGAACAGGGTCTGTTGGGAAGAAGGAGGCCATACCTGTATAGACACACCCCTTACTGAGGAAGGGTACTCCATGTGGGGTGTCCCCTAGGCAGTTCTCATTTGTCAAACTGAAATCAGCAAGTGGTAATTCACGTCCACTTGCTGCAAAGCAAACTGTAGGATTCAAACCTCAAAGCTTTTCATTAACTGAACCCTGCGGAGCTTGCACAGCCCTGACCTAAATTAGCATCAAACTCTTCTGGAGTGGCTCTCAATACTCTGTTAGTTTGTACACACAACTGCCTAGAAACCAGGTATTCACAGTAGCTTGTTCGCTTTGTTTTGTTATTCACTTTAGAGGCAGAGTTTGAAAGGCAGCCAGTAGTTTCACTCCTATTTCAAACTTTTGTTTCCACACTGAGTTCCTCAAGTTCCAAAGATCTGTTTTTCCATTGCTCCTAACCCCATATCTGGCCAACTGTCCTTCAGGCCAAGGACATAGATTCTGGAGGGGGCAGTCAAGAATGCTTCTTGCTCTGCCAAAGCAAATATTGCAGAGAGCAATGCGAAGGCCTGAGATCTCTCCCTCCCACCCCTCTTTTGCCTGGGAATGAGGGCTCAAGATCAAGATCTGGACTTGGTTCCTCTGCATTCTGCTCTATCGGTAAGGTGCTAGGTCAGACCTTATTCACACCTCCTAATGAACTGAATACTTGTTCTTTGTTCCGTGTTAGGGTAGGAAGCTTTAAAACACATACACAGAGGGACCCAGTCCAGCAGAATGTAGCTGATTCTGTAGATGGCAGACAGACCTGTTCTGGAGAAATGTTGCCTAGATGAGATGGGGTCAAAAAAACCCCCCAGCTCTGTATGTAACTGTGGGGAGGAGAGCAACATCTGCCATGCTCTACAACTCCCTTCTCTGATCCATGCCATGTTCCATCCCTGATGGACCAGTACTGACTCTGGGAGTTCCTACTGCTCTATGGCCTTAAGACATAGCTTGGAGCCTGTCCCCCTCCAACAAAAATACTACACTGGTGCCAGAGCGTTGCTTTAAATTACCTGGCTGGTAGACTGCTGGTCAGCTAAGGGAAGCACCAGCCCCACCACATGCCAGGGAAAACAATAAGCACTCACTACTACGTTGTCCCAAAGTCATTCCTTTGAACCCAAATGCCATCTGATAAACTGCCTGGGCAGCCAGTCTGACTCAGCCCCTCATTGGAGGGCTCTCTGCGCCTGCCATGGAATGCTAGACTACGGGGATACCCACCCCCGCAAAGAACAGCCTCAGACTGCAGAGCTCAGAAAGTCCATAATGGGCCTGCAAAGGCTTTCCACATAACCAGCCTTACAAGCAATCTGTCACTTCTTATAATTGTCTGTCTAAATTTATCAAAGATAAGTGGGGGATGGGTGGGAAATTGACATTAATGGAAACACAGATATGGGAGAAAGACCAAAGTAAGGATTACCCATGACTTGACACTCCATGCAGAAATGAGGGCTGGAAAGGGAAATGAGGCTCCTTTGTATTTTTAGGTTTCAGAGTAGCAGCCATGTTAGTACTCCTGTTCTTTTTGTATTTTTAGTTCCTTGGGTCTATGGATAATTAACTACTGCAGCAAATGGTGTGGTTTTTATCAGATCCAGGAGGCTGCAGGGCCACCTGGATAGAAAATGCGGGCTGGATTAACATATAAAGGGAGGCAGCTGAGAGGTAAAGATTCCTGTTGACTGTAGGGAAATCCAATCAAGTTATTTTCTTCCTTCATGTCTTTGATGTTGAGAGGCAAATGTTTAAAACACTGGTTTGCTCTAGAGCAGTTTGGAGTATTACTGAGAACCAAGTAGGTAAACAATATGCAGAGCTTCCTCCTACTACACCTTCATGATGTCACATGGTTTAGACTGATCACCCGAGAATGTCTTGCCTGGCTCAGCACTGACTAAGCCAGTGAAAGCAGTCCCGCAATTCCTGTTGAAGAATAAAGATGAAGGGGAGTTAAAAGGCCTACTCACTGAAAACTAAACTAATGATGTATGGTATATTACTGTGTGTGTAGGAATGTGGGCATTATAAATATACCCGGACACGGAGCCAAATACTGCTTGTCTAACTCACACAAGCAGTCCCACTGATTTCAGTGTGACTACAAATATGATTAAGGGAGCAGGATTTGTTTCTTGCTCTGTCCCTGTGTGTCTTCTATCAGTGTATTTGTGTATATAAAACACCACTGTCATTAACCACTTAATTCAAAGGATCTATTTGTAACAAAAACAGAATCTTGGAGTGAGAAAGTGACCTAATGACTATAGCACTGCCGACATATAGATCTGTATGATAAGAACAGGCATGGTTTAAGGTGCTGATCACTCTCACTTCCAGCTGAAGTCAGCTCTGCTACAGACACTCAGCACCTCTGCGAATCAGGGCCAAGATATCTATGTGGTATACACATGTGTGTGTATATAATGAAATCACTGCACCATCAGCTTGACATGTGGGTGCATCACACAATTAAAAATGACAAAAGTGCTGCCGGTGGCCGGCACCGAGCCTGATTAATCCTACGGGCTGACTAGTTTCCCTTTCCCACGCCCCCAGCTTACTGCCCAAATAATGGGGATTTGGTATAGGTGAGACTTGCAGCTTGGTTTGAAAGTCACAAAACATGGTTCCTGCAGGATGGCAAAAGGAAATCCAAAGCCAGTGACCATTCGCCAAGAATTTGCTGGCAGGATTTCAGCCCTACTTGGGACTAACAGTGAAGTGTAACCATCTAAACTATAGGAGTACTTGTGGCATCTTAGAGACTAACAAATTTATTTGAGCATAAGCTTTCGTGGGCTACAGCCCACTTCATCGGATGCATAGAATGGAACATATAGTAAGAATATGTTTATATAGATATATAGAACATGAAAAGGTGGAAGTAGCCATACTAACTGAAAGAGGCTAATTAATTAAGATGAGCTATTATCAGCAGGAGAAAAAAACCTTTTGTAGTGATAATCAAGATGGCCCATTTCAGACAGTTGACAAGAAGGTGTGAGGATACTTAACATGGAGAAATAGATTCAATTTGTGTAATGACCCAGCCACTCCCAATCTCTATTCAAGCCCAAGTTCATGGTATCTAGTTTGCAAATTAATTCTAGTTCAGCAGTTTCTCTTTGGAGTCTGTTCTTGAAGCTTTTCTGTTGCAAAATTGCCACCTTTAAGTCTGTTACTGAGTGACCAGAGAGGTTGAGGTGTTCTCCTACTGGTTATTGAGTGTTATGATTCCTGATGTCAGATTTGTGTCCATTTATTCTTTTGCGTAGAGACTGTCCGGTTTGGCCAATGTACATGGCAGAGGGGCATTACTGGCACATGATGGCATATATCACATTGGTAGATGTGCAGGTGAACGAACTGCTGATGGCATGCCTGATGTGATTAGGTCCTATGATGGTGTCACTTGAATAGATATGTGGACAGAGATATGTAAACATCTAAACTATGTGGTGGTATGGAATACAGTCGGGGGGAGGGACAACACTCATTTGCCTCTATTATGCCCTGCTTCCCAAGCCCTTGGCCATGAGAAATTGATACCATCGCATGCTGTGGGCCTGATTTTGCCTGCCCAAACCTTCCACGGACGGCAATGGGAATTTTTAGTGGGCACGATCAGGCCCATGGTCGTGCTACATTTTTCTTATTTTGTTGGGGCATTACTCTCTTGCCATTTGAAATATCCTGGTTCTGTGGTTCTCAAAGCCTGGTGTATGGACCCCACATGGTGCGTGGTGGGATCCATGGGAAGTTGACTGGGCTCATGGGGATGACTCTTCCTTGTTTCCAGCAGTTAAATTACATTAAAAGGTGCTAAAATACATGGAGTACTTTCCTAATATTAATTTTTACATGCTAAGCAGTTGCTGTAGCTGTTACAGGGATGTGATGTGATTGCAATCGGGTTGGGAGCTGGTCTGTGCAAATGGGAATGGGGGTGGAGGAAGGTCATGAGACACTCTCGGTGTTAAGATGTGGCTGGCCACTATGGCTGCAATCCCATTGTTCAAATTCTTCTTGTATTTGCCTAAGTGAATTCAAAGCATCAGTCGTAGTTTTGCTAAATAAGGAAATCTGATCAAAGCTTCTGGCATGGAGAGACCACACGTTGTGTCTCAGGACCGGGTTTCCCTCATGTTGGAGCATGGCTGGGAGAATCGAAGGTTGGTTCCTGACTGGAGAAGCCAATTAGCTGCTGTGTTTGTACGCTCTGCACATAGTGCAATGGGCCTCTGTGCTGGTGTTGTGTACTTTCGTTGATAATCAGTTCAATGTGGGTAGTGCTTTTTGCATCAACCTAGATCACAAGGTGACTTGCAGTACAACCCAGCCAAGCTCTTCACCTGATTTTGAAGTCTATAAACAGGAGCAATCGTTTTTTCATCCCAAATGATCTCTGTGATTTAGCCACATAGTGTGCTGACATCTGCCTTATTTTACCCTAGTAACTTTGAGTCTTTTGCAGAGGGTGTTAATCAAGGCAAATTAGTCCAGTATGTCAGTGTATCACTGATCACTGAAATGCAGTCATTTAAAGGTGGAAAGTATGCATCTGAAATGTAAGAGTAAGATTCTTTTTCCCACGTATGATTGACTTCACACACTGATTGGTTTTGCTTTTGATATAAAAATGGTCTAATTGTTTCTCTCCCGTAAGGAGAGGATTGCTGAATAATGTTAACTTGGACCCTGACACAGACACCAATATAACCTAGCAAAGGGAGCTGCACTGGACATGGAAGATGGATCCAGCTCAGGTTGACAGTGATTGAAACTCACTACTTGGTGGCTTCTTGGTGGCCTATGTGAAATGAGTTTGGTGGGTCTTAGTACAGGTCCTAATGGGTCGATCTTCATGTTACAAAAAATGTTACTATAATGAACAGCCTTATTGGCAGTCTCGACAGACAGGCGAAGGGCAGAATAAGCATGAAGACAGAACTAACTTCGTAGCCCTAGAAGTGTTCTCTCTTGTTTAGAGTGGAAACTGTAAGCTACTGAGGCTTGTGCTGTACGTGTTCCATGTGGAGAGGATTTCACTGTCAACCCAGTGCCTTTCACAAGAACTAGATCCCCTAAAACATTTAGAATGGAGCCAGGTGCGAAATAGTTTTCCCATCCCATGAAAACTTTCAAAACTTTCAAAAATTCTCCCGTTCTTCATCAGATAAACTAGAGACCTTTTGAAATGTTTTGTGGAAAACAAGAGAGAGAACAAGACACCCAGAATAACCAGGGCTCTCAAATCCCTGTTCTGCCTGCCTCTGGACTTGAGCCCGGCTCTCCCACATCATAGGGAGGGCCTTCACCATATAGTTATTCTGGGGTGTGCACACTCTTTGACCCAAAATTCCACCCCTGGACGTGAGAAATCTTCCCCTGATGCATTCCCGTGAAAAGTTTCAGTTTAAATGGATTGACTTTTTTGATTAAAAACAGTTTAATTGAAGAATCCCTGAGTGTCTCTACAGAACAAAACAGCAATCTTCTTCCTTGGCCCAGGTTTTATCTCTGCCGTTCGACAGAGAGTGGTTTCTTGTGTTTCACGGACTACAAAGCCTTTACATCAAATCAAGGGACATAAGGTGAGGTTTAAGAAATTGCACGGTCAAGGCAGTCTGAAAGCCGGAAGAATGGGGATGCTCTCAGCAACCTAGAGTCTCTTGGAACCACAGGTGTTAAACTGTGCTTCTAGGTGTTGTTTTCAAGACTAGCCAGCTGTTAAATGACTACAGCTAGGCATGACGTAAGTAAGTGCCTTGTACGCTTCTCCACGCAGCTCTCTACTGCACCTGGGTCCTTCTGACCATGCAGCACCCGTGGCGTTCTAGTGCTGAGATTCGAAGGGCCTGTGTACATACAAATACAACTGAATGAAGGGAACACAGTTACAGCCTGCCTGTAGCCTGGCACAGGTAAGTCGTGGTTCTACCCTCAGCCCTTTCACGCAGGGTCTCCTCCCTCTGTACAGCAGCAGCCCCATCGGAGGACAGGGCTGGGGGCGGTATAGCTATGCTGGAGGAGCTGCCAGCATGAGGCCTCCCAGTGGCTCTACGTTCTGCTCCTCCTGCCCTGTGTTTTTCCGGTACGCCGTACCAGCTATAAATATCTTGCTGGTATGGCATACTGGACCGGACTGCCCAACTTGCACTGCTGATAACACATGTCAATTATGATATAAAGACAAGAAAGCCCAGCTGTCTGACAGAAAAAGGCTAGTACGTTAAACAGCTGCACAGGGTTAGGGTTAGGATTAGGGCACTGGCCTGGGAGTCAGGAGAGGGGGGATCCCAGTTCAGGCATTGGACATGCTGGGTAACCTTGGCAAGGCACTTCCATTCTCTGGGGCTCAGTTTCCACATCTGAAAAATGGGGATATATGATCCCAGCCTTTATTTGTAAAGAACGTTGAGATCTATGACTGCAACGTAAAAGCCAATTACTACAACACTCTTTATTTCACATCTGTCACATGCTCAGTTATTTGAATGGTGTGATTTTTGTCTTAAAAATACAGCATTCTCTTGTGATTGGAACGCTGGGGTGTCAATAGCCCTTGTTCACTGTTAAACAGCTAGAGCTGGTAAAAAGAATGACTTCCTCCTGAGAACACCTCAGCTCGCAGGTCCGAGAATATGCTGCTTACGGCTTGTCTGTACAGTGTGTTAGTGAACATTAGACATGTGAAATTCCAGTGTGCACGAGCACATTGCACGAGTAGTGCACATGGACCCTATTGGCATGCACTAAAAGTTCCCCAGTGCAAATTAATGCAGTCCCATTTCAAACAATACTATATTAACTCACACTAGGGAACTTTTAGTGCACACCAGCAGGGTCCATATGGGCCAGTTCGTACGCAACTAGAATGTACATTGCTCTGATGGGGACAAGCCCTGTCTTGTCTGGTTCACAATGGTCAAAAGACCATTTGTTAGTGTTTTAAACACCATTGATTCCCAATTCCAACAGAGCTAGTTCACAACATGGCTTGGCGGACATATGTGGACGTGGCCCAAGCCATGTTGCCTCAGTGTTTTAAAATCATGTTAATAGACACCTAGAGTATAATTTTGTCCTCTTATCCCTGTATTAAGCCCAAAAGCTGGTACAGATGCCTGGTTATGTACGGTTTCCGGTAAAACAGTTTTGCAATTCATCATCATGGAGTTAGACGATTACTGTAACTGGAAACAAAACCAGCATCCTTCTACTTTACTGGAACTCTGCTCTACCTTGTGTGGAAGAGAAGAAGCCAGGCTGAGGGCATGTCTCTGCTGTGGGCGCTGCTGCAGCTGTGTCGTTGTAATGCCATAGTGCAGATACTTCCTACGACGAAGGAAGGGGCTTTTCCCTCGCTGTAAGTAATGCACCTCCCCAAGTGATGGAAGCGAAATCGAAGGAAGAATTCTTTTGTCAACCTAGATGCACCTACAGCAGGAGTTAGGTTGGTTTAACTCTGGCACTCAGGGGTGTGAATTTTTCACACCCTGAGCACTGTAGCTATGGTGATGCCTAACCTGAGAAACAGGAGAACGCCCATATGCAGATGTTGCTGTTGCTGCTACTTTGCATGCTGCTGGAGCCATTCCATTTAACAGCAAGCCAATATCAACACACAATCTCTGTTTGCTAATGGGCTTTGGTTCCCATTGAACTGTGCTCCCGTGAAGAATTAACAGGATAGAATCACGTGCCACGGCAATAAAATGCATCTCATAGTCCCGTGTGTCTGATTCAAATCTCCCGATAACCACTTTCCTCATGCCCAAATAAATGCTGAATGGATGCACACGCTGCCCATCCATCAGCGAGTGAGTGAATGAATTATTTGCAGTAAGGTACTTGCCTTTAGTAAACTAGTGTCCACTAGAATAAGGATTTATTTCTGGATGTGCACCCACTTCTTTCTGCATCGAGCTCGGCATGTCAGACTGCATCCTGCCTCCCTTGATAGGTCTCCACATGGCATTCAGCGTGACAGAGGCCCAGTGTATTGCAGCACAGCTTCTCATAGTGTGTCCAAACTGATTTCATATATACTGAGAGCTAAAGTACAAGGCAATAAGCATGTATTCTAAATAGGCTATCGATCGTCACTGGACTGGATAACTGTCTTCTATTCAGGCAGTGGTTTTTCAGCCCAAGACTCAGGCAAAGAACGGAAGCTGAATAAATGGATAAAGTTGCCTGTTGTGGAAAAATTCTGACTGATGCATTCCGGTCTAATTTAAGCTGTTCTTGAGGTCTTTGTGCTCATGCCTTGACATAGTGCACTGTAGTATGGTTGCTAATGCATGGATCAGCCTGATAGGATGAGGCAGTTTTCTAGCCAGTCATAGTTGGAGGAAGGTATTTTTCACAGCTGTAGCTATTTCGAGACTCTACCTAAGATACTTACACGGTCTCCATCACAGTAATATCTTAGAGCCTCACAATCTTTAATGGAAGAGATGATGGTAGTAGCTAACCATTTTCCTGCCTCCCACTAACATCACCTCTGCTTTTGCTCTGGTTTCGCTCCAGCCAGGTGCTGATGTCTGGAGGCGGAAGAACGAATTGCCCAGCAGCACTCTCTAGAGCCATCCATCCTTCCATTGGCACCAGTTCAGTGCTTTTCATTGATCCAGTAACACGTCTGAGAGAGGATAGCACCGTGTTCTGATCAGAACTATTGAATGCCGCAGACAGGTCCATGTGTACAGTTATGGGCATCCTTCTCTGCCTCTATAGGGCACTTCTTTGCATAGGTGTTTGGAGGTGCCTCTTGGCCACTTTCTTCATTACCTTGTTCAGGAATTGGGAGGCTGGATACCAGGTGGTAGTTTATGAAGTCTGATGGGCCTGGAGATTTCTTGAGAATAGGCTTGAGAGCAGATATAGTAGATTTCCAGTATCAAAAGCGGGAAGCCACAGAGAGCTTTTAAAGATGTCTGACTTCACCTTCACAGTTGGTTACTATGGGGTCCATTTGAAAAGCATGATGGCTTTCATTAAATGTCAAATTAATATAAAATGTGTCTCTCTAGCTCACTTGGTTTGTTTGGCATGGCCAGAGTTGTGATAGTGCTGATTAAAGGGAACAAAGAGGGCCAGAGCAAAGGTTGATAGACCTCCCATTTCACCCTGTCCCAATGCACTTCCATCCTGATGGAGCCAGAAAGACACATTCAGCTGCATTTGCAGCTAATCTACTCCTTTAAAACAACCTGATTGCACCAAACTCCACAGGGCAGCAGAGTGGGGGAGTAGGGTCTACTTGCCTCAGGCCTTTTCTTGATTTGCCAACCCTTTTCAGAGGGTAAAGTTGGTTTCTTTGTCTGACCCTGCAGCATGTGGCTGGGCTTCCTGTTGGGAAGTACCATGCTGTATTGTTAAGAACCAGTCCTGCCAGGAGCATGCTGAGGTCCCTCATAGTATCAGAGCTGGGCACTGTCTAGATTAGGATAAAAAATTTATTCTTAAAACACATCAGCTAACATGTTTTAACTACAATGGTTTAACACTTCAGTGTAGGCAAGGTAAATTGCATTTCAACACGTGAGCGAGTCAAGGTGAACCCTAGTGCGGAGCTTAGGCTACCATATAACCAACAAACATGTTAAAATACATCTTGCTCTCTCTGTGCACTTTTAAATGCACCTATTGTCCTCGATTAGACAAGCCCTAGGTGTTAGCAATGTTGAGAAAGCGAGTGCAGATGGGCTGCAGGCTACCGAGGCCACTTTAAGCGCCAAGTGTCTGCAGAACTCATTAACTAGCTCTTGCTTGGGAACCCCAACTGTTTGCGTAAAGAAGCATTTGCCCTGGGGGATAATTGTATGCTGATTTGTCTAGGTGGGACGTAAGCTAAGTGAGTCTGCATTATCATCAGACAGATGTAGTACTTCCTCAGTCTCTTCCCTTTGCATAATCCATTAGGATAACCTAATGTCAATCAGAGTGAAATCCTGGACTGGAGTTTCTTACCCATCCCAATGATATCGTACCTATGCCCTGAGCAAAATCTGGTGTATAATCTGTTATGGGCAGGGCTTAAATTCTCAGAGTATTTCCCGGAGTCCCCCATTTCTCCCCCCACCCCCATTCAGGGCTCAGGGCTTCAGCCCCACCGGGCATGCCAGGGCTCCGCTCCGGAAACCTCGGGCTGAATTTAAGCCCTGGTTATGGGGGAAGATTTAGTTCACCTGGCTCCAGTTGTGGTGACTACAGAACCATGTTTACCAGACCTGTTTTTACCACTTCAGATTTACTCTGCCTAAATACAGTTTGCCCAGCCTGTAAGCATTGAAGCAAATACTGAACCCAAATTTGGAAACTGCTCTGAGACATTGTCAGTTTCTTTAGATCCTAAAATATACAGGTATTTCCTATGTAGTATCCCTGCAAGATGTGTGCTGTTTTTCTCTCCTCTTCATATATAGAATCAGTAAATGGAAAAAAAATAGGTACAAAGCTTTTGTATTTGTATCTTATGACAAGGAGGAGTGGTCAATAAATCATGTAACATTTATGGTTATTCTGCATGTCCAGGCATAATTCTATGGGTCACTGTCCAGTCTGTCAGTGTATTTTTGCACTGGATCTTTTCATCCCCTTTGTTCACCAAAAGAAGAAAATGGAAAGAGGGAAATGACAGAAAACTCCACTTGCCGTACACTACTCACTGCCTTCAAAGGAAACATGTTTTCAAATGAGTTATGCTAAGTAAAGTTGTTTCATGGTGAGAAATCTGTGATGCTAGGTGGCTATCAGTGCACCACTCTAGCAGCTATAATTATGTATTTATGTTATGATAGCATCTAGAAGCCCCAGACAGTTAAGAGCGGTATTGTGTAAACATATAGAGGAGACAATCCCTGGTCCAAAAATTTACAAGCTAAGTACAATACTAGACACAGCAAGGGGAAGGGAGAATGGGCTAGAACAGTGTTACAAGTATATTTTTGATAGGCAGGCTTTGTGCAGTGTGTAGGTAGCCAGTCTGATTTTGTTACTAAATAAAACAAATGCGAAAATCAGCCGTCACAAATGTGATTTGTGGGCACAAGCTGTTTTACAGGTGGGGTTGAGCAATGCCAAAGTTTTCGCACATAGACCTTCTTCAACTCACATTTTCAAAAGCCAAAGCCACTTTTTGACATCAGTTTCCGAGGTGCCAGTTGCTGTGTCCAGAACAGTTCAAAAGGACATTTTTTTTCTTGCCAGTGGATGTGCTGTAAGGATTTCAGAAACTTCAGTGTGGGGGACACATCAGTTGGTTGTTTAGTAATCCACACACAACATTGCGAAAGACCCAAGCCATGTTAAGGTGAAGAAATGGCGGTCGGGGGAAAACTTTGTGTGATCTTCCCCAAAAGAAGGTAAGGCTGTTCTGAAAGGAGGCAGTTAGGTTGAGCCTATCAAGGTTGCTGACCCTTTAAAATATTCCTGATACTGGTCTCTGTTAGGGCTGTGGTTCTTATGGTGGCTTCTGTGAGAATCCCGTGGGCTGCAGGAAAGGAAATAGGCACATCTGTGACACACACTTCTGAGTGAGTAGAGCCTTGGGAATGGCGGACTATAGAGTATCTCTTCACCCCCACATCCCAGACTGTGTTTCTAGCACCCACATTGCATCCGGCTCTAAGGCAGGGTGAGATAGAACATATCATTTGGAAATGCCTGTGGTGCAAAGAGCATAGATATGCTCCTGTATGAAGTGCAAACTGAAAGCTTGTAAATCACAGCTAATTTCAGACAATGTAGCATGTTAGCTACAATACCAACAAGCTGTGTTTGGAGGATGATATATTCAAGTGAGGCAGCATTAGAGAAGAGGGAATAATGGGGGAAATCTTTCATAAACATTTTGGCAAATGCTGAATCACTCCCAGTTAAGCTGTGTTCCCACTGCCTTTTTGGTTCCCTTTTCCTTGTGAATAGATTTTTGTTCATACAAATGTTGGGAGAATGGCCATTCATTGCATGAATATTATTTGTATTGGCGTAGCACTTAGAAGTCCCAGTCATGTGCCAGGATCCCATTGTACTAGATGCTGTACAAATATAGAAGAAAAAGATAGTCCCTGCCCCAAAGAGATTATGATCAAAATATAAGACAAGAGACAGCAGAAGGAGATGGACAGACCCATGAGAGGTGTGTGCGCGCACGCGCAAAGGAAACGAGACAATATTTGTCAGCATGACAAATCCCATAAGCCTAGCGCCCATATTCTCAGGCCATTGACAGGCCTGGTGCATTGACACCATCACTTGCTATTTGTGCCAGAAGCTTTCCTCCCCAGACACACTTATAAACCTTCAGACAGCCAATCAGGGAGCAGAAATGATACCATGTGATTTCCCTCCCCGCTTACAAACTATGAATAATAGTGACAGTGGATATCCATAATTTGTGAACAATCCCTAGGCTGAAATATTTGTGTAAAATATATTTCTGGTTCTACAGGACCCCAAAGCCTGTGATGAAAGCCGTTTAGAATGAGAAAGGGGGGCCAGTCTAGCTGCCTCCTCTAGACACTGCTGCTATGTAAGATGCCAGATTTATAGAAATTTCACGTGTTTGCCGATAACCTGGAAACAGAAATCAAAAGTGAAATTAATTGGAAAAATTATTCATTGATGAATATTTGCCCAGGGCTAAACACTTTCCTTTTCTGAAGAACTTGTGGTAGCTCTGCAGCATTCTTACATACGCAGGGGTATTTCCCAGATGGAATTTGAGAAACTCAAGAGGGTTTTTTTTTATGACCGCAAATTTCTTAATAAATCTGGAAATCCCTGCCAGGTTTGGGACACCTTATTTCCCTTCCGCTCCCAAACCCTCAGTTATAGGCAGAGAAGTTTCATACGATGTACCTGAAGTTAGGGAAATAGAGAAGTGGGTTTTTAAGGGCTTGTCTACCGGAGAAGAGTTATACCAATACATATTACAGTAAAAAGAAAAGGAGTACTTGTGGCACCTTAGAGACTAACCAATTTATTTGAGCATAAGCACAGTATGCATCCGATGAAGTGAGCTGTAGCTCACGAAAGCTTATGCTCAAATAAATTGGTTAGTCTCTAAGGTGCCACAAGTACTCCTTTTCTTTTTGCGAATACAGACTAACACGGCTGTTACTCTGAAACATATTACAGTGTGAACTTAAACCAGCATAGCTATATCAGTCTGACCCCCCTCACGGAGACTCTTATTCTGGTATAGGAGTGCCTATTTTTTAAATTATTTTTAAATTCACTTATGTTGCTTGGGAAAGGTGTGTAACCTAAACTGAAAAAAGCTAATTTTATGGTGGAGTAAGTGTGTTCACATGGGGATTTATTCTAGTATAACTATATTGATTTAACTACACCAGTATAACTGGTCAAACATTTCTGTATAGACAAGCCCTTAGTTGTGTCCTCTGTTCCCACAGTACATATGTGAACCAAACACATGCCTAAGAAGTTACCCTTCAAATTTTAAATTAACCTTCATCATCTTTTAAATTGTAAGTTACTTTTATTATCCTTGCACATTCACATTAGTCTAAAGGATCTCTAAGTGCTTTACATCAACTATGATTACTTCACCCATCAATGGAATGTAGCCACTTCTGGAGTGGAATGCAAAACTTCTTAGCACCACACAGCAGTGAGAGCACAAAGTGAAAAATATAACTAGCTGAAACTGCATGGGGGAGACGACTTTTATTTTATAAAGATGTTCTAACAGGCTATACTATCATAGAATCATAGAATATCAGGGTTGGAAGGGACCTCAGGAGGTCATCTAGTCCAACCCCCTGCTCAAAGCAGGACCAATCCCCAACTAAATCATCCCAGCCAGGGCTTTGTCAAGCCTGACCTTAAAAACTTCTAAGGAAGGAGATTCCACCACCTCCCTAGGTAACGCTTTCCAGTGTTTCACCACCCTCCGAGTGAAAATGTTTTTCCTAATATCTAACCTAAACCTCCCCCACTGCAACTTGAGACCATTACTCCTCATTCTGTCATCTGCTACCACTGAGAACAGTCTAGATCCATCCTCTTTGGTACCCCCTTTCAGGTAGTTGAAAGCAGCTATCAAATCCCCCCTCATTCTTCTCTTCCGCAGACTAAACAATCCCAGTTCCCTCAGCCTCATAAGTCATGTGTTCCAGACCCCTAATCATTTTTGTTGCCCTCCACTGGACGTTTTCCAATTTTTCCACATCCTTCTTGTAGTGCGGGGCCCAAAACTGGACACAGTACTCCAGATGAGGCCTCACCAATGTCAAATAGAGGGGAACGATCATGTCCCTCGATCTGCTGGCAATGCCTCTACTTATACATCCCAAAATGCCATTGGCCTTCTTGGCAACAAGGGCACACTGTTGACTCATATCCAGCTTCTCGTCCACTGTAACCCTTAGGTCCTTTTCTGCAGAACTGCTGCCTAGCCATTCGGTCCCTAGTCTGTAGCGGTCATGGGATTCTTCCGTCCTAAGTGCAGGACTCTGCACTTGTCCTTGTTGAACCTCATCAGATTTCTTTTGGCCCAATCCTCTAATTTTCTAGGGCCCTCTGTATCCTATCCCTACCCTCCAGCGTATCTACTTCTCCACCCAGTTTAGTGTCATCTGCAAACTTGCTGAAGGTGCAATCCACACCATCCTCCAGATCATTAATGAAGATATTGAACAAAACCGGGCCGAGAACCGACCCTTGGTTGTATCAAAAAGATACAAAGTACAAGCCTCATCCTGACCACTGGCTAATCCATAAAATAGCTTTCAGTGTTTTCCCTTGGAGCAATGGCTTTAAATTTTAATAAGCTGTAGTGTACTTTCACCGGATGTCATAAGCTGCTACAAAGTTTACTTGGGGTTAAGTAGGTGGGAGCCTTGGAGAAATGAGGAAAGCTAAGGAATGTAAATTATTTTCTACTCTTTTATAAGTTTCCTTCCCTTCATGAGAAATGTGTGTTTGAGATTATTTGGAACTAAATGCTTTTAAAATTCAGATGATTTGATTCCTCCTTTTAGACAATTCAAAATGTCACTGAGGGAAAAACCTTAGAAATATTAATAGAGCTACTGCACTAATGGAATTATATTCAGTGTAAGTTACATCCTGGAAATTGATGGGTTCTATCAGTAGAGTTTTTCTATAATTTATTACATTACAAGGATAATCTACCAAGAAAGGGTCATATGTTCTGCAGAAGATCATAAATAGATGCTGAAATCAAGATTACAGAATGTAGAAAAAGGCCTAGATCTTTTTGCAGATCTAGGGGAAAAAGTGTCTTTCCAAAGATGCACTGTATGGTATAAAGTTCAACTCATGATGGTCTAGAAATGGCAGGTCTCAAATGGTGGTCTATAGCGCACTTAATGCTTTGTGGGAAGCTGGCTGGTCATATTGTTCTGTCTGTACAAAGCCTGGGGATCTGTAAAACTCCTAAGAACAAGGAGCGGTAGCCAGCCTAGCTGCCTCTGATACTACAAGAGGAGGATGCAATATTTTGACTCCTGTATTGGTTTTGTTTGCTCGTCACCAACTTGGTTCTGTCTGCGAATTGAACCAGGGACACACAGAGCTAAAACCATTAGAAAGAAAAGGAGTACTTGTGGCACCTTAGAGACTAAGGTGCCACAAGTACTCCTTTTCTTTTTGCGGATACAGACTAACACGGTTGCTACTCTAAAACCATTAGAGTCTCCACCTTGAGCTAAAGAGCTACCTCCTTTAGGCAGGGACTGTGATAGATTCATTCTCTGTGGATCAGGCACCGAGAGGGATGCGGAACACATTCTGTACAGTGCGTTAAACTTGCATAATTATATTCTGTAGACAACAGGTTGGCACTGATGAAGCAATTGAGTCAGAAAGACCAAGGCACAGAGAACAAGCTTTAGTGTCTGCTTAATTTCTGCTTAAAAACTAGTGCAACAAAAAAACCCAGTCCCCCCACTAACTTGCACTATACTACCATTTCTCCAAGATCTAATTGCCTATGCAGTCAGTCAAACAGAACGTGTAAAACTATAATAATGTCATCTGCCAACTCCCTATCATATACTACACTATAGAGAGGAAGCAAAGACTACTCAGCGGGACTATGGCCACCTGCAGCAGACAAATGTTTCGGGAAGACTAGAAAGAGACAGCCAGGTTGTATGTCCAGGGAAGTATGAATAAAGCAGATCAGGCAGGTGAGTAAGGGAGAAGGGGAGCATGTGCTGGGGGAAGAGGAGGACTAAGATACTGAGAAATACATCCAGGGGAAAAGGAAGATAAACATATGCTGTGGAATACGGGCAGAGAGAGAGAGAGAGAGAGAGAGGAAAAGAATCGATAGGATTTGAAGAGTCAATGAAGAAAGCAAAAGGGCTTTATCCTACATTGAAGACAACTAAAATATACAAATACTTCTCCATGTACGCAATTGCCGTAGTTGCATGAGGGATTTTATGGGATCAGAAATAGGAAGTCAGGTGAGATTATGCACTCATGAGTGGCAGGAGAGATGGTCAGAAGGTACTCCATTAACACAAACGGCAAGGGTCCATGCTCTGTGAAGCATCAGAGCACCTGACCCAGGAGTTAGTCTGATTGCTAAATATATTTGGAATGACTGATTATAAAATTTGTTCTCAATTTAAAGCCACAGGTGGAAGTAATTACCAGCAGGTGTAATAGAAAAAAGAGCATCTTCTAAATTAAGACAGGTAGCCTGATTCTCCATTTCTACTGCTGTAAATCAGGAGTTACTACACAGCTATGAATGGAGTTATGTGGGTATAAGCAAGATGAAAATCAGGCCTATGGTGCATAAAACCACTTATGGCATGATTTTTGCAAAGTTCTGAGCACCCACAACTCCCACTAGACTCAGTGGAAGCTGCAGGTGCTCACCACCTCTGAAAATCCAGCCATATCTGTGTTAACAGAAACATTTTCAATCCTCAGATCTCAAAGCACTGTGAAAAGTGGTGGTTGTTGTCCCCATTAATGGGTGGGGAAACTGAGGCACAGAATGGTTATGACTTGCTCAAGGTGAACAAGCAAGTTAGTGACAGAGCTGGAAATAGATTCCAAGACTGGTACACTCATTCCACAATAAAACCCCAATTCCATCAGCTGGTTGTGCCTAATTTTACAATTTACAATTCAGTTTTGCATAATTCCTTGGCAATAGCCATTTACGATGGCAGATTTGCTGGAATCTACATATGTTGCTTTCAGAGATCAACTAACTCAGTTTATCACAAATGCATGTGCAATTACAAGTCCTCAAATTAGTAACACCTTTCTGAAAAGAGGGTCAGATTCAACAATGAATCACATTGGCGGTGCCGTTAAGCGAGGTGGGAGATTGTAATGGAATGCATTTATCTTTGATTGCATATAGCAATAAAAAAAATCAGACCTTGACAATGTTACTATATTCAGACTGAGAAATTATAATGCAGGGATTATTAATTCATTATTTGCTCTGTTTTATTAGGATTATGAACAGTGAGAATTAGAGTTGTCAAATCTCTGTGTTCTTAACTCTCCAATCTTGTTTTTGGTGTCTTCCAGCCATCTCTCAATCCCAGGTATGTATTTACCTTCATTTCTAGACCTCAGTTTACCAGCATCACTGACACAAACCTGCTATCTCGCTGCTTGCTGCTCTGTATTTGACATCAGCAATTTTGAATTTAGAAAGGGAGATTATGGAAAACTTCATATGCCTTTAAAAGAAATGTCAAGCTGTCCGCTCTGCGGTTTTGTCCCTCATTTTGAGTCTCTCTCACATTTGAAATTTAGCTTCACAAATTGGGGCAGAGCAGCTTAAGGACTTTGCTTTGGGAAGGATGATTTTGTGGTTAAATGCACTGGACTGGGAATCGAGATCTAGGTCCAGCTCTCATAGATTTCTATGTGTAACCACAGACAAGTCACTTAAACTCTCTGTGCCTCAGTTCCCCATCTCTCAAATGGGGCTAACAGCACTTCCTTTCTCTCATCCTTTGTCAGTCTTCTCTATTTAGCCTGTAAGCTCTTTGAGGCAAAGGTTCTCTTACAATGGGCATGTACCGCACCTAGCACAATAGGGCCTTTATGCACTATAATTATACTAATAAACACAACAGGTGGTCATGAAAAGCTGGCTGATCACGTATCTCTTCCCTTTAAATATGTAGAGCTCAAAGGAGCAGTGTTTATTTATTTGACTAAGCCTTTTTAAAGCTGTTTTTTAATTATATTCTTAATAAAGGCACACTAGGTCTTTTAAGAGGCAGCATTTTATTCTTGAACAGTGTAGCCTGGATATTGCACATGTGGGAGCTTTTACCTGTATTTACAGTTAAGCTTTGTTCTGACCCTTTTCTCTAGCAGGAGCCAAGTGCCAGCGTTTCTGAAATACAAAGGAAAAGTTTCTCATTGTTTCCCAAGAACAAGGAGAAACAAAGAGTCTCGGATTGTGGGGGAAAGAATGAAATAATGTAAAGGAAATAGTGTGAAATAAAAGGAAAGAGACCAGTTGCTCCCAGAGGGCTGATAAAAAAGCCCAGAACAATGGAAGAAATAGCCAGAGAGATTAACAAGGGGGAGGAGGGGAGAGACAACACAGCAGCAGGAGGTAATGATGGCAGGTGCAGGAGGGAGGCAGAATGGGGGAGGGGAGTTTCCTACCTAAACCAGGGTGGTTTTTGGCTTGCTCAACCACTTCCCTTTACAAGAATCCAACCCGCTTCTCTCTTCTCACTTTGAGCACCTGCTAATAGCAAAATAAAGGAACCACACCAATGCCTCACACCAAACTGAGAACAGTCTGGGTCCAATCCTGCAGCCCCTACGTGACTAACCCCATGCACTCAATAAATTACAGGATCAGGTCCTGTATTGCTGATGTATTCCTAAATGTGAGAGGGGTGTTATAGGAAAGAATCCCAGTCATTTAACACAGTAACCATGGGCTTTGTCAGATGGCTGGGGTGGGCTGGGGAAAGGGACAGTCAGGCTCCCTCCTCTACCCCCTCACTTTTCTCTTGTGCTTCCATCCTGAGAGTAAGAGAAGACATGTGACTGGTTTTCCCCCTCCCCCGCTTCTTGGGCAGGGGAACTTTGCATCTTCTTTCCTGCATCCTTCTCTTCCTCTTCCATTGTGTTCTGTGGACGTGAATAAGGAAGGATTAGTTGGAGAGGATGAGTTCACTTGCCTGGTCTCCAAACTTCCCAGCTTCACACCCACTGACTGTTTCAGTCAGGGGGAGTAAATGTTAAGGGGGGGAGTCTTTCCACAGTCCACTCTCTACAGATGAGATTCCCTGAGTGGGAGGAAGAGTGGTCCATGGCTAAAGCTCAGGGCTGGGAGGCAGGAAATGTGGGTTCTCATCACACTGAGCCTTAGACTTCCTGTGCCTGAGACTTCACCTCTCTGTTAGATTCCCCACCTGCGAAATGGTGATAATAGTTACCTACCTCAGGGTTGGGGATGAGGCTTTGAGACTGTGGGGTAGAAGGTGCTTTGGGAATGCAAAGCCTGCCTACATTCAAGCTGCTAGAGGTAGCAGGGGCATGTAGCCTCGACCCACTCACCAGAGACTTTCATCAGCATCGGCACCACCTGATTGGCTGTTTTTGTCTCATCATAAGGCTGGCTGTTTTGGGGAATGTCAGGGTGGATGGAAAGGAGTACTAGTGGCACCTTAGAGACTAACCAATTTATTTGAGCATAAGCTTTCCACTGAATGCATCCGATGAAGTGAGCTGTAGCTCACAAAAGCTTATGCTCAAATAAATTGGTTAGTCTCTAAGGTGCCACTAGTCCTCCTTTTCTTTTTGCGACTACAGACTAACACGGCTGCTACTCTGAAACCTGTCAGGGTGGATGGAGCCGTCTGGGGCATGTGGAGAGATTACAAGAGGCAGGGGAAGGGGGTACTATAAAAATAATCATAGCATGTACCTAATGCCACCTCAAACATTTTCTTTGCATGTTGTCTGTCTACTTCATAAAATCTATCTTATCTACGTATCAAGAACTTCTGGTATGAGGTAGGTCAAAGGACCAATTTGATATTGGAGGCTCAACGGGAGCCTTCCCCCCTAAGGTTCATTCTGAATATATTCCTGATACCTGGAGGCTACCTGGTAACAAGGCAGTGTTGTTCCAATGTGCAGCTTTCGTCGCTAAAAAATTAATCCTACACAATGGAAAAGTTGATCCCCACCAACCACTGATACGTGGCTTGGTGATGTGGCTGACCTCACAGCTAACGAACAACTGGCATTCCGTAGAAGGAGACTGCCTGAAAAATTCAAAGCAATTTGGGCTGACTTTTCAGAGGTGTATGACTAATGCAGTCCCCCTGGACATAGATATATCGCTTCCCCTCCTATCCCTTAATCATAACCCTCTTTACTTTATTTTGTTCGTTAGGATGAATCTTGTACTTTGGTATATTTGTAGTATTTGAAAAAATTAAGGTAGATTATAATTTCTTATCTATTTAAATTTTAAGCAGTTTGGGTTAGGGACGGTATCTTCAGTATGTTCTGTGAGCTGCCTGGAACACTTTTGAGGCATCAGCTAAATAATGACATACATACATAATGTTTTGAATTAGTGTCCGTATCATCTTTAGTGGCTGCTGTAGTTTGGTTCTGAGCGTATGCTTTCGTGTAGCGGTTGTGCCTACCTTTCAGGTATTGCCAGGGCCCATTTGGTCATCTTACAAAACATATGTACAATGAAATAAAATGTCACATCAGATGCCCTAAGTGGTGGTGGTTATTTGTACTGGGGTAGTGTCTAGAGGTCCCAGTCAGGATGTGGGGCCCCATTGTACTAGTCAGTGGTCCTCAACCTGTGGCCCAATCAGCACACAGCTGTGGCCCATGTGACCTCCTCGGGGCCATAGCGGTAGTATTGGATGTGGCCCACAATGGTAAATAGGTTGAGAACCACTGTGCTAGATACACTCCTCACCCATACTGTCTCAGAGGGTATGATCTAAGTACATAATGATTCTTATAGCGTCCACAAGTGTACTAGGTGATTTGCAGAGTGTAAAATAAGTCCCCTGCCTCAAAGAGTTTATAATCTAGAATCTAGTCGTGATATAAGTAAGAGTAATATGCAAAAAAGGGGTGAGGTTGACGTATTTCAGGACGTATTCCCACATGTCATACCCACCCCTACACCACCTCCTCCCCGTTTAAAACCTATTACCATTGCAAATCTATCCTACCACTAATTCTCCTTGATCGTTACCCTGTGTTTTGCCATTTGTCTCAGACTGTGCTGTACCGTAGGCCTTGTCTACACTGGGGGTCTGCCTTGCTTTTAGCCACCACTGTTGCTGCAACCCCCGGGGTGCAGGCCGACAAATCTGCTCTTCTCACGGGGGTAGTGTACCCCTCCTAGAATTTGCACTTGGCCACAGTTTCTATCAGTTTTGCCTCTGCTTTAGGGCTCGGCACTGATGTCTGTAACCAGGGCCCGGCTTCCTGTCGATTTACATCCCTGTTGGTGTCTCATCAGAAGACTAGCTACGGTTTTAAAACCAGCCCCATGAGGTAGCTGCAGCCCTTTGAAGCCTCCCCTTCTCCCTGGGCCAGATTCTAAGAAAGGTGAGCAACCTCCGCCCCCTCCCTCCCCTTCCTTGCCCCCCATCCCGCTTCCTCGCTTTCATTACTAAGTCAGCGGGGCCCGCGGTGATGAGTGAGTTGAAGGAGGCTGATGACGGGAGAATTTCTGAGGCGTTCTTCAACTTCCTCTGCTCAGCTCTGACTAACTCTTTACTGAGCAGCGCCTCTGCCTTCCCGCAGGCGCCGCTCACGGGGGAGGGGGGGGGAGGGGCTCGCTTCCCTCCCCCACCCCGCCTTAGTGGCCGTGGCCCCAGCGTGGAGGGGGCGGGGGTTGCCCATATTTAGAACGTTGGTGGCGTCACTCTCCTTATATGGGCAGTGCCGTCAGGAGCCGGCGTTCCATTCAGATAAATTTCCTCCCCGGCGAACGGAATCCCCTGCTGCTCCGGTGGAAATGCGACGGCGGAGCCGGGCGCGCCGCAGCGGCAGGCAGGGGGGATCGGGGGACCGGCTGTAACCGCTCGAGCCCAGCCCGTTTAACCCCCGGCCCTTGTAGCGGAGGGGACCCCGCTCCCTTCCCTTCCCATCCTCAATTTAAGCCACGCAAAAGCGAGACCTCCACCCCCACCCCAGTTCATTGCAGCCTGATCCGCCGCTGGCGACGCTCGAGGAGAGGCTCTGCTCAGCCCAGGGGGGCTGTGGCCGGAGACCGCGATGAAGAAGGTGGCGGCCCTCGACTGCCGCCAGCTCCGGAAGCTCCTGCGGAAGGAGCCCTCCCGCTGCCTGGTGCTGGACTGCAGACCCTACCTGTCCTACTCGGCCTCCCGCCTGCGGGGAGCGCTCAATGTCAACCTCAATTCGGTCGTGATGCGCCGGGCCCGCGGCGGGCCCGTGCCCCTCAACTTCGTGGTGCCGGACGAGGCGGCCCGCACCCGGCTGCTGCTGCCGGGGGAAGGGGCGGCGGCGGCGCGGCTGGCGGCGGTGGTCGTCCTGGATCAAGGCACCGGGCACTGGCAGAAGCTGAAGAAGGAGAGCACGGCGCAGATCGTCCTCAACGCGCTGCTGTCCAGCCTGCCGGAGGCCGGGGCCAGGGTCTGCTTCCTGAAAGGTCAGCGGGGCGATGGGCCGGGGAACTGGGGGCGAATCGGGGCGTAGAAAGGTAGGGGGAGGCGGGTAGAATAGAAAACAAGGGAGGGGAGGGGAGAGGTGAGAGCGCAGTGCACGGGGAGGGAGGGAAAGCGGCCCCGCTCTGTTATTTCTCTAGCGACGAAATCCGACAAAAGCCTCCGGCCAGTGGAGCCAGGTAACAGCGGCGGTCCCCGCAGAGCGACATACGCAGACGGAAAGAGCAGCGTCCACCTCTGGGCTGGGGACACGAGCAATATTTGACACACGGGAGGTCACGCTGAAGTTTCATTTCATTTATTTTCCCCGCCCTGCAAATCACCCCCTGGTAGACCCCGGCCTGGCTGTCCCTAACTAGACGTGAGTTAAGGGGCTGACGTTAGGGTGGCCGAAGCCACCTTTTGAGGAATAAGAACCGTGTGTGTGTGTGTGGGGGGGGTTCATTACCATGGAACCAGGTGGCTTCAGCGTGGATATGGATTTGAGCTATCTGCAGGGTTAATGAGTCACACAGGTAAGAGTATGCTGGGTTGTTTCCAACCTGCGTGCCCTGTTTCAGGGATGAATTCCTCTTTCTACCAAAAGGGAACAATGGATTATTTCGCTTGGCAGTGTTGCCGAGTGTCTGAAATCCTCTACAATGGTGGAAACTATCTCAGTCAGACATATCATAACTCCTGCGTGTAACT
Source organism: Natator depressus (assembly GCF_965152275.1). Classification (NCBI taxonomy): domain Eukaryota; kingdom Metazoa; phylum Chordata; order Testudines; family Cheloniidae; genus Natator; species Natator depressus. The sequence goes on along the minus strand of NC_134240.1, from coordinate 114,958,961 downwards.
GAAAACCCAAACCCCAAGTAGTCTGTTCCCGTGTTCAGCAGAGCAGAGAACACCTAAGTAACCTGTGAAGAACAGTGCTATAAAGACTTCTCTGGGGCCCGCAGTATTGCCCCAGCGTGAGACTCCTATGGCTGATGTCACCAATACAGTACTCCCAATGACTATTTATAGCATTTTCATTGCTGGTTTTTGTTTGTCTTTTGTGTCATGCATGGGCCATAAAACAATAAAAATGAGCACTCAGCCCTTTCTTCTGTCCGCCCTGCTCACCCTTCTCCTTCATTTCTCCTCCTAACGCTTTTGTCTTTTTTACCCTTGCTTTTTCATTCCCTTTTTCAAAAATCCTGTCTGCTTGTGCTCTTCTCAATGCTGTTAGTAAAGGGGAGGGAGGGATCCCTGTAAAGAAACAGAAGCCCTGTTCCATACTTTTTCAGTAACACTTCATCTTGTGGTTTTGCAGCTCTTAAGCTGCAGTTTTCTATTCCAGAAAACAGCAGAAGATTTTATTCCTGAAAGGATTTTAAAATGTAAAGTAGATATTTAAAACAAAGAAAAAGGCTTCCAATCCCTCCCAATAAACAAACAAATGATTGCAGTAAATGCTGGGAAACTAGGGCATTTGTAAGTGAGGAGCGGATAAGTTTTAAATCGTAGGTGTCTGTGTGAATTACAAACCCATTGATAAGCATGAAGTGTAATCTTTTAGTGACCACAGGCTAATCTGATCAGCTCTTCTGTTCACATTGTCTCATTGCAATTTGTGCGTCATATAAGGAACAACACAACAGAGAGGAGTGTAGTTGCATGAGATACAGGCATATATTCCGTGGTACGAGGCTGAAGGAAGGCCCTTGTACCGGAGATGGGAATATGTAGTAATATTATATCCTCTTCCCTTGGATGAGCTCAAAGCATTTTCCGAATGCCAAGTTAAGCTTTTCAACACCCCTGTGAGGTAGAGGTTAAGTGACTTGTCCAAGGTCACTCAGGAAAAGCTGGGAAAAGAGCAAGATCTTCTGATTCTCAGTCTTGTGTTTTAACCACGAGACCATCTTTTCCCTCCTAATGCACTGCCCCTCCCTTTGAAGTTGTGTTTGTGGGATGTGTAATATATCTGAGGAAGAGTGAAATGTATGGGTTTTATTGCAAAATGTTTTCTATCCACTCAGTGTAGAAGTACTTTCCCTTAATTAGTAAAACTACAGACTCTCTTCCCCTTTCCCCCTCAACCCTGTTTCATTTCCAATAAACACACTGGAAGCTTGAGTCCACCACGCAGGAACATAAAATATGTAGCAGCATTTAGGAAATGGTGCGGTTTGAAACAAGCCAGGCTGACTCAGTGGGCAGCTAGGCTGACTCAGTAGGGAGAGAGACCCTTAGAAGTCACGGTGGTTCTGGGAGATGCCTTCTTCCGAAATGCCGGGGGAAATAAGAATCACTTTTGAAACTCTCTGATCACTGGTCAGAAAACAGTTTAATTTTGTTTTCAGTAACATTGACATTGCTGCCTAACCCCAGGTATGTGAAATGGATCATCCTGTTGATTGTTGGAGGGGTTTTTTTCCTGGAAGCTGTAGCTGGCTTTGGTAGGCAGGCTGTCCTAAAGCCTCAGTCTGTATTTTGAACTGTGTTAAAAATCATCTGACTGTAGTGTGAGGACATAAACATGAAGAGCTATAAGAGAGACCGTTCTTAATCTTTCTCCCTGTCATCCTTGTTTACCATTCAAGGGGGTGGCATGAAGAGAGGGGGAACTGGGGAAAGTGTGGCTAATTGGGGTCTGACCCAGGGAGTTATGATGAGATTGAGGCATGAGTCAGACTCTTGTCAGCTAATCACAGTGCCCTGTACAATTCGATAGGGAATTGCTTTTAGTACTGAGTAGCGTCATGCCTGTTTGGGTGGGTTTTTTGTAAGCCTCCCTTACTTGTTTAGCTCTAGGAGTTCAATGTGTCAGATCTTCCATGTGTGGAGGAGCAGTTTCTGTGGGGGTGGGGGGGAGAGGGGTCATGGAAGGGTAAAACAATAAATCACTTACCACTGGGTAGTGGTACTAGCTTCATATAACAAGAATTACGTTAATGATTGATGAAAATAGAGATGTGTACTGTGCTTCAATGGGATGAGCAATGTAGTATTTGCAGAAATGACCTCAAGGAAGTTAGGTTTGGGGAGGGGGGGAGAGGATGACCCATTTTAAGAATGGTCTGCAAATATCTTGATCCCCAAGGCTTGCAGTTAACCATTTGCCGGCTGCACCCACAATCTGCCCAAGAGAAATCTGTGTCTCTGTTGAAAACATATCTAGATTTCTCTTGGGTGGATTTCTATGCTTATTCAAGAGGAAAAACAACAATATGGGTCATAAATAGATATAATGGTTAAATATATAAATAACATAGATTCTTCCTACGCAAGGAAGACTGATCAAAACCTCGCCGGCGTTTGGGTTGTTTTGAGAGGCAGGGGGTTTGAGAGGCAATTTCAAGGCATGGTTGTGGGTGAGTTTGAGGTTACTTACCTAAAGAGCCAACACTATTTGCCCTGGATATTACTTTATTAGCCCCTTTAAAGCCCTGTATTTTATTTATTAATTTGCCTCCTGACCTAGTGACTTTCACTGCGTGCTCACTGGCAAAGGGTTGCACTGTCTTGCAGTAGGTGGAAAGGTATACTTCTGAATTATGAATGGATGGGATTACTATCCTTCTAGGGCCTGATCTAAAGCCCATTGAAGAAAATAGAAAAAATATTGCAACTCCAGCACCCGTGTTATTAAGAGCAACATGAATTTCAGCATATGTCCTTTTTATTAGACATCTGAGACACAGGTTAAAATGTCAGCATGACTGTACCATGCGAATACATCCAGATTACTTATGCAGTCATTCAAAACTTTAGCACTTCTGTTGTTCTTGAGGAATTCCATTAATGTGGTACCCTGCACTGACATTGTGTATAGTAGTAATAAACTAGTAGTAATAAATGGTTGCAAGTCAGCTAAGCATATCTTGCATTTATTTGGTCTGGGGGCCTTATTTACTTAAGGGCCACACTCCTGAGGATTATTAAATTTACTGTTAAAACTTATTCTTCCTTTTTTCTTTTACTGGAAACTCACTAAAAGGCGCAATTAATAAAGTACAAAAAATGGCTTTTAAATGATTTCTGTTCCAACTGTTCACATTCACGCTTGAAAGTGATGTGCAGAATATTCACGGTGGTGAAATAGATGTCAGTTTAGCTAATGACAAACTTTGAGTTACAATGTAATAATAGGATTAATTCCTTTTCATTAGCAACACAGTGAATATAACACTGTACTTAAACGGTGCAGAATAGCTCATGTGGGGCTATCCAGTTGTCAAAGGCTATCACAGGATTTCATTAAGTTTTATGGCTGTTATTTAATGGATCGATTTCATTCAAAACATCTTCATTAACTTTCAATCCCTTGTGATTGTGTAATTAATCATCACAGTGCAAACACCTCCTATATGTTTATACTCGTATAAAAATGCAAATATATGGAATTCATTTATGTTATTTATGTTGTCACAATGCATAGAGTAATAATTGATATTAAGAGGATGAAAACTGTAGCTAGCAATCTCCTTTTCTGTCTCAAGTGCTAGAAATTCTGATAATTTATAAAATACATTAAATGGTTAGTCCTCATGAAGTTAATATTTGCCAGATTCAACAGATTTACATTCACAAACGGTTTTAAACTGTATCTATCAGCTTTTTAGCAAGTTAATAATTGTTAGCTATAGTGCAGTTTTTCTTTGAGAGCACAAAGCCTTTTTAAACAAACACTTTGACTGAATGGAACTTTCTTTGTTATTGAACACCCCATGGGAGAGGTCATTTATTATGCAGTATTCTGATTTATTGGAAGCTTAACTTCTGAGCCAGCTTAATTAACTAAATTTTCAGAAACCTGAAAATTCATATTTCTCTCTCTGTTTTTTCCTAGGGGGATATGAAACCTTTTACTCTCAATATCCTGAGTGCTGTGTAGATGTAAAACCCATTTCCCCAGAGAGAAATGAAATGGAGAGAAACCTCAACAGCCACTGTGAGAAGCAGAGCACCAACCACAAACCGGCTTACGATCAGGTGTGTTTAGGGGAAGCTGTAAATAATTCTCCCTGTCCCCTCCCCCACCTAGACATTTTCCAGGGCTTCCTGTTATAATTGACTATTCACTCTGTTATTTTCATCTGGTGCTTCAATTAAGCTGTCAAAGAATGGGTCTGTGGTTTTTCCTGTTTTCCTGGGGTCTTAAGTGCTGAGGGCTTGAGACCAGGACTGGAGCCAGCAAATACCATTTAACAGAGCAAACACATTCAAAATGATCTGACAAATGCTGTAGGGGAAGGGAAACAGGGATAAGGAGAACATAGCATTTGCTGCACTTCTGAGGTTCAGATTAGTTGTAGGTTATTTCTTAGGGGCTTAAAGGGAAAGGCAGTAGGGAATCCTCTGTCCTCTTTTTGCAACGCCTCCAATTTATGCAAAAAAAAAAAAAAGTTGGAAAAAATTTACAATTTAGTTACCTTAGAGTCTAACTATTTATGATATCAAATATGCATATATGTGTGATACGTAATATTTTCACAGAGCCAGCTTCTGCTCCCATTAACTTCTGTGGTACAGGATTAAGCCCACAGAGAGAGCTTTCACTTAACCCAAGAAATAGGAAAAAAAGCAAAATACCATCTGTCTTACTTTTAAAAAATCCATAATTCCAGATGTGCAAGATAGTCTTTGTGGTATCTTGGGACAATAATATTTGTAAATATCTGATTCTACCCCCCCCCCCCCCCCCCGCACTGAGAAATAACCAAATCTTGATCTGAGAAACTGTGGCCACTCCTCTGGAGGTACTGCCAGCCAAAGGAATCATGATGCCTCTTGAATTAAAGCCCCTAAGTAGATCACAAGTGATAGCTGCATCTGTTATCGATCTACCTTGTGAAATATCTGCATACCACTACTGATGCAAACAGACCTGGGTGCTAGTAAAAAAGCCATTGTAGTGTGAATCGGCAATCCGCATGTCGAGTAAAGAGCTGTTCCAAATACTGCTCAGTAGTACCTTGTACTAGTGTTTTCAAAACAAGGAAAACCACAAACCAACACAGCTAGCGCAAATATTATATTTTGTTGACTTTCTCATTACACTGGCAAGTACGTCACAGTCGGCAAAAGGAGACTTTCCTTTTCAAAATCCTTAAGCAACAAATGTCACTCTAGGGGACTTAAATCTTAAAGCAGGGACAGGAAAAGAACCGCCACATGTATTATCAGCCATTAAGGACTTATGCATCTATCTACCTTTGATCTCCAGTGCTTTTCAGTCCCCTGTATCAGTGGTTCTCAACCAGGGGTACATATACCCCGGTGGGTACACTGGGGTCTTCCAGGGGGTACATCAATTCATCTAGATATTTGCCTAGTTTTAGAACAGGCTACATAAAAAGCACTAGTGAAGTCAGTACAAACTAAAATTTCATACAGACAATGATTTGTTTATACTGCTCTGAAATGTAAGTACGATATTTATATTCCAGTTGATTAATTTTGTAAATCTATGGTAAAAATGAGAAAGTAAGCAACCTTTCAGTAATAGTGCGCTGTGACACTTTTGTATTTTTATGTGTGATTTTATAAGCAAGTAGTTTTTAAGGTGAAACTTGGGGGTACACAAGACAAATCAGACTCCTGAAAGGGGTAGAGTAGCCTGGAAAGGTTGAGAGCTACTGCCCTGTATGACATGCAAGGAACCACTCCTGCAATCCGCAACAGATGCAGATTCATTTTAACAGGAACAAGACACCAAAGGGACCTGTGGGTGCCCTGCACTTTGTTGGATTGGGACCCCTAGAAGCCCAGTTGAAATTACTGGGGCTATTCATATGCCAGAAGCTGGGAATGGGCGACAGGGGATGGATCACTTGATGATTACCTGTTCTGTTCATTCCCTCTGGGGGCACCTGGCATTGGCCACTGTCGAAAGACAAGATACTGGGCTAGATGGACCTTTGGTCTGATGCACTATGGCCGCTCTTAAGAGTGAGAGTGGGAGGACTAGGTTCTGTGAATAGTATATTGTTTAGAAGATCAATTTCTCTGTGGTACTTCCTCTTTGTGGGATTTCCACTGGGGAAATCCTCACACACACAAACACACCCAGGGGAACACTTCTGATTACAGCTCTCAGTCTGGGGTCGAGATGATTTTGTTCAGTGGTGTTCTGTTTCTTGAACCTGGAGGCCGGTTTTGTCCTGAGCAGGCTGAGAATGTTCATTCCTTTTTACCACTGAACAAAACATTGACTAAAAGGCACTCTTTTGGAGGGTGTCTTGAGGTGACCTGCAAAGGGAAAGCACTCACATTCCAGCCGCTTTCCCAGCATGTGCTGAATAACGGCATTAATAGCCAGACTAAGGCAGGTATTCAGCGTCCTGCGAATGAAGGCAGTGCCACTCAGCCTAGGTGCTGTGCAGTGAGCGCACCATGGGAAAGTTACCTGCTGAGTCTTTGAAATGCTTCTCTGTTAGGCTGTGTTTTGGGTTTTGTTCCCTTTCTTCCCCCCTTCCCCCGCATCTAGTATTTACTTCCTTTCATGGAAGAAGGAACAGAGATTACATCTCTGGTGGCAGAAAGCTGTGGGTGGCCCAGAGCAGCAGCAGTGAGTGTGTGGTGCATATGACGTGGCAGAGTTCTGTGCCTCCATGTTACTGCTGTTAGGCGTGCAGGAAATGGAGGCAGCTAAGTTAAGCTTTGTCACTGAGGTCGGGGGAGGCTCTGCAAACAGACACCAGCTGTCACTGTGCAAGTCTCTCTTAGGTGTGGGTGAAAAAGGTGCTTTACTCTTCAATCCATTTATGTTTTCAGGTTTGCTTTCAAAGCAGCCATACAATAAACACACACACACACACATCTAGGCATTCGGAAGTCTAGTGTGTGTGTGTGTGGGGGGGGATTGTTTGTTTTTTGGTTTTTTTTCTTGGTTACAAATTGGGTACTGTGAGGTTTCTTGTTAACATACTTGGTGTGCGTGGGTTCCAAGCCCTGCACTGATCGCACGAACTGGTTTTCTGTGCACACCTTTGTGCACTGCTTTGAAATGGCACCTTCTTGTCTCCGCAAACTCTCCAGGGAAATTAGCTTCACATATGAAAGCACTTTGGGTGGGTTCTAAGGGGAAGCACTTTAAAGAAAGCAGGAAACATCATGTGTGTGAGTGGGCTGGAACTGGTTTTGGACCTTAAAGCTGTGGATGGACAAGAAAATGAAAGCCTTTTTCTGTGTGGGCTCTGCCATTACAATGATTCACTGGCCAGGATCTAAAACCACCAGACAGGGAGTCAGCACCCACGCTGGCTCTGCTGAATTTCTCTGTTCAATGATTCTGCCATAACTTAAGACAAAGCTCACTTTGGGGGGGTGGGAAAAAGCAAAATAACATATTTTTCTCTTTAACTTCTAGGGTGGTCCAGTTGAAATCCTGCCTTTCCTTTACCTTGGCAGTGCCTACCATGCTTCCAAGTGTGAGTTCCTAGCCAATCTGCACATCACAGCCTTGCTCAATGTCTCCAGGAAAGGTTCAGAGTCCTTTAAAGAGCAATATTGTTATAAATGGATCCCAGTGGAGGACAGTCACATGGCAGACATCAGCTCTCACTTCCAGGAAGCCATAGATTTCATTGGTAGGTATAGCTATTCTACTATATCTTTAAAAAATATTTAAAAGAGTCACTGCATTTTAAAAAATCTCAAATACTCTATACTTCTATAGCATCTTTCAGCCAAGGAACTCAAAGCGCTTTTCAAATCATGAGAGGCCCATGATGCGGTCAAGTATTATACTGATTTCACTTAAGGGCAAATTGACATTGGGAGTGGTTAAGGATTTTGTTTAAGGTTTCATGATAAATCAGTGGTAAAGTTAGGAATAAAACCCAGCAACCTGATCGCCTTCTCTTGTCCTAACCACTAGACAACACACTTAAAAACTAGATCTATATCTGTGTCTGAATATGAAAACTGCTGTTTAAATACTAAATTTAGATCTATGTGCAAAATCCATATGGAATTGGCATACAAATTAACTTTTGAAAGGGAAAACTGCATTTAACCGTTCTTTCTTGTAAATGAGATTCATTTTAAAAAAATCTCTTCTAGCTAAATGCAGCAACTAATTTACACACATTCCTAGAAAAGGGAAAGCACAAATTATTTTCACGCATTCCTAGATGTCATTGCAAATGCCCAAGCTTATTTTAATCATGTATAAAATTAGACTGATATTTTTTTCTCATCATCAGATGAATTAAAAGCAGGCAAATAAGAAAAATGTGGACTGGGAGCATAGTTTCTTTCCAGGTCTCTCTTCCAGATTTGTGTAGAGAGCAGAATTTGAGGATAAATATGATTTACATTTGGCTTTGTAGGGGGAAGACGGGACAAAGCAACTCAGTGGTATCAAGTTGCACAGATCACGGGCATGCGTAGGGCAGGGGCAATGGGATGGTGCTGGAGATAATTATATGAGGTTTCTTTCGGTGTCTGTAAGACTGTAGCAAACACACATGTAATTTCAGCCCAATAAAGGAATGTTTCCAAAGACGATGGTCTTCCTTCTAGCTTTCATATGGGGGTGCCTTCTGCACATCGGACCTTGTCCAAAGCCTATTGATGTTAATGGAAAGACTCCCACTGACTTCCTTGGCCTTTGGATAAAGCCCATGATTCCTAGTGAATGCAGGGTTATCTTATTTATTTGTTTGTATTGCAGTAGTGCCTAGGAGTCCCAGTCATGGACCAGAACCCCACTGTGGCAGGTGCTGTACAAACACAGCACGTCCACATTATTGCAGAGCCATTTTGGCCTTGCTTCTCCTTTAAATCATTCTGATTACTAAAGCCTAGTCTACATGAGAAAATTAGGTCTATCAACTATCTCAGTCAGGAGGGTGAGAAATCCACACCACTGAGAGGTGGCATTAAGCCGACCTAAGTCCTGGTGCAGATAACACTAGGTCGACTGAAGAATTCTTCCACTGACCTAGCTACTGCCTTTCGGGGAGGTGGATTGCCTATGCCAATGGGAGAACCTTTTCCATCAGAGTAGGCAGCGTCTACACTGATGTGCTACGGTGGCACAGCTGCATTGACGCACTGGTGCCGCTAGAGCATTTTACATGTAGACAAGTGCTTAGTAACTTAGGGTATGTCTACACAGGGAGAAAAGATCCGTGTCCCACATGTGGTGGGCCTGGCTTAGCTGGCTTGGGCTCACCGAGCATGGATGGCATGGGGGAAAATTACTGTGTTGACTTTTGGGCGTGGGCCGGGGCCTGAGCTCTGGGACCCTGGGCGGGGGGAGCATCTAAACAGCATTTTTTCAGCGTTGACTGTGAGCCCAAGTCAGCTGACCAAGGCCAGCTAAGGGTTTTTTGTCCCTCTGTAGACACACCCTTTAACTTTTGCTTTTTAATAACCCTGTGTTGCATCAAATTGGGAGGCCTTCTGAAAGATCCAGTCCTCCCCTCTCACCCCCAGGATATTGGACAGACCTAGATAGGGTTAATGGCATGGCAATTAACTGTGTGGAGCACTACAGAAGGAAGCCACAATGTAAAACACATAGTCGATGGGGGTAGACTTGTGGGTGGAGACTTGTGCTATCAATAACATTTGAAAGGAAAACAGAGAGGAATTACAAAGTTAATTATGAAGTCTCTTTTTTTTCTGCCTGTCTGTTGCTGGTGGTTTAGTTGGGTCATTCAGATTCAGCGGACTCTTAAAAAGAGAGGGGTAGCTTGTAGGTTGTAACATACATTTCTCACCTCTAATTGCTTTCTTGTGCTGATGACTTATGGGGCTTTTTACATTTTTAAGGGGAAACTCCAGTGCACCACAATCAGTAGGGATTTTTTATTATGATTTTCCCCCTCTTCTGGTAGAAGTTGAGTCACTAGAACTCTCCAAACACTTTGAGGTTGGCTTAACTTTTGATTTTCCTTTTTATTTCTAACGTAGTGGGAACTGTAGATTTCTGTAGCGGTTCACACACACAGATTATTTTGTACGACAACTAAATTTAACCAGCTGCCGAGGATTTGGTCCTTCGTCAGATGACAAAAGGGGAAAGGAAAACAATAACGTGTTCAGCTTTTTATGTTTCAGGGTTATGTATAGAGCACACACTCATGTTCCATTTCTCAGTAAACTCAGGAACATATTTCTCAAGCCAGCCTGACCAGAGAATTTCTATTTTCAAACTGATTTTTATGGAAGGAGCTTATTTTAAGCATTTTTCTTTAATCTAATAACAATAATTGTGTTGTGTCAGTAACCTCCATGCCTCCTGATGTGGAAAACAGTAGTTTGCACAAGCCATTTATAGCCTGACTTAAGTCCAAGTATCCTTTAACTGGGCTATAATTAGAGACTTTATACTATTTATTATGCACTTTGTGGTGCTTGATTCCTGCGGCTTCCTTGGCATCCCCATACAACTGTGTGTGTGTGTGTGGGGAGAGGGGGCGGTGTACCAAAAAGATCCGGGGCAGGGCACAGAGATGGTATTTCACGTTGGCTAAGAGCCTATCTCAGCAGTGCTGAGAGACCTTGCTATAACGTAGCAGTGACCCAGCCATGTTATTCAGCAGTTCTGCCCTGCCAGCAAACAGGTGCATGCTCTGTTATGGTGCTGTAGTTCTCCTCTAGTTTTGTGTTATAACAGTCATTTTTGCTATGTAGATGAACCCTCAATTCTGTATCTTCACACACTGCGGTCGACAGCTCCCTGAGAGACTTTCAAAGATGGGTTGAGATACTTGCCCAGTGCAAACCCAATAACTTTCTATTTTCCAGTTTGGGACCATTTAACGTGGGTTTGTAGGTTGGTGTTGTGGGTGTATTTTTGCAACACAGCTGTCAAATGAGGGCAAATACGTGTAATGTTGTCTCTCAGAACCAAAGTGAGGTTCAGGTTCATCGTTTCTGAAAACACTAGTTGCCGAGGTGAACTTACCCAATCAAACTCAATTCTGCAGTCCTATCCCAAGTGAAACTCCTGCTGAGCATGATGGCAGCTTTGTCCAGGTTAGGACAGCAGAACTGGGCCCGTGCATTGATGACTTTGAGCACTAACAAAGAAAATGTTATGCAAGCTGCAAGGGCAGCATCATCCAAATGCCTGTTGGGTACCAAACTCTGTCCCACAAAGCTAAACGAATACAGCATTCTGATTGCTGTGGAATTGCTGATACTTTCCACCTTTTCTTTGTAGGAAAAGATAATTTAATTTTTTTGCGAAAGAGAAGGGGAAAAGACTTCTTAAAATTAGAGTTTGGGCCAAAGGGACAGCTCTTAAGCAGATCCCAATCTGTATTTTGACTCAGACCCATCTCTGCTTGATCATGAATTGTTTGTGTATCAAATAAGAGGGGGACTCGCCCTCCTGGATGACTGGACATGTGGCTTCTTCTAGATGATGCATTTTGTTTTCAGTGTCCCTTGAAATGAGAACTGCAGCATCCTTCCTGTCCGTAATGAGAACTAATGTCTGTAATGAATTATTTCTTTCCAGACTGTGTGAGGCGAGCTGGAGGCAAAATCCTGGTGCACTGTGAAGCCGGAATTTCACGCTCCCCCACCATCTGCATGGCTTATCTCATGAAAACGAAAAAGTTCCGCCTGGAGGAGGCATTTGATTACATCAAACAACGTAGGAGTCTGATCTCACCAAATTTTGGTTTCATGGGCCAATTACTACAGTATGAGTCAGAGATCCTGTCTTCCACTCCTAGTCCCCCTGTTGCCTCATGCAAAAGAGAAGCTGTGTCTTTTTTTGCAGAAGAACTGACTTTAAGCAAAAACTTCGAAGGCTCATGTTACACATTTCCTACCTCAGTCTTGAGTTCTGTGCCCATTCGTTCTCCTGTCCATCAGCTAAAACTTAGTCCTATTGCTGCATCTTCATCATGCTAAACCCTATTGGAAATTAGAAATAATATGTTCCTTTGTTACCAACTGTGATTCCAATAAGAACATTTCATGAACGTGCAATACAGAAGGCCTCACTGATTTATTCCAAAACAGAATAGTCATAGTGGGTGAAAACTTGTGTATATGGACACTGACTACCAACAAAAGTGATGTACACAGGGCTGGCTTTCTAAAGATTTAATGTCCTCTTTAAAAACAAACAAAACAACACTGCTTTTCTAAGTTTTTAATAGAGTGCAACCACTACTGTACTTCCAGACCCCTAGGGAACAATGGAACCCCTTCCACGTAAACGGGTCAGACCCATACAACTGTCTCTCAGTTCCTGTCTCTTTGAAAAATTGTAACAGCCTTGTTTAAAGGGTAAGCAATAAACAACTGTATCAGGAAAGATCAAGTCAAATGAAAAGCACAATCCTTGAAATGACAGGGAAGGCAAGCACTCTAATATTCGTTTTGCCTTTTTCCTTGTTGTTTGTTTTTCATGCGTCAGGGATTAAGCTGATCTGAAGCTGGGGTTAGGAAGAAATTTCCCTTTGTGATTTTATTATTGCAGAATCAGGGGCATTAGAGGGGGTTTTCACCTTTCTCAGAAGCATCAGGCATTGGGCCACTCTCTGTGACAAGATATTTAATTACATGGACCATTGATCTATTTAGGTGTGGCGTTTCCTGTGTTTCTGCATTTGCCTTTGTACTGTATGTGCTTTTACCTAACACAGAGAACCAGGGACTTTAAATGAAGCGATCAGGCTATCCTGCTGAGCTACTATATCTCATCTGTTATTTAAGAACTGCCCTATAATACTTGAACATCTATCTAACCCTCCTCAAAGTTACTCTTCCATCCATTGAAACTGTAATTGATGGAATTTAGACTAAAAGTCTCAGCCCCATCCTCTGACCCCTTCAAAGTGTTACTGGTTCGTACTATGTGGAGAAAAGTGGTCTTGTTCAGTGTTACATGGCTTGCTGTCATATGTATGATCACTCCCACCTAATGTTTCTTCTGATAAAATTGTCTCTCACAAGGGGACTGACTGTCTTTTGTGTTGAGTTTCTGTGTCTGCAGGGAGTTCGGTATGTGCTGCTGCTTTGTCCGTTGACCTTTGTTTTTTTTATATGGGAAATAGCAATAATTCCCTGAAGATCTTGTGAATGTGAAAGAAAAACTGAAATGTTTTTATGGAGTGTCAAATAAAAGAAAAACTGTTGAAAAAATTCTGCTTGCTTTACTTGCAACAAGTCCATTAGGCTCATAAACAGCTTGTGCCACAGAGTGTAGTGAAAGCAGTCTTGGGACATGGGAACCCCGAAGCAGATATACTGAAAGAGGAGAGAGTAAAAGCACCTGGGCTACCTGCAGAAGACCCCAAAAGTATGTATTTATTTAAGAAGCCTGAAACACGGTGGCTTATTTCCAGGTGGTTTGTGGGAATGCTCTTGTGTGACAGCTGCCATTTTGTTTGTGAGCAGGGACTGAACTGGGGACTCCCAAAGTAAAACCATGAGCCTTTTACATCTTCAACTGAATGACTTAGGTCCTCTCCTTGGGAGATGTAAGAGTTCTGCGAATCAAGCACAAAGGGGTGGGGGCAGGGACATGTAATACACAGCAAACTGTCGGTTTGTGACGTTTGGAACCGGAAATTCATGTGAAATGTCAGAGTCTCTGAGCCATTTCTTGTCCAGGAATCAGGTGCAAGTGGCAATTGCCATGAAGCTGCCCTGGTGATGTTTCTGGCTCAGCACTACACCCTGCTCTCTCCAAGTTATCAGAATCTAACGTTTTGGCTCCTTTACAGACCCTCCAAACGCTGTGTGGCTCATCCATCTGTAGGAGAGGCTAAACTAAAGGGAAAGGGGATGAAGGACAGGGCGCAGGGGAAGAAGGGGGTCAGACAGACAGGTGTGGAGTGAATCTAAGGTGAAGAGATGGGGAGGGTTGGAACAATCAGCTCAGGGCAGAAAAGTTCAAGTCAAAGCTCTGAATGTCCAGAGATCCCTGCTTGGCTGTTTCTGCTCCTTCCAGCTGGAGTCTCTGGCTGGCTCCACGGAGCAGCGGGGAGCCACCACCTGGGTCCTAGTGGTCTAAGAGTGGGGGAGTTCTCTTCCACACAGTTCTGGGTCCAGTGGGGTGCTGGAGAAAGGGGTGACCCCAGCTGGGGCCCATTATACCCTCGCTCCCCTCCTTTGGCTGCTTCTGTCCCGACTGGCTGGAGTCTCTGACTCTGGTCTTAATGTAAGTACTAGTAATAACTCTTTGCCTTTATGGCAACTTTCATCAGAGGCAGTCAGAATGCTTTATGAGAGAGGGCCCAGAACTGTTCCTTCAACCTGAGGAAGCCGAGTCCCAGAGTGTTAGATAATTTGTTGGAGGTCACAGTGTGCGTCAGTGACAAGGCAGGGAATAGAGCCCGTGCCTCCCGCGAAAGCTCTGCAGTATTATCAGTCATTTGTATTTCTCCTAGCTCAAAACTCCATATGGCGTGCGTACGTATTCTTTGTGCATTAGGCACTTTGCTAAAGGCCACTTTCCCCTCCCCAACCTCCCCCTCCCCAGTGACTCACATAAAGAAGATGATTTTATGTTCCCCAGTGAAAGCGTGATGTCCAATCTGAGCTATTAATGGCAAATGCATCTACAAGCTGTCAGAAAAAAGCTAAGCCAAGAAATGGTTTGGGACACTATTGTTCTACAGCAGAAGCAAGAACTACAGCACAGCTGTTGTCTTCCTCCGTTTGCCACTCCTCTCCCTCCCCATAATCAATCTGTTGGTTTCTATACTGGTACCTGGTTGACGCTTCCACAGCTGCTGTAGACACAGCTTTCTAAACCCCAGAGGTCCCAGACAACTGTCTCACTCTCTGCCTCTACCCCAAACTCCAACACTTACACTGGCTTCCTATTGTCTCCAAATCCTATTCACACCCTGCTCAGCAACCTCAGACTTAGGCTGATCCTTCTGACTCTCCACAGTCAAAGGCTACTCTTTCACTGGTGCTGTCCCTTCTGTCTGGAGCTCTTCACCCCTTCTGAGTCTCAGCCTCTCTCCAAAGGGCACTATCAGACTTTCTTTTCCTCTTTAGCACAGCAGGGGTTGTGTGAGGTGTTTTTTTTGGCCTGGTGGGAGAAGGATCCTTTATAAACATAAGCTGTTATCTTCTAGAGCCATTAATCCTCACTTCCAGTGTGACATGGTACCAGCAGCACACATTGCAGCTCAGGAGGTATACGTGTTAATCCCTCTGAGAAGCCGAGATTTAGCCCCTGTTAACAGTGAGCCAAATCAAGTCCTGGTGTAAGCAAGTGCAACACTATGCTTATCCCCACCCCCTTTGAGTTTGGTCTTTGAACCTTGCAAGCAACAGCTATGCTGAAAAGCTTTTGGGAACTGTTGTTTAACTTGCCAATAAGGTGGTTTTTTTTTTTTTTTCAATCCAGGTCACACTCTAGCAACTCCCCTGGCTTTTAAAAGGGTTAGAAATCTGACTATGGAGAGAGGTTGGTGAAAGTTCTTGCACCTCTCGCATTGATGTTCATTAACTGGTTTTAAGGAAGGTCTCTATTGTTCTGTGGGGATGGCGGTAATAGATTTTTTCCCTATTTATATGATTAAGGGCCTTCTCATTGCAGAAGCTACTCCATTGAGGCTGTTTTCACTGGAAAACAGGTGTATTTTTGCAGTGAGTTAGTTATCTCAGTGTAAAATCCAAGTGGAAATAGATAGGGCATTGTAGTTTTTACCTTGACTAGCTACGTTGAGGTAAACCCCAGGTTAGGGGTCTATAGTTGAACTGGACTAGCTACATCAAAGTTAAAAATGACCTGCACTTGGTTTCCACTGGGATTTTACATCAAATTAGCTATAATTCCACTCTTTCTGCAGAAAAGCCGTAGCCTGAGAGTGACCTACTTTAGTTTTTTTTTATTTTTTAATTCCTTGCTTTCCCTTGGAGACAATTTTCAGGAGACAAAAACTGAATGAACATGGTTCTCTGCCAATATTGTAATTTGTATGTTAAAGATAACACTCACAGCACTGAAAATTCAAAGGACCAAATTCACGCTAGGCACAACTCAGTGAAAGGCAATGGAGTGCCACCCAGGAGGAATGTGACCCAGTGCCTCCCTTTTTCATGGGGCTGTGCTAATTGGAAGGGAAAGACAAAGTTTCTTCTCATTCTTTTTGGGGGAAAAGCAAGAATGAATTTATAGAGCCACATAAATGTGGAAGTAAGACTTTTGGCAGCGGAGGTGTTACCACCACCACCACCCATTACACTTCCCTGACATTTGCTTTATCACATTGCAGGCTTTCTCTGAGACATGAGTAAGGCCTCTAAATAAGGAATATGAAAAATAGCTCATGAGATAGGTTGAGTCATTGAAGTAAATCAAAGGAAGTGCTGGTACTTGAGTTTCAGTGGTAAAGTCCCACTTTATTTCATATTCATATTATAACTTATGGGGCCATTTTGCTCTGATTCCATCTCAACTTAAAAATTGTAAGTGCTCAGCCATTCATGAGGCATTAAGGATTATGAGATAAATTCAGTTTTCCATTACCAGTTATGATGCATTTCTCTGCCCTGGTACAGGTACATGCAATGAATATAAAGGCTATAGAATGAAACAGCCTCTATGCTCATGTCCTAAATGTTCAGCTGGTGTTTCAACTTTGTTCTCATGAGGGTTTGTGTCAGTAAAATATCCCTTTCAGGTGGGGCTTTCAGAAGCACTCAGGATTGGCCTCACAGCTCATATTGAAATCAGTGGGAGGTTTTTTTTATTACTAATTATTTGCATTAAGAGCGCTAATCACTGACCAGGATCTCATTGTGCTAAGTTCTGCATACACAGAAGAAAAAGACGGTCCCTGCCCCAAAGAGCTCTCAATCTACGTATAAGACAAGAAACAGTAGGTGGATACAGACCAGCAAAGGAAGGAGCACATGGAAACAATGAGACAGTATTGCACGATAGGCAGTGGTCTCAGTATACCAGCTGGGCAGCACATTATTAGTTCTTCCAATGGCTTCAGTGGGAGAAGAGTTAGGCCAATGCTGAGCAAGTGAAAATCCCACCCTTCAAATATACTTCTCTTTCCATTTGCCTCAATTAACTTTTCACCAAAGTATGTTATGTGGTCATCGTTCCCAACCTTGAAGTCCCTGGGCTACTCGTATTAGAAAAGTTACTCACGTAGGTGAGAGTTTACAGATCTGATCCCCGTGTCCCCAAAGCAAAGCTGGATTGTAGTTTTTTTCATGTACCTATTCTTTTTGTTAAACGAATGACTTGTGGTTTATGTCTGTCATCAAGTGATACTCTGTTTCTGAGCTTTCTGTGCAAGGCTGACAGGATTGGATAACAAGTCAGCAATAGTCCTTAAACTGTACTAGACTGGATTCCACTGATAGGGCCTAACCCAAGACCCATTGTGGGAAGTGGGAGTCTTTCCATTGATTTAACTGGGCTCTGGCTAAGGCATATGGCAAAAGAATCTCTTCCCATGCCCAGAATAGCTTTACTTTAAAAGTGGGTCACTGTAACTAGAATTCCAATTTGTGCTGTATTTTTCTATTTATTTCTTTTTATAGAACTCAGACTAGAGAGAACCACACCCAAGAATCAATGTTTTCTGAGTGTCTACATTAGCACTTGCAATCATGTTAGTTAAGTCAAGCTAATTGGAAAGCAATTCACTGGAATTATAATATAACCAAAAGCTGTCATCTAGGCAAGCCTGGAACTGAGCACTCCAAGGAGTGATTTAATAACAAAAATGGTTGCTTAAGTGTGTAGGTTTCTAACAAGGATGGAGTAAACTTGTGCTCGTTACTTTTAGGGACGCTCTGAATCCTACGAACTGTGGTCTCTTGTGCAATGTCCACAGCGCCCTCAAACAATTGACAAAGAGGGAGGATGTCTATGTGGTTAATGTACAGGGCTAGGAGTCAGGTGAGCTGGGAACAGTTCTGGGTTCTGCCACTGATTCCATGGGCAAGCTTGGGGATCTCATTCAGACTCGGGGTCTCATCTCATAATAGTGATACTCACCTAGTTCTGAGCGGAGCTTTGAAGCTTTATTCATAGATTATAAAGCCAGAAGGAAACACTGTGATAATCGAGTCTGACCTTCTGTCCAGCACAGGTCATGGGACTTCCCTGAATTAATCCTTGTTTGAACAAGAGCCTATCTTTTAGAAAAACGTCAATGTTTGCAAAGCACTTTGAGACAGAAGGTGCTATAGAAGTGTAAAGTACTGTTATTTAGTAAGTTCTGTCCTCCCTGAACCCATACGTTCAATAAGAGATAAGATTGTTAATGTTCAACTGATTTTTCCAGTATATGTTTTACTTCAAATCAAAACCAGCAGGCAGCACTTTATAAAATAGTTTAATAAACTACAGGGCCTGCCAACCACTCCACCAGTAAGTAGACAGTGCAAAGCCCTGGGTGGGTAGTGAAAAGTCTGTGGGCTACAGAGTGCTAAAGCATGGACATGGTTCAGCTTCCTAAATCCAGCTGTGAACAGCAGCTGGTTTTCTGGCTGTCAGCATGACATACGCAGGCGGATATGCTTCAGAGAATTGATCAGGGGGCCACTTGTAAGGGGGAATTAAAATGGGAGAGTGTATTAGTCTGTGAGCTATGAAGCTTGAAGTGGCTTCTCACGGTTCTGATGACTAAACCCAGCTGTGAAGAGTACTTGCTTTTCTGGCGTTTAGCATGACGGCTGGTGAGGATGTGCTACAAAAAATGTGTGAGAGAGAAAGTGTGTGTGGGGGCGGGGAACCTGCAAGGAGGAGAGAAATTGAATGCTTTTGAGTAACCTTGCATTGCATCGCCTGAATGTCTGACTTGCTGGTTTGTGGGGAAGGGTCACCAGGACGAGAGAGAGATACCTACAGACATTAGTAGAAAGGTGCCAAGTCTTCCACTACAGATATTTTTCCCATCTGGCCTCCCTTCCCACTGCCTTCTTCTTCAGCCCTCTCCTGAGAGCGAACAGAGAATCCTCTTTTGTGGCAATTCCTGCTTTGGGAAGGAGGCTGGGAATTTTGATGGAGGCAGAGAGGAAGGAGTGGGAAAAGGGGTTCAGAAAATGAGGCAACAACCAATGAATAAAACCAATAAAGTGAGAAGACAAAGCGAGCAATCCCTGACTCCCTGAAATGCTCTAACTCAGCAGAGAGACAATTCCTATACAAAAAACCGATATTGCAATGCCGGAAGGTATCAATAGCTCCGCGGTAGACTCCAGAGGGGACCCCCATGGAAGTCGGTGTAAAAGAGGGCAGAATTTGGAGCAAACATCTTTTGATTTCTGTAATTTATTACCAAAAACTGCCTTGTCCCAGTTAACTCTGTAAAGCATTTTGAGATGCAATTTGTGTGAGAGTCTTTCTATAAAATAAAGCTGTGTTACCAGTTAGCTATAGAAAAATGTACAAACACATGTGGATTGTGGTAACTCACTTCCTTGCAGAGGTGAAAGAGTGACCAGAAAAAGTAATTTGGATGCCTATGATGAATTGGATTGAATGAAATTTGTCACTTTCAGCAGTACGAGTAAGACAGGGGCAATGTTCACATGATAAGCGAGGAAGCTGCTCTTTCCATTGCCTTCCATGAGAAGGAGTAGTGAGATAAGAGTGCCAAGTAATGTTGCCATCAGGGCCCAGGGAGAGAGAGGACCAAGCGCTCCTGGGTGTAACACTGTGTGGCAGTTAGCTGCAAGGATCAGACTGCAAGTCATCTTTCAGAGTAACAGCCGTGTTAGTCTGTATTCGCAAAAAGAAAAGGAGTACTTGTGGCACCTTAGAGACTAACCAATTTATTTGAGCATATGCTTTTGTATGCATCCGATGAAGTGAGCTGTAGCTCACGAAAGCTTATGCTCAAATAAATTGGTTAGTCTCTAAGGTGCCACAAGTACTCCCTTTCTTTTTGCAAGTCTTCTTTGTTTCCCTTTGATCTTCAAAGGATGAAAATAAATTTCACTCATTTTGAGGGCCACTCAGCTGCCCATAAAGGATGCTGTTGTTTGTGGGAGCCAGTTAGTGCCAATTTTAAAATGGCGCCTCTGCCTTGGCATTAAAACGCCTAAAAGAACTTTATCTACGCTTTCATGATGCTGAGTTTGGTTCCATCTGTATGTTTGATTTGGAAGCTTGTGATTTTACGGATCTGGGTGTAGTGATCATCACTTGATCAAAAGGGGAGTTAGATCCATGTAGAATAACATGATTCCAGATGTAATGTAGAGGCCAATCTGACATTCTGGTGGATGTAAGAGGGTGACCCAATATTGGGCTTGAAGTTGAAACTCAGACCATAAGAATATCCATACTGGGTCAGACCAATGGTCTATCTAGCCCAGTATCCTGTTTTCCGACAGTGGCCAGTGCCAGATGCTTCAGAGGGAAGGAACAGAATAGGGCCATTATGGAGTGATAAATCCCCTGTTGTCCAGTCCAAGCTTCTAGTAGTCAGAGGTTTAGGGACACCCAGAGCATGGGGGTTGCATCCCTGGCCATCTTGGCTAATATCCATTGATGGAGCTATCCTCCATTAATTTATCTAATTCTTTTTTGAATCCAGTTACAGTTTTGGCCTTCACAACATCCCCTGGCAAGGAGTTCCACAGGTTGACTGTGCATTGGGCGAAGAAGTATTTCCTTACATTTGTTTTAAACCTGCTGCCTATTAATTTCATTGGGTGACCGCTGGTTCTTCTGTTATGTGAAGAGAGAAATAACACTTCCTTATTCATTTTCTCCACACCAGTCATGATGTTATAGACGTCTCTTCCTTCGTAGTTGTCTCTTTTCCAAGCTGAACAGTCCTAGTCTTTTTAATCTCTCCTCAGAGGGAAGCTGGTCCATATCCCTAATAAATTTTGTTGCCCTTCTCTGTACTTTTTCCAATTCTCATATATCTTTTCTGAGATGGGGTGCCCAGAACTGTATGCAGTATTCAAGATGTGGGCATACTATGGATTTACATAGTGGTATTATAATATTTTCTGTCTTATTATCTATCCCTTTCCTAATGGTTCCTAACATTCTGTTAGCTTTTTTGGCACTGCTGCACATTGAGCAGGTGTTTTCAGAGGACTATCCATGACGACTCCAGGATTTTCTTCTTGAGTGGCAACAGCTAATTTAGACCCCATCATTTTATATGTATAGTTGAGATGATGTTTTCCAATGCCCATCACTTTGCATTTATCAACATTGAATTTCATCTGCCATTTTGTTGCCCAGTTATCCAGTTTTGTGAGATCCCTTTGTAACTCTTCACAGTCTGCTTTGGACTTAACTACCTTGAGTAATTTTGTATCGTCTGCAAATTTTGCAATCTCACTGTTAACCCCTTTTTCCAGATTATTTATGAATATGTGGTCCCACCCAGTGCAGATCTTTGGGGAACCCCACTATTTACCTCTCTCCACTGTGAAAACTGACCAGTTATTTCTACCCTTGGTTTCCTATCTTTTAACCAGTTACTGACCCATGAGAGGACCTTCCCTCTTATCCCTGAGTGCTATTTGCTTAAGAGCTTCTGGTGAGGGACCTCAGATTTAACCTTAATACAAAATTCTTCCATTCAAGGGGCCAGTAAGTGGGCACTGGGATGGGAAGAGGGACTTTTCTGTGTTTCTTAGCGTTTTGTGGAAGTCAAATGCCCTGTTAGTGAATCAGTAAGGAATGAGCTGGCATCTGAAGACAAACAAACAATCAAAACTCTGCCCTTTAATTATATGGCACCAGTTGAGCTCATGCACATAAACTTTCCTCCTCCTCCTCCTCCTCCCACAGCTCAGCTTACGACATATGACTCCTAGGGATTTTCAGACACTTCTCTGTGGCAGCATGCTGGTTTCCTTACAGGCTGAGGTGTCACCGCAGTCCATTGTTAGAAAATATCCCTGTGCAGCCAGGAATGGGGGATAGGAGTTTCAAAATATCTCTTAGGTTAAGCTGCCCACTGGCCGGTGGTTTTTCAGCCGACATCAGCCCAGAGGAGACACCTACAGTACCTTGAAATGTGCCTGTCCTTCCCTCAAATAGTTACTGGATTTCCCACAGGCCTTCGCCCACCGTTCCACAGTCTCTGAAAATGAGTCTTTTCCCAGACGTGGTTTCAGTGCAAGCAGTGATCATGCCTCTGTAATGTTTTCATTCATGTTCACTAGTTCTCTCCTTTATATCAGGAAGACTTGTAATTGCTTGTTCAGCTTGCTGAGCACCTTAGTGTGGGGAAATTCTCTGTAAGTGAAGAAGGCTACTGTTATCATCATTATTATTCTGACAAGGAACAGCTCATCCCCATTCCCAGCCCCGGGGCACTCCCTGAGTACACTCAAGTTAATGGCGGATGTACAAATCCAATCTCCAGAAATATAGGACCTGTCAGTAATGCAGATATTTGCCTGGATGCTGGTACACTGCTGAATGCATAAATACATCAGTCTTTTGTGCATGTTGCTCTAGGCGCCTCCTGTCTGCCTTAATAATAGGCCTCCGGGCTGAGCTCAATGCACTGCTGCATGCCTCCCATCTGTGGTAGAGGCACAGATGGGTGAGGTGACTTGCCCCAGGACTCACAGCCAAGCTGAGAATACAACCCAGGTCTTCTGAGTTCCAGTCCTGTTCCCTAGCCACTGGACCACACTGCCTCTCCCATGAGCCATACGTCTCACAAATGGCAGAAGAGGTGGTTGGCGCAGCCCAGGCTCTGTAGTGGGGGGAGACAATGCATGGGAGGAGTGAAGGAAATAGCTCATGCAGATGCAGTCTTTGAGCATGTCTTCACAGCAGCGTTCACTTGAATTAGCTCAAGTGGCCATGCGGTGAAATAACACTAGAGCTGCTGGGTCCACACTGACTGGGACACTAAAACACATGGGCACAACCCGTGGTTCTTAGCTTTCCACTAAGCTGAGACGCTTTATGAATTCTTTCCCAGGGAATTGTGGGAGAGCTTGTCTCTCCGGTCTTGCACATAAGAGGAATTGTGGTAAGGTATTAGCATAGTGTCTCTATACTGAATGGTTGTGCTAGCCACTGATGAGTGGTATCCACTCAGGTTTTAGCCTGTAACCTTCTTGGGCCAGGCAACTTGAGTAAAAAGCACCACCGCACTTGAGCTAAGAGGTTTTAGGTGTGGGTGGGCCTCAAGTTAGGGGCAGCATCTCAGATACAACGCAAGTTAACTTTGCAAGGAAGATAAGTCCTCAGTCCGATCATCTGCTAGAGATGACCAAAAGGGTTGAGAACCACTGTTGTAGGGGCTAATACTATTTGGGTCTGATCCTATGAGGTGCTGAGGATCTTGTGTATACTCAATGCACTATCATGTCGGGGAAAGTGTGTGTGTGTGTTGGGGGGGGCTTAGTCAGCACTTAGCAGGATCAGGCCCTTCATTTGTTTGGTTTTTTTATAGAGCTCTAAGTCGAAAAAAATTTCTCTGGGTCAAAACTTGGAGCAATAGCTTCGCCTTCACCAAAGCTGCAAACTTTTTGTCCATGTTTAATTTACAAGTCTAGAAAAATTATAGAAACGCCTTTGGTTTTTGCCGGCTAACATCAGGTCTTCTAATGTCATTTAAACATCAACTTTGTGCAGGGAATATGCTGTGAGATTTCACCTGCGCCACCTGCTGGTAGAAATCCATTACATGTGTTCAGAATTATCTCTGAGCTCTGTATTTAATTTCTTACTGGTGAATGGTTTGCCTCATAAAATTAGGGAAACATGCAATACTTTAATTCATCCACAAGCAATATTTTATTTATAAAGAGGTTGTGTTCAAAGGCAATGCGCAGAAACATTGCTTTCCCCATAATAAACATTCAAAACATTTGGACATTGACAATACAATCAGAGTGGTAGCCGTGTTAGTCTGTATCAGTAAAAAGAACAAGGAGTACTGTGGCACCTTAGAGATTAACAAATTTATTTGGGCATAAGCTTTCGTGGGCTAAAACCCACTTCATCAGATGCATCTGATGAAGTGGGTTGCATCTGATGAAATGGGTTTTAGCACATGAAAGTTTATGCCCAAATAAATTTATTAGTCTCTAAGGTGCCACAAGGACTCCACGTTGTTTTGACAATACAATATATCATTTTTTAAAAGTAACTATTTCCCTAATATGTAATTAATTATTATTTCAACCCCTCCCAAAGTATACTAAATGCTATTGCAAATGTTGTTTAAAAAGCATTAGAAGTAAATACTGGTGTAAGCAGAATTGGAACCCAGGTAATCCCAAACCAGGGGGAATAACTGGGAAGACATTGCTTGCACTTGCCGCAACTCAGAAAACCACATGAGGAAATTCAAATTAATACCAACCCTGTCAGTTGTGTGGCCCATTGCTACCTACTGGATGGTGTTTTTAAGTCTGCATCGCAATAATCTCCATTTTTTCAAAATACACTTAACTTCCTGATGTAGTCGAGGGCACTAACTTAACTACACATGTGAGCTCATAAGTATGCACCCAGCAGGGGAGAAGGCAAAATAATAGCGATATCACTAGTTTTCACAGACACATGAGTTTCTGTGCTGGACGCACTAAACAAATTGCTGTGTGGAGCCCAGTTTCTGAGGTTTTTACTAAGGGAGGCGGCCATAGGAAAGAAGTGGGAAGACTTACCCTGCCATTAAACAGTCAGCTGAAGAAAAATGCCGTGATGGGTTGGGCTAAACCTCATTGAAACTGAGTGGGAGTGTGGGGGCGGGGAGCAACAACCACCTTTCATGTAGGATGAATGTAAGAAACTGTTAAGCTCCTTTATGGAACCCGATAGCTGAAACAAATAGGAGCCTCTACCCAAAACAAAGATACCTTCAAGGCACACACCTGGGTGGAGGGGGTTTTACTGGGTAGTGTTAATAGAGGTGTGTATGAGAGAGAGAAACCCTGAGAAACACTATAGAGACAGAGATAAAGAAGGAGTAGAAAGCCAAAGACACAACCTGACCAAGCAGTGGGAGCATGGCCCTGAGAAAATCAGAGAGAGAACTTTTTGGACTAAGTTCTGGCTAAAAGAGATTTGGAATGGTGAGCAAAGAAACTGTCTCTTGTTGTTTGATTCCTCCTGTGTTAAGGGAAACAGGACTATGAACATTTTTTATTGTAAATAAACAAGAGTGCATCAAAGATATCGGTCTCCATCATCAATTTCTCCTCCAAACCAAAACAACCCCCAGCACCCCAAATTTTGGCAAAGTGCTCTGGACAAAAAGGAATAACGGTATACTATATTCTATGAAAAATTAACCGAAAGTATGACTTCCACTGTGGATAGTAAGAAGCAGCTAGAATGAAAATACATCTTTGTACATCAGATTTTTAACATGGTTGGGGAGCATACCAGACTATTGCTTAAGAGCAACCTTAAGGGCAATTTTTGTAAGTATGCTTCATCAACGTGTGCTTCAGTGGTCTGCTTGCCATTTAAGAAGCAGCAGCTCCTGGAGGAAACTTTTTGCTCTTTTTTTTCCATTGGGCATGATAAATGGTCAGCAATGATGCCCCATAACAGTGTAGCATCACTGCCCATGCCCTGTGCTGTCAATCAAGCTTCATTGTGGTAATGTATTCAGATATTTAACACTCTTCAGCAGGGAGAATTTTCTATAATTATGGAAATTGAATATTTCTGTTTGATCATTTTAATGAGACTAATATTGTGCTCTTAAAATTTTTAATCTATTTTGCTAAGTTTTCTCTGAATAGTGTTGAGCTGCAGATCTTTGCTGGCCAGAGTTGGTGGATTGCGCACTGAGGACCTTAACTCTTTCTGTATCAAGTGCCTACATGGGGTGATGAATTTCTAAAACTAATCTGTTGTTAATGAATAAAGAGAAAGCAAGATTGACTAAAGACTCGCTTAAAAATATGATCGGCTTTAACAAAGTTGAATAATCTAGCCTTAACCCTTTATATTGTTCAGTGACACTGTTAAGTTCTGACTTTTAAAATCAATGTTTTAAAATAACTTTTTAATATCTTAGGTGGTTTAAAATGTATGAATAATGAATTTTGATGGGTTTTTATCTAAATACGCACACACACAAAATCCACTGTTTTTATAAGATATTTACTGTGTCTCAAACATTTGACAATAAAAACCAGAACTGGGAAAAAAATAAACACAGGAAAAGAGAAATCCTATTTACATTCTTTTGCACTGAACTTGATTGGTGAAAGGGATAACGCGTGTATGTTTTTCACTTGTGGAATCCGAATGAATTAAATTGTCATGCCCACTTGTTGTCCCCTTTCTAATGCTAATGTTTAGTTCTAGTATATTTATAGAAAACCACCACTTATAAAATAGGACCATGAAAAAAGATGTATGCACCACAGCATGTATTGAAAGAGCTGCATTGATGTGAACTCCACATGTAGTAAGCGCTGATTATATGTTTGCAGGTACTTATTAAAGTGTGCTGTAATATGAGCTGCCATTTTGCTGTACTCTTACAGCAACAGCAGCGTGACAGAATAAAGAAGTGACACACCATATTTCAATGGGAGTGCGGGGGGAGGGGATGGTCGGCACATTTCCAGCATGCTCTACAAACAAAATTTAGTCACCAACCTCCAGTTCATCTTAATGGGAGGTGTGTAGCTAAAGCTCCATGCACTGAGCAGAAAAATTGTATTCCCCAGGTGTTTGAAACACCCACCACGCCCTTACTCCAGTTATCACTCATCACGCCCTTTTACAAATAGGGTAATTTTATAGCATGGGATTGTGTCTCTGACCATCTTGGCTAATAGCCATTCATGGACCTATCCTCCATGAACTTACCTAATTCTTTTTTTAACCCAGTTTTTGGCCTTCACAAACAAGTTTCACAGGTTGACAGTGCGTTGTGTGACAAAGTATTTCCTTCTGTTTGTTTTAAACCCGCTGCCTATTTCATAGGGTGACCCGGGGTTCTTGTGTTATATAAAGGGGTAAATAACACTCCCCTATTCACTTTCTCCGTGTCATTCATGATTTTAAGGACCTCTCATACTCCCCTTCAGTCATCTCTTTTCCAAGATGAACAGTCCCTGTTTTTTAATCTCTCCACACATGGAAGCTGCTCCATACCTCTAATCAGTTTTGCTGCCCTTCTCTCTATCTTTGCCAATTCTAATGTATCTTTTTCGAGATGGGGTGACCAGAAGTGTGGGCATACCATGGATTTATATAATAGCACTGATATTTTCTGTCTTATTATCTAACCCATTCCTAATGCTTCCTAACAATTTGTTAGCTTTTTAGATTGCTCATCCACATTGAGCAGATGTTTTCAGAGAACTATCCACCACGACACCAGGTTCTCTTTCTTGAGTGGTAACAGCTCATTTAGACCCCATCCTTTTGTATGTATAGTTAGGATTATGTTTTCCAATGTGCATTACTTTGCACTTATCAACATTGAATTCATCTGCCATTTTGTTGCCCACTCACCCAGTTTTGTAAGATCCCTTTATAACTCTTCACCAGTCTGCTTTGGACTTAACTATCTTGAGTAATTTTGTATTGTCTGCAACCTTCGCCACCTCCCAACCAGCTCTAGTGTTGTATGATCTGTTTGGTTGATCAGGGGGTTAGGATCCAAGACTCTGGCACTGACCTCGGGCAAAATCCCTTAACCTCTCTGTAGTTCAGTTCACACTTCTGTAAAATAAGGATTAAAAACTATAGTAGCACATACCTCAGAGAGGTTCTGTGAGACTCTTTGAATTTAATAATGTACCTAAAGCCCTTTGAAATCCAAATGAAAGGTGCTTCCCAAGTGCAACTTGTACAAAGTTAATTTTTGCTTCTTAGTCCCATTGATTTTAGTAGTAATCTGAGTGTGTTAGGAGCATGCAGTGCAGAGGTGCTGAGCGTGTCATTTTCTAACATCTATTTCTGTAATTGTTTGTTCTTTGTTTATTGGGCAATGTGTTCTATTTTCTGCAGAAACTGCAATAGACAATTTCTTTTAAAGGAATAGGTAAAATGTACTTCTGATGGATATTCATTAACAAACACTTAATTAAGGGGAAGTTAAGATGGCTAGGTGCACTGGAGATGTTGACATTGATCAGAGGAAGTAATTTACCAAACTATTATTCTAGGAGCGGCAGGAACCAGCCAATTATGTTTTGAACAAATTTTTATTAATGAGGAAGAGGATAGCAATAGGGATTCTGTTATACAGATACTTTAATTTTGATAATAGTTATAATTTTTGAAGGGGCACTGTCAAGTTGCAAATGACATTTCCTTCTGAAAATCGGCTCCCCCCCATTGTTACAAGTAACGTCTAAAATTACTGTAATTGAAAGAGATTAGAAGAAAACTATTTTTTCTCTTTCTTCGGTTTGTTTACTTTGTGCATTTGACAACACTTTGTTGAGTGGATCATTTGCTCTTTGGGAGATAAATGAGTGGATATAGACTCAGGCTAGTCTTGCCTGGTCTATTTTTCCCAAGAATATGCATATCATTCCTGTTATTGCCTTGAACAAAGATGGATTAACAGCAAATGCTGCAGCAAAGCCAAGCGTGCTATTCACATGTAAAGCTTCAATTTCAGAACACTGGTAAAAGCAAATATGTTTGAACATCTTCAGTCAACCAATCTGGTTATCCACACTATTGAAGGTCACTGCTTCCAGCTCTGAGTGTCTTAACCCCCAACACATAAAAAATCCTTTCCCAAGAATGTGCATTTGGACTGTCTTTCAAAACACCTAGGAGTTACCAGATCATATTCTCAGGATTCAGAGAAGCAGCCGTGTTAGTCTGTATCCGCAAAAAGAAAAGGAGGACTTGTGGCACCTTAGAGACTAACCAATTTATTTGAGCATAAGCTTTCGTGAGCTACAGCTCACTTCATTGGATGCATGCAGTGGAAAATATCATATTCTGCATTGCTTCTCAGTGCACAACTGGAGGACCATGAACGTAGAGCTAGCCTAACCTGCTAATGGAAGATCACCCCTGTGTAGGGGATCCTCTAGTGGATGGAGATGGTGCAGCAGCTCCTAAGCCAGCTCTTCTCTGGGATGCTAGCAACGCTTAGTTGCTGTATCAGTTCCTAGGGTTGTGTTATCAGCGTGTGTAGATTACACTGTTCTAATTTATGTCAAGGGAGCTGACCCAACATGCAGCTGCCCAGGATCAAGGAAATGCAAAGGTTAATTTTACAATATCTTTACACGCACACACCTACTGTTGAATTACTGTTCTGAAACTTGCCAGTATAGCTGCAGCCATTGTGTAACTATGACAGGGTATATGGATTGTTAGTGCTCTGGGGAGGAGGTTCCAGTCCTGTTCGTCCCACACCAGTAGTGCTTCTAGCAGCAAATCCCACTGATCCAGACAGCAGTATGTTTTTAAGTTTTTGGGGCTGTGTGGAAGGGTAAATCACAGCAGGGGGGTTAAGGGCTTGTCTACACTTGGAGCTGTTCAGGAACAGCTCTTCCTGAATAATTCCATGTGGACACCCTTATTCCGGAATAAAGGTGCCTTGTTCCTGTTTTGCTCAATCTATATGTGTTAAGCGAAACAGGAGCAGGTCACTCTTATTCTGGACTAAGAGTGCCCACACATGGAGTTATTCAGGAAGAGCTGTTCAGTGTCTCAGCTGGGAGTACTTTCTTGAGCTGAATCAATAAGGTGCAGCTGTGACAACTTGGACTCAACCCTTTAAGGCAGTGGAAGAGGAGAGTGGAGCTGGATTGTTTTTGATGTGGGAATTGGGGATTTGTTGGCCTGGAGGGAAAGGGAGCTGTGGAGACCTAACAGGTGTCCGGTATGTGTTGTCTGGTTTTATATTGTTTGTTGGGAATATACAGCCTGTTGAGATGCATGAATATGGTTATAGTGAGACTTTGTTTTGTATTTGGTTTAACAAGAATCCTAGTACTTCAGAAAGTTCTGGGGGAGCTCTGAGCTGCTAATGCTGGGCCTCTTCTGGACTTTCTCTTTAGCCATTCAGATCCTAGCCTTGCTGTAGTAAATATTTTTAAACTTATTACATTAAAAAGGGACTTCTGGTTTTAAGAACCCAGAAAAGCCAAAAGGGCTGTTTTAAAGAGGATCTTATCCTGCTTCTGTCACCTTGGCATTGGAATAACTTGAGTATCTCACTTAAGACTTGGGGTAAGTAAATGCAATCCCAGAATAGTTAATGCTGTTACAAAGATAGAATTAGCCCAGAGAGTCTGATTTCTTGGTGTTAATGGTAGTATTCTCAAATCAGAAGTTGCAAAACTTCTAAATTTAATGCACTGTTCTCTGAAAATGTATTATTACTTTATTCCTACTGTAGAAGGGAAACTGCTTACAACTACAAGCATTGAAGAACTTAAGAATGGCCATACTGGGTCGGACCATTGGTCCATCTAGCCCAGTATCCTGTCTTATGGTGGTAGCCACTGCCACATGCTTCAGAGGGAATGAATGGAATAGGGCAATTTACTGAGTGATCCATCCCCTGTTGTCCAGTCCCAGCTTCTAGCAGTCAGAGGTTTAGGGACACTCAGAGCATTGGGCTGCATCCCTGACTAGATTGGCTAATAGCCATTGATGGTCCAATCCTCCATGAATGTATCTAATTCTTTGTTGAACCCAGTTATACTTTTGGCCTTCGCAACATTGTCTGGCAACGAGTTCCACAGGTTGACTGTGCATTGTTTGTTTTAAACGGCTATTAATTTCATTGAGTGACTCCTGGCTCTTGTGTTATGAGAAGTAAATAACTTGTCATTTGCTCCATACCTTTTCATTATTTTAAGGATCTTTATTTTATTCCCCATCAGTCATCTCTTTTCCAAGCTGAACAGTTCCAATCTTTTTATCCTCTCCACACATGGAAGCTGCTCCATACCTCTAATCAGTTTTGCTGCACTTGTCTCAACCTTTTCCAGTTCTAATATATCTGTTTTTGAGCTGGGGTGACCAGAACTGCACACAGTAGTCCAGGTGTGGGTGTACCATGGATTCATAAAGTGGCATTATGATATTTTCTGGCTATCTATCCCTTTCCTAATGGTTCCGAAAAATTTATTAGCTTTTTTTTTTGATTTGCTGATGCACATTGAACAGATGTTTTCACAGAACTAAGCACAATGACTCCAAGTTCTCTTTCTTGAGTGGTAACATTTAGACCCCAACATTTTGTATATATAGTTGGCATTATATTTTTCCAATGCGCATTACTTCGCACTTATTGACACTGAATTTCATCTGCTATTTTGTTGCCCAGTCACCCCATTTTGTAAGATCCCTTTGTAACTCTTCACATTCTGCTTTGGACTTCACTATTTTGAGTAATTTTGTATTGTCTTCAAATCTTGCCATCTTACTGGTTACCCCTTTTTCAGGTCATTTATGAATATGTTGTTGTCCCAGTACAGATCCTTGCGGGACCCTGCCATTTACCTGTCTCCACTGTGAAAACTGACCATTTGTTCCTACCCTTTGTTTCCTACTTTTTAACCATTTACCAATCCATGAGAGGACCTTATCTCTTATCCCATGAGTTTGCTAAAGAGCCTTTGGTGAGGGATCTTGTTAAAGGCTTTCTGAAAATACAACACACTAAATCGATTGGGATCACCCTTGTCCACGTTTGTTGATACTCTCTCAAAAAATTCTAATAGATTTTAGATCTAATAGATTTTTCTCGTTCTTTATAGGTACTGCTATTAGAAATTCTCAACGTAGTATCCAGTTTCAACTGTATTAGGGTCTGAAATTCAGATAAGCAGTATTTACTACTGGTCAGAGCAAGATATATGCAGTTCTCCTGCGTTCTAGTCCTGAGCCTGTTAATGATACACTGTACGAATGTGAGTCATTTAACACGTGTGCCTCTGTTTCTCCAATAGTAATATGGAGTAAAAGTGGAGATCTACCACTTTCTTCTGTGTTCAGAATCATTTAGTGAAGAATTCTGAACGCTTTGTAGGAGATGGAAAGGGAGTCGTATTTTCCTCTCATTCTTAACTTTTATAAAATAAATGTGAATACACTACAGGCTACATAGTTTCCTACGATACTAAGGTGTTGTCTAAACACTATACCCTATTTGTGTGGTTGAAGTGGTACAGCTGCCTTAGTGTGGATTCAGTTATGCTGGAGCGGCTTATTTCTATATGGCAATATGCTATACTGCTATAAGGCACCTATACACTAAGGGTTTTACCCATATAATTATTTTGGTAAAAAACATGCCTCTCATCAACAAAGTTATACTGGTACCAAATATTTTGTGTTTATAGCACGTAAGCCAATGACTCAGTAAAGGTAAAAATTTCTATCAGGATCTCAAAATTTCCATTCAGTTCAGAGCTATCTGGGTGCACAAATAAAGTATGCAAGCTTAGGCTTGGGTCTTTGAGGCATAAAACTTCGGTGGAACAATGACAGCTCTGTCAATGTGATGTATTATTGTAATGATCCGTGCAGACAGCAGCTCCACCAGTAGGTGGTGCTATATCTTTCTCTTAGTGTTTCAATATCATGATTGTGACCGAGATGGCAACTTCCTGCAATATCCTTGAAAAACCTAATTGAATTACGTTTAAATATCTTTGGGGGTACATTGTATTAAAGGCAAAGTTTATGTATTATTGTGGGCCAGGATAGTATGTAACCTCTTTGCGGGGGAGATATGATCCAAGGCCTGGAAGTTAAAAGGTCTCACATTTTTCAATATAGACAAGGTGGGTGAATCTTTTATTGGACCAACTTCTGCACAGAGAGAGAGATGCCTTTGAGCCATACAGCTCTCCTTCAGGTCTGAAAACATGGTTAAAATATTGAAAATGTGATAGTCAATAATAGACTTCTGGAATAATACATGGTAAATGGATTTCCTGGGGAATACCTAGGGGGAGGTTAATGCAAATTCCCCACCTCTGGTTATGCAAAAATCCTGCCTGTTGAAGCTACACCATGAGGAGAAGGTCTTTGCAGATTACTTGTTTCTGGAGACTGGAGATCAATGTAGTTGCTGGTGTCTCAAAGCCTCTCGCCGGGGCAGAGGTCAAGAACTGTGAAGCAGACCAGTCACTAAAAGAGCTAGGCGGTAACTTGACTGAAGCATCTGTAGAAGGCAACAAAAGGAAGCAATTACAATAGCTGCTCTTATGGTATGCATGTGTGTTCTCTAGGAATGATGAAGAATTTGGGAGATATGATCAGGTGCAACATTGGACTGCACTTAAGCCAGAGTGTGTTCCTGTGAGGCAACCCCTCTGTCAGATTCCCCTGGCATATCAGGAAAGAAGGTAAATCACATGCTGCAGGATTGCCTGACTGAACAATATGAATCACCTTAAGCATCCCCAGTTGTAATTGTGAAAAAGCCCAATGGAGACTGGAGGATAGGCATTGAACTGGCTATAAATGAAGTCTCCTGTAGTCAAGATAGGTACCCATCTCCTCACATAGTAGACAGCCTGGATAAAATGTCAGGAGCAAATATTCCAGTATCATTTTGATACCTGGATAACATCAGATGAAAGTAACAACTGACTATCAAGAAAAAACAGACCCTCTGACACCCTGTGGATTGTTTCAATTCTGAAGCATGCTTTTTAGACACATGAATGCACTAGGGATGCTTCAGAGGGTAGTAAATGATCTAGCCCAAGTTCAGAGAAATGAAGACATCCTCATGAACTTGGATGACTTCATTTCTTTCCATAAAACACAGGAGGAACATCTAGTAGGAGTGGAAAGGATTTTAAAGCCTATTAAAGTGTTTAAACTTGCAGGAAAGAAAGCCCACACCCCCAGCCAGAGCCCTCGCCTCCCTGCACCTCAACCCTCTGCCCCAGCCCTGAGCCCCCTCCTGCACTATGAACCTCTCCTCCCCAGCCCCACCCCAAAGCCCTTACCCCTCATCCCCAGCCACACCTCAGAGCCCTCACTGCAGCCCAACCCACTGCCCCAGCCCTGAGCCGCCGCCTCCTCCACTGTGAACCCCTCATCCCTGACCCCATTCTTTGCTTAGGAGTTGGCATTTCTTTCCTTTGTTCTTTATAAGTGGTTCTTAGTCTAGCACCCACAGCAATGCACCCCATCTGACTTGTAGGTCTTGTCTGCACTGGGTTATTTTACACCAACATAGCTGCATTTGTGCAAGCCCCTAGTGTAGACAATCCATGCCCAGTTAACCATGACTTGTGCTGGCACAGTTTCTCAGTGTGAAACCCCATTGTGGACAAGCCCTTAGTAAGGGGACAACTCTGCTTTATCTAAAAAATTAGTTTTATAAAAAGAAAACCTTAAGACCTCCAGAAAAATGTTCCCCCTATTATTCTTTTAAATTTCACTGAAAACACTGGTTTTACAGCAAGGTCAAATTTCCATCAAGTGTTCGCAACCCAAAAGTTACAGAACTGAGAACTTGGAAGCACCTTAATTGATTTTCATTGTCCAAGATAAAAGATGCGCAGACTGTGAGAGTCATGAATCGGCAAAGAAATACTTGCTTTCAATATATGGCTTTCAGGCTGGCCATGTCCCCAATAACAGAGTTTCGCATTTACCTCCCTGTGCACATTAATGAAAATTCTAGATTCCTTTCATCTTGGTTACTAGTCTGAAATATTTGTATAATAGTTAAAACAACAAATCCAGTTAAATCAGTGTCCATCCCCAGTAGTAATGCTCTGCACCGTCATGTCAATAATCCAGTTCTGCCTGCTCTCCAGCCTGGGAGAGGAAAGGAATCTTACCCCTCATCCCCACCCCCACCCCAGAGCCCGCACCCTAACCCTCTGCCCCAGTCCTAAGCCCCCTCCTGCACCGTGAACCCCTCACCCCTGCATTCCAACCCTCTGCCCTACCCTGAGCCTCCTCCCACACGCCAAACCCTGCAGCCTCACCCCATTAATTTTGTATAATAATAATCAATGGATAAATTCTTAATAAAGTTACCCAGAGAAAAAGAACAAAAGCGACGTTATCAAGTGACAGCCTGAGCTCAACACCCAGCTTGCAACCTGAAGTTATACAAAAGAAAGATACAGCAAATCTAAAAGATAAGAAAAGGAGTTTTCATCAGTCTTGGCTATCAAGATTTACGTGGTTGGGGTACAATAGCTACTTAGACAGAGCTTTTTGCTTTTGAGGGTTATTGATCTAAGTGCTTGGTTGTTTCAGTATTCAAGAGTATTAATAAAGTTGATATTCCTAGTTAAATAATTTTTTCTTACGATAGTGATATTGTGCAATATAGGAAACTGTTAAATGCTTACTGTTTCCAGTCCATTTTTACATTTTATATATATATATATATATATATATATATATATATATATATATATATATATATATATATATATATATATATATATATATATATAATCAGCTTACAAGGTGGGCGGGGTGGGACTTGGACCCGTTCTGGGCACCACCAAAAATTATACAAACCTGCCATCACTGACTGGAAGGTTCCTACAAACCTGGTGGAGTTATAGTGGTTTGTAGATATTCCACTGAACACCTCAGCAGATCTATCTTGCATCTTGTTCCCTAGACAAGTTATAGACACTTTACCATGTGTATTTGGAGCCTTCTGTTCAAGCCAAGCACACCTAGTACTTACTCTTCCACTGTATCAAATGTGAGTTGCCTCTGTCCTTCTACAGCCACATGTGACACTTGGGCTCATTTTGTACCCACTATAATGAAACAAGTGTAGTTTTCAACAGTGGGTACTCATTCATCTTTTTTTATACATTTTCATGCAGCTGCGTGCAAAGCTTTCATAGCAAAGGAGAAGTGGCAGGGACTCCCTGAAGTTCACTATGGACTTGGCTATTGCTATTGAATTTGCATGGATGGTGCTCAGATATCAGAGACCGGGGCAGCAGTATACAATCCTCAGATAGCATTTATGCTGAAACTCATTATTTATTTATTTTTTTCCATTCAGTGAAACTTCATTGAAGTTTCATAGACATGACAAGCTGTTACCAACCCACACCATGGGCTTATAGGAACCAATGTTAACACTCTAGTAGTCACATCTGTCAGTTCACTGCTGGGTTTCGGTAGTAACTGAGGCAGTCAAGTGCCTTTAATGTGCCCCATTTTTGTCAAACATTCAGTTTACTTCTAACTGGTGCCTGCTTATTATTGCCACCCGCACCCCATAGCGCCCCCTGTGAGAGTCCTCCCATACAGCCACCCCCCCTACCACCCGATCCCATAGAGCCACCCTCGGTGGGAACCCTCCCATACAGCACCCTCTGTGGGAACCTCCCATACAGCCACTCCCCTGCCAACCTCCCACCCCATTGTGCCCCCACATAGGAACCCTCCTATACAACCATCCCCCTGTCACCCCAAAGTGCCCCCCTATGGGAACCCTCCTATACAACCATCCCCCTGTCACCCCAAAGTGTCCCCCTATGGGAACCCTCCCATACAGCTATCCCCCTGCCACCCCATAGGCGATGCCCCCATACAGCCATCCCCTGTCACTCCCACCCCGTAGCGCCCCCTGGGGGAACCGTCCCCTACAGCCATCTCCTGCCACCTCCCCGCCCACCCCCTATCTCCATCTCCCTTCTCTCAGCCCCCGGCTCCGCCTGCACTTGCCTTTGGCGCCCAACCCTGACCCTAGCGGACGGCACCACCTGTCGCACCCGGGCGGGGGTGTGAGGAGCGGACCTGAATGTGTCCACTCGCTCGCTTCCCAGTGCTGGGCTGGGACGGGAGCGCCGTCTTGGGGTGTAAGTGAGCGGCACCCCCGCAACCTTCGCTGCCGTGCCCGTCGGCCCTGCCCCTGCCGCCCCTGCTCCACATCCCGAGTGGTCCGCTCCGAGGGGAGGCGGCCATTTTGTTTGTGTGTGGGCTGACGAGCGGGCTCGGGCTGCCGCGCCGCGAGGAGGCGGGGGAGGCCGAGCGGAGGCCGAGCGCGGCGGGGGCAGCCGCCGCCGCCGCCCTCATCCTCCGGAGACATGTACATCAAGCAGGTAAGGCGGCGGGCTCCGCGCGGCCCCCCCTGCCGGGGAGAGGGCCGGGCCTGGGGAGCCGGGGGCGGCGGGGCCCAGGCCCTAGCTGGGGGGAGCGGCTCTGGGGTGAATGCCGGGCCTTGTTGTGGGGGCCTGGAGGGCTGTTGGCAGGGGAGAGCGCCTCCGGGCCCTCCCAGTGTCTTCTGCCGGCTGGGGCCCACCGGGTGCCGAAACCCGCGTGGGTCGGTTCAGAGCCTGCTGCACGCCTGCTCGGCAGGGAGGTGGGGCTGGCGGGAAGAGGGGGGAATTGTACCCGGGCCCGGAGCTCAGCCCTTCCCCATAGCTCGATGTAACTAACTAAAGAGAAGTGGGCGGGGCAGGCAGCCGACAGGATGTGCCTTTGAAGGGATAAGGAGGATGCTAGGTGGCCCAGCTGTGGCCGACTGTGCCCCGTGTAGTGGGGAGACAAGGTGGGTGGGGTAATGTCATTCATTGCAGGGGTTCTCAACCTTTTTCTGAGGCCCACCCGAAATGTTACAAAAACGCCGTGGCCCGTCTGTGCCTGTAAAAGCCAGGGCCGGTGTTAGGGGGTAGCAAGCAGGGCACTTGCCCGGGGCCCGCTACCATGGGGGGGGGCGCTCTCATGAAGCTAAGTTGCTCAGGTTTTGGCTTCTGCCCCAGGTGGTGGGGCCCCAGGTGGTGGGGCCCCGGGCTTCAGCCCTGAACGGTGGGGCTTTGGCTTTCTTCCCTGGGCCCCAGTGACTCTAATGCCGGCCTTGCTTAGAGCACCCCCTGAATCCTGCTCGCAGCCCCCCAGGAGCCCCCGGACCCTGGTTGAGAACGGATGATTTATTGGATCAACTTTTGTGGGTGAGAGAGACAAGCTTTTTAGGGCAGTTTAAAAGAAGGGCACAAAGCTAAGGGGGAAGAGGAGGCAGACATTGAGGAAAGAACATCAGATGTTAGTGGGAGCAAAATCATTCAGGCCCTTGAAAATAGAGATGTGTGACGCCTCAGTGTGAGGCATACTGGTGACAAGTTCTTTTCTGAGCATGACAGTGATTGAAATTTTATGCGACTGGGCAAGAGCTAAAGAATATTTGTGCGTCCCCCATAGTGTCCGTGAAGTCTTGACTGGGGAATTATTCCAGATAGCAAGTAACTTGGTTAGTCTGTTTGATGACCGTGAGTGTTTTCAGATTACTTTATAGATAAAGTAGCTGGATGTCTAGATTGGAGTTATTCTTCCAAAATATGATAGACTAAGATAAAAGGTGGATTTTTACAAAATATACTAGCTAATAATTTTAACCATCTTTAAAAAAAAACACAACAACCCTATTCTAGACATACCTCATTGGGAACAAAGTATTGTTTGGAGGTAACAAACAATGTGTTACGTATTTGAGTGTTCACTAGTGCCATTCATTGAGGGTCTGTTGCTGGTTGGGGGATTTGTGGGCCAAGACTTCTCTAAGGACATTAAGAGGTGCTGGAATCATTGCTGATGTTTGTCAAGCTCTCCATTCAGGAGTGCAAAATAAACCCACTTCTTTCAGAAAAAAACTGTTTAGAGGCCTTTTCTCATTAAAACCATCTGTTCAGACTGAGAAATTCTTAAATTGTTGCTGTCTCAGATTTTTTGGGGGGGGGGGGGAATTGTTTATTAGGCAAATCCAGCAAAACCTGGAGTCCTTAGTTCTAAAACCAAACTAACTGAGTTAATAAAATTCAAGAGTAAACATGCCCAGTTTTTTAAACTTTTCCTTGTAGGTCTAGTTTTCTAAACCTTTTATCATTTTGGTTGCTTCCCTCTGGACTCTCTCTCCAATTTATCTGCATCTTTTCTAAAGTGTGGTACCCAGAACTGGACACAGTACTCCAGCTGAGGTCTCACCAGTGTCGAGTAGAGCAGGTCTTACATACAACTCTTCTGTTAATACGCTCCAGAATATTAACCTTTTTTGCAACTGCATCACATTAACTCATGTTCAATTTGTGATCCCCTGGAATCCCCAGAGGCTTCACAGTAGTACTGCCACCTAGCCAGCTATCCCCATTTTGTAATTAAGAAGGAAAAATCAGATGCACAAGTGCAATTCTTTGCACTTTAATTCTAATCCTGTCTTGCAAAGTGCTTGCTAGCAATCCTTCCCGGCTTGGTGTCATTTGCAAATTTTATAAGCATACTCTCCAGTCCATTATTCAAGTCATTAATAAAAATATTGACTTCTAATGGATGCAGGACCGACCACTTTGGGACCCTACGAGATACACTCCCAGTTTGACAGCAAACCATTGATAACTACTCTTTGGATATGGTCTTTCAGTTACAGAATCATAGAACTGGAAGGGACCTTGAGAGGTTGTCTAGTCCAGTCCCCTGCACTTGTGGCAGGACTAATATTGAGATCATTCCTGACAGGTGGTTGTCTAACCTGCTTTTAAAAAATATCCAATGATGGAGATTCCACGACCTCCTTAGGCAACTTATTACAGTGCTTAACCACCCTGACAGTTAGGAAGTTTTTCCTAATGTCCAACCTAAACTGCCCTTGCTGTAATTTAAGCCCATTGCTTCTAGTCCTATCCTCAGAGGCTAAGAAAAACAATTTTTATTCCTCCTCCTTGTAACAATCTTTTACATAGTTAAAAACTGTTATCATGTCCCCTCTCAGTCTTCTCTTTTCCAGACTAAACAAACCCAGTTTCTTCAATCTTCCCTCATAGGTTATGTTTTCTAGACCTTTAATCATTTTTGTTGCTCTTCTCTGGACTCTCTCCAATTTGGCCACATCCTTCCTGAAATGTGGTGCCCAGAACTGGACACAATACTCCAGTTGAGGCCTAACCAGAGCGGACAAATTACTTCTTGTGTCTTGCTTACAACACTCCTGCTAATACATCCCAGAATGATGTTTGTTTTTTTTGGAACAGTGGTACACTGTTGACTCATATTTAGCTTGTGGTCCACTATGACCCCCAGATCCCTTTCCGCAGTACTCCTTCCTAGGCAGTCATTTCCCATTTTGTATGTGTGCAACTGATTATTGCTTCCTAAGTGGAGTACTTTGCATTTGTCCTTATTGAATTTCATCCTATTTACTTCAGACCATTTCTCCAGTTTGTCCAGATCGTTTTGAATTTTAATCCTGTCCTCCAAAGCACTTGAAATCCCTCCCAGCTTGGTATCATATGCAAAGTTTATAAGTGTACTCTGTGTGCCATTATCTAAATCATTGGTGAAGATATTGAACAGAACTGATCCCTGCGAGACCCTGCTTGTGCCCTTCCAGCATGACTGTGAACCACTGATAACTACTCTCTGGGAAGGGTTTTCCAACCAGTTTTGCACCCACCTTTTAGTATCTCCATCTAGGTTGCATTTCCCTTGTTTATGAGAAGGTCATGTGGGACAGTCTCAGAAGCTTTACTAAAATCCACCCCCCTTATAGTAATTTCATCAAGACCAGATTTCCCTAGCTTCCTTATGAGAATGTCCTGTGGGGCTGTGTCAAAAAGCCTGACTGAAATCTAGTCCTTTTCCCCTATCCACTTGGCCAGGAACCCTGTAAAAGAATATTTCAGATCTATCCGTTACCTTTGCAACTGTTGTGGTGTTGATTCACTTGTTACCCTAGCACAGGGACATGTGATGTTTAATGGCTACATTTCTTTCTTTTTGAGATGGGCCAAAGAGTAGTTAGTATTGAGCTATTTCCCATCTTCCCTGAGGGATGTGTTGTGTGAGGGTTTCATTTTGTTACCTCTCCCCTTCCCATTTTGTATGTGGCTGTTAATAAGGAGGTACTGGCTATGGTGTCTTAGTATGTTGGAGAATATTAGTTTGATATTTAAACTTCATTGACTGGGTCAGATGAGAAAGTGACTTACTCAGTGCTTAACAGTGATTGAAGCCTGAATGTCTGTATCTCTGTATGTTAATCCATAGAAGACTTTATACAGTGGGAGATGTAGCCAGAGGAATGGTCAAGATTGTGTCATTTTTCCTGAATGAAGGGTATACATGCTGTTTCTCAGGTTTTCAATTTAGTGGTCTGGTATCACCAATTTTTCTGGATATCCAGATAACTAGCTGTAGTTGCCAGTAGTGATGTGTGGTGTTTGTGCTCTGCAGATGAAGAATAAATTTCCTCTGTGAGAGGGCCAACTATCTGATTTCTTGTGAAGTTTTGGTCTTAACCTCTAAGCCCCTATATGTGTTGTGTCCTGTCTGCCTTAGGGATTGCTTCACTTTGTCTGATATCAGTGGAGTTGTAATCTGAAGTATCCAAGCTTACAGCACATGAGTGTAAACAAGAGTTGTTTTCCATGACGAGTCCTTGATCCATAAACTCAGATTTACCCCTGCTGTTTGACAGAGGCTTTTAAAAAAAAATAATTAAAGAATGAATTAGGCCATTCTCTTCCCTCCCCCATCTTCCCAATTCTTTGTCTTGTCTATTAAGCCTATAAGCTTTTGGGAGTAGGAGTGTCTTCTATTCTGTTTGTACAGTTCATAGCACAATGGGGTCTTTAGGTGCTACTGGAATACATGAGCTTTGCAGCATTTATTGTATTTTATCAGGATTGTTCAGGGTAGAATTTGAATGGGAGTTTTGTAGTAGAGGGAAAGATTGTTTTGGCAGGTCAAGAGGATTTTTTTAGTCTTTTTAATCTCATGAATTTGTGTGCATTTTTGATGATTGTATGTATGGTGCCTAAGTCCCAGAATAGGTGCTTTTTATCAATTTTGAATAAATACGCAGGGATGCTGGGGTCAGAATACTAGAAAGGAAGATGCCAACAAAACTATTCTGCGTAGAAGCAGTTTTGCTTATATAATCTATTTCTTCTTTTCTTCAGTAGTGAGAATATTAGTAGGAAAACAGTATTGGTGTTTAATAGCTTGTCTGTTCCTACTAGGGTGACCAACTTTCTCATTTGTGAAAATTGGACACTGAGCACTGGAACCAGTCCCGCCCCCCCGCTCCTCTTCCCCCACCTTTAGTTGATGCTCTCTCCACCTCCATCCCCCTGCCAGCTGAGCAGAGCTCTGGGGGTGGGGTGACTGGCGCAGGACGGTGGAGGGAGAGCCATGCTACAGGGGTGGAGGGGTAACTGCGGCAGGGTGAGGGAGGGAGAGCCACGCTTGGGGCAGGACGTGGGAGCTTCCAGTACCTCTCTTCCAGAGCCGTTTCTATGTGCTCCTCCAGGCTCCAGCAGCAGCTGCTGCTCTTCCCGCCCTCTGGCAGCAGAAGATGGTTACCGTGCTGACCGGACACTTATCAGGTTCCCTTTTCAACTGGACTTTCCGGTCGAAAATTGGACATCTGGCAGCCCTAGCTCCTACCCATAGTTATAATTACCTATTTGAGACACAATTACAATTTTCAATTGAGGGTATAAGCTAGAGGGAGGAAGATGAAAACAACACCAGCGCTATTTCTCCTACAAGTATTCTCCCTAAAAACTAGGCTGGAGAAATGTAATTTTTTAAAAGTGGGTTCTATAGTTTTCCCTCATGTCCTCCTTTTTGTCTCTCACTTCACCCAGTCTTGTATTAGGCAGACATGGGGAGAGTTAAAGACATTAGGCTTACTGGGGAGAGTTAAAGGAGTCTCCTGATGGTGTCCCTAGCCTCTGTTTGCCAGAAGCTGAGAATGGATTACAGGGGATGGATCACTTGATGATTACCTGTTCTGTTCATTCCCTCCGAAGCATCAGGCATTGGCCACTGTTGGAAGACAGGATACTGGACTAGATGGGCATTTGGTCTGACCCAGTGTGGCCGTTCTTATGTGCTTTTGTGATTGGAGGG
Organism: Natator depressus; assembly: GCF_965152275.1. NCBI lineage: Eukaryota > Metazoa > Chordata > Testudines > Cheloniidae > Natator > Natator depressus. The sequence goes on along the minus strand of NC_134240.1, from coordinate 114,916,105 downwards.
GTTTGCCTGAGGTAGACATATACTCCAAAAGCTAGCTGAGTTTTTCTGGTATGTAGAGCCAGTTTTAAGATACAAATACCCTATGCACTATATTTTACTTTAGCTTACCAGACTGAAATCTCTACTACATACAAAGAAAAAAAATGTGGAACTGACAGAGTATCTGAATTTTGCAGTGGTGTTGTAGCTGTGTTGGTCCCAGGATATGAGAGAGACAAGGTTAATGAAGTAATATCCTTCACCTGTAGAAATTGGTCCAAAAAATTTAAGCTTTTTAGCTACACAGAGCTTTTCTTCAGGTTTAGGAAGGGTATTCAGAGGGCTGGTCTACACTGCCGCTTAAGTTGATGTAAATTAAGTCGCTCAGGGGGGTGACAAAATCACCCCCTGAGCTACGTAGCTTACATCGACCTAATGCGTGTCTACACTGCGTTATGTTGGCAGGAGATGCTCTCCTGCCGACCTAGCTTTCGCCTCTCAGGGAGGCGGAGTACTGAAGTTGATGGGAGAGTGCTTTCCCATTGACTTATTGTCTTCACCAGACGTGCTAAATTGATACCGCTGCATCGATTGCAGCCGCGCTGTGGCCAGTGTAGACGAGCCCAGGTGTCACAGCTAAATAGAAGATGGAACAGATTGTTTAGCATAAGTAGTTAACACACAGTCTAAGGGACCATTCATGAAGAAAATCTGCCATCTATAGCCTGGCCCTGAGATACCACAGAATAATCTCCAAGGAGAAAGTCTGCGATACACACTGTAACACAGGGGCGGGCAAACTTTTTGGCCTGAGGGCCACATCGGGTTTCGGAAATTGTATGGAGGGCCGGTTAGGGGAGGCTGTGCCAAGCTGTGCCTCCGCCCCCCCCCTTGCTTCTCGCCCCCTGACGCCCCCCCCCAGTACTCCTGCCCCGTCCAACCCCCCCCCCATTCCCTGACCGTCCCTAGAGCCCCTGCCCCTGACTGCCCCCCGCTGCCCCATCCAACCCCACCTCCTTCCTGACTTCCCCCCCCCCCCACTCCCCTGGGACCCCTACTCTCATTCAACTCCCCCATTCCCTGCCCTCCAACCGCTCCGACCCCATCCACACCCCCGCCCCCTGACCACCACCCCGAACTCCCCTGCCCTCTATCCACCCCCCCGCTTCCTGCCCCCTTACCACGCAGCAGAGCACTGGTGGCTGGCGGTTCTACAGCTGTGCCGCCCAGAGCGTTGTGCCGGTGTAGTGTAGTAAATCGCTCTCCATAACTGCTACCAGTAGCACATTCCTACGCGGAGCAGTTTAATACAGGACACTGGCGGGGCAGCACGCTGAGGCTGCAGGTGAGGGGGAGCAGCGGGGGAGGGGCTGGGGCAAGCCTCCCGGGCCAGGAGCTCAGGGGCCGGGCAGGAGGGTCCTGCAGGCTGGATGTAGCCCGCAGGCCGTAGATTGCCCACCTCTGCTGTAACATCCTTAAAATACTTTCACTAAACAAAGACATTCCACCAGAAAAGTAGATCTCATCATGGAATAGGCTATCCAGATACCCCAAGACAACCTGCTTGAATACAGGAGGAAAAAAATCCTCTGTCTCTGAAACACTCCTAGTTGTCACCTGTCGCCCCATGCTTGAATCCATACACGTTATCATTAAACAGTTACAACCCATACTTGATGAGGACTGCATCGTGAAATAAGTCGTTCCTGAACTCCCTGTTTTCGCCTTCAGAGAACCCCCCAACCTTGCCCAGCTCATCATCAGAAGCAAGCTCTCCACAAACTAGGTCCCATCAACTCAGAGCAGCACAAGACCCTGCCAGAACAACAGATGTAAAACTCACAGACATATCTACATTGCTACAATGATCACTACCTCCCACTCCCATAATACACCTTTCAAGATCCATGCTTCCTACATATACCTATCATAACATGTGCACTAAATGTCCCAGTAAAAAATGTGTGGGTGAAACCAGAGAGTCAGTATGCACTTGAATGAACTCACACAGAAATATAAGACAAAAGCACTATGTCACCTGTGGGCAAACACTTTTCACAAAATGATCACTCCGTATCTGACCTCTTAGTCCTCATCCTCAAAGGAAACCTGCACATCTTCAAAAGATGAGCTTTGGAACTTAAATTAATAATTCTCTGGTAGATACTAAAAATCATGGGATTAATAACGACACTTGATTTATGGCTTATTACAATAATCTGTAACCTATTAACTCCCCTTTTTGTCCTATGGCTGCCGGGGTGCTAACAGGCCACTTCTCCTTGAATGGTCCTTTAGAGTATATGTTAAATATTTATGCATAACAAGCTGAGTACCTTTCCCAGACCTGGAGAACCATTCTGTGCAGCGAAAGCTTGTCTCTTCACCAACAGGATTTGGTCCAATAAAAGATATTACTGCTCCCACCTTGTTTCTCTAATAGATCTGAGAGATATTTCTGAATTTACCGATTTGTGTCTCACCTTCAGTTAATCCCTTTCCTGTAGTTTTTGTGTGTATGTACTAAGTGAGCTCAATGGGACAAAGACCTTTTTCTTCCTGGCTGGAAAATACTTGGACTACTAGCACTATGTAAATGCACATTTTCACAAAAAGGTTAACATAAATGGTAGAAAAGGAAGACTGATTTTATTCCATTTGAAACTGACAGCCTTCTTAACGTTGAGAGGTTTTGATCTTGCTCACTGGTTTTAGCACCACACGCCGAAAAAGCTTACTGAGCATGTTTGTCTACTTCCTATATAGAAATAGGTCTGTAATCTATCATTTTTACATGCAGCCACTGCTCTGCTTAGAGCTTGCAAGTTGAACTCTTATGCTAAATATGCTAATTGGGGTATGAAATTAATTAAAAAAAAAAACATTCCTGTCCTGCTAGAACTGAGCCCTTTACTTTTTTTACTCTAATCTGTCATTGTAAGTACATCCTTTCATGTTGCTTTATGCTGTGACAGCAAGGTTGAGTTTATTTGAATATTTCCTTATTTATTATTCTTTGACCTAAATGTGTACAAGTGTACCTTCTGTGATAGAGAAAAGCTACTCATAAACTTATATTGGGGTGAGAAGTTTTTTTTTGAAATCTCACCCTTAATTTCTTAAAATGTACTTGGATCTGAACTGCAAGACCGGAGAGAAAAAATGACTAAATGTATTGTGATTTAAAAAAAAAATAGAAACCTATTCATTTGAGTTACAAATTTAAAATCTTGTACCTCTTTAAAAAAAACAAACAAACCTAACTTAGTTTTCTTGATTTTTAAGATTATTTTATTTGTTTATCCATCAGGTGATCATTCAGGGATTTCGAAGCTACAGAGATCAAACAATTGTAGATCCTTTCAGTTCAAAACACAATGTCATTGGTAAGTTCTTATAAACATACTACAGTATGAACTAGCATTACCTCATTTTTTATCAAGGGTCAAGTCAGTGGTCTTTATGATTTTTGAGAGCCCTTCAGATTTCAGAGGCAGTTGTATACATATTAACTAAATTTGAAACTGTTCTCTCCAGTAATGTCAGATATGTATTACAGGAAGAATTATTATAATTTGCAGATAATTTAATTTTAATTTTGCCATAATGATTGTTCATTGGTTCTAATCTTGCAGTAAGCTTCAGTATAGGATAGGTGGACCCCTCCACCTGTGCAGAGCTCCATTGAAGTCAGTGAGGCTCCACACAGACACAGAGGCTCACCTGCATGGAGCTTGTTGTAGGATCAGGGTTGTGGAATACTTGAACTGTGTCTCGTGAATTACATTCTGGATGTCTGGTAATACCTTCTAAGGTTCAGCTTGATTAAAATACTTTGTGGGGTGTTACATATTCTGCCACTTAAAAACTGACAGACTTGAAAGAAAAATGTCAAAAAATGAGTAGTAATATTGTGGTCAAATAATATTTGATGCTTCAAGTGCTAGATTTTGCACTTTGGTATATATTATCAGAAATGAGTTGTTGGTAATTTAATTGTATATTTAAAGGGCTGAGTGAATTCATTCGTGCACATTTAAAAAATTTTGTTAAATGTCACTGTGCCTGCTTATGTCACATGCATCTTGAGTCTCACCTCAATGAGAGTTTAAAAAAAAAATCATCCAGACATTTGTTTTTAAAAGAAAAATGTTGTCTTACCATTATTTCTCTTTAAAATGTCATATCAATGTGATAGGAATATTCACAGGTGTTGATTTGATTATAGGAAACTATTGTATATGTATTGGTGTAGACCTGTTGGCTTATACCAATAGTTTCGATGCTGGTTAAATATAATTAAAGCTGTACTCTTCTTGTCAGGTGCAAAGAAATGAATGCATCAGCAAATTGAGGACTTAAATATTTGTTGTAGGTGTGGATCAGTCTCAGGATCTTGTAAAATATGAGGGATTGAAACTGAAGGATCTAAGAAATGGATCCAAGGCTAAAATTGATGTAATCTGGCCAAAAGTTAGTAGTAAAAATACAGAGAATGATTATTATAATAATCTGGATTGGTTTAATATCATAAATGTTTTGGCTATAAAATGCTCTATCATAGGTTTTGTAGATCACAGTAATGTCTCTGTTGTGGGGCAGGAGGGAACTGGGGCTAGGCACCATTCTATCTTGTTCAGGTAATGACTCCCTGATCCATCCTGTAAAAGATGCTTTGATTCCTAGAAGGTTGTATTTTGTCTAGATCTACTAAAGTTGGATTCTTAAATTCATTGCTGAATTTTCCTGTATTGCCATACCATTTAATTTATTTAAATTCATGAAAACTTCTGAATTTATAACTGTTACCTTTCATGTTTAGTGGGAAGAAATGGATCTGGGAAAAGTAACTTTTTCTATGGTATGTATTACTGTTGCTACATGTAACAACTAAATGACTGAAAAGCTGTAAACTTTTTTTCTCTCAGTTTTACATTATGCACTTATTTAATATTAAGTTTCCTTTGTGTATTTTTTTTACATTGCAAAAGGGGGGGGGGAATCTTTAAAAATAAGAAGACAGGAAAATCAGGCAAGTGTAGTACCAGCGACTTTCTTTAATACTTTTAATTGAGTAAATTGTAAGTTGTCTGTGTCATAAAAACAAACACCAGAGTATTTTAGGTGAGATCAGGTAGTTGTTCTGTGAGTCTTCGGCAGTTGTGATGCTTCCCCATTGTGCTTTATCATTTTTGACTATAACTTGTGGGACACGAGCAATATAGTGTAGATTGCTTACTAACACTTATGCTGTCTCAAGGCTACATCTACATGTGGCTTTTTGGGAAATATTTATCACCTTTTCTAACACCAGTGTTGCTTGACTGATAGCAGCTGCGGTGGTGGTGGTGGTGGTAGTATATACAAAGCTCCAAGTGCCTCCTGCATTTTTAAGTACTGTGTATTCTAAACCTGCTCTGAGCAGGTCTACATGACATGGTGCAAATCCTGGTGACTGTTTACGTTACTATTATTTCAACAGTTCATTGCTCTGGGGTTGGCAACAATGGAAAATTTTTCAGAGCAACATTTAGCATAGACAAGGCCAAATGACCAAGACCCAAGAACAGTTTATTTTAAAAAGTGAGACACTGTGATTTAATGCTTCTATGTTACTTTTAATACATGAACTAAAGAAGGATACAATTTGGTTATAAAGAAACATACTGAGTACTGCTCTTAAAAGAAAGAACAGACCTTTTGTACTACTACTCTTTTTTCTTTTTTTTTTTTTTTAAATTACAGCAATTCAGTTTGTCCTCAGTGATGAGTTTAGTCATCTTCGCCCGGAGCAGAGACTGGCTTTGTTGCATGTAAGTGAAGATACTTTAAAACAAAACAAAATTATGTAATATGTGTTAAAGTATTTTGTTGTTGTAAAGTAGGCAACTCACTGAAAAGCAAAGACTTAAAAACAGCTCTTGTTGAAAGTGTGTATAGCAGCTTTTCCTCACTGCCTCCTGGCAAAAGTTATTTTGCTATAAATTAACATAATTCTGCCTTTTTGTAACATGGCAAGGGAACCACTGATTTTCTAATTAAGTAGTACAAAATTCTCATATGCATTTCACTGTTTAGTAGGCAATTTGTCTTTTCAGCTTATAGACCTAACTATTCCCTAATACAGTCAGTCAAAAAAGTTGCAGTACTACAAATTACTGATATAATCAGTATTTGATTTTTAAAAAATATTTGAAGTTCCATATCTTCAACCTCATTAAATGTCTACGACGGTGCAGCAGAAAACTGGATATGATACTCTTTTGGCACATGATTATTATACATCTTACATAATTCCTGCACTGTAGACAGAGGGCAAAATGTACATATGACCTTTTGAGCTGTATACATTTCAAGTTTATTTTCAGAAATGTAAGTTTGAAAATTGTCAGATAAGTAATATGTATATAAATTACTTCGGAGTCTTTGAGAAATCAAGAAAAATATACATTTTAAAAATCAATTTAAAGAGGGAGTAATCTAACCAAAATAAATATCTTTTTTTCTTTAGGAAGGCACAGGTCCTCGTGTTATTTCAGCATTTGTGGAAATTATTTTTGACAACTCAGACAACAGGTTACCAGTAAGTTTAAAAACTTTTCTAGAAAACACATCTTCTCATTAGACTGCAGCCTTAGTTATTCGAATCTTCGTTAAAGTAATTACCTTTTGGTTCAGTCTTAGTGGAAAATACTGTAAATACTGTGGATTAATCATAAATGACTATCACAGGCAGTTGAGTTTGTGCTTTTTCTTTTTCAAGATTGATAAAGAGGAAGTTTCACTTCGCAGAGTTATTGGAGCCAAAAAGGACCAGTATTTCTTAGACAAGAAAATGGTGACGTAGGTACTACTTTTCCTCCCCCAAAATGAACTGAATACATAATACTGTAAAGTGTGGTGGAATCATTCAGCATGTGTATTTATTTATTTATACCTTTAGATTGAATTAATTTATAACATATGAGTTCCTTTGTCAGCAATATTTAATACTAATAGAGTCTGCTAATAAAACTTTATTTTTAGTCCTTATATAATATCTGAACTGTGTGAGTGGGCTGAATTTGATACCCATTTAATTTCATAAAAGAAAACTTCTGTGTATTTCCAAAAGTCACCATTCTTTTTAAAAATAACTAAATTGACATTTATTTTGAAATTTAAGTAGTTACCATTTGTACAGTTTGAACATGAAGATGCCATTTCCTGCGTAACAAGTGAGGGATCTGATTCTATAAATACTTCTTCAAGAGTAATTCTTACCATTAGGCCTGTTCAATGGGATTAGGCCTAGTAGGAAAAAGAAAAGGAGGACTTGTGGCACCTTAGAGACTAACCAATTTATTTGAGCATGAGCTTTCGTGAGCTACAGCTCACTTCATCGGATGCATACTGTGGAAATTGCAGAAGACATTATATACATGTCTGTGTATATAATGTCTTCTGCAATTTCCACAGTATGCATCCGATGAAGTGAGCTGTAGCTCAAGAAAGCTCATGCTCAAATAAATTGGTTAGTCTCTAAGGTGCCACAAGTCCTCCTTTTCTTTTTGCGAATACAGACTAACACGGCTGTTACTCTGAAGCCTAGTAGGAAGTTCACTATTCCTGCTAGTGCTTGTATGTTGAGGCCGAAGGACAGGAAGAGAAGAATTCCACTAGATTCAATGGAAGGAACAATACTTTTCTATTTTTAAATTGGAATCTGTTTTGAAATAACTTTTTTTTATATGCCAAGTTGTTTTTTCTTCTTTAACTGTTTTTTTTATTCCTAGGCACATGGCATTCAGTAGTTTTAAGACTACATGTAACTAGCATACCTCAAACTTCCACAAAGTAGTTCCGTCTTCTTTCCATTCCCATCTCCTCAAAGGCAAGGTTCTCTGCTTTAGCACCAAACTGCACTTACTTCTGTTCCACACAACTATCTTGTGAAGTTAGTGGAATTGTACAGGTTGTAAATAGCACAGAATTTCATTCCCAGTCCTCTGATCCCAACCACTTATGCGCTTGAAGCCTTCTCTTATCCTCCTTTGTCACCAGGAATGTACAGCTGCCAAGAGAGAGAGGCATATTTGGTATGATTGGTGGCGATGTGGAGCACCTTGTCTGGTGTTTCCGATTGTGCTCTCAAACTCCTGTACATGATCTGTGTATGAAGAAAATAGTTATTGAAAAAACAAACCTTTATACAGTGACAAGAGTATTTCAAAACAGACTCCAACTTGCATGCAAACAGTAATACTCCTCTCCCTCCTCCTATTGAATCCAGTAGAGAGATTTTATGGGAATGCATGTGTATATATGCACATTTTTTTTTTTCATGAAACTTATTTACTCATGGAAGGTTAGATGATAAATCACTTGAGTTTTTTCCTTTATCTGAATTCAGCTTCCCCCGCATTGGTGTTAGAGATTGAAGGCTGTCAAGTTTAAGGGCCATTCTTATCACCTGTAAACTTTAAAAGTTTCTCTAAAACTTTTTTTACACTTAAAGATGAATTTGAATGCTCATGAAAGTGAGGATTAATATTACTAGCTTGAGGCAGTCATAGCATGGGCACTGTGTATTCTTTCTAAACTTGCTTTACCAGTAGTCCTCAGTTCTCACCAACTATTCCAGGCATCTCTTTCTCATGACTGGACACTTCGAATCTTGCCGCATTAATGGGGCAAGGGATTATGTGAATAAGTAGAGTCTAGAAAAGATTTGACTTTACCAAAATTTGAATCTTAACCTCCAGAGTTGAAAGATTAGTGAGTTAAACCACAGTAATGCATTAGCAATACAAATCCCTTTTAAAACTTGGCTCACAGAAAAGAAAATCTAGTATCTTGTTTCTCTTGTTTAAGTTTTATTGTTCAGGCACGAAGACAAAGTTGGCCAACAGAGCCAGAGCTAAGTATATTTTTATTCTTAGTACCTCTTCATGTTTAAATTGCCTGGTAAAACTGGTAGATTCCTCTTTACCAAAATTGAATGAAACTAATTGTTAAATTCTGATATGAGCTATCTTGACATATGACACTTTATTTTAAAATACCTATTTTAAACTAAACTGTGGCTTTACAATTTTTCTGACAACTCAGCTCTTCTCAGTATGGCTAATACTTGCTGATGTCTCCACTCATCCAAATGGTCATACTTCTTTATTACTTCCTTTCGGTGTTTTAGGAGTCATCAGCTGACCTAACTAATTATTGGATAGTGTTAATGTTGTTGCATTAATTATATAATCCTCAGCAACTTGCTTTTAATAACTGAAAATGAGAAGAAAAGAAGCAAAATCTTATGCTAAATTCCAAATTATTTGTGGCATCAGTTTCTCCGTTACCTGTACTAGACTGTTGGTGGTGTGGGGTACCTTTCTTGGTTGTAATCTCTTCCCAGCCCCATATGTCTTGCTTAGTTTCTTTCTGTTTTTATTTTCTCATTTATTGTTTATCAGTTTAGGTTTTAGTACATGATTAGATATGATCATATACAGAAACTTATTTGAAGAGATACCGTAATGGGGAGAGTGCACCATGTGCAGTTTTCATATGTGTAGGTTTAGTACTGTTTTGCTGAATTTGTTGAGTGGTCATGTTTGTCATATGTAGTTTTTTAAAAATATACTTACTACTTGAGAAATTATTTACAGGAAAAATGATGTGATGAACCTTCTTGAAAGTGCTGGGTTTTCTCGCAGTAATCCCTACTATATTGTCAAACAAGGAAAGGTAAGATTGGTTATCACAAAGCAAAATTAAATCACTCATTTATAAAGAAAGTTCAGACTTTTTGGAGGACTACAATTTAACTTAATTATTGCAAATGAATAATCAGGCTTTCTTTTTACTTTTAAACAATATAGAAATGACTAATTCTTCCCGTGCACTCTTATTTTGAAAATGATTCCTCAAGGTACGGCTCCTTTATATAGAAATAAAGTAGTTGTAATTATAAAGAAAAGTAATTGTGTTCCTCCATCATTCTGATTAGAAGCCCCTATTTTATAAGTGTTCCCACATATAATGTTGCTGTAATCTACCAGCTTTATTTAAGTACAGAGAAAACTGAATCATAACAGGTGTATCAGTGTAGCTTTTGAAATCCTTGACTTCCAAGAAGAGCCCTGAAAATAATTAGAACCATTTTTTGTTTGTATTTCTATGTTATATTTTCCAGTTCAGAACGTTTTACAGAATTGTCAGTATTGAACTTGTTTGACTTTCCTACTGTGGGGCAAGACGTGTTTAATATCATGTCTAACGGCTGAATCTGCCAATTGTCTATATTCAGGATTTTGACTTCACAATCCTAAACATAGTTCTCTTGACCAATTACTGAAAAACTCATTTTATCTGCAAGTACTTGACTGTCAAGAAAAACTGAAAAAATAAGAGCAATATCGATAATTCCCATTTAGCAACACAGGATATGTTTTTGCTATGCACTGAATTTGCCAAATTGAGGAACAAATAAAAAACTTGAGTTAGAAAGTAACTCTGTGCTAGTGCAGGAGTCAGCCGACGTGGATCCTATCACCGGTTAAAAGTCGAAGTAGATATACTAGTCTTCATGCTCTGTATAAATTGAAAACCTTTATCTACAAGCATACCATAAAGATGGAACAACTAAAATTCTTATGAAGAATGGTTAAAGTTCTAGAGAAGAATAGTGAACCTGGCATGGTATTAATTATTTAAAGCCCACACACAATTTCAGTAATGTTAGAGCGCCAGGTGCTGGTGGTGTGAAGGACGACTGCAGTGTGAGCTGACGGTTGTGTTTTTTTTATTTTTGACATGTTATGTTGAAGTACATGGCCTTGTGGAGATAGGGAGAGTAAGAGGTAGTCTTGCTGCAGCAGAATATTAATGCGCATAGTTAAGTTTCTATGAAAATCCGTTAAGCTGATATATTTTCTCCTTTTGAAGTCCAAGAAATACTGACTTACACTGCTAGCATTTGAAAATTAATAAAAATGAATTACAAGCAGATTCATAAAAGTATACAACTTCCTGTCTCTTAAAAAGTAATTCATGTCTCAAAAGGGGGAAAGTAGGGTAAATGAGAATTTCTAATCTTCCTGAAAAAACCCAGTCCTGAAGAATTGTATCCTTAAGCAAGTATATATCAGAAATTGGCAGGGTGGGTTTTCAGCTGAATGTTTCATACTAGCTTGATTTTAAGCATATGATACCTGACTGGAAAGAGTTATCAGGTCTGTTGGTAAACTAAATGAGAATTAATGAAGTTCTGCTGTAATTAAACAATTATAAGAGACATGCGCCATATTAGATCTCTTATGGGATGTTGATCATTATTACTATATAAGGAACATGATGTTCAAAATGTAATCTTGTAACTTTGTTTTCTTGAATTCTTAGATCAACCAGATGGCAACAGCTCCTGACTCTCAGAGACTGAAGTTGTTAAGAGAAGTAGCTGGTACTAGAGTGTATGATGAGCGTAAAGAAGAAAGTATTTCCTTAATGAAAGAAACGGGTAAAAATAGTTATCTTTATCCCCTGTGTTTCTTTTATATAAGGAATGTCCTAGTTCGTGCCAGCATAGTTCCACTAATTTCAGGGTTTATAACTTGCTTGTTAAAATTAATTCTTTAGTTTTATTTGTAAATGTTTGATAAATTTAATATTTTGATTTTTTTCTTTCACTCCAAAGATTCCAAAGGGCTTTACAAGCTCTATAGAACATCTATACATGTAACCTACTGCTGGGTTGCAGGTGGCAGTTAACCAGTACACAGAATGCTGCACCGAAGCAGTGGGAGGGGAAGTTTTTATCCACTGGTACTGCTAAAATAAATAACGTTTAAAAAAAGCTTGGGTTATGATGCTTACAAACTTAAAAAAGCCAGAAAATTCAGAGTTAGGGCCAGAGTATCATATATTCTTCAGCTATGGAATTTGCTACCAGGTTGTGCTCCAGAGTCAATTTTCACTTCTTAAGTTACATTTCTGGCCCTTATTTGTGGACATAACTTGTACATGCAAACTGGCATTGATGTCTTCCTGAGGAATCCTGAAACAATAGCTCTAAATTTTGTGAACTTCCCCGTTCATTTCAGTCAGGCACCTGTGGACTGCACAAATGCAGAATTTGACACTTTTTCCCAAGATGCCACAGAAATCAAATTTTTTTTTTTACGATGGAATTCACTCTTGCTATAAACAGACTTCCAGTGTTTAGTTCTATCTTCTTGCCATAGCTCAGTGGCTCTCAAACTTTTTTACTGGTGACTGCTTTAACATAGCAAGCCTCTGAGTGCGACCCCCCCTTATAAATTAAAAACACTTTTTTATATATTTAACGCCATTATAAATGCTGAAGGCAAAGCGGGATTTGGGGTGGAGGTTGACAGCTCGGAACCCCCCCCACGTAATAACCTCGTGACCCCCTGAGGGGTCCTGACCCCCAGTTTGAGAATCCCTGTCCTAGCTGGTCCTGGCTGCAGCTGTCACTTGTTCTCCAGCTTTCCCCATGAGTGGGAGTTAATTGGATTACTGTGTGTTCTCCCTGCACTGTTCCATGGAGCCAGAATTGGAGCCTAATTTGCACTTAAGGAGTGGGGGAACTAGAAGTGCAGGCTGGCATGTTGGACTGTCTGAAAAGCACAACAGCAGCAGCTGAGGCCCAGGAGCCAAATCTATGAAAATGGCTTCTAGCTGACCCCTTCACTGGTATACATGCAGCGGGGGGATTCTGAGTTTTTGGCTGCCTGGACCATATCAGAGTATTCAAGGCCTGGGAACTGGAGCTAGGTTGCCTGATGAGCATTATGCAAAAAAAAATCCTCGGAAATGATTGACTGCTTTTACAGCAATGGATGACTTCAGCTATGAGCCATAGTTGTGTGCATTTGTGGTGGGGAGTAGCGAGAGAATAGATCAATGTTGTAGCTGGATTTAGCTGTGGTTGTCATGGAATTTGGTCTCATTATGCAAGGGAGTACGTGGCCCCTGGTTTTAAGGCAACAGTTACACTTTCAATTCACGTTCTGATATCTTTATCTCATTCTCCCTCTCATCTCCCTAACTTACCCGTTTTCTTATACAGGTTGAACCTCTGTAATCCGTCACTCCCTGGTCCGGCAACATCTGTGCTCCAGCATAGGCGCCGACTCCATGGGTGCTCTGGGCCTGGAGCACCCACGGGGAAAAATTAGTAGGTGTGGAGCATCCAATGGTGCCAAGCTCCCCCCTCCCTCCATGCCTCTTGCACGCTGGTGGCCCTGCACTTACCACCACCACCTCCTCCTCCCTCCCAGCCCTTCTGCAGCGCTGCGAACAGCTGATTTGCAGCGTTCAGGCTCCGGGAGGGAGGACGAGAACCTGGGGCTGGCAGTAGAGCCCCCAGGCGGGGGCCAGTGGCTGGGACCCTGGGTGGCGGCAGGGGGCCACGCTGGTTGCAAAGCCTCGGGGTGCTGTAGCAGCCCCCGCACCTCCACTTCCCGCGCCTATGGAGACCCACTGGCACTCTGCATTGACCTCCTGTGGTTCGGCAAATTCTCTGGTTCGGCACCGATCAGGTCCTGAGGGTGCCAGACTAGAGAGGTTCAACCTTTACATCTAAAACACAATCCCCAACAATTCAGGAATACTCAATGGACAGACAGCTCTATCTCCAAATTGTCTGGCCTTTATCTTTCATGATCTTCATGTTGACTAAATGTAAATTTTTTTTTTTTTTTTTCTTACAAAAGCCTTTGCTATAAGTAGAATTAGCATTTGTTTTTCAGACGTATCAAAAATTGCCATGCATTAAAAATGACCTATGGTATCAGTTTGTATTAGAATTTAACACCAAAGTCAATTTAAACACAACAATCCTTACATCATCCAAAATAGTACCTGCCCAATACTTTCGATGTATGTTGCCAATTTGTAGATGACAGGAGTGCCTTTAGAAAGCATCAGTCTGTGCAGTCATACAGTCCAACAGAGACAAAAACACTGATCTAGTTTACTGAAAATTCCTGACTTTTTTAAAGCTTTTGAAAGTTGATGGGTTCATTTATGTAATTTAGTTGTATTTATACCAGGCTTCAAAAACAGTGTATTAAATAAGACTCTTCAGTGCAGCTTCATGTTCATTCAGGAAAGCCTGTAAAACATTCTGTTTAATAGTAACATATTGACATAATTATTCAAAGTCCTCATCAACTGCTCAAGAGAACTGTTTGGGAAATTATGGTTATGTATGTAATCAACTTCCCATGAAAATTTTGTTTGCATAGTTAGCATACTCTCTTGCCTCTTTCAGGGGCTGTCACTTTCTGGTAGTGTAAACTAGTTTGCTGAAACCCATTGCCCTCTGTATCTCCAAAATGTTCTTTAGTGTAGTAAATTTTATCCATATTCTAGCTTCTGTAGAAGTGGATAGATCTTTTACCTTTGGTAGCTGGTGTTTAATGGATCGAGCAGCAAGTTGCACACCAGCTGCCTTTTCTAGACCGATGTTATGCATTCTGTGAACTGCTTTAGCTTCATTGGAATGAATCTTGTATCTTGGGCATTGTATCTCAACTTCATTGTGGCATGCATTAATATTCTAGCACCCACTTTTGTTCCTTTTTTAGAGATCTGTTTAAATGAGTGGTTTTATTTGTTTACTCTTCACAATGGGAAGTGTAAAAGGCACTGAACCTGTTGACTCTTGGGAGTCTGCTGTCTTTGTTACCTAGAAGACACACCCATTTGCCTTGCAGTGACACACTTCTCCACCCCATTATGGTCCTTCTGCCAGAGTTTGTGAGGAGGTCCCCGGAAGGCAGCCTGTGACTGTATTCTACAGTTTCTGCACTGGTGAAATTGTCCCCCAGCTGGATCCAGGGCTCCTAGAGTCCCTTTACATCCCCTTTACTTTATGGAAGAGGATGTCCATAAAAGGCTGTTGCTGTGGTTTGTTTAGTCTTCTGACTAAACTTTCATTTGCAATTTAATTATCTTTGTTAGATTTCTGGATTATGAGCTTGTAGAGCACACATTTGAATTGACTTAAGTTACCTTGTACTTGTGAGACATGGAATTTATATTAGACTTAGAGTAGAGACCTAGAGTGCAGTAGCTTTATAAATAGAGCTTTCAATTTTTGATAATTTGATTCCAGAAAATACCCACATATAATATTTTTGGCAAAGTCCAGCGATGGCTTCATTCTGTTACATTTATGCTCGGAACAGTTGCCCATTAACTATTTCCTACTGAGAAACGGAAGTAGAGTTGGAATAGCATGAGCCTTGAAAGATGGGAATTTTTGGAAAGAGGTGTCCAGACCTAGATCTTCATTTCAGTCAATCTGTTTTTTCAAATCAAAAGCTTTACTTATGAATCAAAGATAAGAGAATGATGTAAAAAGAAAAACAAATATTCTGAATATAATAATAATTTAGTTGCTGTCTTTGTCTTGCTTCTCATTTTCTAAAGAGGGTAAACGAGAGAAAATCAATGAGTTGTTGAAGTACATTGAAGAGCGATTACATACCCTGGAAGAGGAGAAAGAAGAGCTAGCTCAGTATCAGAAGTGGGATAAAATGAGGAGAGCATTAGAATACACCATTTATAACCAGGAACTCAATGAAACACGTGCTAAACTTGATGAGGTAAAGCATCTTGTTACCCTTCATTACATATTTCCTTTGTGACGAACACTTAATATTTAAACGTACATAGTCTTGTATGGACATTTGCTTACCGTAAATAGAATAGTTAAATTGTGAAATTTTTGTGCTCGTTAATGTACCAAATTAACATTTTCTTTCTGAATCAATGAGTGATTTAAAAAATGGAACTTATTCATTAAGCAATATTATTTCTGTACAGCTTTCTGCCAAACGAGAGACAAGTGGAGAAAAATCAAGGCAGTTGAGAGATGCACAACAAGATGCTAGAGATAAAATGGAGGTAAAATCTAGAAGCAGTGTACTAACATGAGCAACTCAAGGTTTTTGCATTGACTATACATAGTCTAATTGCCTTGAAAAGTCTTTCGGGTCACTTTTTGTGTGTGTGAACATTTCAGTCAGATATCTCAAATTTGAGTGAATTTAAACACAGAATTTGGAGTTATTTGATTATTTAATGCCAATCAATGGAAAATGAATCCTGTCAAACCAATTTGATATATATAAAATGAGATCACAGGTTTGATTTATAAAGGTAGTAGTGTTGATCTAGGTCTCAAAATGTAGTTGTAAATGCGGGATCATCATTGAGCGGGTGTATTTCTAGTGGGGACCCTCAGAGATTGGTATTTAGCCTTACATTATTTAACATTTTTATTAATGACCTTGAAGAAAACATAAAATCATAACTTATAACATTTACAGACAACACAAAGATTGGGGAGTGGTAAATAATGAAGGACGGGTCAGTGATACAGACTGATCTGCATTGCTTGGTAAGCTGGGCCCAGACAAATAATATGCCTAAGTGCAAATATATACATGTAGGAGTAAAGAATGTAGGCCATACTTACAGGATGAGGGCCTCTATCTTGGGAATCAGAACCCTGGAAAAGATTTGCAGTTCGTGGTCGTTTATCAGCTGAATGTGAGCGTACAGTATGATGCTGTAGTCAAAAGAGCTAATGTGATCCTTGGATGCATGAACAGGGACTCTCGAGTAGGAGTAGAAAGGTTATTTTAAGTCTGTATTTGGCGCTGTTGCAACCGCTGCTGGAATATTATACTGAATTGTGGAGTCCACAATTCAAGAAGGATAGTGATTAATTGGAGTGGGTTCAGAGAAGAGCCATGAGAATGATTAAAGGATTAGAAAACATGCCTGATAGTGATAGACTCAAAGAATTTAGTCTACCTAGAGACGGTTAAGGTTTGACTTGTTCAATCTTACAGGTATCTACATGGGGAACAAATATTTAATAATGGTCTCTTCAGTTTAGGAGAGAAAGGGATAAACCAATTTAATGGGTGGAAGTTGAAGCTATGCAAATTGAGACTGGAAATAAGATGTACATTTTTAAAACAGAGTCATTAGTCATGGGAAGAGTTTACCATGGGTCATAGTGGATTCCCCATCACGGACCATTTATAAATCAAGGCTGGATAGTTAAAAAGATGTACTCTAATTTAAAAGGAATTATTTTGAGGGAGTTCTATGGCTTGTATTTCACAAGAGGTCAGACTAGATCAGTGGTTCCCAAACTTTTCAGCATCACGCCCCCTTTTTAACTTTTGAGAAACCCTCACACCCCGCACCTCTCCTTTACCATCATCCAACCCCCCCGCTCCTTGTCACCTGACCGCCCCTTTTCGGGACCCCCAAACCCCCCTGCTCCTTGTCCCCTGACTGCCCCGACCCCTGTCCACACACCCACCCCCGACAGGACCCCCCCAGACTCCCACGCCTATCCACAGCTCCCCCCCCCCCCCACCGTCTCCGGACCTCGTCCCCAGAACCTTCCATCCCATCCAACCACTCCCTGTCCCCTGACTGCCCCCCCGGGACCACCTGCCCCTTATCCAACCCCCGCTCTCCCTGCCCCCTTAACAGGCCCCTCAGAGCGGCAGGACAGGCTTATTGGAAAGTCTGGGAGGTGGACGGGCGCAAGCTGTGCTGCCTCCGTGGCAGCATGGCTGCGGGGGAGGTGGATAGGAGGGGAGGGGCCGGGAGCTAGCCTATGCCCCTCTTGGAATTTCTTCACTCACTCCCCCCCCCCCAGTTTGGGAACCAATGGACTAGTTGATCACAACAGACTCCTCTGGCCTAGGAATCTGAGTTATCCTATGGGTGTTCCTAAATTTTAAAGCAAATTAAAGAAGCAACTTATTTTTAAGGTTAATTTTAAAGATTTTTGGACTTCATATTGTGGTGACTATTCTTTTCTTCTCACATTCTCTTTAATCTTAATGGTTAAATAATGAAGCTGTCTTGTGCTAATTCCCTTAATGGGTACTGAAATATGGATTAGATCAAGCTGTGATAGAAGGTTTGTGTGTGTTTAATAACATATATTACATAATTCTGTCTGTGTAGGATATTGAACGACAAGTTCGAGAACTAAAAACAAAGATTTCAGCGATGAAAGAGGAGAAGGAACAACTCAGTGCTGAGCGACAGGAGCAGATTAAGCAGAGGACCAAATTAGAACTTAAAGCTAAGGACTTGCAAGATGAACTAGCTGGCAACAGTGAACAAAGGGTGAGAAGCAGCTGCAAGAATAAAATGTACAAATTCAATATTTTGTATGGATCACATTTTTGGCTATAACTTATACGTGTATTATCAGTACTAAGGTATTATGATACCTACTAATAGAATCCTAGAATATCAGGGTTGGAAGGGACCTCCAGGAGGTCATCTAGTCCAACCCCCTGCTCAAAGCAGGACCAATCCCCAGTTTTTGCCCCATATCCATAAATGGCCCCCTCGAGGATTGAACTCACAGCCCTGGGTAGATGTAAGATTTAATTACACTGGAAGAACTTCACAACAATACAAGAGTTCTGTGCCCTGAAGTGTGTAGCGTACTTTTGAGTGCTGTAAAACATGATGATAGATCAGTTATTTCTTTCTGCCCCCATATTGTAAAATCAACTAGCTGTAGCTGTTGTCCTCATCTTTTTCAAGCATATGGTAAATACTAAAGGGACGATGTTGTGAATTGTCTGAAAGAAGATTAGTCAGTGTAGCAGCACTGAGTACAACTGTTCGGCCTGTACTGATCTTTGTTACCCTTCTAGTGTAGCTGCACCTTCTCAAATCTTGCTGATTCAAGGTTGCTCCTGAACCTACCTCTGTCATGTGACAAAGCAGTGTAGTGTCAGACAAGCAGTGGAGTCCATCTAGCATTTTTACAGATCTTAAAATATGTTCCAGAAATGCCGTACTAAGTTCACTAATTTAATGATTATACAAAGTTGATCTGCTAAGTTACTGGTATTAAATATTACTTTGTTTACTTTTAGAAAAGACTGTTAAAGGAGAGACAGAAGCTTCTTGAGAAAATTGAGGAGAAGCAGAAAGAGCTAGCAGAAACAGAACCCAAATTCAACAGTGTAAAAGAAAAAGAAGAGCGAGGAATTGCTAGGTCTGTGGCTCACAGTACAAGGAATTAAACCATTTTAGAAGGAGCAAGAAAAATAATGCCAAAGCAGTATATAACGAAAATTGTACATACATTACAGCTGTTATAAAGTGAGAGAATGCATTTGTCTAAATGGTTTTTTATTTACAAAGAAATACCCCTTTTGCCAACAATTAAAAAAATGAAAAGCGCACACGATCGGTGCTTATGTGGCCCTGTGTTGTATTTGCTTGTTGCTTGCAGCGGCATTGAGTTTGAAGATAATTGTTGTTTCTCAAGAACCTTATTAAAGCTTTGTTCAAAGAATCAGTGATTTACTAGTGAAGAAGGAGGCATTAGAGCCATGTTGCCCTGTTCTTGAAGAAACAAAGTGAGGATCTTTTGCTTATTAGAAAAAGGCAAACTTGATAAGTGAAAAGGAACTTGTTTTCAAGTTTTAAAAAACCCATGGAGAGTAAATGAAAATTCAGTACAACAGTAAATTGGTGCCTCTTAGTTGCTTTGCTCATTTTAAAGCTTTCTCTGAGATAATTATACAGCTTGCAAAAAATAATTCAAAGTGTCTTTTGACCACTGTTAACAGTTTAAAATTAATTTGATAGCACTTTGTTCTTGAAGATCTTCTGAATAAAATCTTCAAATGAAATATGTTTGACATATTATAAAGAAACTTATTTTTTCTCTCTCTGTCTCTCTGATCTAGATTAGCACAAGCTACCCAGGAAAGAACAGATCTTTATGCAAAACAAGGCCGAGGAAGCCAGTTTACTTCCAAAGAAGAGAGGGATAAGTGGATTAAAAAGGAACTCAAGTCTCTAGATCAGGCAATCAATGACAAAAAACGACAGATTGCAGCAATACACAAAGATTTAGAAGATACAGAGGCTAATAAAGAGAAGAATCTGGAGCAATACAGTGTAAGGAGTTCTGAGTTATTACTGCAGAGATATTTTGAGAGGAAAGGCTAAACCACTGGTGAGCAACCTGCAGCCCCTGGGCCGCATGCAGCCCATCAGGGTAATCTGATTGGGGGCCGTGAGATATTTTGCTGATGTTGACTGTCCTTAGGCACCACCCCCTGCAGCTCCCAGTGGCCGCAGTTCTCTGTTCCTTGGCCAATGGGAGCTGTGGGAAGCGGCGGCCAGTATGTCCCTGTAGCCCCTTTGCCTGCAGGTGCCGCTTTCCACAGCTTCCATTGGCCAGGAACAGAGAACCGTGGCCACTGGGAGTTGAGGGGGGCGGTGCCTGCAGACAGTCAATGTCAGCAAAATGCCTCACGGCCCACAATCAGATCACCCTGATGGCCGCAGGTTGCCCACCACTGGTCAAAACTCTGTGTTCATAATTGGATTTGTTTCAATGAATGAGTTTTATTTCTATTTAAAATCTAGAGGACAAGAGAGGGTCTTATTGTGTCCTGCACTATTATAAATGTTTGCATGCTAACACTAATTTTAGAGTCCTGTTCTCAAATATTTTTCTTCAACACCATATATTTCTTTTTTCCTGATTTTGGAGGGAGGAAAAAAATTAGCTAGACAGCATTCAGCAACATCCTCTAAGACTGCATGCCCATGTATTACTGTTTCTGCCAGTTAACAACACTCATGGATAATTTGATCCAAAATTTTTCTTAAGTCTTAGAAATAGTTCTGTTAATTTTTTATTTAAAACAAAAACACTATTCCTTCAACTGCATGTTGCATGGATTTTGCATTTGGATTGAGAGTGTGTTCCTTTGAACCCTGTTAGATAATTGTACAAGTCTTAATATAGGCAAAGCACTTTGTATGCAATAGGAATCAGTTCCCATCTGCACAAAAGAGAAGAGGGACTATCTTGTGTTTTAGTGTGTGCCCTTTGTTATTCAGAACATCTGCTTTCAAAATCTTCTGTGTGATGCTTTAGGGAAGGATAAGAATTTGGAGAACACTGAATCGTAATGCCTAAGAGAAATACTGGTGCAGAAGAGGTTTCCTTAAATTCTGTCAGGTACTCTGTGCTGCTGTAGTATTAAAGGAAAAGTTCTCTAGAAAAAAATAAAGAAATTATCACCATTATGGAGTCTGATCATTCACTTCACTAAATCTCTGATGAAAGACATGTGGAGGAGGATCAAACTTAAATACAGCATGTGGGGTATCTATACAGTGGATACATTAAGTAACTGTTATCATAGAATCCTAGGACTGGAAGGGACCTTGAGTAGTCATCTCGTCCAGTCCCCTGAACTCGTGGCAGGACAAGTATTGCCTAGACCGTTCCTGATAGGTGTTCATCTAACCTTCTCTTAAATCTCCAATGATGGAGATTCCATAACCTGCCTGAGCAGTTTATTCCAGTGCTTAACCACCCTGACAGTTAGGAAGCTTTTCCTAATGTCCAACCTAAACCGTCCTTGCTGCAATTTAAGCCCATTGCTTCTTGTCTGTTCTCAGAGGTTGAGAACAATTTTTCACGCTCCTCCTTGTAACAACCTTTTATGTACTTGAAAACTATTATCATGTCCCGTCTCGGTCTTCTCTTCTCCAGACTAAACAAATCCAATTTTTTCAACCTTCCCTCATAGGTCATGTTTTCTAGACCTTTAATCATTTTTGTTGCTCTTCTCTGGACTTTCTTCAATTTGTCCACATCTTTCCTGAAATGTGGTGCCCAGAAGTGGACACAATACTACAGCTGAGGCCTAATCAGCTTGGAGTAGAGTGGAACGAATACTTCTCATGTCTTGCTTACAACACTCCTGCTGGTACATCTGAAAATGATGATTCCTTTTTTTGCAACAGTGTTACACTCTTGACTTATATTTAGCTTGTGATCCATTATGCCCCTACGTCCCTTTCCCCAGTACTTCTTCCTAGGAGGTCATTTTCTATTTTGTATGTGTGCAGCTGATTGATTGTTCCTTCCTAAGTGGAGTACTTTGCATTTGTCTTTATTGAATTTCATCCTGTTTACTTCAGATCGTTTCTCCTGTTTGTCCAGATCATTTTGAATTTTAATCCTGTCCTCCAAAGCGCTTGCAATCATGAGGAAAACCTTTTCTGTGTAATGTTGGCAACGACACGCTGCATACGTTATCACCTAATAATAATAATAACTTTGTGGATATTATTTATGAAAATAAATTCTTATCTTCCACATTGTGACTTCAAAGCTTCTGTGAATATTTTTGTTTACTGTCTGGTGTAACTTTAGTCCTTGAGGCCTGTTTCTTTGCTTTGTTTCTCCTTTCCTATGGCCTTTAGCACTGCATGCTTTCCTGTTTCCAGTTTAAAGCTAAATATCAGTTGTCACTCCGCAATCTTGTTTGCTTTGTTAGATTTTCATTTTTATATGTCTCTCTTGAATTGTAATTGTTTTTGCACAGGTTTAAGCCCTACAGCCTTATAAGGGTGTGCCTATTTAATATGAACCACTTATAAATTACCTTTTACTCTCACATGTGGAGGGAAGCTAGTTTCTACCTACTTCAAAACAAGGATTTATTTTTAGACCTGACTTTTTACACTTACACTTAACTTTTTTGTTCAGTACTAAATCAATCTGCCTGAAGTTTCACATGTGGTAGGTTAAGGTATAATTTTCCTAGAAAACTTTACAAGGCATTTGAAACTCAGGCTCAAAAATTAGGTGGTTTTTGCTCCCCCCACATCTTTTAAATACTTGGCATAGGAGCAAAATATAGTCGTATTCCTTATTCACTATGTTAGTGTCCCACAGGGCTTTAGCTTCCCTAGAAGGGTGTCCAGAGGAATCGTTACTTTGCCTTCCTCTGCACCAGCCACAGGAGCTGGCCAGCCGTACAGCGGAGTATATTCTGTACCGTTTTGTGGGGTCTAACTATGGGTGTTTTCCCTTTTTTGTATATGACAACTCCAGAAGGCATTGGGAGTAATGCCTTCTAAATGCTCCACCTGGGGCACTGCATAAGAATATAAGAATGGCCCTACTGGGTCAGACCAATGGTCCATCTAGCCCAATATCCTGTCTTCTGACAGTGGCCGGTGCCAGATGCTTCGGAGGAAATGTTCAGAAAAGGGTCGTCATCAAGTGATTCATCTACTGTCGTCCAGTACCAGCTTCTGGCAGTCAGAGGTTTAGGGACAGTGAGAGCATGGGGTTGCATCCCTGAGCACCTTGGCTAATAGCCATTGATGGACCTATCCTCCATGTGCTTATCTAATTATTTTTTGAACCCAGTTATACTTTTGGCCTTCACAACATCCCTGGCAATGAGTTCCACAGGTTGATTATGAATTGTATGAAGTACTTCTTTTTTTGTTTTTAAACTTGTTGTCTATTAATTTCATTGTGTGACCCCTAGTTCTTGTTATGTGATGAGGTAAATAATACTTTTTCTCTATACCATTTGTGATTTTATGGATCTCTATCATATCCACACGTTATCTCTCTTCTAAAATGAACAGTATCAATCTTTTTAATCTCTCTTCTCAGATGGTGGTAGTTCCATTCCTCTACTCTTTTTTTGTTGCCCTTCTTCGTACTTTTCCCAATTCTAATATATCTTTTTGAAATAGGGTGACCAGAACTGCACACAGTATTCAAGGTTTGGGCATTTATATTGGCTACCATGCATTTACATAGTGACATTATATTTTGTCTTATCGTATGATCAAAGATCAAATATTTCTTCTTTACCCCAGGCCTATGAGTCCTGTGGCTAAAAGCCACAGCAGAACATATGTTGAGCAGAATATTGGTCTGTCCTGTGTTGCTGTCCAACTAAGATATCGTGCATATTTTCTAAAGGTTCAGCAAGACTGCAGAGTATTAATGAAGGGATAAGGAATGTTCCTGATTCTGGATGGGAGAATTGACAGCAGCTTTGATGGCACTATGCTGGCTGTTTTGTTGGAGCCTTTAATCAAGGTTGAACGGTGGCCTATTCTAATGGTGTTGATTTTTCCAGACTGTTTAACACCCCCAGTATGTCAGGAGAAGCCATACAAATGAAGAATCAGTTCTAACCAGTTACATGGCCATGCAGGGGGTATGCCCACTGCTAATGCCATATGCTTGATGTGCTGACAGATGCAGCTTTTACAATCTCTATTGCATAATAAATCTCCTGAACTTGGTGATAAATGTGAAACCTGATAAAGTTTATGAACATAGTCACACTGAGGAAGAAAGTGTTCTGCCAGTGTAAACCATATTTTGGAAGAGAGCCATGCTACTCGAGCAATTCTCTTTAGTTGGTTGAGTGAGGGAAATGGCATACCACTCTGGCTATTTTTACTGGCAGAGTTCCTGCAATAAACCACTCTCAAGCCTCTGTTTCTTCTGGAAGTGAAAAGGATCTTGTCGGTGCTGAAACGTATGTGTGTGTAAAATGACATATACACAAATGCTTCTAACCAAGCTAAAATAATTGGCTGTTTTTTTTGTAACATGGAGGTGTTTTGGAGAAATTGGTCTGGAGACTGGAAAAGTGAGCAATAAAAATAAAAGATTTTAAGACTGCAGAAAATAGTAGTACTATTATTAAGAATCCTAAAGTTATTACTTGTAAATTCCTAGTCATTGAGCTGCTGAAATAAATGAAAGCTCTTAATTCCCAGACAATGGGGACAGAGGAATATCCACTGGCAAGTTCTCCAGATATGCTGCATTAGCAGAGTACCTGCAGCTAAGTAATACCAGTACTTGACTTTATTGGGGAACACACTAGAACCTTGATTATAGCAAGAGTAGCATGGAAGGCTAACATGCAATATATTCTTAGCCTCAGAGGCTTATTATTTTTGTGTTGTGAAGGAACAAACTTCCAAGCAGATGGGAGTAATGTGTCTCTTTGATTCCAGTTTATAGTGTAACCTATGATGGTTTTGAGTATTTCTGCCAATTCTCTAATCCTTTTAATTCCAAAGGTGGCTGGAACATCCGAATCAACAAAATAAATCTCGTTTTCTTCTTTGTCCTTCTTGCCTGGCTGTTAGCACCCAGTTTCTTCATAGTCTCCATGCTGCTGCTGCTGACCTCTGAAGATCTGTTTTTTCTTACCACTTGAGTAATTTTAGTGCAAATCATGGAAAAAGTTACAGGAATTAATTCTGAATTGTAATATAGGGATTTAAAGCTAGAATTGGATAATAGAGGGATTTAAAGCTAGAGTTTTACAGTTGAAAGATTTATTTTTTTTTATGTGCATTAGAAATTGGACCAAGATCTTAATGAGGTGAAAGCTCGTGTTGAAGAACTGGACAGAAAGTATTATGAGGTGAAAAACAAAAAAGATGAACTACAGAGTGAAAGAAAGTTAGTAAATTTATTTAAAATTTGTTTTATTATGTGTAAAATGTAAAGAGTGCCAGCTGTATAGTCGTTAACTTGGCATAACTACTTATGTATTTTTAAATACAGTCATGTTTTGGAAGTTTAAACATCTACATTTCAATTTTTAAAAAATTACTGCTCTAGAAGGAAGTTAACCCAGTTTTACTTGCTAAGAATTTTCTGGTAATCAAAGTGCTTAATAATGTTAACCTGGCTTTTGTCTCATTTTGTAGTTATCTATGGAGAGAGGAGAATGCAGAACAACAAGCTCTTGCTGCAAAACGAGAGGATTTGGAGAAGAAACAGCAACTTCTTAGAGCAGCAACAGGAAAGGTGAGATACTGTGCATTTGTGAAAGTTACTAATTGATTATCTGACATGAGGAAAGGTTTCATATCTTTTAAAGATAATTGCCACATCTTTTAGGGGAAAAAACAGTCTATGGCTGCAGATCACAGTACCAGAACTTTTTCATAAGCCTTATTTTTCAAATACTTATCGCTCTCTGAAAAAGAATGATTTTTGGGCTGAAATATCTCCTATTTATTCTCAGCCTAAAGCCAGTTTTTGGAGGGAGAAATTTTTTGCTGAAATTCAGTTTGAGTTTATCAAAGCATTGAAAAACTGGTGGCTCTCAGACTCTCAAATTACCATGCCTATTGGTTCCTGTATCCAAAGCAGGAGCTTGCTGTCAGTGGCTGGGAGGAAACATGTGGTGGCCTTAGAGTAGTCAGTGACAGCTCACATGCACCACCCATATGGGTAGCCATGTGTTGTCTGCAGTCCTAACAAGAATTGATCAGTGATTGTGGCCTTCATAAGGCCCAATGGCTGACACTGAGCAGCTGAGAGGCAGATCGTGAATGACCCATGATCTCAATTAGAAATCACTAACAAACTTGAAATCCAAGCAATAAGCTTACAAATATTTTGTCAGTTTATATTTTAAACTGGCAAGACAAAGGACAAAAAATTCTAGATTAGCATTATTTGTAGGTCACGTGATCCTCAAAGTCTAGTAATATGAGTTATTCATTATATTTTTTTTATGACAGGCCATTCTAAATGGTATAGACAGCATAAACAAAGTCTTGGAGCACTTTCGCCGGAAAGGCATAAACCAACATGTTCTAAATGGTTACCATGGAATTGTGATGAATAATTTTGAGTGTGAGCCTGCTTTCTACACTTGTGTTGAAGTTACTGCAGGGAACAGGTAAATTATACTGTATTGAATTCTTCTTGAGTTTGAAAGGGTAAGAGGAAGACGTTCAACTTCATGCATGTTGAAAGCCAGTTGCTGGCACAAGCTTGCCATAGGAGGGTTTATTTTTTGATGTATACATTCGGCCTGCTGTCAACTTTAGTTGCGTGTATGCACAATAATCAAATCCACACAGTATCAAAAAGACACTGAAAAGAGCTCTTTACCCGAGTAAAACTCACTACCCAAATTACACCCTTCCTTCTCTCAACCTGTCCCCTTAGGAAAATCCTTGCTGTGTGCCCAAAAGCTCAGTAGGCTTGGGCTGTACTGAGCAAAACTGTGGGGAGGAGAGCAAATTCCAGACTCAAGAGCTCTTCACTGAGTCCTTCCCATAGTCCATTATGTAAACATCTAGAGGTTATTTGCCCACATAACCTGGTAAATGTCAGGGTACAACAGAAATGGTAGTCTGTAGGATTTCAGAGTAGCAGCCATGTTAGTCTGTATTCGCAAAAAGAAAAGGAGTACTTGTGGCACCTTAGAGACTAACTAACAAATTTATTTGAGCATAAGCTTTTGTGAGCTACAGTTCACTTCATCGGCTGCATTCAACGGAAAATACAGTGGGGAGATTTTATATACACAGAGAACATGAAACAATGAGTGTTACCATACACACTGTAAGGAGAGTGATCACTTAAGGTGAGCTATTACCAGCGGGGGGGGGGGGGGGGCGGGAGAAAAATCTTTTGATAATCAAGGTGGGCCATTTCCAGCAGTTGACAAGAACGTCTGAGGAACAGTGGGGGGGGGGGGGGGAATAAACATAGGGAAATAGCTTACTTTGTGTAATGACCCATCCACTCCCAGTCTCTATTCAAGCCTAAGTTAATTGTATCCAGTTTGCAAATTAATTCCAATTCAGCAGTCTCTCGTTGGAGTCTGTTTTTGCAGTTTTTTTGTTGAAGAATTGCAACTGTTAGGTCTGTAATCGAGGGATCAAAGAGATTGAAGTGTTCTCCAACTGGTTTTTGAATATTATAATTCTTGACAGGCGCAACAAATAAAGTAACAGAACGCCACTAGCCGTCACCTTCAACCCCCAACTAAAACCTCTCCAGCGCTTTATCAAGGATCTACAACCTATCCTGAAGGATGATCCCTCATTCTCACAGATCTTGAGAGATAGGCCAGTCTTTGCTTACAGACAGCCCCCCAACCTGAAGCAAATACTCATCAGCAACCACACAACAGAACCACTAACCCAGGAACCTATCCTTGCAACAAAGCCCGTTGCCAACTGTGTCCACATATCTATTTAGGGGACACCAGCATAGGGCCGAATCGCATCAGCCACACTATCAGAGGCTCGTTCACCTGCACATCTACCAATGTGATAGGTGCCAGCAATGCCCCTCTGCCATGTACGTTGGTCAAACTGGACAGTCTCTATGTAAAAGAATAAATGGACACAAATCAGACGTCAAGAATTGTATCATCCAAAAACCAGTTGGAGAACACTTCAATCTCTTTCGTCACTCAATTTATAGATCTAAAATTTGCAATTCTTCAACAAAAAAACTTCAAAAACAGACTCCAAGGAGAGACTACTGAATTGGAATTAATTTGCAAACTGGATACAATTAACTTAGGCTTGAATAGAGACTGGGAGTGGATGGGTCATTACACAAAGTAAACTATTTCCCCATGTTTATTCCCCCTCTCCCCCACTCCCCACTGTTCCTCAGATGTTCTTGTGAACTGCTGGAAATGGCCCATCTTGATTATCACTACAAAAGGTCTTCCCCCCCCCTCCTGCTGGCAATAGCTCACCTTAAGTGATCACTCTCCTTACAGTGTGTATGGTAACACCCATTGTTTCATGTTCTCTGTGTATATAAAATCTCCCCACTGTATTTTCCACTGAATGCCTCCAATGAAGTGAGCTGTAGCTCATGAAAGCTTATGCTCAAATACATTTGTTAGTCTCTAAGGTGCCACAAGTACTCCTTTTCTTGTAGGATACATAGGCTCCAAACCATCGGGCTATCGTTTGAATAGTACTTGGAAATTAATTGGAAGCCACTGTTGTCTTTAGAGTAGGAGTTTGAGAGATGCTCCCAGAAAGAATACTAAGTAAGCATTTAACCAAGCATTTAACTGCAGTCTGTGGACCTGCTGAAATTTCCAAGTGGTTAATAGCCTCAAGGAGAGTATGTCACAATGATCCAATCTGGAGGTAGCAAAGGCATGAGTATTGGTGGTGAAGTCCACATTTCCTAAGAAGGCTAACAATCTCGTAGCCATACACAATTTGTTCTAGTATTTATTCTTGTAAACTTCCTGATGATTTTCTTTAAGTCCAAACACACACCTTTTAATAAACATTATTGGCAATGGTGGTTTTTATCATTTTTTTTTCTTTTCCTTTTAAAGCGTAGTGGGATGCTGTGTTCGATGTCCTAAACAATAGGAAGAGAGTTAATCTCAGAAGCAGTTAAAATTACACTTTTTGACTCCCTTTGATTAATGATGATAGCACCCACTGCCACTGGGAAAATGCTTTTTATTACCCTTTCAGCACCTGGCTGAAAGTTGATTGCGTGGAACAGAGCATTTTAATTTTGTCTACCCATGATCCTATCTTGGACAAAGTGTTTCTGTGTAAACTCTTACAGTAGACTGAATAGGCTTGCTATTGCAGGGGTATGTGACAGGTATGCACAGCTGATGAGAAAAAAGACCTGAGGTCAAACGTTTATTGGGCTTTTCTGTGACCAATACTAGTAAGTTCTTGGGTGGCTTCATCTGGATGAAACTGAATAAGATGACTATTTAAAAAAAAAAAAAAAAAGTACAAAAAAACACCCCTGTCCCAACTACTTAAATGGTGTTTCAGCAGATTTTAGTATTGTGTAAATTATTTTCCTATTTTAAAAATTTCTGTGACCATTATTTTTTCCATTTGTATTTTCTAAGGTGTGGTAATGCCAAAACCTGTAGAGAGAATAAAACATGGTTTTGTCTTGTTTAGTGGTTCCTGGAAATTTGAGTTTGGGGTAGAAAATATCAATGATTTTGGCATAATAAAATCTTGGTGTTTTTTTTCTTTGGTCTGTTAAATTAGGTTATTTTATCATATTGTGGATTCCGATGAGGTCAGTACAAAGATCTTAATGGAGTTTAATAAAATGAACCTTCCTGGAGAAGTAACTTTTCTGCCTCTCAACAAGCTGGATGTTAGAGATACTGCTTACCCTGAAACCAATGTGAGTCACTATGTTGATACTGACTTCTGTTTTTTCTCCCAGTAGATTACGTATAAGTCCCATGTTTATGTCACATAGATGCTACGTGCTCTTGCTGGTGCTACTCTATAATGTCATTTTCTTCAGGCTGGCCATGTCCAACTAAATATTTTTTTCAGTATTGCGCTTCTTCAAGAATCTCTAACACCTGGCAGATTCAAAAAAGTAATGTTAAACTTCATGTGTTTAAAAAGATACAGAGGTGAGAATGAAAGGAAAAATTTCATTGTTATCATAATAGAAATGGTAATTGTTATAAGAGTTGTCAAATGTACTTTCCTCAAGTTGGAAGGCAGCCTTTTTACAAGACCTGGACAAGAGGATAGTATGACGTAGTATAAGACAGCGAAATTTATTATTTGAAATAAGTTGTGCTTTATTGCCACTATGAAAATTTTGTTAAGACCGTTATATTTCCACTAGTAAATTATATACTATACTTACAGTAAATATCTATTTGAAATTGTAGGCTAGTTAAAGAAAATAACTGATTTCCTATGGTGAGATAGGTCAGGTAGACTTTTTACACAGTCTATTTAATTTTGCATAAACAATGAAACATAAATGATACTGATAGGAATAACCTGATTCCTCACACACATTTACTTTGGAAATACATTGTTTCTGGTGGCACCCACAATATCTTATTCCTTGTACAGAAAAGGTTAAATTGACAGTTACAGTAACAAAAATCATTTAAACTCACTCAGTTGCTACTTAGCACCTGATCCTGTTCCTGTTGAAATTACTGGCAGACCTGTCATTGCTTCAGTGAGAGCAAGATCAAACCTTAAATCAGTCCCTTCAGATTTTCAGAATTATTTGTGCCTAACTTGCATGTGCAATATTTTTTGGTGTGTCTGGGAAATTGTAATAAGCCTACCCCCTAATTGATTGTGCAGCAGTTTAAAGAACACATGGCCATACACAGAGACAGTAATTTGTGTTCACAATCACAGACGTTTATGTAAATTATGATGGCATGCACAGTTCTAAATGGACTTGCTTCATTAATTTTCAGTACATAGGAATGACCTGTTCCTAATGTTTACATTACAAAAGATTACAAAAGTTCTTATTGTAAATTTGAGTGTTTATTTTATTTTGTTCTTTTTGTTGGGTTGCCAAAGGGTTCTCTGTAAATTATTTTTCTCTGGCAATTGCACAGTGCACTCAGAGGATGCTTCAGGCTATGTGTGACATATTCGTGCAACTTATTGTTCTTATTGTTGGTATGTACTGCTTTATTGATGTGAATGCTACATTTTTAGGACGCTATTCCTATGATCAGTAAACTGAGATACAATCCCAGATTTGACAAAGCCTTCAAACATGTTTTTGGAAAGACACTCATTTGTCGTAGCATGGAGGTGTCTACACAGTTGGCCAGAGCTTTCACTATGGATTGTATTACTTTGGAAGGTATGTATCACAATTATATAATGAATTTAATGGAAAAACAGGGTCTTTGGCAGATTGAGGTTCACTGAAACCAGTCTATTACTTTCCTAGTGTTCTTTGCAAAACCTGATGCTATGGTAATTTACCTGGGTAAGCTCGATGAAACAACCTGAATGTTAAGTTCTCTAGGTTTTTTGTGACTTGAGTGACAAATCAGTAGGAGTTTCTCCTCATCCCAGAGACTTACAAAATGGATTAGACTTATATCCAATTTTATCAGGTATTGATGTCCCTGAGGAATTGAGACGCTTATTCCACTCAGTTTAAAACAACTTCCGTGGCATGCTTATGTACCGCTTAATGACTACGAAGTGCAGTTTGCTACTTTGGTATACTAGACACATGTCTGTCTTGACGAGATATCTGCCTGTTTTTTGGAGAGCAATCTTCTGTTTAGTGGCTCCCCATGGGCTACGCTGCTAGGTTCTCTCTCCTTTGAGATGTTCCCCAGATACCCACTCTGAGAGAGAGAGATTATTTAACAATAACTGGTTCTTGTTGTGTTGTGTTCTGCAGATCCACTCTGTCACTTTCCTGTATTTTTCCAGAGTGCTTTAATGAATCTTTCAGTGTGCAAGAACAAACTAAGGGCAGTTGAGGCCACAGTCCATTTTATATCCTGGAGTCCAAATCTTAGGATCCACACATGTTACTTGCATGACCCAAACAGTCATTGCATTATAGAAGATTCTGGGTCCAGCAGCATTGTTGCTGTTTTCATCCAGTGTGCATCTTCAGAGGCAGTTCTTTAAGAATCCCAGTTAGTGACAAGTAACGTTTCTTAGGCAAAACAGTTAACCATAAGATTTGTCAGGCCTAAAGCAGACTAAGGTTTTGATCAACCGGGACGGCAATTACAGATCGAGTTACGGCAGAAGACTTGGTAAAAAGGATGCAGTGTAACAGCAAATGTTAAGAGAAGGTTGGATCTTGCTCCTTTTTGAGTGGAGTGTTTTAATAGAGCGCACACTAGTTGTTTCAGGTTAGCCCAGTTTGCCTTGGTTGTGTCTGCTTGTTTCGGCCACTTTTCTCAAAAGTGCTCTACCATGATGCATTTTAAAAAACTGGTAGTGATATGGTGTTTGGATGTCCCCATTGTTCGTATAAATTGACTTTCATATGGATTACATGTTTTCAGAAGTTGTTAAAAGAAATTGAACTGCTTGATGCTGAGAGAAGGCAGTTCATCATGCTAGGAATCTGCTAGTCTTGAGGCATTAAATACACTTTTTAAAAGCTTTACAAAAATAAATGTGATTTTTTTTGCCTTGTTAACATTTGAAAGTGACATTTTGTAAATTAATTGCAAACATTACATGCATGCATGACTCCTCAGAATTGTATAGAATCTCTCTAGGAAATTGACAGTACTTAAAATACATATTAACAGAATAATCATTAGCTTCTAGGAACTGCTTTGAACAACATGTCCTATGGGTGTGCAGTACAAAAGTACCATTTAATTCTGTTCTGTTCATAGGTGATCAAGTCAGCCATCGTGGTGCTCTGACTGGAGGTTATTATGACACAAGAAAGTCTCGGCTTGAACTACAAAAAGATGTTAGAAAGGCAGAAGAAGAACTTGGTGAACTTGAAGCAAAACTCAATGAAAACTTGCGCAGAAACATTGAAAATATCCTTTTTGATGTATTTGTGCATGTTGTGTGGAAAAAGTTGCATGGTAATAAGGCCTCGTGAGCTTTCTCTTTTCTCCCACCTTCATTACACAATGAAAATGGTTTTAATACTTTATTTTTACAGATTTGTCTATTTTCTATGGTATTAGTTGTAATTGCTGCCTATGCAGGCTTTCTTCTATATACTGGTATAGAGGTTCTAATGAGAGTAGAGTCAACATTTAAAAAAAAAAAAAAAAAAAACCCAGGAAAATTACTATAATAAAAATGCAACAGAGCCCACATAAATGAATCTGTTTATAAATCTGGCATAAAATTTATTTTGTTGGAGAATTTAATTTCTAATGTAACATGTCTCTCAATTACACTTGATTAGTTGTACATCTGTAAATAGTGTTTGACATTAGTCAGTGCTCAGGAGATGTTTTAATAAATGATTAAGTGATATAGACACCAACAGGTCAATAGGTTACTTATAACACCTTTACTGATATAGTTATAACCACCTTTAACACATACTGCTCATGTCTGACATGCTTTTGTCCTCTATTATCAATTTATTAACTTTCTATAAACTATACCTGTATTTTTAATATAAAGAGACCAATATCTCTAGGTCTTAAAACATGATTTTATACTATAAAAAAATGTCAGCAAGGTTAATTTATTAGATACTAGCGACTAGATCTTAAAGACAGCTGCATGATGTCCTTTCAGAAAATATTACTATGGCTCTAGCATCCTGAGATTTAAAAGGGGGAAAAATTAGTAAAGTTGATTTTTTTAACAATTGTTATAATCTAGTAGAAATGTTCAGAAAACATCTTGAAACCATAAGCTGTGTGCATAATATTGTAGTCCTAATAAAATATTTTAGTCTAGTTTTGAGAATCCTCAGTATTTTCAGTGCTTGGAGTGAAGTTTTCATAACTCTGCTTCTTATAGCAACATTATAACATTGTAAAGGATATTGCTATAGCAAAGTGCTGTAAAGTAAAAGCAATCCTACGTTGAATTATATATATAATTTATTTATTTTATATAGAGGCTCATAGATATTAGAGCTGGGAAGGGTCTGTTAACTCTTGTGATGTATCCCATAGTCACTACAAGGTCGTTCCATACGGAGTTATTGTTAGTGTTAGGGCATTTAGGATTAAACTACACAAAGTAACGGGGATTCTACCACATCCCGCTGTTTCATTGTCTGCTAGATGTCATGGTCTGGAAGCTTTTTCTGACAGTTAGTCTTTTCTTAATCTCATGCAATTTCTTCTGTTTCTACCCCATTGTGCTACCCTTAATTATTTCTCTCCTTTGGTGTCTATTGCATTCTTCTAAATAAGCTTTTGAGATAGCTGTCTTTTCTGATTTTAGTAATTATTTAGCCAAGATATATATTCTGTTCACCCATAAGATAAATATAGAATTAGGTCAGTTGTTAACATGGTATGTGTAATATGTGTCTAAAATAATAGTAAGGAAACTAATATGTAGGTGGATAGCAGTAACATGTTTTAAAATACAGAAGAATATCATATGGAAAAGGGGAGAAGTTGAAGTTAGTTTTCTAAATCTCTGTATTTCACTAGCTTTTTGTAAACCTCTTTAGTCATGACAGAACAGCTGTTTCTTTATAAGCAGGTAAATTATAGCTTTCTCAAATTGTTGATTGATATGTAGAATAGAGAGTTATCAAGCTGTCTCAATATATGTCAACTGATGCAGATTACATGACTAACAACGTGGATGCTATTGTAGCTATTGAAGGAGGATTTCAGAAGGAATTAGTGAGACTTTTAAGGCCAGAGTGAATAATTGTGACTTAATTTTTTCATTTGTAAATAACATTTGTATGTCAGTAGCACCTCTGGCAACATTGAAGAAGTTTTTTAAAAACTTTTAGTTTCATGGGAAACGCCATAAATAAAGACTTGGAGTAGAATCAAAAGCTTTAGCAAGATTAAACTTCTAATGCTCAGTGTTTCCCACTTCTAATGATGTGTAGACTCCCAGTCTGCCCACACCTGCCTTCAGCATCAGATTCCAGACTAGCACACTACAGTTTTATAGAAAAGGTGTCTTTTTTTTTTTTAAGAGGCGAATTAATACTGGCCCTATTCAAGAGCGCTAAAATTCTCTACTGTATTCCTAATTCCTGACCAGAGTGTTGGACCCCTTCTGGGAGCAAAAAGTCTAGTTAGTTTCCAAGGTCTTTTTGTTTTGGGCACCTCCTCCCTCTCTCTCTCTGACTAACAAATGGTAGCATTTGTAATGTGTACACGTAGGTGAAATCTTGGTCCCATTAAAACTGGTAAAGCTCCCACTGACTTCAGTAGGGTCAAGATTTCATCCTTGTGATCTAAGGCAGAGGAAGATAGGAATTGCCATACTGGATCAGCCTGTGGTCCATATATTCCAGTCTGTGACCAGTGACAAGCACCGGATGCTTCAGAGGAAGTTGCAAGAAACCTTACAATGGGCAGATGTTGGATAATCTGTCCCCCATCAATGTTTGGCCTAATCCTAATAGCACTTAATAAATCAGGCACACTAATTTTTCTTTGCATTTGTTTCTAGAGCCTATTGATTACAGTGCTATAAAACTGCTGCTGATATGTCTGTCTTGGGGGTGCTGTTGAGGCAACATATTTGACATCTGAGAGGAAATGGGATAAAGCACCACAAGAGTCTAAACTGACCTATTTAATCTCTTCTGGTCAATTGAAGGCTTTTTGTTGATCTCTGAGAGCAGCTGAATGTGACTGGTTCTATATCTATGGAAGTTGTGGTATGATGGGAAGTGAGCAAAAATGAGAAACTGCAGTAATAGTGTGGGTTTAAAGTACCTCTTATATTTAAAACTTGGAATTTTCCTTAGCCCACTGTATGGATTAATAATGAAATTGACCAACTGATGAATCAGATGCAGCAGATTGAGACCCAACAGAGAAAATTCAAAGCTTCCCGGGACAGCATCTTGTCAGAGATGAAAATGCTGAAAGAGAAGAGGCAGCAGTCTGAAAAAACCTTTATGCCAAAGGTATATAGCATATGTAAGAACTTGTTAGTGACTTCTTCGTTAATTGTTCTTGTATCATTGTCTGAGTAGACATACTTCCTGTCCCAAAAAATTTATAGTCTGAGTAGACAAATAAAAAATTGGTACACACAATGCACTAGTTAATCATATGTTGGAAAGTATCATGCAGGGCTCAGGAGGGGCAATCAAAGGGGATGATTTTCAATTAAAAATGAAGTTTTCTCCTTTCTATAAGCTGTCTTTTAAAAAATTAAAAATTGTTTCTCATTGGAGACTGTAGCGTGCATGGTGATAGAAGTGTCATTAAAGAAGAGTTGGTAGTCTGGCATTTCTGACAGGTTACAAGTTGGACTGGTCTGCCTGGACTGTTCATGTTGTCTGTAAAACTACCACATTGGATTTACTCCATACAAGTAGAAAGACAAGTTTAGAGAAGCCTGCAGTTTTATTTGAATGATGATCCAATTTAATACAATAATCTGTTCTGTAGCAACGCAGCTTGCAAAGCTTGGAGGCAAGTTTACATGCCATGGAATCAACTCGAGAATCGTTAAAAGCAGAATTGGGAACGGACTTGCTGTCTCAGCTCAGCCTAGATGATCAGAAACGAGTGGATGCACTTAATGATGAGATTCGACAACTGCAACAAGTAAGGAGAACTAAGAGGAAAGATGTCATGACACTAAACATGGAAAATTTCTTACTGAGAAGACATTCTTTTAATTGAAATCCTTTCTTCTTACGTAGGAAAAGTGAGATGTCATTGATAATCCACAGCTATGTAGTTCTGTGATCTTTGCGCGGTATGAGGGAGATGTTTTGTTTAATTGCTGTCTGTGCTATATATTAGTATGTTCTATATTTATGCTTTTTTCAGATACTGTCTAGACTTTTTCTTTAACTTAGGTGTATTTTGCTTTTCAATAAGACCTTTTATTATGCAGTCGTCATGTTAAAATTGACTCGTTCCCATGCTTTGGTTTTGAAACAGGCAGCATCTCCTTCAGCAAACCCTGCAGGGTGTGGGGAGACAGAACTGTGCTATGAAATAAACAAACCAACTCAGTTTTTGTTTCATCTGGGTCAGCTGAAAGAACATGACGATTTAAGGACATAAAATATTGGAACTGTTTTAGTCTTGGTAAAGAGTTGGACAAGGCTAAAGTTTCAAATAGCCTTCCATGTTTAATAGTGTAAAAGTTGGGTTGTGTTTGCTCTGTTTTGATTCTAGACAGCTGTACAAATATTAAACGTTCTTACATATTAAAATAATTCCACGCATGTAAGGAATTGTGTAATATTTTCATTTTTTGGTATTCTACAAAGTTTTCTTCCCTCAGAGAATAAGAACCTTCACTGGGAGCCTTTGTTTGATGCAATTAAGATTCTCTCCTACTTTCTTTCAGGAAAATAGACAGCTTTTGAATGAGAGGATTAAACTGGAAGGCATCATCACAAGAGTAGAGACGTACCTCAATGAGAATCTCAGAAAACGCTTAGACCAAGTGGAACAAGTAAGATCCATTTTGTAAAATATTCTTGCCTTGCACCTTCAGAGATTTGGCAGACTATTCTTCTCTTAAATATGCACCGGATATACTGCTGATAATTATA
Organism: Natator depressus; assembly: GCF_965152275.1. Taxonomy (NCBI): domain Eukaryota; kingdom Metazoa; phylum Chordata; order Testudines; family Cheloniidae; genus Natator; species Natator depressus. Next base: position 114,878,499 of record NC_134240.1, on the reverse strand, counting down.
TATAGCTTTTCTACGTCTGTTTATCCAACATGCAACCTGAGCTATGGTTTTTTGGGTTTTTTTAGGATTGAAGCAGAATTTTTTAAGGACGTATTTGAGGTGTGGCTGACAGTGTATCCAAGCTTGCAGAAGTACAGTGTATATTATTAAACACAAGTTCACATTATAACAGAACTGTACAGCACTGGCTGTGGATTTTTTGGGGGTTTAGATTTAATTTAAAACAAAATCTGTTCCTCTATGAAAAGAATTTTAATGGCTATAGTCAGTTTCTACTACCCTGGTCAATATGTCTAACCCAGGTCATCTGCAGTGTGGGCTTATACTTTGATTTCCTGCTATGGTTATTCTTACTGTTTTATTTTTTTGTCCCATAGGAGTTGAATGAGCTACGAGAGACAGAAGGGGGCACTGTTCTCACTGCCACAACATCAGAACTCGAGGCCATCAACAAACGAGTGAAGGATACCCTGGCACGATCAGATGGTTGGTAATACTGATTCTTGGAATGAAGATACTCTACACTTTACAGTACTTATAAATGTGTTTGTAATGGGTTGGACTCTCCCTCTCTCCCTCCCCCCCTTTTGAGATGCCTCTTCTGCTCCACTGGCCTGGATTCCCTCTCCCTGTTTTGCTGAATTAGGCTCTCTGGCCTCTTGCAGCAAAATAATACTGTCTTGCGCTGTATAGAAAAATCTGCACAGCGCAACCTCATACAAATTCACCCTCTCCCTCAATGTGAAGAGAGGTATGCACAGCTTGTTGCCACCCCCTTCCCCCACCCCCAGAAATCACACAAACTGGGTCTAATAATAAAACAAATTTATTGAGTATAAAAGGCAGATTTTAAGTGAATATAAGGTATAGCAAACAGAACAAAGCAAATTACTAAGCAAATAAAACAAAACAAGCTTGATTCACTAAACAAACAAGTTACAAAATGCAATTTCTTACCCTCAATGTTGATTTAGGCAGGATGCAGAGTTTCTGTAGCTTAGAGTTCCAGTTACAGACTGGACCCCTGTCTCAGTCTAGACTCATCCCTGCCTTTCCCCTCAGGTACTTTCAGCAGTTTGTCTTCTTGGGTAGGCAATGAAGGACAGTCCAGATCAACCACCTCTCCAGCCCTTAAAAAGGATTTACATAAGGGGGAATCCTCTGTTTGATCCTCATCCCCCTACAGTGGAAAAGTACCAGCAGTGTCCAAGGGGGGTATTTTTCATCGGGTGACATTATCACCTGACCTTGTGTCAATGCAGCATCCCAGGAAGCACCTCAGGAAAGTGGGAGATTAGGATCTTCAGAGTTCTATTGTCTTTCTTAAATGGGTCATTTAGGATGATTGCTTACTGTCTGGTGGGCGTTTTCCCCCAAGTACGTACACACACACTTGTAATTGTTACATAGTCAATATTCCTAACAGAATATGATACATGCATATAGATTGGATAATCACATTCATTAAATCATAACCTTTCCAGTGATATCCTACATGAGCCACCTTGCATAAAGTATATCTTAGTTATGATATGAATATGCCATAACTATATTTCTATGAAGAATATGGGGTGTAACATCACAATGGTATTCATTTTGGTTAAAGAATTGAGCATAACATGAGATTAAGAGGCAACAAATAACATTGAAACAAATTTCAAACTGATAAAAGAACATTTTTACACAATATATAATTAACCTGGAGAACTCATTTAACAAAATATTACTGAAGCAAATAATTTTGTAGTAATCAATAAAGGATAAAAATGTGTGTGATATTTTAATCCTAGTAAGTAATTGTGAAGGAGATATCAGCTGTCAGACTTAAGACAAGTCAGCCACTAACTCCTGGGAGTTGGGAAGAAACCTTCCATTTGGGCACATTCTTGCATAATTGTTTATGGAGTGCTGACATGTTCTCCTAAACTATATAATATTAGCCAGTGTTAGACAGGATACTGTACTTAAATGATTCAGGGGTCTAACCTGGGTCCTGACTTAGACTGTGTGCCTCTTTAAGGTTTGTGATCATGACCTCGGTTTCAGGCAAACCTGGTCTGTCTTAGGGTTTTGCATGAAGTCATGTGACAGTCACAGATCTCAGTGGTTTTCATGCAGAATTCATTGATTTAATCTGCTTTCACCCCAAGATTTTGCGTTTGTTAAACCCCAAAGGCTCAAAATTGAAGATTTTTTTCCCCCATAAATCCTTGTGAAGCCAAATAGCCAAGTTTAGCACAGCCTTACACTAGAGTTTCTTTAACGTAAGAAATAGTCCCATAGTGTGTTCATTTTGACTAAGAATTCTGTATACTTTCTTCAATGAGATTTTTAATTATATAAAATACCCATAAAACTTTTTTCTTTTTTCAGCTTTTTAACCTCATGGGTAATTTTATATTCAAAAAACAAACCAACAACAACAAAAAAAGACATGTTTACTCTGTGGGCTTTCTGATTATTTTTTTTAATAGGTCAGTGGCTGGATAACTGCTAATTTTACACAGGCATATCCCACTTTGCTTTTTCTCATCTCAGATCTGGATAACTCAATTGACAAAACAGAAGCAGGGATTAAAGACCTCCAAAAAAGTATGGAACGCTGGAAGAACATGGAGAAGGAACACATGGATGCAATTAACCATGACACAAAAGAACTTGAAAAGATGACCAATCGGCAAGGCATGCTTCTCAAGAAGAAGGAGGAATGCATGAAGAAAATCAGGGAATTGGGCTCACTTCCACAGGAGGCCTTTGAAAAATATCAGACATTGAGTTTAAAACAGGTAACAAGTGTGCTTGGTTTTATTGCAAAAGCATAACATGATCTTGCCTGGGAGTGTAGCGCCACACATATTGAATGTCAAACTGGAACAGAACCCAAAGTCATCTTGATGTGTTTGTTGTTTTTTCCTCAGTTATTCCGTAAGCTGGAGCAGTGCAACACAGAGCTGAAAAAATACAGCCATGTCAATAAAAAAGCTTTAGACCAGTTTGTTAACTTCTCAGAGCAGAAGGAGAAGCTGATAAAAAGACAGGAGGAGCTGGACAGGGGCTACAAATCTATTATGGAGCTGATGAATGTCCTTGAACTCAGAAAATATGAAGCTATCCAACTTACTTTCAAACAGGTAATACTGGAAACCATTAGATAAAGACTATGAAGTCAGAAGAAAATTAGTTTTGCAATGCTGTAACTCTGTAGGATGGAACAGATCAGTGCTTGAGTGGGTTAAGAGCCAGTAAGATTCTCAGAGCACTTTAAAACACCTTTTTCTTTTTGGCTTGTACTCCTCATTATATACTACGAATAAGAGCCATCTATAGAGAATCCCCTAGTTTAAATCCTCTACCTTCAGAATTCACCTTAGAACTGGGTAAGATTCTTTTTGGAACTCATCAAAGCTGCTTCTAATATTGGCCAAGGATGTGAGGGCATACTTTGCATATAATGGAAGGTGAACTCTCTCTACAGCACTCCCAGACGCTGTTTAATTTGGGCCTACTCTAAAGCCCATTGACATCCATGAGTTTCCATTGGCTTCACTGGGCTTTGGATCGTGCCCTGGGGAAGCCGCAAGTTTATCCTATGGTATTTACTGTCTTACAATATTATGAGTCTTGTCCCTTTCCATAGACCTTCCAAAAAGGATGAAAAACTTTAAAAAGCCAATTTTTCTTGTTGACTGGATTTCTACAGTAAATGCTATAGATTATGGTATTCAAGCATATCTCTGTTCTTTAAGGATAATCTGTTGTCATAATATGTAAAAATAGCTGTTCTAATCTGCTTTTCAGATTAGACTGTATCTATTTGCATATAGATGAACCTGAATTGACATTGACTTTTTGTTTTCCAAGGTGTCAAAAAACTTCAGTGAGGTGTTCCAGAAGTTAGTACCTGGTGGCAAAGCCACGCTAGTGATGAAGAAAGGAGATGTGGAGGGCAGTCAATCCCAGGATGAGGGTGAAGGCAGTGCTGAAAGTGAGAGGGGATCTGGATCTCAGAGCAGTGTGCCATCTGTAGACCAGTTCACTGGAGTTGGGATTAGGGTAAAGAAAATCTTTGCATTTCAATATTTGTGGTACTGTTTTAGTAGACCAGTAATTATATTTCTAAAAATGAGCTCTAGAAACTGCAGTTATAATGAATAATTAAATTCAAACACCATACAGCAATATTAGATGTCCTAATACGGTAGAGTTAACTCCTTTTATGGCATGTTTTTAGGTGTCATTTACAGGAAAACAGGGTGAAATGAGAGAAATGCAGCAACTTTCAGGTGGACAGAAGTCCTTGGTGGCCCTAGCCCTGATTTTTGCTATCCAGAAATGTGATCCAGCACCTTTTTACCTGTTTGATGAAATTGACCAAGCTCTGGATGCTCAGCACAGAAAGGCTGTTTCAGGTAAAGGTTTTGTTTGTTTGTTCCTCAATAAAGAATAATCTGGCTAAAAATAATGTATGTTTGTTTATTTCATATTCAAATAAAATATTTTTTTTCACAGTAAAGGGACATATGTTGTTGTTTCCATGTACATGACAGCATGCAGTGAATACAGAATATAAATTGTATTTCTTTGGCTGTGTTATCTTCAAAAAGTCACTGCAAAATTAATTTTAGGAAATGTCTATGTATAGCATACAATTTCTAAAAGATCAGCTTAAAAGATTACAATTGGGGAAAAGTTTTACTCTGGTTCTGAAATTGGCAAATTACTTGTAGAAAACAGATTTTTCTGAATCCAACTTTTTGCAGCATGCGTATCTTATGACTGAAATGGGATAAATGCTTACTAAATCAAACGCCCGTGACTCATCATAAAGGGTCAATTCATTGGTACACCAAATGCTATTATTTCTTGTAACACATAATTGATGTTACTATGTAAAATCTAATAAAAATTGAACACTCTTGTTTACCAAGAAAAGAGCAGCTGTTGTTTGTTATTTAGTAAGAATTGTGGCCTGTTTATTGAAAAGATAGCTGGCTTAAGGATGTCCTTATTTTTCAGATATGATTATGGAACTAGCTGAACACGCCCAGTTTATTACAACAACTTTTAGGCCTGAACTGCTTGAGTCAGCGGATAAGTTCTATGGTGTAAAATTCAGAAACAAGGTAAATATTTTTTAAATATGTCTATAAATAAACATAACATAAAATTATGTTGCTGATATTGAACATTAGGTGAGACTAAGTTAACCCAGTGGGGTGGAAAATTAAATTTTCAGTTTTGTGTAGAGTCACAAGTGGTAGACAGAGACCTTAGGCTACTCAGTGTCTAGTGGATCTGTGTCCACATCACATAGCCGCTGCTTGATTTGGGACTATGCAGCATGGTTGGAAGTCTCCACTTCCTGCATGACAGAATCATGATTAAAATAGCAAGGATTCATTTGTTGTATGTCTGTAATACATTCACAACAGAGATGCATTTGAGCAGTCGGTGTCTGCGCTTGAAGAGTACCAGTTCTGACTGTTGTCATCAGTCTCTTTTGAAAAGGAGGTAAAACCTGCAGTTCACAGAATTCCAATCTTCAGTGTTCTAGAGCCATTCATCTCAGTTGACACTATTATAGTCCCATCACTGGGTCTCATTTGACACTTTCTCAAAGTGAGGCCTTCACTATCTAGGAGACATTACTTTTAATATATATATATTTTTCCCCCTATTAGGTTAGTCATATTGATGTGATCACAGCAGAGATGGCCAAAGACTTTGTGGAAGATGATACTACTCATGGTTAAATGGAAATGTATTGCCAATTTGCTTGGAAGATGTGTATAGTGTGATGCCTACACCGGGGAGCTGTAAATTAAAATCTGAAATATTTAGTCATTGTTAAAATAGTTTTTGAACATACATTTTAACCAAGACCACCGGAAGATTATTAGTTTCAGAGGAGCTTGAGTACCCATTTTGTCTCTGTTGCTGTATTCTTTTATAAGATACCTGTGTTACCTTTATACAATACCTGTAGTTTGAAAACTTTATCCCTACAAATCTTTTTGTAAAGTGTCCTGTTGCTGTTTTAAAGCTTTTTTGAAAAGTGCTAGCTATTCCTTCCTAATTATAATTTTATCATTTATACTGCCTCACATGTTTTTTTAAATAGCTTCAATTAAACAGTTGGTTTTATGGCTGTAATTCAGGTGTGCTGTTTGAAGTTGTCTTCTCTTTACAGGATTCCCTTTCCATCAGTCCAGGTAAAGACTGTAGACATGTAGGATCTGGCTGCACATAGGAAATAGGAGGCAAAATAATGTCTCTCATTCTCTTCTGTATACATCTATCTTCCCATTTATTTTCCTTGCATGATGCATGAGTGGATGCCATGCAAATTGCATCTTAGACAAAAGTATCAAATTCTGTAGCCAGATGCCATTTGTGACTCAGCAGAAAAACACTAAATTTGTGTGCGTCCGTTTTCACAGGCTGTCAAATGCTGAACAAAAAACTGGATGAAATAGTAGGAGAAAATACTGGCAAGCCTTATTAGAGGACTCTAAAAATTTGTAAATCATCTGTTAAGACAGAGACTTTCCTTTTGACTCTACCGAATTAAGAGATATTGAAGAAAGGATGCCTCGTGCTCCAGTAAGCAGTACTTTTGAACCTTGGAAACACCCATGCCAAAATAACAATAATCCCTACTGCATCTTTTCAGCTCCAAAAGTCTGCATAAGTAGGGCACATTGTGTCAGCAGCCAAAAAGCCATCTAGGGGGCAAAGTCTCTCTCACAAATACCTGGATCCACTAGACCACAGACGGGGAGGTTACTGGAGAGTTTTCTGATTTGTTTTTCTAAACCCCATCTGTTGTTCATTTCATCTCTGATAGCAAGGGACCTAGACAAACTAAATTATCAAGAAGGAAATTGCACACACGAGCGGTAGAAGCCGTTTCATTCATAGAAAAATTCTTCGGACTTGAGTCCATATTGTTCATCCTACAGAAAATAAGAGAAGGAGTAAGAACAACAATACCAGACCTACAGCGACTGAACAAATGAATGGTGAAAGTTACTTCAGGATGTGTTTCAGAGCGGTAGCAGAGTTAGTCTGTATCAGCAAAAACAACAAGGAGTCCTTGTGGCACCTTAGAGACTAACACATTTATTTGGGCATAAGCTTTTGTGGGCTAAAACCCACTGCATCAGATGCATGGAGTGGAAAATACAGTAGAGCGGTATAAATATACAGCATATGAAAAGATGGGAGTTGCCTTACCAAGTGGGGGGTCAGTGCTAATGAGCCAATTCAGTTAAGGTGGAAGTGGGCTATTCTCAAGAGTTGACAAGAAGGGGTGGAAATCACTTTTGTAGTGCTAATGAGGCCAATGTAATCAAGGTGGTCCATTTCAAACCGTTAACAAGAAGGTGTGAGTATCAGCACGGGGAAATTAGTTTTTGTAGTGATCCATCCACTCCCAGTCTTTATTCAGGCCTAATTTGATGGTGTCCAGTTTGCAAATTAATTCCAGTTCTGCAGTTTCTCGTTGGAGTCAGTTTTTGAAGTTTTTTTTTGTTGAAGAATTGCCATTTTTAAGTCTTTTATTGAGTGTCCAGGGACTTTGAAGTGTTCTCCTACTGGTTTTTGAATGTTATAATTCTTGATGTCAGATTTGTGTCCATTTATTCTTTTGCCTAGAGACTGTCTGGTTTGGCCAATGTACATGGCAGAGGGGCATTGCTGACACATGATGGCATATATCACACTGGTAAATGTGCAGGTGAACGAGCCCCTGCTGGCGTGGCTGATATGGTTAGGTCCTATGATGGTGTCCCTTGAATAGATACACGAACAGAGTTGACAACAAGGTTTGTTGCAGGGTTTGGTTCCTGGGTTAAGTGTTTTTGTTGTGTGGTGTGTGGTTGCTGGTGGGTATTTGCTTCAGGTTGGGGATATTCAGGATGTGATATCTCTAAGACTGTACGTGAATCTAGTGGATGCTAACCTCTACATATCCATAAGGCTATGTCACTGCCTAATATTTGTCCACACAAACTCATTTGCAGTATAAGACGTTCCCATTCAGTTTCTGTCTCCCCCCCCAGCACACAGATTCACAGTCAATCTGATGGTGCTCACTCCAGTCAGTTGAGAAACTCTCCCACCTGTGAGTGAACAGAGATCCCATCACAGAAAAGATTCTTAAGAAGTTGCAGATCCTGAGCGTAAAGATCTTGGTAAGACAACAGTCAGTGATACATCTCTGCCTTCAACTTCTGGGACTGCTAGTCTCACATAGACATTGTACCACAGATAAGGCTCCACATGAAACCAAAAGCACCAACTGAGAATCTGGAATGACTCACCAGACATGATGCAGAGGCATGTCGGCATTCTTCAGCACACGTTCCTGTAACTGAAATGGTGAACCAAGAAGGAGAGGGTACCCCGCTAAAAGAAACTTGAGTACAGATAGCTGATGCAAGCCTCTTGGCATGGGGAGCGTACGGTGCAACATCTTACAGGTCAGGGGGTTGAGACTCTCAAAAGTAAAGGGTGGGGGAAGGGGAGAATAAATGTTGTTGCTAAGGGCAATGAAGCTGGCAATTAGTTTCAAGCAATGACTTCAGGGTTGACTTCTGCAATCTACTACAATGCTAGTATGGTGCCTGAAAAACCTGAGAGATGGGACACAAGCTCAAAATTCCACTCTGAAATAATGGGTATACTGTGTATTGGGCAGTCTCATATCTTGTCCATGAAGCCAGTTCCACAAAGGGGATGTTTAAATCAGAAAGAAGACTGCCTGATCAGGCACTTTATTGACTATTCAGAACTATTCCCTAACTAAAGACGTATTTAATCAGAGAGATACAAGTAACCAAGAAGTTGACAAATTTCCCGCTCTAGCCTGTACTTCTCAAGGGAAATGGATAATCTTTTCCTGAGCACAGATGCCTTCACCCACAAGTGTCCAACCAGGCTACTTTACAACTTTTGAACCCAATGCATTACTTGTTCAGTGCTCAAAGCAGGCATGGCTCTCACCACAATTTTACAACCCTGGTTAAAAGATTTTAACAAAGAAAAAATCTTCACTGCCTCAGCCATTTCCTGGCAGTGATCTCTAGCAAGTTATCTCCAGTGGCTAGATACCATCTGTCTGGTTAACCCCTGAATGGGATTTCTCGATATGTGCCTCCAGAAATTCCTTCTGGGGACATGGAACAACTTCCTAGTAGAGATTTGCTTATGAATGAAGCATGAATGTTTCTTTATATCCCGTCCAAAATCAGGGCGTAACCAGAGGTCAGAGCTTCTCTGGCAATAAAAATGAATTTTTTTCCCCAAGACAGTTCACATAAAGGATCCGGAAAAAGAGGAAATCAGAGAGCTGCAGTCTTCCTCCTAGTCAGCTGCTGGCCCAGAAGGCACTTCAGACTTGATAGACAGCCAAGGAACCTCCACTGCAATTGCAGAAAACAGGAGACCTCTTGAAGCAGGGACTTTTGCCTTTGGAACTGGACAACAGTCTGGGTCTTAGAAGTGTAGATCAGTCTAGTTTCTCCATTAATTTCACTGATACTTTTTGGTACCCAGACAGACCTCAACCAGGACATTTTATTCATTGATCGGGTCAAATTATATTTCTAATGTGAGTGGAAACAGAAAGCTCTCTGGGGCAGGGACTGCCTCTTTATTTGAATAGTGCTTGCACAGTGGGAGCCTGGCCTATAGATGGCAGCATAATATAAATAAATAATAATCATAAAGTTCCAGTGATCTCAGCTACAGATGGATTACTGGAGTTCTACAGCCAAGCACCCTAGAAAAGTGAATATTAGCTTTTCTCACATAGCTCTGATAAAGGTTGCTGGGCACTCACATGGTTGCTGTGGTGGAGTTCATTACACTTAAACCTGTGTGCTCTTGAGTTTCCCTGCATCTCAGTAGACTTCAGCACTGTCTCTTTCCTTGGCTTTTGGCCTTGCTTGGTCTCTGTCTGTTATCCCTTCACAGATATGGGACCATGTGGAATGGTTGCCTTAGGTGGACCTGTGCTTTCTCTCACATACCTTGCCCAGTCTCTCCTGTAGTTTAAGTACACCCACTCCCTGAAGTTCCACCATGTGAGCACTTTGGCTTCACAGTTCACCGATTCAGGGGTATGTGATAGGTGAAATGCTCAGACACAGCTGAGCTTTGAAGAGGATTCTAAACACCATTACTTTATATAAAGGCAAAAATAATAAATCAAAATAGGGTAAGTCAAAATAAATAAAATCCTACAGGTAAGTCAAAAACATGGGAGAAGGGTTGGAATTTGGGGGGAGCATGGGCTGTTTTAGCAGGGATAAGGGAGAGACAAGACAGAACTGGTGGGAGGTGGCTGGGAATCAAATCTGTATCTTAATGTCTATACTAATGCAAGAAGTATGGGAAATAAGCAGGAAGAACCTGAAATGCTAGTAAATAAACACAACTATGACATAGTTGGCATCCACCGAGACCTGGTGGGTTAATATGCATGACTGGAATATTGGTATAGAAGGATACAGCTTGCTCAGGAAGGACAGTCAGAGCCCTCTTGGATGTCCTGGATCCTCCTGCAGCTCATAGCTTCTCTGAATCATTGCTCAATTTTTCTCTCTGCTCTGTCTCGCTTCCTTTGGCTGGTACTACAGTTAAACAGGACCCCTCTCCTACAAAAGCATAATCCTCTGATCCCGTCTCCTGCTCACTTGCTTTGTGAGTTCTTTGAATTTGTAAGTCCCACTACCAACACCTGGTTCCTTTTTTTCTGTTTCTGGACACTTTACGCTCTCCACGCTCAGACCCTTGCAGAGAAGTTACTGGGGAAAAATGGATTTTTCCCTAGGATACAGTTACTCTTGTTCGCCACAGGTAAGATCTATTCAGGTGTGTGTTAGTCTTTAACAATTAGCCTGTTCACAGATAAGGAGAAGTGCTGCCAACACGTCTTGGTGCAAGGTGCACAAGTAAGAGTCATAAAATGAGGATACAAAAGCCTATAAAATCAAATTGAAATTCATAAGCTGTACATAGACAGATTTCCCAAATTGTGTCTCAGCGCTAGTGACATTCTTTAGGAAGGCACATCAGAATGTAGGCCATACTTACAGAATGGGGAACTCTGTCCTGGGAAGCAGTGACTCTCTGAAAAAGATTTGGGAGTCATGAGCTCAGGCTGGTGCTATGGCCTACAGAATGTGATCCTGGGATACCCCTGTTTATGTATCTCAAGTAAGAGTATGGAGGTTATTTTATCTCTATATTTGGCACTGGTGCGACTGCTGCTGGAATACTGTGCCCAATTCTTGTGTCCGCAGTTCAAGAATGAAGTTGATAAATTGGAGGGGATTCAGAAAAGAGCCATGAGAATGATTAAAGGATCAGAAAAATGCCTTAGAGCGATAAATTCGAGGAGCTCACTCTGCTTAGCTTAATAAAGAGAAGGTAAAGGGGTGACTTTATTACAGTCTTTAAGTATCATCATGGGGAACAAATATTTATAATGGGCATGTCAATCCTACCAGAGATAGGTGTAACATGATCCAATGGATGGAAGTTGAAGCTAGACAAATTCAGATTGGAAATAAGGTGCACATTTTTAACAGTGGGAGTAATTAACCACTGGAACAATTTACCCAGGGTTGTGGTGGATTCTCCATCACTGACAAATGTTAAATCAAGATTGGATGATTTTTCTAAAATTTGCTTTAGGAATGATTTGGGGGATGTTCTATGGTCTGTGTTGTACAGGAGTTCTGACTAGCTGATCACCATAATTTGTTCCGCTTTTGGAATATGTCAGATTAGACTAGACTTGGGCTGGCCTTTCTAGTTGTCATTACCTTCAAAAGATAAGGTTTGGACTTAGTTCCTCTGTCCAGACAAGAACAACACTGCTGCTTTGAGAGGAAAAGGCTGTTCCTCCAGCTTCAGAAACATCTGTTCAAGGTAAGTAATTTCCACAATTCCTGGGAAATAGTTCTCCCATCCTTTTAAACCCGTATTTTAATGAATGTTCCAAAATGCAGTTTGTGGCTTTGACCAGCAGATGGAGTTGAACTGGAGTAAACAGACAAGAGTTAAACTCTCATTTGTGGGTATGGGGAAAAGCAGAGGTTTTTTTTCTTACAAAGTGTGCTAGTGCCAGTGTGGCTTGGTGCAGGTTGGGGGCCCCTAGTAGGTAGAATAATACAAATAGGAAATAGTAGTTATATTGACCAGTGGGGAGTAAAATATCTGGAAACATATCACCTCCTTGATTAAAAATTATATCCCCTACAAAATTCCAAGATTTAGCCACCTAGCTAAATCTCTCTGCATTCCTGAGGGATAGGATCACTCTATTTAAAAGGAACCTCTCACCCAAGAGCTGCAAAAGCAAAATGCAGCAGTACAGCTAAAGAAAGCACGCAAGAGACTATGGAGAATATCAGGAACGGTGTAGAATAAAAATCTTAGTGCTTTAAATGAGATGAATGAATTATTTTTCAGGTGAACTTCTTGAGTGAGTGTGTGTGTGTGTGTGTGTGAGAGAGAGAGAGAGAATTTATGTATCACTGTCACTTACCTATTCCACTCTGGGGCAGGGATGTGCAGGAAGAGGGCACTTTTTATTGTAATTCTGCCACCAAACGGATGAGAGGATTCTCTAACTCCCCTGGATACTGCTCTCCTGTCTCCAAGGCAGATTATTATTCTCTGAGCACACACAAACTTTTAAGAGCAACTATTTTGCTTTTGAAATTCTCCAGGTTGTACTAAATATGAGATCCTCACTTGGGATAAATGGTCATAGCTACCCCGGCATTAATGAAGCTGTGACCATTTGCAGAAGCTGAGGCTGTGGCCTCCTCCAATATGTTTTCAAAATATTCTTCTAGGGAAGGAAAACCACCGATGCTGTACAAGGTCTTCATTTCTAGCCTCTGCCTCCATGCCAGATTAAACACAATGAACTCCATGCTTTGCTATTACTATAATACTCAGGATTGTCTTTCTAGAAACAAAATCTAACCCGTTCCACAAATGCTTTTAGCATAAGTTTGTTTGCCTAGAATGCTGCCTCATTCCTTGTTTAGGTTTATAAGAAAGCATTTTTGTTTAAATAGGATATCAAATGAAAGCGACTCACCCGTCCCCAACCTGCCTTTCTGCGAGTACAAGTACCTGTGGGATGTGGCTCTCATCACACATGGATACATTTTCATGGGAGCTTCTTAAAATATGGGCACCATGTTATTGGCCTGAAGTCTCTCTCCTCCTCATAGCAGTAGGCTCATATACACAGACTAGTTTGGCTGATATCCTTGGATTTCCGCTCATTCTGCCTTGCCATCTCCTGCACTGTAATCCTGCTGCGATAGCTGATCTGCTTCTGCTGCACACTGGTAATCACAAGGAGGAGAACCCAACACATCGTGTTCTATCCTCTCCTTCTGCCTTGGCCTCCGCACGTCTTTTTCCCCCTGCTTATTTTTTTTTCTCTCCCAGTCCATTTTTATTAGTGCAGTAACAGTAAGACTTGGTAAGATCAAAGTGTGATCACCTTCAGATTCCTCTATTGCTGAAGTTTATGAGCTAAGTGTTAACTGCATGCTTCAAGTGAAATAAACTGCATGCTTTTTGTCTGCCCGTTTATAAGCATGCTGGGCTAGCATCAGTTTTCAGTCTGACTGGAAGCCTGCAACAGCTGTTTCACGTTATATTTCACTTGCATTAGAATTAGTTACTTTTTCCAGACTCCCAGACTGGTTCCCCAATATTATTTCTTGTCAAAATTCTTAATTAACAACAATACCAACACTGATCTTGGAATAACAGTGGAAGCAGAAAGGGTCAGATTGAGAAGTGACACATACACACACCTGAGACTGGCACGTTGGACAGCGCTTGGCATTCTAGAACTATATTATAACTTTAAACCCCATGGGATCGGCATTTAGGATCCAGTCCTGCAAACATTCATGCATTAGGTGATGTATCTGTAAATTGAGTGTGAACTCCAGGAAGCTCAATGCCATTGTGCTCTCTGATGCATTCTCTATGCTTTAGAGGAATTATTATAATATACATTTTGCAGGCACACAGCACAATATTATTATATACGTTATGGGAGAGCCTGAATATGTAAACGAAACAGATTCCGGTTCCCAGAACAGGGTCTGAACAATTGCTGTGGTTTGCACTAATGCTTGTCTCCGTAGTTTCCGAACGACTAGTGTCTAAAGTTTAAACTGTTGCTTTCTTAGCTACCTTGAGAATGAAGGGTGTTTGGGAGGGGGTGTACACACCACACAAGGCCTGAAGGGGTCAAGGTAGCTAGGTAGGCCAAGTAACTGTCGAGGCTGCACCTGGAGGAGGAGCCAGGGAGCAGGGATTAATTTGTTGAGACTCAGCTGAGTGGGAACAGGAAGGGCCTGTATAAAGCCCAGGAGCTGGGGATGTGGGATGCTGTAGGGAAGGATTCTGTTACCACTCCCTGGGAGAAGGGAGCTGCGTTTAGGACTATAGAGAGTAGTCCAAAGTTACTCCCTGGGAGGACTGTATTTGGGCTGGCAAACCCAGTAAAGAGAGAGAGTCGGAAAGGTGGGAAGGGCTCTGGGGAAAAGCAGCACGGATAGGATAGGGAAGACCTTGGCTGCTGATGAGACGGGCCCTGAGTTGGAACCTGCAGAAGAGGACAGGGCTGGGTTCTCCTACCAGCCACTGGGGAAGTGGCACAGACCGGGCAGTGGAGAGTGGATTGCATGGGACAATTTGGGCTGGATGGAAGACTTTTTTTGATACCCCGGAATGGGGGAAGCACACATAGTGACCTGGCCGGAGGGCCAGGTCATGAAGAATGAGTCCCTGGACGTGGAGAGGATGATGGGTGGAGAGACCACCAGAAGAGGACGCAACACCTGGAAGGAGCTAATCCCTACAGCTGCTAGGAGGAGGCACCCTAGTGGTGAGTGCTCCCCATGACAGTGCTATATAAACCAAAATTCTGGTTTTGAGTATTACAGAGCTCTATCCATCTCTCCTGTGGTTTAACCTTTTCCTGTGGTGCCTGCCCAGCAGCCAGAAGAGCAAATGCTTTCTGTGGTGTGAGTTCAATCCCAGTTTTATCTTTTTAGGTGCTGCTGAACTGGATATTTTCTGAGGATCAGGATGCAGCTGCACCTTGGTTGTCCAGCAAAGAGGAAAAGCAATGGGGTGTCTGTGAGGTATTTAGATGTTGGCATTTATTGAATCACAGTTGATTTCCAGAAATAAACTGTAGAGCACTAGAGAGGGGCTTGAAACAAAACACCACACCCAAGCACACCTGGACTTTAGATAAATTCAGAACCTGATCCATAGACTTAGGGTGACCAGATAGCACCTGTGAAAAAATGGGATAGGGGATGGGGGGTAATAGCGCCTATATAAGAAAAAGTCCCAAAAAACAGGACTGTCCCTTTAAAAACAGGACATCTGGTCACCCTACATACACTTCTTGGGCCCATCAGAGGTGAATAGATGTTCTCTCAGGGCAGGCTTGTCTTTGTGTCTAATCCTCTATGCTGTTTGTCAAGTAGTTGGTGAAGTGTTCCTTGTTTGGATGGGAATCTGAATGGGGTATTCGGTAGAGTACATCCCTGCTCTTTGTCTACTTTCCTTCCTTCCCTTTTTTTTTTTTTCTTTTGAGCTGCTGTATTAAGTGACTCTGGAATGTGCATGGAGATGAGGGGGAAGCATAGCTGGTTCCAGCTGGCATGATAAAACTGGAGAGAAAGTTCCCAGGATATCCAGACTTTCGAGCGCATTGTGTTTAGATAGAGTTTATAAAAAGAACCAGACTGAGAGGAATGGCTTGCACAGGGGTTGGTGATGGCGTTGGAGATACCCTTAGGAAATGCTGTTTTACGTGTCTGAAATATCATCAGCTGCAGCAGAAGGACACAGAATCCTGAACCAGGGACTTGGCAGGCAAAGAAAAAGAAATGGATTCTCAAATATGTTTGCTTTAAAATACATGTATTGGCTCATAAGTGATTCCCTCCCCTTTCCTGCCTTTCCAGACACACCACCTCACCCTGCAAAGTGAATGGTTGCACAGTGAGTAGGGCCTACCAGTGATTTACAATTTCAACTGAATTGCATGAGGGGTTCACGCTATGTTTTCTATGTAAGGGGGCCTTACGTAATCTCAGAATGAAGCCCCAGAATGCAAGTGTATGGTTTATACACCGAGTGATTGCACAGAGATACCTTACTAGCTCCTTAGAGTCTGATGACTTACAAAAGGATGGCTACAGATTAAAAGCATGGGCTGTGTTCTAACTTTGTCACAGACTTGCCGGGTGACCTTGGCCAAGTCACATCATCTCTGTGGCCTCAGTTTTCGGCACTGTCACACAGTCAGCCAAGGTCAAGGTCCCAAACCTTCAGAACTGAGCCATTATTTTCACAACAGAAAGTGAAGTTCTTATTGTAATTTCTTAGCACATTACACACCCTTAGATCTGACCTGTCACTCAGAAAAGGGAATGTCCTTAATTTCCAATAACAATAATAATGAGGTAGTATATAGATAACCTTGCTTCACACATGCAACCAATATTTAAAGGGGCATATCATTTAGACCTAAAATTTAGGAGTGGGGAAGTCTTTCAAAACAGAACATGAATATAACTTTATTTTATTCTCATGGAAAATGACAGGGGACACAATTTAAATGTTGCTAACGCAGACATGAGAAAAGTGAGCTAATGCGTGCGAACATGAAAGCAAGAGGCATGCAGAGAATGGGTACGGCGTGAGAACCTAAATGGAATAGAACTGGAAATTAAAGTGAAACTGACCACTCTAGCCTTACTTTCCCTGTTTTCTGAAATGAAAACAGTAAACCACCAGCATAAGCGATGGCAGCCAAATTAGATTTGTAAATTTCTCTGTTTATATAAACCAGAGCAATAGTAGTACCTTAAGGCCTGATCCAAAGCTCACTGAAGCTAATGGAGTCTTTCCTTTGATTTCATTGGGCTTTGGATCAGGTTCCCAGGTCAGAAAACTAGAGATGGGGGAGAACATACATGAAGACCAAGTACCTGAAGGTGCTTGAGGAGTCTTTGGGAAAACTCTTACCTAAAGTGCTAGGTAGTGAGGATAATCCACTGACACTGGGAGAATTAGTGAGAGCCATTTCTATGGCACCTATCACAGTAGTAAATGAGTGCCTATTGAGTCCCACAGAGAAGGTACTTTAGCAGTGCTGCCAACCCTAAGTGTTCAAAAATTATGAGTCAGACATCAAAAATAAATCAGATGGCCTTAATTTTTTTTAAAGTGTTGGATTCTTTTTGTCTGTCTTCTGCTTTAGATCCTTTAGGGTATATTTGGGTCCCGGTTTCAAGCTTTTCTGTGCAATCGTGAGGGCTAGAAACTTTCTTCTTTAAAATGAAAGCTGAGATTCTTGTGTAATGATGTGATTCCAGGAATTGGGGTTTTAAGGCAGCATCAGCTCCCAATAAAATAATTAGAGTTGGCAACACTGAAAGGTGATGGAAGGACTATGATATATGTTGGAGCTGACAATGATAAGACAGGAAGAGTATTGAAGGCATTGAGGAAGAAGGGTGGTGCAATCCTTATTTTTCCCAGATCCCAGCACCTTGACATAGAGCAGAGGATAATAAATGGTGCATAGTATTATATTTGGAGAAGCTTATGTATTTTGTGACACTAGATTAGTATCAACTCTGCTGGAAAAAAATGCAAGAAGTTAGTGTTAGATATGTACTTTGGCACTATGTTGTTTAGCCCAGAAACTAATGGGTTAATTTAGTTTTCATTTCTTGGGCTAAGCTGCATACCTGTCTTGTGTATGCATTGGTGGCCGGGGCCTGGGAACACGCAAAGGTTCAACACCATCCAATTACATCTGGAAACAGAGTAGCTTGAGAGTTGACAAAAAGATGGTGGCTTCTCAGCCTCTTGGAAGGTTCTGCTTTAATCTCCATCAACTCCCAAAAACAGAACCACACCTAAACACTGGCAGCCTAATCTGAGCTCCCTGCCTGGCTTCTAACCAGCATCTCCGTTCTCTTTTCTGAGAGGAGACCAATCTCTCAAAGGTTCTGAGCCTAACTAGAGTCACCTGCACCCAGTTACTTTCCAGATGAGAGTGCCTCCCTAAGCTCCCTCTAAAATTCCCTGCTGCAATTTAACTCCAAAAGTTCGAGCCTCTGTTTGCCAGAAGCTGGGAAAGGACGACAGGGGATGGATCACTCAATGATCATCTGTTCTGTTCATTCCCTCTGAAGCACCTGGCACTGGCTGCTGTCAGAACACAGGATACTGGTCTAGATGAACCACTGATCTGACCCAGTATGGCCGTCTTTATGATGGGCCTTCTTCTCAGAGGCACCACAGGGGTGGGTTGTGTTGTAGCTGCCTGGGGCTCCCTGCAGATGCCACTGAAAGACTGGCACATAGAGATGATCAAACAAAAGAGAGAAATTGCTAAAGTTTCATTGATTTAAGCATTTTATTGGAACTTTGGAATTAGAAAACTTTTGGCTTCCTCTACGTGAGCGCCCTGTCACATGGTGGTCTGAGAAATGTCAATACCATAGACTGATCTGGGATTTAATCAGAAAAGGAAAGGCCCTTTCATCATCATTATAATGGTCCCTTTTGGCCTTAAAATCCATGAAAGACTGAAACAGTAAATGGACTAGCCATATTACAAAAGAAAAGTTGGGAACCACAAAATTCTCATTACTTTGAGACTTCTGTCCCTCTGCCATAACCCACTGGAGAATGCTTGAAAGGGGGCTTATTTAAATTTTGAAATTCCTTGGGAAATGTTATGTGATGATTGTAGCATCAACAAATGACTGTTCTTATGTCACCTCACTGCAGCTGATGGCTGGACTTTTTGGTATGTGAGGATTAGAGAGTGTCAACTGATCAGTTGCTGGTTAGAAGCCAGGCAGGGAGCTCAATAGTGATCACCAATATTCCACATGAGGATGGACTACAAGCTGTCAAGAACAGTATCCCTGATGAGGCCACGGCACACCTGGTGGCTGAGCTTTGTAACTTTGTCCTCACCCACAACCATTTCAGATTTGGGGACAACTTGTACCTTCAAGTCAGTGGCACTGCTATGGGTACCTGCATGGCCCCACAGTATGCCAACATTTTTATGGCTGACTTAGAACAACACCAATCCAACACCAGCCCAAAGTGACCGTTTGGGCAAGCGATCCCATCACGCGGAGCACCTAGGCAGAGTGGGTGTGCCCAGGCAAACGAGATCAGCTCCTGAAGTCCTCTTCCACGGCTCATCATTAGATGTCAGGGGAGAGCTCATTCAGACTCTTCTTACATTAGGATGGCGTCTAACGCCCCGACCATTCCAGGGCCCCACTGTGCTAGGTGTTGCACAAACATATAATAAAACCATCCCTACCCCAAAAATCTCACAATCCTGCTATCAGCTCCATCTGAGTGGACTCCTGTGTTCACGGGAAGCCACACTGATCTCCCTGCAGGATGACTGGCGGTGCAACAGGTGGGTGAAACAAACATGAAGGTTTGGGTAGCAGAAATACAAACTCATTATACATAAACCACTTCTGAGATTTTGCATGGCTCCTAGAATCACTCTTATGACAGCATCTATTCTCCCTCCCATTGAGTCATCAGTTGTGGTGGTGGTTTTTCTTTATACCTGCCTGAAAATGTCTTACAGCCAGTCAATCTGTGGTACACTTTTCATTCTTTTCTTTGGCTGGTGTCTTGGAATCCTTAGTTATAGTTTTCTAGTCTGGGTCCAAATTAGTGCAAGGACTTTAATACAATTGTATTCTCTGTATGAATTTTTTTTACCTTTTGTAATTTCAGTTAAGCTATTGCTAATCCCTGAAACATGATCAAATATGAACCATTATGGTTAAAAAATAATAATAAAAAAATAATCTCCGCGCACTCTTTATGAAGCAGGTCAGTAGCACCTGCCCCTGTAGAGATGGAGAAATAGATACAAAGAGGTGAAGTGACCTGGGTAAAATTTTCTGAAGTGCCACTGTGAAATAGAAGCCTACATCTCACTGACATTCAATGGAACTTAGATGCTTTTGCAAACTTTACTCTTTGGTGAAGGCCTGAAAGAAAGTCAGGGCAAGAGGAAGAGATAATTGTAATTATAAAGATATTTGTGGGCTTTCCTTCTTGTTTCTGCTTCTGTCTGGTTTACCAGCCCGGCACCCACCTGTGTTTTGAGTGGCTCACCACTCAACTGTTGGATGTCTTGAAAGATTTTTGGAAAGCAGACAGACACATAATATGTTTCTAATCAAACAGCAAGACTTGATGGACAGTGTATTTCTGAAGGATTATCAGAGGCCCGGGGCATGTTGTGAGACGCGAGGCTGAAGGCCAAGAGCTTTCAACCCCTGCAAGTGCAGTAATCTGTCAGAAATGCTCTGTCTTAAACAGTCTAATTGTGCACTTTGCACAGAAAATGATTAAGAAAGGAAAAGAACAAACAAGTTTTTCTGGCATGTTTAGTGGGGATTGTCAATATTTGACTTGAAATCCTGTCTTGTTCCTGAAATTCCTTCGACATTTCATAATTTAAATCAACAATTTTTTGTCAGATGAGACTTTCAGGGCTCGACAGCACTCTGTTATAAAACTTTTACAAGCGACGTGATCCACAAATCATGCAGATGGATGGGACTCTTACAAAGCACGTATTTCAGCTGGCTTGCTTTTTCACCTTCCATTCTCTCCAAAAACCACCTGAACTGATTCTTTTGCAGCAGCACTGGAAGCTGGGCCTTAGGCTATGACAAATAAGTGCGCCTCTTGGTGTTGCCCAAAAATATCCCCGAATAGTTTTCAGACTCATCATTTACTGTCTCCTTAGCTCGTTGAAGTCAGTGGCCATTTATACCAGCAGAGCATCTGCCCCTAGACTCTTTCCTGTCTTTTAACTCTTACTGCTTCTTCCCCACTAGGCAGAGCTGGGATCATCACAGAAGGAAAAACTGCTGGCTTCCTGTGCCTCCTTAGGATGGAGCCAGCTTGGCATGACGGGAAGCAGACTCACTGGAAGGAAACCTGAGGTGGAGAGGAAACAGCTGAGCCACCTCAGGAGAGGTGTCCCAGGGATCAGAGCCATTGGGGATGCTGTCAGAGGGGGGGAAATGTTCCAAAGGGCCTGTTAGAGAAGCTAGAAAGTAGGGTGACCAGATGTCCCGATTTTATACGGACAGTCCCAATATTTGGGGCTTTGTCTTATGTAGGTGCCAATTACCGCCCCCCCCCCGTCCCGATTTTTCACCCTTGCTATCTAGTCACCCTACTAG
This sequence comes from Natator depressus, assembly GCF_965152275.1. Classification (NCBI taxonomy): domain Eukaryota; kingdom Metazoa; phylum Chordata; order Testudines; family Cheloniidae; genus Natator; species Natator depressus. The sequence continues at coordinate 114,857,161 of NC_134240.1, read as the reverse complement.
AACGGTTCCACTGGGGCACAGCATTCGCAGTGGGATGGCTTTCATTTGGGGTTCCACTGAGGAGCAGACCCAGCAAGGAAGAGTCTGAGCTGTTAGGGAATCTGTTTACAGGGAGGAGAAGGGTATATTGGAGTTATAGAGGGCAGGGAAAGCAGCAGTCTGACACTAGCTGGACCGCAGGGACGCAGTGGACTTATAGGGAATGCCCATACCAATGAAGAGCCAAATTATCCCTGGCCCGTGTGTAGTGGAGGGACCTTCAGGACTTTGTCTAATGTAAGGATCTCCACTGAGCCTCTTAGTGGGGTATTCACTGAAGATACTGAAGTAGCGGCATCCTCCGAGTGTATTATTCAATCTGGATATGACAGTAGGCAGGGCACAAACTGTCTGCTCAGTTGGAATGATTTTTTGTGTTAACCTTCCAACAGGGATTTATCTGTGTCTGCTGGGAATTATGATATGAAATACTCCAGTGTGGAAATTGTGTGTGGGGATTATCGGACTCATGTTTGGTTAACCCATAGCCGTCCATGAGCAATCCAGAGCTCCCATTGCAAAGGTTCTAAAGCATTAGCACTTTGTGACAGACAATCCCAAATCTTTGTGCCAAGGAAAGAAAACAAGGAACATTTCTCTGTCCTATCTCCCTGTGGCGTGCCAGTGTCTGGCTAAGAAATTTTCAGCGTTTTCTTTCTTCCCCCTAGCCTTTTTTTTTAAACATTCCCTGGCTCATCTGAAAGATGCAGGAATTGACTTTCCAGCTTTGGACTATGTGCATGATTTCCTGATGGGTCAAACCAAAACCTGGGATGCAAACGCTTCCAAACATTGGGGAGGTTTGGATCCAGATCTGGACTTGGCACCTTTTCTTGACAGATTAAAATACAGAACAATTGAATTTCATATATAGATTCCCCAGTTATCACAAAGCACTGAACAAAGAGTCATAGAATCATAGAATATCAGGGTTGGAAGGGACCTCGGGAGGTCATCTAGTCCAACCCCCTGCTCAAAGCAGGACCAATCCCCAATTAAATCATCCCAGCCAGGGCTTTGTCAAGCCTGACCTTAAAAACTTCTAAGGAAGGAGATTCTACCACCTCCCTAGGTAACGCATTCCAGTGTTTCACCACCCTCCTAGTGAAAAAGTTTTTCCTAATATCCAACCTAAATCTCCCCCACTGCAACTTGAGACCATAACTCCTTGTCCTATCCTCTTCTACCACTGAGAATAGTCTAGAACCATCCTCTTTGGAACCCCCTTTTAGGTAGCTGAAAGCAGCTATCAAATCCCCCCTCATTCTTCTCTTCTGCAGACTAAACAATCCCAGTTCCCTCAGCCTCTCCTCATAAGTCATGTGTTCCAGACCCCTAATCATTTTTGTTGCCCTTCGCTGGACTCTCTCCAATTTATCCACATCCTTCTTGTAGTGTGGGGCCCAAAACTGGACACAGTACTCCAGATGAGGCCTCACCAATGTCGAATAGAGGGGAACGATCACGTCCCTCGATCTGCTGGCTATGCCTCTACTTATACATCCCAAAATGCCATTGGCCTTCTTGGCAACAAGGGCACACTGTTGACTCATATCCAGCTTCTCGTCCACTGTCACCCCTAGGTCCTTTTCCGCAGAACTGCGGCCTAGCCATTCGGTCCCTAGTCTGTAGCGGTGCATTGGGTTCTTCTGTCCTAAGTGCAGGACCCTGCACTTATCCTTGTTGAACCTCATCAGATTTCTTTTGGCCCAATCCTCCAATTTGTCTAGGTCCCTCTGTATGCTATCCCTGCCCTCCAGCGTATCTACCACTCCTCCTAGTTTAGTATCATCCGCATATTTGCTGAGAGTGCAATCCACACCATCCTCCAGATCATTTATGAAGATATTGAACAAAACCGGCCCCAGGACCGACCCTTGGGGCACTCCACTTGATACCGGCTGCCAACTAGACATGGAGCCATTGATCGCTGCCCATTGAGCCCGACAATCTAGCCAACTTTCTACCCACCTTATAGTGCATTCATCCAGCTCATACTTCTTTAACTTGCTGACAAGAATACTGTGGGAGACCGTGTCAAAAGCTTTGCTAAAGTCAAGAAACAATACATCCACTGCTTTCCCTTCATCCACAGAACCAGTAATCTCATAATAGAAGGCGATTAGATTAGTCAGGCATGACCTTCCCTTGGTGAATCCATGCTGACTGTTCCTGATCACTTTCCTCTCGTGTAAGTGCTTCAAGATTGATTCCTTGAGGACCTGCTCCATGATTTTTCCAGGGACTGAGGTGAGGCTGACTGGCCTGTAGTTCCCAGGATCCTCCTCCTTCCCTTTTTTAAAGATTGGCACTACATTAGCCTTTTTCCAATCATCCGGGACTTCCCCCGTTCGCCACGAGTTTTCAAAGATAATGGCCAATGGCTCTGCAATCACAGCCGCCAATTCCTTTAGCACTCTCGGATGCAACTTGTCCGGCCCCATGGACTTGTGCACGTCCAGCTTTTCTAAATAGTCCCTAACCACCTCTTTCTCCACAGAGGGCTGGCCATCTACTCCCCATGTTGCGATGCCCAGCGCAGCAGTCTGGGAGTTGATCTTGTTCGTGAAGACAGAGGCAAAAAGAAGCACTCATTCTTGAGCTGGTCATGGACGGTTAACTATATATGCAGCTTTGAGGCTACCATTGCAAAGCTTCTGCAAGGAGAATAAATGCATCAATAAATCTCTTGAAATAGCAGTTAAGAGCTTATAACTGTTGACTTGGCATGGACTACCTGTCTGCTTCTAGGTGCAGTTCATCGTATTGAGCCCAGCTATCTGAGATAATGCGTCAGACCCTATGTTGTATCATGACTGTTACAATTCTCTAGGGCCCACTTGTCAGCAGGTGAACTCTCCAGGTCCAGTTATCAGGGCTTTCTCAGTGGAGGGCCCACGTCTGCTCCATCCACTGGTCCACTAGAAACACGTGTTTGGCTAGTTTCAATGTGCAGTATGATGCATCTATTTGGTCAAGAGTTTAAGTGTATTATTTTAGGTGCAGGTTCTACACAGAGTAAAGACGGCTATGTTTTGTGAATTCTGTATTTAAACTATCTTAAGTTGCCTAAGTGCTGAAGTGATGGGAGCTGTTTAGGAACCCATCAATGTATTGCTGTCACCTTCTCAAGAGCTCTCTAATGGCCTGATCCTGTGTGGTGCTCATTACCCTCAAAAACTATCCGTAACGATGAGATGGAGCTACAAAATTGTGGAATAGTCTCCCAGTGGAAGTGGTGGAAGCTCCATTGCTTGAGTCACTTTAAATTCAATGAAGAAATGAAAAATATTGTCGAGCAGTGGCAGGTAGCCTCTTCATACTATAGTTGCCACCAGAGACCATGATAATGCCTTATTTTATCCCCCCCCCCCCACTATAACTTTTTTGCTTGAAAAATTTGGCCTGATAATTGCCAGGTATACTCTGAAAGCCAAAGAGAATGGTTTTTGAAAAAGTCATTCACCTTTCTGGCTCATTTTCCTCACCTGTAAAATGCTGCTAATACTTGAAAGCACTATATAAATGCTAAGAATTATTATGTTATGAACTAAGGACGTTCCATTACTGGGCAATGTAGACCTAGTAGTTTGTTGAGATTAGTGTAAGCCCTAGTTACGTCCACTCATTCAGTCCTTCTCTCCTGATGTGCCCAGTCACCATGTAATAAAATCCGTCACACTTTGTTTTAAAGGTTACATTTTATAAATAGTTAATTGGTTAGATGTTTGTTTAAACAGTTAATCAATTGTTATAGATTCCAACAGGTCAATAGATTGGTTCTAACTATCTCTAACACCTTCTAGTAATGTGCGTAGAAACCAGGCTGGTCTGAGAACATTCATTCTGTACTCTTTTACTTCTGTACAGTTACAACGCCAACCTTATTGGAACTTTTTTCTTTCTGCATGCAATCATAACATTCTATTTCCGTTGCTAACCCTGCAGTTTTGGATCCCTGAACTTTTGACTTTGAAAGCTGCATTTTGATTTGGATGTAAAGCACCTGCTATTTAGAGTGACACTTAAATCCATAATGAAAATTCAGTCCTAATCATCAAAGGAAAGTGAGAGTTAAGTTAGTGCATGTCCTGTGTATCCTCTTTCCCTGCTGCTCATCCACAGAAAATAAATCACAGTGGATGTCATTGCATCTCCTATTTTTTGTTTAAATGGTTAGTGTGGGCAGTGAGTCAGTCAGTGATTTTGGAAATCCCATGTGAATACTAAAAAACATATATTTTTTTATAGTCAATTAAAATGTTTTGATGAATACAACCTCCCCTCCCCCCACACTTTTTTAAAAAAGTCATAAGAAATCTATGGGTCTGATTTCACCACTGTGGCATTCCAGTTCTCTGCTCATGTGACTCCACTGAAATCACTGGAATTATATGTATGTAAGAGTGCAGGAACTCAACAGGCCATTGAAATCAATGAAGTGACACAAGACTGAAGCTGGAGTAACACAGTGAGGAGCCAGACTCTGTGTGAACAACTGTAAGCTTTTCACAGTAAAAGACAATGCAAAGGAGACTGTTAGGATATAGATATTCAGGCCTGTCTGTAAAGGCCTATACTCTAAGAATGTAGGTATATGTTTATCATTTAGCTAGTAATAGAGGTATACAAGAAAGAATCTGTGTAAGGGCCTTCTCTCACTGTGACAGTCTGTTCTTAGGCCAATGCCTTTGGCTAAGCAGCAGAGGCAGCCATAAGCTGGGAAGCGAACGGTCACATCCTCGCATTCCAAACTAGTCAATATGGGGCTGTGAGGAAGGTGATCCGATCTATCACCTCCAGAGAAAGGGAAGAGCCTAGAAGATGTAAAAGGAAATTTAGGTTGATAGTTTTCTGTCTGGTAAGTACTCACTTATCAATAGACACAGTTGGGAAACCCTTATGTCTTTATAGATGTAGTTGTGAAATCCTCACTTCTGTATTGTTTTGTCATTATAGTTCCCACTTTGCTATTGTTTATTGGCATGGTCTCTGTCTGGTTCTGTGATTGTTTCTGTCTGCTGTATAATTAATTTTGCTGGGTGTAAACTAATTAAGGTGGTGGGATATAATTGGTTAGCTAATCATGTTACAATATGTTAGGATTGGTTAGTTAAATTTCAGTAGAATGATTGGTTAAGGTATAGCTAAGAATATTACTACATAAATTAGGGGCAAACCGGAAGTAAGTTGGGATTCGAAAATAAGGAAAAAGGAACTTGGATTTAAGCTTGCTGGAAGTTCACCCCAATAAACATCGAATTGTTTGCACCTTCGGACTTCGGGTATTGTTGCTCTCTGTTCATGTGAGAAGGACCAGGGAAGTGGGAGAGTGAAGGAATAAGCTCTCTAACAGAGACAATGCAATACACACTGTATTGCTACTCAAAGTGAAACAACACAATCCAAAACGTCCATGGAGCACTCAAAGGTCCAGAAGCAAGTATGCTGTCCAGAAAGTCATTGGTCTTGGGTTTCTTCAGATAGGAGATCGATAAGTGGATCCCAGATTTTCTGCGTACCACCTGAAAGTTGCCCTTGAAATGAGCAATATAAAATGTCCAAAGACATGAGTGGAAGTCCACAGCTCAAGTAAAAACACCCAGTTTTGTCCAATTTAACAAGACAGCTTTTCAAAGGCCACCCCACCTTAGAAGTTCTGAGTACCTTCAGCCCTCACTGATCCTCAAGTGATGCTCAGCACCCTAGAGTTGTTTTCCCAGTACATCTCCAAAAAGACCTAACACAGACCTGATCCACAGAAAAGCGGTAAAAGTGATTTTACAAACGTGGGACAGAGGGCTGCTATGATGCCACAAGGAAAAATTAATGGGAAGATTTTAAAAGGCACAAATAGGAATTAGGCATCCAGGACCCCTTGAGTTGAACCACTATTGGGCACCTAACTGCCCTTTATATCTTTGAAAAATCTCCCCCTAAAAGCCTAAGCTATTTAAATTGGAAAGGAAAAGAGGGAAGGGAAAGCTCATAAAGGTCTATAAGATAATGACTGGTATAGAGAAGCATGATCTCATGGTTCAGACACTGCCTGGGAACTCGGAAACGTAACCCAAAGTCATTTGAAATCAATGGGAAGACTTCCATTGACTTATATGGGCCATGGATCAGTGCCCAGGAAATCTCTATTCAGTTCCCAGCTCTACCAGACTCGAATCAATCTATAAAATAAAATACGTCCTTTCTTCCACCCTTTGTCAGTCTTATCTATTGACATTACAAGCTCTTGCAGTCAGAGATTTTTCATGTAGCACAATGTATGGATATTTAGTACCAATTCAGGAAAGAATTTAAGTATGTGCTTGAGTGCTGTCCAGAATATTTGCCTGAATCTTAGATTCATAGAGTTTAAGGTCAGAAGGAACCATTAGATCAGCTAGTCCAACCTCCTGCGTATCACAGGCCATTGCATTTCACCCAGTTACCCCTGTATTGACCCCATAACTTGTGTTTGGCTAAAGTATAACTTCCTGACAGGCATCTGGTGTTGAGTTGAAGGCCTCAAGATACAGAGAATCCACCACTTTGCTTGGTAGCTTGTTCCAATTGTTAATCTCACACTCTGTTTTTTTTTTAAAAAAAAATTGTGCCTAATTTCTAATCTGAATTTGTCTGGCTTCGGCTCCCAGCCCTTGGTTCTTCTTGTGCCTATGTCCACTACAGTCATTATGCTCTTCTCAGCTGGATTAAACAGGGCTAGTACCACTATTTTCTGCCCAGGAAAGTACTTATACCAGTGGCTTTCAAACTTTAGCAACCCGAGCACTCCCATTTTGATTTAAATTTTTTGGGGACCCCCCCCAAACCCCCCTGCTCACCCCTTGCCCGCCCCCCTTGCCCGCCCCTTCCCCCGATGCCATGTCCCTACCCTGCCCCTTCTCTGTGGCCCTGCCCCTGTTCACTCCATCCCCCCTCCTTCCATCGCTCGCTCTCCCCCAACCCTCCCTTACTTTCACCAGGCTGGGGCAGGGGGTTGTGGTGCGGGCTCTGGGAGGGAGTTTGGGTGTGGGGTGCAGGTTCTGGGCTGGGGCAGGGGGTTGCGGTACGGGAGGGGGTGAGGGGTGCGGGCTCTGGGAGGGAGTTTGGGTGTGGGGTGCAGGCTCTGGGCTGGGGCAGGGGGTTGCAGTGCAGGAGTGGGTGAGGGGTGTGGGCTCTGGCTGGGCAGCACTTACCTCGGGCGGCTCCTGAAAGTGACTGGCACATCCCTCTGGCAGCAGCTCCTAGATATGGGGGGGGGGCAGGGGCCAGGGGATCTCTATGTGCTGCCCCTGCCTGCAGGCATCGCCCTTGCAGCTCCCATTGGCCGCAGTTCCCAGCCAATGGGAGTTGCGGAGTCGGTGCTTGGGAGGGGGCAGTGCACGGAGCACAGGCGCTGACTTTCCTAAGTGCTGGGGGGTGCTCGAGCTCTGCCCCAGGTCCCGCCTCCACTTGACCCCTTCCCCCAAGGCCCTGCCCCCACCCTGCCTCTTTCCGCCCCTGCTGCACCCCCCCACCCCTCCTCTTCCCATCCAGTTCCGCCCCCTCCCCTGAGCACTGCATCCTTGCTTCTCCCCCACAAGCCTCCTGCATGCCATGAAACAGCTGATTGCGGCAGGCAGGAGGCACGGGGAGGGAGGGGGAGGTACTGATCCACGGGGCCCGCTGGCGGGTGGGAGGTGCTGGGGTGGGAGGAGGGGAACTGATGGGGGGCTGCTGGGGGGTGCTCAGCATCCACCATTTTTTCTCTGTGGGTGCTCCAGTCCCGGAACACCCACAGAGTCAGTGTCTATGGCACAGAGAGCTACTGGCCCACCCCCCCCAGGGGTCAGAGGGACATGCTGGCTGCTTCTGGGAGCAGCACAGAGCCAGGGCAGGTAGCAAGCCTGTTCCACGGCATGCAGGAGGCTCCCGGAGGGAGAGGGAAGGAGGAGAGGTCTGCAGAACCCAGTTTCAGAAATGCTGACTTAAACACTTTAATCAAGTGACCTCTCTCTCTTCTTTTTGATAAACTAACAGATTGAGTCTCAGTTGGGGCATCTAAGTGCTACTGTAATGCAAATAAAGTAGTAGTATGATTTGTTAGGTGTCTAGTGTGTGCTTAGTGGTACTATATGTAGAAAAAGACTGTCCCTGTCCAAACTGGTTTATAATCTAAACAGAAAATCCTTGTTTGTAAAGTAGTTTGCAATATGTACAGTGCTATGTAAGTGTTTAAGTTTGATCAAATAGTCAGTTGGGAGCAGACTCTGTTTCCTGTTTCTGATGAATGAGGGAGTATTTGGTCAAATAAAAGACAACCCCTATAAACCATCTACCAGATTTTACAGAGGGTAAACTGCACAGGGAATGAATTTTCAGTGCCTCGCAAACGGGGCTGTGATCGTGTTTGGGGTCACTGGTCGTTAACATACTACCCATCACTTTTATTTAACCTGTGGTGCGCTCTGCCGTAGAATGTTAGAGAATTTAATAAGATTTTAAAAGCAAGGATTAGACACATTATTATGAGTACAGTATCTGCTGCAACACTGGCTGTGATAAAATTTCAAGGGCCATCAGTCCTCATGTTTCAAAGCATAAATTTATCATCAGCTGGAGTAATGGAGCAGATTCCTCAGTGGAATAACAAGTTACTGCTGAATGCTCTGTCACTCAGCCATACCTTCTCCTGGTGATGACTCTAGAAAGAAATCACCTGTCTTTATCCCAGGGCAGTAGCTCAACCCCTCTTTATAATGCATCCAGTTAGCTCGCAGATGGGACTATGTCCTTAAGCTGGCTGAGACCCGCATTCAGCATTACCCCCAAAAAACTCATTTTGCTTTCTGTCTCAGCCTGGTCTCAGTCTAGGGATACCTCTTTGTGGGGTCCCTTCCAGGGGGCATCAAGTGACTGCCCCAACCTCTCTTCTGGTCCTGTTCCGTAGTAGGGTTGCCAACTGTCTAATCACACAAACCCAAACACCCTTGCCCTGCCCTCTTCCCCTGAGGCCCTGCCACTTCTCCGAGGTCCCGCCCCACTCACTCCATCCCCCCTCCCTCTGTCTCGCGCTCTCCCCCACCCTCACTCACTCTCACCAGGCTGGGGTAGGGAGTTGGGTTGTGGGAGGGGGTGTGGACTCTGGGCTGGGACCGAAGGGTTTGGAGTGTGGGAGGGGGCTCCAGGCTGTGTCTGGGACAGGGGGTTGGGGTTCAGGAGGGGGGTGTGGGGTGCAAGCTCTGGGAGGGAGTTTGGGTGCAGCAGGGGGCTCCGGGCTGGGGCAGGGAATTGGGGTGTTGGAGGGAGGGAGTGAGGGGTGCGGGCTCTGGGAGGGAGTTTGGGTGTGGGAGGGGGCTCTGTGCTGAGGTGGGGGGGTGTGGGTTCTAGAAGGGGGTTGGGGTGCAGGAGGGGGTGTGGGTTCTGGGAGGGAGTTTGGGTATGGGAGGGAGCTTGGGCTGGGGCAGGGGGTAGGGGTTCAGGAGGGGGTTTGGGGTGCTGGCTCCAGGAGGGGGGCTCAGGGCTGGGGCATTGAGGCAGGAGGGGGTGAGGGGTGTAGTCTCCAGCCAGGTGGCGCATACGTAGGGTGGCTCCCGGGCAGTGGTGCAGCAGGGCTAAGGCAGGCACCTTGCCTGCCCTGGCCTTGTACTGCTCCTGGAAGTGGCTGGCACGTCCTTGCAACCCCTGGGGAGGTTCTGGGGGTTCTGGGTGCTGCCCCTGCCTGCAGGCACCGCCCTCGCTTCTGGGAGTGGTGTGGGGCCTTTAGCAGCCTAAAATCTCCTGGATTGGCTTCAGTAGCCTCCAGGAGATAGATCCCGATTCTGGGAGACTCCTGGCGAACCTGGGAGGGTTGGCAACCCTACTCCCTTGCTCCACTCCTGACTCCTCGCCCAGCCTCTGTTCCACAGACCCTTTTTCAGCTGACTTGCTTGGCTCCTCCTCAGTGTGGCTCATTGACCCTGACTCCAAACTGATGTGACACTGGTATGGACTGCTGCTTCTGGCCTTGTCCCTCAGGACTGAACTCAGACCAGATTCTCAAACCCTCTCCATTCCAGGCCCCAACCTCTACCCATGCCACTTTAGCCAGTGTCCTGAGACTCATGGTGAATCCCCCTTGTAGAGTGTTTCATTAGGACAGGGCACTTTTAAGCCTCATCTCAAGTTCTGCCCCATGGTTGCGTCAGAATTCCTGTAAACCAGTTTATTCATCTCCCAATATTTCTTCTCCAAGCCTCACTCAACTTTGGGGGAAGAAGTCAAACTTCACGCACTTGATGTGGCAAGGGCATTGTCCATTTACCCTGACATAACAAAAAACATGCAGGGACATACCTAGGTTGTTTGTGTTCTTTGCAGAGTGGATTAAGGGTCAGGCGATATCTACTCAGAGGTTATTTAAGTGGGTCTCCAACTGTATAAGAACATGTTTTGAGTTAGGATTAGATCTATCTAGACACATTCTACTAGAGCTCAGACAGTCTCCACTGCCTGTATGAAGAATATCCCTATTTTTGAAATCTGTAGAACAGCTACATGGAGCTCAGTCCATGCCTGTACAAGACACTATTCTTTAGTAGTACAAGACACTGAATGCCCATTTTGGTAGGGCTCTTCTGCAATTGGTGCTTAAGTAGGACTCTGGCTACCCACTCCAAGCGAACAGATAACTGCGTGTTAGTCACCCAGAGTGGAATCCATGTGGACTCCCATTCCAAGAAGACAGAATGGTTATTTACCTTACATCAACTATGGTTCTTCATGATGTGTTGTCCACATGGATTTTACAACCCACAATCCTTCCCTACCAGTACAGAGTCCAACTCCTCTGCGATTCTGTATTGGGGAAAGAATTGAGGGATAGTTGGGCCTTTATGCCCTTGAGTGGGCAGTGGTCTGAGGACATCTAGAGCACTATCCAAAAGAATCTGATCTCTCATGAATGGGGCACATGCACACCATAAATGGAATCCATGTGGACAACGCATTTTGAAGAACCAGTTACTATATTGTAAGTAACCATTCTTTCCTGAATTGAAAGCAAAGCCTTTTACAGACTCCTTATCAATGTAGTCATTTCTTAAGTTCCATGCAGCAACACTAAACCTTTCCTAAAGTCTCTTGTAAATAAAATGCATTCTCCTCAAAGTGAAGGTGGGAGGAGGGAAGGGGGAATTTGGGCTTGGAGAATGAAATTACCTGAGCTGAAATTTGGCCAGGACATCTTCGATAAAGTGAATGTTTTGTCATCTAAATTTAAATAAGAATGTGGCTGTAGAAGCCCCTGAAATCTCTGTGCCCAGCTGTCAGATGTGGTCACTTAAACTGATTACTTTTAAAAAACTGGTCCCCTTGTGTAAAGATCTAAGAGGCCTGCTTTACCAGCTGTGTTTTGCTCAACCTGTCCGAGAGTGTCAATAATATTAGCTTCTTTAACAGCTCTTAGCTGTTTCACAAAAATCAGCATTTTCCCATGTGGAAATAAATCAGTGAGGACTGAACAGTGCCCTCCGTTATGCATGCATTAATAACAGTTGTGGAAATCAATCTGAAGGCAGAATTTGGCCCTAAATGAACAATATTGCCATCTATTATGTAAAATGTAAAAATTTACAAACTTACTATTACAACAAAAATCATACATATAAAATTTAATTAGAGTTAAATTCACATAAAAATGAAAGGGACACAGTCAGACCCCAAATTTAGGTTGCGTATAAAGCAACAATACCAAAAACCTAAATCTGACTATAAATAGAAATGCTTATTACATGAACATAAAAAAATAAGATTTTAAAGATTCTCAAGTTCTGTAGTAGTGTTTGATGAGAACCAGAAGAGAAAATAATTAAAAACAGACTAGCTTAGATAAGCTACTGTCTAAATTGAGTGAAATGTAAACTGAACAATGATAATCAGTTTTGTTTGTATTGTTATTAGTAATACACAAAAGGAAAATTTTTTTAAATGGTTTTTATTTTGTCCCTTTTATAGTCATCCTGAATCTGGTTTTACAATGTCCTGCTCTGCTTTACTTTGTTCTTTTACATTTTTTCTTTACGCGATAGATTAATATAGCTAAGATGATGAACACTTGGCATTTCTGAAACAGGAAAGGAGGATGACATAAGCCATTAATGACATAACTCAGTATTCTGGGATCAAACAGCATGCTTAAATGTGAGATATGATCAGTGGCACACTCCAATCTTTTTGAAATGTACAGTACAGTATGTGGACAGAGGATTATGCTGCCACTGGTGTGGGGTGGAGGTAGGATATTATAATTTCACAATAAATGCAAAAAATTAAGTTAGTGAACACTGTTCTACAACAGGACAAGATCTTTACAATATTTGCCTTTCATCAGCTGACTCAGTCTCCAGTGTATTGGAAAGTTTCAACTATCACATACTGCTGGTAACCTGGACAGATGAGGAATCTGTGGCTGAGTGCTTGAAAGCGTTGACTTCACACAACTTTTTACATCCTGGTAATTCTTGATCTGCTAGAATCTTGATGGCAATTGTCCACAACATTTGGGCTTCAGTCCAGCTCTGAGTTTTCTCTTTCTCCTGTTAATTTGGAAGAATGTCCTTTTTCTCAAAGCATCATTTGGGAGCGTCATTCTCTGCCTGTATATGGAGTTAATGTTCTGCTTCCAACTTTAAATTGCTCAGTCTTGCACTTTTAAAGTGATGTGATTTGCCTGTAACACCTACAGCTAGGTAGACCAGTACCTTTTCAAGCAAGGGTTCTGCCCTGTATTTTCCTTTCAGTTTCTTCAGGAAACTTTCTCTTTGTGCTTTGGATTTAAGAGAGACCTCCGTTTAGGTATGTAATCTGAACTCCTGCTCATCCAGTTAGCCACGTACCTGCTGCTGTATGTTTAGGTATGACCAGGTAGAATGTATCAGGTGTGTCCTAACATTGCGGAATTCCATTGGAATGTTAAGGGACAACAGGTGCAATGCAGCAGGGGTTCTCAACCTTTCTCTTTCTGAGCCCCTCCCTCTCCCCCCCCCCCAACACGCTATAAAAACTCCACGGCCCACCTGTGCCACAATAGCTGGTTTTCTACATGTAAAAGCCAGGGCCAGCGTTAGGGGGTAGCAAGCAGGGCAACTGCATGGGGCCCCAAGCCACTGAGGCACCCCCATGGAGTTGCATTGCTCAGGCTTTGGCTTCAGCCCTGGGTGGTGGGGCTCAGGGCCCTGGGCTTCAGCCCTGTGCAGTGGGGCTTTGGCTTTCTGCCCTGGGCCGCAGCGAGTCTAATGCTGGCCCTGCTAGGCAGCCCCCCCTGAAACCTGCTCATGGAACCCCCTGGTTGAGAACCACTGCAATGGAGGGCCGTCAGCAGAAAGATTTAGTGAGGTCACTCTTGCATCTAGCACCTGTGGCCACCTGGTTCCACTTACATCCAGTAGAAACATCTATTTAAAAGGATAAGGTGAAAAGCTATGCTGGTTCATCTTATTCTCAGGAAAATCTGAAAATGTATGAAATATGGAGAGTTTTCCAGTGGTAGACTTTCTCTTACCCATGCATCACAGGCTTCTGCTTTAGGCCTTATCTTCTCCATCCAGATATCACTGGAACAACAGACAGAACCCAGGAACAATGCAACTGTTTAGATACTTGGAGGAAAGGAAGAGAGGGGAAGAAAAGGCTGCAAAAGAGTGGATGTGGATGTTGTGAGTTTAAAGAAAAACGATGGTACACATTCATGGAGGGTTTCAAAAATCAGAAGATGAGTCTGAAAACACACTCGCATATATATATTTTGGGGAGAAACATCAATATGGTATTATACTGAGTACAATTTATTTGCACCAATAAAATCCATGCTCTTTGCCTTATCCACTTTCACAAGTGATGTAAATAGAATTGTGTGTGTGTATTAAATGTAACATGCTCATATTTTTATGCACAAACCTCAATACTATATACTAATCTACAGGCAGACATTTATTTGTGCCAGCAATGCCCCTCTGCCATGTACATTGGTCAAACTGGACAGTCTCTACGTAAAAGAATAAATGGACACAAATCAGATGTCAAGAATTATAACATAAACCAGTCGGAGAACACTTCAATCTCTCTGGTCACGCGATTACAGACATGAAAGTTGCAATATTACAACAGAAAAACTTCAAAACCAGACTCCAGCGAGAGACTGCTGAATTGGAATTCATTTGCAAATTGGATACAATTAACTTAGGCTTGAATAGAGACTGGGAGTGGCTAAGTCATTATGCAAGGTAACCTATTTCCCCTTGTTTTTTCCTACTCTCCCCACCCCCCCTTCCTCAGACATTCTTGTTAAACCCTAGATTTGTGCTGGCAATGGCCTACCTTGATTATCATACACATTGTAAGGAGAGTGATCACTTTACATAAGCTATTAACAGCAGGAGAGTGGGGCGGGGGGAGAGAAAACCTTTTGTAGTGATAAACAGCCATTTGTTCATGGTTTGTGTGTATAAAAACATCTTCTGTGTTTTCCACAGTATGCATCCGATGAAGTGAGCTGTAGCTCATGAAAGCTTATGCTCAAATAAATTGGTTAGTCTCTAAGGTGCCGCAAGTGCTCCTTTTCTTTTTGCGACTACAGACTAACACGGCTGTTACTCTGAAACCATTTATTTCACAGTTATTCTCTTATTCCTTTCAGAAGGCAATCAATCACCTTGTATTCCTTTCACTTCCCCGATTAACTATAGGCATCAGAGTGTCTCTCTGTATAAAGAATGACAATCACAGGAGCTTTCTCCGCTGTAATAACATCGAAGAATTCCATGCAGAGCCACTTTTTCCAAATGAGAAAGTGGTGGAAGCTTGAGACTTTTAATACTAAACTGAACAAAGCGCTAGAGAATGCAGTGCAAGGAACGATTCTTCATTGGCAGGGAAAAGGATGTGATGCACAGGTTGCTTTTCATTCTCGAAAGTCTCTTTAGTGTTATGCTGCTATTAAAGGGATTGTACACATTGAAATATATGCTGCTGGTGTAATTCATTCTCCATGACCTTGCATCTGGTTTAGATATTTACACCTGTGCAAAGTAAGTACAAAATGCAAGCAAATCAGAATTTTCCACTCACAGTGGTAGTATTATGCAAACTTTTTCAGAAAGCAACCCTTGAAAGAGTCCCTAACTAGTACCTCTTTTCTGTTTCTCTGTAATATATGTGGTATTTATCAGAAAGCATGAAGATGGGGGTATGTTAAAGGTTTTAATAGCACTCATTTGGGATAAGCAGCATAATTCACGCATAGCTTTCCCACTCATCAATAATGTGTCTATCCAAACTTTATGCAGATTAAACCTATATCTCATATCACACTAGCATGCTTTAACTCTTTCTCTAACAGTTATTCCTGCAGTAAAGCAGAGGTGGGTAAAGTTATTGCTATATAGGGCCTGATCCTGCAAACACTTACACATGTGCTTAAGTGTTTGCAAGGTTGGGGGCCATAACTTCTTATACAATCACTCAGTAAAAATACACTCTTTGGGTGATCCCTAATGTGAGTTTCTTTTAGGGATGACTCCATAACTCGTGACTGGCATAGGAGAGTGGTGACATTGCTGGCTGGTGCATAATCATCCTCTCCTATTTTATAAACAAATGACATGGGCCACATGCAGCAGATTATTATTTCCAGGTGTACAATGGACACATTATTGGTAAAGGGTAAAATGATATTAACACTTCCCTCCCTCCCAGAGGTGTTATGAAATTTAATGTTTGTAAAGCACTTTTAGATCCTTGGTAGAAAGGATTATGGAAGTGCTGGTATGTTAGATAAAATATTAAGCTGGGTTTCCTTTCTCATGCTCCATCACAAAAAGAAGAGAGGACTATGAAACTCACTATACTTTGGGCACAAGGAACAGTGGTATGCCAGCAGCAGAAACCTCCCTCCCTCCATACCCAACCACAACTAAGGCACTAGTAATAAAGGTGAGGGGAGAGATAGATGTGATTGTGGTCAATTAGACTTCAAGAACACAGCACCCTTCAAACTTCTAAGGATTAGGAAATGGAATCTTTGCTCAGAGCTCCAATAGTGTCCAAGAAAGGACCCAGAGAGCAACTAATTTGCAATGCAAAACCTTACAATTTCATTGGAATGCTTTGTATGATTATTGTAGAAATATGGGTCAAATTGCTTCTTTGGGCCAATGATTCCCTTTGTATAGACATATAGGTACAACTTCCAGAACAGTTAGGTGCTACTGTAATAAAGATGAAAAATATATATTTAATTTGCTACAGGTCATCAGGACCTTAAATAGGAGGCAGACAGAGATACCACTGAGGCCCAGAGACACAACCAGTTCTCCTGCAGAAGCCACCAGTGGGTGTCCTCCTGCACCTGTGAAGAAGGAGAACAAAGCAGAGAAAAGGTAGTGGGCTGCAGGCTCTCTGGGGCTGTGCTGAGGGAGAGGGACAGGGAGGATGGTGAGCTGCAAGGAGCTCCAGCTGTTGCTGAGGCAGAGAACAGGGCAGCATCTCCTCTAAGAGATGTCCGGAGCCCTGAGCTTCCTCCCCAGCACTTCCCCTGGGGTGCAGCATTGCTCCCCCTGCCCCTGTACCAGGGGGATGATGGGGAGGGGAGTGAGAGGACAACTGGAAGAATAGAGCAGGGTTGGACCTGACTCACTGTCCCCAAAGGATTTGAGAGTTGGAGGGCTAGTAGGGAGGAAGACGGGGTTCTGGACCTGGGGGTGTGGGAACACCCCCTGGCTTGAAGGTAGTAATAACAAAGAAATATATGCAAAAAGAAAAGGAGTACTAGTGGCACCTTAGGGACTAACCAATTTATTTGCGCATAAGCTGTCGTGAGCTACAGCTCACTTCATCGAAAGCTTATGCTCAAATAAATTGGTTAGTCGCTAAGGTGCCACAAGTACTCCTTTTCTTTTTGTGAATACAGACTAACACGGCTGCTACTCTGAAACGAAATATATGGTTTCCATTTCCAGCACCCCCTCTATAACAATTGTTCCAGCACCTCTGGAGGGAGGAGTGGGTGCGGTGCACCCCCCAGGCCGGGAGGGGGACGGAAAGGGGGGGTGCCCTGGTTCACTGCAGGCCCCCAGGCTGGAAAGGGGGGGGTACCGGCTCCCTGCGCCCCCCAGGCCAGGAGAGGGACGGGATGGGGGGGGTCCCAGCTCCCTGCGCCCCCCGGGCCGGGAAGAGGATGGAAGGAGGGGGGGTCCCGGCTCCCTGCGCCCCCCAGCAGTAGGGGACTCCCAGGTGCTGGGGGGGGGGACTCCTTCCATTGGCTCCTTTGCGCCAGGCATCGTCATAAATGCTGGTCCCCAGGCGCCACCGGCCGCCCCCTTTAGGGCCGCCGCCAGCCTCCTCGCCGGCCGGGGGGTGGGTGGCTCTGGTGGGCCGGGCCGTCCAGCCCCCAGGCTCTGCTCCCTCCCTCCCCGGGCTGGCTCCGCGGCGCGCTCCGCGGGGCCCCATCGCTGCAGGGGGGGTGGGGGAAGCCTCCGGCTGAATGGTCCCCGCTGCCACCATGAACCAGGCCCCGGCCCCCAGCGGCTCCGAACAGCCCGGCCGCGATGCCCGCCCCGCGGCCGCCAGCCAGCCGGCCTCCGGCAGAGGGATGCCGCCGCCGCCCCGTCTGCCCCAGCTCATCCACAAGTAAGAGGCGCGCCGGGGACTCCCCGGCTGGGCGCCGGAGCGGGGTCAAACTTCGCTCTCCGCTGCCGCTGCCCTTCCCCTTCCCTCTCTGCGCCGTGCCGACGGCTCGCACTGACAGCGAAGCGCACTGGGGGGGTCTGCGTGCAGCCTCTCGCTCCCGACTGACTGCTCTTTCTAGCCGGGTTGCTTTGGCAGGTCTGGCGCCTGCAAATCCTTAAGGGTCCCTGTAGCTAAGTGTTTTCAACGGCGATCGCTGTTTTCCACTCTCCTAATTTAGGTACCGGCAGGAAGCAAATGCCACCCTCTGGGCCGTAGGCAAAGCCCCAGGACAAGCCATATTCAATTCTGTTCCTCCGGTTGACATGCCGTCATCCCTCCAAAGATCAGCACCGCTCCCGTTTAACAGCCAGGTTAAGTTTTACTCCTGGTGCTCGGCTGAGTTTCCTTTCAAACAGGGGCTCCAACGCCCACATATGTTCAGCGTATTGGGTCCGTTATAATCCTTTTCACTTCGTGCTAGATTTTCGGATTGTATTTGGACGCTTCTGAAATGTTTTTGCTTTTGTGGCTGTTGTTATTTGTCGTTGCGTTCAGCACAATTCATAAAGGAAAAAGTTGTTTTCGCACGAGTTGTAAAAGGGATAGTCACCAGGCCTACAATGAGCGGAGTCAGTATAGTGCCGGTACAGACAAGAAATACGAATAGTTAGGAAAATTTACCAATCCCATGCATAAAAGACTCTCTCTCGCCCTTATGGGTGTAATGATGGTAATAAAAAACCCCTATCGATATTTTACTTTTTTACTCTCCCACCCAAAAGGGGAAGAAATACCCCTGACACATACAGTTGCTTAAGAGTGATACCTGTTTTCTGCTGGGTTAAACCAGAGGGTTAAAGACTAACTAAATGCACTGTAATTAGTACATGAAGTATGAATACTGTATAGAAATGGATACTGTATTGATATAAGGTAATTGCATGTTCTGTATCTAATTTTTGTTTTTTTGCTCTGGTCATACCTTTATGTTAAAAAAAAAAAATCCGGACTTGTATTTTGGCAGTAAAAAAATACACTAGTAAATATCGATTTGGGAAGTGTTAGATTAGTACCCTCTTGTTTTAAGATCTGCTGTTTGCTTTGTTGATTAGAAAAGAGGTTGAGTGTTAAGCAATTTTGACATAATGGTCCAGGCCACAACAAGTATTAAGTTCTTGTGTTCAGTTGTCAAGTAAATCTCTGGTGTGATCAAACAAAGCCGGAGTCACTGTAAAGTAATACTAGCCTACTAGTTAAACTTGATAATTGTAGAACTTTATCAGTAAGTGAACATATTTCCTTTAAGTTATCAATTTTCTTTAAATATTACTATATGGCTAAGATTAAGTCTACAGAGCAAACACTCTCAACCTCCTTCCCCAACATATTCAACAGAACAATGTTTATTATAAACAGACATATGGAACACTATTTTAAGATGAACATCTGTGTATTTAATTGAATTTTAAAATGTGTACGAAAGCAGACTCTCCAAGATGTCTCTTTAGTTTGTGGTACTAAAAGTCAACAGTGTTTTTTGAAGCAGGCTGCATAATTTTATATATGAAACTTTCCCATATTTGGTATATGTGTTCAGGCCAATTATTCTTATAGAAACTGAACTTCAGTTTGAAATATTAGTGTGTATAATATACAGAAATATAGTATTTATATAATATTAGTATCATATAGTTCAGCTGGGTAACGGAAGAGCTACTATATACATAAATTGTAATCCTGCCACAAACCACTTTTTTGTTCCTAAACCATCACAAAGTCTGTCTGAACTTTTAAATGACAGTCTCTAAAGATGGCCCTGATATCTTATTGTTTATCAAGATTTTATATGTCACATAACACAAAAGTTAGTGAGGTGAAGACGTCAAGGTGTTTCATGACTATCCTTCTGGTTTTTGTTTAATACTAGGAAGTACGTGATGGTACAATGCCATCACATTTTTGATAATCGCTTCTGACGGCAAATTCTGGGTAAAAATTGAAATGTGAGTCTCCCTTCAAGTCTATCTTTAAGAAGACAATTTAAAGAACGCGGTGTGCGTCAACTGTTCTGTATCAAGGCAACATGGCGTAAAATGGCAAATGTCGAACATCTATCTAAGGCACTGCAACTTGATCGCATTATTTTGTAACTGTGCTCCATAATTTAATCTGTGCTTCCATCTTTACATTTTAGTTGGTGCACTCCCACACGAAGTATATTAAGTAGGAAATAATGGCAAATTGTATTTTGTTCCATGAGGAATATTTGGAAATTAATTTTATAACCCAAATATTTGATTCACATGTTGGTTATTTAAGATAACAAATATAATGGTACATCTTAAAAATGCTGTATCAAATTAGCTTTTTAATGCAAATGAAATGAAATGTAAATTAGGACAGATATTATGATCCTCAAAACAAGATGCCTTAAAACAAGAAAATGGTCATTTGTTATTCTTTGCAGGAAAGAGACTTGCTGATTCATAACTAGAAAAGTTCACTGCTTATAGGAATTTTTCTTTTCCTCAAACAAGTTCTTCATTTCTTGGTTGCCTTTTTAAAACACTTGCTTAGCTTTTGTTTTTATTTTCCAAACCACAGTAAAAAAAACTAGCAGCTAATCTAGAAAGCCAACTTTCTAGTTAGCCTAATGCAGAATATATTTATTTTTATTACTGTTTTGGGGGGGTCTGTTTCCATTTTGTTACTTTTATTTATTAGATTTATTTTTAAGTGCTCTGGCTCCCCTGGTCCCCATAAAAGTGTTAGAAGCTATTGCAGTCTTTAGTGAAATAAAGATGGGATTATTGAAAATATTTTAAAATAACACTTTACAAGAGTAACTTGGTAACCATTTATTATAAACAGTCTGTTCGGCAATTTTGAGTAAAATTAATAGAAGTGGAAATTTGATACTTTGACACAAAGTATCTTTGTTAAACTCTTGCAATGTGAACATAATAAACTAACTTTCTTATTTCCAAGGATTTTTAAAAATGGTTCTCCATCCTAAATTCATAATATTTTCATAAAATGTAATTAAGGTATTTCAGGTTCCTTGCTGATACTAGACTGACTAATGAAATAAGATACATAGTACTATAGAGTTTGCTGTCTACAGTTGGTTGTATAATTCTAGGTCCTGAAAACATCATTGGTCTTGACTAATAAAGCACCTGAAAAGAGATTTATAGAAAGCTTAAAATTGCAAACATAAGCGTGATTTAGTTAGTTGCATTGGGAAACGACTTTTTATTCCATGGAAATAAAATATGGCTTTGAGGTCAACGCCATCGGATTATGAGATCAGTGTTGTGGGAGGAATGTATGGTGAACTGATATTATTTGGAAGATTAATTTTAAAAATGCAGATATTTGTATATAAAATAAATATGATAGCTAAGGAAAGGAAACAAGGAACATTCTAATATTACTAGCAATTATTAATGATGATTATTTTATTGTATTCTGTTTCTACTGTGATAGTGCCTCAGGACCACAAACAGAGATTAATGGCCTATTATACAAGGGAGTGTACAAACAAATAAATATTAGAAGCCTGTAAAATACCTAAAAGAGCTATTCTGTACATAATAATGTTAAGTAGCTGTTTGAACTTTTTTTCTTTTTTGCTAGAAAAGTTCACTTTTACAAAACACGTTTTATATTTTAGATGTTGCACCGCACAATTCAAAAGCAATTTTAGCCCCTGGTTCAGTGTTGTACTGTATCACCTGCTCTTAGGTTGTATGGGAATGCTTGAGAATCAAGAAGAAGCAAAAACTTGTACTGGTAAATCTTTGGCTTCCAAGATGCATGGTTCACTGCTGTGTAATAGAACAACTAGCTAGAAATAACTTTGAGAAAAGACTGATTAGCATTATTACCTTAAATATAAAGAGACTTCATGAAATGTGGGTTGAATTCTGTATTAAAAATCATAGTTAAAAAAAGCTGTGAGTAAATACACAGTTGAGGGCATTAATTGTAACTGAATGCATTGAAAATTTTAAATGATTAGTTGCACACTTGCAGTTTTAATAATTTGTCATGGATATAATAATATCTAGCTAAAATGGCGCGTTTTTGTAGCCTCCGCTAGATACTGTTGACATAGGCTCATTGCATCTGTTTTGCCATCTAAGACATCTAAAATAATGAGACAAAAACAAAGCAAATATTTTTTTCTAAGGGAAAATGTTACCTCACTGTCATGTTTTGAACTTTTTGGAAGGAAGATGAAATTTCCAACATCTGTGCCTAAGTGCTCATCAATTTAGACCAGTTTTAGGGATACACATATTGGTGCTGACCATTTTCAGAATTCCTTCCTTTACTCCCTACATCTTAAATAAGGAATCTAGTTGGGAGAAAAACAAGCACTGAAGGAAAACATACTGTGAGAGGAATTAGTATGTTCAAAGATCTAAGAGAGGCTTCCTTGCCTTATATCCTAAAATAGCTCTTGTTCCCAAATTAGGAAAAGGATAAATCTAACTAATCTGTTTTTAGTTGTTATTTTAAAAAAATAAACGTTAGCATCAAGTTTTCATATTGCTTACTGGGGTTTGGTTTTTTTGCTGATAAGTGTAACTTTTTTCAACTATAGGACTCTTTGGACTAGCTTGAGAGAGAAAATATTAAACATACGTCATTATATCCATTAGTCATGGCAAATAGCTTTTTACATATAGTGCATGCTTAGCTGCTATTTAACAATGGTACTTTAGGGGAAAAACTGTTTTTATTGTCTTTGTTCTTATAGATCTAGACTTTCCATATTTATATGCAGATATAAATGACAGTTTCAAAAAAAGGAGTTAATTTGATTCTTTACATTTCTCTTTCCCCCATCCAACAAAACCATCACAATGTAGTTAATGCCAATTATAACAATGTGATCGTCTTTGCTTTTTCCCTCAGTCCCAAATGAAAAAAAATTACCGTAGACTTCTTCACCAAGAAATATTAACACAAAACTGGAAAGGGAATATAAAAACTAGATCAAGCAAAACTGGCATTGTGGTGTTAAGCAGAGCTTTACTAAACTACATCATCTTAGTCCTCCCATCTGCTGTTTGTACGTTGTGTTTTTACATTCTGCAGGACCGGTAACTTGTATTTATCTGTGAAGTTTCTAGTGCATTACTGGTACTATATAAACAACGAGTCCCTTCTCAGACAATGCCTAGTATTCAATTCAGGACTCAAAATGTGGGTCACAAATAAAGCGCAAAATGAAAACTATTTCAAGAGTCACTTCAATTTGAAATCTGATTTTTTAATTTTTTTTTTTAACAAAATGAGTTAAAAGTCCTTTCAGGCACTACTGGTGCCCTGGAGTCCACCTGTCAGTGCTTGTGGCTTAGTTATAACTTCTTACTGAAAATATTTTTCTCTCCCCTGTGACTGTGTGGAATACTGTACATGGGAAACAGAGAAACTGACTATGCACGAGGTGCTGCCAAAGGCACAGAGTAAACTAACTGAAAAATAGAGATTTCTTTTTCTCTACTCTAGTCAATTTAAGTTTACTGCCAATAGTAGTTAACATATTTTCAGGCATAATGTGTGGGTTTTTTTTTTAAGTCGATGGCATTATTTTAATAATATAACTGTCTGAAACCAGGATTACAGAATTATTTTTTTTTTATCCAGGAATTTTCCTGTGGGCTACATAATAAAACTGAACAGAGTTTTGTCCTGAGATGAGCTCAACAGGTTTTAGGACTTGAGGAGGGAGCATTGAGATGGAGACAGAAGTGGAACACCAAGCAGAACTATGCTTTTTAATAAGCCTGAAAAAATCCCCCTGTGCACAAATATCCCATTGAGCCTAACTTTTATGATTAGTTATGGTCATTATCCAATTTTGGATGACCCTGCAAATATGGAAGTTGTTTGGTAGATTTTAATGCTGCTGAACTGCAGCTGGCCTGGATAGCAGGCAGTGCCCACAGTTACAGTGCTAGAGACTTCAGTGAAAAGTGAAATGAATCCATGTTTTAGGAGCAGGATAAGGAAATAATTAAAATAATTAGTGTTTTATGGAACACAACAAATAGGAGTGGATTCCTTCTTACGGTTACTAAATTGAGTGGATCTAGTTCTTTTTTTATTGGAAATTCAATACTGCTGTTCCCATCAGTGAGGAAGATGGGAAATGTTTGCCTTCGTTAAGCAGTCAGCTCTTGCTACAGGCATTGTGAATGCAAATGCTCAAAGCAGTAGATATGTATAAGCTTGCATATTGACGCTACCACTAAACGACTATACGACATTCTTATCTTTGTTCTTTCCTGTATAAAGAGCCAATGTATGTGGACAAATTCAGCCTTGATTCAGTATTGCAAGAATCCTTTCTAAGGAATTGTCAAAACAATAATTAGAAGTAGTTACTTTAAAGAAAATTAATATTACACTTTGTATGTATACAGGACAACACAGATGTATTTTGGGAGGGGAATGAATGGAGGCATTATTTGCAACAATCACTATACTGGACTGAAACATTTTATGCACTTTGCAAATATTACCTTGATTTTTTTTTTTATCCTAACAAATTCTTTTCATCTCTTTTCCAGCTAGACATTTTATCATGCTGTTCTCCCCCACCCCCTGAGTATATGTCCCCTGCTTTCGTCCACCTCATTCTTTGTAACATTTTGTACTTGATTTAAGGACACAGTTGATCTAGCCTCTGCCCCTGCTTTCTTTATATCACACTAATGACCTCTCAATGGGAAGCTGTCACTTTATGGTGTGGTAAAAACTAGCAATCCTGCCCTCTTGTATTGTGGAAACTTTTAATAGTTTGTTTGTTCTGGCATCAAGCACAGTCTATTTCACAAATTCCTCCTGCCTGTGATTAGAACAAATGCGAATTATGCGCATTTTGCTTCGTACTGCGGGAAACCGCTTAATGCTTTTGTAGTGTATTATTTGATTAGGGGGTCGATGTAATTATAATGCACAGAGGCTATTTTTTCATGGCAGACTTATTGCATAAAGAAGTTTAGACCATACGCAGACCATTAGATTAAAAGTTATTTTATCTTTAAACAACACCTATTAATCAGACCACATCCGTTTATCTCTTATAGTCAAAAGATTTCAAAGGGGCCAACTTTGTCATTTAGTTTTCCTTCCTAAGCATATTGTTAGGCCAACTAGGTTGACAAAGACTATGGGCCCAATGTTTAGTGATATTATGTGGACATATAAATTGCAGCATAACTGACATTTTTTCTGAATTTGCCACAAAACGGTGCTCCAAAATCTAAGCTATAATTTACACAAATAAAAACTTCTCGCCCTTATGGGTGGTTGTGAGGATAGCCACTAAAATGTAAAAGCTTGCAGAGATGTCTGCCTGAGTCTGCAGACAGCTTGCATCTGTAGCTCTAGGAGGAGTGAAAGGTTGACTTTCATCAGTGTGGTGTTAACTCTGCAGCCTATTGATAATTGAAATGGTAATATGGATAACTCTTTCACTGCTGATCCTTTTTAATAGATATACCCGGATTACATACTCCTTCCTCAGTTTAGGATGTCCTGCATATACTGAGAATGAGTGAAGTGGTGTGAGAAGAGGAATTTAACCCTCTTTCCCCTCACTCTGATTGCATTCTAGATGCAAAACCCCAGCTGTTCCCTACCTCTCTGTCAAAACCTCCGGCTTCTCCCCAAGATACCCACATTGCAGCCTTTTGTTTTCAGTCCAAAAAATATGCAGTATATCGAAACTTTGGTAGCAGCGTAAAATACCCTGAATATAACATCACCGAGGATGCCTGGGTTTGATTCTACTGAACAGTGGGGAGGCATGTTGTGAAGGGGTGTGGGGGTCAGGGGCAGATCTACTTAATTCAAGACCAATATGTCTTCTAGGACATAGGGCCTTGATAATGAGTATGCATTTTCTCTTAACGTTTGTATCATATTTTGGGGAATACTTAACTACTTGCAAGTCTAAGGAGTAACTTGGCAGTTGAGTCTTCCTTTATTGAGCTAATAAATCGCTTCCCCCCTCCCCGCCCGCCCCAGTGTGGGTTTTTGTATGCCACATGTCAGAGCACCAGTAACCTGAGAAAACAGCAGAATCTATTTTCCACACTAAGAAGCATTATTTACTGGCAACTGTATCGGCTTAAAGGTAGTGTTCTTTAGGGGAAAGTGCATTGACGTTATTTTCTAGTTCAGTAATATGTGTATGATTCGTTATACTGACCATTTGTAAATGGACTGTTCTTCTTTGAGCATAAGCTTTCGTGAGCTACAGCTCACTTCATCGGGTGCACGAAAGCTTATGCTCAAATAAATCGGTTAGTCTCTAAGGTGCCACAAGTACTCCTTTTCTTTTGCGAATACAGACTAACACTGCTGTTACTCTGAAACCTGTTCTTCTTTGTTGTTGTGAGACCATTACATTTTAAAAACATAACTTTTGTTTTTAAATCTGTGAGCATGCATATCAAATACAGTATATTTCTTTAATGCTATGCAGGATACTGTATACTCTTTCTCCCTACTGCCTATTCTCCTTGGAAGCAAACTGAGTGCGGGCAATTTAGAGCATAGAGAAATTGTTTGAGAAATTCCCTCCATTATCCACAAATTAAACATGAGTAGCCTTATTCTCACAACTACATACTCAGCCTGCTCAGCATGGATGATGATGTTGGATGCCAATTCAGAAATATTTTCAAAAAATGCATTTTCCCAACATAAGAAGTTTGTTGGTGTTAAAGATTACACACATCTCAGATTGCGGCTGAAGTCATGAGAGGGTTTCTTTTCTTTTCTTTTTTCTTCTTTCAACAGGAGAGAAATATTAGTAAATGAGGCAGCATATGTCTCAGCTCTTGACTTCGTTTACCTACCTAAACTCTTCCATTAACACATCTTAAAATTCACACCGTAGCTATGCAAGTACTGCGAGCCATCCATTTGTGCTCTACTCTTTCGCCACCCAGGCACTTGGTTCATTCTTTTAAGGTCAGCCATGGTTTCCACCCTCCTGCCAGCCAGTAACTGAGCATCATGCTCTCTCCTCTGTTTACAACTTTATTTAAGGTCATTATTTTACGTTGCAGTTTACGTTACTGTCTTTTGGACAGGCCCACCCTCCTGCTGATGTCCATTGCTGGCTGTTCTTGAAATGTGTCATGAGGCTAAACGTTTTAGAAAGCCATGTAGTTAACCTCTTCTATTACGTTTGAACTGCTTATTTTGTCAGTGATT
Organism: Natator depressus; assembly: GCF_965152275.1. Taxonomy (NCBI): domain Eukaryota; kingdom Metazoa; phylum Chordata; order Testudines; family Cheloniidae; genus Natator; species Natator depressus. The sequence continues at coordinate 114,830,200 of NC_134240.1, read as the reverse complement.
TTCCCCCTTGATGTTAATGATCATTTCCTGGCAAGGATTTTTCTACTGAACCATTTATTGGTCAGGAACGGCTGCATGTTTTCCCCTTGGTTACTTGTCTTTGTTTTATGGCCATGAAGGGCATCCTTGGTGTGTGTCTAGAGGTGAACAAATTTGCAATAGACCGTGGCCCACTAAGATGGGTTTTAGTAGCATAATGGACAAAGAAGTTTGTAGATAGAACAGATTAAAAAAAAATTCTGTGGCTCTTGATTCAAAGTCAATAGTGATTAAAAACTATACACTTTCAGTTGATAGCCTAATGTTTGGACTGGCAGACCATTTGAACATATTAGTGTATTTCATCACCTATGTATACTTAATGTGACAAATATGTACCTATTTCATATTTAATAATATAAGTGGAGGTAAAGAGGGGAACTTCTACAAACCATAGAACAATATGTCTTCAATAAACTGAACTTTGTTCCAGAAGACTATTCTTCATTATTGTCCAAGCTAAATTTCTATTTAGAGAATAAAATGGACTGAACTTGTTTGAAAGTAAAATAGAATAATTTTACTCTTTGTATTTCATTTTATGGTTGCATTTTAGATGATCCAAGTATGAGTTTATGCAGAATAAAACACCAGCTTTCTTGTAATTTACATATTCTTACATTATGTGGCCAGTCCAACTTTATTTCCTCTTTGGATATAGTATACAGACTATGAGTCTGATTTTGCAAAGCCTTATTCACACATATGAGGGTTACTTATGGGCTCCAGTCCTCTCAGCAAACCTCACAAAGCATCCTGAATATTACCATTAAGCTTTGCCTCTGAAGGCACCAGAGCTGCGGTACAAAAACACTTAAAACACAATAATAATAACAAAGACTTTATAAATATACAATAGAGGCCAAAGAAAGAAAGAAACATCTAAACCATGTGCCATCCTATTTTAAAGGAGCATGGTATCTGGGAGGAGATTCTACACAGGATCCAACATTAATTAAAATAGAAATCTATACAATGTTGCCTTTGAAACAGGTGAGGGATGGGCTGAGGCAGGTGTCCAGTCTCAATAAACTTCCACACCCCAAGGTCCTCCACATTAATGATGATAGCTATATGATTTCAGACATAAAAATAAGCAATTACAGAATTTAAAACTTCTCACCTGATCCGTTATCTGGCTATTATACCTGTAACTCATCCTATGCATTACAAAGTAAATACAGTTGGTAACACTGCACAGTTCTATCACAAATCTTGCAATTTTTTTGGTGTTTTGCTTAAAACCTCAGCTCCTGAGAATGTCAGGTTTCTTTTTTGAAAAAATAAAAAGTAAGTTTTTGGTCCTCATGCTTGTAGTGCGAACAAAGTGCCAACCCTGGTCCTCATGCTTGTAGTGCGAACAAAGTGCCAACCCTGCAGATTCAAAAACCAGAAGGCAAAGAAAAAAAAGGTTTTATTTTTGAAAACCTCATAATTTTAAGCGTATCTCATGAATTTTTTGCAGTCTGATTCATGACTTGTGAATACTTGGAGTTAGCAGAAGGTAAAGGTGTGGCAGTTTGAATTGATGAGGTTTCAAATACTGGAGTGGGATGTTGATCTTTAATGAAGATTTCACGGTGTTGCTGTGTGAGATCGTTTAAAAAATTCTTCTCCAATTCATTCTGCATGAAGGAAGTGTCCCTCTGAGTGACACGCATCAGGACCATACAATTCCCTCTACGTCTCTCAAGTACCATGGTAGGGGCTACATGGGCAGACTGCATGGGGTCTCCGCTCAGACTCCATTTTGGCCAGCATGGAGTTGACTGAGGACAGTCCAGGAGGGAGGACATAAGGTCCCTGCTTACACAGATCCAGTGATCCAAAAGCCCCATTTGCGGGGAGGGGAAGGGTGACAGCTATTGTAGGATGGAATAGCTAGAAACAGGGGGTCCACACTGACTATTCACATTTATTTATTAACTGAAAACAAGAACAACCTTTTAACGATTTGAGAACCATCCAGCTGTGCACTCAATTAACCTCTGAAACCAAACACTCCTGTTATTGTTTCACTTCTCCTCCTCCTGTTCCTTTTGATTACTCGCCATCCACTTGTTGCATCTTGTGTTAAAATAGATTGTAAGATCTTTGGGGCAGGTATTGTCTGTTACTTGCATGTGTGCAGTGCCTAATCCCATGGGGCCGTGACCTTAACTGGGGGCTCTGGCTACTACTCTGGGGTTGGGGGCTGAGTTGCAAAATTCACATTGTTCTCTACTGTGGTCACATGACAAAGAGACAGCTGCTTTTTTCAAAAGCCAAACAAGGAACTCCATTCTAATAAGGAAGAACAATTTTCTCCTTTAAAGCTAATGTATGCTCTGTTTCGTTGTAGAGCTTTTGACTGGCTCCCTGCTGCAGATGTAAAGAAACATTGTACCTGACCTCATATATGAACAGTTGTTTACTAGGGCTTTTAACAGGTAGGGCGAAGACTTCATCCATATTGCTTGTTGACTTAATAGTGCTCAGTGTAAGAGATTTTTTTCCCCATGTGTTTTAATTTAACGCCACTCTTATTTGTGGAGTTGAAAACAAAAGTTTTTGCTTTACCGTTTCTTAAAGTTAAAGCACCATTAACTTAGAGTTGGTAACAATGTCCCAAGGCTGAGTACTTGATTGGCAAGTTTTAGCTTTGAGTAAATTTTCACAGCTGATCTACAAATCCCTGATGGACCATTAGATGCTTGACAGTAACCCTGGCAGGCACTACTATAGTAATTGTAGTTTAAAGTTTGTTATATTTAGCTTTCTCTGCTCTAGCTGGAAGTCTAATGTGGCTAACCACTGTTAGAGTTATCTCATTACAAATATACCATTACATTATCTGCATATCTTTTGCCAGTCAATTTTAAATTGGAAGTTGCTGTCCATACCAAACTGTAGAATGGCAATTTTGACCCATATTCACTCGCAGTGGGCAAGGTATGGGATGTCAGAGGATCTGATTAGTGACAAATGGACCCCAGTTCTCAAGTTTCCATAGAGAATTGCAGCACATCACCTCCCACTTCCCACCTTCTCCCCGACAACACACACACACGATGGCTGAGAGAGCTATATAGTCAGGGAAAAGTTTCTTAAAGTTAAATCTGATGAAGATCCACATCTAGTCCAGTTACACTGAGAAACACACAATTTCCTGACGTTATTTTAAACGGCAAATACTGAGATAAACTTATTTATCTGCAGCAAGATTGCCAAGTATATGGGTGACCACTAAACTCTAAGAGAAGGACTGGCATCCTAGCACAGGTGCCAATAGGCGGATCAACAGGCACTTCCAGCAAGACTTCAGTTACTTTTATTGTTTGTGCTTTGTATTACCGTAGCACCTTGGACCCTAGACATGGACCAGGATCTCATTGTGCCAGGCACTGTACAAACATAGAACAAAAGCACTGGTAGACTTGCAAATGCAAGTGGAAGGCTGGTAAATGAAACAAGCCTTTTAGTATGACAGACATTTGAAAACCATTGCTCAGATCGACATCAGAACACCAATGCAGCTGGAAACAGACAAGTTACTACTAGTATAGGAGTGGCTATGATGTTGCCTGTATCAAGCTTCTGAGAACACCCCAGGTAAATTAGGGACCTGATTCAGGATCTAGTGAAGTCAGTGGAAAGACTCCCTTTGACTATACTGGCCTTTGGATCATGACCTACTGGTTCCAGAAGCCTGGGCAGACTCAGAATGAGCTGAGTGCTCAGGCAGTGAATAAAAAGTGGCTTTGCTTTCTCACCTGACAAATCCTGAGTGAATGTTGTACTTGCCATTTGATGTAATCTGGTGCACTTCCTTGTGGGAACGAGCGGTGATTGCTCAGTAGTGTAGGGGAAGGGGTAGGAAGGCGATCGCTGCCAAAGGTAAGGAATATTTCCTCCCCTCCCTCCCTGGGCTTGGGCAAAGAGAAATTAAATGTAATGCAAAATGATTTTTGACTGACTATATCCAAATTTAGAACATAAGAATGGCCATACTGGGTCAGACCAAGGGTCCATCTAGCCCAGTATCCCGTCTTCCGAATCCCTTCAGCCTTTTTACAGAAGCTAAATCAGCAGCTCTTACATAAATCAGTAAATCCTTTTCTGTATTTCATTACACATGAAGGCAATTTGAAAGGCAATACCTAAACTCTCTATCAACGGGGAAGGAAGAAGGAAAAATGGTCTCTGGTGTTAACTCAGGCAAATTTGAAATTTTTGATGGGAAAAAATTGTCCAGTGATGAACTCATATTAAAATTTATATATTAAGAGAACCTGAAGTTGTGTTCCAAATGGTCTTGCTGCAAGGTCAATAAAAAGCCTGTGTGATGCAGTGAGCCATGATAAAATGTGCATTGAAAGTGTGCTCTTGATGGAGGGACAGAAATAAGTCTGTTTAAAATGTTTCCTTGCTAGGAAGCATCTTTGATTGATAGACATCCATTATAAAAGAAATAGGGTTAGTCGTCATCATCATCAGTCCTTGCTTTAAGTGGCTTTGCATTCCATTTGTGGCAATGAGCTCTCCAGTAGAACTTCACACTCTTGTGGCAGAAACGTCATGCTAAGGATGTCTGAGCCAGTTATGACATCAGACACTTAAACTAGATAAATCTTTAAGATCAACACAGTTTTAAAGGAAACAAAACTAATTGCTTTCGTATGGACTACAGTGACAGATGAAACCATGTCGATGGCAGAAAGAAAGAAGACATCCCTCAGCTCATAAATTGTTTATGGGACGATTTGCAAAGCAATAGAAACTCTGTGCTGTTGTATAGAAATGAGGTAGGACTCTAGCAAATATATCAGCCAAAACCAGCATTAGAATAAGAAAATAACGATGTGAAGAAGATGGATATGAGCACATACAGCTGTCAAACTCTGGAAGAAGTATATAGCAACGAGCTCTCTGTTTCTTCCCTTAGGGTTGAAGGAGTGGGAAGCAAGTGATTATGGGCCAGCTTGTGAACCCCTTGGAGAGCAGTTATTCACTGAGATAGTGAGACTCCTCATGGAGTGACAGGATTACTCACTGAATAAGTGCTCACCAGCTTGAGTAAGGGGTTCACAATCTGGCACTGAATGGCAACAGTGGGTCCAAGTGGTCCCATTGATTTGGATGCCAGCACTTACATGAGGATAGAGTTTACAGGATCTGGCTTGATATGAGTCCCTACTTAAGAAAAAAATTATAGTAGGAAAAATTAATCTTAAATCATTTATTTTGATGATTGTCTTGCCCTAAATTAAAGGTGGGGGAAGACTATCAGAGAGGGCAATGGATGAAGTAATGAGTCCATCAGCTTTTTATGGCTTTGGGAAACCCTAGGTATTGTACAGAAATTAAACCAAGCCTGTGGTTTTTTTGTGGTTTCTTTTCCCCCCTAATGTCCACAGGTGCCTTCTTTTGTTTTTGCTGGTCAGTGCTCCTCTCCCCCCCCACCTCCCTGTGTGAGCAGCAGGCAGGGCCTCAGGAGGAAGAGGCTGAGGAGGGGCGAGGCCTCACGACAGAGCGTGGGTGGAGCAGGGGACAGGGCCATGGTCCAGGTGCTGGGGCTCACAAAAGATTAATTCAGCCTTCCGGGTGCTGCGCACCCCCTTTTTTTTCTTTTTTCTTTTGGTGGGTGCTTGAGCCCCAGAGCACCCACGGCCTATGCTCACATCATTAAGTGTTTTCTGGCTTAAGGGTTTTCCTTTCCTCCTATTGTTTAGAATTAGACTAAAACTAATTTTTTCCCCAGATAAAAATGGAGGGAATTGGTTTTATCGTTATGGGAGGGCTAATCAAAATGTCACAATTTAAATAATGAGTGAGACAGTCTGCAATAAGTAAAATGAGCCCATATCCTATTCGGTCCAGCACAGGTAACTTGGAAGACAAGGCAACATGCTCACAACATTCACAACAACATGACAGTTTCATGCATCATTGGATGTGAATGCAATACCAATGTTTGTTCCTGAAACCTCCCAGTCTATTGATGAGGAAATTTTCTTTTCCTCAAAATAGGTGAAGAGGTCATTTTTTAAAACTTGGTTTTGTTAGAAATTGATATATGGTTCAGTGAAAAACTGAAAAAAAGATTTGCCCTTGTCCCATGCAATGTTAACCTTTCAGCAGCCTATCATTTCTGAAAGTTCTCTGACTCTGATTTATGTGCCTTTGAGCATGAGTGGCCCAAGGAAGTAAACCAGAACTTTTTCCTGCTTCAAAGGGTGTACAGATTTAACTAGGACTACAGCAGTTTATTAATAGAACCTGCTGCATTTCCTTCGTACAAAAATACAAAGAGCGCTTTGCTGAGAAAAATTTTTGCTGCGCCTCTCTGTCTTTATGGCTCGCTCATCACCCAGCTAAAATTAAAAAGTGAAGTAAGGCTGCTCTTGCACTCTATTTTTAAATTGCTTTAGCATATGAATGTGAGTGTGAAATCTTTCTTTAGGCCTCCGTTAACTCAATTACCCACTTATTCAAAACATTCTCTCCTCAAATTACTGGGTTATAACTGTGTTAACATATTCTGTGTACATGCTAGACAGTATGGCTCTCAAGGTAACATGCTTTTCTTTAGCTACCTGTATTTATTTCATTTTTTGTATGGTCAGTTTGTAGTTATATAATCACTAACCAGTGATGATAAGAGACGCCACAGAAGGCCAGCCAGTGTCTTTAAAATCTGCCTTGATCTTCAAGAATCCGAGTGAATAGAAATAAAAAAGATTATCTATACAATTCCTTCCCTCCTAGGAAGCATTACAGCTAAAGCTGGATGAAAACTCCTCTTCTCCCACCCCCAATTCTTTTTCAAGTGGCAAATTTTCATTTGAAATTATTCATGGGAAATTTTCAGATGGGAACGAAATCTTCATTTCATTTAATTAGAATTGAAATTTTTATTTTGATTTGAATTAAAATGTTTGTTCTATTTTGGTTTACAAAAACATTTTACATTTTTGGATCTTTGTTTTTCACCTTTGTACCTTTTTCTTTTTGCCACTCTGTTGAATAGAATGAAAAATGTCTAGGCTTTATTTTTTTATCTTTTTCCTTTATTTCACTCTAACTTTTCAACTTTGGAAAAGTCGCAAGTGACAAAAGGAAAAATGAAACATGGTAACTTTCCCACCCTGTAACTTTACATTTTGTTCTTAACCTTTTGAAAAGTTAGAGAGTAGCAAAATTAGTGTTGTTTTTCCTTTTGTCATTCTTCAGAGTTTTTCCAGCTTTAGAAAAGTTGCAAAATTAGAGCGTAGAAAAGAGAAAAAAGAAAAAAAAAAAGGGGGGGGGGACCCAACAACCCTCTCTCCCCATCCTGTCTCTGGACTTTTTGCGATCAATGGTGAAAAGGAGGAAAACAAATATTCAAAATTTTGAATTATTTTGAAAAATAAAATGAAAATCACAAATAATAACTAAATAAAAATGTGTTTTGTTTAGAAACATTCATAGAAAAACTGAAAGAAAAATTCCAAACAACATTTCCCTCTAATATATATAAATTAGCAAGACATTTCTTCATTCAAGACATTTTGTCATGTTGAGAGACCTGCTATTTCTTGGAACACAGGGATTTCTGATCCCTGAGATATTGTAATCCCATGAGGAGTTTCTAGTGGCCACCATGAAAACGAATAGGAAAGCATTGTGTTCACACAGGGAGAAATCATTGCTTCCAGATTCTTGATGTGTGTTACCTTAGTTTCAGACAATCACATTAACGAGGGAATACAGGGCCTGATCCAACTCCTACTGAACTCAGTGGGAATCTTTCCAGTGACTTCAGTGGAAGTTGGATCAATCTCATAGTGAGTGGACTTTCCTCCTTCAAATCTCTTCTCTGCCACGATGCCTGTCAGACATTAGCCAGTTAATGATGGGTTAAAGATCAACCATGGAAATCAGTGGCACTTATATAATATATTTAGCATTATCAGGGGAAAATTGCATCTCTATATAAAGATTGTATATCTTTCCTCTACACAGGCCTCCTTAACTTGTAAGATCTTTGGAGTGTGGACCGTGTTATGTGTTTGTGTAGCAGTGTGGAATCTTAATCCTGATTAGGGCCTCTGGACACTACCGTAAAATAAACGGTAAACTTAAAAGGAAGCTCTTGAGGGCATATATTATTTCTGTGATTCTGTTCCATTGATTCTTTTGGGATGTGGAAGCAGACCCTTAGTGATGAGCATGGTATAAAATTTAGATGGCCACACATTCTTAAGACTTCCCCAATTTCTTTCCTTTTGAAGTTCAGAGCTGGCTGAGGTTTCGAGAATCTTAGCAAAGAGTCTTAGACCATGGCTCATCCTCGGGACCAGACTACTACACTGAACAAATTATTTAATCAGAAGAGCTTTCAAAAGTAAGGGATCTGAGAGGTTTCATCTTGAACTCATGCATCAGAGAAGAAGCCACCACCTTCCTTGGTTGTTTTCCATGTTCACTCTGTCGAGTTCCTTTGTCTCCAACAGGAAACAGAAGTGCTTCTCCTGATCAAGGTTTGGTCTAGGGGTAAGCGAGGCATAATGTCTTTGGTCCCCTCTTACCTCTCTTTCCTCTGCCACCCCATATTGGAGTCAAGGCTTCAGGGTTTGCATCAGTGCCCTGCTAGGATTCCTTTGTTGAGTATTCTTGTTCAAGTGGTGGTCAGGCCTCCCTCTGTCGTTTTGCTGTAGTTAGGTAGTGATACTGACGTTGGAGGAGGAGGAAAGTTTAGAAAGGCATTTCCTATAGTGTCCAAAGCCTCCTGGAATGGTGTAGAGTGGGAATGTGTAGCAGGGTCAAATGCCCCCTATGTGCCCATGCCCCCTTGTGGCCTAGGGTCATGTTACAGACAGCCTGCCTCAGTGTTCCCTCTTGGAGTGTTCAAATAAAACTTCACCCAGGCTTCTTCTTGGTAAAAATAGACCACCTTGGGAACTGGGTGAAAATAAACTGCAAATAAAACTAAAAATCCCAAACAAAGTCCATTCCTAAATCCACACAACACAAGGTTTCTCTTCCTCCTCCTAGGCCATCCTACCTGGGGCCTTTGCAGTCTCTTCACTGCTTGGACAAGGTCTCTCCAAGGCCTCCTTGCGTGAGCAACTACCTTGGTCTCAGGGTCACCCCGAAGTACCCTGTCCTCACTCTGTGCAGACTCTGCCACAATTTCTTGAACTGCTGTCCCTTGTTGCTCTTTATAGGGAACTACCTGATCCAACCCAGGTATGCCTCATTCTGTAATCAAGATTGGCTAGTGTCAGCCCTTTAGTGGCAGGCCACCCTGCTACAGAAAGTTTAAGTCTACCTTGGGCCTAATAAAATAGTAAACCCGTTCTGAGAGTGCCATCTTTTGGGCTGGTAATGCAAGTGATCCTGGGCCCCTGTCTAAGTCCTGCATGCTATCCATCTGCACGGCATCTTTCTGCTTATCTCTGTCTCTCCTGCCCACCAGAAATACCTGAGATTCCATGTACTTGGGTGTTAGCTGATAACACATTTCTGTTGCTGGATAGAGTATCATGTTGCTCTTCATGGTGATAGACAGTAGTATGGCCAGATAGCTAGACAGTGATGCCAAGTAACACAAACCTGGAGCCACAATGTCATATCCTTCCATGCCAACCTTTATGCTTAAAATAGTCTGCCTACTAATATGTGCCCCATCCCCCATTCCTTCTTCGGAAAACCCTTGGAAAACCATCTGTTCTGTTAAATGTTCTAGCTGTATTTATTCAAAGACTATAATTCTTAGATTGCTGTTTATTCAGGAAGTGTAACTTGAGTGTGAATGGAATCTACTTTCCTTTACAATATACAGAGTTACAGCTGATGGCACCAAACTGTCTGCATTTTAAAGTGTCTATAAGTATTGTTAAACTATTGACTGTGTTAATTTTTGTGAATTAAAATACCCACAGTGCTAATTCAGAGGCCCCAGTAAGGAAACAAAGTTTCAGGAATTCATGAAAATGCTTAAACATTCATTAAAGTCTTAAAGAAAAGCACAAACGCAGGTGGCTTGCTGAACTGGGGCCTGGAATATTTGCTTGTCTAGGTGCTTGCACTGTGCTCAACACCATGGTATCTGAGCACCTTACAAGTGTTAAAGGTACTCTCAGGCATGCATGCTTTGCGTGTGTGTGTGTACACTGTAAAACGAATGCAGAACCAAACACACGAGTCTACACATGGATCCTTATTTTCACTTTGGAAAATAAACCCTTTTACAAATTAACCATTTATTTGTATTTCTTTCTTTAGTTTTACTGCAATCTTCATATTTAGCCACAAATTTAATAGCCACTGAAAAGAACAGGAAATATCTTGATAGATCATCAAAGCACTTCCCTCTTATAAGGCCGATTTTGCAAGAAGTAGAGAGTGCAGTTCTGAAGTGTCGAGTGCCCTCTGCTCACACTCACTTCACTGAGAGTCAAGGGTACTCAGCATCTTTCAGAATTGAACCTTTGGTGCGCAGCAATTGTGAGATGAAGTTTTCAAATACATACAAAAGAATGTAGGTTTTCTGAGTTCTCCATCTTACTGTAATTGTGAAAAAGTGGTCCATTGTCATCACAGCTGTTGTCCATGCTATCTCTGCCTTTCTAAAACAAGATTGTGCCCAGCTCCAATGCAGGTGTGGAAGGAGGAAGATTTGCATTAGGAACAATGGAACACAAGTGTTCTGTGGGCTCATGGAGCTCAAGGACTGGGCATTTATGCCCAGAACTAACAAGACCATAAGCTACATGCTTTCCAAGGAGGGTCAGATAGCAGAGCAGCAGTGCTTCCACAATTCTAGGAAGCCTGGAGCCTGAGTGAGGCACAGTGCTTTTGGGAGCATCCCATTGGTCCATGGACTTCAGCATCATCACCAGGGCAGGGTGGTAGCTCTGTACCAGGTTCCCATCCATGGAGTTTCCCTGTTACTGACCGTGACTAATTGTGTTTAATATAGAGACACCACCACATTCTCACGAGCAGGTATTCTGAAGCCATAAATTGTGTCTTTAAAGCTATAACAGGATTCAAAAAGGAACTCGATCAGTTCATGGCAGATAGGCCCATCAATGGCTGTTAGCCAGGATGGGCAGGGAATGGGTGACAGCGATTTGCCAGAAGCTAAGAATTGGTGACAGGAATGGATGACTTGATGCTTACCTGTTCTGTTCATTCCCTCTGGGGCACCTGGCATTGGCCACTGTCGGAAGACAGGATACTGGGCTAGATGGACCTTTGGTCTGACCCAGTATGGCCGTTCTTATGTATTCTAAACAATCATATGAAACTCAGGCAACTTTACTTTTGCTAATGCAAGGTTTATACGCCTCTATTAAGGATAAATAGATTAGCATAGCAATTGCTATTTAAAATTAATCTGCTGACACTGACATTGCTTATAACCAATAAGCTCTCTCAGAAAGTGGAAAGAAAATTTTATGAGGCTGGAGCGATTATGGTAGAGAGGTTAATAGGCATTTATAAAGAATAAATTAAAGGAGTTTCTTTAGATAGCTGAACTGTTTAGCAGTCACCACCGTCGGTTTAAAAAACCTTACTGGCTTTATCATGTATGCAGCAGACACTTTAAATGCTGCACTGTGCCTTTCAATAGAATATTGAATTAAGTGAGGAGTGGATTAGAAACTGTAGCTAGTATTTAACAGCTTGAAAATGTTACCCATTTATTTGGTTGCTATACGTTTTTACATGAACAGATTTACTAGCCAAATAAAACATTTTATTTTCAATCTAAGACTATTAAAAATCCTAATGACGTTTTCTTCATATAGGGGCATTGAAAGTAGTTGTTATTATGAGCCATTACTGTTTTACGTACCAATCGCTCTGAATTAAAGCTGTATATGTGGCATATTTAATTTGCTGTGGTTGTATCTTGGAATTTTAGCATCATACAGTCAGTTTGGTACTTAACATGGACCATGAGTCTGAGAACCCTCTCACTTGACAACAGATTTTATGGTGCAATGCTGAGGCAAATCAAGGTTAAGCTTTTATTCTACAGCTGCCTTCAGTGACAGATGGGAAGAGGCAGCACAGGTTAGGGATTAGGACACAGAACTAACACTCCACAAGTCAGGAACCATTGATTCTATTTTGGGCTCTGCTAATGATTTGCTATGTGACCTCTGGCAAGTCACTTTATCACCTCTTTGTCTCGATTTCCCTAACTGTAAAATGGGGCTAATGCTGCTTACCTGCTTCCGAAAAGCACTTAGAGAGCTATAGATCAATGATAATGCTAATAATAATAATAATTAACAATTTTCCTCTGGTTTAGCAGAATTTCACATCTCAGCATGTTGTGTAGTTGTTACTTTTCATACTTGCAAATGGTGCTTTTATTTAATCCGCAAGAGCATAACAGAATATTTTTATACTGCACAATGTGTTCACTATTATTATTTTTTAAAAGTGCTTATGCTCTCGCCCCTTGAAGGGAATGGTATCTCTCATTCCCATTCATTTGCACTGGAGTTTTCTTTTTAAGAAATACTTGCTGTGTGCTCCTAGTGGCTAGTTTAATTTAAACATCTTAGTTGTGCAGTTTTTGTTTCTTAAGAGTGTCATGAGACCACATGGAACTCATTACAGGACTGGGATCTTAGATTTCACTTCAGAGACCAATTGTAAAATTTAATTTGTTATAATTTAAAGGTAGACAAAAAAAGAAATAACCCATAAAACAATAAAAGGTGCATACTTTCCCGAAGCTGTAAAACTAAACCAGCATGTAGCATCTGTTCCCAATGAAGTCAGTGGGAAAGTTATTAACTTAAATGGTTCAAGCCTTTAGAGACTTGAAATTTGACTTAACATAGCACAGATGCCCCTCCCCCTGATTCTGAAGTGCAGATTATCCCCTTGCGAAATTTTAAAAATGTGTCAGAAATTATCAAATTACACTCAATTTAAACAGCTCTGACTTTATTTTAGGAAACAATCTATTTTTTCTTTTAGCAAAAATGATGGTACTTGTTACCATGAACAGTTCATTACTTTGCAGAATCAAATAAAACTTGCAATTTGTAACAAAACAAAACAGCCATCCACAAGTGCTCTTATTTACTGGGATTTATAAGAACAATACAAAGGTGTTTCTTCCATGAACTAGTATAATAGTCAAAGAACCAGCAGCAATTCAGTGAAATATAGCAATGATTAAATGAAGTATATAGGACCCATAAAATAAAAAAGAAAATCCCATTATATTAAGCAAAGGAAGATGTATACCCAGTTTACTTTATTTATTCAACTCAATTTATATATATATATATATATATATATATATATATATATATATATATATATATATATATATATATATATATATATATATATATATATATATATATTTTACTCAGATTATTTTAGAAAAGATGTTTTACAGTTATTAATATTAATAACTCTTCCAAGGTGTGAAAACTCCCTTGTTATCGCCAAAATAATCCTTCCAAAGTAATCTGCACTGATTTAAACAGAAGTTTGTGTTAGGCTGGAAAATTGAATGTAAAGCAGAATTATTTTGTATAATATATATTATTATATATTGACAGGAAGGATTTTTAGTTATTCAGTCTGATGCAAAGCCTGGGGTTTATGGTGAGATTAGAATCAACCCTTCTATTCTTTGGTTGCAATCCTAAAAAATAACGTTCTATCCCAAGTTATGTGCTATGCATTGGCTCACCTGTCAGTTTAGTGTTAGGATTATAGCAAGTATTCTGAACAGTTGAATGAGTGTGCAGATGTGTAATTTTTTAGCAATGAGTATGTGAAACATACCAGCTGGTGGCTACAGATAATTTGGATTGTGCTACAAGGTTACCTTAAATTCACTGATTTTCATTCATTGCATTTAAAATAAATTAGTGATCCACTTTTGGGACAAATCCTATGAAAAGCATTTTTAACATTAACAGACCTTAAAAGAGGGCATCACAGAACACATGGTTTTATTTATTTTAATGTTAAAATTAGGTCACTCCCCCCCCCACCCCCGAACCATTTTAATTGCACTTATTATAAAGAGGAAAATCTGTTCAGATTTTTCACTTTCATTCAACATTTTTCTAAATTTGTGCACTTACATGTTCATGTTCTTTTGATCTTAAGTTCTACCCCACTGTGCTTAAGGGTAAATAAGTCTTCAATGATTGTACCTTCCTGAGGAGTCAATGGGAGTCTTTCCACTGACTTAGGCCTGGTCTACGCTACCACGGTAAGTCGACCTAAATTACGCTACTCCAGCTACGTGAATAAAGTAGCTGGAGTCGATGTAGCTTCGATTGACTCACTGCAGTGTCTGCACCACGCTGCATTGCTGAGAGATGCTCTCCCATCGAGTTCCCTTACTCGTTCCCGTGGAGTTCTGGAGTTGACCAGAGAGTGCTCTGCCAAATCAGAGCCGAATAAGACACATGACTATCCAGACTGGAAAGCAGACAATTCCATCGATGAAAATTACTTTACCAGTCAACACTCTTAGCTGCTATGTTGTACACTAGTGCATTCTTCAGCTGTATCTTCACTGACAAATGGGATGTTCAGTTCACTCCCAGTGTATATTCACTAGTGACAGTGGAAACTGTAATATACGCAGGCTTGTATTTTCACCACCATGTGGTCATTAATTTAGATGATAAACTCTTGGGAGCAGGGACCATGTCTTTCTGTGTTTGCTGTGAAGAGCCTATCATGCTTGTGAATGCCATAAAATATTAAATAAAAGTCACTACCAACCCAGGGAAACTTCAGATCAGCTAATGAAAAATCCTGCATCTCACTACCATACTCCTGAGCTAGCCAATCCACTTCTAGACCACATCAGTGAATTCAGATATAAAAGAGGATTGCTTGAATATATCTATATCTATATCATCTAATAAGGGTGCAGCCTGGAATTTAAATTCACACCGATATGTTACTTTTGTTCAAAAACAATAGTCTGCTTAGTAAGTCAGTAGCATATTCAAAAAATCTCTCTTCATGTGTTTATGCTGGAGCTCAAATGAGTTATGTTGTAAGTGAGGAAAAGATTTAGATTGCTTCACAGTATTTTTGGTTTTCTCATAACATTTTCCAGATGGCAGAATGTGATATGACCTATACTGTGTCGTTTGCTTCATTCAGTGAAAGCTCAGCCATACCTAACAAGTAACTAAGAACCTTGCAGAAGTTCATCATGCTAATACAACCATATCTGATTAATCCAAACAGTCTTTATTACGGGATCTGCACAGATTAACAAGTCAGTGGTCAGTGAAAGCTGGAAGATTGATTACCATTTAAATCTCTCAGATAACTAGAGATCTAACGTGGGTGAACTAGTTCAAACTGTACTCGAGTTGATGAATTCCATTTTTCTAAGGACCATTAAGTAGTTCACAGCCACTGCATTGTGCGTTTTGTTAACAATCAGATTTTAACAATATTTGTGGTTTTGGTATTTTTCCTTGAAAAGACTACTATTAGGCAAACTGTATTTTGCATTGGCTTGAAATAAAATGCACCAGAAGTAGAGTGGGTATAATGTCTGAGATCAGGCTAACCGAAACTTGCTGTTGCTCATCATTTTGCTGGTGTCATTGCAGGCATGTTGTTTACTAATTGGTGCTTTTATTAGGCTGACAAATAAGACTTACACGTTTTCAAAATGGACCACAATTTGAATGTTAAAAACCCCATCAAATTTTAACAGGCTCTTACGGGTAAATCCTGCATCTTCTCAGCAATGATGGTAGACCTCAGATGTACTGCGGTGGGACAGATATGAGTCTCTGTGCAGGGGCAGAATTTGGGGAGCACACATGGAGTGAAGTTCCCTTGCAGAACATGGAGCCCAGCTGTTTGGGGCTCCGTATCCGAGTCCCCATGGAGCAGAGCTGTAGGGGCACAGAGTCTGCAGACCCACTGATCATCATCTCCAATGGAGCAGGAGCGCTGAAATTCTGTTCAAAGAGTCCTTCTCTCTCTTCCACTTGGCCCATCTATTTAGGTTAGGTACAGGAGAGAGGGATGAAAGGGGGGGGGAAGTTTGGAAGAGGTACAAACTTTCATAGGACATTAGCCAACCTCTGAGGAGTTAGGAAGAAACTTCGCCTATAGTCATGTTATTTCATAATTGCCCACTTCAGGATTTCTTGCACCTTCCTCTGAAGCAGCAGGTACTGGCCACAACTGCAGACGGGATATTGGGCTAGCTGAACTGGGCTGATCTAACAGGGCAATTCCTCTGTTATTGAAATGTGTTCCCTAACCAAAAAAAAGGAGGTTTGCAATCAGAGTGGATTTTCTGGAGCACTGCTTAAAAAATGAAGCAATTGCTACCATAATTTATATTTTAAAATATCTTTTGTGCTGTATCTAATTGTAACGATTGTACCCTATGGATTTTTCATATGGTTTTTATTATATGTGGCATTACCCGGCTGTAAAATATTATTATCCCTTTTACCATGTTCCTAGGGAATTCTAAAACTCAGTATGGAAATGTCTCTTTGGTGGGAAAAAGATGATTTATATGATATACATGTCTTATGGTATAGCTCTGCGATTATCTTTCCTCATCTTTACTCATCGTAACAAGCTTTTTGTTGTTCTGAGACATTCAATCCAGGCTCGTTTATTGAATCAAGCTGTCTCTGCCCTGTTCAGCACTGCTGCTGCTGAATATTCTTTGGAGTTTGATTTGTATTGCTTGTCCTGTGAAGCAAAACACATGCCAGGAGATTTCAGAAATTAAAGAACAACTTCAGAAATTAATTTAAATTATTAGCTAAGTGTTTACTTGACTCATGACCAAACATTGAGCAGTGTGAGCAAATACTGGACTTACCTATATCGTTAGAAGTAGTTACCTACGAGGAAGTAACTAGGGCCATAAGCCAACTGAAGAGTGGCAAAGCATCAGGCTGTGGTAAGATAGATGCCATAATATCAAAAGCTGGAAAGATGGTGAATTACATGTGCTGAATGGTTTGGGAAAAGCAGATCTGTCTTAAAGTCTAGAGAAGAGGTGTCATCTATAAAATCTCTGAAAAGGGAGACCAGCTTACTTGTGACAACTGTAGCGGGTGACACTTCTGTCTGTACCTGGAAAAGTGTTTTGCATTATTATTGTGATTAGGACAAAAACTGCTGCTGACAAAGTATTCAGGGAAGAACAGGTTGGTTTTTGACACAATAGGTTGTGTTCAGATCACATTTCCACCTTGAGAAGAATTATTGAGAAAGGCTTTTCATACCAGCAGAAGATGGTTTATAACATCATTGATTTTACAAAAAGGTTTGACAGTGCCTACGGAGAAGCCCTCTGGAAGCTCCTGAGACCCTATGGAATTCCAACAAAAATTGTTAATTTGATAAAAGCTTTGTATGACGAGTCTGCGTGCTATGTCAGGACGGAGAATGGAGATACAGAATGGCTTAAACTCCGTACTGATGTAAGGCAACGTTGAATACTCTCCCTACTTCTCTTCTGCATTGTCACAGACTTTGCAGTGAGAAGACTGATGGTTGCTGCCATGGACACTGGTATGGTCTGGGCAAGAAATAAGCTGTGAAACCTCGATTTTGAAAATGTTATAGTCATATTAGAGACCAGCTTAGATAGAATGAAAAGAGCTTTTATGAGCATAAAAGCAGAAGTGCCAAAATGGGACACGCAGAAGACCAAGATGATTGAGATAGGAGAGAAAATGCTGTCAACTCTGGCAGATGTATGAGTGGTGGAGAAGAATATGAAAGAGTTGATGACTTCATCTACCTTGGAAGAACAATATCTGCTAATGCCCAGCTAACAAAGCAAAGGCAAGAATCGGTAATGCCAAGTGGATTGTTCTCCCATCTGTCAAACATCTGGAAGAATAAGAAGACGCATCTCCGCACTAAAATGAGATTGTACAATACTGTTAAAAGAAAAGGAGTACTTGTGGCACCTTAGAGACTGACCAATTTATTTGAGCATAAGCTTTCGTGAGCTACAGCTCACTTCATCGGATGCATACTGTGGAAAGTGTAGAAGATCTTTTTATACACACAAAGCATGAAAAAATACCTCCCCCCACCCCACTCTCCTGCTGGTAATAGCTTATCTAAAGTGATCACTCTCCTTACAATGTGTATGATAATCAAGTTGGGCCATTTCCAGCACAAATCCAGGTTTTCTTCCCCCCCCCCCACACACAAACCCACTCTCCTGTTGGTAATAGCTTATCTAAAGTGACCACTCTCCTTACAATGTGTATGATAATCAAGGTGGGCCATTTCCAGCACAAATCCAGGGTTGAACAAGAACGTCTGGGGGGGGGGGGTTAGGAAAAAACAAGGGGAAATAGGTTACCTTGCATAATGACTTAGCCACTCCCAGTCTCTATTCAAGCCTAAGTTAATTATATCCAATTTGCAAATGAATTCCAATTCAACAGTCTCTCGCTGGAGTCTGGATTTGAAGTTTTTTTGTTGTAATATCGCAACTTTCATGTCTGTAATCGCGTGACCAGAGAGATTGAAGTGTTCTCCGACTTGTTTATGAATGTTATAATTCTTGACATCTGATTTGTGTCCATTTATTCTTTTACGTAGAGACTGTCCAGTTTGACCAATGTACATGGCAGAGGGGCATTGCTGGCACATGATGGCATATATCACATTGGTGATGTGCAGATGAACGAGCCTCTGATAGTGTGGCTGATGTTGTTAGGCCCTGTGATGGTGTCCCCTGAATAGATATGTGGGCACAGTTGGCAACGGGCTTTGTTGCAAGGATAGGTTCCTGGGTTAGTGGTTCTGTTGTGTGGTATGTGGTTGCTGGTGAGTATTTGCTTCAGGTTGGGGCGCTGTCTGTAGGCAAGGACTGGCCTGTCTCCCAAGATTTGGGAGAGTGTTGGGTCATCCTTCAGGATAGGTTGTAGATCCTTAATAATGCGTTGGAGGGGTTTTAGTTGGGGGCTGAAGGTGACGGCTAGTGGCGTTCTGTTATTTTCTTTGTTAGGCCTGTCCTGTAGTAGGTGACTTCTGGGAACTCTTCTGGCTCTATCAGTCTGTTTCTTCACTTCTGCAGGTGGGTATTATAGTTGTAAGAATGCTTGATAGAGATCTTGTAGGTGTTTGTCTCTGTCTGAGGGATTGGAGCAAATGCGGTTGTATCGCAGAGCTTGGCTGTAGACAATGGATCGTGTGGTGTGGTCAGGGTGAAAGCTGGAGGCATGTAGGTAGGAATAACGGTCAGTAGGTTTCCGGTATAGGGTGGTGTTTATGTGACCATCGTTTATTGGCACTGTAGTGTCCAGGAAGTGGATCTCTTGTGTGGACTGGAGCAGGCTGAGATTGATGGTGGGATGGAAATTGTTGAAATCATGGTGGAATTCCTCAAGGGCTTCTTTTCCATGGGTCCAGATGATGAAGATGTCATCAATATAGCGCAAGTAGAGTAGAGGCGTTAGGGCACGAGAGCTGAGGAAGCGTTGTTCTAAGTCAGCCATAAAAATGTTGGCATACTGTGGGGTCATGCGGGTACCCTTAGCAGTGCCGCTGATTTGAAGGTATACATTGTCCCCAAATGTAAAATAGTTATGGGTAAGGACAAAGTCACAAAGTTCAGCCACCAGGTTAGCCGTGACATTATCGGGGATAGTGTTCTTGATGGCTTGTAGTCCATCTTTGTGTGGAATGTTGGTGTAGAGGGCTTCTACATCCATAGTGGCCAGGATGGTGTTATCAGGAAGATCACCGATGGATTGTAGTTTCCTCAGGAAGTCAGTGGTGTCTCGAAGATAGCTGGGAGTGCTGGTAGCGTAGGGCCTGAGGAGTGAGTCTACATAGCCAGACAATCCTGCTGTCAGGGTGCCAATGCCTGAGATGATGGGGCGCTCAGGATTTCCAGGTTTATGGATCTTGGGTAGTAGATAGAATATCCCAGGTCGGGGTTCCAGGGGTGTGTCTGTGCGGATTTGATCTTGTGCTTTTTCAGGGAGTTTCTTGAGCAAATGCTATAGTTTCTTTTGGTAACTCTCAGTGGGATCAGAGGGTAATGGCTTGTAGAAAGTGGTGTTGGAGAGCTGCCGAGAAGCCTCTTGTTCATATTCCGACCTATTCATGATGACAACAGCACCTCCTTTGTCAGCCTTTTTGATTATGATGTCAGAGTTGTTTCTGAAGCTGTGGATGGCATTGGGCTGAAATTGTGGAAAAGCAGCATCACTTGCTCCATAACCTCAGCCGTGTGGAACACTTGCCCCCTCCTCAGACGTTCTTGTTAAACCCTGGATTTGTGCTGGAAATGGCCCACCTTGATTATCATACACATTGTAAGGAGAGTGGTCACTTTAGATAAGCTATTACCAGCAGGAGAGTGGGGTGGGGGGAGGTATTTTTTCATGCTTTGTGTGTATAAAAAGATCTTCTACACTTTCCACAGTATGCATCCGATGAAGTGAGCTGTAGCTCACGAAAGCTTATGCTCTAATAAATTGATTAGTCTCTAAGGTGCCACAAGTACTCCTTTTCTTTTTGCGAATACAGACTAACACGGCTGTTACTCTGAAACCTACAATACTGTTGTCTTCCTAACACTACTGTTCATGTTTGAAACATGGCACATAGTGGGAGCACTCAACGGGAAGCCGAATGCATGTCACCAGCATTGTTTAAAAAGAATCTTGGAAATTCATTGGAGAGATCATGTAACCAATGTGGAACTGTTGTGCCATGTGCGTCAGCCAACTGTGGACTCAATAATTAGACAGAGATAGCTACAGTGGTTCACCCATGTCATCCGGCTACCCTGTGGCAGAAGCACAAGGTACGTCTTAGACTGGATTGCACTTGGAGGGAAGAGACGGCATGGAGGACAAAGAATGACCTATCGCAGGATAGTTGAAAAGGGTGCTGCCGTCATGGAGACAACTTATAACAGACTCAGACACCTTGCTCTGGACAGAAAGCAATAGGAAGAATGGGTTGCTCAAGTGCTAGTAGGCACAGGTGATTCTATGTCTAAGTCAGTAGACTTCACATTCAAAATGGGCTTGTACCAAAATTCACTGTACCGTGATCTGTGTACTTGTAACTGGGGATGGTGCTGGTGTTTCTCAGTGAGTGGCCATAATTCTGATGTTCAGTCTTGTCAGATGTAACACATTTTGTGTGACACTAGCGCATCAAGCTTCTCTGTCATGCCTGCTGGCTTTCCAGATGAGAGATCTCATGCACTCAGCTGGGCTGTGGACAAGCAGCTGCAGTTATTCCTTCCAGCTGCCGGGGAATGCTCTGGCACTCAGTTTCAGGCAGCCTCTCTTCCTTCCCTCTCTCTGCACCCTCTGCATTCACCTGTGGAATATAGACCCCCCCCTTCCACCCCCGGAAGGCAGGGGCAGGAGCTGGGGAAGAGAAAAATCCCACTTTCAAATTCTTTTCCACAGCAACCCCTTCCAGAAGCCATTCACTCCCTCCAATACCCTGGTCCCCACTAGCTCCTCCCCACGTGCCTCCTTACTTCTCAGGTGTGCATGGAGGAACAGGCTCCTGCGTCCTCAGGAAGTGCTCCCCTTGAGTGGAGGGACACGAAGGAGGGACATCAACAACTTTTGCTCGCTGGCAAGAAATGTCTCGCCTGACGCTGCCAAGGATTTTGCAGCTATGGATGTTTCTGAGCTGGAAACCTAGTCCTTTGGCTTAGTTTGAGACACAGGAAATGCAGCTCAGAATTTGCTTGTGTGTGAGAGGCTGATGTAAACGCAGAACGGTTCTTGTAGAAAAATAACATGCATATGAAAACTTAGTATTCGCCTAGTAACCGTTTATCATCTACATTTTGGCACTAAGTGGTCTCTGCTTTTAAATAACCGAATTTGTTGACATGGAGGGGGCAGAGGGCATAAAAAATAACATAAACCTTAATTTGGGACTATCGAGTTAATGTTGTATAGAGTAACCTTCCCTGCACTGTCCAGATACCATATAGAGGAGGTCGAAATACTGGCTGAAGGGAGCAGTCTGGCATGTCAGAGCACTAACGTAAGGAGCAGACGCTGTGCTAGCCAGACATGCATACCACAGCTTTCCAAGCTAGACAGTCCTTGAGCAGGAAAGGTCACAATTAAGGTTACTGTGTGTGATATAATATTATTTTTAGAAATTGGAAATCACAGAAATTGGAGAGATCTGTTAGGACACTCTGTTCCTGCTTCTGCTAATGTAGGATTGTTACATACTTGAGTCCTTTTTTAAAAAACAAACAAACAAACAAAGAAAAAAACTCCATACCACCAGTTTTAAAGGTCTATTTGATTTAAAACATGTTTAAAAGTAGTTTCAGGTGTATATATGTCTTTCAGCCCCCTGGCCAATTTTATGGTTTTACAGCCTCATTATCTTTTCCTCTTTTTTTTTTAGTTGGAAAAATCCACACCAATAATGGAGAGAACTGTCTATACAGAAAGCACAGTCAAATGCACAATATATTTTCAGCAATCTTTCAGTGATAGCCATTGAGTGTGTTGTTTTTAACAGCAGTAGGTTGAAAAAAAATCAGGCACAAGTATGATTGTTTTTTAATGTTGGCATTGTCCCTTAACAATTTAAATCATTACACTTCCTCTCCCTTCCCCAGTTTCCAGTTAGTCCTAATACTGTCAGTGTTTTGTAAACCATGTAATCACATATTTTAATCCAGAC
The DNA here is from genome assembly GCF_965152275.1 of Natator depressus. NCBI lineage: Eukaryota > Metazoa > Chordata > Testudines > Cheloniidae > Natator > Natator depressus. The sequence continues at coordinate 114,807,475 of NC_134240.1, read as the reverse complement.
ATTTATTTAAGCACAGGAATTCTTAAGGACTAGTAAAGCAATAGTCCTGCACTCAGCAGTTGTTTCCTGGGGAAAATTGTATTTATTCCAAACCAGCTGTGTCCAAACAATTCTTACAAAAAACATGTCAGAAAAAGCATGAAAACTGGTTTCTTGTATGAATCGCTTGTTTCAGTCATTCACTAAACTTCTCCTCCAGATGCCACTTTTTACCCTTTTCCACCATATGGGGCAAGACTGCTTTTTAAAAAGCAGTCAGCCCACAAAGTGCTGTGGTGTATTTTTGTGTGGGTGTCTATAAATCCTCTTCCTTCCTGCAGATAAAAAAATATGTAACCTTAAATAAATAAATAAAAAATAAAATAAAATAAATAAAAAAAATAAAAAAATAAATAACCTTAAAAACATCATGAAAACAGTGTGTGATAAACTTTAATATTGAATCTCGCTACTTTTTTACATCCTGCCTTCACTTGCATATTGTCTATATTTTGTTCTAAGCTTTTTGGATGGAGACCTTGTCTTCCTACATGTCTGTAAAGTGCCTAGGGCACTGTTGGTACTATATAAACATTTATTAAAAAAAAGTTTTGATAAGTAAAGCTTGCCAAACTATTTTAATCTTCTGTGCTATGTATAGAAAAAATAAAATAATAAATCTTGGCAGTAACTAGCATTTCATATGATATTTACTTATCACGGGAACTACTGTGCAGAATAGAGAAATGCATCACTTGCCAGCAAGTTAAAGAAGTATGGGCTGGATGAATGGACTATAAGGTGGATAGAAAGCTGGCTAGATTGTCGGGCTCAACGGGTAGTGATCAATGGCTCCATGTCTAGTTGGCAGCCGGTATCAAGTGGAGTGCCCCAATGGTCGGTCCTGGGGCCGGTTTTGTTTAATATCTTCATAAATGATCTGGAGGATGGTGTGGATTGTACCCTCAGCAAGTTTGCAGATGACACTAAACTGGGAGGAGAGGTAGAAACGCTGGAGGGTAGGGATAGGATACAGAGGGACCTAGACAAATTGGAGGATTGGGCCAAAAGAAATCTGATGAGGTTCAACAAGGACAAGTACAGAGTCCTACACTTAGGATGGAAGAATCCCATGCACCGCTACAGACTAGGGACCGAATGGCTCGGCAGCAGTTCTGCAGAAAAGGACCTAGGGCTTACAGTGGACGAGAAGCTGGATCTGAGTCAACAGTGTGTCCTTGTTGCCAAGAAAGCCAATGGCATTTTGGGATGTATAAGTAGGGGCATTGCCAGCAGATCGAGGGACATGATCGTTCCCCTCTATTCGACATTGGTGAGGCCTCATCTGGAGTACTGTCTCCAGTTTTGGGCCCCACACTACAAGAAGGATGTGGAAAAATTGGAAAGAGTCCAGCGAAGGGCAACAAAAATGATTAGGGGACTGGAACACATGACTTATGAGGAGAGGCTGAGGGAACTGGGGATGTTTAGTCTGCGGAAGAGAAGAATGAGGGGGGATTTGATAGCTGCTTTCAACTACCTAAAAGGGGGTTCCAGAGAGGATGGTTCTAGACTGTTCTCAGTGGTAGCAGATGACAGAACAAGGAGTAATGGTCTCAAGTTGCAGTGGGGGAGATTTAGGTTGGATATTAGGAAAAACTTTTTCACTAGGAGGGTGGTGAAACACTGGAATGAGATACCTAGGGAGGTGGTGGGATCTCCTTCCTTAGAAGTTTTTAAGGTCAGGCTTGACAAAGCCCTGGCTGGGATGATTTAATTGGGGATTGGTCCTGCTTTGAGCAGGGGGTTGGACTAGATGACCTCCTGAGGTCCCTTCCAAACCTGATATTCTATGATTCTATGATCACTTTTTTTCCAGAGGCGATAGATAAGATCAGGGATACTGGGGCTATTTACTTAAATCAAATTATGATCTATACAAATACCCACTTCATTCGTTAGTTTAGGGACATCTGCATAGCAAAGACAATAAACAAAACAGTGTATCATGGTGAAAGCTTAATGGAAAGTCAACCATATAATAAGCATATTTCTCCATTTTAGATAATTTTATTGTAGTTGAGCATTTTCTCTGAGGAGACACGGATACGTGCTAAACAAGATGATGTATTACAGGTATGCATATAACTTACCCTTTTCCCCTCTTGTATTATTTTATCCTAGGATTTTTCTGTGTAATTGTGCTTTAAAAAGTAACTGCAAAAATGTTCCAGTCTTACTCAGTAGATCTGCTCCATATGTGTGCACTACTGTAATACAAATAATTAATAACAATATTTGAAGCTATAGCTGCTTACTTGTTATGAAATTAGCTTACTTCTGTTGCACTAGTTCTGCGTAGATCGTACAGCAAAGAGAGAGAACTCGACTGTGTTCTAGCTTGCACATCATCAAAAGGTTTGCATATGATCAAAAGAACTATTCACCTGTCTTCAAAATGTAAGATTTTTGACGTGCGATCCCAAAAGAACCTAAGTTGGCTTTGAAACCCCAGACTGAGGGCTGACAATTTAGATTTTTTTTTACTTGCAAGTTAAACATTTGTAATATGAAAGTCATTTAGACAAGTATGAAACTCCACAATGCCAGTTTGAATAGCTTTTCAGAGTGTATCTGTACTGAGAAAATTTTAAAGCCTGCTTTACAATTACATTTTAAAGTTGAACTGCTCTGGTTTCTGAGTATGTGTTCACTGCTGACTTTATTATTCACATATTTCCTAACTGCTCTGAAGGCAAGTCTCTGTTCAATGGGAGAGATGCAGATGCAGGACCAGATTCAATGGAACTATGTCAGTTCACACCCTACAAGGAACTGACCCCTCATTTACATCCTCAAATTTGTCTCACCTGATTAACTGGTTACTCTTGTTCTGAATTATTGCCAAATAATACCTGTGCTCAGTGATGAGCTGCCAAAATCTTAACAACGGGTTCCCTCCTCACCCCACGAGGGGGTCGTTGCCCACCCCTGCCCCCCGGGACTCCTGCCCCATCCACCCCCCCCCCCGCGTTCCTTGACGCCCCCCCCCCCAGAACCCCTGCCCCATCCACCCCCCTCCCCTGTCCCCTGACTGCCCCCCGAACTGGGCAGGAGGGTCTCGTGGGCCACCGTAGTGGGTGCCCACCCCACCTCTAAGAGCCAGAGGCACCTGCCGGGGGGCGAGGTGGGGAGTCCCGGCGGTGCTTACCTAGGGCAGCTCCCAGGAAGCATCCGGCAGGTCCCTCTGGCTCCTAGGGGTGGGGGAGCGTAGCTGGGGGGGAGCAGGGGGAGCGGCCGCTCCTCCCACTGATCACTTCAAAAGTGGCACCTTAGGTGCCGACTCCCTGGATGCTCCGGGGCTGGAGCACCCGCGGGGAAAATTGGTGGGTGCAGAGCACCCACCGGCAGCTCCCCGCCCCGCGCCCGGCCCCAGCTCACCTCACCTCTGCTCTGCCTCCTCCGCTGAACACACCGCCCCGCTCTGCTTCTCCGCCCCCCACCCCCCGCCGGCTTCCCGCGAATCAGCTGTTCGGCGGGAAGCCGGGGGGGGGCAGAGAAGCAGGCCGCGGCTTCACGCTCAGGCCGAGGGTGGCGGAGGTGAGCTGGGGCGGGGAGCGGTTCCCCTGCGTGCGCCCTCCTCCCCCGGGTTACCTGCTGCGGCGCGGGCGGCCCTCCTCGCGACCCCCCCACCCCAGCTCACCTCCGCCTCCCTGGGCCTGAGCGGGAAGCTGCCACCTGCTTCTCAGCCCTCCCCGGCTTCCCGCTGAACAGCTGATTCACGGGAAGCCGGGGGGGGGGGCGGAGAAGCAGAGTGGGGCAGCGCATTCAGGGGAGGAGGCGGAGGCTGAGTGGAGGTGAGCTGGGGCCGGGGGTGGGGCGGGGAGCTGCCGGTGGGTGCTCTGCACCCACCAAATTTTCCCCTTGGGTGCTCCAGGGCTGGAGCACCCGTGGAGTCGGCGCCTAAGGTGCCACTTTTGGCCAGTTAAATTCAGAAGCCATTTTAGAACTGGTTGTCCTTTGCGGAACAACCGGTTCTAAAAGGGCTTCTAAATTTAACAACCAGTTCTAGCGAACCGGTGCGAACCGGCTCCAGCTCACCACTGCCTATGCTTCAAATGATTCCAGATTATGATTCCAGAGTATTGCTTTTTTCTTGATCTCATGATTTTCTACTCTCTCTATAAAGTTTCTAGTATCTTCAGACATATAGTGTGCATTACACTGTAGTATCTGAGAGTATCTCTGCGCTGGAGTCAGAGGGGTGATTGCAGCTCATGTAGGTGTCACTGCCTTTAATCTAGTTTGCGCAGCTAAAAATAGTGGTGAAGACACAACAGCATGGACCCTGGTGAATTTATACAGACCACACCGAAGCCCGAGTTGCCATGTTCTTCACTGCAATTTTTAAGTTGCACTAACTACATGAAAGCTAGCCAGATATGATTAAATGAGCTGCTGTCACATCTCTGATTGCAGTGTAGACATACCCCGAGAACCAAGCATTTAATTCTCTGTTAAATTTTCTTGTTAAATGTCAAAGTTTTTGGCAGAATTTTACAGACAGCAAAAGCGTTAACTAAAGCTTGACTAAAGCGTTAATCCATTTTTTCCTTTACTTTGGGAAATTTTTTAAAATTATTTCATCCTGATACACTGTACTTGATGGTGGTAACATCTTTATAGAACGGTATATTTCTAGTTGCAGTGAACATAGCATTTCAGTTTCACATTTTCAGAGATTTTTTTCTTTCTCATATACGATATGGGTAAGATTTCCTAAAGCTGCCTCAAATTTAGAGGCTCTTTAAAAAATTGGTCCCTAATCTCTTGTTTCTTTTAAAAAAGTAATTGCATACCTGATGGTTGTGAGTAGTTTTATCTTGCATTTGCTAACCCTGGATATTCCCAGGATTTACAATTTTTAAATAAAAGCAAATATAAAATAGCCTCTTACATAGGACTCACTCAGCACTCTTAAAGAGGGTGAAATCAGGGTTTGCATGGTTATTGTTTTGCAAAGAACTCTGTCCACATTGAACAGGATAAACAATTCTTATTAATATGTTAAAATTTGAAGAAATCAGATGCCTAAATGTATTAATATGTTTTCAGGAAAAAAATCACTTAAAAGCAGGTACAGTAGAGAATATGAGTTTTCTAAAATCAAGCTATTAAAAACCAGCACATCTGCCTCCAGTAAGATTCATCAATGAATCATAGCATCTAGTGGAAACACAACAAACTAGAATTTGTCTAAATATATTAAGTCAACAATTCAAAATGCTCTTCTGTAGCTCATTAAAAATTTAAGATGACTTTAAACTATGCCACCAAAATGATTTACTGTGACCTCAAATTCTGTTTCAGGCCCTTGGTTACATTTCACAAGATAAACCTATAAAGGCCAACACTTGTTATCTGACTTGTTTCCTGACTGCCAAAGACTTAACTTAGCCATATTGACTTCTGAAAAATGCATGCAGTAGAGCCTTGCTAACTTGTGTGAATGTTCAGGAGGATCGTGGAGAATTACTGAATTTTTGTGAGCAAGAGAACAAACTCAATTTAAAAAGCCAAAGATTATGCATCACAAAAGGTATCGTGTTCATTTAGTTTGACAATTTTAGTTTAGTTTTAATTCATTAGAATAATATGTCATAGTTCTATAAATCAGTGAAATCTTAATAATAGGATACTTTACTACTGCATCTGCCTATTAAATCTCTCTTCAGAAGGATTGAGAAATTATTTTATATGTGTATATCTGGTATATTACAAAGCTTATAGATTAGCAAAATGCAGATAAATTAGGGTCTGGTTTTTTTAGTCTTCGTTGTAAAGTATGTGGTAGTAACTGTAAAGGGTGAGGTTTCTTCATATACTTTTTACTTTGCTATTTTTGAAAGACTCTTGAAAGTGCACTAGTGAAATCACTTTAATTACTGTAGTAATAGGTGGTTTTTTAATTGTTTCTTATTGCCCTTGGCCATCCTGGGTTTTCAAGGGCATGTCTGGGAAAAAGCTATTTTCAAATAGATTGCATCAACTCCAGATGCCATTACATCTAGTGCTTAATGGATTTCACAAAACAACTCACTGTGAGATAACTGTGGAAATGTGCGCTGCTGCATTCAGAGTGAGATGGTCTATTTCTGACAGTGAGACCATTAACAAGCCCTGGCTTTTGTCAGGTCAACTGGTGGCAACTGAAGGCCTTATCACTTTTTATTTTGTTGACAGCCTGTCGTTATCGGTGATGGGTCACAGGGTGATGGGTCGATACCTCTGGTATTTAAACACCTAGATAAGAGATGCAGCAGAATTTATTTTTCTATTTTTAATTATACGAGCAAGACCCAAGTAATTTGCAGAGGCAGAGAAGTGAGTTGGGGGAGTGTGTGAAAATATCAGTAGCAACTTTGGGAGGTCACAGAAAAAAAAATCCTAACTACTTTTCTGAAACTAAAGGTATTGATAGCATAGATTAATGTTGGATAAACTTTGACACTCTGCATAGATTAAACTTTTATCCTCTTTTCCATGTATTTAATTAATAATCAATTTAGTTTAATAAAGATGTTTGCAGCAGAAGCACATTTTATGGACTATCATTCTGGGGGTTTCTGATCAGATTTTCTTCTTCATTTTTTAACTGTTGAAGAGGCCCACTGACATTGCATGGTACTCAGGTTAAGAAAAAAGGTTATTTAAATGTATGTTTCATAATATTTACAACTAAATAAGCCAGTACAAACTGGTTAAACAATCTTACATAACTAAGCCATGGAAAAAAGCTTCTGAGTTTTGCATAAATAAAATGGATTCTGTTCTGTGAGGTCTTACACCCTATGAAACCCACTAGAACTCACAAAGGAGAATTTGGATAAGCAGAACCGGTTTAACGTGTTAGAGAGTGGTAATAGCCAAAATTTGGTGGCAATGCATATCCACATTTTACTGTTAACCGTTAATTGTTTTGAATGATAGGAATTAAAATCCTCAGACTTTACAGAAATGAAATAACCCAGTAATTAAGTGTGACGTTTTAAATAGTGACTAATGGATTTATGGATTAATAACAATTAAACTAGATAACCATCAAAATGTATACATTGAATCAGGTTCACTATAGTTGGAATTTTAAAAACTTCATTTCAGTAAAATGCAACTAATGTTTTAAAATCTTTGCAGTGATAAAATATACAGGCTTGATGCTGGAGAATTTAAAGGACACCACCAACTCTAAAATCTCGTCAAAAATGTAGCATAGTTTACTGAAATTACAAATAACATTTAAGATTACTGTAACTGAAAGAAGCTAGGAAAATAACCATTTTTCCTTGCATTCAATTTGTTTACTTTGTGCATTAGACAACATTTGTGTGTGGTCACTGATTCCTCAGTATAGGTAATTAGCTGGTCAATTTCTGCCTTATTGAAAATACCCTTACAAATGAAATATCAGAATAGGAAAACCCTTAATTTTTAAAAAGGTAATATGATATGAAACCTTCCCCACAAAATCCAGGGCATGCTATTTAAAGGGTGTGCTGTCAGAAATATGGGTCTTTAATTGGTAGTCTGTTTCAATAATAATTTAAAAATCTTCAACTGGCAATGGTCAATAAAACATGCTGAAAAATGTTATATGAACACTTTTTCCTGATACGGCAATAAGAAATTTCTTTTCAGTTCTGCAATTGCAGATTTTTTTTTCTGACACTCAGTTGTACTTATTATGCTTATCTAAATATAATCATCACCATATTATGACTGTTAACTGGTTGAATCATGCCAGAAAAAAACAGAAAATAAGGTACCAAATTATGCATATTTTTATCTTGCATATATGAAGTCCAGCAGGAGCTAATATTTAATACTTTGGATAAATTTGATCTTACAGTTAATGGATAACTTTTTCTATGAGGCGCAAATACTAGGTTGAGCAAAGAAAAATTATTGAATCTCTTTCTTCTCTTAAGATAATTTGTTAGTGAGATGAAGCATGGTCTCCTAGTTAAAGCATTGGACTGGGAGTTACATCTTCCATAGCTTATATTACCTACTTGTTGTCTCACCTTGGAAAAGTCACTTAACAGTCATATGCCTGAGTTTTCCTAATTTGTAAATGTATGTTAAGCTCTTTAAGTCTGTCAAATGGCAGGTGCTGAAGTTGCACAATTAATAGATTATGGCTATTTATTAATCATCCAAAATATTTCTGTAACAAATGTGAATAAGCTTAGCTACATTAGGTAAAACTGGATACCCGTGGATGTAGTTCTTCACATTATCTTAGACTAGATCATACTTAAGTGTTATAAACTGGTTATTGATGAAAAGCCAGAGAGCAGCACTAAACCTGATGCTCTGTCAATTGATCCCAGGATGGCAAAAGTCACTACAGCTTAAAAAAATATTTCTTGTCATTGTTTCTAGCTAATTGCTGTTATACATTGTTTCTATTGCAGTAGCACCTGTGGACCTCAGAGCCTGATTAGACACTCATTTATATTAGGTACTGTACAAAAAAACCTGAACAACCCAGATGTCACTGCCCTAGAGAGTTCACCATGTTTAAGTGATCATGTACAGCGGCATGACATTATAAATCATTGGAGAGAAGGATACAAATTAGGGAAGAATGTCCGAGAGAAGACAGTTGCCCCAAGGCAATCTCTAATTCCCTGGCATGTAAGGACAATTTTATTCCTCATGACTCATAGATAGCTAGATCTATGATAACTAGATAGCTATGAAAATGTTCCCCTGCCAGCAGTGTAATCTACCTGTCATGCAACCGTCCCAAAAAACATGGGTTTGCCCCATGAGCGCATGCACTGCTCTATTCAAATCCAAATATTTGTACCTCTGTCAACACAGAGCCCTTTGCATTACTACAGTTAATGTGTTGGTATTTCTCCTTTCAGCCACCTATCTTCAGGGTTTAAACAGCTGAAAAAAAATCCCTTTGGGTCATCACACATGGGTTGGCCTCTGGAACACTTTTCTGTTGACTACATTTTTAAGAAGCCTTGTGGCTGACTTTTCAAATTAATGGTTTCCTCCAAATATAGCTTGTAGTTTTATCCTTTGCTGTGGGTGGTGTTCATTAGTGTTCTTTAGCTTAGAAACCACTTTCATTTCTAGTACTTAGTTTTTCTAGCTAAAAGTCCATAACCAAGCCCTGTGTAATATGTATTTCGGTATTGTTGGAGGGGGGATGGTGGGGTGTATTGGGGTTTTGGTTTGGGTTTTTCAATATTGTCTAGTGGCTATGTCAGAAAACTAGGGCTGCTAACTGCAGGGTTCTATCCCAGTTCTGACCCTGATTTGCTCAGTGATTGTATGGAAGCCACTAAACCTGTTTGTGCTTCAGTCCCCATCTGCCTCCCTCACAGGAGTCTGGTGATGTTTGCTTAATGTTTGCAAAACATGTTAAGATCCTTTAATGAAAGGTCCAATAGAATTGGAATGTATTATATTTACTGATTGTATTCTTTAGGGAGTGTGACAGGGTTCCCAAGGTGCAACCTGGACTGTGGGACCACTGAGCCATTTCCCACCAACCTGGGGTATCCTTTTCACACTGTGATGCTGTTGTTAAGCCACAAACCTCTGGTAGGTTCTGCACTTACACAGACATCCACAGGCAGGGACTCACCCTTTGCCAGCCACTCATGAATCAACAATAGAAAGGCTCCAGCCAATTCCCCCCAACTCCCCAGCCTTGCACCCCAGAACTGTACTGTCCTGCACTGGTCAGAAGCCTGACCAGTGTAAATTCATTACCCAGTCCACCCCTCCCTCGATGTGGAGAGGACACACATTAGCCTTTGTAAACTGAGCTGAGATTTCCCAAGCACTTCAAGCAAAATACACTCTTTTAGGTAAAATATAAAATAGATTTATTAACTACAGAATGATCTCTCTGCTTGCTATTTATAATAACTTAAAATCAATCTAAGTTGGTTACCTAAGAAATAAATACATTTGCAGAGTTCTACAAACTAAACAGGATTTGAATCAAGCTGTCTCTCACCCTGACAGATGGTACAAACAGGTTACAGTTCCTCAATACACAGGCTGGGAGTCTTTTCCAGCCTGAGACCACCCGTCCCAGTTCAAAGTCTTTGTCCTCCAGATGCTTATTCCAGGTGTTTAGTGCGGGGCGGGGCAGGAGCTTGCTGGAAAGATCTATGCTTGTGACGTGGGGGTCCGTTCCCATTGGTCAAGCAGTGTCCATTGTCTACATGCTCTTTCTGAGAAGTCTTCTGGGATGGCTGCTGGGAGAGTGGTTCCCTTTAATGGGCCATCAGCACATCTGGCTACTCCATTGTTGTACCTGAAAGGCTGGTTGTGGGTGTTCCCAATCTCACAGCATATTTCAGTAATATCTACAGCAATACTTTAACCTCACATACAATGATAGCACATACAATCCAACAGGATATTAATGTTCAACAGATCAAGACTTTTACAAAGATATATCACAAAGCATACTTTGTACAAAACGTACCATAATTATATGAAAGTGGTGAATATGGGGGTTTCAGGGTGCTTCTTTGATGTACAGTGTGTCACACCTCCCCCCTTAGTTTACTGCAGGAATATTAGTCACTGACTAATGCGGAGGCAGTGTGCCCAAGGTCCTATTTAAGTTTTGACCGTACAAATCCCAAGTGTTCCTAAACATTGTAGTGTTATTCACACGTGCTCTTGCAAAGTTCTGTATACCTTTTAACACTTTGTAGATCAGTCTGGTGATCTCAAAAGTTAGCAAGTGTGCCTTCTCTGGGTTGCTAGAAAACCTCTTTGTATCTGTGCAGCATTGTTAACCTTTCTGCTTTTCCAGCTGGTGTTAACTCAATGCAGATATTAATGTTTTCTAGAGTGTAGGTATCTTGGCATTTAGTCATCCATGCCATGAGGTGATGTGCCTCAGTTTCCCCTTCCATACAGCAGAACAGTTTTATTATGGTTTCTCTGCTGTGCCAAGCTTCAAGCCTTTTACAGGTATTAGCTGAGAAGCAGCATTACCATAGGACCTCTTAACACAGGGTGTGTTCTTATTTACCACCCCTATCGTGTTCCAAAGCTTTTTCCCAAAAATCACCTTTTCATAGGATTTGCCGTCAGTACCAAATTATTCATCATAAGGTTTACCATTTATGCCAAACTTTTTATCATGAGATTTAACAAGAACAGAACATCTTTCGTCATGGGTAGACGTTTACAAGTATTTTAATCATATGACACATTCTGTTTAGACGATCTGGTTTGTTCAGTACCCATTGTCTCTTTCAACTCTTTCCTGAACCTTCTCATGTGTTCAATTACTGGTTTTTCTTTCCATTCAGTGTTAGTGTTAGTCTGCAATCCTATTGGGTCTTTTTATCTTTGGGTCTTTTATCTTTGATACTCCGGGGTCTGGTGAGGTAAGGATGTAAGGGGATTCTGCATGTTGGCTAACCCTCTGTGGAGCTGTTTCACAACTCCAGGGTTACGCCCATGCAAAAAAATCTATATCCCCTCTTAGGGTTACCCTGTGATCCCTGCTTCCATAGAGGGTTGTGATCTGTGCTCTCTGGACTAAGAGTGTTGACTCTTTGGACACATGCACCTTTTTCCAGCAGCTCTCCCTTACCTGTTTTCTGAGTCTTACCAGCCCGGGGGGAAGACACCTTCCCTCTGCCAGTTGGGTTATCTGCATTCTCACAGACAACCATTCCTTCAGTAGAATCTTAAAGAGACATTGTTAATTTCCACAAGCATATCAGGAACAGCATCCTGAAAAACTGGGACCTGGATTGGGGTACCCTTCATCACCTCTTTTTCTGTCCCCGAGCGGTCAGCTGTGTGACTGCTCCCCTCTGAAAGGTCAGTTGCACAGTTCTCTGTCCAAACCTGAGTCACAGACTGAGTGCTTCAGTGCACAGATGTTGAATCAGCCACTCTGTTGTGGGCATCCTCTCCCAAGTGACCAGTGAGGAGATATTCCTGAACTCCCACTATTCTTTCACCAGTTCCTCTCTCTCTGGGGCCCCCTCTAAGACACATCTCTCTATGCTCTCTAGAGTGGGATCTCTCCCCTGTTCAGCTGTAAAGGGCTCACAGTTAACAGCCTGGACAGTTAGTCAAAACTAAACCACACAGTCAGAATTCCCATTATTAAGCATTGGTGATTGAGCCATAGAACAAATATGTATGTATTTGCCAGAGAGACAATAAACGTGTGGAAACTGTGATTTACTAATGGTTGTTCCCTGAGCAGAATAGGCTGAGTTTGTCCAACCAGTTATTAATATGGGTCTATTTGAAATAGTTGTTCTGGGACAATTTCTGTCCCTGTCCATCCTTAATTAACTGTCATTGAGCTGACACATGTGGACCCCAGGTCTTACAACCATTATACCTCAGGGGGTTTACTCAAGTTGTTGGCCTGCCATCAGAGAGAAACTTAAAAAGAAAAAAATCTTCCCAGTATAGACTGGCGTTTGTTACCTTGTTAAATCTGTTAGACGAGTGGCCTCTAAAGAGCTAGAAGAGTTTAGCAATTTTCGCATTATGGTTCACAGGATTAAGACTTAGAAAAAACATCTTCCCTGGCTGAATGTTTGGAATTCCTCCAATCATGCTTGGACAAAGAGTTGTCTGTCAGTACCCTACAGACCCAAGCACCTGCTCTTAGAGACAGGATGTGGGGAGGATACCCACTATCTACATCTATGTACTAGGGCAGTTTTCAGAATACCTATTAATATCAGACCCAAGGTTGGAAGTTTGTCTCCTTTCTTGGGAGCTTAAATTCGATATTTAAACTGTGAGAGCTACCCTTGTAGGGTCAGAGCCTCAGCTATGTGAATTGTCAGAGCTCAACTGAAGTCAACAGAGCTATGGTAACTTATACCAGCTGAGCTCCTGGCTCCTACGGTCCAAGCCCAGTCCTGCTCCTGTAGAAATCAGTAATACAATTCCACTTTATTTTTTGGGGAGAGGGACTATCTTTGTTACATCTTTGTAACTTTATTTGGTTTTTTAAAGATCCACTGGAAAGGCACAATTTGTATCGGCTAGATGTTCACTAGAGCAGGATGAATAGTGCAAATAGTCCTTCAAAATTTCATGAACTAATACACATCAGTTCTTTCTACATGCTCTTTGTGTTTGTTTTCTGCTTATTTTAGTTTAATGAGTTTACTAGCAGTAATGTTCACATATATAATGAGTTTACTAGCAGTAATTTTTAAATATCTAGCAAATATTGCAGATTTATGGAAAGTGAATTCTGAATTTTAAAGACAGGTTTCAGAGTAGAAGCCGTGTAAGTCTGTATCCGCAAAAAGAAAAGGAGGACTTGTGGCACCTTAGAGACTAAGGTGCCACAAGTACTCGTTGAATTTTAAAGAGTCATCCATACAAAAAATTTGATTCTAAGAATTATGCACATGCAGTAGAACCTGAAACTCATACCATGTGACCCAGTGCATCCAATCACAGCATCAAATTTTGAATATCTAATACTTGCATCAAATTGCTTGTGAACAAATTGCAGATCAAGAATTATCCAGAGAAGTTGATTAGCATGTAATTTTTGAATAATTAATAAATTTTAGAATCAAAATCTTAGCGGTCAGTTTCTGAATGAAAAAATAGGCAATTTCTAATAATTTAGTTGATATAGAATATTCACCCAGCTCTGATATTAATCACTGTGGTCTAGTGAATTGTATGTTTCAAACACTTGGCATGCTGTAGGTTTTTTAGAATTTCCTCAAATCTCTGTTTACGGTGCCAAACAGTTCATTAGGTTTCTAACATTTATATACCTTTTTAAAAAATCAATATTTATTGAACACATATGAAGTTTTTTGTTCAAGAAGCAAAACATTATTTAATTTTATTGCTTTTGCTATATGTGCTGTATTTTTACTTGTATTTCTTAATTGTCATTCTATTAGTCTGTAGCTAATCTACTACCTATAAATTCCATGTACGGTAACAAGAGACTGTCTAGGTAATGTGTAAAATATCTGCTTCATATTTTAAAGACGGTTAGTTTAAATCCAGTTAGAAGGCTGCTTCTGTAGATTTTCTGTAATAGTACCATTATATATTACTTCTTTCCACTTATTAAAGCAATGAAAGATCTGGTTCAAAACATTTTACATGTTTAAAAAAAAAGTGTTTAAAATCTAACCATATTAGAAAAGGGTGAACTCTTAGACAGCACAATAAGGGACAAGCTGGTCCCTATTTCTAGAATTTTAAAACCCACATGAGAACTCTGAAATGGGAAGTATGATAGGGCATAATTACGATTGTGTGTTTGTGACCATTAAATGGCTGTCTTCGACATGGATGTTTAATACAGATACTTCTCATAAATATGTATGTATTTAATATTATTTACACAACATCATATATATTATTATTATTACGTTTATATGGTTCAACTATTTTTTTAACTTGAAATTTAGAAGGTTTTTGACACTTCTGGTATTAGAGTAAAAAACAGATTGTTTTCTTGTAATGTGGGGTTTGGCCAGCTGGTGAGTATTTCTGGGGCACTTCTCTCGTATTGTTACTGATTGGCAGGCCAAAAAAAGGGGGCATTTTCTGTGCTGGAAATTTGCCATTGGGTTTGGTAGGACTCTCGGATGTTTTCTGTGTTTTGAAATCAAGGCTTGGTTGCTGACTGGGCTAGGTTGCCGTGAAGCGAGGTGAGTTAGTTTCTGCTTTCTAGCAGGGCTCTTTGAATTGAAAGCCGTGCAGGGTTTGATTGAATTTGGCCAGTGACAGCTGAGTGAGAGGGGTGGAGTCACCCATTCCAGCTGTGTGTGCGGCCCAGACTTTAAAAAGTACACAGGCTCCGACAGATGAAGGCAGCTGGCAGACTAAGGCAGTTAGCCAGTGGAGGAAGGTAGGGAGGTTTTTTTCCTCCTCCTTAACTTGAAGGTTCTCTACAAGGAAGAACCCGCAAAGGGAGGAAAATGGCGTGTCGCCAACACCACTGCTAGCTCTTCCTCTGCCTGTACCTGTGGGGCCCCCTCCAGACACGCATCTTCCAGATGTTTGCAGACTGATTGCTTAATTATTTGCTCTATTATCTTTCTGGGTACAGAGGTTAAGTAGTAATTCGTCTGTAATTCCCTGGGCTGTCCTTATTTCCCTTTTTACAGACGGGCACTATATTTGCCCTTTTCCAGTCTTCTGGAATGTCTACCATCTTCCGTGACTTCTCAAAGATAATCGCTAATGGCTCAGATATCTCCTCAGTTCGCTCCTTGAGTATTCTAGGATGCATTTCATCAGGCCCTGGTGACTTGAAGACATCTAATTTACCCAAGTAATTTATAACGTGTTCTTTCCCTATTTTAGCCTCTTCTGATCCTACCTCATTTTCACTGGCATTCACTACATTTGGCGTCCAGTCGTCACCAACCTTCTTGGTGACAACCGAAACAAAGAAGTCATTAAGCACCTCTGCCATTTCCACATTTTCTGTTGTTATTCTTCCCCCCACCCCCCCTCATTGAGTAACAAGCCTACCCTGTCCTTGGTCTTCCTCTTGCTTCTAATGTATTTGTAGAATATTTTCTTCTTACCCTTTATGTCTCTAGCTAGTTTTATCTCATTTTGTGCCTTTCTAATTTTGTCCCTACATACTTGTGTTGTTTGTTTATATTCATCCTTTGTAATTTGACCTAGTTTCCACTTTTTGTAGGACTCTTTTTTTTAATTTTTAGATCACTGAAGATCTCCTGGTTAAGCCAGGGTGGTCTCTTGCCATACTTCCTATCTTTCCTAGATGATGTCCTGGGAGGCATGCTGCCTGCCTAGAGCCCTCATCCGAAAGGTTACAGAAAGGTTGCCGAGGTGCATCCATCCCTCTGACCATTACTCCATGCTGCTTATACACAGAGGCAGTAATGATACTACTAGATATGAGCACATCAGCCGTGGCTACAGGGCTTTGGGAGCAAGCATGAAGGAGTTGGGGATGCGGGTTGTTTTCTTGTCTGTCTTCCTGGTTGAGGATAAGGGCCCAGGCACACACATGTATGTCTTGGAGATGAATGCCTGGCTACACAGATGGTGTCAACAGGAGGGCTTCAGCTTCCTCAACCATGGGATGCTGTTCCAGGAAAAAGGACTGCTGGGAAGAGGTGGGGACTACCTGACCAAGAAGGGGAAGAGCATTTTTGCTCACCAACTTGCCAGCTTAGTAAGGAGGCTTTAAACTAGGTTTAAAGGGGCAGGTGATGAAAGTCCACAGGTAGGTATAAAACAAGGTGACCTTAACATAGGGCTAAATGTTGCAGGGGGGCAAGAAAAATTACAAGAGAGTCACAGGAGCAACAAGAGAGGAAATCAGTGGGGGAATCTACTCAACATCTCAACTGTCTGTACAGACATTCAAGGAGCCTGGGGAATAAACAGAAGGAACTGGATGTATTAGTACATAAGCTGCATTATGATTTCACTGGCATCACAGAGACTTGGTGGGATAAATCTCATGACTGGAAGGCTGGTGTAGAAGGGTTTAGCTTGTTCAGGAAGGACATGCGGGGCGGGGGGGAGTGGGAAAGAAGGAGGCGGAGTTGCGTTGTACATCAAAGATGCATACGCTTGATCCGAGGTCCAGAAGGAGATAGGCCAGTTGAAAGTCTCTGGGTAAAGATAAAAGGGTGAATAGGGGCCACGTCATGCTAGGGGTAGGATTACCACCTTTGAAATGAAAAAAAAAGCCCCCTCTCCCCCCCGCCCAAGGCAAGGCCACTCCACTCCACAATCCCCGACCGTTAACAGTCACTTGTAGTATCTAGAGAGAGAACACAGGTAAGATTGATAACATCACACATCTCCTCACTCTCGCATGACTCAAACCCTCTCTCTCACACACACGCAGGGTGCTCATACGTGTGGGTGGGCAGAGAGCTGCTGTATTTCCAACAGTTTTGATCTGTTATAACTTAAACTGTGGAAGTGGGATCACTGCAGCATCTTTAGCTGGACACAGAAACTTTAAATATTTAGCTATCCCCGTGTATTGTGGTAATAATGCAAATCTTTAGACCGGGGTGGGCAAACTTTTTGGGCTGAGGGCCACATCTGGGTGGGGAAATTGCATGCAGGGGCATGAATGTAGGACTGGGGCAGGGGGTTGGGGTGTGGGAGGGAGTACGGGGTGTGGGAGGGGGTGTGGTGTGCAGGAAGGGGCTCAGGCAGGGGTGCAGGAGGGGTGCAGAGTGTGTGAGGGGGCTTGGCAGGGAGTTACGGTGCAGGAGGGGTGCAGGGTACGTCAGGGAGTTGGGGTGCAGCAGGGGGCTCAGGGCAGGGGGTTGGGGTGTGCGGGGGAGAAGGGGTTCGGGGTGTGGGCTTCGGCGTGGCAGCGGTGTGCAGTGGGGCTAAGACAGGCTCCCTGCCTGCCTGCCCTGGCCCCGCATCGCACCGCACCGCTCCCGGAAACTGCCAGCACCACGTCCCTGCGGCCCCTGGAGGATGGGCGGGGGGGAGCAGAGGGCTCTTCACGCTGCCCTCCCCCGTGGGTACCTCCCCTGAAGCTCCCATTGGCCACGGTTCCCCGTTCCTGGCTAACGGGAGCTGCAGGGGGTGGAGCCTGGAGGCGAGGGCAGCGGATGGAGCCCTCTGCCCCCCCTTTCTCAGGGGCCACAGGGATGTGGTGCCAGCCGCTTCCAGCAGTGGCACCATGGGGGTGCCAATCCCGCGGGCCAGATCCAGGCCGTAGTTTGCCCTCCCCTGCTTTAGACCCACATAAAAAAGCCCAACAACCTGGCAGATTAAATTATTTTTCTGGCAACTGGCAAATCCATAAAAAAACCTGGTCAGGCCAGTCAAATATTGGCCAGGTGGTAATCTAGGTAGGAGACTACTACAGACTACCAAATCAGGAGGCGTGGGTGAGGCATTTCTTGAACAAATAACAGAAATATCCAGAACTCGAGACTGGGTAGTAATGGGGGACATTAACTACCCAGACATCTGTTGGAAAAGTAATATTGCAAAACATAAAATGTCCAATAAGTTCTTGAAATGTACTGAAGACAACTTTTTGTGTTAGCAAACATTGCTTTACGGTTTTTTCAGACAATGGGGGGTTTTTATTGTACTTCGATAAAATTCAGGTGTTAAGTATATTTTCATCACGTTGTTTGATCATTTTGAAAGTTCTCAAACACTGTTAAAAATAAAGGTTCAGATCTATCCCTTGTATAACTCCCTTCCCTTCAAAGTTGTTTAGAGGATGAATTTCTCCAAGTCATCGACTAAAATGGAAATATTGCCCCAACCTGATTTGATTGTATCCTTGTAAACACCAAACTGAGTGGAATGGTAGCCCTAACTATTGTAATTATTGCAACTATTGCAACTTAGTAGATGCAAATTAAAATAAGGACAAGCCTTTGAATGGCCATTCCTTCAAGGAATGTTTTCATATGTGTGTTTTTATCTGAGAAATAAATAAACTGGAAGAGAAAAACCAGCAACAAAAAGACA
Organism: Natator depressus; assembly: GCF_965152275.1. Lineage (NCBI taxonomy): Eukaryota > Metazoa > Chordata > Testudines > Cheloniidae > Natator > Natator depressus. The sequence continues at coordinate 114,788,971 of NC_134240.1, read as the reverse complement.
CCCATGTACAATATGAAAGGCTTCTAGTTACTTAGGGGATAATGTCAACTTAAAATATTTTTTAAACAAATGTTCTTGTGTCATTAGTAATATATTATTAAAGTTTACTGGAGCTGAAAGAATGTACAAATCCATTTAATATATGCTGTTTCTTTACTTACATTTTCCTGACTAGAAGAAGGAAAATGACTAAAGTCAGCTTCCCTTTTGCATATAATCAATTTTATTTCCAGATTCTCTGCGCTGGGACATTTGGGTTACAGACATCCCTGGAGAATGTTTATCTGTAGAAAAGTCTGTTATAGATAACAATTGTCACCACTGATATAAAAAAATTAATTAAAACATTTCTCTTGGTCTCGGCTCTGAGGGACAAGGGGCTACTGTTTGAGAGGTGCCTCACACATTGTGCAGGCGAGCGTACCCCAGGAAGTAAAAAATTAAAACAAATAGGCTATGTTAAAAGTTTGCTTTTTGAAAAAAAAATCCTAAATTTTGGGCCAGACTTTAATTGGCAGCTTCCCTTTAACCATTTTCAATTAAATATTTTCAAAGTAAAAATTAAGATTTTTCTATTTGTTGTTTTAATAACTTTTAATATATATTTCTGTCCTTTAAGAGAGGTAGAGTAGAGATAAGCTTTAGTACAGCTGCAGAGGAACCATGGTAGGTAAACCAGGAAGGTCAGGAATGATGGTGAGTTGCTAATGTAAGGCATTTTGTCCATTAGTAAATAATGCAAAGATGATATTGTTTCTGTTTTTCTTAAAGTGTATTAAAATTAGTGTTGACAATGAAGTGTATTTCCTTGAAATCTTAATATCCTTGTTTTACTGTAAAATATTGTGTCAGACAAGGCTACAAAAACGGTGGGGGGAACCAAGTTACTTGAAAATATGTTGTTATGGGATGTGGCCGTTACATTTCAGTATGCTGGTACAACTGTAAAATATGATACTTTTAAATAGTTCATATAATCCTTATCTGATGCGTTTACATCCCACGAGTGGATTTCCTTTTGAGTACATTGAAATAATTGCTTAATATAAACTCTTACGGAGAGTAACAAAAGAACATGAAAATTGACCCTAATAACAATAACTAGCTCTTATAGATAGCACATGCAGCGCTGTGCCTTTGCCTTATCAAGTCAAAACTTTGATTATTGGAATCTTATTTATAATTGTAAAATACTTTTCACAGAGGGAAGGTTGTTTCTTTTCTTTGGACCTATGAAGATATTTTATTTTTAGTGTAAAACTGAGGCTCTGTTACATTATTGTTCCACAATCCCACTACTTTTAACCTGGGGTAAATAGTTTTCCCTATAAATGAGGAGGAACCTCCTCTTAAAAAAATAGATGATATAAGTTACATATTCTTTAAAATGGAATAGAAAAATACCACTACCACCAATCCCAGAAATCCCGCCCTTCTCTCATTCCCACCCCCCCATACACACACATACATATATAATTATCTCTCTTCCCTATAAAATGATTTTATAGAATGAGCTTAACAGGCTTGTGCCTGGATGATGAGCTCAAAAATAACGTTGCTTTGGATCAATTCTGATTTTATCCAGGCTACTTCACCATCTTTTGTTTTAAGTGGCACATTGTTAAAGAACCATTAAAACAAAATAACTGTATAATTTAGAGCCTCAATTTGTAAAATGCTTAGAACAGTTTAATAATTGGAACACAGAGAGAAACCGAAATGCTGGGTAATTGGATTAATACACTATATGCAGTAAAAAACTAAAAGTTTGTGGCTGTGGATGATATTCTTTCCCCTACTCCCCTAGATTGAGGAGAAGAACAGTTGTGTGACTACAACCTGGGCCTGGCAGTCAGAAGACTCATGCTATATTCCCCATTTTGGCATAGACTTGCTGGGTGACCTGCAGCAAGATACATAATCTAACCATGCCTCAGTTTCTTTACCTGTGAAAGGGATTGGGAGGGTAGCTATGACTTGGGAGCCCATCAGTGCCATCTAGCAGAGGGCCCACCATACTGTTACTCATATCAATTCATTACTCCCAAAACACTTGTCATAATATGTATCTACAAGGTGTCGTGTATGGTATCATGTCTAAACTTGGTGACCCGCTGGTCCACAAAATCATTGTGTGATGTATGTACAGGTTGTGTACAAAGAGTTATCGTTTCCAGATGTGTGCTGGAAATATGTTCTTAAAATGTGTTTGGGAGGTGGTGGATAAACCCAGCCTGCCCAAGACAAAGGAATGTGTGTTTACCTATCTGGCTGGCTTGGTTACAGGCAGAAGACAGTGAAAGTACATTTACATACACGGTAAACAAAACTACAAGCTAACAAGCAGCAGCTTAGTGAGCATACTGGGGGAAGGGTTGTGCACTCTAGAAATCCTTCCTGGCTTGTGAAGCAGAGACAATGGACTTTGGGTAATATAAGTGGAGCAAAAAGGCCTTTTGGTTACTTGTCACATAGGGAACAAAGAAGACCGTACCGTTGGATTCAGTGAACTTTGGGTCCTCCGGCCTGGAGACCTGGAGATGCTGGTAACTTGATGTGAGTAAGAAGCTGCTAAGGCAAAGATTGTAACTTGCTAATATTAAGTTTTAGTCACTAGATAACGTGTTGTGTTTTGGTTGGGTTGTAACCATACTTGTCTCTTTTTCTCTTGCTTAAAGTCACTTAAATCTGTGTTCTTCATTAATAAACTTATCCTTGTTTTAGTAAAAAGCCATCCCAGCGTTGTGTGTTACAGCGAAGTGTGAGTCTTTAGCTCACCTAACTGGCTGACCTGGGTTCTGTCTCTTTGGAGACAAGCAAACCCAATAGTTTACATGAATGTCCAGTGAGGCGGACTGGACACGGCAGGGAGACGTCTCTGGGGAACTGGGGCTCCCTGATTGTTATCTGCAAGGCAAGGTCTAGACTGACAGCGTCTGGAAGGGTTTACTGGCAAGGCAGACGGACTGGAATGTCAGGGAGCTGACCCATTGCTTAGCAGCCGTGAAGCTCTCACTTGCTGAGGCAGAAGGGTAACATAGTGGCTCACGGTTCTGGGTGACTTGGGGAAGTCGCCACAGTGGGTAATAATATTATCTGTGTTGTAGGCATATGGTGAGGCCCAATGCATTATTTTTGTAAGATACTTGAGGTCCTTGTGCAGAAGGGGCTCTGGTTTAACAATGTTGTTAATTTGGATTGCGCTGGGCACTATACAAACAACAAAAAGACTGTCCCTGCCTCCACAGACCTTCGCAAGGATTAAAAGACCTCTATAAGGATTGTGTCTCCATTATTCAAAGTGTTGGAAAATGCAGTCCCTGCTTAAACTGGGAAGAGCTTAACATCTAGTTTGAAAGAAAGCGCAGACACAATGGGTTTCCTCAACTTTTTCAGTTATTTCATCCTGGGAACATAAGGGTGCTGGGACAAATATTAGAGAAGTATGGGATAGGATTCAGAAGGATTAGGAGATCAGTAATCAGAATAGATGATAACATATAGCAGCTATGTGTTCACATTGATGTGCTCTGAGACGGCAAGAAATATTAGTACACAATTATACACGTTGGCAAATTATTACTAGCTTATTGATAACATGCTACAGTATCGTGCATCCCTGCACATTTGCATATTGAATAGAAATAGAATATATTACTGTCTCTCACGTGGATGAAATGGGATACTCCCTGTGTGCAGTTTAAAAGATCAGTATTATAATTTACACCAAAGAAAGCACAGGTGCAGAGAACATAAATAAGATTGCACATGCCTTAATCATTCCATATCATGAACTGGTTAACTATACTGCTTCTCAGCTTGTAACTGAATATGTCCAAACTGGGCTCTTGTTTATGAAGAGCAGTGGGTGATATTTTGTATGAGATTCCTTGATGAGTTTCACATATCATACACGTGACTCCCTTCACCAGAAGCCACTTCCTTACTTCTGTGCCTGTCGAGAGCCACAGACTTTTTGACGACACACTGACAGATGAGACCTGTTTACTGTAAACTGGAATCTTTTCCGTGCTGGAGAAGATATTGTAATAAGTAGGTTTTATAGCAGACTCTTTCTGTCATTAAAATGGCCCCGCTCTTTTTAAATGAACAAAGAAGGCCCTGAAGCAGTGGTAATGGAAACTTATAAGGAAATGGCAGCTGACTGGATGCCTCAGGTGGCTGGTAACAGGATAAAGAGTCTTTCACGTTCAGGCCAGAGATTTGAGTTTAGGCCAGATTGGTAGTGACTGAAGGTGTGTATCATGGGGCATTTGTTTGGTGGGCTGTACAAAATGATGTGGTAGATCTGAATTTGGTTCCTAGTGAATAGAGGTGTCTCTCACATTGTAATTCGCAACCTGGATGGTGGTATTAGCAGAAAGGACAAAGATGGAGGGGAGACTGAGTTACCTCCCAACTCAAGAAGCAGTTTCTCAGATGAGTGGTGTGGAAGTTTGGAGGTGCTTTAACAGTTGCTAACTATTCTAAATGTAAGCTGGATTCTAGTCTCCAGGGCTGTCACATGTCTGAGCAGGCTCAAGAACTATTGTCTTCCACCTTCCAGAACAGTCAGAGTTTAGACACACATTTCAATAGACTTGTGAAGAATTAAAATTGTTCACGTTTTATTCTGACTTTGCCCATCTCAGCCCAAGTCATGCTCTTTTGGAAAGCCAACATAAGAAGCTTGGAAGGCATGTAGAGAGAAAAGAAATTTGGTACAGTTACAAACCTCAGTGTTTTGATAATGTGCATGCAGGGCCCCTCGTTTTTAGTTTTTATTTTATTTAATTTTCCCCAGCAATTTATCGATGTTTATTACTACAACAACAAAAACAGGTGAAAATTGGTTGAAAAAACTGTTAATTTTTCTGGGTAAATATCAGGGTTTATTTTGGTGGATGGACAGACACTGGGTAGGGTGACCAGACAGCAAATGTGAAAAATCGGGATTGGAGTGGGGGGTAATAGGACCCTATATAAGACAAAGCCCCAAATATCGGGACTGTCCCTATAAAGTGGGGACACCTGGTCACCCTAATACAGGGGGGAAGTATTCAGTAGATTAATGGAATTTGATGTGGTTTGCTGCAAAATTAAAACAGAACTCAAAACACAATGCCACCTCTGAGTTTAAGAAAACAATACACCTGTAATCCCCAGATAAAACTTTTCCTGCAGAGTTAGAACTATTAGCCTATAAATATTTACATTTAATAACTGGGCCACACCATTTGTCTTGCATATGCTCAACTTCATCCTTTTCTCCTGATTTTGTGTTTTTAAAACTTTTGAATACTTCCTTGTGTTCTGAAACATATTCTGATACAAAAAGAAAAGGAGTATTTGAGGAACATTAGAGACTAACCAATTTATTTGAGCATAAGCTTTCATGAGCTACAGCTTATGCTCAGATAAATTGGTTAGTCTCTAAGGTGCCACAAATACTCCTTTTCTTTTTGTGAATACATAGTAACACGGCTGCTACTCTGAAAAATATTCTGATACAGGGTTTCATTTTCTTTCCATTTTAATGTGTCAGATCTTTAAACCGTTATCTGCTAACAGCTTGAAACATGTCCGTGGTGGGTGTGAGATTCATCAGTACATTCAGATGCACACGCACTTCAGAGCTTGCATGCGTACCTCTTTGATTATTGTATGTATCTTCTGCACTAATACATAGCCTTACTTCAACAGGCAGCTTTGCATATACACACAGATTGATGTATTATCATAATGCATATATCTCATGCAATGTATTGTATTTTCCTAATAAAATGCGTTTTTTATATATATATATTTGAATGATTCAAAAGTAGGGTAAAATTCAGAAAAAAAGAATAACACTTTTTGTAAAATCCAGGATTTTTTTTAGTAAAAAGTCTGTTTTTAAACTGAAAACAAAGGGGCTAATTTATATGTGATATGACAGAAGGGGCTAATGTCCAGACCATCAAAACAGCTGGCACATCCTTTGGCATACCAGCAGATAGTTCTAACAAGTGGGATCATAAGTTCAGGTACTTAAATATCAATGCATTTGAATGTGTATACAATATAGGAATCACTTGTAATATTAGAGGACTAGGCTGAGCATGCAGTGATGCACAGTAGCATTCATACTCAGTGAATGACATCAAGCCATGAATCAGATTGGAGTATTTTATGCTCCCTGTATGGAGTGTAAAATACCAAAACAGAAAAGCGCACATTAGATTGAAAGTTTGCTTTACCTTGTTTTTGCCCCTTCATTGATTTCCATTGTCAAAGCTTTCTTGAGACCGACAATCCTATCCACCCCAGAGGGAAATCCTGGTTCTAATGAAGGCAATGAAAGTTTTGCCATTTACTTCAATAAGTCTAGAGTTTCACCCAAGATACTTACTAAAGAAAAGAAGTGCTAGAATGTAAAAAGTAGACCTATCCCCCAAAATTGAAGCCACAAGACAGCAGACTTAGTTGTTTGTCTTTTGGGTGGTCCCCCCCACCCCACTGGAGGATCAATATATATGTCACTGTTCTTTCAAAAATAAGGTTTTTATTTTGCACTTTTAGTGTGGTACAGTGCTTGATCCATATTTTTGTTGTTTGTGTTATCTGGTTCAGTAATGTTTGCAGGAAGTTCTTGTAAAACTTCTGCCATCAAATAGACAGGAGGAGGCCTGGGGTGGTATCCTTAGCCTCCCATGGAGTTGCTCCTTCTGGATACTGTTAATTTATCCCTTCCAGAAATCTCTGGACTCACAAGAATGCCTTTAAAGAGCAATTTTTTTTTGTGGCCTTTGAAATACATCAAATGACAGGTATTTTAAGGGGCGGGGGGGAATCCCAGAGGATGATGTCCCCATACAGCCCCTACCAAGTCTTCACCTTATCCCCTACTTCAAACTATACAAGCTGAGATGCTGAGCTTATCCTATCAATGTATGCTGTATGTTTTTCAGGAACATAATGTAAAGCTTCCAGTATAATGTATTTAATCTAACTTTGCCCAGAGTGATGCCTCGTTCTTTGGTTACTCTTACAAGGAAGTATTTGTACATAAATGGGAAAACAAATGAAAATGGTCCCCAGTCCTTCCCTTCCATTTACATGAGTGCATGCCAACTGGGCATACATGGGGTTTATCACAGGCTAACGGAGAGAATTTTATGGTAGCCCCTTGCTTAAAATATTGACAGCAAACCACTGATCTGGTTTTAGTTTCTGGTTCTTGTAGGATTATGGGCCTACACTGGAACTAAGTAAACAATGGTTTTAAATTGCATTTGAATATTGGCATGAGCATAGGCTTAAAGGGTGTGACACCCCCCCCCCCCGAAAAATAAAAAGATCTTGAGAAAGAAAAGTTGTTTGTGTTAAATTTGTAGTGACCCTGGAAATGCTCGTGTTATCTTATTGACACATCTTATTACTGGGCTGAAGTAAGAGAAATATAGAAAACCTGGTTCGTTGGGCACCAGCTGTATGGTTTAGCACTACGGCTTCTTTTTCAGTCTTTGGCTAAAGTCCAATAACCAGCAGTGACATCACTTATTTGTCCTGTTGAATAAAGTCAAGGTCTTCTAGCGGTACTTTGTCAGAGCTTTTCTTTACCTCTCTGGAGTCATGCTATGATGGGCAGATGTCTCCAAGGCATGAGCCTTTTGCAAGTATTTTGGCCAATGCTTATGACTGTGTTGTTGTGAGGATATAGACCACAGGTGTATGTGCTTATATTTGTATTTTGGATGGAACTAATGACAAGTGGCCTTTGAGACTAATAAAGGAATGTTTGTGTGGAAACTGAGTCACGGTAGACCTTAATAAACTTATTAATTTTCCAGCAGTCATGTTTGTACATTGTTTCATTAAAGAATCAGCCGTTGGAGGTCTCATGAGAAGAATAAATTATAAGAATAACAGGCTTTTTTTGACAGGTTTCAGAGTAGCAGCCGTGTTAGTCTGTATTCGCAAAAAGAACAGGAGGACTTGTGGCACCTTAGAGACTAACCAGTTTATTTGAGCATAAGCTTTTGTGAGCTACAGCTCACTTCATCGGATGCATAAAGTGGAAAATACAGTGAGGAGATTTATATACACACAGACCATGAAAAAATACATATTGTAAGGAGAGTGATCACTTAAGATGAGCTATTACCAGCAGGAGAGTGGGGTGGGGGGAGAGAAAACCTTTTGAAGTGATAATCAAGATGGGCCATTTCCAGCACATTTCCAGGAGTTAACAAGAACGTCTGAGGAACAGTGGGGCAGGGGGGAGGAATAAACAAGGGGAAATAGTTTTACTTAGTATAATGACTCAACCACTCCCAGTCTCTATTCAAGCCTAAGTTAATTGTATCCAATTTGCAAGTTAATTCCAATTCAGCAGTCTCTCGTTGGAGTCTGTTTTCGAAGTTTTTTTTGTTGAAGAATGGTCACTTTTAGATCAGAAATCGAGTGAGCAGAGAGATTGAAGTGTTCTCCAACTGGTTTATGAATGTTATAATTCTTGACATCGTCTTTCGATGGTTGACAAAAACAGAACATGGCTAAATTTGTCTCATTGAAATCATATTTACTTACCCAGCAGAGCAGTGGTACTGGGTATAGTCTAACCACCTCAGGTTCACACGGCCTCTGGACTTGAATGTGGCAGCACAATGCCAATGGCAGCTGGAAAAATTGCAGTACATATACACAGTTATGGTTGAAGTGAAGACGCTGTGGGAAACGAAATATTAATCTACTGTGGCTGTGTTGTTGTTTTTTTAAAGTAAGCCTGTGCAATAAATTGCAAGTTTTTCCTTGACTTCTCTTCTACTTGTGGTTTCCTTTTTTTGACCGGAGGGAGAGAAGAGAATGGAAATTGAGCTGAAGCATAAAAAAGTATTAAAGTCTAGAGGCAATTGAAAAAAAATATAAATCGGGTCATACTCCTCTCCCTTGTGAACTCCTCCCCCTTGTGATCTTTCCCATGAGCAAACTTCAGTGTGTCAGGAAAACCTGTGTGTCATTTGTTTGGATGTTTTTTGGAGGTGGTGGTGGGGAAAAAGATGGAGACATGGAACCCTACATCTGGAAAGAACTAGACTTGAGAAGAGGACTGAGTTAGAAAGTATTGTTTAAAGGTGACCTACAAAGGATCCTAAAAAACTGGTCTTTTGCCTTTTTGTTGTATTATATCATATCTAAAAAGTCCTGGAAGGTTTTGTTTGCTTTGTCTTGTACTTTTCTTTTCTGCCTTTTTTTTTTTTTTTTAAAACAATGGATGTATCAGGAGTTTCAAGTCTGGTCTTCCCTGCCAGACCTCTGGGAGGTCTGAGGGATGGTCAGTGTGAACTTTCCCTAGCTAAAATGAAGAGGTTACCAAATACTTTAAAAAGGCTTTCTTTATCCAAAATGTTAATTTGGCATTGAAATTTAAAAGATATAAACAAAACCAAAAAGTTGGACTAAAAACCCCTTCCCCTTCTCAACTGCTCAGTCATTCTCTTGTGATGTCACCATTTCACTAGTTCTGCAGTCATTATAATCTTCCACCTCAGACAGGACCTCAATATTTAAAGAATAAGTAGAACATTTCCTTCTTTTGAAAGAAAAAAAACCCCAGCAAACTTTCAAGCCACTTTCAGAATTGTAAGGAAGTGAAAAAGGGCATAAGCTCATATTTTTCCCCCATTTCCAGGTCACCATTAATGTTCACAAAGACTGTGTTCCTCAGCTAAGCTTTTCACAGCATAAAGGAATACTTTTTTTTAAAACATGGCAGAGGTGGATGGAGAGGGAAAAGAAGCCTTTAATTTAACTACATGACGTACTGCAATTTAACACCAAATCTGGATATAGAGGATTTTAGGGGGTTGGGCAGAAGTCCAGCAGTGCTACCATCAGTTCAGTTTTTGGAGCCTTTTCCACTATCTCTTAAACCACAGAGGTTTGAGAATTAATCATACTCCCCAATCTAAGCTTTTAAAAATAATTGTAGTACAGTATTTTAAAAAAAATTCCACAGTCATGTAACAATTTATGTGGTCACATAATCTCTTAATATGCAGGGCACAGTAAGCTTTGGTTTGTGCTTAGGCCTGCTCATATTCTGTAAGTTTCAGACAGGCAAGGGAGTTCTTACCCATGTCTGAAATCTGCACTCACGTGCATCCTCCATTTAACATGCTTTCACTCCATACTGAGGTGTGGACATTTCCCTGGCACTGCTTGCAGTATACCTCTCTGTCACATGGATTCCTACCAAGAAAAAGATACCGATCCTCATAAATACCACAAAATCAAATTATATAGCATAAAATTGTAGCCATGCTATTGTTGAGTCTTAATTAAAATGAGGGCTGTCAAGCGATTAAAAAATGTATCGCGATTAATCATTTAAATTAAATAATAATAGAATACCATTCATTTAAATATTTTTGGATGTTTTCTACATTTTCAAATATATTGGTTTGAATTATAACACAGAATACAAAGTGTACAGTGCTCACTTTATTTTTGATATAAAATATTTGCATTGTAAAAAACAAAAGAAATAGTATTTTTCAATTCACCTAATACAAGTACTGTAGTGCAATCTCTTTATCATGAAAGCTGAATTTCCAAATGTAGAATTATGTACAAAAAAACCCTGCATTCAAAAACAAAACAATGTAAAACTTTAGAGCCTACAAGTCCACTCAGTCCTACTTCTTGTTAAGCCAATTGCTCGGACAAAACAAATTTGGTTACAATTTGCAGGAGATAATGCTGCCCACTTCTTGTTTATGTCCCGTCAAAGTGAGAACAGGCATTTGCATGGCACTGTTGTAGCAGATGTCGCAAGATATTTGCATGCCAGATGCGGTAACGATTCATATGTCCTTTCATGCTTCAACACCATTCCAGAGGACACGTGTCCATGCTGATGATGGGTTCTGTTGGATAACGATCCAAAGCAGAGCAGACCAATGCATGTTCATTTTCATCATCTGAGTCAGATGCCACCAGCAGAAGGCTGATTTTCTTTTTTTGGTGGTTCAGGTTCTGTAATTTCTGCATCGGAGTGTTGCTCTTTTAAGACTTCTGAAAACAAGCTCCACACCTCATCCCTCTCAGATTTTGAATAGCACTTCAGATTCTTAAAGCTTGGGTTGAGTGCTGTAGCTATTTTTAAGAATTTCACATTGGTACCTTCTTTGTGTTTTGTCAAATCTGCAGTGAAAGTGCTCTTAAAAAGAACGTGTGCTGGGTCATCATCTGAGACTGCTATAACATGAAATATATCGGAGAATGCTGATAAAACAGAACAGGAGGCATACAATTCTCCCCCAAGGAGATCAGTCACAAATTTAATTAATGCATTATTTTTATAATGAGCATCATCAGCATGGAGGCATGTCCTCTGGAATGGTGGCCAAAGCATGAAGGGGCATACGAATGTTTAGCATATGTGGCACATAAAAACCTTGCACCGCCGGCTACAAAAGCGCCATGCGAATGCCTCTTGTCACTTTCAGCTGACATTGTAAGTAAGAAGCAGGCAGCATTATCTCCTATAAATGTAAACAAATTTGTTTCTCTTAGCCAGTGTTTCCCAAACTTGGGACGCCACTTGTTCAGGGAAAGCCCCTGGTGGACCGGGCCAGTTTGTTTACCTGCTGCATCCAAGTTTGGGAAACACTGCTCTTAGCTATTGTCTGAACAAGAAGTAGGACTGAGTGGACTTGTAGGCTCTGAAGTTTTACACTGTTTTGTTTTTGAGTGCAGTTATGTAACAAAAAAAATCTATATTTGTAAGTTACACTTTCACGATAAAGAGATTTCACTACGGTACTTGTATGATGTGAATTGAAAAATATTATTTCTTTTGTTTATCATTTTTACAATCAAATATTTGTAATAAAAATAATATAAAGTGAGCACTGTACACTTCAAATTCTGTGTTGTAATAGAAATCAATATATTTGAAAATGTAGAAAAACATCCAAAATATTTAATAAATTGCAATTGGTATTCTATCGTTTAACAGTGCGATTAATCACAATTAATTTTTTTAATCATGACTAATTTTTTTGAGTTAATCGCGTGAGTTAACTGCGATTAATCGACAGCCCTAATTAAAATATTTATTTTATGGGAGCCACTTATTCCTCTGGAGCACCTCAGAAGCACCCATCCTCTAGGAAAAGAGCGCTGTCAAAAAGACATAGACTAAATGAAATGCTCCTAAGAACTGCTTGCTCTTTATTCAAGGAGTTTGATACCAAGTCTGGATGAAGGCTGATGTGGAATATGTGTTATACAGCAATGTCACACACAGTGAAATCAATAAATCAGTGTACACATTTATCCTACATGGGCCTAGTCCCTGAGCTACATTGATAGAATGTTAATTTTGTCAGATTGATGGTGTTAGATCATATTTAAATATAAATAGTTTTATTCATAGTCTAGTGGTTCACCTAATTTATTAAATGTGTCAAAAAGCACAGCTGAAGCCATAATAAATTAAATTCTCTGATAGAAGAATGATAGAAGTGCCGGCAGTTTTTATATCGCTGTAGTGCTTTAAGAGGAGAACAACTTCAAGTCCTGTTCCCACGGACAATTCTTGCTCTCAGGAGCAGGCATCCTAGAGTTGGACCTAGCTATAGTGCTGAGGGGGAATAAAAATGTTTTTGTTTTTCATACGAAAAAGAGAAATTGCATAAGATATCATCATTGAAAGAACAACAGGCACAGAAGAGAATAAAAGGTCAAGTGGGGAGAAAAAACAAGATTTCCTTCCTAAAATTATCTCCTCAGATATCCCATTATTGGACGTGCACTATCCACCATGGGCCTGGAACTTGTTAACAGGGGTTCAGCAAGGATCTAATGCCTCAAAACACCAGTTGCAGAATTCCAAAAATGCATCTACACAAGAAATCAGCCAGACACCTTGTTCCTTCACTTTCCTTTTTGGTGCATGCCCTAGAGGACCCATAATTAGTCAAGTATCTGAGTATTTTATTAGTGAGGGTGTAAGTGCTAGTTTCTCTTGCATTGTGTTTTCTAGTCCATATTGCTACTAGTTTATCATTTTTTTTGCTAGATTTGAAATGGAAGTTCCTTCATAGAGGTCTGCAGTCTGACATTTTTGAGCCCTTGGGGGACCCTCCCCTGCGAGGAGGGAGGTACCTAGAGCTCGGACGCCAGCATGAGCCCAACTGTCTGCACTTCAATTAAATAGCTCCTTAGCCTGAGTCCCACGAGCCTGAGTCAGCTGACATTTGCCAGCTGCAGGTGTTTAATTGCTGTTGGCCTCAATCTCTCATCTGGTAAAGAATTAAGGTGTATCCTAGCTGGGTGACTGACTTCTCCCGGTGCGGGCTTAGGTGCATCTTCGGGCACAAAATGTGAAGATCTTGGGCTCCACGTATATGTAGGAGAACTGAGACCCATCAAATTGACTGCTCTCCTGGTTGTAAAGGTCAGGTGGTCCAGATCTTAAACTCAGCATTTAAAAGATAGGAAACAAAGGGTAGGAATAAATGGTCAGTTTTCAGAATGGAGAGAGGTAAATAGTGGTGTCCCCCAGGGGTCTGTACTGGTTCCACTCCTATTTAATACATTCATAAATGACCTGGAAAAAGGGGTAAACAGTGAGGTGGCAAAATTTACAGACGATACAAAACTACTCAAGATAATTAAGTCCCAAGCAGACTGAGAAGAGCTACAAAGGGATCTCACAAAACTGGGTGACTGGGCAACAAAATGGCAGATGAAATTCAATGTTGATAAATGCAAAGTAATGCACCTTGGAAAACATAATCCCAACTATACATATAAAATGATGGGATCTAAATTAGCTGTTACTACTCAAAAAAGAGATCTTAGAATCATTGTGGATAGTTCTCTGAAAACTTCCACTCAATGGGCAGCAGTCAAAAAAGGGAACAGAATGTTGGGAATCATTAAGAAAGGGATAGATAATAAGACAGAAAATATGATATTGCCTCTATATAAATCCATGGTATGCCCACATCTTGAATACTGTGTGCAGATATCATCGTTCCATCTCAAAAAAGACATATCGGAAAAGGTTCAGGAAAGGGCAACAAAAATTATTAGGGGTATGGAACAGCTTCCGTATGAGGAGAGATTAATAAGACTGGGACTTTTCAGCTTGGAAAAGAGATGACTAAGGGTGGATATGATAGAGGTCAATAAAATTATGACTGGTGTGAAGAAAGTAAATAAGGAAGTGTTCTTCTCATAACAAAAAACTAGGCGTCACCACATGAAGTTAATAGGCAGCAGGTTTAAAATAAACAAAAGGAAGTATTTTTTTCACACAACGCACAGTCAACCTGTGGAACTCCTTGCCAGAGGATGTTGTGAAGGCCAAGACTATAACAGGATTAAAAAAAAACCTAGATAAGTTCTTGGAGGATAGATCCACTAATGGCTATTAGCCAGGATGGGCAGGGATGGTGTCCCTAGCCTCTGTTTGCCAGAAGCTGGGAATGGGCAACAGGGGATGGATCACTTGATGATTACCTGTTCTGTTCATTCCCTCTGGGGCACCTGGCATTGGCCACTGTCGGAAGACAGGATACTGGGCTAGATGGACCTTTGGTCTGACCCAGTATGGCCATTCTTATGTTTCCTCCAGGAGGAGCTCATCCAATCTGATGTTTCAAAAGGACACTTCACTCCGAACCTGGGCCATTTGTAAAAATATTTTGTGACCTGTATACCTGCCAGGAGTGTCTATTCATTGAACTCAGTGGAAGAGTGAGAGGATGGTAACCACATTCCAAAGCCTGGTTCAACTGAATGAGCAGAGAATCAATTTTCTGGTCAGGAGGGAGAAAAAAATTCTTTTCTCATTTAGTGTTGAATCTTAGAAAATAAGCTTAAAAGTATGTTAAAATAAATAAGTAAAATAAAGCTCTGTGTTGCTCCAGTTGGAAAAGGAGATGGCAAATTCATTGCAGCTGTCTTTTTGATAAATGTCCCTATGTTGAGTAACAGAGGCTGTGACATTCCTGTTATCCCTTCCTGATAATCTAAAAATCTTCTGTGCTGGATTGCCTTGCTCCATGCCTGCAACACTGGAGTGCCAGATAATTTCTGTGGGTCATTCCCTGGTGGATACATTAGCCAACAAGTTTATACAACGAGCCTCTTTGGGTTGAAAACAATAAGTCAAGAATCTAACGGGAGGCCATCCCAAGAGCTCAGAAAGTTGCTAATTATACTGCAAAAGGATATGGGTGGGTAGGGTAAGTGGAGCTGAATCAGTCATGACCTGATTAAATTAGACGAAGATTTCCTTTTACAGCCAATCTCGCATAGCATTTCTTTTATTAGGAAGAGTATCAAAAAATCCACTGTCAACTCTTTCTATATAAATATACATTTTCCCCCTTAGCAAAAGTTAGTGGAGAGTCAAAAGAAAAGTGGTGTCTGGCCACTTGCAGATATCTCTTCTATGTGATTATTAATAATAATAATAATAGCCCATGATGGAGAGAGATTTTCTTTTGAAGATTTTGAACTCGGACTTTCAACTCCTCATGGCTCAAGTATTTTTTTTTTTATCATTTTTCGCTTAAGCTGCTTTCTTTTGGCTGTGGAGGAAAGGAGAGAGCTGACCATGCAAATATATGCCCTTATATCTATTTCTCCCAGGGGTTGGTTGCACTGCCATGCAGTGGTACAACATGCCAGCACTTTTCTGGCAGCTGAATCAGTTTGGGGAGATTTTAAGCTTTTAAATTTTAAAAACCCACAAAACCTAGCGATTGTGAAGAAGGCCGTTCTGGATGTGAACAGAGGTTGTGCTGTCATTCGGAATCTGCGAAGAGGCAGTAACTCTTAGGAGTGCCATACTTTTTTTGATTCTGAAGGCTTCTGATGGCAACTTGTATTTTTTAACTCACAAATTGCCCGTCACTATCCTGAGGTGGTGGGCAGAGAGAACCCCACAGCAATGAACCACCTCTTTATTTTCTTGAAAGGGGCTGAGAACAGCAATAGAAATATCTAGGCAGATCAGTAGATAAATGTCAACACTGCTAACTATTTCATTGCTGATTATTTTAGCAGACTCAGACCTAGCTAAGTTCTGGCAAAGTTAATAAGTGCTGTGCCTTTTCTCCTGATGAACCTGATTCCGGAATGTTTATTAATTCTAAACACCTCTTCCCGCCCCCCCAACCCCCGGCCACCACCCGCCTCTGCATTCTGGGCAGCACTCACAGTTTGTTATGAGACTATACTACTGTCCTTCACCCAGTTATTGGGGCATATTAGAGTGTTAAATGTCTTTAACTCTTAATTAATCATATGGAGATCAGTAGAGTTGCAGCAGTTTATCTCATCAGCAAATCTGGCATCATGGATTTAATTTTTTTTTAAATATTAAAAAAAATTAATGTTTGCACCAGGCTGAAAATCTGCATATCTGGTTTCTGTTTAGTGTGGTTTAAAAGTGCAAGTTAAATCAATGAGGGAAAATTTGAAATTACAAAAAAAAAAACCAGTGGTCCCCTCCGCCTCCCCCGAGTATCCTACAGTTCAAGCCGCTGTGCCTGCATCATAAGGTTGCTTGGGTGTTTTAACATCACTTGTAACAGGGAGTTGAATGTGATACACAAACCATTTATTCACCTGTGACTTGTTAAAAACTTTTTTTTTTTAAAGTCACAAGCTTGGGGTGTGAATTTGTTTGAGTCATAGGAAAGTCTTTGCACAGAGGCTTTGCAGTATCAGGCCCGCAGTAAGTGAATATGATGCATGAATGTTTTATTTCTTACAACTGAAGAGCCTGCAAAAGTATAGAGAGCTGCAATGTACAGAGACGCATAAAATAATGAGATGCAAGTATTTGTTATTGATCAAAAGATTGCGTAGCTGTGTAACTTCCAATGAAAGACCAGGTGTGTTGAAGAAATAAGCATCAGGTCACTTTGAGTAGCATGTGTGTGTTAATATATAAATTCTTTAAATTCTCCTATATTCCATCTCAAGACTAGATTATAGTGATGTGCTGAACTTGGGGCTGCACCTTATGTCATTTGGAAGCTAAAGCTTGTGCAGAACGTGGCAACCTGTTTTTTAAATAGTGTTCTGTTATAAACATATCCAACCAGTCTGCACTGGCTGCCTTCTGGTTTCCAGGTGGAATTGAAGGTATTGATCTGCTAATTCCTAAATGGTTTAGGAGCTATCTACCTGAAAGAGAGAGCGCCTGTCTCCATGCCTTACTAACGGCTGCAGTTGAGATCTGCAGAGGTGCTGGAGCTAAACCCTCTTTGGTGTAAATGAGGGAGCTGCTGGCAGAACATACTCAGTGAGGGTCCCTTTCCTTTGGAATCGGTCCCTCCTCTTTGGTCCAAAGGCCCTGGTCTGTGTAGACCTTCCACACATATTGTAGGAGAGCTGTGGAAGATGTGAATATTGCTTGAAGAGTGCTGTGTAGGGAAAAATAATTTGATTTGGGCTGTATGGCTATTCAGTTGGGCTTTGTGTGGGTGCTGTTTGTGTTCTTTTAATATGGATTATTGATTTGTTGTGTTTTTACCTAGAGTGCAAGATAGGTGCCTTTTGTCCTTTTATAAATGCAAATAAATCCATTAATATATGCAATTCGATTTTTAAAGAGTTGAGGACTCAAAGGTGCTGGATGACACTTTTTAAAGTTGTGACATTTTGCACCCCATATTCCCCATAGTGATATGATTATCATATGGTTATAATATAATTATGATGCATCTTGTACAAAATAAGTCATGTGAGGTGTCAATGAAAAAGTTATGGTTTGCTGAATATGATTATCCTATTTGTATGCATGTATCATTTTTATATCTGGAGTTATAAATATTGACTATGCACCTCTATTTCAAATGGGTTTGCTCCTGGGTAACACCCACATATTAGTCTACATCCAGTCTAGCCAGCACATTGTGAAGGGGCTGTTCTAGGTAATGGCCCATCAACAAGAACAATCGGCCATGGGAAAAAACTTAGCCTCACTTGATAAGCTTTCCTGTGGATGCTTCAGCCAAAATATGGGTAATGGTGGCCATGATTCATCGAAGCATGCAAGGGCATTTACTAAATCATGGGATATTGGACTCCATTTTGGTGCCTGTACTTTTCCAGAAACTGTGCTGGGGGCTTTGTTTGGGACAACGAAGTTCCCTCCACATGGAATCATAGAATCAAGGAATATCAGGGTTGGAAGGGACCTCAGGAGGTCATCTAGTCCAACCCCCTGCTCAAAGCAGGACCAATCCCCAACTAAATCATCCCAGCCAGGGCTTTGTCAAGCCTGACCTTATAGGAATAACCTATAAAAGGGGGAAGTGACATCATCATAGTGCCTCTCTTCCCTACAACACAACACAACATCTGAAATCAGCTGAGGAACAAAGACTGAACTAGGGAAGGGGGGGTCCCAGGCGGGACAGAAGAATTCCTGCCTGTGTATGCAAAAGCTGTAACCTGCTTGTACTAGCTAACAGGGTAAGACGCTGCTTAGATTTTGTTTTTCTTTATTTCTTAGGTAATTTGCTTTGATCTGTACCTCACTACTTACAATCACTTAAAATCTGTCTTTCTGTAGTTAATACATTTGTTTTATATTTTTTACCTAAAACAGTGTGTTTTGCTTGAAGTGCTTGGGGAATCTGCACAGGAACAAAAATTGGTGCACTGTCCTCTCCACATTGAGGGAGGGGTGGACTGGAAAATAAACTTACTGGTCAGGCATTTGAGCAGGGCAAGATGGTACAGCCCTGGGGTCCTAGGCTGTGGACCTGCGGGAATAGCTTTCATATAACTGCAGCTAGATGAGTCCCTGTCTGTGTAAACGTTTGTGGGAGTGCAAGACTGGGAGTGGTCTGCAGCTTGTCACAGCATCACAGTGATTAATGGAGCCCAGGTTGGTATGCCAGAGGTTTCAGTCGTACCCCAGTTCCAGGTTGCACCCCAGGGAAACCCGTCACAAAAGAAGTTATCTAAGATTAAAGGGTCTGACCCAAATCCCATTGAACTCATTGAAAATCTTTCCACTGACTTTGGATAAGCTGTTTTTAATTGCCACGAGTCTACCATAAAAAATGGATGGTCATGGTAGTTATTTAGAAACTAGTGATCATTTAAGCATAACAAATCATACTTACTAAGCCTGTGTAGTCTGGACATTGATAACTGATGAAGAATTGTATCTATGCATTCATTATATGGTTGTCCTTTGGGAGACATTTATTACAGCCAACCAAGAATTTTTGGCACTTCTTATCTCTATGTGCAAGCACCATTATATTCTTATACTTAGCTAATGCTAAACATGCTAAACGTAGAAATTTGTTTAAAACTGTTTGCAAGCTGTACCTTTTTGATTATCTTTGTGCATAGTAACACTAGTTTATGAAACAAAAACTGATCATCTTTGACCATCTGCAGAGATTTGCATTCCCTGGTGTTCACCCATTGATGGAAGCATTTTTAAAGGCAAACTGAGAAATTTAACACAATGTATTTGCTATGTTCAAGCATCTTTGCCACTCAGATAGTCTTTATAACATTGATGTTTATCATTGATCAAACCTGTGCAACCTGCTTTCCTCTTATTTTTTAGTTACTGAGAATTAATATATATTTTTAAAGACTTCTCTGTGTTACAAACCAAAACATATAAAGTGTAAATATTTACTGTATGTAAGTCTCTGCATGTTTCCATGTAAAAATGGGTCTCTAGTCTTTATTTTTATCATGTATTTAATATAAAATTAAAACAACTTGTCTACAGTTTGCTTGACAAATAAATTTGTATTAGAAAATTGTTGAAATGAGTATTACAAGACAATTGCAGAACTTCATTAATTTTTTTCTTCTTTCTCCACTTACTTTAGTAAAATTGTCCATTGTACGTAAAGAAAAGCCACGTTTTACTGCAGATGTGAGTTCTGACAACATAAGGTAGTAGAATGGGCCTCATTGTCCAGGTGTGGAACACCTGTGGGTATCTGCTGTGATTAAGTGCGAATACAGCACCTGATCATCCTGGTACACGCTGAGAAACTGTCATCACCCTTGAATCCCAGGTGCCTGCAGGATGAGGTTAATGAAGAGGAGACTGAGGATCTGATACTGACAAGAATGTGGTCTTTATATCTGAAAATAAAGGATTGGAAAGAGTGGTTTTGAGTCTGTTAAGCACAGTATGTTCTGCTGCAGACTTATGACACACCATTTTATATTTAAAATATGCATCAAGATAAAGTTTTAAGTTCATTTTAGTCTTAAACAAGAGCATTTCCCCTAGTAAGACTGTTTGATAAAACACCTCACCGGTGCTTTGTGACCAACCCATTACATTTTATGGATCAAATACTCTCCCTTGCACATGTGTGTGTGCACATGCACACACCTACAGAAGTCAGCATAACCTTGACTTTAGCAAAGCTTTTGACACGGTCTCCCACAGTATTCTTGCCAGCAAGTCAAAGAAGTATGGGCTGGAAGAACGGACTATACGCTGGATAGAAAGCAGGCTAGATCGTCAGGCTCAATGGGTAGTGATCAACGGCTCGATGTCTAGTTGGCAGCCGGTATCGAGCAGAGTGTCCCAGGGGTCAGTCCCGGGGCTGGTTTTGTTCAACATCTTCATTAATGATCTGGAGGATGGTGTGGGTTGCACCCTCAGCAAGTTCGCGGATGACACTAAGCTGCGGGGAGAGGTAGATACACTGGAGGGTAGGGATAGGGTCCAGCATGACCTAGACAAATTGGAGGATTGGGCCAAAAGAAATCTGATGAGGTTCAACAAGGAGAAGTGCAGAGTCCTTCACTTAGGACCGAAGAATCCCATGCACTGCTACAGGCTGGGGACTGACTGGCTAAGTGACAGTTCTGCAGAAAAGGACCTGGGGATTACAGTGGATGAGAAGCTGGATATGAGTCAATAGTGTGCTCTTGTTGCAAAGAAGGCTAACGGTATATTGGGCTGCATTAGTAGGAGCATTGCCAGCAGATTGAGGGAGGTGATTATTCCCCTATATTTGGCACTGGTGAGGACACGTCTGGAGTATTGTGTCCAGTTTTGGTCCCCCAACTACAGAAGGGATGTGGACAAATTGGAGAGAGTCCAGCAGAGGGCAATAAAAATGATTAGGGGGCTGGAGCACATGACTTATGAGGAGAGGCTGAGGGAACTGGGCTTATTTAGTCTGCAGAAGAGAAGAGTGAGGGGGGATTTGATAGCAGCCTTCAACTACCTGAAGGGGAGTTCCAAAGAGGATGGAGCTAGGCTGTTCTCAGTGGTGGTAGATGACATAACAAGGAGCAATAGTCTTGAGTTGCAGTGGGGGAGGTCTAGGTTGGATATTAGAAAACACTATTTCACTAGGAGGGTGGTGAAGCACTGGAATGGGTTACCTAGGAAGGTGGTGGAATCTTCTTCCTCAGACGTTGTCAAGGTTCCTTCCCCACTCTGAACTCTAGGGTACAGATGTGGGGACCTGCATGAAAGACCCCCTAAGCTTATTCTTACCAGCTTAGGTTAAAAGCTGCCACCACCAAAGTGTTACACAAAGAACAGGGGAAGTGCCCACTTGGAAACATCTCCCCCCCAAAAAATATCCCCCCAAGCACTACACCCCCTTTCCTGGGGAAGACTTGATAAAAATCCTCACCAATTTGTACAGGTG
Organism: Natator depressus; assembly: GCF_965152275.1. Taxonomy (NCBI): domain Eukaryota; kingdom Metazoa; phylum Chordata; order Testudines; family Cheloniidae; genus Natator; species Natator depressus. The sequence goes on along the minus strand of NC_134240.1, from coordinate 114,767,291 downwards.
AACACAGACCCAAACGCTTGGATCTTAAGAACTATGAAAAAAGCAATCAGCTTCTTAAAAGAAGAATTTTAATTAAAGAAAAAGTAAAATCAGGATGGTAAATACCTTACAGGGTAATCAGATTCAAAACATAGAGAGTCCCTCTAGGCAAAACATTAAGTTACAAAAAGACACAAAAACAGGAATATACATTCCATTCAGCACAACTTATTTTATCAGCCATTTAAACAAAACAGAATCTAACGCATAGCTAACTAGATTGCTTACTGACTCTTTTTATAGGAGTTCTGATCTGCATTCCTGCTCTGGTCCTGGCAAAAACATCACACAGACAGAGAGGACCCTTTGTCCTCCCCCCCTCCCCCCCCCCAGCTTTGAAAGTATCTCGTCTCCTCATTGGTAATTTTGGTCAAGTGCCAGCGAGGTTATCTTAGCTTCTTAACCCTTTACTGGTGAAAGGGTTTTTCCTCTGGCCAGGAGGGATTTAAAGGTGGTTAGCCTTCCCTTTATATTTATGACAGAGGTTTTTAAGTCCTGGCTTGACAAAGCCCTGGCTGGGATGATTTAGTTGGGGTTGGTCCTGCTTTGAGCGGGGGTTTGGACTAGATGACCTCCTGAGGTCTCTTCCAACCCTAATCTTCTATGATTCTATAATAAGCTCTATATGTATATATAATGGTAAATTTAGTCTTCAGATAATAAAATTACAAGCCAGTTACAACAGTGAATCTTACCACTAGAAAGTTATTCAGCATAACTGCCACAAACACTTAAAATGGGTCCTACCCTGTGGCAAGTTTTAAAACAAAACTCTTGTTGACTTGAGTGGGTGGTCTGGATGTGGAATGATGACAAATTGCAGCTCTTAAATGTTATGGCAGAATTAATCTACATAAAACTTAATGGGAAGTGGTGTCATTGGTGAACTATAATGGATATATTGTGGAAAATATACATAATGGACTCTTGTGGCTAAAAAGAAATAGCTGAAAACATTGCTTTATATATTTAAAATAATTTCAAATATGGCCCATCTAGCACTTTCCTTTGTACAGAGCATGTTTAACAAATTGCATTTCAGTGAGAAATACTGTTGAAATGGTTGTGATCTTCAGTAAGTGTTTTGGATTAGATCTTGCTAGTAATGATGTTTCCTTTTTTTGGCAGTTCAAGTATAGAGCATTTGTACGAAACTTCCAGGGTTTGTTGTTGTTGTTGTTGCTAAGAGATTGTTTGGGTTGAGTGAATTCCAGGCTAAACTGTGTATCTGATTTGGATTCAGGATGATATCTGATTTCAGTATTATGGAGATCAATTATAGAGAGAGAAAGCAGGAAAGGTTCTGGAAATGGAGGCAGACAATCTAATTATTAACAATCTACAACTGAACAAATTCTGCTAACTGAAGGGAAACCAAATTCACTGTTTCAGAGTAGCAGCCGTGTTAGTCTGTATTCGCAAAAAGAAAAGGAGTACTTGTGGCACCTTAGAAACTAATAAATTTATTTGAGCATAAGCTTTCGTGAGCTACTGCTCACTTCATCGGATGCATACTGTGGAAAATACAGAAGATGTTTTTATACACACAAACCATGAAAAAATGGGTGATAAATTTTTTCATGGTTTGTGTGTATAAAAACATTTTCTGTATTTTCCACAGTATGCATCCGATGAAGTGAGCTGTAGCTCACGAAAACTTATGCTCAAATAAATTGGTTAGTCTCTAAGGTGCCACAAGTACTCCTTTTCTTTTTGCAAATTCACTGTTTTATTTCCTACAGCAGTCTCTCATAACACATAGAAACAGAGTTATGTTGGTATTGCCCTTCCTGCTGCAATTTACTCATTATTTGTATTAGTTAGTAAGACTGAAAATTAAAGTTACTTTTGTTTTGATACGTACAGTCATGTTCCAGCCTCTAAGCAGTTTGCTAAAGTTTCTTGCTTATTTCCTGTGTCACAGTGATGCTTTGCTAACGCAAGAAAATGAGTCCTCTCTTTGGAAATTCTTTGGTGGCAGGCTCTAAAGCCACACTGCACTGCAGAATTCAAAGTTTCATCACCTGTAGAGCTTAATAACGATTCCTGTGCCTCAGATCAGTTTTACTGGCCCCCGGGAATTGTTACTCCAGGTAGCACCCACTTTCCTGACCCTAAAGCTGATCCACACTGCTGTACAGTAACCTGTTTATGGAAGGCGTGAGGACGTGTCCCCCACTCTCCAGATGTGCTCATGTTGTTCTCTAATGACCACATCCAGGCAGAAGTGGGTAGAGCTGTTGGTCTGGGAACATGTGTAATTCAGTGATTTGATTTGTAAAAATCTACAGAATCACAATTTCAGTGGTGTCACCTTCTGCAGCGTGGTGGGAGTGTGAGGGACGGGACACTCAATGCCTCTCCACCCCCCACCAACTCCCAGGTCCTCTGGATAGTGGCAATTTCGATCATACAGTGTCTTTGGAAATGGGTTGAGTTGGGTATCATTCGAAAGCCCTTTCGCCCACAAACACAATGATACCAAACATGACAAACTGAGAACAATTATATAGCTATATATTCGAGAAAGGGTTTAAAAATCATTGTATTTTTAATTATAGTTTAATACAGGTATTGAGTCATGGTCAAACATAGGTCCAACATGCAGCCTTCACAAAGTTAAATCGTGACTCTTGACTGACCATCCTGTGGCATTGGTTAATGCTCAGAATATGATACCTGATTGATTTTTTTTGATGTGACAGGTGACTATAAATGGAAGGAGTGCTTCAGGCTGATTTGCAATCTTGGGCAAAAAAAAAAGAAGCAGTTCAGTGGTATTATTAGCTTTGATTATTATTACAAAAGAGTTGCAATGAGGCACTGATTAAGATGTCAGCATCCAGCCAAAAATTACTGGAATCCCTCCGCAAATGGTATGCACTTCGTTACATGACATACAGTACATCACCTTGATCAGTTGGTCCTTCAGCCCTCATGTAGATTGCGCCGATCACAACAGGTCTTCCGTTCTTCTCTGATCCTGGCCTTCCTTCTCCATGTGCGGCCATGCCTTTTCACAATAAACATAACACAAGTAATTCAAAGCCCAAAGTAATTTATTACAAAATCCTTGTTTGTACCTTGGTCTTGATCATTTTTAGGCATCAATGGAGAGACACAGAGAACTGACTAATAGCTGAATCTTTGGAGAATGTCACTGCGGAGGACCTGGTTAAATACAATGCCCGGAAGCACCTTACGTGCTATAAGAAGTGCACCCATAAACTGAACTTGGCAAGACTGGCGAAAAAGTTCATCAAGCCTCAAGAAAAGATTGAAGATGCTGGGACAAGAGGCAGCTGTGGGTGAGACTCACCTTATGCTAGGTCCCATGGCCTGCGTTTCGAGAATGACACCTGCTTCTTCTGTGGTAAGCCAGAATCCTGAAGGCATCTATAAAGTTACTCAGTTACATGAGTAAAATCACGAGACAGATGGGAAACTGTAGGAAGCAGTCACTGGAAGGTAAAGTTAAGTGGGTGCATTGACCCAAAAGATGCCCATGAATACAATATTGCATATCATATTGTGCGCTGCACCAAGAATGTATGTAATGTGTTGCCTCAGAAGGCAAAAGCAACAGAAAGAAATACTGATTTTACTGTTACAAGGGTGTGACTCAGCTGGAGTTCATAAGTTGCCTCACAGAGGTTCTAGTGGATGGGAGAATGGTAGTGATGGCCAGTGCAAAGGCTACATACAGAGAAGTATGTGCTTTGAACAGGATTGAAGAGGAACAAATGCTTAGCAGAAAGGCCCTTAAAGCACTTATTGAAGACGAGCTGTGGGATATGGCTATAGTGGGGGTCTTTTTAGCAGTCCTATCCACAGAAATGAAAGAAAGCACATTTCCTTAAAAGCTGCAGAGATGTGGCACTGAAGAAAATGCTGATGTCAACAGTAATATGAAGACTGTTAGCAGCTGCTAAATTTTGATGTAAAAGCTTTGTGTCCTTCAGTATGTGGGAGTTTCCAGGGATCCATAGCTGATGCCAGACCTCAAAAAATAATAGCACGTGACCTGTACTACTACTTTAAGAGGTGCTTGGTGATCGCAGTGACATTAGCACTTACAGGAAGCAAGTGGTGCACAAAGCTGCGATTTTATCACAAAGCCTTGTGTACGAGTCCTTGACTGAGAGACAGATTTCCAACATATACATGAGATCTGTGCGGTGTACGTGTAATCTCTACTAATACTAGTCTATATCTAATACTGGACCTATAATGAAGTCCTCCTCATATTTGACACACATGCGGAGGAATCAATTAAAAACAGTGCCAGAAATAAAAGACTCCATGGTATTGCACCTGTTCAATATGAAATCACTGACTCCATGAACGTTGCCAATGTCACAGTGAAGAAGCTGCTGTCTCAACCTCGCACAAAGGATGAGTTAACCTTGCAGGAAGAGCACGTCAGCATGCAGAGAATTGCTTGAAGAATTTCATCGTTGCATGGCATAACAAAGCTGCTGCTTCGTACTGTTCAGTGGGGTTTCTTTGTAGTTCCCATGAGGAGGCTGGCACTAAAATTATCTTGAATGCCATCAAAGCCACAGGGAGAGGTGCTGCTAAACTCCGGGTTTTTGCACAAGACACAGATGTTCTAGTGATCTCCTTGAGATGCTACCCGAGACTGCCACAAGATTTTGCTTTTGTGCCTACTGCTAGGGAAGAGAATCACGGTATATCCCTCAGAGATATGTTCCTATCTTTTGGACCATGAAAAGCTGCCAAGCTGCCAAGTTTCCACGCCCATTCAGGATGTGCAACTACTGGAAGGTTGGCTGGAAAGACCAAATTATTTTACATGAAGGTGTTTGATTCAGCCTCCAAAAACTCTCTGCTCACTCTGAAGACACTTGGAACAGCCAAGATGGTCACTAATGAGGTCATAAATATGCTAGAGGCATTCATATACTGAATTTACCATTTGAAGACCAACATTATGACATTTGCAGAGCTACGTTGGTGGATGTCTTCTAAAAAGCAGACAAATGGAGAAGAATTGCCACCGACAAGGGGTACATTTACACCTGCTATCAGGAGGGCAAATTATCAAGCAGTGGAGTGGCTCCAGGATGATCAAGCACATCCAAAACTACACTCCCTTATCAGGCATGGATGGGTCTTGGAGGAAGAACTGATCACACTAGTTATGTATGATATACCATACGCTCCTGAATCAGTCCTCCAGCTAATCAAATGCTTGTGTGCAAAGACCAGATGCTCACTACCCTGCAAATGTGCAGCCAGCAACCTGCCTTGTTGCAGAGATGTGCAAGTACAGCATGGATGAGCATCAGTGTGATGGGTCTAGCAGTGGTGCCCTAGATGGAAATGACGCTGATGATGACTTTGATGAATAAATGTTTTCCGTCCTACATGTCAAGGCTAACTTCCCTAGCATTACCAATGCTCAATGTCTTTTTTTTTTAATGTAAGTGATGCATCCCTGTGTTAAGGCATAATTTAAAAAAAGTTGATTTTTAAACATTTTCTTGAATACGTATCTACATAATTGTTCTAGGTTTGTCATGTTTGATACCATTGTGTTTGCAGGTTTTTGAATGATCTCCAACTCAACCCATTTCCAATGACGTATTATCAACATCTCCACCAACCGGAGAACTTGGAACGGGGGAGAGGGCAGTGAGTTTCCCTAGCCATGCTGCAGAGGGGGTGACAGTTGAAATTACGATTGTGTAGATTTTTACAAATGAAATGACACCTCCCTGACCGTTCTGTCACTAACTTGCTGACAGAATGAGATTTTACTACATTATGCCCTCAGATGATGGAAGCTGATTTGCAGTGAGTCATGTCAGTAAAAGCTTAAAGTGCAGTGCTCTTCACTAAACGATTTCTTTAAAAGTTGGCAGGAATCAGTGTGTCTGCTCAGATTTTAAAAACAAACCAACCAACAAAGAAATCCTAATCCCCTTTTTATTTACTAAAATGATCCCCACACAGACTTATTTTGTCTTGAAACAGGTACTGCAAACACTGATATTTGGATATTGCCAAGAATTGCTAGGCACAATACAGATTTAAAATCGGATCGGTCACATGTCATATTCTAAATATGTATTACACAAAGGGGTGGAGGAAGGAATTGACCTCAGATAATTAATTATTATTATGAGATTGAAATGTCTAGCTGATAATGAAGTGCGGCTCCCTCTGGGGTGAAAGGCAGCCCCTGTTCAACAGCAAACAAAATCAGCACTCAGCAGGTGAAACCCAGCCTTGAACTTGCAAGTGATTCTGCAGATGGGTTTGTTTCATTTTGTGGATAACTTATCCACTGTCATCAGGAAATTTCCTTTGCTGTTTTGGCACAGTTTGCATAACTGGTACTTTCAGCTTGAGGATCTGAGCGGCAATGGAAAGCTTGTAAATCTCTTCAGTCAGCACTTCAGTTGTACATTTCTGTGGGCATAAGGATTAAAATTCATAGCTGAGACACACCCTGGAGGTCATTGGTGTAATATTTGTTAGGAAGCTTTAGAAGTGAGAGGAAAGTGTTAAATGCACGTCTGCTGGGCTGTAATAAACAGTTGTCTCTGGCAATAAATTATCCAGACTGCAGGTGGTCTGTGGTACTGACAAAGTACTGGCTGTATGACACTTAATGTGACCTATGTCCAAGCTAGTGAACACTTCAGTGCATCTCTGTGCCATATTGTCTAAAAATAGGCAGCAACCCTGATGAAGTCTACTTTAAAGATTTCTTTTTTTGGATTTCTTTTGGATTTCAGTAAAAATTGTATGTTACTTTCTGCAATGCAACTACTAGAGCACAAGAGAAGCACAAACAGCAAAAGAGACAAAATTAATACGAAGCATGAAGCAGGACAGGGAGTGCACCAGTGGCAGAAGTTGATGCCAAAGCTGATAGGTTGCCGTATAAAATGTTTTAGATCCCATGCTAAAATTCTGGCTGTGCAATGCACAAAGCAAAGAAACAATTATTTCCCTCCACTGTAGTATCACAGTTCAGGGCAACTGCATCTGTATTCCCCCTCCATGGTCCAATGAGGGCATCCACTCTCAGGCTTCCAGCTCCCCAGTAGTCACCTGTCTTGGGTGAAGACACGTGTGTCACTCCCTTCTGACTGGGGTAGTTCCAGGCTGCACAGTTCCTTGCCCACACTGTGAATTTCCCAGCCAGTCAAAGTGCCTAAGCAGGTCTGCATTGCTTTTCTCCGCAGAGCCTATAAACAATGTAATCGCCCACAGGTATAAGTTAACACGCAGCCCTTTCTGAGCAAGCACATTTATTCGTAAGGTGAAAGCATGACCGAGAAAAACACATTAAAACAATAAAAGAACCTACACACATGCTAATAAGCTTACCAGAGATCACCCCAGCCCCAACAAGGGCTCTTGCCAACACCCCAAGGGGTTTCTGTGGTCACAAGTCCGTAACAGCTGCTAGCTTAGAACAAGCACACCCATGAATTTGTGTCTTTCCTACAGTTTGGGTCTTTGATCCGCAGAGACTGTGAATAATCAGCCAGACAACGATCCCCTTCTCAGGGCAAAGCTTCCAAAAGTTGGGTCTTTGCATAATCAGAGATGGTAATTTGCATTCACCTCCCCCAGATATCTCCTAGGAACCCTATTTAACTTTGTTTGTCTGACACATTGTTTAAAATAGTCCTTTGAAGCTCATGACCCTTCTCAAGGTTTACACTGGCCAAGTCTCCTCTCCAGAGATGTTACATACAATCCCCCAATAATAAATAAACTTTGCATTTTTAATTCAGTGGGCTCTAAAGATACTTAAACTTAATTCAGTGAAGTTTAAATTAGTTCAGTCGGGTTTGTCAAAGATATTGCAGGAAAACATCATATTGGTTACATATAGCACCTGCAGAATCTCTAATAGTAGGGTTTCTGCTTGGTTAATTTGTTTCTTGCATATGAATTAGTCTTATGCTGCTATGGGGGGGTTATTGTTAAGTGATCACGCTATTTAATTAGCTGTTACAATGCCTAAACTATTGCATATGGGTTTTTTCATTGTTTTTTAAATCCAAAGACATAAAATAAAAAGACAAATAATTTTAGTCCTTGGCCTAGTCATAGGTCAGGTTTTCTAAACCTTTTATCATTTTTGTTGCCATTTTATAGCCATCTTTGTTTACTTGAAGAAGGCCTGCTGTAAGACACATAGCAAAATCTGTGGGTAGATAGGCATTAATGTGCTGAACTGATTTATGTAGGGAAAAATCATGGTCTAGTGGCTAGAGTCAAGATCCCTGGGTTCTGTTCCTGTGGTGAGTCACTTAATTTCTGTGTGCATCAATTTTTCTCACCTGTAAAATGTATATTATAATACTGGATTATAATACCTACCAACACAGAGCTGTCCTATAAAACAAAATTAAGGATTATTATCAAAGTACTTTTGCAATTCTTGGAAAGAAAGAAGGCCCTAGAGAAGTCTGAAATAGCACAGGCTCAGTTCTGGGAGGATAGCACCAGGCATGCAGACTGTGTTATGTGGGAAAGCTAATTTCAAATTGAAAGCTCAGTTCTCATGAACTGGACAGCATGAGGATGGGAATGCTTCAAAATATCATGTTCCTTAACAAGAGCCCCCAACTTTGCTTTATGAGCCTTTCATGCTATGTGTTAGAGAGGTGCAAAGTATTTTTATTGGTAATTTATTTGTCTCTTTGAAAAGAGTTATGATCATGTTCCAGGAGGGCAGGAGTAATTTGTGGCAGTCTTCAGGAACACCACTGAGGGTGCAAACAGCTATACTTAGGTGTGTGAGGGCGGAGGGTGAGAAAACCTGGATTTGTGCTGGAAATGGCCCAACTTGATTATCATACACATCGTAAGGAGAGTGATCACTTTAGATAAGCTATTACCAGCAGGAGAGTGGGGTGGGAGGAGGTATTGTTTCATGGTCTCTGTGTATATAATGTCTTCTGCAGTTTCCACAGGATGCATCCGATGAAGTGAGCTGTAGCTCACGAAAGCTCATGCTCAAATAAATTGGTTAGTCTCTAAGGTGCCACAAGTCCTCCTTTTCTTTTTGCGAATACAGACTAACACGGCTGTTACTCTGAAACCTTTCCCAACAATGTTTCTTCTCATGTGGAATTTTCGGTTATGAGTCGATACGCTCAACGTACACGGGGCTCTGTAGCCATGATGTCCTTAGCCTAAAGGTTCAATTGCTGATAAAATTATACCAGCTTCATGTCAGCAGCTGGTGAAAACTTCTCAGCCACACAGTCCCCTTTAATGAATGATCATGTGATACACATGGGCAATAGTTGTTGACAGGTATGTGGGCCAGTGCCCTGTGTCTTGCAGCAATCTACACATGCCTGTGTCTGCAACTCCTGAGCCACTAGATTAGAAAGTCACGAGACACAACAAATGTTTCTTTGTGCAGAGGTTGTTTTGAATGTTTTTCATTTCACGGGCCCTATCCTGAAAGCAGCTACACACAGGTGTAGTCCCATTAAGGTCAGTGGGACTATTTTGCTTGAGGAACAAGTACTCATGTGTGTAGGTGTTTGCAGAACTGGGCCCCAAGTATTGAACTGTAAATGGATGGCTCCTAACTAAAGTAGGAAGGAAAACAAATTATGTTTCTATTGTAGTGCTTGACAGTGGGTGCTTTTTCATCAGGGGGTCACTTGTACTTCATCCTCATCACAAATGTAGTGCTACAGATTAACATGCATGTTTTCTATTCCTTTAACTGCTTTAAATAGTGGAATGGTGTGAATGGGAACAAGTTATTTGTGTTTGCACAATCTTGGGTATGTGCTTTTATAATGCACCGGATTAACCTTCCCCAATACGCTCTACAGTGTGTCGCTGTCCTCTGCTATGCTTCTTGTGTGTTCGCTTACATTCCAAATCTTGCTCACTCCTCCTTGATTCTTGGGAAACTAACAAGGAGAGATGTGTAACTTTTGCAGCGTGAATTGCACAGGGGCAAGTGAATCCCCTTTTACGTCTGTTTCTATGAAAGGTTTGCTATGCCGGGTTATTTATATCCTGCTCTTATCGCCAAATATGTGATGTAATTTCCTAAACTGTGGCCTCATGACTAGTTGCTAATGTTATTCTGTTTCACAAATAGCATGAATGAAATACAAACTTCACACTCTAAAAGATAACTGTCTGCCTGCCTCTCCCACCTGTCGCCCTTCTGTGCCCATATGCAGTGATTTTTAGTGTACATGGCTAATTAATTGTTACTACACTTGGCCAATGTGCATCAAGTTTTCAGAAATACAAAGTATCTTTATCTTAGCTACACACATCTCCCATGAGCAATAAATACATCCCGCCTCATGCATTTTTTGGCGGGGGTCTAAGGGCCCTGTGTTGCTTGAATTAAGGAGGGCAATTTTAAATCCACTGCCCTTGTAAAAAACATCATGTTATGGTTTACTGCTGTGTGGCGTGTGCGCAGCAGGCCAAGCTGATTGGTAACACCAGGCTTTCCCGTGAAGCCCGTGGGATTGACAGCCACAGCTTGATCACGACAACAGATGGAAATCTGCTGTATCTGCAGGCGCTCACACCCAGCAGGTTTTAAGGCTGCAGCAATGTGAACACCATTCGCAGCGCAAAGTTGCGTCTGTAAGGCAAATGCCCAGTCACTGGCCCTGTTGAGATTCAGAAGAATGAGTACACGCTTCCCTAAAAGCTTGTTATAGCAGATTATTGCACCAGAGATGGCTGATTTGCTATGATCTGTTACATAAAAATGAATATGTGGATCAGTAGAATTCCAAGGTGAGGCCTGGGGCTTGATACTCTCTCTTCTTTCTCACTTGCTCTTCCCCCCTTGAATGAAACCCGTACAATGCCCCTTGTTCTCAGTGGGTGGCAGGCCTCCTACTCATCCACTTTACATTCCCTGCTGGCTGCCTCTTCAGCAAAGACCCACTTCTAAGGGGGGGTCAGTAAATCCCTGTCCCTCCTGCTGTTGCTTTTCTGAGACCCCTGTTATCTCCTCATGGGAGATGGTGTGGACCCAGAATCAGGGGCAAATGGAAGGGCTAGTTCAGTTGCAGTATGTCCTGGCATGTGAGGGTCATAGGAATTGTGACTTGATTCCACCTCCCAGGATCCACAGATCTACCATCTTCCCCGACACGATATCCCCTACACCATTGGTTTTCAACTCTTGGGGTATGCAGAGGTCTTCCAAGAGGTACATCAGCTCATCTAGATATTTGCCTGGTTTTACAACAGGCTACATAAAAAGCACTAGTGAAGTCAGTACAAACTAAAGTTTCATAGTGGCAATGACTTGTTTATACTGCTCTATATACTATGCACTGAAATGTAAGTACGATATTTATATTCCTATTGATTTCTTTTATAATTATATGGTAAAAATGAAAAAGTAAGTAATTTTTCAGTAGTAGTGCACTGTGACACTTGTGTATTTTTATCTCTGATTTTGTAAGCAAATAGTTTTTAGGTGAGGTGAAACCTGGGGGTACACAAGACAAACAGACTCCTGAAAGGGGTACAGTTGTCTGGAAAGGTTGAGAGCCACTGCCCTACACAGTTCCACCTAGCCCAGGAAGCTGGTTGGTTCTGCAGACCTAAAGTATCTCAAGACCGGCCAGTGTCCTAGTAACTGAGCACAGAATCTGAAATTCTGGTGCAATGGTGTTGATTATTTCGACTGCTTTTCGTTATCTTGAGAATGCCAGTGTTCTTGGCACAAACTCATCATTCACAAATATATGATCATTTACCTGAAATAGCGTATGAAGCAAAATCTTCGTCATACGAGTGATTGCTTAAAGCTTGGTAAACACATATGCAACATACATTTCAACAACTCACCATGGCTTGGAGTTGCGAAGTATTTCCTGACTCAGCTGTTTTCTCATAGATAAATCAAACTGGATTTCCAGTCATTACAACAAACACTGTGGCCATCTCACGATTATTTTTTAAAAAAGGTCTTGCAAGACTTGTCACTACTCAAATCTGAGCCATGTGAATGGGTTACAATACATTTTTATTTAGCACAGGGTCTGGCTACCCTACAAGTGCTACAGCGGCACAGCTGCAGGTACCCTGCTGAGTCTAGATGTAACATCGGCAGACCCCAATTGTTGGTGGGCGGAATCGAACCTGGGATCTCTGGAGCTAAATGCATGAGCCTCTACTGCATGAGCTAAAAGCCATCTGACCCTTAGCTAAGGCTGTAGAGCAGACTCATTAATCTCTCTCTAAGTGGTCTCGGTGCCACTAGATGGGACAGAACACCACACCCAGGAGGTGTGTGGGTTACATACTTCCCATAGCTGAGGAAGCACGTCCTGAGCTTCAGAGACTTCCCAGTTGAAATCCCAAATGAGCCCCCACTTGTAACGCCGACAGACGCCGGTCATCGGTGGGCGGAATCAAACCTGGGACCTCTAGGAGCTTAGTGCATGAGCCTATACTGAATGAGCTAAAAGCCATATGACCTTTAGCTAAGGCTGTAGGGCAGATTTATTAATCTCTCTCTAAGTGGTGTCGGTGCCACTCAATGGGACAGAACACCACACCCAGGAGATGCGTGGGTTACAACTTGCTACAACAGCAGAAGGGGTATTTCCATCACTATAGTAAATCCACCCCCTCAAGAAGTGGGAGCTAAATCAACAGAAGAATTCTTCCATCTATCTAGCAATGTGTAAACCAGGGTTTAGCTCAGATTAACTACATTGCTCGGGGGTGTGAATTTTTCACATCCCTGAGCAACGTAGCTAGGTCGACCTAAATTTTAGTATAGGCCAGGTCGTAGTATCCCATACAGACCGTATCCCAGAATGCTTTGGGGAGTTTAAACACAGTTATGGGATTAGCATCTCCATCCCTTTGATTTTTATTTGAAGATGTATATACACAAATGATTTCCCCCCCCCCCAGCTCAGATATGAAAAGTGGGATTGAATCAATCAGGCAGAGAGAGAGAGGAATTTGGAAGGCTAGCACTGGAGACTCTCTGACCAACCATGGAGAGATTATGCCTAAAGGAAAGAGGAGAGCCAGATGCTAGTTGGGTGGGATGGGCAGCAGAGAGATGTAGAAAGGGCTTAATGCACTTCTTGGATTCCTTTGGCTGCTGCCAGCAGAAAGCCACACTACTCCTGCAAATTTCTTTCAATGTATTCCCTATATTATTTTTAATTTCAGGCAATAATTAGTCTTTCCCACTTGCTAGTCCACCAAAGTTTTCTCTGTTAATTCCAAATCTTCCTTTACAGATAAGGTTTCTCCTCTCCTTTACATTCTGAATAACTGTTTCCCAAGTTTTTACCGCTTTTCCACCAACTTTCAGTTAAAACCAAAATGTTGTATGGCTCTGATAGGAAAATGCCAGTCCAATCCCCTTATTTTTCTATCATAGCCGATGTTACAGAGTTTTCTAAGTGACTTCGTTACATTATTCCATTTCTCATTTTTTAACTCCTTGCTAGCTTTGTTAACCTGCTTTTTGCCACTTAATAGTTCTTCTCTATCCACTCAAATTAGTTTTGCTGATCCTTCCTGTCTCCCTACTTACTTCTGTATAGAATGACCTGTATGCAGAGCCAGGAATAGAACCCAAAGTTTCTGCATCCCAGTCCTGTGCTTTAAATGGGAAAGCTGTTCTGTTAATCTGTAAAATGGGAATAATGACACATCCCACCTGCCTCAAAGGGGTGTTGTGTGGTTTAAATAGTTAATGTTTGTACATTGCTTTGGATGTATAAAGTACTAAGTGTTATTAACTATGCAACCACACTTCCACTCTACTTATCCACAGACTAGGTACAATATGGCCAATGATATAGCAAGCTTCTCCCTAGCCTCCCCCTTGACCTGGACAGGCTAGCAATGGCCATTTTCCATGGCTGTTCAGGCATGGGCTCCTAGCTGCAACCTCCAGCATGGGTGCCAGCCGAGGGGGGTTAATTTTTTGTGTGTTGTGGACTCTTTTCTGCTGGCATCTGAGCTGAAACCACCAACTCATTTTTCACAGGCCACAAGATAACCTGCAGATGAACACTACTGTAAATCATTACTGACCCTGGCTAGAACCAAAGCATTGGTGAAGTGTTGACCTATACCAGTACCATACTTTCCCCCCTACTCCACACTGCTTTCTCCTATTTAATTTGCTCTAATGTGGCTCCAAGATACTAGGTGTAGCTCCTTGATGTTGCCCACCTGTAGTGTAATACTGCCAATACCGCTTCACAAGAGGGTTGTGGGAGGGAGGGTGGTAGAGGGATGGGTAGGGCACTCAACGTTTAAGACACCGTTGCCTGTTTTAGAGATATTGGTAACTCAGATTAACAAGATCTTGAATGCACATGGATCAGTGTGCTAACTAACAAAACCCAGTCGGGGGTACTCGTGGTGGTCTGTTTATAGAGCACCAGATCAAACCAGAGAACAGGATGAGTTACTGTGTAAGCACTGTCTCTAAGGTATGGAAAGAAAAATGTATGGATATGGGGAACTTCCGTTTGGGAGATGTGTGCTGGCGATCTTATGAAGCCAATAGTAAAACATCAGTAGAGTTTTTAAAAATTACAGATAATGTTTTCACACAAAAGGTATTGCACCCAGGAGGTAACTCTAGTTTAGACTTCATTATAACAGATAAAGAAGAATTAATCACTAGGCTAGTAGTTGGTGGTTGCCTCAGGACCAGTGATTATGACCTGATAGCATTGATATGGGCAAACAGATGGCAATCCCAACCAGTAATATATACTTGGTGTTTCGTAACAGTTAATTTCCCAGAGCCGAGGAAAATTGTGAAGAAAATTAATTGGGAGATGCTGGTCAGCATGGTTTTTATGGAAAATAGGTCTTGTCAAACAAACCTCATTTCATTCTTTGAGGAGATCACAAATTTTGTTGATAAAGGTAGTTGCATAGATATAGTATTTTTAGATTTGGTAAGATGTCTGATGTAGCGCTGCACGGCATTTTGCCTACGAAATTGCACTCTATATTATCATTAAATGGCTGACAGATAGATCTCAAAAAGTAGTTGTCAACGGGAAATCATCATCAAATGGGGATGTTTCTTATGGAATTCCAAAGGGTCAGTACTAGGCCTGATGTTATTCAACATTTTCATCAATGACCTGGAAGTAAATATAAAATCACTGCTGATAAACTATGTGGATGACATAAAAATTGGTGTAGCGATAAATAACGATGAGGAGAGGGCAATCATATAGTGAGCTCTGGATCACTCAGTAAGCTGGTCACAATCAAAGAAAATACATTTTAATACACCCAAATGCTAAGTTATATATCTACAAGCAAGAAAGGCAGGCCACATCTACAGAATGGGGTCCAGGAAAGCAGTGATGCAGGAAAGGATTTAGGGTTCATAGTGGACCAGCAACTCAACGTGAGCTCAGAGTCCAATACTGTAGTTACAATGGCTAATGTGTATAAACAGGAGAGTAGTGAGTAGGCTGTGTATGGCATGGGTGGAAGCGATACTGAAATACTGCTTCCACTTCTGGTGCCTACTTCTGGTGCCCATATTTTAAAAAATATATTGGAAAAAATGGAGAGGGTGCCAGAAAAAGCCAAAAACATTAATGGAAGGCTAGAGAAAATGCCCTAGAGAGAAAGACTTAGAGCTCAATCTGTTTAGTTTATCAAAAAGAAGATTGTCAGGTGACTAGATCGGAGTGTGTAGATACCTCATTGGAGAGAAAATACTGTGTAGTAAAGGGCTCTTTAATCTAAAGAAAGGCACAGCAAGAATCAGTTGCTGGAAGTGGAAGCCAGGTTAATTCAAATTAGAAATAGGGCACACATTTTTAACAGTGAGGGTGATTAACCACTGGCACAAGTTACCAAGGGAAGTGGTGGAATCTCCATCTTTTTGCTGTCTTCATATCAAGACTGGATACTTCCCTGGAAGATATGCTTTAGCCAAACACAAGTTATTAAGCTCAAATCAGGGTAACTGGGTGAAATTTAATGGTCTGTGATATACAGGAGGTCAGACTAGATGATCTAATAGTTCCTTCTGGCCTGAAACACTGTGAATCTATTTTTGTGTGAAAATCTCACAGATGGGTGACAGTGACAGGGGTTAATATGAAACTTGACAAGGGAGGCAAAGCATGGAGGGGCAGAGTTCTGTAAAGCTTTGAAGATGGTAAGAAACTTAAATTTGGCATGATATTGGCTAGGAAGCCAATAAAGGGATTCAAAAAGGGGAATTACTTGATCAAACTGAAGGGCAAGGAAGAATAGTCACTCCCTATTCCCAGTCGCTTTTCCTTGTACGCTACTCTGTCCAACCTTATTCTTACAGGTTTACTCCAGTGTCCTGGTGCTGTACCTTTTTTTGCACCCTTCACCACACTTACTTGATCACCAGTGGTCTTTTACGGAATTAAATATTTACTTAACATTTCTTTGCATCATACGGTACCTGTTCTGAAGAACTATGTCAGGATAAAAGTCAAGACAGATACATTGGGGTTGTTTTATCTTTCAAACAAAAGCAAACATTGGGTCGGGAATGTTGAGATATATGACAAGATTCATGTTAACTGATCTCCAAACTCTGAGACAGCGACTAAGATGCAATGATTTGTTGTTACTATGAATAGAATTACTCTCACACACCAGCTAATACCCTGGCATTGGGCATAATAATAAAGGTCATGGTGTCTGTGGGTCATGAGAATTCACTTACTTCTAAGTATTGGACCCTTGTCTGTAATTTCATATCAGGTCTAAAATCTTTAGGTGCTTTCAGATTAAATGCATTGGACAAGTGAACGTCACATCGACATTGTATGCGACTCAGCTGTTCCCTGCTGCACTTGATATTGAGGAGGCCCATAGCTTAATGGAGCATGAAGAGATCCTTATCTTATTCTGCAAGATTATCTCCTCTAAACTGAGGGTGTGGACATGTCACCACCAACATTTTTGCCTTTCCCAAACACTTTTTCTCAGAGTAAGTTCAAACACTGGAGTGAATTCTGATACAAAGTAAACATCTCTCTCTTGAATACTGTAGAGTAGAACCTCATTAACTCCTCCTGACTGAGACCTCAGCCCAGCACAGAATTTAAGCATTGCTTAAAGTTAAGCCTTTGAGAAGTCTCCCTGACTTCAGTGGGACTACTGATGTGCTGGCTGAAGGCCTGAGAGGATTAACAAATTAGCAAGTTAACACAGTGAGTGTAGGTTTTGTTATAATTAGACTTTCCCTCAGGCATTTTGTGGACAAGTTTTAATTATTTATAACAACACTTGTAATATATGGAGTAAATATTCTGTGATGTTTTGTAAAAGCTTTGCAATGAAGTCTTAACTGCAGCACTCGATTAACCATTGGCTGACCAGTGACTTGTATGAGAGCGTATGATCAGCAAAGTGCATGCTAGCGAGGTTCTGCTGTCCTTTGGTTAAAGCAGGTTGCATTGAACCCAATGGGAGCCTAGGCTTTCAGTTGCTATAGTAAAATGTTTAAGCAAGAGAATTTATATTTCAGGCAAAACATGAATGTGTTGTGGAATAGTGTGAACCCTGCAGCGTTTGGTTCATGGGGACTGGTGGTGAGGCGTTCCCTACAGGCAGAGGTGCTGGGACAATTTGTATTGTGGGGGTGCTGAGAGCCATTGAACCAAACTGTAAACCCTGTACATGATGGAAACCACTTCCACCCAGGGGGTGCGGCAGCACCCCCAGCACCACTGGTTCTATCACCGATGCCTACAGGTTGACTGAGAAATTCAAAGTTCTAATTCAGGACCCTAAGAGGATCCTTTTACCTCCACAGAGACACTCTCCACATTCTTATTAGGATGCTTTGGAAACTTA
This sequence comes from Natator depressus, assembly GCF_965152275.1. Lineage (NCBI taxonomy): Eukaryota > Metazoa > Chordata > Testudines > Cheloniidae > Natator > Natator depressus. The sequence continues at coordinate 114,749,387 of NC_134240.1, read as the reverse complement.
AGGTAAAAATCTTCTCCATACCTCACTAGCCAATATGGTCTTAGTCTTTAGACTTGATTGCCCTAACAGTGGCCCCCCTCATTATTTCTTGTGACAAGATCATAAACAGCTGAAGGAACAGGAGAAGTCATGAGCTTGATGTTCAAAGAACAAAAGTCTTCTTGGAAAAAAAAAAAACTTTTTCACCCCTGCCACTTAAAAGGGAAAGAAGTATCTAAAACATTAATAATGATAGGAGTAGAGCATGTACCATGAAGGCTTAGGCTGCTGAAGGTGTTACTCTTCCTAAACCCATTAAAGCATGGTCAGTGAAATCAGCTGATCCATCATGGGTCCTAAAAAGGACTTGTTTATGGGCTTGCTCCTGCTTAAATCATAGACTTTTAGGGGAACAGGATTGAGCCCTATATGTGTGTGTAAAAAATACCCATATTAGCACTAATTTAGATGATTCATATTGCTCATAAGTGGTTTCACCTACTCTAAACATCTACTGATAAACCTTTATACCATGCCACACCATCATGTATTCCTTACTTATGGAACACTGCAGTTTATCATATGGTTAATACCTTCACATACAGGGTGTAAAATATATACACACGTGTTCACACACTATGTATGTTATAATGTGTGTGCACATACATGTCACATTTTCTGTTCTCTATAACATGTGCCGTGTGGATGTGTAATTATAAACATAATATATCTTCAGGTGTTAACCATGTGACAAACTGCATAAGTAAGGAATACGCGGTGTGCCATGGTATAATGGTTTATCCATATGACCTTAGAACGGGCAAAGCCCCGTAGGCGTAATATAAATAATCTCAGATTGGTATGAATAGAGTCCTTTAGAACATAACACACCATCCATTCTACAAATATGAAAATAGTTTTAAAAATGTGTATAATATGCATTTGTGTACATTACATACAGGGATAGATAGATAGATAGATATAGCTGCATACCTGTCTGCCTATATCTGTGTGTGCGTGTGTAGTTTTTATTCCGAAAATTATTCTTCCCAGGGACATTTTGTTCAATCATATGGTAGTACTGGTGACAGGAATATAATGGAGAGGTAGCTTCCCATATCTTCCTCCTTTTGCCGATAACTCATTGTCTTTCTAGAACTCCTACGATGGTGCCTGTCATCATTTCAGTTGCTTGTCTTTGTGTGCATTGAAATTTATCAAGAAAAACATTTTTTTTTAAAATAACTTTACATCAACTAAATATATTCTGGACAGAAAAATGCTAAAGTTCACTGTCTCTGTATGTATTCCTTCTTGTTTAAATTAACTTCTGGGGTGGACTCCTGTCTCTCTCCTGCCTCTTTGCACGGATCCCTTGTTGCTAGAAGCTTCTACACTGCAGCAGCACCTAATTTACTGCCTTCAAAACATCTCTGAAAAACCTACGTCTCTTTTGCTTATAAATGGTTCCTTTTAATTTCTCTCTCCCGTTTTTTTAACTCAGTAAAACATTTATTTTTTCTGGTGGTTCATCATTGATTTTATGCTCGTCTCTGCAGCAAAGCAAGTTGCAATGCAGAAAGCATGTCCATGAATATATTTAATCAAGGCTGTCTGTAGTTGCAGATGACTTAACCAGAAACAAGAGATCAACTTTACCACTGGCATAAAAGGTGTAACTCCATTGAAGTTGTGGCCATTTTCACTAACAGTGAATTTGGCCGAACATCTGGGCTAGCAAACCCTTGCTCATTCTGGGCCTGATCCAAAGCCCCTTGAAATCAGTGGAAATATGCCCCTCCACTTTTCAGGGTTCTGGATCAGGCCCTTAATGAAGGTTATAGTTTCTCAATTCAATGTCAAGAGCAAAATGAGAGAGAGTAAGAAAACCCCTAATAATGTTGTACCACATTGCATGTGACCTACAAATTAATAGAGGTCTAAAGTCTCTGGCCATGTCAAGCTCTTAACAACTGAGAGCACAGATACTGTGTATATTTGTAAAATCCCTGACGCTGAGTATTTTGAGCGTTGGAAACTCAATCTTTTGGCAGCAAATGCTAAGTAGCATGCACTTGAGACCTTAAGTATGCAAAATTCACAACTTTGCAAAAGCTTGGGAGGAGTGGGAGGCACGTTTTTTGTAGCAGAAACATCAAGGCAGTTTGAAATTCTCTGTTCCAATTGCTGTCTAAGTCACACACAACTGTAACTTGCCTCTCTCTTTTTGTAATGTTGTTTGACACACTGTCACCAGCACCCGAGCAAGTTTTTTCTCCTTGCACGGTGTGTGTGTCAACACATTTACAGCTGGGATAAACAATCTTTCTGTTTTAAATTTCATACATTTTTGGATTATGTTACACTGAAAGAAGCTGGTCTTCATCTGGTATTTTTTAAACTGCATAGACGTGGAAATGCTTGGCCCTATTATAAGACCAAGAGCAACCAAAATGCTTTGAGCATATACCGCATGTGAAATAAACTCCTACATGTACGTGACTAAGGGAAAAATACAGGTGGGAAAAAGAGAGATGGGTGTTGCCTGAGCTGAAATTCTGTTCTTATACTTTGGAGCATGCGTAAATGCATTAAAAGGTTCCTTCAATTCTAGCAAAAGGGAGAAGGTTCTTTTAGAAGATTTACCGCAATCTACTCCGTAGCCGAACATTTATTATAGATCACACACTGAAAACATATGATTTGATTTTTTTAAAGGAAGATGTAGATAAACATCTAGAGTCCTCTTCTTGCAAAATAATAAAGTGGATTTGAAGTTCTGATACAGTGGTTACAGTACACTGGTTTTTAGAAACCAGAAACTAGTGCGTTAACTTGTTGGATGTTTGTCAGTGTGGCTTAATAGGGCGTGTAAAATATTTCTAGTAAGAGGCTTCTGCGTTAGAGAATTAGAATTGGGAAACACCATTTTGGTCTAAAACAGTAGAAAATCCCGCAATAGCCAGAGAGTTTAACTTCTTCATAATACAGATCCTGACCTGATCCTTATAAAAGTTTGTTGGTATCTGGTATCTTTTTTTTTTCTCTTTTTTTTTATAGTGAATTTCTTGCTATAGTTATTCTGAAATGAAATCTGGCAAAATGAAGTCCCTGAAAGTTCAGTGTGATTGGCTGCCTGAAATGTTGACTAGGGAAGATATTGGGAAGAAAATGGTTAGAAAATCTACCTTTCAACCAAGAAGAATGGCATTGCAGGGAGAGGACGCCTAGACAGTACATCTCTAGTTGACTACTGTCCTCCTAGGTGTAACCTAAAGGCTCTCAAGCCTTTCTCTCTTGCACAGATTTGTCATCATACGTGATTTGCTACTGCAGTATATAAACCTGTACTTACGTACTGACAAGGCTTGTGTGAGCTTCAATCTGCCAATCTGGGCAATAGGTCATTCCATACGGCGACAAACACAACCATTCAAATGATTGAATTCTTATGTCACTGCTAGCCCAGCTGCCTCCCTCCCACCCTAAATCTGCTTCCGTCTCTGCTTTGCCTCCTATCAATGCAGACTTGTTCTAAAATTTGGAAGATGCAGTTAGGATTTCCGGGCCAAATGTTAGATTCATACTAGTTCATTGGCATGGCTGACAGAAAGAGAGAAGCAAACACAGATGCTGGGCCACCCTGCAGCCCTTCATTAGGGGCTCCTTTATTATTTTTAAACATCTGATTGGCAGGTCCTGCATTGTCTAAGACAGATGTGAAAGGAGCCTCAGCTATTAATACATCTTTCCTTTAGGCCTACAGACTACACAGGTGGCTTTAAGGCCAATGGAGGCTAATGGAATCTTCCAGTCCGGGTTGCACTGAATGCCCATAAGGAGTGTTAGTCCACATCCATTTTCTGGGGATGTTCCTGGCCCCGCCCCCGCCCCCCATTTTCACATCCATTCCCACCACCCATATCATACGTATGGCTGCATTATTCATAGCCTGGGAAAATCAAACCACGCTAAAATCCTTATGGACACTGGGCTGCGGTTCTGCCCTCCATTGCATATGGACAGGTCCAGGTTGGATGTGTGTTAAATAGGGTAGAATTTGGTTCAGCGTTCGCTGTCTCATCACTACCTTTTTACAAAGACCACTCCCTCAGACCCATTTTTCGCCAGAATCCCTCTTCTTTCCTACAAAATAGAACGTCTGGGAGACATGCAGGACGTTCAACGCCTCATGAAGCAAATAACTATTCTATATTATCAACAAGCCATCGCTTCTGACACACCTGTGAAATATCTGCTCAGTTCTGTCAGACTTACGGCTTGGTTGGGTGGCACTGGAGTTCAGCAGTGATGAAATCCTAAACGAGCTATTGTGTTCACTTATCACCTGTTAACAATTTGCATACTGCCATGCAAAGGGACAGGTTAGGATGCCTGTAGCAGGGTGGACTGTTAGAAGGTCCTACTGTATTTATAATTATGCACCCATGCCTGTGTATCTACTGCACGCGCTTGTTGGTTTAAGTGGGATTAGCTACGGCACAAGCCTCTTCACAAGTGAGAATTTCATTCTGAATCAGGTAGGAATCTTGCAGAAATCATAGGATGTGATCGTGCAACTACTTCATTGAAAAACATACGTGCGAGACAGCAGAGTTCCGTGGACGGCATGTGCCTGAGAGGTGCCTGCATCTACTAGGATGCAGTGTGAGATGGACTAATACTGCCTCCTGGTATTTGTTTAAAGTTTAAAAACCTGGAATAATATTCTACATTTTCTCACTTACAGCAGGGCATTTTAAAACTTATCTCGTGTCCGCCTTCCCCAGTGGACGTGTCCTTTACTGCTGCTCTTGCCTCTCTTTCCTAACTGTTTGTTCTTCAGCTGTAAAACCTGCAGCACACAGCAGTGGGCCTAGAACATTTTTAACAGTGTGGGTGCTGAAAGCCAGCCCCTTTACCCCTGTCAGAGCTGGGGCCGGGAGCAGGGCCGTGTCTCCAGCAGGGGGGCACCCAGACAGGGGTAAGGGGGCCGAGGCTGGGGCCACAGCTGGGGGCGGGGGCGGGGCCAGGAACAGAGTCTCAGCTGCGGAGCTGGCAGCGGGGACCCTGGACCGGGAGCCCGCGTGCGGGGCCAGGAGCTCAGTAACACCTAAAATCTAGGTGGAACCCAACCAAGCCGTAAGTCTGACAGAATATGGTAAGGAACCCTGTAACCCCTTGTATAGGAGAATGTGGGGGATGGGAGGGTAGTGCCCCCCTCTTGAGCTAAAAGTTTAATATAAGTTGCATCCTGCCGCTTAATTCCATGCTTGTGTCCGTCCTCATTTTGCCGCTCTGTCCCCCTCAGTTAGGCATAACTCCCATAAGCGTGAGTGGTTTCCTGCACCCCTAGTTCCCACACCTATGGCACAAGGGGGGTGGGATTCTTTCAACATTGCAGCATCCAGATGTAGAAATGTGAAAAGGGTTCTTTTCCCGGTGGAATTTGGCAGGCGCTACAGACAGGCAGATGTGACCACTCTGGAGTTGGCATTATGTTCCCGTACTTGATAGGGCTGCTAGTGGACTATTTTATGCCTCCTTGCTGTGTTGGGTGCTGTTATAATTCTGAGGATGGTCTCAGGTTTCCTTTTGGGACTCTGGTTATTCACAGTTCCTCTGGAGATCTATGAGTAGGCTCTTTCATGGTCCTCTAAATTGAAGCCTTTTCAGGTGCTCACATTTATTTATTCATGTAATGGATCTGTGTGGCCCCCCCATGCATACACTGCATTCTGAATGTTTTGCACTGAATTATTTTCTTTGTGCCTCATGCGAAGGAATTCCACAGCTTAATTGACAGTGCGGTAAACTGAACTGAATGAGCGTGCTGATCAAAGGCCTGGCTAAGAATAATAATAATAATAAATAATTCATCAATAAACCAGTATTCAGAGCCACGGGAACTTTGCACAAGTTCTATTCTGCACGTCATATGACTAGGAGGATAAAAAAGGTTATATGCCAACTTTAGAGGTCCTTCATTAGGTTTTAACTCAGATTTCATAGTCGTTTTGCCTCGCTATGGTCTGAATAAACATTTCAGGATTTGGTCACCCACAAATTAGAAATGGGGTGTTTTATTAATGAAGATGCCCATAGTTCTTTAAGTGCAGTAATATTATTGGCTTTTATTACTTTAGTGAGCAGACCCTTTTGGTCTACCAGCATCTAAAAATGGGACAAAGAATTCAAACTGAATAGTAAAATTATCGTACTTCCATTTTTTAGACTATCCATTAACATTTGCTGTAACTTCTCAACATGTGTGATGTAAATAATTTTCAACTGACAAAGCAGGAAAATCCAGTTTGCTTGCAAAAAACATGGAAATGGGTCGGCATTTCTATTAATGAATAAAATTCCCATACCGTTATACTTAGATTTGTGCACAGCAGCAGACTTCTACTGATAAAATACGTTCTCATGCTTCTGCCTGAGATCAAATGTCTTCATGTTTTGATAGTATCCGCAACGTGATAGACGCTGTCTACACAAACAGGAAGATACAGTCTCACACTGAAGAATTTACAGTTTAAGAAGACAAGCAACATACAAAGGGGGAGGGGAGAGAGTAAAGAATATACCCAAAATGTCTATTCATACACTTCTTTAATATATATTTCATGCAGTGTTTTAAAAATCTAATAAATACACGTCAGCTGTACCTGACTGCTCTGCTCCTCAATTTATCCAGTTTGTTATCCAGTTTGTTGTAGGCACTGTGGAAGAAATAAATCATGAGGAGGGACCTGAGGAAGGGAGTGGCCTTATGTGTAAGTTCAGAGTGGGCATTCCATACAGAAGGAGCAGGGTGGAAGAAGTTTATTGTGAAGATGATTGTAAGAGAAGTGGACAAGGAGGATAGCATCACTGATGAGGTAGAAAAGATGAGGGTGATGCGAGAAGAGGCAAGAGTGGATAAGAAGCTGTGAAGGGCACTGAAAGTGGGGATAAAAAGAATGGACTTGATATAGTGGTAAATATGCAGCCGTTAGAGATTCAAAAAGGAAGGTGCTATAGTCAGAGCAGTGGACAAGGATCTTAGCAGCCACATTTTGAATGGATTGGGGGCGGGTGATATGGGTGTTGGGGATGTGAGCGGAAACGAGGTTGCTGTAATTAAGACAGAAGATAAGCACTTGGACAAGTCCTAGCTGTAGGGCTAGAAAGAAAGGATGTATCTGAATTATGTTATGGAGGAAGAAGTAGCAACATTTGGACTTGGGATGGAGGAGGGGAGGGGATTACGGAAGCATGGTGGGACTCCTAAAGAGCAGGAGGAGAACCATCTGAGAGAGATTGGAGGAAAACCAGGAGAAGATGAAGTCACAAAAGGCAAGGGAGGACAAACTGTCGGAGGAGAGGAGAGGGTATGATCATGATTGTGCAAAGCATTAGGGAGCTCAAGAAGAATGACAGTGTAGTAGTTGTTTGTTGTCGTCTGATAGGCCATCTCTCCGGGGACTATTTTCTGCTCTCCTTACAGGCGGAGTAACTTGATATATTCTGGTTTCAGAGTAGCAGCCGTGTTAGTCTGTATTCGCAAAAACCAAAAGGAGTACTTGTGGCACGTTAGAGACTAACCAATTTATTTAAGCATAAGCTTTCGTGAGCTACAGCTCACTTCATCACTTCCACTGCATGCATCCGATGAAGTGAGCTGTAGCTCATGAAAGCTTATGCTCAAATAAATTGGTTAGTCTCTAAGGTGCCACAAATACTCCTTTTCTTTTTGATATATTCTATCTCTGTCTACTAACATACTGTACTATTTAATTGTATCCATGCTTTGCAGCATTTCAGATACTTAACCTCTTTTTCGGAATAATCAGGAGTAGCATACAGAGGAAATCTCTTTCCATATTTTTCTTACCTGTGTACACAGATCTTATTGAAGAGGGTAATTGTTTTAAGTGGCTAACAACCTTATGCATTTGCTACTTACTTCAATCAGACATCCCCATCTAGTGGTGACTAGGTCTTCATTAGCATAGTCCTGTTTTGGGGACGAATGATGCTGTGCAGACATATATGCCCATTCCCATCTCCGTAGCATTTTTACTTTATAACACCAGGTGTTTGCCTTAATGCTTTATATTTACGTGTCTTACACTTTTACAAGTGCATTCATCCCTCGAAGTTCTACTGTTAAAATTGACAGTGTCTCATACATTCATCAGCTTCTGCATAGAGAAGTTTCTCCTGACTCCCTTAGCACCTGGTCCTTTCTTAGTTTTAGCTGTGTCGTCCTTCGTTGGAGCTTATTAACCTCAGAAATATTTTTGGGGTATCCACCTTCTTCCTACACCTCAGATGTGTCCAATTTTAGTCCCCATCTGGTGAATACAAATCTAACTTTCCTGACTTCTCTATAAAACCTTTGAGGCCTTTCTCGTCTGAATCTTTTTCAAATTATCAGTTTCCATGTGAAGTTAGAAGGGCTCTGCCCAGGTGCATTTGATTACAGGAGTGGGGCTAAAGGTTTACATTTATTCTCAGCCTACCTAGCCCTTTGGTCATTTTTGTTGTTCTTCTCTGAACTCCTTTCTGTTTGTCTGCATAGGTGCATTTTCATAATTTGTTTGATCATTCTCCCATCCCTTATTTGCTTTGTATCAGGTAATGACCCAAATTTTAGTCAGACTTACAGATGCTTGCAAACCTTTCGTGACCTATATTAATCATGCAGCTTTCTGTGTACAATATACTGAACATATTACAACATCTGAAAATAATTATGGTTTTACTATTAAACTAAACTTGGTAGCCCTCAGTCTGTCAATCCTTGTTAGTTCCTAAATGGCTGGGGAAACAAAATATTGCCTGGAGTCAGCCCCGTTACTTCAAAGGTAGGATAGGTGAGAGGGTCGCTGTCAGTCCTTTCCTCATTTGCAATGAGGGAATCTTCTCATGAAGTCCTTCTTTGGACTTGGCAAATTGGCGTCTGCACTTCTTTATGATATATCCTCCAGATGAATTTCTTTCAGCGACTGGGAGTCCAGAGGTGATCTGGGAAGCCTTTGTATCAGCAAGAATATTCAAATAAAATCCTAAGAGCTCATTTAATTTCTTCCCTCCTTAGCTGGTTATTTTTGATCATGTCGTCTCGTTAATTGAACTTGTTTTCTAATGAAAGCTCATTACCTGTATCCCCTTAGCAAAAGCTGAACTGATTCTCCAATACTTCAGTGTCTCCTTTCTTAAGCTGTTAATCACCATAAAAGCACTGGATGGCAATATCAGCCAATTGGCACGTAAGTGAAGTGTTGAACTAAAAGCAATTGTGTGAAGTAGAATTATTATTTTAAGGAACAAATTTGTTTACAAGGCATAGCGTTTATTAATGTGGCATTTAAAGGAACAAAAAGTAACTTCAGCCCAAAATACAAACTTTGTACAATTTTTTTACACAAACTCATTATGAGAAATGTCATGAATTTAAATTACATTACATTAAAATAGGTTGGAATTTGGAATTAAACCTCCACCTCCTGCAAACTCCAACACAAATAGCCTTATACTTCATACAGGAAAACTAGAAAACAAAACTGACCCCTCTGAGTTTCATGGGCCAAACTTCATGAAGCACAAACTGCCCCCAAAACAAACAGTGAAAAAATAAATCAGATTTCAAATTATTTCAAGTTCAGTAAGATGTTACTGCTAAACCAAGTCAGGTTATTTTAAGAATTTGGGGCCACTGACAAAGTGGGGGTCTATAATCCTTCTGAATTTTGGATGATTTTATGAAATTGTATCATGAAATTGCTGTGTCATGGAAAACATGTATGTATGTGGATCCACCATGAGCTAGCAGGGTTGTGTCATGTCTGTGCCAGGCCAGAGACAATGTTGAAAGACCAGCACTCAGCAATCCTCTCAAGGCGACTGGTGAGGGGAGGGGGGGAACGTACTGGAGGGACACCAAGTAAAGGTGAGGACACGTGACCTCCCCAGTGACTCCTCCCCGGCTGATCTATAAGAAGCTAGGACAGTATTTTTCTCTATTTAAGAGCACCGTGTACTACGCAATAAATATGAGTTATTCTTTTCATCTGCTCCACCCAATGAGATTCATTGTGCTCCAATAATGTACTAAGGGATGGACAAAGAAATCAGGGAAAAAATAAGAACCTCTCTCCCCAATCCTTCCCTCACACCACCTGAAAAACGTCACCTATCTATCTAAAATGAACCCATTTGCATTATTCAGAAACGTATGGTTAAAGAGTCCCCCAAAAATTCTAACATCCCCCCCGATGGCTCCTGGTCCCTGCTGCCTCTCTCCCACATGTCCCCTCTCACCCCCACCGCCTCCCCAGGCTTCCCACCCCCAATAAGACCCCCAACCCCCATGACTCATGGCTCCTACTGCAGACACCCACCCTTCCTGGCTTCCACTGCTTCCCCCAGACCACATGGCTACTGGCCTCTGCTGCTCCCCCAGGACTCCCCCCCCATATAATCCCCCCATCCCCCATGGGTCCTGACCTCCGCTGGATCCCCTTCTTTCCCTCCCATTGCCCCAACTCCCCAAGCTCCCTTTGCTCACTCCAGGTAGTGGCACTCAGTGTACCTGAGCAGCAGGTAACGGGACCAGAAGGGACACACAGAAAAGCTTCCCCACGCCCCCTCTGGCAGAGAGCTGGGCTGACAGCCCAGTCGTCCTTCCCTGCTCTAGGATCAGCGGGATGTGGTGCCTTTTCCATGCACGCATGTCTGCAGTCGCTCCGACTTCAAGTGGCAGAAATGTGCCCCCCAATCACAGATATCTGGGGAGGGGCATGTGACTCTTCTTGCCCCTCCGAGGTGTTGCCGAATAGAGAGTTACCAAGAGGAGAATAAAAAGAAGCAGATGACCCCAGCACCTCAGCTGGTGTAAATTAACATTGCCTCATTAATATCATTGGATCTAAGCTGATGTTTAATGGCTGGGATCTGACCTGTATTTTTATTTTCATGTTGTCCCTTTTAATCAAATTGCAAGGTGGCTTAAAAACAAAGATACCACACAAAATAAATTAAAACTCTGTGGTATGAATGAGGTAAAAATGGCATTAGACATGAACAGGGAGAGAAATGACAATCCTAGGACCTTTGGATATTTTATTATCCCTTTTTGAGAGAAAGGGAAAGCAAAATGGGAAGATATGTGTGACTTTCAGATTGTAGTCTTAGGGAATAATCCTCCAATAGCTACTACCAAGAGAAACCCATATTCCCAGGTTGATCTCATTGACTTCAGTGGGACTGCTCCCACAAATAAGAGTTATAGGATCAGGTCCTTACATCACAAGTGTTTTTTTTTTTTTAAAGGAAACGCTGCTGTTATTCACGACTGTTAGCACAAAGTTCATTTATCCTTTCAACTTTGCACATGCAAAATGCTGTTTGTAATACATCATGTATCATCCAATTCCAAACCATCTCTTATAAGCAGTAGTAACTAGAACATCCAGCTTATTTATAATCACATTATAGGAGACAATAACATGACTTTTCAGTTTCACGTTCACAAACATGAATAATAAGAAACAATCATAAATGTGAATAGGTCTAATTGAAATATACGTCCTAATAAATTGATTGACAGCCTGGGAAAAAGGAAATGATTTGATGCTCGATACTATGGAATGAATGTGAGGGGCTTTTTTTTTCTTTCTAATTCACTCAATTAAGTAGTAAGCGCGAAGGAGAAGAGATAATAAAACAAATTGACAAAATAATTTTTCCTCAGTTATGTCTTATGTAATACTAAATAAACATAGTCATCTTCTGATGTTTTTGTAGTGCAGAGGAGTCAGTTGATCCTTTTATGTTTTCATAGAGCGTATCGGTTCACTTTGTCAATTCTCTGTTAATTCATCTCAGTTCAGTCTGGCTGGATTACAAAGAATGCAGCTAAACTTTAATTTGCTCATAGTCCCTTCCATTAAAAACTGCTCAGTTTTGCACAGTACTAACAAAAATCATGAATACCTTGTCTATTTTTTTCTTTTAAATAAAGAAGATAATGCAGTTTGGTTTGACTTTAGCTGAATAAATAAGTCATGGCTGAATAGTGGTGACATCAGAGCAGAATTTTCAGAAGTCTTCTTGATCCATCGATAACTTCACACACTCAGCAGTTGACCTCTCAGTGACCTGCTGCACACCATCCATCCATCTTCTTGCTGGTCGTTCCCTGCTATGCTGACCTGACACCATTCTCTCCATTGTAACTTTCTCAAGGTTATTTCTGTCTCTACACCTGATGTGACCAAATCACACACGTTTATGCCTGTTGATTTCTGACAGCAGAGTCTGCTTCCCTCAATAATATTTCTAACGTACGCATTTGTCATTTTTCCCATCCACACAAGAGTGTTTGCCAGCGCCACATCTCCAAGGCTTCAATTTTCTTCTTATCAGCAGCATTCGTTTCCCAGAATTCACATCCATAAGTCTCTGTGGAAAAAAACAAGCTTTTCACCAATCAAACCTTCTTACATTGTGAGATGCCACAGATCTTCTAAACTTTCGTAAGGGAGGCTATGGCTGAGCAAGCTATCCCTAGCCGTCTTCTGATTTCTTTGGAGAAGATTCCTTGGTTGAATATGTGTGATCCCAGATAATAAATTCTTAAATGACTTTAGCAACAGGTGGGAAAATGTGAGAATTACACATTGCATGAGTTGCTCCTCAGATTTTGCAGTCTTTATCAGCATAAGTGCCCCCCTGGAACAATCACAGTATAACGGTTATTAAAATGATGGTGTGGTGGGGCGGTGCTGCACCCCAATGCCAGATTGGGCTACAACAGGCCAGAGCGGCTGCGCAAGTGGCAGCCAATCAGGGAGGGCCTGTTAGAGAGCCAATCAGGGTCAGTATTACAGCCAGCCAATCAGGGCTAGGCTAGGCCCTATATAAAAGCTGCCCAGGATGGGAGCAGGCAGTCTCTCCCAGGCCTTCAGAGGGTGAAGGTCTGTTTCCTGCATGAGGAGACTAGCCCCCAGGGAGAGCACAGTGCTGGGCAGGTGCGGGGAGCAGAAGCGAACTCCCGCCTGGTACCTGCCAGGCTGTGGGCCCTGAGAAAAAGGGCCTAGCTGGTGCAAAGGGGCCGAAGGGGAAATGGCCCAGGGAGAGAGATGGATGAAGGGAGAGAAGGAGGGCAGGCAGGAAGGTTGCCACCAAAGGGTCCCTAGGTTGGGACCCAGAGTAGAGGGTGGGCCTTGGTCATCCACCCCCTTCCCACTTGCACTTCCACCTGGCCGTTTGGAGTGGCCATCACAGACTGCACCAGACCCCTGCCAAAAGGGGTTAGACTTTAGGGTGTGGTTGGCCATTGTGGCTGGGGCAAAGAGGACTGCTGATAACACCAAACCCCCAGAAGGGGGTGAGACCGGAGCAGTGGGCACTGCTGGAGGGCAGTGTCCTGAAGAGGACACTGTGAGCTGGGAGCAACGTGGGTTGAGATGCCAATATAGGGCGAGAGATGGATGGGATACTACTGGCAGAGGGTGCTCTGCCTGAACTGAGCTAATTCCCAGTGTGAACAGCAGGAGGTGCTGCGGTGGTGAGTCCCAACCCTGTCACAGATGGGCATAGGTTAGGTTTGGTTTGGTTTCATTTTCTAAGTTTCTAGTACTGCTCTTGCAGTTTTATAAGCCTGACCTATATATCCACTTCTGCACTGAAAACCAAGGTTTCTTGTAGTAAACTGTCAGCAGTTCATCTTTAGTTTCAACTGGTAGCCCTGATAACAAAGCCTGCTAAGATACTTCCACAAAGTTTTCTTAAGATGAGTTTTTTAAAAAACACAATGTTTTTTGTCATGAATTGCCTTGCTCACATATGCCTTGATATTTCCATCTTCTGTTTAGCCCCGTGTTATCTTCTTATGGCAGCTCTAAATCTGCCTCTAGCCCTCCTTTCAAACCTCTCAAACTTTCCAACTGCAGACTCAGGTTTAAAACCCCATACATGGTTTGTTGCTTTTTCTCTTACCCTCTCTTCATCTGAGATTTGGGTGGCTGAAAAGCCCTCCACTATGCTTCCCCTTATTCACAGTTCCAGATCACCACTCTTCATCAGAAGAAAATGTGAAGTGTACTGAAGAAGGGAGTCAATGATGCCAGTCTGTCTGTCACCCTCCTGTCCACCACCTGGGTGGAGTGTGCGACAACGATGGAGTCACTCCAGAGCAGGCAGCTAGTAGTGTCTTTCCTCCTTGGCATCTGGCACTGCAGCATTCGCCACAGGCTGCAATGGAGCTAGTGATGAGAATGACAAAGCAACCAAATACTGGGAGCATCAAAGGAGAACATGGGGAAGAGGCAGAGAGGAGTGGGCGGGGGGGGGGGGCAGGAAGACGCAAAGCAAGGGTGGGGCCTCGGGGAAAGAGGCGGAGTGGGAGCGGGGCCTCAGGGGCAGGGCCATGGTCCAGGCGCTATGGAGCTTCTGGCATTCATGGATAAGCCTCCCCAAACAGAAGACTCATGCACTGCCTATGCCCATGGACTTCTTCTAAGTTCTCTGCTTTGTGCCATGCAGCCTGACACACACAACATAGACCACCTCTTCAGCTTGTGGTTGAGCACCAGAAGCGTACACAGCATTCCACATGCCTGAACAGAGCATTCCCTCCTCAAAAACAGAGTTCTGAGGGAGCTGCTGTCACTGTTTCAATGAATCATCTAAACTAGTTCATTTCCAGAAGCCCTTGGTCCCATTGGACTTCAGAGGGCAAATCCTATCTTCCCAATAGAACACAGTGAACTAATGACATGCTACATCTGTGGCACTGGTCAATCAGGTGCCAGCTGTTGGCTTTAGGCCTCAGCCAAGCACTGACAAATGTATTGCTGGAAACCGGAGTGTTTCACCTATGTGTTAAGATGGGTATTGTGTTTAGTGTTTAGATTTAATGGAATTCTTGAAAGTTGCTGCATGTATTAATCTCACTTATAATACCTTTATCACATGCGATAAGGGAATGTGTACGTTTTTGCTTTATAACTGGAAAAAATGTTTGCTCTGGAGCGCTGAACTGGTCAGGAGGGATTGTCTTCTGCTCGTCAAGAAGGCTGTCAAAACTAAAAGGGTCATTGTGGGACATCACAATGCAAAGACCTTGCTAACTGCCCCTTCACACCCATGAAGCGGCTATTGTACATGCTCTTTCGCATCCCACCAGCTTGAATTCTGGAAGCAGGAAATAAAGATAGCAGAGAGGAAAGCTTTTAATCTCTTTTGCTGTTTGGACCCTCACAGGGCTGGAGCTACAAAACAGAAGCAGAGATCCCCAGGGTCAACCTGGGTTAGCCCTAAAAAACATTGAGTGCTGTCAGATTACTTCAACTCTGTCACCTTTTGGAACCGAAGACTGCAATCATTTGCATATATATGTTTGCCTGCTTTAACCAGTAAATAATTCTCATTTCTTTTTCCTAGTTAATAAATCCTTAATTAATTTGTTATAGAATTGGCTACAAGCGTTGTCTTTGGTGTGAGATCTGAGGTAAAAATTGACCTGGGGAAAGTGACTGGTCTCTTGGGACTGGAAGCAACCTGAATGTGATCTTTGGTGTATAGCAACCAACTATCACTAAGTCCAGCTTGTTTGGGTGGCAAGATAGGCTGGAATGCCCAAGGGGACTGTCTGGGTCTTCATGATAAGACTGTTACAGTGCTTCAGGAGTTCACATTTGTTACTGAGTTAGTGAAATCTAATGATAGAACATACCACCATTTTGGGTTGTCTGCCTTGCTTCATGACAGTCTGCCTTGAGGTTGGCACTCAGTCGTGAACCACTCCAGACATCGTGCAACATCCATCTGCTGATTTAAACCATTGATAAGGTAGCCCCCAAATGATCCCTTAACCCTACAATTTGCCATGGTTCTCCAGCAAACGATGTAAAATGAAGCAAGAAGGCATAGATTCCCTGTGACGTTCAGTCTCAATCCATGGAGAGACTGGGGCCTATTTACAGATATCATCTGCAGTCAAAAGGAAGCTATTTTTTTCTTTTCAGACACAATTACTTAGTCCAGATCATGATCACTAGAAATGTTTTGTGCAGTGAACAGGAGACTAAACACTCCCCAGTCCTGCAGGAAAAACCTCTCATCCTACTTCAGAGACAAAACTGATGGAACCAGAGAGTCTCACTGAGATAAAGGCAAACAGTATCAGAATTAGGAAGAATGTCCAACCTTGATGGAATTTGGGCCAGTCATCCAATCAGAAGCTCTGAGAACTGTCCATCCGGCTACCTAGGAAACAGACCCTTGCATTTCATGGCTAGTGAACATTTGGTTCCATGATAATTGAGATTATCTGTGCTTCCATCTTCCTGCCAAAATTGCAAACTGCCAACACCCTGAATCTTGGAAAAGCTTGTGTTTAATCCTGCCTAGCCAACTACCAGTTTCCAGTCTTGTTTTTCTTGGAAAGTTTATTAAGCAGGTGATGGCAAGCTCCAGCAGCCCCTGCCTTCTGCCAATGTCTTGATTATTGCAAAATCTGATTTCACACTGGGCCATGGTAAAGACAATGCCGTGATGTCACTTGTTGATGACCACCTCCTGGCCTTAGATGGGAAACAGATAGTTAATAGGAAAGTTTAGAGAATTGGTGAGGTCCTTAGTTTCTCCAAAGTAACAGGTCTCCACCTGTGATCCTTGGAGCACTTGCTGGTGGTCCACGGAGAGCTGATTGGTCATGTGGTGTTAACTCTACTTGTTTTCAGTTGCTAAATCACACTAAAAATACATTAAATATTTTCCTAATATTAATTATTGTTACTAAGAGTTGTAGTAGCCACAGGAACAGCATATGGGGGAGTCTGGTCAGCAGAAGGAATCTTGCAGATCTGCTTAGTTGCCTGTTGGTGAATTACTAGTTTAAGACTTCTGTTTCAGTTTGTATAAACATAACTAAATAATTCATAGATTTTTAAGGCTAGAAGGGTCCATTAGATCATCATCTTTTCTGACTTCCAGTATAACACAAGCTACAGAATATCACCAATTTTCCCCTGTAGATTACCTGGAGGCAGTATGGCTTAGTGGATAGAGCTCTCAATTTCTATTCCTGGTTTGCCACTGGCCTGCTGAGTGACCTTGGGCAAGTCATTTTACTGCTTTGTGCCTCAGTTTTCCCATCTGTGAAATGGGGATAATAATACTGACCTGCTTTGTAAAGCATGTTATCTACCAATGAATAGAGTTATTTATGTAAGAGCTAGGTATTATTACTATTACATTATATACTCTCCCAACCTCATAGCTCAGAGGAGACGGAATATGTGGCCCTGAGAGCTTGCAGTGGTTGTAACTGCTGCAGTCCATAGTTTTGCCTGTGGATGGTCTAAATGGATCTGAATAGTATTTTCCATCTCCGATTTCTTCTTCATGCAAATTTGACAGACTACTTAAATATGATTTAGGCCTATGTCCCTGAGGGCAGGTATGGGCCCTGTTTACATATGTAACAATGTCTGTTGTTACACCATCAATCCTCTAGATGGTATTTCTAGTTTGCTATTTATGATGCAGGGTATTGATGCATAAGAGAGCCCGTCTTGCTTTCTTGTATGTCATAAGCAAGTTGGATGAGGAATTAGTCTGTCTGAGGTTTATTTAAGGCAGCTGGGTTGCTGTCCCATGGACAGACCAGCCTAGGGTACAATACTGACCCCAGAAAGGCTGTTAATATTTTTAAAAAGAAAAGGAGTACTTGTGGCACCTTAGAGACTAACCAGTTTATTTGAGCATGAGCTTTCGTGAGCTACAGCTCACTTCATCGGATGCATAGCATATCGTGGAAACTGCAATATTTTTAAATGATCTGTTTGAGTCTCTTACTATAAGAGCCTCAAGAATAACAACTCAATGAGAGTATGACTTTGTGCTGAGGTTAAAAGTGGAACTGGGCTCACTTTTTGTATCAAACCCAATTACAGCCTGAAGACTAGTACATTTTTACTGTGATTTTTTTTTTCCCCAAAGGAACTGCATACAATATATATACCCCTGCATGGAATTATAGATTTTTATCAGTAAATATAGATAAACATTGATTTCACTGTACACACACAAACTGACAAAATATTTCCATTAATAACCATCAAAATTTTCCGATAGGCAAAGTAAGAAAAATGCTGCTTAAGACCTTATTAGAGTTTGATTTAAGGCTGTTTATTTTGTATATTTTGACATACGATGACAGTTTGGTTTAATTGTTATAAAGCTTTAACTTTTTGAATCTCAGTCTGTCATTAAATAATTGTCTAACCCCCCCATAATTTCCCACCCCTGTGAAATTTAAATTGATAAAAATTGAAAAGCTGAAAAATAAACATTGGCATTATGCATCAAAGTTATAAATAAAAACAAATTCTTCCAAGCTTATAGGTACAATAGGAACATAGGAATTCCTATAGTGGATCATACCATCACTCTGTCCAGCCCACTAGCCTCTCTCTGACAGTGGCCGGTACCAAATGCTTCAGAAGAAGGTGAAATAAACGTTGAAGTAGGCATGGTATTGCATGCCAATAGGGAAATTTCATCCTAACTCGCATTATTCAAAGGCTGCCTTATGCCTTGAAGCATAAGGTCTTATATTTCCTCCAGACTTTGTGTTTGCAAGAGAATATACTGCATAATACTGTCCCTCCAAACTGGAAAATCATGCAAAATATATTCAGCAAAATTTCCTGATATTGCTTCAATTTTCCTCTGGTCCAGTAGTGAATCAGTCAGCTTTGATGTTACTCTACCTGTGCCTTGCATGCAGTTTAACTCAGGAGGGTGTGGAAGAGAAGACAGAACAAGAGGGGCAAAGTTTCTTGTTTTCTGAGTGTTACACAGGGAATAGTGTGGTGTCCCACATACAACCATGGCTCTTAACCGTCTGGTTGTACTGCCTTTGACTGACTGACTTCTCCATTTGTTGCTTCTGCTCTGCCGGATTCAGTTTGCCCTGTACTGCATTACTTCGTCTTCCATTTTGTTCACACTGCAGGTGGTCTTAATGACTTTCTCTTACATCCACTGCAATTGAAGAAGATCCTGTGAATTCCCTTGGGCCAGAGTCTAACCAACTTCTGCAGGCGCCATATTGCCCTAACAGAAGGGCATGCATGCAGGCAGCTGGAAGAGCATGTGTGTGGATGTTGTTGAGACTAGACCACAATTCCCATCTGAAAACATTGAAATGGCTCCCAGGCCTAACTTTACACAGCAGGGATTATGGGGCTGTACCGTCACTAATCCATCTCTCAACTTGATTAACTTTCAAAAATAAAACAAAGCAGGGAGCCTTGCAGGGTTATTTTTTCATCCTTTTAAAGTGAGGCTGTGAGGGGAATGGAAAGATGCATTGTAAGGAAGTTTTACACTGTTTTGTTCTGAGTGGCAGATCGCTCTATAATGGGATAAAACCAGCCTCTGTAGTTCAGCACAGATTTGTTTGCATTCAGTAGCTAGGCAAAGACACAACATTCCACAACAGTGAAGTTTGCCAAATTATCTGAAACGCTGTGATTTGGCGAGGGTTGCCAACCCTCCTGCTTTCACCAGTAGTCTCCTGGAATCTATCTCCCAGAGGCTACTTCATCCAAACTGGGAGATTTGGGGTGCGAACAGTCTGGCGCAGCCACGAAGCTGAGGTGGGCTCCCTTACCTGCCTTGGCTCCACGCCATTCTCAGAAGTGGCGGGCACCATCCCTGCAGCCCCTGGGGGTTGGGGGTCTCCAGACGCTGCCCCCAGCCCGAGTGCTGACTCCACAGCTCCCGTTGGCTGGGAACTGCACCCCAACCCCCTGTACTCCAACCCCCTGCCCCAGCCTAGAACCCACACCCTGCACCCCTTCCTGCACCCCAACCCCCTGCCCCAAGCTCATCCCAGAGCCCCCTCCCACACCCAAAATCCCTACCAGAGCCCACACCCCTGCCCAAGCCCAGAGCCTGCACCCAAACTCCCTCCCAGAGCCCTCACCCCCTCCCGCACCCCTGCCCCAGCTCACATCCCACACCCAAACTCCCTCCCAGAGCCTGACCCTGCACCCCCTCCCGCACCCCTGCCCCAGCCTGGTGAAAGTGAGTGAAGGTGGGGGAGAGCAAGTGATGTAGGGAGGGGGGATTGAGTGAGCAGGGGTGGAGCCTCACATAAGGGGTGGGGCAGGGGCAGGGCAAAGGTCTTTGGGTTTGCATGATTAGACAGTTGGCAACCCTAGATTTGGGGCCATTTTTTACCCTAGGTGCTGAGTGAAATGGAAATGGTTTACAATAGGTGAAAATCTGGACAATGGTTGAGGACATCTATACGGCTGAACAGTTGAATCTTTGCCTGTGCTAGACTAACTACACCAGGCACAGCCTTCATACTGGACAACATTTTCTGCAATCAAATTGCTTACATTACTCGTGTTGCTTTACTCTGTCATCCGCCCATTTTGGCTTGGTAGGAGAAACACAACCAGTGTTGATGTACTAACACATTGCTGGACTCACCCATGCTACAGACAGGTTGGCCAGCTGGAAGCAAGAAGGAGCCCGTGCGGTATTCAGTTGCAAGTCAGAGACAGGTGGGGGGGGGGATTGGTTTTGTTGCTGGACATAAAGACCTTGACCCTAGTTTCTGGCTAGGCTCGCTGTAGGTGTTTCCCATGTTTCTAGAGAGCTTTACATGAAACCGATTCATGGTTGCTTTGATTTTTGATCAAGCTCATTCAAATTTAAACAAAAGCTGACTTGCATCCCCTTCTCCCACTTAGTACAATATCTATACAGAGGATAAAGTGGGGAGAATTTAGTTAGATTGAGTGGAGAGACACAGTGGAACTTTAGAAAAGTGCTTTAGGACTTGCTAATTGCCTTTCCTGCCCTAGAGTGTTAGGCTATTTTCCACTGATGAAGTTGTGTGCATGCAGAGAAACACTCTGGACCATCTGTTGGGCGCTCCCCCTTTTTAATAACACTCCCATTCAACTTCTAAAGATATGACTCCTTAGTGGGAGTAAAGTCCTAAATTAGGTGAATAGTTTTCTTCTTTGGAGAGATATCAGGTGAGGTGTTTTGCAATAAGTGACACTTAAAACAAAAAAAGAGGAGGCAGGAGAAAGAAAGGTACAAAAGATAGAAACACTTCGGTACTCAGCTTAGTGTAAACTTTATGCATTACAGGACTATGGTTCATGAACAGTCAATCATGTAAACTCCTACGCCAGTTTTAGCACAGGATCTGCTTTTATATTTTTAATAAATCATAATTTTGGAACTGGCATCTTCGGAAATAAAACCTTGTAAGCTTCAAAATGCCGGCCACGTTGTGGAAGGTTTATGGGCTCCCAACAACTTGTTACTAAATAAGGCTAAAAAATAACTTGCTTTTCCCAGGAGCTTAAAGGGGCGGGCGAGCTGGACAGCTGTAAATTAGTTGTAAAGGGAGTGAGCCAATTGACTCCAGAGTTCTCCGCACCTTAGAGAGAACAGGCTCAACTGGGTTATGTTGATCTTTGGATGAGGGACAGCAGCTCCTTTATTACTCTATCAAAGTGCAGTTTGCCGTTCTGGGATGGGGGAAGGACAATAGCATTTTTTTCATGGCTGAATCTTGGAACAACATAAAATATGAGAGAGCCAATAATTTGGACATCCAGAGAAGAGTAACCAAAGTTCTATCCCGTGGATAAAGAGGAAAGGCTTGTTTTTAGGAGTGATTCCTATGAGCATGGAATGGCCAAGAGGAAAGATTGATGTGACAAATTTCTAAATAAGGTGTAAAAATGCAGAGCTTTCTGTTTCCTTATGCCATTGGATCAGAATCACTGTTCCGTGTCTCATGCTAAATACTGTTCATATATTTAATGAACAATATATTAACACTGTTTAATGCAATTCCATTTAACGACATAGCAGTAATTATTTTTACAGTAATTAATTTTTTTCTCAATAATTGAATTGCTGGGAGGTTGCAAATCTTCTGAAAATGTATGATTGGACCAGGAACAGAAATATTAAATGAAATACGTTATGTGAGTCTCTGTGTTTTGAGTTTGACGACACTGATTATTTGGAGATTACTTTTTGACCTTTTAGACCAAAGTGCAATTTCCTATTGTTCTATTGTAAAATTAACAATTCTGATATTTCGTCGATGTATATCAATTTTTTTTTTGCACAATTTGCCTAATTGGATTGGGACCTCCTCCTTTGTAGGGTTCCTTGGAGTGAATCGATACGGATCTGGCTCTGTGGTGCTGGTATGTGAAGAGACCGAGAACATATGGCATAAACATCAACTGATATTATTTGCCATTTACACTCCATTTGTGTAATGCAAGAGACTTTGTGACCTGTCCTCCAGTCCTGGATCTGGTGTTTCGTTTTGTTTTTCCACTCCTAAAGTAATGACTTTGTAAGAGGAAGCTTGTAAATAGTCAGCATGCAGAAAGCAGTTAGAATGTCAATGGGATGTTTTAGGGAGGTGTGTGCGTGACACCAAAAACATCTACTGGCTGCACCTCCTCCTGGCACCTTTAAATGTTACAAAAAGGTAAGACTGCATAATGCCATCCTGTCTCTTCCTAATGTGGAAGTGACACTGGTTTCTGTCCTCTCCAAAACACTGGCCGTATTTTAATCTCCTGAGTATGATGGTGTATTTTAGTAGTTTCTTGTGGTCTTTTTAAAGTTTAATTTTAAAACCCAAATATTTCCATTACAAAAGAAAAAGTGAAAAATGTGTAGATCTACTTGTAACAGTTAACTTTTATTTTAAACCAGCTATTCAGTCCATGGCAGGTCGCGGCTGTGGTTGTGGTTTTGTGAACCAGGGTTTTTATACTTTAAGAAACATTCCATATGCTTCAGAGTAGCAGCCGTGTTAGTCTGTATTCGCAGATTCCATATTTGCAATTCCATACGCTATTGATTTTCCCTGTTTAATTACTCTTTGATGAGCATTTTAAACTATGTGAATAAATGAAAGGCAGAATTCTGTTAATATTATTGACAACCATTATGCCCAGAGCCTTTTAAAAAAACCCTAAAATGAATCAGAACATCAAAACCATTTCCAAGTTGGCTGAATTGAGAAATCTTCTTATTTGCTAAAGAACTGACACTTTTTCATAAAATGTAGATCAAGCGTCATGTTTGTGAATAGAATTCTTCAGAATCGAGAAATATCAAAGCTATTACATTAAGGATGATACATTGTTTTACAACTAGTACTGGATGTGAAGTTACTTTTGAAGAAGGCTTTTAATGTTCAGAGAAAAATCCAGACACATAAGTAGCATACAATATTATAGAAAAGCGTTTCGTTGTCGTTGATTTCCAGTAGTTAACACAGTAGGGAAAGTGCTTTCAAAACAGGAAAGCGAGCACAATCTGTGGCCTGGGAAACATTTTGTGATTAAAAGATGTATCAAATGTATAATGAATTAAGTAGAATAATCTAATGCTGTAACCAACAGAACTAAATAGGACCTGGCCTTTTTCAGGAACATAAAGCTATTGAGGAGTGCATTTTCAAGAAAAAATATGAAAAACAGACCCAAAAAATAGTGCACGGGCAATAAGAATATGCTTTAAATAAAAAGCAATGTCTTTTCAATTTACAACTTTATCATGTTGATTTAGCGTTTCAGTTAATATCTTTTGGGGGGTTGTTTTTGTTTTTCTGAGAGAGGGTAATGTAGTAAAATCATTAGATGAAGGTGGAGGAGATGGTTGATATCATACCGGGCTTAATTTGTAATGAAAGCCAAGGCGCCAGCGCTTGAGCAATTAGGTGCCGGGGCTCAAGAAGTTGTTTTACTTTGATAAGCGACGTGGCAAGCCAGAGGTGCCGGGGCTATGAACTGCCAAGCCTAAAGATGCCGGGGCTCAGCCCTGGTACAAACTGAGCACTGATATCATCACGTTTTTGTTTTTTTTTTTCTTTCGCTCTGCAGCTGCTCCATCCAATTCTGTGGAATCAGATATTTTCAATAAAACTGTTTCTGATTTTCCAACATAACACGCTAATTGCTTTTACCATGGCGAGCTCTGAATACGTTACCTGTCAGTTACTCCTAACTAACACTGAAGGCAGAAATAAAGGAAAATCTTAAGGTAAATTATATAAAATTTCTAATACAGAGTTTAGATTAAATTGCCTCCTTTGTCGAAAATGCTTTTGGTGTGTGTGTTCAAGATTAAAGCATTTAAACACTCGTCTATTTAATGTTTAGTTTTGGAAATTGATTGAATAACATTTGTTTTTTATTATTCAAGACAATAAATTAATATTCTCTATGCCAAAGAGTTCTGATAATTATCGCTTGATATAATGCATTTTCCGCATGAAGGAATATATTCTCTAAACTCTGCTCTGATTCACATGAACTACTGCTCTTTAAAGTTAAAAAAAAAAATAGAGACACGTTAAATATATATCAAAAGACTTATATATAAGATGGCATTATCTTTGCTATTTGGATCCTTTCTAAGAAAACTGAATAACAGACAACTACAAAACCGAGATTGAAACCTTTTCGCCAAATTGGGCCTCCTTTTACCCCCAGGAAATCATATTGATATCATATCTTAATAATCAAATTTGCATTGAGAAACCTTTAAAGAAGACTATTCTTCAACCCACTATTATGTTTTTAAAGTAAACATAACCAAAAGGAGACATAAGAGGGTTGATTCTGTTCTCACTGAATTCACAAAGAGCTTTGCAATTGACTTCAATTGCAGCCAGATCTGTTCTGTGATTATCATGATTAATATATGTGTATAAATAATGTGTGTGACTATAGAAGTAATAAGTATATAAACATGTATCTATTTTTAAAATATACAACATACAAGGAATACTTAAAATATGCAATTATGTAATACAAACATCGGTTAAGAAAACTGCGGAAATTCAGATATCAAAAAATACACCCATCCTGTTGTTCTAGTTGGCACATATTCTTTCAAATTTATGTCACAAAGACATGTTTTTAAATTGGGTTTTTGCCATTTTTTGCTCCATTATGGGGTATAAAGGAGGCTTGAAGGGATTTTTTAATTAGAGTTTTTGTTGTGTTCTGTTAAAAGGCCACTGCTTGTTTTTTCGCTATGGCTAGATCGGGAGTGTCAAGCCTACTCGTCTTTCTTTAATTTTACTAGTTGGGGAGGGATGGGGGTCTGGGACATGCGCTGTGAATACTCACTGAGGCTTAAAGATGGGGATGCTGACTCTGACATTGGCATCTATTCTTGCAAGCGTCCAGTAGGCATTGCAGGTAGTTAGCCAATTATCTTCTCTCCTCCTCTGTCTCTCCCCTCTCACTCCATCTCTGTCTGGGGGGCCTTCTTTCCTCTTTGATCCTTCTTGCATTTTCCAGGTCTGCACCACTCTCCTTCCTGGGGTCCCTCTCCTCATCCCATAGGCATCTCCAATTCTCTCTCCTAGCTGTTCCCCCTTCCTTTCATATTCACCCCTGGGCCCTTCTTTCCCTGGTTTCTCCATCTATCTCTTTCCATGTCTTTCTCACATTGGGTCCTCCTCTCCTTTCCCCCTCCCTTTGGGGCCTCGGTTGACCTCCTCTCTCCACCTTGTGGTAGGCTTTTCCGTAGTCCTCTCTCCTTCGGAAGCTCCATTCCCACTTTCTGGGGTGTCTCTCCCCACACTTTTTAGCTCTGCCCCACCCCTACAAATAGCACTCTATTGCTCTTCAGCCTTCCCGGAACCCCACCGCTCAGTCACCTGGCTCCAGATCTGGCTGATCTCTTGCGGATCTGCTGTGGTAAAACGCTGGTCTTTTTGGTTGGTTTCTGTGCAGTTCAGCAAGTGAAGCACTTGAGTACCCTGGTACTAACAACCTTCCGCTCCTCAGCAAGAGTGTCTTCATTCTACAGTGCATCAGTCTTTGGGGCCGGACTACAATTTAGGCCTTGCGAGGGAGTATTTCTGTGATCTAGTAGTGCTACGTATGGGTCAGCCCCGGCAGTTTTCATTTTTTTCCAACAGTTTCTTAGCACTCTTTACTGCTGATTCCACTTTGCCATTGCTTTCAGGATGCCCTGGGTAGCATCATTAATCATTGGTATCTCCCCAACTGAGCTGCGAAGGTTGTCAAGTAACTTGATTCTTCATCCAGCTCAGTGTGCCAGAATACATTTTTACATCACATGCTTGGAAAAAGTCTCACATTAGACAGATCTGGTAGTATGGCCTCAATTGTAGTCAGAGGCAAATGGTTCCGTTCTAAAGGCTTTGGTCTTTGCATGTTCTCAGGCTTCTGTATGTCTGTCTTACCACCATAAAACTGCCTATCCTGCCTGTGCTCTTCCCTACAGGCTGTATAATTCCACGGTTCTGTAGGTTCTGCAGTTTGTCTTTCAGTGGCTGTAGTAATGCAACCGGTACTCCTCTTTTTGGCAATTTAACTGGCTTCACACTGAGGTCCGTCTCTATTTTATAAACACCATCTAGCCATCCGCCTCCCTGAAACACATGTCTGTACTCTCTCTGTATCATCTCCTGGTCCCAGGTAATACCATCCAAGGTATCTTCAGTCACCCCACGATCCACTTTCTTTGTTCTGGAGCTGTACTTTTATCCGGTTCATGGCTTGGGTGGCCCTGCTGTCCAGAAGCGGTACTGCTGTCTCATCTTTGGCCACAAAGTCCAGTCTGTATTACTTTGTGTTCCTTGGATTTCTTAATTGTATGTTTCTCCATGGGCTTTAAAGTGGTAAGGTTGTACATTGTTAACAGCTGGTTAGTCTCTTCCAACCATATGTCTGGGTTCACCAGACTGGTTGGGATAATGTTACAACTTGCTCTGCAATTTTGAAACAGTATCACTTTTCTCCCAAATAACATGGCTGCATATAACTGTTTCTAATGCTCAGTAGGGCCCTCCTGCACTGTGTTTACCAGCTGTTTGGTCAACCACATAATGTCCTCATGCTCACTGTTGCTCTCTTCAGTTACTGTGTGTAGCATGGATTTGTTTTTCCTCTCTCTGGACAAACACTTGGCTACAAAATGATTACATTTGTCACAGATATGGCATTTTTTCCCATAAGCCAGGCACTTCTCTTTCTCTTACATGTTTTCTCCCACAATACTTGCATGTGTCTGTACCATTGTCATCTATTGATGTATCTGATTTTGATTTCTGTTTCTTATGTACTGCATGGGCAGTGTCTGCTGACTGTCCTTCCAGGGTTCTAATCCTCTCCTTGGACAGCTCTTCAGCCCTGCATATCTCCAAGCTTTTCTCTACAGTTAAGTCAGCTTCCCTCTGCAACCGCTCTCGTACTTGTGAATTTTGTATCCCACACACTATCCGATCTCTTATCAACGAGTCTTTAATATTTCCAAAGTTACAACAGGCTGCAAGCACTTTTAAACTGCTGCTGTGCTTATCTGTACCCTCCCTAACTGCTTGATCCCAACTAAAGAAATTGTATCTTTCCACCATTTCATTTTTACAGGGGGTACGGTGACTATCAAAACCAGCCCATTATTGCTTCTAAGGTGCATTGAGCTTGGGGAAATTCTGCGCACAGAATCTCACTTATCCCTCTCGCCCTTTCTCTAATGAGGTAACAGAACAGTTTTATTTTGAAAGCCTCCTCTTTATCCGCCATAGCGATATGTACATAGAGATTAAATTCCTCTTTCGAGTTCTTCCATGCCTGAGCTAAATTCTTAGCTTCCAGGTTTACTGTCCCTGGAGGCTTCAGCCCCTCCATCTTCTGTATCGGCCTTGTCTTGTAAAACAAAACTATGTACTCAGAAGTGTTCCGCTCTCTGCAGTGCAACTCTGAATGGTCTCTCTCGCTGTCTAGGACACAATTACCACTGCCAACAAAGGAAGTACTTCACACAATACAAAGTCAACCTATGGAACTCTTTGCCAGGCGATGTTGTGAAGGCCAAAACTATAACGGGGTTCAGAAATATATTAGATCAGTTCATGGAGGATAGGTCCATCAATGGCTATTAGCCAAGATGGTCGGGGATGCAGTCCCATGCTATGGGTGTCCCTAAACCTCTGACTGTCAGAAGCTGGGAGTGGAGGACAGGGGATGGATCATTCGATGATTGCCTGTTCTGTCCATTCCCTCTGAAGTACCTGGCTTTGGCCACTGTTGGAAGACAGATGAGCGCACATCTCTAAAAATAAGGGGAATTGGTATGATTGACATATTATTAATTTATAAAGCTATAGTCGTATTTACAAATAGTCTTCAAACGCTATGACTGTACATGCAACACTGCTTCGAGAAAAATGGTACAAAGTGGTACAAAAGAAATCTTGAAACCAATGAGCATCACTACAGAATTCAAGAGTAAATGGAGTTTTGTATCTGACACATTCACTATCAGAGACACTATATCCTGTACTTACAAGGGGCCGGCTTTGCCTAAGTAGTATCTTTTCCATCTCTAACTTCTCTGACTCAAATGGAAGGAGGGCATTACATGAGAGAGTTGTAAAGAAAAGCCAGTTATTACAGTACCTGGAAATTGCACAGCAAACAGATGCCATATAACACTAGGGTTACCATATTTGAACATTCAAAGAAGAGGACAATCCACAGGGCGGGTATTTGCTCGCACCCCCCCCTTCCCCTGCCCCAACTCCACCCCTTCCCCGCCCCCATTCCAATCCCTTCCCAAAAGTCTCCACCCCAACTCCACCCCCTCCCTGCCCCATTGGACCCTTTCCCCAAATCCCTGCCCCAGCCCCACCTCCTCCCCTGAGCGCGCCGCGTTCCCCCTCCTCCCCCGTCCCTCCCAGCTGTGCAAAACAGCTGTTTTGCGGCACAAGCCCTGGGAGCTAGGGGGAAAAAGTGGGCACTCTCTCGAGTGATCAACATTCACTTTCTTTCTTGAATGATCAACTTTTCTTTGTGGAAAAATAATAATGGCAAAATCCCAGTCATTTTTAAATATTTAAAAATTCCTCCCAGATGGCAATTTAAGAACCAAAAAGCCAGACATGGCCGGGAAAATACGGACGTATAATAACACAGAACATTCTCTGAGCAAAACTGAAGGTGCTGGCATCAGTGTGAATGTAAATCAAATATGAGGTAGCAAAATAGTGAAGCACTCTAAATGCCACAATCCTAGCTGTGTTGTTTTTATGCAATTGCCCTGGCTTGTGATCCGTGACAGTGGTTTCATGGTTTGAGCTGGTCAAATTTTACAAAACTCTCTGTAAAGAAAACAAAACATTTAGTTGATTTCTGCAAGGTCTGTTGTCCCAGATGAGGCACTCCCAGACCTGTGCAACATAGGTTGGACTGATTAATAAGAAATGTCTCAGCAGCATTAGATGAGATGCAACTTTTTGTCTAACAACTGCAAGTGTAAAGAACTGTTGATGCATATAAACAGCACCGACGGGGGAATAGAACCTGGGAGGCTATCTCAGTGGGAATCGGGCATCTCAGCCCCTTAGACAGCTATGAAAATCCCAGCCTTTACAGCTGTGCAATAAATAGTGAGTATTTGCATTCTATCCTCCACCGAATGGTTAGCTTTGTGTAATAGGCTGAATAAGGGTATAACCCCCAGTGCCAAACATACACGACTGTTCTGTCTAGGTCCCATATAAGCATTTGCTAACGTTTTCTTTTAAGTTCTCAGTAACATAATGGTGGGCTTTTAATGTAGAATTTGGATTATGAAGGATTTATGCCCCCATTGTTTAAATGCATTAAAGCAGGTCAGATTTTCAGTGCCCCTGTAATCAACTGATTTTACTGTGAAACGTCACCTGAGTCTTTTATCTGTTCTGACCAAAGCTCAGCAAGAAAACCTCTGGTGCACAGGATTTCAGAACCTAAATAATCAAGGTGGAGTTCCCGCCCCTCCCTTCTGCAAGTGTCCAAAAATCGTCTGACCCAGCAAATCCTCCTGCAAAAACCAAAGAAAATATTCATCATAGAGCTCTGAGGGAAAAAAGGGTCCTGGAGTATAATTCAGACCAAAGACAAATGTTTCCCCATACACCTTTTCACCAAAGTACGCATCCTCAGTGAGGAAAGTGGTGAGCTTATTTAACAATTAATTTTAACCCTACATTTTCTGGGGGTTAGAAGAACAAAAGAATATAAACCTTGATTTTACTAGTTAATCTGTTTTATATTACTGGGGTTTATCATCGCTGTACTTGTGACCCTAATTGCAGCACTGTTATAGGTATGGTTGTGGAGCTCTTTTAATTCTAGGGGACAGTTTTTGCCCTCGTGTGCCCAAAGATGCTCACGGAAGATTGCTGAAGTTGTGCACATTTGTCTGAAGGCAAGGTTTGGCCCTAAGACCTTATTGATTTTTGTTAGCTCTTCATAGATAATATGGGGTTGGATTTTTTTTTCTCTTTCCGCCAAATGGTGAATATTTTTTTAAAAAGTTTAGAAACATTAGTCCAGCTGTTCTGGAACTAATGAAGCATTGGGGAGAAGATATGTTTCCTACTTTTAACAGAATATAATGTTTTGTGTTCAGATAACTCAAAAATGGCTTTTTTAAAGTCCTCAAACTCACCATGTACATCATCCTGAATGAAGAATTACAAGTTTGCTTGCTATGTTAGAAAAATTGATTCAGACAAGAGTTGTAATTTACCAAAAATAGCATACTCTGGCATACACAGCTGTCATAAATTATCATAACTAAAGAGTAGTGCAAAATAGAAATCGTTTTAGAGTACTCCTGTATATTAAGTCGTTTTGGTTTATTTTTATGCACTAAAATGGATCATTATTTTCAGAAAACTTTGCTGAAATATGCACATTTTTTAATTATATTGTTAAAGTGAAAACAGGTTTTACCTTGGAAATTTTCACAAATTCATGTTTTCTCAATGTTCCGATTGGAAAAAATGTCATCTCAACAAACTTACATGTAATGCCAGATTCATATGCATAATCACAGAAGATGAAAAATTTTCATACAGAATTCCACAAAACAGATTAAATTTTGCACACCTTTGAAGCACAGTACCTTTGCCTAACCTATTTAAACTCACACCAGGTGCAACAGTCCAAATATATGCATGAGCAAGCATAATTTAAATCAATCACTCCACAAGTGTAATTCAAAATAGAATAGAAAGGTAATTTACCAAACTGCACTTTATGAGCAATTTTGGCTTTGAATAAGCAATCAACATATTCTTTGAGTCTTCTAATGGACATGTTTTCTATTTAGCCTTTTCATCGCTCTCATAGATGGGGTTATTCAACTAATCCAGGTGTCCAGATACTAACTACAGACAACTCTGTTAC
This sequence comes from Natator depressus, assembly GCF_965152275.1. Taxonomy (NCBI): domain Eukaryota; kingdom Metazoa; phylum Chordata; order Testudines; family Cheloniidae; genus Natator; species Natator depressus. Next base: position 114,718,113 of record NC_134240.1, on the reverse strand, counting down.
TGTCTGTTCCTGGATGCTAAAGGTTACAGAGATAACAGATTGGCTGAACTAAATAGTAGCAATACAGTTGTGCCGACTTTTGCAATTTTATTGTGAATCTCATGATATTTGGTGTGTTTCTTAAAGCCTCAGCTCCTGGAGTCATATGAATGTGTATGTGAGAATCACAACTTTCGTTTTTTGGTTTTGGGATTGTTTGGGGTTTTTTTTCCTTAAAGGTTTCTAGACCTCACGGTTGTAGGGGAAAAAATGGAAAATGTGACCCACATATCCCAGATGTTAAAAACCAGAAGGGAAATAAAAAGAACCCCCCAAACTATTAGTTTTTAATCTCCAATCTCATGATTTTTGAACAATTAGGTTTGGCAATGCTGTCAGCAACAAATGTATAGGAGATGGATTATTTTGTCTCTCTCTCTCTCTCTCTCTCTCTCTCTGTGTAAGTAGGGTGCATTACTAATCTAAAACATCGTTTGTTGAGCAGAATCTTAATACAATTTATAAAATCTTTAATATTTGGTTAAATCTGTGTCTCGGAGTTGATTGCAAAATTGTGCTGGCAAGAACTAGTCATAAATGTAAACATTTTGCTCAGATTGTAGAAACAGAGAAACAAAATATAAAATGATTATATATATTTTCTTTTTCAGGTCCCATAACCACTCCTATGTCCCATATTACATAGGGGAGCACAAGTTCTCAAACTTTTTCCTATCATGCACTGCTTTTTAAATACAAAGATCCTGTCCTAGACACAGCTGCTCTCAGCCTCCTAATCTACAGCCTCCTCCCATCCTGGATGCCAGTGCCTCACCTTCCCAGTCCTAACTACAGTGCTTGGCTGCATTTAAAAATATCCCATTAAGGAAGGCGAGGGGGTGGGAACTCAGCAGGGCAGAGGGGAGGAGGGAACTGTGTTAAAAGAACTTTAAGGTTGCAACGTGAAGCATTCCAAAGTCTGGAAATGCCAATGTTCAGAATGAACTTGCAACCCATGTCCCTCCCCTGCACCTTCCTTCATGTTTTCACTTGCTAAACAGTGTTAGGCAGGGATGGCAGCAGCTGCTGATGATTGGTGACTTAATCTCACAGCTCCTCTTTGCTCCAGCTCTGCAGACAGACATAGGGGGTATGTCTACACTACAATAAAACACCCATGGCTGGCTCAGGTCAGCAGCCCCGAGCTTATATGGCTGAGGCTGCAGGGCTATAAAATGGCAGTGTAGACATTTGGGCTCAGGCAGTAGCCTCAGCTCTGGGACCCTCCCCCTGACCTGTGGCCCCGCAAGGGGAGGGAGAGAGGATGTTGCACAGATCTCCGCTGTCCACTTTTGTCTCCCCTCCTGTCCTGCTTTAAAATGGACAAATACTTCACTGTTGTGACAAAAGCAAGCTCCACAGAGTACCTTGAACGTTGTGTGGCCCACTGATAGAGAATCACTATAACAGGGCATTATGGTGTAGAATATTCTGTGGGGCAGTGTTAGCCGTGCTCCCAAATTAACTGCTATATTTGTGGCACATCGAGTACCCGTTGCTTTTGGGGCATGGTTTGAGAACATGTGAGGCAAATGGTTTTACCGTCTCCCCTGAGAACTAGTTCCAGGTGTCTAATAGGAGCTGTTACAAAGCCATTGCAGCTGTTGTACTGCTCTGATGTGTATGTGCTATTGTATGTCCTTTCAGCACCGTGGGATTAAACCGTTAGAAACAGTATTCATCTGAATCTCCAAAATCTCAAAGAATTATAAGTGGAACTACAAGCCCTTCAAGTTTTTATTTTAAGACTACTAGGCAATGCGTCTTTATGCTCATAAAGCAGTTTTAAAAAAGGTTTTATTGCTTTTACAGTATACAGGATGGACTAGCAGCTAAGAAATGACACTGTTCTGATTTTAGTGAATCCCACATAGCATAACATAAGAATATTCCAGATGCCAGCTACATAATATATCTTTCATAGTATGTAATTAGGCGTAATAGTGTGTCTAATTTTCAGGTGGTAATAACAACGTTTGCTAGTTTTCTACCACTTCATTGCATGTTAAAGCAATACAGTTTTGCTAATTGTGGCCTTGATTTTTGTAATGTAATGAGCAACCTCATATCCTGTTGACATCCACTTGGGATTTGTGGGTGCTTAGCCTCTCACGGGATTGGGTTTGTTTGTATGCACATGTAATATTTTGACCATGCTTGCAAAGTAACTTCCTTTTGCAAACGAATCTGGAGGAAACACTACCATAAAATCAGGTCAGATAATGAGCAATGGAAAGTAAAACCACCATAAGATAAAACAGGCACTACAGATCTGATGTCTGCTGATATGCGTTTATTCTACTGGTAGGGAATTCTGTTGTTGCATAATAAAATACTTGTCCAACCTCTGTTTGATATCCCTGGAGACAGATGTGCCCTGCAGTTGCTAATGGACATTTAACGTTAAATATGAAACCCATTCATTTTCTTTTAGTTGTACTTTAGATTGAACCAGATGTTTTACTAATTTGTGTTTTTACAATGTCACATACTGACAAGCCATCAAAATTAATTACATCTTTATAAATCAGCCAATTATTAACAGCAAATGTTGCATTGTAGTTGATGGTTAGTTCTTGCTTTGAAATTGAAACTTAATATATTTTTATAGGACAGATAAAATGAGTCTTGGACAGGATTCCTCTTATTCAACGGCTTAGCACCGTGCGTAATAGTTGAAAGGATGAGCAGCCATTTGAAATGTGTTGATTATCTGTGGTATGCAGGGTGGTTGTTTCCCTGTCAGTCCCAGGATATTAGAGAGGCAAAGTCAGTGACGTAGTATTTTTTATCTCGGAAGCTTGTCCCTCTCACCCACAGAAGTTGGTCCAATAAAAGATATTACCTCACCCACCTGGATTATCTGTGGTGTCTGTTAGCACAAGCCCCTGGCAAGGAAAAGAGGGTGACATGACAGAGGTGGAAAATAGATGCAACCACTGCTCTGCTGTGGGCCTGTAAGGGGATGTCTAGTCCTCAGCAAGCATCCCAGCTCAGGTCAACAGGCTTGGGTTAGCGGGATCAGAGCTAGCTCTCTAAAAATAGCTGCGTAGACAGCACTTTGAAATTGCGGCTTGGGCTGGGGCTGAGGCTTGGAAGCCCACCCCTATGCCTAGGCTTCAGAACCCAAGCTGCCACGTCAAAGCATTGTCTAGATAACAATTTTTAGAGAGCCAGTGTGAGCTCTGCCAGCCCAGGTCTGTTGACTCTAAGGATCCTAAGGGCTAAGCTCTGTCCAAACCGGGGCTTGCATTGCTTATAGAGGGAGTGTGGCCAGAGGATACCATCTTATGCACATCCACTGAGCAGTCTCCTCCAGAGATTGTGCATATCTCCTGGAAGCACACAGGATGGTCGTTATAGGCAGAGGTGATGGTTTGTGGTTTTGTTTTTAAGTGTCTGCAAAAAGAGTTCAGCTGTTTCCAAGAAGAAACTTATGGGAAAATGCATTGTTTGGCCGGTGTTTTAAAATTCACACAACTGTCTGGGGAAAAGTTCTAGTGCTTCCGTGTTTCAGAGCAAGGATGTGAAATGTAGCAGGTGGGTTACCTTGGGGTCAGAGAGAAGCCTTGTGCTGCACCCATGAAAATCCTGAGCATGCTCTACTGTGGGAGCTGAGCAGAACTTTTCCTGCAATTGCTTCTTCTCCCTGCTGGGAGCCGTTCTGGTGCTGGGCACAAGAACTGAAAGCAGTGAGACTGTCCTGTGCTCTCAGTTCTCCCGCTGCTTGATCCCAGGCAGTGTGGTGTCTTTATAAAACTAGTGATTGTGTAGCTAAAGTGCATCACAATGCGTATGTACAATGGGGCAGAATTAACGTTCTACAAGCAATCTTAATTCTGACCTTTCCTAACTTTTGAGTGCTTGACTTTTCAACCTTAACATTATTTTAATGTAGGGTTTTGTGTGTGTAATTTATATCCTTACTTGGTTATTCAACTAACACCGTATTGCCCTTTGTTCAGTGTGGTATTTAGCTTTCTTTTTATTGATTTTTTTTTTTATTATGTGTAGCTAATCTGTGTGGAAACATAACATTCCTCTACATAGTCTCCCTCCAACCTTCTCTCTGGGCTGTTCCCTTTATGCCTTTTTTTTTTTTTCATACTGCCCTTACATTTGGATGAGCCTCCTAATTCAAGTTCATCAAGTACCCTTCTTTCCACCCTCGAAACTCTCCTGAAGGCTCCCTTGGACCGTGAAGCATTCCAGCTCTGAATAACACACTCCACTGTAGCCCTAGTCCTGAAAGCTGTTAAGCACATGCATAAGCGTACTCACATTAGGAGTCCCATTCAAGTTATTTAAACAAGGGTATATGTTGAACATTAGCTGGGGTGAAAATCACGTAGACCTTGATTTTGATCTGGTGAGATTGTAGAATTATTTGATACCTTGCGATTAAAATGTGCAGACTTTACAAAATAGTGTGTGTGTGAGAGAGAGAGAGAGTGACTGACTGACTCCCTAGGACCGCACAGCTATTTCAAGGGAGAGGGGTTGTCTGAGCATCCGTTCATCCTGGCTCTGACTGTAGCTTCCCCTCCTGACTTTGGCAGGCCACTTGACTTTCCTGCCCCAGTTTTCCCATCTGTAAAATAGGAACAATCCTTACCCACCAGATAGGCTGTTTGTAAAACAGTTAATACAGGAAATCTATATAAGTGTGAACTGTTGTCTGCTTTCACTTCACCAGCTTTGTTGTGGGTGAAGCCCTTTTCGACTGACTTTGGGGAATATTGCATGCACTGTCTTTCTCATTCTCCTCCACAGTGCAGTCATGGGGAACTATTCACCTCCTCGTGTTAAATCTCTGCTTTCCCAGCTTCCAAGTGGATCTCTCCGAGGGACAATTGCCATTGCCAGAGGATGCCATTTTGGGGATAGGGTGGTTTCATTTGGGGTCTGTAAACCATGATGGTACCTCCTTGAACAGGGTTTGTCTCAATGGGTTTTGGTTGTTTCAAAGGGGTTTTTTTAAACTATTTTTTGTAACCAGTATGGGAAGAATAGGTGGCTCGGGGGGAAGTGATGGGGACAATAATGTCTGGGTTGAATCTAGGCTCATTGGTGACCATAAGAACATAGGATTGGAAGGGACCTTCTGGGTCATCAAGTCCACTCCATTGCTATTGCAGGAACCATGTCATATAATCCCAACCATACATTTATCAAGCTCTATCCTCCTGCTGGGGAGGCTCCCTCCTCTGATAGGTAGAAACCTTCTTCTAACTTACAGCCTAACTGTACTCATGGCCAAAAGCTCTTACCTCAGGGCTCTTGGGGGCTTGAGATAGACTGTTAGTGGTCTTGGTCCACCTCCTAATGAACACATGCCCAGGTCACAAAAACACCATCATAAATGGTGCTGCCTCAGCAGAGAGGGCAAGGATTGAACGGGTTATGGCGAGGGAATTATTTTGTCTCAACCCGGGCAGATTTTTTTTTTGAGGTTGAGATGGATGCAAATTTTTGGTACAGTCTGGGAAAGCTTGCACTGCTGCTGTGAATATAAATGCAATACAGATTGGTCCAGTAAAAGATATTACCTCACCCACCTTGTGTGTCAGATATAAATCCAGTCACGAGTCCTACAAATACTTTAAATGAACGAAGGGCCCGATCTAAAGCCCACTGAAGTCAATGAGAGTCTTTCCATTGAGTTTAGTGGGCTTCAGATCAGATTAGGGTTGCCAGGTGTCCGGTTTTTGACCGGAACGCCCAGTCGAAAAGGGACCCTGGCAGATCCGGTCAGCACAGCTGACCGGGCTGTCAAAAGTCTGGTCGGCGGCTCAATGGGGCTCCTGGGACTAATGCGGGCTCCCTGCTGGCGCCGGCTCCACATGGCTTCTGGGGAGCAGCGACATGTCCTCTGGCCCCTCGACCAGAGAGGTGCTGCGTGCTTCCCCTGACCTGAGCGCCGGCTCTGCAGCTCTCATTGGCTGGGAACCAAGCTGCCTGCGGGCAAGGGCAGTGCACAAAGCCTCCCCGGCCGCCCCTGCGCCTAGGGGCCAGAGGACATGTCACCGCTTCCGGGAGCCGCCTCAGGTAAGCGCCATCCGGAGCCCGCCCAGAACCCCCTGCCCCAGCCCAGAGCTTCCTCCTGCACCCTAACTCGCTCCCAGAGCCCGCAACCCACGCCCCCTCCCGCACCCCAACTCCCTGCCTCAGCCTTGAGCCCCCTCACACACTCCAAACCCCTCATCCCTGGCCCCACCCCAGAGCACACACTCCCAGATAGAGCCCTCGCCCCAGCCCAGAGCCCCCTCCTGCACCATGAACCCTTCCTTTATGGCCCCACCCCGGAGCCTGCACCCCCAGCCAGAGCCCTCACCCCCTCCCTCACCCATCCAGTGAAAATGAGCAAGTGAGTGAGGGTGGGTGAGAGCGAGTGATGGAAGGAAGGGGGATGGAGTGAGTGGGGGCGGGGCCTCAGAGAGGGTGGGGTAGTGGGCGGGGCAAGGGTGTTCGGTTTTCTGCAATCAGAAAGTTGGCAACCCTAGTAGATCAGACTCTAGATAAACGTGGCGTTTTTTTCCATCTTTGCACCACTGATCTCCCTAATGATATTTTAATTGAAATGAATATGGCACTAGACACTTAAGAGAGATGGCTTACTGCTGTGTCATAAACCACCATCTCGCCTGCCACAAGTTTAGAAAATGTAGCTTCTTAGCTCAGGTCCCATTATGGTAAGAAGGGGCTGCTGTTAACTTTTAGATTAATTTAACAAAACCGTCTCCTGTTCCTTTTCAGTGCAGCCAAGCTTCTGGACAAAAATCCATTCTCTGTCAGCACTCCAAATCCGCTGCTTCCTTCTCCCACAAGTCTTCAGCTCGCTCAGCTACAAGCCCAGCTCACCCTGCACAGGCTAAAATTGGCTCAGACAGCAGTGACCAGCAACACAGCAGCTGCAACGGTTCTGAATCAAGTTCTCTCCAAAGTGGCCATGTCTCAGCCGCTGTTTAATCAATTAAGACATCCGTCCATGATTAACACGCCCCAGGGCCATGCCGGAGGACCTCAGCAAGGACCTGTGATCGCCAATACTAGATTTCCATCTAGTGGAATACCTTTTCCAGCACAGAATCCAGCTTTAGCGGTACCAGGAGGAAGCATGGGGCCAGTTGGGAACATGCAGAATCAAAACACAAATGCTATTGTCATGCACCCCTTTGGAGGTGTAATGTCTCAGACGTCCAGCCAACCAGCTGTAGTTATGAGTCTAAATAAGGCAGGCCACTCGTCTGCTGCAGGAGGATTTTATGACTACAATAAACAAAATGTCTCTGCCCCTCAAGTATACACAGCTGACGTAGGCCAGGGCAGTCAGCACAGCTTCATGACCAGTGGGTCTCACTCAGTCTCCTCCTCCTCAGGAGGGGTACCCTATGAGGCTCATTTTGGTCCTTCCGGCCAACTAAAACATGACAGTCAGCCTGGATTTCAGAAAGACTTCTATGGTCCCAATTCTAAAGGACAACATCCAACGGGAATACAATCTTTGGGTTTTTCTGGTGAGCCACAGGTGAGTGCTCATCAAACTGTGAGTCAGAAAGGAGAAGCAGGCCCTGGGGTACATAACGCAGGTGCAAATAGCCAGTGGGAAAATGCTCCTAATTTCTCCAGCCAGAACAAGCCTGACCTCATGGTCAGTGGCAACTTGTGGCCATCCACAGGTCAGCAGTATGAAATAAGAAATGAACTCTACAACCCTGAGGAACCGACACCTGACACAAAGTTTGGTGCTGGGACTACACTTCCTTTCCACAGACTTAACAATAGTAAACCAAGTTTCAGTAGTTCCCGAATGAGGCAGCATGAGGAGTTGACTGCAAACACATCTGACTTGTCAACGAGATCTCTTCAGCCTCATGAGCTAAATGACTTTCATGGCATAGCCCCTCTTCACTTCCCACACATCTGCACAATGTGTGACAGAAAAATCTTTGATCTAAAGGTAAGTGATTCTAATGCGTTAAGGGGTGATTCTACTCTGCAAAGTGATTCAATTAAATTCATCTTGTGGAGTTCTCTGTACAGATTGTCTCACTAAAATCATATCAAACTTGCTTGCTTTACAAGTAAAATTGACTATGTTGGCTTTTAAATACCAGTCCCACAAACTCTAACTAGTCTCTGAAAGTCAAGATGGGTCCTTTCCTCCTTGTGCATCATCACTAGTAATGCAGATGCTGCAAGCAAACGTATGCTAGCTGTGTAACCCCCTTCGACCTTGAGTGGAGTTACCTGGGTGTAACTGAGGACATAATTTTGTAGGACTGCCTGGAGGACAACAGTTCTGTTTTGAGGCAACTTTTTGAGGTCTTGACATTTGCTTTTGCTTCACGCTGGAACAAAACCAGAACATTTTTATGAGCAGGGTCGCAGTTGCCCAAGGTGCTGAGAACCTTCAAATGTTATGGACACTAATGGAATTTGATGGTACTGAGCATCTGGCAGGATGAGGCCTTCAGCTACATTAACTTAACTGATTTAATACTCATAAACTTAATTGTTTGAGAAAAGTCACGCATAGAAGATTTTCGGGAGCTGGAGTCTTTTTAACATCCATTTATAGTATTTTACTTACAAGTTGTGAATTGATGTCGGTATGGAGTGAAAATCCACGTAGAACTAGAATCATTCCCTTTAGTACCCTTCTTATACAGTAAGCCTTTGTATTCTTCCTTACCTCATGAATCACACCTCCGATTCTCTTGCCAAGTTTTTTCCATGAACTATAAAGTTAAATGAAGTGACTAGTATATGAAATAAGCTGATTTCAAAAACAGCCTCTATTATACATTTATCTGTCATGTCCTGTTTATTTCAACATAGGACTGGGATCAGCACATTAAAGGAAATCTTCACATCCAAAAATGTATGGTTTTCTCAGAAAAGTAAGTACTGTTTCAGAGATCTTGGGCCAAATTCATGCTGGTGTAACATCACTAACTTCAATAGATTTATACGAGGATTGAATCTGGGCCTCTGAAATTTTGACATATTGTGTTATATTCCTGCTTCTTGAAGTAAAGCTCTGTTTTCCCTTTTCAGCACTGGCATCCAATGCACGTTAAGTTCAGCAGAGGCAGCATTGCATTCATCTCCAAACAGCACATCAGTTTTCAACCCTTCTGGCATCGAAGGTGAGTTGTTTAAATATTCATTAATAACGAGTATGCAAATTAAAATGAAAAAGAAAGTAATTTTATAATGAACACTTTTTTTTTTTTTTTGGTAAAATTTCATCCTAAGTGGTCCCTTTTTAAGCTTTCTGTGCTAGGAGATTATGGAAGAACTAAAGCCAAGAAAGCAAGATTGTACCTTAAAGTATGAATTTGTTTTTCTTTTCATTAGTGTGTTTTGCTGTAGTATCGAGCAATCTGTAGTTCTGTGTAAAAGCGTGAATAATTCTGATTTATTTAGAAGTGGTCCTTTTTTAATTAGACACATACATACAGTTAATACAAGTCAAGGTTTTCACTCTGTGTATGTATAATCCATTATTTAGATTACCCATCGAATGCTGGCTCATCTTATGCCACTGTGTCAACAAGATCCTTTGGTCAGCCAGGTCCTACATTTTCTTCCCCTACATCTGGAGTAAAAGTGAGTATAATAAGCCAAATCTCTTCTTCCTTGATTTAATTGTAGAAACAGACTATACTTACTCAAATCAACAATGAACTAATTTTAAGGTCCCTTTTGGATAAGCAACTACAATTTCAGATCTTTATTCAAATTCACCTGTGCCTCCTACATGTTTCTGGTCTTGGTTGAGTTGGGACTTTCTTACACAACTATGGTTATTTTTGTTGTGTGCCCCAGTTGAAGCCTGGAGTGGATGAATCGGGAGAATGGTTTTCTGAATGTTTTCAAACCCCAAAGAGGTTCAGGTCCAGTTTGAGTTTGGGATGAAGATCTGAGTTAATTCTTACCTTATTCAAAATGTTTCACCCATCCCGACGAGCAACATCTAATCCTTTTGATACAGTACTGTCTAGCAGTGGTGTTCAACCCTCCCCACACTGGGACACTCCCTTAGTTAGGAGTATGGGATGGGCAGGATGGGTGCAAGGCCCTGACACCTGTTCACTCCTCCCCCCCCCAACAATGGTCACAGCCCCCAGTTTGAGAACATGTGCTCTATAGGACTAGTTTTCTGTTAGTTAAACTTTCTGTGCTACTTGCTTGAGCTAGTGCCATTAGTAATGTTTCAGCAAGTTCACATCCCTGTTCACCCTTCCATGATTTCACACTGTAACTCTTCCCTGCATTCATCATCGTTCCTCTCACATGCCAAAAATATTCCCCTATTACAGTCTCACCCGGGTCACCTCAACTTTTATCCAAGTGGATAGAAAATTGCAAGTGTTAAATACAAACAAAAGCTAAGGTTAAAATTGATTCTTAAATTTAAAAGGGCTAATAATAATAATAAAAATATAAAGAGATGGGAGTTAAAGTTGAAACATAGAAAAGGTAGGGTGAAAAATAGGGAAGTCAAAGATTCACTTTGGGTGCTGCTGTAATATAAATAATATCCAAATGTGTTTTTATGTGCAGCTTGTTATGCACTAGTCTACTGAGCATTATCGTGTCAAAAGCATCTTGGAAACCCAAGCTGATTCTGTTCCCATCTCACTCCTATTTGCTTTGAGTTATCACCTTCAGAAACGTCACCCTGTTTGTTTTAATATGGTCATTCTTCTTCTGTGCTCTCGTTTTGCTCATGCCAGGGATGTTCAGAGATTCACAGATGATAAAACTAGAAGGGACCACTGTGATCATCTTGTCTGACCTCCTGTATAACACAGGCCATAGGACTGCCCTGAATTAATACCTGTTTGAACTAGAGCATATCTTTTAGAAAAAACTTCCAATCATGATTTAAAAGTTATCAGTGATGGAGAATCCACCACAACCCTGGGTAAGTTGTCCCAATGGTTAATTACTCTCACTGTTAAATTTGTGCCTTATTTCCAGTCTGATTTTGTCTAGCTTCAGCTTCTATCCATTGAATCATGTTATACCATTGTCTACTAGATAGAAAAGGCCACTTTCAAATTTTTGTTCCGTCTGTAGGTACTTATAGACTCTGATCAAGTCATCCCTTAACCGTCTCTAAACTTCCTTAAGTCCTCTTTGAGTCCGGGATGAAGATTTGAGTTAGTTCTTACCTTATTCAGAGTGTTTCACCCATCCCATGTTTTCTTTTAATCATTCTCATGGCTATTCCCTTACCCCTCTCCAATTATCAACATCCTTCTTGAATTGTAAACACCAGAATTGAACACAGTGTTCCAGTGGAAGTCACACCAGTGCCAAATACAAAGGTAATATCACCTTCCTATTACTACTCAAGATTCCTCTGTTTATGCATCCAAGTATCGTGTGAGTCCTTTTGGCCACAGCATTGCACTGCAAACTCATGTTCAGCTGATTATCTAACATAACCCCCAAGTGAATCACTGCTTACTAGAATAGAACCCCCGCCCTTCCTGTAAGTATGGCCTACTTTCTTTGAACATAGACGTACAACTTCACATTTGGCCCTATTAAAATGTATACTGTTTGCTTGCACCTGGCTTACCGAGCCATCCAGGTCACTCTGTATGAGTGACCTGTCCTCTTCATTATTTATCACGCCCCCAATCCTTGTGCCATCTGCAGACTTTATTGGTGGTGATTTTGTTTTCTTCTAGGTCACTGATAAAAATGTTAAAATAGTGTAGGGCCAAGAACTAATCCCTGAAGGATCCCAGTAGAATCACACCCTCTTGATGATGAAGATTCCCAATTTATAATTACATTTTGAGATCTGTCTATTAGCAAGTTTTTAATCCATTTAATGTGTGCCATGGTAATTTTGTATCATTCTAGTTTTTTTTAATCAAAATGCCATGTGGTACCAAGTCAAATGCCTTTCAGGAGTCTGAGTATATTACATCAGCACTATGTTTTTTAATCAACCAAATTTGTAATCTCATCAAAAAAAGATATCAAGTTAATCTGACAGGATCTAGTTTCCATAAACCTATGTTGAGTGGCATTAACTATATTGCCCTTCTTTATCACTTTTTTTTCTTGAGTCAACTGTTCATTATTTTTCCTGGGATTGATGTCAAGCTGACAGGCCTATAATTACCCAGCTCATCCTGTTTACCTTTTTAAAATATTGGCACAACATTAGCAAGCTTTGAGTTTTATAGATTCATAGACTCTAAGGCCAGAAGGTCCTGCTGTGATCATCTAGTCCATGTCAGTTATCCCTGCGCACATCACAGATCCTATTACACGCTCAATAGCCAAACGCTCATTAGTGTTGTTTAACTGCCCAAATATAAACAAAAACTAGGGGGCTGATCCTTATACCTCCAAGCTCTGCCTCGTCAGTTTGGCGTCCCCCTGTTTTCTGAACTGGGAGAGAGGCTTTCACTATTTGCAGTAGGCCGTCTTGGCCCACCTTACATTTATAACAATCCAGTTTTGTCACAGTCCCAGCATTTAACTGAACTGTTTCCATTCATTTTTGCATTATTATTGCCCATCTCCCTCTTTTACAAACCAAATTTATCATTTGTTCCAGTCATTCCATACGGTCACGAGACAGGTTTGAATCCTTTCTTTCATCATACATATCAGACACAGAACTGTAATTTACAGGGCTCATGATGCTCAGCTTCAGTCTTCCTCACCAGCAGCTGCTTCCTCTTCTGGTGAACTGCTACCTGAAAAAAATTCAAGTTCTGTAGCAATTTCCACAGCCTCTCGGAGTGTCTTTGGCCTCCTTTTGCTGATCTTGATCTGCAAGTCCAGCTGAGCAGCTGTAGATTGGCTCATTGCCAGTCTGTCCTGGAAGGCCTTGGCAGTATCCAGATAGGCCAGGAATACAGGTTCTCTGCCAGTTCAGAAGGGGTTTCTTCTTTCCCCTCTCGTTCTAGCTCTGTAGCTGTGCCATGGACAGCTTAAATTAATGGCTAGCTCCAAACCGCATGTCAAAGGCTTGTATTAGGTCTGGATAACTCCATCTCTTTTCGGGGAGTAAATTCTGCAGCACCATCAGAGGTCACCCAAGTTGGCTGCTTGTAAGCCCCCTTTCTCTCCTTCTTCCAAGCCATTCGTTTGAGCTGTAATGTTGACTTGAGCCAAATAAGCCTCCCAGAGAGTTTTTTCCCTTTAGCATTATTTGAGCTGGGGGTACGTTTGCACTCCAGCCCTGGAGCACCCACAGAGTTGGCACGTATGGTTATGTTAACTGAAGGATACATTCACACTTACCAACCTCAATGGGGTTTTAATCCAACCCATGACAACATTTCACCCAGCCCTGAGCAAAGTCCCAGGACAGCATCCTACTAAGAATCTTTCCCTTTTCCAGGAGCTGGGGACAAGGGTTGGCTTCTTACCTGAGAATTGCCCCAATCAGTGAGGAACGTACACATTAGTCCATAGCTCATAGATGTAGCCTTTTGGCTGCTAGGACTTGGAAATATAAATAGAGATATAAGCATGGGTATGTGGATGTCTTTGTGTGGGTGGGTTGGGTGAGAGATATTGATGGGATAAATTTAAAAAGAAGAGAAATACAATGATGAGAGAGATTTGGGAGGAAGAAAGGAGAGATGAATATAGCATAAGGAAGGAACTTGCACTTCCAATGTAGGGAAAAGGAAAGAAAGATGATAAGATGAGGGGGAAAGGAAAAGAGTAGAACTAGTCCAAAATTTTCTTTCATAACGTTTTCATGATGCACAAAATCGACATTTCCTACAGGAACATGTCTATTTTGCTGAAATTTCAACATTGAAATAAAATGTTTTGGCCTGAGCTCACACAGTATATCTTGAGAGCTATATTTCAGGTTCTCCCTTATGTGTTGGGCTTCTTGGCCAGACTACCTTTTCCATGATGCATCGTGGTCTTCCACCCCCTGCCCCCAACAAGCTGCAGCTGTGCATCCTGCGAGATGTCATCTGGCTGGGAAGACCGGCCCAATGAGGACAATGGGGGAACGAAGTACCCAAACTACAATTTCCAGGAGGCACTGTGGCAGGGCAGGTGGATGCAGTTCAACATCAAACAGATATGAAACAAAACATTTTGGCATTTCAGAAAAAATTTTGGTGAAGAGTTTTGGCATTTTGCCCTTTTTTGTCCTGATTTGAGATGGGGGGAAAAAATGAAATATCAAAATTTCCCTTGGGACAGAAATGTCTATTTCTGATCAGCTGTCAGAGACAGGAAAGCAGTGCTGAAAAAATTCCAGTGGGAAAGTCCTCATGATCAATTATAGGAAGGATAGAGAAAGTATAGAGTGAAGCTAATAAATGAAAAGAGATCTAATAAACATACAGGAGAAGTGTTTAATGCTGGTGAAATTGCATTTGGCTAGTACTGTTTGAATTTCACAGGTATGCATCAAATAATTTATTCAACAAATTTGTCATGGTATTTGACCAGATCTATAGGTTAATTACATGTAGAAATGGATTGTAAAGAAAGTTGATTGAAAATGCTGCTGAAAACCATACCTAATCAACAGTACACAGCTGTTTCTTTAAATTGTAAGGTATGGATTTGGCATGCATGACAGAACAGGTATTTTTCATCCTCATTGGCTGAATTTATCCTCAAACTAGTAGGAGAGGGAAATCCTTCAAGCCCTGTACATTCTCAGTATACCATCTGCTAACAGCAATAAGAAAAAAAGAATTTCACAATAATATCTTTGTTTATGTGAATGCTGACTATTGAAGTTTTAAAACAGTGATTGTTGCCTGAACGCTTGAATTGGTAGAAAGTGTTTTTTACCAAGTTGTGGAATTTAGATACAGATCTGAGTTCGGGTTCTGAGCCCCATCAAAGCTCAGGTGGACCCATTTCTAGTCCCAACCGCACACAACTACAGAGTTCACAGGAATGTAGAATACAAAGCTATCCACCTGCCCACGTTTGCTCGACAAGTTCATGAACCTTCATAACTTTTCAATTAACACAGTCTGCATTCATGACCAGACCCAAACCCTTCTGAGTTTTGCATGGTTTCAAGTTGCAACTTTCCAAAAGCATCACACACAGGGCTATTTTAGTATATCTCTATAGTGACTGTGCCTGCTAAAAGGAATATACAGCATCATATTATCCTGAAATGTTGGCAGTGACAACCTGATCATTGGCTTTTAACAAAACAATTATCAAGGGGTAGAGAGGGGCTCATGAAACCAAAATATCACAGCAACACAGCCCCAGCTGTGTCCTGCCACCAAAGTGCAAGCTTCTCCTCTGTTCCAATGTCAGTTTCAAAGGGAGATCCTGTCGCTCAGGGAATGTCTAGACTGCCACCGTGGAGTGTGATTTCAGCTCGAGTAGACATACCTAAACTAGCTTTAATCTGCCTAGTTCAGGTCCTAGAGCAGTGAAGCCCTGGCAGCACAGGCTAACCATCTGAGTAATTACCAAGGGTCCCGTGGGGGCTTGTACAGTTCGTGCTGAAGCCTGTGTGGCTTCACTAGTCTGTAACCAGAGCTAGCTGGATTAAAACTAGCTTGGGTATGTCTGCTCAAACTGCAACCATGCCCCAGGATTGCAGTGTAGATATGCCCTCAATCAGGAATGGGACTTGAGCTTTCCCTAAAACTCTCCGGTAAATCAGAACTGCTGATCTCGAACTGGACCATGTTGAGAGAAGATTGTAAGCTCTTCGGGGAAGGGACTGTTTCTCACTATATACGTGCATGTGTGTGCATAGAGCATCTAGCAGAATGGATGCAGATTAGGGCCTCTAGGCACTAGTGCAATACATATACTACCAAAGTAGAAGGCAATACACCATACCTTTAACATGTCTAAGATTCCAAGACAAATTTCTGGCTGATCGATAAGATGCAAGTCTTTTTTATCAATATGTTTCATACAAATAATGCATAAGACCTCAAGCTTTCGAAAAAGCTAGGATACAGGCACTTGACATCCATATTAGGTTAAACAACATTGGATTATCCCTGAAAATTTAAGGGGAAGTATATTTAAATTTTTAAAAAATGAATACTTCTCATAGCAGTTTTGGTCCCTTGGGCATGCTTCTACAATATGCTGAGCATACTCAATTTCTGTTCCCTTCAGTGGGAGTTGAGAGTGCTTAGTACCTTGCAGGATCAGGCCTTTAGTTCTCTGTTTGCTGGAGAGAATATTTGGAACTTGACAGTAGTTCAGCTTTCATAATGCAAAAGGATCTGCCTAGAAAAGCCAGGTATTGCAAAGCGAGTGCATTTGTAAAACGTCTTGATTTTCTTTTCTGTTCTAAAGACAAAGCAATGAGTGACAATGAACAGATTAAAGGAGCTCTCCATTCTGGAGATCCATTGGAAAAAAAATAGTTGATTTATTCAAAAAGGTCACAATGTGTTCAATAATTCAATGAGTATTATTTGACCAGCACTAGTGGTGAGGTATAGAATCACAATAACACTCATTTCCTAGTGTCTAGGCAACCTAAAATACAACTAAATAATAAGTAGTGCACTGTACAGTGTCTCTTATATTTCATTGCAATGGAAAACAAAAACAAACAAATGGTAATAGGTTAAAGCATGGAGGCAAGGTAATGGGTCAGAGGTGCAAACTGGGCAACATTGACTTTCTAAATTGTAAACTCAGGTGACAAGCCCAACATCTGTGGTGGCTCCAGTGAACTTGATCCTACTAGCTCAATTGCTTTGCACCTTTCTTTGAACTGCGCATTCTAATTGAAGGCAGAGTTACTTCTCTGGGAAAAACCTGCCCTCACGGCATAGCAAAGATCATAAGTCCTCCAGAGTACATCCCCAGTTATCTCCTGAGTGAGAAGTCTTCCGAGTAGCATTAGCTAGGTTACATTACATACATCTCTCAACATATCACGATGCCTCTTTGAACAGGGAGCGTAAAGCCTCTTTTCCACGTACTGGCAACAGGAGACTGCTTTGGAAACTGCCTCTGCATTTCAGAATAGATTTCCACTATCTCGAAGCGATTACCATGCTGTCAGCTTGAAATCTGTGCCAGCCCAATTAGGGAATTCTGTTCGGTGTCTGTGTTCAAAAGGGGCCCCAAAGAGGAAACTCCGCAGTATGTTTCATTGTCATGGTGGAAAGGGGAAGGTTGTAGGTTCTGCAAAATGAAATACATGTGACTCCCCTAAAAGTTAAACAGGGCTCATTTTACTTCCTGTGTGATTCAGTCTAAGTTAGAGGCAGAAGGATTTAAATGCAGCCCATGATTATCCCATACCTCATTTGTAGTCCCCTCATCTGAACTTATTTCTGTCGCTGTATAATGTACTGAGACGTGTTGGGTCTGATGTAAAACTATAAGGTTGAGAACATTTAAAAGGAAGGAAGTATGGTTTTAATTATTTTAGTGCTGATTAGGAAATCTCATTTGTGCAAAAACCTACCTAGTTGCTGTATTATCAAACCTTCTATACACACGTTTATTCCTCTTAGTTCCCACAAAGGAAATCCACCGAAGGCCGAGTAGTACACATCTGCAATCTCCCTGAAGGAAGCTGCACAGAGAATGATGTCATTAATCTTGGACTTCCCTTTGGGAAAGTCACTAATTATATCCTCATGAAATCTACTAATCAGGTATGTTGCCTTTTGTGCCATTAATTGAGATGTATTAATCTTTGTGTAAGGCTGTTTCTTCGTAATAGAAGCTTGAATATGCAAAGTGGGCTATTAAGGTACAAAGGGGTGTTTTTAAAGTGTGATCAGGGTTACAGCTGTGGCTGTAACCCATGGCATCTCTGATTGCCTGTTAACTGGCAAAAATAGGTGAAAGCGTTGTATTAAGTGAAACATTTTTGCAAAAATGCTTCTTTATCATTTCAGAAATTGGAATAATTTTGACTTGTTCTACTACCCTTAGTAGTTCCCTCTGTATTTTCATAGCACTATTTATTTTTTCTACTCATCACTGCAGAGCTGATTTAGCTGTGGGAAGAATGAGTTGTATTCTATTCTGCTTCATTCATCACCCACTGCTAGCTGAGCACTGGCCACAGAATCTTCATTTTTGGTGATGCAGAAAGCAAAGCACAACCTGGATTTTTAGAGCACAGGTTGAGCTTCTCATGCTGGCCGTCAGCAAAATCTTATGTTGTATTTAAATGGAAAACTGATCAAAACTGTATGGAAATAAATCACTGAAGTGGGATATGTCTGATTTTATAGTCTTCTCATAACCATACTTTAAAATCCAGTAAATTTACATTCATGGGTTTACACTGGCCACTTAAGGTAGAGTCACATCAAAATATATTTTTATTTAAATTGTTATAAACCTGCTTGTTAACATCACTCTGATTATTAATTCTTTCTGGCTTTTGATGGTGACAGACACGTCTCCTAACTTATCGACATTTGATTTGTCTTGCAAACCAAAGTCTGGATCCTTACTGAGTCTGCAAAATTCAGTTGGAAATCTCAAGAGCAGCACCTCTCACAGCATTTGCCTCCTTTCACCAACTAACCACGAAGATCGAAAATGACTGAGAAAAGGGAAAGAAAGTGAATTAAGTCTTTCATATGCCAAGAAAGATTTAGTTAAAGTCATTTTTATGTTTTTGCTAAGTGGTTTGTTCATCTCTGGTTTTAGTAGGGTCTCATCTTTTGTAATTGGCAATCCATTTTCTTTTAAATAAATGGAGACTGATCAAAATACTCACAGTTACAATTTCAGTTCCAAAGCTGAAAAGCTACGTGGCTCTAAGGAAATCTTGTTTCATTGAGCAGGCTTTTCTAAACTCCTGTGTTTTACAATTTATTATCACAAATTTCTCTTAAAAATATTATGAACTAAAGTTGGTGTGCCACATTTTTCTCTTTCATT
Source organism: Natator depressus (assembly GCF_965152275.1). NCBI lineage: Eukaryota > Metazoa > Chordata > Testudines > Cheloniidae > Natator > Natator depressus. The sequence goes on along the minus strand of NC_134240.1, from coordinate 114,699,192 downwards.
GCATATTGTCTAGCATCCACCAGCTTCTTCTTTTTTGTGATAGGCCTTTCTCGAAATGGCTTACACTGAGGCTGCACAGGCCATGGTGCAGTACTACCAAGAGAAACCTGCTATGATAAATGAAGACAAGTTACTCATTAGAATGTCTAAAAGATACAAGGAGCTTCAGCTGAAGGTAAACTATAAACAGTGTACTATAACTCTGGAGTTATTGGCATACCCTCAGAAACCCATCTAAAATCCTCTGCTAATCACTGATTTTTACTTACCATAGTAAGAATTTTAAAATGAAATGATGGCAAATAAGTTAACCAGCATATGCTAAGAAGCCATGTTTACTTGACTGTTGGCTTTCTTCTTGTATTTGAGTTATTCGCAGAGACTCTACTTAATCTGATTGTCACACCATTAATTCTAAACTCCTTCCCCAGCTGTCTTATTATGGCCAGACATTGGTGTATTGCTCAGTCAAACGAAAGCCTAATATCCAGCCGTGCACGAAACGTTGCAGACTCCGTGTGGTGGCAAAAATAAGAGGCTACTGTTCTTTCCATCATTCTTCAGATATGATTTAGTAAATATGGCTTCACTAATTGTGCCCTGGAGCCACGGTACAATTTCTATGTATAACGATGGTGGCAGCGCTGCCTTAAACATTTTCATCAACAGCTTGTTTTCTCTCTCTGCGGATGATCTAACTGAAGCACAGAATTTGTCATGGGGAATCAGAATGCTGAACGATCATTCAGTCTTTGGCCTCTCTATTGAGAGTGTCACTGTACTGATTCCTGTACATTAAGAACTGGACTGAGAAAACCTAATGCATTTTACATATGCTACTAGGGTGACCAGACAGCAAATGTGAAAAATCGGGAGAGGGGGTGGGGGACAATAAAGCCTATATAAGAAAAAGACCCCAAAATCGGGACTGTGCCTATAAAATCGGGACATGTGGTCACCCTATATGCCACCAACATTAAGGGAATAATTAGTTTCATGATGACTAACCTGGGAAGGAACTATAGAGGTGAAAGGCTCCACAGCTTATTACCCACTCCCCTGAGCCACATAGCGTGTGGTTTTATTTCACTATATACAGGCTGAGTTGCGTGTATGCTGTAGCATTGGTGTGGGGGTAGACCAGGGAATAGTGATGGTCCAGTAGTTAGGGCACAAGCCTGGAACTCACATGACCTGGATTCCATTTCCCTGTTCTACCAAAGATGCTCCAGTCTCTGTGTGCCTCAGTTCCCCATCTCTAAAATGGGAAGAATAGTTCCTCCCTACCTCACAGGGTGTTGTGGGGATATATACATTGAAGCTTGTGAGGTGCTCAGATACTATGGTAATGGAGGCCTGGTAAGCATCTAAGGTAGGTAGATGTTGAACGTGAACTGTTCAGAAAACTCTAAAAATTTTCAGCAGTTCCAATTGCATGCAGCCTTATGGCTCAGAGGTTCCTGACTCTTTCCTTCAGAGGTAGTAAAAGGGATTTTTTTTAATCCAGGAAAGGGTGGCTTTTATTGCTATGAACTGCTTTCAGTGCCCACATGACTATATTCAGCTATTTTTGTTGTTTGTGTTTGAAGAGGTATCCACACTTTGATCTGCTGTAATACATTTTTTATAAATGGTCTTGAAAAAATATCACCTGTTGAAATTTCACTTACAAGCTTTCCTTGCATGTTTTATTTGACGCTCCCATGGCTACACATGTTGTTGTGTGGCCATGCTCCTGAATGGGCTAAGCAGTGAAATTAAATACCACACCAGTCTATTCCTAGGGAGGCAGAAGCATGAATGACACATCTATTTAATCCATGTTTTAGGCTAGTGGCCTGATTTGACTCCTGTTACATGCAGATTCCTAGCAAATATTCTATAGTGAATGCCCAGCAAAAAAGAGACTGTCTAGTGTTCAGATCATATCATATAAGCCAACAAATATAAAGATACAATGCTGTAGTGTAACAGATCACTGTTTTCTATCAGTACAATTTTACTGCATCAGTCACCATGCTACCAACTTTAGAGAGGACTGTAGGAAACACACTATCCGAATATTTTTCACAAGTAGTGTCATGAAATGCTACATGGAATGTCACTTCATAGATGATGTTGCACGTAATATAGCTTGGAGACATATTGGATTCTAAACAGGTATCTTTTGTTTTGCTTAGAAACCAGGTAAAAATGTGGCAGCAATCATCCAGGACATCCATTCTCAAAAGGAAAGAGATATGTACCGTGAAGCCGACAGGTAACTCATCATGATGTCAGCTGGGCGTACTCTGTTTTGATTCAGAGCAATATAGAAAGCAAATTCTGTACATTCCGAATACTGAGCCATTACCCTTGATGATTTAGAGGGTTCCTGGATGGTTTGGAAATGGGGGTTTAAATAGCGCTGCTGACTGGCAAGCAGGATAATCATTGCATGTCTATTTACTTTTCTTTCTTAATTCTCAATCTCTCATGTTTTGGAAGTCTCTTATATTTCATTTCTACTGCTTGGAAAAAATACAAATGGATACTGTGGTAAATCATAGAGCCTGGGTAATGAAACACAATGACAGATGGAATGATTGTTATGAAAGAAAATGATGTTTTTATTATTAATTACTTATTATTCTGAGCATTGACGACACGCTTGGCATGATGTACAAAACACAAATTAGAAGACATTCTCCTATCATCTAAAGACAGACAGGCTAGATGCACTGGAAGACCCAGAGGAGGGAGTCGCATTAAATAAACATTTATTTTTATTTATTTTGCATACTTTCCATGTGTCTCTTTTCTACTGTGTGCATTTATGGGCCGTGCGCTATGACTGGTTCTGTAGAAGGGACAGTCACAAAGTGAAACCACTTTTAATACATGAAAACTCAGGGTGGATGTGCCCCTTTTTATCACCTTAGTGATGTCATGGATGCATAAATGGCCTGTATTAAACATGTCATAGGCTTATAGAAACTGACACCTTGTGACACTCTTAAGGAAGAACACGCATGTTCCTCTCATAACAAATTCTATGTGGATTTTTTGAAAATGCTGTGACCGTTCGTACAGTCCTAACCAGGTTCCAGCAAATGCAAGGGAGCAATACATGTGTAAATGGGCACGTGTGCAAAATCTGTGGGTGCAGTTTTAAAGGTTTGTTTGATTTGGCCCCAGTGTACAAACCCAGTATTCAGTATGGCTGGATACAAACAGGGTAACGATTCCCTAGATTTCCTCCAGACAGAGATGATTAATTGTGTGCTTTCCTTCTGCTGCAGGTATGGGACTGAGAGGCCCCGGTCTCGCAGCCCTATAAGCCGCTCTCTGTCACCAAGGTCCCATACCCCAAGCTTTACTTCCTGCAGCTCACCTCGCAGTCCATTGGGTGCCAGCAGGACAGACTGGGGAAATGGAAGAGAGTCGTGGGATCAGTCCCCTTACTCCCGAAGAGAGGAAGAAAGAGATGCAGCACTCTGGAGAGAGAACGGGGAGGAGAAAAGGGATAGGACTGACACATGGGTTCACGAGAGAAAACACTATATACGGCAGCTGGATAAGCTAGACTTAGATGGACGGATCGAAGGAGCCAGAGGGCACAGAGAAAAGTACTTAAGGGGTGGTTCACCCAATGCCCTTCATGCTTTACCTGGGTATAAGAGCAGGGAAGATGACTATTACAGAAAAGCATATAAGTCAAAATCTGATCGATACCAAAAGCAGCTGCAGGATGCACCCCTGAAGTCTAAAAGAAAAGAAGAGGCCAGGTTAAGAGAGAGCAAACACTCTCACTGTGAGGACCTAGATAAGGAGGAAGTTTCAGAACAAAGGCCCAACAAAGTATTTGAAGGCTGCAGGCAAAAGCAAAGTGATAGATATAAAATCAAGAAAGCGGATAAAGACCCAGTTGAAGATGCTGCCGCTGTGGCTGAAAGCAGTGACGCGAAGGAAGGCAATGCACCAGAGAACGAGGTAACATGGAGCTTCTTCGGTTAGACTAGGGGACACTACTACATTACAACTTTTCACATAAAAATGAAAGGTTGTAATGCTGGAGTAATGACTTTTCTAATGGGCGCAGAACTACTGTGACTGTTGTGGAACTAGTCCAAACGTGTCCTTTGTTTGCAATGGAACTGCAGTGATGTTTGCAGGTAAAAGGGATGCATACAAAATGTTTTGTTTTGCTCCCCTTTCAGCTCACTAGAAACATTTTTTCTATACAGCGATCTGTGATTTATCGAGCAGTCAGCATGGGAATGACTTTTTACTCTCATGACACCATTTTCGTGGTGTTGTAGGCACAGCAATTGGTAACTTGTATTTGTAATTCCCTGCCCTTGACTGTGACAATGAATATTACTAATTTCTCGCTCCATGTAATGGCCAGGCAGGGACTCGTTATCCACTCTAGGCCAAAGCAATGAATCGGTATGCACATTACTTCATAGGTTTAAATTCCTTAGCAAATTTCGCTGGTAGGTAAAGTTACAATCTCTGTGGGCTTGATTCTCTGCTTGGATGGAATGGAAAGGAAAAGCTTCAGGGACCCCGTAGCAGCCTCCAAATTCACAGCCCATGCTCCAGGCTGCCCTAACCTATGCCTAGGGCCCTACTAAATTCACTGTTCACTTTGGTCAGTTTCGTGGCCACAGGGGTCTTAAAATTGGTCAATTTCACAATTTCAAATCTTTACATCTGAAATTTCAGGTGTTGTAACCATGGGGGTCCTGATCCAACCGATGATTGTGTGGGGGGGGTCCCCAAAGCAGTTGAAGGGGGGGGCTGCAAGATTGCCATACTCACTTCTGCGCTGCCTTCAGAGCCCAAACCCGGGCAGGAGATGCAGGGGGGAGGGCGGAAGCCCTGGAAGTAGGGTGCCCCTGAGCCACAGCAGGAGCTGCGGGGAACAGCAGCCCCAAGCCTGCGTGCCCCGAGCCCTGGCAAGAGCTGTGGGGGGTGGCAGTGCAGAGTCCAGCTCTGGGGCTGCTGCAGTGCCGAAGTGAGAGTGTACCACCCTCCTTTCTGCGCTGCCTGTGGAGGTGGGTCTGATCTCCCCCCATTAACAACTATGCAGGGGAAGAAAAAGTTTTGTCCCTCCCCAGCCCAGTTGATTTTGGGGAGATCAGATTTCATCGGGAAGGACTTATTTCACGGTCCATGACATGGTTTTCACAGCCGTGAAATTGGCGGGGCCCCTACATGTGTCACTGGCGTAAGATGCTTTACGGAATGTACCCGGCTGGCACAGGAGACAGCAGAGCTGCCACCACCAGATTTCTGCCAGCAGCGCATTCCCCTGCATAGAGGAGATTCTCCAGGGGCTATCTCTGGCTGGTGTAAGGTCACTTTGTGCTGCTTCAGACCAGAAAATCCAGATCATCGGGTTTAATAGAAGTGACAGGTAAACCTGTCCAAGGTGTATTTCAACAGGGGATGGGCTACCTTTCTCAAGGCACCAGCCCTCCACAGAACAACCCTTTCATACCGTAGCTCAAGAACTCAGTAGGCAACTTTGTGAGCAAAAGTTTGTTTTTCCTTATTCATGCACCTGGAGACCTGTCTTGGGGATCAGTTGCACTTTTAGGGGTGCAACGTACACCGAGCCAGTTTTGAACTCGCATTATTAACACCAAGTGGGGAGAAAAATCCACTTGAACATTCTGTAACTTGCCACATCAACAGAAATGCCGTTATGAAGAGCTCCATTGTTCACTCCAGTACCTTGCAGCTTTCTTCCCCAAAAATCACTGACTAAAAGAAGCCTAAGGGAGTTAGGTGCCCACCTCCCATGGGACATCAGTGGGATTTGGGCACATAATTTATTTGAGCTCTTCTGAAAAGTTCCAGCCTTAACTCTTTGTTACTTTGACACTAAGTCTGATGACCACATGGTGTACAGTGGTTGGTAACATTACAGCACGGGTGTGTAAGTGTAATGCTGCACAGAATGGAAACAGGTTATTTAAATACATTTACAGCCAATAGTCTTTAATATGGGTAGGTGGTCGGTGTCTCTCGCTGGGGAGCGTTTACTTGAAGAAGCTGCTGGATATCCTGTTTGTGGTTCCCCCGGTGCAATGACTTGAGTTGATCCCGCTGAACTTCAAAATCTGTAGTCAGCTCAGGGCAAGCCTTAGTTGATCTTGCTCTCCTTCCTCATGCAGGGAAAACATGGTGGAAGTCTCCAGGTTTCCGGGTTGTAGCTCAGCAGTCTCTGTAGCAGGCAATGGCTCTGCTACGTCCAATCAATCTGTTTGTCTGCACCAGATTTTTGTCCCCTTTTTCTTTTACTGTGTATTTCAGCATGGCTGAATAATACCTCGGAGCAGGGCTCTCCCTAAGGTGTAGCCCTATGGAGCCAGGCACCCTCCTGACTGGCCCTGTGGCGCTCCTCTTGTGGCAGTCTGCAGGGACTGCTAACGACAGACGCTTTGATCTCGGCACTTCTGGCTCATGCAGCTGGAGTCTCGGAGGAGTAGAGCGGGAGGAGCCCACATCAAAGCTGTCATTCCTGTGTGTTAGGCATACTTCTGGTCCTGATCCACTGAGCATATGAGTCGGCTGCAGCTGCTTAGTGTGGATCTTAATCCTTTTGCAGAAGCTGCAGGGGCTCCTACTTTTAACTCTGGAGGTCCTGGGTTCGGTCCCTGGTGACAATCAAGATGATGTGGCTTGATTGTCTTTTTTGTGATCGCTTTGTGCTTCCTTGGAGAGAAGCTGCAGTGCTAGTTGCACACATGTACATAGTCATCTTAAACTAACAGAGTTAGCAATAGACCTTCTGAGAATCTTTGGTTAAGGTCACTCATACTGTTAAAGGGATGCCCTCAAGCTTAGAAGACCTCAACTTCCAGCCCATCTAATGTTTTTTTTTTAAACACCATATAATGTTGTAGTTTGTTTTTCCAAAATATAAGCCATGCTAGGAACTGCATTCCTGAGCAGTCCTACAATAACAGATCAATGGGTAGGGGCCCCCTGCTTACGCTGCATTCAATCATTATAAACCAGGGTTGGTTGGAAAACCGAAGAAGGAAGATTGGAAATTCATGAATTTCCAATCATTTCCAATTTTTTTTCGAAATTTCTTTTTTTTTTTTTTTTTTTTTTTACATTTTCTGTCCAGCTTTGCTAGATAGAAGTCCCCAATCTCTGGGTGTTTCCACAGAATTCACTTGTACAAATTTGATGAATAAGGAGTGGGACCGTGTTGAATGCCTTTGCTCACGAAGACTCAGAATAGAACCATAATGGAAATCTCTCTGTTTAGGATTACTGCTGAGTGTCACTACAGATATACATGTTGTATTTGTTTTAGCTTGGGAAAGAGGAGCATATTACAGAGAAGACCTCACCTTCAGCGAATAAACAAGGAAAAGATTCAGCAGATTCTGTGGAAAGCGCAAGAAAAGAGAAGGTAAGCTGTGTGTTAACTGGATTTAGTCTCTATTATAAAACGAAGCAACACATGAATTTGTCAGCAAATTTTGCAGACTGAAATATTACACCCCCATTGAATGCCATTTCTCAGACACTCTCAGAGGGGATGTCTAAATTATCTTACCTTGTATTGAACTCTGCTTCTATGGATAGCTTTTGCCTGACAGGGTTTTGAGAGGCTCTTTTTTTAGTTGCTGTATGCCCATATAGATTACTTTTAATTGCTGCTGCCAAGTGCTATGCATGTGAAGAAACGTATGCCTAAAAAGACTACATAACTGTCAAGTGTGTCCAAAAATAGAAGACGCAGTCATTTTGGAGCTACAGCAAAGGAAGGGACAGGAGATGAAGCCTTTCCAGAATGATGGAGTTAAATGTAGTGTAAACAACCTCTTTTTAAATATTTCTCTTTAATTCATAGAATCATAGAATATCAGGGTTGGAAGGGACCTCAGGAGGTCATCTAGTCCAACCCCCTGCTCAAAGCAGGACCAATCCCAACTAAATCATCCCAGCCAGGGCTTTGTCTTTAAATAGGGCTTTAAATAATTTCACTACAAACCTCCTGTTGCAGTAGCACAGAGACATATCCTTGGCAATTCTCCAGCTTCATACCTTTACAGTTATGAGCTGATGGTCAAATGTGAAAGCTGTCAATATCTGTTGCAGTAGAAAATTGATCTCCTGATCCAGAGCAGTCTGTCTACCCTAGGACACTGCCAGGCTTCATATGAAATGACCAAAGAAGAGAGAAACACAGATTTTTCATCTCTTATGTACATAAAATGATTCTGAGAGTTGAAATCTAACTTATTCTAAGTATGTATTAAAAGTAAGCAGGCGTTGTAATTAATATGTGCACTTCAGAAAGCCAATGCTAATGTTTTGGAATGAAGGTCCACTGTCAGATACTGAGTTTATAATTAGCACCATCCTGCGATTTTTATCTGGCATTTATCTGGTGTTCCAGGAGATTAAAATCTTAGCGTAACTCTAAAGGCTAACTTCCTTCAAGGTCTAAGCCAGCTTCTGCCAGCCGAGTCTCTGTCAGAGGGTCCATGGGGAAGGAAGTGACCGCAGTAGGTAGCCACAAGTTTCCTGTCTCTGTAGGAGCTTGAGGTAGTGTGCAGCCAGGCCAAAAAATGACTCTGTTGGTTGGGGATAGGTTGGCCATGGTGATGATGGGGAGTGGACAAATTCAGCACATTCCCCCTGCAGTCTCTGCTGGCAAGGCTCCTATATCCCCAGAGGTGTAGGCAAGTGAATTTCCTCTGGGGTGAAGAAAGATGTATTCAAAGAATTAGGTACAACAGGTTGTGGATTTCTGGGCAGTTGTGGCACTGCTCACATGGTGGTAATTAACACAAGTCTGAGACGGGGAGATTTCAGCTACCCAGAGAGTTATAAAATATCCCCAAAGAAGTGCAATGCTAGAAGCATTTATATGGGCTATGGTAAAGGGGTCTGTGTATATGTAACTGGGGGGGAGCTCTCCTAGTGCTTAAACAAAATTCCTATAGAAAAGCACATGGAGACCCAGAGTTCAGGCATGGAGGACTTTCAGCAAGGATTCCCCACAGTCAAGTCCAAAAAGAACAAAGGGAATGAACTTGGGTGGAGGGATAGCTCAGTGGTTTGAGCATTGACCTGCTAAACCCAGGGTTGTGAGTTCAATCCTTGAGGGGGCCATTTAGGAATCTGGGGGAAAAAATTGGGGATTGGCCCTGCTTTGAGCAGGGGGTTGGACTAGATGAGCTCTTGAGGTCCCTTCCAACCCTGATATTCTGTGAACTTAATTCTTAAGTACCAACTTCATACAATCCTATAATAATGAAGAAATAATAATAGCTTAATTTCTACTACCTAATAAGGCTAGTTCAGAATCCACATACGCTGTCTTCACAATTATACATAAATATAAACAAAAGAAACGAATTAGCTCTGAACAGGTCAGTCCCCACAAACACACAGTGAGAAGTAACTCAGAGTTCCAACAGTTTAGGTTGAGTTTACCTGTCTCAGCTGGAGTCTTTGTTCATCGGCTCTGTACAGTCTGTGAGTCAAAAGCTCTGCAACAATATCATCCCTCCGCTTGCTTGTAGAAATCTCCAACTCGAACCCAGGCAGCCTTTCTCCTCCTCTACTGGACTGTGGAATCACTCAGCTAGTCAGCTAACTAATTAACCAGCCAATCAGTATTAAGTATATAAAACAATAACCCTGTTACAAGAAAAATACAAAACTTAGACTAGCCAGATATAGGTGACTTTCCCCATCATCCCATTTAAATAAGGAAAAAGTTGCTGAACCAAACTGGTAAAGACAATTGAACTAAAACCGTTTGGCTAAAATCAAATCACATTCAAGGTGTGTAACTAAAATGAAAGACATTTGTTTCCCTGCCCAGTTTCCTCTTTTTAAAATTGCCAGGGCTTCCCTGTGTTGGAAAGTTAACAATACCCCTAACCTGCTGTACAGTGCTTCAGAGTTAAGGGAAACCGGCCTGCTTTCTGCTTCCATGGCTAAGCTTCTCCCAACAGGTCACAGGTCCTTTTGTAAAGCAGCTGCCCTGATTACTTGTCCTTAGTGGAGTCTGAGTCCAGCTTCCACACCCATTTCCAGAAACTTCTGGGTGTGGAGTGCTAATTGTGCATCTGCCTAGCAACAGTGACCCAGACACAACTCACTCACTCCTCTCTCCCACTTCTCTCTAAAGAAATCACTCCCTATTAGCGCGTGGATTACATATACACCCCCCGACACATACACAGAGTAAATCAAACCTGATACCACAGTGTACAGTTCCTAGGAATTGTGGACATGGTAAGACATGAGGGATGGCCAGTCCAAAGCATCACTTGTGATCACTAGGCCAAAGCCCATTCCCTAATATTGATGATATATAACTGACATCTTTCCCAACCTGTTTCCCCCTTTGCTGCAGGAGCGAGACTGGGAGAGTGGAAGTGAGATGGAAGGCGAGGCCTGGTATCCAGCTAACATGGAAGAACTGGTCACAGTGGACGAAGTGGGAGAAGACGACTCTATTATGGAGCCAGATATAACCGAACTTGAAGAAATTGTTCCAGTTGATCCAAAAGACAAAGCATGCTCAGAAATGCGTCAGTATGTAACTAGCACATTAGAACTGGAAAATGACCACAGCCAGATAAACAGGAGTGAAGGCGAATCTGCCCAGGAAGCTCCAGAAACGAGCTTCAGATCAGCAAAGGAAAGCAGAGCTGCTTCCGGTGGCTGTCCAAAAGATGATGATGATGATGCAGTTACCGAAGCATCAAGCCTAAATCTGGACACTGAACAGAAGCCAGATGAATCGCAAGAAGACAGAGCTCTTAGGGATTCTAATTATCACAAAAAGGAAGGAAAAATAGAGGAGATCTCTGATATTCACGTAAAGCTGGAGGATGGACAGATACTTTCTGATCAAATGAAAGGAGAGACTCTCCAGCTCTCTGGCACTTTTATGGATCATTACAAGCAGATGGGATCACAAGAAACGGAGAGTAGAGAAGTCTTGGACATGCTTGTAAAAAACTCCAGTGAAGAAACAACCCGTGGAAGCCAACAGTGTCAAGAGACGCGGGGTAACTACTTCTGTGTTTTCTTTTCTGCTGGTGGAGAGCTTTTATCTGTGCAAGATGCATTAGATTTTAATCTCCTGCTAATGAGAATAAATGTTGCTACTAGTGTCAAGATTGTCCTAGGAGCAGCTCAGTAAAAGAGCCCGGCTGCCATGAGAGCCATGTTAATCCTTTAAAGGCTTTTAGTCAAATGGTGTAAAGGAAATACGATAAGCAACTTGCAATAATCAGCTGTAACGGTCACATCTGGGTTCATGTGAGTTGAGCTGAACTCTTGCAGCCCCCTGCTAAGTACTTTGAATTGTCAATGAGAAGAACTACAGTTCCTGCAGGTCAACAAATAACAGAGGGATCTTTTATATATGTCTGGCTCCCACCCATATAAGAAACTCAGGATGGTGTTTCTTACCCACCGTGCAAAAAGATGAAAATAGTTTGTAGGTTGTTATTTCTCTGTCCTTGTTCATGCAAGCACATGACTTTGTGAGGGGACTTGGGTGGGTACTAACCAAGTACTGTTATTTCTTATACATTCCCTCTAATATAACCTGATGTGGCAAGGCACATGGTAACACAAAGCCAGAAAATATTTTAAGAGGGTAAGATTAATCATACCTGCCTATTAAAAACTTTTAACTGTCAGGAAAAATATCTGAGTAAGGACAGCAGTGTCTGGAAGAACTGCAGAATCCAAATCAAGCCCTTTATTCTTAATCCTGCACCTCTGTTGTAATGCTGTAGTGATCTGGGATCTTGAATGGCTCTGTACTTTATCTATAATATATAAGCAATTCACATGTCTGGAACGGGGAGGAAGGATACCTTTCTTACCAGCCTTAATCCCTCCCAATAAATCAACACAATATTTCCCAGACATTAAATCTGCTGCCTGCACAGATTTAACATTTAGATACAGAATAATAGTGTTTGTCAGTATCCTGTAATACTGAGGCATGCATAAAGCATAGCTCCAGTTTTAACACACTCTCTCTAATGAAAGTGGTCAATTTCCAAAATGGAAAAGTTTAAAATATAAACAGAAGAGCAGTAATGAACATGAAATTGTCTCTAGAAGAAAATTTAGTTCATGTGTGGTGTTTTTTATTGGTTAGCTATTGTCAGCTGTACGGTATTAGACATCCAGATTGGGTGGAAATATTCCATTTCCAGGTCATGTTTAACTTCTGGCCTCATTCAGAAAAAGTTTGAAAGGGGATTATAGAAGTTGTCGTACTTCATTAAACTGTTTTCATTCAACGCATTTATTCCTTTGTTAAGTAAATTCTAGGTACCTGGAAATGAAATCTCCTGAATTATCAGAGGTGAAATCTAAAAGAACCCATTCTTCACCATCCTGGGAACAAGAGGATGTTTTCACTGAACTTAGCATTCCTCTAGGTATGTCTAAACATTTAGGTCTCTCTCTGCATGAGACACTGTCCATTGCAATACCTTGACTGTACAAAAGGTGTCACTTTAAGGCTACTTATTGTATTTGTTTCTCAAAACGAATGCAAGGAGAATCAAAAGAAACAGTAAATAACACATGGTTAAATGTTGAAAGAACTGAGATTTTTATTCCGGATTATTTATTATTATTCCAGATAAATTGACTATGCATTCGTTAATGACACTGAACAGCTGAAATATCTGCCATTGGATTCCAAGATCTAAAACATAGGGGGACTGACACATTCATAAACAAATTATCTGGGTTTTGGTAGCAGCATTGCTCAGTGCCAAGGAAATCTTGAGGGCACAGAGATCTCTCAAGTGAGTTCTCTGTATAGTAAGGAGCTTCCAAGCATGTGACGTGAAATATTAGAGTGATTTAGCCCCTGAATGGATTGATTACACTTCACAACCATAGATCATGAACATACAGAATACACTGTGGTGTGATCTAATATAAGGATATTATTGGCACTTGCTAGGAATGACCTATATAACTCAGTTGTGACTTTTACCTTAAGTAAGTTCTGTGGCTATCCCAACCCTTTGTGCTATACCATCATGTATTCTTAATAAATATACATGCATATATTATCTGAGAATGTATAAATACATATAATACCTAAGAGAATGTATGCAGTTTTAAATTGTCATTTTTCACCGTCATTCGTCAGTGTTACAGAATTTGATGTCCTTTCATGAGAACTTGAAAGTAGTAGATCTGGGATTAGCCTTTGTATCTTTATCATTTAGCTAAATTATATTTTTTTCTCTTTGAAAGTAAACCTGTTTTTATCAGGCAACATTTGTCATGTTAATGTGATTCAAAATTGTTTGGTAGGTGTGGAATTTGTGGTGCCCAGAACTGGGTTTTACTGCAAACTTTGTGGACTCTTCTACACGAATGAAGAGACAGCTAAGACGAGCCACTGCAGAAGTACTGTTCACTACAAAAATCTTCAGGTAAAACACGTGTAATTAGTATTAGTCCTGCTTCTACTAATTAATGGATCAGACTGAGTAAAACTCTCTGGTGCTATAAAACGGACTTCCATGGTGCGCACAGAATTCCGTGGCATGGAAATGGACAGTTTAAAATCTTTTAAGCTGACAAATGTATAGAAATGAAATGGTTTGTGCGGTGCTGCTGGCCAACACACTAGCCTATCACCTCTGGATCCCTGTGCTCAAATCATGGCTCACAAATGAAATGAGGTGAGAGGTCCACATCACAAAAATACTAGCACACAATTTGGCCCAGTTGAGTCTCTCCTCTTAAGAGTCCCAAAATTAGGGAACAGTAGGGGTGTTTCAGGTCAGGACTGAAGTGCATTGGCAGTTCTTTCTGGAACAGATAGCACAGAGCCTGCCACCATTACTGATTTCTTAATTTCATGGCAGTTAAATTTGTTACTCTTTCAGAATGTGTATAATTTTCCATGGTAAGTTTCAACTTGAGGAATTTCAAAGCATTATGTGTATGATACAGAAATGATCTGAGGATGGCTTCATATGCCACTGAAATGCAGCCATCTCTGGTGTGGAACATGGCAGCTGTCCAACAGTGCTGCGCAATGCTACATAACAATTGCTAGAAGGCAGTGAAGAAGAATGCCATGTCCTATGTATTTATTAAAAGTAAATCTAAAATCCCAACCCATTGCTCTGGGTATTTTTCCAAATATAAAAGCACACACTAGACAATATCACACTAAGATCATTGGCATATCCAAAAATAAACCAAACCCAACCCTACCTTGGTCACTTTTTAGATATCCACCTGAGAATATCAGCAATCCCTGTTCATAACAGCATCAATATTAACCCTACCTTTGTGCATTCTTCACTCCCATCCCCCCACCCCCCCGCTTGGTGCACCCCCACCCCAAGTACCTGGAAGAGAAGATGGGGCTGTGCAGCTTGTCTGGAACATATTCAGGCCCACCAAGGGGGGAAATCAAGTTCCAGTGTTGAGGATCACTCACAGAAAAGGCCCAGTCTGCTTGTTAAACTGTGATTAGAGAGGGAGGACAGGACGGTCCAGGGGTTAGTGATTAAGGATTGAGGTAAGTGGATATAGAAGAAGGATGGTCTAGGGCACTAGCATACCTGCTTTGGTACCAACTTCCTGTGTGACCTTAGGCAAGTCACTTAGCCTTTCTGTGTCTCAGTTCCCCAACTGAAGATAATAGCATAGTGTGTACACTGCTCCCCCTCACATTAAACATATTAAAGATTACGGTCATGGGGGCTGAATAAGTAAATAAAGCAGATACATTATACTTTAGATTAGATGTTCTCACACTGTGGGTCAGGACCACAAAGTGGGTTGCGAGCCTGTTTTAATGGGGTCGCCAGGGCCAGCATGAGACTTGCTGGGGGCCAGGGATGAAGCCCAAGCCCCACCACCTGGGGCCAAAGCCGAAGCCTGAGGGCTTCAGTGTTGGGCAGCAGGGCTCACGCTTCGGCTTCAGTCCTGGGCGGTGGGGCTCAGATGACAGGCCTCCCCGTCCTTGGGCTTCTCTTGGGTCCCTCTGCCTGGCTCAGGAGGGCTGAGGCTTCGGTCCCCTCTCTTGGGGTTGTGTAGTAATTTCTGTGGTCAGAAGGGGGTCCACATGCAATGAAGTTTGAGAACCGCTGAATTAGATTAATGCCCCACAGTTTTCGAAGCCACTTTCATTCTGGTTTACATATAAATGTCGAGAGGTTTTATGGAATTCATTGTAATGCCTGACTGCCTTCTGTACAGGTTTTGTAGTGAATTTCTGTTTAAACCAAAAAAGTATCTTCTCCCTCTTGCTGCAGTTCTGTGATAAATAGCAGCTGGGGTTTTGGATTGAGATTTTCAAAGCTGAGAAGGGCTTTAGGCGTATGAGGCGGTATTGAAATCAGCAAGGGGGTGTGGCAAAACCCCGAGTCAGCTTTGAAAATTTCAACCATCGTTGGGGAGGCATTAGTTTAAAAAAATCAGCATTGGGTTATATGTTCCATCTATGTGTGCTAGTAATTAAATGTAGTTTATGGTTTTAAAGATAAATTAAACCGACCTTAATGAATTCCATGTCCGTCCAAAGACTGTCGTAGTATTTACTCTTGCCTGCAGCCATGTGGAATTTTGTCCAGTTAGATCAAGACAGAGTGTTGTGTGCGGCGTTTCCCCAGGCCACACCTCTCTATTCAAAATTACAGCAGTGGCAATCATCATGGTATACAATCTAAGAGCAGCTCGAACGATCTTGGCAGGCCACGTTTGGGGTTTAAAAATGGACCAGCCACTGCCCGTTCCCCTCAAAAAAAAAAAAAAAAAAAAAAGGAGGGGGAAGGTTGCCTCTGGAAGCTGAAGAATAATTTTGAGTCACCTCCTGCTAAGCTGCACACATGAAACATAGAGTTTTTTTGCCCTTTCTCTAGAAAATGAAGGCCACATGGTCAGTACTGGGTTTACAATAGGGCCGGGCCCATGCTCAGAAGAGGCCCCGTCGCCTGGACTGTGGGCACTCCACAAGGCCCTGCCCCCACTTGGCCGCTTCGTCCTGAAGCTCCACCCCCAATCACTCCTCTACTCCCCTTCCCCCTCCCCTGCTCGCTCCTCTCCACCCTCTCCATGCCTCACCCCTCTCCACACACCCCCATGTGAGCGGCAGGCAGGGAAGAGGCCAAGCAGGGGTGGGACCTCAGAGCAGAGCATGGATGGAGTGCAGGGGCGGGGCCTTGGGGAGGGCACCAGAGACCACAAAAAGTTAATCCGGCCCTGCACATTGTAAGTTTATGCGGTGTACTGTATAGATCAGGGTTGGGCAAACTACAGCCCATGGGCCGGATTTGGCCCCTCAGGGCTTTGGATCCGACCCGCAGGATTGCCCCCCATGGTGCTGCAGGCCCTGCGCTGCTCTCGGAAGCAGCCGGCACCACGTCCCTGGGGCCCCGCGGGGTGCAGAGGGCTCTGCATGTTGCCCTTGCCTCCAGGCACCACCCCCTGCAGCTCCCATTAGCTGGGAACGGGGAATCGTGGCCAATGGGAGCTTCGGGGGAGGTACCTGGAGGCATGGCAAGGGTAGCGCATGAAGCCCTGTGCCCCCACTCCCCCAGGGGCCACTCAGGGATGTGGTGCCGGCTGCTTCCCAGAGCGGCACTGCATGGGGCCAGGGCAGGCATGCAGGGAGCCTGCCCTGGCCCCGGTGCACGCCGCTGCCACCTCGGAGCCCGAACCCCTCCTGCATCCTGCCCCCCAACTCCCTGCCCTGAGCCCCCTGTTGCACCCTGCACCCCTCCTGCACCCCATTCCCTGCCCTGAGCTTCCTCCCGCAGTCTGCACCCCTGCCCTGAGCTCCCTTCTGCACTCTGCACCCCTCCTGCACCCCAACCCTATTCCCTGAGCCCCCTCATATACCCCGAACCCCTCCTCTGCCCCAATCCCTTGCCCTGAGCCCGTTCCTGCACACCGCACCCCAACCCCCTGCCCCGGCCCTGCATACAATTTCCCCACCCAGATGTGGCCCTCGGCCCAAAAAGTTTGCCTACCCCTGGTATAGATAGTGCAACCGCAGGTCACACGCAAGCACCACTGAAAGGAGAGACACGTAGCCGGTGATAGTGTGCCTGCTGCAGAGTTGCCATGAGAATTCTGTTTTCCCCCCTGGAGCTGTGTTTTTAAATGACCAGTCCTAGACCAGAGCAGTTGTTCGTAGCTAGAGATGTATGTGATTTCTCATCACAGCTGTACATATTCATTAGCACCGTCAGACTATGTTTCAAAAGTTTGAGTAATTGGCATTTGCGTGGCCAGGATTCACAGAAAGGAACATTTTTCCATTTGTTGGATTTATGGTCTCTAATAACACTCAGATCAGTTACTCATGCACACAAGCGTGATTTTATATATATACATAAATCTTTAATAAGACTCCGTCTGTGTGATTATAGAGATATCTCCCATGATTCTGACCAAATTTACTTGTGATGAGGAATTTTTGTTCCCTTCTGCCCCTCATGCTATTCACCTTGGTTGAATCTGAGTATAAAATTTGTGCATGCCACTCTCATGCCCATGTCATTCCACCTTCCATTTTGTGTGCACCTCTGCCACCCAAAGGCATTGCCAGCAGCTTTACTGGCTGCTAATAGATTTTGGGATCGCACTATATTATTGATATTTAGGGCACTTGAACACCATCATAATAAAACAACTCCGTACAGGCAAATACTCCAGCCAGATTGTTAAATTCTATCAGTGATGATTGTTGGCTTCACTTTTCCTTCCACTTAAAATACATAGATTTATATACATCAAAAGGTATGTATCTAAGTCAGATGCTTTGCAAATGTAATGTATGTTTTAAATCATATCTCAGGAACGGCGTCTGCTCTCAATCACACCACTTCAATACCAGTGTAATTCTGTTCACTTCTGTGGCATTACTGCTGATTTACCCCAATGTGAGATCAGAATCGAGCAATCAGCTTCTATTTGCCGGGAGAAAAGATCTAGTAGATTGAGCATGGGACTGGAAGCCAGGATATCCTGAACTGTAGTCCTCCTGGGTCTGCCACTGACTTCCTGGGTGGCATTGAGCAAGTCACTTAACCTCCCTGGCCTTGTCAGCATTAAGGGAATTTGCTGTAGGGGATCTACATTAATACAGATACACCAGTTTACATTTCCTTAGTGTAGACAGAGTGTCTGTGGGTTCTACCTCCCAGGGTTGTTGAGGGCTAGTGACTGCTTTGAAGCTATAAAGCACTCTGTGCTGAGTATTATCAACCTTGCTAATGCCAACTCTGGTTTTCCTTTGGTCACAGAAGTATCTATCCCAACTTGCAGAAGAGAGTCTGAAAATGAACGAAGAAGACAGCACTCTGCCACAGGACGATGCCGGGATTGTTCCCCACTTTGAGAAGAAAAAGCTATGATGTCACTGAACTAGAAGAGTTGTAAATGAGTGAATGCTGACATTTCATTGTTGATCTACATGATGTGGTGATCAGTTTGCACTGTGCAGGAGGAAGGAAAGCACAATAAACAGCATGTTCCATGCATCTATGCCCAGGGGTCATTAAAAACCATAATGCCTGAATAGTTTCCCATGGGGAAGCAGTGCTGGCGTATCTGCAGCTATTCTTTCTCAGACTCTGTGTGTTGGGAGCGGCTTCCTATACTAACTCAGAATTCTCAGGGGTTCTCAGATGCCACACAGTAGGTCGGGCTGAGTATTTAGAAGAATTTAGCATCCTCCAGTGGAAATGATCTGAAAGGAGATGTCCAGAATTAAGCTTTTAACATTAATATATTTTAAGTCACTTCACTCATTAGTGTAGTGAACAATAGGCCTTGTTTAAGAGACCTAAAGCCATTGTGCTAGTACTAACTGTTAAATGGCATAAGGTAAACCCCAGTGGCAACAGGCTATGTGCACCGAGAGCTTGGTGATGATGATCATCATCGTTTTTTAATTTTCGAGGGTTGTCCATGTACTCGATGTTGTACAAGGATAGAAGAAGTCACAGTCCCTATCTCTAGGAGCATACAATTGAAATCGAATACAGGCAGAACAGTTCAGGCTGAAAGTTAATTGCTTCCATTCTTCAGTGCTTTATATCCTGTGAGCTGGATTCTCTTTGGTCATTTCTGTGTTTGGAAATATTCCTTGGGAAAATTCTAAAAGTGTGTCCACTTTGTGTCTTAGATTAAATTCACACAACAAGCTTTATAACTGCTACACGTTTAGTTTATGTAACTTGTAGAATTCTTTATCCATTCTCATTGGGGGGGGGGGGGTTAAAACATGTTTTTCTAATCTTGGCAATCTTGAATTTCCTGGTCTTTATGGAAATAAGCCAGACTCTTAATGTTGTTTTAACAGTTTTTGTATTCATTCCCCTGAATTTTTATGGCAAGTGTAACAACTGTTCACAGAATGCTGCAGTGAGAACACAGGATGCACCAGCCACTATAAATATTATTATATGGCATTGTTTATACTCGGAGTTGTTGCTTAATGTAATGCAAAGTCCCATTGAAATGCACTATTTAGATTTCTGGTTAATTTCAATGGGCTTTGTGTAGCAAAAGTGAATATGTACTAAAACTGCTGCCAGATTTGATCCTGGAATTATGCTTTTACAAAATGCACCGCAAACCATGTCTCCAGGCAAGTGGTAGGAAAATTTTTGAAATTCGGATGAAAAATGGAGAATGGGAGAATTTGTAGATTTTCCCACCCATTCTTTGCCCAGCTCTGATATTGACCATATTAAGGGCCACTGAAACCTCTGGCATTAGATGTTTTACGTAATGCAATAGGACTTTGTGTACAGTAAATAATTTCCCGCCAGAATGGCTTATCCATCACAGCGAGCAACATTAATATTAATAACATTAATAGCAAAATAATGCAAAATGGCCAATCTGCCAAAACTGCTCCCTCAAAAAAACCTGATCCATATCACCTGCACCAGCAGCCATATTCTTCTTTCTCTGAAAATTGTTTCTGCTCAGTATCCTATATCTCCTGGCTGCATTTTGTTGTTTGGCAAGTTCCCTTTCAATTAGATGGTGCAGGCATTCCATTTATGTCAACCAGAGTTGAGTGCAAGCTGCAAATCTTGGATTCATTTTTCTCCAAAGTTCAGGGATTCTGTGGATTCCAGGTTTGGGCTTGGTGCATCAGAGAGAAAGAAAGGAAGAGACAATATTAGGCATAAATCTAAGCTTCACCAGATTTCAGGTGTGACAGGATTTGGGCCCATCTTTTATTTAAAACTTGGCTTTTATTCCTCACTTAATTGAAACAAAAAAATCTTGAAAAGCAAATTCTTCTTGCTACAAGATTTCTTATTACATTTTGATGAGATTTGTTGGGCAAAAATATTATTGCAAAGTGTAAAATCATGAAAAGGGAAGTAAATATTCTGTAGTTACTGTCCAAGGCATAGCGGTTAGGGCAGTGATGCATAGACTGAATGTGAAGAATTACTCTCGTTGCCTTATACGATGGGGGGGGGGGGCAGAAATCACCCCAGATGCAAGCATCTGATTTTTATATCCCAGACTGTTCCTGACCTGGCGCACTCACCAGAGTGGTGGTAGATTTTTAGCTCATATAGTTCCGCTAAAAGTGGATGGGAGGTAGGATTGATAGTGCCCCAAATCCCCACACCTCTAGCAACTTACCTCCAGCCAAACTCCAGTACAAAGAGTATTATTATTATTTATTATTCATTTGTATTGCAGTAGCACCGACAGGCTCCAGCCCCATTGTTCGAAGCACTGTAAGAAAAACTTTCCCAAACCCCAAAGAGCTTACAATCAAAGTTCAAGGTGAGAAACAAAGGTGGATGCAAACAAATGGGGGAAGTAGAAGGTGACAGCGAAACCATTCTGGTCAGAAGGAGTAGAACTACTAAAACTAGCTTCTGTGTTTGCCCATGGGCTCACTGTCAGACTTACATGAGCGATTCAGCTTATTACCCTCAAAATATTAAACGCTAAGGCCCAGATTCACTCCTGTGTTGCACCCCATATATATTTCACCTTGTACTCCCAGGGCTAGTTGCATCAGAAGTACAGGATCCGTCTGAGTCGTGGGTTGGTAGTGGTATCCTGCAGCCACCACCCCAGAAATCTTGCCTGAGGAAGAGTGCTTCAGTTTCCAGCCAGGGCTCCAAAGGTTGGGGGCTTGACAGGCAGCCCAAGAGCCATGCTGAGTCAGCACAACTCTCAAACAGCCAGGATCGCCTTGCCTGTGCTGGCTGGTCCTAATCCCCCCTGAAAAATGGGGGGCACCCCTTTCCATGTGGAGTTTCCTCCTCTGATTGCCTGCAAATCTGGGTTCCACTGGCAGAACCCAAGGGGTGATTCTGGCCTAATTACTGTATTTGGGGTGCAGGGCCAAATGTTTAGAGCCTCCAGAAAGGCATTCACGATGCTTGCACATCAAATCCAGGCATTTTCAGAGGGGATTTGAAAATCAGGCCCCTAAGGACTAACTGCTGACAAAAGAGCACATGAATGTGGCCAAAAAGAGAGCTGTAGTCCTGAGAATTTTATTTTATTTTGCAAAATCCCTACATTCAAAAGCAGTTGAAAAGAACCTCCAAGTCTTAGCATTCAGTCTAACAGTCTGTGCAATCAACTTTCAGCCCAACACATTTAGAGACCTGCTATATAATGTCTTTCCATCAAAACAGCCCATAGTAGCAGTGCTGGCAGGCATTTAACTCCAAGACATCACTCTAATACCTATTCTGCTGAGAAGCAACACACCTGTACAGGTAGCTATTTGCCTCTTTCAACTGCTATAAAATGTGTTGTTTCTCTTTTGACTTGCTATATTTAAAATCTAAGTTGTAGTATTTTTCTAGTCAGCATAGTTCTTCAACAATTTACATTTCTGATTAATATATGGATAGCGCCAGGCAGTCTCAAGTCTAGCCAAAAATTATTTATTATTATTTAAAGAAGAGCTTCCATGATATTTATGAATCATTTCAACATGTCTCAACCAAAGATTTCACAAAGGCTGCAGCCTTTCTGAACAGTGAACATGTTTTATATCTGCTGATCTCAAATAGTCTTTAATGTCACAGTGCAACTTGCTTTCTTCAAGGTAAAAATTTAAAAAAAAATCTAAACATTAGCCCCATAAGACTTAACACATGTTAATATTGGCTTGAACACTAACTTAGTGTCAGGCTGGTTATATTCAGGGTTTTTCTATTCTCTATTAAGGCTGTGATTTGTTTAATTATACTTGAACTGGACCAGACATACTATTTATTGAGCTTATAGAATCTTGTTAATTTAAGTTTTGCCTTGTAAACAATGGGAATTTGTTAGAACTTGTTGAGTTATGTAGGTGGTGTCACCAGTATTAACTGATCTGTGCAACTGATTGCAAAGTGTTTCAGATTGTGTTTCTTAAAAAGGATTTTAATAAAGAGAATTTTAGAGCATAAATAATGGTTGGTAGTTGTGCCAATGTTTTCACAATAACTTGTAGGGAGATTGGTGCCTCTCAGAATTTGGTTCTTTGTAAATATGATTGAAGCCGTTCCTTACCCATCTGCTGCCCCTCCATCTCCCTTCCTACACTTCATCTCCAGACTTACTGAGTGAGCTATCTACAGCTGTTGCCTCTTGAATTCCCCTCTTCCACCTCCATCCTGGATTCTCTTCCACACTTTTTGAAACTGTTCTGATCTCTTTCTAGCCAACTTGCAAGGCATCTACTCCACCTACATCTTGCTTGTCCCATCTGCTGTGTTGATTACACTTGCCTGCTTGATATCTCCTTCCTCGGCTTTCATGACATGGTCTTCTCCCTGGCTTTCCTGCTGTGTCTCTTTGGTTGATCATACTCCCCTCTCCCATTTTCCCTATTGGTTCCACAAGGCTCTATCCTAAATCCCATGGTCCCACCCTCTTCTCTCACGAAACCTACTCTCTGAGTAACCTCACCCACCAGAAATGGGATCCACATGGAAAAATGCTCAATGAAGAATCATAGTTAGTTTAAGGGTAAGTAACCATTCTTTACGATTATCACTATAAATAGTTAAAGAAAGCTGTAAGGACAAAAGCAGTGGGGAAATCTATAAGACTTTCTGTGCTGTTGAAAGAATTGACTTGGAAAAAACAGGACAAATGGGTGGGCTAGGAAGAAGACAGAAAGAGGGAAGCTAAGATGAGACAGGTTTGCCCCCTGCTGTACAGTAAATTATTACACAAAGTTGTGATTGCAGATTCTGTATGATTGGGGTGATGGTGGCAAAAGTTGACGACGTACAAAGCATACAGCTCTCCTTTTTGAAATACAAACTCACTTTGTGTAGCAGCCAGATTTCTTGTGGATAATATGTCTGGAATACCCTGTTGTCCTTGTTCCGGAGTAGCTTTGTAGAACATAAGTACACCTTAAAAGGCATGCTGTGTAAATCCTTTGGAACTATATCATGACATCATAAATGTGTATAATACCAATATTATTGAATAGACACAGTACCTCAAGGATGCTCTTCATTGTGTCATTCAGGAGCATGGAGGTTCAGGCTGAGAAATCAGCCGGGTGTGGCTTTGTGGGTTAAGTATTTCTCTCTGTGTATGTATAAGTATATGCATAAGTTTTATAGCTGCTTGTAAACCATGGCTGCATTCACACAAAACTTACAGGTTTCAGAGTAACAGCCGTGTTAGTCTGTATTCGCAAAAAGAAAAGGAGTACTTGTGGCACCTTAGAGACTAACCAATTTATTTGAGCATAAGCTTTCGTGAGCTACAGCTCACTTCATCGGATGCAAAACCTACAGTCGTCATTATGGATTGACCCAAGGTTCTTCAAGACCAAAATCACAGGCCTCTACCAACTGAGCTAAAATACATTTTCTTTAGCTCAGAGCTAGTAGGTGTTACAGTCATTGGGGCATGCTACAAGAGGGGGGCATGCTCAAACGCCCTGGCCCAGTGTATTATCCTTTGGGATCCTCTTATACGAAATGCACGGCATAGGTGTGGCATATTTCCAAGTACTTCAATCAGCCCCATGAAGCGGAGCTGTCTGCAATGCCACGAGTCACATACTGATAAAGTCTTAGTTTAAGCCTTGTGTATATTAGTATTTGTTTAGGAAAATTCCCATCAGTGATAAGAATGGTGGGAGCCATAAAGTCGGCAGGGTGCAGGCATTCCCCTGCTGTCTACAGCTGCTCTCAGTGGAACTAGATGACATAGTGGTGAAAATGTCTGACCCTTGGCCACAACAGCATTTCCACTATTGCTGAGGGTGGTGGAGCTGCAGTAGTGTAGTGCAGCCGTAAGAGGTGAAAAAAAAATCTCAGATGAAATCCTAGCCCTATAGAAGTGAACGGCAAAGCATCCATTCACGTCTGTCGGGCCAGGATTTGCCCCCTCTTCTTTAAATGGGTGATCTTATCCACTGGGCATGGCATAAGCTGCATGACTTCAGTGGTGTTATGCTGATTCACACCAGTAGGGATCTGACTCCTAGCCACTATGAAACATTTTACATTAGCCGGCACCCTAAAATACTCATAGGTTATGGAACTTAACTCAAGAGAGGTAGCTTCCCCCACCATTCTCCCTGTCTGTCTTCCTCCTCCTCCTCTGCTTTCTCCCCTATAAATGGCTCACTAAGAAGTGGAATTGCGTTATCAGAGTATGTGGGTGATTAGGAGAGGAAAGGAGCTGAGCTGAACTGAACAAACAAGGCCCTGTACACAGTATAAAGAGGCTCATGTTAGAGCTTGTCTGCACACAGAAGTGCTCTAGTTTAATGTAGGGTGTGATTTGTAGTGAATTACACTGATGCAAAAAGCTGTATGGACACTATTATTGCAGCTTAAACCAGGTTTATTTTGGTTGACCTTAAATCCATTAGGAACAAGTTTTAGCCAACTTGAAATAAGCGACTTTTAACTGAAATAAGAGTTTCATGATAGGGATATAGGACTGGAAGGGACCTCCTGGGTCACTGAGTCCAGTCCACTGCTGTCACAGGCAACCCTGACATATATTCCCATTCATAAATTTATCAAGGTCTGTGTTAAAACCAGTTAGGAGTCTTGCCTCCACTACTCCTATCCAGAGGCTGTTCCAGACTCTCATTCCGCTGATGGCTAGCAACCTTCCTCTAAATTCCAGCCTAAATTTATTCATGGCTAGTTTTTACCCATCTGTTTACACCCATTTAACTAAATTGGTTTAACTAAACTTCTGCAAACTTGTATGTAGACATGGCTGTAGTGTGCACATTCAAAAGCTTTTCATGCATGCGGGATCTCTACAAAGCTCATCTCATTAAACCTTTAAATAATTGCCAGGAGCATTCCGGGGCCAGTTTTCCTTTAGATGGGATTGTAGTAACAACAGCATGACCTTTAATTGGTAGGGTGCTTATCTAACTGATTTACTCCCAAAGCCTTGGAGACCTTGATTCCTAATTAGAAGAGCTCTCCCCTTCTTTCCTCTGACTTGTTTTAACACATCTCTCTTTTGTTCCACCATCTGCAAACACTGCCTGTGTGTCTTTAGAGGGCACAGGAAGCATGCTTTGTTTACAGCTTTCTTCTTGGCTGGGTGGTGTTTGCACTGCTGGTTGGACTGCTCCAGTTTATCTTTGGCAGATAGCAACACCCTGATGGCAGCAAACTTTCACCTTGAACCACGGGGTGTTGCAAAACGGTGCTCTGCACACCTGTGACGGGAAATAAGGAAACTAGATAATTGCTGAAACGTTCAAATCAGCCTCCCCCAAGCTGTAGATGGAATATTCACTAGATACTCTCAGCCCCAGGAACCAGCCCCTCTGGGCATATTGGCGGGTCAGCGTGGGTGGGTGGAAAACACGCACTGCCTTGTGGATAAGGAGAGGGCGTTTAGTCTTCGAGGGCTTGCCAGTCTACTGCCTTTCACCAGGACTCAATTCACTCTCTCTGTTGGAAAAGAAAGAAACGTGCACTGGCTGAGTTTCTAACCTCTGAATCTGCCTGGTCTCCCTCTGGCCCCTAGTTCTGAACCCATAGATACACTGCATAGTGTAGGGTTACCATACGTCCGTATTTTCCCGGACATGTCCGGCTTTTTGGTTCTTAAATTGCCATCCAGGAGGAATTTTTAAATATCTAAAAACGTCCGGGATTTTGCCATTATTATTTTTCCCCAAAGAAGAGTTGATCATTCAAGAAAGAGAGTGAATGTTGATCATTCGAGAAAGAAAATGAATGTTGATCACTCGAGAGAGTGCCACTTTTTCCCCCTGGCTCCCAGTGCTTGCACCACGAAACAGCTGTTTTGCACGGCTGGGAGGGAGGGGGGGAGGAGGGGGAACGCGGCGTGCTCACAGGAGGAGGCGGGGCCAGGGCAGGGATTTGGGGAAGGGGTCCAATGGGGTAGGGAGGGGGCAGAGTTGGGGTGGGGACGTCGGGGAAGAGACTGGAATGGGGATGGGGCCAGGGGCGGGGGGGCGTGAGCAAATCCTCCCCACCCCGTGGAGTGTCCTCTTTTTTAAAATGTTCAAATATGGTAACCCTAACATAGTGCCAAAATCATTGGACTGGACTGTGGCTGCTGTTGTCTGGCTGCACAAGGAGAGGGCACCAGGAACTGGTGTCTGTGCTTTCTGACCGCAGAAGGAGTGGGGTAACCAGAAGCAAACCTCATCCCAAAGCAGGCATGGCCAGAGGTAGAGAGGGAATTAGACATGTATAAGAGAAAGTACATGGAACATAGCATGAAAAACAGCAAACAAAACACAGGCCTATCTTCCAGTTTAAGGAGATCGGCACTGTCTTGAACAGGCAATTCCAATGTCTATTTCCAGCTACTCACATCAGTCAGAGAAGGTAGAGATGGGAAATATTAACTAATTATCCAGTTCATGGTTTGGGCCCCTGGGAGAGGATATACTGGATATTAAGCTGGCCACAGATCAGTGATGAAGCCAAGGGCCACAGAGGCCTGTCCTTCTTTCCTGTCCCTTTGCTCCCCAAAATAAGGTGTTTAAGGACTTTATTTAGTCCTGACTTTTACTTTGGTGTTTCTGATTTTCAGAAGAGCTATTGGGCACACCCATTCATGTGCAGTACCTCATCTCCAGCCCTTCACCACATGCTCCTGCTTACAGTAGGAATCTTCCAACTTTCCCCACCACTTGCACCTGGTTGCACTCACCTAACTGAGGAAAGCAGCAGTGGTGGATTGAGAAGCCTGCAAGTGACTTGCACTGAAACAAGCGAGGAGGTGAAGCTGTACTTTGTCTCCGTGGCTTTATTTGGCCCGTTGACAGCACAATCCAGATTTGCCAGGCAAAGAGTTAAAGTCTAATCTGAGTGCCTTGAGAAGAGCTGCTGCTGTGATCAGCACAGAAAAGTGCATTCTGGGAGCACAAGAAGTCTGAAAGTCATCTGCAGGGCACTTATTAAGGGCCATTTTCCACACATGAGCGGACACATCTGATGTTTCCGCTGCTGTCTATACTTACACTGTTCATGCGGCATCCTCTTCCTTCCAGTGCTGAAGGGCCTCTGATTTGTGAGCTGCTTCTGCTCAAACATCTGAATTTCAGCTGTTGAAGCCCATAGTGGCAAAACCTATTCAGGGCCTGATCCAAAGCCCAAGGAAATCCATGGAAAGACTCATGTTAAATTCAATCGGCTTTGGATCAGGCCCTTATAGCCTGCCCTCTTCCCCCCCCCCCCCCCCCCCCAAAAAAAAATTTAAGCTCCTGTTCAAAATGTCACCAAATCTTACCAACATCTGTTGGAAAGGAGAGTCCTGAGCTTTGCCAGGACATGATGAATGAAGTGGGAATAGAAGAACTTTGCACACTGAGCAAAGAAAAAAAAAAAAGAGTGACAGAAAAAAGCAGTGAACATATGAAAACATCATCCAGATAATAGCCCACCATAGCTACTACTTCACCTTACTCTAAGGCTACGTCTACGTTGGATATGTACCTACACCCTGGCTTGCATGTATGTGGGTATATGCTAGCCCAAGCCCATTTCCAAGAATCCACATTGTTCCACACACACCATCTCCTGTAAAGCTGCAGCTAGGATTTCTGGGGCGCACCCCAGGGCTCTTAGTGCCTGACCAACTGGAGCCACTCCAGGAATTGGTTCCATCCTGGTGTATGCTGGGAGAACTTGTCTCTCCTCCCCAAACACTTGGGTGGAAGTGGTTTTAGCCCACCAACACATTTAGCTCAAGCAAAGGTTACTTACTTCCTTGCTCTGCAGGCCGTGGTCAACCACAGAGGCTTGTTAATGAATATTTAATGTCAGATGTACAGGAGAGGTGCATGACACCAGGATGTTGAGGAGATCTTGTGTTTTCCTGGTGAGACAAGCCAGGGACATTATTCCCTGCTAATAACAGTGTTCTCAAGGGGTGTTGGTGTATAGTGTTATTTTGGGGGTCTTTGCCTACCTTCTCCTGCCATAGCTCATGAAAGCAGAAGATCAAGGTACAGGCAATTGTCGGAATGGCAGTGGAGGACTATCTAGACCCTAAACCCGGCCCCCAGGCCCTTACTGCTCTACACTGTGGGCCAGCAGGGTGGCGGTCACAGCTCAACCTACACTCTGCCACGTGCCCCAGATGAGCACACCGGCTTAGGTTCAATACATGTATCTAAGGGCTTTGAGGATGGCTGATGGGGGAGGTTGGGAACAAAAGCTTAGCACAGCATGCAGCAAGCCTGCGGTGTAGACATAACCTAAGGGCGAAATGATGCAAGCAGACGCAGCTCTTTCAAGCTTACACCAGCGCTGATTTTGGGCCTGTATATCTTCAACAAAGGCTACCTTGAAACAAAAACGAATCACAAATACAAGAGACAGGGCAGTGTAGTCAGATTTGCCATGTAGTCAGACTCATTCAATAACCTTATAAGAGCTCCTGGAGTTTTTGAATCCCTTCCTTTCTACGGGAGATTTCCTACTATTTAGGATGCGTGCCCCTGAAGAACATTGAGTTACTGTAACCAAAAGACAGTCCCTCCCAGCAGGGTGTGTGGGATGTTAAGACTCCAGGCCTTTATACTTTAAAGATTAGCACTGAAATGTGAGGACATAATAGGCTTCTAATATAATCTCCTCCCATAGCTTTCAGCATGTCACTCCTGTCTAGAATGCCCTGTATAGTGCAGCTGCCATTGTTATGTAAGGATGTGGGTACAGCTGCAAAGATCAAAGGCCACCCTCAAGCATTTAAAAATAATGAGTCAGGCCCCCCAAATCATAAGATTGGCTTAAAAATCATGAGATTTTTTAAAAATTAACAAATGTGGGGTTCTTTTTACTGGCCTTCCAATTTTGGAGCCCTCAGCATGCATGTTTGCATGTTTTCATCCACAACCTTGAGGGCTCGGAATTTACTTTGCTTTTAAATGAAAGCCGAGGTTCTCTTGCACTCTCTTGATTCAAGGAGCTGGAGTTTAAGAAATACACTAAAAATCACGAGAGTTGTCAATACTACAAAGATCGTCTTCTATTTTGGAAGGTGGGAGCTCTGGACTGCAGGGAGCTTCAGGCTGCTGTCTGTCGCAGCTTCAGGGGTAACTGCACCTGTATTCTCTCTCCCGTGTCCAGTCAGGTCTCAGATCTCCAGTTGTCACCTGTCTCTGGGTCGGGACCCCATTCCCTTCAGACCAGGGATTTTAAGTCTGCACAGCGCCCAACATATACTGTGGTATCCCCAGCAAGCCAGTTGAAGGCCATGGGTCAGTTCCAACTCATCCTTGTATACAAAAGCCCTTTCTTTGTTTCCTAGCCTTCGAAACCCCAACTTGACCCAATATGTTCTCCCCCTGGCATAGGTAACCCAGCTTCCCGAGAGGTGGCAGCTAGGTTGACAGAAGAATTCTTCCATCAACCTGGCACTGTCTACACGAGGAGTTAGGTCTGTGTAGCTACTTCTCTCAGGGGGTGTGGATTTTTCACATCCCCGAGAGACGTAGCTATACCAATGTAAGTTTCTAGAGTAGACCAGCTCATAATGTTTAAATACAAATAATATAGTTGTTCAGTACGAGGGCTTGCGGCCTAAATAAGGAGACCAACTCCTCCCTGCCTGCCTTCCACATAACCTCAAGGTTCTCATCTTTGACCCAGCAAACATTCTGCTCTCAGTTCCACCTTACACCCCGGCTAGTGGACGGTACCTTTAATGGTCCTACTGGTAGCCCACCCCATGCTGTGCAGCTGGGTGGATTCAGGTGCGGTGCATGAAGAGGCATGTTTGAGCAGGCTGCAAACACCGATCTGTTCCTTGGAACCTCTTGTGCCTGGGTCTGATTCCAAACCTAGTACATTACACCCCCTCCTTATGCACTGTCCCCCTAGCCCCTATCTGCTGCTTTTATTCCCTCCTCCCATTATCAGCTTCATGCTACCTTTCACGCAGCCTCTTGTGAGAGAAGCATATTCCTAGTGCTGCAAGCACAGTCCCTCAGAAACACGCCCCCCCCCAAAAAACAAAAAAACTCCCCTCACTGACCAGACTACTCTGTGTTTGCCTATATGCTGCCATTTGCCATGTCTCAAGCACAGCTTAAGAGTCCTAACCTGGACTTGGGAAGAATGAAAACCCAGCAAGGATTAGTGGTGTTGTATGTATGTAGCTTCTGCAGCACTCCAGGATCTTTGGGGATGAAAAGCAATGTATAATGGGGTAAACTATTAGCATTATTAATACTATGTTGCAATTATCTAGCATCTTTTCATCCACGGATTTCAAAGCATGTTGCAAGCATCAGCTAATTTATCCCCATGGCATCATACAAGGTATATTATCATCATCCCCATTTAGCAGCGTGGGGCAAGGAGAGAAAAGAGGCAAAGTGACTTGCCTGAGGTCACACAGTCCCTGGGAGATGTTTGAACAAAGCCCAGAACTGCTGACTCCAAGTCCCAAACCCTGAATCCTAGACCACACCCCTTAAAATAATACAGCTGGTTTATTTTTTGTATCTGTGCTGTGTGACTGGAGTGCAGGGCCAGATTAGGTACTCTGCCCTTTTAGCAGTGCAGCACAGACAGTGCAGATTCTATTCTGAGGGTCAGCACAGCCCCAAGAATTGCTCTCACTTCCAGCAGCAGCCTTGCATTGTCTATGGGCCGCTCCACAGCTCAGAATGACTGGAGAGCAGAGCACACGCCCCACTCCAAACCTTGGCTATACTCCTCATCCGGAGGCTGCTGGGAGGGGGAACGACAGGTGTTGTAGGCTGGGAAATTCTCCGGAGAGCCAGGCCAGTCCGTTTACAACCTCCCTATGCCATTGGAGTAGTATAAAGGGGCCACAGCTGGTGCCAGAATCTGGCCCAAATGTGTCCACAGAAATATTGTAACAGCGTGCTCAAGATGCATCAGGCTGTCGGTATCCAGTTGTTACGAAGCGTGCAGGAGTCAGGGTCCTGTACCCTTGTTTCCTGCAATTCACATTCACTGTGACTCTCAGCCAGCCAGTAGAACAGCAGGTTTATTAGAGATGACAGGAACACAATCCAACCCAGAGCTTGTAGGCATGAACAGGACTCCTTAGTCAGGTCCTTCAGGGGGGTAGAGAGCTTAGACCCCCCCGCTCTGGGGCTCTCCCCTTTTCCCTAGCCCACTCCAAACTGAAAGAAAAACCCTCCAGCATCCCAACCAGCCTCTCCCCAACTCCTTCTCCAGCCTTTGTCCAGTTTCCTGGGCAAAGGTGTCACCTGGATACCTTTATCCTCTACCGGTATTCTCTACCGGTATCCTGCTAGAACTATTGGATTTCAGTGGGGCTTTCTGCTTTAAAACAGATGGAATGATGTTGGCCTAGCTGGAAGAATAACCTCAAAAGTAGCTTTTGTAGACAAAAAATCCTGTTTCACTCATTTCCCACTCCTCCTTCACTGTCTCCTCCATCCCCTTACAGTACGCTTCAAAGTGCTGATTTTCTGGAATTGCTGTCACTGGGGTGACAGGCACACTAGTCTGGGCCTGCCAGGAGCTTAGAAGTGCAATTCTAAATGTTAAATGAGGTTGCTGTCTGAGCCAGCTGGGCTGTAGGGGGCTGTGTTAGCTGCCAAAACCCATGTGGTTGCAACACTAAGTTTGAGAATTCAACCATGCATAAGCTGATAAATTCAGTGCCTTTCATTACATTCTCACCTGCAAATTGTCAATACAAGTTTGGGATGCTGAACAGAGAGAGATAAGGTCGGGGGAAGGAGGAGCGAGGTAAGGAGAGATTAAAGAGGAAGAGATGGGGGAGAGCAAAAGAGAGAGAAGGGGAAAAAAGAGAGACAGGAAGACATGCAAATAGCTATATGATAGACCAGGCTCTTCTACGGTCTACAGGTCTCAGAATGTCAGTTGGCCATGCTGGTATAAAATGCTTTTATAGGTGAACTATGAAGCAACTTTAAAGGTGACCTGCAAAGATATTTTGAAAATATAATGATGTATTCTAAAAGGGACAGAAATTTATTTTCCCCACATTAAAGCTGTGTTTGTCTGTTTGGTTTTGCTTTAGACATATCAGGAATGTCAAGTTTTGGCCTGCCTAGCTTTGCAGGAGGACTCGGGAGGTCTCAGATGCATAATGGGCGTTTTCTTTCAGCTTAAATTAAGTTGTGTATGTGTGTGCTGAATTTTACCACTGGCCTTCTTTCTGCCATATGTTCATTAGATATTGGGGTGAGATACCTGTTAAAATCAAACACACTCACATTTTAAACATTTTGTCTCCAAAATCCCTCTCCATCTCAGTTGTTCAACTTCCAGGCTCCCATCTCCTGTCATTGTGATGGCTGCCATCTTGGGAAATAAATTGGTGACTTCCAGACCTGAAAGCATCAGTTCAAATATGCAAAAAGAAAAGGAGTACTTGTGGCACCTTAGAGACTAACCAATTTATTTGAGCATAAGCTTTTGTGAGCTACAGCTCACTTCATCGGATGCATCATAAAACAATTGAGATAAAGAGCCAAGCTTTCAAGTTGAGAGCTGTAACAGACCCATTGCCTTTGTGGATCAGGCACACAGTGGGGCATGTAACTGACACTCATCAGCGGGTTATGTCATGATTTCACTAGTTCACCACAGAGTCTTCCAATGTAAACAAAGCCTATATTTCTAAAGTAATGCAAAAAACAAAAAGGAAAACCTACCCCTTCATCTCTCTCTCCCCTTTTTTTAGTATAATACTGTGTTATAATACCTACAATCATAGAAAAGAAATCAAGGTCACAGCCTTGTGGAAAAAATGAATGCTTGGTTTGAAAGGGTCATATATTCTGATCGCCGTCCTAAAAGTTCAAAGTGCTGCCTTGCCAATCAGCAAGAATCGTTACTCAGAGAGCACGGGGATTCAAGGCCAGGGGAAAATCAAGTGTATTAAAAAAAATTATCTGTGTAAGATGATGATTGTTGGTTCTATGGTGAGTGAGAATGTTATAAGAATCCCAGAACACAATCTCTGTTATGTCTCCAGGAATTCACCTGGAAAATTCACTGAGACATTTGTTTTGAGATATCGGCATTGCATCCTTAACAATAAATCTCAGTGTTAGCAACTTTCATGAGTTTAATACAAGTCTCACAATACTTGGTGTTATTCTTAAAACCTCAACTTCTGGAATCAAGTAATGGCAGAGGAATCTCAGCTTTCATTAAAAAAAAAGTAAGTTTCTAGATCCTGTGGTTGCGGAGAAAAGCTTGAAATCATGAACAGAGTGCATCCTAAAGATTAATAATCCAGGTGGTAAATAAAAAAACCCGAAATATATTATTATTTTAAAAAAACTCATGATTTGCAAGCTGGCCTCATGATTTCTTGAATCCTGGAGTGGGTAATGCTGCTGTCTTGACCACCAAAAGCTTTTTAGTTCCTGATCTGGGTGTTGCAGATAACAGTCACAAGCTCTTAGGGTTGTTTGGCACGCCTAGGATTTCTGCTATAAATATTGTTTTAAAGAATGTTTCCCCATTGCCAGGCTATCACTGAGAATGTTTATGATTTTGTCTCTACATATGTCTCTACATAGTGTGTTAGAGAATATATTGTAAAAGGTTTTAAACTACTAGGTAAATATAAGTCATTTAAACAATTTTATTGTAAAATACAGGCTATTTATGTGACTCTTACTATTACCGATTTTGAAGTGTACCTTACAATATTGTGTGCCGGAACTATTTTGTTGTTGTTGTCATATCATAGCTATGACTCCTCCCATCTTTCCCCCTATAATAAGCAACCAGACCTGCTCACAGTATTCAGGTGACAAAGGCGGCTTTTGTTTTTTTTCTAATCTGTCAATTGCTTACCACTTGGTGTGACTATCAGATCATATGGCTTTCTAGACAGGAAGAGACGTTTTTGTTGTTGTTTTTTACCCCTACCTCATTCCATTTCCAAAAAGATTAAACTGGATTTTCATGGAATGACTACAATCCCAGAATGTCAAGTCTTTAAACAATGCTGATGAGGTGAAAAGGTACAGCAACCAGTAAACATTCTGTAACAGTTGTCTATAGAAATGCAGACATATGATCTTATATGAAGAATAGCTACAACTGGCACATGATTTATTGATTACACACCCTGTCATATCGTAGGACCTCAGCCAGTCACATTATTCTTATTATTATTAGGAAATAACTCAACTAGTAATTATAAATGACTCCCGGAGATCTTCTCCTGCAATAATCTAGTGGAAAAGAACAATGATCATGAGATAAAGACAATGTTTTGTCTAATTGGTATTGGCTTTTGGCTGAATTCTCTATTTGGAATTCTTTATAATATAATTGGATCACTTGATTTTTCCTATATAGCCTATAATGTGTGGAGCCCTCTGCAAAAAAGGCCTTTTCAGGTGAGTGCTGCTGCTGTTAGGGCAAGAATGAACAGATAAGGTGACAACTATAATACAAAAGAGACATGTCTGGAATTGTTATTACTGTGTTACAAAGCATGCCCAGAGCTTTTGCTAAGATTTCTTTTCAATTAAAAAAATTACTTATATCTTAAATAAACTCCTCTCGGCCAGCAGTGGAACAGTATAAGTGTTTCCATTTCACCAGATATTCTGAAATGTGGTGCCACCAACCTACAAATCCAGTTGGCTGAACATTGGATGTATTATGATTATTGTATTTATGTAGCCCTGTATATTATTTGTTTCTCTAACTGTACAAAACACATAGGCTGGGTCTTTGCTGCAAAGAGCTTATGAGCTAATTTAAACAAACACCGTACACAGGAAGAAAGCTCTAATTAGAGATGGGCCTGAAATGAAAAACTTTGATCTGGGTCTGTATTTCAAAGATCTCAAATTTGTCCTGTGTCTGGGGTTTTGAGTCAGACTCTTCTTTTGTTCAGATACAAGACACGGTGTTGAAATTCTTTTCAGGTAAATCAAAGTAGGAAAATTCTGGGAAAATAAACAAACAAACAAACAAACAACAACAAAACACCAGTTTTAAGAGTGTAGTATGCCATAGAGGTGTAATCTAGAATATGGGACATGGAAGGCTGTTCTAAGCCATAAGAAGTAGGTAGATGAGAAAACAGAGAAACCATTTTATAGATGGGGAAACTGAGGTATGGAAAGGTTAAATCATTCCTCCAGAGTCACACAGACAGTCAGTGACAGAGCTGAGAATAATATCCACAGCTCCTCACCATCGGAACCCCTAATTTACAATCTAGCTCACATGCACTCTACTAATGTGCACATTCTAGTAAAGCTTCAAACAAGCAGCAACAGCGTTTCCTGTTTGGCAGCCATTACAAAGGACCACGGGGAAATTTTAAACATGACCGTAATTAATTAGCACAAACAAACCTCAGGCATCTTAGCACCTCAACTAAACCTTTCAACCTGCAGCCATCACTGGCCAAAGTGGGATTAGATTGTTTGTTACCCAAGTAGCATTGCTATGTTTGCATCTGATTTTATTACGGCACCCTAATGCCAACACAAAGGAGGCAGAATAAATATGTATATAAGAAAATAAAACCACAAGATAAATGGGATTGTGTTTGGCAGATTCTGTTTTTTGCTGCCTCAATTGATTAATTGATACTCTAACATAGACTCCAGTCTCCACAGGCTATATTATGGTCAAACAGAACCACTGAAGTGTCTGGATCACACATGCTGCTTTTTGAAATGGTTTAATGAATAAAAAAATTGTTGAGAAGATGAAACCACTGTGTGCATTGGAATGTTATAGGACATCTCTAGCCAATTCAATTTTGTTTTTATCGATCTCTCTTGTGTTCGATCAGGGGTGGCCAACCTGAGCCTGAGAAGGAGCCAGAATTTACCAATGAACATTGCCAAAGAGCCACAGTAATACATCAGCAGCCCCGCATCAGCTCCCGCCCTGCTCCCAGCACCTCCCACCCACCAGCAGCCCCGCCAATCAGCACTTCCCCTTTTCTCCCCTTCAGCAGTTTCCTGGTGTGCAGGAGGCTCTGGGGGCTGGGGGGAGGAAGGAGGGAGGGCAGGGCAGGGCAGGGCAGGCTCAGGGGAGGTGCTGGGAAGGGGTGGAGTGGGGGCAGGGGCTGTGGCAGAGCCAGGGGTTGAGCAGTGAGCACCCCCCGGCATATTGGAAAGTTGGTGCCTGTAGCTCCAGCCCTGGAGTCGGTGCCTAGACAAGGAGCCGCATATTAACCTCTGAAGAGCCGCATGTGGCTCCGGAGTCACAGGTTGGCCACCCCTGTGTTAGATGCTTGCTGGAAGTGGGTGAGTCACAATAGCTATGATGCACATAGGGTTCAAGAACATCCAAAAGACAACTTGATGAAACACACTTGTATCAGGGTAACTTCAAACTGGCATCTGTAGATAAGTTTTAAAAGTGGACTATATCTATACAAACTGCTTACAGATCCCTGGCAGAATAACAGGGCATTCCCAGTGCTGGAGAAAGGGCTTTTCTAATTGTTTGGAGGAATTCTGGCCAATAGGTTTCTTTCCTCTGTTTATGGGCGGGCCCAGCAAGTAAGTTGAACATGCCAGAAAAGTAGTGGATTCTTTGAAAACAACCAGAGAGAGAGAGAATGAGAATGTACTGAAAAGCAAAGACTAGAAAGGGACTTGTTTGCCAGAGCTTAAGCTCCAAAGGGAATCTGGCACCAGAATTATCAGCAAGATTCTGGGCAGAAGCAAGGGTGGGGACTAGTAATTGCTTTGAGTACCAATTTGCAGTTCCATGCTTGGAGGCATCATCATTATCAAGAATCCAGGTTAATAAAGCAGGCAGCAATCACCAGGGTTTAAAAACTCCAGGACAGGACAACTCAACTCAGACACTTTGCACCTGAAACAAGGATCCAGCAGAAACCATTTAGAAAGGATTATTTCCAAGCAACTTTGGATAACTTAATTCCATCTGAATTATAAAACTGGGGGGAAAGGAAAATTCTGTTTATTTTACCTTTGATTTGTTAGAATATTTGCTGTGCAATATTAGTCCTGGTAGTTACAGAGATGGGGAGAAATATATCTAATTGGTTGCAAGCTAAGTATTTGTGTGGGCATTCAGTGTTTACTAAATCTTGGATATATTTGCAGCATCTATGTGTCTGTAAGTGTATGTGCTCCAGTTGAGTTGAGATTTATGATGGTTGATATAAATGCTCTGAGTAGGAATATTCAACAAGAAAAAATGCTTTTTATCTCATGGAAATACCCAGGACAACATCAGAGTTCTCATCCTCTTGTGACAAGTGACCCTACCTTTAGCAAGTGCTCCAGTCCTAAATAGCCTCTTAGAATCCCTTCTGCAATTTTACACAGCACTTCAAAGGGTGCAGTGGGAATTGGTGCAAAGGTTTATTGGGGTGTCTTTGGCAAAAGCCTCCTCCTCTGCAGTTCCTTATTATTAGAGTCCAAAACTCCTCACCTAAGTTCAGCCAAACTCCCATTGACTCCAGTAGGAATGCTATACACAATAAAGTTGTATGGTATTCACTGAGGAGCACACAACTGCCAGTAACTGAATAAATCCACTTTGTAGTAAATGTCTAACACAAGAGAGATCAATAAAAACAAAAATGTCTAACACAAGAGAGATCTGAATTGGCTAGAGATGTCTCATAGCATTCCAATGCACATAGTGGTTTCATTTTCGCTGTCTACCCTGAATATGTGTTGTATGTACTAGATTCATCATTTCAGGACTAGACGGGATCAGTCTGCTGGGTCATCTTCCACAACACATCGTCCCTTCTTCCCCTCAAGTAGAGGAGTTATATCTGCCTCGCCTCAGGCTTTGGTGTGATATCTCAGACCTGGTGCCAGAATCTCAAAATGTTCAGCGCTGCATCTCTGGAGAAAATAGGGTGACCAAATGTCCCGATTTTATAGGGACAGTTCCGATTTTTGGGTCTTTTTCTTATATAGGCTCCTATTATCCCCCAACGCCGTCCCGATTTTTCACATTTGCTGTCTGGTCACCCTAGGAGAAAACAACAACAAAAACAACAACCAAAAACAAAAAAAGGGAGGAAGAGGAAGATGTATCCTGCAAAGGCAGACTGCAAAAAGGACAGTTCTTGCCCTAGTCTAATCTGGAGTCACTTAAAGATAAGAAATATATTATTTTCCTGATTTAAAAAAACCAAAAGTATTTCATTTATTTCAAATTATTTTTGGTTATTTGCCAAAGAGAAAATTTGACGGTCCGGTGTTGCGTGGTAGCCAGAAAAGCTCAAGCTTTTCAATTTCCTCACTGTAGGCAAATACAGCAGGAATGTACTGCTGTTGCAGGGCTAGCCTTACTTGGTAGGTTTTATGATTTAACGTGCATGGGACCAATTCATCTCTCTCCCCACTTCTGGGTTCCTATACACCCTGTTTACATATAACATTCTCCCTCCACCAGCCACTTCCTGCCTATCTGCTCAAGGTGTGTTCACCCTGTCTCACACTTTGGACTCAGCAACCTCTAACCTAATCTAAATTGGTCTGCCTGTTTGAGGTCTATGTGCCTTTCTCGAAAGTATCAGGTTGGCTCAAATAATCCTTTTAAATGGGCTGGGAAATCAGGAGATAATGCTAAAGCACAACATTACAAGTGGGTGAGGGCAGCAAGCGAACTGAATATCTGCCACACAGCCCTCAATGGGATGATGGATGGGTATCAGTGATTTAACCCGCATGGGACCCATGCTATGCCTAGTGGGTTGAGTATGCATATGTGACAGAGAGCCACTGGAAGTACAGTGCACTATGCAGCTACATAGATCACATAGACTGCCTTAAAGCCACCTTTATTCTAGTTATGGAGTAAGAATGTCCTGTACCAAGCAGATCTGTCTGGTGTTCTGCAGGGCTAAACTGAGGATGGGGCAAAAGAGCATAGGATGCATTATGACAATGCGTTATTTTATTATGGTATAAATTCATAGTGCCATGCTGGGGTTTTTGTTTTGTTTTTTGGCTCCTTTCTTAACAGCAGGGGCCTTTCCCTAAGTCTTCTTCACTAAGTGTTACATTACATTTTCTCTAGTTTATACTGAGAAATCGTGCATTTGATGACCTCCATTGACCCCAATACCTTCTCTGTGCCCTCTTGACTTGTGTTTTTTCTTGCATGTATTTTGGATTGTTACCGAGCTAGGTTTTCCCAGGATTGTCCCTTTTTTGAGGTAACTGTCCTGTGAAATCTGTGAGGGTGCTCAATAAACACTGCCTGCTGTCCAGTTTTTTGGGCTCAGCATCATCCCAAATGTCCTGTTTTTTTGTACCTTAGAGGTGGCATCCTTATGTGTATTAGATGGCAGTGCCTCTGTGCCATGGGCCATAAACATTTATGGGACTGAACAATAACAATTATTCCTCTGCTTGAGATCCCTGTATTTAACTGCTATTAATAAGGTTCTTTGGGAAGGCAACTGCCCTGCTCTCTACCCCTGATGAGTACACTGGCCCCCAGAAGTTTTGCAGTGGATGGGTGAATAAACCAGCAATTGCTGGCTGATTGGGGTGATGAATGTCCTTCCAAAGGGAGGGTGGCAGATTGGTGGGCTTTTGGCCACTGGCAACATAAGTTCCTGCCACCCTATGCTTATTTAGATCAGACCCATACAAGGTGCCGGGCGATAGAAGTGGTGGACGCAATTTGAGTCCCAATACCTCCTCATCCTAGCACCTGGGGAGCCCGCCCCACAACTGCATAGGGCCCTATGGGGTGGCAAATACCCCTTCTGCCTTGTATATGTCTCCTCTTAACAGGCCTGGGGAGTTTGATCACTCCTCCCCCTTCCCAGACAATGTCCTGGGGGGCAATAGGATGATGTGTGACCCACCCTCCCTTCCCACTAGGCAGGACCGCCCCGGCCCTCCCCACCCCAACACACAATGGTTCCTTCCTGTTCTCTGCTGGACACACCCACCCCCGCCCCTGCCGAGCAGATGGTGTCGCCCTCCCTCTTTGCCGGTTGAGTACCCGCCTTCTCTCCCGCCCCTTTCCCAACCCCTCGCCCTCTGATTGGCTGCGGCGGGTGGAGCCCGCCGACCAATCCGCGGCGGCCGCTCGCGGCCGTGTCGCTGGGCAGAACAAAACAAAAACAAACAGGGCAGCGCAGGGGGCTGCAGAGCGAGGCAGGCAGCGGCTGTGGGGAGCGCGGGGACGGGGCAGCCCTGGGGACCGCCGCCGCCGCCTACGGTAATGGGAACCCCGTCCTCCCGCTCGCGGCTCCAGGGAGCGCCCCCTCTGGGAGGGGGGACGCGGGGTCTCTTCCTATTGGGAAGCCCCCTCAGATGGGGCGGGGTCCTCGCGCCTCTCCGGAAGCCTCCTCAGGCGGGGAAATTCGGGATCCTTCCCCGGAAGTCTCTGAGGCGAGGGGCGGGGGCGTGTTCTGGGCTCCACGCCCCTCCTGGCCGGGTGGGCGTGCGGGGTCCTTCCCCGCTTTCCTCAGACTTGTTCACAGACCCTCCCCCCCCGCTTCGGCTCAGGACACCCCCCCCAGGCGGGAGGGGGGGGCTTGCTCCCCCCCGCAGGGAGAGGGTGGGGGGGTCTTCACGCCCGCTCCCCGCTCTGTCCCCCGGGAGGGAGAGATAGTGGGGGGTCCCCCCAGCAAGGAGGGGGTAGTGGGGCGTCTTCATGTCCCCTCCTTGCTCTGTCCCCCAGCAGGGGCGATGACGGTGGTGAGGGGGCACCTCCGCTACCCTGTTTATTCCAGGGTTCTACCCCCCCCCCAAAAACACCTCCTAAGAAGCAGTGCCCTGAATGGAGCCAGTGGTCTTCATCGTAAAGATACAGTCGTTGGCATCTGTGGGGAAGGGGTCATCCCCGAGCCCCTCTGCCCAGTCTGGCTGGGCGAGGATGTGGTGTCAGGCATGCTGCCCCCCAAAACAGCACTAGGATTGAATTGGTTACTGGGGAGGAGGGAGCCTGGTTTAGCTCTTTAGGGTGTTGATAACTTGGCAAGGATCTATATTTTGAGCCTGCCACGCTGTAAAGTCACTTTCTTTTCTTGTAAAGGCTGAGCTGGCTGCGGCACCCTTAAAAACTAAACTAATTAGCCACATCTGTATGAAAACCACTTCCCTTGTTATTCCTGGTACTTTAAAATGTGTGCTTTAAGACTTGTGTTGGAGGTGGATTGGTGTATGTTTAACTGTACC
Organism: Natator depressus; assembly: GCF_965152275.1. Lineage (NCBI taxonomy): Eukaryota > Metazoa > Chordata > Testudines > Cheloniidae > Natator > Natator depressus. Next base: position 114,657,557 of record NC_134240.1, on the reverse strand, counting down.
TGTGAGGTCTTTTTTGAATAAGTAATATTTTAGGCTGTTTATACACCCTTTCCTATACAACTAGCACCTAGTGTTTATATAGAGTATTCTGTGCTATAAAAGTGTATGTATGTGTAAATATCAGATGGAAACTGATCTTCTTACAGTACAGCAATGAGCACATGGCCACAAAATTTTTTTGCTATAACACTATGTTTTCACAAGTCCACAACCTTGAAATGTTCACATTTCAGGTTGGAGGTTTTCATGCTTGGTCTCTGCTCAAAGGGAGGAAAATATGTTGTGAAGTTTAAGCAACATTTCTTTGGTTGTTTTTAAATGTGACTGCAGCAAAATGGCTGAAGTTTAAAAACACGGTCTAGCATTAATTATCAGTACCTTTTGCTTGATGTTGGGGAAGGGGGAAATACAGTTTTAGAAGTAAAAAGAAAAGGAGTACTTGTGGCACCCTAGAGACTAACCAATTTATTTGAGCATAAGCTTTCGTGAGCTACAGCTTACTTCATCCGATGAAGTAAGCTGTAGCTCATGAAAGCTTATGCTCAAATAAATTGGTTAGTCTCTAGGGTGCCACAAGTACTCCTTTTCTTTTTGCGAATACAGACTAACACGGCTGTTACTCTGAAACCTAGTTTTAGAAGTGATTGCCATATCAAGCATACTCAAAAATGATTTTCAATCTAGAGATTTTTAGAGTTTTCTGAAGCCTTTTTCCTTATCTAACCTCACTGTAAATTCTTCGCCAGGGACACATTGGTGTACATTTGGTTATGTTAACCTATTAGTGGGACTGCTTGGATGCAGGTGATCATGAGTTATGTACCCGACTGATGAGTGCGGTTTAAGTACCTACACAAATAGAAGTGTCTTATTGAAATATTCACAACTGAATGATCCAGAAAAGCTCCTTGTCCATCAGAGACCAAAGAAAATAACAGACTTGAGAAAAAACCAAGACACCACCTCCCTCCAAAACAAAGCCCCCCAGGATCTGATGGTTTTTAGAGTCTTTGCAGCACTCTGCAATGTTCTTCAAATTCTTAAGTTCGAAACTTTTTTTTTTTAATTTAAGTCCCCCTGTTGTCTTGTTTACCTGTAGATTGCGAGCTCTCTGTGGCAGAGACTGTTTTTTTTTTTTTTTTCATAGAGTCAAGGCACAATGAATACTTGGTCCTTGGGGAAGTTCATTGGTGCTATCATAATATTAATAATAATAATAATAAAAAAAACTAGCCAGTATGTTAGTGGACCCAAGGATTGGGCTTGTAAAACCTCCTTGGAAAGGCAACTGACACAATTGTCTATCTGGCCTGAGGAAGGGACACAGAATAAGCCAGTTTGACTTCAGATACGTCAATCAGGAACGACCCTGGCAGTGAGCAAATTTGTGCCATTTGGATCCAAGGTCCACGATTGTAGTACCTAAATCTTCTTTGGGTGCTGAGGCCTCATCTCTTCCATTGTTGGAATGTTACTCTTGCTGAGGATGATTTGGGCTTTTAAGGAACTTATCTTTGTTGATATTGGAAGTTACCCATATAACACGAAACAAGGTACCGAGCAGGAATTTGCTGATGTATTGGTGTTGGATACTCCTCTGTTCTGCTGGAACAAGCCAATGTAGGTACTTTCTCAGTGCATGACTCTTTCTTGGCTCTAAGGAAGTCAGTACCACAGTAAGAAGCTTTAAGGCTGTCTTCAGCAGTCTCCTAAGCCTTGAGCAAATCTCCATTTTGAGAATGTTTTGGGGCTGCCCTCAAACATAAATTAAAATGTTGGAATTTTAGAGTTTACTCTGTGGGGCTAAGGTGGCATCAGTCTCAGGAGTATGAATACTCAGAAGTAAACCTCTTGAACCACATAGTAGTTTTGAGTAATCTGTCATTAACTTATATAATGTTGATATGCATTACTTTGTTCATATTAACAACTCTGCACTACAGATCTTGTCTCTAAAGGCTCCATGAACCTATGGTGTGTCCGTGAGTGTAACAATTTAAAATTCAATCTGTTTTGTTTTCTTAAGTGTGTTTAGAGTAATTAAAGTGACACTGGAAAAATAGCCTCTTGCTGTTGGCTCTATCTTTGTCTTTAATAGACATATCTGCTTAGTCTACTGATCAAAACCAAGTATCACTGCTATGGAACAGAGAGCTGTGGAAGTTGGGACCTGGATTTTATTTCACATCAATAAAATTACTTATTTTTATCCTAGAGTAGTTTTTGTTATTGGGAATTACACAAAAGGAGGGGTGGGGGGGAGAAACAAGCTTTAACTATCTGAGTTTGAATGCCAATAATACTAAAAATATTTAAGTTTTTGTTAAACACATCAACAGTCAATGAAGGTATACATTCTTCTTCAATTACTGTGGCTTACCCAGATGTATGATCCATGTGGTTCCCTTCTGTCACCCCCAAAAAATCAATTTTGTGGCTGTAACCTCACTAAAAAAGAAAGTAAGTATCTGCTTGCATGGTAGAGGGAAGTGGTAAAACAAGTAAGTTATTTTTATCATTGATCAGTGGGGGCTGGTAACTTTCCAAAGCATGTTTGCACAACTTGCATGTAAAAGTGCAAATACAGAGTCAGCTCAGAGGGGGTATTTCAATTAAGTAATTGGACTAAGATATGAAAGATGTGGGTTCAGTTTCCAGCTCTGCCACAGACTTCTATGGCAAGTAATTTAATCTCTCTCTGTCTCAATTCTCCATCTGTAAAATAGAGAAAATAATACTAACTTTTACCATGTGTTTGTCTTGTATATTCTTCTGAGGCAGTGTAGTCTAGTTCAGTGGTTCTTGATCTTTATTCATTTGCAGGCCCCTAAAAATTTTCAAATGGAGGTGCAGACCCTTTTGGAAATCTTAAGCATAGTCTGTGGACCCCCAAGGATACGCAGAGAACAGGTTGAGAACCACTGGTCTAGTTGGTAGAACTCTGGACTGGGATTCAGGAGATATAGGTTCTGCTAGTGGTCTGCTGGGTGACTATGGGCAAGTCACTTCATCTCTGTGCCTCAGTCACCCACTCTGTAAAATGAAGATAATGATACTGACCTCCTTTGCAAAGCCCTTTGAGATTTGCTTAAAACAAAAAATTAACACCAAATTTGAGTGTATATATCTACAGGATATATACTTAAGCTTTGGATTTGCTGTGAGGCACAACAGCTCTTATCTTGTGAATATGTGTGTGTAACTTGGAAAAATTTTTATACATGACAAATTATTCTTCACTATATGAAGCTTTAGAAAATTGGTTTAAGCAAAATAGGAGCACATCATCTTGTGTCTAGACTTGCCTGTATTTATGACACGATGATACCAATATGCTCTTTGTACAGATTTTCAGATTTTATACTGTAGTAGATGAATAATAAGGGGTTTTAGTTAGGAAATGTGAGGTAGTCGTAAAACTGATGTTGAATACTAGCATTACCAAGTTTAAGCAAGCCCCTTTAATCATACTGATTTAAAAAACAACCTAATTTAGAGGGGTAGTGAAGGTAGCTATTAAAAATAGAAATATATAACAAATGGAAGAAAGGGAGAAGTTGATAGCAATTGGACTGGAATTGTAGAAAATTCATAGGAGCTGCAAAGGGACACAAGGAAAAATCTATGGCTAGCAGTGTTAAGCACAATAATTATAGAGAGTATTTAGATTTTATTAAGAACAAAAAGAATCCTGACAATTTTATTGGTCCTTTACTAGGTGGAAATGCTATAATTAGCAATAATAATGCAGAAAAGGCAGAAGTGTTCAATAAATATGTATTCTGTATTTGGGGAGAAAACAGATGATGCAGTCTCATCATATGGTGATGATAACTCTTTCCATTCTGCTAGTATCTCTGGACGATATTAAACAGACGCTACTAAAGTTAGACATTTTCAAATCAGCAGGTCCAAATAAAATAACTTGCATCCCAGAGTTTTAATAGCTGGCTGAGGAGCTTGCTGGACCATTAATGTAGATTTTTTCATCAAAAACAACGAGGAGCCCTTGCGGCACCTTGAAGACTAACAAATGTATTTGGGCATAAGCTTTCGTGGGCTAGAACCCACTTCATCAGATGCATGGAGTGGAAAATACAGGCGCAGGTATAAATACATGAAAGGATGGGAGTTGCTTTACCAAGTGTGAGGTCGGTCTAATGAGACCATTCACTTAACAGCAGAATACCAAGGGTGGGAAAAACAACTTTTGAAGTGGTAATGAGAGTGACCCATTTCAGACAGTTGACAAGAAGGTGTGAGTAACAATAGGGGGAAACTAGTAATTAGTAAATTTTCAATAATTCTTGGAGCACTGGGGAGTTCCAGAAGACTCTAAGAAAGCTAATGTGCTAGTTTTTAAAAATAGTAAACAGATAACCCTGGTAACTTACTAGTCTGTCAGCTGACATCAATCTCGGGCAAGATACAGAGCAGTTGATAGGGGATTCAATTAATCAAGAATTGAAGGAGGGTAATGGAAACCAACATGGGTTTATGGAAGATAGTTTGACAGGATTTAAGTGGATATCATCTTTTTAATGAGATTACAAGTTTGATTAAAGATAATAGTGTTGACATATTTAGATTTCTATAAGGTGTTTGATTTGGTGCCATGTGACATTTTGATTAAAAAAACTAGAACAATATAAAATTAACATGGCACACCTTAACTGGATTAAAAAAATGTCTGATAGGTCTCAATGTAATTGTAAATGGGGGATCATCATTGAGCAGGTGTTTCCAGTGGGGCCCTGCTGGCATCAGTTTTTGGCCCAATGCTATTTAACGTATCAGTGACCTGGAAGAAAACAAAATCATCACTGATAAAGTTTGCAGCTGTCTGCAAAACTTGGGGAGCATTAAATAATGAAGAGGACAGGTCACTGATTCTGATTGATCTGGATTTCTTGCTAACCTTGGTGCGAGCAAACAATATGCAATTTAATACTGCTGAATGTATACATCTAGGAACAAAGAATGCAGGTCATATTTACAGGATGGTGGACTCTATCCTGGGAAGTAGTGATTGTAAAAAAGATATGGTGGATAATTACCCGAAAGTAAGCTCCCAGTGTGACTCAGTCGCCAAAAGAGCTAATGTGATCCTGGGATACATAAACAGGGGACTTAAGAGGTTATTTTACCTCTATACTTGACACTGATGTGACCGTTACTGGCCAGGGATGGTGCCCACAATTGAGAGGGATGTTGATAAACTGGAGAGGCTGCAGAGAAGAACCAAAAGAATGACTAAAGGATTAGAAAATATGCCTTATAGTGATAGATAGGAGCTCAATCTGTTTAGTTTAACGAAGAGGAAATTAATGGGTGACTTGATTAGTCTGTAAGTACCTGTGTGGGGAACAAATATTTGATGATGCATTCTTCAATATAACAGAAAAAAGTGTAACACAATCCAGAGGTTGGAAATGTAAGTTAAGGAATTTAGGCCAGGACTACACTTTAGACCAATATCAGTATAATGGTTGTTGCTCAGGGGTGTGGAAAAATCCACTCCGCTGAGCAATGTAATTATATCAACATAACCCCCTGTCTAGACAGCGCTATGTCGATGGGACGGCTTCTCCTGTCAACATAGCTAACGCCTCTCGGGGAGGTGGATTAACTGTGCCTACATTCGCTTCTGTAGTGCTGTAAGTGGAGACAAGTCTTCAGACTGGAAATAAGGTTTAAATATTCAGCAGTGAGGGTAATTAACCACTGGAGTAGTTTACCAAGAGTCCTGGTGGATTTCCATCACTGGTAATTTTTAAATGAAGACTGCAGTTTTTACTAAAACATACTGTTCTAGGAATGGTTTTGGAGAAGTTCTGTGGCCTGTGTTTTACAGGAAGTCAGATTCGATGGTCACAGTGGTCCCTTCTGGCCTTGAAACCTAAGAATTAAAGTTAATATTTAGTCTGGAGGTGTACATTTTATCCATCTCTAGACTGACAGTGCAGTCTCTCGATTAGTGTGAACGTGTGGGCTGTAAAGCTGAGGTGTGCTGGCACCCATGTCATAAGTGTTTGTAGTCTAAGATGGGGTTCTGAACCTGAGGGTCATGACCCCCCAAGGAATATTACAGACAGATGTCCTTTCAAATTTTCTAAATTTGATGGTCTCAAGTAGATTTGTGGGAGGTCCTGAACGGGGGGAGAAAAGTCCTCCTCGCTGGTAGTTGCTATTATAATAAATGTTAAAATTACTTTTCCTAGCTCTAGTGTTCTGTAAGTCTCTTTATTACTATATAATTGTATTTTCCTTTTGTTTTAAAGGAGAAACACATCTGTAATGGAATATTTGACTCGGAAGAAGAAAATTAACCTTTTAAGATAGACGATCTTGATTCCCCTTCCTGAGTGAGCAGTACAAGAGAACACTTTTAGCATAATAAGAGTACTTCATAACTGGATGGTTGAGGTAATGCTGAAAGAAAGCTATTTTAAATGAAGTATTGGATGGCAAGGGGGAGAGGACACTGCCTTACTCAAGGTTAATTGTTTGAAATTGGGGTGTGATGTGAGAAAATTGGATTATACCCAGAAATTACTGTAAAAAGGCAAGTTTTATACCTTTAACCACTGGTTATTCATCACTGTAGTCAATAAGTCTGTACTAGGCAAGTGAACTAGAGGAGAAAAGTGGGGAGGGTTGATGTCACCTAGTCGCCACTGAATAATAAAGTGTTTGCAGGACTGCAACAGGTGGGAAGGGAAGAGAAGAGCCACTGAAATCTCATGGGAGAACTACACATACCAGTAACATTCACAATACTACAAAGTGATTCATGAAAACTTTGCAGGTAAAAGTTTGTGATAAATGATATAGCCAGTATGTCTTTGTGTACTGCCTATCTGATTCACTTGCATATTGTAGTCTTATTGGCTGAAATCTTCGTTAAGAAAAGGGGAGATGGGTGATGCCATCTCTTTCAAAATCTCATTATTCATAGAAATGAATGGGAAGGGAGGAGAGGAAAATAACAGTAATCTCTTTAGAAAGAGAGAATTCATTCACCTTGGCCCGCAGCTAACAGAGTACACGTACACAGGAGAAGGAGAGAGCAGAGTATTCATGAGAGAATACAGAGGTGAGAGCTTCTCAGGTGTGTGTACTTGTGTAGAATAAATTTATATGGCCTACAGATCTATGTTTGGGTGTAGGGCAGGCAATGAATTAGGATGCATGGTAAAGGCTTGTTTAGACTAGAAAGTTGTTATGCTTTAACTATAGTGGTATAGTTGAAGCAGTACATACATGCATCCACAGTAGGAGAGTTGGTGTCAAAGGATGCTTTAAACCCATATAGATAGTCATGTGTGGGAAGGGGAATAACTATACTGGTATGAGTCACCTTTTCATCAGTGTAACTGTGCCTGCACTAGGGTTTTTACCCGTACACCAACCTCATAGGTCAGTCAGGGGTTGGGGGTTTTTTTTGGGGTGGCGGGGGGATTGTTTTTGTTCTTGTTTTTGTTTTGTTTTTTTTTTTGTTTGTTTTTTTTAACCAACGTATATTGGTAAAACTTAAGTGTAGACTTGACCTTAGTTTTGGTGTTACAGTTCTGCACTTTATCTGTGCTGTTTATAAATAGTGCTCTCTCTGTTACATTTTCATCATCCCATGAATATTTTTACTAGTACCAGTAAGTTAATGCTAATTAAAAAATAAATATCAGTCTTAATACTTGAATTTGAGTGAAAATGAATGTTGACTAGGTGAAAGACTCCTAATATTCTAATTCAGTTAGACTTAAGTCCACTGGAAAAATCAAATATATTTCTGTATTCAGTGTAATTGCATTTACTGTTTTTTTTTTTCCTTTTTTCTTTTTTCTTTTTCTTTTTTCTTTTGTTAGGCCTGAAAGGAAAGCATTAAGATTTCTGTTTACAGTCAGTTCAGTTGAAGTGCAATTAAACAACTATGGAAGTAGAAAATGAGCAGATATATAATGTTAACCCAACAGGTATATAACTTCAGTTTTTGTATTGAAACTACTGTTTAATTGACACTGGAATTCCTTTTATTTGTAAATTGCATCATGGTGGCTTTTTTTAATAAACATATTTCTTTAAAGATCTTCATGACAAACTTGGAGAAATCTATTTAGAAACACTTCTAACTATATTGCATTTTCTGCCTGATGTATTTCGTTTAAAGTTGGAATAATTGCGTGCAAATAAAATGACTGTTCCTTAGGATTTCCTCTTTTCCTCCTGTTTGTTTTTTGTTTGCAACATCCCAAGTGGTTGCTTAACTAGAATAGTAGATGATAGGGACTTTGAAGTCATAATAATCTGATGTTTATAATTACTGTCACAGCAACTAGTTGTGATGTCACAAACACAGGAATGACTTCAGGTCAAGATTAAACAAGAGCAGATAAACTCCTTTGAAGCAGAAATTTTTTGCTCTCACGTAACTGTCCCTAGGATTAAAAGCAGACGAAACATAATAGGAACATAGCATAAGAATGGCCGTACTGGGTCAGACCAGTAGTCCATCTAGTCCAGTATCCTGTCTTCTGACAGTGGCCAGTGCCAGATGCTACAGAGGGAATTAACAGAACACAGCAAGTTATTGAGTAATCCATCCCCTGTCATCCAGTCCTGGCTTCTGGCATTCAGAGATTTAGGGACATCTAGAGCATGAGGTTGTGTTCCTGATCATATTGGTTTATAAGTACTGGTGGGCCTGTCTTTTGTGAACCCAATTATACTTTTGGCCTTCACAACATATCCTGGCAATGAGTTCCATAGGTTGACTGTGTGGTGTGAAGAAGTACTTCCTTTTTGTTTGTTAAAAATCTGCTGTTTATTAATTTCTCTGGGTGAGCACTGGGTCTTGTGTTATGTGAAGGGGTAACTAACACTTCCACCACACCATTCATGATATTATAATCTTCTGTCATATATCCCCTCAGTCATCTCTTTCCCAAGCTGAACAGTCTCAGTCTTTTTAATTTCTCCTCATATTATTCCTGAGGGAATTCTGCACCAAAAAATTAAATTCTGCACACAATATTTTAAAATTCTGCATATTTTCTTTGTCAAAGAGACACAATATAATTGCGCTAACTTCAGTTATTTCGGTAATTTATTTCAAAATACATGTCTGTAAGTATGTCTGTAACAATATAGACAACAAAAAAGATTCAGGAAATGTTTTTTGACAAATAGATTCCTTACTAGTCATATTAGTAAAGAAATTTGAGTCAGGCACATGTGCCTCTGTCCCCATGTGGCCTTGCACCCCCCTCCCATTCAGTCCCCTGGCTCAGTGCTGTCACCCCATTAGCTCCTGTGTCCCCACCTCAGTCTGTCCCCCCATTAGCCCTCCTGAATGCCATTGCATGACTCCCCCCCCCCACCCCCCCCAGAAGCCCTTTGTGCCCTGCTCTGTCTGTCCCTCCCCCGTGTCCTGTGCCACCTCCACCTGACCTCTGCCTCCTCCCTCTCTGTGGCTGGCTACCTTGGCTTGTGAGCTGGCTTCCCTCTTGTGGTGCCACAGCAGCCCCTGGTGTGCGAAAGATGTAATTGCAGCGACTCTCTCTGGCAAAATGTATTTTCTGCGGGGGTTGGGGGAGGGAAGGGAATCTGCAGGGGACATGAATTCTGCATGTGTACAGTGGCGCAGAATTCCCCCAAGAGTATCATATGGAAGCAGTTCCATACCTCTAATTGTTGCCCTTCTCTGCACCCTTTCCATTTCTAATATATCTTTATTTGAGATGGGGCTACCAGAACTGTTCTCAGTATTCAAGGTGTGGGCATACCATGGATTTATATTGTGGCAACAGTATTTTTTTGTCATATTATCTATCCCTTCCCTAATAGTTCCTAGCATTCTATTAGCTTTTTTGACTGCCACTGAGCAGATGTCTTCAGAGAATTATACACGATCATTCCAAGATCTTTGAGTGGTAACAGCAGATTTAGATTCTATCACTTTGTATGTATAGTTGGGAGTATGTTTTCCAATGTGCGGCACTTTGCATTATCAACATTGAATTTCATCTGCCATTTTGTTGCCTGGTGACCTAGTTTTGTGAGATTCTTTGGTAACTCTTAGCTAAGCCCAAAGCTGACTGCGATCTTGAGTAATTTTGTACCATCTGCAAACTTTGCCACCTAACTGTTCTCCCCGTTTTCCACATAACTTATGAATACAATGAACAGCACTGATCCCAGTACAAATCCTCAGGAGACCTTGCTATTTACGCCTTTCCACTGTGAAAATGACAATTTATTCCTACCCTTTGTTTCCTATCTTTTAAACAGTTACTGATCCACGAGAGGAACTTCCCTCTTATCCCATGACTGCTTACTTTGCTTAAGAGCCATTGGTGAGGGACTTTGTCAAAGGCTTTCTGAAAGTCCAAGTGCACTATATCCACTGGATCACTCTTGTCCTCTACATGCTTGTTGACCCTCTCAAAGAATTCTCTTAGACTGGAGAGGCATGATTTCCTTTTACAAAAGCCTTTGTATTGCTAAACTCATCCTGATCATAAAGTTAATAGAAGATGAACTGGTTGTACTTGCTCAGTAAGTACAATGAGTCTCAGGCTTTCTTTATACTAGAAAACTGGACTGACTTAACTAAATTAATGGCGATAAACCCAATGTAGGTGCACTGTAAGCAGATTAATTTTTGCTTAAATTGCTTTAGATGATCAGTTTTAAGATAAATGTATAATAAGCAAAGATTAAAGGTTTTAATTGTGTCTACATTAGTGGTTGTATCAGTTTAACTAGATCCATTTCGCTAAACTGGTTCACTTCTTCATTATGGGTAAAGACTTACTGATGTAGAATGCTTTTTATTGCAGTGAAACTTCAAAAGGAAATCTTTTTTTCTATTTGTACTTAAACTATTTATTTAAATTTTAAACACTTTTTAGAGAAGGAGGACTTGTGGCACCTTAGAGACTAATAAATTTATTTGAGCATAAGCTTTCGTGAGCTACAGATCACTTCATGAAAGCTTATGCTCAAATAAATTTGTTAGTCTCTAAGGTGCCACAAGTCCTCCTTTTCCTTTTGCGGATACAGACGGCTGCTACTCTGAAACTTTTTAGAGAGAAACTTCTTCTAGTTACTCTTCTCAAACTGCACTTAATGCATTTACCCAGCTGTGTAGTGGATGGACTATAGAGCTTAAAACATACCGGTAATTGTGTATGGCCCAGTGCCAAAACTAATGCTTAATTGTTTAACATATTCTTAGTCTAATGAAGTGACTAATTCGCACTGTGGTCTAGTTGCTTACAGAATTATAAAGGTAAGCTGTTTGTGCACGAAAGGGAAAAAGTATCTTCTCAATAGCCTTTGTTCAAATTTCTTTTTTTTTAAATAGTCACGTTAGGGTTAATCGTAAGTATGTAATGTTTCAGCATTGTAGCAATGTGTTGGCCCTTCCCGGTTGAGGAGTACTTCTGGGAAGATTTCCACATTACTGATCTAGAGACTGAGACCAGAATTGAATGACCAGGGTTGTCTGTAGCTTCATTCTTGTCACGCTGCCTGGTACACAACTAAGAGTGCCAATCTCAGGTCATATTGCCAAAATACAGGGCATGTACTGCAGACTGGTGGTATATTCTATCACCAAGCCATTAACCAATGTGTGCTTTCAGAGTACTGTATTAGTTGTTATGAAGCCAGAGACAATCCCCTTCAGGCATTCTAACCCCTCCTGCACCACCCAGACTTCTGTGATAAATGACCATTAAAACCAGAAATCACATATATTGGGTTCTTCCAACTCCAAGGAGCCAGACACACACACACCCCAGATCAACATGTACTTACAGGATCTCACCAAATACCACACTGCAGCCAATCTTTAGTAACCTAACTAAAGATTTAGTAATAAAAAAGAAGGTATTAAATGGTTAACGTGAATCATATACATTACAGCTGATTTCAGAATTTGTAGATCAGGATAATAGGGGTGATGTTAAATCTGCCAGTTTGTAGAAAGTTTCTCTGGTGCCTCTCAAATATTGGGGTCCTCAGTCCATTGTTCAAAACTTTTTTTGTTAGAAATCACAGTCCAGAGATGTAGAACAGGAAAGAGACAAAGAAATGTCACACTCTCCAATTTATATCCCTCAGTCCATGTGCATGGAAAGTTACTGTCTCAGACATGGAGTCCAGGATCATATGTTCTATGTGCCTTGCTGAGTCATGAGGCATTCATTGTCTACATGCTCTGAGGCATCCTCAGGAAGAGTTGATTCTCTTTAATGGCCTATCAACCATAACTGGCTGGCTTTGATGTAAATCTGTCTTGGGCATGTTACCCAGGAACACATGTTTGAGATACAAACACATAGCAAAGATTCATAACTTCATACGCAGTGATAATACATGAATATAAACAGGATAACATTGTTCAACAGATCACAACTTTTCCAGTGATATCTAACAAGGCATACTTTGCTCAAGATTTATTGCCATTGTATAATGGTGGTTGCCGCAATAATAGAGGGTCACCTTTTTTTTTTTATATAGTCACAACTCTCTCTTCAGTAGTAAGGGCAAAGCTGGCTCAGGGTAATTCTCAGCCAGTCTCTTCCTGAGAAGCAAGAGAGCAGGGATCGCTAGGAAGAGTAGTTTTTTGGTGGCTGAGTTGTAAACCTGGGCTGGGGAAGGGCATTGTGGGAGATAAGAGGGTAAGTAAACCCAGGTGTAAGCATTGTGTCCAGGAGTGTTTGCAAAACCAGCCCAATAAAGTTTAGTGAAACACTTTCTATTTTTATGCCGTCGCACCTAGGAAAAGATTCCAGTTTTTTAAAAAAGTTGTTTTACTGCTTATCAACCAATAAGCCAGTTTTTAATTGGTGGCATGCTGAGAAACTTCCAAGTTTTTACTTTTGCACTTTATTATCTCTTATTTCTATTGCAGCCAGTGGTACTCTGTGAATTTTACTTAAGGAAAATGGATGTTTTACTGAGTTCGAGGGACATTACAAACCAAAGTAGCTCCATGCTTGTTTACAGAACCTCTTTACTTGGTTTATCTATTTGTAAATTGTTCATTCAGTTGCTCTTCACCCACCCGCATACATGTTCTTTGGCATATAGCCTAGGCAGAGGAGCAAGGGAGAGCTTTATTTCCCATTATGCCACTGCACCGGCAATGGAAAAGCAACAAATTTGCCTTAAATAAAAGTAATTAGAATGTGGTCAGGTACTTTGGTTCAGCAACCTTACATCTAATGTTTCTTTTATAGTACAGGTTTCCATTTTAAACATGTAATTTTTTAAAATCATGATGAATATTTTGTATATGCTTAAAGCAGTAACTAGATTTTTCTTCGTGTCTTTTCTCTTTTGAGAACTTGATCATCTAAGTGACACTCCATTTTCTGGTGAGGAAGAAAATGGTGGAAGTGAGGAAATAAAGACAGAAATCAATGGAAATTGGATAGCTGCATCTTCCATTAATGAAGCTAAAATTAATGCTAGAGCAAAGAGGCGGTTAAGGAAAAATTCTTCTCGTGATTCTGGGAGAGGAGACTCTGTTAGTGATAATGGAGAGGCACTGAAAAGTGGAGTCACTGCACCAACTAGTCCAAAGGGAAAATTTCTGGACAGACGATCCCGGTCTGGAAAAGGAAGGGGACTACCAAAGAAAGGTTGGTGTAGCCTACTAAGAAGGGTCTCTGCTTATGGGCTCTTGTCTAAAGGCATGTTTTTCCATTAGGATTCTCTTCTCCCGAAACAACATTTTCTGTCTATCCTCCCATTCGGTAGTTCTTCTTTTTTTAATGGTTGTATGGGGATGGCCACAGCAGATAGCGATCTTCAATAATGGATATGGTGTGCATGCACACATGCATTATTCATTATACAAAGCACAATCAACTTCTTTAGGATACTACATTGTACTGTACATTATGATACAACAATCTACAGATCTTGAGGCTTACGATGGAATTTATATCAGGGATACTCCCTTTAATAACTTAAAGCACAATTATTTCAACCTTCAGCACTCTTCATGCTGCCTCATGTTGCTTACAGTTTCCTGACTCAAGTGGTGCAAAGCCCAAATGGCTGGGAGTGGAAAGATATTCTGCAAATACTTCTGCATATTCTGGAAAATCTGAGACTTACACACATGTGCCTGAATGAGGCATGATAGTATGGAGATACTTTGAGCTCAACCCAGCATTTACCATAAGCTGGCTGTCTTTTTTCACTTTTGCATGTTTTGCCAGGTGGTGCAGGTGGCAAAGGTGTTTGGGGTACACCAGGGCAAGTATATGACGTGGAGGAAGTGGATATTAAAGATCCCAACTACGATGATGACCAGGTGAGCAAATGTTTTATTATATACAGTGCAAGTTTGAGATGGAAATAGCCTTTTTATTCACTGTAATTGATGTGACATTTGTAAAGGCTTGATCCTAAAGATGTTAAACACTCTGACCCTGATAAAGTGGTAATGCGCTTTAACTTTTTAAGCGCATGAGTAGGCCCATTCACTCGCAAAGAGGTTGGAGTAGCCTGCTAAGGTGGTCTTGATTTGTCTAGTGGGACTACTCATGCTTAAATTAAACATTTTGCTTAAAGTGCTTTGCTGGATCAGGGCCATGGTACTTAGCACCTTGCAGGATTAGGCTCTAATTCTGTATTTAAATTTAAAAATTCAAGAAAAAATGTTTGTTTCTCAGTCGTCTAAGAAAAAACTACCAAACTAAGATACATTTTAATTACAATTTAATCTTTTTATAAAAACGCCTACATTCTTGTATTGGTTTTGTGAATGCTAGTTTTGTAGTAAACCATCAGGGTCTCTTACTACAATAATTTGCAATGTTAAGTTGGTATCAACAGAAGTGAAAACAAATTCCATTTTCAGTATTTCATTACTGCTAGTGTTGGTACTGATTTTTTAGGCGCCTATTGCATGTGGAGAAAAAGAGTAGTAGACAAATCAGGTTCTTGGCATGTACTTTATGCTAAAGACACAGAGGTATAACTGCAAGTATGCGTGGTAACTTTTTCTCTTCTTTGTTTTAAATTATTAGACATGAACACTAAATACTTCAGGTCTCTGAAGGAGTTCAAAGCCAGTACAGCTTTGTTTTTAACTTTCTGCAGTCGCTCATTGTACAGACTCTGTGCAGTTGGTGGGGGGGGAAAACTGGTTATATGTTCCTTATCTTCAGTATTTGGGTATGAACCAAGATAAAATCAATTTCAAGGTGGAACACTGTGGCTTTTTAATACCGTGATGCACATCAAATCTAGGAAATCAGCTTGATGCTGTGCTTTGAAGGTAAAATATAGATCTAATGGCTGAAGTCAAAAGGTTCTTTAACAGTGGTGTTGGCACCACTGCCCACACTGTGTCAAAGCTTAAGGGGGTGTATCTTGACAGCTAAATAGAGAGATGCATAAAGTAGTCACTTGTATTTTGGCCCTCTCAAATAGTGTATAGTAGCTTGTTGAGGGCTGAGAATAGATAGTCTGAATCTAAGGCTACAGCCAATATTTAAAGAGCCTAGGACAGAGGTCCCCAAACTCTGAGGTGCATCCCCTAGGGGGGGTGCTGAGGAATGTTCGGGGGGGCATGGCGGGGCCTGGGCCAGCCCCCCACGGTGGGTGGGGCGGGAGGCACCACCTAGCCCTACTCCAACTGTGGCTCTGTTCCTGGCCCTAGCCCTGCCCCCAGCTGTGGCCCCAGCCTTGCCTCCTTGCTCCTGTCTGTGCCCACCCCCGGGGGCCGGGGGTGGGGGTGGGGATGCAGACAGGGGTAAGCAGGGGGCATGACTGTGTGAAAAGTTTGGGGACGTTTGGGGCTTAGGATAAGTGTGTCAATGTCCACCCTCAAGTGTGGCTTTCCCTTTCAGTGCTTACAGTTGAGTGGATCACAGGGAGTTATAGACCCAGTTAAAAAAAACAAACTCCCAAAATTTAAAAATCAAGCTGAACTGCTATGTTCAGACCATATTTAAGTACTGATTTCCTATTTAGCTTCCCCATTAGGCAGCACCATGTTACACCTTTTGTCCAAGCTGTACTCTTCCCTGTGATGGCTCTCTTGTACATGGAGGCTGCAGTTCCCCTCTGAACTACAACTTAATACCATATGCAGTGTGCAGCACAGACTCTGTCATGGTGGTCCAGGACAGTAATATATCTATTTCTGTCCCCCCCAACCCGACATAATCTGTTACCAAATTGTCCTTCCACCCCATTCCTTCCACACTTAGACATCCCTGTCTACCTGCTTACCTCTGAATATTAGCAGGTCAGTCCAGGAGGAGTGGGGAAGTGAGGGATATGGAGCAAGATTGGCTGTGCTGGAGTTCTGGTTCTTAGGCTTATTGCCCTGCAAGGTCAGGCTTCCCAGTGGCCAATTGCTGCATGAACTCTTCCCCCTTGTGAGTGCCTCTAACTGACTTTACCAAACACCCCGAAAATTAAATGCCCAGTCCTTTCCCCCCTTCACACTTTTTACACGTTATTGGCTGTCGGCTGTGTAGCTGTTATGAAAAACAGGCTGCTTCTTGATTGGGGAGGGGAGAGTAGCTTGTGGGGAAAGATACAAGGTGTCTGGTTAAGCTTTTGCCTTCCTGCAGGGCTGGATATGAGTTTGGCTCCTTCCCTTCCATATATAGTACATGAAAACTTTGTTTCTAACAGTATGGTGCCAGAAGAATCCTAGGTGCTTACAATGTTGGAAGTTACAATGTTACTTACTTGTAAATACAGCTTTTATATTTTAGGGAAATGTAATCTTTGTTCCAGAACTGATCAGTTTCCACAAACTGATTACAAAGGCATGATGCAGTCATTGCTGATAGAAATCTTGGCTGCCAGTACCAAAGAGTTAATGATTTAAAAAGCATTTAAGCTCTGCAATAAAGAGAGCAAGGGAGATGCTGTTGCTGTTTAGATTCAGTATCTGATTTTTATTTATTTATTTATTTTTAAACAGGAGAATTGTGTCTATGAAACTGTAGTTCCACCTTTGGATGAAAGAGCATTTGATAAAACTTTAACACCAGTGTTACAGGAATACTTTGAACATGGAGATACTAATGAAGTTGCGGTATGTCTGATAAGTTGTATTTTTAAAAATATCACACTTGACATGGGAAGTCACAGCCAGTTACAAACGAGATTATAGAGGTGCTGATATGGAAATGCACAGTTAAAGCATCCAAGCAACCTTCTCTCTGCCCTTGTAGTGGTGGTTTGAATTTTTTTAAATTAAATCTTTAAACTGTTTTATTAATATTTTTTTTTATTAAAATGTTAATATATTTTCTTCACATCTTATTTAGGAGATGCTGAGGGATTTAAATCTTGGTGAAATGAAATACAGTGTGCCAGTGTTGGCTGTATCACTGTCATTAGAGGGGAAGGCTAGTCACAGAGAAATGACATCTAAGCTCCTCTCTGACCTTTGTGGGACAGTAGTGAGCACAAGTGATGTGGAAAAATCGTTTGATAGGCTACTTAAAGAACTACCTGAATTGATGTTGGATTCTCCCAGAGCGCCACAGGTATGCCTACAGACAGCCCTTTGCACCAGATCTTTGACTTTGGCCTCCATGGCTAGTGTTGTTCAATTTACACCTTATTTCATGAAGCAGTTTATGTATTTTAGTGGCATTATCATTTATATGCTGTAGCTCCCTTCTGTCTCACCAGGCCCCTTCCTAACTCCCAGATTGATGTTTTAATTTGAGAAGTTTCCCTTTTTGTTTTTTTAAATTCGTGTAGCAAAACTAACCCTTATTCAAGTAGTCTCCCTAGAGGTGCCCCACTTCAGGTGTGCATGTGCCCCACTTACCTCTGATCAGAGATTTTTTTTGTTTGTAGTAGTGCCCGTTTTTAGCCCTCGCTGGCACTCCAGATATTCTTGTGCCCCATTCCAAGGATACATAAAGCTGTGAAGGCAAACTGCCCTCAGTTCCTTCTCAGCTGCCTGATGGCCTGAGACAGAGCTTCTACTGTGCCCACTTCAGCTTTGCTCTAGCTTGGCCTCGAGTCTTTAGTTCAGTTTTAGTTCTTTTGATAATCGTACTGTAGCACAGAGGGTCTCCTGTTCTTTGCAAACAACTCTTATCTCAACCTGACAAACGCATGTCTTGCAGGGTATTTATTATTCATCAAGAGTAGCATGGTAAGGTATCTACAGAAAGCTCTTAACTTGTCAAGGTTCATAATTGTTGCAAGCTGTACATACATGTAATATATAAAGAATATATTTATATAGAAAATATGCTTTATAGACTTGACATAAAAGTTAGTCACTCAGGGACAATACATCTCTATGTGGTGTCCCATTCAAGCAGGAGGGAGTTGTCATATCAGCCGAGTTTGTTATGATGTAAAGCAAGACTAGGTTGTTTAGCCTTGCTCTATCCTAAAACTGTCAATGAGGGTAAAAAAGGAACATTACAAGAGACAAAACCTTACAAAGGCTCAGCCTGTCTGAATAAAGACAAAAGACTGATTCAATATCGGAGAGAGAGGAGGAAGATGCTCTTCCTCCTTTCAGTGAGGAGACATCTTGGGAGCAGGGATGTTCTCATGGAAAAATTGGATCCTGGTTCCTGTGAAGCCAGCCAGCTCTTTAACAGACTGAACTTGGCAGGGAAAACCTACTTTATTAAATAGGAAAGGTAACTGTTAATAAGCGTAGACAGGTTTGTAGGTTTTAGGATTTTGTTTTGATTTTCATTTGTTTCCACCACTCTCCGGTTCTTAGTTAACTCTGTATTCTTTTTTAAGTAAACCTACTTTTGTTTTGTTGTAAGTGCTCACATGTGATGTGTGTATTTAAAAAATATTTATTTATTTAATTACAGGAACAGTAGTTTAAGGTAAAACTAGTGAACTGGGGTACACTGCTCCTTTGGGGGCAGAGGATCTGGGATTTATTTGATTAGCCAGAGACAGGGGCTGGATATCACAAGGGAATGATTCAAAGGGACTCTGGGGCTGGGATACACCTGTTCATCTGCAAGGGAAAAACAGGGTTTGAACAGCCCAGAGGAGAGAGCTCCCTAACACCACCAGCCTGTTAGCCATTCAAGCAAACACCCAGTTACCACAAGCAAGACTTCATTGTGTTGCAGGCAGGTGGGTAACAAGGTGACTCACAATCCTGGGTACCCAGAGAACCATCACAAATACCTTTTAAGTTTATTTGGGGGGGTTGTATTTAATACCCTGCCCCCCAAATTCTGAGGGGTTTGCCTGAGGGGTTATTGTCGACCAGGTATTCCAGTATCCCTGGGTTTCAAGTGTATCCCATATCTGGTGTGTGGGAGATACCCACATCTCGGCCAAGTGCAAGACATCAGTTTCTAAAAGTAGATCTAGGAAAAAAATAGATTAAACTTTGGCTCCTCGTGATGGAATAGTGCCTCTGACCAGCCTTGAATCCAGGCCTAGATACCACCCCCACTGCCCTGGACATCTGCCTCCGAGTGATCAGGGTGATGTGTTGACTCCCCAACCCCCACCTAGGTCTTCATAATCTTAGATCTTCCAAGAACAAGCATTCTGGATCTCCTAAGATAGAGCCTACGTCAAAAGAGCTTCAGTCACCATCAAGATCGACCATTTGGGACTTTTTTATTCTCGTACCCTCCTCACAACTAAAAGAGTTGTGAGGGTTGTTGTGGAGCATGGTAGACAACATCCTACTAAGTCTACACTGTTCAGTAAAGACCAAAAGCCCCTCAACCTCTTTGGGTGTAAAAACTTCTCCTGTGCAACGCTCCAGTTTAGAAAAGAGAATTATCAGACTTTGATGGCAAACTATGATCACACGAAATATGGCAAACTCAACACTTTTTTTTTTTTTAAATGATCATCTTTCCTTCAGAACACTGGGAACAGTTCTAGGCTACCATAACTAAGGGTCATCTGTCAGCACGGACCGTCTTGCAAGCTTCCCTACATGCAGTTGACACTGCAGCTTGTTCCATCTCAACTGCTATTGTCATGTCAAGCATCTTGGCTGCAGCTGTCGGGATTGCTTAAGGAGGTTCAGATTACTGAAGAAGACCTTCCCTTTGGTGGACTGATGCTTGAGTGAGTCCACCAACTAATCCTTGCACACCTTTACTGGATTCAAGGGCCACACACAGGTTTTGGTGTTTATATGCAACTGCAGATAAAAGAAAATTTAGCAGAGCCCAAACGACACAGAAATCCCATCTGGTCCAATTCTTCAGCTTTCATAGACCAGCCAAACTGCCTTAGAGACCAAGATATCAAAAGAAGAGGCCTCCCGCTATGACCACTAATATAACCCAGCCTTGTGTCGCCATTTAAACCTCAAATTTGGTGGTGTAGTTGAGGGTTCAGAACAACTCTATCTTGGGATTCTTCAGTTACAACATACTACCTGCTTCCCTTCCTTTGGAGATGGTTTCTCCAGTTTTCAACCTGTATGGGAGCAAATTACATCTGACAAATGGGTTTTGGAGGTTATAACCTCAAGTCACTCAATCCATTTCCCTGTCCCTCCTTAGGGACTCTCTTTTTCACGAACATTTGCTGAGACAGGAGACCACCTCCCTTCTATGCATAGGAGCCATGGAACTTGTTCTAGTCCGCCACAGAAGGAAGAGGTTTTACTCCAAGTAACTTCTGGTCCCCAAAAAAGAAGGGGGGATGGAGATCAATATTAGATCTTGACTTCCAGACACCTTCATGAAATTACAGAAATTCAGAATGGTAATTCTTGCAAATATACTTCTGTCATTAATTCCGGAGATTGTTTTGCAGCCTCGACCTCCAGGGCACATACCTTTTGTAAGAGGAGTGAATGGCAACGTGAAAAGTATCTAGTATAGAGTGCTCCGCTTCAGCCTTTCATCTGCCTGCCAGGGTATTTCCAAAGTCCTGACAGTAATAGCTCTTCACCTTTATCAGTGAAGAAGAAGACTCTTCCCCTACCTTGATGATTGGCTGTATGATGCATGACCAGAACTTGAAGTTCTCTCTGCAATACAGACAGCCATGATCCTGTTCTGCAACCTAGAACCTCAAAATGATACAGAAAAATCCATTCTAACTATACTTCAACAGATTTCATAGGAGCTTCTTTGGATGCCGTAACATTCAGAGTGTGCCTCCTTATGGACAGACTTAGGACACTGACAAGACTTACTGCCAAAATTCAAAATAACCCCCCATACCAATGGCAACAAATTGCCTCCAACTGCTGGGTCGTTTGGCAGGTTATACTTTTTTGTCACACAACATGCCAGCTACATCTTTGCTGTGTCCAGGTTGCTCCAGAATTGTTTATATCCCCAACAAACATGGTCTAGGCAAGTTGGTGTCTATCCCTGGTTGGGTGCTAGATTCACTTGGTAGAACGACCTATCCAAAGGCCGTGCAGGAGTTCCTTTACCCACCCTCTGCCTATCATCTACCATAATTTTGGATGCACCAGTTGTGGGATGGGGAGTTCTGCTTTGGTGGGGGAACACACCATCCAGAAGAAATGGTTGTCTTGAGTCTCTCCTACACATCAACCTCCTAGAATTATGGGCAATCAGAAATGCCTGTATCCACTTTCCTTCCTTAATCAGAAGCCAGTCTGTCAGTCATGAGACAATGTAGCCTGAACATTCTACCTAAATCATCAGAAAGGGATGAGATCCCCTTTTTTGTGCTGAAACAATAAAGCTATGGAATTGGTGTATAGCCAATCACATTCTCTCAGCCCACCATGGCTGATGCTCTGAATTCTCCCAGGATTATGAGTGGGAGCTGGACCCTTGAACCCTCAGATTTTTCTGACTTGGAGGTTTCTGCAAGTGGACATCTTTGCAACTGCCGCCAACGAAGTGCGAGAAAGTCTGGGTCATCAGTCTTTGGGAGATGTCTGTCTCATTTGTTGAAATGAAGGGCCTTCTCTGCATATCCTCCAACACCATTGATTCCGAAGGTATTGCACAAGATCAATCAAGACAAAGCCAGAGTTACTCTAGTTGCACCAACTTGACTGAGGCTGGTTTGGTATGCTTACCTGATGTGCCTTACTTCTTTTTCCATCTTTTCAGCTTCTGACCATTTCCTGTCTGCTGTCTCAGGATACTGGTCTGTCTCTCCATCCTTTAACTCTGGCACTGTTAAATGTACCAATGGCTTCAATTTGCTAAGCAGCAACCTGGGCATCAGTGCACACTTTCTCCGTGCAGTACACCTTGATACATGCCTCTAGATTGGTGGTGGTGGTTGTTGTTGTCACGGCAGTCCTTTCTTCAGTATTGGATTCAGCTCCAAAGACCTGTCTTTCTTCAAGGGATACCACTCAGGAGTCACCTGAAGTGAAGCCCCCACAGGCCAATATTAAAAGAAAGAGAAGTTACCCATCTTGTGCAGTCACTGGAGTTCTTCTAGATGTGTGCCCCTATGGGTACTCCACTACCTGCCTGCCTTCCCCTGTGCTTCAAAGTTTTATCTTGCGTGACTTCATGGTGGAGCTGTGTATATCCTTGGTATGGGGCATGAGGATGACAAGCTCATGACCTAGGTCAAATGGGCACTGCTATTGAAAATCTCCAATCAAAGACGCATGGGGTCTGTGTGCACCCAAAGTGGAGCACCCATAGGGACATACGTCTTGAATAATTCCAGCTACTACTCAAGGTGAATAACGTCCACATTTTAAAAACAAAACCTAAATAACTATGCAAGTTTAAAATGTCTGTTCGGAAATCCTGTGGAATTCAGTGTCTCAAAAATATTTCTCTTCTGTTGCAGTTAGTGGGCCAATTTATTGCTAGAGCAGTTGGAGATGGGATTTTATGTAGTACTTACATAGACAGCTACAAAGGCACCGTGGATTGTGTCCAGGCTCGGTAAGTGATTGCTCTTTGTAGTTAGCGTTTATAGTTCTTTTTTTTTTTTTAAATTCTGAGCAAGCAAACCAGTAATTTGGTATTTTAAAATAAAGTAGGTGTGGCCACTCGCTTCTATTATAAAAACAAGTCAAGAACAACAACAAAAACCCTCAGAGGAAGCCTGTCACACAAAAAACCGCCCCAGAATTTTAAACCAAGAGATATTAAACGTTTCTGGCAAACTCGATCTTAGTATCTAGTTGAATCTGTTTAACTCGGCAGTAAACTAAATTTGACTAGCATTTTTGCAAACTGAATTCTTACAGTTTAACCTTTCCTCAGCCACTTAAAAAGAGCTTACTAACTTATATTTAAGAAAAATTCTGATCAAATCAGAAACTATTAGGGAGCGTTTTGCTTTAGAGAGAGACTTCATATGACCAGTAGGTAAATACAGCGTCAGGAGAAGCAACATAAGGATTTTGTGAAATAAATAATTAAACCCTTTTTGCTTCTTGTCTTGTGAAGGTTTGACACTCTGTGCAGCACTTTCTCAAACTTTCTATTGTCCTATATGGATATGAGGACTCAGTTTGAGTCAAAACTGTTTGAAGGAGCAGCCTATGTGCAAGGGGTTGGGAGGAAAAGAGACTTTTGAAAAATACCTTCAGATTTTGGAAACATCAGTTTTTGTGTATAGTATTGACCTTTCAGGCTTGGCTTTTGGAGGTGTTGAGCACTCATAACTTCCATTGACATAAGTTAGTGCTGTTGGTACTTCATACCTCTGAAAACTAGGCTACTGTTTAGGTTACCTATCTTTGGGCACCCAAGTGTGAAAACTTTGTCATTCAATTATGAAAATCATTTTACTGTGGTTGAAGGATTTTTGGTCCCAATAATTAAGTATATTCATACATTTAGCATGGCCACCTCCACTTCTGAGACAGTTACTTCTCACCTCACCTAGCCACTCCCAAATAGTGAGTACAGTTCTCCATAATATGGCTACGATCAGCCTGAATAAATGGCTGAGTATTCCTCCCTGTTCAGATATATGGTAGACAATCTGGACCTAAGGTTTTTCACACCCAGTCCCTCTTCCCAGTGAGGTGGCAAGCTTCCCTAGTTCCCCTGTCTCTTTGGAAACTCTGTGTGTGGTGTTCCTCTGCTGAAGCACCATTTTGTCTCCAGACTTCGGGCGTCCCAGAACTCTTTGAACCCAAAGGGAGTAACCATTCTCCAAGGTAAAGGCACTTTAGGTTTAGACACGTGTTTGGAGACTTAGATTACTAAGCAAATGCAGGGCCTTGAGAGACCCCAGATTTTACTCTAGAGGGAATCCAACACACTTTTCCACTGGGTAGAGGAATGTCTGAGGTCCTGCCTTGACAGTTCAGGTAGGCTGCTACTACTATGTCCCTATCAAAATGTAGCTGAAGGGAGAAGTTGGTGGGGAAGAGATCTTCAGGAAGCTTACCTGATGGCTGTCAGTTCCAGGTTGTCAGTGTGGACCTTGCATTGCTGAACAGACCGTGTCTTCTGAACTATCTGTGATGAAGTGTGAGCACATCATCTGAAGAGGATGGCATTTGTGATGTATATTTGTTGGGTTGCCTTGAAATAAGGGGTAAACTTTCTTGGAGTTGGATCTCCCTAGTCTCTTATTGTGGGAAGTTATTACTAATTGAGTAGAAGCAAGTAGGTGTTCTGTCATCTTGTGTCAAATGAGGGAAGGATAGTTGATGATGATGATGATGAAATTTGGAACATATCCTGTCTCACAGAACCAAGTCTTGACATAAGGGAAACTCCTTGTTTTCTTTCTTCCCTCCTCTGTAGTGAATTTATGTAAATAATTTTGTAATACAACCTTTGCTTTATAGAGCTGCATTGGACCGAGCTACTGTGCTGTTGAGTATGAAAAAAGGTGGAAAGCGTATAGACAGTGTATGGGGATCAGGCGGTGGACAGCAATCTGTAAAACATCTTGTTAAAGAGGTAGCTAATTTTTACAATACCTGTCTTGTGGGGGTGGGTGGGTGTGTGTATCAACGCTCATGCAGATTGACTGGGAGGGAGGAAAGAGATGCATTACCCCTGCACCTAAATCGTATTCTGCTGTTTTGAAATGTGTATTTATCATGAATTAAAGATGTTGACCTTACATTGACTGAAAAGGATGTTTGTCCTCTGTAGGCTTGTGTAGTACTTCCTTTTGTACAATGAACACCCTCAAGATAATACCTGCAATTAAGAGTTTATGATCTTAAAAAGATAAGAAGCCTGAGAAATCCAGAGGTGGGGATGATTTTATTTAATTAGTCTCCCTTTTGGCCTCATGGCTGGAGGGTAGCTTTTTCAGAGACTCCAATTAGGATAGGGAAGAAGCAGCAGCAAGCTTGGGATACATTCCAGATACTAGTAGAAAATTTAAAGGAAGGAGTCTGTGACTTTGAGGTTGCAAATCTGGCTTAGTTGGAGAATGATCATGCCACCATAAGTAACAAAAAATGGGAGAAGATTTGGAGAAAAGAGAATGAGTTTGATCTTAGCCATATTAAGCTTGATTGTCCCATGCGCATTTTATCAAACATTATTTCTAATTATGGGCTGCATGTTAAACATGTGTATGCAGATGCTGCATCTTTTGAAATGGTGTCTAGATAAGTGTTCAGCTTCATACTATCTGTATAGTTAGACATAACTTCTCAGTTTAAGATGTGTGTTTATTAAAACACTAGTTGCCGTTTGGGATACAAGGTTTTTTTTTTTTTAAATGCATGTCACTAGCTTGTTGCTCAGCTGAGCAGTGGATTTGTCAGATTAATTGTCAGATTGTAAATTATACCTAGTGTTTTTTTTCCTTTGTTTTTTAACAAACCAAATAGATTGATATGTTGCTGAAGGAGTACCTACTTTCTGGAGATGTATCAGAAGCTGAGCGTTGCCTTCAGGAACTAGAAGTGCCTCATTTTCACCATGAACTTGTATATGAAGTAAGACAGAAATCGGACTCCCTTTTATAACTTTTTTAAATTGTGGATAAATATAAGCAGACTCTAGGTTTAATTTCAGGGTGGACGTGCAAGTAATGTTAGTGGAATCTGAAGTTCAGCTCCCAAGTATTAATGTTATCAGATATATCTAAATTCTCTAAGTACAGTGCATGCTACTTGTGCTTGGGTTAACTGTTGGTGCCTTCAGGAAGGTGTAAAATTAAACTGTATTTATTACATGAACAGGACAGTTACTGGATATGTTGTACTGAAAGAGCCATTTCACAGTTGTCTGCTGTGGAATAATGGCGAGAAAAAACCCATGCTTGTTTTGTAGTTTTGTTAAACCGAGATCATCTTGTTGGTAGTGCTGTGAGCTATTTATTACAGCAGGTTTCAAGCAGATGGATTGCTCTTTTTAATAGGTCTTTACCACTTCTGTTAAGTCATACAGTCAATCCTTCACCAGTGGAGGATTGCTCCCTGTGGTATACTGTCTAATCTATTTTAAATGCCCTGAGAGAGGGAGGAGAGACTATTCCATGGTCTAATACTGCCTTCTGTCAGTACATTTTTGCTGATACTGAACCTAAATTTTTCCTTTTTTATAAATTTGCTTCTTTGTTCTCAAGAAGCTGTTTCTGTCGTGGTGTTTACACCCTTCAAATGTGTGTAAATTTTAATTCTCCGTTGTGGTGTCTGTTTGATGCAAACACATGAAATCAGAAAGTAGAGCCATTCACACTGCTGCTAACTGATGCCTGAGTACAGGGTCATGTGATTTAGAGTACCTCTAGAAATAGTCCAGAAAGCTTTTGTTTTTTCTCTCCTCTTCACTGGTGGTTTGTATTCCTATGGTAACATCTTCCTTGTTTTTATGCTTCGTATCCTTACTCAAATAATTTTTCCACCACATACTTTGTTGTTATATTGTAGTATACTAGCATTGTATGCACATGTGATAAATATACATTTCTCCATGTGGAAATTTTACAACTCTCTGTTTGCAGCATTCACTTTTCATTTCTTGTAAGATGTACTTTTGCACTGTCTTTTAGTTAAACACTTCCTCTTGCTTTATTTTAGGCAATTGTGATGGTTTTAGAATCAACTGGAGAAACAACCTTTAAAATGATGCTTGATTTGTTGAAATCCCTCTGGACGTCTACTGTCATTACTCTGGACCAAATGAAAAGAGTAAGTGTATTTTTCCAAAATAGAATTGGAATAGTAATTCACAAAAAATTGTGTGTTTTCAAATGTCATTCCTGTTTTACACCTTTCCTTAAACTGTAGATGGTGATCCATTGTTATCAATGGTACTGCTATGGTTCTGTTTGCCCTCCGGTGACTTGTACAAATAGACTTCAGCTGATGTTACACATTTATTGCTTTATTTTGGAATCAAGGCGGTAAAAATGCGTTTTAACAGTGTTGTCTTGTGGTGCTGCAGAGTTGAGAATAATTTAAAATATGTTCTAATAAGGAAACTTTGAGGTGTCTTACTGAATTATGTGCTTTAATTACTAAAAATTTAAATCTTTCATAATGTTGCAATATAAAATAGGGATTTTTTATGGAGCTTGACCAGCCATACTTACTGAAGTACCTTATTTGGATTTACTTGATTTTTTAAAAAAAAATTACTTAGAGTATAAAAACAAAATCATTTAGCTATATCTGAATTAAATTGTGGTTCTGCCATAAGTCCTGAACAAGTGACAGCATATAGCTGTGTTGTCCCATACACTGGAAACCATTCTGTGACACATTCACAATTTAGTTTCCATCTCCGCCATACCGTCTGCGCCGCTTCCCTTGCTCTGGGGGAAGTGATTTGTGTCAGGCACGGATTTTTCAGCTGTCCGAGCTGGTGTGTTAGGGAGATGGCCCATTCTTTGCTTAATGATCAGAGGAATAGTAAAAACTCCAGAAACTGCTCCCTCTCTGATGTCACTACCCATGCGACTGTAATGTACAGGCAAGTTAGGCTGGTGACAGTCAGGTCCTCTGATTTTTGGGAATCTTAAAATTCAGTTCATCTACCTAGGTAAGTAGATACATCTAGGTAATACTGTATTCTATAGTGTGGTGCTAACTTGCACCTGAGATGGTATGGATTCCTTGAAATTATTTTTAATACTTTTTAAAGATAGATAAATTACTTGAATTATTATCCCTTCAGAGTATAAAAGGGGTAACCTTTCTTGTAGCAAAATGTGACTTCATTACACTAAGTCTGATATTGCAGGGTTATGAACGAGTTTACCGTGAAATCCCAGATATTAACCTGGATGTGCCACATTCATACTCTATGCTTGAGCGGTTTGTAGAGGAATGCTTTCAGGCTGGAATCATTTCCAAACCACTGAGAGACCTCTGTCCTTCAAGGTACTTTTTCATTTAATTATAAACAGAGCTGTTATATTAAGTTTGCCTGACATTTTCCCATTCTAAGACCCTGTCTTCAGTTGCTTAGAACTTTGCCAAACTTTAAGCATTTAGACTGAAACTTTCCATGCTGGGTGTCTGCCTGAGGCTGACTTCTTTTGGAAAATATCATCCAAAAGGGTAGAGCAGTTGCTGAGAATGAACCTATGAAATAATACATTGTTTGGTCACTGTTTAAAAAATCATGCCAACTTTTTCTTTGGAAAGCTCTAGAGCTCCCATGCTTTGGACCAGGAATTTGAAATTTGGCAGGAGGTGGCTGTTGTCAGGGATGTGTCTTTTGCCATCCCTATGAAAATCTGCCCAAATTTGGTCAATTTATACGCCTTTGAAAACTCAGTTCACACATGCTCTTATACGTCTTAGATTTTTAACAGCTACATTCCCCAAAGATTCCATCTGCACTTGGCATATGCCGCTCCAGGACTTTCCCTGTAATTGCAGTTCCAGCCTGCTGCTGGCCATGCCTGAACTGAGAGCAGGGAGACAGTCTCATCTGTGTTCTCAAGGAGACCCCCTTTTTGGTAGCATGAAGTTGCCTGATTTGAATGCAGATGGGACAGCAGGGTCAGAAGGAGAACTGGAAATAGCTGTGTGAAGAGATTTGGACAAGGAATTGGGGGGTGGGGAATGATGACACTGAGATTGGGTGATGAATTGGGCAGGGAGGTTAGGGATGAGTAATATGGGGGAGGGGCAGCAACTGGAGGCCAGGGTTGCAGGGAGAGACAGATTGGATGAGAAGCTGGGAGTTGGAGGAACTGGAACTGGCTGGGCAAGGAGATTAAGACTGGGAGTCTGGACGGGTAAGTGTAGGACCTGCTGGGCAAGAGGACTGGGTTGTGAAGCTGTGGGGAAGAGACAGGACTGGGATAGGGAGAGGTTGGAGGAGATGGATAGAAGGGTCAAACATGGGAGGTGGGGGAAGGGAGTGGGAAACAGAGGTAGAAGAGCCTCTGCCCACTTGATCAGACTCCCTTCCAGAAACTGGAATGGAAACTGAGAATTCCTGAGTCTCGCCCTTTCTGTGCTGTCAGAAAGTATTCGTGAAACCCAGTGACAAAGTGTCCAATAGCTTTGTTATGCAGATAACAACCTACTAGTGCTATCAGTTACTCTGTTATCTCAAGGGGCCAAGCTCTGGTGGATCTAAAGATTTCAACCTTGCTAATTAACCATAAAGGTGTTATGATGCCACATGATGGAATTTGTTTTAAGTGTTCTTTTTTAAAACCTAGGAATTTACACACAACTACATTAAAAGAACATTATTAAGGATGTGAAGTCAAGCACACAAAAGTTAAGAAATGCCAGGAAATGTGCAACCTTAATTTGGCCCCTTGAACATATGCATTATGATGCAGTCTTTATTACATGGTCATGTTTACTATTTTTTCCAGAGGACCCCTGCCTCAGTTAGTGCACAAGATAGATAATGCTCATGTAATGAGCAACTATTCAATATTTTGTTTTATGCTCATTGTTCAGTAGGTGGCCCCATGTCTTATTTCCTGCACTCTGGGGCATTGAGCTCTTAACACTGTACTCATTTTTCGCTTTTTTAAAAGTGAGTTTTGCAAATTGCTACCTATTAACAAGTCATTGTTACTATGGGTTAGGTTATATACTGTATTTTTAAAGGTCCTTTTTTATTTGATCTACAAAAAATTAGGTTTCTTATACAGAAATTATCTTCCTGATGGCAATAAAGTGAGTTTGTAAAATTTTAATGAGTTTATTCTCATCCCAGAGAGAGCCAACGTAAACGAGGGACTTAAAAATTGTCCCTTGTTCTGTTCTTTGAGGAGTTAAATCCATTAGGTTTTATACTGACATATTCCCTGGTATAGTTTCTTTAGTTCATCATTTAAAATTAAAGCTCCATTATACTTCAGTTCTAGTGACTATATGTAGAAGCACTATCAAAATAACTTTTTGTAACCTTTAATTAAACCTCTCTCCTCCCCCGATTTAATGTCTGCAAAACACTTTGAGCTTTGTAAAAAGAAAAAAGAAAAGGAGTACTTGTGGCACCTTAGAGACTAACCAGTTTATTTGAGCATGAGCTTTCGTGAGCTACAGCTCACTTCATCGGATGCATAGCATATCGTGGAAACTGCAGAAGACATCATATACACACAGAGACCATGAAACAAAACTTCCTCCCACCCCACTGTCCTGCTGCTAACAGCTTATCTAAAGTGATCATCAAGTGATCATCAAGGAAGGCCATTTCCAGCACAAATCAAGGTTTTCTCACTCTTTCCCCCCCCACACACACACACACAGACACACATACAAACTCACTCTCCTGCTGGTAATAGCCCATCCCTCTTTGAAACCTCTCTTTATAATGCGCATGATAATCAAGGTGGGTCATTTCCAGCACTAATCCAGGTTCTCTCACCCCCCCCCACACACACACACCCCCTCCAAAAACCACACACACAAACTCACTCTCCTGCTGGCAATAGCTCATCTTACAATGTGCACAGCAATAATCCAAGTTTAACCAGAACGTCTTGGGGGGAAGGCCCTATAAAATGAGCAAAGGAATATAACTTTCTGTCCTAGAGATTATTCCTCCCATTTGGGTTTGAGGCCCAATGACAGGGCAGCATAGGGAAGGATGCTTTGCATGACTTTGTACTTCTCCTGCTCTTTGGCTAAATAGAGGTGCAGTATCTTGGCTGTCAAACTAGCACCTTTCTCAGGTTCTAACACTACATGGAATTCTAAGAAAGGGAGAATTCCTGCCTGCTAAGAAACTTGAGTGTCAAGTTTTGAAAAGCCTAGTATAAATACACAAATGGTGTTCTGTGTAGAATATTCAGATCAAGAATTTGACAGGTAATATTACTGATCACCAGCCACCTCCATGTTACTCCCAGGACCTGTGAAGTGGTGCAGGGATCACTCTAAACTATGGTAAATAAGGAAGGACTATTGACACTAATGTAAAATTATAATCTTGTATTTTGTTTTTCCTTACAGGGGAAGGAAGCGCTTTGTAAGTGAAGGAGATGGCGGTCGTCTTAAACTAGAGAGCTACTGAGTACAGGAACCAACTCTTGCAGCCTTAGATGTTTAAAGGGAAAAAATATATTCTTTATCTAAATTGTAAGAGTTGCTTAGCACAGTTCATATTTTTTTTAAAAGCACTTGTTTTGGGTACAAATCATTCTGAAACAGTTTTGTAAATTTATATTCAGGAAGGAAATTTCTTTCTCTGGGCATATAGTAGAACAGAACAAGTAACCACATTTCAGTGGTGGTGCCTTCAAATAAGCTACCCTTTTGTAAGTGCCATATGTTTATGACCTAATCATTCCATGTTCTGCATTGATGTCTGACTGCCACTCCTTTCCTTCAAGGACAGTGTTTTTGTAGTAAAATCACTGGTTTAAACAAAGCTTTATTATAGAGGGGTCAAGTTAAGTTGCTGTAACCTCATTTTGGCTGCTGCTGTTGAAATACTGTGCTTTGGGAGGAAAAATGGTTATTTCTTTAAAGAATCTAAAAATGGATTGGTCATAAGATGTATTCGTCTTTTCCAGGGGAACGCACTGATTGGTCTTAAAGACCAGTGCAGTAAAAGGTGGCTGGAACATCTATTTCTCTACAAAACTGGAAAAAATGAACAGTTCTGATAGAATGTATTACAAAATAAATTTTTGTAAAGCTATCCTTTTCCTTTGTTTTTATATAAGCAGTTTTGGAAAGCTCTAAGTCCTCTGCAGATAATCTTTGAACCAGGTGCCAATAAAATACATATCTAAAAAGTACCCTTTTGCATAGCACTTTGTAGAGGATTAATGAATAACTAAACTGAAAGGGACATTTTACCCAAGAGTTCCCTGAAAATGGGTACATCAGTTAGCCATTTGACCAAATGACCCAGCATCTTAGTCCCATTGTTCAGAACAAGGTTAGAGTATGAAGCATGATTACATTACTGTAGCTGCTTATTAGTCTCATCTTCCCCCTATTAAATTAATACTAAGAACTTTGACAAATTAGAAGTAAAACTAAAGTAAAATTAGAAATTGTGGTTTTAGGGCAAGAGTTCTAAAAGGTGCCTCCTGCCCAATGAGGGCAAAGCAACATCTGCACAACACATTCTCAGAAAACTGCTGTGGATAGAGCTTGAATTCAGTTCAACAGTTGCAGCATGTCCGCTTGTGCCACCCAGTTACTATGGCAGACTGCCTACAAACACTCTGGTTTGCAACAGAGCAGCAGTCTTACTGCACATGCACATTTCACTCTTTGGTCCAGCAATTTGAATCAACCCATTGTGTAGGAGCAAATTTTACCTACTGAAAGGGGGCAATGACTTAGCTAAAATAAATCCTGAAAGGGTGAGATCAGTTGGAGGGTGAGATTCCACAGTCATCTCAAATGATCCCCAAATCTGGATCATCCACCTCATTCAATACTCATCGGGCACAGTAAATTTCAAGACAATTCCCATAAGCATGTAGATTGTAGAGCACTTATGTAATGCTTTAAACAGTAAACAATGCTTAACCTCTAGCAGAGCTGCTGCTCTAATAGAATACCTAGACCAGAACGGCCAGGCAAGATTTGTAACTTTTCAGAAGTGTTAACTATACATCTCCAGCCTCAAGTAATGAACTAAAGTAAATAGTTTACAGAGGAAAAAAAAAATTAAGTTGAGGGGGACAAACTCTTCATGGGGCTTTTTTTTTTTTTTTTAAGCCAGCACAATTATGAAGCTTTTTAAAAAAGAAATCAAGCTACGAAGCTGAAAGCCCCAGCTACAGAGAAGGTAGTAAGCATACTAACAAAAGACTCCTCTTAAGCAAAATCTACAGACATTTATAATATGTACAATATAAGAAGACATGAGCTAAGAAAGTTTAGTATGGACTTCTACCATTCCTGAACTCCTTTTTAATAACTGTACAGCAAACATCACTAGATTAAGGTACAATATTTAGGTGAAATATTTCTTAAAGGGGGTGAGCCATCATGCACACTATTGTTCGCTTTGTTGCTGCTGCTCCTTCTGTGCCACTTCTTGCTGGCGAATTGTCTCCTGTGCTGCTCGCTGCATTTTCTCTAGCTTTTCTAGGGTAACAGATTTTAAAGGCAACAGTTTTGGCTTACATAACACCATGGTAGGCACATCCTCCACTGACAACTGCCCTGAAGTGTAGAAGGAAAAAATAAGTATGTAAATTTCATATAATTGGCATGAATTTTACAAAGAAGTATAAATACATCTCAAATAGCACCAAATGTCCTTGGAAAAACCTAGTGTATAAAATACAAGAATTTTGGACAAGATAGCATTAGTTTTCAGAAAGAATATACTGTTCTTTGGGGGAAAAAGGTTTGCAAAAGCACGAGTCATTAACCTCAACTGATAAAGAAACTGGCTTGCTTTTCAGAAGTAGATCTTTTGTCTGATTTTGAACCACAGGAAAAAAATATATTTTTTCAGGAACTAAAGTCATATAGCTCAGAGTTGGGATCTTTATTCAGATCTCCTAAAAATCAAGTTAATGACTAGGATTCTCAGCTTTCCAACAGTAGCCAAGCAGAGTGCTTATGTAATATAATGCCTTATTTCCTCATGTGACAGCTTTCTTGCCTTTCAGTTCTTACACTTTTACCAGCACAGCTGCTAGAACTCAGTGCTTTAAACCATCTGAAAGCAGCCCTGCAATCCCAGCTTTCAAACTATATTGCTAGAACTAAGGATTTGAATGAAGCTGTCAAACCCATTTTATGATTAAGATGGGGGTGGGTTATGGGGAAGGTAAGTAAAATGGTAATCATAATATGAACGTCCTTTCTACTGTTTTCTGTCAGGGCTTACGTCCGTGTTTACAAACTACTGTATGTGCTTTCAAATACCCTGACCAGTAAGGGGAAGAGTAATCAAAGTAAAAACAGGATTCCTGCTTTTATTTAGAATATGCCTACATACACTTAATTGGTCTTGCCTAGATCAGGAAGGTTCAGGAGTAGCTGGCGTTTGGTTTGCTGGATGTTCTAGTTGCTGTAAGGCAGCAGTTCTCAAACTTGTGTGTGGGTGACCCCTTTCACACACCAAGCCTCTGAGAGCAACCCCCCTTGTAAATTAAAAACACTTTAAAAACATATTTCACATTATTATAAATGCTGGAGGCAAAGTGGGGTTTTTTTGGGAGGCTGACAGTTTACAACCCCCTCCCCCACCATATAGTAACCTTGTGCCCCTGAGGGCTCACAACCCCCAGTTTGAGAACCCCTGCCTAAGCGACGGGGGGACTACCCCCGCCTAGATAAATCTCATTTCCATACAACACCATACCTGTGCAGGGTGCTGAAGAGAAAACCAAGGCAAGGTCTCTACGCCGAAGATCTTACCACGGGAAGGGGTGTCCGTCCACCCCAGGGAGGAAGGTCGGGTAGCTGTGCGGGCAGGCACACCTCTGCTAACCTCATCGAGCTCGCGTGGGCAGCCCTGGGCTAGCTGCCCCAGGAGCGGCCCGCCGCGAAGTCGGGGTACGCGCCCCCTTACCCCTCGGGGAGCGCCGGGGCGGGGAGGCGGCCCGAGAGCGGCTGGCCGGGCCCGGCGGAGGGAGCGCTGCGGCGCGCAGGCGGCACGGCGCTTACCTTGCTTGGGCAGCACCTCCCGGAAGACGGACTTGCCCTCAGGCATGGCGGCGGCGCCGGGCGGCTGCCTGCGCGGAGGCTGAGGCGGGCCCCTGAGAAGCGGCCGGCGGAGGCTGACCCGCCCCCGCGTCGCTAGGGCCTGAGCGGGCCGCCTTCAACCTGCCCGGACCCGTGCGGCAGCGCATCAGGCCGGGACGCGTCCCGCGTAGGCAGCGTCCTGTCGTCACCTCGTAATTCACGGTCCCACCGCCGTCTCCTCACCCCAGGCGCACGGCGCTGAAACGCATGCGCACTGCACATCGACCGTCTTGCGGGCGGTATCAACGCATGCGCAGTGGCCCCAAAAGAACTAGCGCTCCCACCGTGCGCGGCGCTGTCATCGTTGCATAATGAGAAGCCTGGTCTCTTGGGGGGGGGCACCGCATGCTGGGAATTGTAGTCCAGTGGTGGCCCACTGCATGTTGGGAATTGTAGTCCAATGGTGGCCCACTGCATGCTGGGAATTGTAGTCCGGGGGTAGCCCGCTGCATGCTGGGCACTGTGGTGCCTTGGTGGTTCTGCAGCACACGGGGAAGCCTGGTGCTGCCCCGGGGCCTGTTGTATGCAGGGGGCACGGTCTGTGGGGTTGCTGGTGGAGGTGAGAGGCAAGCCCGGCATGCCGCACCTCCATAATTAATGCCGCCTCAGTCTGCCCTGCTTTATTGCAAATGAAGCCTTGCCCCCAGGCTGCTGGCATGTGGCCCTCACTTGGGCGTGTTGAGCAGCCTGGTTCGGCGGGAGCACGCCCATAGCTGTGGAATCTGACCTGCGTTGGTTCTGAGTCTCCCTACCTGGCTTCCACCTACTCCGGACTCTGGAAGGGTTTTTCTCGTTTGAGAACAGAAAAGCCACCCACCCACCTCAGCCCTTGAGGGATCCCACCAGGAGCCGGCCGTGCACCCCGCATGACCCTTGGGTCTGTTGTAGTTTCGGGAGGCTGAAGACCCAGCGTGTAGAGTGGGACCAGGTATTGGCCCTGCCTCCTGCTGTGTGATGCATTATGGCAGTTAAAGATTTTGATGCACAGCTGCGTGCGTTTGCATTTTACAGGGAATGTTGGTCCCAAGTGAAAACAAACTCAGCATATTAAATCTTTTAATCAGGAACCAACAAGGCACCACAACATCTGGCCAGATGGGTTAAAAACTGGCCAGATGGCAACCTTTCCCATTCGACATGTTTCTAGGATGTCCTGGAAAAACACTCGGGGACTGGAGGGGACAGAAAGCCCTTTGCCTTTAGATCTCTAGTTTCAGCCCAGCCTAGGTTGGAGGCTAGAAGAAGTTATCGCTTGGCAGCTTGCTTAATGACATCTACATGAAAGGAGGTGGTAAGCCCCTGCCCAATTTCTAAGGGACACGGCTGTACAGTACAGAAGCTACCTACCATGCTTATCCTGAATTGTCCCCTCGTTGTCAGCCTGAGAAACTAAATGAGCCAGAGAGCTTGAACTTGACAGCCCAGTTGGTTTCTCCCTGTCAGCACTGATGGTCTTTGGTAGGGCAATGCAGAGAAGTCTATATTACCACTGCCCAATCCTGAGACGTGCTCAGCTTCTGCAACTCCTACTGACAACAACATGAGGGGAGGGTATTCAGTACCTTGCAAGAGCAGGATTTCCTTCTCCAGGCCATCAAACCAGCCCCTTTCACTGACATCAAGTTCACTCTACACTTGTTTGAAAATATCAACAGATAGTGCCCAGAAGTGGTTTTTCCAGGATTTCAGATTCTGATCAAAGTTTTAATCTGATGTCCTAGAGCTTGTAGTATGAGTGGTGCCACTGTTTAAAATGTAATCAAAGGCTGGGGTACTTCTAAATGCTAAAAGCACAAATGTGGCAAAACCAGATTTGCCAGTATTCCTCTCATCACTCAGATACATGCAGGGCTGTCTGTCACCTGAATCACCTGGATCGAATGGTCTTCAGCTGTCGTTAAGACTGCGCCGATCACAACACATCCGCCATTCTTCTCGCATGCTTCCCTTTCTTCTCCACGTTCATCCAAAACGTTTAACAATGTCATCTTCCCATCTTCTTGGAGGCCGACCAGGTGGTCTTTTCTGTTCTGTCTGTGTTTTGGAGAATTCTTTACCATTTATTAGCAACTTTCATTGAAGAGCACTTGGAAGTATATGTGCTAACACACAAGTCAGTAGATGCAATTTCAGCTTCCTGGCTCTGCATGTATATGGTATTCAAGTACTAATTAAATTCCAAGATGTACTGTAATTTTAGATTTTGCTCATGATATTGTTTGTATGGCCTGTCCACCCTGTCCTTTACTTCAGTAATTTGAAGAGGGAAAAGCTCACATGTAGGAACAGTTAACATTTGTAAACCTGCTAACCACAATCTCAGCTGGTATTAGTGATCCTTATAGATGTAGTAAGAAACAGCAGATTCTGCTGACATTTTTCATAGTGATGTATATTAGCTATGGACAAAGGCTTGTGGAAATTATAAACAATGGCACTGTTTAGTGATCAAAAGAGAATGAGGAAAATAATTTTTTCTATAATAAGTTTTCTTTCTGGTTTTGATTTCACTTGGTCATGTTTCCTTCTGCTGACTTGGATGCTGTGCAGTTGGCCCATGGGATAATCCTTCGCTGCTATTTCTAATGCATTTGTGGGGTTACAGTGAAACCTGTACTAAGAATCCAACTTTCAGTAAGCAACACCCAGTCAGAATTAACTAGAATATCTTTGTAATCAGATCCTTATACTATGTAAATATTAAATTGTAAAGTATAGCTCAGTTTTTGCAAGATGTCAATTATGAATGAAAATTCTGCAGCGCTGGAGCAATGAATATTTCTGTGCTAGCTAAAAAGAGCCTTAAAGTGACAGGAAATTTAGTTAGATACAAGGCAGCATTAACTTGAATTCCTTGGCTAGGTCTTTCTAGCTGCTTGTTCATTGCAGATGGTTGTTTGGAGTCCAGCATTATCTAAGTATTGATATTTTCAGCAACTAAACCTCATCTCAGTCATGTAGGGAGTTACTTTCCAAAATGACAGGTTTCAGAGTAGCAGCCGTGTTAGTCTGTATTCGCAAAAAGAAAAGGAGGACTTGTGGCACCTTAGAGACTAACCAATTTATTTGAGCATAAACCTTCGTGAGCTACAGCTCACTTCATCGGATGCATCCGATGAAGTAGCTGTAGCTCACAAAAGCTTATGCTCAAATAAATTGGTTAGTCTCTAAGGTGCCACAAGTCCTCCTTTTCTTTTTACTTTCCAAAATGTTTTTCTTGCCAGTGTTTTTCCTCGATGATATGAAACAATGGTCACCTCGATTTCTTACTTGAGAGCATTTTACTGATTGAGATCTGGGATCTCGCAATGTGCTAAATCCATTTTCTCAGCTAGCCAAATGCCAACTTGGCATTCTTCTAAAAATGCTGATCCTTAGGGTTGTGGCGATGTATGGGTGGTTACTGGTGATTGTTTCCAGAAGTTGCCAGTAGATTTATTTTTAAAACATCTTGTGACACTTGGAGAAAGAGGGTATTAAACGATTAGGAACTGGAAGGGTAGAAAGTGAGCAAGAGGTACAGGTACAAACTAATATATTGCTAGTTTGCACCTTCTGTCTGAAGATTTCAAAGTGCTTAACAAATGTTAGGTTTCAGAGTAGCAGCCGTGTTAGTCTGTATCCGCAAATAGAAAAGGAGAACTTGTGGCACCTTAGAGACTAACCAATTTATTTGAGCATGAGCTTCCGATGAAGTGAGCTGTAGCTCACGAAAGCTTATGCGCAAATAAATTTGTTAGTCTCTAATGTGCCACAAGTCCTCCTTTTCTTTTAACAAATGTTAGTAGATTTAGTTTTGGCAAGTATTATTTACCACATTTCACAGATGAGGAAAATGAGGCTTGGAGAACCTAATCCTGCTCATGCTGAAAGCAGTGATTAAATGACAGAAGTTGTGACATGTCAAATTATACATCAAGGATCCGACTCATTGGTTCTGCTAAGAAAAGGTGGCTTTATGATCCCTGCTTCTGGGGCTGGGTGAAGGCTGCTTTGACTTACGCTCAGTTGCACAAGTGGCCAATCAAGCTGCCAGAAATAGCCGGAGAGCAGAGGTGCTTTGCTCACATCTTCTGTTCCCTGCGAATGCCCCTTGTGCTGGGAATAGAATAAGCAGAGCCACTATGCTGTCTCTATTCCACCTTGGGATTACCCTTATGAAAGTGTAAAATGGCTGGTTAAATTGGCACAAAGTAGCTGGAATGGAGGCCAGGATCTGGCCCCAGGTTTGCGGCAGATGCAGGAACAGAACTCCAGTATCCTGACACCAAGTCCTGTGCTCTAACCACATGTTTCTCAAAGGACATGAGACAGACCTTAACATAAAACCTAGTATTGTTCCTTAAAGTATCCAAGCATGAGGATAATATATTCTGGATGCAGACATGTTATGTCACAAATGAGTTATTCTTGTACTTTGCAGAAAGCCTCACAACCACAAAACCAGCAACAGCGTTATAAATGATAAGCTTGTTTTCCTCCTCTTCCCAGAGATAGTCTCAGCCCACAAGACAGCATATAGACATGCATTGCTGGAATCCAGTGAGTTTCATGACATTTGCTGAAAGCCATTTGCTGAAAGCCCCACAATACTGCAAATACAAAACGAACATTTATTTTAAGTCTTGAATGAAAAATATCTACCTTCACCAAGGATAGGTCACATGTACCATAGGTGAAGGCTGGGCTCAGCAGTAGCAATGTTGCCAGTTCCAAGTGTTCAAAAATCACGGGGCAGGCCCCCAAAATCATGTAATAGTTGTTGGGTTCTTTCTATTTCTCTTCTGTTTTCTGAGCCATTAGAGTTCATGCTTTCCAGCTTTTTCCTGCAACCAGAAGGGCTAGAAACATCACTGTATTTTAAAATGAAAGCTGAGGTTCTTGCATGATCACATAACCTGGGGTTTCAAAAAAAATTTTAAACAGCCAATATCGCATGTATTGGCAATGCTCTGGGTGACCATCTGTCTTGGGTTTTAAGGGATATCTTTTGCTTGGTTGATAGTGTCCATCCCATATTCAGTAAGGAGCTACTAATACAATCTGGTCAGATTTAAAAATGTCTGTTTCCCAAATATCTATCTTTGGTTTTTAGATAACTCTGACCTTTTAAGCACAGAT
This sequence comes from Natator depressus, assembly GCF_965152275.1. Classification (NCBI taxonomy): domain Eukaryota; kingdom Metazoa; phylum Chordata; order Testudines; family Cheloniidae; genus Natator; species Natator depressus. The sequence continues at coordinate 114,617,428 of NC_134240.1, read as the reverse complement.
GATAACCATGTGAAGATGCATGACTCTGTGCCATTTATAAAACATTGTGTGTGTCATCCCTTACAAGTAAGCTTTGGTCCTGTGTTTTTCATACATTTATTTGTCCTTTATTTCCTTGAAACATGGGCAGGTACTCTAGGGTACAGACCATCCTCACCCAGGAACAAAGCAAGAGATTTACTCTTACAGGTATACAGGGTGAGACCACAAGGTAACTCTGAGGGCAGAAAGTCCAGTTTGGCTCTCAGAAAGAATACAATGTGCTATAACAGCTGGAAGGTGATCAGACACAGATTGTGGTGGCTGCCTCTGTGAATGAGTTGGTAGGGGCATGGGTTTATTTCTCATTGATTTGATCATTATATTTGAGGTTTTTGATGGTTGCAACCTATGGACATGGAGGCCAGAATAAAAGCCTGGAGGAAAACCCCATGCTTGGTAGAAGGGCTTGTCTTTTGTTGCTGAATGAGCTGATCCGCTTCACAGCGAGAGAAACTGTTCCTTCCAGCTTCGTTCGTTGTGAGCAACACTCATGCTAAACGTCTGAAAACATACGGTACAGGTGACACAGAAGTAGCTTTCTGACTGTCTGCGCCTTCTATTCCATCTCAGTCGCTATTGTCCAGTAAATGCTGAGATCTCACTGCCTGCCTTATTGTTATATATAATTCCATTCTGTGCTGTCACGCCAGATGCTCCAGACAGGAGTTTCTATGCAATCAGTGCATCACTTGTGTGGTTAAAATCATTTAAGCTTTGGCCTGGGGCCTTACAGAGCTAGAAAAGTGCTAGAATTGCCCATAAATGCACTGTCACTTTATTGTTTATTATTCCACTTCTCCCCCAGCTGCTTAGTGTCTCTCTTGGAATATTTCTTTAATTGGTTGGGAAAAGTGTGAGACTCATCCTTTACTTACTGGGTAAAAATTAAGTGATGAGTCAGGGGACCCTATACAAAAGTACAACTTTCATACACAAAAGTCAATCATTGACATAACAGAGTAATGTCAATACCTAAACATGTCCTAGAAATTAAATTAACAGTTTAACATACAGACCATAAAACTCCCAATGCAGTCAAATAAGAAGGTTGTATTGTCCTGTGAAATATACCTCCAGAGAAGCTGGAGAGGTTGAAGAGACCTATCAAATTATCCAGTCCATCTTCCTGGTGGTGCAGGATCATTCCTACGGAATACTGCCTAGTTCTCAGTCTAGTCTGGTTTTAAAATTTCCTGGCGATGGGAGTTTGAACACATCCCTTTAGGAGACTATTGCACAGCTCGATAGATCTCCCTTTTCGGGCTGTTTTCCCAGATATTCAGCATAAACATCCCCTTTTTATTATTCCCCTCCCAAGTACCTCTCCTGCCAAAAGTCTTATTTTTAGGGCAAATTTCTATTGGCATGTTCTCTCTGAAGAGAAACTTAAGTGAGGTCTGTTTTGGGGCTATACGTGCAAGTGTTTTTCCTGTTAGATTCTCCCATGCTGCCTGTGATAGATATAGCAACCTCATGTAATATCTCTGGGGATCATATTGTGTTCAGTATATGAATAGTCTATGTGTCACTGTGGGCCTGAGCTTGTATGCAACTCCTGCGGAGGGAGGGTTGCCACACTTCCCCCAGGAACTAAGAACAGTAGGGGGTGATTAAGGTGATTCACTCAGTTTGTAAACACCTCCAGAGAAATACCATCCCTTGGGAGGCTTGCATATACTGGTTCAAACTGGGTTTTCCAGAGACCAACAGACAAAGAAATGGCTTTTGCATAAAAAGCTGTATTTAAAGTGACTCGGGGTTATTAGAGGGCTTTCCCTTCACCCTCTTCTCTGGTTCTTGTCATGTAGACAGAAAGCAGAAGACCAGAAGTCCAAAGTGCAAACAACGCAATGTTTATTGGGGTTAATTTCCAAGCGAGCATATTCAAAGCCCTTCACACCAGTTGGGCTTATCTCTATATGCCAAGAGAGTCTGTTTCCCAGGGTTCCGTTCCCAGCTCTGATGCCGCAGAGCCTTGCCTGTGTCCCTGTTCCCTATTCCCTGTTCCCGTCCCCCCGCTTAACAAAAATGATTCCAATTTCCCTCCCACACACGCTTCCTGCTTGACCCCAGTTTATATAGTAATATTCTCAACTATACCTTAGCCAATCATTTTACTGAAATTTAACTAACCAATCTTAACATATTGTAACATAATTCTCTAACCAATTATGTCCTGCTACCCTAATTAACTTACACCTAGAAAAATTAATTATACAGCAGACAGAAACAATTAGAGAACCAGACAGATTAACAATAGAGAAAGTGGGGCCATAAAGATAAAACAGTACCAAAATGACGGTTTCACAACCGCAACCACTGATAAGTGATTTCTTGCCAGACAGGATGCTATCAAACTAAGTTTTCTTTAACCATCTTAAGATCTGTTTCTTTATCTGGTGGTGATGGGCACTACCAGGACAGGATCGTCTTCCTAACAGCCCAATACCACTTTATTTCAATGTGACTGGTTTGGGATGTGAGGATGTGACCATACGCTTCCCAGCTTATGTCTGCCCCTTCTGCTTAGCCAAAGGCCTTAGCCTAAGAACAAGGCCTCAGACTATTCTAGTCAGAAAAGGCCCATACACAGGCGGACTTGTGATTTTGATTCTTTGTTTTATACCTCTGTAACTAGCTAAATGATAAAAATACACCTAAGTTCTTAAAGTATAGGCCTTTACAGGCAGGCTTGAATATCTATATTCTAACAGGGGTCTTCTTTCTGCTCCAGCAAATGGACAGGATGTTCTGTCCAGGACGGTCCACTCCCAACCCTTGCGGAAGGATTGGGAAAGACTTAGCCTGCTAGGGCCCTATAAGACCGATGGGAGAGTCCTGGTATGTTTAGTGTAGGTTTAAATCTGTTTAGTGTTTTATATATTTTCTCTTGAATGCTTTTACCTGAAGAATAAGTGTGCTTGCTTAGAGAGCGTTGCATGGTAATTTGTAACTGCTGGTGCTACACCGTTCATAGCCCTTGGAGAGAAAGCAAAGTACCGCCACTGGATTTAGGCAGACTGGCTTCAGGGAGGGTGTCACGATACTGCGCTGCTCACCGCTGAGTGGTGCCTCCTTCTGGTGATTAGCTCTGTCCAGTTCAGTGCCTCCTTTCTGGTCTTCTGACGTGCAGTTCTTCTCTCGCTCATGGAGCCACAGTATGGCTACTTTGTGACTCAACCCTCAAGGCAGCTCACACTGTAATTTTCCCTTCCGGGGCAGTCTTTCAAATTCCTACTGCACCAGCAGCATCAGGCAGTCCTCATGCCTGCTGCCCTGAACATGTCACTCCAGCAGTGACTCCAGCAGGCTTCCTATTCACTGCCCTTAGCAATGCCACTCAGAAGTGGATGGTAGGGGTACCCAGGTTCACCCTCTACTCCTGGTTCTAATCCAGGGCCCTACAATGAGCAGTTAAGGTATGTGGCTACATGTACCTTACTGCTCTCTTCCCTGGACTACTTCCTACCATGCTTCCCCAAGCTTTTCATTCTCTAGTCTTTGTAATCAGACCCCTCTTAGGCCTGCTTGGTAAACTCTTTCTCAGGGGGTAATTTTCACCACTTCCTTACTTTTTCCCTTACCTCAGGGAGCCACTCTGCTAGCTTCCTCCCTGCAGCCTCCCCTATACTGTTGCCAACCTCCAGACTTTATGTTCTCTCACAAGTAAGCCTCCTTCTTATCACTGCGCTCCACACAGCCTAAATCTCCCGTGTCTGCAGCTTAATTGGCTGATTGGGCTCACCTGGCCTAATTCAATTCTCTCAGGACTGGTTGGGGAGCGCACCCTATCACAGGGGGGATATCACAGTGTAAGACTGGGAACTGTGAAGCCTTAAAACTCCCAGTCAGAAAGGAGTGGGAAAATGGTCCCTGCTGAGACAGGTGATGGCTAAAGATCTGAGACCTGACTGGGCATTCCTGGAGTGGACCATGGAGGTGCAGTTACCCTGAAATGGTGACACGGCCAAACACACTTAGTTCCTGGTCTGTACATATACCACAGCTCAGATGGTGGAGCTTCCGAAAGTGGTGATTTCTAGTCCTGGCACTAACACTGTTTCCATCTGTGGCCTTGAGTAAGTAATTTAACCCTCTCCATTCTGACTGCAGAGAAGTTGCTCTGAACCCCTCCTGCACCTGTTTGAAGATTGGAGGACCAGTAAGGTCAGTACGATGTCCTGCTTTGTGGGAGTATGAGGGCCACACCCTACTTACTCCTGTATATGGCAGGGGACAGAATTGAATCCTTTATTAATCTGGTTTATGAAGAGAAACATATGCTACTTTTATACCAGCACTGCCATGTGTCATGCTATACCAGCATGCATGGGGCTAATAAATCTTCAAAGACAAAAAACACCGCCTAGCAGAAGCAAATCTGAGCCACATCAGAAGAATTCAGTAATTAGTCCATAGTTCTGGCCCTGTCAGACATAAGGGATGAGCAAAATGGGCACTGTAGTAACAGATGCCGAATACTCCTTGTGCATGAAAAAAGCAAAATAGAAAATGCACACACAATGTCAGAGAGGGCTGTGGCACATTGCATTGTAGTGTAGAAATGAAAGAGCTATAAAGCAAGAGTGTTGACGTAATGCAACTTGGCGCATGCCAGTACTGCAGTCCAGACCACTTTCTTTAGGATCCCAACCATCATTAAGCATGACTTGCAGTATAATTTAGCAGAGGAGTTACATAATCTTTGATATACGTGCAATACTGTGTTTTGTATTATGCATTTGAAAGAGAGAAGGAGGCACATTGAACAAACAAGATTCTCTTAAGACAATAGAATTGGACATCAATGCCTAATTTGTATAGTGAAAGTGGACTGATGCCAGCAGTTGCACAGGACAGAAGCAGCTACACCATTCCTTTCACACCCACCCCAGCACGTACATCACACATTCTGGCTCCCACAACTTCTGATTTTCAACACTTTTGTTCCTGCACTTTTCCTTCTGACAGGTGATAGCCCTTCTCTGTGTCCCTGCATTCCTTGCCATCGCTGCACCTTGCAGGCACGTACAGTTTGGCACTTGGGAACATTTAGCCCAGAAATTCGCTGGCTTCTCTCCCATGCATTCAGATGCTGAGCAGAATTTCCTGTGTCTCACGCATCATTTTCCAGTGTCATCCAGATTCAAGATGGCAGCTTATTCTTTTAATTAATTATTTTCTCTATATTATAATAGATATGTATAAAATATAGAGGTGTTTTTAGAGTGATTTACTCTTTTTTTGTAACAAGAGTAGTGAATAGATTATCTCTTATGTTGCAGTCTCCCTTTCAGGGAATAACATAATTCTTTTGTAAATAATGCACTAACTGTACTGAGCATTTCATGCATTGGTCTAAACAAATTAGATGTATAGGGCAATAATTTGTACAGTAATTGGCCCTCCTATTCATACAATTCATCTGGTGGCAAGACACAACTAAACTGAAAGATCAGGTCTAGCTTTGAACAGCTTGAAGCAAATTCTCCGTTTCTAATACTACATCAAGCATAATTATCTAGTCTTGTTTCAGGCATTTAGAACTCTAAAGTCCTGAAAAAGATCAAATCAGCAGCTGTGTCCTCCTAAGTTTTTGTGGCTCCATAATACACCCTCAGTCCACTTTTGATTTAGAGGAAAGGAAAATTGCAAATCCAATAGGCTATCAAGCAAGTTAAACTTCTATCATGCAAGTTGAGAGTCAGCCAGTTCAAACAGTTTATATTTCCAAGTCAGCCTTACCAAAAATGTAAATGAGCAAGCGATTACTTCGTCTCACCAACAGTACATCTTTTGCTGAAAATACTTTAGACAGGTTTATATGTTACTGAGGAAAATAGAATCATAAAGGAACATAAACTCTGGCAAGTCACGTGTAAAAGTATAATTAGCCAGGCCAAAAAAGAATTTGAAGAGCAGCTAGCAAAAGACACAAAAAGTAACAGCATTTTTTAAAGGACATCAGAAGCAGGAAGCCTGCCAAACAATCAGTGGGACCACTGGACATCAACGTGCTAAAAGAGCACTCAAGGAAGACAAGGCCATTGCAGAGAAGCTAAATGAATTATTTGCATCAGTCTTCACTGCAGAGGATGTGAGGGAGATTCACACACCTCAGCCTTTCACTTTAGGTGACAAATCTGAGGAACTGTCCCAGATTGAGGTGTCAGTAGAGGAGGTTTTGGAACAAATCACTAAATTAAACAGTAATATGTCACCAGGACCAGATTGTATTCACCCAAGAGTTCTGAAGGAACTCAAATATGAAATTACAGATCTACTAACTCTGGTATGTTTGAGCATAAGCTTTCGTGAGCTACAGCTCACTTCATCGGATGCATACTGTGGAAACTGCAGAAGACATTATATACACAGAAACCATGAAACAATACCTCCTCCCACCCCACTCTCCTGCTGGTAATAGCTTATCTAAAGATCACTTTAGATAAGCTATTACCAGCAGGAGAGTGGGGTGGGAGGAGGTATTGTTTCATGGTTTCTGTGTATATAATGTCTTCTGCAGTTTCCACAGTATGCATCCGATGAAGTGAGCTGTAGCTCACGAAAGCTTATGCTCAAATAAATTGGTTAGTCTCTAAGATGCCACAAGTACTCCTTTTCTTTTTGCGAATACAGACTAACACGGCTGTTACTCTGTAACTCTGGTATGTAACCTATTGCTTAAATCAACCTCTGTATTGATGACTGGAGGATAGCTAACGTATGATGATTTTTTTTTAAAGAGACCAGAGGCGATCCTCATCCCACTGAGGGTTACCAAGAAAAACTACAACATCTGCTCAAGAAACTTCCTGAAAAAGCACAAGAACAAATCTGCACAGACACCCCTAGAACCCAAACCAGGGATATTCTATCTGCTATCCAAGATTCATAAACCTGGAAATCCTGGATGCCCCATCATCTCAGGCATTGGCACCCTGACAGCAGGATTGTCTGGCTATGTAGACTCCCTCCTCAGGCCCTATGCTACCAGCACTCCCAGCTATCTTTGAGACACCACTGACTTCCTGAGGGAACTACAATCCATCGGTGATCTTCCAAAAAACACCATCCTGGTCACTATGGATGTAGAAGCCCTCTACACCAACATTCCACACAAAGATGGACTACAAGCCATCAGGAACAGTATCCCCGATAATGTCATGTCAAACCTGGTGGCTGAACTTTGTAACTTTGTCCTCACCCATAACTATTTCACATTTGGGGACAATGTATACCTTCAAGTCAGCGGCACTGCTGTGGGTACCCACATGGCCCCACAGTATGCCAACATTTTTATGGCTAACTTAGAACAACGCTTCCTCAGCTCTCGTCCCCTAACGCCCCTACTCGCACTACATTGATGACATCTTCATCATCTGGACCCATGGAAAAGAAGCACTTGAGGAATTCCACCATGATTTCAACAATTTCCATCCCACCATCAACCTCAGCCTGGACCAGTCCACACAAGAGATCCACTTCCTGGACGCTACAGTGCTAATAAGCGATGGTCACATAAACACCACCCTATACCGGAAACCTACTGACCGCTATTCCTACCTATATGCCTCCAGCTTTCATCCAGACCACACCACACCACATGATCCATTGTCTACAGCCAAGCTCTAAGATACAACTGCATTTGCTCCAACCCCTCAGACAGAGACAAACACCTACAAGATCTCTATCAAGCATTCTTACAACTACAATACCAACCTGCTGAAGTGAAGAAACAGATTGACAGAGCATGAAGAGTACCCAGAAGTTACCTACTACAGGACAGGCCCAACAAAGAAAATAACAACGCCACTAGCCATCACCTTCAGCCCCCAACTAAAACCTCTCCAACGTATCATCAAGGATCTACAACCTATCCTGAAGGATGACCCATCACTCTCACAGATCTTGGGAGACAGGCCAGTCCTTGCCTACAGACAGCCCCCCAACCTGAAGCAAATACTCACCAGCAACCACACACCGCACAACAGAACCACTAACCCAGGAACCTATCCTTGCAACAAAGCCCGTTGCCAACCGTGTCCACATATCTATTCAGGGGACACCATCATAGGGCCTAATCACATCAGCCACACTATCAGAGGCTCGTTCACCTGCACATCTACCAATGTGATATATGCCATCATGTGCCAACAATGCCCCTCTGCCATGTACACTGGCCAAACTGGACAGTCTATATGTAAAAGAATAAATGGACACAAATCAGACATCAAGAATTATAACATTAATAAACCAATCGGAGAACGGTTCAATCTCTCTGGTCACTCAATTACAGACCTAAAGGCTGCAATATTACAACAAAAAGACTTCAAAAACAGACTTCAACGGGAGACTGCTGAATTGGAATTAATTTGCAAACTGGATACAATTAACCTAGGCTTGAATAGAGACTGGGAGTGTTTGTGTCATTACACAAAGTAAAACTATTTCCCCATGTTTATTTCCCCCCTCCACCCCGCACTGTTCTTCAGACCTTCTTGTCAACTGCTGGAAATGGCCCATCTTGATTATCACTACAAAAGGTTCCCTTCTCCCTCCCTCCCCTCCCCCTCCTGCTGGTAATAGCTCACCTTAAGTGATCACTCTGGTTACAGTGTGTGTGGTAACACCCATTGTTTCATGTTCTCTTTGTATATAAATCTCCCCATTTTGTATTTTCCACTGAATGCATCTGATGAAGTGAGCTGTAGCTCACGAAAGCTTATGCTCAAATAAATTTGTTAGTCTCTAAGGTGCCACAAGTACTCCTTTTCTTTTTGCCATAGACTTGTCATCCCCCCTTTAGACCACTGACATGGCGGTGGGTGAACCATAGTATTGGGGAGGATAGTTCCCAGCCCAGCCCACCCCTTCCACCTGAGGCCCTGCCCCTCCTGTCCCCCTTCCCCCATGGAATCCTAAAGTGCCCCCCACGGACACCAGCCCTGCCAAGCCCCGGGCCGCCCAAGCACCTCCAGCCCCAGAGTGCCTGGTGGGCAGCGCGTGCCAGCCCCAGAGCGCTGAATGGGGCGTAAACGCTCCCCTAGCCCCGGAGCACCTGCCAGGTGGTGCGCGGCCCCCCCCCCCTGCAAACCCGAAGCCTCAGCCACCCAGGTCGCAGCCGCCCTAGCCCCAGCCCCAGCAGGCTTCCCAGAAGATGCCAACTAGTGGGAAGCAGGAGGGGACCTAGGGGCAGAGCGTGGGACTGTTTGAGGAGGCACAGCCTTCCCCTGCCTATGCTATCCACTGCCCATGACCACTGAGCCAGAATCCAAAGGCCAGAGTGAGTCTGGATGTTCAGTGACACAAAAGTTGTAGCTTCTGCTGGAGAGCAACCTAGATAGAGCTGCTACCTGCCTTTCGCTTCAGCGCTTTTTTCTGTTGGGGTGAGATCCCTTAGCCTTTCTTCAGCCAGGAAGTATTCACAAGGCAGCGGAGGATGCAGTTTAACATCATGCCCAGGACGGCTACACGCTGAGGCTAAAGCCCTGCTCTTGGCAAAAATGCCACAGGCTGTGTCATAATGAGCGTCGGGAGCTTGCTTTTTCATGCCATGCAAAAGAAGATAGCTCCAGCAGCAGAGGAGAGTGCTCATCACCAGGCTGCAGAATATACATTCATTATTGACTCAGAAGGAAGGCTGTCATCCTGCTGCACAGCCAGAACCACTTCCTGCAGTACCCACATGTTCCTTTCAGTGGTAGCCTGACCCTGCATAGTTTGTAAGATCTGATGTAAGCATAATGCAAAGTACCTTGCTGTAAGGTCATAATGAATGCCAGCCAGGGACAGTTCCCATTCTGTAGCAAAATATTTAAAATTTTTCCACTCTGTCCCTGCAATATGTCAGAACGGTAGTTAACCGTGACCTGCAATGGGGAAAATTTGATTTGAGTCTTTTAATATTATTATGATATGTATAATGACTGAAAGGGTTTGTTTTGTTTAATTACATTAGTATTTCAGGTCAGTATGGGGACAGTATGGGGACTGGAGTAGTAGATACATTATTACAGCTGGTGAGAAAATGGGAGAAATGTTCCCATTTTTCATAATAGTGTAATAGCTTGTCATTAGGAGTCATTGATGCAATTATTGGATTTAGAGACTAATTATGGATTCTCCTAATCATGCAGGGAAACCTTAGTTAAGTTCCTTTTGTGTTGCAAAGCAGCTAAGCAAAAGGAAGATTGACACCCAGATGCATGACTTTCAGACTTTGTAGTCTTAGAGGTGGGGCTAGAGGCTAGATCAAGGGCCATGTGTTGAGCTACCAGTTGTTACAGAAAGCCTGTGTGTTCAACTGCAGTTGGTTTTGGCTATGAGTCTTTATGGGTCTGTGGAGTGAGGCAGAGGAAGAAAGCTGCTTCTTTGGGACAGAGCAGTGGTGCCTGTGTTCCTGAATGGGATTTGTTACCACACCTGTTTCAGAAAACAGGACCTGTGTATATCTTGTACATAAACAAATAGAAGGATGTATTTGCTTACTGCAATGTCACCAATTTTTGCTCCAAACAGGAAACTGGTTCACAAAGACCTGTTACCACTTGGAGAGGCAACATTAACATTATTTTGACAGCAATTTTCTGAACAGGTCTAAAAATTGTGACATCCTAACTGAGAGACTGAAGTCTCAGCAACTGACGGAGGGGATTTGCGTCAGACTGTTTAAAACTGTGCGAGTTCAAAAATCAAGAGTCAGGCCCCAAAGAAATCATGAGATTGGCTTAAAAATCATGAGATATTTTACCTGTGGAACTCATTGTCCGGGGACCAGAGACAGATTAAAATTTACTGGGGCCCTGGACGCATAGAACATTTGGGCCCCTATTAAAAATGCGAATATATCAGAACGTATTAATACAAAGACTCCATTCACTGTTTACACACTGCATTAATAATGAAGCAAATCATATCCCAGTTCATAATACCTAAATTAACTGCTCAATGTTTCCTCATAGACAATGAATATGCTTAGATATTATCCATACCATAACACAAAGATGTTCACTGCTAATCTAGACAACACTGGTATTGTAAGAATCAGTCATTCAGAGGTCAACAAGTGGTTCTTGCATCTCCCCCAATTTTCTTAAACCTGACCCTTATGCAGGGGGAGACCCTCATCAGCAGCTGCGACTCTTGCTGGTAGCCGTTTTGACAGTTTTCGCTAAAATACTTAATTAACTTTTGGAAAAATAAATAAATATACACATATACATGTCCAAATCATTGCAATTTATTTAAGTACAGTTTTTCTTTTTGCAGACTCAGTAATAAAAATGTACAGTTGTCTCTATTCTTTACTGTACCTAAACAGAATAGAAACACAATTAAGGTGCTTTGCATTTTTTTGTCTTTTTTGTTATTTCTTTTGCTTTTTTGGTTGTTGTTGGTTTTTTTTTTTTTTTTTTTTTAAGACTTGCTACCTGGTAAGTCAGCTGCTGTGAAAAGTGATACTTGTATGTTAATATCACTTTTCACAGCATCCCAGCTAGCTACTAAGTCTGCTGTGAAAAGTGACATTAACAAACATACAAATATCACTTTTCACAGCAGACTTACTAAGACATGGCAAGCCCAGGGACAAATTAAGCCCTGGATGGGGAGGTGGGCAGGGAGGCAGCAGGAGCCAGGGGTGATGCGGGTAGGGTGACCAGATGGCAAATGTGAAAAATCGGGACAGTGGGTGGGGGGTAATCGGTGCCTATATAAGAAAAAGCCCCAAATATCGGGACTGTCCCTATAAAATCAGGACATCTGGTCACCCTAGATGCAGCGAATGGATAGGGGCCAGAGGCCATGGGCAGGAGTGGGAGGAGACAGGGCGGCAGTGAGGGCCAGGGTTGATTGGGGGTTTGAGCCCAGGGCCAGCACCCACCGCCAAATGGCCGGGGGCTAGATCTTGGGGCTGGAGCCAGAAGCACCGCAGTCAGATCGTGGGGCCCAAGTCCAAAGTCCTGCAGCGGGGGAAGGAGCATGCAGCCTAAGCTCAGTGTTGGAGGAGGCAGTAGGGGCCAGGGGTGATGGAGGGGATGGGGGTGGCAGTGGGGGCCAGGAGCAGTGGGGGGGTTGAACCCAGGGCCAGCACCCACTGCTGCATGGCTGGGTGTTGGAGCTGGAGAAGGCAGCGGGGGTCAGGGACAATGGGGCTAGTGGGGTACTGAGCCTGGTGCCAGAGCCCACTACCACATGGCCAGGAGCTGGAGAAGGCAGTGGGGACAAGGGGCGATGGGGGAGGGGTGATGAGCCTGGGGCTGGAACCCAGGCCCCTGTGGCTGGGGAACAGAGCCTGCCACTGCACAGCCAAAGCCTGGGGCAGGAAGGCAGAGGGAGCCAGGGGCGAAGGCAGGAAGGTGGGGAGGTTTAAGCCCAGGCCAGAGCCTGCCGCAATGTGGCCGGATCCCAAAGCCTGCAGTTGGGATCCCAGGATCCGAGCCTGAAGCCTCACTGCTGAAGTCTGGGCCCCACAGCCAGAGCTGGGGGCCCCCATACTGGCCAGAGCCCCTGGGCACGGGCCCCATGGGCCAATGCTTTAATCCACTGCTGCAGGGGATGTTGGGAAGTCCAAAAGTATAAGCTGGGACTGGACAATGGGATGGATCACTCGATAATTGCCATGTTTTGTTTATTCGCTCTGAAGTATCTGGCACTAGCCACTGTCGGAAGACAGGAGACTGGACTATTGGTCTGACCCAGCGTGGCCGTTCTTATGTTATTAAAAATAACAAATTTTTAGTTCTTTTTTTCCAGTTTCTGAGCCTTGAGGGGGCACTTGACTCATGTTTTCAAGCTTTTCTATGCAACCACTTGCTATTTTTTAAAATGAAAGCTGAGATTCACACTCAGTCTGCTGATTCCAGCAGATGGGGCTTCCAGCCAACACTGTGAAGCCATGGGATAGAGTGGCGAGAGTTGGCGTTCGTTAACGTCTCTTTAACGAGGGAGTGCTTGCACGGAGGGATGGTTTTGTGGGATGAGCACCTGCCCCCTGCATGCTTAGGGAAGGGGAGAAAGCTCTGAATTCGCGCATTAGAGACCCCCGTAACGCCCAGGGCAGGGTCAGGGAGGCTGGACTCAATTGTTCCGAGCTCCTTAAGGCGATAGACCAAGTACTGTCAGAACACTAGTAAAAGAAGGGGCTGTTCGCGGCCGAAGGTGGTGGGTGTTGGCCTCTGCGGCTTCTGGTGGTATTGGGAAGGGGTCAGTGGGTGTCACATCATGAGGCCCCTCATCAAGCCAGGCCAGGGCTCGTGAGTGTCTGTGGTGGGACCCCTCATGGTGGGGGAGTGGGTACATGGCTATTTTTGTCCCCCCCCCTTATTTTTTACTCGCTGTCTTGTAGAAGTTACCAGTTTCCTTTATTTTAACCCCCCTTTAAAAAAAAAAATCACGGTCATTGCCCAACCGTTGCCCATGGCAACAAGGGCACTTCCGCCCTAATCCAAGATGGCGGCGCCGCGCGGCGCTCTACCTGCGGCTGTGGCGCTCTCGATGGTGTGGCGGAGGCCTGTGGGTGGGGAGTCCCGTGACGGGTCGGTGCGCGGTGACGGCGGCCGGTAGGGGGCCGGCAGGGCCGGGCTTGAGAGTGGGTGAGGAGGATGGCGGATCCCTCACGGTAAGTGGGGCTGGGCAGTCGCGGGTGGGGGCAGGGCGGGAGGCAGGGGTCACCGAGGGAAGGTTGTGTGGAGAGGCGGGGGGCTGGGGAGTAGGAGGGGGCTGGGCGGTTGGCACGGCGAAGCAAGCTGGGGTGTGAGATGGGAGCTAGGGGTGCGGAGAGGAACTCGGTGGGGCTGCAGCAGGGGGCGCGAATAGGGGGCTGCGGAGTGGAAGGATTCGGGAATGGGGGTGGGGGTTAGGGAAGAGGGGGTGGAAGGAGTTGGGGGGTGGGGGCTAGGGAAGGGGGGCGGGGGGTGGAGGGGGCGGGGGATGGGTTTAGGGAAGAGGGGGACTGGGGGTGGAGGGGGCGGGGGATGGGTTTAGGGAAGAGGGGGCTGGGGGTGGGATTAGGGAAGAGGGGACTGGGGGTGGAGGGGGCGGGGGATGGGTTTAGGGAAGAGGGGGCTGAGGAGGTGGAGGGTGGAGGGAAGAGGGGGTTGAGGGTGAGGGGTGGAGGGAGTTGGGGCTTAGGAGGCTGGTGAATGGAGGGGATCGGATATGGGGGCTGGGGAATGGAGGGGTTCGAAGATGGGGAATAGGGGGTGTAGGGGATTGGGGAATAGGGGGTGGGGTAGGGGTGTGCTAGTAGGGCTGTGGGGGGGACAGCTGAGGGATGGGGTGGGGAGGCTGCGTTTGGAGGGGAAGTCAGTGGCAGTGGCGAGAGAAGGGACGGGAGAGGCTGCTGTGGTGGTGAAAGGGTTGTGGAGTATGTTCTGTAGCACTAGCTACAGAAACTCTCACATCACTTGCTGCTGCCAGGGAGAGCCTGTAGGTGGAGGAGTCTCGGCTCCAGGCTGTGCTGAGGCTGCCGTTGCTGACAGCAGGCAGGGGTTGGGCCTAAAAGGCAGCAAGACAGAAGAAGCAGGAACAACAGCCGAGATGGTAGAGAGCAGAAGCAGGAAGCCCCAAACACAAAGGCACTAAGGCCCCTTTATGAGCAGGTAAAACAGGCTTATTGGGAGAAGGGGTGTGTGTGGAGGTGGTGGATATTGGTTCTGAAATAAAATGCCATGGTGTCATGCTTTAAAAATATATCTTTTATTTGCTCCCTCCCCACCCCCGCTATAAACAAAGTGAGGGGTGTTGTCAGCTTTATAATTATTAGGGGAAACCCTTTCTAGAGACTGGTTATGGACAGGTTCAAACACTTGCAGGAGACAAACATAGCAGTCATCAGTAAAAAAATATATTGTGTGTTGCCCCCTGGTTTGCAGGGAACAATGTTAATAAATCTTTGCCTGGAATTTGTTTGCTAGCTATGGTACGGATCGGCTGTGTAGCCTCTAGGTTTATGAGCAGGTGGGATAAACTCAAATTACTGCATATTGTGTGCCCGGGTGTGAATTTTTTTAGTGTATAGTTAGCACTTAATTGGTGGTGTCTTGCCTCCGTGCATTTTGGGATACTATTTTATGATACATCTTCTTCATATAGTAAAATGGTGATATTAAAAAAATAAGGAAGCACAGTTTTTACAATATTGTCTTTCCTCTAACCAAAACATTGTGAGCAGGCTGAAGAGAAATTAAAGATGCTTTATGTATGTGCTTAGTAACAACTAACATACAGAGTAATGATTACCTGATGTTAGGGTAATCATTACATCTACAGTACTATGTGGTTGTGCTAGCTATACCTCTCCCCCCATCTTTTCATATAGGTGTGAAATTTCCCTGTTTCACGGCATTTATTTTGTGGCAATTCTGTTGGAGCCATACAAACAGCCTCTCTTTAAAAACATGTATTCTGCAATCAAATAATTTTTGTATCTGAACTGTAGATGTGTTGTGAAGAACATTCAGTGACAGGTTCTAATACACATGTGGTTGTAAAAAGTGTGTTCATTGTCTATGTAAATTACACAAATATATCTTTAAGTCACTAGAGGGTTATAGTAATCATAATTGTATTGGATTGTTGCATATACTTGACTCCGGTTGTGTTTGTATGTGAACTACGTAGCAGTTCAGCATGACAAGTTTAATGGAGAAATATTGCGTTCAGACTGCACATGGATTTATAAGAGTAGATTTGGAAATTTTAAAAAAAGTCTTTATATATTAAATTAAAAAGTAGTAAAAGATTATGCTAATTGTAATTTTAGTTAATGTATTTGAAATTGATATAGACTCTCAAAGCATGCATTTTATGTAATTATTCATGTGTGTGCACAAAGACCTTTTCACGGCAGAATATTAACGATTGAGTTTTAATTGCATGTATTGTAATTGCTGCAGTAGTGACACAGTCTCAGCCTTCTGGAACCAAAAATTACTGAAACAAAAATTAGCCAATGATTTTTTGACAAATTACTTTGGTGTCTTAGTTATATATATATATATATATATATATATATATATGAATGAACTATTTACGTGTTTCTAATAGGGAAAAAATCACACCCTTAAAAATCACACACTTTTCATGGAACTATAGATCTATCTATCTTCAGGTATTATTGGATACATCTATTTATAAAATTAAGGGCCTGAAGAAGGTGGTGGTCATATTAAGTAATACAACATGTACAACCATATTTTAAGCATAGCTTGTATAATGATCTCAATATAACCCTAGGCTGATTTCTGAAAAGGATTTCTGCATCTTGAAAGTTTAATATTGCATTGTAGATACATTCCAATTTTAAAAAATACCCTAATATTGTCAATTCTTGTTAAAAAGATTTGAGCTTGAATATTTTGATTTCCTGTTTGGTTAATCTTGAGCTCTGAGCAAGTAAAATGAAAGATTTAGGAGGTTGTAGCTGGATCCTTTCAGTTCATGTTAAACATTATATATATACTTGTTTTGTTGAGGTGCTGGATTTCTGTAGATGTAACAAGTGAAATGATCAGGCAACAATCACCTCCGTATAATCTGATGATAAAGCAAGATGATTTTGAACAAAAAACATCATTGATGTATCTTGGATTCCTCATTTGAAAAGGGAAAGCTTTTTCCATGTTTTGTCAGAATAACATTCCCTATTCTACTTTTTATAGAAATGTAAAGCAGAATCCCCTACATCACATAACAGCAGAGGTAGGGTTGGTAAATAGTACTGGTTGTGACTAGCTGCTGATCCTGGTATAATTCTATCTTCCCAACATGACAGATCTGTAAGGCAAGAGGTATGGGGAGGGGCATTCCTTTGTTATCTTGACAATTAAATCACACTAATGGAAGTACTCTACTTTAAGAACACTAGATTATTGAAAGGCTTCCATCTGACCAGTGAATAATTTTTGTAGCTTTCTACATGTGGTTTTCTTTTAACATTTTCATTGTGTGCGCTCCAATTAGGAAATCCTTGGATTTATTGTTACATGATCATGGCTTTCTATGAAATGAGCGTTTCTGCTGAAAGAATGTGTGATGGTCCTTATTTCAGTATTGTCATCATGAAGGAACTGTTCACTAGTGTGTGTGTGTGTGTGTGTAAAATATATGTACACCATGTCTAGGGCTGTTTAGTAAAGAACGTTAGGTATGTACATGTACATATCTTAACGGGATTAAGAATGTAAAACTAGACAGGGATCAAATTTTACATTGGTATTAGGCTTGTCTAATAGATATCTAAAGATTGGGGGGGAAGATGTGCTCAGGGTCCAAGGATAGTATCTTTTGGAAAGATTGCATTTTACAATAAGGGAATAAAATTCTCACTGGGAGAGTATTTGAACATTTCAGATGTGGCTAAAATATTAGCCTTTATCATTTAAATTTGAATGATAATTAAATACAGAAAATTCTCCCTTGCTACTGGCTTTTCCAAACTTCTGAGGAATGAAGAAGAATTGCTCTCCAGGCTAATTGCGCTTGGTAGGTGAGGTGCTGGGGATTGTCTCTTTCCTCTTCCCTCCACCTAGCTCCAGCTGGGATGGTTCACTCAATTATTTCCTTCTCCCATCAGATTCTGATGGCTGTTTCTCTTTTCCGATCTTTAGGTAGGTGTTGGCTTTTTCAGTGTCTTTCAGAGGAGCTTGACGCTTGCTGTGTTTGGTACAGGTTACCTTGGTAGTGTGGGAGCACTGTGAGGCTTCTTGCTACATCCCTGGTGTGTGTGTGTGTGTGTGTGTGTGTGGGGGGGGGGTTAGGTAAACGTTATGTTGCACTAGCCCAAACGTTAATTTAACCCACTGTTGGGAAGTCCTGTTAACAAGCCCTGATGATTGATCAGCAGGTTTTCTGAAATTATTTGAAGTTCATTATGTGTACTTGTTTCCTGGGGTGGTGGTTTGTGGATGCTTTTTGGATTGAAGAAATCCTTGTATTTTTCCCTTTTTCTTTTTTATATCCATATATTTAATTTGCTTACACATTGCGTTGTGCTTCATCTTGGAGGAGATGACTGCATTTCTTTATGGAAATATTTTTGGTGGAGGAGGAAAGGAACTGATGATATGGAAGAATTAACAGCCTCCCCAGCAAGCTTGTAAAGACTAAAATAATCCTTGTTTACATTACAATTACCCTGTCTGACAATACTGCATATTTTCTGTGTGTCTGAAATACAGTTTGGTGTGTTACAAAATGTAGTGAGATACAACTTGTAGCATTTGATGATAAAGTAATATTTGAGGTACTAACATTTTTATGTTCACTGTGCCTGCACTATCAAGGTCCGATGTTTTTTAGGTAACATAGTCCTAAACCTCTCTTTAAATAGGGGCATATTCTGAAATCAAACTCTGTTCAGCAAAGTAATTCTTTATAAAGAGATGGCTCTAATTACAAAGGAGTTGTACAGTCGTTAACCTCTAGGTAATATATGTGCTTCTCTTTAAAAATAAATAAATAGATTGTGCTGTGTTTGTAATTTTTTTTTTTTTAAAACCTCAGGCTTCACATCAGAGAGTTAATTTCAGCCCCTGTAAAGATCAGTACAGAGTAAGAAGGATCTGTGGTATATTGTAAGGAAAATATTACAGTACATAATCTCGTAAAGTGATACATACTGCTCAGAGCTAAAACATGCTAGGATATCCTGAAGTAGTATAAATTGGTCCCACGGTGGACGCTCAAAGAGCTCTCTTAATGATTTTGGCATGACTGTATCCTTAGTTCTTTTAGCATTTTGTTGGTTACTGTTAATTATTTAGACACATCACGGTCCTTTGAAAAGTAAGAAACAGGAAAAGCTTGAACAGTTTTAACTTTTCCTTCTGAGTTCCCTTCCTATGTGTGCCAAAGGATAGCTTGTAGTCTGTGTGCCGGTGATGTTAAAGTGCATCTTTGTTTTCTAAATATATATTGAATTTTAAGTTGCATAAGTATGTACCCCTTTTGTTGTGAACATTCTTGTGCTGAAGAGTACACTTCATCATATGAAAATCATGTAAATATATTTTGAAAAGCTTATATTTAAAACTTGATTGCCACTTGCAGCCAAGTGTCATCTTGCTAAAAGAGATATTATTTGTGACGCAAGCCATATGGGAGCCTAAGTGTTCATCATGAGAAATGTGATGTTCAGAGCAAATTGGATGTAGTTTACTCTTACCTTTCTCATACCAGTTCTTTGTGTGCCTATGGCTGCCTCCTAAAGTGGCACACATCCAAAGTGTGGGCAGGGTATATGATGTGATCCATAAGACAATATGCTTGTGGAATCATGATGATTACACAGACATGGTCTGGTTCAGTGGACCTGTGTACCCCAATACTCAGAGGCTTATCATTATGTATGGACTCTGATTTGTCGTTCTTTTGGCATTATATATAGACCAAAGACGCTGTGCACCTTATATAGACTTTTTAATACCTTACACATTTACATTATAATGGCTGCCTAAATACTGCAGCACATCTCGGTTCACTCTCTCACTGCCTAGCCTGTTGGTGTTTTAAAATAGACTCTTTATTTGAACATAGATCTTGTTCATGGCTGGCACTGTTTTAGAAAGAGGTTCTGAAGCACGTCATTAAGTGGTGAAGCCTGTTTGTGTTGAGGTACAGTTTTCATTTGTCCATGTTCCAGTCTCCCACCCTTTCTGCCCACATGTTGATATAGGCACTTGGAGATAAAACAACTTTTTTTTAAGCATAAGTGATTCTTTTCAGCAACTATTTCCGAAACTGTTTTATAGATGAGGTTGCAGAACTGTTGTTTACTTGGAACCTGCTTCTGCATTCCTTGCGTACCCCAAACTCCTGTAGATTTCACTGGGAATGCTGAGTGTGCAAAGAATGCAGAATCAGGCTCCCTTGTTGTTTAGGTAGCATGGTAATAAAGTCTACATCTTATGATTAACGTTGCTAAAGGCATTCTTGTTTCTGTTGATTGTATCTGTGCACTGATATGACTGAACCCAGGCACAATTTGTGAGAACTGAAGGGGACAGGTGCTTTCTCTGTTATGAGGTTCCTTTTCAGAGCTGTTAAGTGATGTTAACTAGCATGCCATTTACCTGACTGTATTGGTGAGCAGATGTTCTGTGTTGTTTTACTAGCATAAAATACCAGTTTTTGCCAGTTTGAATTTAGTTATCATCATCATCATGGCAAATCCCAAAGAGATGTGGCCTCCTTGCAGATCAAGCACCGCCTGGCTTGATCTCTGGTTAGGTTCTTACAGTGGTTTGGCTGAATATTCACTTTGTCTGTCAATGGCAATCTTATTGCACCACTGAAGTTTTGGGGACCCTCATGATCGTTAGTCATGTAGGGACAAAAAGCAGTTAATTAAAAATTCAATTTCCTTAGATACTGCCTTATCATGTGATATGGCAACAATATATATGGGGAGACAGAATTACATAGCAAGTCGTTATCTATATTGTTTTGCTTAATCAACTCTAATTTTAGGGTTCACTCTTTTACATTGTCTTTGTAAGCTGATGTAAACAACACCCCAAAATGATAGGCATGTTTGATCCGATGAGCTTTTCCCATTTCTAAATGTCTAATGTAAGTAAATTGGCGTGTTTAAATATGTAAAGGCTCCTTGAATAATATGACAAGGAGATAGCTAAGAAATTTCGTGAAATAAGGACTGGTCCTGTTGTTGGAATTAAAGATGTCTAATTATTAACACCTGGGAGGGCGTCAACTTGCAAGTGTCAAATATTGCAAAACCATAAAATTTCTCTCAGCTCTCCTGCAGTCATGAACCTCTTAATAGTGTCCTGCAAAGTGCTGCCAAAAAGGTGTAATAGATATTACTTGAACATTTCATTTTTAACAGTATTCGTGACAGTGAAATCTTGCAGTGTGAATACCAGCAGTTTAGATGAAGTAACTATGGTGACAGCAATCATTTCCATGAAGTATTAGATTAAAGAGTATTCAGTGAAGGAATAAAAATAATCCTTGCAACCAAGAGACGGAGAAACTTTAGCCGATCTTCTGAATTTTCATGCGCATTTGGATTTTAATTATTTCTAGTATAACGCATGTAACCTTGCTGTGGTGTCTTGAAGAACATAGCACAACTGGTTACCAGTTCTGCCATGGGATTTTCAGATCATTAGATCTAGACTATCTGTACTCAAAATCACTGCTAGAAACTGAATAATCTCTTTAAATGAAAGCTTGAATTCTTAGAAGAACCACCAGCCCCTACAATTTATGTAGATTAACATGTTTTTAAAGGTTTCAGAGTAGCAGCCGTGTTAGTCTGTATTCCAAAAAGAAAAGGAGTACTTGTGGCACCTTAGAGACTAACAAATTTATTTGAGCATAAGCTTTAAAGTGAATTTTGTGCTGGAAAGCTACCTGATTGGCAGCCAGGGAGACTGAAGCCCACTGTTTATCCTCAAACTGTGTTTGCCGTGGATCATGATGTTGCAAACTTCTTTCCTCCTCTCTCGTCCACACTCCCAAATCACCCTAATCTTGATAAAATGGGAGTTCAGTCTCCATGTTTTAGTCAGGCTATGGCTTCTCTGCTGGCATTGCCCGTAAATGCTGACTATAACAGTGATATCTGAGCTATCAGTCTCTTGTATTTAAGATTTTCACTGCCTTTTTATATTCTCTAAATTATATTGCTTTGTGCTATAACTCGTGAAATTAACAGTGTTTACTAATAACAGTATGGAAGTAGAAACATTTACATTATCTCCAAATGTTTTTGATTATTTTAACTTCCTGGGAAAAAAAGCTTGCACAGGATAGTCTATTTTTTAACAAGAGGAACCAATTCAGTGTCACTGTAATTTAAAGCTTTGTATAACAGCACAGTAAGTCTAAGTTAATAGAATATTTCTGAATAATTGTCTAATGCTCCCTCTAGAAAGCAAATGTAGCGTGTAGAATATGAAAGACTAATTCAAATCCTTAACCAAGCAACAGATCTGTTTCTTTCTCCTGTGTTATATGCAGTCAAGTAAAATATTGATATCTACTTCCTTTCCCTTTAACAAGTCCTGTAATCGAAAGGAAACTTGCTTGATTGGCCAAGATAAAAATAAGTTACTTGACCCTTGCTATTTTTATTGTATGAATTCTAGTATTTGTGAAGTTGTAACTTTGTGGATTTTGTGCTGCCAAGACAATTCCTTAGTATTTTCCCCATGGCTTCAGTCAGCTGCATCTGAAAAGTAGAATCATGTATTAAGAATGTTTATTTAATCCTAAAGGATGAGTAGGCAGAGGCGATTCATTTTATATTTCCATAAATGTTAAGTTCTTTTTAGAATCCTTTAGTTCCAGGGAACTCACTGAATGTATTGGAGAGAACATGACTTCACTAGCAAACTATATGCCTCCTGTAAAAGCTGGAGGCATCAGCTGGTTTAATATGTAAACAAAAGCCCATAGCAGCCTAAAATAGGTCTTCATAAAAATAAACAGTGCAAAAAATTACCTTCTAAACAAGGAAGTAAAGGGCTACCAGAGGAGCTGTGTATGTAGTAGTATGTGTTGTATAAAATGCTGGTCACAGAAGAATATGAGGGATTCACCTTGAAAACCCACACAGTCTGGTATTGCCTCTGATAGAGTATTTGTTTACATTTGCTTTACATCTGTATATTGTTGACAGATGAGTATGTAATCAAAGGGATTAAAAAAACCCCCATCTTATAGAAAATATGCAAAAGTAGCTGCTTCCCACAATTTATTTATTATGGGGAGGAGTGAAACCAAATAATGCATATAAAAAGTGGTTTGAGCTGCTGTTAAGCCTGTAACAATTTTTTTCTAATATATTCTAAAATTTAGTAGCTGTCTGTGTGTAACATATAGGATTGGCAGAATTTGATTTTTTTTTAAAAATAATTTCAGTGGATAATGTTTGGTGGTTAAGAATTTTAAATTATCTATTCTAAATTTTCACAGTTGCAGGAGATTATGCAGACAATTATTTAATGACTAGATGTTGAGATTCAAAAAGTTAAAGCTTTATAACTTAAAACACAAATTGTTAACATCACATGTCAAATTATACAAAGTAAATATTATTAAATCAAACTCTAGTTCTCAAGCTGCATTTTTCTTACTTTGCCTATCAGTAAACTTCAATTATCAGTGGAAATATTTTTTCATCAGTTTGTGTGTGTACAATGAAATGGATGTTTACTGACATTTATCAATAAAAAACGTATCCTTCTGAGCTTATTAATATACAACATATATAAAATTTGAAAAGTAACTAAAAGGTTACTTTCAAGCCAAACAGAATTTTATACTACTGGCAAAGTGTTCCAACTGTATTGAATTTAATTTGGGATGATGATTTTTGTATTGAGTTTATCAGGGTTTTGTTAATCTAAACTTCTGCTCAGTCATAAGAGAAGAGAGATTTGTGTCAGCAAATTATTTGAATTACAACAGTGGGAACTTGTACTGAAGAGGGGCAAATTTTGTGCAGACTTGCACCTTGTGTAATTCCTTTGAAGTGCATG